>NC_079319.1:89707682-92444207 GCF_029931775.1 Euleptes europaea
TCTTCCAGCGAGGAGGAGGAGTGGGAACAGCCGGCAAAAAACGCCGTCGGTCTGCTGTAGAGGGGGCTCCGCAGCAGACCGCCCCTATCGTTGTGCAAGGAGCTCCACCGATGGTAAGCGCCCAAGAGGACAATGTATTTGTGCGTGTTCAGCTGTCTCTACCCAAAGGGGGTCCCCCGTTAGAGGTCCCCGCGTTGGTCGACTCGGGGTGTGCCCGCACCATGATAAATGAGGAAACTGCCAAGAAGTTGGGTGTCCGGCGCAAGCGGCTTCCGGGACCCCTCCGTTTTTCCCAAATGGACGGGAGTGACTTTAAACGGGGCCCTGTGACCCACAGAACTGCAGCCGTGATTATGTCCGTGGGGGAACATTGGGAACGGTTGTATTTCACCATCGCCCCTATTGTCACCCCTGTGGTGTTGGGGATGAACTGGTTAAGGGGGCACAATCCCTCCATTGATTGGGTTAAACGGGTGCTTTCTTTCCCCGAAAACCCCTGTGGGTTGCATGACAAGGAACGGGTACTCAGAACTCCAGCCGCCACACTGGTAGGGTCCCCCGCCCCAGTTTCTCCTCAATTACCCTCTGAGTACTCGCAATTTACTGATGTTTTTGATGTTAGAGAGTGCGACGAACTGCCTCCCCACAGAGAAACGGACTGTGCCATCGAGATTGTAGGGGAAGGCAAACTGTCTAAGGGAAAGGTTTACCCCATGAGCCCTAGTGAAAAGACAGTGTTGCGAGACTATCTGGATGTCAATCTGGCGAGGGGTTTCATACGCCCCTCCAAGGCTCCTTATTCAGCCCCAGCTTTCTTTGTAAAGAAAAAGACGGGAGATTTAAGACTGTGTATTGACTTTCGCAGACTGAACGCAGTCACCCAGTCTAATGCTTACCCCCTCCCTCTTATTCCTGACCTTCTAGCACAATTAAAGGAGGGCCGAATCTTCACCAAACTGGACTTGGTGGAAGCCTACCACCGCATTCGCATCAAAGAAGGAGACGAACCCAAAACGGCCTTTTCCAGTTGTTTTGGGATGTTTGAGTACCTGGTCATGCCGTTCGGACTTTCGGGGGCTCCGAGTGTCTTTATGCAATTAATTAATGAAGTTTTGCATGATTTGCTGTTTCGGGGGGTGGTGGTATTTCTCGATGACATCCTTATTTACTCTGAAACCATGGAAGACCATGTGCGCCTAGTGCGAGAAGTGCTCCAGCGGCTGCGGGAGCACAAACTGTATGCTAAGGTGTCCAAATGTGAATTCCACCAACCCTCCGTTACATTTCTAGGGTATGTGATCTCCCACCAAGGGTTGGAAATGGACCCCGCCAAGGTCCAGGCAGTGCGGGACTGGGAACCCCCCACTACCCGCCGCCAACTTCAGCAGTTTTTGGGGTTTGCCAATTTTTACCGGAACTTCATTCCTAACTTTGCCCAAGTTGCGCTTCCCCTCACTGCCCTGTTGCGTACCAAGGACAAGGGGGCTAGCGCCGCGCTTCCCTCAGCCCGTTTGCAATGGTCCCCCCAGTGCCAGCAAGCTTTTGAACGTTTAAAGCTACTTTTTTCATCCGAACCCGTTTTGGCTCACCCAGATTGCACCAAGCCTTTTGTGGTGCAAGTGGATGCCTCGGATGTAGCCATGGGTGGGGCCCTATTGCAGAGGGATGAGGGGGAACGGTTGAGACCATGCGCCTACTTCTCCAAGAAGTTTTCCCAGTCTGAAATCAACTGGGCCATTTGGGAGAAGGAAGCAGCAGCGGTCAAACATGCCCTTACCATATGGCGACACTTCTTGGAAGGGGCCGAACTGCCATTCGAAGTGTGTACCGATCACAAGAATCTTGAGGCCCTCAAGGGGGCCAGAAAACTCAATGCCAAACAGATTCGGTGGGCCCAATTTTTCGCAAAGTTCCGGTTCACTCTCAAACATGTCCCTGGCAAAGAAAATGCCCTAGCCGACGCTTTGTCACGACTTCCCCAGTATCGCAACGATTTCGATCGCCCAGTCGACTCCCTATTCACTCCCGAGCAGCGAGGGGAAGTCCCTAGCTTAGCCGTCACCACCCGGTCCCAAGCCCGACCACCGGAGACCCCCCCTACACTCAAAGGCATCCCGGAAGCCTTCCAACAGCGACTCCGGGACGCCTCCTTGCAGGAGGAGGAGCAGCATCTCCTCCCCACTGGCCTGGAACGTACCAACACTTGGTGGGTGCAAGGGGGGAAACTATATGTCCCATCCTCCCTTCGCAAAGAAGTATTGGGACTTGTACATGGTGCCAGGCTAGCGGGTCATTTTGGTTTCATAAAAACGCTGCACCTGGTTCGAAGACAATTCTGGTGGCCCGGTATGAGATCTGATGTAGAGTTGTATGTGCGCAGCTGTCCCACCTGCGCCACAGCCAAGAAACGGATGGGAAAACCCCCAGGGCTTCTCAAACCGCTTGAGAACCCCTCCCGTCCCTGGGAAGTCATCGCCATGGATTTTATCACCGACCTACCTCCAAGTCGGGGAAAAACGGTTCTTTGGGTCATCACAGACCTCTTTTCCAAACAGGTTCATTTCGTTCCATGTGCAGGTCTTCCTTCAGCCCAGGGCTTAGCTAAACTGTTCATCACACACGTCCTCAGGCTACACTCGATCCCGAGGAAGGTCCTCTCCGACCGGGGGGTCCAGTTTGTTGCCAAATTCTGGCGGGCCTTCCTAAAGTTAATGGGAGTGGAGGAACAGGGCCTTTCTTCCGCCTATCACCCCCAAACGGATGGTCAAACGGAACGAGTAAATGCGGTGGTAGAATGTTATTTGCGTTGCTATGTAAATTTCCACCAGGACGACTGGGTCGACCTGCTGCCATTTGCCGAATATGCGTACAACAATGCGCCTCATTCCTCTACCGGCTTTAGTCCCTTCCAAGTTATATACGGGACGGATTTTGGCCCTTTCGGTTCTGCCCCCGTCTCGCCAGAGCTTCAGTCTACCCCTGATCTTCAGGAGTGGATTCAGGTGGTTAAATCCACCTGGCCATGGTTGCTCAAAAATCTGGAAAGGGCAAAAAGCAAGTACAAGGAACAGGCAGACAAACACCGGTCTCCGGGATGGGAACTCAAGGTGGGGGAGCAAGTCTATTTGTCCACCAAAAACCTCCGCTCTCTTCGCCCCTGCAAAAAACTGAGCGACCGTTATGTGGGACCTTTCCCCATTACCAGAGTAATCAACGAGGTTACTGTGGAACTGGACCTCCCAAAAACTTTGAAAGGAGTCCATCCAGTCTTTCATATAAGCCTCCTCAAACCCTATGTGGCAGCCCCCCAGTTCCACCCCCCTCCCGCACACGAGATTCCTACCGTAGTAGGAGGGGACACCCATTTGGAAATATCCAAGGTTTTAGACTCCAAATGGAAGAAAGGGAAACTGTTTTACTTTGTTCGCTGGAAAAACCTTGGCTCCGCTCATGACGAATGGGTGGCCGCACCCCACATGGCGGCTCCTCGCTTAGTCCGAGAATTCCACCTCGCTTATCCCGATAAGCCTCGTCCTCTCGGGGACCCCGGGGGGGGGCCTTAAGGGGGGCAGAATGTGAGGGTCTCTGTCTTTGTGTCTCTGCTTTCCATCACCTGCTGTGTTATCAGTGAACTCGTAAAAGCAGTTCACACCTTCTGGTCTCAGGCGCCAGGCCTGATGGCCCATGTATCTTCCCCCCCCGCTGTTCTTCCTGCCAGTACTCCCTCAGGCCGGTGCGGCCTTGGAAGTGTGATAGCCGCACCAGACTCCCAGGGATCCGTCTGATGTTTTGTATTATACCAAGCTTGTAACTTCCCATAACAATAAGTGTGAACCCCAGTGCCCCAGTGCCCTGGAGTCAATATATTCTGTAAACCCGTATAGCCCCTCACTTGCAACTTTCTACCTGTGCCTGTCTCATCTCCTGAAGGCTTCAATAAATCTATTGTTTCTGTATCAACGTCTGAGCAACTGATTTGGAGAAGCAAACTCAGAGAGGGGGATCTCTCACAAGCGCGCTGGAGCGCGCTGGGGGGGTGGGGGAGCGTGCTGGGGGGTGGGGGAGCACGCTGGGGGGTTGGGGGGAGCGCGCTGGTCGGCTGGAGCGCCCTGGAGCGCGCTGGGAGTGGGGTGGGGAATCAGCGGGAGCGCGCTTAGCGCGCTGGTCGGTTTGAGCGCCCTGGAGTGCGCTGGGGGTGGGGTGGGGTGAATCAGCTGGAGCGCGCTGGAGCGCGCTTGGGGGGTGGGGGGAGCGTGCTGGGAAGTGGGGGAGCGCGCTGGGGGGTTGGGGGGAGCGCGCTGGTCGGCTGGAGCGCCCTGGAGCGCGCTGAGGGTGGGGTGGGGGGAATCAGCTGGAGCGCGCCGGAGCGCGCTGGGGGGGTGGGGGGAGCGTGCTGGGGGGTGGGGGCGCGCGCTGGGGGGTGGGGTGGGGTGAATCAGCTGGTGCGCGCTGGGGGGGTGGGGGACAATCAGCTGGAGCGCGCTGGGGGGTGGGGTGGGGAATCAGCTGGAGCGCGCTGGGGGGTGGGGGGAGCGCGCTGGGGGGTGTGGGGGGAATCAGCTGTCCGGGGAAGCACCCTGGGGGGTGGGTGGGGAGGAATCAGCTGGCCGGCGGGAGCGCGATTCAGGCGGCTCTGAAAGAGAAACCGCCCAATTACCGTATTGACCCGTGTATAAGCCGAGTTGGGATTTTTCAGCCTTTTTGGGGGGCTGAAAAACTCGGCTTATACACGAGTATATACGGTACTTCAAATCCTTGCATTGTTAGGCTAGGCTCAGGGCAGATAACCACATTCCAGTACAAAACAATAAAATTCCAATTTAAAACAACAACAGTCATCCTCAGCAGTCGACATACAAATATAAATGTCTATCAATAAAATAGCAGATGAAATACCAAGATGGCTCACAGTAGAGTAGTAGTAGTGGTCATGACAGCAGCCACTGAAGACTGGTTAGGCAGCTGAACCCCCCTAAGATTAAAAGAAAGTGGGGGGAAGGATGGGGAGGCCAGCAACCGAGGGAACAACTTGTGGCTGCCCTCAGTTGTAGGTCTGGTGGAATAGTTAAATATGAACTTTTGGAGAATTCACTATCTCACCACCTAACCCTCATCGTGGAATTGTTGCAGGATGAGCTCCTTTGAAGACAGCCAATATACAAATAATCATAATAAATTGTTTTCCCCGTCTTCCCCTAGGAAAATTTGGTTAATTTTGCTATTGATTATATAGATGTATTTTATATGATGTTACCCTCTCTGAGCCTGGCTTCAGCTGGGGAGGCGGGGTACAAATTGCAAAAATAAACAAATAAATGGATGGATGGAATTGAAGAAATTCCAAAAATACCACCACGTGAAAACTATAGTAAAAGATTATGCTTATGATTATTAAATCTTCCTCTGACAAATTTTTCTCACCTCCCTCCCCCCCCCCCCCCGTAAATCATGGTCAGCCCCCTGGTGGCCATTTCTTTTTTCAACAAGGTTTATGGTTTCCCGGACCCGTACGCCTCCTCTTCCACCTACTGGGCCACTGAGGGTTGGAAGAGGCTCTCACCATGGGCCCCTGACCCCTGCTGATCATCACCTTTACTATTCTGTCCTGGTTCATTCACCAGCTTTGCTGGTTGGGATGTGAGGCCAAATTATTTGAGGCTGCCTTCATGTTGGCCTTCTTTGGGGACCTTAGGGTGGGAGAGTTGGTGACCAACTCCTGCAGGGACAGCTCCAGCCACATGCTGAGGGTGCAGGATGTAACTGTGCACAGTTCTGGAGTCTGCCTAGTCTTCTGACTACCCAAAACTGAATAGAGGGGTTGGGGTGCACGCTTATGTTCAGAGGTGGTTTGCCACTGCCTGCCTCCGCATGGGCTGAGAGTTCTGAGAGAACTGTGACCGGCCCAAGGTCACACAGTGGGCTTCAGGTGGAGGAGAGGGGAGTTGAACCTGATTCTCCAGATTAGAGTCTGCCAGTCTTAACCACTATACCACACTGGCTCTCACAGCTTCTGTCCATTTCCAAAATACATTTTCACTTTTGTAGTTTTCTCTATGACATGGGGACCATGTAGGCTTACAGACTGTGTACTGCAGGATGAAAACAATGCCTGAGGATTTTCATCCCATATCCCAATTTTTCACACCCTAGTTTTTCCTCAGTCACATTTGAACCACCATCGAACCCTTCGCTCCTTCATTTCTGTAACTCTACATTAAACTCCTCCATCACTTTCTCCCCAACATCTACTCCTTGGTTGTTTTTTTTGGTTTTTTTTTTTTTATCATAGTCCACCACTGACTGAAATGGTCACATCCCATATTCAATATTTCCCACATACATATCTCAAGATGAATCAAAATCGGAAAACCTCAGGTGTCCCATCTACAGCAGTTCCACAACACTGAATATTTCTCACCTCTGCATGAATTATATTTAGTAGTTCCTTGGCACACACCTCCAAATATTCATTCTCACTACACCAGGACATGCAGTGTTCTTGCATTTTCTGTCCAGCCATTCAATGCTCCGTAATAGTTTCAAGGTGACAGTTGAGATCTTGATTGTATTTACTGATGAAATTCGTGGTAGAAAAGAAAAACCCACATGCTGGAAGTGAGAATGGGATCCCCGCAAATTTCACTGTGCCAGAAACAGGTTAGCATCGAGCAGTCCTTGTAACACTTTATCCCACATTTCCTTCTCCAAGGACAGCATTAACTAAGGCTCCTTTTCCACTACAAAGCGTTTGCAAAACCTTTCCATTCTAAATAATATTTCTATTATAAATGATCAGAACAAGCCTCATGATGATTCACTTTGTCATACATTTCCCCCAGTTATCGTTCATACTTCTATGGAATGGAGGAAGGCTTGATGTTTGTTCTGATCTCTCAAGAGACAGCGTGGCAAGCAGAACGGGCCAGATGCCTTGTGGTGTCAAAGAGTAGATCCCTTTCGGTCTAGTGGTTAAGAGGGGTGGACTCTAATATGGAGAACTGTGTTGGTTTCCCCATTCCTCCACATGAAGCCTGCTGGGTGACCTTGGGCTAGTCACAGTTCTCAGAACTCTCTCAGGCCCATCTGCCTCACAAGGTGTCTTTTGCGGGGAGAGGAAGGGAAGGAGATTGTAAGCTGGTTTGATTCTCCTTAAAAGGTAGAGAAAGTCGGCATATAAAAGCCACCTTCTCCTTTTCACACTCTCACAGCTGGGCAGAATCTTGCAGAAAACAAATGCAGGATGTGAAAGCTGCAAGGAATCATGTGGGAGGCTTTCAGGTTTGGCTGGCGCTGGGCATTAGGACACCGTTAGGTCATCTGCTACCTACTGCGATGCCCCAGATGGCTGTTTTATTATGGAAGATTTCCTGGAGAACATCAAGAATATATTGTGCCTGTAAATTGGTTAGCATGAATACTTTATATAGTATAGTAGATAGATACTAATGGGTATGGCAGGCATGGATAGCTAAATGTAAAAATAAAATCTGATTATGAAAAGACTTATTGTGAGGATAGAGTTTTCAAAAGAAATGTGGGTGTTCTGTTTTTGGAATACCTTTTGGAATAGGAAGGCATAATATAGTGATTACTTGGTATTGACTTTGTAGATTGCATGGTGGACCTCTTTCATGAAGATAAAAAACTTCTTAATTTCGAAAGTTCTGGTGAAACATCCTTTCTGCAATAAATATCTATAGAAAACAACTCTGAAGTTACTTTTGTGGGCAAATTAATTTATAGCAATTTCTTCCATTTTCTTACATGCTACCTTCCAACTTTTGTAAAGCAATTCATTTTTGGCACATTCTTCAGTTCCTGTTGATATAAAATTGTGTTTGTGGAAAAATGCATGCAGTCACAAATCCAGCATGGTGTAGTGGTTAAGAGCGATGGACTCTAATCCAGAGAACCAGGTTTGATTCCCCTCTCCTCCACATGAGCAGCGGACTCTAATCTGGTAAACCGGATTGGCTTCCCCACTCCTATATGTGAAGGCTGCTGGGTGACCTTGGGCTAGTCACAGCTCTCTCTGACCCCTCTCAACCCCACCTACCTCACAAGGTGTCTGTTGTGAGGAGAGGAAGGGAAGGAGGTTGTAAGCCGGTTTGATTCTCCTTAAATGGTAGAGAAAATCATCATATAAAAACCAATTCTTCTTCTTCTACCCCACAGTTCACTATAGATGCAGCATACATTAAGGATCCATGTGCACACCCTTTACAAGGATCCATGTTCTACTGGGGGGGGGGAGATGCTCCTATGGTGCAAGGAGCTTTTGAGGGGAGAGGGCTGTGGTTCAGTACTTTGTGTGGATAAGGTCCCAGGTTTGGTCCTTGCAGTTAAAGGATCATGGGAAGCTGTTCTTGGGAAAGATCGTTCTTTTACTGGTAGCCACTCCCCAGGATCTCAGATAAGTTAGATAGATCAAGTAGTCTGTCTGTGTGTAAGGCAGCTTCATATGTTTAAAGGGTTGGTTGAATAAAATGGGGTCATCCTTGGTACCCTGAGCTCTTGTGTTCCTAAGAAGAAGGATGCAATAAAAATCCGATAAATAAAATCTAATTTGTTTCCTGTCCTATTCTTCCAAAAATATCTTGCAGAGGAGAGGGAGGGAACCAGGAGGATTATTATTGCTTTATTCTCTCCCCCCCCCCTTACCTCAATCAAAATTCTCACATACAGGCTGCTCTTTTGACACTTTACTCCTAATCTTATCTTGTCTCTGTGATAGACAGAGCTATGAGCTGGTCTAACACTTTAATATAATTTGTCAGGAAAATAAACTGCAGAATGCCATTCGAATACCTGTTTGTGGCCCTAAGAAAGAAGCCCCGATGCCTCCACTTCATGGTCATTTGTTAGGATGGTATTATATAGGTATTATCAAGGTGATCTGGACTTTTCTTCCAAGTAACTGCTGCTGCCAAACAAAGGTTAGGGTAAGGAAATAAATATCTGATTTTCTGCTCCTGGTGTGAAAAACTGTTGCTGTTGCCGTTGCTGTTAAAGTAAAGAAGTCATTTATTGCTCACTGACAAAGTCATAAGCATATACATATAACACATAGATGTCTAAAATGTATAAAATACATGGAATGTATAAAACTTATAATAAAGTTATACATGTTCAACAAAATCTCTTAGGCCAAATGCCAGCATGATTTACCAGGATAGTTTTAAAATCATTACCTGGTTAAATATTTGGCGACCTGATGGATTTTCTCGATATCCACCAAGGGAATAATCCAGCGTTCAGAGGGAAGACTGTACTTTGTTAAGATAGGTGTGATCCACATAGTTCTCTCCTTGTTCCAATTTTTGCAAAATAGAAGTAAGTGCCCTAAGGTTTCCATTTTGCTGGTTCCACAATCACGCAGGCGGTTGGTAAAGGGAATTTTTTTAAAGTGGCCCTTTAAAACCTGTGTGGGGAATGTGTTTAGTCTTGCTAAGGTGACAACATGTCTTTGGGTTAAGGAGGTTAGGAGGTTAAAGTATATGGGGAGAACTTCTGGGGGAGGCCTTTTGGCTCAGATCAAGTGTGTGTTGCTATTGCAGATAAGTATGTTGTACAGGGAGCAAGTTTCAGAATGATATTTTTGGCTCTGTTGGGAGAAGTGAGTCGATGCACCAAATGATGAGCGGCTAAATCAGTTGCAAATGTGATGTACAAACTATTCAGTCCCTTATTGCTTAGAATTTAGATCTCTGCTTTTGAACTGAGAATGGAATACTGAGTGGAGCTGTCTTGTTGGATACACATGGAATACACAGTAGAGCCAGTGTGGTATAGTGGACTCTAATCTGATGAACTGGGTTGGTTTCCCCACTGCTCTACATGAAGCCAGCTGGTGACCTTGGACTAGTGATGGTTCTCTCAGAACTCTCTCAGCCACACCTACCTCACAAGGTGTCTGTTGTGGGGAGAGGAAGGGAAAGAGATTGTAAGCCAGTTGGAGACTCCTTAAAAAAAAGTAGAGAAAATTGGGGTATAAAAACCAAGTCTTCTTCTTCTTCTTCTTCTTCTTCTTCTTCTTCTTCTTCTTCTTCTTCTTCTTCTTCTTCTTCTTCTTCTTCTTCTTCTTCTTCTTATCTGCATTGTAAAAACAGCATATTCTGTTTTGTGCTAAGTGCCCTGAACATGTGATACCAAGTCCCAGATTGATATTTATGGCAATAATGGCACAAAGTTTCCACATCCTGAGTAGGAATAAAATAAAAGATAAAGAGCTAAACTTTCTTTTTGTATTGCATACACCTGATATTAATTTATTGAAATCTTTCCAATATTTATAGAAGACGCCTCCCTGCGACTGTGTGAATCATGGAAATTAGATAGTTAAGGCAGGTGTACTTAATTTGGATTGATTCCATGTAATTAATATTGTATAAGGGAAACACTGAAGAGAGATTGCAGTTTGAATAATTTCCGAAGGTAACAGAGTTCCGCTTAATCATTTGTTGACCCATAAACGTGGTGTTCACTTAATGAATTTGGTTGGACTGTCCATAAAAGCTTATCCTCTATTTCCTCTCTCTTTCCATAACACAAGCTCAAGAACAGTTTGCTTGCTGGTATGAACATACTTTGTTCAATACTGCATGTAGAGAGTTTTAATGTTTTAATGTTCAATTATTAGTGATTCGGTAATGACTTTTTCATTTTGTGTTTGCTATACCCTACGTAAAGCAAACTTATTATGTCATTACAATGATATATTTCAGAAATTTTCCTTCCACAAAGACTTCAATCTAAACATTTCTTTGTATGTATGATGGACTAAGGGTTAATTAATGTCTGTCAGTGACTGTATGTGAGAGGGGCATACAGGGAGTAGGCAGAGCTTAAGAGAGAAGATTCTGAGCTGCTGGGGAAAAAAGGGTTTTATTACTCTGGGTTCTGGTCTTATGGGTTGTTCCTAGTGTGACAGGGGGGAAAAACAGAAGGGTGATGAAAGAGAGAGTTTGGTAGGAAAAAGGTCCCCACTCTAGTCACAGGGGGGAGGAGTAGTTTCTGAGGAAAGAGGTATTCCTGGCCTAAGTATGGTGAGAGAATTGCTTTTAGGCTGTGAAGTAATTCCATGGTAAGAAAAAGGAAGGAAGAAGGGAGAATCTCCATACTTCCTAGTTTTAGGCACCAGAGTATACACAGGAACCTTTGAGTGTAGGTTCTGGACTAACAGCACATTCCTGACTTCTGAGAACAAAAGTCCTCAGGAGGCCAGGAAAGTGCTGTGCCGGTGTTGGGGCCCTCCACGCTGCCGTAAGTGGCCCCAATGCCGGCGGGGAGGCCTGGACACCGGTGTTCCAGGGGGTGTCCCAGTGCGGGGGGAGACATTCCCAGGGCGTTCCAGGGGTAGGAGCTGCCAGTAGGCATCTTCCTGTCCCCTTTCAGCCCCAGACACCAGTGCTGAGAATGGCATTTCTGCACTGCTTTTTATCGGGTGCAGCCTCGCTATTCTCTATGGGGTGAAAAGCCCCATTTAAAATTTAAAAAGCCGCTAAAAGGCTTTTTTAATGTTTTCGACATGCAGGGAACTGCTTAGGAGGCGCCATGGCGGCACCTCCTCCCCATCATCCCTGCACACCACCAGCTCAGGAATGGGCTGTAAGCCACCTTAAAGAGTTGGAAATCTGGGTTAAGTAAAATAACATCTGTGCTGTGCTTGTTGAGCAATTCATTATTTATATAGAAAATGTTTGCCTTTCCTTAACACTAGTTTTTCTTCCAATACCTTTCCCTGTGAAGTATAATAAAATTCTGCTATTTTATTGTTGAACTGAATGGAGCCTCTGACATCTCAATTATCTGAGGTAAAACAAAGTAGGAGATGAGGGAGAGATTACCCCCCTTATCACATAATGTTTTAACAAGTTCTTGCATACATGTGCAAGATACTTGAGGATCGGGAATGTTTGGGCTTGCCTGTCAAAAAAACTTTAAAATTCTCTGTGATAATTGTTTAGTTTTCTTAGGTTTTGTGTCAATATGTGGAACCCCCCCCAAAAAAACAAAAAACAAAATTCAACATAAAAATTGGGGGAACTACCCACATCAAACTTGGAAATCATCAAACAAAACAATGTTCTAAAGCAAATATGAAGAGAACGGAGATGTTGACCAAGCAACAATTGAATAACAAAAGAAACAGAACAGCACATATGGATGTGAGGGCGATCTGGCTTGCAACATCTGTCACTCCATTGACTGCAAGGGTTGATTTGGCTGATCTGGCTGGCTAGGTGGGTGTCCCCGACCTCCCTCACTGCTCCATGTGCATCTCTCCCAAAGCTGTGTACTCGGTGGAAGAGAACAGCTCATATTCATGCACTCTGTTTCCTTTCTTTCCAATTTTTACACTTTTGTCCATTCATTCCTTGGCCTTTTCAGACTTCTTGTCTGGAGGAAAACTTCTAAACTAAAAGTACTTTATGAGTAAAGATCAAAGCTCTGGCCAAGAACATCCTTCAGGTAGAACCTGTTTTAAATTATATGGTTTCTGTACTCAACAACCTGTTGCTTCTCTTGCAGAGTAGAAGATTAACTCTTTTAACCTCAGAAACAAACACTTTCCACATGACATGTGCTGACAAATGCTTTTGAGATGGTTCCGTGCATTGCACGAGAGACTAGAGCATATACAGACATTCTGTTCCCTTCACACAAACAGAGAGACTTTCAGCCACATATATTGGAATTAAGCAGGCCTTTGCAATGCACCCAGTCTGTGCTCTTCTGTGAATTTGGCAACATGTAGATTTTCCCATTTGAGCAGAGCTTCTGTTTGCACAAACCAGAGCAGAGGAAAATCAAGATTGTGGCCTGTGTAAATGAAAGCTATATCCACATGGAAAATCCATACATTGCAAAAAAATAAAATAAAAAAAAATGTGAGCACATATCCCATCACTGATGCATACAGTTGATGGACGCCTGGTTCATGTGAACATAGGGTTGCCAACCTTCAGATTGGGCCTGGAGATCTTCTGGAATTACAACTGATTCCCAGACTAAAGATAATAGTTCCCCTGGAGAAAATGACTGCTTTGGACAGACTTTATATTATACCCCACTGAGATAACTCCCCTCCCCCAAACCCACCCTTTCCAGGTTCCACTCCCAAATCTCCAGGAATTTCACAATACAAAGGTGGAAGCCCTATGTGAACATATGAACACATGAATCTGCCTTATACTGAATCAGACCCTTGGTCCATCAAAGTCTGTTAGTATTGTCTACTCAGACTGGAAGCAGTTCTCCAGGGTCTCAGGTCTTTCATATCACCTACTTGCGTAGTTCCTTTAACTGGAGATGCTGGGGATTGAACCTGAGACCTTCTGCATGCCAAGCAGATGCTCTACCACTGAGCCACATCTCCTCCCCTCACATGATGGAACAGAATGTGTGAAGATGGTTATGGCTTTAAACATAGCTCTACATGGACAGAGTAAATGCTGAAACACACCAACATTCTCCTGCACCTGTGCACTGCAGATGGACATCAGTTGTAGTGGGCAAGCTGGGATATAGGGATATTTTTGCTTTGTTTTCGTATGTAGTCATTTTAAGCCTTTATGTCTGCTTTTTTCCATAGTTGATGTTCCCAATTCAGTTGTGGCTTTTTACGCCATTAACACACAATCGATGCATAAGTAACCATGACAAATGAATTACATTTTATGGGAAAAGCTCATCCTGGGGAAACAGAAAAAGGTGGAAAGATAAAGAAGTTCATTTTGCACAAAAGAAGACGCAAAATGCCTCAAGGCAGTTCTGGAATGAATGAGGGCCAGTAAAATGAAACATAATCCCGACAAGATGGAGGTATCATTGGTGGCCAGAGATTGACTAAAGATTTGAGTAGAAAAGAGCAAGAGTCCAGTAGCACCTTAAAGACTAACAAAAATATTTTCTGGCAGGGTATGAGCTTTTGTGAGCCACAGCTGAAAGCTCATACAGCTGAAAGCTCATACCCTGCCAGACTAACACGGCTACCCGCTGTGAATTAAGGATTTGAGGTGACCCTTAATTCCCCACTCCTCCATATGAGCGGCAAGCGCCAATATGAAGAACCAGGTTGGTTTCCCCACTCCTACCCAGAAAACCTGCTGGGTGACCTTGGGCCAGTCACAGTTCTCTCTGAACTCTCTCAGTTCCACCTATCATGGGAGGGAGGAAGGTAAGGTGATTGTAAGCCACTTTGAGACTCCTTGCAGTAGAGAAAAGCAGGCTATAAAAACCAACTCTTCTTCTTCTTCCTCCTCCTCTGAATGCTCCTCCTAAAAGGACATGCTTTGCAATCTGGGGTCCTGCTGGACTTGAGCCTTCTGTTGGATAAAGGACTGGCAGCGGTAGGCAGGGGCACCCTTCCACTAGGGTTGGCAGCTCTGGGTTGGGAAAATACCAGGAGATTTTGGGGGTGGAGCCTGAGGAGGGCAAGGTATGGGGAGGGACATTAATGCCATAGAGTTCACCTTCCAAAGCAGCCATTTTCTCCAGAACTGATCTCTGTCGCCTGGAGATCAGTTGTAATAGTGGGAAATCTCCAGCCACCACCTGGAGGCTGGCAACCCTACTTGCCATCAGCTTCAGCTGATGAGGCAGCTGCAACCTTTCCTTAGTAAGGAAAGGTTGCCACTGTGGTATGTGGTAGCATATAGATTAGATTACTGTGATGAGCTCTACATGGGGCTGCCCTTGGAGAGTGTCCAAAAACTACGGTTGGTACAAAATGCTGCAGTGAGAATGGTGTCTGAAAATGGTTGTATGGACCATATCACTCTAGACTTGTTCCACCTAGAATGTCTTCTTATCTGCTGCTGGTTCCAATTCAAGGTGCTGTTATTGACCTTTAAAGCCCCATGCAGCCTAGAACCTGCATACCTTAAGGACCACCTGCTTCCATTTGAATCTACACAACCATTACAATCATCTGCAGGGGCCCTACTTTGGGTCCCTGATCATCTTGTGGCAGACAGGCGGAAACCTGAGAAAAAGTCTTCTTGGCCGTGGCACCAAAATGATGGTATTCCCTGCCCAGGGAGATTTGATCACTGTCTTCTTCAAGTAGGTGAAGACCTTCTTGTTTCATCTGGCACTCCCTCCTTGTCTATTTTTAATTGCCCATTTTATATACATGTAGTGTTGTAACAGTTAATTTTAATGCAATTTAATAGCTGTTTGATCCCTTGAGGGCCCACACTGGATGGAAAGCTAGCATGCAAATATTTAAAATCAAATCAAAATGGGGACTTTTAAATTGAAGTAGCAGGGAGGAAAAATTCCATAGGTTTCCATTTTCACGATGTCCACCGTAACTGAACTTCTCGTTGAGGAACTTCTGAAAACTTCCAACAATACCCAGGGGTTCCTGGAATACATGCTGAAAATTACTGCAGGAACTCTGGTGGTACTTTGTACCAGCTGAAGTTGAGAGAAATATGTTCAGTGTTGATTGACAGGTAGATCTGCTTTCAGACCTATTGATAGACTGTTCAGCTCTTTTGTTCGCTGATAAAAATAGACATGTTTTTAATGTTCTTCAGCTTTCTTCTTGTATGTCTTACTTACTTTGTTAATTGAGTTCCTGCAGCTGACGCGTTGTGCATCCTTTACTCATCCATGAGTCTTCATTACAAATTACACTGCACATAATTAGTACTTCAGGCTGTGGCCCTAGAGGCTGTAGTACCCTTTATAGTTCTAGCAAGTGTCACAAAGTGGACATCTTTTTACATTTAGCCCTGAATTCCAGTTATCTTCTCTGCATGCAAAACAGCTGTAATTTTATTTTTAGCCTTTTATCTACCTCGAGGGATACATTAGCATGGCTTTGTAAAGTGAGGGGGGAAAGTTGTTGCAACAGCTGATCTTTTATTTTGGTTGAAGAGACTTTGGGCACTGAAGTGTACATTTAGGGCAAAAGAGAATGAAATCAAAATCATACAGTAGAAACTGTGCCGTCCCCCACACCCCCCGTATTTCTCATTCAAGATGCATATTTCAGGCGGAGGCTGAGAAAATATGGCCGTGGGCTGCAGATGGCAACCCACAGACAAGAGACTGTTTGTCAGTTACTGCCATCTGGCAACTCAAAGATGGGAGGCCATTTGTCAGTTATTGCTATATGGTCCACCAGTCTTCATAATCCTCCTGTTGGTATAGCCTAACTTTCCAGTCTCCATATTTCTAAGGCAGTGGTCATGTTGTGCTAAGGTACCTTTCTTTCTGCATGCTTATAATAACATGCCAAATAGGAAGACGCTGGTGTACTCACTGCTACATTTTAGTACCTTTAGCCAGAGGGCAACATTGCAGCTCCCAGCTTTTGGAGAGCCAGTGTGCTGTAGTGGTTAAGAGTGGTGGTTTGGAGTGGTGGACTCTGACTTGGAGAACCGGGTTTGATTCCGCACTCCTCCATGTGAGTGTCAGACATTAATCTGGTGAACTGGATTTGTTTCCCCACTCCTCCACATGAAACCAGCTGGGTTACCTTGGGCTAGTCACACTCTCTTAGCCCCACCTACCTCACAGGGTGTCTGTTGTGGGGAGGGGAAGGGAAAGTGATAGTAAGCCAGTTGATTCTTCCTTAAGTGGTAGAGAAAGTCGGCATATAAAAACCAACTCTTCTGCTTCTTCAAGAGGCTTCTTGTATTCTATCCGATCCTATAAAGCTTTGCTGGCAGGGACCTAATTGCCTCCAGACCATCGGTCCTGAAGGTTTGAGTAAAGATGCTGCAAGGCCAGTAAATTATGACAAAGCGATGCGTTTGAAAATAATCTACAATTTGAGTTTGACAGCAAGCTGTTTAAGACACAGCAGCCAAAATTACCGCTGGAAGCATTGGCTTGAATCCTAAGTCTTGTGTTTGCTTGTGTCTCGCTTTATTGTAGAGGTGGTCCTCCATTGTGCAGCTTTTTCCTCTGCTCCTATATGTTTCATAACTCATTGGAAAATGCTGGTCTTGCGTGGAAGCTCCTTGCACTGGAGGAACGTTCTCTGCTGTGGAGGACTGCACCAACAGCTGAAGAGGGTTCGACATCAGGGGAAGGAAGGCTTAGGATCCAAGTCATTGTACTCATTTATGGACTCCATTTTCGCAGCAAAGTTTTGAAATGGCTGCTCTGGACTAAAGTTGCCAGTGCCTGGCCACTGGCGGGAGGACTGTGGGCAGGGATAATTAGGGGCAGCTCCGCATCCTCCCCACAACTTCATTTATGGGAGGTTTCACTGCCTGACCAGATTTTATAGTGGCTTGTATTTATATTGTTGACTAATGAATGCCATCTTGTTTTATTGTAATGTATGTTGTCCACACCTCTCTATTCACATTTGCAAAGCAAGGCACACTTTTCTGAAGCAAATCCCTAACGTATTTTTAAGAATCCATAAGAACTTTCATATGATTAACGTTGCCTATACAAACTAGGAAAAAATCCAAATAAAGTTAAATGCAGTTGGTGCACAGATTTAAGTGTGCTTGAATTTCTCTGGCCAGCATCCAATTTTCTTTTTCATTAGACAAGTCTTTATCTGATCCTCAGTCTGCCGTAATGTCAAAATAGTCTTCAGTTTTATGTTGATCTCAGATGGAACAGATTAGTTAGGTGACATTTCTTAAGCACTGTTTTATTTTTGAACTATATAAACCTCTCCTAAGAGCCTAATCCCTGGAAAAGAAATTCTTCATTCGCCTGTCACAACAGAAAAATAGTCTCTTAGCAAGACTATGAGTAACAGGAAAATGTAGAAACAACAACACTGGTTATTTAATAATTTCAGAAATCAAATCTGAAACATAAACTAGGGTAGGTCATTATACAAAGTAAAAACAAATAGTCTTAAGAAAAAAGAGAGTAAAAATAGACGGGAGAGGGAGATAGAAGGGATCTGCAACATTGCTTGACTGAAAGAACACCTTTTTAAAAGATAGCAAGAGATAGCAAAATTGCATGGTTGTGATGGTGAAATAGACTTTAATATAATAAAAATATATATAAATGCACTAAATTTTGTTTGTTTAGTTGAAAGTCCCATACCAGTGTCATGGTTAGGATGTTCCAGTAACACTTTGTAGACCCAGGCTGAAATTCTTATTCTGTCTGTCTGTCTGTCTGTCTGTCTGTCTGTCTGTCTGTCTGTCTGCCTGCCTGCCTGCCTGATTTAATGGCATATGGATTACAGTTACAATAATTAAATATGGCTACTCCCATTCTGTGGACGCTCCATTGGCTGCCCATCTGTTACCAGGCTCAGTTTATGATGTTGGTGGGACATTCTCTCTCCCTATTCTCCCCCATGACAATTTCACTCAAGTCAGCAGGGGCTTCTGCAGGTGCCAACCTGTGAATGGGCAAACCTGAAAACTGCCTGTTCATATGTTTCATCATTTTGGCTCTGGCCTTGTGGAATGGCTGGCCTGAGGAGGTCAGGAAAGCTTCCACTGTCCTGGTATTACACAAACTATACAAAACTGGACTATTCAAGAGGTCTTTTTTGTGCAGGTAATAGGATTACACTGTACAAAATGGTTTTACAAACTTGCTTGGGTAAATGATTAGGGAGATTTTGGGGTGGTGCCTGAGGAGGGTGAGGATTGGAGAGGGGAGGGACTTCAATGCTAGAGTCCAATTGCCAAAGCAGCCATTTTCTTCAGGTGAACTGATCTCTATTGGCTGGAGATCAGTTATAATAGCAGGAGATCTCCAGCCACCATATGAGTCCGACACTCAGGAACTTGTGAAAATCACGGTCTGGAAAAATCATATATTAACTTTGTCTGAAGAAGCTTGTTCAAAACAACATTTACCAGAATCTTGTCAACTAATTTAAATTAAGCTTTTTCTGGGGGATTGGGACCCTGGGTTGTATGTTCCACACCAGGCATCCCCCTCCGCTGCACTTCAGTTGTACCATAGTTGGTGGATCGAAGCAATGCTCTGTCAAATTGAAGCAAGTTCAACTTGTGGATTGGGACCCTGAATGGTGTGATTCACCTGCCAGGAGCTCTGCTCTCTTACACCTTACCTGTGCCACAACTATGTCTGATTTGAGCTGAAATATCCTTTGCAGCATTGTTTTGCTGAGTGAGTGCTTTTGTTTTCAAATGTTCTTCAAACGGGACTGTATGGCGACTCACGCCATGGAATTCAACATCATGTCACTTTAAAGACTGATCTTTAGTGCTTGCCAACACTGCCTTATCTACAGCGTTACATATTTGCACGTTGGTTGTCCTCATTATTGATTTTGTAATTTTTAAGTTGTGCCCAAATATATACTTACTGTGGTTGCATGTGTAATAAGTGGTTGATTTTAATAAGTAGTTTATAGTGGTCTCCGTTGCTGGGTGTGTGTGTTTTTTTGCTAACCACCTGGAGGTTGGCAACCCTACTGATATGTATATGAGGGTCCTTGACGGCTCCTTGGGAAACTCTTGGAGCCTAGAGTAAGACATGGGACTACTTAGGGTTGCCATCCTCTAGGTGGTTTAGCAAAAACACAATGACCTATGCTGAAATAACTAAGTTGGTTACAACAACCAGCCCGTGGGCTCAAATTTAAGATATATGGTGTACAAAATAATATACCACTTAATATACTCTATAATAATAAACACAGATTTGAGATTAAAGAAAAATAGTGTTATTGTCACACGTAATATTCTAAATTGGTGTTAAATTCACACACATGTCAATATCATATTACATATACAAGATTCCAAAATTCCATCAAGGCACCAACAACGAAAGAAACCAAAGTCCAATCACAATTCTAAATCTAAATGAGAAAATGTACTGAAAGTCCTAACACAAAAGTGTTCAAAAGCCATAGTCGAACGGCAGAACAAGTCCTGTGGCCAGGAGGGCGCAAAGTCCAAAGGGACGGGAGAGCACGGAGCCCTTTGCGCCGCGGCAAAAGCAGAAGTACTCTAGGTGGTGGCTGGAGATCTGCTATTACAATTGATCTCCATGTGATGGAGATCAGTTCACCTGGAGAAATTGGCCGCTTTGGAAGGTGGACTCTATGGGCATTATACCCATGGAAGTACCTTCCCCTTTCTAAAACCCACCTTCCCCATGGTTCCATCCCCAAAATCTTTAATTATTTCCCAACCTGGAGCTGGTAACCCTAACCATAATGTAAAGATTTCCAGAGGCATTAAGTTATGAAAGCAGACAGATCTGGGCTATTTGAAGCTGCAGATGAAGCTGCCATGCTCAGAAGGCACCAACCTGGGGATGAATTGTGGTAATAAGTATAAAAACAAACCATAAGAAGTTTTGAAGTGGCACATTGCTAAAGTACACAAATGATCTTTCAGCAAGAATGATTTGAACTGAACTCTTGAAGGGTGGCTTCCTAGAACATTGCTAGTCAAATGTTTTGTGGAAAGAATCAGTTTTCTTTTGCCACGTTAACCTGCACTCATGACCTGTGGTGTCAAATTCTATAGCATTTTTGCCCCTTAGAATTAAAAAGTATATTTATTTATTCTAGGAAATATTTGAAATGTTTTCTGTTTATCACAAAGGATTTAGCATACCGTTCATTTTACCCAGCACAATATTGGAATAAACCTCATCACAGGTGTATTATCTGTTTTCCAAATTCAGTATATTGGTTGTAAATGTCCTTTGACCCATGAAGGATTTTTAGCTCTGGCAATTACAAACCCAGGATCATTTACCAAATTGAATAAATATGTCCAGGGTTGAGAGAGAACAGGGAAATTTATAAATCACAATGGAAATACCAAAATAAGCATTTGCCTGTTGTTGTTTATCATGCGGGAAAATTCTGCCTATCCCAAGTACAATAGGACCTTACTGAGCACTGTCTTTGAAGAGTAATATGAATGTCCAACTAATTTCATTGCTCTGCCAAGTTTAGGATAAAAAATGTGTATATTATCCTTTGTTTATACAAAGCACAGGGAAATAGAACTGCTGTTTATTTAAAGGACTTTTAAAAGGCAGGTATGGAATAACTCAGGGTTTTGCCACCTTTCTGCCTCCACAGGATGGGGAGTATATAGTACTGGTTTGCCCATACAATAATCAAAGAATCCTGTAACTTGCTGTTGCAAACACATCTGATTGCCCCCTCCAACAAAGTACTATGCAATATTTGAAGATTTAATTTAAGTGTGAAGGTGACCATGTACCCTACATCTGTTTTGCTCAGTCCTTGACAAAAGGAAGGGAAAGATCACACTAATTGGGCACACTTTCATAAAAATGAATAGCACAACCATCTCTGTCATAACAATATTCAGTCTCTAGTGATGGGAGGCAGGTACAAGCACGCCCTCTTCTCACCTCCCTGGTGAACATCTAAGCTGGTCCGCTGAATATGTATAGGTAACTATCTTAAGGATATATTATGTGAGTAGCGGGCTCTGATGTGCTGATACAGCTCAGCATTGTTTGTATAAGCACATGCCAAATTGTTTCCTTCAGAAAAATAAAACGGAAGTCCAGGGTAGGGTTGCCAGCTCTGGGTTGGAAAATACCTGGAGATTTTGGGAGTGGAGCCTGCATAGGGCATGGTATGGGGAGGGGAGGGACTTCAATCCCATAGAGACCAATTGCCAAAGTGGCCATTTTCTCCAGGGGAACTGATCTCTGTCACCTGGAGAGCAGTTGTAATAGCTGGAGATAGGGTTGCAAACATACAGGTGGTGGCTGGAGATCTCACGCTATTACAACTGATCTCCAGCCAATAGGGATCAGTTCACCTGGAGAAAATGCCTGCTTTGACAATTGGACCCTGGCACTGAAGTCCCTCCTCTCTCCAAACCCCACCCTCCTCAGTCCCTGCCCCCAAAATATCCAGGTATTTCCCAGCCCGGAGCTGACAACCCTAGAGGGAGACCTCCAGCCACCACCTGGAGGTTGGTTTTTTTTTTTTAATGAAATTTTTATTTTATTTTTCCAAATAATCATTATACATTCCATTGCGCATTTTAAAAAGTATAATTCTTTGACTTCCCCTCCCCCCTCCTCTGATCTTTTAGTTAACATTTTTTTCCTCTTTGTATTGTTTTTCTAATTCAATTATTACAAAGCCATCCATGCCCAATACATCCTTTCTGAATTAGATCAAAATACATTTGTTAATATCACATTTAAGTTCATCTCTACAATAATTAATCCATGCCTCCCAATCTTTTGCAAATTCATTATCATCCTTTTGATTTACCGACGCCGTAAGTTTTGCCATTTCTACTAATTCCATCATTTTTTCAATCCACTCCGATTTGTTTGGTAAATCTGTCATTTTCCATCTCCTAGCATATACCATTCTGGCGGCAATAGTAGCATACATCAAAAAAGGTCTCTGGTTCACTATAGTATCCGGTATTATACTCAATAGCATCATTTCTGTTGTTTTGGGGATATTTTGTTGTAATATCAACCTTAATTCATTATAAATCATGTCCCAATAATTCTTAGCCTTCTCACATAGCCACCAAACATGATGAAAAGAACCCACTTCTTTTTGACATTTCCAACAGTTCGGTGACATATTACCATACATTTTGGCTAATTTCTTTGGTGTTAAATACCACCTATACATCATTTTATAAATGTTCTCTCTCATAGATTGTGAATATATATATTTCATATCCTTTAACCAAAGTCTTTCCCACTTATGCATATGTATATCATGACCCAAAGTTTGTGCCCACGTTATCATTGTTAGTTTAACCAAGTCTTGTTCAGTATATAGAGTCAATAACATCTTGTATATCTTGGATATTAAATGTTCATTGTTATCTAACAACATTCGTTGAAAAAGTGATTTATCTTTTGTAAAACCCAACCTCATATCTTGAATAAACACAGATTGTAATTGATGGTATTGGAGCCAGGTAATCTGTTCATTGATTTCACTATATTCCATTAAGGCACATTTATTATCCTTCCATACCAATAAGTCTTGATAAGTAAGAAATTGTGCTGGTCTCAGTGGTTTCAATGTCAGCATCTCTTGTGTAGAGATCCATAGTGGTGTTGTAGGTTCCAAAAGATGTTTATATTTTAGCCAAGTTTTTATTAATGAAGATTTAATAACATGATGCTGAAAGATCTTGTGTATTTTTAATTTGTCATACCATAGATAACCATGCCATCCATATCTATTGTTAAATCCTTCTAGGTCCAACAATCTATTATTTTTCAATTGTATCCAATCTTTTAGCCAAACTAATACTGTTGCTTCCGCGTATAATTTGAAATTTGGTAAGGCAAATCCTCCTCTTTCTTTGGTATCAACCAGGTATTTGTAGGCAATTCTAGGTTTTTTCCCTTGCCATATAAAGTTAAGCAAGTCTTTTCTCCAAACATCGAAGTATTTGGCATGCTCCACTATTGGCAAATTCTGAAGTAAAAAAAGTAGTCTTGGCAAAATATTCATTTGTGTTACTGATATACGGCCCAGTAATGAAATATTTTTATTGGACCAGATTATCATATCTCTTTTAATAGAATCCCAAAGTTTAGCATAATTATTCTCCAAAAGATCTTTATTTTTATTTGTAATCCATATGCCCAGGTATTTCACTTTGTTTGTTTTTTCCCAGCCTGTCGTGACCAAAAAAATTGTTTGTTCTTCCTTAGAGAGGTTTTTAAATAAAACATGGGTCTTATCTTTATTAACCTTAAAACCAGATATTTCCTCATAGTTCTTCAATAATTCCAATAAATGAGGTGCGGATTGGATTGGATCTGACAATATAATCAATAAGTCATCTGCAAATGCCCTCAGTTTAAACACATGCTTATTAACTTTCAGTCCCTGAATTGCTTCTGTTTCCCGAATCTTACAACAGAGGGTTTCCAAGGTCAAAATAAACAACAAAGGTGATAGTGGACATCCTTGTCTGGTTCCTTTTTGTATTTCACAATTATCTGTCATTAATTCATTTACTAATATTTTAGCTTTTTGTGTGGTATATATCGCATCAATACCTGTACGGAACCTTATTCCAAAGTTCATTATTTCCAAAACTTTTTTCATATAATCCCAAGAAACCATATCAAAGGCTTTCTCTGCATCCAGGAAAACAAAAGCGGCCTTATGTTGATTATTATACTCATAGTATTCCACCGCATCTAATAATATCCTTAAATTGTCTTTTATTTGTCGACCTGGTACAAATCCTGCTTGGTCCTCATGTATCAAGAACAATATATATTTTTTCAAGCGATTAGCCAAAATTGAAGCAAAAATTTTATAATCCACATTTAAAAGCGAAATTGGTCTATAATTGGTCACCTTTTCCACGTCTCTTCCAGTCTTATGTATCAATGATATGTAAGCATGAGACCAGGTTTCAGGAACTGTTCCTGTATCTAAAATTGAATTGCATACCTGCAAAAGAGAGTTTTTAACCTTCTCTTTAAATGTCCTATAGAGTAAAGCTGTAATTCCGTCTGGGCCAGGTGTTTTATCAGTTTTTTGTTTCATTATTGCTTCTTCAATTTCTACCATTGTAATTGGAGCATCCAAAAACTGCTGTTGTTCCACAGAAAGTCTATTTACCTTTGTACTTCTTAAAAAATTATTCATTTTTTTTGCTGCAATAATGTCTTTTTGATATAATTTTGTATAAAAAAGTTCAAACTCTTTCAATATTGCTGTTGTTGTATAGACCGGTCCCTTTGAAGTTTGTATTCTGTTGATTACCTTTTTCTGCATGGAGTCTCTTATCTGAGTAGCCAGAAATTTCCCAGGTCGATTGGCATGTTCAAAATATCTCTGTTTAGCAATTTTCATATTTTTATTCATTTCTTCCATAGTCAGCAAATTTAACTGATGCTTGGTTAATTTAATTTTAGTCTCAATTTGCTTCCTCTGATCTTCCTGTGTTTCCAAGATTAATTTCTGTTCTAAGTTTTGTAATTCCCAAAGTATTTCATTCATTTGTTGTAGTTGTTTTTTCTTCCATGCAGTATTCTTCTGGATCATATAACCTCTTAACACCGCCTTAAAAGCATCCCAAACCACATTTAAACTGGTTTCTCCATTAAGGTTGATACAGAAATAATCTTCAATAATGTCCTGTATTTCCTTCTTTATTTTCTCATCTCTCAATAGCCTGTCATTAAGTCTCCATCTGAATGCTTGTTTAGTAGACCACTCAAAGGTGACCGGGTTGTGATCTGAAAAAGTTCTTGGAAGTATATGAACCTTCCTCAATTGAGTAAAGACAGACTTGCTGGCCCATATCATGTCAATTCTGGAGTGTGAATTATGTCTAGTGGAGTAAAAAGTATATTCTTTTGATGTTGTATTTGTAGTTCTCCATATGTCTTGTATATAAAATTCCTCAGTAAGCTGGTAAAATATTTTAGGTAAACAACCTTCTCTTTCATATTTAGCTGTTGATTTCTTATCCAATAGTGGGTTAATGATTCCATTGAAATCTCCCATTAATAATAGTTGGTGATCTGCATGTTGCAACAAAATTTCATACAATTGTGTATAAAACTGAGCTTTCCCATCATTTGGAGCATATATCCCTACTATCAATACCTTCTGTCCAGCTATTTTCACTCTAATCAACAATATTCTGCCCTCTTCATCTTTGTAAACCAATTCTGGAATAAGATTTGCTTGAGCATATATAACAAGTCCTTTAGTTTTAGTTTTAGCCGAGGAAATAAAAAATTGTCCCAAGGCTTTCCTCTCCAGATATTTTTTATCTTTTTTTGAAATATGAGTCTCTTGTAAGCATATTAATGAATATTTTTGTTTTTGTAAAAATTTGAAAATCCGTCCTCTTTTCACCTTCTCATTTAGACCATTAACATTCCACGATATGACTTTAGCCATCAGAATTAGTTATACAGTCTTAAACTCCACCTACTGCTCCCTTATCTGCGTCCTCATCTTCCTCTTGGCTTGATTCTTCTTTCTGGCCTGGTGTATAACCGACCAGGTCTTTCTTGTATTTTCTCAGGAATTTTCCAACATCTTCTTTTGAGGTGATAGTATATTTGACATCTTTAAAGGTAAATACCAACCCTTGTGGTAGCAACCACCTATATTTAACTCCACTTTTTCTCAGCGATGTTGCAAAATCCTTAAACAAAGCTCTCTTCGCCATCAGGTGTCTGGGAATATCCTTCAAAAGTATCAGAGCATTGCCATCTATTACTTTAGGATCTTGATAGTGTTGTTGCATTATTTCATCTTTCATCCTCATATCATAAAAAGATATCATAACATCTCTGGCTTTTGCTCTTCTCAAATTAGGTGGTAAAGGAATCCTGTAAATCCTCCTGATGGCAAGGTTCAGATCTCGTTCTGCAATATTAAACAATTCAGCCAAAGTTGTAATTAGAGATTCTCTGGTATTACCTCGATCTTCCGATAAATTTCGTACGCGTAAATTAAGTTCTCTGGCTTTTAGGTCCATTAATGCAAACTGAACTTTCGCGGATTCTTCCTGCTGCTGTAACACTTCCAGCTGTTTTTCATGTATATCCACTTTCTTCTTAACTTCTTTGTGATCTTCCGCTATCTTCTTGACCGAGGCATCCATAGTCTTCATATCAGCTTGTAGCGAGGTGACCTGGATTTTAGTCTCTTTAACTTCTTTAACAATCTCAGCTAACATTTCAGTTAATTGCGTCATTTGTTTCTCCTGCTGTCTGGACACATGCTCCATTTGCTGCTTTGACATTAATTCCATCTGTTTAGTAAAAGTGTCAGTTTGTTTGGCCAAAAGTTCTTGCATTTTCTTTTCTTGCTTATCCGCCATGGTCTCTGTAGATTTGGTAGTTGTCGGAGTATGGAATGAACTTGAACGTGGTCTTGAAGTGGACATAAATTCTGGCAAAAAACCTCAGTTTTTCAGCCAGCTCCCAGCAATTTATTTCTTGAGAGATTAGCTTGTAGTATACTGTCCCATCAAAATCGCAATATTTAAACTTAAATTCTGCCCCTAGATTGTTTTAAAATCAAGTTTAAAAGTTTTAAGATACCATCGAGTTTTGGGTCGCTCTAGGTCGGCTTCTAGGCAGGAAGTAGGAAGTGCTGCGGACCTTCTGCCGTCCTCTCTATGGTAAATCGGATCGTCTTACCAGTTGCACCTTATGACCTGCTTCCGGTCCTTCAGCTTCGCTCTGCAGCCTGTGATCTCTGCCTGCCGTTCCTGGAATCCCTTTCTCTCTTTACCTTGCCACGCAGCTAGTATCAACTTTCAGGGGCCATTGCTAGAGGTGGGAACTTCCTCCTTCTCTCTCAAGATGATCGGCTGTGCTATTGGGTAGCAGGTATGTCCATTTTCAATTCAGTTTGTTTAGTCTATCTCCCATAGCTTTTAAAAACGTCCTGCCGATCTAATTCAAAACTGAATGCAGTCTTATAAAGTCATTTTCCCAGTCTGGAGGTCAGGGAACAGTAGTCATTTTAAAAGAAACCTTTGGTTGCTTATTTTCCCATGTAAACAAAGAGATTCTCGTTACTCACGTTGATTTTTGGAGGGTGAGGCTTTTGTTCCCTTAATTAGTTGCTTAGATGGTGTTGGGTAAGGGAGATCGAGGTCTAACTCCGAAATAAACGTCTGCGGCGATCTGATCCTCTCAGCCAAACGCGGGACAGCATCTGAGATTCCGGGAGTCTTAAAAAAGCACTCTCGGAAAACTCAGGAGTCAACACCGCTCTTCGCTGGCTAGCAGAAGAAATCCTGTTTCCAGCTCCACTTTTTAGGAGCGGGCAGGGGTCTGTATGCCCCTATTTAGACGTAAATTCAGTCCTTCACTGGAAGAACCAGTGAGGCAACACACCTCGATCAGCAAATCCTTACCGGAAGTTCACCACCTGGAGGTTGGTAACCCCAGTCCAGGGGCACCTTAAAGACTAACAAAATTTATACCAGCATAATCTTTTGTAAGTCAGGTCTCACTTCCTCAGATGCAATGAACTGGAAAGCCAGCTCCCATTGAGTACCTGTGGGCTGTCAGTCTACACACATGGCAGTAGATTGAGGTCAAGGATGTTATATGGGTTTTGTGGGATGTTGTCTGAGGCCCTGATGCAAAGAAGGATGCACAGTGCTCAAGGGGGTGGCGGGAGGCACCTTATGTGGTGCCTCCCAGTTACTGTTTTAGAGCTGCGGACCCCCCCCCATACCTCTATTGAAGGGCCTAACATGACTCTCCTACCTGGATAACTGCATCATGTCTATCAGTGACCGTGTCCCTTTGAGATGAGGGCAGCTTGCTCTCCAGGTCCATGTTACATGACATTGTTTAGTCTGCTCAGATCTATTCATCTCCCAGAAGGGAGCTTGGGGCGGCTAACAACATAACAGTACAATAACAAAGATAATGAGAGCCAGCGTGGTGTAGTGCTTAAGGGCAATGGACTCTAATCTGGAGAACCAGGTTTGATTCCCCACTCCTACACATGAATGGTAGACTCCAATCTGGTGAACCAGGTTGGTTTCCCCACTCCTACACATGAAGCCTGCTGGGTGACCTTGGGCTAGTCAAAGTTCTCTCAGAACTCTCTCAGCCGCACCTACCTCACAAGGTGCTTGTTGTGGGGAGAGGAAAGGAAGGCACTTGTAAGCCGGTTTGAGTCTCCTTAAAAAGGTAAAGAAAATTTTCTTGTTCTTGTTCTTCTTCTTCCATACAACTCTCAGCCTCACCTACTTGTGAGGTAGGTGAGGCCAAGACAGTTCAGAGAGAACTGTGACTGGCCCAAGGTCACACAGGCTTCATGTGTAGGAGTGGGGAAACCAACCTGGTTCTCCAGAATAGAGTCTACTGCTCTTAACCACTGCACCACGCTGGGAGGTATGCCGCTCAAATTGCCACCAGAAACCAGGCAGAGGGGGACTGAACAGAAGACGCATCTAAGTCCAGCTGTTCTTTTCACTTTGTGAATCTCCAGAATGGTAAATGAAAGCAAATACAACAACTGCAACTATTTTCTTTAAAATTCCCTTCAGCAATTAAGGGAATGGTGGCAGGAGGCGAAGATCCCGGAATAAGGCAAGGGCCCATTGGAAATGGTTTTACCACAGCCGGGAAACAAATTAGCACAGAGTTTTCTTGGGCCAAAGGCTTTGGGCTATTGAAAGGATCACACCACAGTGCTTTGCTGCCATATACCCTATATCTCAAATGACATCCCTTTCCTGGAGTCCTGTCAGGTGTACTCGGCACTGGAAGGGGGGAAGAAACCTTTCTTTTCACGGGACCTCTTCTCTCACAAGCATAATGCAAATAAAAGTGGTATTGCTGAAGAGTTGGGATGGTTGAATTTTTCAGGAATTTAACAGGAACAAAAAAACCTCATTTATGAGAGTATTGACTAAATGGAATCTAAGCCTATCGACTGGAATAAATCTGCCCCATATATTAAAGACTTATCACTCTCCATCACCCCTCCGATGACTTCGGGTCTTTGTTTGGATCATGCATGCTGTTTCCATCTGTCAGAGGTCGCCTTGCTCTCCCCCTGCGCTTCCCCACGTTTTGCCCGTGTTTTCCTTTCCTTTTATCCCTTAGAAGCTCCTTGATCAATTGATCTTGAGCAGCATATATCTATTGTTGGAGGGATATAAGGACTGACACAAATCTTGCCACTGACAATGTAGCCTTGGGGTCCCTATCGCTTAGTAAAAAAGGCATTATGTCAGTCACAGAGGTATTGGATTTGTATATTAAAAGGGGGGAAATATAGTGCGATCGAAGTTCCTCGTAAAAGCGGCATTCCAAAAGGGCATGGGCTCATGAGTCAATAGAGCCAGAAGAGCAAGGGCAGATCCTGTCTGAGTAGGGCATATTCAGAATTCTGCCCTGCATTACCATAGAAGGGTTAGCATTCAATCTAGCCAAGCAAAAAGCTCCACAGAGACGAGGAGTTGTTAGATAGTATGCATAGGCAGGCAGACCACGTGGAGGGGGTATTCCGAAGAACTGGGATGAACAGACACGACGAGCATGAAAAGTAGTGCTGTTATAATCGAGCTCTTTAATGCGCTTTTTAATTTTGGCAAAAGCTTCAGTTTTCCCAAGATCTGGTAATATATCCTGCGAGAAGCCCAGCAACGCCAGTTTCTCATCTAAGATTTTTTGCCATGAGGATTTGAAAGGGTCACACTTCAGAGAAGCTAGGAACCCCTCAGTGCTAAAGCACAGTTTAAGGTGTAGTTTAAAGGCGGCCAACCACGCCCTAGCTTCAAGTGACATTTGGCCAAACTCGGAACGAAGAGTAACGCCAGCAACACATCGAGGGGCATTTAGGAGTTTTCGTAAGAACTGAAGCAGTGGACGATCTATAGATTCATTGATGACTGTAATCCAGATGGCAACACCAAAGAGGATAATTGGGGTAATTTTCAGGTTAAAAACCTGAATAGCCCCTGGAATATATTTGCCACCTTTGGTGTGCCCGTGTTTTCAAATTTGAGATAAAACATGTCCCTGAAAACACGGGCAAAATTTGGGGAGACACAAGGGGAGAGTGAGGTGACCTCTAACGGTCAGAAACAGCATGCATAATCCAAACAATGACCCGAGGTTGTTGGAGGGGTGAAGGCGAATGAAACAGGCATGCATAAAAGATCTTAGAAAACCTGCTTCCAAAGCTGAGCGAGTTCTTGTTCTAAACTGGGCTGTATATACTTTGTGTGTTTTGCTTGGGAACTATCGTTTGACCCAGCAAGTTGTGAGCACATTTCAGTATGATGAATCTGCTGACTTTTCTAGCAAAAGCAATACCCACACTTGCAATGTAGCAGTATATCATTTGGGGGGGGGTGATCATTGCTGGAGTGATCAGAGCTGGATTATAAATATGGGTGCCCCATAAATTTGTATAGTAACAGTGTGATATTTGCTGTTTTTTCCAGATGGATAAAACAAATTAAATATAACCCTACCCCATGGGTCATATGATTCAACCCTTGATTTCAAGAAACAGAGAGTAAAGATAGATGCGAGGATTGTTGTAACCCTATACATGACAATGGACCCGTTGTAGTTGTGATCCGTAACAAGGAGCCTGGAGCAATTCCAAGTGAGTTACAAGGGTTTTTAAAAGGTTTAATTGTAATTGAGCATCTGTACTTCTTCTTTTTGGGAGTCAAGAATTTTCAAATGATTGGTGATTATAATTTTGTCAGTGTTCTTCACTCAAAGGGGGTTTGAAAGTAAAAAAAAGAGCTTCCTTTGACATCTTGAGATATCAAAATTACTCCTTTAAAATCCCTTTCTTAAAAAAGAAAAAAGAAAAGAAAAACCTCGACACTCATTTCATCCAGGTATCAGTGCTCAGTATGAAAGTAAAGTACGCAAATCATTGGAAATAGAAATGCCTTTGGCGAACAAATTGGTAACTGCTGAAGCTTGGAGAACTTAAGCATTTGTGAAATGGAAACTAGGCTTCTGTAGGTGCCGACGTGGAAGTACATTAGGTAGAATCCTGCAATTGTTAATCACATGTTTGAAGTGGCTCCAGCTACATGGAGAGGCAGTTATTTAAATACACCTTGCACATTTATTTGGAACACATTTGCACCCCTGGGGGCTTCTGGGCTCACAGCTAACATTCCTCCCCCACAGAACAGGACTAAAAATACAAAGGCATATCAAATCATCACATTAACATGACAAACATCTGCGCCAATGTAAAAGCATTAGAATGTAAATAGAACGTTCTTATGCTTTAATGTAAATTTTACGTACATTTACTCAAAGAGCATGAATAGAAGCTGGATTAGACTGTTTTGCACAGCAACCAACCAGTTGCCCTGAAGATATAGTTGTCAGGTCCCCCCTCACCACCAGTGGGATCTTTGTGGAAGCAGGGCTGGGGGTGGTGATCTGCTCGCAGAGCACATGTGAGGTGCAATGATGTCACCTCTGGCTTCCCTACTGATCTATTAAAGTCAGTATTGTTTATTCTGACTGCCACAGGCTCAGATAGAGGTCTTTGACATCACAAGGAGCCCCATGGCACAGAGTAGTAAGCTGCAATACTGCAATCAAAGCTCTGCTCACAAGCTGAGTTTGATCCCAATGGAAGTTGGTCTCATGGTAGCCGGCTCAAGGATGACTCAGCCTTCCATCCTTCCAAAGTCAGTAAAATGAAAACCCAGCTTGCTGGGGGTAAAGTGTAGATGACTGGGGAAAGCACCCCATAAACATAGTCTGTCTAGTGAACGTTGTGATGTGATGTCACCTTTACCTTTTACTACCTGACACCTTTTCTTAGTGAATCCAAGGATCGAACCTGGGACCTTCATGTGCCAAGCAGATATTCTGCCACTGAGCCATATGATGTGTGATCTGTGCATACACTACACCCAAGCAAGTTATTGAAACTTTTCTTTTTACTTTTTGGCAGGAGCAACAGCGGATGGATTGTATGGATAGGGTGCTCTTCCATATACGTGTGTAGCCATTGCATCACAGAATACATCATATGTGATGTTTATGGGTGTGTATCAGCATACAAACAAACAAACAAATGTTTATTACAGCCAAAGGCCAGCATAAAATATAAAATATACATCCTATGTATCAGCATATATGGGAGGGAAGGCGGCATGGCATAGCCCAGTTTCATCTATTCTCTGAAGCTAAGCAGGGTCGTTACTTGGAAGGGAGACCACCAAGGAAGACTCTGCAGAGAGAGGCAATGGCATCCCACCTTTGCTTCTCACTTGCCCTGAAAGCCCCTTTCTGGAGTCAGCACAAGTCAGCTGCGACTTGACCGCACACACACATCAACATATGCAAAAATTGCCAAGACTTGCTCCCAAAACCAATCCTATTGGAGCCTACAAAGCACATGTGTAGGGCCAGGGGCAAAGAGTGCTCCATGTATGCTCAAATAATGAGCCTTGAAGAAGAAGAAGAGTTGGTTTTTATATGCTGATTTTCCATACCACTTAAGGAAGAATCAAACTGGCTTAGAATCACCTTCCCTTTCCCTCCCCACAGCAGACACCCTGTGAGGTAGGTGAGGCTGAGAGAGCTGTAAGAGAGCTGTGACTAGCCCAAGGTCACCCTGCAGACTTCATGTGGAGGAGTGGGTAAGCAGGTTAGAGTCCACCCATCTTAACCACTACACCACTACACCATGCTGGCTCTCATTATTGTACTTAGCTGTATTCCAAAAGTGAAGCAATTCCACAATGCTCTAAATATAACAATTTTGGTAGTTCATTGTACTATATCTTGAGTCACATCATTTATAGTGTAACCAATTAGTATTTGTGAAGGGCTGGCGGTTACAGCAGCAAAATAAACATGAATGCATCTCTGTAATTAACAGTGTGATGGTAGCATAAGCTCCATTTGTAACTATTTGGTGGTAATAACATTTTACAAGTGCATATTGTTTCATTATGCTGTGTTATAATTGCTTTTACAAACCTAATCAATTCATTAAAATTCAGGTACCGTACCGAGGATATGTTGTAATGCCATGTCTCAAGGATATTTAATGTAAAGCTGCCACTTAAAACAACTTATTCCGCCCCCCCTTTAGCAGCCACTTGGTATGAGTGCCATTATCGCTCAAATATATTAGCAATACACCATGCAATTAGCAATATGGAACTGTTCCTTTAAATGTGTATTTTTCAGTCTGTGCTTTAGTGTCTATTCAAATCTGCTATGATACATCTATGCAACAGCACACCGACTTGCAGCTTCGTTATTTTTTTTCCTAGAGTCTTGTCAAGCACACTTAAATCAGCCTAATTGCTCACTGAACATGATTTTTCCCCTCATTCATTTTAATGCACTTTTAATGAAGACAGATACTTTATTAAAAAATAACTCCCTGGAATATATAATGTGACAGCATATAGGAAATTTGCGGTATAAATGCATAAACATTTGTTAAAATTACATTAACACTTGTGGGTTTACATCTATTAGTTTGAGGAGGAAGCAGGAGAGGAGGAGAGAGGAGGAAACAGCCTGCTACACGACTGGCAGCATTCTCTTGCTAACTGTTACAAGTTCTAAAGCCGACAAAGAGAGGTCCAGATACTTTTGATGCTCGCATGGTTTCCATGTTCTGTGGGCACTGGAGGAAAGTAGCATGTGTGAAACAGAGGGAAGAAGACACAGTTTTGCAGATCTTGCTGTGCTTATTGGGAAGATCCTGGGGGAGGAAATTCAGTAGATGATTGGAACCAACTCTTAGACAGAAGTCTTAAAATTCTGAATGTACCAAAGAAATGTCTCAAAACCCACTACATTTTTTTAAAAAAAAATATATAAATTAAGAAACAAATCAGATACCTGATCATCATCAGTCTGTCGGTTTTATTTGCTGTTGCGTTTAAGTCTCACCAAAAAGTAGCAGTGTTTCCGATAGATTTCTCAGATGTGCTAGGGAGGGAAAACAGAAGAACTTTGAGAAACAGGCTGGACAAAACTTGTCATTCAACTGGGGTCCTGATGGGTCCTTGCTAGACAAGAGCCATGCACAAAACCACCCAGTCTCTTCTACTAATTCTTTGATGTTTAGTACGTATCTGGGATGATGAAGACCACTGTAGCCTGCAGCTAGGAAGGAATATGGATTAGACAATCCAGAGCTTTCTCAATTGTGTTTGCAGATAGTTTTGTCTCAGCTAATCAGCCTTCTTCATGGTTCGCTATGCAAAACTGTGCATGGATCTGATTTAATTAGTACTTGTAATGGTACAATAGCTCTTCGACGTAAATGACAGAACTAATACGTACTTCGTGGGGTTTTTGCCATTCGTTTGCTTTGGTGCAATCCGAGGGAAGTTTGGCTTTGTGGTATGAATGGCTGCATAGCAACCCTAGGGGAGTTTAGTATCTAATGTATGGTGTAATTTAATTTATAGTCTTTTTTGTCATTTAGATGCAAAATCTTTTATGGCTAAGCTGTAAACATTTTCGGTTCTGGTTCTGCCCACCATGAGGAAAGAGGCAACACTGTGTGCCTTAAGTGGGGTGTGTGGGGGAGCTGTGCTTTGCCACTCAGTTCTTAACTGCCATAATGGTATCATTGGGAAGAATTTTCTCTATGAAAATCATGACTTAGGCTACTTCTCTGGGCTGTCATCTTTTTCTGTTAAGTGAGCTTTTATACCTTACCACAGAGGTCCAACACTTTTAAAACTAATTAATTAATTTCTGTCTTATATTTATTGTATTGTTGTTGTGAGCTGCCCTGAGCCTGGTCCTGGCCAGGAAAGGGCGGGATATAAATCCAAATAAATAAATACCTGTGTGAGCAAATTACCATGTTGAAAGACCTATGACTGGTTTTATTAATTCACATCTAGCGACATAGGATATAAGGTATATATGTTTCCTTTAAAAATTTTCTTTTTAAAAATTCTTTAAAAATTGTTAAAATTGGGCTATAGTATTATATCTATCATATTAATTTAGCACACACCCCTTTTTAGGGTTTACAAATTTCAGATAAAATACCTTCTAAAGAGCATTTCCGGCGGTGTTTTTGAATAATCATGTTTTGTATAATTTGACGACTGAGGAAGGCCCAAGAGGCCAAATCGTGTATGGTCTATTGGTCATTTATATTGCACATATCATCAGTGTTGTTAATTATTTTTGTAACAGTTTTTAGTGGTTTTATATGTAGCCTGAAGTCCAGGCCCAGTGTTTTTATCCATTTTATTGTGTACACCTAATAAATATATAAATATATTACTTTTAAAGAATTTTTACTTCTCAGCTCAACCCTTAGGTTCCCTGTACTTTTTTGATTGAGTTCTTTCCTCCTTTTTTGGTTGTCTATCTGCATGGCAACCTTTCCATGTACCATTCCGTAACATATTCTTCTATCAATACAGATTATTGAATGGGAGTCTGGCCACATCATAAATTCACAACATCCTATGGATTATAATACATCCCCCCCGAGTCACAGCGCCTAATAATATCCATCACCTATTTGCTTTGGATGTGTAGCTTTGCACTTGTCAAAATTTGGTGAACACTTCAGAAATATTAAATGTTATTGACTAATACTTTCGTGCAGGCCTTTTTCTTTTGATTTGTTTGTTTTTTTACTGTGGACCAACACAATTTCTCAGAATCATTATTAACTGATTCCTCCAGAAGTTGATCAGAAAGGCATCTGTTTTGCATGCTTCATATCTCTCTACATATACAATGAGCATATGTCACCTGCAACATATATGCAGTTTATCTTGAACCATCACACAAGGGGCATATTGTTTAGGAGCACAAGAATTCCAGACAGCATGTGTATGTGTAAAAAAAAAGTCTTTGCTGTTTAATGAAATTTCATTAGAAGTGAAGGCATACCTAGAAAAATACTGACATGTGAACAGAATGGTAATGTTCATTATACATACCACACATCTTTTCATTCAATTCTGTATCATCCAATCTTGGCTAACATCTTTCCCCACCATTCCTTCAGATTTCTCCGACTCAGCTTTGCTTTCTTCAGCCACCCAGCTTATGTGTCTATTGTCCCTCAGTTTTTTTTTTTTTTTGGGGGGGGGGGCTTGCTGCCCAAATTAGCATACACATGAAGGTCCTCTAACAGGCAAAGGCTTCTATGCTCTACTTTCATTTATGTAATGGTCAGAAATATTTGGCACACAAGAGGCTTTTCGAAGTTAAACTTAAAATGGTTTTATTTGTCTCCTTTAAGGGGAATGTATAGGTCAGGTTAATAAAGTGTCATAACATGAATGTGGCTTGTAACAGAACAACAGGAATGAGGAACGTATGAGGAGGAACTTATATACAAGAGATACTTTGGAATTCAAGATGTATCTAAGGTGGTTCACTGACAAGTGCTGATGATTTTTATTAAGTACTGAGATTGATTTCTCTTGGCAGCCACTGTTTTGTTTCATTCTTCAGACAGTAGTTCTTAAGTTGGAGGAGTTAGGAACATATACAGTACTTCCCAGTTTTTTTTCCCTTTAAACTGGCGTGGGATTAGTCTTTTCACTAGATCTATTTTCCATTAAATGCTTAGGGATCACTCTCTCAACACTAGAGCTATTTCCCTTTATAACTAGCTGTGGATCCTTCCTGATCCTAAACCAAAGTGTGTTCCTTTCACTCCAGAGGAGAATCCTCTACAGACAGCTTGCAGCTCACTCCGCTGTCTCCCACACTGTCTGTTAACAGCTCGCTTTCAACTGTCCATTCCCAACTGTCCGTTTTCTAACTGACATCCTTAGGATTCCATTCAAACTCTATGTCAATCAAGGAGTTCTGTGAGAGGGACAACTCCTCAGAAAACAGCTGTATGTCATTGCATCCCCTTGCAACTATGGAGCAAATATGTATATTATGGGTACTACGATGGGGCAGTCCCTGAAGAATGGGTCCTCCTCAGAGGAGGAACTCTACCAGGAGAATTCAGCCCCAATGGAGCTGCCTCTGATCTCGCAGCCTGAAGTAGGGCCTAATTCAGCACAGCCTGGCGAGGAGGCTGACAGCCCTGAAGCTGGTGACACTCCAGAGCAGGCACAAGACTTGTAGTCAGAGGTCATGGTAGAACCAACCCTGTCCTGCTCAGAGCCTGGACTGTGAGCGTTCAAGCTACCAAAGCAGCAGGCTGACAGGTGGGGGCAGCAGCACAGAAAGGCACTGGTGGCTAAAAGACATAGTGCCCAGCTGGAAGCCTACCTGCGTGTGCTGGAACAGCAGCAGAACAGTGAGTCTTCACAGAAGGAGGACTGACTGAGAAGCATATGCTAGAAGAGCCTCAGCTGAACAGCCCAGGGTCAAGGAAGCAGCACAGTGCATACCTGAACAACTCTCTGTGCCTTTAGACCGTGGACTGGCTGTTTTGACCTCTGACTCTCGGTGACCCTTGACCTTGGACTGGCTACCTGGACTACGAACTGTAACTCTGATTTGGCAAGTACTGGACTCATTTCTGGCTTTGACAAACGGACTTGTTCTTTGGACTCTGCTTTACTCTCCCCTTGCTGTTGACAACCGCCTGGAGCAGTATCTCAGAGACCCTGGAGAGCCGCTGCCGGTCTGAGTAGACAATACTGACAGACCAAGGGTCTGATTCAGTATAAGGCAGCTTCATGTGTTCATGCTAAGACACTGCAAGTGGAGACCTGAGCATTGGCAGCTAGCCAGCACAGGTACTTTAAAATATATTTGGGATCTTAACCCTGTGTAGACCAAGGTCCAGATTCAGACCAATGCACAAAAGAATGGGTGGGGATAAGCTTCTTAAACAGGAAAAGGTTTTCATTAAATTTACAGAAAAGAGACCAAAGTAAGTTAAGTGATGTTGTTGAGCAAAATGGAGATTTACAGCAAGGAAAAAATACATTGTTAAACCAACCCGAAATCTTTCCCTAGCAAACTGCCTGCCCATAAGGAAATAAAACTGAAAGGGGGAAAATAAGACATAGGAGCCTGATCTCAAAGAAAAGGGGGACGGTGGTTGTCTTCAGCTGCAATGGAGTGGCATCAAGAGCTTAAACCTGGCCAGGTGGGGGAAGAAAGCACAGCAAAGTAGATCTGTGGAGAAAAGGAAGAAGGTAGCCAACCATGGTGTTAGAGTAACTGGATGAGTCCAAACCAGCTACAGAATTAGGTCTGAGGGGCAACTCTTTACACCCATCTGCTGATAATGAGGAGGGGAAAAGGTGTTGGCATCATAAAGTGAGAGTAATAAAAATCCAATCTTTCTGGAGATGAGCAAGCTAGAAAATTGTGTCACTTCCAGGTTTACCACCGGAAGTGCCACATCACCACACCCACTTTAGTTTGAGTGTTAAAACGGCCACGGCGATACAGCACTTGGGTGCTGGGTAATCCCAGATGTGATGTGACAGTGTCGCACACGGCCCACATGTGCGACCCCCATTCTTGAGCAGCTGGGTGGATTGGTGAGCCATTGCCTGCCAAAACCATCCACCTGGCAACCCTACTGGTAACTCACTACTGCAAAATCCTTGGGGAAATTCAGATGAGGAGAAATTTGGAAACATCCATACCTAGGTTCTTGTAGGTTATCCGGGCTGTGTAACCTACAAGAACCAATGAACTCTGACTGTGAAAGCCTTCGCCAATATCCATACCAAGAATATGTGTTCCTTCTTAATATTTTTTTAAAATACAAACACCTTCCTCTTGCCAGAACAAATGTTTCAGTTTTGTCACAGGATCTGCACTATATATCCGTATATTACTTCTAACACCTTACCTTATTCCAGTAAGATTTTGCAGCTTTTTCGTGATATCGCTGTTCCTCAGCTCTGCTCAGTTCTGCATTGTCACAGAGCCATGAGAGTGTATCAGTTTGTCCTTCCATATGTGTTGAACTCACAGGGCTGCAATGGTACTTTTCATCAAGAATGTGTCTGCTGTTCTGCTTTTGTGCGCTCATAATACAGTGCCCTCAGAAGATGGTGGAATAATAATAATACAAATTATTATTATTATTATTATTATTATTATTAAGTGACAAAGATACGAATGAAAGGAACAGAAAGCTGCATAATAATGATGACGACAAGAAGATGAAGATGATTTAAATCCTACCCTTTTCAAACAAAGTCAGGCTCAGGGCAGTTAACAACAGCACATTCATATATTATTATATAAAACAATCTTAAAACCTATATTTATCAAAATTAAAGATAAAGGTAGTCCACGGTGCAAGCACTGGGTCATTACTGACTCATGGAGTGACATCACATCACAACATTTAAGCAACCTAGGAGTCATAAGCAGTGATTCTACTTCCAAACTTGTCCAGCAGAAGTAAATATTTATCTTAAAACCACATTACAGGCAGGAGCGTTGCGCCGGTGTGTCTGCTCAGGATGCAGTACTGCGGCTTACTGCTCTACGTCATGGAACTCAGATAGACAGATGAGAGAGAGAGAGCGAGGGAGACAGAGAGAGAGAGAGATTACACAGGTAAAAACCCTAGACTAACTAAAATGGCACACTGATAGTAAAAATTATCTCTTATATTGTTATTACTCATTGAAGGGGAATCATTCTCCTGTGGGTAAAAGTTCCCAAGATTAATACTAACAGCAGGGTCCATCGGGGAGGCCAATTAATATAGGACCATTGCTGCTCTCAACCATAGGCCTGGCAGAACATCTTTGTCCTACAGGCCCTGTGGAACTGAGTCAAAATCCTGCAGGACCTGGGTCTCATTCGACAGAAAGTTCCACCAGGCTGGGGCCAGGGCCAAAAATGCCTATTACTGTTGATGTGTCATGGATATCCCTGCTCATCAAGAAGCGATAACATGCACTGGGTGGAAAAAGGCATCTTGTGCATATGTGAATCAGCTTAATTCAAAATCAATGGAAAACAAGATATGGATTAGGAAGAGAGGTAAGGGATGGGGATCTGTTCTTTGCAGTGGTGTCTCTTGCTACTCTGTAAGCAAAAGAAACAGAGATTTGGAGACTTACTTAGCATATTATGAATCCACAGTATTCGAAATCAGTTATTGATGTGACACCTTTACTGGGCAATAGGTATTACAGTCCCAAGACCTAGTTCTTATGACATTCCCTGTAATACTGTTTGTGTGGTGGAGAGGTGCACCACATGAAGCTGCCTTATACTGAATCAGACCCTTGGTCCATCAAAGTTAGTACAGCCTACTCAGACCAGCAATGGGTCTCTAGGGTCTCAGGTTGAGGTCTTTCACATCACCTACCTGCTTAGCCCCTTTAACTGGAGATGCCAGGGATTGAACCTGGGACCTTCTGCATGCAAAGCAGATGCTCTACCACTGAGCCACATCCCCTCCCCAAACCTCCCCAAACAAGAACCATGGTACTTCAGTCCCTGTGCTACTGTGTCAGCTGTTGGCTTTCCCTCTACAATTGTGGAGCATGTAACTTGAGAGTGGTACTGCTACTACTAGCTCAGCAGGGCACAGGTGGTACAACCAGCAGGCCCAAAGGGTTCCATCTGGTCATTATTATTTGGCATTTGTATGTTTCCCAGCTCAGTTATCTGCTGGGGTGGTCTTCATTTGCCCCCAGACTATCAGTCTTGACATCGTACCTTTGTACACATATGCTACATGTCAGGTCCTAGAGGATACGTACATGTATAAAGTTGCCAGCTCTGGGTTGGGAACTACCTGGAAATTTTGGGGATGGAGCAAGAGGAAGGTGGGGTTTGGGGAGGGGAGGAACTTCAATGGGGTAGATGCCATAGAGTCCATTTTCCAAATTGGCCATTTTCTCCAGGTGAACTGATCTCAGATGCCTGCAGATCAGTTGTAATAGTGGGAGATCTCTAGCCACCACCTGGAGGCTGGCAACCCTATGCATGTATGTTCATCCTTGTTTCAATTTAAAAAAATGAGAAGGGATTCTAATTTTTGTTCCTCTTGGTGTGGTTTTCAGATATAATTTGAGCCTTGTGATTTTTCAATATTGAGCTATATTATCAATAAGTGTGTGTGTGTACACTTTGCATGAATCTCTCACTCTCTAATAGAGATATATGGGTCACAGCCATAATTGTGAATTGTATGTGTCTGGGGGTATAAAATATGGATGTAGTACCATTTCAAATTATATTTCTGTGGCTGAAATACTGGCAAATAAAATAGAATGATAATCACCCTGGGTAACTGAAACTGTTTTTCATAGGGTCAGTTAAAATATTTTAAAACTTCTGTCAGCCTTCGGTTTTCCTGTCCTTTTCTTTCCTTTTATCCCTTAGAAGCTCCTTGATCCATTGATCTTGAGCAGCATATATCTAGTGTTTGAGGGATATAAGGACTGAAACAAATCTTGCCACTGACAATGTAGCCTTGGGGTCCCTATCGCTTAGTAAAAAAGGCATTATGTCAGACACAGAGGCATTAGATTTGTATGTTAAAAGGGGGGAGATATAATGTGATCGAAGTTCCTCGTAAAAGCAGCATTCCAAGAGGGCATGAGCTAGTGAATCGATAGAGCCAGAAGAGCAAGGACAGGTCCTGTCTGGATATGGTATATTCAAATTTCTGCCCGCCTTCAGTTTTATGTTGCTGAAATTATCACAAACACCTTGATTAAAAGCTTTTGGCAATGTAACAGATCATCTTTATCTCTCTTTGGAGAGCTGGGAACCAGCATTAAGTCAGGGACTCCATTGGTTCAATTGGTTATGAATTATTCCCTCTTATGCAGGCTTCTGTACTTCTCTTATATCTCTTTGGCAACTCAGCAGAGTTAGTTAATCTGCAAAAATGGAGGGGAAAACAGCCCCTCAAACAAAATATACTGGAAACTGCCAAAACAAGTGTGAGTAATGGCAAATGCAACAAGAGCTTTCACATTTATTTATACATCCTTTTACATATGGAAACAAGTGTCATTAATCTGCAATTCTGCCTCTCTTTTGTGACAGGAAAATTGATACCTGTTTTTCCCTGAGTGAACTTGTGATTCCCCCAAATTCTTGATTATCCAAATTGAATTTGTGTTCCTCATAAGCTGATGTCACAGTTAATTTTGTAGACATAGCATCTTTATCAGCTCATTCTGACTTCCCTCGGATGGTTGGAATAACCAAAAGTGAAGTTGGCTCATATATGCCTCTATTCTTCTCGCATCCCCACCAGTTTATAAAGGCACTTCTCATAAAATCTATTTCTCCCCCACATACCTTATCTGTCTCATTTTTGTCATTCCATTATTCCTCTTCAGTCGTCCCCTTAAATTTAGATAGGACAAGTACAATTGTTTCATTCTATGTCCTTCCTGTGAACTATGTTTGAGTGGTTGTACATACATATTTTGTGTGTTTTACATTATTTGATACATGCTTCCATAGGTTTTTTTCATAGTAATAGTACATATCCAATGTGTATTTCCTTCCCAAAATATAGGTTGCACAAATGGACAGGAGTGCAGGGGGAAGGGCGGGGACCACGAGGGAGGCAGGGAGAGCAAGGCGGGAGAAGGAGGACAGGAGATCTCCCGGAGGGGCCAGGAGAATGGCAAAAGGACAGCTCTGAGGGCTCGCAGACAGGATGCCCTGTTTTGGAAGTGCCACCTGCGTGGGTCCACATAACCCTCCAAGTTGCACCCAAGCAACACTCCTTCCCTTGACAAAAGCGCCAGGGCGGGGGCTGGCAGTGAGAAACCCCCCTACCCCGATTAGGGCTGGGAAGCCTAATGTCGGGCGCACCATACAGGGGCTCAGGACGGGCTGGGGGTGGCAGTCAGAAATGGGACGACCCTTTCCCGATATGTTTTCCCTCTGAAGAGGGGGAAAGGGTTGTGGGAGGGGGGAACACAGCTATCCGCCACAAGAGCGGACAGAACTCTGCTGAACTAGCTGAATCCTTCCAGCCACCGGGGCGAGTCACGGGAGTGGCTCATCTTCACAGATGGTTGCTCCCGTGGCCGTGAGGGCCCCGGGGATCCCAGCAGCGAGTGCGTGGGATGACCTGGCTTGGAAGGCAGCCAGATCACATCAGGCTGGGATGAGCGGCTGTGGTGCCACCTGTGTGGTAATGTGACACCGACATGTCATGGTGGACCAAGTCCTGGGGTACTTTGGGGTCCTTGGCATAGGGGGGCAGCAAGGGGTGATCGGAAGCACCGGGAGGGCATGGCTGTGCGGGAGAGAGCAGCAAAGGCTGGTGGAGGCGACATGCAAATTAACGCGAGGCTCTATGGGAGACCCATGCACTCTCGACCTCCCTTCTGGTACAGTAGCCACCATGGGAGCTGGCCAGCTGCTGAATCTCAGCCGCACAAAAGGACAGCCACCAAGCTTTGCCCGGCGTAGATATGGCAGCAGCAGGGCCCCTTACACAGCTTCCCACATCCCTCCCTGGGGTTTGGGAGTCCAATGTCTGCCATGGCAGCCCCTACCTGCCCACAACTCCTCTGCTCCTCGACCACCAAGCCATGAATCGGGAGGCATGCCATCAGCGAGATAGTGCTTCCTGGGAGGCACTGGGGCTTGGTGAGTTTAAGGACACACCAGGCAGTGCCGGCAGGAGGCCAGGCCCGGGGGATGCCAGGGGGTGGCCAGCCCCTGTAAGCCGTGGGATGGAGAGGGGGAAGTGTGCGGGTATGGAGAGATGTCGCCTGAAAGCTCTGTCTTTGAACCAAGGGAAAGGTGGACCCCCTGAAGAGGGGGGTGGGTTTGCCGCTGTCTGAGTTTGGAGATGCCACACAGGAGCGAGCGCACCTCTGCTGGGTGGGGCGGGGGCTGACAGACAGTTCTGAAAGCCCCATTTTTTATTTGGGTCAGCATGTAAAAGTCTGCTGCTAACGGGGCGAGACACAGGAATGACACATCTGTACAGATGGCTGTTCCCATGGCCGTGCAAGGCCCCGCACAACCCAAGCTGCTTTGGCGTGGGTCTTCCAAGCTCAGAAGACAGCCAGACCCTAGGAGGCTGATTGATCAGCGAGCCAGCCGCCTGGGTGGACACGGCTGATTGACATGTCATGGTGGCCCCACTGCTGGGGAATGTGGGAGTCCGAGGTGAGGGGGGAGGTGCAGGCCCCTGCCCACAGATGCCACTTGCACTTGGAGGTGGGGCCTGGCAGCTGCTCCCCCAAAGGATGGCAGCGGCTCCATGCAAATTGCTGCAGGGATGACCGGGGGCTGCCAGCACCGTGATGCTAGACCATGCCCTTTCCACCTTTCCTCATGCAATGCGGCCACTGTCGGAGCTGGCCAGCCGCTGAAGTGTACTCTCCCAGGAGAAGCATCCCCAGGCACTGTCCAGTGTCATCATGATGGCAAAATAGGGTATTATACAGCCAGCTCCCATATGAGGGCCCAGTAGCAAGTGGACAGAGTGGCAGGGCAGTCCCCACCCCGTGTCAGGTCCATTGCCACAAACTCAGGACACGCTGTCTGTCAGGGCAGCCCCTGTATGGGGAGGGAGTGGCCCCTTGGGGGATCAGAGGTCATACAGGGAGGGGATGAGGAGGGTGGGGGAGTATCCACGTGGCCTCACGAGGGTCTGGCCAGAGGTTCCAGCCTCCATGTCCTCAGGGGCAGCAGCCTGCTCTGGACGCAGAAGGCTGACACCTGGCTCATTGGGAGGCCATCAGTCGCGCATCCCATCACTGGTTGCTTGGCCTGGGTTGCAGATGGGGGAAATAGCGGCCAGTGCTTGTGAGTGAAATGATGGGGAAGGCTGTGGGCGGAGCACATGGCAATGGATAGGAGATGTCGCGCGTCGGCTCCCGTCTCGGCTCCCAGGCAGCCGGATGCTTGTGCAGGGGGCGACCACCCTGTTGTTAGTAATGGCTCAGGCCCCCCACTCTGCCTCTCCCTCCATCCCCTGCCATGCAGCCGGCCCCATGACACTTGGCGCTCTTGGTCTCCAAAGGCCAATTGTGGAGCATGAGGGAGGGGGCATGAAGGGCAGGTCACCCACACACTGGAAGACAGTAATGCCTTGGGCCGAGAGAGCCTTCCCTGAGCATGCACAGGTGAGTATGCACAGGGAATGGGTGGAGAGCCTCCGTGGAAGCGGCCCTGATGGAAGCAGGAGAAATGCTTAGTCCCCACCCACCCATTGACAGAGTTCAGCTGTTTCTCTGTTGTTAACCAGGCAGGGGACGCCCTCCATGTTAGGAGGGCTGATTGGAGTGTTGGTGGTGAGTGTGGGGGTACGAGTGGGAGTGGAACGCTGGGTTGGCGACGTCATGGGATTAATGGTGGGTCTGCAAGCATGGCTGCGGAGCTGATGCCACATCAGTCAACAGCAAATATTTGGGTTCCAGGGTTGGCTCTATGCCATCCTTTGGCAATTAGCGGCCAGGGGCGGGACCCCCCTGCCAAGGTCAAATGTGACCTGAACAGATGCATGTTTCCACGGCTGTGCAATGGCCGAGGAGGCCGCTCGCAGATATAATGTGAGCAGCCACGGCAAAAGAGCCATAGCTGACTGCCTTCTATTGGGTGGAAGTGTAAGGATGGCTAGCATGGGAGGGCCTCTGAAGATACGGTGGGCCCGGGTGAGGGGGCAATAGGAGCGTTCAGGTGTGCATGAGGTCATAGATAATAGCCTGGTGTGTCCTCAGCGTGCCCCGGATGCAAATGAGGCGGCCGCAAAGGCTCATGGCACCTGCAATGTCTCAGCAGTAGCAACCCACACCGTCGAGGCTCATGGCAGTGGTGGTTGCCCCCCCCCTTCCACTCCGCCCTCTTGAAAGGGTTCCCACCCACCACATGGCCTTTACTCCCTCGCCTCCCCCCAGTTGATGGGGACTGAGTTTCGAGAGTGAGGAGGCCATCCCCAGGGTGATGCTGGATCCCTTGGCTGGGCCACGTGTACCAGGATAGGCAGACCCTCCCGTCCCCTTCCCCAAGAACTATGCAGGCGGCCGGACACAACTTTATTTTAATACGAGTTGGAGAGTGGCAGGTGAGAGAGCAGGGGTGGAGCGGCAGGGTAGGGCATTACTGGAGTTACAGGTGTCAGACTGGGTGTTGGGGGGGCAGGGGTTCGGAGATCCACCATGGTGCTTGAAGGCAAAGGTAGTACTCCCTCAGCGAACTGCTTCTCTCCTTGTGAAATCGTGTGTGTGGGTGGGTGAAGGCGGACTGTTGGCAGTTAGAGAAACCTTGCAATGAGAAAGATGGGTCTGGGGGGGAATGGGCAGCTGACCCCTGGATGGCATGGCTGTCGCTCAGGGGTCTAGCTCCAATGGCATTGTGGTGGTCCTGGCCCATGGATGTGGTACGCGTCGCCAGCATCATCAGAAGGCTGTCTGTGGAGGCCAGAGGATGGCTGAGGGCAAGGGCAGCATGGGTGGCGGCCGGCCGGTGTGCGGGCATCAGCAGTGATGGAGAGGCAGAGCGGCATGGAGGTGGCGGCGAGCCTCCGGGCTGTCCAGAACTGTGCCGGCATCTGAAAAAGAAAACACAGAGAAGGATGAGAGGCTACCTCGCCCTGGCCTTCCACGAAGGCTCTCTCTTGAGTGAGGCCAGGTGTGAGCCTCGACAATGCCAATGGTTAGAGTGGAGGGGGAAAGTATGGTGGTTCATGTGTGAGGTTGTCCCCCCCCCAGAAGCCCCCCCAGAGAGGGCAGCTGGAGGAGCCATAGCTCCAAGCCCCCCCCCCCAGGTGAGTTGGAGCGAGAACCATGCACAGTCCCTGCAGAAAGGGGAGTTGGAGTGAAAAAAACGCAAAGTCCTGACCCCCCGGCACAGACCGGCAGCATGCCTGCCCATGTGAGGCTTACCTATCAAGTGAGTGCTGGCTTCAAAGTGCCGCTTATGAAGGAAGTTTCCGCCTCTGAGGCCCCTCCTCCGGGGGGTGCTGCCACTTCCTGGCCTGGCCCCATTGGCTGGCCTCCTAGGCGGGCTCCAGAGGCACCAGGCTGAGATGGGCAGTGCTTGGGCGCGGCAGAGAGACGAGGGTCCAAAGCGTTGGCATGGCAGTCAATGGGCTGCGCCAGGTCAAGACCTGGCGTAACTTTTCAGCGGCAAAAGTGGATGTTCCCAGGCTGAAAGGGCCTTAGGAGGCCTCCTAGCTGGCAGAACACCCCCGGGAATGCCCCCGCATCCGCTTCTGTGAACGCCATCCCCCTCTGCCTCCTACCGGCACCAGAGTAACTGGACTTACCCCGGCGCCCAGGCCGTTTGCACTGGTGTAAGTGCCTTATACGACAATGTGAGGCTTGTCGGGCCTCCTAAGCACTTTTGTCACCCAAGCTCAGGAATGCGCTGAAAGGATACTAAAAGTACCCTACGGTTAGTTTCTCACTCTTTACAAGAAAAGTTTTACCATATTGGTTGCAGACATGCAACAGAATCATCATCTGTATCCATCCCACATCCCTTAAAATGTCAGTATCCCCAGCACACATTTTGCATCTCTACTTATTTCACGCAGGGAAGGTACTTTTATTGTCAAACATGGATAATTCACAGAAAATAAGTATGATTGAATCATTTCCGACAGCATCCCTCAGCCATTTGCTTTTTCTTGAAGGAATTTCTTTGTGTTCCCTTTTTTTTCCTTTTTACACACTAGTGTGCTTTTCTTGCACTCCCTGAATCCTGGGGTTAGATGTGTGCACCTATTGGGAATGAAAGAAAAAAAAATCCCCAGTGTCTGCCATCTATGTGGACAGTGGTAAAAAATTAAGGATGGCATAAATGTGAGCCTCTGTTAGACAGCTCCTTGGAGCTCCTGTACATTAGGTGTCAATCCACCAAGCAGTCCAATGGGTGAGGATCAAGATTTAATGGTGTTCCCAGGAGCAAGGGAGGGAGTAAGGGAGAGCAGGAAGAACAACAACACAGACCAGGGTGGGGAAAAATAGGTCACAGCTTTTATAGAAAACAACTGCGGGAGCATTGGCACAGCATGGGGGTGGATCGTGCACTGGGCAATCTGCCTTCCACCCAATATTTATTTGTTTGTTTGTTTGATTTCTAGCCTACCCTCCACAGCCAAAACCAGGCTCAGGGTGGGTAACAGCACTAAAACCATCTGTCAAGAAATATAAATATAAATAAATATTACGCCAATATTACCCCCCCCCCCAGCTCACCTGCTGGGAGGGAAGCCTAAGGAATGACTTTGCCCCCAAGACCCCTAAGGGGAGGTCCCCAGAACAGGGGAAGTTGGCACATAGACACAGCTTTCTCCCAAAAACATGTATCCATCCAAATGCCCAACCTGCTCGCCCAAGCAGTGACAAAAATGCAGTGAAACAAACAACAAAGAAAACCAAAATGCAATCATTAACAAACATGAACCAGAGGGAGGATGGGAGGGAGAGCCGGGACCAACTGAGGCCGTGGCTCAGTGGTAGAGCATCTGCTTGGCATGCAGAAGGTCTCAGGTTCAATCCCTGGCATCTCCAGTTAAACGGACTAGGCGTAGGTGATATGAAAGACCGCTACCTGAGACCCTGGAGAGCCGCTGCCAGTGAGTAGACAATACTGACTTTGATGGACCAAGGGTCTGATTTAGTATAAGGCAGCTTCATGTGTTCATGTGTGAGACTCCTGCAGCAGCCAAGCCAAACAGGGAAGGAGCAGACCAGAGTGAAAACTCTGAGCTCCAAGTCCACTTGGAGCTCTGCCCCTCTCAGGCCAACCCACAAAGGAGCTGATTGGCTGACCAGGGCTGCTGCAGGATTCCCACCCACTGGGCTTCTCGTTGCCATCCCAGAGGTGATGAGATTACCTCCCTCAACTTGCTCCCGACCCCACAACCGCAAACGTGCCCCTAGGTAAGTCCGCGGCCATTGCTTGTAAAGTTGTGATAACCCCCACATACAAGAGCATGTTCTAACACGTTTTGTTGTAACTGGACAAGGATCAAGACTGGTTTCAGTGGGGAATTTTTCACGGAGCTTTGCTGCGGTTTAAAATCTGATTTGAGGCGCTCCAAATTTTTGATTATTCATTGGAGCGCCGAGTTTTCCTGAACCGAGCAACAAAACCCGCATTATGCCCGCATCAACTGAAACCTCTTTTGCACTGTACTTTTTTGTTACAGCGCATTTTTTGGCTCGGAATTCCATGAAGAAGTTTTGCTTCGGTTCATTTGCCACCGCCCATGATTGGCAATGACCCCTCCCCCAAGAACGGCGATTGGCTGGGGGAGTTTCATGCTTGGTTGAAGACACCGCCCCTTTTGTTTCAGTTTGTGTGGCGGCCAGCAGACGTAGCTTGCTACGGGAGTGGTCAGCATTGTGTGCCTATTTCAAGTTATTTCCTTTGTTTCAAAAGTCCCGCTGTATTGCTGTGGTGCTCGAGCCAATCGCATCATGCGTCCAGGTCACTTGCCCCCCCTTGCCCAATGGTGAACAGGGTTTGCGCCTCGCTCGCTGCCGTGAATGTGCTTTGTGTTGGTAGAGGCTGACCCATTTCTTGTATTCCCTCTTGGGCCAGCACGCTCATCCTAACTCACCTGAAGAAGCTGTTTTGTGGAGGGAACGAGAAATACTCGATTTACTCTCCATATGGGGCGAGCACAGGATGCAGCAACATTGCATCGCATCGCATCATTGATGTGTTTGAGAAAATAGCTGCAGAGATGGCGCGGAAGGGCCATCATAGCTCTGCGCTTGAGTGCCATACTAAAACCAAAGCGCTGCGTCAAGATTACAAGAGATTGTATGGAGAGGAGAGGCAGAAGGCTTAATTCCCCCCCCCCCCAAAAAAAGCGGTGGCCCTTGTCCTTTTGGAGTGGATCCGCTTCCCAGTTGGGCTGGCGCGGAAAAGGGCCAGAGGTCCTGCTGGCGGCAGCTTCTCTGCCTGGTCGTTGGGAGCGAGTCGAGCGAGGGAGCTGCTGCAGTTCATCGGCCAGCCAGGCCCTACCCACGGCCGGGAGCCCAGCTGCTCGGGAACCCCGAGTGCGGGCTGGAAAGGCAGGCCGGAGGGTGCCAAGTTGAGGAAGAGTGGGGGGATCGCAGAGGGAGGCTGGGTGGGGTTTTCCCCCGTTCCCAGGCGGGGGTCGAAGGAGGAGGTCTGATGCTCTTTGGCCATTGATGCACGGGAGGTTTTGCCTTGGGTTTGCACATTTCCAGATGCATTTTCCCCATCCAAATTCTCAGAACTCAACAGTAAGCGCCCCATGCAGGGTTTTGAGAATTCAGATGGGGGAAATGTGCATCTAGAGAGCGGCAAATCCAAGGCGAGACCTCCCAGGGATAACACACATTGGGAGGAAGGGAGCCTCCGGGTTTCAGGCAGGGACTGTTGTTTGGGGGGTTGTCTGGAGAGGAGAGGCAGCTACCCGGGCGATGGCCCTGGGCAGCCCTCGTCTTTCCCAGATGCACATTTTCCCCATCCAAATTCTCAGAACTCAACAGTAAGCGCCCCATGCAGGGTTTTGAGAATTCGTATGGGGGAAATGTGCATCTAGAGAGCGGCAAATCCAAGGCGAGACCTCCCAGGCATAAACGGCCGGCAACTTGGCTGGCCCGTTTGGCGCGCGGCTCCCTCCCCGGGTCTTATTCTGGCTTGAGGGAAGAGGAGCCGCTGCTTCCATTCTCCTTCCTCCCTGCCCTCTTCCCGACTTCCTTCCCAGCCGGCGGCATGGAAAAGCCCCAAGAGAGCCATAACGGCTTCTTGGACCCGGGCGGCCCGGCCAAGCTGGTGGCGTGTGTGAAAGTCTGGAGGGGGGGGCAAATGGAGCGAGGCAGGATCATGGGAAGATTGGGCGGGATTAGGCAGATTTGGAGCGGTGAGTCATGAGCGGGAGCAGACATAAGCAGAGCAGAGAAGTGCGCTGTTTCTCCCGTGAAAAATTGAAAATACCTTGGGATGTGGGGGGAAGCTGTGCTGCCATGAAAAAGCTATTTAAATTGGTTTATTGTTTGCTCCGATTTGAAACCGAAGCAAAATCCACCGTGAAAAATACCCCAGTTGCCATTGCTTACATCGCCAAATCTGATTGGGGTGTGACTCATGAATATCATCACATTCATTTAGTTAAATGATCCTTGATTGGCTGGGTTCATGTAGTAAAGTGGAAAGAAGAAGCTATCTTTGAAGGAAAGGTGTGTTTTTTTAAGTGGTCCCCAAACCAAAAGAATTAAATGGTGTGAAAAAGCAGAAGGGAGAATGAGTGAGGATGTTTTCCACAGATCGTGTGTGAACAGTTAATGTCTTGACAATGTTTGAGGGCAAAACATCACTACACCTCTTGCATAAATAGCAAGCTGAAGAACAAGAATTGACTTCATTTTCTTTTTTCACATTCTCTACAACCACTCTTCAAGCAGACATCCAGTGATTATGAACATATTGAGGCTATTTTTTGCTTCCAAATATATGTTCTTTTGCTATTAATTTTCAACACACTGTAAAGATTGCCATTTTATCTTGACAAACCCATGAAATCTGTTGCCTGCCCAATTTCCACGGAGGGTTGGCTTTATCAGTACAAAATGAGCTGAAGGCGGATATGTGTGTTTGGGGGGGGGGGGGAAGGGGAGTTTGAAAGACAATTTTCCTGTTTGCAAATTAAAAAACAACAACAACCTTCTAACAGATCAACTGTAGTGCCCCCACCCCCCAGCAACTGAATCCTGTGGTTCATATGATTTAGTATAAATGTCTGTAGCCAGAATATTTTGCTTTCATTGAACCTTCTACAGACTAGGTAAGGTCATCTTTATTGATGTATTCTGTCACATGGGGAGAAAATGGTTACTGTCACCATACCACAGAAGTGCGACCAGAAAGTTATGCATATTCAGGAAAGACATTAAATAGCTGCCAGCTGTAGGTATAGTCTGAGAGCTCCTCTTCTCAATTCCAATTTTAGCTGTAGTAAAAGAAACAAATTAGTCAATATAAAACCTCGGGGAAAGAGAAATAAAGAATACAGGAGAAGACTGATCACACATTGTCTTAGGAACTGGAAGCTTATGAATAATAATAAAAATAACACCCACGTGCTGTTGTTTGTTTATAGGTAAGCAAATTCCCAAGGTTTACTCCTTCTGGGATGTTTCCAGTCACGCAATAAGCCATGTATCTCTGATTTGGGCACGGATAAATTTTTGGTTTAAAGAATAACTAGCATAAATATGACCAAAAGAGAATAGAATTCAGGACAGCATGGGGGGAAAATAATCAAAGATAAATTAATATCAGTTCAGGTAGCCTAGTCCAGCTAAATGATGACATTAGGATTACTAACTCTCTCTTGGGAAATTGTTGAAGATTTGAGGGTGATGCCTGGGGAAGGAAGGGACTCAATTGGGCATATAATGCCACTCTAGGTCTTGTGTTTCTTCTTGACACTATTGTATATCATAGAGTCAACCCTTTGAAGCTGCCATTTCCTCCAGTGGAATCAGTCTGTAGGCTGGAGATGAGCTGTAACTCCAGGAGAACTCCAGGCTCCACTGTCAGGGTCCGGACTGCTCCAGCTACTTAGAGTGCCATAATGGGCCTATGCGACCAAAGGTTGGCACAAGAGCAGGGCACGGCTACACTGAGGTGAACCAATCTTCCAGGGACCTGGAATCCACCTCGGCATATGTGCTATTCTCTTGGCCTGGGGTGTGAAAGGCTGACTAACAATGGGGATGACTAAACTTCCCCTCGCATATAAAATCAAGTGCTCCTGGCAGACACTTGGGAAAAAAACTGGGAACTTTTAACCCCATCACAAGTAATCAGGGCTATTCAGCAAAAGCTTATCTATAAAATGGTGTGTTTGCAAAAAAGAATTTGTAGAGATTTGTTGAATACTACACTCTCCTCGTAAGTTGAGTGCCTTGCTACATATTTTTGCGGTGTTGCATTCTGCAGGTGGAATGACACAACTTTCATACCATATATCAGCTTAATTAATTTATAACATTAGGTGGGAGGAATAAAATGTTCCCAGGTCACCAATTGATTTCAGAGACTCTCCCGTCCAGGGCACTTAATCGGCAACCTGGGAGCTATTTATTGGCGGAGTGCTCCAAAAAAACGAAAGCCATTGCTTTATATCTATCATTCTGTATTTAAAGAACAAGTCAATGAAGATCTGCTATTGGCAGTCAGCATTTGCCTGTAGCTACCTAATTGGCAATTACCCAAGAAAGGCCTGCACAAAGTGTGACCCCTGTTCCAAAAAAGCTCACCAGTCATGGACGGTGGCACAATACAGGTGCAATAGACACCCTCTTTTTCTTTTCTTTTTTTCTTTTTTGTACTGCATAATATGGCAAAAGATTTTTTTAAATGTACGTGTGGAGGGGAGAGGTTGATTTCCAGCATGTGTTTTATGACTGTTACATATAGCATTTGGTGATGCTCTGAGTCAGTAGTTGACAGGCCGCTCCGAGCAATAGCCAGTTTGTTGTTTTCATATAAAGGACACAGGAAGAGTTAGGCTTGAAAAGATCAAGCAAGGAATAGATTTGGGTAAATGATTTGTAGTATGATTTTAAAAAAGGGACATTTAAAAATGTGTACCTTTTTTTAAAAACTGGATTTTTCTAACTTTCAGTTTCTCGGTTAAAAATAACCTGGGTTTACATGGAATCTGAACTTGAATGCAAATGTAAAATGCCTTAACATTTATGAACTTCTTAGGAAGGTATAAAAAATTGTATTTCTTTTTAATGAAAGACCTGTAGGGGGATTTTTTTTGTTTTTTGTCAGTCAGCCTACAGTATAGGCTTGCGAAGGATGCCCTGGCAACAACTGGAAGACCAGTGGGGGAGGACATAGGGGGAAACATCAACATGGCAGCACTTTTGGGTTTCCCTGGAAAGGACATCATGCTTTTTAGGAATTGTGGAAGAGGAGGAGGAGGAGAAGAAGAGGAAGAGCTGGGTTTTATATGCCGATTTTCTCTACCACTTAAGGGAGAATCAAACTATCTTACAATTGCCTTCTCTTCCTCTCCCCACAACTGACACCCTATGAAGTAGGTGAGACTGAGAGAGCTCTCAGAAAGCTGTGACTAGCCCAAGCATGTAAAGATAAGGACATGGGCATTGCTGGAAGGAGAAGAGGAAATAGTGTAGGGAGGGGATGCAGTGGAAAGTGAGATGTCCCCCCCCAAGCCCTTGCAGGTTCCCCTCCTTGTAACTGGGCCAATGGTCAGCACCACACAGTGGCTGAAACCCAACAGAGTTTTCCCCACCAGGGGAGGAGGAAAGAAGGGAAAACTGAAGATGGGGGCAGATAGAGGTAGGTTGGCTGGTGGGTGGGAAGGAGAGAAGGAAGCAGGAAAAGAGGCTATAGGGGCTTGCAGGGAAGGAAAAAAAGAAACAGTGGAAGAAGGGGGGAAATACGAAGCCTTCAATGTCCTTGTGGGTTTCCCACTTGTCCTAGTCTAATACTTGAACCATGATACACATCAGCTGTCTGGTTTAATTTCACTGGTGAGGAGATAGTGAACAATTAGGTGTTTTGGCCTAGAAACATATTGGCAGTGCAGTTCCTTTACTGCTCACAGTCTGGAAGCAGGGTTACATGTAGGTATAAGATTTATCAAAATGTTGAAGCCATGGGAGGGAAAATTTGTGGCATATTGAAATATATGCAATATACACTTTCTTGTCAACCTTAAACTTATTTTACAACATAAAATGCATCATTTAGAATTTAAGTAGCAAATAAGGATGTGTGTTTGGCTATTTCCAGTCCAAATATATATTCAAAAAATACCTTAGTGGTATTTTCAGGATATATCTGGGTGACTGGATGCAAGCCAGGATTTTCTATTATACTGGTAAAGGGGTGCCAAAAATGCCAGAAATATTTATGAGTAACTGGGAATATCAGTAAGCAGCGGTTTAAGGCTCCCAGGACTCCCCCCCCCCTTTATTTTTACTGTGTATTTGTGTCAGTGCCTTGTTGCCAGGGCTTAATGGTGGCTTACTATGTTGGTTTGACTTGGATTTGACGCTTTGAAATTGATTCTGTTGGTCTTGCAAGCTGGAGAATTGTGTTCTTTGCTCAAGTAGGTTTGCATTGGATTCTCACGTTTGACATTGTCTTGGATTCTCCAGTTTGTGATTGGCTTGATTTCTCTGATTGGACGTTTGTTGGGCTTGCCACAGCATTCCTTGTTAAATCATTTGGCTTGCATTCCCTGATTTGACATTTGTTGTGGTGTGTGTGTGTGTGTGTAAAGTGCCGTCAAGTCGCAGCCGACCTATGGCGACCCTTTTGGGGGTTTTCAAGGCAAGAGACTAACAGAGGTGGTTTGCCAGTGCCTTCCTCTGCACAGCAACCCTGTTATTCCTTGGTCGTCTCCCATCCAAATACTAACCAGGGCTGACCCTGCTTAGCTTCTGAGATCTGACGAGATCAGGCTAGCCTGGCCCATCCAGGTCAGGGCATTTGTTGTGGTAGCAGTAGTAAATGTTTACTGTGTGAAGCCAAAGGTCATTACAAAGCTAAATAAAACATAGATAAAACATAGGAGGAATTACAAACAATCATCAAGATAAAATGGCACACAATTAAAACAGATTATAAACCTACAGATTTTCAGACACCACTTTTGCACATATTTTCTTGGCATCCAGAGCTTATAGGGCTTCCATATATGTCACATATGAGTCTACATCCACAAGAAATAATGTTATTTTCTTCTCAGCTGTGCCTGCAGTCAGATTGTCTAAGATGGCTGCCAGAACTTTACATCTGGTTTCCCAATACAGAGGACAACACAGTGTGCAATGAGGAGAGTCCTCAACCTCTGCCATACCACAGACACAAATACACTGAGCAACCTGTTTGCATGAGTAGCATCCTGTTAACACGGCCAGTTTCATGGTTGGAAAGGGAATGGCTGTAAAGGCTGATCTTAGGTTTTAAAATGTGACAATAGACAAATAATAAACTTTGTTGTGATCCATTTTGAGACATTTGTACTGGGAAGCCTATTTGTGTATGCCTATCCATCAAGACATCAAAGGTGCATACCCATTCACAGAACATAACATAGGAAAAGCAATGCTGGATCAGATCAAGGCCCATCAAGTCCACCAGTCTGTTCACACCGTGGCCAACCAGGTGCCTCTAGGAAGCCCACGAACAAGACGACTGCAGCAGCACCATCCTGCCTGTGTTCCACAGCACCTAATACAACAGAGTTTGGAGGTATCCTGGGAACCCCCTGGGAATCAGCTAGAAAATAATATTGATTAAGTGTACTGTTATATCTCATATCCTATTTGCTATCATTCTGGATAAGGATGAAACATTGCCCTGAGAGATGGGAGGCTAGGGCTTTCATCTGCTTGCACCACAAAAATAATTAAAGCAACGTGTACTTGAACCCTTATGGAAGGAAGGCCATGTTCAGCCTGCCTTAAGGCAGCTGGAAAGGCCTTAGACAGAGCTAGGATTTGTTTTGAAAGATTTTGAACAAGCTCAACATTTGTTGTCTTTGGCTTGCCACACTGTCCCAGGATTCGGCTGATATTTCCTGGTTTGGCATTAGTTCCTTGGTACTGTTGGTTCAGTTTGCATTAGCAGAAGAGATGTTTTTTATATCCCGATTTTCTCTACCTTTTAAGGAGAATCAAACCAGCTTACAATCACAACCCCTTCCTCTCCCCACAACAGACACCTTGTGAGGTGGGTGGGACTGAGAGAGTTCTGAGAGAACTGTGACAAGCCCAAGGTCACCCAGCAGACTTCATGTGTAAGAGTGGGGAAAACAACTCAATTCACCAGATTAAAGCCCTCCACTCCTAACACTACACCATGCATTAGGATGGTGCAAATTGAAATGGCTTTATTGGATTGCATAGAGGGAGTGATGCAAAGATCCTGGGAATTCGCAGTTGGGAGGTTCTTGCAGCAGAAGCTCATTAGCATCCATCTTGCTGCAAGAATATATGTGGGTTGTTAATGAAAAAGAACAACAAAGAGAGAAACCAGAGCAAACAACAGTGGATCTGGGGTTATGCTGAAAAGATTCTTATATTGAGTTGTCCATTATGCCAGAACTATGATGAGTTCCAGCAAGGTGATTATTAGGATGACATATCTGGCTGCTGGGCCTGCATGTGAAATGCTGCTGAGAGGAGTCTCTTCCCTTGTGATGTCTATTAAATTGTATATCCAAAGGAACATAGAATCAAACCTCAGACATACTTATTTTATCCAAGATGAAAATGGGAAGCTCATGTAGTCCCTCTCCCCCCACCTGAACAGTGTCATGGTTCGAGATGTAATTGCTGAAAATCAGGAATTGAAAAGAGAACATAAACACAGTGGAATGCAAGGTGATGTCAGCAACAGCATCAGTCACATGTCTGCTCCACATGGAGGAAAGAAACCAACATGATGGGCTTATTAATCCTATGATGCACCACAGCTGCTGATTATCTGGAGGGGGAACTACTTTGTGGAGATCCAGGAAGCAAGATCCCATCACAAAATGTGTAGTTATTTACTGAGGACAAACATAAGAACAGAAGAAGAAGAAGAGTTGGTTTTTATATGCCATTGCCAACTTTATCTACCTTTTAAGGAGAATCAAACCAGCTTACAATCTCCTTGCCTTCCCCTCCCCACAACAGTCACTTTGTGAGGTAGATGGGGCTGAGAGTGTTCAGAGAGAACTGTGACTAGCCCAAGGTCACCCAGCAGGGTTCATGTGGAGGAGTGGGGAATCAAACCCAGTTCTCCATATTAGATTCTACTGCTCTTAACCACTACACCGTGCTGCCTCTGAGAAGGCCTTTGGCTGGTGGTTGCTTTGCTTGCACTTATGTGTTTGCTTATTGTTTGCCCTGGAGGAAGGGTGGATTTTCCCCACCACAGGAAACAATGAAGGGTGGCTAGAGGCACCTTGTTCAGGGGCTCACAGAACTTGATCTTCTGGTCCAATTCACTTGCAAGTTGGGGGTTATTTAGGAGACAGGCACTAGCAGCTGTGCTGCAATTTTAGTGCTATTTGCTCCTTTATCCCCAGAAACAGCCTCTCCACCCCACCCCACCCAGAAAGATTTCTTTTAGGGAATAATAGAGCCAAATAATATCGAAACCAGTATTTGGAACCCAAATAACCAGGAATACCATACATTTTTTTCCACAGTGCACATCCCTGGTAGTATATACAATGTTACTGTTTGATACATTTATGGAACTTAAAAATATAAAAGTCTTCATCTTTTGCAAGAAAATTGTAAATACACTCAATACTTGGCAGAGAGTTGCAAATTATTTCAATCTGTGCTACCATAGCATTTGTCTTAGATTTTACCTGTGAGGGTCTCTGTCTTTGTGTCTCTGCTTTCCATCAACTGCGGTGTTATCAGTGAACTCGTAAAAGCAGTTCACACCTTCTGGTCTCAGGCGCCAGGCCTGATGGCCCATGTATCTTCCCCCCCGCTGTTCTTCCTGCCAGTACTCCCTCAGGCCGGTGCGGCCTTGGAAGTGTGATAGCCGCACCAGACTTCCTGGGATCCGTCTGATGTTTTGTATTATGCCAAGCTTGTAACTTCCCATAACAATAAGTGTGAACCCCAGTGCCCCAGTGCCCTGGAGTCAATATATTCTGTAAACCCGTATAGCCCCTCACTTGCAACTTTCTACCTGTGCCTGTCTCATCTCCTGAAGGCTTCAATAAATCTATTGTTTCTGTATCAACGTCTGAGCAACTGATTTGGAGAAGCAAACTCAGAGAGGGGGATCTCTCACATTAAGTTGCAAGTCCTTGCCTCTCGGACTGCAGCTGTACCGCTTTGGACAGAATGTCAGCCGACGAGGACACCACCCCTAACCCCGATGCCCCCAAGGAACCGGACGAGCCGGAGAAGCCGGACCCGAAGGAGGAGGGAGCCAAGCCAAAGAAACCGAAGGGTCGCGCACCCGACCAAGATCGGGACGGACGTCCCCGGGGGCTTACTTATTGGCTGGACTCTCCCAAGGGCTGGTCGCTCTCGCGGACTGCGGCGAAGGATCGCCGGTTGGCCTTCCCCAGCACGGGACTCGAAGGGGACCCGGCCCGCAAAGAGGCCCTCATGGAGGAAGAACGAAAGCAGTGGCAGGAAGACCGCCGGGCTATGCAGGAGCAGATGGAGATCATGCAACGCGTAATGGGTGAGATGGCCACGACCCTAGATGCGCTGAAGTTGCAACCTCCAGCCGGTGCTCCCCCAGACGGGGCGCCGGTAGTTCCGCCCGCAACCCCTGCCCCCCCGGCCCGTCGGGACCTGAAAGTCACGTATGACGGGTCGGGAGACCAGTTGACCTTTTTTTATGGTCCAAGTAGACATTTTTATGCGGGAACAAGGCCGAACCTTCGTTTCTGAGGAGTCCCGGGTGCAGTACGTGGCTTCCTTACTGCAAGGGGAGGCGGCTGCCTGGATGGTGTTGCAGTATGAACTCCGCTCGCCGGTGCTGCGAACCCTGGACGAGTTCATGGTAGCACTCCGAAACCGTTTTGAGGACCCGACTCTGGGTGAGCGGGCTAAAGCCTCCCTGATGCAACTGCGCCAAGGGACTAAGTCGGTGGCGCAGTATGCAAGTGAGTTCCAGTCACTGGCTAGCCGAATTCTGGACTGGAGTGAAGCTACCTTGGTACAATGTTTCAGGGAGGGTCTCAACCCAGACCTCCAACATTGGGCCTTCATGCAAGGGAACCCCCCGGATGTGGAAGGTTGGGTTCGCCATGCTGCTGACATCGAGAATCGCAAACAACTCCTGAACTTGTCCAAGCAACGGCTTGGGCGAGACCCCAGGCCCCGAGGTGACCGTGGCCGGGAACTCCGGCAAGGGGGTGGCGGGGGTCTCTCGGCCGCGGAACGCCGCAAGCGGTTCGAGGCCGGCGTCTGCCTGATCTGCGGGGGAAAGGGTCACTTTGCATCGCAATGCCCCTCTCGCTCAGGCCGTCCGACCCCCCCCCGCCAAACCCAGGCCGAGCCGACGAAACCGGCCGCCGACAGCCAGCCTCGCCGCAGAAGTGGACCACTGAGCCGGCGCTCCGGCGCACCCTCCGCTCTCCACGCGCGCCCCCAGGATGGGGCATCCGACTCTACGGTCCCATCGGGGTCCCGGATTACAAATACCGTCTTTGATTCGGACGGCTCCCCGGAAGCCACCACCCCGTCCCCCTCTTCCAGCGAGGAGGAAGAGTGGGAACAGCCGGCAAAAAACGCCGTCGGTCTGCTGTAGAGGGGGCTCCGCAGCAGACCGTCCCTATCGTTGTGCAAGGAGCTCCACCGATGGTAAGCGCCCAAGAGGACAATGTATTTGTGCGTGTTCATCTGTCCCTACCCAAAGGGGGTCCCCCGTTAGAGGCCCCCGCGTTGGTCGACTCGGGGTGTGCCCGCACCATGATAAATGAGGAAACTGCCAAGAAGTTGGGTGTCCGGCGCAAGCGGCTTCCGGGACCCCTCCGTTTTTCCCAAATGGACGGGAGTGACTTTAAACGGGGCCCTGTGACCCACAGAACTGCAGCCGTGATTATGTCCGTGGGGGAACATTGGGAACGGTTGTATTTCACCATCGCCCCTATTGTAACCCCTGTGGTGTTAGGGATGAACTGGTTAAGGGGACACAATCCCTCCATTGATTGGGTTAAACGGGTGCTTTCCTTCCCCGAAAACCCCTGTGGGTTGCATGACAAGGAACGGGTACTCAGAACTCCAGCCGCCGCACTGGTAGGGTCCCCCGCCCCAGTCTCTCCTCAATTACCCTCTGAGTACTCGCAGTTTACTGATGTTTTCGATGTTAGAGAGTGCGACGAACTGCCTCCCCACAGAGAAACGGACTGTGCCATCGAGATTGTAGGGGAAGGCAAACTGTCTAAGGGAAAGGTTTACCCCATGAGCCCTAGTGAAAAGACTGTATTGCGAGACTATCTGGATGTCAATCTGGCGAGGGGTTTCATACGCCCCTCCAAGGCTCCTTATTCAGCCCCAGCTTTCTTTGTAAAGAAAAAGACGGGAGATTTAAGACTGTGTATTGACTTTCGCAGACTGAACGCAGTCACCCAGTCTAATGCTTACCCCCTCCCTCTTATTCCTGACCTTCTAGCACAATTAAAGGAGGGCCGAATCTTCACCAAACTGGACTTGGTAGAAGCCTACCACCGCATTCGCATCAAAGAAGGAGACGAACCCAAAACGGCCTTTTCCAGTTGTTTTGGGATGTTTGAGTACCTGGTCATGCCGTTCGGACTTTCGGGGGCTCCGAGTGTCTTTATGCAATTAATTAATGAAGTTTTGCATGATTTACTGTTTCGGGGGGTGGTGGTATTTCTCGATGACATTCTTATTTACTCTGAGACCATGGAAGAACATGTGCGCCTAGTGCGAGAAGTGCTCCAGCGGCTGCGGGAGCACAAACTATATGCTAAGGTGTCCAAGTGTGAATTCCACCAACCTTCTATTACATTTCTGGGGTATGTGATTTCCCACCAAGGGTTGGAAATGGACCCCGCCAAGGTCCAGGCGGTGCGGGACTGGGAAACCCCCACTACCCGCCGCCAACTTCAACAGTTTTTGGGGTTTGCCAACTTTTACCGGAATTTCATTCCCAACTTTGCCCAAGTTGCGCTTCCCCTCACTGCCCTGTTGCGTACCAAGGACAGGGGGGCTAGCGCCGCACTCCCCTCAGCCCGTCTGCAATGGTCTCCCCAGTGCCAGCAAGCTTTTGAACGTTTAAAGCTACTTTTTTCATCCGAACCCGTTTTGGCTCACCCGGATTGCACCAAGCCCTTCGTGGTGCAGGTGGATGCCTCGGATGTAGCCATGGGCGGGGCCCTATTGCAGAGGGATGAGGGGGGACGGTTGAGGCCATGCGCCTACTTCTCCAAGAAGTTTTCCCAGTCCGAAATCAACTGGGCCATTTGGGAGAAGGAGGCAGCAGCGGTCAAACATGCCCTTACCATATGGAGACACTTCTTAGAGGGGGCCGAGCTGCCGTTCGAAGTGTGCACAGATCACAAGAATCTTGAGGCTCTCAAGGGAGCTAGAAAACTCAATGCCAAACAAATTCGGTGGGCCCAATTTTTTGCAAAATTCCGGTTCACCCTCAAACATGTCCCTGGCAAAGAAAATGCCCTAGCTGATGCTTTGTCACGACTTCCCCAGTATCGCAACGATTTCGATCGCCCCGTCGACTCCCTGTTCACTCCCGAACAGCGAGGGGAAGTCCCTGGCTTGGCCGTCACCACCCGATCCCAAGCCCGCCAACCGGAGACCCCCCCTACGCTCAAAGGTATCCCGGAAGCATTCCAACAGCGACTCCGGGACGCCTCCTTACAGGAGGAGGAGCACCATCTCCTCCCCACTGGCTTGGAACGAACCAACACTTGGTGGGTGCAAGGGGGGAAACTATATGTCCCATCTTCCCTTCGCAAAGAAGTATTGGGACTTGTACATGGGGCCAGGCTAGCGGGTCATTTTGGTTTCATAAAAACGCTTCACCTGGTTCGAAGGCAATTCTGGTGGCCCGGTATGAGATCTGATGTAGAGTTGTATGTGCGCAGCTGCCCCACCTGCGCCACAGCCAAGAAACGGATGGGAAAACCCCCGGGGCTTCTCAAACCGCTTGAGAACCCCTCCCGTCCCTGGGAAGTCATCGCCATGGATTTTATCACCGACCTACCTCCAAGTCGGGGGAAAACGGTTCTCTGGGTTATCACAGACCTCTTTTCCAAACAGGTTCATTTCGTTCCATGTGCAGGTCTTCCTTCAGCCCAGGGCTTAGCTAAACTGTTCATCACGCACGTCCTCAGGCTACACTCGATCCCGAGGAAGGTCCTCTCCGACCGGGGGGTCCAGTTTGTTGCCAAATTCTGGCGGGCTTTCCTAAAGTTAATGGGAGTGGAGGAACAGGGCCTTTCTTCCGCCTATCACCCCCAAACGGATGGTCAAACGGAACGAGTAAATGCGGTAGTAGAATGTTATTTGCGTTGCTATGTAAATTTCCACCAGGACGACTGGGTCGACCTGCTGCCATTTGCCGAATATGCGTACAACAATGCGCCTCATTCCTCTACCGGCTTTAGTCCCTTCCAAGTTATATACGGGACGGATTTTGGCCCTTTCGGTTCTGCCCCCGTCTCGCCAGAGCTCCAGTCTACCCCTGATCTTCAGGAGTGGATTCAGGTGGTTAAATCCACCTGGCCATGGTTGCTCAAAAATCTGGAAAGGGCAAAAAGCAAGTACAAGGAACAAGCAGACAAACACCGGTCTCCGGGATGGGAACTCAAGGTGGGGGAGCAAGTCTATCTGTCCACCAAAAACCTCCGCTCTCTTCGCCCCTGCAAAAAACTGAGCGACCGTTATGTAGGACCTTTCCCCATTACCAGAGTAATCAACGAGGTTACCGTGGAACTGAGTCTCCCTAAGACTCTCAAGGGAGTTCATCCAGTCTTCCATATAAGCCTCCTCAAACCTTATGTAGCAGCTCCCCAGTTCCACCCCCCTCCCGCTCATGAGATTCCTACCGTAGTAGGAGGGGATACCCATTTGGAAATATCCAAGGTTTTAGATTCCAAATGGAAGAAAGGGAAACTGTTTTACTTTGTTCGCTGGAAAAACCTTGGCTCCGCTCATGACGAATGGGTGGCCGCACCCCACATGGCAGCTCCTCGCTTGGTCCGAGAATTCCACCTCGCTTATCCCGATAAGCCTCGTCCTCTCGGAGGGGGGCCTTAAGGGGGGCAGAATGTGAGGGTCTCTGTCTTTGTGTCTCTGCTTTCCATCAACTGCGGTGTTATCAGTGAACTCGTAAAAGCAGTTCACACCTTCTGGTCTCAGGCGCCAGGCCTGATGGCCCATGTATCTTCCCCCCCGCTGTTCTTCCTGCCAGTACTCCCTCAGGCCGGTGCGGCCTTGGAAGTGTGATAGCCGCACCAGACTTCCTGGGATCCGTCTGATGTTTTGTATTATGCCAAGCTTGTAACTTCCCATAACAATAAGTGTGAACCCCAGTGCCCCAGTGCCCTGGAGTCAATATATTCTGTAAACCCGTATAGCCCCTCACTTGCAACTTTCTACCTGTGCCTGTCTCATCTCCTGAAGGCTTCAATAAATCTATTGTTTCTGTATCAACGTCTGAGCAACTGATTTGGAGAAGCAAACTCAGAGAGGGGGATCTCTCACATTACCATCTGAGAGGATTGAAAATAAAAATAAGAATAGGAAACAAATTTTGCAGTAAACTAAACAAGGTGTGTCAGTTTCATGTTGTTATGATGGGACTAGCAACAAATTTCAGTATAGACTCAAATTTATAATATTCAGAATATGTAACACTTTAGAAGTCTACCAATCATTATTCAAATTATAGTATAGTAACTGAACAAAATTACTTAAGTTAAACAATACAATTATCCTTGAAAATATTATATATGGTTACAGTACTCACCGGATCCATCATTCGCTAATGCCCTATGTTGCCTTACAGTAAAATCTCCCTACATACTTTGAGTCTTTAAAAGCAGTTAATTCTTTCCAAAAGAAACAAATGTTTCACAGGAATTAATTTTTTCCAGTGCTTCCCAAAAGTCTTTAGGGGGAAAAATACCTATCACATCCCATCGGAAAGTATGTATGTCTCTCTGTTTCAGATCACTTTCAATTTAATATACTTTCCTGGATCTTTGGCCACAGAGAGTATGTAGAAGGACTCAAAGGCTGAGCTAGAAATTCTAAAAAATCTTATAAAATAATTATATGTATTAAATATAAACAACACAGTTGATGATATACATAATATAACTGACCAATAGATCGCATTTTGGCCTCTTGGGCCTTCCTCAGTGGTCATATATATAAAATGTGATTATTAGAAATACATCTGGAAATTAGAAAACCTTTTATCTTGTCTGACCAAGAAGTAGCACTAATCATAGGTCTGTAGGCATAATAACTTGCTCACACAAGCATCTGTTGCAAAAATATCAATGTTTCAAGATGTGTATCACACCAACCAGTGACAAAATTTATACAGTGTGTGACCATAGTAATAAACTATTTAATGGTGTAAGGCGCAAACTAAGCATACCAATGTTGCAAATCTCTTTACGCTGGTATGTATGTGCGACCTCTGTACATAATCTTACTGCAATCTTACTGATGCCTTGTATTGATGATTTATAAATTGTTGATTTTTAATAGCAATTTGTAGGTATCATTTTGTTCTTCAATTGATCATATATGGTTGAGATTGTGTTGATGTAAACCACCCCAAGCCCGACTTTGGCCAGGGAGGGGTGAGATAGAAATTAAATAAATAAATAAATAAATAAATAATTCCGAGGTGTAGTGTAGTGGTTAAGAGCAGAGGACTCTAATCTGGAGAAGTAGGTTTAATTCCCCACTCCTCCACATGAGCAGCAGACTCTAATCTGGTGAACCGGGTTGGTTTCCCTACTCCTCCACATGAAGCCTGCTGGGTGACCTTGAGCCAGTCACAGTTCTCTCTGAACTCTCTCAGCCCCACCTATCTCACAAGGTGTCTTGTGGGGAGGGAAAGGGAAGGTGATTGTAAGCTGCTTTGGGACTCCTTAAAGGTAAAGAAAAGCAGGGTATAAAAACCAACTCTTCTTCTTAAAATATAGATTGATTAATTATCATTTCCAGTACATCCAAGTCAAGCCATTGAACTCCCTGCCACGTGGGGTGGGGTGGGGCATTGTTCCTTCTACTGAAATCTGTTGTGGTGCCCCTATACATAGTGTACTGATTGTTTCTAGAGAAGAGATTAAAAAGACATAATAAATCAAGGTTTTTATCTATTTAATTAGGATGTTATACCTTTGTAAACCGCTCTGAGCCTGGCCTTGGCCAGGGAGAGCGGGGTAGAAAGTTGAAATAATAAATAAATTCATCTGAGTCTCTGCGAGAAAGGCAGAGTATGAATAAAGTAAATAATATGAGGTGGTTGAATTTGTTTAAAATCCTCTGATTTAAGCCACATGGAGATATGATGGAAACAGAAGTGAGATCATAGGCCAATGCTTTTTTTAAAAAAATAATTTTTTTTATTATTTTTCTATAGTAATCAAACAGAGTATTCAACAATCAATATAAGTAAACATCAAAATATAGATTCTAATTAATAATTGTTGAAAATACATCCATATATAGATAATAAAAAATAAAATAAAATATAAAAACTTCCCCTACACCTCCCTCAATCTTATCATTTATTTGTTATCTCCTTTGTTTAAGATTCTAATCCTAATATTATTACAAACATTTATAAACATTTACTATTTCATTTACCTATTTTGAAATAAAGAGAAAAGACAAAATAAAAAACAGAAAGGAAAAAAGAACAGATATATAAAAATAGAAATAAAAATGGATTAGATAATATGTAACATTATTAACCTCCTTTAGAAATGAATATCCTAATTTCTCCGTTTCTCCCACATATCTAATGACTGTCTATTATATTAATGTCATTAATTATTCTGTTTTTATCAAAGCCAAATCATTTAATCAGACCTTTTTTGTTAAATCCAAAAAAAACCTAAACCCTTTGACCCAGTCTCTTTATCTTAAATTTCCAATATCTTCCTCTCTTTCCCAGAAGCTTTGAACGTTGAAGGGCATCCATGGAAGTTGGTTATGTAGTTCCCTCTGTGAAAATTGATGTAAGATAGTGAATCTGCAACAGATTTTCTTCCATCCCCAAGGCGAAAAATCCCGGTATTTCCAGCTATTTGCCCTTTTAAGTTCTCCCAGTTAACTTTGAAAAGTTCATCAGGTAGTACATACAAGCAAAAATCCAAGTCGCTGACATTCATCTCCATGGTTATCAGTCGGGTTGATTCGGTTTCTTCTTGCAGATATATATCCTTCGGAAATCCTTCGTAGCTCTCCATCTCCTTTGCAGTATTTAATTCTTCATTTAATGGTTTATCATTTGGGGAGCTTCCTTCTCTCATCTCAGATCTCATTGTCATAATCCGGACTTTAATGTCCTTAAGATCTCCCAAAATTTCATCCATTTTCCGAATAGCAAGTTCATAGGTGTTGTTTGTCAGAGAGAAGAGACAATCCATATATTTAATCTCACTTTCCATAGTTGCCACTTCTGGTGGTTAATTGAAGTTTAATTTGTAAAATCCAGACAGGGATATGTTGAGTTGTAGAATGATGTTGCGGGGGGTAGAGTAAAAAGTTGCACATCTGCCTCCTTCCTTTTGCCTAGGAACTGGGGAGGTATTTGCCAGTTACACAATGCCACACATCCAGTCTCAAATCCCGTAATGTTCTCACGATGGCAGACGATAACTGATACTTCCGGGTAAGACGTGGCAAAGGAATTTGTTTACTCAGAAAAGCCTCCTCCCAGAAATAGGGGGGAATCTGCTCATCCCTCCTCCTCGCACTTCAGGATTTCTGATTGGTGGCTATACCGTCATTCAAATAGTCCCGATTGTTGTGTCTATCCACCGATCAATTTGATTAAGATCCTGTCGGCTTATCGAATATTTTTAAACGTCAAAGAGTCAACCAAATCTCAGATGGGAGGATTCGGATTCTATAGATATTTTTTTCCACTCCTTCAAAGCTTCCAATTCCAGGTAAAACAAAAGAGTTCTTGTTACTTACTCAGATTTTAGAAGAGCAAGTATTCTTGCTTAAATATCGTTGCTTATATGGTAATAGATAGGGGAGAGCTGAGCCTAAATTCCAAAGAAAACGTTCACGGCAATGGTTCCCCCTCAGCCAGACGGGACCTTGTCCAGGATTCCAAGAGTCGCCTGATGGCTCTCTCGGCAAAACTGGGGCTCAAACAGTCCTTCGTGGGCAGCAGGAGAAGTCCTGTTTCCCAATCCACTGTTTAGGATTGGGTAGGGGTGCAGGATTACACCCCAGATTTGAACGAATCTTGGTTCTCTTGAGAGCCCTCAAGAGACTTGGCATTCAGTTCAGCACCCTAGCAGAAGTTTTCCAGATCATAGGCCAATGCCGAAGTCCTTGGGATAGTACAGCCAGAAGGGGCTTTAGTCATCCTAGAGATCCAGTTTTTGGGACAGAGGGAGTGGTATTATGTTGGTTTCCCTTTTGATTGGTATTAAAAAAAATTTATGCCCTAACTTTTGATGGAAACATGACTCAGGGTACCTTGTTGTGGGCAGCCCCAGCCTGAAGGAATAAAATATGCACATGTTGGTTTGGAACCCTTGGCTGACCAAGGGGCATGTAACTAAGGCTACTAGTCATAAATGAAGGGGAAATTGGGAAAGTGAGCATGTGGACAAAAAAGAAGGATTGTGTTGAGGATACTGCAAACATTGGTGCTAACATTGGTCTCATAGATGTGGACATTTGATGTGGACATTAAATGTTAAAAAAAAACCCTCCTATGAGTGGGTCTTCAGTGATTTCAGATTGTTCTGGAAGTATTTAATATGTATGTGCTTTGTTATACTTTTTACATGCTCTTGCTTTGAAGAGCTTTTCAAATACTCTGTACTCTTCAAATAGGCTTTAATAGTTCAGGGTTATTAGGTAAAGGGTAGTTTTCCGAGAGCTTTAATGAGGTACTGCTGATGACGTTCAAAATGAATTAATTTAAGGTTCCAAAAAAACTTTTAACTTGAATTTGAAAATGTCAATGGTGGAGAATATTTGAAGGATGGAGGACAAATAAAACCAACACAATTAACCTCCTGATTATAGGGTCTGGTCTTCCACTTAAAGTTAATGACTTTTACCTTTACTCATCACAATTGGATCTAATACATTTTAAATGGGAGCAAGAAGTCAAATAAATGTCCTCCAAATGCAACAATCATTAAAAAGGCTATGAACGTAAGGATACCAAATTCATTCCATGTAGTTTCACATCTTGCAGTTTGAGGTTATCTGTCTTGTATTGGTGATCTAACTATGGCCCTTATTTGTCTGACAGAGAGGTTTACTGACAGAGGGTTGTCAGCTCCGAGTTGGAAAATACCTGGAGATTTTGGGGGTGGAGCCTGAGGAGGGTGGGGTTTTGGAAAGGGAGGGACTTCAATGGGGTATGATGCCATAGAGTCCACCTTCCAAAGCAGCCAATTTCTGCAGGTAAACTGATGTCTGTCACCTGGAGATCAGTTGTAATAGAGGGAGATCTCCAGCCATTACCTGGAGTCTGGGCAATAATGTCAGCACGTGGGCTCACAATATATATTCACTAGAAATAGTTTACTACAACGTCAAATACCAAATAAACAAGATACAACAGATACACTGAGTGTTTTACATGCCAAATTCTAAAGTGAGGAACAAAAATGAAAGTCCTATGTCTTAGTTCGGTTAAATTCACCTTACAGTAACATATACAAAAGTCCTGAATAACACAAGATTCTTCAGTGATAATAACACAAAGTTCTTCAGTAGCAGCAGTAGACGACACCTCTAGTTTGGTGATCGTTTTGCAAAAGCTTCTTCAGTTATTCTTCTGTGTTTAAATTTAGGGCATAAACGCCTCTGTAAAAATACATAGAAAGCACTCAACACTGCTATCTTTAGTGCATTAATACAATAACTAAAAATTCTTAAAGGTATGCTTACCGCAGTCACGTATAATAATCACAATGGATTTCTTGCAATAATAACCTGCATTTCATAGGGCCAATGGCCTCTGGAAAAATTATAAGAGTGCACTTAATGCCAGAATTTAATAAGGAAAAAATAAAGGAACCTACGAGTTTATATAAACACGTCTTACCATAATCTCAAGTAGAACGGACCCTACCGGGTTCCTCTCCCTCGACTGAGGTTGAGATAACCAATATCTCCCCATAAGGTTATACAGGTCAGAATTATAGCAACAGCTGATGTGTGTTAACAAAACGGGTGGCTTAAAGGAAACATGCCAGATCAAATTCATTGTTTAGTCAAGCAGGAGTTAATGTTTTAAATAGAAAAATCATTTTCATTTCCTGTCTATGCAGGATTTTATTTATGTCTTCTCTGTGATAAGGTTTCTGTTGATATTTCCACAAGGCAAAGAAACGTAAATCATCTTCTGAATGTCCCTTTGCTACAAAATGTCCCGTGAGAGGCGCGTCCATGGTGCGCGCGTGTATGCACGTTCTGTGTTCCCCAATGCGAAGTTTTAATTGTCTAGATGTGGATCCAATGTACTAAAGTGAACACGAGCACAGAATAGCATACACAATATTTTTTGAAAGGCAATTGCTGAAAAAATTCAAACGATATTTCCATTTGAAGGCTGTAGAGCTAATTTCCTTGATAGGCAAACTAAATCTACAAACTGCACATGCGCCACAGCTGTAATGCTCAACCAAATTAACCCTGTATTTACTTGGTAAAAGATCCATTTTGACCAAATAAATTTTTAGAGATTGTGTTTTTCTAAGTCCAAACAGGGGTGGTAGTTGGCAACCGGGAACGTCTTGCACAATGTGCCAGTGGCGAAGCACTATCTTTTTAATTTCACTGGTAAGATGATTGTATTGTAGAGAAGAAAAAATTCTAGAGAGTGGTTGTTCCCTATTTGACCTGCATAGAAGAAGTTCCTTGCGGCTTTTTTCAGCTGCGCGGGTTTGTGCCCAGGTGATATTGTGAATTCAGATCACCTGGAGTCTGGCAACCCTAGGTTTACTACAATCTAAAAGTTAAAGGTTTTTATTAAAAAAAACCTCTGAAGATTAATGGAAAATAGGAAGTTCAGGGGCCATATAAATACTGGTATGCCAGTGAATGACAATTCATGTCTGTTGGGTTTTTTTTTTTTTTTTTTTGGGAGGGGGAAAGAAACCCTGAGACTTGCTGGCATTGAAGTTCCCGTTTGCTGGGATTGTCTTCCTTTTTTCTTGTTGGATAACAGAGCCAAAGAAATCTGTTTTCTTCTGTTTAGAAAGCATCATGGGAGACTTGCTTAAGGAGATAGAGCCTTTGTGCTTCCTTCCTTTAAAATAAAACTGCAGATTCTACCACAATCATTGATAGGGTTGCTAGCTCCAGGTGGCGATTTGGGGGGTGTAGGCTGAGGGGGCAGGGTTTGGTGGAGAGGAGGGGAGGGGAGGGACTTCAATGGGGTATAATGCCACCTTCTAAAGTAGCCATTTTCCCCAGGGGAACTGATCACTATTGCCTAGAGATCAGTTGTAATAGTGGAAGATCTCCAGCCACCACCTGGAGGTTGAGTAATCAAAAACTGGCTCCAAGTGCACAAGGAAGGCAAGGAATCAAAATAATGCACTTGTACAGCTAACAATAAAAGCACAGACTCAAACTGAAATGCAATTAGGTCTATTCAAAAGAACAACCTCAATGATAAGAATAAATACGTGCTCAAGGAGCAAAAGACAAAAACCAATCAATATTCACAGTTACAGTATCCCAAAGGTAAATGTAAGTATGCAATCTCTCTAAAAGGTAAATAGAGGTATAATAGGCAAAAAGTCCAAACATCCAACTGGTAAGTATGCACAGGCAACGGAGTAGTTATAAACCGCCCATTGGAAGCCCATTGCGGTTTATAACTACTCCGTTGCCTGTGCATACTTACCAGTTGGATGTTTGGACTTTTTGCCTATTATACCTCTATTTACCTTTTAGAGAGATTGCATACTTACATTCACCACCTGGAGGTTGGCAACCCTAATCATTGAGAGTCAAATTACACATTATGTGGCAGGTCCATGATTGGATCTCCCAACATGTACTTTCACAAAAAAACAAAACAAAAAACAACAACCATATTACAAAGCAGCATGACTGGCTTAGGGTGGAGAGAAGGTAACTCACTCATAGCATGGAATAGAGTGGTGGTGGGAAAAGAAAAATAGGAATGCATCTAGGTCCAGGCTGAATTGAGTAGAACTGATTAATTTCTGGGACAAATATAGCTCACAAATTGCCCATTTAATATCGCCACTGGAATTGCTTATTAGTCATCCTGACTTTAAATTGGCTGGACCACTTAATAGCTTCAGTGTATTAATTTGGTCTGCTTAAGCAGGAGGTCTGTATCCCTACGTGTTCTTATCACCTCGGTGGGTATGCAGCTGTCAGTCGGAAGATGAGGGCCTTTTATGCAGGGATGTTTCCCCGTGGTCACCCCCGATGACTGCTTTGGGGCTTCCTTTTGATAATGCATACCTTTTCCATCTGTCAGAGGTCGCCTTGCTCTCCCTGTGTGTTTTGCCCGCATTTTCCAGATTCTGGCTAAAACAGCAACTGGAAAACACGGGCAAAATGTGCAAAGAGAGAGAGGTGACTTCTGATGGGTGGAAAAGGTATGCATAATCAAAAGGAAGCTCTGAAGCTATTGGCGGGGGTGACCTCGGGGAAAATGTCCCTGCATAAAAGGACACAAACACCTAAATGTTACTGATACAAAATAAGTGATTTATTGGAAGGCATTACTGTACAATACACTACAAAAGCAAGTTAACTCTGTAAAATGAATGAGATGGATAACATAGGAATACATAGGGGGAAAGTATGGATACAAAACCATCAAAAAGATGTAAATGTCTACAGAAAATAATACAAACATAACCAGGCAATGCTGAAGAATGAGCAAATAAAATGCCCTTCCAAATCAGTAGAGGACACGCTAAGTAAATAACCTTGTAAATACACTTGAAACAAAAAGTTGCAAACATGAGAGAAAACGTAATGCATGGTGGCCAATCTAAACGTCAATGATACGTCATTAATTGCCACCCTACCACCCTTCTGTCCTTTGAGTTGTAGCTGTCAGGCTGCTATCTCGGTTTCAGTATTGTTTCTGTGTTGGTACTGTACTGTCTAGCCTCAAGGCCGACCACACATACCAAGGCCTGGGAACACTGCTCCTGGGAAAGTTGACTCTGTTTGTGTATGCTGATGGTGTATAATCTCCCGCCATTTACTGCCTTATATTATCGTTCGGTTAGTGAGACTCCCATAGCTGCCATAGTTCCCTGTATGCACTGTATTGCCTTTTTGACCAGTAAAAGCCATCTGATTGGATTCTGTACGACTCTGTGGTGATTTCTGGTTCTAAGGGTCAGGAGCTTACATTATGGCAGCTATCTCTCCTTCTTTATTGTACTACTAGTCAGGCTGGAGCCCAGGAGGGTTCACCTGCCGCTTGGATGGGAGCTGAGAAGCTCTCCGAGTGACCTATTATCCTGGATTCCTCTCGAAAGGATCCCACCCTGTTACAGGACATAGTCGCCGAACTCTTCAGGACTACCCTAGAGGTTTGCCGCTTGAGGGGACTGGTACAGGAACAGTGGCAATCTCTTAAAGGGACTCTCTGGATGTTGACGTCGGAGGATACTGATACTCGTTTAGATCTTCAAGACTTGGATCAATTACTGGACGATGCCCGCTTGGCAACTGAGGATTTACAAATATTAACTGGACTTTTGGATAATCTTATTTCTCGAGAAACTCTTTCTACCATGGCGGGAGCCCCGCCGGAGGGTTTTTCCCTGATCCCGGATGCAGCCAGTTGTCAGGCTGAGTCCAAGCGAGTCGCTATTAGCACCGCTCTTCTCCTTGTGGAATGTACAAAGGACACCCCGGTAGCCACCTTGGCTCAAGTTTTGACCTCGACTTTTGGAGCCGAGGCACCCGCACTGGCGGTTCGAGTACAACCTCTGCTGGGCGGGGAACCCGACCCCATACTCTCACTCCTGGAGACAGAACTTTTGCCGCGCATTACGGCAGAGGCTGCCCTAAGACTTGAGAACGCCAAAGTTCTTGCGGATCAGCAAGCCGCCGAAGCGGCTAAGGTCGCAAGAGAGAGAGAAGCTGCGGAAGCAGCCAGGGCGGCTGCAGCAAGGATTAGGAATCGGGCGAACGTGGACACGCGCCCCAAGGACAATGTACAAGGGCTATCAGGTCTGTCTTTTTCCCCGGCGTTTGTCCCGTCGCGCGCGACCCAACGCGCACGCCGTTTGGCTGACCGACGTCGAGACTCAGGAGAGTCTGAAGACGAGGATCTATATGGGGATAGCTCTCAATGGGCCACAAGCTTCCGGACCAGTAAACCTCATCTTACTGGTGGCCCAAGTGAGGAGGTTCATCTCTTACGAGCCCAGAATCGGGAGCTCTCCGACCGTGTTGATCAACTCCAGGAACTAATGGAGCGTATGCTTCAGGAGAACAGGCAATTACAACAAACCCTGATAGCTCAGAGACAGCCCGTTCCGATACCGGGTCAGGGGGTACCCGTACAGTCACCCCAACCACCCGCTAATGTGCCTGCTCCACCCTTGCCTCCTGGAGCTCCTGTTGTTCCTCCGCCCGGACCACCCGTGCAACCGGGCCAACCTGCGCCCGGCCCTTGGAAGCAACTCAAATTGAGGACTACGTACGACGGATCTCTCGAGACTTTGCCTTGTTTCTTGCATCAAGTGGACAGTTATATGCGAGAACAAGGACAACTTTTCCCCACGGAAGATAGCCGGGTGCGTTATGTAGCTTCCCTTCTGACAGGTAAAGCGGCTGACTGGATGGTCCTCCAGTTTGACACCCGCTCTCGTGCTATTCGTTCCCTCAACAACTTCATGACTGCCCTGAGAAGGAGGTTTGAGGACCCCTTCCTGGGGGAAAGAGCCAAAACGGAACTCTTACAATTAAAACAAGGCTCTGCTACAGTTCGAGAATTTGCTGATGAATTTCAACGACTGGCAAGTAAAATTGTAGGTTGGCCCGAGACCACCCTGATCCATCATTTCAGGGAAGCCTTGCATCCTGACATTCTGAACTGGTCTTACATGCGGGGCGATCCCGATACCCTCGAAGACTGGATCCTATTGGCCGAGGAAGTGGAAAGCCGCCGACGCTTTATTTCTCTCGTCCGTCAAAAGCACAAGGAAAAAGGCACCCAAAAGCCTCAACCCAAGGCACCACTGCTCGTCCCACGAAATCCCCCACGTCCGCCCCAGGAACGTGAAGCCCGATTTCAGAGGGGTGCCTGTCTTACTTGCGGAGAAATGGGCCACTTTGCAGCCGTTTGCCCGCGCCGCCAGGAATTATTTCATCCCAGCACGACAACCCGCGCCCGAGGTCGTCCACCACGCAGAGGCACCGCGGCCACCCGCAGCGCAGCTCCGGGAAGACCCACACCCTCTGCACTCCATGCCGGGGACCCAGCCTCCCTGCCTACTACCAACGACCCCGCCGGGTCTCGGATTACAAGTGCCCCATTGGGGGACAACTTTCCCTCTTCGGATGAGGAAAATCCTTGGAATTCTCCAGCCTTAAACCTGGAATCTCCACTCGACTTGTCAAAAAACGGCTCCGGTCTGTGGTGAATGGAGCGTCTCCACAGACCTCTCAGGATCCTCCTATCAAACCGAATGCTCCTACCAAAATCAAAGAAGTGGACTCCACCGTCTACGTGGATGCAGTTTTACAACACCTTAACGGTGGCCCACAACTACCCGTCAAAGCACTAATTGACTCCGGTTGCTGTCGCACTCTCATAAGCGAAGCCATTTTTGCTGCACTCAGAGCCGACTCTGAGGCTTTACCCGCCCCTGTCCAATTTGCCCAAATGGACGGAAGCCATTTCCAGGGGGGTCCAGTTGATCACCGCACCATAGGGGTGGTAATGGGAATTGGCTCCCACTGGGAGCAAATAGACTTCACTATAGCCCCTATCCGTTTTGAAGTGGTCTTGGGTATTAACTGGATTAAAGGACATAGTCCCAGTATTAACTGGGAAACAAACTCTATCTCCTTCGCCAGCCCCATGTGCGATCAGCACCGGCAGAACTTTGCACTGTTATATCCGCCCGTCCCAGCATTGGCCTCCGATGTCCCAGCACTTCCAGTCCTACCTAATGTATATCGAGACTTTGCGGATGTCTTCGACCTTAAAGAATGTGATACCTTACCCCCCCACCGGGCCTCGGACTGTACAATTGAGGTGGTCAAGGACTGCACATTAACCAAAAGCAAAATTTACCCTATGAGCGCTTCCGAGCGCACTGTTCTCCGGGACTTCCTTGACAAAAACCTCGCCAGAGGGTTCATTCGCCCATCGAATGCCCCGAACTCGGCCCCCGCGTTTTTTGTCCGAAAAAAGGAGGGCGACCTTCGTTTATGCATTGACTTCCGAAAACTCAATGCGGTTACCCAAACCAACGCCTATCCTATCCCATTAATTTCTGATATTTTGGGACAGTTACAGGAGGGCAGGGTATTCTCCAAACTAGACTTGGTGGAAGCCTACTACCGAGTCCGCATCCGCGAAGGAGATGAACACCTCACTGCCTTCTCTAGCTGTTTCGGTATGTATGAATTCCTCGTGATGCCGTTCGGATTAAAAGGGGCCCCGGGGGTCTTTATGCAACTCATCAACGAAATCCTTCATGACTTGCTATATCGCGGGGTGGTGGTTTATTTAGACGACATTCTTATTTATTCAAAAACCATGGAAGAGCATGTTACTCTAGTCCGAGAAGTTCTGCAGCGCCTGCGCGACCACCAACTCTTTGCCAAATTGGCTAAATGCGAGTTTCATCAAAGCCAGCTCACATTCTTAGGATACATAATCTCCCACCAAGGTCTTCGCATGGACCCTGTCAAAGTCCAAGCCGTTCTCGATTGGACTCCCCCCACCAACCGCAAGCAAGTGCAACAGTTTTTGGGGTTTGCAAACTTCTATCGAGGATTCATTCCTAACTTCGCACAAGTGGCCCTACCCATTACTGATTTACTAAAAACCAAAGGGAAAGCAAACACGGCTACCTTACCTTCCGCAAAAATCATGTGGACTGATCAATGCCAAGCTGCGTTTGTAGCTCTCAAACGCCTCTTCACATCCGAACCCGTATTACAGCACCCGGACCCAAACCAAATGTTCGTTGTGCAAGTCGATGCCTCCGATGTAGCTATGGGAGGGGCCCTTCTCCAGAAAGGTCCGGATGGCCTTCTTCACCCCTGCGCTTACTTTTCGAGGAAATTTGCGCACGCACAATTGAACTGGCCCATTTGGGAAAAAGAGGCAGCGGCCGTTCACCATGCCCTAACTCTGTGGAGACAATTCTTAGAGGGGTCCAATATCCCCTTCGAGGTTTGGACCGATCACAAGAATCTAGCTGCCCTCACAGGGTCCCATAAACTATCAGCGAAACAACAACGTTGGGCTGAATTCTTCGCTCAGTTTCGTTTCGTCCTAAAGCATGTTCCTGGGAAGCAAAACGTTCTCGCAGATGCCCTCTCCCGGTTGCCACAGTACCCGGTGAAACTCGAGAGACCGACTAACTCTCTGTTCACCCCTACGCAAAGGGGAGCCCTTCCTGTACTGGCCGTGCAAACTCGATCTCAGCGACAGCATCCCAGATCCAGTTCTTCAGCACCTCCAACCCGATCCTCCATCCCCACCGGCTGCCCTACCGCCTACGACCTGCGCACCACCGCACGTAAGCTCTACCCCCATCACTACTCCTAAAACTACTATAGCCGGGGGGGGGGGTCCCGCCAAGATTCCCATCTCCGAATCCTTTTTAAATACCCTTCGGGACCACTGCCTTTCTGAACGCTCCACTCACACCCTACCCCCTGGGGTAATGGAACAAGGGGGCTCATGGTACAAAGACTCTAAATTGTACGTACCCAAGGCACTTCGCAAAGACGTTTTACACTTAGCTCATGGAGTAAAAACAGCTGGACACTTTGGATTCCTAAAAACTCTCCACTTATTGCGCCGACAATTTTGGTGGGGGGGAATGCGTTCCGATGTTGACTCTTTTATTCGTAGCTGCCCTGTTTGCGCTACAATGAAACGCTCACAAGGCAAACCCCCGGGACTACTGCAACCTCTAGAAACACCCAACAGACCGTGGGAAGTGATTGCTATGGACTTTATGACTGATCTCCCTCTCAGCGGGGGAAAAACTGTATTATGGGTTGTTACCGACTTGTTTTCCAAACAAATCCATTTGGTTCCATGCGCAGGAATCCCCTCTGCTCAAAAACTGGCCCGCCTCTTCGTGACACATATCTTCAAATTACATTCGTTTCCGCGCAAAATAATCTGTGACCGCGGCAGTGGCTTTGTTTCCAAGTTTTGGAAAGCATTTCTCAAGTTGGTGGGGGTAGAACAAGGATTGTCTACTGCATACCATCCCCAAACCGATGGTCAAACTGAACGTGTAAATGCTGTCCTTGAATGTTATTTACGCTGTTATGTTAACTACCACCAAGATAACTGGGTAGAAATGTTGCCTTTGCAGAATATGCCTACAATAATGCTGTACATCAATCTACAGGTTTTAGCCCATTTTATGCAGTGTATGGGCAAGATTTTGGTCCTGTTACTCCCACAAGCACTGTAGAGGGGGAGGGAGATCCTGACATTGCTTCCTGGGCACACACCCTCCGTACCACTTGGCCTTGGCTCATTAACAATCTCGACCGAGCCAAGCGCAAATACAAAGCACAAGCTGATAAACACCGTTCCCCCGGGGGTGAACTGCGAGTGGGTAAATTGGTCTATCTTTCCACCAAAAACCTACGTTCCACCCGTCCGTGCCTTAAACTCAATGCTAAATTCATTGGCCCATTCCCGATCACACGGGTCATAAATCCTGTCACGGTGGAATTAGCTCTCCCGAAAACCCTGAGGCGTGTGCATTCCGTTTTCCACATTAGCCTCCTGAAGCCCCATACGGCCTCTCCGCGATGGCATCCCGATCCGCCCCCCGAACAGCCCATTATGGTGGGGGGGGGGGAAGAGCACTTCGAAGTCTCCAAAATTCTTGACTCCCGTGTTCACCATGGAAACCTACAGTATTTGGTCCGGTGGAAGCACTTCCCCCCTGCCTACGACGAATGGGTTCGCGCACGAGATGTCTCCGCCCCCAAACTAATTGATGCCTTTCACACTGCCTACCCGGACAGGCCATCCCCCTTATCGACTGGGAGGGGGCCTTAAGGGGAGCAGGATGTCAGGCTGCTATCTCGGTTTCAGTATTGTTTCTGTGTTGGTACTGTACTGTCTAGCCTCAAGGCCGACCACACATACCAAGGCCTGGAAACACTGCTCCTGGGAAAGTTGACTCTGTTTGTGTATGCTGATGGTGTATAATCTCCCGCCATTTACTGCCTTATATTATCGTTCGGTTAGTGAGACTCCCATAGCTGCCATAGTTCCCTGTATGCACTGTATTGCCTTTTTGACCAGTAAAAGCCATCTGATTGGATTCTATATGACTCTGTGGTGATTTCTGGTTCTAAGGGTCAGGAGCTTACAGTAGCTCAGTTTCGTAGCTAGCAAAGATCCAGGAAGGTTGGAGAGAAATGACCTTCACAAGCTTCTGGGCCTCCCAACACTCACTCCTGGGAGTTAGGAGGAGGGGACGACAGGGTGAGAACAGGCCTTTGGAGGCCACAAGACATCCTCAAAGCAAGTAGATGATAAACATAAAAGGTTACTTCTGGCCTAGGATTGGCAACCCTAAGACAGAAGTAACCATTTCTGTTGGCAACCTCTAGGTACTAGCCGGAGATATCCTGCTGTTACAACTGATCTGCAGGTGGCGTTGAATCCTTACCTAGTGTGGAAGGAATTCAGTATCTTACTCCTTCAGGGGAAGAATAATGCACTTTACTCCGGAAAAGGTTATTTGTTTGAAACCAGATATCATGGATGGTGATATATAACTGCGTGCATTGTATTTTTAACTGAAGAAGAATTGGGCTTCATGCTCCGAAACGATCGTATTCTCCTTGAATTCTCATCTTGCAGCTGTTATATTGAGAAAAAACATCTAAAAGATTTTTTTCAATGAACTTTGCTTCAATACTTACCTGATAGAGGAATTTATTGAGACTTACCTATTTGGATACTTCACAAGAATATAAAAACACACATCTTTTTGTTGTAGTATATATGTGTTATTGGTGGATTTATTACCACATACTGTGAAAAATATAGCTACAATATATTTGGCATTGTTAATAGCTATGCTCCTGTACTACCTGGAGGTTGGCAACCCTACCTATGGCACTGAAGTCCCTCCCCTCCCCAATCCCCACCCTCCTCAGGCTCTGCCCCAAAAACCTCCTGCCAGTGGCAAAGAGGGACCTGGCAACCCTACTGAACACTCTCAGCCTCACCTACCTCACAAGGTGCCTGTTATGGGGAGAGGAAGCAAAAATGATTGTAAGCCACTTTGAGACTCCTTAAAAAGGTAAAGGAAAGCAGGATATAAAAACTAACTCTTCTTTTTCTCCTCCTAAGTGCTCTATCCTCCTCCCTTCTCTGATAACAACTGACACATCCATCCTCCATCCTGTTACTGTGCCTGTTACGAAATCAGAGCACCTACGTGCCCCAAAGCACCTTGGCAAAACATAATAAAACAGCCTTGCTAATACTTAACCCCAGGGGTATTTATAACATATGCCTGTCCATCTTCCATCATTCTTCAGTACCCGAGGAGACAGTTGGCAGCCTCTGGCCCTTGTACTGGCAAGCCTGGTGACAGTGGGTGGAAGGAGCATGATTCACAGGCAGCACAAATCCTATACATGCCTACTCAAAAAGGGCAAGAGTCCAGTAGCATCTTAAAGACTAACAAAAATATTTTCTGGTAGGGTATGAGCTTTCGTGAGCCACAGCTCACTTCTTCAGATACAGCTAGAATGTGAATCCATTGGTCTTTAAGTAGAGGAACAGTATGTAAATGTGAATAGCAGGCTTGATGGGATTAGGTGTGATATGCAGAAGAGTCTGTGATGTCCAGGGGAGAGATGGGTGTGGAGAAATCAGCATTGGTAATGGGCCATGAATGCAAGGTCTTTATTCAGCCCAGGTAAATGCATTGACTTCAGTTTGAATATCAACTGTAATTCAGCAGTTTCTCTTTCCAATCTCCCTTGGAAAGCTCATACCCTACCAGAAAATATTTTTGTTAGTCTTTAAGGTGCTACTGGACTCTTGCCCTTTTTGACTACTGCAAACAGACTAACACGGCTACCCACTGTGAATTATCTTCATGGAAGATGCCTACTCAGAAATTTCACTATGTTTAATAGGGCTTTGCTTAATAGCTGTGCGTAAGGTTGCACCCTTGGGAGACCAATGCGTTGCTCCACCTGCAGCTTCTTTTTTCTCTTGTGCCTGTATATGTTCCATACATGTGTGTGCCCACATAGGCATACAATGGGAACTGCACGCTGAGGTTTGCACCAAGTTGCCGTGTATCTGAAAATCACGTTGTCTAATGTGATAATGACTCTCAACGGATAATGGAACCTTTGGTTGAGAAATAACAAGGCCTTTCAACTTGACAGGGTAAGGCAACACAATAGTCATCCTTGGAGAAATGATTTGACCCTTTATGATCCTGATAAATAATTAGCATGGGGAACAAAGTGTTTGAAGGGAAAGTTAAATTCTTCTTCTCCCCCAAATAATCACTTTACTCCTGTGTTAAGGCTGATGACAGGCTTTCATTTGGCTTTCTAATAACTACAAAGAATGATATAATCATTGTCACTCACCTGACAATCAATCCTTGCATAAATGAGTCATTCAGAACTGTTCTATGCAGTCAGAGATAGAAAAAAAAATATTTACAGCACTTTTACATCACCATTTCCTTTTGATGTCAAATCAAAGTCTGAGTGGTATTCCTTTCACTGTGCGAGTTAAAGCGATTAATAAAGGGAATTATATCCACTTGCAAATGTATCAAATATGTGGCATTCAGACAGGCCCTCTGTGCAATCATCTCTCGGTGATTTTTTCCCCCTTATCAGCATATAGAAAACCTCCCAGTGGAGTTTACAAAACAGTGTTTAACTGCATCATGATGTAAAAAAAAAAGTCTGATCTCGTGGGCCACCTTTTAAAATATTTTATGGAATTGTCTTATTTGCTTAAGATCAACAGTACCTTCTGGGTTAATGGGGGGGGGGAGAAAGCTTTTTTTGAAAAAGAGTAGAATTCATACTTGCAATACAATCTTCATCTGTCCCTTCTTTCACATCTCAGTGTAAGGGTGTGCAGCAAAAATAGTTATTTTTCAGATCTGTAAATAGTGGAGCTGAAAAACATTGGCATTCATGGTTTCCCGGGTTCCAAATATTGATATGGTATTTGGATCTGGGTTTTGGGGCAGTTTCTGATATTTTTGTGCTTTCTTTTTTTTTTTTTTTTTTTTTGAGGATTAAAATGCAAACACTTATATACCTTGTTATTTATCTATGACTTGGTCTGCTTGATGCATCTTGTGAAATGAAATGTTGTCTGTGAAACTGTATGGCAGCAGTAGAGAAATGAGCAAGGACCCTTCCAGCTGGTTGGCAGCAGCTGCTTAACATCTGTCTGAATTTGTTTCTCCTCTGTCTACAGAGCCTGGGTATGACCTGAGGTGTGAGCCCTTGGAAGAAGAAGAGTTGGTTTTTATACCCTGCCTTTTTGCTACCTTTAAGGAGTCTCAGACCGCATTCCTGAAGGGGAGGGTAGATTCACAGTAGCCAGGAGTGGCGGAGCCCTGCCGCCTCCTCTGAGGCTTCCCGGCCACTGTGGAGACAAAAAGAGCATGTTTAAAATGTAAAAGGTGGGGGGGGGGATATATGGCCTATTGAAAACAATGAGGCTGCACTACCAAAAAAGGTGGCGCAGCCCCACCAAAGCTCAAGGGGTGCTCCTATGGTGAAAGGGCTGTGGAAGGCACTTTGTGAGGTCGGTGAGGCTGAGAGAGTTCTGAGAGAACTGTGACTAGCCCAAGGTCACCCAGCAGGCTGCATGTGGAGGAGTAGGGAAACCAACCCGGTTCACCAGATTAGAGTCCGCTGCTCCTGACCACTATACCATGCTGGCTCACATTAGCGGAAGAACTTTTGAACCTTTGGCTCTTCGTGTGATGGCCACAGCCTTGAGCTGGAAGGAAGTTCAGACTCTTCAGCTGCAAACTCTTTGTTTGCAGACAGTGTTAGGAAGAACTGTTCTGCATATAGAAGCATTCTCTCCTTCTCCAGTTAGTCTATTTCACTTCTATTTTTGTACTTTATTTTTATATTTTTAGCTGTCTTGGGTCTCCATTGGGTCCCAGCTAAACCAGGAGAATTTGTAAAATCGGGCCTCAAAAGATCAGTTGCTCTCCCAGGCAAAGAGAAAAATCACCTTTGTACATTATCCTTTCGTAAATGATGGCAGGGGCATCTAAAAAGGAATGTAAACAAGCCAAAGAAACAAACAAACAAACAATCAAGAGAGGAAATTATTCACAAATCCAAAAGTAATCTTTTGAACTAAGTAATCTAAGGGAGGATAAAGCGATTGCTGAAAAACTAAATGAATTCTTCTCATCTGTCTTCACTGTTGAAGATATAGGGCAGATTCCTTCTCCTGAACAGAGATTTTGGAGAGGGGAAAATGAGGAGCTGAGGCAAATAGTGGTAACAAGGCAGGTAGTCCTAGAACGCCTAGTCAAACTGCAAACTAACAAGTCACAGGGACCAGACGGTATTCATCCTAGAGTTCTTCAAGGACTCAAATGGGAAATTGCTGAACTTCTAACAAAGATATGTAATCAGCCTCTGTACCAGAGGACTGGAGAATGGCCAATGTAACACCCGGTGGAACACAGGCAGGATAATGCTGCTGCAGTTGTCTTATTTGTGGGCTTCCTAGAGGCACCTGGTTGGCCACTGTGTGAACAGACTGCAGGATTTGATGGGCCTTGGCCTGATCCAGCATGGCCTTTCTTATGTTCTTATGAGTGGACGTGTTCATGGAGGAGAGAGCTATCCATGGCTACTAGTCAAAATGGATATTAATCAGGATGCACACCCATTCTCTCCAGGATCAGAGGAGCATGCCTATTAGATTAGGTGCTGTGGAAGACTGGCAGGATAAATGCTGCTGCAGTCGTCTTGTTTGGGGGCTTCCTAGAGGCACCTGGTTGGCCACTGTGTGAACAGACTGCTGGACTTGATGGGCCTTGGTCTGATCCAGCATGGCCTTTCTTATGTTCTTATGAACTTTTGTGTATTTGCTTGTCCTCCTCTCACTCCCCTCCCCCAAGAGAGCCAGCGTGGTTAAGAGCGGTATACCCTAATTTGGAGAGCCGGGTTTGATTCCCCACTCCTCCGCATGCGTGATGGACAATGCAGGTACGTGATGGGAAAGACCTCTGCCTGAGACCCTGGAGAGCCACTGCCAGTCTGAGTAGACAGTACTGACTTTGATGGACCAAGAGTCTGATTCAATATAAGGCAGCTTCATGTGTTCATGTGACCTCTGATTTCCCACTCTTACACATGAAGCCTGGGCTAGTCATAGTTCCCTCCAAACTCTCTCAGCCCCACCTACCTCAAAAGGTGTCTGTTGTGGGGAGAGGAAGGGAAGACAATTGTAATCCGGTTGGAGAATCCTTAAGGGTAGAGAAAATCAGGGTATAAAAACCAACTCTTCTTCTTCAATATGCAGGAGTCACCAGGCAACCTTGTATTGTAATATCATTATGATGTTGGGAATGTTGCTCCCCGTGCAGTGAAGTTGTGCTTCACTTTACTTTGCTTGGAAGACTTTCAATGCAAACACCGGTGAGGAAGGGAGTTTCTGCACCAAGGTAAAATGTGCTTGCACTTCACTTTAAAATGCTTCTGTGCACACATCTGCCTATGCTGCCAGAGTAATCACTTGTCAGGGCTTACAATTATAGCGGTGGGAAAGTTAGTGGGATGGTGAGCCAAAGTGGAGGCAGGCAAGAGAAAATGGGGAAACCAGTTCTGTTGTAATATATTTCTGGAGGAGATGAACAGTTTGCCTACTGGAGGGGTATCAGTGGCCTCTTATGCAGGGATGTTTCCCCGTGGTCACCCCCCTGACTGCTTCAGGGCTTCCTTTTGATTATGCATGCCTTTTCTGCCTGTCAGAGGTTGCCTCGCTTTCCCCGCACATTTTGCCCATGTTTTCTGGATGCTGCTTTAGCCAGAATCTGGAAAATGCATGCTGAATGCGCGGGGAGAATGAGGTGACCTCTGACAGATGGAAGAAGAAGAGGAGGAGGAGTTGGTTTTTATATGCTGACTTTCTCTACCACTTAAGGAAAAATCAAATTGGCTTACAACCACCTTCCCTTCCCCTCCCTACAACAGACATCCTGTGAAGTAGGTGGGGCTGAGAGAGTGTGGCTAGCCCAAGGTCACCGAGCTGGCTTCATGTGTAGGAGTGGGGAAACCAACCCGGTTCAACACATTAGCATCTGCCCCTCATGCTGAGGAGGGGGGAATCAAACCTTATTCTCCAGATTAGAGTCCACCACTGCAAACCACTGCTCTTAACAACTATACCATGCTGGCTCCCCAGTTGGAAAAGGCATGCATAATCAAAAGTAAGCCTTGAAGCAGTCGGTGGGGGTGACCACAGGGAAACGTCCCTGCATAAAAGGCAAGTGAAACATTTAAGGAAGGAAAAGCTATTGAAAAGGAAAGCGAGTCATAGATGAATAGTTAGATGTGATATCCATCATCAGAGAACCAGATATGCTGGATGCCAATGAAGTGTGACTGGTTTACATGGAAATTACCCCTCAGTTCTAGACATAGAAAACTGTATTTTCAAAGAATGGAAGGGGGGGGGGCTAATTTCATATCACATTGTGCCATTTTCCACAAAACTGAAGATGTCAAAGGGAAGTCTATCTGACTTACCAGTCTCAAAAGCACCCGCGAAATAATTGCTCCATTTCCAAGAGACACTTTGCATTATAATTAACCAGCAATGATTTCTATTAAAAATGAATCATATTATTCTGTACTGTAATCTGGTCTCCCACAGCTAGCATGACAGATGGTACATTTTGTAACATTATAAATATAAATGAGAGTGTTAGTGCCACTGGGAATTAAAGTGTATAAAATCAGGTAAAGAAAGTCTTGTTTTTTCTTTCTCCTGCAATATGTTTTGAAAAATCTATCTTCTGCAGTTCAGGCAAAGCAGATATATTTTGATTATGGTGGTTTTCTAGAGCATAATTGCTGGAAGAGAAATAATCAGGCTTTTATGGTCATATAAAAGCTTTGGCATTAAATGCATTGCATTGAGAAAAGTATTGTGTGCAGTAGTGAAAAGAACAGGGCAAGAATTATAGTAGATAATAACTGAGCAACATAATCTTAATGTAGGTTAAGGTTGTAGTAACTTCGCCAGCTCATTGTGTTGTTCTGGTGCCTGGATACTTAAGATGGACTGTACAAATAAATGTACCACTACATGTCAGAAAAAAAGTGTGAGGTCTGAAGAACTAGTCATCAGACACAAGTCCCTGCTATTGCAACTGATCTCCAGCCGACAGAGATCAATTCCCCTGGAGAAAATGGCCACTTTGGCAATTGGACTCTATGACATTGAAGTCCCTCCCCTCCCCAAACCCCGCCCTCCTCAGGCTCCACCCCAAAAACCTCCCACCAATGGCGAAGAGGGACCTGGTAACCTTAACCTTTTGGTCCAGGTGATGAAGACTGTAAGTATTTTTTATTGTTGTTGTTTCTCTATAGCACCTTACTGGAAGTGTTGCCAAACTCCAGAAGTCTCCAGAATCTGGAGATAGGGCTTGGAAATCTAGTTCCCATGGATCCAGATCAGTTTGGATGCTGGACCTTTGCGATTGTTTGGTTTATGATGGATCTGTGTTGGGCACAATTGCCAGTTCCAGGTTGGGAAACACCTTGAGATTTTTTCCGGCAGAGTCTGAGGAGGGCAGGGTTTGGAGAGGGGAAGGACTTCAATGCTATAAAGTCCAATTGCCAAAGTGGCCATTTTCTACAGGTGAACTGAGCCGTCCGTAGTATAATAGCTGGGTTGTTATACTCTAGACCTGATCCACAACCCCCAACTTCATTTTTACTTAATTTGTTGGATATTGTCATGGAGAAAAATTATTTCATGTACAATGAGGAATTTTTCTTACAGATTCACGGCGTTGCAATGGGCTGCGCATGCGCGCCGTCAATCGCGAACATCTATATGGTTGCTTTTGAGCAAGCCTATATCTATCATAATAACCCATTCAGTGATAAGATCCATCTCTTCGTTAGGTATGTTGATGATGTTTTTTTGGTGATGCAGGATGTAGAATCCTTCAAAGAATTCCTTATATGGATCAATGAGTGCGATCCGAATATTAAATTCAGTGGAGAAAGCAACAGCTTGGAAATAGCCTTTTTGGACGTGCGTGTCTTTAAGACACAGGACGGTAAATTGGGAGTCCGTCCTTATAAAAAAGCAATGGCACGCAACACTCTGTTGCATTATGATTCTTTTCACCCACCCCATTTAAGGGATAACCTACCTTACAGCCAGTTACTTCGCCTTAAAAGGAATTCTACAAATGGCGAAGATTTCTCACAGGCTGCAAATCAGCTTAGTGTTGAATTACAACAACGTGGGTACCCGAACAAAATTATTAAGCAAGCCATGTCCAGAACATGAGATAGATCTAGAACTCAACTATTATCTCAATCAATGGCACAACGTTCGGATCGCGTTACTTGCGTTTTGCAGTACACTTCATTATCTCCTTTAATTAGACAGGTGATTCACAAACATTGGCATTTAGTCCAACATTTGCCTGGCTGCCAGTCTTTACCACGAATGGCATATAAAAGAACCAGGTCTTTCCGAGACATTCTAATAAGCAATAAAGCATGTGAGGAGTCAGTTGCCAACTTACCTAAGGGTAATTTCAAATGCGGTTCCTGCCAAAGTTGCAGGTTCATGCTAACAGTCAAAGAAATCATTAATCCAGCTACTGGCCAAAAGTTCATGATTGACAGTTTTAATAACTGTGATTCCAAACATTTAATTTATGCGATAAAATGTGCTTACCATTTTTGGTACATTGGAAAAACCCATAGACAACTCAAATATTGCATAAGTGAACACAGGTCCAGGATTAGGCAACGTGTATTGGAGGCCCCACTAACACAGCATTTCCTTGACAATAATCACACTGATGAGGATCTTTCATTTTTTGTGTTATGGCGATTCAATCAACAGAAATATGATAGGTCTGATGTGGATCTCATATTAAGGCGTCAAGAATCTAAATACACCCATATGTTTGATACTTTGTATCCTAAAGGACTGAATACCTCGATGGATTTAGCATGCTATTTGTAACATAATATATGTAACAGCTGTCTCTTTTATTGAATTCAGTTTTTCTGTAATGCAAAATGTAACTGTCTCTTTAATGGTTGATTCTTACATGTGACTGCACCATTTAAAATTAAGGGCAGTATCTTTGGTAAATTGCCAACGCAGAGAATGTTAATAACAGCCAGCGTGTGAGTATGATGCTCTATCTTCTCTCTATTTTCTCCCTTGTTTAAGCCAATTGCTAGCATATTTATATTAATTATTATTTGTTAATTAGTATTATGTACTAATTTATGATATAGTGGTCCCTGAAGAAGGCATTAATTGCTGAAACAGAAAGATCACCGGGCTTCTGTTGAGAACAACTGCACTACTGAATTGCTACTCTCAAGAAGCATATCTGTGGAAGAAAGGGAGGTTGGCACCCCCTTTCATGGACTTACCTATAATACTGTTATTTGTTTGTAACAAGGCATAGTCCTCTCTTTGGTGTTACTTTTAAGGCAATAATTAACAACACATGTTTTTGCCTATATACTATCAGTGGTGGATATGTTATTAAATACCACTACTTTATAATCATTGTGTCTAGCTTGTGAAGTGCTGTTTCTAGTTTGCTGAGTATCCTACAGCACGCTAACCTTTGTTTACCACACCACCTGGAGGTTGGCAGCTCTAGTGTTAGGCCTTGATAAATGTGGATAGTAGTCAAAATGGATGCTAGTCATGATGCATACCTATTCTGTCCAGTACCAGAGGAGCATGCCTATTGTATTAAGTGCTGTGGAACATAGGCAGGATGTTGCTGCAGTCATCTTGTTTGTGGGCTTCCTTGAGGCACTTGGTTGGCCATTGTGTGAATAGACTGATGGACCTCGGTCTGATCCAGCATAGCTTTACTTATGTAGTTATGGAAATGACTTGGCTGCCATTAGGGTTGTGCATACCGAAAATAAACCCGAAATTAGCTGTGTCAGTCATTTTCAGGCTTCAGGTTGACCAAACACCAAAACCTGGGGGTCTCCCCGAAGCCAAATAGACAATTTCCGAAAAAGCTGAATAAATATTAGCTAATGTTCCATGAAAGTCAGATTAGAAATAGGCACAAGTAATTAATAGGGTGCAAAACTTAGTCAACCCTACCCCTGCATCCCCTGCTGGTGGCCGGGTGTGTGTGTCTGTAACTAGGGTTGCCAGCTCTGGGTTGGGAAATACCTGGAGATTTTGGGGGTAGAGCCTGAGGAGAGTAGCATTTGGAGAGGGAAGGAACTTCAATGCCATAGAGTCCAATTGCCAAAGCTACCATTTTCTCCAGGTGAACTGATCTCTGTTGCCTGGAGATCAGTTGTAATAGCAGGAGATCTCCAGCTAACATCTGGAGGTTAGCAACCCTAGCGGGGCATGTGGCAGGACTTCTCTCCTGTCTAGGGTATTCTACTGTTGTTGAAAACCCAGTTGCAAAAAGAGAGGTTGTGTTAGGTTGGCATCTGAATTGGGGTCAGTGTTCATTTTTGTGTATTTGGAAAAAACATTTTTAGAATGTCTTCTAAATGCAGTTGTCTTTTGTAAGGGAGAGGTATGATTGCAAAAATCTGAATTCAGCTCCACCTACTGTTGATTCTTGCTCCGCCTACCATTGACTGCCCTGCCTATACCAGCCAGCACAGACCAACTGGGAAAAGAGACAATTTCATTGACTTTGGAATCGGAAATCTATAAGATGTAATAAGAATTTTAAAATATGTCCGTTTGGGGGAAAGTTTTCGAAAGCGAAGGCTGAAAGCTAATGTTCCGTGACAGTCAGATTAGAGATAGGCACAAGTAATTAACAGTGTGCAAAACTTAGTCAAATTGGTTAGATTAATCAAGTAACCTTTTAACTGATGCAAACATTGTCCTTAATTGGCAAGCAAATTTTAATTTTTAATAGAAATATTTATAAAAATGTCACCATCTTTTTTTTAAAAGGCACAGTTTGTGATCATGAGTCAAGAAATGCCTGTTGTGATGCATATGTGCATATAAGAGATTTCCTTTCAGTGACAGGTGTTGTCCATGCATGGTTGGGGTACCTGAACACTCAATTCATATGTTACTGCACTGTAAGTTTTACTTGAGGCCAAGAAATGTTGATATCAGACCTTTGTTGTCGAGTGCTCAGAGTTTCTCAGACCAGCAGTTGATGGTGTATCTTTTATCAGACAGAAATTGTTTTATTACTCAGCAAGTAGCCAGATACCTGCTAGCTGTATCAAGGACACACAAACTGTTTGTATGCACTCCTAGATAACATTACTAGCAATGTTATATTAATGTTTCTATGGACTATTTGGTTTTTGTAATCTTGTTTTAATAACTATGGTATGGTAAATGCTTAATAAAGGAGGTGGTGTTGATGATGGTACTTTTTTGTTCTTTAAAGGCATTGTTTTTGTGATAAGAACATTAAAAACCCCACATACCCTGATTTCATGAGTGACTTATGCAGATTTAATCAGTTAATCAATAAAAATTCGTATGATGAACTGGCCAACAGCATATTCCTAAGGAGAGTTACACTTCTAGAAAAGTCCATTGAAATCAATGAATTTGGATGACTGTGATTCTGTTTAGGAAGGAACTATGGGATGTCTTTAATTGGGTGACAGCTCTGGTAATTATGCATGGCAGTTCTATATGCAAGAGTGTAAATAAAATGGTGAATAAGGACATTTGCCCCAGACACATCTGAGATAATGTTGTTTTTTTCTATTTCTGTATTTTGGTATGCCAATAAAGGTTAATGAAATGAAATGAAAATGTCACAGAATTATCATCAAGGGTCAAACAAACAATATTTCAACAATAATTGAAATCAGGTTAAGAGGACTGCTGGATTAGACCAAAGACCCCCTTTTTCCCTAGTACCTGTCCCCTGCATTAAGCAACCAGATACTTCTTAGGAAGCCCCAAGCAGGGCCTGTAGCTCAGCTCAACCTGCAACTCATATTCACTGATAAACTGCCTCTGAACATGGAGGTTTTATTTTGCCATCAGTCTAAAACCATTAAAGGACTTATCCTTCATGTAGTGTCTTATCACTTTTTAAAACCACGTTATATAGCTGCAAATTCCATAAATTATGCAACTCCCTGCCCCAGGATGTGGTGATGGCTGCCAACATGGAAGGCTCTAAGAGGGGAGTGGACATGTTCGTGTAGGAGAGGGCTATTCATAACTACTACCGTATTTTTCACTCCATAGGACGCACCTTTCCATAAGACGCACCTTAGTTTTTAGAGGAGGAAAACAAGAAAAAATCTTGTTTTCCTCCTCTAAAAACTTGTCTTATGGAGCGAATGCCGGCTGGGCCTCCCAGCTGGTGGGGCGCACAGAGCCGGCTGGGCACGTGCGCATCCGGCGCGAGCCGGCGTTCCCCGCCCTGACGGCCAGCTGGGAGGCAAGCGGGGCCGCACAGAGCCGGCTGGGTAATATCGGCTGGGTAAATACGGTAATATCATAGGCATGCTCCTCTGATCCTGGAGAAAACAGGTCTGCATCATGACCAGTATCCATTTTTACTAGTAGCCCTCTCCTCCATGAACATGTCCACTCCCCTCTTAACGCCTTCCAAGATGGCAGCCATACCACCACCATTCAGTGATCTAAAGCAAGCCAGTTACTGGCAAACCTCAGACACTCCGCTGTCTGCAAGATAGTGGTAATATCGGCCTACCTTGCAGGGTCATGGCAAGGTTTCCTGCAAACACTCCAAAATGCTATTATTGTAAGAACTGCCTTCACAAACGCAGCCTAACAGCTTGGCAGACCTCTCCAAGGCCGGTGCCTGGACTCGCTCCTCACCCAGGCTGTGGATGGCCCCTCACTGACCCTATCATCTCCCTATAGAGCTCCTGCCCTCTCCCCTCTGCAACTGCCTCCCCACTTCCTACTTGCCATGACCTGGATGGCCCAGGCTAGCCCGATCTTGTGAGATCTCGGAAGCTAAGCAAGGTTGGCCCTAGTTAGTATTTGGATGGGGGACTGCCAAGGATGTCCAGGGCTGCTAAACAGAGGCAGGCAATGGCCAGCCTCATCTGGTCAGATCTCAGAAGCTAAGCAGGATGGGCTCTGGTTAATACTTGCATGGGAGCTCACCAAGGAAGTCCGGGGTCAGTGGGAAACCACCTCTGTTGTCTCTGGCCCTGAAAACCCTCCAGGGTCGCCATTAAGTGGAATGCAACTAGGGTTGCCATCTCCGAGCTGAAAAATACCTGGAGATTTTGGGGGTGGAGCCTGAGAAGGGCGGGGTTTGCGAAGGGACTTCAATGCCATAGAGTCCAACTGCCAAAGCGGCCATTTTCTCCAGGTGAACTGATCTCTGTTGCCTGGAGATCAAGCGTAACAGCAGGAGATCTCCAGCCACCACCTGGAGACTGGCAACCCTAATAGTTAAATGTAGTTGGATGTTATGGTTGGGGAGGAAATGACAGGGAGAGAGTAGGGTTGCCAGCCCCGGGTTGGGAAACACCTGGAGATTGAGACTGAGGAGGGCGGGGTTTGGAGAGGGGAGAGATCCGTTGTAACAGCAGGAGAACTCCAGCTAGTACCTGGAGGTTGGCAACCCCTAACTGCGACTAGAGGGCCGTTTCCACCCTCCATGCGAAGTTAGTCCAAACCGCGGAACTTTGAAAGCTCCTAGCCTGGAAAGGAAAGGCCATTTCTGCACGGTAGGTTTTGCCTTGGGTTTGCTGCTCTCTAGACGCACATTTTCCCCATCTGAATTCTCAAAACTCTGCCTGGGGGCTTATTCATGAACTTTGAGAATTTGGATGGGGAAAACGTGCATCTGGAGAGCGGAAAAATGAAAGGCAAAACCTCCCAGGCATAAAGGGCCAAAGTTTGCGTGGCGCCTCTGCCCCGGGCCGCGCTTGCAAGGCGAGGCGCGCAGCTCCGCTGGTTCAAGAGGAGCGTGGACGCCGTCCAGGAGAGGCAGACAGAGGGCCGCCCCTGGCACCCACCTCCGCCCGGACTCTGCCGCTCTCTGGCTCGGAGCTCTGTGCCATCCGGAAGCCTGGCTGGGGACTGCAGCCTTGCAAGGCGTGCACGGGGGGGGGGGGGGGTTGAGGCCTCCCCCCCGCTCTCTTTTTGCGGAGCAGATCTTTTCCAAAACGAAACCTGGGGGAGGGCAGGAGAAGCTGCCTGGCATGCAAGAGGGCATGTGCCGCCGCCGCTGCCACGCTCTGCAAAGCTGCTCCGGGGGCGCCCGCCGCCCGCCTCTCGCTCGGCCCCAGAAGTTCGCCCGACCGGCAAGTCTTTTGCAAGCGGGGTCAGATCTGGGAGGCAGGTAGTGTTTGCAAAAAGATGGAAACATGCAGGGGCACACAAGTAGGGCCAGGGGGGCAGGTGGTGTCTGCCACAAATATCTTGCATGATATCTCACAACAACAATCCTGTGAGATAGGCCCAGAGGAAGTGACTGGCCCAAGGTTATGCAGCCAGCTTTCATTGATAGAATAAGAAAATAATAATGTAGTAGATGGTAGGAATTATTGCAAATATTAATGCTACACATATATTTGTTATGCTCCATCCATAGGGTTACCAACCTCCAGGAACTAGCTGGAGATCTCCTGCTATTACAACTGATCTCCAGCCGGTAGAGATCAGTTCCCTTGGGCCATTTATGCATGGGAGGTTTTGCCTTGGATTTGCCGCTCTCTAGATGCACATTTCCCCCATCTGAATTCTCAAAACTCTGCATGGAGGCTTAGGGTTGAATGTTGAGAATTTGGATGGGGAAAATGTGCATCTAGAGAGCGGCAAACCCAAGGCAAAACCTCCCGTGCATCACTGGCCAGAGAGAGGGGGGAAGAGGCGCCTGCACGGCCGCCGATGCCAGGAAGTTCCCCCCGACAGCCTCGATCTCCCTCTCTCTGCTGAGTAATGCCAAAAATGTCACCGGCAGCCCGAGCGCAGAAATGCGGAGTCATCGCAGCCTCGAAGCACTTTCCAAAATAAATACATTTTTTTAAAAAAAATCTCAGCCTCGTTCCAGGCTCAAAGGCAAAAAGTCCGGAAAGTGGCCGGCGTCCAAAAGCGACCCCCTCCCTCCCCCCAGTTATGTCACTCAAAAAAGAAAAGCGGCGCAAAGAGGAGATCTTTTGGGGAAGGAGGAACGAGGCGCTTCCTCCAAAGTCACCGGATCGCTGCAAAGGCTTCTCTCTCCCCCCACCCCCCTGGCGTCCACACACTCGTCCTTCCACGCAAGACGACCTGCGAGATGGGGCGGGAGGGATCGCCTCCACCAGCCTCTTTAAGGCGGTGTGGCTTGCAAAACCCAAGCCGCTAGTCCCTCGGAACCTGCCACTGCCCGCTAACTCAGAGGGGGGGGCCTCTGCAGTCCAAAGTTCCTCGCACTCCAAGGCTCGCTCTGTGCGGCCCCGGCCGCCTCCCAGCTGGCCGTCGGGGCGGGGAACGGCACGCGCCCAGCCGGCATTCGCTCCATAAGACGCACAGACATTTCCCCTCACTGTTGAGGAGGAAAAAAGTGCATCTTCTGGAGCGCAAAATACGGTAATAAAAATGGATACTAGTCATGCTGCATACCTATTCTCTCTAGTATCAGAGGAGCATGCCTATTATATTACATGCTGTGGTACATAGGCAAGATGGTGCTGCTGCAGTCGTCTTGTTTGTGGGCTTCCTAGAGGCACCTGGTTGGCCGCTATGTGAACAGACTGCTAGACTTTATGGGCCTTGTTCGGATCTGGCATGGCCTTTCTTATGTTCTTAAATTGTGTTAATGTGCAAAAGCAATCTCTTTTTGTCTGGTGGCCCTGAGTTTTGGAATGAGTGGCAAAGAAAACCCTTTTCTTCACCTACTTTCTCTATACCATGCCCAGAAGCCTATACTGAATTAGGTCTTCATAGACTTTATGGTTTGGCACCATTTTTTGTGCTGTCAATTCACAACTGACTTATGGCAACCACGTAGGGCAGGGGTGTCAAACTTATTTATTACATAAATGTCACTTGTTTGAGCCAGGACATGAATCGCCAGCCCGGGGGTGGCTGTCTTGACTGGCTTGCAGGCTGGATAAGAACTCTCAAGGGGCTGGATCCAGTCCACAGGCCTTATGTTTGACATCCCTGCCATAGGGTTTTCAAGGCAAGAGACATTCAGAGATGGTTTTCAGGTTGGAGCCTGGGGTGTGTGGGGTTTGGGCAGGGGAGGGACTGCAATGCCATAGAGTCCAATTGCCAAAGCGGCCATTTTCTCTAGGTGAACTGATCTCTATTGGCTGGAGATCAGTTGTAATAGCAGGAGATTTCCAGCTAGTACCTGGAGGTTACAACCAAAGGGGAAAAAACACCTAGTGCTGTATCAAGTCTATGTAGGAAAACGGCAGCACACTGTGAGCCTGTGTGCTGCCGTTTTCCTACATAGTACCTGGAGGTTGGAAACCTTAGGTATTAGGTTTCTTGAAAGAGGTCCTCTTCAAAGAAACAAGGTTCTTTGGAATGTACCTGCATAGAAAATTGGACAGGAAGAAGAAGAGTTGGTTTTTATATGCCAATTTTCTCTACCTTTTCAAGGAGAATCAAACCGGCTTTGTGTTTTATTGCTGGATGGTAAGTCATAGGGTGAGATGTGAAGCCTGACCTGCCTTGGTCTGAGAGATTTGTCCCCCTGACTCCAGCCTGAGATCCTGGAGCAAGCCTCTAGATAAGAAGAAGAAGAATATATGCCGAATTTCTCTACCACTTAAGGAAGAACGAAACTGGCTTACAATCACCTTCCCTTCCCCTCCCTACAGCAGACACCTTGTGAGGTAGGTGAGGCTGAGAGAGCTCAAAGAGAACTTTGATTAGCCCAGGGTCACCCAGTAGGATTCATGTGGAGGAGTGGGGAAACCAACCCAGTTCACCAGATTAGTGTCCGCTGCTCATGTGGAGGAGTGGGGAATCGAACCTGGTTCTCCAGATTAGAGTATACCACTCTTAACCACTACGCCACACTGGCTCTCCAGAATATCCATACTGACTCTCTAGGTAAGCAGCTTCACATATAGATGTCTATATTTACTTTTCTGTATTGTGACCAAAAGTACTTTAGCTTGGGGTTATTTTTATGCTCTATTAACTTGCTCAAGAGAAAATAGCCAGTATTATGAAGAGGTGTGCTTTGATTAATCCTCTGCATGCTGATTTATCCTCTGTCAGTCTGTCTATGCTAAATATCAGTTAAAACCCTTAATGAAGCCCAGGATTCACCCTCTAAGGCTTAATTACCAAGTTAAGCTAATCAGTTTGGGACCAGCGAATGCAAGTGTCAAAGGTATAAAACCAGGCTAAAATTTCTTCTTTAGAAAGGATATGTGCTCTTAGGGTGAATGTAAAATTTATAATTGGAGTGCCTATCCTATTTAATTACATAATTAGGGTACTAGTATTTGTGGAAATAGTCTGGATATTCTGGAAAGTCTACCAGCAATGCATCAATTATTCTAAATTCTGGCAGAGTTAGCTAATCTTGCTGAGTTATTTGAACAACACACTGGTTCATTAGAAGTGTGCAGGGATTGTCTTTCTCGCCTTTATCTGACTTGAAACTAATTAAAATTTACATGAATATTAAGTTTGTGAATTTAAAGTTCAGAAATGTAAATGAGGGTTGATTGGGCAACATTAATTTTGCTCTCTTGTGCATTAGCATAAAAAATCTCTCATTTCTCATTTCTCAGGTATTACCACATATATTCTTGGGGTTTACCACTGGGATCCCCCCATAGTATAAAGGTATTCCATGAAAAGGGAATGGGCCTGTAGTAAACAGAATTGGTCAGGAGGGCACTTTCATATAGGGAATAGGGTGGTAGTTTATTGTAATGCTCGTTGTATGAATTACCTTTTTTTGAATTGCATTGATTTCAAAATTTTGTAGTCAGGTTGCAGCATTGTTTATGGTATATTTTACACAATTTTCTTTATTCCACTGTTTATTCCAATTTTGTAATCCAATTTGAGTATCAGCAAGAAAGACAAACGGCAAGTCCAGTAAATATATAAATAATTGGTGGTGTTACCAATGATAACCTACTACGGTACGTCTCCACACTGTTGTGGCATGTTTTATGCAAGTCATCAAATAGAACTTGGGTGACGGTGTCATTGAGGGCAGGAAATAGTGTCAAATATAATACTAGCGACAATTGTGCCCACAAACAGGGAATGATGCTGGCACTCAGGGAAATTTCTAAATGACATTTTTGTGGTGATGAATCCTGTTCTTCCTCAAAGGATCTGACACATTCTTAGAAGATGACAGTGAAACGCAAAATGGTGGTTTTGTCTGCTTCAGGGTTTTTCTCTGGCTATCATCTGGTATAGATGGCCCAGGGTCTGCATCATTTCATGTTATTCTCATCTATTGTTTTTAAAGTATTTCTAGACTTCCTTTCAACCAAAGTTCTTCAGATGGTTAGAATAAAATAAGTAGAATATAAAAATTCCAAGGCATCCATCTTCTTTATGTGGTGTTCTAAAATATGCAACCAGTGTGGTGCGTGGGCGACTTGTGCTCAATGAACACAAAAGAGTTTGAGGGTTTTCTTCTGGAAAGGTGATTGGACTGTGCCCTGCCCTAGTAGAGATACCAGGTTGCCCGGTGGCATGCAAAGGGGGCAGTAGAACTGCCTCTCCTACAGGAGCATCTGTGCCGGGTAGGAGAGGAAGTCCTGCCACCCTCTCTGCATGCCACAGGGGCGGCAGCTGCCCCCTCGCTTCCCCCTAGCTACGACCCTTCAGGTTGGCTGCCACAGTGGGCAATCTCCCCAACCACACTTTGGCCCCTGCCCTTGAATCTTTAATCCTAAAAGGTTGCGAAACTCCTTCAGCAGGGATGCACAATGTGGCACCCACCGACACCAGTCCTGGTGACTGCCAAGTGTTTTTTGGAAAGTGGGCATGGCCAGGTGGGGCTGTTGCCCTTCAGGGCCTCTGGCTGGACACTGGAGATGTGAATGGCTGTGCAGATTTTTAGAAAGTTGCTTCAGCAGCAGCTGCCACCACAACACAAGAAACATCACTGTGTGACTGAAGGTAAGCTATGTGTATGCGAGGAAATATTTTTGAACAATATGTTCCTTGTAAGAAACAACTTGTTAAACAGAACTTCTGAATGCAATGTTGAAAAGTTCCTATTAGACTTATGCATGACCTCACTCCCTGACATTTTGTGGTTGGCTCCACATCTTGTGGCAGCCATTGTTTAGTTATGCCCACCATCCTTTGTCAGAAGTCCAAAGGAGTCCACAGACTCAAAAAGGTTGGGGGCTCCTGTCCTCTGATGTTGTTTTTCCAGTCTCCATCCCTCCAAATGTCCTTGACTGGTAACCCAACCCTACCCCCCAGGCTTGGTACCCAGACCTGCTTGAACCTGTGTAGATCAGTAGCTATAGTAATCTTTGCTTTCATTCTTGTGTTCATTCTGGCTTCCTGCCTTCCCTGTTCAGTGGATATTGTTTAGAGTTGTTTGGAGTTTGTGGGTATTTTTGAGTCACATATATAGTTGGTGGCAAAAGTGGGCATTCCTGGCCTGAAAGGGCCTTAGGAGGCCTCCTAGCCGGTGGAACACCCCCACAGCCATGACATTGAACTCTCGGCTTGATGTTTAACATGCTGCAATCTGTGTGATGCCCTGGGCCCCACAATTTTAATATTGTTTTTAATTCTGCTGAGTTATCTTTTGTTGTTATATTTACCACTGCCTCTGCAGTTATTTTTTGTTATATTGTTACGGACTTTGGCCTCATATAATAAAGTTTTATAGAGCCTTGTGGTGCAGAGAGGTAAGCTGCAGTACTGCAGTCAAAAGATCTGCTCACGACCTGAGTTCAATCTCAAATCAAATTTCAAATACCTTTATTGGCATAGTACAATCTGCAGAGTTCAATCTTGACGGGAGTCAGTTTCAGGTAGCCGGCTCAAGGCTGACTCAGCCTTCCATCCTTCCGAAGTCAGTAAAATGAGTACCCAGCTTGCTGGAGGTAAAGTGTAGATGACTGGGGAAGGCACTGGCAAACCACCCTGTAAACATAGTCTGCCTAGTAAGCGTTGGGATGTGACGTCACCCCATGGGTCAGGAATGACCCGGTGCTTGCACAGGGGACTACCTTTACCTTTAATAAAATTTTACCTGCCTACCTACTTAAGATATGATAAATTCCCCTGCTCTGATATGTTGTATTATTCCCTCTGAATAAACTTTATCACTAGTTTCACTCAACTCTAATCTTAGTATTCCTTCTGAGTTCGTAAAGGTGCCTTGCCACTTAATCAAAGAAGACATCACTGTGGTGTGGATCACGGTCCGGATTTGGGGGTTTAAGCCTGTTGTGGAACGTAAACCAACAGTTCTTCATGAGTGAGAGGTGGTGAAAGGAAGATAACTTATGTGCGCTCAGAGTATTTTAGCATGGATTCTGGCTCAAATTTGAAGGTGGACCATATTCGGTAACATATATGTCTACATCACTGATGTCCTCTAATCACACACACTAACTCCATTGAGATCACTGAAATGTTGTTCCTGGGGGGCAGGGAACACTGAGGAACAGGGTGCAAGGGCAAACTCAGGATTTGCAGTGGGAGGGGATGGACAAATAACACCTGCCTTTTGCTGGTTGAAAAAAATTATTGGCTTCAACCCAAAAACATTTCCATATTATGTCTGGAAATGTGTGTGTGTTTAAAGTGCCTTCAAGTAGCAGCTGACTTATGGCGACCCATTTTCTTGGGGTTTTAATGGCAAGAGACTAACAGAGGTGGTTTGCCAGTGCCTTCCTCTGCACAGCAACCCTGGACTTCCTTGGGGGTCTCCCATCCAAATACTAACCAGGGCTGACCCCGCTTAGCTTCTGAGATCTGATGAGATCAGGCTAGCCTGGGCCATCCAGGTCAGGGCCTGGTGGAAATAAGAGCATTTAAATAGTATAAGATCTGAACATGGCAAATAGGATGAAACAACTACCGTATATACTCAGGTATAAGCCGACCCGAGTATAAGCCGACCCCCCCAAATTTGAGGCCAGAAAAGGGAATTTCTTATTGACCCACGTATAAGCCAAGGGTCAATAAGAAATTCCCTTTACCGGCAATGCTGCGCTCTAAAATGGCGGCCACCATGTTAGAGCGCAGGGATGATCTCGCCCCTGCCCCAGGTCGCCCTCCCGCCGGCCTCCTGGGCCCTCCCGACCCACCCCAACCCCAGTGCCATCCAAGGGGGGGGAGGGGAAAGAGCCCCTGAACCCCCTACTCACCAGGAGAAGCAGCGGATCGGCGGCGGCCCGGCCTGGAGGGGCCTCCTGCCTGCCCAGGAAGGCCACTGCCGGCCAGGGAAAGGTGCGCGGGCCCGGCGGCGATGGTGGCGGTAAGTTCCCCCCTCCCCCCTCTACCGTATTGACCCACGTATAAGCCGATTTTGGCTTTTTCAGCCCTTTTTGGGGGCTGAAAAACTCGGCTTATACGCGAGTATATACGGTAAGTCCAGTGGCATAAACTAGCCTTAAATTTAGGGTTGCCCCTTAACTGACTCTGATAGGGGATCTCCTTGGGATGCTCCTCATCCTCCACCCTTGCTTAATGGAACAGTGGAGGAGGGAATGTGGGGAAATTGCATCAATTGAGCATCATGATGTCACTTCCTGCTCCCAGATGGGAAGGGACATCCCAGAAGTCTTCCCCTGAGGCTCCATTGTACATCCTGTTTATTGAGTACGTGCAAAGTTGCCTTACTCTGAGTCGCACCATTGGTCCTTCTATCTCCATGTTTTCTATATGATTAGCCACGGCTCTTTAGAGTCTCAGGCAAAGACCTTCTGCCTGAAATCATTTACCTGGAGATGTCCAGGATTGTACTCAAGATTTCAGCATGCAAAGCACATGCTCTGCAGCTGGGGCCTGGCTCTTTCCACAAATATGTGGGGCTAAACTGAGGTGCTGCTGGCCAGTGAGATCCCATTCCCCACTATGCACATGCTGCCTCGAAAGAGGCTAATTGTATGGGGCTGAAATCCAATCACTGAAAATTTGGATTCTGCTCTGGTTCAAAGCCACTAGTATGATACATGTAGAATTAGTGTATTTTCCAGTAAGCTGCTCTTGTTTGTCTGCTGCAGGAAAAAGCAAAGGAAGAATCTCCTGGCACCTGAAAGGCCGAACACTTTATTGCACCATAAACTTTTATGGACTGCAGCCAACAAGTTAGGCAACTTTGGACCCCTTTGGCGTTAACTTAGATGCAGTTTTTACATAAAGATTAAAGCACAACTCCAATAACATGAATGCAAGATACATATTTAACTTGAGGGGGGAAAATTATTTTTCAACATGTAATTTTTGCATGCACTAAAGTCTTCATATCTAATTCTATCAGTCATATTTATTTATTAAAATATTTATCCCCCCCCTTTCCTCTTGGATCAAGTCCCCAATTTTTTCCCTCTCCATCAGCTAGCTCAGCAGTAACATGCAACACAATTTCCTCTCATGCCAACTACTCCTCTTTTATTGTTAAAAACTAATGAACAGCAAGTATAAATGCCACTATATACATTTATGGTTCAGCCATATTTAGAGTACTGTTGCCAGGTTTAGTTATGTACATTAAGTGCCATCAAGTCACAACCAGGCAAGTGAGAAGCAGAGGTGCCTTCCTCTGCAGAGCCCTCCTTGGTGGTCTCCCATCCAAGTAGCAACCCTGCTTAGCTTCCAAGATCTGGTGAGATTGGGCTATACCATGTCACCTCTCAAAAGTATGTTATAAAGGACAAAACCTGACTGAAATCTTAAGGAGGTTTGCTCAGTGTCAAGGAGAGCCCACCGAGCCTTGGCTATGCAGGGTCACCTCGTTTATGAAATGAGCCCAAAACAAAAGCTGCTTTCAAAAACCAGAACACTTGGCCTGGGACTCCTCCCTGGCCCAATGGGTATTCTCTGCCACCAGCCCTCAAATCAAGCATCCAGTATCTCCAGGCAGAGGTTAAGGGCAGCCTCTGCCTGTTGGCTCCAAATTAAAGTACACGCCTCTCCTGCAGAGTAGAGACCCGCCAGGCGAGAGTTGCACCAGCAAAAGTTTTAGAGGGTGGTCTCACACTCTCTCTCACACACAAGGCACTTAGATTTAGGCTTGGAATCCCAAAGGCAAAAGACACAGCCAATTTAAAGGCTAATGATTTATTTTATAAAATTTATGCTGGTTACAGGAAAGAAAGGTTTCATGAAGCTTTAAGCAAGAAAATAATAAAACATTTTAGCATAGCTAACTTATTCTTTCTAGTTTCTAAGGTTCAAGAGATTAGCAAGGCTTCTCAACGCAATGTTCAGATAGTTACCAGGTTCAAGAGTTCTTTCAGCATACAAGAGTTCCAAAGGTTGTCCAAAGTTTCTCCAAAAGGTCAGTTCGACCAGAGTTTCCCCCTCCAGGGCCAAAATCGAACGGGTTCTGATGCCGCAGGCACAGCTTCCTTGCTGTACCCCCAAAGCATGCATAATTTGGCTTAGAACTGATCTGGCTTTATGGTCGTGTTCTCCATGGCGTGAGCTCAAGAGCCAATGAGAATGCGAAAGTAATTGGTGGTTAATTAATTGCTTGGTCAGAATGCTGACTCACTAATTGACGTATTCAGGTGGTGAAACCTGCAGAACTCCCTGCACCTGAATGTCGTCACAACGACGGACCGATTAGTTACCGTGACAACGCAGGGCCTTGCATTCCAAAAGGGGAGAGAAGGGTTTAACGAGAAACAGCTGGGGTCTATCTTGCTTCCTCCACAGAAGCAGCTTTCAAAATGGAACTGTTTTACTGTTCAAAAAGTCCCAATATCACAAAATTCATAGGCCTACAGCCTGAACTAAGAAAATCATGAAACCCAAGAAATTGAGGGACCTCAACTTCTTGACACTCAGAACTGTAGCTTACTCCATAGACCTTTCTTCCAAAAGAATACGCCATGCTCGTCTGAGTTGTCAATGTTGCAGAAAGGAACTCCATGTGTATCCATTTCACCCATTGTCCATTGGTGTTCCTCAGATTTGCATATGGATAAATATTGTTTGGAATGCAACACATATCAGATATGTATAAATAAGTACAAAATATGGATCAAAATGAGAATCCATGCACACTTTACTGATTTTCTGTGTGTCATTTGAAGGATGTGGATTTGAAAGAACATTTGCTGCAGGGGAACTCAAGAATGGAATGAATAACATTTGTCCATCCCTATGGCACTTTTTGTTTCCTAATTAAAATTTGTTTCTTAATTAAAATTAAAATTTACTCCTACCCCAGAAAAGATTAGCTTTTAAAGCGTGAATGAATAAAGGCTGTGTATGAGTTACCGCTCTGTGTGCCTCCTGATTAGAAGAAGGCAAGGCCAGAACAGTGACTCATGCAGAGACCCAATAGGCAACCTCCTCATAGGGAAGGCAGTTCTCCTGTGAGTGTGCTTCAGGATCAGTGGAATAATTCAATTACATTTCCTGCAAAAACATAGCTGCACCCATGTAAACATAGTGACCCACCCCAGCGGGGAGCTGAGTTAGCAGGAGCAATGCCTGTGTAGTTAATCCATCTATTAAGGAGTCTCAAACCAACTTACAATTGCCTCCCTTCCCTTCCCCACAACAGATGCCTTGTGAGGTAGGTGAGGCTGAGAGAGCTCATAAGATCATAAGAACAGCCATGCTGGATCAGGCCAAGGTCCATCAAGACCAGCAGTCTGTTCACACAGTGGCCAACTAGGTGCTTCTAGGAAGCCCACAAACAAGACAACTGCAGCAGAACCATCCTGCCTGTGTTCCACAGCGCCTAATATAATAGCCATGCTCCTCTGATCCTGGAGAGAGAATAGGTATGCCTCATGACTAGTATCCATTTTTACTAGTAGCCATGAATACTCCTCTCCTCCATGAACATGTCCACTCCCCTCTTAAAGCCTTCCAGGTTGGCTTCCATCACCACATCCTGGGGCAGGGAGTTCCACAATGTAACTATGTGTGAATAAATACTTCCTTTATCTGTTTTGATTCTGTCACCCTCCAGCTACAGTAGGTGACCCCAAGTTCTGGTATTATAAGAGAGTGAGAAAAGCTTGAAGAGAACTGTCACCCAGCAGGCTTCATGTGTAGGAGTGGGGAAACCAACCCAGTTCTTCAGATTAGACTCCACCACTCTTAACCACTACACCATTCTTGGCAGCATTTGGGGCTCATAGAATTATTTATTTGATTCACAACAGGACACAGTTCGGGTATTACTGGAATAAATGGCAACAGTGTAATTCCTTGTATTTTTAATGGGAGCTATTTTGCATCCATCTCAAACAATGGAAGATCATTAATATTGCCTTGGTGGCTCCTTCCTTAGTAAAAGGGTTTGGAATTATAGTTTTAAGTAGAGTGGGCTAAGAATAATGATTCCTTAAATCAACATTTGGAGCCAACCATAATGATCCCAGCTTTTCAAATGAGCTTCCCAAGTGAAAGGCTAACAATTGAAAGCACAATAGAAATTGTTGCTATAGCCAGCTTTATGCTGACCCTATATCTAGCTAATAACGGGTCCCTTGCAGTTGCTAGAAGAGAGAAAAGGAAACGAGGACAAATTTCTGCACATAAAAAAAGACTTCTGAACAATAGTGTCAATTAGTTTATGGAACAGCTTTACAACTGCAGTGATAGAGTCCCCATCAGGAGAGTAATTCGCTCCGCAATGTGTTTTGAGGATGCTCAACAGCAAATAGGCATGAGCAAGCAGAAGTATTGGACTGGCCGATCTAATAGGCCATTTAGAGTTCCCCACATTTATGACTAATGGTCATTGATTTGCCTGTGTACACACCACTCTTTTTATTTTGCTATCATACAAAACAAATGAGACACAAAAAAGTGTTGGATTGCTCTCCAATTCAGTCTGTTCCTCGGGCGATTGCTCCATGCATTTCTCTGGCATGAGAGTTGCATTATTTCAGCATGTTCAGTTCCATGCTCCCCGCCCTCACCATCTCTATTGCTTCTAAACATTTTCACATGGGCAAATGATTGTGAGAGAACAGGATTTGACCTCACATGTTTAGAACATGGGGCACTCCTCCATGCTGCCTTCACATCCCCCTCTGTATCCTACATAAACTCCTTACTAAGGGTGTGCATTAAAAAAATGGTAAAACTTGGATTTGGTTATATTGGATCCCAAAATTTTGGGGATTCCTGAAAAATCCTGAATCCCCATACCGGCTTGGGTTCTTTCCCCCTGAGTTGTTTTTTTTTTTTGGGGGGGGGATCTGAAAATTTTCAGGTCCATTATCCATATGGGGAATCTTACACGATGAGTCAGGGTGTCCAATTGTATGGACCCCAAAGAGGGTGCCCCGTCCTCCATTGTTTCCAATGGAGAAAAATTGGGACCCATAAAATTGGATCCCCTGACCCAATATTTACCAAACTTGGAGGTTCGTGTAAGGAGAATCACCAGCAGTGACACTGAAATTTTGGTGCCTCTGCCTTGAAATACAGGAAAGATTCCCCATAGGCTACAATTTGGTGGTTATGCAAAAAACAAGTTAGCCTGCTGCCAAAGAGAGTTGAAGCCAAACAACAGCAGTACAAAACCAATACCACGTATATGCAAAAAGTGAACGTCGTTGCAAGTGAGAAGGTATAACAATTACATACAAACAATATATGTGACACAAAATAGAAGTTTGGGATCCTAATACGAGAGTCCCAAGAATTATAGTCCAAGTATAGCACACAGAATAAAGACCAATTATCAACATGTAGATCCGGTCTTCTTAATAAGCTGCTGGCGTTAGTAACAATGTATACTGCGGTTTATATTCTTGGACATGCTGGTTCCCTTGATCCATGTCAAAGGCACAATAGAGGGATCCAGTATTCTTCCTGTTTTGATTAATCAATCTTCCTCAGGACACACTGATAAATATAGGGAACACAATAATATCACATACTATATGTTTCATCTACATTCTTAATGGATATACATTTCTTATGATTACTAATTTGTATAAAAGTATCTCTCCTTACACATGGGCTGCAAGTAGCTAGTTCACATGTTGTTGTGAGAGATTATCTCTGAGGTTACACAGTGGGGAGACTAGAAATACCATAAATAATTACAAACAGCTGTGATCAATGGAAGCAAACTGAGAGAAGTATGAAAAACAGAAATATAAACAGATTGATATTGACAGGCTACTCCTTCGGCAAGAGGCTAAATTCATATACATCTTTAGGACCCTACATCCTTATGGATTAAACACCTCATGGGACCTCTCTTGTTTTATTTAATGCCCCTCCAGAATCTGGAGATATTCTTTACAGTATGTATATTAATTATATTGATCTGCTGTTTTGATACATGTCTCTTTAAATGCACTGATGCTTTCTCTCAGTTTGCTTCCGTTGAGAGCCATACAAGTGGGCGGTAGGCCTCAAACTTCCAAGGATCCTATCCACCTCCTCTAGGGTTGCCAGGTCCCCCCTCTCCTCTGGCATGAGGTTTTTGGGGTGGAGCTGAGGCAGGTATCATGTGCGCGTGGCAAACTGGGACTTTGAGTGGTAAAAGGCCCGTTACGATGTGGCGATTCTGGGTGTAAACCAGAAGTGACACGATTGCATTGGTGCAGCCGCACGTGTATGTGATCCCTGTTTCTGAGCTGGGCAATACATCTGAGCTGGGCAATTGCCCACCAATCTAAGTGACCTGGCAACCCAAACCTCCTCACACTGAATAAACAGAAAAAATATTCCAAACAAGTGGACAGGTCAACACAGTGGCACCATCTAACCCTGTCATTGCTAACGCAAAGTCCAAGTTGGAATGGCTGCGAGAGATTTTAGCTGCAAAGTGCTAAGCAAAATGGTCACAGAAGTCACAATGGGCCACTGAGCAGTCCAACTCTTCCTACTGGCCAGCTTTCAACAGGCCTTTGACCATCCAGAACAGCTCCACTGATCTATTTTGTGCAGATGTAAAGGTGGCAGAAAAGTGTTTGCTTGTTACCACCATTGCCACTGAGTACACTTTAGAATGACCTCTTTCTCATGTCTTATCAGATTCATCCTGTGTCTTCCTCCATGGCCACTCTAGCCATCTCCCATGTCTTTTCATTGTCAACAGCACCTCAGTAAGCTAGGGGGCTACCTGGGCTTTAAAACTCTCAGGTGCTTGGGAACAATTGTATCAACTGCCTGGGTCATTTCCTCATTCTAGAGGTCAACCAGGGCATTGACAAGAACACCAAAATATAGTTATCAAGTTCTTAATTTTTATGTGTGCAAAACCATCTTCTTGCGATCTCTTCCAGCACCCAAAAATGAAGGCTCAAAACTCTTACATGGGCTAAACATGAGTTTATTAAATCACAACAAAACTACCTAACTTATTAAACTTCCCTCACTGGCGGTTTTGCTAGCAAAATGCCTGTTGCCTGGGGTCAAGAGTGAGGTAGGTGAGGTAGAGTGAGTTTGAAGAGAACTGTGACTAGCCCAAGGTCACCCAGATGGCTTCATGTGGAGGAGTGGGGAAACAAACCTGGTTCACCAGATTAGAGTCCGCCGCTCATGTGGAGGAGTGAGGAATAAAACCTGGTTCTCCAAATTAGAGTCCACCGCTCTTAACCACTACACCATGCTGGCTCTCAGATCATGCTGGCTTACATCATTCCCCTCTTCTCTAGTTTATCATCACAACTACCTGATGAGGTAGATTAGTCAAAGAGAGAATGGCAGCCTCTAGGTCACCCAGTAAACTCCCATAACAGGGTGGGAATTAGAACCTGGGTCTCGCAGATCATAGTTTGACACTAATCCAGTGACACTAACCCAGCCACTAGTTATATTTATATATTTATATGTTTTGTATTATGATATGTGTGTGCTTAGTGGAGAATGTACAGGGTATACAGTAGTCGTGGCTCTTTTGTTAATGGTAATTGCAAATGTGGCTCTCTATGAGCCACAGAAGGAGTACCAATGCTCTAACTATTATACCATACTGACTCTCAGCTCTCCTTCCTTCCCTCCCCTGGCAGCCTTTCCCGGGGACAAATCTGGCCAAGTTGCAAAAGTTGTACGGTAGCCAGTCACTCAGGTAAGTTGTGCAGTGGCTATTACTGGGCCCAGCCAAATCACATCATTTGTGCAGAGGCTGCCGCTGGGGCCAAGCACATTGTGCAGCATGTTGTCTGGTAGCCACTGCTGCACCTGGGTGAGTTGTGCATATTTCATAGTAGAGAGTTGCCTAGTGGTAGCTCTTAGACCTGGCTCCAGTGAAACCTCCCTCCAGGGCATCAGGATGAGTCCTGCAGATTGCATGGTAGCAAGTTGCTTGGTGGTTGCTGCTGCAATGAGTCCTCCCTCCAATCAGTTGGACACAGTAGGCCAAAATAGATTTGGAAAGGGCCCTCCCTCCTGCCTTTTACTGAGAGAAACCAAGCTTTGGAGGCTGACAATGTTGTTGTAGTTGCCTAGCAACCCCCACAATGGCTATTGAGATCTCAGAGGGAAATAATTTCTTTAAGGTACAGGTGCTGGTTCTATTACTTGGGAGAGGGAGGTTGACCTTTTTTAAAATAAGATTTCTTATTTTTCTGCAAACCTGTTTTTTCCCCTTAGCTTTGTAGAAAGATCTGGTTTGTCTCTTCATGGCTCCAATTTCTGGATTTAAGTATCCACAGATGAGACCATGTTGAGAATGAAATTTATTGATTTAGATGTACATACTCTGCTTTTCTCTGCAGTAGCAACTGGAGGTGACTTACAACAACATCACTCTTTAAACTTCCATGGCAGAGCAAAGGATTCAGATCTGGGTCTTGCAGATTTTAGTCTGACATTCTATCCACTATGCCACACTAGCTACAGTCACTGGTTCTCATTATTATTCCCATGTAGTACTGAGACTGAGAGTTTCATATCTTGCATCTGTCATGGACAAGTTACTAATCAAGAACTTTCTGGCTCACAGCTTAGCTCTGGCACTACAGAGGAATAAATACATGAATGAGCAATTTATTTTTTGCTGTGAAGTCACAGCTGACTTATAGGTTCTCAAGGCAAGACACATTCAGAAGTGATTTGCCATTGCCTGCTTCTGTGTAGTGACCCTGGTATTCCTTTGTGGTCTCCCATCCAAATACTGACCAGGGCCAACCTTGCTTATCTTCCAAGATCTGATGCAACTGGGCTAGCCTGGGCTATCTAGGTTAGGGCAAATGAGAACTAGATTGGGAAAATCAGACAGAGTTGGAAAAAGATGGCCACACATGAGTGGTATGCAAACAAGTGGCTGTGAAGATACACACTTAATACATTGATTTATTAAAAACTAATTTATTCTGTTATTCTATGATAAAATCCTCAAAGAGACTTTTGTGTATGTGATGTGGTGTCAAGTCACTTCAAACTATGAATTAATGACCTCCAAACCATCCTATCATTAACAGCCTTGCTCAGATCTTGCAAACTGAAGGCCATGGCTTCCTTGAATGAGTCAGTCCATCTCATGTTAGATCTTCCTCTTTTCCTGCTGCCTTCATTATTGGCTTTTCAAGTGAGTCTTGTCTTCTCATGACATGACTAAATTATGATAGCCTCAGCTGCTGCCTCATGACGTCTTCTCCCTCCAATGCAGGGTTAGAATTTACTATGACATCCGTTGCGCAGTGGAGAATAGAGGGGCCATGAGAGAGTTTTCAGACTTCCTTTTTCAAGTGTGGAGTGCTTTGTCTTAAATCTGCCAGAAGGCCATTGCTTTCACTACACATTTAGGAAGAAGTTACTTAGCTAGACAGCAGAGACAATTGTATTATTCATTGGCAAAGTTGAGTCCACTGATATGATTGATAGTATTGTGTCTCAAACTGCAACCAGCTAGAATAGACTCTGTTGTTTTCATTATTCAAATAAGCAAGGCTTTTTCTATGGAGATCACTGTGCAGTCACTGAAAGCAAACAATGAAAAGGGAGGAAAAAAGCCAAGCATATTATGTCCTTGTAGAAATGTTTATGTACTGCCATGGTGGGGGGGAACCTAATAAATGACATGTAAAATTAATATTTTTATGATAGGTGTCATAATAATTCTATGATTAGACTTTGTTGGCAGTTATGCTTCTTTTTATGGCCCTCTGGTAAGAATAGGAACCTTCCCACTAACCCTGGGCATGATCCTGACGAGGAGCCTTTCTTAGGGTTTAACTCCAGATTTCACACATTTGTGCAGAATGGTACCACAACATCTTTGCATTAGGGAAAAGCAGGTTCAGGAGGGAGTTGTCAGCAAAGCGGTGTGTGTGCGGGGGTGAGTGTGCTTTTCCAGTCTTCTGCCCATTGCTAGGGTTGCCAACCTCCAGGTTGTGGCTGGAGATCTCCTGCTATTACAATTGATCTCCCGGCAACAGAGATCAGTTCCCATGGAGAAAATGGCCACTTTGGAAGGTGGACTCTATGGCATTATACCCTTTGAACTCCCTCCCCTCCTCAAACTCTGCCTTCCCCAGGCTCCACCCCCCCAATCTCCAGGTATTTCCAAACCCAGAGCTAGCAACCCTACCCATCACTTTCTCCATGATGATTCCTGCACTGCCACCATGCTGCTTTCTCATGGATGATTCTAGCTAGATCCCAAATCTCATTGATATCAGAGGGAGAGTTTGGCATGGGAATAAATGTCGCATGTTAAAAAAAATGAAACTAAAAAGTGGATGGATCATGCCAGCATGGTGTAGTGGTTAAGAGTGATGGACTCTAATCTGGAGAACCAGGTTTGATTCCCCACTCATCCACATGAACGGTCATCCACATGAACAGATCCACATAATCTGGATAATGAGGTTTGATTCCCCACTCCTCCACATGAAGCTCACTGGGTGACCTTGGGCTAGTCACAGTTCTCTCAGAACTCTCTCAGCCCCATCTACCTCACAAGTAGGGTTGCCAACCTCCAAGTACTAGCTGGAGATCTCCTGCTATTACAACTGGTCTCCAGCTGATAGAGATCAGTTCACCTGGAGAAAATGGCTACTTTGGCAATTGGACTCCATGGCATTGAAGTCCCTCCCCAAACCCCGCCCTCCTCAGGCTCTGCCCCAAAAACCTCCCACTGGTTGCGAAGAGGGAACTGGCAACCCTACTCACAAGACGCCTCTTGTGGTGGTGGGAAGGTCATTGTAAGCTGTTTTGAGACATCTTAAGGTAGAGAAAAGCAGGGTGTGAAAACCAACCCTTCTTCTTCTTCCTTTATTTACTGTCACTTTCATAGGTGTCACCATGGCCTAATCTGCATATGAACCAAATGAGGAAGCAGCATGGGGAGGTGGACTGTACCACTTCTGACTGCTCTTGTATGTTAAATGTTGTCTGCTATAAACAACTGATGCAACAGACAAAGGACTGAACTAACATCATTTCCCCCTTATGGGCTAGTTTTCTACTTGTAGGAATTTTTTTAAAAATCATGAGAGCATTCAAAAGTGTGATCTGTAGTCTGCAGTATGTATAGTATCTGCTACCATCTTAGCATTCTCTCACCACATTCTGCTGCATATGTAAATCTAGAGTGATATGCATCCTATACTGGATTCATTGAAATTAAATAGTTTACTTCCTTTTTTTCATGTCAGAGATGGCTAAGCATTAGTGCAATGGCAACAAGGAAGCATTACTTCTCTCTCTTTTTCTATTAATCAAGTACTATGAATACAGTCCATTTTATATAATTTTATATAAACTGGAAAAAAATAAAAAAGGAAAAATAGAGGGATGACTGAGATTCCAATCCTGAACTCTATGTGAACTGTCAAGGGAAAGTGACCACATGAGCTGGAATCCTTGATGTTATGATAAGATAAGCAATTGCAAGGAAGCTGTTTATAATAAATAGAAATGGTGGGTAGGGTTCCATGACTAGCTAATCTATTAGAAAAGGAATCCAAAATGGTAAGACTTCCTAAAAAGGAATTCCTTGTTGTGATTTCTGCGTACCACACTAATGCGACTTGGATGATGTAGATTTGTCAAGCATGAATCTTTCCTAGCTTAACTTACAGTTATTTTTAATTGGGTTATCAGCCTACTGTATCATAACAATGCTGAGGATGTAGTACAAGCTAATTTCAGCAAGCCATTTGACATAATCGTGATGTTTTGGTTAGCAAACTGGTTTATTGCAGGCTAGATGAGTACAGCCATTGCCAGTTGGCAATCTGTACTCCAAGAGTGGTCATTGGAGTTGCCATCATCCAGGTAGGGGCTGGAGTTCTCCTGGAATACCAACTGATCTCCAGACTACAGAAATTAGTTGCCCTGGAGGAAATGGCAACTTTGGAGGGTGGACTATATGGCATCATATCCTTGCGGAGTTACCCCCCACCCCAAACTCTGCCTCCCCCAGTAGGGTTGCCAGGTCCCCCCTGGCCACTGGAAGAGGATGATGGTAGCGTTGTCAGATCCAGGTTGGGAAACTCCTGGAGATTTGGGGATGGAGCCTGGGGAGGACAGGGACCTCAGTGGGGTACGATGCCATAGAGCTCACCCTCCAAAGGATCCATTTTCTCCAGGGGAACAGATCTCTGAAGTCTGGAAATGAGCTGGCATCCCTACTCCCAGGTGCTACCCCCAAATCTCCTGGAAGGTCCCAAGCTCAAGATGGTAATCCTAATGGTGCTTGATCAATCTGGAGAAGCATCTCGAGTCCTGCAGGACTCTTATCCTTGGTCTGGTACTGTAACATTTTATCCATGACCTGGATGAAGGGACAGGAAGAAATCTTTCTCAGAGTTGCAGATGACACAACACTAGGGAGGATAGCAAATCTTGTAGAAGATAGACACAACCTTCAGAATGACCTTGCTAGTATGGGCTGCAAGTAAACAAATGCACACATGTGTTTAGTTTTCAATAAATCCAATGCATTGGTATAGGCTGGGGGAATGCATTTTTTGACAGTAGGGTTGTGCAAAAAAAAATTAGATAAATTTCGGGTCCGGGTTTATTGGGCCAGATTATTTTGGTAACAGAATAAGCTGAATACCCATATCGGTAAATTTGATTTTTTGCTTTATTTCAGGGTTTACCAAAAAATTTAGACCCATTATAGTCTATGGAGATTTTTTGAAGCTCCTGTGGGGGCATTTTTGGAGGTAGAGTCCCCATATTTGCAGCGTGGCTGCAAGGGACTCTCCTTAGACACCAAAGTTTGATGAACTTTGGAACAGCAGGTCTGATTTTATAGGCTCACAAAGCGGTCGCCCTCATCCTCCAGGCATTTGTGAGCCAAGCTGTACATCAGTTTTCAGGTTCAAATGTTTAGCGTTGCTGAGGACTGGCAGAAAGAGCCAATTGGCAGGCTGGCACCTCAAAGTCTAGGGGCTTCTTTTGCATCTGGGGTGCATAGCATGATGTCCATGCAAATTAGCTTCAAAACTGAGGGAAAAGGCTTAAATGCAAGAAAAATTAGTTATGGAAAACATTTATTTTGGTGGAAATGACATCCTGTGAACAGTCCTTTATAGTTGTCATCAAAAATCTGATTTCAAGAGATGGTCACAGGGTGGGGAAATGAAGTCTGTACTCAGGGTGACCTTCAGTTTCAGAACAGGTTTTCAGGTGAGGGGTGATAGTGGAGCCAGCTCTTGTGAAGAAGATTGCTCATCCGCACGGGTGAGGACTCTTCTTCAAAAAGTCAATGAGTAGCTGTAGAAGTGGTTGTTTTTTTAGTTGGATGGTATGTCCCTCTGGATGGGACAGGTGAGCCCTGTCTTTTAAACAACCCTTATGCTTTATCCAAATTAACCCACTGAATGGGCTGAATGGTTGGTCAGACCAAGTTGGCTCCAATTACATGACCCCTACCTCCAAAGGGCTCCAACTAGCAAAACCAGTCAAAGATAGAAAAATGGGCGAAAGCACAGAGCTGTGCATCTAAGCAAAAGTGAATAGCTGAACCCCAAAAACTTCTCCCGCCAGTAAAATCCACTCTTCCAAGGTGGCTGGGTCTCGCTGCATGTATGCCCAGTTTAGAATCTCGGGATTCAACGCTGCTCTGAAGTAATGCACCCGGGTAGCTTCAGTCCAATCAACTATTTTATTAGCGAGCCTTTGGAACTCATCTGCAAACTCTCGGACTGAGGAGGATCCTTGACGGAGTTGTAGGAGGGCCGCTTTGGCTTTCTCCCCTTGAAACGGATCCTCGAAACGTCTCCTTAACGCTCGCATGAATTTATTGAGCAAGCGTATGGAGCAGGCCAGGGTATCAAACTGGAGGACCATCCATTCTGCAGCCTTTCCAGCCAGAAGCGAGGAAACGAATCTCACTCGGCTGTCTTCCGTGGGAAAGGTATGCCCTTGTTCTCTCATGTAACTGTCCACTTGATGCAGAAAACAGGGCAATGCATCCGCAGAGCCATCGAAAGTCACTCGCAAACGGGGTTGCTTCCACTGCACGACTGGGACCACTGGCTGGACTGATCCCACTGGTGGTGGTACCGGTGGTTTTCCAGGGATGGGGTGTCCTGGGGCCGGCTGCCCGGGAGCCTGTTGTACCAGGCCGGCTACCCCGGAGGCGGTTGCACCGGAGGTTGCCCTGGAGCCAGCTGCCCCGGAGGCTGCTGGCCAGGGGGTTGTTGGCCTGGGACCAGTGCTGGCACAGGCGCCATTTGAGCTCGCTGTAGGCTACCGTACTCATTCATCAACGCATCCATTTGGTCTTGCATACGGGCCATACGATCCAACAGCTCTCGGTTTTGTAATCTCAAGGCATGGATCTCCTCCTCAGCCCCTCTAGTCCGTCGGGCTTGGCTGACTCGGTAGTTCGTATTCCAGTCGCCCTCCTCTGCATACAAGTCCTCCTCCTCCGAATACTCTTGCACATCAGGAGCAAAGGTGAGCCGTTGCCTGCGCGCTACCTCCCAGGGCAGGCCAGGTTCCGGGGAGCCTAAAGAAGACAAGGGGAAAGACCAGTCCAGTCCCCCGCTAACTTTCGACCGCGCTCCAGTTCCTGCCGTCGCCTGCACCCGAGCAGCGGCCGCATCCCCAACAGTTGCTCCTCCGCCCGTCTCCGGTCAGTGAGCACCCAGCCCTGCTTAAGTTTGGCGACCGTAGCAGCCGTCATAATTGGTTCAGCCGCTTGTTCCAAGAGCATTTGGATTTCCTTGTGCTGGCCCAACAGCGGTTGGACCTGTTGAGCAAGATCCACAAAGGAAGGACCAAATTCAGGAGTTAGTACTTTCTCGACGTCAGCCGCTGTCGCCGTGGTCAGCGTGAAATCCATAAGAGCCAGGACTGTCCTGGCGGCAGAGTTCTGTGCTTCCCGGCAGCATAGGGTGGGATCTGGAACATCTCCCTCCCTGAGCCCCCACCATTGGGAAACAGAACTCGGGCCCCTGGATTGGGGCCGCCGACTCCTGTTGCATCCCATGGAGCACAAGCCCCACCAATAACCGAGTTAGGAGAGCAAAGTCCTCTTGCGCCAACCGGGCCTCCTCCAGCAAAGTATCCAGTCCCAAAAGGTCATTGTGGGCATGTAGATCAGCGTCCTGAGTCCTCCAGGGGGTTGCCGCTGCCAGGCGACACCACTGATCAATCACCAGCTCAACCAGCTGGGTGGACTCCGCGTAAGTCCGCTGCACCTCCTCCAAGATGGCACGCAGAAAGTCGGGGTCCTCGGGGAGCTCGTCCTGCGCCCCAAGCCAAGGAGACGAGTGTCCAGGCGAACCCTCCAGGGCTCCAACCAAGGTCAGCAAGTAAGGATAGGACTGGTGTCCTAATGTAAGCTCTAGTCCTGCGGCCCCCTTAAACAGACTTCAGCAGGCAACCAATCCACAAAAGCAGTTTTATTGGGTAGAATTGACAGGTTTCAGAAGCCATATTCAAAAGGACACTAGTAAGGGTCAAAGGCAAGGTACATAGCATATATGGAAGAGCAAAAGGAGATAACCGGTTACCCAGGCAACCCCCCCATCCAAGAGGTAGGAAGGAGTACTTAGCGATTCCCACAGTATGGGAATCTATGAAGACTAAACATGGGGCATAGACTGGCCTTGGACAGAATAGCACAACAGCACCTGGAAGCAGCACAATCGCACTACCGCATGCCATCCTCATGGCCTGCTCCTGACACAGTGGCTAAGAGGCTGAAGTATGAATCAGGGAATCCCTGGTTTTAATCTCAGTTCAGATGTGAAGTCCCCAAGGTTGCCTTAGGTAAGTCAAAACCATTCAGCATCAGTTTCCTAATCCTCCACCCCCTACCCATGATGTGTATGTGTGTAAAGGGCCGTCAAGTCACAGCCGACTTATGGAAACTCCACGACAAGTGAGAAGCAGAGGCGGTTTGCCTTCCCCTGCAGAGTCTTCCTTGGTGGTCTACCATCCAAGTACCAAAGCTACTTAGCTTCTGATGGGGTCGGGCTATACCATGCCCCCCCCCCAAAAAAAAAACATGCAGGGGGTAATAATACTGACCTACTGTTAGGGTTGCCAACCACCAGGTAGTAGCTGGAGATCTCCCCCTATTACAACTGATCTCCAGCTGATAGAGATCAGATCACCTGGAGAAAAATGGTCTCTTTGGCAATTGGACTCTATGGCATTGAAGTCCCTCTCCTCTTCAAAACCTGCCCTCATCAGGCTTCCCCCCAAAAATCTCCCGCCTGTGGTGAAGAGGGACCTGGCAGTCCTACCTACCATACAGAGTTTTTGTTTTGTAGGGAGTATAGCATGATACTAAAGGTGACATTCTTAAGTATTTGAAGATGATGCGTAATAATTATTATTTGTAAGAAACAAGCCAAAAGCACGCTAGCTGGAAAATGGATTGACCAGCAAACTGCCAACATTTATCACTAGGAAGAGGGGACAAAGACAGGAATGAACTGACGTATCTTAAGAAAGGATTAAAGAATAGATTTTTTTAACTCTCGATCATCCTTGAAGGACTTATCCTGAGTACCCCCGTCTTCTGAAGGGAACTGGATGGTGGCACAGGGGCACCTCAACTTTGGAACTGTCGCCTCACAGATCAATGTTAGATGCGAAACCTAGTAAGTTTCTGACCGGTTAAAAACATGCCATTTTGCTTGGGGTTTTTTTTTGGGGGGGGGGAGTGAGTTTTATATTTTTTATCTTGTACTCCCCAGTGGTCTTGTATATTGACCTTTTAGAGTGATTTTTATTGACTCTGCAGGCCTTTCAATTCATACTGCTGCTGTTCTGTGTTTTTTTTCCTCCTGCTATTTGATTTTTATTGGATTTTTTTAACAACACGTCGCTAAACTGTATTTTGAAGGGGTTTGTTGTCATCAGGATTATTTTGCTGCCACTGTGATATCTATATCTTATTGTTTTTAACTTTTTTTGGTTGCCTTGTTGTATTTTACGAAGCTTTTGCTATCCTCTTCAGTAGTCAATAGTAGAGTGTGTGATATAAATATTTTAAATCAGTAACAATCATGAGTGTACACAGATGATCAAGTGACCCCAGAATGAGCTCTTTCACCTTGAGTTGACCTGGTCATCTGTATTGTTGAGACAGGTGGTGACTTGATTGTGGATCGAGTGCAGGTGTTAGGTAACATGTGTGAAAAAAATGCTCATTTGTGCAGGCTCTCTAACTGTTGAGTGCCATAGTCAATGCTACATTCACATTTTTCAGCTTCAGAGCTTTTCTTTTATTTATCACTCCCCCCCACACACACACAGAATTTATAAAGACAAACTTGCTACCAACCATTATTCTCATTGGTGGATCAGGTGCGTGCAACAAAATGTTTCTGCATCAATTCCCAGAATGCCAATTGATGGGAAGTATTCTGATGCAGACACTTCAGATTCTTAGGTGCCAACTGGTATAAAGGTCTTTGAAGGCAATGGCAGTTCTAGTATATACAACACTGATTTACGGAACGGGCAGGGGGTGGATTTCCAGATTTCAAAGAGGTGATGATTGGCCAGAAAGTCTACGGGACGAAAGCAACTGTTACGTACGGGCATTGCACTCTATCTCTGCCAGACACTCTCTTACCAGTGCTCGGGCATGGATGAACCCTCACTTCAACCTCTCCATGGCACTCTTGCTGCCTGGATAAGTAGGTCGGATCTCCTTGCCCATCTCATCAATGACAGAAAGCAGGTCCATGTACGTGCTCTGGGAACCTTGGACACCTCTTCATAGCCTGCACATAGCCCATTGAGGAGGGCCCACAATCATTGTAATAAGTTCTAAAGGGGGCAGAGGCTCCAGGAACAGATCCAGAGGGAGGTGGAACACTTGTGGCGACCGGCGGGGCTCCGGGGGTGGGTCCGTCACTGCTACTGCTGTTACTGGCGGCTCTGGAACTAAAGAAAAATGGGGGGGCAGGAAAAGAAGGAGGGGAAGGGAAGGATAGGGAAGCCTATCATGAAATCACATGATGCCTTTTGGCTTCTGAAATTAAAAAGGTCTGTCCTTGTAAACTGCCCGGAGGGGGCAATCCTGTATTAATTCTAGTTATTTATTTAAGAAATTTATATGTTGCCTTTCCAGAGATTTGATCAAGGTGGCTTACAAGTAAAAATAATGCCATAAATCTATAAAAAAACTTGTTACCAGCATTAAAACAAGCCATTAAAAAAAAAAAAGCCAAGGGCATAAAAGACCATACATTACTAGGCAACCAAAAATAACCAGGCCTCAGGCTAGATGCAGAACATAAAACAGCTAACAAGAGCAAACCCCTAGTTAAAAGCCTGGGTTAACATTTTGGCCTGGTGTAGGGATGTCAACCGCCAGGTGGGACCTGGAATCACATCTCATCTCCATCCTACAGAGATCAGTTCACCTGGAGAAAATGGATGCTTTGGAGGGTGGACTCTATGCCATTGTATCCCACTGAGGTCCCTGCCTTCTCAGGCTCCACCTCAAAACCTCCAGGAATTTACCAACCCTGCCCTTCCCCCCCCCAGCCCCTGTCAGTGGCCTGGAAGGACCTGGTAACCCTCGCCTGGTGCCTAAAAGATAGTGTGGTAAGGGTAGGGTTGCCAGTTTAGGCTTGAGAAGTTCTTAGAGATTTGGGGGCAGAGCCTGGGAAGGCCAGTGTTTGGGAAAAGGAGGGAAAAGAAGAAGAAGAGTTGGTTTTTATATGCTGACTTTCTCTACCACTTAAGGAAGAATCAAACCGGCTTACAATCATCTTCCCTTCCCCTCCCCACAACAGACACCCTGTGAGGTAGGTGGGGCTGGGAGAGCTCTAAGAGAACTGTGACTAACCCAAGGTCACCCAGCTAGCTTCATGTATAGGAAGTAGTGTCCACCCTCTGAAGCTGTCATTTCCTCCCAGGAAACTGATCTCTGTGGTCTGGAGATCAGTTGTTATTCTGGGAGAACTCCACCCCCCACCCTCGGAGGTTGACAACCCTAGGTAGGAGCCAGGTGAGCCTCAAAAGACAGGGTATTCCAAAAGTGGGGCGGAACCACAAATAATGGCCTGTCTTTAGTTGCCACCCACCTCTCCTCTGTAGGCAGGGACACAGAAAGTGGGAGGCATTTCCAGGCAAAAACCAATCTGGCAGCAGTAATATGTAATTTTACTGGAATATCTTCAGGGATGTCAGGTACGTAGTTTAGCAGCCATGTCACTGGTTTGTAGGGTACTGGTTCTCTCATTTCAGCTGATGTAATCCTCACCACTTGCTCCTAATAACTGGAGGCACATTTGTACTTCTGCCACATCTGAACGAAGTCATTCTTATCTACTCTCTCTATTCTTTTTGATTACTGTGTGCCATCACAAAGAACAATCTCCCTGTTTAGGATACAAAGGCCTTTTATGCAAGGACGTTTCCTCATGGTCACCCCCGCCGACTGCTTTGGGGCTTCCTTTTGATTATGCAAGCCTTTTCTGCCCGTCAGAAGTTGCCTCCCTCTCCCTGTGCATTTTGCCTGCATTGTCCATAGTCTGGCTAAAACAGCATCTGGAAAACACGGACAAAATGCGCAGGGAGAACAAGGCGATCTCTGATGGGCGGAAAAGGCATGCATAATTAAAGGGAAGCACCAAAGCAGTCCCTGCATAAAAGGCCAAAGTTGGCTTTGTGGTTCTGGGTGACTCATCGTACACCTGGGTCCAAGAAAGCAAGACTGTCTCTGGCTGCATGTTGCGGCCCCAGCCCTACGGGGGGGAGGGGGAGGCACCCGCCACCCCAGGTACCACCCGTACCCCGGGGGCTGACCTGCCTAGTCCCATCCAAGAATGACTAGTACACCGTAGCTGGATTGAAAGGCCACAACTTTATTGATTACAGCGTTAGGCATTGGCAGCATGAAGGGCGGGATCCAGGGATCAGCTAACCCGTCCGTCAGCTGATAGCACCCTGTGCCCAACCCGTCTGCTGGGTGCAGCCTGAGATGGCCGTATGCCAGGTCCCCACGTGGACAGAAGCCAAATGTGTGGTCCACTGCCACTTGAGAGGAGGCCAATCCTCAGCCCCCGAGCCAGGCTTAATCATTCCTGGCCTCCCCCCAAAACCCCTTATTGGGGTCCCCAGAGTGGGAAGCGAGGCACGCAGACTATCCTTCCCCCAAACTGGATCCGGCCCCATGCCCAAACTGCCAATCATAGTTGTGACAGATGACCCAACCATACCCCAGAAACCAAAGGGAGGGTGGGCGGGACAAGCGGCATGGAGAAAAGGACGGTCGAGGCCAGGGGGGAGGCAGGGCTCCTTTTTATCCCTCTCCCCAGCGTGCCGGCCAGCATCGATTCCATTGGAGCTGGGCGGCCCCGTGACAGCCTGCGAGGGGCCGACCCGCTCCACTCCGGGGGGCGGAGAGACTGCCCTGAGGGTGGACTGGAGCATGCAGCCACCATTGCTCCTCCCGGCCACCCCACGTAGCACCTGGGCCAGCCCCCCTCAGCAAGGGGGGGACCACGGCCCCCCCAGGCCGTCTGAGCTATCGCCCCAGCCGTCCCCGAACAGCCAAGGCAGCTGGTAAGCCGGGATCCCATCCTCCCCCTCCCCCTCCCCCACGGGTCCGCAAACCCAGATCCCCCCATAGGAATCTGATGCTTGTGGCCCCAGCCCTACGAGGGGGAAGGGGGGCACCCGCCACCCCAGGTACCACCTGTACCCCGGTGGCTGATCTGCCTAGTCCCATCCAAGAATGACTAGTACACTGTAGCTGGATTGAAAGGCCACAACTTTATTGATTACAGCATTAGTCATTGGCAGCATGAAGGGCGGGATCTAGGGATCAGCTAACCCGTCCATCAGCTGATAGCCCACTGCGCCCAACCCATCTGCTAGGTGCAGCCTGAGATGGCAGTATGCCAGGTCCCCACGTGGACGGAAGCCAACTGTGTGGTCCACTGCCACTTGGGAGGAGGCCAGTCCGCAGTCCCCGAGCCAGGCTTAACCATTCCTGGCCTCCCCCCAAACCCCCTTATTGGGGTCCCCAGAGTGGGAAGCGGGGCACGCAGGCCATCCTTCCCCCAAACTGGATCCGGCCCCATGCCCAAACCCCCATAAGAGGTGACCGGAGATGGCTACCCCCCCTCTCCGGGCGTCTCCCGCCAACACCTAATGCTGCAACTACCCCCAGAGCCAATGTTGTATGTCTTGTAGCCATATATCCATGCCCCATGACAACAGGTGCACCCCGTCCGGGCAGAACAATGCCCCCATCCACTGAGATAGGTCCGGGTGGTGGATCACGACTCCTCCCAAGGCCGTCACTGCCTTGCCCATGACCACTGTGACCTTCCTCCTGGCCTGGTCCACCTTTTGGGGTGACTGCGCACCCCTCCAGCACCTCCTCTCCAGCATGTCCGACCACACCAAGGTCATCCTGGGGAGACACGCGGCCAGAGTCTGCAGGTCTGCTGCCGCCGCCTCATGCAGGTCACGCCCCCTGTCTCACCAGGTCATTCTCCCCCAGCTGGATTACCGGGATGTCCGGTTTCCCATGTTGCCACATGCAGCGCCGCACCTGCGGGACTAACGACTCCCAGCACATGCCATGAATGCTGAACCAGGCAATCTCCAACCGCTCCTCCAGCCCCAGGTGTCTTCCCCAACCGGCACCCACAGCATAGATCCCAGCCCAGTGCACGATGCTGTGCCCAGAAATCCATACTTGCTTCCGGTGATGTGCTGAAACTCAAATACTACACGTTAGAGGGCTTCCCCCAATGGGCGGACATACGCTTTATACGCGGCGGACCGCCAGCGACCGATTGCCTTGATCCTGTCCTCAGACAGGCCGCTCGCTGCTGCCGTGGAAGCTGCCCCTATCCTGAATGAATGGGAAGCAAAGTCCCGTGGGGAGAGCCCCAACCTGGCTAACCCCAAGCGCATGACACCCGTGAATTGGTACCTTGTGAGCGGGGCACTGTCAGCATGCCGAAAAAAGGTCCCGTCCCCGGCTGGTCTGACCACCACAAAGGCTTTTGTGGCCCTGACCGGGCAAGGCCCCCGGTGAGGAGCACTGCCGAGCCTCAGGACGCACCCCTTACCCATCTGATCAGTCTTGGAATGCCCGACCTTGATGTGCACCTCCCACTTTCAAACCGTCACGCTTTGAGCCTGCAGTGCACGGCCGGATCCGTCCCTGGCGGACCCCACCACCAGTTCCCCCACCCAGACGGCTCCATAAAAGGCCAGGGTAAAGGCCGCCTCAAACAGGTTGGCCTCGAACGGGGACCAGCAGACCCATCGTAAAACCGCAATCAGACCCGACAATATGTCTAATGTAATAGGTCTCCTCTTATCCGCCGGCTGTGGGTTCACCCGCCTCCAACCCTCCACTGCCCTATGTGCGATGAAGGAATCACAAGGGTCAGCGAAGCTCTGTGCTTTACTGAAGAAGGAAATGGCCGCCATGTGACCCCGCATGGTCCTGGGTCCATGCTCCCTCAAGTCTGCTAAGTATCGCAAGACCATTTCTTCTGAGGCCGGCCAGCCCCCAGGATCCCCCTTCCTGGCCGAGAATGTAAGGAAGGAGTCGGCCGCTGTTGCGTAGGACCGAAAGGTAGATGGCGCGACAGAGTTACACACCCCTTCCATTATGGTTCTGCGCCAAGGGACCACAGCTCCTCTGGAAACCTGTCCAGGCCTGGCTTCGCCCTCGGGGCCAGGGTGCGGAACCTTTCGACCTGGAAGCGAGACAGTGCATCCGCCAATTTGTTATCCACCCCGACACATGTCTGGCTGAAAAGGAAATGTTTGAAACTAGACAGGTCAGAACGAACCTGCGGACCAATCGCATGACCCGTTCGGAACGAAATGACTGCTTATTGATAATCTTCACCATGGCTTCGTTGTCGCACCAGAACACCACCCGCTTGTCCCGGAATTGCCCCGCCCACAGGGTAACAGCTACCAGTATGGGGAAAACTCGAGGAATGTGAGGTCCCGGGTGATGCCCCGTGCAGCCCATTGTGGGGGCTACCGCTGGCACACCACTGCCCGTCGAAATAAACACCAAACCCCAACCCACCGGCTGTGTCTGACTGCACCTGCAGACCGCTGCCGAGGTCCCTTCGCTCCTGCCAAAGGGATATCCCGTTGAACGTGTTCAGGAACGCCTCCCATACCTTTAAGTCCTCCCTCATGCCCTTGGTAATCCACACCCGGTGGTAAGGACAAGACCCGGTGGCGGTAGCCCTGGCCAGGTGAGCGCAGAAAGCCCTGCCCGGTGCCACGACCCTGCACACAAAGTTAAGGTGGCTGACCAAGGATTGCAGCTGTTTCAGTGTCCATTTTTTCAGGGCTGCCAACATCGACAATAGGGCCCGCAAGGCGAGTACTTTGTCCAACGGGAGGCGAGATGTACCAGCCACGGAGTCTAGCTCAATACCCATGTAAGTCAACCTGGTTGCGAGGGCCTCAGTCTTTTCATGAGCCAGTGGGACCCCCAGCTCCCCCGCCAACTCATGAAAAGCATGTAAAAGGTTAGCACAGCCCGGTGAGCCTGCTGTGCCCACAAACAAAAAGTCATCCAGGTAATGGGTGACCAAAGTGGCCCCGGATTTTCTTATCATGGCCCACGCTAAAAATGTGCTGAAGGCCTTGAACGCGGCGCAAGCTACGGAGCACCCCATGGGCATGGCCTTGTCTACGTACCCCTCCCCGTCAAAACAAAATCCCAGCAGACAGAAGTCCTCTGGGTGCACTGGCAGCAACCTGAAGGCTGACTTGATATCGCATTTGGCCATGAGTGCCCCTGGGCCGCCCGCTCGGACCAGCCTGACTGCCTGGTCAAATGAGGCATAATGAACCAAACAAAACTCCAGCGGGATGGCCTCATTGACCGAGGCCCCCCTTTGGAAAGACAAATGATGTATGAGCCGATATTCCCTGGGAGCTTTCTTTGGTACCACGCCCAGAGGAGAAACCCGGAGGTTGCTCAACGGAGGGCTATCAAAGGGGCCCGCCACCCGGCCCGCTAGAACCTCCTTATGTATTTTGTCCACAACCACTTCCGGCAATTCTTTGGCTGACTTGAGATTGCCCGAGTGCATGGCTACCCTGTGGCCTTGAAACGGGATGTGGAAACCCTCAGAAACCTTCTCCCAGGAACTGTGCCGCGCCCTTCTTCGGGTACTCCGCCAGCCACCGCCGCAGCGCGTCCAAATTCACTGGTGTGCTGGCAAGACCCCCCCCAGGATGGCGGCATCATTTTGCCCCCCCCGTGGGGGTGACGGCCCCCCCTTCCCTGCGGGTGGAGGGGCCCCCCCAAAGGGCTGGTGGCCGGCGGATCCTTTGTGGCAGCTGCTCTTGGGGTGGGACCCTCTGCACGACTCGCAAATATGCTCCTGGACCGGTTGCAGCGACCCTGGCTGAATTCCCAACACACCCGCCGTGAGGGGTCCTTGCGGTTGCCCCATCTGCCAAGTCTCCCAGCCTGAGGTTTCCCCTTGGCATGGGGGTTCACCAGCATTTTCCACAGGTGACTGTCAATGAGATCCCACCGCCAGGCATCGTTGTGAGAAGCCCGCTTGCGGAATTCCTCGTCATACTCCAAGGCAGCTGCATCCCCAGCTAAGGACCGAGTCTTCAGTACACAGCTATGGTGATTAAGCAGATGCCACGCCCGTTTTGGGTAAGTTGTGGCTACCACCCCAATGTATACGTCGAAGCCCGTCAGCCAATTGTCGAACGTGCGATCTCGCAGGTCCACCTTGAGCTTTTTTTGGCTCCCGCTTCCCCGCCCGGGTGCTCCTGCCCTCAGAAACCTCCGGCTTCATGAGGGTGAATACGTCTATACAGTACTCATCCAGAATTAGTTCCTGGAGCTCCTTGGGCAGGTGCATCCACGGGGGGTTGACCCCTGATCCACATGTGGATTTGAAGGCGTGGCTGGCCCCGCCACCCTGCTCTCAACCCCCCCGGTAGACCTCGCCCTGCTCCAGGCCGCCCCCTTCGGCCCTCCTGCAGTGGACCCAACCCAGGAGACCGGGTACGTCCTCTGCCACCTTCCAGTACCCGGCAGAAGCCCCGTCCGACTCTCCCCTATCAGATGACTCACCAGAGGCACCCCCCCTCTCCGGGTCATCCCTGTTCAACCTCCCTCCCCTCCGTGTGGACCCGAACATCCGACGTCTCTTCCTGGGTTGTTGTCCTTGTCCGTCCCGGGACCTGCTGGAGTCAGATCCCCTGGAGGCAGAAGGGGAAGAGCCGTCCCTCGCATGCCGTGAAGTGCGGCCCCTGGTCCGGCCCCTCAGCGGAGGACCCCATTCTCCCGGTGGTGTTGCGTATCCCATTGCTGCCTTCAAGCCAGCCTCCACGAAACGCCTGACCAGCTGGGCCAAGTCCTGAAAGGAGGTGCCCTCCCCTCCCAAGGCCTCAGTTGAGCTCGCTGCCCCAGCTGTGAGCCTCCCGCTTCCTGTTGATGTGGCCCCCTGCCGTGGGTCACCCTTCCTCTTCAGTGCCAGGGCCGCCACACCGGCCACCCCTGCCAAGGGGGTCCCTGCTCCTGCGGGCGCCCCGTCCTGCTAAGGGGCAGAACTTTCATGCTAGTTGCCCCGGAATAGGCCTTTGCAGGTTCCTTCCGACCCTTGTTTTTTTTTGGGGGGGGGATGCTCAAAATTGCATCCTAATTATTTTGTCCTGCTTATTCTGACATTCTTTTCTCATGGCTGTTCCTATTTCCCTTTCCCCATCTTCCATACTCCCAGCAGAAATTAATATTGACTTACAAAAGAGACAGTTTTGCTGGTTGGCTCATGTTTTGTAGGAGACACTGTTGCATGGCTTGTCTTTGTAATGTTCCAGACTTGATCGTCATGGTTTAGTGGTTAGGAACGTTGGACTTCAATCTGGAGAACTGGGTTCGATTCCCCACTCCTCCACAGGAGCAACAGACTCTAACCTAGTGAACTGGACTCGTTTTCCCACTACTCCATATGAAGCCTGCTGTGCGACCTTGGGCTTATCACAGTTCTCTCAGAACTCTCTCGGCCCCACCTACCTCATAAGGTGTCTGTTGTGGGGAGAGGAAGGGAAGGAGATTGTAAGCCACTTTGTGTCTCCTTAAAGGTAAAGGAAAGTGGGGTATAAAAACAGTTCCTCTTCTTCACTGAGCATTACCTGAGTATTCTAAATTGGATTACAAATACAATGAACATTATTTTTTGGAGCAGAAGCCCTTCTAAGTCAAGGATGTGGAATTTAAATCTGTAAATAAATAAATCTACTTTCTTTCCCAATGATATATTTCAAATTTGATATTTCTGAGCTGTTTTTTGTACAGATGGTCAGAGATATATTACTTCCTTTTGGCATTATAACCTAATCCACAGTGTAATAAACAGGTAATATAGAACTCCAAAAGAGCTCTATTTTTTTAATTGCCTCTGTCTTTCCGTTCATTTTCACTGCACTGCATTTCCAGGCTCTGTTTTTGTGCCTCACCTAAGATCTTCCCCATCTTTTCTCCAACAGTGAATCAACCATTTCCTGTGTGGGTTTGCCATGCGTTAAAAGTGGTGAGGTCTTAGAGATCCTGTGGTAGACTCTTGGCATAATGATGACAGGCGACAGAGCATCTAATTTGAAGCTGGCCACCAGGCAGAGTTCGGCATGACACATTGAGCATTTCTCTGTAAGCCATAAAGATGGGGGTAAGACTTTTCTCTGCACTGACACACAGAAAATTCAGGCCTCACACTTTTGTTTGTTTTTGTTGTTTTTAAAGCGGACTGAAACCCCAGATTCACATTCAGGAAAATGACAGAGGCTTCAATTTCCAGTAAACCTAATCCACAAGTTTATTTGAGGGGGGGGAGGGGGTTGTTTCTGAAAGGGTCATTTAAGTCTCCAAGTGAAGAACAAATAATTACATTGTATCTGCTGGATCAAACAGAAAATCCCTTCAAGGATTATCTCTAGTGTTAGCTTTACTTCACCAGATCTCTTCAGCCTATGTAAAAAACAAAAAACAAAAACAAAACAGTTAATATTAGAGATTATCCCCTGGGAATAATAGAGAAAACTGCCTGTTAAAGTTGTCTTTGCAAATTCCACACAACTTGGAGGTGAAACATCTGGAGAAAAGGAAGATGAGGAATAGATAATAAAACTGCGACTATCATACTGGCCTTGTACAAATCTGTGGTGAGACCACACTTGGAATACTGTGTACAGTTCTGGTCACCACACCTAAAAAAGGATATTACAGAGCTTGAGAAGGTGCAGAAAAGAGCAACCAAAATGATTAGGGGACTAGAGCAACTGTCCTATGGGGAGCGGTTAGGACGCTTCGGGCTGTTTAGCTTGGAAAGAAGGCGGCTATGGGGAGACATGATAGAGGTCTATAAAATTATGCATGGTTTGGAGAGAGTGGACAGGGACAGGTTTTTCTCCCTCTCCCATAATACTAGAATGTGGGGTCATCTGCTGAAGCTGGAGGGTGAAAGATTCAAAACAGATAAAAGGACGTATTTCTTCATACAATGCATAGTTAAATTGTGGAACTCCCTGCCCCAGGATGTGGTGATAGCTGCCTACTTGGAAGGCTTTAAGAGGGCAGGAGACATGTTCATGGAGGAGAGGGGTATTCATGGCTGCTGGTAAAAATGAATACTAGTCATGATGCATACCTATTCTCTCAAGGATGAGAGGAGCATGCCTATTATATTAGGTGCTGTGGAACACAGGCAGGACAATGCTGTTGCAGTCATCTTGTTTGTGGGCTTCCTGGAGGCACCTGGTTGGCCACTGTGTGAACAGACTGATGGACTGGATGGGCCTTGGTCTGATCCAGCAGGGCCTTTCTTATGTTCTTAAGCCTAAATATCTTTCATGAGAGCCAGTGTGGTGTAGTGCTCTCTATATATATTTAGAGTCCACATTTCTCACTTGGGCTCACATAGAGTGAGTCAATACAATTAATAGACCACAGTCCCTAATTATTTTTCCAAGAAATTTTGTGAATCATTTAATACAGTGAATCTAATATAGCCTCCGGTTTGGAGCCCAGATCTACCAGCTTCTCTCTCTTTTTTTTAATGGGAAGAAGAAGGAGGAGGAGGAGGAATCAAATCGGCTTACTAGGGCTGTCGATTCGGTTCGTCCCGAACCAAAAAACCCGCCAAATTTCCCCCGATTTGGCGGTTTCCGGTTCTGATGGAACTGAATTTAAAAAAAGGCGGGAAAAGGATGCGCCGAATTTGGCGAGTTCGGGTTAATGCCGAATAAATTCAGCAGGTTCGGCGTTCCCTGAACCTGCCTTTTCCTGCCTTTAAAGACCGCCCTGCCCGGTTTCCTGGGAGGCACAGATCTGTTTAAAGAGCCCCCCGCGCTCCTTCATGGAAGCCCCGTGAAGGCGCGTGGGGGGCTCTTTAAACAGATCTGCGCCTCCCAGCTGGGAGGCGCAGATCTGTTCCCCCCCGCTGGCCTTCACGGGGCTTCCATGAAGGCACACGGGGGGCTCTTTAAACCGATCTGCGCCTCCCAGCTGGGAGGCACAGATCTCTTTAAAGAGCCCCCTGCGCGCCATCACGGGGTTTCCATGAAGGCGTGCGGGGGGCTCTTTAAACTGATCTGCGCTGCGCGGGGTGCTCTTTAAAGAGATCTGCGCCTTTCAGCTGGGAGGCGCAGATCTGTTCCCCCCCCCCAGCGGGCCTTCACGGGGCCTCCATGAAGGCGCGCAGGGGGCTCTTTAAACCGATCTGCGCCTCCCTGCTGGAAGACGCAGATCTCTTTAAAGAGCCCCCCATGGGCCTTCACGGGGTTTCCATGAAGGTGCGCGGGGGGCTCTTTAAACCGATCTGCGCCGAGCGGGGAGCTCTTTAAACAGATCTGCGCCTCTCATCTGGGAGGCGCAGATCTGTTCCCCCCCCCCCCCCCGTGGGCCTTCACAGGGCTTCCCTGAAGGCGTGCTGAGGGGCGCTTTAAATAGATCTGCGCCTCCCAGCTGGAAGGCGCAGATCTGTTTAAAGAGCCCCCCGCACGCCTTCATGGAAGCCCTGTGAACCCCGCGGGGGGGGCAATTTTCCCCCCAAACTCCAGATCTTGCGCCGAATTTCATGGATCCAAAGCAGGGGAGTTCGGACTCCGGCACGTCCCAAATTTCAAAGGGCCAAATTTTGCTGAAGCCGAACTTTACCAAAAAAATTTTTCAACAGCCCTACGGCTTACAATCACCCTCCTCTCCCCTCAGTAGACACCCTGTGAGGTAGGTGGGGCTGAGAGAGTATGACTAGCCCAAGTTCCAACAGGCTTTGTGCGTAGGAGTGGGGAAACCAATCCGGTTCACCAGATTAGCCTCCGCTGCTCATGTGGAGGAGTGGGAAATCAGAGATCAGAGTCCACTGCTCCAAACCACTGCTCTTATCCACTACATTACTCTGGCCATTATGGGTTCCTGCTTCCTTTGCTTGGCTCACATGTAAGCCTTTCTTCATGAGCAGACAATGCCTCCCTCCTGCTTACTTGAAGCAGGTGAAGATAGAGCTGATACCTGCTGCCTAGAGATGCCAGCCTCCAGGTGGGACCTGGGGATCCCCTGGAATTAGACTACAGAGATCAGTTGCCCTGGAGAAAATGGATGTTTTGGAGGGCGGACTCTGTGGCATTGTACCCCATTGAGGTCCCTGCCTTCCCCAGGCTTCACCCCCAAATCTCCAGGAGTTTCCCAACATGGATCTTGCAACCCTACCTCCCATCTCCTGCCGGTGGTCAGGGGGACCTGGCAATGCTAATGCTTCCTGTCCTGTGGGGCTACTCCTTCCCATTTGGCTCCTCCTTGCTGTGCTCCCCTCCATTTCTTAGAGGCTTAGTGAGGGAGCTGGTTACTTCGAGCCCTTACAAGGTGATAAATATTACTATATAATTATTCTCAAGAAATAATTCTCTAGAAAATAATTTTTTGGAAAACCCGTAATGAAACTGTGGTCTCTTGTGCATGGGAGTTTTACTTGGGATGCGAGGCTCTCTTGGCCCACACTTTTCTTTTCCAAATCCTAGAAATGCTATGCATGCTGTTGTCTGCCCTGGAGAAAGTCCTGGGGATTCCAGAGTACTGTAGAATTACCAGCAAAATTCTGAAAGCATCTGAGTCCCCGCCACTTGAAAACACTGCTTTGTAATTGGCTGTAGTGCTTACTGTGAGAAAAATGTCACACCCCTCCCCAGCTCCCTCTCTCGCACTTTAGGTTATGAATGGAAATGGGGACGATTTTACCCGGGCTGATCTCAAGGATGATCGAAGAATCACATTACAACAGGATCGGGAAGACCAGGACGTTGCACAGGCTGGTCATGAAGTCATGTCTATGGGACAGAAAACTCATGCATAACCCCAACAAAAAACTGAGTCGAACTGGTGGAGAAAGTAAGTCAAAGTGCCCATTCATAAAAGACCTGTGAGTTCTGGCAAATCTTGGCTAATGTAACATTTGACAGAAATGTTGAGGGTTCCTACTTCAGGAAACTACTGAAGAGTTTTAAAGGAAGTCAAAGGAGTTCTAAAAAGATTTGCAAAATGCCCCATGGCGAGGGTGGAGGGGAGATTTGAACATACATTCTACTGTATGTGTTTCAGAACAACTGCTCTTCATGTATCAGCCTCCTATTAGTCCTCCCTGAAAGTGCCGCACGCCATCCTGCGTTCGAAAGGGCTGTGACTTCCCCATGACTTTCGCTTGCAACTCAAGTCCACTGTGGTTCATTTTCCATTATCCACTGATGTTCCCCCTGTCCAAATGATTAAGTTTACTTTACGAGGAAAAGAGAAAACCTAAAGTAAAGGGTATTGAAGACTCTGATGGGTGGTCTTGCGCAACATATGTCAGGCGTGAGAGACGTTATGAAGTTGGTTCATAACTTCGTTTGCTTTTATCTGGAGGGGTCTTGGCCTGTTCATGATAGAAAAATTGAAAACGATTTGAGGAGAAAAAAATGTGTTTTCCTGCAGGAGAGAGGAATCGCTTGTAAAGCTAAAATGCATTTGAAAGCATTTCATTTTTTAAAATGTCATTGAGAGGTCATGCTCCATGTAACTCTTTCCATTTGCGAGGTGACTTTTAAAAATATCCCCCCTAGAATATTTACACATGGAAATATTGTACTGCGAGATGGGCAGAAGTCCCAAAGAATGTTGCAAATGGTGAGGATACTTTGGACAATCCTAACTAGATTAAAAAACCAGAAGAATTTTGAGGAAAGCGTAATAAAACCTGTGATAAAACCTAGCAATATTTGGGGTGGGGGAGAAGAGAATATTTGGGGTGGGGGAGAAGAGAATTGCACATCATAAAAGTGTGTTATTTAAATATTCTTTGCCTCCTTCCATTTCTGGAAATATAGTGCAAGATTTGCCCCATGTATACACAGCCTTAAAGGTCCCAAAAGTAACACAGACTGCTTTATGTCCACTGTAGAAATTGTGACTGTTTACAGGCAGCTTTGGAGGATGGACTCTTTGGCATGACATCCCTGCTGAGCTCTCTTGCCTTGTGAAACCCCACCCTCCCCAGGATCCACCTCCAAATCTCCAGGAATTTCTGAACATGGAGTCGGCAACCCCAGCTAAATACTTGCCTGATGGGATCCATTGGGTTTCTGAAGTGCAAGTTTTCCAGGCCTGTTTATAGAAGCTGCAAGAATGACACATTCTGCTGAAACATGGTCAAGTCCCTGTGCTCAGTACAAATATGAAATTGCAGACAAATGGGTACACGTCTCATGCAAAATCTGAAAAACCATCTCTAGGGCTCTCTCTAGGCTGTGATGAAGAAGTAAAGATAGGCCCAGAAGAAATCACATGCTGCATAGCTGGGGAAATCTAAAAAATCCATGCCTGATCACATCCTGCAATCAGTTAGAGAAACTACCTTCTTGGTATCTGTCCAGATGTTTAAGAGCTCCGCAGCTCAGCCAAGTGTATTCACTGTTGCTTAATTGAATGTTTTTCTCACCCCCACCCTTCAAAGATCTCACAGCAAAATATATTGGTTTCATTTTCTCCACTCTGTTATGTAGGCCTGTGAATGGCAACATCATGGCCAGGGCCACTCCCAAAAAATTTCAACTCAGTAGGAATTTGGATCCGAGATTCCCATGTTGAGATTATTTTTTTATTTATTTGTAGCCCACTTGTCTCCCCAGTAAGGACCTAATGTGGATGACAGTAAAGAAGAAAGAAAATACAAGAGAAATAAGTAAGAGAAGGGATGGGAAGGCTTCTGAATGCAGAACACAATCCACTTTCACTTTATTCAGGTTTAACAGCCCAAAAGCCATACACCACAAAAATATTGAAGAACAAGAAACTCTCCTTCCCAGCAGTGTGGCAAAGCTCCTCTCACCCTCCATCCATTTCAGCAGCGCATCAAGGCTCAATGGAATGCCTGGTTTTCGGGTTTCAGGTTCAGATATTCAGCATTGCCAAGGACTGGTGGAAAGAGCTGATTGGCAGGCTGGTGCTTCAAAGTCTGGGGCTCCCTTCATATCTGGGGCACATAGCATGATGTCCATGCAAATTAGCTTCAAAACTGAGGAAAATGGCATGAATGCAAGAAAAATAAGCACAGAAAACATTTCTTTTGGTGGCAAATGACATCCTGTGAACTGTCCTTTATTATAGTAATCAGAAAGCTGATTTCAAGTGATGGTCACGGTGTGGGGAAATGAAGCCTTTACTCGGGGCGACCTTCAGTTTGACACCAGGTTTTCATGTTTGTGTCTGGGTGGGGGGTGATATCAGAGCCAGCTGAAGTCAGCTCTTGTGAAGAAGATTGTTCATCTGCGCAGGCGAGGAGTCTTCTTCAGAAGCCTGGTAAGCAGCTGTAGAAGCTGGCTTTTCAACCTGTTCATCAATGACCTGGAGTTGGGGTTAAACAGCGAAGTAGCCAAGTTTGCAGATGACACCAAATTATTTAGGGTGGTTAAAACAAAATCGGACTGTGAAGAGCTCCAGAAGGATCTCTACATACTGGAAGAATGGGCATTAAAATGGCAAATGAGACTCAATGTGAGCAAGTGTAAAGTGATGCATATTGGGGCAAAAAATCCCAACTTCACATATACACTGATGGGATCTGTGCTGGCAGCGACAAACCAAGAAAGGGATCTTGGGGTGGTAGTGGATAGCTCAATGAAGATGTCAACCCAGTGTGAGGCTGCTGTAAAAAAGGCAAATTCCATGCTGGCCATAATTAGACGAGGAATAGAGAATAAAGCTGCTGATATCATACTGCCCTTGTACAAATCTATGGTGAGACCACACTTGGAATACTGTGTACAGTTCTGGTCACCACACCTAAAAAGGATATTACAGAGCTTGAGAAGGTACAGAAAAGAGCAACCAAAATGATTAGGGGACTAGAGGAACTGTCCTATGGGGAGCGGTTAGGACGCTTAGGGCTGTTTAGCTTGGAAAGAAGGCGGCTAAGGGGTGACATGATAGAGGTCTATAAAATTATGCATTGTTTGGAAAGAGTGGACAAGAAGAAGTTTTTCTCCCTCTCCCATAATACTAGAACACGAGGTCATCTGTTGAAGCTGGAGGGTGAGAGATTCAAAACAGATAAAAGGAAGTATTGTTTCACACAATGCATAGTTAAATTGTGGAACTCCCTGCCCCAGGATGTGGTGATGGCTGCCAACTTGGAAGGCTTTAAGAGGGGAGTGGACATATTCATGGAGGAAAGGGGTATTCATGTCTGTTAGTTAAAATGGATACTGGTCATGCTGCATACCTATTCTCTCTAGTATCAGAGGAGCATGCCTATTATATTGGGTGCTGTGGAATACAGGCAGCACGGTGCTGCTGCAGTCGTCTTGCTTGTGGGCTTCCTAGAAGCACCTAGTTGGCCACTGTATGAACAGACTGCTGGACTTGATGGGCCTTGGTCTGATCCAGTAGGGCCTTTCTTATGTTCTGGCATTTTTTTTAGTTGGAGGGTATATCCCTCTACACAGAACTGGGTGAGCCCTGTCTTTTAAATAACCCTTATGCTTGATGCAGAATTGCAGATCAACCCACTGAATGTTTGTCAGACCAAGTTGGCTCGGATTACACTACTGTGTCCTCAAAAGGGCCCCAACTATGGGGCCCTATCAAAACCTGTTAAAGATAGAAAAATGGGAGAATACATAGAGCTTTGCATCTGAGCAAAGGCAAATAGCCAAAACCCGAAAAAGCCGAATATCTAGTCGCCTTTTTCAGGAATCACCTATTCAACTTCAGGCAGATTCCCAGGTTTTTGGTATTTGGTCTACCTGAAACCAAAATGCCGAAATGACTAATTTTGGGTTTATTTTAAGTTTGGTTATATCGGTATGCACAACCCTAGTGACGGACTCTAATCTGGTGAAGCAGGTTGGTTTCCCCACTCCTGCAATGAACCCAGCTGGATGACCTTGGGCTACTCACAGTTTTCTTAGAGCTCTCTCAGCCTCACTTTCCTAACAAGGTATCTGTTGTGGAGAGAGGAAAGGAAGGAGAATGTAAGCTGGTTTTATTCTCCTTAAAAGGTAAAGAAAATCAAGGTATAAAAACCAACTCTACTTCTATCTGCAGATTTGGCACACTTGGGAATTAGATGTATATATATAGATATATAGATTAAATACAACAGCAAAGAAAATTTTTACCACATCCAACTGTGCATGCTTTACAGAAGTCACTCAGAAACCATCTTAATTTATGTGATTGAGAAGTGGCTGAACGTTTTAACAGCCATTTTGTGATAAATTTCTCCCTGTAAACAGTGTGTTAGGAACAATGAAGGAGAACATGCAATAATGAATAAATTATTGACAAGGAGCAATCAGAAAAAAAACATTGTTCTGGAGGAATCCCAGATAAACGCCCCTTCGTCTGTGCTGTACATAGCGCATTACAGCGTGCAAGCATATATGACTGTCTTAATTTAGGTATTGTCAGCATACAAATATAGGATGGAAATTCAAATTTGCCTAAGTATTTGATTCCCAGATGGACCGGGAACATTTCTGTCTGGCATCTTGGATTAATAGGCAGAATACAATCCAAGTAGTAGCCCTCCTCAGGCTCTGCTCCAAAAACCTCCTGCTGGTGGCAAAGAGGGACCTAGCAACCCTTTCCAGCCACCATGTGGAAGTTGGCAACCCTAGTTCCACAGAGCTGTAAGACGGAGATGTTCCCCCAGGATTATGGATGAGGGCAGCGATGGTTCCCCACCCTCCCATCACTGCCTTTTCTCTTCTGTCTTCAAACATCACATTCTCCCCCCCCCCAGTTGCTATAGGTTTCTTGCCACCACCTAGGATTGCCAGATCCAGAAGAAGAAGAGTTGATTTTTCTATGCCGACTTTCTCTACCATTTAAGGGAGAATCAAACCGGCTTACAATCACCTTCCCTTCATACGAACATAAGAAAGGCCCTGCTGGATCAGACCAAGGCCTATCAAGTCCAACAATCTGTTCACACAGTGGCCAACTAGGTGCCTCTAGGAAGCCCACAAGCAAGATAACTGCAGCAGCACCAGGGGAACTGATCTCTCTCACCTGGAGATCAATTGTAACAGCGAGAGATCTGCAGTGACCACCTGGAGGTTGGCAACCCTACCCTGGCCACCAGTAGGGGAATGGGGGAGTAGGGTTGCCAGATCCAGGTTGGGAAACTCCTGGAGATTTGGGGATGGAGCCTAGGGAGGACAGGGACCACAGTGGCACACAATGCCATAAAGCCCACCCTCCAGATCATCCATCTCTGTAGTCTGGAGATGAGCTGTAATTCTGGAGAATCCCCAGGCCCGACCTGGGGGCTGGAATCCGTAGGTGAGAGGCTTCAAGCAGAGAGAGCACGGGATCTGCTTTCTGCTCCAAGCATTCAGATCATATGAACAAGAGTTTCAGAGACTTGTTGAATCTGGTTGTGAATTTAGAAATTATTATTCAAGAATAGTATTGTCGAAGGCTTTCACGGTCAGAGTTCATTGGTTCTTGTAGGTTATCTGGGCTGTGTGACCGTGGTCTTGGTATTTTCTTTCCTGACGTTTTGCCAGCCACAGCTGCTGGCGAAACGTCAGGAAAGAAAATACCAAGACCACGGTCACACAGCCCGGATAACCTACAAGAACCAACGAATAGTATGTTCAGGCCTCTTTTTACCATGATCAGAACCAGATTTCAACTGGCAGCTTTCGTCCTGGCACTAAATTAAACAACAAAATCCTTGTATGTTTCCTGAACTTCTTTTTCTCCTGGATGTACTGAATGGTTATAATTTTATTTGGATCCAGTTATTCCAAGGTGTTCCCCCCCCCCACTAAAATTTGGTCAGTTCTTGCACCACAGCCCAGCTTGCAAATGGCAAGAGTTTAGTTCTTTGCCAAAATGACACCATTCATTTTATAAACCGCGAGACAGTGTTTTGTTACATGGCAGAAAGCAAGCAATAAAAGATATACACGTAACCAAACTTTATTATGACGTTAAACTGCCATCATATTTCATTAAGCCTATGCTCTGAGGCATGTTCAAGTTTACTGCCAGCAAAGTAACTCACTGAAATCTAGGAAGCTTCCTCCGCTTTATTGAGCTAGAGTGGTTCTTGTGATTAGGTCACATCATTTGGAAAGGATAAATAAGCGACATCAAATCCTACAGTTTGGAGGCTAAATAAAATCTTGTAAAAAGACTTCCAGAATCATAAAAGACGTTCTTTATTTGTAGTCCTTAGATGGCATTTTGCCAGTGAGTAACTAGCTAGACACACATTTTGACATTAATTTCATGGGCTCAGAGCATTTCCAGCTTTCCTATCACCTCTTGTTGTTATCCTAGATGCTATATATATGTGATCTCTCTCTCACTCTCACTCTCTCTCTCTCTCTCTCTCTTATCTGTCTATCTGTCTATCTGTCTATCTGTCTGTCTATCTATCTATCTATCTATCTATCTATCTATCTATCTATCTATCTATCTATCTATCTATCTATCTATCTATCTATCTATCTATCTATCTTCCCTCCATGGAATCCCTAGCCATGAGAGTACTATTGGAACAGAGAACACATGCTATTTTAATTGTACCAGTGCCTTCAAATGCAGTCCTTTTGTTTCCTCTCATATGCATTTCCCATTTGTGATGCATAACATCACAATAAACATCAAACTTCATCAGCCTGTCTAGCCCTACTTCTCCTTCTTTATAGACCATCCTGGGTTCTGGGTTCTGGTCAGGCTGAGATGCAAAACAATGTTGGGAACTGTCTCACATAGAGGGGGAAATTATTTGCAGAATTATCCATTTATTTACTTACTTACTTTATGCACCGCCTTTCTGCCCAATGGGGACTGAAATGGCTTATATTGTTTTCCTTTCTTACATTTTATCCTCACAGCAGTCCTTTGAGGTTGGATGGGCCAAGAGTGGGACCAGCCCAAGACCACCCCACAAGCTTCCATGGCAGAGTGAGGATTTGAACCTGAGTCTCCCAGTTTCTAGTCTGATCTGCTAACTAATAAAACATACTGGCACACTTTATCCTTAGGATGGCAACCCTACCTGGGTAATGGGTTCTCCCCTGTTCTGGGGTTACACTCTCCCTAACGGAGCAGGTTTGCAGCTTGGAGTGCTCCTGGTCCTGGGCTTTGTGTTGGATAAAAATGTGGCAGCGGTGGCCAGGGGTGCCTTTCATTAGCTTCAGCTGGCGTTGAGCCAGCTGCAGCCCTTCCTGAACAGAAAAGATCTTGCCACTGTGGTACACGCCCTGGTAACTTCTACGTTAGATTATTAGACAGTCTTCAAGGGGCTGCCCTTGAAGACTATCTGGAAGCTGTAGTTGATACAGGATGCTGCAGCCAGATTGTTGTCTGGAGTGGGTCATAGGGGCCATGAGACCCAGTCTTGTTCCACCTTTACTGGCTTCCAATTTGCTTCCAGGCTCAATTCAAACTTCTGGTATGGCCTGGAACCAGCATATGTTAAGGTATGTCTTCAGCATATGTTAAGGTATATGAACCTACCCACTCATTACAGTCATCCTTGGAGGACCTGCTTTGGTTGCCCCCGCCATCTGAGATAAGACCAGTGATAACCCAAGAACAGGCCTTCTCAGTGATGGTACCAAAAGTTTGGAACTACATTGCCAGGGGAATACATCTGCCTTCCTTTATCAGTGTAATTTGTTAGCATGTGAAGAATTTTCTGTTCCCTTTGTTGTACCCCCAATAATAGTTATTGGGCCTCCTTCTTGTTTATGCTTTTTAATTGAATTTTATATTTTAACTGTATTTTAATCATTTAAATGTTTATTTTTGCTACCTTGTAGACTGTGATTGGATGGAAAGGTGGCATTGAAATGTTCTAAATAAAATATAAGAAAATAAGAAAATAATAAAAAGTACAAAGTGGAACTATTTTGACACACCTTTAGTGCAAGTAATTAGTGAATATCCCCCGCAGTGAATAGTGACAGTTTTGCGGTTTTAACTTGATGTATTTCAACTCATGTGTTCAACTACGTTTTTAATAGTGTGTGTTTATATTTTATAAGCCACCTTGGGCATTGTGCAAAGGCAGGATAGAAATGGTTTAATTAAATAAATAAATTTCCTGAATCTTGTCAAAAATGATGGGTGTGATACACAATTGAAGCCTGTTCCCTCTGCAAAAAGCAAGCACCAGGTTTAGAAACCTCTGTGCACATCTTGTGATTCAGTAAGTAGTTTTAGACAAAATGTTAGCCCAGCCCTGTCCTTATCCAGGATACTAATTGACTATTGATTGTATCCCAGAAAAAACTGAACAATTTTTGTTCATGATTCCTTTATTGAGAATGCAGAGTAATTTACTTATAGGCTGCAAAAAAAATCAGACATCTTTGCCTCAGCCTGTCCTTGACTGCAGCATCCACTGCTGTTACACAAGGGTAAAGAGCACTTATTGATTAGTGTCCAAGTAGAAGAGTTCACAATGTGGATGTAAGGAGAGCTTCCATGCCAATTCACAGACATCCTTGGTGTCTTCTATTATGCTTGTGCAACCTTGCCGTTAGGGTTGCCAACCTCCAGGTACTGGGGCAACCCAAAACAGCACTATGACAATTTTCTTATGCAAAGAATTAGTGAATTTTATAATAGTGAAAAGGTGCAAAATAAATATATACAAATATATACAAAATGGAGGTACAACAAGATACAAAATTTACAATATGCAATCCAGTAAATATGACCATTGAAAGGATATCACAGATCCTAATTTGACAGGTAAGTCAAAATACATGAACCATCAAGGTGTCTTTTGATATAAAGTCTTTGGTAATTCCAAAATTTGTTTTTAGGTTTCAAGCAACTGCATATAGTACAACTGGAGCAAAGCCACGAAAGGAAGATGTCAGGACGTGTCGTCTAGATCGGGACCACTTTTCGCTTATGGCTTCATCAGCTACCTGTATCTGTGTACCATAAACAACACAATACATAATAACATCAAACATGCTTATAAATATTAATAAATTATGACTATGCCACCATAAAAGGTTGTATGAAAATTCTTACCAGAAATGGAAGTATAAATACCCTAGTACAGTGATGGCGAACCTTTTAGAGACCGAGTGCCCAAACTGCAACCCAAAACTTACGTATTTATCACCAAGTGCCAACACGGCTATTTAACCTGAATACTGAGGTTTTAGTTTAGAAAAAACAACTCATAACACCTGGTCTCCCGGAGCAGGGATCACTTGCTTCTCTCTCTTTCTCACGCGCGTGCGCACGCTTTCTCCTGGGGGCCAGGTCTACCAGCCCGGATGACCTGGCCTCCAGTGGAAGGCTTTTTCCAGGGGCCAGGCCTACCAGCCCGGATGACCTGGCCTCCCAGAGCAGGATGGGGGGGGTGTTTTCAACCGAGCGGTTCAGGGAAGGGGGGGGAGCGGTTCAACGGGGAGTCCAGGGAAGGGCAGGGCTTTGAACCGCTCCGGTTAAGAGAAGAGGGGGAGCAGATGGCTTTTCCTGGCTGGCTGGCTGGCTGGATGTTGATTCTCCCTCCCCTCTGTAGCTCACCTCTGCCTCTCGAAGACGCCCCAGCTGCGGGCTTCCGACGGCCGCCCCGGCGCAGAGCTGGACGAGAGGCAGCCAAAGCAGGCGCCGGAGCGGAGAGAGGGCCATCGCCCAGCCGGTGCCGCTTTGCCAGCCCGGCTGAGTTGCAGGCTCCCCTCCTCCTCCCCATCCGGCTGGGATGGCTGAGCACACCCCGTCGGGGACAGGAGGCAGGCAGCGGGCGGAGGGAGAGGACCTCACTTTTCTCTACCTTTAAGGAGTCTCAAAGCAGTTTACAATTACCTTCGCTTTCCCTCCCCACAACAGACACCTTGTGAGGTATGTGGGGCTTTAAGAGTTCTTGGAGAACTGTGACTAGCCCCAGGTCAGCCAGCAGGCTTCACGTGGAGGAGTGGGGGAATCAAACCCAGTTCTCCAGACTAGAGTTTGCCACTCTTAAATTACTACACCACGATGGGCCTGAGACTTTTGAGAACGTTCCAGATTCAAGTTCAGTTTGTTTTATGAATTGGTTCATGAATTCCTTATGAGTGTGAATATTAATAGTGTGACCCATAACATCTCAGATTAGCACTCTCAGTGGCCCAGTGCATGTGTGAGTGATATGAAGCTGCTATAGAGAGAGAACAAGCAGCCATGAACCTCCTGGCTTCTAAGAGCTATAAAACTCTTAGATTGTATTTCACTTACAAAAAACAAGAGTAATGGGTATCCCATTGACACCCCCAGATTTTCATAGCAGAACAGGTAAAAATTGTTACTAGCTGTCCTGTGTGAAATTGACTCTCCTTGATGCTCTGTCCTGGTGGACTGTCATCACCATAGCAGCAGAGCAATATGCCATAGTTGGCAGTAGAGACGCTGAGCCTTAATGAGTTGAATTATTTTCCTTTTGAGGTTACAACTCTGGAAAGCTTTGCACTCTCAATTGCTATTCTGCAGAGAGGGGAACTAGTGTTATCAATCACCTTTGCATTTTAAGAAACTTGGGCTGAGCACATCTTACCAAATACATCATTGACGGTGTTAAGTCTGCGTGGGAAGGATTCACAAGATCAGAGACGGAGTTCGACAACACAGCTTTATTTGATTTCAGCACAGAACTAGCTTACACACTGAACGTGCCCTGCTTATATGCCCCCCTGGCCGCCTGCGGCCACTCCCCCACTGATCCGTGATAGGGGGGAATACCCTCTCGGTGACCAATGGGACATGCTGGCTTAGGACCAATAGGATCCGTTTGCTTAGCCAATAGGGCGAGCAGGGTTTAGGATCCTTCGTGCAGAACTCAAGCTCCTAAGTCTCCCCTTGCTTACTACCCTACTAAATACATACACAACAGACGGGATGGAACTGATAATACAGGGTGATCTTTCTTAACACAAATCATTATAGGTTTCAATGGCTGAATGTATCTCTTTCTATTGCTTCAATAACTGGGTTCCCTGACTTGTAAATTCCAGGACATGCAAAAGCTCGATCTAAGTTCGGAGATTCCTGCTTGTGGAAAGCATCCAAGGAACTTCAAGTTTGGCAAAAGAGCAATATTTTGCAAGAGGCAGGGCAAGACCACACAATCCTAGGTTTCCTCCAGCCTCTACCTAAAGCAACCTTGCAAGGAAAGAAGAAAGAGCAAGAGTCCAGTAGCACCTTAAAAACTAACAAAATTGTTGGCAGGGTATGAGCTTTCATGAGTCACATCTCAGTTCTTCCGATACAGCTAGAATCTGAGTCCATCTAACCTTAAGTAGAGAAGAGTGAACACATTCACTGGGACTCACATATAATATATAAAAGGGTTTGTCAGGGGATTTTCCCATCACACGGTGAGTAGGGTTGCCAGGCCCCCCTTCGCCACCAGTGGGAGGTTTTTGGGGTGGAGCCTGAAGAGGGGAGGGTTTGGGGAGGGGAGGGACTTCAATGTCATGGAGTCCAATTTAACTTTCCAATTTAACCTTTAACTTTCATGCTCACCTTTTCGCATCCATTCTGTCCTTTTGAGACCTACATTCAAACCTTTTGCGGTCCTCATGAGACGTCACCTACTAGGGCCGTGTTGGCGAACCCATGGCACTCGTGCCACTTCCAGCACGCTGAGCCCTCTCTGCCGGCACGCGCGGGTAAGTTGAGCAGCTGGGTGGCGAGGGCTTTGAACTGCTCCGCGCTGCCTGAGCGGTTCAAAAACTTCCTCTTCCCTGGACTCCCCGCCGCTGAGCTCCCCTTCCCTGGACTCCCCGCCAGGAAGAGCTCTTTCCCCAAAGAGAAAAAGCAACTTTTCAAAAGAGATTGCAGAAGGAGGCGGGAGAGGTGGCAGGGAGAGGTCCTCTCCCTCCGCCCGCTGCCTGCCTCCTGTCCCCGATGGGGCGTGCTCAGCCATCCCAGCCGGATGGGGAGGAGGAGGGGAGCCTGCAACTCGGCCGGGCTGGCAAAGCGGCACTGGCTGGGCGATGGCCCTCTCTCCGCTCCGGCTTTGGCTGCCTCTCGTCCAGCTCTGTGCCGGGGTGGCCGTTTGAAGCCCGCAGCTGGGGCGTCTTCGAGAGGCAGAGGTGAGCTACGGAGGGGAGGGAGAATCAACATCCAGCCAGCCAGCCAGCCAGGAAAAGCCATCCGCTCCTCTCCTTCCCTTAACCGGAGCGGTTCAAAGCCCTGCCCTTCCCTGGACTCCCTGTTGAACCGCTCCCCCCACTTCCCTGAACCGCTTGGTTGAAAGCCCCCCCCCCCCACCATCCAGCTCCGGGAGGCCAGGTCATCCAAAGTGGTAGACCTGGCCCCTGAGAAAAGCCATCCGCTGGAGGCCAGGTCATCCGGGCTGGTAGACCTGGCCCCCAGGAGAACGCGTGCGTGAGAGAGAGAGAGAGAGAGAGAGAGAGAGAGAGAGAGAGAGAGAGAGAGAGAGAGGCAAGTGATCCCTGCTCCGGGAGACCAGGTGTTATGAGTTGTTTTTTCTAAACTAAAACCTCAGTATTCAGGTTAAATAGCCGTGTTGGCACTTGGTGATAAATACGTAAGTTTTGGGTTGCAGTTTGGGCACTCGGTCTCTAAAAGGTTCACCATCACAATCCTAGATAAACCGTCTCTGATTACATGACCTGTCTTTTGTCATGCTCTTGTTCCTGATGTTGATGGTTTTTTAATGATGATGTAGTCCTTCTTTCATGTCTGATTTTTCTAATTCCATTGACCTTGAGTCAGGATTCTTAATCCAATCCGAGATCCACACTAGTTCTTCTGCTTGATAGTATAATTTTATATTCGGCAGTGCTAATCCTCCTCTTTTCTTTTCATCTGGTAATACTTTAAATCTAATTCTTGATTTCTTGCTATTCCAGATGAATTTGTTTATCTGTTGTTGCCAGCTCTGTTGACTTCTTTGTATCCTCTCTCTGTCTGAGAAAGGTGCCAATTGAGAATCCATCTCCTTTGCAACCTTGAGTGGTAGTTTTGCCTGTGTGAAAGCACAAACCTAAAAGTGACCAGGGTTTTCATGCGACAACTTCGAAACAGTGCACCTGCTCAGGTATGAGTCAGTGAGTGGTAATGTATGAGATATAAGGAGAGTATGAATTTTTTTCCACCCAAAAATGTGGCAGAAATAATTTTCCACTCTCATGTCAGACAGGTTTAGCAGAGGAAGAGACAAGCAGGCACAGCATTCAGCTGTTCTGATTTCCTGTTTGGTGTTTGGTAGCTCAGATTCCCCCCCCCCCTCTGGCATCTGACCAGGACAGGAAAGAGGGTGCCTGCAATAGCTGCTACCCATCCTCATCCTATGAAGGAAGGAAGGAAGCACAATTTGCAATATAGAAGATATTTGAGATTTTTGCTTAGTAGAAGCCAAGACTAACCATGCAATCCTGAAGGTGGGGGTGGAGCTGCATAGGCAGCGGTGTGACCCCTGCACTGGCATCCGTGCCACTTGCACTATCCAAAGTGGCATGGATGCTGACCCAGGACGGTGTGACCCCTGCACTGGCATCCATGCCACTTGCACTATCCAAAGTGGCATGGATGCTGACCCAGGACTACTTATGCCTGCTCTGGTGAGCAACATGATAGCTTGAGGTTTTGGCACCAGTGCTGCGTCCCAGCAGTATTTTTCTGGCACAAGTGCCGGCCTGCACCGGCATGCAGGGGGGCATTCCCAGGGGTGGAACTGATGTTATTCAGCACCCATAGCCCTTTTACCCCAGAACACACTGTTTTACAGGTGTCGAGTTATGCCTGCAAAGTAGCTGGCATAGTCCCATGAAACTCAGTGGGGGGATTTCATGGGGTTTTATCAAAAGTGCATTTTTAATTTTTATTTTCAGGCCAGGAAGCCTCTCAGGAGGCGGTGTGGCGCCGCCATCCCCAGCCATGAACTAATTACCCGCCTTTAGGATTGGGGGCCCCAGCCAGATTTAGCAAGACAACTGAATTTTCTTCAAGACTTTCAGTCATTCATGTCATTGCTAATCCTATTAAATGGAAGATGGCATCAGTCAGTCAAAATCTATGTAAAAAGTAAATGCTATATAAAAGATCAGTATATGGCTGCCAATATTTATGCCTCATTCCATGAAGGACTTAAAATACCTATTAAAATACTATACATGAAGACAGTTCATTGCAATGCCTGTATTTAAGTGGCTCTTTGAGCCTCTGACCTAATTCCTTTCCCTGCCTTCCTATAACTCTAGCAATGGCACTTATTGGTATGGAGGTTTCAGGGTCAGAATGGATGGGAGAAATTATTCATCTGACTATCTCCTAAAGGAGCTTTCTGCAGAAGGCAGATGAGAAGAAATGAAGAACTGGAATGATAAGTCAGATATTTCTTCTGATTTTCTTAAAGGCAAAATAAATTCTTCCTTTTAAAAAAAAAGCTATACTGCTGAGTTAATTTCCCTGCTGCTCAATGCATTACAGGAAGCTGAACTAAGAAAGTTTGGCAGTGCTCTGGTGCACAGTCACATGAGTTCTACTATGTGGGTCTTGACAAAGTAATATTGTCACTTTCAGACTATCCATTTAACATTGGGTGGAAAGATGTGGCCTAAGGGATAGGAGAATCAGGGTACAAACCGTAGATCCTGCTGCCTTTATATTATTTTTATCTGCTGAGTAGATCACTTAGCAAGAAAATGAATAATATAATATAGGCTAAATTGGGTAATCCAAAGCTTCAGAAAACCCAAAATCTAATAAAATAAAAGAGGCATTTTACAAAATATGCATTTACAGCTAATTATGCTTCATCTCTGGTTCCACTCACATACTGCTTGTAGGTCAAAAGCCGCTAGTTTGACAAGCTGTTGAAGTGTATCCCAGAGATTTTCATGTGATTTGCACAGTTTCTAAAAGACACATAGTTTAAAAAAAATGCTTGGGATTTTTGATTTACTATTTAGGTATGCATTTGTGTCTCCCATGACTGCCCATGAATCCAATTATTCTTATAATCAGTTATTTTAATCACTTCTTGATTAGATGTTGCTGACTGTGGTGCAGACCTACTCAGCTATGGTACAGACCTGCTCAGAATGGAGCTATGCTTGAGACAAATTTGTCCAGGGAATGTAAACATAATCTAATCAATACAGCTCCTTGCATGTAATCAGGGCAGTTTGAGCATGGTAATTCCACCTGGAAATTAGATTTGTGTCAAATTTATCAAATTTGTTTGTAATCACGGTTGTTATCAAATTTCACAACCTTGATTCAAGGTTGTAATCAGGGTTGCTACCAAATTTCACAACTTTGATTCAAACATCCTGATGTAGTGGTGCAGTGGTTAACAAGTGCTGGTTTGGAGTGATGGACTCTGATTTGGAGAATCAGGTTTGATTCCCTGTTCCTCCACATGAGTAGTGGAGTCTAATCTGGTGAACTGGATTTGTTTTCCCACTCCTACACATGAAGCCAGCTAGGTGACCTTGGGCTAGTCACAGCTCTCTCAGTCCCATCTACCTCACAGGGTGTCTGTTGTGGGGAGGGGAAGGAAAGGTGATTGTAAGCTGGTTTGATTCTTCCTTAAGTGATAGAGAAAGTTGACATAAAAAACCAACTCTTCTTCTCTTCTTCATTTTGCTTCTTCCTTGCTTGGATTGTGCCTTTGGATCTTTCTGTTTGGGCAATTTTCTGATTCCTCGTGTTATATGTTCCCCATGCATGTTTTTCAACATTATTAATGTGTTAGACACCATGATAAATTATGAATGAACTGCACAAAAGAAACAAAGAGTGTTGTCAATCCCAGCCTTTAAAATGGGCTAACTCAAACTGTTCACAGTGGCAATGTATGGGAACAAGCAAGGACACTGTCCTCCTTCCATACTTGTGCCCAACTTGGCTTTATGTGTAGCAGAAGAATTATTTCCCTTTCAGTCTCCCTGATGAAAAGCTCTGTGCAACTCAAGAACATCCATGCTATGACACCAGCAAATGTCGGTCCAATAAATGATGCCACTATCTTCTCTTACAGTGCATTCCTTGCCTCTGGCTCCTGACACTCGTAGGCCTATCTCCATGGACATTTTGGGACAGCTGTTGGGTTGTCTAGAGAGGGTCTAGAGAGGGTATGCTGGTCACCTTTTGAAGTCACCCTCTTCGAGGCTGCCTTTACAGTGGCTTTTTATGGTGCTATGAGAATTGGGAGCTTGTGGAGAGATCGCAGAGGGACAAGTCTGATCGCTCCTTATGGCTAGGTGACATCATGCTATCAAGGAGGGAGTTCCAAATTATTATAAGGCACTCCAAAACAAATCAGATGGGGAGGGGCGCTCTGGTGTGCTTGCAGGCAGCAAAAAGTAAGGGCCCATGCCCGGTGAGGGCCATGAAGACCTTTTTGGCGGTCCGACCTGAGCAATATGGCCCTTTGTTCATTCATAAGAATGAGTTGTTCTTAACCAGATTCCAAATTATTCAGGTTTTCTGGAAAGGTTTGAAGGATATTGTCTTATTGCCAGCCAGGTTCAGGGCCCATTCCTTTAGAATTGGGGTGGCAACAATGGCTGCTAGCCTGGGTTTCCCGGCTCGGAAGATACCGGCCATTGGCAGGTAGAGATCAGGGGCTTTCAAGGGTTATATTCGACTTCAGTTAAATACTGTCTAACTTCTTGTTTTGAGTTTCAGCTTTTCAGTTAAAATGCGTGTGGATATGTGGCCACAGTATTGTTCACTGGGCCAGTCGTTATACAGCTTCTTCATGTTGGGGACGGCATCTGGGTTTTGAAGTCTCACCTCAGATTTATTGGATGGGAGTCAGGGGCATGCGATGGTCTTCACTTTTGCTGATGCGGAAGGCACAACGTTATGGGGCTCCTGACGCTCTCGTCATCCAGCTCGGTAAAAACAACTTGGGGGAATGGACGGGGAAGAACTTGTCCGATGTGGCTTGAGAGCTGTGATGGCCCATTTTCCCAGAACAATTATTTGCTGGTCAGATATGCTTGAAAGAAGGTCGTAAGAAAACAAAAACAGCACACAAATAACAATGCAGTATAAATATAAGTGCAATAGTGAAAAGTGAATAACTAAATGAATGACCAACAATACACAAATATATACAAATATACAACAAATGTACAGACTAACAAGAATGTCCTTTTATCCAAGGTAAGTAAAATGTTGAACAATCCTATAATGCATAATATATTTTTTTTCAGAATATTGGTTCAAGGTAAGTAAATTGCATAAGAATCAATAGAAACAGACTGGGAACAAGGTCCACAGCAAGAACAGCCGGAGAAGGTATGGACGTGTTGTCTAGATCGCTGTCCACGTTTCGCCAGAGGCTTCATCAGCTGATCATTTTCTGTACATAATAAAAATATGTTTTTCACATAATAAAAATATTTTTTTAAATACCATTGCCTAATAAATAATATACCTTGGTAAATGGGAAAGCATACCATCAGAAATTGAACTTTGCTCACCTCAAGAGAAGTAATAATGTACACAAGTCATTACCATATTAGGCACGAATTTCCAGCAGCCTGACAGGCTCTTCAGTAAGATCAATGTTAAGATGTATGAGCAATGCTCAACAGTGTGTGAGATAAGATTCAAAATCCAGGTGAAGGTAATAAGGTAACGCAGCTTACCAGGGAAGAATTGCTTAAGGGATCAGGCAGAAATTCAGTGCTTACAAGAAGCAAGAAAAATCAATTTCAGTGTTTAGTCCAGTAGGAGAAAGAGTCTGGAATAAGAATATGAACTTAGTTTCCATTTGCAACAAAATCTTTTGAATGTTTTGCTGATCATAGGGTCGCCCCCGATATTGCCACAGAACGCAAAAAGACATATCATTTTCAGAATGACCTTTCTCTAGAAAATGAGAAGTTAACGGTGCCTCTAAAACATGAGTGCGTATTCTAGACCTATGTTCGCATATGCGAGTTCTGATAGTTCTAATCGTGCTGCCCACGTACATTAATTGACATTTACAAAAAATACAATCAACGACCTGTTTTGAGGCACAATTTGAAAACTGACGTAAAGTAAATTTGAAGCCAGTAGTAGTCGAGGTAAGTTCTTTAATTGGTAGGCAAAGATTGTACACGGAGCAACTGAAGAGTTACTGAAGAGCTTGTCAGGCTGCTGGAAATTCGTGCCTAATATGGTTTTCAGGATTGAAAATCACTTCTGAAAAGAGAGCTTTTCCTCCTGCACAGAGTTACAAACTGAAAGTATTATTCCTTGAGGTTAAAAGTATGCACAATGTTTGATAGATGTTTTGGATTTGTTTGTTCCTCTTCTAAATATGCTCTGAGCCAGTTACCGCAGCAATGATTGGTTCCAGTTCAGTTATACCACTGGTTTCTTAATCCAGAGTTTAAATTACTTCTTGACACATCATAGGATAGTCCTGACATTGTGCCAGAGGAGATTGTGTTTGGCGGGGAGGATTAGATCACACCCCATGACCCACCACAGGCCTCACCCCTTTTCACTCTCAACGTAACTTGGGAGTAGAGCGCAAAGTATTCAGTGGAAAATGTGTCAATGCACTCAGGAATCTGAGCAAACAGCATCCATGTGCATACAGTGGCTTGTAGCCTACTACTCCCCTCAGGCAAGTCTGAAGTTTTCCTTTGGCTTTAGGAGACTTCCTCCAATGGAAGAGACTCTTCCACCAGAAGAAGAGTCATTTTCGTTGTTGGAAATATCCTCAGGGCAGAGGAAGGTTTCAGCCTTGTTTGAGCAGAGTAGTAGGGTGCAAGCAATTGTTTATAATACATTTACTTTGAATCCTCCTTGTTCATGGTGTACACAGTGGTGTAGTGGTTAAGAGTGGTGGACTCTAATCTGGAGGATGAGGTTTGATTCCCCACCCTTCCACACTAGTGGCAGACTCTAATCTGGTGAACCAGATTTGTTTCCCCACTCCTACACATGAAGTCTGTTGGGTGCCCTTGGGCTAGTCATACCTCTCAGCACATTATGTGCAGGCAAGGACAAACAAGGCTGGTGGCAGCTAGCTGGGTTTGGAGCCAGGGTGATTTTCCAGGAAAAGGTGGCTTTAACAGGCTGCCTAGTTAGGGTTGCCAACCTCCAGGGGGTGACTGCTATTTCAACTGATCTCCAGGTGATAGCAATCAGTTCACCTGGAGGAAATGGTTGCTTTCAAAGGTGGACTCTGTGACATTAAATCCCTTGAAGTGCCCCCCTTCCCAAACCCTGCCTTTCAGGCTCCACCCCCAAAATCTCCAGGTATTTTCCCACCTGGAGATGACAACCCTATGCCCAGTGCAGCCCGCCCTCAGTTAAATATTACTGTAATGTATGTAATAGGAAAACAAGCCTCATGCTGAGCTTGGGGTTTTCCCCCAGGCTCCTACACCCGTGTGTTCTATTGGACAATGGTTTAAGGCCGACCAATCACAGACTTGGGGGAAGGGCCCCGGGTGGCTGGGTTGGCATATAAGCCGGGTTTGTTGCACAGTTCACAAGTTCAGTTCTAGTTCACTCAATAAAGCAGTTGTTGTTGGAACTCCGTCTCCGGTCTCGTGTATCGCCCATGCGTATATTACAATTGCCATAGTTCACTGATAGGCTGCCAGCTCCCGGTTGAGAAATGCCTGGAGATTTTTGGAGTGGGGTTTGGCAAAGGCAGGAATTCAATGCCATAGAGTCAAATTCAAATTCAATACCTTTATTGGCATAAATAAAGCGATTCTACTTAAAATTTGCCAGGCTGAAGGCAACATAGCCTAAAATATCAACACAATTGCCGCATCATCAGAGAGAGCGCACTGTATGCAAAAGTCCGTTTAGTGCGGCATAGTTAATGCAATTACGAGAAATCTGGCTACTGACCAAGTTACATGGGGGTTACAATCATTTAATAGCTAGCGTACAAGCCCTGCGTCAGTTTGGGCTCGGCTTCAGTTTAGGAGGGGTTCTATATATTTTTCTCTAGCCGAAGCATGAAGTTCACGGTGGAGAAGGATATGAGCAACCGATTCTGGTTGTTTTTTAGAGCATGAATAGGGAGAATATGGATAATTTCAGGGAGAAATTGGGTAAAGAGAAATTAAGAGAATTGCTCTCAAGTACAAATTAATGGCAGTCTTGGTTGCACACAGAAAAGGTTTGATGCGTGAAAGCAGCAAAGGGTGCTTGAAAATCCTTTTGGATGCTTTTTCTTTTAACCTGTGTATACCAGCTCAACACAAAAGGCTATTCAAGCCAATTCAAGGACATTTCATCAATACAGATGACATCTGGTGCATCTGGGACCTACTTATTACATACAATTATCTTTTCATTATCAAAGAATTCGTTATATTAGAATAGTTTAGGGGTGCCATCTCAATCACTACCCAACAAGGATTTTTAAGATTTCCAATATTGTCAATATCAGGTATACATTGAGTTGGATCCAAACTATATTTTCCAATGGAAGAATGCAACTTTCCTGCCTCTCCTCTCCCACCACCGCTCCCCAATCTCTACAAATGGCTGCTCCTGGGGGAATAGGAGATGACATGATGGGAGGTAGGTTGCCAAACTCCAGGTGGCACCTGGGGATCTCCCACTATTACAGTTTATCTCCAGATGACCAAGATCAGTTGTCTTGGAGAAAATGGCTGCTATAGAGAGTGGACTCAATGGCATTGAACTCTGCTGAGGTCCCTCCCTTCCCCAAACTCTACTCCCCCCAGGCTCCACCCCCAAAATTTTCAGGTATTTCCCAACCCAGAGCTGGCGAGCCTAATGGGGGGGAGATCTATGGTGGGAGGGTAGAATTGTTGGAAATTGTCAATTTACAGCCCATTCCTGAAAATTTTTGATGAAAGTCTTCAGGAGGCAGCGTGACCTCACCGCCAGCGTAAGTGCGTGTAAAACCGTGATTACATGCACTTATGCTGGCAACGAGGCCAGTCCCACTGGCAGCCGAGCACCACGGGACCACGCCTCACCCCTCCGCTGGAGCGGCCTCTCCATGGTGCAGGCCACAGCATAGAGAGGCTGTGCTAGCGCTGGGGGACAGGCCAGGGGGAGGTGCCGCTGGTTAGGCGGCTTCCTAGCCCGGTACAGCCGGTTACACCGGCACTGGGAACGGCAGTGCTGTGCCTGTTTTTGAGCAGGCGCAGCCTCGCTGTTTTCAATGGGGCTTTTAGCCCTGGTAAAACAAAACAAAATGCCGCAAAACCGCTTTTTGTTTTTGTTTTATGGCGTGCACGAATCGGCTTAGGAAGAGGCGCCGCTATGCCTCTTCCCCACCGACTCCGCATGCCATCATTTCAGGAATGGCCTGTTAGTCTGGATCAAACCCATTGTGTACATTCCATCCCCCCCAAAAAAACAAAAACAAAAACAGGTTCATTCTTGCAACCCAATCATAGGCACACTAACTTGGGAGTGCCATTAGAACATAAGAAAGGCCATGCTGGATCAGACCAAGGCCCATCAGGTCCAGCAGTCTGTTCACACAGTGGCTAACCAGGTGCCTTTAGGAAGCGCACAAGCAAGAAGACTGCAGAAACATTATCCTGCCTGTGTTCCACAACACCAAATATAATGGCTAATGGCCATGCTCCTCTGATGCTGTGGAGAATAGTTATGCATCATGACTAGTATCAATTTTGACTAGTAGTCATGGATAGCCCTATCCTCCATGAACATGTCCACTCCCCTCTTAAAGCCTTCCAAGTTGTCAGCCATCATTTTATTTATTTGTTTGTTTATTTTTATTAAAATAAATGGGTCTTATTTCCATGTCCCAAGTAAACATGGATAGAATTGGGCCCTTTGAAATTGCTGGAACTTGAGTGGCAAGGAACCATGTTTAGGACCTGAGTTCTCTTCCCCTTGGAATTCAATAGTACTTACACCATTCATGACCAAGACTTTCCCCCCTGCCTTCAGTGCAAGCCACACAACGACTTTTGCTGGAATGAACCTAAATCTACATGGGCCAGTTGTTGTTTTTTTCTGAAAATGTATTTACATTGTTCCAGCTCACCACATCTTCATAAGTTATTTCTAACATTTTTTTCTCTTTGAACAAAGTAATTTGATTCTGTTTGTTCACTGAAGGCCGGGGGAGTCTGACGTCTTCCAACATTTAGCCTTAGATTAATGGAGAGGGAGAGAGAGAGAGAGAAAGAGAGAGAAATCTTTCAGAAATAGCATTTCCTCGCCGTTGGAAGCTTCCACCTCCCAGTTATACTTACTCTGAACAGTAGGTAATATATATTTTTGAGGACAGCAACATCGCAGGGCAGGATGATCAAAAAAAGTATTAAAGCCCCGATCTTCCCACATCTGTCCGAGGATGCACCTTTTAGTTGAAACACCATCAGCAAATTGTAATGCACAGCGGGAAGTAAAAGGATTTTTTGGAAGAAAAACAACAGAGTCCAGAGTTCTATGATGTTCTCCCCAGCATGAGAGCACATCAGCAGCTGTCCAGCCATTGTGGAAAGTAGCAGCAGAAATAATCCTAAAGACAGATGGGTTTTAATGGAATCGGAGATCTGACTTCTCAAATCGCCAAGTTAGGTTTTGAACATTTCTAAGAATGGATGCCCATATACGTTTCCTTTTAGTGTTGCAATTTTTTTTTCCATATGGGTTTGAGCCTTCAGCCATTTTTTGGTAGCAACGCATAGCTTGCTTTGATTTGACACGTACCCGGTTGATTACACCTCGTGTGTGTTTGTATGCATGATGGGGTGTTTGTCATGTGCAGCAAAATTATTGCACTCAGGCTGGAATCCTACCCTCATCACTGCAGAGTGAGTCTCGCAATATTTAACCTAAAAGTTCCACATAGGTTTACAAGTGCTGTGGAACACAGGCAGGTTGCTGCTGCAGTCCTTTGTGGGCTTCCTAGAGGCACCTAGTTGGCCACTGTGTGAACAGACTGCTGGACTTGATGGGCCTTGGTATGATGGAGCAGGGCTTTCCTTATGTTCTTATGTGAATCAACCCTATGCTTGGAGCCAATATTAACTATTTTAGTATGTCTCATTAATATAGTTAATGTATAATTTTTGGAGGGGTTTTTTTGTGTTTGTGAATAAGTAAATTCTGTAAGTCATGATTATTTGGTGTTCTTTTAACTTTGCGTTTGAAATCTCTTTCCAGCTTCAGTGGACTTGAACACCAAACTTGGGTCCAATATTGTTGTTCAGCAGTATCAGGTTTGCTCTTTCTGCCTTTGTGTCCAAGTGCCCTCACTAGGGCTGTCAATTCGGTTCGGTCCGAACTGAAAATCAACCGAATTTCCCCTGATTCGGTGATTTTCAGTTCGGACGGATCCGAACTCAAATCTGGCGGGCAACCGGGGGGGCCGAATTCAGCGAGTTCGGGAGTTCGCGAATAAATTCGGCCAATTCGGCCCCCCCTTCAGGGCAGCCCGCTGAAAGGCGCGGGCTGCCCTTTAAACTGATCTGCGCCTCCCAGCTGGGAGGCTCAGATCAGTTTAAAGGGCAGCCCGCCTCCCTTCAGCGGGCTCCCCTGAAGGGAGGCGGGCTGTCCTTTAAACTCATCTGTGCCTCCCGGCCGGGAGGCGCAGATGAGTTTAAAGGGCAGCCGCGCCTCTCCAGCGGGCTCCGCTGCAGAGGCGCGGCTGTCATTTAAAGTCATCTGAGCCTCCCGCCCGGGAGGCTCAGATGGGTTTAAAGGGCACCCCCCCTTCACGGCAGCCCGCTGAAGGGAGGCGGGCTGTCATTTAAACTCATCTGTGCCTCCCGGCCGGGAGGCACAGATGAGTTTAAATGACAGCCCGCCCCCCTTCACGGGAGCCCGCTGAAGGGAGGCGGGCTGTCCTTTAAACCCATCTGTGCCTCCCGGCCGGGAGGCGCAGATGAGTTTAAAGGGCAGCCGCGCCTCTCCAGCGGGCTCCGCTGCAGAGGCGCGGCTGTCATTTAAAGTCATCTGAGCCTCCCGCCCGGGAGGCTCAGATGAGTTTAAAGGGCAGCCGCGCCTCTCCAGCGGGCTCCGCTGCAGAGGCGCGGCTGCCCTTTAAAGTCATCTGCGCCTCCCGCCCGGGAGGCTCAGATGAGTTTAAAGGGCAGCCGCGCCTCTCCAGCGGGCTCCGCTGCAGAGGCGCGGCTGTCATTTAAAGTCATCTGAGCCTCCCGCCCGGGAGGCTCAGATGAGTTTAAAGGGCAGCCGCGCCTCTCCAGCGGGCTCCGCTGGAGAGGCGCGGCTGTCATTTAAAGTCATCTGAGCCTCCCAGCTGGGAGGCTCAGATGAGTTTAAATGACAGCCTGCGCCTCTCCAGCGGAGCCCGCTGAAGGGTGGCGGGCTGCCCTTTAAACTGATCTGCGCCTCTCAGCTGGGAGGCTCAGATCAGTTTAAAGGGCCCCCGCGCGCCTTCAGGGAATCCCTGAAGGCGCGCTTCGGCCGAATTTTCCCCCGAACTCCGGATCCCCCCGAATTACCGGGGATCCGAAGCGGGGGAGTTCGGACTTCGGACCGTACCGACCCCACAAGGGTCAAATTCGGCCGAATCCGAACTGTACCGAATTTTTTTTTTGACAGCCCTAGCCCTCACAACGTTTTGTATTCCTGCCCTAAAAGGTATGCTATACCTACATGCCTGTCACTATTTTGAATGTATGAAGAAGATAGGGTATTGTCTACTTTGGCAATGGTTCTCCAGGGCTTGCAGTAAAAGTTTTTCTCAACACCTATGACCTTTTCCTTTTAACTGGAGATGCTACAGACTGAACCCTGGACTTTCTGCATGCAAACAGATGCTTTACCACTGAGCTGTGGCCCTCTTATCCTTAGTGTATGTACATCTGCACACTTCAACTCAAAATGGATACCGTGTCGGAAGACTTTTGCAGTGCAATCCTAAATAGAGGCCTTTTATGCAGGGATGTTTCCCTGCGGTCACCCCCACCGACTGCTTTGGGGCTTCCTTTTGATGGCTTTTCCACTCGTCAGAGATCACCTCACTCTCCCCATGCGTTTTGCCCGCATTTTTTAGATTCTGGCTAAGACAGCACCTGGAAAATGCGCAGGGAGAGCGAGGTGACCTCTGACAGGCAGAAAAGAAGTACATAATCCAAAGGAAGCCCCAAAGCAGTCGGCAGGGGTGACCGCAGGGAAACATCCCGGCATAAAAGGCCAGATACACCTAAGCCTGTCGATTTCAATGGACTTAAAAGGGTATAACTCTGTTTAGCATGGCAGCGTTAGCAATACAGTAACAGCTTTAGAAAAGAGCGGGAGTCCAGTAGCACCTGATAGTGATAGTGATAAAGTTTATTGTTTTGTGACCAAAGGCCATCACAGTCTATCATACAAAGCATTAAAATAACATAAAATAATCCCAAATGTTGGCACCTGGAAGACTAACAACATTGCTGGGAGGATATGAGCTTTTGTGAGCCACAGCTCCCTTCTTCAGATACAGCTGAATGTGTATGCACATCTGCACACTTCAACTCAAAACAGATACTGTTTTGACATTCTAGTTGTATCTGAAGAAGTGAGCTGTGGCTCACGAAAGCTCATACCTTGCCCGAAATCTAGTTAGTCTTCAAGGTGCTACTGGACTACTGCTCTTTTCTACTGCTAGTGATAGACTAATATTGATCATGATCTAGTAACAGCTTTGTTAACCAGAAAACTCAGTTAACTGAGCACTGCCCAAGTCACCTGCCCACACAGCAGTTGAATGACTTGGGAGGGCACTCTCCAATTGACTTGCCTGCAAGCCAGAAAAATGAATTGGGCAGGAGCCATCTGACTCGCTCAGGAGAAGCTAGGTAAAAGCTTCATTAATAGGGTTGCCAGCTCCAGGTTAGGAAATACATACAGATTTTGGGGGTGGAACCTGAGGAGGGACTTCAGTGCCATAGAATCCAATTGCCAAAGTGACCGTTTTCTCCAGGAGAACTGATTTTTATTGCTTGGAGATCAGTTGTAATAGTGGGAGATCTCCAGCCCTTCTAGGTGCTTGGGCTTTGGTTGACTTAAGGCCAAACGAGACGTTATGTTTTTTCAACAAGTTGTACCTGGGTTCTTTTGACCAAACTTGCTTTATCCATATCCACTTCTTCCTCCTCCACACGAAGAAGAAGAAGAAGAGTTGGTTTTTATACTCCCATTTTATTTACCTTTTAAGGAGAATAAAACTAGCCTACAATCGCCTTCCCTTCCTCTCCCCACAACAGACAATTTGTGAGGTAGGTGGAGCTGAGAGAGTTTGGAGAGAACTGTGACTAGCCCAAGGTCACCCAGCTGGCTTCATATGGAGGAGTGGGAAAACCAACCTGGTTCATCAGATTAGTCCACTGCTCAAGTGGAGGAGTGGGAAATCAAACCCAGTTCTCCAGATTCGAGTCCACTGTTCTTAACCACTACACCACGCTGGCTCTCACTAGAAGCTGAAAAGGCCCCGCAGGAAGATATTAGCATAACATTGGAAGTTTGGGAAATGGTGGCAGATAGAGGCAGGAGCCCCTCATCCCCCCACATCACAGTCCCAAGCAGAAAAGGGCTCCCTCTGATCTTTTAAATGACTTTCCCAGCAGCTGCAAGCTGGGTGGCAGGAACCCAGACCCAACTCACCAAGGGTATAGCTGTGTTTAAAATTGTCCTGTTTATCTCTCCTTTCCAGCCTAAAAAAAGCTGGGCTGTTTCTCCATTGGCAAAGCAAACTGGGTCAATCGTGGTGCTTTGCCTCTCCTTAAAAATTGACATAAGTCTTTATGCATGGCTGTTTCACTCACCATCACCCCTCCTACAACTTCAGGTCTTTGTGGTGATTATGCTTGCTATTTCTGACCGTCAAAGTTTGCCTGTATTTCCCCGCATTTTGCCTGCGTTTTCAGAGACCTCTCGGATTTGAAAATGCGGGCAAAATGCAGGGAAACGCAGGGGGAAAGCAAGGCGACCTCTGACGGCCAGAAAGAAATGCATAATCAACACAAAGACCCGAAGTCATCAGAGGGGTGACGGCGAGTGAAACAGCCATGCATAAAAGACCCATGATCTTTTTGGATTCACCTTCTTAATTTATGGCAGCTCCTAAGCAGTTCACCCTGCTGTCCATTTAAATTTCCCTGTTCTTTTAAAAGCACCACAGCCCCCCCCCCCCCGGTAAATTCCATAGCACTCTGAAACGCTTTCAGGAAGGGAGGTGTATGGCCACTTGACTTTGCATAACATGTGGCATCCCAAAATTACTGCAGGCAGCTAGATTTTGAAGGATTGAATCAGACTGCTGGGAGAAGGCTGTTTCCTCGCCCCCCCCCCCCCCCGGAGTCACAGCAGGAGCTGATAGTGAGTGCAAATGTTGAAGGGAAGGATACCAGCTTTCAAAGACCATCTCTACAGACAAAGATAAATCCAATGTGGGATGCATTCTCTGAGCCAGTGCCAAAGAAGAGGGGAGCAAATGTTTCCTTAATTGACTTTTTAGCAACTTCAGCAGCTGAGATTCCTTGCTGCAGTGAGAAATGTTTACCTCCCTTCTGTGCCACAACTCCTGGCAATGGCAGACCATAAGGAAAGGCCCTTGCAATATTTCCTCCGTAAGAGTCAATTGTCTATGCTCATGAACAATGAAGCTGTTTTATAAACTCCTACATAATCTATATTCTTGGGAAAGATGGCATTCTCAGGGAGAAGTTACATGATTTGATTTCAACATGGATCTGTGCTCAGAGATGTATGCAAGTTTTTTTAAAAAATATATAGTATGGCCGTTCCCTTGCCTTGATTCAGAACATGCATTCAGAAAGGGATTGGATTTTCAATGCAGGCAATGAGAATTTTTGAAAAAGGAACACTCTTATGGTGGTTCAAAATTGAAACAGGACTTTGGCACTCATTATAGCAAAGAGTATTTTTTTGGAAACATAACATGAAGTGGCATTTCTTGGATTTATTGACTTCATTGATAGCTTTCCTTTCTCCCCCATGGGGACCCAAAGGGGCATACATTGCTGTCCTCTCCAACATTTTATCCTGACAACTACTTTGTGAGTGATTATTCAGGCTTCTCTGATTATTCAGGCTTCTGGATCTAAGATGGCCCATAATACCTATGCCGCCAGTCTAGGTACGAAAACAGCTGGCAATATAACTAAATTCTTGCAGACAGAAGGGGCTCACTATGTCCTGGCCACTCTTAAAATCTTCCAGGCAAAAACATTAGCTCAGATGCTCTACAGAACGCATCTTAGCTCTACACCTTCTTGCTTTACACCTCTTGAACTGGTGCAATCCAAATTTCTTAGAGCTGCCCTTCAGCTCCCAAGATGTGTGTCAAATTCCTTGATTCGATTGGAAACTGGTATGATGAGGGTAGAGGCAAAGGTCTGCTTATCCTTTCTCTACATATGGCTTAGGATGAATCTTAATCCCAGGGGTCTTTTGCCACTGGTGCTGAGTGACTCCTTTAGGTCAAGATGGATCATAGCTATGGAGGTAAACTAAATAGTTTGGGACTTGCTCCGTCAGCACTTTTGCAAATGGGTATGGACCAAGCTAGACCAACTATAAATGAAAGAGTCAAAGATATTGAGCGTCAAAGAGATCTATTGAGATCCCCTGCATTTATAGCACCTCAACATTCCAGGTATATTCTAGCACCAGATGCATATTTATACTCCATAGAAAGCAACACACATAGGAGGGTCTGTACACTGGCCAGATGTGCAGCCCTACCATCTGCCATATTAGAAGGGAGATTTAAGTAGATCCCGAGGGTGGAGAGACTTTGCCTGTGTAACACAGGGGAGCTGGAAACCATTGAGCATGTATTTTTTAGATGTCCCCTTTACAAGTCTGCCCACTTCAATATTACTGACCCTAGGATTAGGGAAATGGGCTCTGGTGATGATGGTGAATGGACCAAAAGGTTTCTGCTGGGCAATAGCTCACCAATCACCACCCAGGTCACAAAATACTGTGCAGTAGCAATGAAGCTATGTTGCCTTAATGTACTTCCTTAATCTGTGGAAATGTAAAATTGGGTGATTCCTAATTTTGTTGGCCCTGGTTGTAAACATCTACTCTGTATGGCCAGTTTCTGTTTTATCTGTTTTATCTGGCATATTAGCCACAAATAAAATTTATTATTATTATTAACAACTTTGTGAGGTAGAAGAAGAAGAAGCGGAGCTGGTTTTATACCCTGGTTTTCTCTAACTTTAAGGAGTCTCAAGGTCACCCAGCAGGCTTCATGTAGAGGAGTGAGGAAACCAACAAGTTCACCAGATTAGAGTCCACTGCTCATGTGGAGGAGTGGGGAATCAAATCTGGTTCTCCAGATTAATGTCTACCGCTCTTAATCACTACACCATGCTGGCTCTAGGTAGTTAGGCTAAGAATGTATGACTGGCCCAAGGTCACCCAGCAAGCTTCCATCGCACAGTGGAGATTTGAACCTGGGTTTTTCAGATCTGAGTCCAATGCTTTAACCACTACACAACACTATCAGAGCACCATCAGTGTGTATGGTAGTCTACAGAGATTCATAGTAAAAAATAAGTCTTGCTAGAAAGGTGTTTACCATCTAAAACAGGCAATACAGACAGAGAAAATAGAGAGACAAAAGGGGACAGGTGATTATGTGTGAAAACACTAATGTTGTGGCGGAAAGTGCTGTCACATAGGGTTTTCAAGGCAAGAGACGTTCAGAAGTGGTTTGCCAGTGCCTGTCTCCATGTGAGCTGAGAGAGTGAGAGAACTGTGACTGGCCCAAGGTCACCCAGCAGGCTTTATGTGAAGGAGTGGGGAATCAAACCTGGTTTTTTTTTCAGGTGTTAACATGTATTGTTCCAGCTCTGCCTTGACATGTCAATAGGAAATGTCTGCAAAATGTGTGTGTGTGCCATCAAGTCACAGCTGATTTATGGTGACCCCACAGGATTTTTAAGGTAAGAGACATTCAAAGGTGGTTTGCCATTGCCTGCCTCATTGTGGGCTTAGAGAGTTCAGAGAGAACTGTGACTAGCCCAAGGTCACCCAGCAGGCTTCATGTGTAGGAGTGGGGAAACAAACCCAGTTCACCAGATTAGAGTCCACTGCTCAAGTGGAAGAGTGGGGAATCAAACCCGGTTCTCCAGATTAGAGTCCACCACTCTAAACCACTATACCATGCTGGCTCTAAGTACATAGGGCTATTTTAAGTACATTCACTTAAAAATGGGCAGACACCTTAGCAGCTGTTGTTCATTTAAATAGCCCTATTTTAAGCATTCTGTTTCCATTCTTCAAATAAATTAAACTCTGATCTTCAAGGATTTGATGAGAAATGAGAATGAAAAGGTCAAGCCAAAGGCTTCACATCAAAAGTGGGGTTTGAGAGCTCTAGGAAAGTGGCATCTTATACCAGTTCAAGTAGAATAGGAGAACAAGGAAGAATGAAAGAAGTCATGAGTACCAAGGGTGAGAGAACTGGAGGGGTGGAGGAAACAGGCACAATATATCAAGGCTGTGGTTATTCGAGCACAGCTTTCTTCCTTGTGATGAAAGTTTGCTGAAGCCATGGGTGAGTTCGTTCATTGAAATGCAGCACTCCATGCCATGTTGTCAACAACTCAGAGGAGAAGTAGATATGACATTAAATAGGAAGCACCCATTGAGAAGTATGTCCACATTTTAAATTCAGTTTATGTCTCGGAAAACCTCATCCATGTCTTTCACATTATGAATGTCTTCCCTCATGCCACTTCATTGGCTGCCACAGATGGATGTATTAGGACATGAGTAAGTTGGTTTTTATATGCTGACTTTCTCTACTATTTACCTATGAGGTAGGTGGGGCTGAGAGAGCTCTAAGAGAGCTGTGACTAGCCCAAGGTCACCCAGCTGGCTTCATGTGTAGGAGTGTGGAAACCAACCTGGTTCACCAGATTAGCATCTGCCGCTTGTGTGGAGGAGTGGGGAATCAAACCTGGTTCTCCAGATTACAGTCCACCACTCCAAACCACTACATGCTGGCTCTCATGAATGAAGTCATGAGTTCCAAGTGTGGCAGAACTGGAGGGGTGGAGGAAACAGGCACAATACAGCAAGCAATATATCAAGGCTGTGATTATTCAAGCACACCTTTCTTCCTTGTGATGAAAGTTTGTTAAAGCCATGGGTGAGTTCATTCATTGAAATGTGTCACTCCATGCCCTGTTGTTAACATCTCAGAGGAGAAGGAGATATGACATTAAATAGGAAGCACCCAATGAGAAGGACGTCTACATTCTAAATTCATCTTGTCTCGGAACACCTCATCCATGTCTTTCACATTATGCTTCCCTTTCCCCATGCCACATCATTGGCTGTCACAGATGGAGGTATCAGGGTATGGGTAAGTCTTACTAGATGTTATGGTGTGGATAGGAGAAACTGAATGGATGGGTGCCATGTTTTCAACTGAGTGTCTAGTTCTGCCATCATTTTTATGGTTTGTTTAAGAGGATTAAGTCATCACAGAATAATTCCAGAATGAGCCTATGAGCTCCTTAGATGTATGGGATATAACATAATAGGCTCAGACTTGAAGACCGTAGTATCTTTTCATCAGATGCAGATACAAGTATCTCAGGTTGATTTTTGATGATTGATGTGCTGTGGCCTCAGTCCATCTAAACTTAATAATGACTAACATTGCAGCCCTAAATAGAGTTACCCCCACCTAAACCCATTGACTTCAATGGATTAAGAAGTGCATAACTCTAGGCCAGCTGGGTTGGGAATGGAGGATAGAATGCTTTGCTTCAGCTCTCACCTGACTGGCAAGCTGTGAAAGGTGGATTTTGTAGGCCTGTGCATTTTGTTTTAATTCAGTAAATTTCAGATTTGGGTTAAATGGACCTGATTTTTTTCAGGAAACCTGAAATAAGCCAAATACCCATTCCGGTAAATGGGTATTTTGGATTCTGGGTTTCCCCCAAATAATCCAGATCCATTATAGTCTGAGGATTTTTTTGAGGCTCTGAGAGGGGTGGTGTTTGTCTAGGTAGTGTCACCAAATTTGCAGTGTAGCTGCAAGGGACTCTCCTTGCATGAACGCTCACGTTTGGTAAAGTTTGGGTCAGGGGTCCAATTTTAGGGCCACCCAAAGTGGTCACCCCATCCTCCATTGGAAATATTGTAAAGTTTGCAATAGTTTCCAATGGAGGATGCGGGTGATCCCTTCGGGGCCCTCTAAAACTGGACCCCCAACCCAAACTTTATCAAACTTTGGTATTCATGCAAGGAGAGTAACTTGCAGCTATGCTGCAAATTTGGTGACTCTACCTTTAAAAAGTCTCACCCAGAGCGCCTTGAAAAAAATTCCCATAGACTATAGTGGCCATATTCTCATCTGAGAATATGTGGGGAAACTAACTTTCTCATGACTGGTCGCAATGGGCCTGTACATATCAATTGCCTGGCCTTCCATTGCTTTTTAGCTGCTCAAAAATATTCTCATAGGCCTTGGGAAAGCCAAAGCTGAAATAGTTATTTTGCTTTTTCGGATCTCAGCTATCTGGCTTAGGCTGGATTCCCAGTTTTGATATTTGGCTGAAAATAAACCGGAAAAAACCAAAACAGCATTTCCCGGGTTTATTTTCAGTTTGGGATATTGATATGCAAAGCCCTAATTTTGGGGGACTGTTACTGAAGACTGGAGGAGGTCTATGCTACGGAGTCTTTCAGGAGTCCATCATGTCCCCCATACCGTTTAACATCTACATGACTCTTCTGGGAGATATAATCTGGGGTTTGGTGTGTAATGCCATCCAGGAAAGACTGAGATGCTGCTGGTCAGTGATGAAGTCTCTCAAGGAATGAGGAGATAGCTTGTCTTCGAGGAGGTTATACTGTGTTCATAGTTTAGGGATCTGTATCCTGACCTGTGGTTGGAGGCTCTGAGATCCTTCATGGCAACTTTAGTCAGATTTGGCCAGCATGGTGTGGTTAAGAGCAGCAGACTCTAATCTGGAGAACTAGGTTTGATTCCCCACTCCTCCACATGCAGCCTGCTGGGTGACCTTGGGCCAGTCACACTCTCTCAGCCTCACCTACCTCACAAGGTGCCTGTTGTGAGGGGGAAAGGGAAGGTGATTGTAGGCTGATTTGAGACTCCTTATGATAGGGTAAAGCAGGGTATAAAAACCAATTCTTATTCTTCATCAGCATACCCTGAGATGGGACAGTTGCCAGAGCTCATGGATATTGGCAGGGCGGGGCCCACAGCTTAGGGTTACCCACTCCCACTTGGGAGATACCAGGAGATTTTGGGAGTGAAGCCTAGAAAGGATGGGGTTTGGGGAGGGGAGGTGACCACAGAAGGGAAGAATGCCATAGAGTCTACCATCCAAAGCAGCCACTTTCTCCAGGGGAACTGATCTCTGTCATCTGCAGATGAGCTGTAATCCTGGGAGATCGCCAGCTCCCACCTGGATGCTGGCAACCGTACCACTGCTGCTAATGCCAGCTCATACATGCCTGCACTCACACCCTTTCACTGCCTGCTTGCAAGTGCTTTGTCGCCTGTGCTCCCAGCCGCAGATGCTGTCCAGCACTACTGGAGGCTGGCATGTGGGTGGTGCCCAAAACATCAGCATTCCTGGTCACCTTGGCAGCGGCAATCAGAGCTGCACCCAGCACCCTCAGGGAAAGAGTATGCAAGGCAGTGTGGATAACTGTGATGGCAGGTGGCAGGAGAGCTGCACCCAGCACTCTCAGGGAAAGAGTATGTAGGTAGTGTGGATAACTGTGGTGGCAGGTGGCAGGAGAGCTTGCAAGTGGGCAGAGGAAAAATGCTCAGGTAGGTGGGGGCATGTGGGTGGGTGTGAGGGCATGAGGGTGTGTGTGTGGGCAAGAATGGTTTCCAGTAGTGGTCCCTCCAGGATTCTGATGAAAGTTGTCTATGTCACAAGACCAGACCTGGACATATATTCACCTTTTGTGTGTGTGTGTCCTAGATTTTTGGGGGGCACAGGGCCATCCACATAAAGAGGTATTACAGAAATCCATAGATGACCATTGGAAGTATGCAGGACATAATATTTGATACAACAAAACTATGGAACAAGTGCAGAATGGTATGAGTGGCATTTGTCCAGTCCTACTTCATGAGCTATCCCTTGCACACATGCTCTACCAAGAATGAAAACAGATCATGAAGAAGAGTTGGTTTTTATACCCAACTTTTATCTACCTTTAATGAGTCTCACAGTGGCTTATAATCACCTTCCCTTCCCCTCCCCACAATAGGTACCTTGTGAGATAGGTGGAGTGGAGAGAGTTCGGAGACAACTGTGACTGGCCCAAGGGCTGAGAGGTGTGACTAGCCCAAGGGCACCCAGCAGGCTTCATGTGTTGGAGTGAGGAAACCAATCTGTTTTACCAGATTAGAGTCCTTGGCTCATATGGAATCTAACCTGGTTCTCCAGATTAGAGTCCACCCCTCTTAACCACTACACCATGCTGTGACAGTGGCCATATGTAAAGTACTTATCCTTGCCATGGGCAGGGTGGTCACTTCCATTACAGAGGAAAATCATGGCGGGACACTACTCTGGGGGGCCACTGACAGCCTGGAGCAAGCTGAGTCAAGACTCAGTAGCTTGGCCAATTATGAAGGACCACTTAAGGCTGACCGGGAGTGCCAATGAGGGGTGTCTGCTCAGATGTGGCCTCCTCCTTGGAAACAATGGGGGACACCTCTTGTTGGCATCTCTACCAGGTCTGAGCAGGAAGTGCTGCCTCGTGGTGCTGCAGGGCTCACTGAATCTGTCTTGTTCCTGGTGATGGTGGTGGAAAGAGCCATCAAGTCACAGCCTCCCCTTTTTGGGATTTTCAGGACACTGATATGGCAACACTACAAACACATCAACAAGTATGGTATAGGCACTGAAAAGTGAAAGGGGAGACAGGATAGAGGTCTATAAAATTATGCATGGTTTGGAGAGAACATGGGGTCATCTGCTGAAGCTGAAGGGTGAGAGATTCAAAACTGATAAGAGGAAGTATTTCTCCACACAATGCATAGTTAAATTGTGGAACTCCCTGCCCCAGGATGTGGTGATGGTGTGAGGGTTCCCAACCTCCCTGTGCAAACTCCATAAAATCACTTGCTCAGACGGTCATGCAGAAACAAGGAACTTTATTGGAAGCTTCAGGTTAGTATAGGCCCTACAATGGCAAAGTTGCAAGTGCTAGCAATTTCACAAAGACAGAATTATAACCCCTACAGGGAAGCAGATGTCAAATACATGTTATGGGAATCTACGAGATAATTGTGCATGGTACAGGAACATCAAAGATCTCAGGAAGCTCGTTATTGCTATCTACACACCAAGGCCATAGCTGGTGGGAGGTAGTCGGAGAGAGCAAGGGAGGTGGATGGTGGGAAGAGACATTCCAACCTGGGGCCTGCTGGACGCAGCGCCTGAACCAAAGAAAGGCAAAAGGCCTGGACTGCTTTTATGAGCCCAGGGGGGGAGCACACAAAGCAAAAGCTTACAGACCCTTACAGATGGCTGCCAACTTGGAAGGCTTTAAGAGGGGAGTGGACACGTTCATGGAGGAGAGGGGTATTCATGGCTACTAGTTATAATGGATACTAGTCATGAGGCATACTTATTCTCTCTCCAGGATCAGAGGAGCATGCCGGATATATTAGGTGCTTTGGAACACATGCAGGATGGTGCTTCTGCAGTTGTCTTGCTTGTGGGCTTCCTAGAGGCACCTGGTTGGCCACGGTGTGAACAGAATGCTGGACTTGATGGACCTTGGTCTGATCCAGCAGGGCTTTTCTTATGTTCTTATGCTGCATGCAAAATATTTGCACATTTACTCACAGCTGCCGTCACCTTTGCTTCAGCCCTGACCACTTAAATGTTACTTCAGAAATTTCATTGTGCCCAATCCTTTCAAAAACACGCAGAGTGAATACAGTTTAAACAGCACAGCTAGGAAATTACACTGTTGATAATTAAAACAGAAGAAAAATAAATATCCCCCAAAGTCTTTGATTGTTGTCAATTGCAAACTGTGAATGAGATGAACACTTTGCCTTTGGCACAGTAAGTATCTCTGAAAAACTGCCTTTGGAAAGATGAAAGCATTTCCAATTTAGCACAATATTTTTCTCCTAAATCCTGAATAGGAGCCAATTAATGCAATGAAACGAGGACTCATTTTAATGTGAAAGAGCTGGCCATTGATCAATGGAAATAAATCTAGGAGATTTCACTCTACTTTTAAAAACGTTTGAAGAAGGTTAGCATCTGTGGGTTCGATCCTCTCATGTGATAGTGGAAGGAAAGTTTTACTTAGCATAGCTCCATTTGCACAAGAGCTGCTCTAAGACTGAGGGATGATTTTCAGTGTTGCTGTGTACAACAATCAAAGGGTTCCTAGCTTTCATTTAATAAAAAAAGTATATAACTCATTGCCTCATGGAGGTATAAGGAAAAAGCCATACCTCCACGAGGGAAACGATAAGAGACTTTTTTTTTAAGTGAAAGCTGGAATATCAGGGAACCTGCTTAAACTATAATTACAACACTACAGTGTTTTATCAACATTTTAAAAGGTAAAGGTGTGGAAGCACAGGGTTATTACTGACCCATGGGGTGATGTCACATAACAACATTTACTAGGCAGACTATGTTTACAATTGCCTTCCCCAGTCTTCTACACTTTACCCCCAGCAAGCTGGATATCCATTTTACCAACCTCGGAGAGTGTGCGTGCAGGCAAGGACCAGGCAGCGGTGCTTGGTCTCTGACTCCAATCATAGCAATGGAGTTACTGTCTTGAGCAGAGCCTGATGCTGGTTTACTCTTCCCAGGAGTGCCAGGCGGCACAAGGGTCAGTGCAAAGCAAGCACACCAAAGTAAAGGAACAAGGTCACTCACCAGCACAAGTTCCTTTCCCTCAAGGTCTGGGCTGGGGATCATGGGCCTCTACGGAGTTCAGGCGCAGGGCTAGAATCTGTCACCTAGACAAGAACACACTAAGCACAGAGCTCATCAGTGAGAGGTATGCAGGAAGAATCTCTGGCATGAGTGCCAGATACGGCAGAAACAACATAGTTGTTCCCCCAAGGAGTCTGGCTGGCAGCCCAGCTTCTATTGCTCTCAGCCAGCTGCTTCATATCACCTGGTGGTGCCGATTCCTGTGAGAACTTATGCTGTTGTGTTAATAAGCATGCAGACCTTCTCCTTCCTTGTATAGCAAGTCGAGCTTTTAATCTCCTCTGTTCAACTGGCCTGGGTGTGATAAGCTCTCCTGTTGCTGCCTCTGCTCTTTCATCCAAGAGGCACAGCCTTCATCCCCTGACATCGTTTTTGCTGGCTCAGAGTCCTGGTCCTGTGTGAGAGTTCCCAACCACTTTGTGCAAACTCCATAAAATCACTTGCTCATACGGTGATGCAGAAACAAGGACTTTATTGAAGGCTTCAAGTAGTACAGGCCAAACACGAGTAAAAGTTGCAAGTGAGCAAGACTCCAAAACTACAGAATTATATCTCCTACAGGGCAACAAAGTTCACACCTATGTTATGGGAAGCTACAAGATAGATGGGTACAATACAGACATCAATCGACCCCAGAGGGCTTGTTAGGGCTATCAGGTCTCCAAGGATGAATCTGGCAAGAGGGAGTGAATCAAAGCGCAGCAGGGGAGGCATATGCAGAGAGGGAAGGCATTCCAGCCAAGGCCTGACAGATACGGCGCCTGAACCCAGGAAATGCCAAACGGTGTGAACTGCTTTTACGAGTTCAAAGGGGGGGGGGAGACAGAGACATGCAGACCCTCACATTCTGCCCCCCTTAAGGCCCCCCTCCCCCGAGTCCGGGCGGCCGAGGCTTATCTGGGTAGGCAGAGTGGAATTCCTCAACCAGGCGGGGAGCGGCCATGTGAGGAGCCGCCACCCACTCGTCATGAGCGGAGCCCAGGTGTTTCCAGCGAACCAAATAGAACAATTTACCCTTCTTCATCTTGGAGTCCAACACCTTAGAAACTTCCAAATGCATCTCCCCCCCCCACAACGGTGGGAATCTCGGGCTTAGGGGGAGGATGGAATTGAGGGGCAGCGACAAATGGCTTGAGCAGACTGATGTGAAACACAGGGTGGACACCCCGAAGGGTCTTGAGGAGTTCTAACTCCACCGTGACGTCTTTGATCACTCGGGATATGGGGAAAGGACCTACGTATCTGTCACTCAGTTTTTTACAAGGCCGAAGCGAACGTAGATTCTTTGTGGAAAGGTAAACTTGCCCCCCCACCTTAAGTTCCCATCCCGGAGATCTGTGCTTGTCTGCTTGGTCCTTATATTTACGCTTGGCCCTTTCTAGATTTTTCTGCAACCAGGGCCAAGTGGACTGTACCACTTGCACCCAATCCTGGACTTCCTGAACCCCCTCGAGTTCAGGGGTGATGGTAGCAGAGCCAAAGGGTCCAAAGTCTTTCCCATACACCACATGAAAAGGACTAAAACCTGTGGAGGAATGGGGAGCATTATTGTAAGCATATTCGGCAAAAGGTAACAGGTCCACCCAGTCGTCCTGGTGGTAATTAACATAACATCTGAGATAGCATTCGACCACGGCATTGACACGTTCTGTTTGGCCATCGGTCTGGGGGTGGTAGGCTGAAGAAAGCCCTTGTTCTTCCACCCCCATAACCTTTAGGAAGGCTCTCCAGAATTTGGCAACGAACTGTGCCCCTCTGTCGGAGAGGACCTTCCTAGGGATCGAATGATGTTTCATCACGTGATTGACAAACAATTTAGCCAATTTCTGAGCTGATGGCAGTCCGGCACAAGGGACAAAGTGAACCTGTTTGGAGAATAAGTCAGTGATTACCCACAGTACAGTTTTTCCCCGACTGGGCAGTAAGTCAGTGATAAAATCCATAGCGATCACTTCCCAGGGCATGGTTGGCGTTTCCAAGGGTTTCAAAAGTCCAGGGGGCTTTCCCATCCGTTTCTTGGCCGTGGCGCAGACGGGGCAGCTGCGCACGTACAGTTCCACATCGGCCCTCATGCTAGGCCACCAAAATTGTCGTCTTACCAAATGCAAGGTCTTAACAAACCCAAAGTGACCTGCGAGTTTGGCCCCGTGAACCATTCCCAATACCTCTTTACGAAGAACTTCAGGAACATAGAGTTTACCCCCCTGCATCCACCAAGAATCTCATTGTTCAAGACCCGCGGGAAGGGTCTGCTGTTCAGCTTCCCTCAGAGAAGCGTCTCGGAGCCGTTGCTGAAAGGCCTACGGGACACCTCTGAGGGGAGGCGTTTCCTGACGGTGGGATTGGGACCGGGTAGTTACTGCGAGTCCCGAAACATCCCCTCTTTGCTCGGGGGTGAACAGAGAGTCCACTGGCCGGTCAAAATCGTTGCGATACTGTGGAAGCCGGGAGAGAGCATCCGCTAGAGCATTGTCTTTCCCAGGTACATGTTTCAAAACAAATCGGAACTCGGCAAAGAATTGAGCCCAACGAATTTGCTTTGCGTTGAGCTTCCTAGCTCCTTTTAAAGCCTCGAGGTTCTTGTGATCGGTGCACACCTCAAAAGGAGTCTCTGCCCCTTCTAGAAAATGCCTCCAAATGGTGAGGGCATGTTTAACAGCAGCTGCCTCCTTCTCCCAAATGGCCCAGTTAATCTCGGACTGGGAAAACTTTTTAGAAAAATAGGCACACGGTTTTAAGAGACCGTTCTCATCCCGCTGCAAGAGGCCCCCCCCCCATGGCAACATCTGAGGCATCAACCTGAACCACGAAAGGTTTATTACAGTCCGGGTGAGCAAGAACGGGTTCGGACGAGAAGAGCAGCTTAAGCGTGTCGAAGGCTCGCTGGCAGTCCATAGACCATTGCAACTTAGCAGAGGGCAGAGCGGCGTTTGCCCCCTTCCCCTTGGTGCGCAGAAGCGAGGTGAGGGGAAGCACCACTTGTGCAAAGTTGGGAATGAAGTTTCGGTAAAAGTTGGCAAAGCCTAGAAACTGTTGCAAATGTCTACGTGTAACGGGGGGTTCCCAATCCATAACTTAATGTGAGAGTTCCCAACCACTTTGTGCAAACTCCATAAAATCACTTGCTCAGACGGTGATGCAGAAACAAGGACTTTATTGAAGGCTTCAAGTAGTACAGGCCAAACACGAGTAAAAGTTGCAAGTGAGCAAGACTCCAAAACTACAGAATTATATCTCCTACAGGGCAACAAAGTTCACACCTATGTTATGGGAAGCTACAAGATAGATGGGTACAATACAGACATCAATCGACCCCAGAGGGCTTGTTAGGGCTATCAGGTCTCCAAGGACGAATCTGGCAAGAGGGAGTGAATCAAAGCGCAGCAGGGGAGGCATATGCAGAGAGGGGAGGCATTCCAGCCAAGGCCTGACAGATACGGCGCCTGAACCCAGGAAATGCCAAACGGTGTGAACTGCTTTTACGAGTTCAAAGGAGGGGGGGGGAGACAGAGACATGCAGACCCTCACATCCTGTTGCTCTAGTAAGTACTCTGAGGGTGCGAGACGCTGTTCTACAACCCCTTCATCTTCAAGGAAGGAAGTTCAGGGTGACTCACAACAGAAGGATGGAAGGATGAGTCAGTCTTGAGCCAGCTACCCGATGTGGAGACCAAGCCCTATGAAGAAAGGCTGAGGGAGCTGGGAATGTTTGGTCTGGAAAAGAGGAAGTTGAGGGGGGACATGATTGCTCTCTAAGTATTTGACGGGCTGTCACTTCGAGGAGGGCAGAGAGCTGTTCCTGTTGGCAGCAGAGGATAGGACTCGCAATAATGAATTTAAATTGCAGGCAGAAAGGTACTGGCTGGATATTAGGATTTTTTTTTTACAGTAAGAGTTGTTTGTCAGTGGAATCAGCTACCTAGGGAGGTGGTGAGCTCCCCCTTGCTGGCAGTCTTTAAACAGAGGCTGGACAAGCACTTGTCAGGGATGCTTTCAGATGATCCTGCATTAAGCAAGGGGTTGGACTAGATTGCCTGTCTGGCCCTTTCCAACTCTATGATTCTATGACTTCCATCAGGATCTGTTATGTATGTTAATAAACCATTGCTCAGTTATGTGGGAACATTTGAAATCTTAGACAATAGCCCCGATTGGATCGCGGTTTGAACCACCCAATTGGAACACGGGAGGGGGGGAAAGCGCGGGCTATCTGAGGGCATAAAAGAGGGGACACTTGAGTCTTCGTTCTCAGTTCTCGCTGTTATGGCTACTCACAATATAAAGGTTATCTTCTGAACTCCATCTCTGACTCTGTGTATCAACCACGCTACATAAAAGGATCAAACTCAGGTCGTGAGCAGAGCTTCGACTGCAGAACTGCAGCTTACCATTCTGTGCCATGGGGCTTCTATTGGTATTTGAGGACCGTTAATATGGTTTCCCGCTCCGGTTTGGGAAACACCTGGAGATTTTGGGGGGTGGAACATGAAGAAAGCATGGTTTGGGGAGGGGAGGGACTTCAATGCCATAGAGTCCAATTACCAAAGCAGCCATTTTTCTCCAGTTGAACTGATCTCTATTGGCTGGAGATCTGTTGTAATAGGAGATTTCCAGCTAGTACCTAGAGGTTGGCAACTGTAGCCATTAAAAAAAATTGAAATCACTCGTCTTGGGGAGGGAGAGGGAGTTCGGGGAGAATGGTGAAAGTCCAATAATTGAAAAGTGGGCTGAAGGTGGGTGGGACAAAAAAAAACGGATAGAAACATTACACTCTAGGAAAAAGCCAACTCAAAATCGGCTTCCAGATTAACATCGGGGTAAAAGTGGTCTCAAAGGAGCTGCAAAAAAAACCAGGGGAGGGGACAGAAGTAGACACTAAAGCCACAAAATATAGAAAAATGGGGATATGCCAAAACAGTTTAGGGCCAGAACCAACAAAGTAAATCTCATACAGAAAAGTCCAAGGTCAGCTGCCATTTGGACTTCAAGTGCCTGGATAAACATTGCCAAAGGTATCTAGAAATTCCTGTGTCTTCTGAGTTCTTTTTGTTGGTGGTTGTTCACTCCCCAGAAGGTAAGGACACCGAAAACCTAAGGCTAATCCTTTTACTTCCACAGAATCTTTGCCATTCAGGTCAGAAGAGGGAGCAGCTCTCTGCTTCAGTCAACTGGATGGTAAACCCTGTGTGGCTGAGGGAACTCTGTACATATTGGAAGTCCCTGTGCCAACAGTTAAGCACTGAATTGGGATGACAGAAGCTTGAAAACAAATACTGAAGCCCTCCAACTGCGTATGGCAACTTAGTTCAATAAACCTTCTGTTTCCCTCCTACCTGCCTCAGGCTGCAAACTAGGGGGTTGTCACAAGTTATACAGGGAGGTTTTAACAGAAGTTTTTAAAGGAAATAAACAAGGAAATATTGGCCATCTTTGGTGCTAAATTAATATTTTTGTATCTGTTGAGCTTCTTTACACTGACTTACTTGCCGTTCAAAGTTTCTTTGTTTGCAAATTTTATACTTTATAAGCCTACCCACACCATCTGTCATAAGTTCTCTCCACTATCAAGGGCCTGTTGATTTGACACATAAATGAAAGACGATGCAGACTCAGGAAGTAAAAACCAAGGCAATACTATAATTTTTGGGAAACTAATGTAAAAAAAAATTCTTTTCCAAAGACTTTTTAAATCTAGGATCGTGACACCTAAAATGATAGCGGAGCCTTTCATCAGGTAGTTTTGTTTATGCAAAGCTCAGAGCTAAACTAAATCTGTATGTGAATTCCTCTGGTCCTTTACTGAGCAAAATTGTTGTAGTGTTTATAGTGGAACCATCCCTGGATCCTTGTGAGTGTTCCATAATACCCTGGGTAATTCCTGGCCAATCCATACCAGTCTTTGTACTGGATCAGTGGTCCCCAAAGGGGCATCCATGAGTACCATGGTGCCCTTCAGTGTTTTCCTTGTGTTGAATTGTTTCTTCCCTGAAACACCTCTTCTCCAAAGCAATGGGCACTTTCACACATGCTGAATAATGCACTTTAAAGTTCCAATGCACTTTGCAGCTGGATTTTGCTGTGTGAAATGGCAACATCTACTTGCAAATGATAATTAAAGTGCATTGAAAGTGGATTGAAAGTGCATTATTCAACAAGTGTGAAAGTGCCCAAGACAGCCTTGGCTTTCCTCTACTCCATTGCAGCAAGAGATGCTTCAGAAGACCCCAAGAGGGACCACTTTTTTGTGTCTGCAGGGAGCACCCATTCAGAAACATTTGTTTCCACCTTGGAGAACATTGGGATTGGAACCGGTTTAGGGTTGCCAGCTCTGGGTAGGAAATACCTGGAGATTTGGGGAGTGGAGCCACAAGAGGGTGGGGTTTGGGGAGGGGAGGAACTTCAATGAGATAGAATGCTATACGGTTCACTTTCCAATGCAGCCATTTTCTCCAGGGGAACTGCTCTAACTGTTAGAAAATTCTTCCTAATGTCTAGACAGAAACTCTTTTGATTTAATTTCAACCCATTGGTTCTGGTCCGTTCTTCTGGGGCAACTGATAACAACTCAGCACAGCCCTTCCTTCCCATCTCTGTATAACACCACTTGGCAGATATATATACCCAAGTGGAAGATGCCTCCCCCCCTTTAGAAAGCCAAAAAGGTAGGAAAAAATGTTGTTTTCCTTTCGAGTAAATACTGTACCAATTCTAGTTCACTTTCTCTCCTGTCTTGCCTTGATAGCTTTAGAATTACCCAGAGCTAAGAAGCTGGTTTCTAATAGCAACAACTCTTAAGGAAAAGCTGATTAGGTATAGATTTAGATTTAAGTAACCATTCCTTTTCTCATAATCTGTAAAGTAATTCTAAACTTGTCAATAAGAAAAATAACTAGGTGGAGGCTGCATTTTTTAATGCATCCATTCCCTCCATCTCAGCTGTTCTTCAACCAGAACACTACAAATCCTCTGAGCTGAAGGGGGAGGGAGTCTTTCCTTATACTTTTTGAAGGAGAGGTTAAAGATACAAGAAGAGGTACAAGGAGATAAACTCTGCCTTGCTGGACAAGACCAAGTTCCATCAAATCCAGAATTTTTTTCTAATAATGGTTTGCCAGAAGTCTCAGGGGTCCTTTCCTCTCCGGGACGCTCCCTCCCCTTGATAATTTTATATGCTCAATTTTATTCCTTTTCTAGCTCTCTGATATCCTTTTTTGAAGTACAGCAACCAGAACAATATAAAATATTCCAAATGTAGCTAGACTGCGGATTGTGTGTGTGTGTGTGAGAGAGAGAGAGAGAGAGAAGTGCTGTCAAGTCACAGCCAATTTATGGCAACCCTGTAGGGTTTCAAGGCAAGAGACTGGGGAGGGAGCGTGGCTCAGTGGTAGAGCATCTGCTTGACATGCAGAAGATCCCAGGTTCATCTCCAGTTAAAGGGACTAGGCAAGTAGGTGATGTGAAAGACCTCTACCAGAGACCCTGGAGAGCTGCTGCCGGTCTGAGTAGACAATACGGACTTTGACGGACCAAGGATCTGATTCAGTATAAGACAGCTTCATGTGTTCATGTGACTAACAGAAGGCCTTCTTCTGCATAATGACCCTGGACTACCTTGGTGGTCTCCCATCAAGTACTAACCAAAGCCTCTGAGATCTTAGCTTCTGAGATCTGACCAGATCAGATTAGTCTGGGACATCCAGGTCAGGGCAGACTGCAGATATACTTATAATGATATACTTGCTGTTTTATTTTCCATGTTTACTACCTGGCACACAGAACTAACATTTGGGATGAGTTTTCCATCATGATCCCAAGTACAGTTGCCAGATTTTTACAGGCTCCTGGTCCTGTGTTTTAACTTAATAGCTGCAGACAATCTGCTGCTGCTCTTCCTACAGTGCCATGTTTTACTGCTTATTTTGGTGGATCATATTTATTTTAAAATGGGATTTGTGTTGTTATTGAGGACACAGGAACAGCTCCATCTATTTGTTTATTTTTTGGTCTGGTCAGTTGACAACCCTAATCTTAAAATCTTTTCTGAGTATTCCAGTCATCAGTGTTTTTGATTTTGTTTATTTTGGTTCCAGTATGCATAACTTTTAGCTTATGTACATCTCTAAGATCTGCTAACACCAAACATAATTTTAATGTTTCCTCTGTTTAATGAGAGCCAGTGTGGTGTAGTGGTTGAGAGTGGTGGGCTCTAATCTGGCGCACCGGGTTTGATTCCCCACTCCTCCACATGAGTGGTGGACTCTAATCTGGTGAACCAGGTTGGTTTTTCCACACTTACACATGAAGTCAGCTGGGTGACCTTGGGCTAGTCACAGTTCATTTTGAACGCTCTCAGCCTCCCCTACCTCACATGCAGTAGAAAAGAGCAAGAGTCCAGTAGCACTTTAAAGACTTAACAAAATTTCTTGCAGGGTATGAGCTTTCGTCAGCCACAGCTACCTTTTCTACTGCTATTGACAGGCTAACACAGCTACCCATTGTGATCTACCTCACACGGTGTCTGTTGTAGGAGAATAAGGGAAGGAGATTGTAAGCCAGTTTGATTCTCCTTAAAAAGTAGAGAAAATCAGAATATAAAAACCAGCTCTTCTTCTCCTTCTCTGTTGCTGATGTAACAGCTACAATAGTATTGCTAATTAGAAACGACTAGAAAAACACACACACAATCTCTTTCAAAGGCATTGCTTCTCCAGAACATTAGGGCTACAATTGAACACACTAAAATATTTCCACTTGCATTGGTGTGTTAATCCTGAAAGCAGTTGAAACATTTCAGTTACTTCTAGTGTTAATCTTGGAGACAAAAACTTATGTTGTCTTCAGTACTTAACTACAAGGTTGACTGGTAATTGCAGCATTGTGGCTTCTTTGGTTTTAACTAACTTCTAAGCTTTTGGTGAATGTTCAATTAAATGCTATTAGTAGAGAATAATGGCAACTATTTTGTTGTAATGTTCTCCAATGCTGTATTAGCTATCATGATTGAATTTGCAACCAGTGGTCATCAAAATTACATCTACAACTGTATTTTCAACACTTTGAATGCCTGAGATATGTGAGATTGGATGTTATGATTCCTGTCTCCTAAGAGAGAGAAAAGACAACCTCCAACAAAGTAAGCTTCCACAGTTGGAGCAAGGCTCTTTCCTCCTGGCCAAGGGTTGGATCCAGTGATCAGTGAATGCAACGATTATGGAATTTTCTCCCCTCACTACCCAGTAGTCCTTGCTGATCCTTGGAAAGCTGATTCCTAGGATTACACGTGGGCTTGCCAGGTCCCTCCAGGCCACCAGTAGGAGACGAGGGAGTAGAGTTGCTAGATCCAGGTTGAGAAACTGCTGGAGATTTGGGTATGGAGCTTGGGGAGGACACAGGCCTCAGTGGGGTAAATGGCCATAGAGTCCACCCTCCAAAGCATCTATTTTCTCTGGAGAAACTAATCTTTGTTGTCTGGAGATGAGCTACAATTCCAGGGGATCCCCAGGTCCCTCCTGTAAGATGGCATCCCTAATTACAGGACTCGGTGCAATAATTGCTACACAGGTTGGACACTGCAGAGGAGGAAGGAGGTGACATTACTTTCACCTTCCTCTTCTGAAATTCCAGGTGTACTGATGGACAAGGCAAGAAAAGTTATTTATGTTTTATTTGTTTTGTCCCCCACACCCTCTCCCCACAGGGGACCTGGGGTGGCTTACAACATTTAAAAATAGAATAAATACAAATACAATATGGCATACAAATAAATGCAATAAATCAGACAATAAACCCAATGAAAATGTCAACTTAACAATGACTTACTCAGAGAATTAAAACAACTGGCCAGCTCTTTGGTTTGGAACCTTAGCCAAAGGCTACACAAAGCAGCCTGACATGCCCTACAGAATGCGGAAAGATCCCGCAGGGCACCAACATCCACAGGGAGCTGATTCCGGAGAGAAAGGGCAACCACTGAAAATGTCCTCAACCTCATCGTTGACAAGCAGGTAATTCATGGGCCAAGCATTTGTAGAAGGCCCTGAGATTATGATCTAAGAAAGCAACGGGGAGAGGTGGTCCCACGGGCCCCAGTCTCTTTCTTTCTCCAAACTCCAGCCCCAACCTGCACTGCTATTTGTTCTCACAGGTCTTGCAACCAAGAAACCAACTTTCCCATGGTCAGAAAGGATTACTGGGTGGAAGTAGGGCTGCCAGGTCCCACACTATGGTGAGAAACCTCCCACAGGCAGCCCCGGTTGCTTCTCATTGTTTGGTGAGCCAGCATGGTGTAGTAGTTAAGAGTGGCAGACTAGGATATGGGAAACCTAGGTGTGAATCCCCAAGGTCACTTGCTTTGTGACCTTGGGCCAGTCATATACTCTTAGCCTCTTCATAATGGAAAGGACTAAATGAAGCTGGATTACTTCCCAAAATCAAGCACCATATGGATGCTTCCTTAAGAGCCAGTGGTGGACTCTAATGTGGAGAGCCGAGCTTGATTACTCACTCCTCCACATGAGCGGCAGACTCTAATCTGGTGAACTAGGTTGGTTTCCCCACTCCTACGCATGAAGCCTGTTGGGTGACCTTGGGCTAGTCGCACTTCTCTCAGAGCTCTCTCAGCCGCAACTACCTCACAAGGTGTCTGCTGTGGGGAGGGGAAGGGAAGGCAATTTTAAGCCACTTTGAGACTCCTTAAAGGTAAAGCAGGGTATCAGAACCAACTCTTCTTTTTCTGGTAGAGCACAGGTGGTGGAAAATGGGGGTAAAATAGATAACATTATGACACCACAACATCACTTTTGGCATGATCCTTGAAAGTGACATCAACACGTTGAGTGATACTGTAGGACTATTTGCATATCACCAACCTCTAACCCTCATGTCCGGTTCGCAAACCTAGGAGGAGGGGGACAAGGGAAAGATATCTATGCCTTCTGCTGACAGTTTGCTGTAACCAACTTATTCATCCATGACAGACAGAACTGAAAGTTGAATTGACTCCAGCCATTCCCCACCTCCCATTTTCCAGTGCTCCATTTGAATCTATACAGTGGATTATGTTGCTTATGACCCATAGCTGAATGAGATATAAAAATGCTTTTTATAAGGTATACATATATTAACCCTTTTTTTTTTTTTTACATCAGCAGTTCCATGATTATTAAGTGACTTGCTTAGAGTTCATGGTACATTTTCTGTCTTTCATCTGGTTTATCCTGGAATTAGAAAGGAGGACTGTTTGCATGAGGGTGAACTTCAAAGCCGAAGATTAGGGTTGCCAGCTCTGGGAAATACCTGGATGAATGTACTACCCAAACTAAATTTCTTATTTAGGCTGTCCCCAATGTTCATCTGGTACTGAGCAAGAACTGGGCACACTCACTCTTGGAGGCTGAGGGGGGAACTTGGAAAGAGGTGAAGAAAAGGCACAGGAGGGCCCATGATACCATGACATCATCAGCTGTACAAATGAGGAGGTGAAGATGGGCCAGGGCAGTGTTCTACCTTCCACTGTCAACAGACCTCCTTGCTTGAGTAGTTCGTGCATGCATTAAGAATTGGCCAGCTTCAGGGAGTGTAAAGTATGAATGAGACTTCATAAGGCCAGGGTTGCCAACCTCCGGGTACTAGGTGGAGATCTTCTGCTATTACAACTGATCTCCAGCCAACAGAGATCAATTCACCTGGAGAAAATGGCCACTTTGGTTATTGGACTTTATGGCATTGAAGTCCCTCCCCAAACCCCACCCTACTCAGGCTTTGCCCCCAAACCCTCCCGCCAGTGGTGGAGAGGGACCTGGCCACCCTAATTAGGATGCATATGTGGTTTCAGTAAAGCTTTCAGCGAGGTGTAGTGGTTAAGAGCAGCGGACCCAAATCTGGAGAACGAATCACTTCTCCACATAAGCAGTGGACTCTAACCTGGAGAACTGGGTTCAATTACCCGCTCCTCCACATGAAGCCTGCTGGGTGACCTTGGGCCAGTCACAATTCTCTCCAAACTCTCTCAGCCCCACCTACTTCACAAGGTGCCTGTTTTTGGGAGGGGAAAGGAAAGTGATTGTAAGCTGCTTTGAGACTCCTTAAAGGTAGAGCAAATCAGGGTATAAAAACCAAGTCTTCTTCTTCTTAAAGGGTCTCTGCTTTCATCTACTGCTGATGCTGGAACCCTGGGTCCAGCTTAGTGTCCAAGGGGATGATCAACCATTGGCTAGAAAGTAAACAGGCCACACGTATAATACTGTACCTGACGTAGCCAAAGGATTTGGAGGGTCCAACTCATGTTGTTGTTGTAGTTTTTTTTAATGTATTAATATTTGAGTCATATTTCACACTCAGGGATGTTAAACCTGCTTTCTGGGGGATGCTGATGTTTCTGGAATTATCCCAGGACTGTTAGCTGTAGCACTGGCTGCATCAGGGAATCCCAGGGTATCCTAAGGAATGAGTGGAGATGCCCATTTTTATTTCGTATTGATTTTGTATTTTGACATTGGCTTTAGTTTGTCTAATTTATTGTTGTTTTCATTGATTATCCTTTTACATCATGTTTACAGCCATTTCATTTTTATATAGGGTTGCCAACCTCCAGCTAGTAGCTGGAGATTTCCTGCTCTAACAACTGATCTCCAGCCAATATAGGTCAGTTCACCTGGAGAAAATGGCTGCTTCGGCAGTTGGACTCTCCCCTCCCCAAACCCAGCCTTTTTCAGGCTCCACCCCAAAAATCTCCAGGTATTTCCCAACCTGGAGCTGGCAACCCTATACATTTTACACTATGAGCCTTGATGTATAAGTCTGTCATTGGTTTTAAAGCTGATATCTGTGTCTCCTGATGGCACTCATCTTCGTAGGGGCATACTTTCATAACTATAAAGCAACACCTGACTCATCTCTGTGTCCTAAGGTCCATCGTAATGTCTGTTTAAACTTTTTTTTTTAAAAAATGAACAATTGTATATATTCTTTCTTAGTGTTTTTAATGTTGGAAGGGTTTAATGTTAGCCACATATTTGGGTGTAAAGGGCCCCCAGAAATGTCTTAAATAATTAAGAATCATAAATACTAAAGCCCCACATGAAGATTACAAGCAGGATGAAGATCTAATTTTGGCTTGCTCCAAAAGTTAAGCGCGTAGTTCACATAGCTTACCTGCTACTAAAAACCTATTGAATCCTGGACCATCTCTGGCAGTTTGCCATTTTTCATTAGGCAAAGGACGTACAGGTACACATCAGTCCAAAACAATGCGGTATTTATGTCAAGCTGGCATGTCACTCTAGTTTAGGACTGCTCGGCTGCTGAAGTGACAAGTGAGGTCTATCCGCTGTGTAATTTCTCACGAACACATGTCACCATGGTATAAATTAGCTGTGCTTTTTCCGAGCGGAAAATAAGTCAAAATCATTTCACAGTTTCTGGGGAACTTGAACTATCTCTGCCTGTGGTGCGCAGCATACGGAGGACAGAAACACAGAGTTGCCTGATTTATGAGACACTCCTTGTCAGTCTTGTTTTCCACAGAACGAGTGACACAATGAAGCAACAGAAAGACGGGCGAGAGGGAGAAGTTTACTCTAACAGGAAGTTGTGGCATCCCTGGCTGGAATGCAGAAATAACTTAAAAATGAATAAATGACTGGCCAAGCTCATATTTCAGACATAAATGAAGAAACTGATGTTTTCTTAAAGTAACATTTGAAAACCTAAATGAAATAATGACACTATAATGAGATTGCAGAAAGGACTTGATTATGAAATTATCACATAGTGGTATCTTTTATAGCATTGCCAGTCCACATGTACAACCCGTGGAGACTTACCAGCAGCATGAGAAAGCTTAGCCCAGCATGACAGCAATATCATCAGCAATGTGCCGATGTCGCCAGTGATGCAGGACACTCTGGTATTAGGGCAAAAACTCTATGGTGGAAGCTGTTTTTACCATAGTTTTTGCCCAAATACCAGAGCCTCTCCATGTCACAGGCAATGCGATGATGTCACTTCCATTGCATTGCCGGCAGCATCACTGCCACATTGAGTTAGGCCTTCTGTCACTGCAAGTAAGCCAGCTAATCAGCGGTGGGGGGGGGGGAGGCGAATGGGGGTTGGGAATACCCCACCTTGGTGGGGGCTTGGCAACCCTAATTTTTTCCTATAACATTTACCTCTATCTTTATGAGGGTTACCATTTCCAAGCTGTATTGAAAATGATATAGAATTACTCCAGCAGGGTTGTTATTGAAACAGTGAAAAGTTACATAATCATGTCAATTGTCATAAAAACAAGATGTTCTGCCCTTGATGCTTCCTAGATAGATGATTCTGCCACCTCTTATAAGCAATCTTTTAGTGGACCATAGCTTAGTAGTAATGCACATGGTTTGCATGCAGAAGGTCCCAGTTCAGTTCCTGGTATTGACAGTTAAAGGGTCTTGCTGAAATGAAGATATGACCAAAATAGACACAGGTATCTCTGTTTCTGAAATATTAATTCTATCCTGAAATCTGCAGTAGGTTAAAGTTCTAAAGGTTTTATATGCAGATGAAGGAAATTGGATGTTTAACAGACCTCTCGAAGCCATGGTGCAAATATGTTGTAATGTACTCTGACTTTGGGGACAGTTAAGGCAAGAAATGTTTTCCCTGTTGGCTTGGGGGGGGGGGGGGCACCATGATCCATTCTTTCTTTGTTTTGTCAGTTTGTTTTGGATGGGGCTGCACGTTCTCTGATGGAACAAACTTGCAACTTAGCTATGCTCTTGGATTCAGAAGCTTCAAACAGATATGCAAACCTTATCTCTTGTGCAAAGTACCGTTCAGTTATCCATGTGCTGATTATTTTCACAGCCATCCGTATTCTAAAGGCCAAACTACTTCCTCAGTTCCTATATGGAGCACCTATATGGGCGACAGAGAGCACCCAAAGCATCGAAAAATGCCAAGCAACCTTTGCAAGACGCATATTAGGCATTCCCAGCTGTGTGGCATATCATACCCTCTGTCTTGAGCTGGGCTTAAATCTTCTGGAAACCAGAGTATGGCTATGCACACTCAAGTTCTGGTTGTGATTCCATTTCCGAGCCTCGGAATTAGGGCTGATTTGGTGGCTACCCTCCAACTGTTACCACTCTACCTGGAGAGAAGGAATCCTAACAAAAACTACGTCCATGGGAGTACCCTTTGAATCGCTGCTCCTTCTAAATGAACAGCAAGCTTATAGATTGCTTGGGCAAAGGGTCCTTGATATTGAAGGACAGAAGTTACGGTCTATGGCCCAGAGAATATGCTCCCCACTACACTTTGGGATCAACCCAGAAAGAGGCAGCTTGCCAAATTATTTTTCCTCCCTTATCTCCCCACCTCTAAGACGACAGTTTATGCTGGCACGTGTAAACCTCTTACCGTCTGCAGTTACAAGAGGCAGGTACACAAACACCCCCTATGAGGAGAGACTTTGTTCATGTGCCAAAAAACAACCAGAATCAGCTGTCCACATCCTCCTGCACTGCAAACTCCATACATCGGCCAGAGAGAAATATATAGTACCCCTCTTAAATCAACAGCCAAGCTCAAACTGACGCAGGGCTTGTACGATATCTACTAAACAATGGCAACCCGCTTGTTATTTGGGCGGTAACTAGATTCCTTGTAACCTCGCTAAGCATGCCGCACTAAATGGTACCCTGCACTTTACATGCAGCACTGGATGTAGATATATTTTAGCTTTTGCTACCTATTGTTTTAGGAATTTTAAGTAGCAATACTGTATTTATGCCATTAAAGGTTTTTGTATTTGTATTTTGATTATTTTCACAGTTAGACTACTGTACAGTGTTTTGTGTGGGATTGCATTTGAGGATTGTTTGAAAGCTTTAATTGGCACAGAATGAGTCTGCAAGTGTATTGACCTATGTTGGAACAACTTCACTCGCTGCTTATTCACTTCCAGGTCCAATTCACGATTCTGATTATTGAAAGCTTTTGTTCCAGGATGTTTAAAGAACTATACTATATTTCTTCCCATCCACTGAGATCTTCTGAAGTTCTCTTCAAACCTTCATTTTTAGAGGTAAAGCAGATCTCAAATAAAAGCAGAGCCTTTTCAGTTGTGGTGCCCTAGCTTTAAAAAATCCTTCACGTGGATGCATAACTGAGTCTCACATCAAATCAGTCCAGTCTCCCGTGCTTTTAGGTAAGGGGTCTTTATATTTCTTCCTCCTACCTCCCTCAAATAAATTATTGGTTTGCTCTGTTGTTTCAAAATTTTGCTGGATATTTTAAATTCTATTGATAGTGAGTTTTAATTACCTTTACTGCTGCTTTGTGCTCTTTTAACGCTACTTAAGATTTATTTGTTTGTTTAGCTGCTTCTGGTTTCTTGGATTTCTTTTGTTTGATGTTTTTGAATTTGGGGTGGAGATTAGAGTTGTATATAGGGTTGCCAGCTCTGGCTTGAGGAATACCAGGAGATTTGGAGGGTGGAGCCTGGGAGGACAGGGTTTGGGGAGGGGAAGGAACTCAGCAGGGTATAATGCCATAGAGTCCACCCTCCAAAGCAGCCATATTCTCCAGGTAAACTGATCCTGGTTGTCTGGAGAGAACAATTGTAATAGCAGGAGATCCCCAGAGCCGGTCCTGCCTGTGGCCAGAGAGTCTCAAGTGACCTAAGGCTGGAGGGCTCGACTGCAGGTTGAATGCAATCATCAGGAACGTAGAGCAAGGAGTCTGGTGGCAGTCTTGCCAGGAGCTGGGAACCAGAGTTGAAGTTGGCATGCAGGTGCAAGGTCAGTAGTTTGGTCCAAAGGGTCAGAATTCAGTTGAGTTGTTGCAGGGAAGCATCAGCAGCAAAAGTCTCAGGCTCTTTTGCAAAGTTGCTTTTGCAGCACCAGCTTGTCCTAGGCAAGGCTTTAGGCTGCTTTCCACTTGTCTCAGCCTTCATCCTCTGAAGACTCACAGTTCTCCATATATCTCCTTAGTTCTTCTAAACGGGCACTGCGTCTTTTAGCCTGAAGCTCCGCTCTACCCCATTGCCTGTGATGTTTAAGTACCTCAGGTGAGCTAGGTGGGTCTGTGGCGTTACAGCTGGAGCTGGGTCAGCAAAGTGAGGTGGTTCGGTAGCCACTCTAGAATCCTCAGCAGGGCTGGCGTGTGGTTCTTCCTGTTGGGGTTCAACTTGGCCTGGACTCTCAGCTGACTGAGGTTCAAGGGAGCCTGGTTCTTCCTGGCATGGCTGTCCTCTGATAATTCCTCACTTGGCAAGGTCTGGGCCATGACAATGCCACCTGGAGGCTGGCAACCCTAGTTGTATAACACTATTATTTGACTTGTTTCTTGTGAGTTGGCCTGACTGAGGGGAAGATGATGATGATAAGGTTGAAAGGCAGCTAATGAATGTTTTAAATCAATAACATAAATAAGATGATGATGATAATGTTCCTGATTTGTAACTACTCCCTCACCTGTATTCCCTGTTTTTCTTAAATCACAATCCAGTAAGAATTTATACATGTCTTCACTCAGTCTTGAGCACATGTACCTGTCGGCTGGATTGCAGCCAATGGGAATAAATTATTGTTTTTAGTGGAGGCCATTAGTATTGGTAGGTCTTGGAATGATATTTCTTGCACATTCACACATTATAAGATTATCACGAGGCTGCATCACTCATGTTATATCCTAATGTGGGACCGCCCTGATGGAAATGAATCTTCAGCTTTAATTTGCCAAGCTTATGTTCTGGAAACATGTTGTTTGTGTAATTAACGGCTGGATGTGACAGCTATATTCAGGAGTGTTGTGGCACCCACCTTTGACAGCAAACTGGCTTATTAGGACTGCTAACAAGTTACCGTCTGGAGAAAGTACATGTACATAGTACATGTTGCCAGGTCCCTCTTCGCCAATGGCAGGATGTTTTTGGGGTGGAGCCTGAGGAGGGCGGGGTTTGGGGAGGGGCTTCAATGCCATAGAGTCCAATTGCCCAAGCAGCCATTTTCTCCAGGTGAACTGATCTCTATCGGCTGGAGATCAGTTGTAATAGCAGGAGATCTCCGGCTAGTACCTGGAGGTCGGCAACCCTGTGTACATAGCAGGCTGCTTAGGAGTAGAGTGACAGTTTAAACTGGTGGAACACCAGAAAGCTTGGGTTGCACAGCAGATCAAAAACCGAAAAACAAAAGAAAACCCCCTTGGGATGGCTCGTTCCTTAGGCAAAGGTGACAGGGTCCGGACCTACTTGCTGCCCTAGGCCTGTGCCTGGCCATTCTAAGAGCTTTGTGGGGGGGGGGGGGCAGGGCCAGGAGAGGGAGGAGTGTTGCACACATTGTGACGTCACTTCTGGGTGATCACCCAGAAGTGAGGTCACAACATCTGTGACATCGATTCTCCCCCTCCCATTTTTCTCTCGCTGCTTAGTAGATTGGGCACTGGCAATGTGGGGCTGGGATGGGACTTTGCCCACCATGGGTTAGCAAATGGTAAGCCTAGCACGACATCAGCTGTCGTGGTGTAGGGGTTAAGAGTGGTGGGCTTTAATCTGGAGAACCGGGTTCGATTCCCCACTCCTGCATGAAGCCTGCTGGGTGACTAGGGCTGCCAGGTCCAGGTTGGGAAATACCTGGAGATTTTTAGGGCGTAGCCTGAGGAGGGCGGGATTTGGGGAGGAGAGGGACTGCAATACCATAGAGTCCAATTGCCAAAGCAGCCATTTTCTCCTGGTGAACTGATTTCTATCAGCTGGAGATCAGTTGTAATAGCAGGTGATCTCCAACTAGTACCTGGAGGCTGGCAACCCTCTGGGTGACCTTGGGCTAGTCACAGTTCTTGCAGAACTCTCTCAGCCCCACCTACCTCACAAGTTGCCTGTTGTGGGGAGGGGGAAGTGATTCTGATTTTAAGCTGTTTTGAGATTCTTTACAATAGAAAGAAGCAAAGTATAAAAACCAACTCTTCTTCTTCATCAGGATATGCAGAGCTTGAGAAGGTGCAGAAAATAGCGACCAAAATGATCGGGACTAGAGCAATTGCCCTATGAGGAGCAGTTAAAATGCTTAAGGCTGCCGAGCTTCGAAAGAAGGTGGTTAAGGGGAGACATGATTGAGGTCTATAAAATTATGCATGGTGTGGAGAGAGGGGACAGGGAGAAACTTCCCTCCCTCTCTCATAATACTAGAACATGGGATCATCTGCTGAAGCTGGAGAGTGAGAGATTCAAAAGATAAAAGGAAGTATTTCGCCACACAATGCATAGGTAAATTGTGGAACTCCCTGCCCCAGGATGTGGTGATGGCTGCCAACTTGGAAGGCTTTAAGAGGGGAGTGGACACGTTCATTGAGGAGAGGGCTATTCATGGCTATTAGTCCAAATGGATACTAGTCATGATGCATACCTATTCTCTCCAGGATCAGAGGAGCAGGCCTATTATTTTGGGTGCGGTGGAACACAGGCAGGATGGTGCTGCTGCGGTCGTCTTGTTTGTGGGCTTCTCAGAGGCACCTGGTTGGCCACTGTGTGAACAGACTGCTGGACTTGATGGATCTTACTGGATTGAGCTGGCTCTGGGTAAAGCTGATTAATTCGGAGTCAGGTTGCTAGCTCCTGGTAGGTAATTCCTGGAGATTTTTGGGGTGGAGCCTGAGGAGGGCACAGTTGGAGAGGGGAGGGATTCCACTGGAGTATAATGCCATAGAGTCCACCTTCCAGTGGCCATTTTCTCCAGGTAAACTGATCTGTTGCCTAAAGATCAGTTGTAGTAGCAGGAGCTCTCCAGCCACCACCTGGAAGCTGGCAACCCTAATTCAGTGGCAAGAAGGAGCCCTTGAGTTAATGGTGGTTGATTCTCCTCATGGTACATTCTGCTCCCGTGGGAGTAAAATGTGCTCTCCCTTGAGGCAAATGACCAGCTTTGCGGTTTGGCTGAGACTCAGAAGTGTAGGGAGAGAAAGTACGAAGTCAGCTGCTCTCCCTCCTGCCTTGGATTGTGCAAAGCAGCCCAAAAGGTAAAAAGAAGAAGTGTTGGGTTTTATACCCTGCTTTTTTCTACCTTTTTAAGGAGTCTCAAAGCGGCTTGCCTTCCCTTCCTCTCCCCACAACAGACACCTTATGAGGTAGGTGGGGCTGAGAGAGTATTGAGAGAACTGTGACTACCCCAAGGTCACTCAGCAGGCTTCACGTGTAGGAGTGGGGAAACCAACCCCGTTCACCAGATTAGTGTTAGCTGCTCATGTGGAGGGGTGCGGAATCAAATCCGGTTCTCCAGATTAGGGTCTGCCGCTCTTAACCACTATGCCACACTGGGCGAAAACGCACGGTCGCTTTAGCCTCTTTTATTCCCTGCTTCAGCCAGGATTCAGCCAGGATCGAACGCATGTTCGGTGAAACGCATGCGTTCAATCCTGGCTGAATCCTGGTTGAAACAGGGAAAAAAGGAGGCTAAAGCGACCGTGCATTTTCGTCCACTGACTCTCAGAACACAGTGTGGTCTCTTATTACCATTTTGCAAATGTAAATCATACTCAGGAACCAGCAGGGGCAGGAAAACTGGCATGCATGGGGGACGGGGGGGACGAAGGGCACTCAGAATGCGGCCTTTGATAACTGTTGACAAATTCATATCCTGAATCAAATATACTTGGAGACAGCCTCAGAAAGAACATATTTGCCGAAATCAGAAGTAAAATAATGAAATGAGCTTTTTTTTTGAAGTACGAACAGCTAGCATTATGTGGGAGATAAGTAAAGGCAACTGCATCCCTGTGGCTAGCAATATGTTTTCTGTGGATGGTGCCAACTTGCAAAGGGCTAGAGCTGAATGATTTTATTCCTGAAGAATCCTTTTTAAGGGCTTCCTCAGAACATAGCAGAACTTCCATCGCAGACCGGGAAGGGAGAGGCCCTCAGCTGCCAGATTCTGTTAGGGTAATGAGGGCTTTCTAGCATTGATTGGCCTGATGGCCCATTATCAGCTCATCTAAGTTCACCACAAGCCATTACTCTGAGCTGTTCCTATGGATCACTAGGGAAGTCCAACTGTCTGCTCTCAAGGTACTGTATTCTGTGCATTGTCTATGCACTTAAGCACTTACCTCAGGAAAAAAAGAGGCATACAGACAGATATAAATCTAGCCGCCCCCACCCTTAAAACAAACAAACAAACTGGAAAACAAAACTTGAGACGCTGAGAGCACAAACTCACATCCCGTGCAAAAAAAAAAAAAAAAAAGACCTCAGTATTGAATAGCTGATGCTACTGAAATGTCAGTGCATTATCAAGCCTAAATATCACATAACACACCATACCCTATAAGAGGTATTCTTCTGATACGTAGATCCATAGTAGGCTCTGTGGTAGAGTACATGTTTCCTTTGAAGAAGATCATCCACCAGCACACATAAAGCTGCATTATACTGAATCAGACCATTGGTCCATCCGGATGCAGTATTGTCTACTCAGATTGGGAGCAACTCCCCAGGGTTTCAGGTGGAGGTTTATTACATACCTATTACCTGATCCTGAACTGGAGGTGCTGGGGGTTGAACCTGAGACCTTCCGCATGCCAAGCGGATGTTCTGCCACTGAGCTTTAGCTGCTCACTGACCCAGTTCACTCTGCTTTACTTATGTCAGGGTCACACTACATGTTCTGGTTTTCCACACATTGTATCTGTGTTTCCCCCATTGATCACAATTGTGACTTCCTTTCTGGGAACTCATATCTTAAGTGCATAAGGGCCTGGTTTGTACTGAGACTGCTGCATGTAGGGAAAATAGACTTCTGGCTCCCTTGTGCTGGTTTTTTCCCCCAGTCCCCAAACAGCCCCAGATAGGGTTGCCAACCTCCAGGTATTAGCTGGAGATCTCCTGCTATTACAGCTGATCTCCAGCTGATAGAGATCAGTTCACCTGGAGAAAATGGTTGCTTTGGCAATTGGACTGTATGGCAAGTCCCTTCCCTCTCCAAACCCCAGCCTCCTCAGGCACCGCCCCAAAAACCTCCCACTGCTTGCAAAGAGGGACCTGGCAACCTTAACCCCAGAGTAGCTATTTGCCCCATTAGGGGACTGTCACATTCTGACAGACTGCAAGTCACATGGAAGCATCATTGGTCACCAGTGTTAAGGGGGAGTGACAGGAATTGAGCTCTGAGAGCAACACAGTGTGGATCAATATAGCCAAGTCAACTTGGTCCCAATAAAGATAATGCCCATGTTCTTATGGATTAATAAAGCAAACTCAAATACAAAATGCCACTGGAAGGATGTAACTGAGCATGCCAACCCTATGTTCTGTGACTGCATCATCATTTCAAGCCCTGCTTTGCACCAGTTGTCTCTTCCTTTTAGCATCTATTCCAGCCAGCCAGCGTGGTGTAGTGGTTAGGAGTGGCAGACTCAAATCTGGAGAACTGGTTTGATTCCCCGCTCCTCCACATTAGCAGCAGACTCTAATCTGGTGAACCAGGTTGGTTTCCTCACTCCTCCACATGAATCCAACTGGGTGGCCTTGGACCAGTCACAGTTCTTCTGTGTCATACCAAGGATTGCCCAAGCTAGTTCCACTTTCTGAGATGGATCTGTCACTGGAAAATTAACATGCCTCCTGATCTGATGTGTGGTGCTGATAGGAGGCCACCAGTCACTGAGTTCTTTTAGCCCCACCTACCTCACAAGATGTCTGTTGTGGGGAAAGTAAAGGGAGGCAATTGTAATTGTAAGCCGGTTTGAGTCTCCTTAAAAGGTAGAAAAAATCGGGGTACAAAAACCAACTTCTTCTTCTTCTTTTTTCTTCTTAAGAACATATGAACATTAGAAAGGCTATGCTGGATCAGACCAAGGTCCATCAAGGCTAGTAGTCTGTTCACATAGTGGCCAAATAGGTGCCTCAGTCTAGGACACTCTTCTGCTTCTTCTTGAAAAAAAGAGGTGATATATGTGTCTGGCTGTATCACTCAGCAATTCTTTTATTTCTCACTGGAAGAATCATATAGCTGAGCATCATCTGCTGTATGTGATACTAAATCTCATATATTCCCATAATTTCCCTAAATATTTCTATGTGCTAAATAATCTATGTGATAGAATGATACCTTGAAAGATGCCAACCTTTAAGATTCTTCAGGATGAAGATTACCTATCATTACTAACTCAATGCTGATGACAGGAGGCCACCAGAAAAGTGTTTTAGTACAGAACCAAGAAGCAGTTAAGTTGTTGAGTCTTATGCATTAAGTTAACAGGCATTAGAGAATAGTGACTGGACAGATTCCCGTGACCAACTAGCTAGAAAACATGAAATTGGGTGATAATGCCATCAAATATACAGTTTCATCCAACTAATAGCTGCTGCTTGCCCATAATGGGGAAAAAATGGAGAGCCATCACATGATGGTTAAAGTAACCCAGAATACTATGTGATGAGTGTAATTACCATGTTAATTACATTGTGCAAATCTGTCTTAGAACCTAATCTTTATGGCTTTTGAATATGTGGAAGCTTATGCCGAAGTCAGACATCTGTTGCTTTGCAGCAAACAAATCGCGCCCAAGTTTCAGTTGCTAGAAATTTGCCAGTTCTGTGCCTTCTGAAAGGATATGGAGAGATACGGGATATGGATTAAGTTTTAGGATTTATGAGGATGAATCTCACAACGATGGCCCCGAACACAGAGAGAACATCTGGAAGGAATTTACGCCTTCTGTGTCATATGGAAGGATTGCCCAAGCTGGTTCCGCTTTCGGAGATGGATCTGTCACTGCAAAATGAACATGCTTCCTGATCTGACTGATGAATAGAGCAGGATATCGCAGTCATATTCTCTGCTCTGTGCTTTTAAAGTAATGTTTTAATCCATTCTTTAACCTAAATGCTGGGATGATAAATGGAGCCAGCCAAAGAGGTATTATTCAGCAATGTCTAGAATTTGGTTTTCGCATCCTGTCAGCACACACTGCACTTTGGTTCAAGGCGCTGCATTTGTCATTGTACAATATAGATATAATCAATTATTGAGGAAACCAAGAACAACAACAACAACCCAAAAATGGATGGTCGGAAAGTGTCAGAGCTCTGTAGCGAACAAGGCTTCCAGGCATGGCAACGTCTAATGTCAATGAATCTAACAAGATAGCTCTTTCAGGAGAGCAGAGGTTGAGTAATTCAACAGACAAGTCTTCTCTTTACTAAGCAGACTTTGGAACACCATTAAGCAAAGAGATCAATGACCTGTTATTTAATGTAGATGACTGAGTCAATCAATGTGATAGAACCGGCATGGAAAGCTGAAGGCTTCTTAATGAGATTGTCCCCAACTCACCTACTCTGGGGTGACTGGATTCTCCTAACTCCTAACTCCATCCCATTTAGGATTTGATCCCTCTCTGCTCCTGGGAATTCACCCCAATGATCTGCTGAACCACAAGAGTAAAGAGAATGGTACTTGGCTGTCATCTAACTTTTCCTTAATCCATTTCCTTCTCCCCCATTGACCATGTACTCATCATAAGCACCATGGATGTGCATATGAAGTGGCCTTAAACCAAAATGGGCTGCTTGATTGTCAAGGTCAAAACTAACAAATCTTTAAATAAAAGTCTTTCTGGTCATTTATGCATGGGTATTTTCACTCACATTCATCCCCTGTCTGTCTCACTTGTTGCTTGGAGTTATGCATGAGTTTTCCCTCCATCTTGCTACCAGCCCTCATAAATCCCGGGACTTCCCATCCCTCTAATAACCCGATTCTTCCCTCTCCTTTGAGCTCAGCCCGCTTGAAATCCCCATGCATAAGGCAAAGTACGGGACATAGAAGCTTGGTTTCTCTCACAGCAAGCAGACAGCCAATTACAAAGCAGCACGTAAAGGGGCAGGGATTCAAATAATTCCTCAAATAATTCCTCAGAGTCCTTTTTGAGCAGAAGGGTTTTAAAAACAAGGCTTCTCTCTCCGCCGCCCCCGGTTCCTTTCAAATAGCTCCATTTTTTTGTTTTTGCTCTTAATTTTTTTTTAATGCAGCAGTTGGGTTTGGGGGAGACTTTTCTCTCCCTACAGAAGCATTTCAAGGGGCGGGAATTCAAATACTTCTGTAGAAGACTTTTTTTCTTTCAGCTTAGCTATCTTTCAGCTGAGTTTTTAGTGAGAGATGCCTACCTTGATTAATGATTAATGGGTATCTAAATATACTGGTCTCTATGTCATTATGATGTCAGAATTTCTATAATTGCCTAAACTGTGCTTTGAATCTTTGCAACTGCTGTGGATTCTTTTTGGTGTCAGGCACTTGCCTTGGCTAACCAATAAACATAGTTTTTTTTTTTAGAATAAAAATTTTCAACCTATTTTCTTTATCTAAGAAGTGGGCTTCCTTCATTGGAGTTCGAGCCAGCATGGTGTAGTGCAGGGTTCCTCAAACTTTTTAAACAGGGGGCCAGTTCACTGTCCCTCAAACACTGTTGGGAGCCGGACTATAGTTTGAAAAAAATATGAACAAATTCCCCGCGTGTGCGGGGGAGGCGGCGGCGGCGCAAGGGGGCTCTCCTGAAAAGCATCCTCCTCCCGAGCCCGGACCTTCCCCCTTCGCTCTGTGGCTGGGGCTCGGCCTTCCCTCGGCAGGCGCGGCCTCGCCCCTGCCCCGGCCTCCTTTGCGCTCTCCGCACGCACACACGCACAGAGGCGAGTTCATGGGGAATAAAGAGGCTGGAGTCCGCAGCAAGTGCCTGCGCCTTACAAATGTTGTGGTTAAGAGTGGCGGTTTGGAGCGGGGACTCTGATCTAGAGAACCGGGTTTGATTCCCCACTCCTCCACATGAGCAGCAGATGCTAATGTGGTGAACCAGGTTGGTTTCCCCACCCCTACACACGAAGCCAGCTGGCTGACCTTGGGCAAGTTACAGCTCTGTTAGAGCTCTCTCAGCCCCACCTGCCTCACAGGGCGTCTGTTGTGGGAGGGTATGGGAAGGGGATTGTAAGGCAATTTGAGTCTCCCTTTAGTGGTAGAGAAAGTCGGCATGTAAAAACCAAGGTCATATATGCATGGGAGGTTTTGCCTTGGATTTGCCGCTCTCCAGATGCACATTTTCCCCATCCGAATTCTCCAAACTCTGCCCGGGGGTGGGGGGGGAGCTTACTTTTGAGTTCTGAGAATTCGGATGGGGAAAATGTGCATCTGGAGAGCGGCAAATCCAAGGCAAAACCTCCAGTGCATAAATGGCCAGAAGTCTTTTTCTTCTTCTCCCTGGAGATATGCTCAGCCCCCCCCCCAGGGGCCCCTACAATTACCTCCAGGCCACAAGGATACCCCCGGGAGGAGAGAGAGCCCTGAGCTGTGAGAACGCTGCCCAACTGCAGCCAAAACAGGAACGCCAGGGCCACGTTGGGCTGCATCGTGGAGGGCCCCAAGGACCAGGCGCATCTGCATGGGGCTCGAGGAGGCCAAGCCCAGCCAGGCCACAAAGCTAGGCAATGGGAGAAGTCTCCCGGAGGGGCGTGCTGGGGAAGAGAAGGGGGCGACCGGGCCCAGGAAAGGGGGTTTTGGGCCTGGGAGGGAAAGGGCGAAGGGGGCGACCGGGCGGCGCATGAGGCGGCAAGACGCCTCGTGCGCCCAGGAAAGGGGTTTTTGGGCTGGAGAGGGAGCAGGGAAGGGGGCGACTGGGGAGGGAGGGAGGCTTCCGGCTGGGCGTACACGGCCAGGAAGCCCAGAAAACCTCTGGGGAGGGGGGCAAGAGGGGACTGGCTTTCTCGGTCCCCGGGCCAGACAAAAGCCCCTCCGGGGGCCGGATCCAGCCCGCGGGCCGTAGTTTGAGGACCCCTGGTGTAGTGGTTAAGAGTGGTGGTTTGGAGTGGTGGAGTCTAATCTGGAGAACCGGGTTTGATTCCGCACTCCTCCACATGAACAGCGGACTATAATCTGGTGAACCCGGTTGGTTTCCCCACTCCTACACATGAAGCTAGTTGGGTGACCTTGGGCTAGTCACAGTTCTCTCAAGAGCTCTCTCAGCCCCACCTACCTCCCAGGGTGTCTGTTGTGGGGAGGGGAAGAGAACGTGATTGTAAGCCAATTTGATTCTTCCTTAAGTGGTAGAGAAAGTCGGCATATAAAAGCCAGCTCTTCTTCTGCTTCTGCTTCTATTACTACTTCTACTTCTTCTTCTAAATTTCCCTTACCATAGTGAATTTTCTACCACATTTTCATCTTACTGGATAACTGACAGCTTGCGCTTGCAGGAGCTCTTGATTTAGGAAAGCCCACCCTTCACTTGCCCTTCTCCCTTCCAGCATTCTTGCTATGGAATGAGCTCCGAGTTCATTAAAGTCTATCTTCCTAACATCTAACATCCATATCTGGCTATGAACTCCCTTGGCTCCCAACAACAAAAGGAATTCTAAAAGGAATTCATAGATAATTGATGGATAAGATAATGTAAAAGTAATTATTCATTAACAATTCATAGAGATCAGCACAGATTATTCTATCATTTAAAAGATTTGTTGATTATATATGTATATCATATATGTTGATTATATACTCATATATAAAGAAAAATATTTATATTATATATGGGAGGTGTCATTTTGTACTTTTTCCCCTTCAAAAAAAATTGAGATCCGGTTGTGAGATTTGGGGGTGGAGCCTGGGGAGGACAGGGACCTCAGTGGGGTACAATGCCACCAAGTCCACCCTCCAAAGCATCCATTTTCTCCAGGGGAACCAATCTCTGTAGTCTGGAGATGAGCTGTAATTCCAGGGGATCCCCAGGTCCCACTTGGAGGCTGGCATCCCTGGACATGGGTCTAGGAAGCAATGTGCCTCTTCCTGCATTGTCAGTGTCTGAGCGAAAAGCTAAGCTCCAGCAGAATTACCGGCACCTCAGGAGATTGCCTGGGCCCCAAACAATGGTAGCAGGACTCTGGGAGGTGACAATAGGCATAAACCATGCCTGTCACCTCCTCCTGTGTCACTGGTGGCTGAAAGCAAACTGACCTCTAATGGTGTGTCCCAGTTGTAGCACCCAAGTGGTCATTTGGGATGTTTGGATGGAGAAATTGGCCCTGCTGAGCAGCTCCAAGTGTGTCCTCAGTTATAAAATGAATTCCCGTTGTTTGGATTTCAGCAACTGTTGTTCACTTTTGTGTGTTGATGCCTATTGATGAGATCTGAAATTAGAATGAGATTTAAGAGATGGGGTTGGTTTTCTAGATATCTGTCAGATTCTTGGGCAGGAAGCCTGTAAACTCTACTTCACAGTTTATGGCATTCTGAGAAATAAGACTAAAATAGGGTATGATTGAAGATGCTGTTACTTTCATGTGAAGAAGCAGAGGCAATAAGGTATGCTTATTTATTAAAAACCTATGTGGAATCAATCTCCTTGGTGAGTAGATCAAAGATTTCACTCTCTATAAGGAAAATCCATGCTATTTAGGATCTCAAACTGTGGCCATAAAAAGCAGTGGAAGTTTTAGTTGTTGGTTTCCTTGATATTGGACTCCTGTATTAATGGAACTTCAAACTAGTTGTGTATTTTTATTTTTTTGGTCCCTGTGACTGAGAGCAACAGAGAATCTCTTTGATAATCATGGCCAGGGGGACTGGAATATTTCGGGGGCCTCTCCCTTCACGACCCTTCAATTATACCCCCAAACCTTTCTTGGTAACTTTGAAATTTGGTATCAAAGGGAAATGCAATTTCTTATGAAGCTTCAATTAAAAACAGACTTGGCTGACGTTGGAATTATATCTACAATCAGAGATAAAAGGGCTGGAAATCAAACAGTGGTGTTCCAAGTGTGTTGTAATCCATTGGGATTATATATATTAAAAGTTCATATTCAGGAAGAATAAAATCCCTACATACAGGCAAAAGAGGTATACTGTGTAAAGATGAGTGCCCCATATCTCTGTTGTTTAGATGTGAAATGTACATTTTTGAAACACCATATTGGTTTCTAGTCTCTCTGTGCCAGCCGTGCGACAAATAAATCTTAAAAGCTAGGACAACAAAGTAGAATAAAAATGAGCAAGGACCCCTTTCATCCCTCAGTCATAATTCCTTACTTCAAATATACTTACAGTGAGTTAATACTACTTAAATAATTAAGTACATGATTACGTACTTTAGGAACAGGTAATGCAAGGATTTATTTTGACTGTAAATTCAATTTTACTTCCCTTCCATGAATATTGCAGTCCCTTTTTAATATGTACGATTTTTCAGGCTTTTGTTATCCAAAGAGAGAGAGAGAGAGAGAGAATGCATAATAAATGAAAGATCTGCACACTTGTAGAACTGAGAACTGTTCAAGAGGAGCCAATGGATTATTTATTCATCCGCTCATCGTTTTATTTGTTCGATTTCCATCCTGGCTTTTCATGGGCCTGCTCAAGATGGCTAACAAAATCACTGTTGCAGAAAACACACCAGTACAGTACAAAATTGCAGCAAACATAACCATCATCATGTAGAAGATTATTCCTGGGGAAAACTTGGAGATTTGGGCTTGGATCCATGGACTAGGGTTGCTAACCACTGGAGAGCTCCCAGAATTACAACTGATCTCCAGACTACCAAGATCAGTTCCCTTGGAGATAATGGCTGCTTTGAGGGTGGGCTCTGTAGCATTATACACCACAGAGGTCCTTCTTTCTTCTTAAACCCCACCCTTCCTAGACCCCACTCCCAAATCTCAAGGAATTTCTAGCCTGGAGTTGGCAACTTTACCAAGGACAGATTGATTTCTCCCTATGAAAATGTGACTTTCTCGTTACCCCTCTCCTGCTGTAGTTGAAAATTAACACCAGGGTATGGCTTCTGCCTTGGGTTGCCAACCTCCAGGTACTATTCAAAAAAATTGTAAATTCAACTGTAAATTGGTAGTATTCAAAAACACAGATGTAGGCTAATAATTCACTTATGTCAATATACAATTCTGTATATTAACTTTTGTTGGATGAAAAGGCGCTATGAAGCAATAGGGCAACCTTATAGGATTATTATATATGTATAAAATATAAACCTCCAGGTACTAGCTAGAGATCTCCTGCTATTACAAGTGATCTCCAGCCAACAGAGATCAGTTCACCTGGAGAAAATGGCCACTTTAGCAATTGGACTCTATGGCATTGTAGTCCCTCCCCTCTCCAAACTCTGCCCTCCTCAGGCTCCACTGCAAAAACCTCCCATTGGTGGCAAAGAGGGACCTGACAACCCTACTTCTGACCCAGGACGTGTGAAAACACTCTGTTGGATCCAACCCCTGGATTTGGCTACTCCTATGGCTAATGCCAAGCTGTGTATGCAAATTGCATGTGTGAAGAATATATTGGAGGGGTGGAAGGAGTACTGTATCCCCCTGGCCTTGCCAATTCCCATTCAGCATAACTTGTACACAGAAGCTATTCACATATTGGTCCAACAGAGGCTACACATGTAGGTCTTGTTTACTGGTGGTGTTCAAGAAGCTGCAGAGGGTTAAGTGGAGCAGTGTGCACTGTTCTGTGAGTTTCTACACATGTAATGTGTATATGCCCTGACCTGGATAATCCAGGTTAGCCCAGTCTCCTCAGATCTCAGAAGCAGGGTTGACCCTAGCTAGGCTCTTGGATGGGAGACCACCAAGGAGGTCAAGGGTTGCTATGCAGAGACAAGCAATGGCAAACTATCTCTGTTTGGCTCTTGCCTTGAAAACCCTATAGGGTTGCCATAAGTCCATTGTGACTTGACAGCATTTCCCACTGCTGGTGTGCATGCAAGATTTCAACTGAAGGTCCTTCAGTGACCGCAGCAATGATTTAATGCAGAAGCTAATGCCATCTTGGGGTGCATCAATAGAGGCATAACATCCAAATTGCAAGATGCCATAGTTCCACTGCACACTGCATTGGTCAGGCTGCATCTGGAGTACTGTGTGCAGTTCTGGAGGATCACTTCAAAAAGGATGTGGACAGAATAGAGGAGGTGCAGAGGAGAATGACGAGGATGATCAGGGGCCTGGAGGCTGAGCCCTGTGAGGAAAGGCTGAGGGAGTTGGAAATGTTTAGTCTGGAGAAGAGGAGGTTGAGGGGGAACATGATTGCTCTCTTTAAGTATTTGAAGGGCTGTCACTTAGAGGAGAACAGGGAGTTGTTCCTGTTGGCAGCAGAGGATAGGACTCACAATGATGGGTTTAAATTGCAAGAGGAAAGGTACCAGCTGGATATTAGGGGAATTTTTTTTTTACTGTAAGAGTTGTTCAACAGTGGAATCAGCTACCTGGGAGGTGGTGAGCTCCCCCTCATTGGCAATCTTTAAGCAGAGACGGGACAAGCACTTGTCAGGGATGCTCTAGGCTGATCCTGCATTGAGCACTGCAGCTGGTTGGACTAGATGACCTGTATGGCCCCTTCCAATGCTATGATTCTATGATTCTAAGTCTGGGTGTTAGACTCTTGTGGCAGTTGATAATTCATAGAATTTATTGGAAGTCACCTTGGGTGATATTTTGAGCAGGTGGCATGCCAGTGTTTTAAATGCATAGATGCATCTAATTTAGGGATGCCAACCTGCAGGTGGTAGCTGGAGATCTCCTTCTATTACCATTGATCTCCAGGCGACAGAGATCAGTTTCCTTGGAGAAAATGGCTGCTTTGGCAATTGGACCCTATGGCACTGAAGTCCCTCCCCTCTCCAAACCCTGCCCTCCTTAGGCTCCACCCCCAAATTCTCCAGCTATTTCCCAATTTAGAGCTGGCAACCCTACTCCAGATTGCTACTCTTAGGGCAATACACTAGTGTAGTTCTTAAAACATCCTTGCTAGATCAGACTAGAATACAACATTTAGTTTTCAAAAGCATCCAGTCAACATCTCAAGAAGTTCACAAATACACAATGAAATGTGTGTTTGCCACCCTCTGCTGTTTTTCTCTAGCTTTTGGTAATCTGCCGCTGCATATGGAGGCTCCAGATAATCATCACAGTTATTTGGATATGCTATTATATTGGGATGGGTTTTTTATTTATTCTAGGAAGCAGGGGGGGGGGGGTCCCCAGCGTGGTTCCTGCCGACAGTTTTTCTGGTGCCTCCCAAGTTTTTTGAGGAAGTGGGTGGTACCACGTAGGGTTTTTGCCTAGCAAGGCTTCTGCTTGACTATTGGAGATTTGCTTGACTTTCCAGATTTTTTACAATGTTGATTTGGCAGCAGCTGCCAGCACAGCACAAGGATCTACATTGTGTTACTGAAGTTAAGCTGAGGCACTCGTTTTGTGGCAGGCTCTGCCTCTTGCGGCAGCCATTTTGCCACAGTCATTTTGTCACAGCCATTTTGTTGCTGCGCCCACCATGCCATGTCAGAATCCCAAATGTGCCTGCAGGCTCAAAAGGTTGGGGACCCCTGCTCTAGGTTGCATTAAGTACCTCCCAGAATCTCAAATGCCTTGGGGCTTGTTAGTGTCCTGGAGTGATACAGAAATAGATATAGAAATATAGTCATTCCATCTTGAACATTTTATTGTTTTCCTTTCCTCTCATGTGATTTCTAATGAAGGGCTTCCCACAGGATAGTAACAAGATTCTTGGGGAGTGTGTGGAAAAAATGAGGATGCAACCGATTGTCCAGCCAAATCCCAAGGAGCGACTGCACAATTACAAATGTTTATTTACTCATATTGAAACTGAGTTTCCTCAAAATCACTTAGGAAGTTACCAACATTTGCCTCAAATGTCCCCTTAGGTGAAATCAGTGGTAATCAGTGGGGGTACATGGAAACCCCCTTTAGAAATTACTCCTTTTCCTGGTAGCGTTCAGAATACAGCTGCTTCATCACCTGCTGGTTTGGCTTATGTCCTATTTGTGATAAGGGGGCTATTTTTTCATCAGGATATCCAGATGTTATCATAACAAATTCAATAGTGTCTGTTTAAATAATTACACTGAATTTTCACAGCTGTTGCCCTTTCCCCCAACACCCATCTGCTGCTGCCACCAACAATAAGTTTTGTGTTGCCAGTTACTACTTAGCTGTCTTTGCTTGCCTTCAATGTCTACCCCTTAACCTAGCTAACCTTGCAACCAGTTCTTCCAACCACTTTCCACAGATGCTGCTGACTGTGCAGACATAAAAAGCAGACTGTGTGTCCAGTATTGATTATTTAAGCTAGGATAGCTGAATGTTCAGTTATCAAGAGAAGGCAAAGTGTGAATAGTTCTGTGCCTGGTACAAGTCAATTAATAACCCAACTGTGATCCAAGGGGATATGTAGCTTTTCTCCCTTACATGAGGAGATCTAGGTCTCAGATTGTGCATGTACAAGCCCCAGAGGAGCAACTAATTTGTTTCTTACCAAAGCCCTGGCCCTGTGGCCCAAGCATCTGTCATGCAGGTGCAAAGTTGCTTGGGACAGGGCTCAAGATAAATTTCAAAGTGATGCCTTAGGGGGAGAAGCTGTGGCTCAGTGGTAGAGCATTTGCTTGGCATGCAGAAGGTCCCAGGTTCAATCCCCGGCATCTAGGCAAGTAGGTGATGTGAAAGACCTCTACCTGAGACCCTGGAGAGCCGTTGCCAGTCTGAATAGACAATACTGACTTTGATGGACCAAGGATCTGATTCAGTATAAGGCAGCTTCATGTGTTCATGTTTAAGTGGTTAAGTGTGGTGGACTCTAATCGGGAGATCTGGGTTGGTTTCCCAGCTCCTCCACATGAAGCCAGCTGGGTGACCTTGCATTAGTCACAGTTCTGTTAGAGCTCTCTCAGCCTTACCTACCTCACAAGGTGTTTGTTGTGGGGAGAAGAAGGGAAGGAGATTGTAAGCCAGTTTGATTCTTCTTAAAAGGTAGAGAAAATCGGCATATAAAAACCAACTCTTCTTCTTCTAATGCAGCCAGGTTCTCCTGGTGCTTGTATTCATGTTGAAATTCTCAGCATGGAAGTCACCATTGACATTCAGTAGTAGAAGAAGAAGAGTTGGTTTTTATACCCCAACTTTCTCTGCCTTTAAGGAGTCTCAAAGCAGCTTACAATCACCTTCCCTTCCCCACCCCACAACAGACACCTTGTGAGATAGGTGGGGCTGAGAGAGGCTGAGAGAACTGTGACTAGCCCAAAGTCATCCAGCAGGCTTCATGTGGAGGAGTGGGGAATCAAACCTGTTTCTCCAGATTAGAGTCCTCTGCTCTTAACCACGACACCACTCTGTCTCTCCTTTTCCTTATGTCTCATTAGTCACTCATTCGATTGAAGCTGAACCTCCAGCATCACAAGAAGCCTTTTCCATAGATGTCCTCGCTCAGGCAATTGCTTCCTCCATGCAGCTGTACCCTGGAGCACCTCTGGAGCATTTCCAAATGTCTGAACTGGCCATAAGATTCAAAGCACTGATATAGGGGTATAACTGCTCTCCAGCACCGGTATCTCTCTCCTGTTATAAGCATACAAGTATTAGCATGTTCAGCATGAAGTGGCTTTCTCCTCACTTCACCCTTTTGCCTGTAAGGAGAGCAGAAACTCTCAAAAGAATATGCTTTTTTTACATACTGGCAACATAATAAGCCATTTTTGCTTCGATGGTTGAAGGCATGCTCAGTGGTTTGAATTACAGCTGCAACTATAGCTACAAATAAATTAGAAAGCATTCACTGATTCAAAAGAGGCAGATTTTTAAACAGAGCAAACTAGATTTTAAAACAGAGTTAACACCCATCTGATTCATGCAAGGAGATGATTGCTATTATGTTTAGATGCATATAGCATTTTAAATGTACAAATCGATTTACAGTCACTCATTAGATGGAAGCTGGATTTCCAGCATCACAACATAACATAGTCTGTACAAAAGCATCACTCTGGTGAGGGGAAGGTCACTCATTTTTCACTTGATGATCAGGTCCTGTTCACAGACAACTCAGGGTTTGGGTTTTGGGCTGCAGCTGTTATTCAGCATTGGAGCACATGCTTCACATGCAGCTGAAGGTTCCAGATTTAGTTGCTCGTATCTCCAGGTAAAACATATCAGGTTATCTTCCCTAAGTGGGTTGTTGCAAGCATGCAGGTGGAAGTGCCCTCATCCTCTTTCAATGCTCTTCCCATTTGCCTCATTAATGTGCCAGGAATCTTTAGACATTGGAGTTTGTTTGTTTTTAAGTCAGTTTGAGATTTTGCAGTTGAGACTTACTACTTAGTGTCTCCGTGTGCCTTTGGTGTCTGTATATTAACCCAGCTAATCTTGCAATCACTTCTCAAATAGATATTAGTTCAGTTCTGGTAAGATGAAGAGCCCCATGGCCCAGAGCGGTAAGCTGCAGTACTGCAGCTTGCTCTGCTCACAACCTGAGTTCAGTCCCAACAGAAGTCGGTTTCAGGTAGCCAGCTCAAGGTTGACTCAACTTTCCATTTTTCCAAGGTAAGTAAAATTAGTACCCAGCTTGCTGGGAGTAAAGTGTAGACAACTGGGGAAGGCAATGGCAAACCACCCTGTAAACATAGTCTTCCTAGTAAACATCAGGATGTGACATCACCCCATGGATCAGGAATGACCCGGTGCTTGCACAGGGGACTACCTTTACCACTACCTTTATCTTTACTGGTAAGACAATACAACCTAGACAATTACTAATTTAAAGGACACATCTGACTATGCAGGCACGAAGAGGAATTGAACTGCAAGAGATTCCATGCATTACACAAGTTGGTCAATCCAATTGCCTGAATGACCATGACCCCAGTGGATACTGCCTGCTCTCTAATTATTTGTTTCTTTCAGGGGGGGGGGGAACAAGAAGGGAGGGATTCAAAATCCAGCAAGTAATAAACAAAAAACAAAAAGGGGGTATACATAAAGTAGAAACAAAAACATAACAGTGGTGGCAGGTCTACACTTAAGTTTCTATAGCTTTCTATAAAATGTGCCTCTTGTCTAATTAATACCATGATTTACTTCTTGAGTTACTTGGTCCAGAATTGTTAGAGATGCTGGCTCTGGCCTTCTCAGGCTCCATCCCCAAATCTCCAGGAGTTTCCCAACCTGGATCTGGCAACCCTACCGCCCCATTCCCCGCTGGTGGCCAGGGGGGACCTGGCAACTCTAGTTTGCCCAGGCATAAAGGAGCTTAAAGGTGAGAACCAGGTGATTTGTCATACAACTTTCTTGCTCCATGGCTGCCGCTAGACAGGTTGTCACCTTGTGACCACCTGGGACTTTTGACAAAACATCTAATTTTAGTGATGCAATAGATCCTGTTCCATAATATATTCTCCCTGTTAATATCATCCATCTAGTTTTCTGGATGTTTTGTCTGGTTGGGGACATGAATTTCTAATTTTAATAGATAAACAACTCATGGAAATGAGGGGGTGATTCAATCATGTAGGTATTCAGCATTTTTATTAAAGTGCCAAGTACAATGAACTGTGGCTCTGCTGTCTTTGATCTGTCTCAGAAGGAAGAAAAAAAAACGGCCATCATGATTTCTGTTTTATCTGTCCACATCTCAAGGAAAATGACACTGTCTAATAAAAGGCTGCAACTTCATCTAGCAGAATAATATGCTTCTGCTGCGTTTGATTAACATGACAAAGTTTAAATCATAATTTGCATGTTTGCTTTTGTGTCTCATTTTTGCAGGATCGTCATGTTTGCCTCACAATTTCTGAGTGGGAAGTACCGTAATGGAATTTGACCCCATTTTCGGTTGCCAAGTCTCTGAAGAAATTTTCAGATGAGATCCCTTCCAAAAAGTATTCCAGCTTGGTTCAGATCTTAGCCTTGCGGTGTGTGTGAGTTACTGGTCAATAGGTGTGTGCATATCGATAAACCCGAACTGAAAATAAACCCGAAATTAGCCATTTTGGTGAATTTCCAGTTCAGGTTTACCAAATACACAAACCTGGGGAGAAAGCTAAAGCTGAATAGGCAATTCTGGAAAAAGCTGAATAATTATTGGGCTTTTTTCGGGTCCTGGGGGGGTCATTTATGGAGGTAGAGCCCCCAAATTTACAGCAATGATTGTCAATGGAGGAGGGGGTGACCCCTCCCAAACCCCATAAAATCAGATCCCCTAACCCAATCTTCACCAAACTTTAGGGATTGTGCAAGAACAGTCCCTTCAAGCTACGCTGTGAATTTGGGGGCTCTACCTCCAAAAATGACCCCCCCCCAGGGCCACATTTTTTGGGAAACCTGGAAATAAGCCTAATGCCAATATTTACTGGTATGGGTATTTGGCTTATATCAGGTTTCCCGAAAAACACTGGGCCCAATAAACCTGAACCTGAAATTTAACTTTTCCCCCCCTTTTTTTCTTTTTTGCATAGCCTTACTGGTGAATGGCTCAGAAATACATGCTACTGTTTCCATAATTCCTTCCTATACCAGGAGATGGATGGCATGGTTTCCTCCAAGACAATACCCTCCTTGAGATCCAAATGACATTTGCATGAGAAGGAACTACATCCACCACTACACCCACACAATCCAACAGTGCAACTCTGAACTTTTTCACATTCTCATTTTCCTTGCCTGTAAGTTCCTGTTTCTTCAGGGGCGGGGTGGGGGGAGGTCAGTTCCAGATGTGTTTTGCTCCCTCTAGCTGTAGATTCACTATCACACAGATTTATGTCTGGCATATCTCGGCAAAGAAACAGGAATTTACAAGTGAGGAGAATGAGAATGTGGAAAAGCGCATTAACACGAGGACTTTTGGGCAAGAATGTCACTTTTTTAAAAAAAAAAAAATTTCTTGAGCACTAAGCTTTTAAGGGTGTGAGACCTTAGGCCAGGGGTGTAGAACTCAAGAGGGCCAGATATGACATAAATGTCACTTGGTCAGGCTGGTCTATGTGTACGATAAAATTTAATGCCAGGTACCGGTGATACAAACTTTATAGAAAACACAGGCAAAGCCAATTAATGCCATTACTTTATTTTTTACTTAAAATACAAACATGCTTAAAGCAATAACACAATTACAGTATTTTCTTTGATTTAACAGTCTTTGATCATTGCCACCTTAGGACGGGGCTGGGGGTGGCTGTCTTGGCTGTCGAGCCCCCAGTGGGCTCCCCAGCACAGATCAGGACTGAGGGAGAGAAGAGGGAAGAGGAGGAGAAGGAGAAGAAGAGTTGGTTTTATATGTCGACTTTCTCTACCACTTAAGGAAGAATGAAGCCTTCCCTTCCCCTCCCCACAACAGACACCCTGTGAGATTGGTGGAGATGAGAGAGCTCTAGGAGAGCTGTGACTAGCCCAAGGTCACCCAGCAGGCTTCATGTATAGGAGTGGGGAAACCAACACAGTTCACCAGATTAGCCTCTGCCACTCATGTGGAGGAGTGGGGAATAAAACCCGGTTCTCCAGATTAGAGTCCACCGCTCCAAACCACCTCTCTTAACCACTACACCATGCTGGCTGCCTCGCTGGCCGATAAGAGCCCACAAGGGGCCAGATCCACACACCCCGGGCCTTATGTTAGACACCCATGCCTTAGGCTATTTTCAACTTGACTTTACCCAAACTGGTCTTTTCCATGGATGCTCCAACTCGCACATTACCTTAGATACAATTAGAAATCAGAAAATGCGTGCTACTCCTCCACACAAGGACAATTGCAGTCTGATATGAGTAGAAACGGACAAAGGCATATTATTCCATTTCTTCAATCATTGGTTCCTTTGTCAATATTTCCACTTCTTCTTTGCTTTAGAATATATTTTGTTTGAAGTGCTCGCATGGTATGGTATGTTTCAATTATGTCATTTCACGCATTTAAATTGTCAGCCCGAGAAGTTTTCTTTAGTTCAGAGTGTCCAGAGAGCTTTTCCATCTGCATAAAATGCAAACTGAATATTATTTTTATCCTAAGTCCTGAATGCTGAAAACACAACTCTAATCAGGGTAAGCAAATCTCTTCCAATATTTAAGGGTCTGATTAGACAATATGGTCAATTAAATTTTGGTCATTTGGTCATTTTCTGTCATTAAATTTTGGTACTCCCTCTTTGAGCCATCAACAGCTCCTGATATGTTTCAATTGTTAATCTCAGATATCTCTGTTTCCACCTGGACTAATAGGTTAGACAAAAGATTTTCCCTTCCAATAGAGCGACTGAAAGCTGCAAGGAATAGCACTCGGAAAGGAAGCTGCAAACAATAATGAAATAAGATCTAAAATGAGGATTGGTCCTTTAAAGATACAAATCGTAAATGTTCACCTCGCTTCTTCCAGATACCCTTCAACAAAATTTTCTCCTTGCCAGACTATTTCCGCTGGTTAGAAATGCGTAAGTTCAGATGAGCTTTCTTATGGGCGAGATGTAATGCCCTACACTCAGCTGAGACACAAGGACGATACAATAAAATTACAGCAGAAGAATGAAAATGCCCATTTTGTCCAGATCAAATAGACTCCCTAGCCCATATTGTTTCAGCATGTCCACAAAATAATATTGAACAAAATAAATATATCTCTCCCTGGATAAAACGGCTAAAGACACTTTCTGAGAAGCGGATACTGCGTTATCTGCTGTCAAGTAGATCGGTCAACTGCGTGAGAGATGTGGCAACTTTTCTCTTCATAGTGTCAAGGAAAAATTAAATTTCATTTGCCCTTTTTAAAGTGTGAAGTGGTTGATGGATAGCCAGTGGCTTTTCAATCTAGGGAAAGGAATAAATATGGTAAAAGTAAGGGAGTTGGGAGAAACCCCAACCCAGCTCACATTTAATGTGTGACCTGGGGCTTACTTTAAAAATAGTGGGGGGAGGCACATTGTCTCACAAGCATGGTGCAGCAGCAGTAGGGGTTGCATCATTCCCTCCCTTTCACTCTGAGCACTTTTGCTAGCAGAAAAAAATCCATGGAGAGTGGTACATTTGTCTCGCTGCCAGTTCCATTTGTCTCCTGGGCAGACTCATCATCTAATCAGACCCCAACACTCCACAAAAAATCCCAGGAACACCATGGAGCCTCTGGAAAAAAAACCCTATGCTTTCCAGGACTCTGTCTAACCAGGGTCCAGGAGCTTCTCCATCTAAAAATTTTAAAGCATCAGGGTTTTTCTCTTCCCTTTTTTCTCCCTTTATTTACCTTAGCTTTTATACTGATGCGGAGGGAAAGCATTTCTTCCAGAAGCCTCAGTGTTAAATGTATTTACATATATTTTGCTTTTGGTGCATAACTGAAATGAAAAAGACACCTTTGTTGTCCTGGCATTAATAATTAGGCTGTCTAGATAAGTGTATGAATCAATCCTGATAGCAGCTTGCTGAAGGTCAATTCATTCGGTAGGTTATGGAGCCTTGTCTGCTGGGTTCTGAGCCCATATAGATTTGGAGTTATTTTGCTGCTTTAAGGAAATGCTTGCTTTTTGTGTGTGTGTGTGTGTGACATCAAGTCATAGCTGACTTATGGCAACCCCTTGGGGAATTCAAGGCAAGAGATGTTTGGAGGCGGTTTGCCATTGCCTGCCTCCTAATGAGCTGAGAGAGTTCTGAGAGAACTGTGACGGACCCAAGGTCACCTAGCAGACTTCCCATGAAGGAATGGGGAATTGAACTGGGTTCTTCAGATCAGAGTCTGCTGCTCTTAACCACTACAACCACACTGGCTCTAGTGCACATGAATTGTGTGCTTCTCTTCACATGCTTGCTGAGAGAAGCAGCATGTTGGCAAGGTCATTCTGTGGTGGGAAAAGTACCTTTCTAGCCCAGCCAGGTTCAGAGGCCCTTCTCCTCACAGAATCTTCTGTCTTCTCTTCCTTCCACACACCTGGCATAGCTCAGCCACCCCATACCCAACATTTGGTCTTCCAGTTCTCTTCCAATGTGATGATGAAGAAGAAGAATTGGTTTTTATATGCCAACTTTCTCTACCTTTTAAGGAGAATCAAACCTGCTTACAATCTCCTTCCCTTCCTCTCCCCACAACAGACACCTTGTGAGTTAGGTGGGGCTGAGAGAGTTCAGAGAACTGTGTGTTGCCAAACGGGTTGCCAATCTCCCGGACTGGTCATGGCAACCCCAGCAGACACATGCACACTCTGTTCCAGCCGCGCGCCGAGCCCCAAACGCAATGGGAACGGCTTCCGCGACAGCAAGGGAAACTGACCAGAAGGAGCCACGGGTGGAGAAGCCTCTTGGAGAGAACCAGAGGGAATCCATTTTCCTGTGTTCCCCAATCCAGTGGAAGCCATCTTGCAAGGAGCTGCCAAGCACGTAGTCAACACAAGCACTCCCCCCCTCCCAGCCTCATTAGCATGATTAAGTGCCCATCGGAAGATGTTGAGATACCGGCGAAAGATCGTTCCTCTGGCTATGTGAAGTGACGCACCCTGGAGACAGCCATGTGCGCCTTTGTGATAGAACGTTAATCCCATCTGCACGAAGCTCCCGGTCCTCCCGGAATCGCGCAAATCAATGGAAATAGGATAGTTCACTCAATTGTCCAATTGCCTCACCCCGGCAGCCGACCATTAGGGTCTTTGTCACCTTTTGTCACCTGGGAACCACGAAGGGGTAATCCAATCACCCCTCCCCCAGAGAACAGTATATCTGGGGTCCCCACAGTCCATACCTTACCTTAGGTCTTTCCCTGGCTTACTTGCCGCCACTCTGTAGGTTTGGGTTTTGCGCGGCCTGACCATGCACCCACCCGCCTCGCTGGTCGAATCCCTGGGACCCCCTCTTCCTCGCCCCTCTTTCCCAGTATTTTAGCCTACGGAACTCAGGACAATTCTGCTCCAGGACAGGTGCAGTATAACCCATCATCGTGGGCCTGCCACATTGGCAAACGTCTCTCTACTCCTCTCTTTGATTCCTAGACTCTGTATGTTGGTGCATGTATGATATTTTGAGTGCTTGTGCACACATTTTAATAAGTAAAACTCTTGAAGCTAAATCCATTGCCTCGGCTTTATTCTTTGAATTACCGTTTGGACTCCCGTAGACATAGGTTTAGATCCTGTGGGTTATGCCCAGTGCCGGTTATTGACTTGATAATTTCCCCATAAATATTCATAACTGAGCAATTTGGCTAACATGTGACTAGCCCAAGGTCACCCATCTGGCTTCATGAGTAGAAGTGGGGAATCAAACCCGGTTCACCAGATTAGAGTCCACTGCTCATGTGGAGCAGTGGGGAATCAAACCTGGCTTTCCAGATTAGAGTACACCACTCTTAACTACTACACCACGCTGGCACATAGCTTACACTCCCTAACAAAGCTGTCTTTCACAGTTAGGTGGAGCTCCATATAACAAGCAAAGAACACTGCATGACTGAGGGGCATGGCTGAGCCAGAGAGGGGAAGAGTGAGAAGGCAAGCAAGAGGATTTGGATGTAGGAGTGTTAGTGGTTTGTAAACTTGCTGTGCCAGTTTGCTCCTCAGTACAGTACAGGTGCTGCTGCTTGGCTAATATTTCCTGTCCTCAGCAATCTTGGTCCGCTGCTTGAGAACCTGGTCTTCATCCTGTCAAGGTCAGAACTCTGGGTCTTTCTCTTTCTCTCATGTTACTCTGATGTAACATGGTCATGATATGACGTGGCAATGTCATATAATCATAAGGGTTGGAAGGGGCCATAGAAGCCACCTAGTCCAACCCCCTGCTCCATGTAGAATCAGCCTAAAGCATCCCTGACAAATGTTCGTCCAGCCTCTGCTTGAAGACTGCCAGTGAGTGGGAGTTCACCGCCAGATTAGAGTCCACTGCTCCAAACCACCGCTCTTAATCACTACACCATGCTGGCTCTCAATGACCAATTCACTCGATCGTGTTGGCACAGCAGGGGCATAACCATGCCTCCTTAGATCAGCATTGGAATATTCCACTAAGCAGGGCTGCTGGTAAGGCATTAAACCAAGCTCTGGAGAAGCTAATAAATGTTTTAAGTAAATAGCCAAACTAATGCAAATAAAGGCTTCATATTCATTCGTAAATACCCAAATTGCTCTATCCTCCTCACTTCATGATGACTTCACCAAATTCATTTGACTTAAGTTTTATACGCTGAGAAACGGCCCTCCCACTGCTTCTTCTAGAAGAGGTCAGAAACAAAGATTGCTTAAGCTTCCATGCCTGACTGTTGCCTAAAGCTATCAATTAGACCTGAATGTCCACTCAGTGACATCCAAAGCCTAACCATCATACACTATCTGATCTCCCCTCTTATCTTCCAGTCTTTTTTGCATGTTTGCCTGAAACGTGCTAGTGTTTTTGTCTTCCTTCAGTATATTAAATACAAAATATACAGCCAAAGATCAGAAGCAGACCATAAGATGTCTGCTGACACCTGCGGGATATTTGATTACATAAATGCTGACAACAGGACTGAGTCTCTGATGTGAAAATTACCTCAAGGGTCATCTCATCTGACTTCCTGCACACTACGCTGAAGCTATCAGTGCCTGTGTATTAACCCATCTTCTGCTTAAAATGTCTCCAGTTCAATTTTCTGAGTCCATCTGTTAAAGAACGGGAGAACAGATTTGCCAAGGAGAAAAAAAAAGGTGAATGAGAAATGTAAAAGACAGCAGGCAAATATTGAATTTCAGATTTGTATTCTTGGCACGTGCAGGGTCTGAAATGTTGAACATTCAATTATTTTTAAAAATTGTGCAAAAGCTTGCGATGGTTGCGGACTATATCTATGTGCACTTTATATAGAGGCCTTATGGTCTAAAGAGGTAATTCAACAGTCAGTGGGACTTCTGACATTTTAAACATTTTACACAGAGCTCCGACAACTGTTACATCACAATCTGCCGCTCATCTTCTAATGTGATTTATGCCATCAGATGCCAGAAGGGTTGCAGGGCTCCAGGTTGGGAAATATCTGGAAATTTTGGGAGTGGAGTCTGAGGAGGGTGGGTTTGGAGAGGGGAGGGACTTCAATGCCATAGAGTACAATTGCCAAAACAGCCATTTTCTTCAGGGGAACTGATTTCTATCGCCTGGAGATCAATTGTAATAGTGGGAGATCTCCAGACACCACCTAGATGTTGGCAACCCTATTTGTTAACCATCATATCTGATTAACTAGCAATCACAATACCCCATGGATGCCAGTATTAAAGGGAAAAAAACATTTACTGTATCCATTTGTATAGTTGTAGGAACTCTGATCTCTATAAAATTTGTACCATGCAACATTGGCAGTGTTTGATGAGTGATGGTGACAGAGAAGGTACCCTACATGCCAGCAAAGCCCTTCCACCCTCTACATTGGACAAACAGGCCAGTCCCTGTAACAAAGATTGAATGGACATAAGTCTGACATCAGAAACCACAACATTCAGAAACCAGTGGGGAAACATTATAACCTTCCAGGACATTCAGTTGCTGATTTAAGAGTAGCAGTTCTCTTACAAAGGGATTGCAAAGGGGGATTAGAAAGAGAGACTGCTGAATTGCAACAAATAATGACGTTCAAGGCTATGCATTCTCCTGGATTAAATAGAAACCTGGAATTCATATCTCATTACCAATGCTGATTTCTCCATGCCTACCACCCCTCTGCATATCACATCTAGTCCAATCACGCCTACTGGTGTAATTTACCTGCTATTGACATTTACATGCAATTGCCATTGGGGGTTTGAATTCACTTTTCTCTACTTAAGGATAGATGGACTCACATTCTAGCTGTATCTGAAGAAGTGAGCTGTGACTCACAAAAGCTCATATCCTGCCAGAAATGTTGATAGTCTTTAAAGTGCTACTGGACTCTTGCTGTTTTCTACTGCTTATTTCTTAATTTATTGAAAGTATTAATCTTTCTCCTTTCCCTTAAAAGGACTCAGGGTGGGTTTGAAGAGACTATCAAGCAGCATCCTTTAAATTATAACCTGGATTTTATATGTTATATTGTTTTTAATTATTGTTGTTAGCTGCCCTGAGGCCTGCTTGTGTGGGAAGATAAGTTTAGATAGATAGATAGATAGATAGATAGATAGATAGATAGATAGATAGATAGATAGATAGAGAGAGAGAGAGAGAGAGAGAGAGAGAGAGAGAGAGAGAGAGAGAGATAGAGAGATAGAGAGATAGATAGAGAGACAGAGACAGAGACAGACAGACAAAGGGGGAAAACACATAATTATTATAATGGACAAAAGTTTCCTCTATACTTTTGTCCTCTTTGAGAGTCATCTGAATTGGGTTGTTCAGTGGACTGTTTGAGGGGAAAGAGAAATTCTAGAGTTGCCAGGTCACTCTTTGCCATTGGTGGGAGGTTTGTGGGGAGCCTGAGGAGGGTGAGGTTTGGGGAGGGGAGGGACTTAAATGCCATTGAGTCCAATTACCAAAGCAGCCATTTTCTTCAGGTGAACTGATCTCTGTCACCTGGAGATCAGTTGTAATACCAGGAGATCTCCAGCTAGTACCTGGAGGTTGGCAACCCTAAGAATCACTTTCCCATCTTTACAGAATCATAGAATTGGGAGAGGCCATACAGGCCATCTAGTCCAACCCCCTGCTCAACACAGGATCAGTCTAAAGCAGGGGTGTCAAACATAAAGAGTATGGGCCAGGTCTGGCCCCTTGAGAGCTCTTATCTGGCCCATGAGCTAGCCAAGGCAGCCACCCTCCCCTGTTCTTGATCTAGGCTGGCGAGGCATGGTCTGTCCTGACCAAGTGACATTTATGTCATATCCGGCCCTTGTAACAAATGAGTTCACCACCCCTGGGCCTAAAGCATCCCCAACAAATGTTTGTCCAGCCTCTGCTTGAAGACTGCCAATGAGGTGGAGTTCACCACTTCCCTAGGCAGCTGATTCCACTGCTAAACTAATCTTATTGTAAACATAATTTATATCCATTGTTACGAGTCCTATCCCCTGTTGCCAACAGGAACAGCTCTCTACCCACCTCTAAGTGACAGCCTTTTAAATACTTAAAGAGAGCAATCATGCCCCCCCCCCAACCTCCTCTTCTCCGGACTGAACATTCCCAAGTCCCTTAGCCTTTCCTCCTAGGGCTCGGTCTCCAGGCCCCTGATCATCCTTGTCTCTCTCCTCTGCACCCGCTCCATTCTGTCCACATCCTTTTTTGAACTGAGGCCTCTAGATCTTGTGGGTATTTTTCTTTTCTTTGATCAACAGGGCTTGTCCCATTATTCCAGATGACCTTGGGCCATCTCTTATGGTATGCTTATAGCACCTTTTAATCTGGCTGAATATCAATTCAGTTCATAAATTGATAACATCCACAATGTTATGATCTAGAGACCAAGGCCTTTGTATGATGGGTACATTTAGGAGGCCTGTATCTAGGGTTGCCAGGTCCCTCTTCACCACCAGTGGGAGGTTTTTGGGGTGGAGCCTGATGAGGGGAGGGTTTTGGGAGGGGAGGGACTTCAATGCCATAGAGTCCAATTGCCAAAGCAGCCATTTTTCCCCTGGTGAATTGGTCAGCTGGAGATAGGGTTGCTAATTGCCCGGTGCTGGCGGGTAAACTATAGCCCATCCACCGGGCTGCCCGCCGGCCAGCTGAGGACTGGCAGGCACTGTGGGTACGCGTGCTGGTACTGTGGGCACACGCGTGCAGACGCAGCGCACACATCACTTTCAGTTTAACCCGAAAGTGACGCAGACGCTGTAGCACCCTCGGCTAAAACTCTATGGAAACCATAGAGTTTTGGCAGGGATCGCTAGAGCATCCCTGTCACTTCTGGGTTAAACCGAAAGTGATACGTGCGCTTCGCGTGCTAACGCCACAACCCTGTGAAGCTCCCGCCAGTGGAGCTGCGGAGCCTGGTAAGCCTAGCTGGAGATCAGTTGGAATAGTAGGAGATCTCCAGCTAGTACCTGGAGGTTAGCAACCCTACCTGTATCTACTTGGGATACAGGTAGGGTTTGCCCCTTGTCTAACTATCTTATTGAGTGCTGTCCATTCCTTTGGTTCTATAAAACATTAGAGTGAAAGCTGTTCCTATCTGCATAGCCATGCTCTATTTTTCCCCTTTGTTTTTCTAGAGCAGCGGTTCTTAACCTTTTTTGGAGGGGTCATGGGCCCCTTTGAGAATCTGATGATTGCTATGGACACCCTCCCAAGAAAAACATCATAACATGGTGACGATAGAGTTGCCAGCCTCCAGGTGGTGGCTGGAGATCTCCCGCTATTACAACTGATCTCCAGGCAACAGAGATCAGGCAACAGTTCCCCTGGAGAAAATGGCCTCTTTGGAAAGTGGAATCTGTGGAATTGAACTCCCTCTCCTCTCCAAACTCTGCCCATCTCAGGCTCCACTCCTAAAATCTCGAGGTATTTCCCAACCCGGAGCTGGCAACCCTAGGCAACGACAATGATTATACATTACCTGAAAATGTACAGTAGCATCCCATGCCACCCTGCACTTATTGGGAGTGAAACAATACTTTAATAACATCATTTGCCATAAGAAGATTTTATTTTTTTACAAAGACAATTTTTGAAGTTACTGGAATAAAATCAAAGAAAAAAATTATTTTTGCGCCAAGTTCACTGACCTCCGGAAGATCATAAATGGACCCTCCCAGGGGTCCATGGACTACAGGTTAAGAACCCTGGCTCTGTAGTGTGATAGAACCTTGTTAATTGGCATATTTGTGTGATACAGATAGCTATAGATAGTGGTGCCATATGTGTTAAACAGTTTAGGCTCGGATTCTAGGGTTCCATCACTGGAACAACTGATTTGCAAGTCATTTCCAGCTCTTCAGCTCTATTATTCTAAAAGGTTATCTGCATTTCTCAACCCAGTATCTTTTTTAGACATGTATAATTATACGAGCCACCCCCTCTTTCTGTAGACTGTTAGAAGTAACGATAATGCTTGTCTTCAAAGGCTTTCAAAGCCATTCTCTTGGTCTTTCTTCACATTTTGTTTACTCCATGTCGAAAGCTATGCCACTGGCTCTCTTTTATCCCCTCTTCGAATTGCACTTTGCGGTATTGCGATTCACAAAGTCGCAGAGAGCTCAGTCCCCCGTTTCTCATCAAGTGAGATAAAATACCATACATGCCACCTCAAGACTAATATGTTCCACGAGTCTTTTATCTTTATGCAAAGAAAGGCAAGCAAAATAACCCGAGTGATATCACATTAAGAAAAAAATGACATTATCCCCAATATCTGAAAGTCAAACAATTACAGGAAAGGCAACGATGAAGAATTAGCAACTGGAATGAACCTTTGCTAATACTTTCTACTGGAAACACACCAGGAAGTAATGGCAAAAAAATAAAGTTAAGATTTCAGCCAGGGTTGACAGATGTACCCAAGCTCTGTCTGACTCTGGGCCACACTGAAGATTTGCCAGAACCCTGTAGGCTTTGGTTGATTGCAAAAAGAAGAGAGGAAAGCACAGATTGCAGCCATGTCCTTCCTTATGCAGAGCTGGGGCCAAGGGATATTGGCTGTCCCAATATGCAGCAAACCGAGGAAAGTTGGAACGCAGAACAGTCTCTGTTGGAATCGGTTCCATGGCCAGAATGCTGGGACTCAAAACTGAGCAAAGGCCAAAAGCTACATATCAGCAATCCATACTCATAATTGGCACAAGCTGTGCTTCCTTGCGTGACGCTGACTTGATTGGGAGGGGGAAAAATGAACGGGCTGCCTTGTTAGGATTTTAAGAAATCAGGAAGCCGCTGGAGAACAGCAAGAGTGAAACGTTGGCTTTCAATCTGTGTTCCAAGGGACTGGGGGAGTCCTTGGAAATGTATCAGGGGGTTCCTCCAACACCAATAATGCAGCCAGCTCAAAGCTGGCAACCGGTGGGTGACTTCCATTGGGGAATGACTAGCTGGCAATGTTGTGACATTACTTCTGGTGTGAGTTGGCTGTGACACCATCATGTAGGAGGTAACACTCTAGCATTCATCTGAAAGTACATAGGGTTTTGGGTGAATGCTGGTGTTGCCCAACATCACCGTGTCACCCACAATGCCATTTGCCCAGAATTTTCCCTCATCACCCAGCAGAGAAGTGCAGTGAGAGCCAGCGGAGGGAGGGAGGACTTCTACCAAAGCTGGAGACTCGGCCTCCTTAGACCAATGGCCCAGTATTGCCCAGTATTGCCAATTGCCCTGTATTGGTGGGCAAATGCCCACTACTGGTGGGCAAATGCCCTCCAATCCACCCAGCTGCCCACCAACTCTGAGCTGGTCAGTGGGGGGAAGAGGGCTAGCTGAAAGGGGAGGAGCAATCATCACTCCCAGGTAAATCTGGAAGTGACCTGGACACTCTAGCACTCTCCCCCAAAACTCTGTGGTTTCCATGGAGTTTTCAGAGGAGATTGCTAGAGTGTACCCATCACTTCCAGGGTTACCTAGAAGTGATACAGATGCTCTAGCACACTCCCTCAAAACTCTATGGAAACAATAGAGTTATTGGAGGAGATTGCTAGCACATCTGCATCACTTCCAGGTCACATCGCCCCAGAAAGCTCCCGCCCATTGCCGGGAGGACCTGACATCCCTAACTACTCTCCTTCTTTAAGTGTGGAACTGCAGGAAACATTGGTATGCTCCGTTTTCAAGCAGAATGGCAGAGAGGCCCAACAAGTCTGGTCAGCATCCTGTGTGGACTGAGTGTGTGTCCGAGAATATGTCCGAGAATATGTCTCCAAGATGCTGTAGTTCTGTGATAATTCTACAGGGGAGTCACAGCAGAGAAAATTGTGCAGCAAAAGGTTGAACGTTTGAAAAATGGTGGTTTAGATCAATGTTCCCCAAGCAGGTGCCCATTTCATTTGGGAGTTAGAAAGGGGCTTGGGGGTGTTTCCTGATTGTTCAGCATCCCTCCTTTTGTCCGTATTCTTCATCCGCTTATTTCTACAATTTATTATTCCTTAGGAGGCACCTTCTAAAAAATTTCTTCCAGAGGATATGATCCCAGCTAATATGGGGTCACAGAGGCCATTTATTCATGGAAGGTTTTGCATTGGATTTGTCACTCTATAGATGCACATTTTCCCCATCTGAATTCTCAAAACTCTGCATGGTGGCTTATTGTTGAGTTTTGAGAATATGGATAGGGAAAAAGTGCGTCTAAAGAGTGGCAAATCCAATGCAGAACCTTCCATGAATAAATGGCCAGAGAGACCAGGATTCTATTGTATTGTTACATAGCCAGTCAGACTCTGCCATAGCGAGGTCACTGTGCCAATGGGGAGTGAGAGTGATGCTTTCCTAATCAGCATTATTTCAAGTCTGAACAGGCACATGTTTTACACCCTTGAATAGACCCCTGAAAAACCTCCCAAAATGTCCATATTCTTTCCTCAGCTGCCACTAGGGTTCCCAACTGCTCAGCTGTGGTTAGGGTTGCCAGGTCCCTTTTTGCCACCGGCAGGAGATTTTTGGGACGGAGCCTGAGGAGGGCGGGGTTTGGGAAGGGGAGGGATTTCAATGCCATAGAGTCCAATTGCCAAAGCTGCCATTTTTCTCCAGGTGATCTGATCTCTATCGGCTGGAGATCAGTTGAATTAGCAGGAGATCTCCTGCTACTACCTGGCAGTTGGCAACCCTAGCTGTGGTAGAAAATTGCCCACCAATCAACTGGGCTGCCCTCTGACTAGCTGACGGTCAGCGGGAAGAAACAGGAAGGGGAGAGTGATCCCCCCAAACGCAGGTGCTCCTGGTGCGATACTATTACTTCCCTGTTTACCCTGCAAGTTCTGGCACCATGTGGGACACTGTAACCATAACCTCCAAAAATGGTTTTTATAGTGTTTTCACAGGCCATGGCTAGAGTGTTGCGCACAATGCCAGAACTTCACTCATCCCGACCCTGCCCAAAAAAGTATCCTGCTGAAGGTAAGAGGGGATATGGCAACCCTAGCTGCCACAGACTTTTGTGAAAAGGGTTCTGCTTTTGGCTGATCCCTACTTCTGATGTACTAGGCAGCTGCAATACATTTGTTCATTTTTGCAATGGTATTTCAGTGTAGCAGCTCAACAACAAGCAATATGGTTCAGATGTAATCAAAACCCATGTCATGCAATGATATAATATGGATGACTCAGGGAGATCCTCGGGCGCACACAATCATTCATCCCCTCATGATGGGACTGATCCTGAACAAAATTTCCCCTTGTGCCACAGATGTTGTACAAGCAAAAACACAAGAAAAATACAACAACAGCCGCTCGCTCTGTCAAATGTACAATATCCCCACGTGGTTTCTGCTTGCATAAAACCCTGTGCAACAAATTTCTGAGCACTGTAATACATAGCAGGGAAAGTGCTAGGTGCTGCACAAGATTATGCTCAAGCTGAGCTATACAGGCATCCCATTTCTAAGGGAGAGGAGAAATCTGGTGGCCAGTAGCGGCGCAGGTGCTCAGCCTCCTGTGAGGCTTCCCTGACAGAAAATAGAATAAATAAACTGTATGAAAAACGGAAAACTCATCCATTGACTTCCGCATAACTACGCCAGCTATTTTGCTAGTGTACCTTCTGCAGCATGAAGGGGCATTCCTAGGGTTGCCAGCCCTCCTCCTTGGCTCCAGTGGGAGGTTTTTGGAGCGGAGATGAGGCAGGGATGGTGCGCGCTTGCAGCTGCGCCGATGCAATTGCATCACTTCCGGTTTACACCCGGAAGTGCCACATCGCAATGGGCCTTTTACCACTCAAACTGGGAGATCCATGCTTCCGAGTCAGGCAGTGGATTGATGGGCAATTGCCTGCCAATCTAAGCAACCTGGTAACCCTAGGCATTCCCAGGCTGAAAGGGGTTAGGAAGCTGCCTAAAGGCAGCTCCACCCCCAAGAACACACTGAGAACGCCTCCCAGGAAGCTGGCATGGGGAGATATGACAGGACAATGCGGGCGGGAGGCAGCACCAGTGCCCGAGCACCGCACTGCAGCGGGTGTCCAGAGGGACTGGCGTAAATGGCACAGGCGCTAGCATAGGGGTCACACCAATTCCTGCGCAACTCCACCCCCCCTTTCAGGATTGCACGCTAAGTCTGTTTCTGGCTCTGCTTGCACATTGCTGGATCCAAGGTTATGTCTCAACAATCAAACTGTTCTGCTCTACTTTATCATATCACCTGAACTACAAAGTGGTATTGCACTATGATTTTGAAATCCTGGTACAAACGAAGTGCAGGTTGTGGTTCAAACAAAATGCCAAATGATAGTTGGCTGCAAAAGCTAGCATGTTAAATTATGAAGACACATGAGTAGCAAGGAGGGAGGGGAAAGCAAGCATATGGGCTATTCTACAGAATTCCCCAGCCTCATTTGGAAATGAAGAACAATTCAGTGTTTGTGCACAGAAGGACCAAGTCATTTAAAGACATTGTATCTAAGATTTTTGATCCACATAGTGGATATTGTGCTATCAATTGTAATGTAAGTGATTAATGCATATGATTAATCTCTTGGATTTGCTCCTCTGCAGAGGAAAATCAAGGAGTTGTACGATGTCCAATGATACGTATATTCACAAAAGCAGGGAAGATCGACTCCCAATGGGACTTCGGAGTTCAAAGTACCTTCCCCTTACAGTGATATACAAAGAAATGTAAAACTTACCAATAAATTTCACCTTCAAGGAAATGTCAAGAAGAATATGGAAGCTGCTACTAGGGTAAAGCACCTAACTTTGAGGGAAGCAGAAGAATATTGATAAGAGTAGTGAAATTTTCCAATGTGCATTTGCATGTCCACAAATTGCTACTGAGTTTCACCTCCAGCAAAATTTCAAGGGAAAATTTGGAAGTCCCTGCCTGGGTGAAACATCTGAGGGTTTTTTTTAGGGAAGCAAAAAAGACTTTTGATGAGACTAGAGAAGTTTCTCAAGCGGGGGGAGTTTCTTCACATCCTGAAAGTAAATAGGAAAAGGCTCATCTACTATTAAAGACAAGGTTACAACTCTAAGCTTGGTTTAAGCAAGATTCCCCCCCCCAGAGCATTCTGTCAAACTGAGCAGTACATCACCAACAGTGACTATTCCCTATTAGCTATTCACTTGTTCAAAGTCGGCTCCTAATTAGCAACTGAGCAGCCATAAAAGGTTATGTTGCGCACTGTTCTTTAACTAGTATAAATTCTCACAGGGGCTGTAACTTTTAAAAAATGTGAGATTTGAATCTACTCTTTTCCTCCCCTTTCTTACTTATTTATTTTTGCCTACCTTTGATATTACAGGCACAGTGAAGCTGACATCAAAAACCATCCTCAAATATCCCTTGAGGCCCAGACGAATCTCCTCCAAAAGGAGTAACTTGACTAGAAGGCAATGAACACAACCAGTGATCTGCTCCCCAAGGAAGCCATAAATATGCCTAATGACAAAAATCTGACAACTAAATCAGTCAGTTATGTATTAGACTTCCCCCCCTCCCAGCCACAATAAATATACTGTTGGCAACATTTGGACACTGCAATAATAAAAAAGAACGGTGCGCCAAATCTGTATCTGTCTACAGACATTAGTGATAAGCCTCCTCTCTCCCAGCTGTTTGGAAAATAAATTGTTCGCTCTGTTCTAGTTATTGCTTCTGAAGTCTTATTATAAGAAGGCCTTACTAGGCATTAATTTTTACAAAGTGCGTGTTGCTGCCATGCAAGAATGCTGTAAAAATCTATTACAATATTGAAGCAAGGAAGCACAGGATTATAAATTGATCTTCTCCAAATGACTTTCCCCGTGTCAGTTGTAAGAGGGGGATGTTTCAAGGGGTGAGGTCTTACAGGCTCTGGGTCTAATTGTTTACTGGATCTTGAGACAACTTCTCACATTATGTTTTTAGGCATACCCCCATTAAAAATGTAAATGCAGCAAACAGATGATTGAAAACATGAATATTAGCTGTGGTCATTAGTAGGGCTGATTCATAGTGTTGCCAGGTCCCTTTGCTCCACCAGTGGGAGCTTTGCGGAGCATGGCTGGGGGTAAACCCGGATGCGATGTCAGCGCAGGGCATGGGTCACGCACATGCACTTTGCACGCCTCCCCCTCTTTTGTCTGCTGACCCTCAGCTGGTCAGCTGCAGCCCAGTGGAGTGGTGGGCTTTTGCCCGCCACCACTGGGCAATTGGTAAGCCTACATATACATCCTTTTCTTTTTGTTTCCACAGTGTTTTCATTGGAAACACTTTTAACAACAGAAACAACATCAACAACAATAAATTTTATTTGTATCCTGTCCTCCCCTGGCAGAGCCGGGCTCAGACAGCTAACATCATAATATACATAGGAAGACATACAGAACAATGATACATAATATACATAACCATTTTAAAACCATTAAATGAAAATAACACTGAATATAACAACATATTTAAATGGTGTCATGTTGAATTCCTACAAGGTATGATGTTTCGGAAGGGAAATGGAGAAGGGAGAGGAAAAAGGAAAGAAGGGGAGGGGGAGGCCAGTTTTGGGTGGTAGCCATTGCTGCCCTCAACTGTAAGCCTGGCAGAACACCTCCGTCTTACATACCCTGCAGCATTGAGCCAAATTTTGGTTTGTCCTTTTGGTTTGCTGAAAAGTTTGTGTTTGCTGGTCCCTTTATTTCATTTTATACTCTTCTTGTATTTTTTCAGGTATGAGTGGGGATATGATTCTATAAAGTCTACTCTCCATAGCTTCTATTTCCTCCAGGGGAGCTGATCTCTTTTGCCTGGAGATCAGTTATAATTCTAGGATATCTCCATCCACCACTTGGAGGTGGGCAGCCCTATACAGGCATTATGCTTCATGCCCTTGGAAAAACATATATAACCCACCAAAGTGCCCCCACTAGTCTTGTAGTGTGGCCTACAAGCAGCTTGATTATTTTCCTGTTTTTGGCATATCACCAGCATTCAGCCATAATCGATTTATGAATCCTCTGGGGTTCTTCATAATACTGTTTGTGTTTGGATATTTGCTCATGGGTTCTGCAGGCCTGTCCCAAAAACAATGTCCAAATTATGGAACTTCATCCTGGCTTTAGCTTGGATAATACCTGTTTCAGGTTTGAGAGTGATAGAGGGGAGTACTTCCTCACTGTAGCTAGAACTGGCCAGGTTTTTTAAAATAATGTTCTCAAGGCCAAGGGGTAAGGTTGTGGTTACACAATCATGGTTTTTAAGGGTTTTATGGGTCTTTAGGGGGGGTTAAGAAAGTACTGGTTGACCCAGGAATTAGTTAAAACTCTGCACAGCATGGTGTACTACTGAGATTTGCCCATTTAAAAAAACAAAACAAAAATGTAATCCTGTGAGGAGAGGTTCCTTCCCATTTGGTATTAACATTCATAGTAACCCCCCTCTCTGATTCTTATGTACTGGCAGCTGTGTCCCCAGTAAAGAGGTAGAATCTGGAGCCCTAAACAAAACGTCTCCCACCTCTGCCTGAATTGCATGGCCTACCTCTCTCAGAAAGATGTCTCCAGCAAAAAAGGCACTTCTGATGGACTGGAGCATTCCATTTTTTACCAGTCTCTTCAGCATCCAACACTGGACGATAATTGTTCTTTGTACCGCTATGAAAGGATTGTATCCACAAAAGCTTTCTGAATGTGTGTTATAATGAAAGAACATCAGTTGCTAGCCCTCAGTGGAAATTTGCTTTAGCTTCAGGCACAAATCATAAATAATCCCCTACTGCATTGGTGGGGTATTTTCCCCTCCGAACACATGGGCACACAAGCCATGGCAACCTCATGCGAGCAAGCTGATATGACAGCTATATCGAAACCATCAGTACTGACACAGCTGACTGGAGCATTCCCAACAGGTCTCAGCCAGGCTATTGCATGCCACAAGCTTATAATGTCAGTGGTTGTCTCATGGGCACTGGGCCATGTGACTTGCCAGGATGACGGAAACAATCAAATCAGTACATAAGAACATAAGAAAGGCCGTGGTGCATCAGTCCAAGGTCTATCAAGGCCAGCAGTCTGTTCACACAGTGGCCAACCAGGGGCCTCTAGGAAGCCCCCAAACAAGAAGACTGCAGCAGCATTATCCTGCCTGTGTTCCACAGCACCTAGTAGAATAGGCATGCAGCTCTGATACTATAGATAGGTAGGTATCATGACTAGTATTCATTTTGACTAGCAGCCATGGATAGCCTTGTCCTCTATGAACATGTCCACTCCCCTCTTAAAGCCTTCCAAGTTGGCAGCCATCACCACATCCTGTGGCAGGGAGTTCCACAATTTAACTATGTGTTGTGTGAAGAAATACTGTCCACATTAAGCAAGATCTGGATTGACTGAAAATTTCCTTGCAGAGGACCCATAGTGGATTTTTGAGTGTGTCTGCACACTTTGAGTTTGTTAACTTTCCAATGGTCTTTTGTATGTATGTGTATAAAGTGCCGTCAAGTCGCAGCCGATTTATGGCGACCCCTTTTTGGGGTTTTCATGGCAAGAGACTAACAGAGGTGGTTTGCCAGTGCCTTCCTCTGCATTGCAACCCTGGACTTCCTTGGTGGTCTCCCATCCAAATACTAACCAGGGCTGACCCTGCTTAGCTTCTGAGATCTGACGAGATCAGGCTAGCCTGGGCCATCCAGGTCAGGGCACAATGGTCTTTTACTTGTCTTTTAATACCACTGTTGAACATAAGAACATAAGAACATAAGAAAAGCTATGCTGGATCAGACCAAGGCCCATCAAGTCCAGCAGTCTGTTCACACAGTGGCCAACCAGGTGGCCCCAGGAAGCCCACAAACAAGATGACTGCTGCAGCATTATCCTGACTGTGTTTCACACCACCTAAGATAACAGGCCTGCTCCTCTGATCCTGGAGAGAGAATAGGTCTGCATCATGACTAGTATCCATTTTTACTAGAAGCCATGAATAGCCCCTCTCCTCCATGAACATGTCCACTCCTCTCTTAAAGCCTTCCAAGTTGGCAGCCATCACCACATCCTGGGGCAGGGAGTTCCACAATTTAACTATGTATGCCCTCATAACCATCTTGCGATTGGGGTTCGTAATGCTGTTCCTGTTTGGTGTGATTTGAGGTGAAAATACACTGTCATAATGAACAACAGCAGCACCAGAGCCAAATTTTCAGGCATGACTGGGAGAAAAATGTCCCCCCCCTTTCATTTATCTGTGTTTTGAGTCCAAGTTATTATTTAGAAGGAAAATAAAATAATAAGCAGGGCTGTATTTTGTAGGGGGGAGGGTGTTTGGCAATTTTTCTTTTCTTTTCATGTGGGAGAAATGTATCTTTTATTGCCCATTGTCCGAAAAGTACATAATGACCTAACTTGTATATTCATGTAGGCAAACAGCATTGGGTGAATTTTGTGAGAATGAGTTATGCCAATGGGGGGGGGGAATAAAGGCTTGATGATGAGTGACGGCACATTACATCTAATTTTTTCTGAATAATTAATCATTGGCTAATATTTTTAGAGCCATTAAGAGTAGGAAGCAAACCTCTTTTCCAAGTGAACATCTGTGCTAACAGACAAGTTTGGAGTTCTTTCCTAGCCAATGATACGTGTGACATTCTCTTTCTCTCTCCCCCGTTTCACTAAATCACCAGCCTTGAAATGCTGTTAACGGAGGCTCTGTTGAGGTAGAGCTTTGAAGCATTTCATTACTGCAATACATCGAAGTCTGTTTATCTCCAGAAACCTAATACATGTTGGGAATCAGGGCCAGGAAGACAGATGGATATATAGATGGTCCAAGATATTTTGGTCTCTGAGGTAGAAAATCCAGAATCCTCCCCCATTTGGGATGAATAGAGGAATATTTGCTGTCCTTGAACAGTAATCCAAATCTGCTACCTGATACTGGGTGCTTTCCCCCTGTCTCCTGGATGGGATGGGAGAAAGAAATAGGCTACTAATTTTGGTGGAACAATCTCTGCAGGCTCCTCTTTTTAACCTTTGGGGATGATGATGAAGAAGAAGGAGTCTCAAAGCAGCTTACAATCACTTTCCCTTCCCCTCCTCACAACAGATACCTTGTGAGGATTGTGGGGCTGAAAGAGTTCTCAGAGAACTGTGACTGGCCCAAAGTCACCCAGCTAGCTTCATGTGGAGGAGTGGGGAATCGAACCTGGTCCCCTGCTCTTAACCACTACACCACACTGGCTCTAGTCTGAGGCTTGGAAAGGCTGCCTTGATGGATCTACCAGTCTGCTAGGTGCTTTCTGCTCCAGCACCTTGTCTCCAGTTCCAGCTCCTGGCCACTAGCACCCATCAATGTTTCAAAGCTTCACTATCTAGACCTGAGGGCTCCAGAGGAGATCTTACTGGGCCTGAGTGCAGAGCATAGTACACTTGTACTACAACTGATCCTGGATATGACAGAAGTCTTTTGAATCTTGTATGTGCTACTACCTTCTCTCTTTTTTTCACCACAGTAATCATTTATAGATCTGTAATCTGGATGTGATGTCACCCCACGGGTCAGGAATGACCCAGTGCTTGCACAGGGGACCGTTACCTTTTTAATCTAGAACAGTGATATTCCCCCTTTGTGTGATCTTTATCAGAAGGCACACAAATCTCTACACAATTATTTGGCCACCTAACTGACAACGGCTATTTGTTTGGTTCATATTTAGTAGTGACTGAGTTTTGCCCTTTAAGTAAATGTTTCCGGCTAATAACCCAGGGAAACATCTCATTCTAAACAAATAGAACAAATAATGAGGAGAGAAATTTCAAACCCTGCTGCTTCTCTTTTCCTCCACCATCACTTAACTTGATTCTCCATTTAATTTGATCAGATCTAAGGAACTAAATAATTTGTACCAAAGGTAACACAACTCGCTTTCCCCATCTCTTAATCTTAATCAATTTTAATGGTTTTAAGAAGCTACAAGAGAAACCATGCTGATAAGTAACCTACAGCTCTTAATTTCATTATTCAGATATTACAGGACAAATGTTTTTTAGAGGACAGACTCAAGAAGATTAATCCGTTATTTGTATGTGACACAGTTGTCATGTACTGTTTCCACACACATTGGAAATAAAGTATGCAGATGTCTAATGTCCACTTTCAGCTCTCCCAGGCCATTTCCACACCACCTTTTTGAAACATTTAATAAAACATGTTATTTATTCATGTCCATACTGTTTTCTCTCTGTTTGGTGTTGGATCTGTTATGCAATCGTTTAATCGCTGTGTTGAACTGCAAACACTCATATGACAATGTTTCCTGCTTCACCATTTTTAGGACAACTTCCCCTGAGTTACGGACATGTTTAAGATGCTATTCATTTCTCCACGCCCTTCTGTTGAACACACCCACTGCATTGCTCATCTCCCCCCAATTCTCCTGCCCCTCTCCTCTCACTAACCATTTTCTGTGTTTTAATGTTTTAAAATTAAATGCAATTGGACTACCAAAGGAATGTTATAGCATTGGTCTAGCAAAGGAACGATGGAGCGTTGAACTAATCCCCTCCTCCTGTTGCTTTGCACAGGATCACATTTTATTCGGAGGTCTATTATTTCCTTTATGTGAATTTATCTCGCAGGAAAGTGACTTCTAACTGTCCCACCCTTCCCTCTTCCCCCTTCCCCCTCCCCTTGAGTGGCTTGGGACTCAGCTGATTTCCCATGACTGGGCAGCAGGGGGGAGAGAGGTCTTCACTTGTGCAAGCTAAACAAAAAATGCAGCATGAGCAAATATGCGTGTGCACCCAACTTCCCACTCTGCTTGCCCGCCCCAGTGTCTGTGCTTTGGTACACCTTTTGTACACCTTAAAGTAGCTGCTAGGGTTGCCAAAAAGAGCAGCAGCCCTAATGAAAGAGGCTGTTGGTGCAAAAAAAAAAGGGGGGGAGAGGGGGAGCATCCCCCATTTCCTCAACAACATGGATTATGCAATGCTCCCCAGGGGAACATATAATTTTTGTGGGGAGGTAAGTATGGACAGGATCTCTGGAAAACAGAATACAGTGGCAAAAGAGGCAACATGCAGACAGAAATTTTGACTGTGCAACCAAACCTCGCAGATCGACCATGAGGATAATATGCTATAAGCGAATGGTGCGGAAACAGCCCCAATCTCCAGAGAAAATGTCAACCATTTCCAGGGGAGAAGACAACCTTTTCTCAATGGCACCAGCCCTCTGAAGAAGCCATACAATACCTCCATCCCACCTAGATGCCTGCCACAGTTGCTGGCGAAACGTCCAAACTATTACCATTCTGAAACCAAGTTTGCCTGTTCAAATCCTCTTCCTGTGTTGCTGTTATTAATAAAAACTGTTGTTTTGAACTTTTACCTCACCAAGCCTTTGTGTGCCATCAATTTCTGACAGACATAATTTAATTGAAAGATTGTTCTCCCCCTCAATCCATGAGAGCCATGGTTCAAATCCCCATGGGAGCTTGCTGGGTGACTTTCAAGCCCTTCAAACATTCTCAGATCTCAGGGGGGTTGTGGTGTTAAAATGGAGGAGACAAGAAAGGTATAAACCACTTTGGGTCCCCATTGGGGAGAAAGCAGGAATATAAACGAAGTGAACAATAACCAGCAAATAAATAAATATTGCACTTTCGCAACTCCTTGTGCAATATCAAATGGAGGGAGGAACTATAACCCAATAATGAAGCATATGTTCTGTGTGTAAAGGATTCTGGATTTCATTGTGGGTGACTCAGAGACCATGGATGGCTAAGAACTTCACTTGTGTTCTCAGTTGCACAAAGAAAGGCACTGCCTTTCAGAACTGATAGCACTGGACTAGATAACCTAGTGGTCTGACTCAGCATAAGGCTACCCCATATATGTTCATGCTTTCACTGGTGGAAGGCAGTGCGACACAGGCATAAGCCGCTAACAGCAATGCACCTAACAGGCTTAGAAGGGTGATTTCCTACCCAACTCCATACAGCAAGCAGCTAGCTATTCAGTACTGACGCCATCCAAAATGGATTTGCTTTGTGCCAAGGGCATCTGACTGCATCCGTCCCAAAGGAAGTGGGAACATTTAAAACCATGCACATCTTTACATTTTTCCTCTGGCCTATGGCAGAAGAACAGAAGAAGAACCCTGCTGGATCAGACCAGTGGGCCACCTAGGCCAGCATCTTGTTTCACACATTGACCAACCAGTTATGCTGGAGGGCCAACAGACAGGGTAGAATGCCTTCTAGCAATGGCATTCAAAGGTTGCTGAAGATGGAGGTTCCATTTAGTCAACATAGCTATTAGTCACTGACGAACCTGCCTTCCATGAATCCATCTGAGTCCCTTTTAAAGCCATCTATTTAAGTGGAAGTGAATCCCACAGTGCATCACCTGGGGCCAAATAAAGTAGATGACACCAATCAACTATTGGTCGACTGTTTCATGGGGCCTGTTAACAAGACAAATAAAAACAGAACTAAATAAATAAGCACTTTATGTAATGAATCTCTGGATGGAGAGGGGTGATTGAGGAAGTTCATATGAAATTCTTTCAGTAGCATTTGCGGAGCGTATGCATTCGTTCGCTTGCATTACAAATAAGTAATTTAACTTTTATTATTCTTCATTTACTTTGCCTGTCAAGGCATTTCACTGGGGATCTCATGTAACAATGAGTAAGAGATATCCTTATTAATTTATAAGAAAGAAACAGCTCTTTGGAGAAACCAGCCCCATGTGATGATGGAAGAGATGGAAAAGAAATCCTTGAGTGCAGCTTAATAATGAAGCCCCAATTTAAGGCAGGCTGGGTGAATTTTCCAGACACGCAAAATGTATGTCAAAGATAATTCAATTATCCGCATTACTTAGTCGAGTTATGCTTTTTGCATTGATCTTGCGTCAAGAACCTTAAGGGGCTGGGAAAACTAACGGAGATGTAATTTTTACTTATATTGATGTAGAAGCATTTAAAAGGCTGTAAAAGTCATTTGGGTATTGTTTTAGGAGAACTAACATCTCTGTTGGAAATGGATTCTAATAGATGAAGCAAGGATGCAGTGGTATCTCCAAGGGTACCCAAGAAACTGATAGTTCAAAAGGGAACTGGCAATCATCTCCAAGACTGGTACACAACCTAAATTACATTCCCAGCATGGAAAAGTGTTATCAGCAGAACGGATAAAGATTTAGCCTTAAAGTGAAACTCAAAGGGTTAGATCCTATCATCTTTTCCACTTTTTCCAGGAGAGCCAGTGTTGTGTAGTAGTTAAGAGCAGTGGTTTGGAGCGGTGTGCTCTGATCTGGAGTACTGGGTTTGATTCTCCACTCCTACCGATGAGCGGCAGAGGCTAATCTGGTGAACTGAGTTTGTTTCCCCACTCCTACACATGAAGCCAGCTGGGTGATCTTGGGCTAGCCACACTTTCTTAGCCTCACCTAACACACAGGATATCTGTTGTGGGGAGGGGAAGGGAAGGTGGTTGTAAGCCAGTTTGATTCTTAAGTGGTCGAGAAAGTTGCCGTATAAAAACCAACTCTTCTTCTTTTGAAAAAAGCTGTGCTGGGGATCACAGAACCTGCGAAAGCAAAAAAAAAATGGAACAGGGGCTCTGGTAAGGGGGACATTTGGTGAGTTTGAGTGTAAAAGGCTGGCTAGATCCAGCCCAGATTGAATTGGAGAGGCCCTGCCCACATTGACATCTGCAGGATTTTGATGTGAGGTTACATGTAGATAGATTTCTTGATTAGAGGAGCAGAGCGTTGCAAAAATTTCAGTGTTCCTGAATTTTGCCTCAGGTGAAACTGGAAATGTGAGAGTCCTAGTAAGGCAGAAGGAATTTTATGGAAAGTGAAAATAAGCTTGATATCATTAGCACAATATTTTGGGCCGCTGAGAGAGGGGGAAGGCAATTTGCCAATCCTGCATTGACACCAACCTCTCCTGAAACCGAATTCAGAGTAAATGTGAAAGACTGTGATGAAACACCCGTAGCCATGGCAACTATTGCTAAAGCACCTAATTTGTGTAGCAAATTTCTTCCCTAGAGTGTATTCCAGAAGTAGAAGTAGACAATCTTACATAACCCCATTATTTTAGAATCGTTGATTTCTATGACCATTCTCTCAGCAGCCCTCCAAGGGATGAATTCTGACAACCATTTACTAAGTGGTTTTAACATGGCGGTCATTCATTCATATGGAGAACCGGTCATCTGCTACATCCACCCACATCGTATTTCACCATTTTACTTGTTCCCAAGTTTATTGATCATTTTGTCATCACATGAACACATGAAGCTGCCTTAAACTGCCTTGGTCCATCAAAGTCAGTATTGTCTACTCAGAGCAGCAGCAGCTCTCCAGAGTCTCAGGTAGAGGTCTTTCACCATGGTGTAGTGGTTAAGAGCAGTGGTTTGGAGCGATGGAGTCTGGAGAACCAGGTTTGACTCCCCACTCATCCACACCAGAGGCTAATCTGGTGAACTGGATTTGTTTCCCCACACCTACACATGAAGCCAGCTGGGTGATCTTGGGCTAGTCACACTCTCTCAGCCCCACCTACCTCACAGGTTGTCTGTTGTGGGGAGGGGAAGGGAAGGTGATTGTAAGCCAGTGTGATTGTTCCTTAAGTAGTAGAGAAAGTCAGCATATTAAAATAAACTCTTTTTCTTCTTCTTTATCACCTACTTGCCTAGTCCCTTTAACTGGAGATGCCGGGGATTGAACCTAGGACCTTCTGCATGCCAAGACGAAGCTCTACTACTGAGCCACAGCCCCATCAGTCCTTACCTTACAGGGGGAGGTGCTACAGATAACCATCTTCTCAGATTATTATTACTTTTTTGCCGTGAAGTCACAGGTGACTTATGGCGACCCCATAGGGTTTTCAAGGCAAGAGATGTTCAGAGGCGCCATTGCCTGCCTCTGTGTCATGACCCTGGTATCCCTTGGAGGTCTCCCATCCAAATACTAGCCAGGATCAGGGATGAGAGTGTGTGACTGGACCAAGGTCATCCAGCAAGCTTTCATGATGCAAGTGGGGATTTGAAATTGGGTTTCCCAGGTCTTAGTCCAACGCCTTAACCACCACACCATGCTGGCTCTCCCACTATATGGGTAGGGTGCTGTTTATTTCTTTTATTTGAAGTATTTTTCCCATCCTACCAAATTATCCTATGAGCAGGTTCTCACAGCAGCTAACAACAATCACTGCATTTAATAGCACACTGGCTGGCCCCATGTGGACAACAAAAAGCTGCAGAATTGGGCTGCCCGCATATGAGGTAAGGGTGTTTACATACTCATAGGAATCCGCCAAAATATTACTTTGTAATTCAGCAGAAATGGGAATGAGGGTTTAATACTGCCGTGTGCTCCAGAAGGGACAGAATATGAAGAACAGCTGAGCATCTCTTGAAGGAGGAAAAGGAGGAATCAGCCGGTTCAATCTCCTGAGAGTCTGAAGTTTTAAAGAATTCTGAAAAAGCAAATTTGTGGGAGGAGTTTCCACCACTCACATATCCTCACATACCTTCTGCTTTTGGCATCTAATTGAACATCATCCAGAATAAAAGCATAACAAGACTCCATTTTTTTCAGTTTACCATCTTGTCGAGGGGTGATTGAGTGATACCATACTGCCAGGGATGCAACTGATTCCTCAAGGGTAAGGTCCAGATGGTAAATAAGGAAGACCGTTGCTCCATCCTGTGATCTGTAGTTTGTGAGGTGCCACAGGGCTTGCAACTTTTTTTTTTTCTGATGAGGTCTGCTTCCAGAAATTCTCCATTAAATGTACAGGCATTAGAACCCGTAGAACATTCAGCATCCAGTCTATGCATTCCTTGCTCTCATCTCCACACTACATAAATCAGTTCCCCTGGAGAACATGGATGCTTTGGAGGGTAGACTCTATAGCACTGTACCCCACTGAGGTCCCTGTCCTCCCCATGCTCCATCTCTAAATCTCCAGGAGTTTCCCAACTGGGATCTGGCAAGCCTATTCCCCATCCCACAACAGTGTCTAGGGAGCCGCGGGACCTGGCAACCTGGTGAGAACGTGTGGGTAGATCACACCCTTGAACTTTAGTGTTCATCTACCACAGTCAGGTTAGCCAAATAATAGTAGGGTCTTTGTTTAGGGGTTCCATCTAGTTACCAACAGTCCTGACCTCACTAGAGAACCATCTTTACTTTTTCCCCTCAGTTCAAGCCTGGAGAAGTTAAGAGTCAGTTTTTGAGATCATGAATGGATTGGATGTGGGTGAATAATCTGAACAGTGATCCAGAGGGGACAGGGGAACTATCGGTTGATGCTTCAACTGATATGCCCCTCGATGTGTTGCTGGCGTTACTCTTGGTTCCGAGTTTGTCCAAATGTCACTTGAAGCTAGGGCGTGGTTGGCCGCCTTTAAACTACACCTTAAACTGTGCTTTAGCACCTAGGGGTTCCTAGCTTCTCTGAAGTGTGACCCTTTTAAATCCTCATGGCAAAAAAATCTTAGATGAGAAACTGGTGTTGTTGGGCTTCTCGCAGGACATGTTATCAGATCTTGGGAAAACTGAAGCTTTTGCCAAAATTAAAAAGCGCATTAAAGAGCTCGATTATAACAGCACTCCTTTTCGTGCTCGTCGCGTCTGTTCATCCCAGTTCTTCGGAATACCCCCTCCACGTGGTCTGCCTGCCTATACATATTATCTGACAACTCCTCGTCTCTGTAGAGCTTTTTGCTTGGCTAGACTGAATGCTAACCCTTCTATGGTAATGCAGGGCAGAATTCTGAATATACCATACTCAGACAGGATCTGCCCTTGCTCTTCTGGCTCTATTGACTCATTAGCCCATGCCCTTTTGGAATGCCGCTTTTATGAGGAACTTCGATTGCACTATATTTCCCCCCTTTTAATACACAAATCCAATGCCTCTGTGACTGACATAATGCCTTTTTTACTAAGTGATAGGGACCCCAAGGCTACACTGTCAGTGGCAAGATTTGTTTCATTCCTTATATCCCTCTAACACTAGATATATGCTGCTCAAGATCAATTGATCAAGGAGCTTCTAAGGGATAAAAGGAAAAGGAAAGGCTTCAACTGATTTGGGTCTTAGCCTGTTTGGGATAGGGTTGCACTCTTCCACATGAAGCTAGCTGGGTGACCTTGGGCTAGTCACAGTTCTCTTAGAGCTCTCTCAGCCCCCACCAACCTCACAAAGTATCTGTGATGGGGAGAGGAAAGGAAGGTGTTTGTAAGCCAGTCTGAGACTCCTCAAAAGGTAGAAAATTGTCATAAAAGGTAGAAAATTGGCACAGAAAAAACAACTCTTCTTCTTTGTCTTCTTCTTCTAAGGCATAGTCAATGCAAATGCAGACAGACATGGTCACCACAGTGCACATATCTGGGTCTCATTGAAATGGCTGGATGTGACTTTTGATGTTGGTGGGGATCTGCATCCCCATCCAGGGCTACTTGGTGGTGTATGTGACTAGTTGCATGTGAGGAGAGTTGGAGCGGGGGCATTATAAATCTGCTCTGTATCTACTCCCCCCTCATTATTTTCTCTTTTAGTGTATCTGAGTACTTTAAACCCACTACCTTTTCAATCTGTTCATGAATATGATGAGCTATAAAACTCCTATTGACTTATCTATAAAATATCAAAGCACATTCTGAGTTCATTCTACTGTAGACTAAAGGCACATGCAGATGCTATTTTATTCACAGCAAACCCAAGAATCATTCATGTCTCTCTGCCCTCCCCACCAATTCAGTTTAAATAATGACTGACAGGCAGACCCATGACCTAAAATGAAATGAAATTCAGATCTGATTGTCAATGAATATTGAGCTTGTTGGACAGAGAACAGAAATGTGAGTGATTCTATCATCTGTTATTCCCGCTAATGAAGTGACCCCTGCACAGACCCTAAAATGTCTAGTACTATTTGTGACAGTAACAGAGGGAATACAGATGACTGTTTACCAAATGATGATCAAGGAGGGCCCCTGGCTCAGTGGTAGAGCACCTGCTTTATATGCAGGAAGTCTCTGATTCAATCCCCTGCGAGAATGATCTAGTAGCAGGGGGTGTGAAAGACAGTCTGAATAGACAAAAATAGACTAATGGTCTGATTCAGTATAAGATGGCTTCATGTGTTTGTGCCCCAAGTGGTAACAATATAACTCCCTGGAGGACCATGCATTGAAATCACTGGAGGAAGCTCTGCTTTCTGTCCTCTGCCATATGAGTCAAGATCAGAGTTGATATGGAACTGGTTATTCTCAACAGAAGAAGGAGAAGGAGAAGGAGGAGGAGGAGTTGGTTTTTTTATGCCAACTTTCTCTACCACTTAAGGAAAAATCAAACCGGCTTACAATCACCTTCCCTTCCCCTCCCCACAACAGACACCCTGTGAAGTAGGTGGGGCTGAGAGAGATCTAAGAGCTGTGACTAGCCCAAGGTCACCCAGCAGGCTTCATGTGTAGGAGTGGTGAAACCAACCCAGTTCAATAGATTATCATCTGCCGCTCATGTGGAGGAGTGGGGAATTGAACCCAGTTCTCCAGATCAGAGTCCACTGCTCCAAACCACTGCTCTTAACCACTACACCATGCTGGCTTTCAGCAATTCTGTGGTATTCTCTGTGCAAGATTGCCTGTTTAGCCATCTTGGTCAGGATTTCCAGAAATGTGCTAAAGTCTTCAGTTGAGAAAACAGTTTGCCTTACTGGGTTTTATTTAAAATCTTTATATCCCACTGTACAATCAGGGGTCACTACAGCAGTGAAAAGAGAAATTCAGAAAGTCTGAAATATCAAATTTCTGATGGGCTTCCTGCCAAAGAATATTAATAAAACTTCAGAAGAACTGTTCAGATATATGATTACAGTAGCCAGAGTTACATTTGCAACAAAAAGGAAAGCTGGAAAGTACCCAGACAGAGAGGACTGAAACAGCAAATTAGCTGAATATGCAGTAATGCCAAAATTGACAGACTATTTGGATAAAAAAAACCAATCAAAGAGTTCCAAGACAAATGGAAGGTATATCATGTATATTGTCCCTTAAAATGATAACCAGAAAAAGGAGTTTGTTGATAAAGAATTTTATGATTTATGATAAAAAAATATCAGAATAATCATGAGTTAATGCTTTTTACGATTTTATTACTTATTGTTTGAAACTGCCATTTATTTAACATTATTGATATATCTTTTTAAAAAAATTGGCATTAACTCTTAATTGTAAAGGAGATTATGGTCTGATTCCTTCTTCTTTTGTAGTAATCCCAGTGTCTAATATGTTTTGTTCATGTTTTGTTTTTATTCTTATAACATAAAAAATAAAAAATGAGCAAAATCATACAGACCTCTGGTATCAATAAAAAAGAATCAGCTTAAATTGGGCTCAAACTTAAAAAGCTGTATTTTTATAGCTCATCAGATGTCTGGACAATGAAGAAACCTGATGGGAGGAAAGTAGATTCCTTTGAAATGTGGTGTTGGGAGAGAATGTTACAGATACTGGAGAATGCCAAAATCAACAACCACAACAACAGTGGGTTCGAGATCAAATCAAGCACCTGAACTGTCCCCAGAAGCTAAAATGACTAAACTAAGGCTATCCTACTTTGTTCACATTATGGTAAGAGTCACTGGAAAAGAGAATCCTGCTAGGAAAAGTTGAAAGCAGCAGGAAAAGAGAAAGTCCTAATGTGAGAGGGATGGAATCTATACAAGAAGCCACGGCCCTTGGTTTGCAAGACCTGGGCAAGGCTGTTAACAATAGGACATTTTGGAGGACATCGATCAATAGGGTCTCTATGAGTCGGCAGCAACATGACAGCTCTTAACACACACACATCAAATGTCAAGTATTGAAGGGAACAAGTGCTTGCTTGTTCCATAATGGGTGCTAACTGAAAAATGCATGTGCCACTTCATGGCAAGGGACATATAGGAAAAACTCTGAGGGGTTAAGTAGATGCATATGGGCCAGAACAATCCTTTAGATAGTGACAGAGCAGTCCCTATCTGCAAACCATGCTGTTTTTGAGCAGAGTTAAAACACAATTAGAACATAAGAAAGGCCATGCTGGATCAGATGAAGGCCCATCAAGTCCAGTAGTCTGTTCACACAGTGGCCAACCAGATGTTTCCAAAAAGCCCACAAACAAGATGATTGTAGCAGCATCCTTCCTGCCTGTATTTTACAGCACCTAATATAATAGGTATGCTCCTCTGATACGGGAGAAAATACGTATGCCTCATGTCTAGTATTCATTTTGACTAGTAGCCAGGATAGGCCTATCCTCCACAAATGTGTCCACTCCCCTCTTAAAGCCTTCCAAGTTGGCAGTCATCACCACATCCTGAGGCAGGGAGTTCCACAATTTAACTAAGAGTTCAAAATATTGTCGAAGGTTTTCACGGTCAGAGTTCATTGGTTCTTGTAGGTTATCCGGGCTGTGTAACCGTGGTCTTGGTATTTTCTTTCCTGACGTTTCGCCAGCAGCTGTGGCAGGCATCTTCAGAGGAGTAACACTGAAGGACAGTGTTACTCTGAAGATGCTTGCTGGCGAAATGTCAGGAAAGAAAATACCAAGACCACGGTTACACAGCCCGGATAACCTACAAGAACTAAGAGCTGCGTGAAGAAATACTTCCTTTTCTCTGTTCTGAATCTCTCACCCTCCAGCTTCAGCAGATGACCCCACATTCTGGTATTTTGAGAGAGGGAGAAAAGCTGCTTGGCCAGGGTTGGCCCTCCCTTGAGGAAGCATTTAAAGAGTGTGCCCAGGAGCTTCCAGGGAGGGAGAGCCAGACCCATTCCAAGGTAGCTGGGATTAGGCAAATGGCAGAGCAGAGTGGGGAAATTGGGTGAAAAGGAACCTCCTCCTCTTGCTCTATTCTGAGGCTCTGTCTTGGACCACAGTCCCAACTAAAAGCAACGCTGGAGTTGGCGGGTGAGACAGCCCTGGAGTCAGTCCCAACCACAGAGGAACCTGACATGAATATAAGCCCATCTTTGCTGAGGTAGAGCAATATCCATCTAGTCCATCATTCTTCATCTGAAGAAGAAGAGTTGGTTTTTATATGCCAATTTTCTCTACCTTTTAAGGAGAATCAAACAATCTCCTTCCCTTCCTTTCCCCACCACAGACACCTTGTGAGGTAGGTGAGGCTGAGAGAGTTCGAAGAGAATTGTGACTAGCCCAAGATCACCCAGCTGGCTGCATGTGGAGGAGTGGGGAAACCAACCTGGTTCACCAGAGCAGTCTGCCACTCATGTAGAGGAGTGGGGAATCAAACCCAATTCTTCGTATTAGAGTCCATTGCTCTTAACCACTACACCATGCTGTCTCTTCCACATAACAACATTTGGCTAATGCACACTCACTATCCGATGCTGAAGTTGTTTTTCTGCTCTGCTATTAGAGCGAGAGCACATCATACTTTAGATGCTGAAGGGCTTAAAAATAAACCCTGGTCCGGTTCTAATCAGTATTCATGCCTTTTGATTTTCTTTAACTACCCAAATGTCATAAAGGTGCTCATTTTATTGCGGTAAACTCAAGAGCTGTTTCTGAGAAAGAGCTTAATGCTGCTTCTGGGGGGAGGGGGACACTCGAGATGAACTTTAAAAAAATTCACCTCAATTTAATCTGAAACTAGGTCTACATAAGAGCTACATGCATAGAGCCATTGTTGTATTACAATAGATACTTACCAGCAAAAACACTCTGCTGGATATTGTGACATATCCAGTTCTGTATTGCCTTTAAATCAAAGATGCTACACTGTTAAAATGCTCGGAGCACAAATATCTCCTTTCTCATCTCAGTTCATCCAGTGCAAATCCTGCACGAGAGAAAATGAAAATGGTAGTGCCAATTTAAGTGAAGTCGGACTTGTCCAGTATTATATGTGTATGTCAATGGAAATTGTGCTCTGTCGCCGTCGTATTGTTCTCCGCGTCTGGTATTGACTTCTTATATCCTGGCTCAGATCCCATCTCCATTATAGCTTGTCTTGTTGAGACAAGCAAAATACCAGTTTCTGGCATGAACTCAAACATCTCATTAGCTTCGAGATGCTGCATCCTGTTCCTAATGAAATCTATATTTTGCTACATAGGAATCGTGACGTCCGATGATCTATGCCTCCTTTAGACCTCATCCCTATACTCAGGTTCCCGTAAATGTTTGCTATATGATATCGTGTTCTGTCAGTAAAAATGGTCTGCTGATGTATCAATACAATTTTACTTGTGTTTTCATCCTTGGCTCTATTGCTGGTCTGCTGTTCATTGATATAATAAATTTACCTGGTATTCAACAGCCCAGCAGGAGATGATACCCATTTCAAACACCAGTAGCTGTATCCCAAAAAGTCAATATGATCTTTTCTACCCATTAAAGATTGCTCTTTTTTAAACATGCCAACTACAAAAATTAAGACAATTATAATACAATATGCCCTTACAAAGATACTCTTTACTCAACGTATTGAGGGGGGGGGGTCTACTTTTCAGGAATAATTAGCATGACCTTTGTTCATCTCCTAATATTTTTCCACCCCACATATTGGATGAATCCTTCTCCATTATTTATTACATTTTATTTCCACACTTCTTCAAGAAGAAGAACAAGAAGAGTTGATTTTTATATACCGACATTCTCTACCTTTTAAGGAGAATCAAACCGGTTTACACTCTCCTTCCCTTCCTCTCCCCACAACACCTTGTGAGGAAGGTGAGGCTGAGAGAGTTCAGAGAGAACTGTGAGTAGTCCAAGGCCACCCAGCTGGCTTCATGTGCAGGAATGGGGAAACCAACCCAGTTCACCAGATTAGAATCTACCGCTCACATAGAAGAGTGGGGAATCAAACCCAGTTCTCCAGATTAGAGTCCACCGCTCTTAACCACTACACTACACAGGCTGTCCGGAGCTCAGGGTGGTATAGCTGGTCTCCTACCTCCACTTTTTCATCCCAATAACCTAGTGAGGTAGGTTTGGCTGAGAGATAACATGTTGTCCAATATCACCCAGTGAGCTTTATGGCATTGTTGGAATTTGACCAGGGTCGCTCTGGTCCTAGACTGAATCATACTGGCTCTCAATGTATTCACTCCAATGAAGACAGATAACAGCAGGTCTGCTGCCCAGTTCAGTAATCAGACCCAACAAGAGATGGATTGACTCAATAAAGGAAGCCACAGCCCTCAATTTGCAAGATCTAAGCAAGGCTGTCAAAGATAGGGATTGAGTCTATAAAGGAAGCCATGACCCTTGGTTTGCAAGACCTGGGCAAGGCTGTTAATAATAGGACATTTTGGAGGACTTTGATTCATAGGCTCGCCATGAGTCGGAAGCGACTTGACAGCACTCTCACACACACACATTTGTGTCTGTGAACATAAGGCTATAATTTTGTAAGTCATTTGAAAATCCAGCTGTGCTTTTCGTATTCTGACAACTATGGCTATATGGTAAAGGCACAATACAGCCATTGCATCTTAGTGATTTTAGTGCTGGTCTTACACTGTAATCCTGTGCAAAGCTAGTCTAGTCTAAGCCTATTGATTTCAGTGGAGTTAGACTGGTGTAACTCTGCATAGGATGGCACTGTTAGCCTGGAAAGATCCATGCTGAAATACTTGATGAGCCATAATGCTCAATAAATAACTCGAGAAAGTCACTTTCAACGTAATGTACATCACAGGTTATTGGGAACAGGGCTGCCGAGAGCCCCCCTGGCCCCCCACGACCCTGATTCAAAACAGAGATCATAACAAAATGAATCACTTGGCTTTCTGTTACTATGAATAGAATAGTAACTGTTACCTGGAAATAAGCCCCATTGAACAAAGCAAGACATTAGTCTTTTTCAAACAGTTCTCTCCAGGATCAGAAGAGCATGCCTATTATATTAGGTGCTATGGAACACAGGCAGGACAATGCTGCTGCAGTTGTCTTATTTGTGAGCTTCCTAGAGACACCTGGTTGGCCACTGTGTGAACAGACTGCTGGACTTGATGGACCTTGGTCTGATCCAGCATGACCTTTCTTATGTTCTTATGTTCTTGTCACAATCTCTGACATATTACAGCACATAAACCATAGTATTTTGTTGTACATGTGCAGAATTATAAAACTAAAAGCTACACATACAAACAGCTGAACAGTTATATAATTGAAGGTGTAGTTACTCTTAAAAAGAAGGAACTAAAACCTCTGGTTTCATTGAGCTTATGTTTCTGAAATTACACTGACAGATGGCAGGAGAAATGCTTCTTTACACTTTGGGGTATTCTTCACGGAGATTTGCTGCTGTTTCGATGCTGATTTGCGTCGGAGGCAAATGTTGGTTATTCACTGCAGATCCGTGTTTCCCCCCACTGAGCAAAATAAGCCGGGTTAAAAGAGAGGCAATCCAAACCACTTCTGAGCCGTACTTTCCAGTAGAAGAGCGTTTTGTTGCTCGGATGCCCATGAAGAAATGTTTGCTTCGCTCCCCGGGACGTCTCCTTTCTCCTCCCCCAAGAACGGTGATTGGCTGGGGGAGTTGCCACTCTAACAGCATCGCACCGGCAGGAGGGAGACCCAAAGCAGACTGGCTGCCCCTCTTCAGAAGGGTGATGGGGGTTTTGGCTTGGATTTGCCACTTTCAGGATGCCCCCCCCCAAACACACACACACATAGGATCACACCGGCTGGAGGGAGACCCAAAGCAGACTGGCTGCCCCTCTTCAGAAGAGTTATGGGGGTTTTGGCTTGGATTTGCTGCTTTCAGGATGCCCCCCCCCAAACACACACACACGTAGGATCGCACCGGCTGGAGGGAGACCCAGAGCAGACTGGCTGCCTCTGTTCAGAAGGGTGACGGGAGTTTTGGCTTGGATTTGCCGCTTTCAGGATCCCCCCCCCAAACACACACACACACAGGATCGCACCGGCTGGAGGGAGACCCAAAGCAGACTGGCTGCCCCTCTTCAGAAGGGTGATGGGAGTTTTGGCTTGGATTTGCCGCTTTCAGGATCCCCCCCCACAAACACACATAGGATTGCACCAGCTGGAGGGAGACCCAAAGCAGACTGGCTGCCCCTCTTCAGAATGGTGATGTGGGTTTTGGCTTGGATTTGCCGCTTTCAGGATGCCCCCCCAAACACACACACACATAGGATTGCACCGGCTCGAGGGAGACACAAAGCAGACTGGCTGCCCCTCTTCAGAAGGGTGACAGGAGTTTTGGCTTGGATTTGCCGCTTTCAGGATGCCCCCCCCCCAACACACACAGACATAGGATTGCACCAGCTGGAGGGAGACCCAGAGCAGACTGGCTGCCCCTCTTCAGAAGGGTGACGGGAGTTTTGGATTGGATTTGCCGCTCTCAGGATGCCCCCCCCCAAACACACACACACACATAGGATCATGGGAAGAGTGGGCGGGATTAGGCGGATTTGGAACGGTGAGTCATGAGCAGCAGCAGATGTAAGCAGCGCAGAGAAGTGTGCTGTTTCTCCCATGAAAAATTGAAAATGGGGGGGGAGAATCTGCCTTGGGATGGGGGGGGGGGAGAATCTGCGCTGCCATGAAAAAGCTATTTAAATCGGTTTATTGTTTGCTCCTATTCGAAACCAAAGCAAAATCCACCATGAAAAATACCCCTTTCAGTAAAGGGCTCCTTCACCCTTTCAAGGTAAACCTTGAGAAGAGCTCCACTAGCATTGAGAAGAGCTCCACCACCATTTTTAATGAAGGAGCACAAAAGCCTCTTCATATCTTATCAGCTATGAACAGTCTTCTTGCCTGTTCAATGCCATAAAGTGTTTTTCTACCCTTCTTCAATGACATTACATGTCTTTTAACCCTACCAAGGACATTACATGTTCCCTACCCTCCAAACCACAAGGCTAGCAAATGCTAACTAATGCAACGTAAGCATATAATTGTGTTTTATGATTTAAATGTGTAGACATTATACTATTGATTCACAAATGAATGTCATGAATGCGTCTTATGCTGGAGATGAGAATGATGTTAAAATTGAATATATAGAGTGATTATGAAGCTCACAAATGATAGTTTATAGTTTAGTAAAATAGACACAGAGGATGTGGATGTCCAAATATGGTCTTATAAGGGGTGCAGATTAGCACACTAAGTGAAGCAATTTAGCACACTAAGTGGAGCAACTTAGCACATTCCTGCTACAGAGTCACAGAACCCTCCTGATAACAGGAGTGCAGGATCTTTCTTCCTCCTTTTCAAGGAGTTTGAAACAGTATAAATACCGGCACAGTAAGACTAGATTTTCAGACCTCAATCAGAGTGTCTCAAGAAGAGGCTGTCGGTATGTATGGTTTTGACTTATTATTCTAGAATGTGACTTAGATACTTTATACTAAATCAGACTTATTTGACTGTTATAATTTGAAGTTGGATTTTAAATTTGAATGGCATGTAAGACTGGTTTGCTTTATTGCATACATTGTAAAATACATTGTCACTGCATACATTGTAACAAAGTGTAAAGACTTTGTAACTTGCATTTACACATTTTTACTGTTAGTATTTCAATAAAAAGACTTGCTTTTTTAAAAGTAGGTAAAGTCGTTGAGTCCTGCTTAGTGAGTGACTGGCTGAATAAGATAACATATCACTTCTCAGGAAGTGGTCCTTTCTAAGAGCCTATCACTTCAACAGCATGACCCGCTTCATTCTAACTACAAAAAGATTGTAAAAATATTTCTACTAACCAGAAAAAAAAAACCAGCTCATGGGATGCTTAATGGGAGAAGAAAAACTGGGGCAATCTGAGAAGTTGGTTTCCTCATCCAAGGAGAGGGGCAGGTGAGCCAAATTGCCAGAAGTTGTCTTCCTGTACCTGCTTCCTGTACCTGCACTAACTTTAGAAAGTGATTCAACCCCCCCGATACCAAAATTCAACTCATTCCAGCTCTCTCTTCTCATTCCATTCCATCCCCTCCTTTCCTGCTGCTGCAACTGAAATTACCCTGGAAATAAGTTCAACAGTGGCCCAGTTGATGCTCCTGATCAGGTTGAAGGCATAGATCCTTTGAAGGTTAAAGGGTATAAAACTGACCTCAGGCTTTTGAGAGTAATCCTAGCCAAGTATCCTTTCAAATATGTCCCTTTTGATTCAATAGGGCTTATCCTATATAACCAGCATGGTGTAGTGGTCAAGCACAGCAGACTCTAATCTGGAGTAATGGGTTCGGTTCCCCACTCCACCACATGAAGCCTGCTGGTGACCTTGGGCCAGTCACAGTTCTCTCAGAGCTCGCTCAGCCCACATGGAGGCAAGCAATGGCAAACCACCTCTGAACCTCTGTTACCTTGAAAGCCCTATGGGGTCCCCATAAGTCAGCTGTGACATGAGAGCACTTTCCGTCACAACTGTATAAATGAGGATAGTACAACTAAATGCCCTGTACCTATCATAAGAATTAAATAAGATGCTTGGTGGATCACACTAGAGGTTTCTCTAGTCCAGTGTCCTAGTTCCTATGCTAGCCAGCCAGCCAGATGCTTCTGGGAATCCCACCAGCAGGGAATAAAGGCAACAGCCACTCCGAACAGTTCCCCCCTAGACTGGCATTCATAGAATAGAATCATAGAATCATAGAGTTGGAAGGGACCACCAGGGTAATCTAGTTCAACCCCCTGCACAATGCACGAAACTCACAACTACCTCCTCCACACCCCCAGTGACCCCCCCTATTCCATGCCCAGAAGATGGCCAAGATGCCCTCCCTCCCATGAACTGCCCAAGGTCATAGAATCAGCATTGCTGACAGATGGCCATGTAGCCTCTGCTTAAAAACCTTCAGGGAAAGAGCACTTACCACCTCTCAAGAAAGTCTGTTCCACTGAGGAACCACTCTAACTGTTAGAAAATTCTTCCTAATGTCCAGACAGAAACTCTTTTGATTTAATTGCAACTCATTGGTTCTGGTCCGACCTTCTGGGGCGACAGAAAACAACTCGGCACCATCCTCCACATGACAGCCCTTCAAGTACTTGAACATAGTTATTCTATCCCCTCTCAGTCTTTTCCTCTTCAGGCTAAACATACCCAGCTCCTTCAACCTTTCCTTATAGGACTTGGTCTCCAGACCCCTCACCATCTTTGTTGCCCTCTTCTGGACACATTCCAGCTTGTCTACATCCTTCTTAAATTGCATTTCCCAAAATGAAATTCAATATTCTAGGTGAGGTTAGGGCTGTCGATTCGGTTCGTCCCGAACTGAAAAACCGCCAAATTTCCCCCGATTCGGTGGTTTCCAGTTCGGATGGAACCGAACTCAAAAAAAGGTGGGAAAAGGAAGCACCGAATTCAGCGAGTTCAGGGCACTCACTGAATAAATTCGGCAGGTTTGGAGTTCCCGAACCTGCCTTTTCCCGCCTTTAAAGACCCCCCCCCCGCGCGCCTTCACGGGGCTTCCCTGAAGGGGGGGGCGAATTTTCCCCCGAACTCTGGATCTCGTGCCAAATTTTGCGGATCGGAAGCGGGGGAGTTCGGACTTCGGCACGTCCTGAATTTAAAAGGGCCGAATTTTGCCAAAGCCGAACTTTACTGAATTTTTTTTTCAACAGCCCTAGGTGAGGTCTAACCAGAGCAGAGTAAAGCGATACCATCACTCTGTGTGATCTGGACACTATACCTCTGTTGATGCAGCCAAAGATTGCATTTGCCTTTTTAGCTACCGCATCACACTGCTGACTCATGTTCAGTGTTTGGTCGAAGAGCATACTGTCCCAAAACATGGAAGTTCTATTGGTCATCATAGTTAAAGACCACTCATGGACATTTCCACCTCCATGAATCTGTCTAACTCCCTTTTAAAGTCTTCTAAACCAGTGGATTGCATCTCATAGTAGTTTATGAGGGAAGGGGAGTGGCATTGATTAACATGATATGAGATTTACCATAGAGTTTGAGGGAATTCCTAGAGGGTCATGACATCATTTCCATAGTGTGTAACATGGGACACAGAGCATTATAGGGAACCCCCACAGGGCAGAGCAGAAACTGGCCTGGTTAGGGAAATAGGAGGCATACAAAGGTATCCCACTCCCTGTAACACCCACACAAAGTATTTTGCCTTTGTGTTCATCAAGGTGGGCTGGAGTATGGCACTGTTATGTGTTATAAGAACATGGCCACATGTTCATGAAAATAGGAGCATTTTTGGAAAGATAATCATGTGAACTGTTCACAACAGACATGCAAAATATTTTTTTTTAAATGACAAGACTGGTACCTTAATTTCAAAGAAGGATAGAAGAAGGGATTTCAGCAGGAACAACCTTTCTCTTTTTTCCATGAAAAGCTACACCTTCCAAAAGTAGATTTTTGGGCAAATATCCAGGTCACAAACAGAAAGGGGAAGAAAAAAAAACTTCTACCCAGAAACAACAGGTAACCAAAAAGGTTGATGAAAAGCCTAATAATGTACTGGATAACAACAGGATACAAACAAAGAAATAATAGACAAAACTGTAATACATTTTAAATCATTAACAATATCCTTAAAACCAAGCTCATTATCTAGACACCATAGGACTAGGGTTCATTCTGACCTTGCTCACTAAGAGATTTGGATCAGATATAACAACTACCTGCAAAACAATACTGGATGGTCCTGTTATTCCAACAATGAAAGTGGGGTTGTATAGCTAATAAACTTCCCCTACTTCCAAATGTGTTTTTACAACTTGGTCAGATTTGTTACATTTTTATATATTTTTTATATTTTGAATGATTGCATTTTATGGTGTGTGTATTTTAAAATTTATACCACCTATTGGCCAACATGTGTTTGGTTTTAAGAATATTTTTAATTATTTAAAATGCATTAAAAGTTTTGTCTACTATTTTTTGTATGCATCCGATTGTTATTGTTGTCCATTGTTAGGTTTTTACCAAATATCCAGGTCTTCATGTCTCATAGAGACCTCAAACATAACTTCTTCCAGTCAGTAAGTGCCCTAAAACCGGATCCACATGACAGCCTTGGTTTTCTGATTATGATATGGATTTTGATTGCAGCAGTTCTCTGAAAAACAAATAGCTGTAATTTTATAAAAGGTGACTGGATAACATCTGAATATATGATATATCTGACTCTAGTCTGAAGGACTAAGATTAATGTATGAGCCTAATATCTCTTCAAACGTAAGAATGAATATAAGAAAAGGTAATATATAAGAACCCAGAACCTGAAGAATGATTTAGGAATAATTTTTTTCCATTAATGGAAAATATCTGTACTTGATTTCCTGGAGGGTTTTCCCCTCCATCTTTTTGTACTGATAAAAGACTCAAAATCAGCTAGTCAAACAATGTATTCTTTTTTTAAAAAGATGAATATACAGTATCAGTTTGATTTGCATGCTCAAAGAAAAATAATACAGAAGTATGACTGATCATTCATTTCCCACAAATGCTGGCGGTAAGTCTTTCTAACAATACAGCCGGCCTTAAATCTCAGGACTTAGGGATTTCTTGATTGAACCAGCCATTATAGATGTTTGATTTCATTTCTTGTTTGCTTTTCATTCTGTCGATCCTTGTAGATGGCTAAACAACTCTGGATTTATTACAGTGTAAAATGACATTAAGTGGACAAACGTGTGTTTGAAGAAGAATGGGGCTAATGGGTAAATACATACATCTTATTTCTATCACCCCACTCTACAAAATTTATGGATGGATTTGAGGGAATCATTCTGCTTTCAGCAGCGCTCTTCCTTGGTTCAAGGAAACCTCTTCTGAGGCAAGATGGTCTTCCGCCAACAGGAAACTCTTGCATCAACAGAAGACTCCTTGAGTGAGAGGAAAGCATTGTCATTACTGGAATAGATTTCCAAGATTTAATCCTTCTGTTATCACTTTATGTTATGAAGAACTACATGAAATTTGTTACCAGCTTGTAAGTAGGCTTCAAATTTCTCAAGTGCCTGTTGTTTTGACCTCCCATCCCCATTTATGTGTTACTCCTTCCTTGTGGAATCTTATTTTTACTACGTCTACTGCGTCTCCACCATTGCGACAGATATTTGCATAATGCAACTCCCTCTGTTCCCCCTTTGTACATCTTTCAATGTAGTGATTATCCGCCCTTCGTCTTGTCATTGGAGCCTCCTATGTCTAACACTGCTTTTTCTTTATTTTAGTCTCTGAGCACCATCTTTCAAGAAGCTTATCTGAGTTCTTCGTGCTACCATTACCAAGGAAGAATAAAGAGGAATATTATGGATTTTTTTATAAAAAAATATAGTATAAACATTTGTGGACTTCAGCCCTGTGAAGGCTTACCCTGCCTTGAAGCAGTAACATAACCAAGTTTACCTGGGTTTGGTTCCAGTAACTCCCTCTGTAACATACACCATAAAGCAAAAGAAGGCTTTAATGAAGACTTTTAAGAAAGGATATTAAAACACAGGCATATAGTTCAGTGGCAGTGAAATACACAAAAATAACAAAGCTGAATGACTAGCTGTCTTACTTACTGGAATTCTAACACAGTGCAGATGGTTCTTAAGGTAAAGAGTATCCAGAGCATAATGCAAATATCTACAAAGGGGTAGGAAGGAAAGGGTAAAAGGATAACGATTCTTCTCTCTAGCTACACTTAGAGAAAATTGCTGACCATAACCTCTTGACTCCTCAACCAATCACTGGGCTGTACCCATAGAATTTTCCAGGGTGAGAGTGAGTTCCCCATCCCCTACCAGATACACAGCTGAATCTTGTGAGCTAATTATCAGGCCTGAGAAGATGTCCTCGGCAAGTAACCACCAGTGTGGGAGTGGCTAACACCTGCAGAGAGTGAGGGAATGGTCAACTAAGCTGGATAATTACTTTAAGATGGTTTCTTTCTTGACAAAGAAACTTTGTCAGAAGCCTCTAGTGGGATGCAAACCATGTATATGATAAAGTAGGTTGTAGACCAAGAAAGTTTATATGAGAATGAAAGTATCATAATCACCACTGAACCTCAGATTCACCTTAGTTAGTTGACCCTCATCCAGCCTCCAGAATGATACCATGGTTGATGGCATCAAATTCAACTGATAGGTCCAGGAGAATCAACAGGTTTGCACTCCCCCTTATCTCTACCCCAGTAATGGTCATCATTAGGGTGACCAAGATAGTCTCTGTTTCAGAGATGGGCATGAAGTCACTTTAAAATGGATCTACATAACTAGTCTCAGCCAAGATAGCCTAGAGTACGATCCCTGTCAGCAGCTCAATCTCTGCTCAAGAAGGGGATATTTGTAGTTAGAGAAGTCATATGTGTTTAGGGAGAGCTTCTTTAAGAGTGATCTGACAACCACTTATTTTTATGTGGACTGTGGTGTCCCCACTATGCAAATGACACCCAGCTCTACTTTTCTTTTCCATTTAATTCTGAGTATTCTATTGATGTTGTGAACCAGTGCTTAGAGGCAGTAGTGGGCTGGATGAGGGTAAACAAGCTAAAATGTAATCCTGAAAAGACAAAGGTTCTCCAGGTTAGTAGAAAGGCAGACCAGGGAATCAAGAGATGGGGTTATTTGGGGTTATTTGGTGGTGGTGGTGCTGGTGATTTATGTCCCAGGTGATTTATGGTGACCCCATAGGGTATTCAAGGCAAGAGACATTCCGAAGAGGTTTGCCATTGCCTGTCCCTGAAATTCCTTGGTGGTCTCCCATCCTGATACTAACCAGGACTGACCGTGTTTAGCTTCCAAGATCCGACAAGATGGGACTAGCTACTACCAAATCACCAGCCCAAAGAATGTCCAGCTGGTCTCAACCAGGGCCAGGGCTTTCTTCCTCCTGGCCCCCGTCTGGTGGAAAAGTCTCTCCAATGAGACCAGGGCCCTGTGGGACCTTAAGGATCTCCACAGGGCCTGCAAGACAGAGCTATTCCACCAGGCCTATGGTTGAGACCAACTACAGTGTATTTCCATCAATGCTGGCTTCCCTACCCTGCCAGCCTCCCTGAATTTTTTTCCTATCTTATGGGTAGGGTTGCCAGCTCCAGCTTGGGAAATACCTGGATATTTTGGGGTGGAGACTGAGGAGGGCAGGGTTGGGGGGGGGGACTTCAATGCCATAGAGTCCAGTTGCCAAAGCGGCCATTTTCTCCAGGTTAACTGATCTCTATCGGCTGGAGATAAGGTGTAATAGCAGGCGATCTCCAGCTACCACCTGAAGGTTGGCAACCCTACTTATGGGGTGTTTAGCATATGGCAGATCCTGCTGTGGCCTATATGTCACACTTAAATGAGCCATCTGGAAATATGTTATTGCTTATTTATTGATTTTACAGGGCTGGTTTTAATCATTGTTTTAACAGTTTTATTGTGTTTTGTGGTACAATTTATATTTATGCGAATCACCCTGAGCCTGGCTTTGCTGGGGAGGGCTGGTTATAAGTTTAATAAAATGAATGAATGAATGAATGGCTGAGGTGGCTAGAAGTGCTTTTGTCCAGCTTCAGCTGGTGCATTAGCGACATCTGTTCCTAGGTCTGTCAGATCTAGCCACAGTGATCCATGCCTTAGTTTCAACTAGACTGTATTATTGACATGCACTTTACTTGGGGCAACCCTTGAAGAGTGTTTGGAAGCTGCACCTAGTGCAGAATGCTGTGGCTAGACGGCTAGTCAGGGCCAGCTATCAGGACTCAGGAGCATGTGACCCTGATATTGCACTGGCTACTGATCCGCTCCTGGGCTCAATTCATGGTGTTGGTTTTGTCCTTTAAAGCCCTACATGGCTTGGGACCAGGGTGTCTGAAGGACCGTGTTCACTCATATGTTCCTGCTCAGGAATTACGATCACAGGGAAAGACCCTTCTGACTGTCCCACCAATCAGAGAAGTTCGTCTGATGGGCATGCGGGAGAGGGCCTTTTCAGTGGCAGCCCCACAATTATGGAACAACCTCCCCACAGAGGTGCACCTGGCCTCTTCATTTTTGATCTTCAAGAGGCAGCTGAAGAAAGTTTTATTACTCCATTTTACTAGTTTGATTTTTATTTATTGGCGGTCCTAATTTATATTTTAAACTGTTGTCTTTCATGTGCTTTATAGCTGTTGTTTTCTTTATATTGTAAGCCTCCTGGAGTTTGACAAGGTAAAAAGCAACTAATAAATGTTTTGAATAAATAAATAAAATATATGTGGATGGAACCTTCTCATCTCTAAATTTACCACTCCCTAGAGCCAACCAGTTAAGAACCAAGATGGGCAAAGATTAAATATACAGGTGGCAGTCTGTACCTCTGGAACAGCTTTCAAGGATCAGAACCCCTGTGATGATTACTTTATGTTTGCTCCATTGGCATTATCACCAATTTTGACTTTGGCTCTCGATCATAAGCCTAACCACTTGAAAATAAATCCCAATGAAATCAGCAGGACTTCTGAGTCAACTTGGTTAGAATCAGATTAGCAGGCTTTTAAGGTACTTTTGATATTTGGTTTATCCTCTGGTGTGGGCAACCATCATGGGGTAAATATGACATCTATAGAGCTTATTTTCCACCTGAATTATTTGTTTCATAAATGCCCTGATGTGGCGTTAAGACATTTCCATGTGTCCTTTTTTATCACAGCAATACACAGTTTTCATGGCTGGATAGTTAATCTTCTTAGCAGAATTTTAATACCATTATTTTTTTAACAAGTAATCCATAGGGGTGCTTCTGTAGTATAGCCATGTTAATACCTAATTGACATATTGTATCATTTGGGCAGCAATTCTACAACCACTGACTCCAAAATAGCCCAACCAACACCAATGAAGGAGTTCATAGCTTTAAGGTTGGAGGAATCTGGGTTTCCTGGAGTCATTCTCTATTAAATGGTTTTTGGTATAAAACAGATCAATGGCTGTACAAATGAATAACAAAAGTCAACAAATATTTCTTGGCTTAGCTACTCTTCAAGCCATAATACATGTTTAAGATGCAGAGGTTGCCTGTGGAATTATGTAGTAGCCTACAGCACAAGGTTTTCAGAAGAGTTTATGCATTTCCTCAGCTCTTCCTTGTTTTTTCTTAAACCCACTCATGATAGAATTTTAAATAACTGAAGGCAATTTCCTGAAATCACTGTTTGGGAGGTGAGGTGAACGTAAGGGCATCAGACATCTAATAAGCTAGCAGGTATTTCCAATGTTTCTTCCACAATGTAATAATGGTAATTTATATCAGACAGAACGGTTTTTAATTGAAAATCTTTCAAGCTACTGTACTTGCGTTGGTTTGGATTAATGTTAGTAAATGCAGAGAGCTTAATTCTCAGTTTTCAGAGCATGCAATAACTTCATGTTGGATCAACATGCCATAGCGAAGCTTAAAGCATATTTGGCACATTTACATATTCATTTTACAATTGGTACCACACAGATACTGGAATGTGATATTGGGAAGACAAAGAGCAGGAAGACATGAAAACTTTGACAGTAATAAGTTGAGGTTCGGAAGATCTGTTTCTTTCTCCCCCTCTCCCATCTGTCTGAATCCACAGATAGCAGTTCAGGTGCAACCAGAACCCTGGAGATGCTAAGAGTCATAAACAAGTGTTCCTAAATCCCAGAATTAACCTAATATCATTTCATAGTTTTCATCCATATGTTCAGTTCTCAGAAGTTGACATACATTTTCCTTACAGACATTTTTTTGGCATGTTGGACCAAGACAGAAAGAAATGCAAGGAGTAAGAACATAAGAAATGCCCTGGTGGATCAGACCAAGGCCCATCAAGTCCAGCAATCTGTTCACTCAGTGGCCAACCAGGTGCCTCTAGGAAGCCACAGAAAAGATGACTGTAGCAGCACCATCCTGCCTGTGTTCCACAGCACCTAATATAATAGGCATGCTCCTCTGATACTAGAGAGAATAGGTATGCAGCATGACTAGTATCCATTTTAACTAATAGCCATGAATACCCCTATGCAACAGGATGCGTTGTGAACCGTAACTCTTCCTAAGAAAAGGTTGGCATTTAAACTGCACAAATATGCAAGTAAAATAAAATAATGGGACAATCTTTTAGTGTTCCACCTGATCTTAACAGTTATGGGGTTGCTTATACTACAGAAATCCTTTTCATTGGGTAAGGACACCATAGGGCCCAACAATTGAAGCCACTAGAACCTGGAAGGAGGGAGTGAAAATAGAGGACTAACATCTGGAACATTTCCTTCACCATCATCTCTATTTTCTCAGTTTGTTAGCATTCTGCCACAAACCACCAGATGCACCAGTATATGGTAGAGCTGCTTTCATTGTCTAAAACCACAGGAAAAAGAGAACTATGCATCTCAGCAACTTTGGGTGAAATTAAAAAGTGTAATTGTCACTTATATTATGAATTGATATAGCTAAAAAGCTGGTTATAAATACATTTTAAAAAATCTTGATCACACATTGTGCTATATTGGGCATTTTGTAAGTAGTGGTAATAATAGCATGGTATCTCCACCCTCCTCATGCCATGTTCACTCTGCACCAAGAAAATCCCCACTATACGTGCCTAACCTTTCATGGTAAACTGATGGTCTCCCATACTACATCTGAAAATCTCCAATGACAAAATTCTTTCCAGAACACTGACGACAAGATTACTCCATAGACCAGCAAAAATGGCAATACATGAAGATGTCTAGGGAGAAGGAGAGATTGGATACTGATAGTTAGTGAATGGCTAGGCATTTTGCAACACAGAGAGACCAAAAGTTGCATGGCAAGGTTGGAGCCAGTGTAGAGGAGGAGGAAAGGATTACAATACATTCCTGGGCATTGACCTTAACGCAGGCTCATTCAGTGGAGAGATGGGGCTAGATGGTGCCCATAGCCTAGGGTTGCCAACCTCTGTGTGGGGCCTGAAGATCTTCCAGAATTACAAGTGATCTCCAGGTGACAGAGATCAGTTTCTCTGAAAAAAATGACAGCTTTGGTGGGTGAACTCTATGACATTATACCCAACCGATGCCCCCCTCCCAAAACTCCTCCCCAGGCTCCACCCCTAAAAACTCCAGCATAGTGTAGTGGTTGAGAGCAGCGGACTCTAATCTGGAAAACCAGGTTTATTTATTTATTTAATTCATTTTATACCCCCTCCCTCCCCCGGCCAAGCTGGGATCAGGGCAGCTTACAACAAAATTCCATAAAAATAATATAATAAAATCAACATAAATTAAAATTTGTTAAAATCAATACATTCCGGCCCCATAACAAATCAATAATTAAATCAGCATCTGACACTCCTTTGGAATATAGAGCTACTGTTAAGCCTGGGAGCAGCCAGCATCCCCACAACACTAGACTGAAGTCAGTATAACATACGGTGGTGGAAGATAGGGAGGCCAGCATATATGGAAAAATAGTTTGATTCCCCACTCTTGTTTCTTAGGAATCATTCTGGGAATTAAAAAGAAAAACTTTTTTCTCTGAGTTGATTTTCAAGCCTAATTATGTACCCAAGCTCAAGAAATCAGAAAGAAACATTCAAGCCCAAAAGTTATACAATTAAAAGTTAAACAATTAAAAGGTTATGTCAGTGCACAATGTCTATATAAATTTATTACAAGTTAAAATCCAATAACACATATGACACATATACGGCCCTGCAAAAGCCTACCAAATAAATATACTCATATAACACAATTAGACATAGAATCATACAATCAAACTCAGACCATATGCCTTCTTCAGTGGTCTAAACAATCACCACTCCAGACTACAAAATATACAAATTTCTAAAAATATTTGTGACTATATGTGCGTTGTATTTTGAAAAGATGAATAAAAAGATATTAAAAAGTTAATTAAACAATTATCCTGTATGCATCAATTATATTAATAATTTTTTAAAACCATTATGACTTCACACTTACTGCAGAATCACAATTAATATATAAAACTGCAAAACTTCTTCCTCTGTTTAAGTCTTCCTTACAAATGAAAATTTAGCCTAAAAATCAGTATAGGGATTGTTACCAAGTGAATCAAAGTAAATACAAGATTAAAATGACAACTACAGTTTTACAGCAAATTCCTGACCTTCAAGGGCGAAAGCCCTTAGGAGGCCAGGAAGGGGCCGCACTGATGTTTGGGGGCCCCGCGCCGGCACCTGGGCCCTACGCTGGCATTAGTGGCCCCAGCGCCGGTGTGGAGACCAGGACACTGGTCTTCAGATGCTGCTGTGGCAGCACCACCCAGAATGCCAGCGGGGCCTTCTGCCAGTGTCCCACCAGCATAGAGGCCCATGCTGCCATTTGGGGGGCATTCTGACATCCTGGGAGGCATTCTCGGTGCATTCTGGGGGAGGAGCTGCTGTTAGGAAGCCTCCTGTCCCCTTTCAGCCTTGGATGCTGGCACTGAGAATGGCGTTGCTGCACCTGCTTTTTTGCTGGTGCAGCCTCACTATTCTCTATGGGGCTTTTCCCATCATTTTACACACAAAAAAGCCAGTTAAAGGCTTTTTGTGCTTTCAGAATGCAGGGAACTTCTTAGGAGGCGCCATGACGGCACCTCCTCCCTGCCATCCCTGCTCGCCAAAAGCTCAGGAATGGGCTGTTACCTACCATATATAAAACATCAACATCTCACAGTCACAAAGTAGTCTTAAAGTCTGGAGTAATTATCCAGTATTAAAGTCTATGGTACATTAAACCTCTTCTAAATACACAATCAGGGGGGTTACAGTTGATTTTCAAGCCTACATAAGTGGTAGAGAGCATGTTAAATATCTCTGGAATCTTTCACAAAATAATACTGGAGAAAATAAATATATTACTCCCTGGATGAAACAACCAATGACACTTTCTGAGAAGTGTGTACTGCGTTATCTGCTGTCAACCAGATCGGTGAATTGCGTGAGAGATGTGGCAACTTTTCTCTTTATAGTGTCAAGAAAAATAATAATTTTCATTCCCCCCTTTTTAAAAATTTGTGAAATGGTAGCTGAATAGCCAATATCTGTTAAATCTAGGGATAGGATAGGATAGGATAGGATAGGGAATCTTTGCTGGGGGGGAAACTTGTACATGGACATAATCAGGAGAGAAAAGCAAAGCACGGGGAAAATGGATTTATATAATCAAATAAATGGTACAATTCAGTTGCATGCATTCATATTTCTGAAAGTTCATTTCCAGGCTTCCCCTCTTACAGAAAGCTCTAAGCCCATAGCAGGTATATCTGGCTCGCAAACACATATGCCAAAGTTTGATTAATTTGTGGCTGTCATGAGCAAATCTTATTACAACAGACCAGTCATGACGTATTGTTCAATAACTCAAGGGTAACCTAATGCAAAGCTCTGCTATTCGTTCCAGGCCAGGAATGAGCTTTTGCAACCTAAATCAATGTGCTGTAGCAGTTTACCTTCCTCCTTATTAACTCAGTCATGCAGACCTAACCTGATGACTGGTAAATCAGCCAATGAAAGAAATGTGGAAGTAACAATACAAGGGGAAGGTGTTAATTTATAACTTCATCTAATCATGTTTAAGAAAATCTTCCTTTTCTTGCACAAGCTTCTTTCTCCTAGTGTTTAGAAATTTCTGTTTGAGATGTGTGATGTAACTGGCTGGAAAGCAGTGGAGCATTGCAGAGTGGAAGAATAAATGATATCTTCCCAACACAAATCTCTTATAGGATGCTGTAAGCTCTTAGGGGCTTCAGTGGGCCCATTTCCCCATCTCCTTTTATTTCATTCTCCCTTTAACTTAGGGTTGACAGCCTCCAGATGGTGGCTGGAGATCTCGTGGTATTACAATTCATCTCCAGGCGACAAAGATCAGTCCCCCTGGAGAAAATGGCTGCTTTGGCAATTGGACTCTATGGCATTGAAATCCCTCCCCTCTCCAAACCCTGACCTCCTCAGACTCCACCCCCAAAATATTCAGGTATCTCCTAGCCCTGAGTTGGTGATATTACTTTAACTGACTCTCAGCTGCTTTCAACATTTTGAGGTCAGCAAGCATGCTGAATCTTCACCAAGCTGTTGTGCACATGTGCACACACATGATATTTTCTGTATTTATTTCCTTTTACTTCCTCTCATAGACTCTCAAAAAATGCAGGCTATTCACACATGCCCATTATGCATTGCATTCATACTCATCAAGTCTAAAATAGTTGGTCACCATATTGGGCTGGTTTCGGTTATATGCTTGGTCACTGCACTACTTGTGGTAAGAAATGAGAGTGCACATTGCCTCCAGGCACATCTAGTATATTTCTCTTACCCCTCATGACAAAACATTTAAAATGGGAGAATGCATGGTTTGGATCCTGCGAAAATTGCCAATGACAGAAATATATTCAGTGATTTCCCCCTCCCAATACATACTTAAAATACCCTCCTTATGCTGTTCCTAGGGGTCCACCTGGACAGCATTTGGGGCCACAGTGGGGGAGGGGAGAGAGATATTCCCCCCCCCCACTTATGATGATCTCTTCAGTCAGAGGACATTTTAACATAAGTGAATATAGAGTTGCCCGGTCCATGCCCAGGGTGGAGGATCCCCTGGTTTTGGTATTTGGTCAGCCCAAAACCCAAATATTGCCAAAACTGCTAATTTCGGGTTTATTTTCAGTTCAGGTATATCAATATGCACAAGCCTACTTCTGACCATTTGGTCTGCAAGCATAAATAAAGTGAGTGACTGGAACTGAAGCATAGTGTAACATGTCACATTAAGCAGTGCAAAAATTACATAAATACATACAGCAAGCTCTATACAGCAGTATAGATCACAGCCCCATATCATTTATCCAAGTAAGTTTGTAAACCAATTTGTACTGTGCAACCTTATTACTTGTGCAAAAAGGCCCTCTTGAATAATTCAGTTTTGCATTGTTTTTGAAAAACCAGGAGAGTGGGAATCTTTCTGACTTCTTTGGGCAGGCCATTCCATAAGGTGGGAGCCATGACAGAGAAGGCACATGCATTGGCAGTTGCTGATTTTGCCCATTTGCAGGTTGGCACCTGCAGAAGATCTTGCTCCAATGAGTGAAGCTGTCGTGGTGGTGCATAGGGGGAGAGGCAGTCCCACAAACAAAAGGGACCAAAGCCATGACAGGCTTTGTATGTGATAGGCAATACCTTAATTGAGCCCGACAACAAATCAGCAGCCAAAATCTCTGCAATCATAACAAATGCCCTACAAGAGTATGGAAACCTACCCATGGCTGCATATATATCGTCAACTTGCTTACATCAATATAGGACATTTTTCTTTCCCTAGATTTAACAGCCATTGGCTTTTCATCTATTATTTGATACTCTTAAAAAGGGGGGGGGAGAGGAAAATAATATTTTTTCTTGACATTATAGAGAGAAAAGTTGCCACATCTCTCATGCAATTCACTGATCTACTTGACAGCAGATAACACAGTATCCACTTTTCAGAAAGTGTCATCAGCTGTTTTATCCAGGGAGTAATATATTTATTTTGTGCAGCATTATTTTGTGAACTTGCTAAAACAATATGGGCTAGGGAGTCTGCTTGATCTGGACAAAATGGCAGTTTGCATTCTTCTGCAGTAATGTTATTGTATCTTCCTTGTGTCCTGGCTGAGCCTGTCAATAAGAAAGCTTAATTAAAATTATGGATTTCTAACCAGCGGAAATAGTCTGGATATGGGACATTTAATTTCTGAGTTCCAGATATGTCAGCCAAATTTTTTTCTTGCTCCATGATACCGATATGGTGTATATCCAGGGCATGATGGCAAGATTCCAGAATGGCTACACTTCCACATAACACAGCCCACATGATCAGAAGAAGTGATATATTTCACTGGAAATGTTCACTACCCCTCTGTGTATAAGGAGATAGTGTGCAAAATATCTGTTAAAACGTTAAGATTGCACAAATGAAACTCCCATGTTTAATCTGCTCAGGGCAGGTTATTAAATTTCTATTCCACTGGTTAGTAGCCTTCCTAATTTTCCAAGTAAAATAGTCAATGGAATCAGAAAGGCTATTTCAACTAAAAATACGAGACAGGATAGACACAAGATCATAGGAATGATCAGTGTTTCAGCTAGAGTTTAGAAGTAATGGTAGATACAGAGTTTTGCATCCCCTCATTGAGGATGAACAAGCCCCTTGTTGCTACAGCCAGCCAGCTGAAGGGCAGAGCTAGATGATATCTTGAGATATGTGATTTTCATACACACGGAATGCTTACCAGGAAGAACTGGTGGGTTATAGGGCGGCCAAGTGCCCCTACTTTTGGGATATGTTGCTTTTTGAAGAATGGTTGAGGACAAAAATAAAAATTACTCAGGCAGGGTACTTTTGCCAGATAGAATTCTTACCGTGCATTCCTGAGGTGGGGCAAATCCCTTTAGGAGGTGGCGTGACCTTGCCGCCAGCATAAGTGCATCCAATCATGGAACAAGACGCACATACGCCGGCGGCTAGAGCAGTTCCGTTGGTGCCCGAGTGTCACAGAGCTGTGCCTCGCCCCTCTGCTGGCGAAGTGTCCCCATGGCACAGGCCAGGGCAGAGACTTGTGGTGCCGGCAAGGGGGGGTGTTCCTGGGGTGGGCCAGGGGGAGGAGCCTCATTACACCGGCGCCGAGAACAGTGTTGCTGCGCCTGCTTTTTAGCAGGCGCAGCCTCTTTGTTCTCTATGGGGCGAATGGCCCCGTTTAACAAACAAACAACAACAAAAAGCCGTGAAAAGGCTTTTTTTGTTTTTTGGCATAAGGCAAACGGCTTTAAGAGGCGGCTCGCCTGCGCCTTCTCCATGGCATTCCCGTACGCTGAATCTCCGGAATGCACGGTTAGGCAGTAGAATAGTTATGTACCCTCCTTGCCTGCAAAATATCCTTCTCCCCCGCCCCCAAAGCCCAATGGTATTCTGCAGAGTGTAGTAAAAACCCTCTTTTTCTGTAGGTACAGAGAATGACAAAGTACACTTCTGTTTTAATGTACAGTCAGTTTGTAAACTTTTATCTGTTCTTGTGCAAACACATTCTTGGGACTATAGGCAAGTCAGTTGATGTATTATTTTCTCTGTTGTTGAGATAAAAAAATAAAATGAAGAAGTCTAGCATGGCCAGTTACCTGGTTTTCTTTTTAACATTCTCTATAAATGTTTACATGATTTGCTGGGATTTTAAAGATTGCTTGAAAAATAATAATCATAATCATAATCAAAATAATATAAGATCTATATAGATATAAGATCTATATAATATAAGGTCTATTCCTATGAACTTTCCACATACTGATATGATCTTTCTCCACCATGTCCTTTCTCCAGTAACCCATTGCACCCTCCACAGATCATCTGCTGAGGTGTAGGAGAGTCTCATAAATAAAATGCACCATAACCAAACATATGGCAGGCTGTAGTAAGGAACAGACATTGGCTGAAATTTCCAACCTCACTCTTGACTGAGGAGAAACTTTTTAGGATCCAACCGAGTCATATTTTTTTAATGGAAGCATTTTTACTTTACCTTTCACTCAGTGTGAGTTACAGCAGATTACAATGTTACATAAAAGCATACATTCACTAAACAATTAAATTTAAATAAACAGCTCTGAAACATGTTCAGTTGTCATCTGATATGTTTATCTGACCTACTGCTGACTTGAGAAATCAATAATTTCTAAATACTTCTGCCTTGGGAGGGTGGCAAAATGCTAACAATGTGCAATTTTCCCTCAAATTCTGGGGATGTTCCACAGTACTGGTATCATAGCACAAGATCATAGAATAGAATCATAGAGTTGGAAGGGACCACCAGGGCCATCAAGTCCAACCCCCTGCACAATGCAGGAAATTCACAACTACCTCCCCCCTCCACACCCCTAGTGACCAGAAGATGGCCAAGATGCCCTCCCTCTCCTCGTCTGCCTAAGGTCAGAGAATCAGCATTGCTGACAGATAGCCATCTAACCTCTTCTTAAAAACCTCCAGGGAAGGAGAATTCCCTCATCCATTTCACCATCACTGGTTTAACCCTTTCCTGTTCTAAATTCATTTCTATCAATAATTTATAAATCCTTCCTATCAATCCTTTATTCCCCCTAGTTAATATAATTTCAAATTTGGATTCAGTCTGGTTAAACCCCATCCTATTATCCTTATTAAATATATTCCTTAATTTATAATACATGAACCAATCTTTAATTTGAAGCTCTTCTCTAGTTTTCAACATCCAGATCCCATTGTTATATTCTATCATTTCTCTATATATATTACTATCCAGATTTAAATGCACTCCCCTTTTCATAAAAGCTTCTATAGGATTAATCCAACCGGGAGTTTTACTTTCCAAAAATCCTTTATATTTCTTCCATGTTTGTAATAAACTAAACCTAATAATATGGGAATTGAATTCTTTATTTACTTTCTCCTTTTCATACCACAGGTATGCGTGCCACCCAAATCGTAAGTTAAATCTCTCTAATTCCAATAATTTCGGATTCTCTAATAGAATCCAATTTTTTTTCCAGGTGAGACAAGATGCCTGATAATACATTCTCATGTCTGGTAATCCCAACCCTCCTGTTTCTTTCAATTCCACTAAATTATTATATGCTATCCTATGTCTTTCTTTACCCCAGAGAAAATTTAGAATATCTTTCTTCCAATTTTTAGATATCCATGCACTTTTCAGTATTGGTAGATTTTTGAAACAAAAAAAGCATCTTAGGTAATAGCATCATTTTAATTACTGAAATTCGTCCCCACAATGGTAATGGTATTTTTTCCCAACTTTTTAAATCTTTTACTATTTATTGCCATTGATTTACATAATTGTTTTGGAACAAATTAAGATTATTAGGTGATATCCATATACCTAAGTATTTAATTTCATGTTCAATACTAATTCCTGTCTTTTTAATCAATAGTTGTTGTTGTGAAAGAGTCATATTTTTAACTAATATCTTAGTTTTATTTTTTTATTAATTTTAAAACTGAAAGCTGTCCATAAACCTCCATAATTTTATTCCATCTATTCCATTTAACGCTCTTACAGATCAATGGGATATGTTTGATGTCTGGAGACTGGGGAATGGTAACAAGAAGGGATACACTTATTTTTCTGCAAGACATCTTACAAATTCCAGGATAGATATGCTATGGCTTTCGAAAGGGTTGGTAAACAGATCAGAGAATCCAGAGATTCTGCCTAAGGTGTTGTCAGATCATAATGCGGTAACAGTAAAAATTAAAATAGGGGATAGAAAATATAAACCTTGGATAGTAAATGAATTTTTATTAAAAATAGTAAAATAGTGGAAAAATTGAAGGTGGACATACAGAATTATTTTAATGAAAACATAAGTAAGGATACTCGGGAAGATATTGTTTGGGATGCTAGTAAGGCGGTGATTAGAGGAGTATTAATTCAACAAAACACAAGATGGTTTCGGGAAAGGGAGGCAAAGAAAAGAAATGTTTTGGATGAAATAAGACAAGGAGAACAACAACTTAGAAAACTTCAAGATAAAGCATCTAAACAGGAACAGCTTGATAAGATTAGGAAGTGGCAACATCAGTATGAATTTTTAATACTGGATGAAATTGAACAGAAAATTATTTTTAATAAACAAAGATTTTTTGAACACGGCAACAAGCCGGGTAAAATGTTAGCATGGCAACTCAAACATAAAGAGAAAAAAGTACCAATATCTCAAATTAAAAGGAAGGGTAAGATAACGAGAGATAAGGAGGAGATAATAGACACATTTGTGGAATATTATACAAATTTGTATAGAAGGAATTTAGTGTCAGAGTTAGATATGGATACATATCTTACCCAATCAAACTGGGAAAAAATAACTCAAGAAAATAAAGAATTATTGGATTCTCCAATAACTAGGGAATAACTAAAAGAGGTAATAGATAAAAGCAAATTAAAGTTAAGCCCTTATTTATTAGATGTGATGCTCTTGTTTGTTAAATGGGCCTATTCCTCACACTTGGAAACAAGCAAATATAGTATTAATACCTAAGGTGAATTCCGATCTATCAGAAGTTAAAAACTATAGACTGATTTCATTACTAAATAATGACTATAAATTATTTGTTGCAATTTTAGCAACTAGATTGAAGAGGGTATTAAATCAAATAATATATTAAGATCAAGCAGGTTTTCTACCAGGAAGATTGATTAGTCAGAATGTAAGAACGGTAATAAACCTTTTAGAATATGCAGAACAAGATACAACTCCGATGGCTATGGTATTTCTGGATGCGGAAAAAGCGTTTGATAATGTTAATTGGCAGTTTATGATTAAGATATTGGAATTTATGGATTTTGGGGTGAACTTTAAAACTGCCATAAAAAGTGTATATACTCACCAAACTGCTAATTAGCTGATAAATGGAATGGTATCACCACAGATTGAAATTCAAAAGGGAACGAGACAAGGATGTCCTCTTTCCCCTTTGTTGTTTATTTTGGTATTAGAACTGTTATTAAAATTTTTTAGACAAACTGATGAAGTAATTGGGGTACGAATAGGGAGAAATCACTATAAAGTTAAAGCATATGCTGATGATCTTGTGTTTTTTGATAGATCTGGTTGAAGGAAAGTGGCATTTTCTCAGCAAGAATGTATTCTGTTTTGCAGAATCCCTGAACAATAAAGCTACATTTAGACAAGTTAATTGGATTCTTCTCAAAAATAAGTAATAATTGCACATTTATTGGAGACCAAAGAAAAAAGCTGGAAATTGAAGGCACCAAGCCTTATGGATTAGGAAGACAGTTCTACTCCCCCCCTTAATAGCTGCATGGTGGGGAAATGTTTGGCACATTGATCTCCTATTAATACAGCACAAAGATGAAAGAAATCTAGTGTAAAATGTCTCCTCACCACAGAGATCTTAAAGGATCAAGAGCGGCCACCACTATGACATCTGAAAGATTTAATTACAGAATATAACAACAAACAAATACCTTGAAGGTGCTATTAAAATATGCCTAAATCAAACTTGTGGGCAAACTTGGAAGGTCCCGCTATGGTGAAAAACCTGTAGGAATTACAAAGTAAGTGAAAATAATTTCAGTGAGGTTAGCAGAATTTCTTCAGGGCATGTTTACAGGTTCCAAAGTTGCCACCAAATATCCCCTAAGCAAAAGCTGAGAGAAATTAAGAACCTATTCAGGTACAACTGCTGTAGGAACTTCCTCACAACATTACCAGAAATCCTACCTAAAGCAAGAGCTAATTGCAGGATTTTATTGAGGTAAAACATCTGGAGAAATGTTAAAAAAATAAAATTTCAATGAGATTGGAAAATGTCATCAGAACAGGTTGGACACATCAGAGTTGTTAACAAAATCCCACACACAATGACATTTGGGGCAAAAATGTATGATCTTGCTCTGGGGAACCATCTGTCAGGTTCTGAGCAAGATTTAAAGGATTTTGCTAAAATTAGCAGGTCTATGCAAAAAAAAAAAACCTTCCTATTATTTTGTGTATGTTTTCTCCTTGTTGAACATGGTTGGGACATTTATCTGCAAAACCAGATATCTAATACTACAGCTTGCTATTGCTTATGGTGTGCTTGCTTAAATAATTCTTCTTACCTTTACAACATAATATGACATTCTTTTTCTTCATCCTTTCGGGTGCTTTTCCACAGACACTTTTCTGTATAGTTTACAGTCTGGAAAAAAAAAATCCTATAGTTGTTCATTCCATCACTAAAGAATGTCTCTACAGGATTCTACTTATCTTGAACAAAGATTCGTCCATTTCCCCATACTTCTGCCCTAACATTTCACTGGTATGTATTAGTGGTAAGTAACTATTTGGCACTATTTTAAATCCATAGAAAAGGGATCTCATAAACAGGTTGTTGTTTTATTAATGCACTTTGTAGGTACTGACATGGCTGTCTTATATTTTCCTGTTATTATTCATAGCTCCCAAGGGTAGATTTCCAAAGTGTTTTGTGTTTGTGTGTCTGTTTGTGTGTGAGTGTAAGGCTCTCAGTCTTCCGACTCTTAAAAAGAGTTGCCAAGCTTAATCCCTGTGCATTGCTCTGAAAATTTTGGAGCAGATGTCATGTAGCAGAGAATGAGAAATAGCTGTCACGTTGCTTAAGGAAATTTTATCAGTGCTGGAGGAGGTGACAACACTAAACATCTGTGGGGACTGACATTCTCTTTGCCTCTCTTTCTCTCCCCTTTTTAACATTTCAGTCACAACTGTGAGAAAACTGACAGATTCATCCTGCATGCTGCCTTTTGTTATGTGCTTGCATTGGGACTCAATATGTTGATTTATTTAAGCATTGACCAGGAATGGTTTTGAAATAAAAGTTCTGATTAACTGGACCAAGTCCACTGCCTAGACTAGAGGTTTTCATAATGAGTGCCAGGGAACCTTTGAGTTCTTTGGAAGTAGGGTTGCCAACCTCCAGGTGGTGGCCAGAGATCTCCTGAGATTACAACTGATCTACAGGCGATAGAGATCAGTTCACCTGGAGAAAATGGCCACTTTGGAAGATGGACTCTATGACATTATTCCCATTTGAATTCTCTCCCCTCAAAATTTTATTTATGGTAGGTAAGACAGGTGGACTGTAGTGTTTATTTTTATTTTACTTTTATCTTTGTATTTATTTTGGATGACTTTGTAATAATCCTTCCACTGTTCTTTAGGCTGAAATATAACATCTCATTTAAGTGGGAAACACACACAGTTGTAGGGATAGTTGGCTATTTGAATGGAAGCCTAAAACAGATGAGGAAGCCTTGCAGGTATATATATTGATTGTTATCCTGCAGTAAGTGTGGAGCCTTAATTGGTTTATATATATATATATATATATATATATATATATATATATATATATATATATATATATATATATATATATATATATATAAAATTGATATACTCAGGTTAAATGTTTAATTAATATATTTTTATATCTTTTTATTCATTTTTTCAGAACAAAACATACCTATAGTCAGAAAGATTTTTAGAAAATCATGTACATTTTTAGTCTGGAGTAGTGATTGTTTTGACCACTGAAGAAGGCCATTTGGCCGAAACGTGTCTGGTCAAAGTCTTATTCTGTGATTTTATGTCTATTTGTGTTGTATGTTTACATGAATATGTTGGTTTGGCAGGGGCTTATATATGTTATTGATTGGTAAGTTGAAAGACCTCTGCCTGAGACCCTGGAGAGTCGCTGCCAGTCTGAGTAGACAGTACTGACTCTGATGGACCAAGGGTCTGATTAAGTATAAGGCAGCTTCATGTGTTCAATATTTTATTTTTTAGGGGAGGGGCTGTGTCTCAGTGGTAGAGCATCTGCTTGGCATGCAGAAGGCCCCAGGTTCAATCCCTGGCATCTCCAATTAAAGGGACTAGGCAGGTAGGTGATGTTTAAGACTTCTGCCTGAGACCCTGGAGAGTTGCTGCCAGTCTGAGTAGACAATACTGACTTTGATAGAGCAAGTATTTGATTCAGTATAAGGCAGCTTCATGTGTTTATGTGACTATCACTCTCTGGAAACTACCCAACATTTCCCCCCCCCCTCTTGTAGGCAATATGCAGACTTTGCCTACTCCCCTTTTATTGTCCTTCCCAGTCATTCCAGAGAGAACCATTTGCTTAATCTTCTGTCAAGTCATGACAGAGTTGTCAAATACACATCAGTGGTTCTAAGGGTCTGAGGAAAACAGCTTAAATGCAAGGCAAATAAGGCATGGAAAACTTTTTTTTAGTGGCAAATGACATGCTGTGAACAGTTTTTTTTTTAATTGTCATCAAAAATCTGATTTCAAGAGATGGTCACAATGCAGGGAAATGAAGCCTCTACTCAGGGCGACCTTCGGTTTCAAAGCAGGTTTTCGGGGGGGGGTGATATCAGAGCCAGCCGAAGTCTCGACCACAGGGGCTGTCTGAAGGAGAGTGCTTATCTGTGTGGCTGGTAGGTCTCCTTTGGAAGCCTGGTGGTAGCAGCAGTCGAAGCTGGCACTTTTTAGTTGGAGGGTATATCCCTCCGGTCGGGACTGGGTGAGCCCTGTCTTTTTAAAAAACCTTATGCTTTCCATATTAATCTACTGAACAGTGATGGACAGATGGTTGTGTGGTTGGATGTTGGTCAGACAAAGTTGGCTCCAATTACATGACCCCAACCTCAAAAGGGCCCCAACTATGGGGCCGTAACAAAACCAGTCAAGAAAGGAAAGAAAAAGGGGAGAAAGCACAGAGTCATGCCTCTGAGCAAAGGCAAATAGCCAACCATGCCTCTGAGCAAAAGACACATAGGCTATAATTATTCGGCTTTTTCTGGAATTTTTTCAGGAATTATTTTGGATTTTTCGGAAATCGCCTATTTGGCTTTGGGGAGACCCCCAGGTTTTGACGGTCAGTAAACCCAAAGCCAAAAATTACTGAAACAGCTAATTTCGGGTTTATATTCAGTTTGGGTTTATCGATATTCACAACCCTACTCTGGAGGTAACCTAGACACTTCTCTGTTTCCTTAGCATGTTCTTAAACAAAAATGATCAATATGTAGGCAATTTCCTGGGGATTAATGACTATCTGAAAAAAGCTTAAAATACAACCAAGGTCCATTATACTTGATACATCATTTTTTCAAAAGAAACATGGGTGTTGTCAACAGACTGACTGAGAAGGAATTAAATACTTCCATGTTTTCTATATTGTCACAGTCCAATATTCTGTTTATCTTAAATGCCATGCTTCAATTAATTATGAATGATTTTAGAAATTGGATTGTTTCTCTTAAAGAGCTTATGAACCGGCTAGGTTGAATGTTTCTCTCTCCAAGCACAGAGATGGTTACAAAGGGGGAGGGGGAGTAGTAAATGAAATGTGAACTACTTATCTTAAATCTGACATCGTTTTCTATTTCTCCTTCCCACACAATATAGACAAGCATCACTAGATTGAAGAGCTGCTATGATAACTTTTTAATCAAAAATCCTAGACAGCTGAGAGGAAACATCTTTTTCTTTAGACTTTTTAATGCAAAATTCCAATCAATTTATTTTTATAAGGCACTGTTGAGATGCCTTTTCTCAAAATTCTACGCTGTGCAAGGTAAAATAACTAGATTGCATATTCAGAGTCTCCTACAGCATCAGGAATCTAGATCCCCTGAAAAGAGTAGCTGCTTTCAGATTTTACAGTCACATATATTGGGAGCCTGCCAACCATATGTATCAGGAACATGAGCTACCCACAATACTCCCAATATGTACAGTTACCACATTGTGTGAACAGAGGCAACACATGCATTTACCATGCATGTATAGCCCTGGTATATGTGAACATGAACCCTGAGAAACCCAGAGTTCAGGTCACGCTCAACAGAGTTCTACACAGTAATGCACTATGTAATGTCTGAAATGGACTTATGAGTCTTAACTCTTCCAATTAACCCTATGTTCAATTGTGATATATGGGGGAATGTTTACATGGAAGAAGAAGAGTTGGTTTTTATACCCTGCTTTTTCTCTACCATAAGGAGTCCCAAAGCAGCTTACAGTCACCTTCCCTTCCCCCCACAAACCCAGCACCATGTGAGGTTGGTGGGGCTGAGAGAATTCTAAGAGAACTGTGACTGGCCCATGGTCACCCAGCAGGCTTCATGTGGAGGAGTGGGGAATCAAACCTGGTTCTCCAGATTAGAGTCTGCCACTCTTCACCACTACACCATGCTGGAGCATTTTGGCACCCCCTCCCCAGATGATATCCTGACCTGGATGGCCCATGCTAGCCTGAACTCATTGGATCTCAGAGGCTAAGTAGGGGCAGCCCTGGGTGGTACTTGGATGGGAGACCAACAAGGAACTCCAGAGTTGCTATATAGAGGCAATCAATATCAAATGACCTTTGTTTGTCTCTTCCCATGAAAACTCTATGGGGTCACCATAAGTTGGCTGTGACTTGACATCCTTCACACAGACTGTTTCTTGTCACTTGGACAAACATATGACCGAATTGTGAGAAAGGTCTCCCATGTGGTGGAATTTCCAGCCAATCAACAGGGTCATCTTAGGACAGAGACAGGGAGGGAGGGAAGCAGGAGCCTTCTCCCTCTTTCTTTACATTCATATGAACTTAAGAAGTTTATTTATTAACATATTAGATGATTATCCTGTCCATTCTCCAAGGTGCTCAGGACAATGTACGTGGTCAAGAAAAAATCAGCATTCAAGGCCAAAAGTTATACAGTATAAAGGTTATGCCAGTGCAATATTGCATTGACACAACCTTTATATTGTATAACTTTTGGCCTTGAATGTTGATTTTTTAAAAATGTTTGGGTACTTAATTCTGTTGTTTTTAGGGTTAAGTCTGTTTCCACTTTGTGTTGGTGCAATGTACATGGTCTCCTGCCCTCAAACGAATAAGTAAAATAGTTTGTCAAGATTGTGACTTCTTGTGATGTCTGATACAAAATACAGATTGTTCAGTAGCACCTGCCCAGATACACAGTCTATAGAGATGGGAATATTGGAATATTTGGTTAATATAACAGAGTTTGTCCAGTCATAGAAGCGAGATATTGAGTGCAGTAAATAAATCTCCCAAGAAGTATATTGCAAGAAGTAAAACTTACATTTATTCAAGGAGAGAGAGAGAGGGAGTGAAGCCTAATCTAGAGAGTATTTTCCCTATCTCAAGTGGCCAGCTGATTCGGCATCATGCGTACTGAAATATGAGTCATTGTTTCTACAGACGAGTCTTGTAGAGATGTGTGACTCCATGAAAAGCCATGTGGAGAGTGGAAAGGACAAAAGATGCAGAGAAAGAGGAGGGGTCAGAGGGCAGATCCCAGGTTAAGACAAAGAGAGGGACACCCCATCCAAGCAGATAACACGTACAGTGAGGGAAAAAAGTATTTGATCCCCTGCTAAATTTGCCCGTTTGCCCTCTGACGAAGAAATGACCAGTCCATAATTTTACAGGTAGGTTTATTGTAGCTGTGAGAGACAGAATAACAACAGGAAAACCCCCAGAAACCCAGAAGACAAAAGTCAGAGATTGTTGTGCATTATAATGAGTGAAATAAGTATTTGATCCCCTATCAACCAGCCAGATTAGGGTTAGGGTTAGGGTTCTGTTGTCGACAGAAGCAATCAATCCATCAGATTCCAAACTAGCCACGATGACCAAGACCAAAGAGCTGTCCAAGGATGTCAGGGACAAGATTGTAGACCTGCACAAGGCTGGACTGGGCTACAAGACTATTGCCAAGCAGCTTGGTGAGAAGGTGACAACCCTAACCCTAACTGTCAACCTCCCTCGGTCTGGGGCTCCATGCAAGATCTCATCTCTTGGAGTTGCAATGATCATGAGAACGGTGATGAAGCAGCCCAGAACTACACGGGGGGAACTTGTCAATGATCTCAGGGCAGCTGGGACCATAGTCACTATGAAAACAGTTGGTAACACACTACGCCGTGAAGGACTGAGATCTTGTAGAGCCCGCCAGGTCCCCTTGCTCAAGACAGCACATGTACAGGCCCGTCTGCAGTTTGCCAATGCACATCTGAATGACCCAGAGGAGAACTGGGTGAAAGTGTTGTGGTCAGATGAGACCAAAATCGAGCTCTTTGGCATCAATTCAACTCACCGTGTTTGGAGGAGGAGGAATGCTGCCTATGACCCCAAGAACACCATCCCCACCGTCAAACATGGAGGGGGACATATTATGCTTTGGGGGTGTTTTTCTGCTAAGGGGACAGGACACCTTCACCGCATCGAAGGGACAATGGACGGGACCATATATCATCAAATCTTGGGTGAGCACCTCCTTCCCTCAGCCAGGGCATTGAAAATGGGTCGAGGATGGGTATTCCAGCATGACAATGAACCAAAACACACGGCCAAGGCAACAAAGGAGTGGCTCAAGAAGAAGCACATTAAGGTCCTGGAGTGGCCTAGCCAGTCTCCAGACCTTAATCCCATCGGAAATCTGTGGAGGGAGCTGAAGGTTCGAGTAGCTACACATCAGCCTCGAAATCTTACTGACTTGGAGAGGATCTGCAAAGAGGAGTGGGGCAAAATACCTCCTGAGATGTGTGCAAACCTGGTGGCCACCTACAAGAAACATCTGACCTCTGTAATTGCCAACAAGGGTTTTGCCACCAAGTACTAAGTCATCTTTTGCAAAGGGATCAAATACTTATTTCACTCATTATAATGCACATCAATCTCTGACTTTTGTCTTCTGGGTTTCTGGGGGTTTTCCTGTTGTTATTCTGTCTCTCACAGCTACAATAAACCTACCATTAAAATTATGGACTGGTCATTTCTTCGTCAGAGGGCAAACGGGCAAATTCAGCAGGGGATCAAATACTTTTTTCCCTCACTGTATATACACTTAGAGTGATGTAGAGGCCCCAATTTCCAGGCATGCTGGGTTGCTCACTATAACAGGGAAGTGGAGAGAAGGAAAGAAGCAGACAACCTGGGTTTTACACACAAGCCAGGATCCCCCCCACCCCGATGGTAGACTAACCCAAGTTTCCACAAGACTAACCCAAGTTTCCACCTGCTCTGAGCCTGGCTTCGTGAGAATGAGGGCGGAATATAAATGCAAACCACAACAGCAGCAGCAGCAGGCATGTTTTATTTAGTGATCTGAATGCAGTCCAAGTTGCTGCTGCATTTTGACTAAACCAGAATTTCTAGGCAAGTCGTTAGGGTTGCTAGGTCCCTCTTCACTACTGGTGGTAGATTTTTGGGGAGGAGCCTGAGGAGGGTGGGGTTTGGGAATGGGAAGGACTTCAACACCATAGAATCCAATTGCTAAAATTGCCATTTTCTCCAAGGGAAGTGATCTCTATCGGCTGGAGATCAGTTGTAAGTGCAGGAGATCTCCAGCTAGTACCTGGAGGCTGGCAACCCTGCAAGTTGTACATGCGCAGATCAACTAACAATAGACTTAGAAAGGCATACGTCCATTCAGGATCACACTGTAAATAGATTGGAAGCACAAAAGTGTTGGTGAATTTAGTGATGGGAGGGTGGATTCTGCATGCGTGTAAACTCATTTGAATTGACATAAGAGGCCTGTGGTCTCAGGAGCAGCTTTGCATGTTGCTGTGGGAGGCAAACAATTACTCATTTCTGTCTGGCCTAAACTTCATCTACTACTTTATATCAAGAGAAGCTAAGATATTTCTATTACTTATCTGTGGGGAAAGGAACATTTGCCTAGTACAATGTAAAAGGTGCTATATCAAAATGTGAGGTGTGTGGGAAAACTGGCACCTTAGTATGAAGTGAAACAGCTTGAAGCATTACACCTCAGCTGAACAGAAAGGTAGTGAACAGTTTTCTGCAGTGAAACAGTTATCAATTACCTTTCATAATGAGAGCCTGTCACTGGCTATTCTCTCTCCCCCACCTCTCTCTCTCATACACACACACACACACAGAGATTTTTCTTGCTTTCTTCTACAGTCCACTGAACTACACCCTTCCCATGCTCCATTGCAAATTTCCATTGACTAACTTTGTGTGGACGTGCACACAATGTGCATCATGGCATGCATTTTATACATATTTTACACTTTATTCAAACATGTTTCAACTAGGGATGCCAGGTTGGGCAATTCCTGGAGATTTGGGAGTGGATCCTGGAAAGGGTAGAGTTAGGGGATGGAAGGGATCTCAGCAGGGTTTAATGCCATAGACCCCACCCTTCGAAGCAGCCATTTTCTCTAGAGGAGCTGATCTCTGTAATCTGGAGATCAGTTGTAATTTCAGGCCCAACTGGAGATCTCCAGGCCCAACTGGAAGTTGGCAACTCTAGTTTCAACCTATGGTTCCAGAATGATGGGTTGTATCAACTGTGTATCTACTGTTTGCCCTCTCCCCACAAAAGCTAGAATACACCGATGGAAAACAGTAAGAAGGAATGTCTACAGTCTATTCTAAGACATGGCATATTCCAAAAGGTATTCCAGTTGTGGAGGAATTTGAAAGCATCTTTAATTTAATTGGAACTGACTTGAGATTAAAAGATGTTGTGTCTGGTTCACATTCTGGGTTTACTGCAGGCATGATAATTTGTTATCCTGAAAGCAGCTCACCATCCATATACTCTGATCTGATAGGTGCACCTAGGTGCACTGACTATTCTCCTGTCTGTTGTAGGGAGAGGAAGGCAAGGCAATTGTAAGCCAGTTTGAGACTCCTTAAAGGCAGAGAAAATCGGGGTATAAAAAACCAACTCTTCTTCTTCCTAGTTTTGCAGTCCCAGGCTGAAAAGAGATTTGTTGTGTCCCTTTGTCTGCAAAGAACAGATGCTCTTCCTAGGGGAAGCTTGGTAAATGCCTGAATTTTGCCCAGCCGGCTTCTGGAGCATGGCACAACCAAGATGGATACCAGGAGACCCCTGTTTGTCTCTGGCTATACAGTAGTGTTCCACCACTGCACACTAGTTCCAGTCCTGACCACCCTGCTGGGTGTACCAGGGTATCCTAGCATACCACAACAACTCCTCCACATGAAGCCTGCTGAGTGACCTTGAGCCAGTCACAGTTATCTCAGAACTCTCTCAGCCCACTCTGAGGCCGTCAATGGTAAACCACCTCAGAACATCTCTTGCCTTGAAAACTTGCTGGGGTCACCATAAGTCAGCTGTGACTTGATGGCGCGCACACACACAGTTAACTGCTCAATAAGTTCCTTGGATAAAGAGATGTGAAATCATTCTTTGTGTTGTTGTTGTTGGAAAGTGTTGCTAAGTCATAGCCAATTTATGATGACCCTGCTGGCTTTTCAAGGCAAGAGACATTCTGAAGTGGTTTGCCATTGCATGCCTCTTCATTGCAGCCCTGGACTTCCTTGATGGTTTCCCATCCAAGCACTACCCAGGGCCTACCCTGTTTAGCTTCTAAGATATGATGAGGTCAGGCTATCCTCGGCTATTCTGGAATTACCCAGCAAATAACGACTGCATCTTATTGAATTTTCCTTATGGTTGTAGTCTATTGGCTTGGTTTATAGAAAACCAGTTTCAAATAGCAGTGTATGATTGGGCTTTGTCATGATGTCATAGCATGGCTACCAGGGCAGTTGTTTGGCTCATGGACGATCTCTTTTTTTCGGAAAGATTTATGAGCATGCCAGAGCTGGGGTGTGCACCAATTTTTTCTGGTATATTTCAGGTTCAGGTTTGCAAAATCTGGAATTTTTTTGAAAAATCTGGAAAACCTAGATTTTTGGGGGGGAAATTTGTTTGTAAATCGGAACCTGAAAAATAACCCCCCAAAAGGATCTGTCAAATCCACCCCCTAAACTTTTCTGGGGTCCAGAAAACCCCGGGGTGGTGGATCAGACAGAAATACAGCCAGCGCTGCTTCTCCAAAGTCTGGAGAAACAGTGTAGGGTGGATCTGCCCCTCTGGGCTACTCTGGGGTCCAGAGAAGCCTGGGGGGGGAGGCAAATCTGAAAGCAATCCAGCCCTCTCTGGACTCTGGAGAAGGGGCAGGGCTGGATTACAGTCAGAGGCAGGTAAGGGGGGAAGGAAGAAAGGGGGAGGGAGGGGAAATGGTGGTGGGGCCAAAGTGGCCCAAATAATACCAAAAAATGTGGCATTATTCATGATCCAATATTTCCAGTTCCCTTTATTGCCACCTTTTTCATATCAGTAAAAAAAAAAAAAACCTGGTAAATGCCGAAAAGGTATTTTTGAGTTGTTGTTTTTTAGTTTTGGGGATACTGATATGCACACCCCTAGCCAGAGCATGATAGGTAAGGAAACCTATGCCCTTGTGCTTTTCTCTTCCACTGTAATTTTTACTGTGCGCTCCTAAGCAGAGTTTCACCTTTCTAAACTTGTTGACTTCAATGGGCTTAGAAGGATGCGGCTCTGCTCAAGATCTCACTCTTAATGTTGAAATATATCCTAGCTCTGTATAAACAGTGACATTCTAAAATTGCACCCTGGTTAAAAAGAAGGAAGGCTCCTGCAGCTCAAAAGCAGGGCTTACTTTGTGCCACATCATGTGGTTCATGAAGATTCACACTTTTCCTATGGTTTCTTGGATTAGCTACCAAACAGAGGGTGCCAGTGAATTCTCTCGCATGCTTTGCTTTTTAAAAGCTTCCCTGATTGATAGTAACTGACAGCCAGATACGGAAAGGAAGCTTAAATTGATTTTGCAGTAAAAGCCATAGCTTAAGATCTGCATCTTTGGCGTAGCAAGCCAGTCACTATGCCTAACGCTTGTGATAGAACATAAATAAAATATGTTGATTAATCCTACATAACATTTAAAAAGTTATGATTATAGTTGTGACTAAAAAAAGATCAAAATGAGTTCAGCTGAGAATCGACTGTGTCCATTACCTGTTGTTCGTATGCTAGTGTAATTTCTACTTCCATGGTTTTCGATCTGTTTTCCACTGGAATCAGGATTATTCAATGACAAAAAATTATTAGGAGAAGACAGAAGTGGACTTCTCAGCATAAGAAAGTATTTTCTGTTCTTCAATGAGAAAAAAAATTAAAGGTAGACAGGCTAATTGAAAGGATGCTTTCTTGGCATTACCTATGGTTGCTTGCTATGAAAAGTCAAAGGAGATTGTTGGATGAATAGAATAATGTGGAGTAATGCTGAGTCTGTACCATGTGGCCCTTGGCCTGTATGAACTGACTCCACACCGCACCCAATGCTGGAGTTGTGTGCTTGGAACTCCAGGTATATAAAAAGCAGCCACATAGAACCTGATCTGGATCGGGACTGTGGTAGGGTTGCCAACTTCCTGGTGGGGCCAGGAGATCTCCTGGAATGACAATTGATCTCCAAACTACAGAGATTAATTCCTGTAGAGAACATTCCCCTGCTCTGGAAGGTGGATTCTACAGCATTATACCCTGAGTTCCCTCATCTCCCCAAACCCTGCCCTTTCCAGGCTCCACCCACAAATCTCCAGGAATTTCCTGATCTGGAGTTGGCAGCTCTATAATCCTGGGGATGCCCTGGAAGGCCCACAGCAGGGGAACAGAGGAGAAAGTACCTCCTCTGGGCTGTGGCTCAGTGGTAGAGCGTCTGCTTGGCATGCAGAAGGTCCCAGGTTCAATCCCCAGCATCTCCAGTTAAAGGGACTAGGCTGGTAGGGGATGTGAAAGACCCCTGCTTGAGGCCCTGGAGAGCCACTGCCAGTCTTGAAAGTTTTATATATGAGAATATGTATTTTCTGGTCAACGACCATAACAATAAAAGTAAGACATATATGAATTGGCTTAGGTGCACCCCTACAGCTCACTGAACCATTCTCCTTCTGCTCGGTACCAGCAAGCAGGACATGAGCTAAACCAGAATTCTGCCTCTGAACATGATCCCCTTCACTAGTAGCAGGCATTGATAGACTTATTTTCCTTGAATTCATGACCCCTTCACCCAGTTCAGCCCAGCACCTGTGCACACCTAATCCATGTGACGGAATATTCTTTTTTTTTAATTTTAATTTTTGTTAATTAAAAAAACAACAACACACAACATACTTACAAACCCATACATACAGTATATCAAATCTTCCAAAGGGTGCCGTTTTCTAACAGCCTTAATAACATCTGAGCAATAACATAACATTCTTAAAAGACTGTGTTATAAAAAGTTTATTTGCTTAAAATTATTCTTAACTAATACATATAGAGGCTATCATTCTTAACTAATACATATAGGTTTAACCAATTTATACATTACTAATTAAACCACCCATATAGTCTACTCTTTGTTATTGTTAACAACTCTATCAATGGATATTATTCACATTCAATTCATTCTACAACACAGTATTATAATTGCAGTTGTGCATAATCATAATATAATTTCCATTTCATCTGAAACTCCCCCGCAGGTCTTCTATTCAGCAAGTGAGTCAGTTTTGCCATCACTGTATATTCAGCCATTTCTCTCTCCATCTTTCTATCTCCGGAATTTCTGCTTGCTTCCACATTGATGCCAGAACCACTCTGGCTGCCGCTGTCATATAACTAAACAGGTCTCGATGTTTTTTATTGAGTTCCTCTGGTACTATACCCAATAACATAGTCTCAGGGTCTAGAGGAAAAGTAATTTTTAACACCTTCTGTATTACTTGGTGGATTCCTATTACCATGTGCCAGAATATTTTGTAGCAAGCAGGGTTTCCTGAGTGGATGCTCAAAAACCTACCCATTCCTCAGTCACCGTGACAAGGGGTTCTCTGAAAGTAAGTTTGAAACCCACTGTGTAGCTAATCCCCCCATCCATAATAGCAACTCTATTCCTTCAGTCACTTAAGGGAATCTAAAAGCAAGCATGCCTTTACACTTAAATCAATTTTTATGTGAGATACTATAACACATTCATGGAAAATTACTTTCGGGTTAGAGTCACAATGCTGCTGCGTCTGCAGATTGCGTTGACCAGGACGTTTCCTCTTTCCAGCACAATAAGGTAGCCTTTCATTCTAATGGACATTAGTTCAGAGAGCATTTATAGTACAGGAAATATGGCTAGGACTTCCATCAAAGTAGATTTGGTTTGTTCATTGTAAACGTCGACACAATAGTGCTCAGACAGGTGCTGCAGCTTAATGCATTACTTCAAAGGCCACAAAACATATTGTGTTAGAAGCCCTATTGTGAATTTCACTCATCAACAAAACTGGTCTGAAGTCTCTTTCCACCTTGCTTCTCATTTACCTTTAAAAAAACCTATACAATAAAAAGCAACTTTTTTTTTCTTCTATGAATGAAGTATATCTGTCAAACTGTGCTTGAGCTGCAGTTTAACGAAATTTAAGCATGGCTGACTTAAGCAAAATAAGTACTGTTTTGAAGGTGGGAGCCAAAATTCTGAAACCTACTCGATTTCAGAGCTCCTCCTCCTCCCTTCCACATGTCTGACTTAACAGAAATCCCTATACACAGAAAACATGTTACAATATAGGGTTGTGCATATTGATGAAAATAAACCCGAAATTGGCTGTTTTGGTAATTTTCAGGTTTTGGGTTCATTGAAGGCTATAAGAATCTTTCAGGCCACGATAATTCCATGCCTACTGTATGAATCCCTGTGTGGATTCAAGCTTTTAACAAAGGGGTGGATGGACAAATCTGATTTTTTTGCGGCGCATACTTGGTATTCCCAACTTAGTTGGTTACATTACACTCTGTGCAGAATTAGGTCTTCACCTTATTGAATCTAGAGCCTGGATTTCTACCATTAAGTTCTGGCTGCGATTACACTTTTGTGCTCCCTCAAATCGCCTTATAGCTGGTTTGGTTGCAGATCATTACATTTCCAAATGGTCCCAATTCATAGAAAGGAAAATCAACTCTTTTGGCATTGATATACAGGCATTGGCAAATTCCGGGGAAGCTCACATTAATTGGATGATCACAGGGAGAATTTGAGACATGGAATTGCAGATAATAAATGCCGGAGTGAACAAGATCTGCTCACCTTCCTTTTTTGGCCTCTCTTTTCCAAAAAGAACAATGGCTGAATACTTTTCCAACTTGACCCATCCCTTCCAGCGCAGAGCCTTTATGTTAGCCAGATTAAACACATTCCCATCAGCCATAGTTTCTGGCAGATATTGGGGTATTCCCTGGAACAAAAGATTTTGCAACTGTCAGTTGAGAGAACCAGAATCAGTAGAGCACATTCTTCTATATTGCTCCCTGTATTATAAACAGCATCTAGAACTAATTAACCCTCACATTATGCCCTTAAAAAATCCAGCATATGATGGCATCACATTTTTATTAGCGGACACGACACCTGTTGTTTCTGAACATGTGGCAGTTTCTGACAATTGTTATTAAAAATAAAAATAAAAAACAAGAGGGCAAGGAAATAAATAAATAAAACCAACTGAGTCAATTTATAGATACTGGGTACCACTAAATAAAAGGGCGCTGGTGTTAGTTGGTGTTAGCTGTGGTTCTTATCTGTTGTCTGGAAGAATGTATTATTACAGCATTTAAACAAGAGTTTTAATTTGATAGTCATGTTTTAGTTATATCGTTGTATGTGAGACCCGTCTGAGCGAGATGGAGTACATGTATGCACTCTTGTTATCATTATTATCATGCCAATAAAGGTGACTGAAACTGAAACTGACCTGCCAAAACCTGGGGATCTGCCCAAAGCCAAATAGGCGATTCCCAAAAAAGCTGAATAAATATTCAGCTTTTTTGGGTACGGTTATTTGCCTGTGCTCAGGTGCACGTCTCTGTGCTTTCTTTTTCTTTTTTTACTAGCTTTGTTAGGGCCCCATAGTTGGGGCCCTTCTGAGGTTGGGATCATGTAATCGGGGCCTATTTGGTCTGACCAACCAGGTGGTGGGCTGATCTGGACTTTAAAAGATGGGGTTCACCCAGTCCTGTCTGGAGGGATACACCCTCCAACTAAAAAACACCAGCTTCTTCAGCTGCTCATTGGGCTTTTGAAGAAGTCTGCTAACCCATGCAGATGAGCAATCTCCTTCGCAAGAGCTGCCTTTGTCATGACTTTGGCTGGCTCTGATATCAACCCCCACCCAAAAAACCCTGATCTTAAACTGTAGGTTGCCCTGAGTAGAGGCTTTGTTTACCCACACCGTGACCATTTCTTGAAATCAAATTTTTGATGACAATAAAGGAATGTTCACATGATGTCATTTGCCACCAAAAGAAATGTTTTCTGTGCCTTATTTTTCTTGCATTTGAGCCGTTTTCTTCCATTTGGAAGCTAATTTGCATGGGTTTCACTCTATATGCCTCAGATATGAAGGGAGCCCCCAGACTTTGAGCCACCAGCCTGCCAATTGGCTCTTTCTGCTAATCCTTGGCAAAGTAAACTTCTGAACCTGAAAACCGATGGACAGCTGGGCTCGCAAAGGTGTGGAGGATGGGAGCAACTCCTTTGTGGGCTCATAAAATTGGACCCCCTGTCCCAAAGTTCACCAAACTTTGGTGTCTTTCCAAAGAGAGTCCCTTGCAGACTCTAGCCCAACAATGCCCCCACAGGAGCTTTGAAAAAATCCCCATAGACTATAATGGGCTTGAATTTTTCAGTAAACCCGGAAATAAAGCTGAAATACAAATTTACTGGTATGGGTATTCAGCTTATTCTGGGTTTACAAAAAAAAAAAAAGGCCCTATAAACCCGTACCTGAAATTTATCTATTTTTTGCACAACCCTATTACAATATCTTTTAAAAAATGCCATCAAATCACAGCTGACTTATGGCAATTCAGTAGGGTTTTCAAGGCAAGAAACATTCAGAGGAGGTTTGTCATTGCTTGTCTCCTCATTGTGCCCTGGTATTCCATGGAGGTCTCCCATCCAAATTCTTGCCAGGGTCGAGGCTGAGAGTGTGTGACTGGCCCAAGGTCACCCAGCACGTTTTCATGGCAGGGTAGGGATTCAAACCTGGGTTTCCCACATCCTAGTCCAACACCTTAACCACTACACAAAAATTATAGCACTTAAAAAAAAGAAAACTATATATACACATTTCCTAGGTATTTTCATTTGGAGGAAATCTGAAGGAGTTACAATCCAGAAGTTCAGTAGTCTTTGAGCATTAATGACTTTACAGCTGGCAGGGGTAGCATGTCAAATTTCCACCACTGTGACAAGGTACCACTGGTACTGTCTACTGTGACTAACAGCCCATTCATGAGCCTAAAGGACGAAAGTTCGGACTACTTATGCCATCCAGGGAGGCACAGATGCCCAGGGAGGCACAGGCATGGACACCATCCTCCCTGCACTGCTGCATCAGTGCCTCTCAGGGACGCAGGCACAGCCTCACGCTGGCATCCGGATGGCACACTTCCACACACCATCCTCCCGGGGGTGTTCTTGGGGTGTTCCACTGCAGGGCCAGGGTGTTCCACTGCAAAGCCTTTTCAGCCCGGGAACACCCCCTTTCTATTTTCCTGAGATGCACTGCTTTTTTAGGTGGCGTATCCCCAGCCAACCCTATGGAGCAGTTGCACAGGTTTTTGCGGGAAGGGAGAGGTTTCGGCCTCAGTGTATGTGAGTGTGTGGGGGGAACCTCCTTTGGAGGCAGTGTGGCCCAGTCACCGGCCCAGCCCTTCCTCTCAGGAATGGGTTGTAAGTCTCAGACAAATGTCTTTCTTAGCCCTGCTACCCAAATTCTTTTCATCAGAAGGTGCTGGGAATCGAACCTCAAAATTCTGCACCAAAGCATGTGTTCTGCCACTGAGCTGTGTTCTCACTCTCTCTTGTGTAGGGGATCCTAATAATCATCCTTCTAGTATTAGAAGTGCTTTTGATGGAGGCTTTTATCTCACACAGGTTTGACCAGACTCATAGTGTCTATAGCGCAAAGCAGTGCATTTGCACAACCAAACCAAGTTTACAGTGTGCGCCACCACTCACAGCTGGTCCCACCCACCTTGGTGGCAGGAAGTACTTTCAAGTCACAGATGACTTATGTTGACCCCATAGGGTTTTCAGGGCAAGAGATGAACAGGGATGGTTTATCACTCCTTGCCTCTGTGTGTTAGCTCAGGCAAAGAGTGGTGGATTTCACAAATGAAGCTTGAAACCAAGGGGTGTGTGCTTTATGTTAGTTACGCTAATATTTCCATCTGTATGCTTGTTACCCCAATAACTGTCCAAACCCTGTCCCAAACTTCAAAGCCATTTCTCATTGGTGGTAGGACAGAATAACTCTGACAAAGGATCTACTCATCCCATGCTGGTTTTTGGAGCCACACTGCAGTAGAAGCTCTTTCCAATGTACTGCCAACTTAAGCCCATCATTTTGGCTACTGATGTGTAGTCAATCTGTGCCGCTCCTTTAGGAAGGAACGGAATTAATTCTTCTGAAGCCATTTGCTCATCTTGCAAATGAGCAAGGGTATTTCAATGAGCCAAGTGCAAAATTCATCCCAAAGCAGTAAACCTTACTGGAGGCTTTAAAAATAATTAATAATCTGAGTAAGTTCATTATCATTTAAGATCTATTTTAGCTCCACACTTTAATATTCTGTTTTTGTTGCACAGCTATTTAGATAACTGCCATTCATTGATAATAAGTCATTTATTCCTCATTAACTCTTAGGATGGATGTAGATATTCATTACTGCATGACAACAGACTCATTTAGCTGCATACAGTACTTGATTATGCACTTGAAGCCTCAACTTGAATGCAAATTTTATTCCACATAGGTCTCATTTTGCTTGTTACCCTCTCTAGTAGCTAAGTTATCCATATCATTATCTGCTGTATTAGGTTTTCTCTACCCCCCCGCCTTCTTTAAGCATGACATTTTCTATAACAAACAGTTTTACACTGATGTATTGACTTTGGAAATTTCCTTAATCAGCAGATCCTGAAAAAGACAAGATTTCCTACTTAAAGAATGTTGTTGTGGCTTTAAATTAGAACAGCAGTTGGTAGATTAGTCAAGGAAAGCTTTAGAAAGTGGCATTATTCGAGATTCACTTTTCCAGCTCCCTTTTATTCCACCATTTTTTGATATTAAAAAAAAAACCCTACCAAAATACTGAAAAGGTATGGGGGGGGGGTTTCAGGTTTTCTGATGCACACCCCTACTGTAGTTGATTAATTGATAAGAGGCCAGTTGTCATTCACAAGGGCTAATTTGAATCCATGGTAGGATGCTGTAAAGGTTATGTCTACTGTGTTTTAGGCTGTTGTGATTCATGTGTGTTACTGAAAAAAATAAAGATTAGATATGATCTTTCCTTTTTAACAACAAACAGTTACTGTTGTATGCAAAATGGTAAGTTAACTTACACCTCCTTCAATGTTTTTAAGATATCTAAATGAGTTTTTGGCAATGTGCAAATATATTTATAATACTGGTTTCAATTAATTACAAGCATGTGATTAATCAGCTAAATATCTTTAATTGGTTGATAACTGTAATTAAAATATCCACTCCCCAGATCTATTTGGAGAGTGGATATTTTAATTACAGTTATCAACCAATTAAAGATATTTAGCTGATATGTAGCTTTGTTTCTATACATTGTCTGTGCATTGGCCTGTAATTCTCAGGTTGTTCCTTTATTTTTAAATTCAGTGTCTATCTGCCATAAAATCACACACACACACAGCAAGTTTCCCCACACCAGCTTAATCCTTACAGTTAATTGCTAGCCTGGAGAAGCAAGTTTTACCATGCTTCCTGAAAGCTAGCAATCTGATAGACCTTTTAGGGGAAGGGAATGCTAATACAGTCTTTCTGCTTCCCTTTGCTTTAGGGCTTCCAACTTTTTAACTGATCCCTTTAGCTGTGTCTTTAATATCAGTTTGACTGCAGCAAATACCAGGTCATGTTATTTAACCTCCTGCCATGAGAGGCTTCACTGCCCATTTCGCTAATCTTAAACCTCTTTTAAATGAACAGGCCATTTTACTCTTGGCCTGTTCCTCCTCCTCTGTGCATATATGGTTGCCATCCTCCAGGTGGTGGCTGGAGATCTCCCACTATTACAATTGATCTCCAGGTGACAGAGATCAGTTTCCCTGGAGAAAATGATTGCTTTGGCAATTAAACTCTATGGCATTAAAGTCCCTCCTCTCTCCAAACCCCATTCTCCTCAAGCTCCACCCCCAAAATCTCCAGGGATTTCCCAACCCAGAGCTGGCAACCCTACATTATACCCCATTGAAGTCCATTCCCTTACAAAATCCCACCCTTCTGAGACTCCACTCCCCCCCAATCTCCAGGTATTTCCCAACCCAGGGCTAGCAACCCTATGTGCATATGCTTAGGCAAGCTGTAGAAGTTTAATCAAGAACCAGTTTGGTGTAGTGGTTAAGAGTGGTGGACTCTAATCCAGAGAAATTGGGTTGATTTTCCACTCCACCTCATGAAGTCTGCTGGGTGACCTTGGGCCAGTCACAGTTCTCTCTGAATTCTCTCAGCCCTCGAGGAGGCAAGCGATGGCGAGCCACCTCTGAATGTCTCTCTTGCCTTGAAAACCCTATGTGGTTGCCATACGTTCATCTGTGACTTGTTGGCACTTTCCTCCACCACCAGAAGTGTCACAAGCATGAGGCATCCCCCCCCTTCCCAACAACACTGCCCTGAGAATATTTATGACACTTTGTGATATTGTAGTGGAAATTGCGGAAGGCAATTGTACTCATGAGAAGGTAGGTGATGCTCAATACAGCCCTTCTCCATGTGAGAGCAATCTCAGGGAGTTAATTGTCACACCGCACTGTAAATAATGAGCACCTGGTGGTGGGGAAATAAATCTGGCTTCGCTCACTACTGAGGAGAGGAGGGCTCCAGATAAGAAGCCAGAGAAGGAACGTCTGCAGAACAAGGACGGGCTACCAGACAGGACGAAGTGGCTTGCTTACCTCCCAGGAGACGACTTCCCATCTTCTGAAGGTTATTAGCCTGGGTAAAGGGTACTGTTTGTTTAATAAAGCTGCATACCTTTTTCTCCCCAATACCTGCCTGTTGGAATCCATTTTTTCTGAACCATGGGTAATACAGATATGTCTTATTAATGTGAACTGGGCATGAGGGCAGTTTAACATCTGGTTCTCTTCATTCTATATCTTTTAATTAAAAATACAGTTAACACTCAACATCTAAATAAAGCCCCAGGTTTTGTAGATGGGAGCTGTAGAGCAAAGAGGGAGAAAGGTACCCTCAATACATGATTCCAGCTCTTGGCTTGAACAGAAGGGTTACATTTATATTGTTATTCATGGAGTGTGCTAGGTAGTGTATGGGTTAAAAACAATAAGACAAGTCTGCCAATGACCTCAGATGCATAACAAAGACATTGACAGTGCAATCCTAAGTGAAGTTACTCCAATCTAAGCCCATTCATTTCAATGGGATTAAAGGTAAAGGTCCCCTGTGCAAGCACCGGGTCATTCCTGACCCGTGGGGTGACGTCACATCCCGACGTTTTCTAGGCAGACTTTATTTACGGGGTGGTTTGCCAGTGCCTTCCCCAGTCATCTTCCCTTTACCCCGAGCAAGCTGGGTACTCATTTTACTGACAACGGAAGGATGGGAGGCTGGGTCAACCTTGAGCCGGCTACCTGAAACCAACTCCCGTTGGGATCGAACTCAGGTCGTGAGCAGAGCTTGGACTGCAGTACTGCATCTTACCACTCTGCGCCACAGGGCTCTTTTTCAATGGGCTTACACTGGCATAATTCTCCTTAGGACTGCACTGAAAATTGGCCAGGTATCAGAAGTAGGGACACCATGGTCCAGAGGGGCCTGGAGATCCCCCAGATTCACAGCTCATCTCCACACCAGAGATATCACCCACCCCTGAGAAAATGGATGCTTTGGAGAGTGGACTATGGCACTGTACCCCACTGAGGTCTGTGTCCTCCCCAGGCTCCAGCCTCTAATTCCCAGGAGTTTCCCTACCTGGATTTGGCAACCCTACTCCCCTCATACCCTGCCGGTGGTCAGAGAAGGATCTGGCAACCCTAATCAGAAGGGAAAGTGAAAGGATGAATTAAGCCACCCTTTTCAGTGCAATTTATGTAGCTTGTAACTCTTGTTGATTGCAAATATAGGAGTAGCTATCTGGAGGGAAAGCCCAGAGCTGGAGACCTACATTTGAAGAAGGTATTTGAAAGCGGCAAACATATTTCCATGATAGACATGAGAATTCCAGCTGTAAGAGGAGAGCAAATGCTCTGCCCCACTTAGGCAAAGCCTTGTATGTGTCTTCATAAGCCTTGACATGTAATGCAAAACTACATCTTCACAGTCAAGTAATAATATATAAAAGGGAACTAGGACTGTGGAGGGAAAATGGTAAATTTCTGGTTTGGGTTTATTGGACCCTATTTTTTTGGTAAACCTGGAATAAGCCGAATACCTATACCGGTAAATTTGTATTTCGGCTTATTACCGGGTTTACCAAAAAATATGGGTCCATAATAGCCTATGAGTATATTTTTGAAGCTCTTGTGAGGGCATTTTTGGAGGTAGAGTTCCCAAATTTTCAGGGTAGCTTTAAGGGACTGTCCTTGCATGAACCTCAGATTTTGGTGAAGATTGGGTGAGGGGGTCTGATTTTATGAGGTCCAGAAGGGGTCACCCACTTCCTCCATAGAAAAGCATTGTAAACTTCACTATAATTGTCTGTGGAGGATGGGGGACCTCTTCCAGACCCCATAAAATTGGACCCCTGACCCAATCTTCAACAAACTTTGGGGTTCATTCAAGGAGAGTCCCTTGAAGCTACACTGTGAATTTGGTGACTCTACCTCCAAAAATGCCTTCCCCAGAGCTCATTAAAAATCCCCATAGGGAAAAGCCTAGGGAAAGCGGAAGTCGAAAAAAGCCGAATAGCTATTTGGCTGATTCAGTGATCGGCGATCCGGCCTTGGCTTTATTCCCAGGTTTTGGTATTCAGTAAAACTGAAACCCGAATGTTACAAAAAGAGTTAGTTTTGGGTTTATTTTCGGTTCGGGTTTATCAATATACACAACCCTAAAGGGGACAATCAGAGAGGGCCACAGTTACAGTGGACAGACTGAGCTCTGAACACCATTTATGCAAGATAATGATGTTAACACTTAGCCCTGATATTGTCCTTTTAGTGTTCAAAATGCATGACACGCATTCTTTTATCATAACCCTTAGAACATGCTCTGCCAGTTGGTGTAACTGGTATAAACCCTGATCCTCCTCCTCGATTTTGTTCTGCACCTTACTTGTATCTGTCAGAGTCATTATCTCTGACAACTTGTGATTTTCCTTGAAATTCAAATCAAGGATTTCCTGTCTAGAGCAGATGGGCAGCGCAATCCTAAGGGGAGGGTAGTTGCACCAGGCCCAGGGACAGCACAGCAAGCTGAAAATGTAAATTTCCTCAAGTTCGCATTGGTAAAAGGGGGTGTTCCCAGGGCGAAAGGGCCAAGGGAGCCAACTGAAGTCATCCCAGCCCTCGAGAATGCCTCCTTTAATGCTGGCACGAGCCCTTGCGCCAAAGAAATGCTGCTGTGACAGCTGCGCCGGTGCCTATGTGTAGAGTTGCCGCATGGCTCCCTGACACCATAAGAAGTGGCCCTGCCCCGGCATTCGTGCCCCATTAGCTGGCACAAGGGACACTAATGCTGGCACAGGGGTCACACTTGCTCTTAAGGCCATTCGCCCCCCCTTCAGAACTGTATGACTCCCCTTTATGTTATGTCTTTTGCATACTCTTCATTCATCTGAATATGCTGCCTCGATATTTTTTAAATTGTATGCATTTATTTCATTTATGATAAGTGTCACCCGATCTTTCTGAGAAGGTTCTGCAAGATTAGAAATCAAATAAAAGAAGGTGCATTATATTGCTGATTTCAAACAACTTCATGTTGTGCTTTGTGCTTTTATAACTCTTCTTTAACATAATGCCTTGGATAACGAAGGAGAAACATTATGACTCTAGAAAGGATAACTAAGCCTTGACTTTCATTCCAAAACACAGTTTCTAATTAAAACAGCTTAATCTGTACTAGATACCCTCAAATAAAAGTGAGAAGCCAGGGAAATATAATAATGCCTTTGACTTATGCATAACTCAGAATGAAAACTAGTTTGAACTTAACAGTTATATTTCATTTTCTTCGAATGATGATCATTTTTCCCCCTGCTGACAAGAAAAAAAAAAGCTTGCTTAAAACATTAAAGAACATATTTTATTTATAGCTGTGCAGGCCTGAAATTCTTCATCTTAAATCCACACTGAACTTTAGAGAAACCTTTAAAAACTCAATTACATTTAGGAGAGGTGTTGCTACAGCCTTTGGACTCTAATGCTTTAAAATAAGAGCACTTGTTCTGAGAGGCTTAATAATTGGTGTTTGAGAGGGGCATTTCCTTAGTCACTTGCGGTTTACATCTGCCTTTTCTGCTTCCTCAAGTATCTGATCGGTTTATCACACAACAACCCAGCATGCAGAAGCCATATGTAGACAAGTAAGTCTATGGTTTATGGCTGTCATATGAGATGTGGGCCAACACCTAGGAACATGCAGCGACAGATGGCTATGTTTCTGGTGAGTGTGTACTGTGCATATGTGCACACAGCATGTTCTTTTTTTTTTAAGTTATATATAGGGTTGCCAACCTCCAGGTACTATCTGGAGATCTCCCGCTATTACAACTGATCTCCAAAAGATAGAGATCAGTACACCTGGAAAAAATGGCCACTTTGGCAATTAAATTATATGACATTGAAGTTCGTCCCCTCCCCAAACCCCGCCCACCTCAGGCTCCGCCCCAAAAACCTCCCGCCAGTGGCAAAGAGGGACCTGGTTGTTCTATATATAGTAGCTGACCTAATCAGGGTCTTATGCCAATGCAATTTATCACCGGTTGATGTACACACATCTGGAAACATTGATCATTCTATACCAGGTTAGTTCTAATTGGTTCTTTTTACATACTTTCACTGTGGGGAGGTTTTAATGTTTAATATTTTAGTATACCTTAATTTATGGATTTTTTTGTCATCTAGATTGGTGTGTGAGTAAATTTCCATGTGGCAATACCCAAGGTTTGGGTAAAGAGCTTACATAAGGCCACATAAGATATAAGGTATATATGGCCTTTTATGCTCAATGATGTTTAAAAAAACGTAATAGAAAAAATATTAGATATTAATTTGGCCTTTTTTCTCCTTTCTCTTATGGTTTTCTATTTTCAGATACAATTACCGCATAAAGTTCACTTCCAGATGTGTGTTTAATAATTGTGTTTTATATTTATGACCACTGAGGAATGCCTATTCAGGTTGAAATGTGTACGGTCCTGTATTGGTCATTAATACTGAATGTCTATCAACTGTGTATGACAGGGGTGGGGAACCTTTTTCCTGCCAAGGGCCATTTGCACATTTATAACATCATTCGTGGGCCATACCAGGTGTAGATCTCCCGGTGTGTGTGTGGGGGGAGAGGCTAGGGTTGCCAGGTCTCCAGCCACCACTTGGAGGTTGGCAATCCCAGGGAAGGCCACACAGAGAAGGCCTGGAGGGCGCCCCCACTCCCCCCTCCCAGGCGGGAGGGCCGCCAGCGGTGGGCCCAAGCAAACGAGGTGCCAGGGGGGCGCAGCCCGCGGTTGATCGGCAAAGGAGGCAGGAAGGAAAACAGAGAAAGAGGAAAAGGGAGAGAGGGAGAAAGAAATGGAAAGAGGGGGAGAAAGAAAAGGACAGAGGGAGACAGACAAAGAAAGACACAAAGAGAGGAAGAGAGAAAAGCCTTCCCCCCCACACACACACACCCGCCTGCCCCACGCGACCTGGGTACAGGCTCCATGCCCTCACACCCCCAGAGTCCCCAAAAGCCCCCCCCCAAAGCCCGACCGGCTCCTGCGCACATGTTCTGCCGCTGGGAGCCACGGGCCTCTTTCCCCCCTCCCTCCTGCTGCTCAACAGCCGACAGGCAGCAAGAGGGGCTTACAGTGTGCCCCGGCGTTTCTGCACGCTGCGGCTATAGGGAGCAGCCTTGGGGGAAGCGTCCCTCCCCCTCCTTTTGCCGACCAACAGCTGTCAGTCAGCAAGAGGAGGTCCAAAGGGCGCCGCAGCACCCCTGCAAGCCGTGGCCCCAGGAACACCCTCAGGGAGGGCTGCCCCTTGCTGCGCCTCCGTGGCGGGGCCCCGGAGCTCCCGAGGGCCGCAAAAAATGTCCTCGGGGGCCGCATACTGCCCCCGGGCCTGAGGTTCCCCATCCCTGGTGTATGAGATTTTTGTAACTGGTGTTTTTATACTTAGGTCATATTCCAGGCCCTGTGTTTTTAACAAATTACACCTTGTAATAAATATAATTATTTTGTTATAATTTAAAGTTTCCAGCTCAACCTTGAGGCTCCCTGTACATTCCTGGGTGAGTCCCCCCCTTTTTCCATTGTCCTACTGTCACTCTAGCAGCCCATTCATTACTTGAAAGGACAAAAATCCTTTGGAGTCCAGGAAAGGGCTTAGCCAGCGTAAATGGCTGAGCTGCTGGTGGCTGTGCCACTTACACCATCCAGATTGGCATGGACACCAGCAGGGGGACCCGGACACTGGTCTCCTGGTGCTGCCATGGCAGCACCGCCCACAGACACTGGCTGGCCCTTCCACTGGCATCCCACCGGTGCAAAGCCCTGTGCCGGCATCCTGGGGGTGTTCCCGGGGTGTGTGGGGGGGGGGCAGAGCTGCCAGTAGGCAGCTTCCTGTCTCATTTCACCCCGGGCTCGCCAACAGGGAGAACAGAGTTGCTGAGCCAGCTTTTTTGCTGGCACAGCCTCACTGCTCTCAATGGGACAAAATGCCCAATTCAAAAAATAAAAAAGCTTTGAAAAGCTTTTTTTAAGTATTTTGGTGGCTGGGGAACGGCTTTGGAGGTGCTGTGGTGGCACCTCGGCCATGCCGTCCCTGGCCACCAAAGGCTCAGGAGTGGGCTGCCCATCTTCAGATTCTTCTAGATACTGTGGTGTACCATAGAAGCTGTCCTTCAAAGCTGTCATTTCTTCAGGTGATAGCATAAGCACTGGTTAGTGTTGCCAGGTCCCTCTTTGCCACCAGTGGGAGGTTTTTGGGTTGGAGCCTGAGGAGGGCAGGGTTTAGGGAGGGAGGGACTTCAATGCCATAGAGTCCAATTGCCAAGGTGGCCACTTTCTCCAAGTGAACTGATCTCTACCAGCTGGAGATCAGTTGTAATAGCGGAAGATCTCCAGCTACTACCTGGAGGTTAGGAAAACAATAGAGGAGCAAAAAACATTTACAAACAAGGTGCAATTTTTATATAAGCTTATATAAAAATTGCACCTTGTTTGTAAATGTTTTTCACTCCTATACTGTTTTCCTAACCTTTGGTATTAGTATAGAGGTGCCTGTTTCTCCCCCACTACCTGGAGGTTGGCAACCTGGAGGTTGGCAACCCTAGCACCGGTATTTGATTTGGGCAAAGTTATTAATGCTTTATTGGTATATTATATTATATGTTATGTAGTATATGGAAGAACTAGTGGCTGTTAAATTGGTCTGCTTTAGAAAAGGGCCTTGTCTCTGTACAGCAGAAAGGAATAAACTAGATAAGACAGACAGAGGGGCCTGCTTGGGCAGAAAAACTGTTTTTACCCGTCACAGTGTAATGTAACCCAAGTAGAATGTGCCAGCCAGCAAGATAATACAGGTGCTTGAGAACAGGTCTTAAATGGAAACTAATGACCAATTCCTTTGAAATGTGGTGTTGGAGGAGAGTCTTACGGATACTGTGGACTGCCAAAAAAAACAAAATCAGTAGGCTACAGATCAAATCAAACCTGAACTGACCTCAGAGGCTAAAATGACTAAACTGAGGCTGTCGTACTTTGGTCACATTATGAGAAGGCAAGAGTCACTGGAAAAGACATCTTGCTAGGAAAAGTTGAGGGCAGCAGGAAAAGAGGTAGTCCCAACGAGAGATGGATTGACTCTATAAACCAAGCCATGACCTTGAATTTGCAAGACCTGAGCAAGGCTGTTAAGGATAGGATGTTTCAGAGGACATTGATTCATAGAGTCGCCATGAGTTGGAAGCAATTTGGTGGCACTTAGCACTCACACAATGACCAATTATGGATTAAGAGAGGTGTTGAAAATAAGCCACAATGTGTTACATTATGTATTTTCAAACCAGTGAAATGGCAAATTGATCAAGGTATAAAAATGTAATGCATATCTATTGTCTCCTTATGCAGGCTTTGGAGATTACTCCCCTGCGTCAGTCTGTTCGCGAACATGAATAAACTTTATTTTCCTTTCACCCCAGATGTATGTTTTAATTGGTCTCAAAGCAGCACCAGGCAAATGAACCTGAACCCCAACTTGGGTATCACAGTGACCTCTGTAAACTGGATATAAGTTGTAATTCTGGGAGAACCCCAGGGCGGCCCCACCTGCTGGTTGGCAACTCTGTAGATCAGAATGTCATGAACGTCACTCCTTGGAGTGATACCACTGTCTCCTTCTTCTGTCCAGTTGGAGAAAGCCCAGGCATCCAATTGTGAGTGCTAGGTTAGTTTTTTGCAAGTGTGGAAGGGTCAGATTAATAGGCTATTGGTCTCATCCAACTGTTCCACTGCAGCCAATCTCACAGTATGTAGTGCGTCCTGTTTTTCTATTATGTTTGACTTCAGCCTTTGCTCCATAATACAGTACTCTTTGTTGAGCATTCTTTTTCCCAATGAGTTTCACAATTCACATAAAATAGCACTTGGCTGTCAGGCCTGCTCGTTGCTGAGACGTCCAGGCTATGCATGTTTTGGTTTCGCCAGGTGCGGCCCAAGGTCGGGCCTGTTAACTGTCAAATTCCTCTCGCTAGCTCTGTGGGAACTGCCCTCGTAGGGGGGGGTTGCCATGGCTACCGCCGCTGATATGACCAATGCTCTTCCATATACGCCTTAGGCCGTGCCTTTAGTTCTCATTCGTGCCAACTTACCTATATAGCTGCTGTAAACCTGTAGACTTTCCCTAATAAATCAACTCTATTTTGGACTCCTTGTCTGTGGATGTTGTTTCTGGGATTGTCACAGGACAAGTGCTCACATTTTGGCATGAATCCCTCTCTAATTTTTACCTGCCTGGCTGGAGCCCTGGAGGGATCGCCGGGATCTCGGATTGGAGCAGGGGACATGCTCTCCGAGTGAGTTGCCTGTGGCTAGAGCCCCGGAGGGTTCGCCTGGGTCCCGGGTGGGAGCAAGGAAAGTGCTCCCTGGGGAGAGGGTTCCTGGCTGGAGCCCTGGAGGGTCCCTGCTGCATGACATTCTTGCTGAGGCGCTGCGGACTGATGCGGAGATCAATCGCCTAGTTGTACTTGTTCGGGTTCAGTGGCGTCGCCTTGCTGAAACAACCCCCTGGACGACCCACGACGCTGATCAGAGTGCTCAGCACGACCTCCGGACCCTGGACAGGTTGTTGGAGGAAATTCGGCTGGCACAGGAGGATTTAGCCTGAATCCAGGCTTTGGTGGCAATCAAGTTTTGTCCAGTTTCAAGACAAATTGTAAAATATGAAACACATTTATATATCCCCAATATTTGTCTACGAAATATGGCTTGGATGTTCTCCACTTCTTGATTAAGAGTTCCAAGCCATAAGGGAACACCAAACAGAAGTTGGGGGAATATTTTGAAATTCAGGATTTTGATCACTGCAGGAACACACTGATTCCCCTTCGTGTAGAAGAACTGCTTGAGTTGATTTAAGGAAATCCTGGTGGCTTTAATAGTATTTTGTCGATGTATAGACCAATTGAGATTATAGTTATAAGTAATTCCCAAATACTTATAGCTTTTAACTTGTTCGATTGAATCCTTCCCAATATGCCATTTGTATAAGGACCATTTTTTGGAAAATACCACTACTTTTGATTTGGAGGAGTTAATAGAAAGTAAATTTGAATGGCAATAATTATTAAAAGCATCTAGATATCGTTGGAGGCCTACTTTGGTGAAAGAAAGAATGATGGTGTCGTCCGCATAAAGAAGTAGAGGTAAAGACTGGGACCCTAATTTAGGTGGATGACCATTAACTGAACCCAATGACTGCACTAGATCAGAAAGAAAAATATTAAAAAGTAGGGAAGCTAAAAACACACCCTTGTTTAACGCCTCTTTGAATTAAGATTTTCTTAGTCCACCATTAGGTGAGTATTTAACTTGGCAGGTGGTGTTTAAGTGTAATTTCTTTAAAAGTATTAGCAGCCTGGGGTCAATTCCTAGACTTGACAATTTGTCCCACAGTTTCTCTCTAGAAATAGAGTCAAAAGCATTTTTTAGATCTATGAAAGCTGCAAACAATCCCCCACCCCCCATCTTCATGTATTTTTCCACAAGAAAGGATAAAATGAGACAGTGATCTAAAGATGATTTGTTCTTAGTGAATCCTATTTGCTCTGGGCCAATAATGGATTTAGCTTGAGACCACTCTGAAAGGCGGGTCTCAAGGTGTCTAGCATATAACTTTCCCAGTACAGATAGCAAGCTAATAGGACGATAATTTTCAGGTAGATTGGGGTCTCCCTGTTTATAGATTGGCATTAATATTGAGTTCAGCCATGAATCAGGAAGGATACCATAATGATCAATTGATGTAAAAAGACTGGCTAGTAGTGGAGCCCACCAGTCAGCATATTTCTTAAAGAGTGCAGAATGAACTTAATACTCTCATTAAAGACTTCTTTGAAATTAATTTGAATGGAGAGACCACCTTGAATGTTGTATGGGATGCCTTTAAAGCTGTTCTGAGAGGATTTATGATACAGAAACATACAGCATGGAAGAAAACACAACTACAGTTGACTAATAATATACTTTGGGACTTGCAAAATTTGGAACAACAACTTATAGCGGAGTCACAAGAAGACAAAAAGAAGGATATCGTGATGAAGATATCTGCATGTAAACATCAATTGAATCTAGTGGTGATGGAAGAAATGAATAAGAATTTGAAATTTGCTAAACAAAAATATTTTGAACAAGCAAACAGACCTGGAAAATTTTTGGCTTCTCAACTGAAAGACTCTTTTAAAAAAATAATAATAACAAAATTACAATCTGCAAAGGGACCATTATATACATCTGCGGAAATACAAAAAGAATTTGTGACCTTTTATACTAAGTTATATAAAAAAGATGATGTTCCAAACAAGAAAATAGAAAAGTTCTTAAATTCGATACAGATGAATTCTCTTTCAATTGCCCAACAGAAAATTATAGATGCTCCCATTACCAAAGAAGAATTACAAGAAGCAATAACAAAACAAAAAATTGACAAAACTCCTGGTCCAGATGGAATCACTGCTTTATTTTATCGAATGTTCAAAGGAAGTATCCTAAATCCTCTTTTGACACTCTGTAATACAATTTTGGACACTGGAATCTCTCGTGAGACGTGGTCACATGCTTTCGTATCATTGATTTATAAAGCGCAAAGAGATCCTGAGAAAGTTTTGAATTATAGACCAATCTCATTGCTGAATGTGGATTATAAAATCTATGCCTCGATACTATCAAATAGAGTTAAACAGTTCATAAAAGATTTAATACATGAGGACCAAGCAGGCTTTGTACCAGGAAGGCAAATCAAGGACAATATTAGGATATTATTGGACTCTTTGGAATATTATGAGTATAATAATCAGCATAAAGTAGCTTTTGTTTTCCTAGATGCAGAAAAAGCTTTTGATATGGTCTCTTGGGACTTTATGAAAAAAGTTTTGGAAAAAATGAACTTTGGTGAATGATTTATGCGAGGCATAACAGTTATATATACATCACAACAAGCAAAAAATTTGGTTAATGAAACCATATCTGATACTTGCTCAATTCAAAAAGGGACAAGGAAAGGTTGCCCACTATCTCCATTGTTGTTTATTTTAGTATTGGAATCCTTGTGTTGTAAGATAAGGACAATGGAGACCATCCGCGGATTACAAATAAAAAAACATGAATTTAAAATGAGAGCATTTGCAGATGATCTCTTATTAATCCTGGAAAACCCAATACAATCAATGGGTGCGTTGATGGATGTTTTGAGGGCATTTGGGCATGTCTCAGGGTTTAGGATTAATCAGGAAAAAACTCAAACAATATTTAAGAATATACCTGAAACTGAACAGAGGGACTTTGTATCATATACAGGCTAATAAAGTTAAATACTTGGGAATATGGATTTCTACAAAAAATAAAGATCTGATTGTAAATAATTACATTAAATTATGGGAGTCAATTAAGAAGGATATGATATCTTGGTCAAATAAGAAACTCTCTTTTTTGGGACGCATATCAACAACTCAAATAAACATTTTACAGAGGATACTTTTTTTTTTCTTCAGAATCTGCCAATTATTTCCCAAGAAAAATACTTTGATGCCTGGAAAAAAGATTTACTAAATTTCATCTGGCAAGGGAAAAAATCGAGAATTGCTTACAAACACCTTGTGGACTCCAAAGATAGAGGAGGTTTTGCACTCCCTAATCTTCAACTGTATGCTGAAGCGGCTGCTTTGGTATGGTTTAAGGACTGGATTACCTTATCAAATGCATGATTACTTGACTTAGAAGGTTTCGAGAATATAAGTGGATGGCATGGATATTTATTGTATGACCAAATTAAGATACAAACATCATTTCGGAATCATAGAATTAAATCCACACTTTTTAGGATTTGGATGAAATACAAAATCTTCTTGAACCAAAGACGCCAATGTGGGTATCATCACAAGAAATGTTAACATTACGCCCACTTAGACCTGAACAGTTTATCACATATCAAGACCTATTGAAATGGGATGGCAATAAATGTTATTTAAAAGATTACCAGGAGGTGAAAGACGTCTTAACCTGGTTTCAATATTATCAGATTAATTCAGTTTTTTTTACAAGATATGAAAACAGGCTTCTCCAAAAATAAGTCACCTTTTCACAAATCTTTATTGGATTACAATAATCAGCTCATCTCCAGGATGTACAAATTATTATTGGGAATTTATTGTGAACAAGAAAGTATTAAACCTACTATGATAAACTGGGCACAAACTTTGGGTCATGATATTCCCTTGGATAAGTGGGAAAGACTTTGGTCCCGGGATTTAAAGGGTATTTATGCTCAATCAATGAGGGGAAATGTTTATAAAATGATGTACAGGTGGTATTTAACACCTAAAAAGATGGCGAAGATATATAAGGTGATATCCCCACAATGCTGGAAATGTAAAACAGAAATTGGTTCATTCTACCATATTTGGTGGATATGTGATAAAGCTAAGGACTTTTGGGATATGATATACAATGAGATAAGATTGATTATTCAAAATAATATCCCTAAAACACCAGAGATGATGTTACTTAGTATGATACCAAATAATATTTTAACTCAAAGTACATTTTTGATTTATGCCACCACAGCTGCAAGATTGCTTTATGCAGCTAAATGAAAATCGACGGACATTCCAGAGAAAAAAGACTGGATATTAAAAATGCTGGAACTGGTGGAGATGGCGAAATTAACTGCAATGATTAGTCAAAAAGACAATGTGCAATTTATGGGAGAATGGGAGGCTTGGAAGAATTACTGTGAACAAGAACTGCATATGGGGAAAATGGAAGGTTACTCTTTGATCTGATCCATAGTGTAATATCTATATAATTGATTGAAAGGAAAATTAGTTATATTATTAAGTAATTAAAGGTAATATGGATGTAATGATAATATTAGGATCAGAAAGTAATCAACGATAGAATTTAGAATTTTATTTTGAGGTAGAAGAAGGTGATGGGGAAGTCAATATATTAGTTAATTAATTTACATTTTTAACAACAATTTTGGATTTTTTAAAATCCTTTATTACTATGATTTATTTGATATAATTGTTGTCAAATACATTTGAAATATCAATAAAATTATATTAAAAAAAAAGAAAAAAAAAGGCTTTGGAAGCTGCCCCGGGGAATGCTCCCCTGGATGCTGGCGCAAGCACTCATGCCACAAAAATGCTGCCGGAGAGGCAATGTTGGTGCACAAGGCTTGCACTGCCGTGTCGCTCCCCAGAGCCGGCGTAAGTCGCCCTGTCCTGGTGACTGTGCCACTTTGGATGGTGCAAGTGTCACGGCGGCCAATGTGGGGTCATGCTGGTTCCTAAACGGCCCCACCCACCTTTCAGGATTACATGGCCACAAGGTGACTGGGTGAATCATTTTGTTGAAACAAAAGAGGGATTTTAAAAAAAATGATTTTAGCCAAGACACTGTTGATTTTTTTAAAAAAAAAGTTTAACACTTGTATCTTCTACAGGTAACTATGACTATCGTACAAATAGTTGTTTGGACACTATTTATTTATTTAGGTAGTTTATATGCTGCTTGTCAAGAGCCATGCTCAAGGCAACTTACAAGGAAAAAAACAATACTATAAAATCATAAGATAAAAAACAACAACCCATTAAAAACAAGGCAGAGGTTTTTAAAAAATCACATTGAACAACTACTGAGCACCCTAAAAATATCCTTAAAACAGACCGCAAACCAGAAGCAGACCATAAAAAAGCCAAAAGAAGAAGAAGAAAAAACCTGAGTTAAAGGCAAGGTAAAAAGCTTGTCTCTAGCTGCTACCTGCCTCCCCTCTGCAAGCTGTGACACAGAGAGCAGGGCTTGAGAAGTAGACCTTAATGGGTGGGCTGGGCAATACGAGAAGAGACAGTCCATATGAAAAGGAAAAAAAACCTTAGGGAGTGCTGAATCAAACAGCATGCTTTCCCCTTTAAATGTTCTGAGCCACAGGGTTATATAGTCCCGATGCCTCGTATTCTTCCTGCATTGTTATCCTCAAAGCATTGGGGAATCCAGATTCCTGTTTGCTTCAGGAGTCAAGTGGGGAAAATTGAAACCGAAGGAGCAGAGGTTGCCTACTGTCTCCCTGCCTGCACCATTAAGTGAAATCAGCGGGGTCTGGGGGGGGGGCATTCCTGGGCAAGATTAGAAAACCATAGTAGATACATGGCTACAAAATAAGGAAGTTTTACCAGGGTGTTCGACCCATATGGTTGCCAGCTCTGGGTTGGGATAAAGCTGGAGAATTTGGGGTGGAGCTTGGGGGTTTGGGGAGGGGAGGGACTTCAATGGGGTATGATGCTATAGAGTCCACCTTCCAAAGAGGCCATTTTCTCCAGGTGAACAGATCTTGGTCGCCTGGAGATCGGTTGTAATAGCAGGAGCTCTCCAGCAATCACCTAGAGGTTGGCAACCTCATCTACCCACCTAACCAAGCCCAGCAAAGCAATCTTTTCCTTAACTACAGCATGACATATAGAAACCCACCAGGTAAGATGGTCAGTATGGCTGGAACTATGCATTTAGAAAAAAGATCCCACTGGTGTCCTGCCTGTCTGGTGTCAGGTTACAACATCTCCTACAATCTCAAGGCTTACAAGCCAGTGGAATGTATGAAAATAGAGCCAAAACAGTCCGGAGTCAAAAGGGAGCCAGTCTGAGAAAGGAGGCAGAAATCATTACGGATGTTGTCCTGAGTTTTGTGGAAGGAAGACAGAAAACTACCTTGCAAAAGGTGTAGGAACCTTGCCAAGAAAGAAAACAGCAATCTTATTGCAAGAGTCATGGTTTCTTTATCATTCTTTTGGATAACTGAAGACAAAATCAAAACTTTCAGGGTGCTGAGAATGAAAGGTGAGGCATTATTTGGTGAGGCATTGTCCCCCTTTTTTATTTTCCATTGGTTGTAACCTATAACTGAAAAGGTTTCTAGTTATTATTCTGATCCACCTTGATTATATAGAAATAACACTGATTTCAAGGCACTTAGCTTCCTGACAAGCAGCCTTGTAGTGCAGCCACATATTGGTTGTATATATTCACCAGTGGATCCGGCCTTATTGACAATGCCACCTTGTATGCAGGGGAGAGTGACTACTGCCCATCCCTGAGCATTGTCAGTAGCAGGCCCTGTTGTGTGGAACAAACTTCTGAGTCAGGAAAGTTTCTGCCTTTTTCAAAAGCTGCAGACAGTTGAATTGCTCGAGCATGCCATTTTATCAAGCACAGGCCACTTTGATTTGTGTTTGATTTAGAGCTGGCTATCGAGGGTTCGAGCTGGTTGTGATTTTGTATGTCAAGATAAAGTTGTTGTGAGGCGAAATTAGATATGTGAATGGTATGGTATAGCCAGTCTCATCACATCTTGGAAGCTAAGCCAGGTTGGTACTTGGATGGGAGACCCCCAAGGAAGTCTATGGAGAAAGGGAATGGCAAACCAGTGTGGTGTAGTGATTAAGAGTGGTGGACTCTAATCTGGAGAAGCAGGTTTGATTCCCCATTCCTCCACATAAGTGGCAGACTCAAATCTGGTGAACTGGGTTGGTTTCCCCACTCCTCCACATGAAGCTAGCTGCGTGACCTTGTGCTAGTCACAGCTCTCTTAGAGCTCTCTCAGTCCCACATACCTCACAAGATGTCTGTTGTGGGGAGAGGATGGCAAGGCAATTGTAAGCCAGTTTGAGACTCCTTAAAGGTAGAGAAAATCGGGGTATAAATACCACTTCTTCTTCTTCTTCTTCTTCTTCTTCTTCTTCTTCTTCTTCTTCTTCTTCTTCTTCTTCTTCTTCTTCTTCTTCTTCTTCTTCTTCTTCTTCTTCTTCTTCTTCTTCCTCTTCCTTGAAAGCCCCTTGCAAGGGTTGCCATAAGTTGGTTACCGTATATACTTGCGTATAAGCCGAGTTTTTCAGCCCCAAAAAAGGGCTGAAAAACCCGAACTCGGCTTATACGCGGGTCAATATGGTAGGGTAGGGGAGGGGGGAGGAGGGAGGAGGGAGGGGGGAACTTACTGCCACCGCCGCTGGGCCCGCGGCACTTCCTGCTGCCGAAAGCAGCCTGGGGCGGCCTCCTGCAGCTGCAGGGAGTCTGCCCCGGCCCCCGCCCGGCCGCGCCGCCGTTTCTCCCCGCCAAGAGCGGCCTGGGACGGCCTCCTGCAGCCGCAGGGAGGCTGTCCCGGCCCCCGCCCTGCCGCGCCGCCGCTTCTCCCCACCGAGAGCAGCCTGGGGCGGCCTCCTGCGGCTGCAGGGAGTCTGCCCCGGCCCCCGCCCGGCCGCGCCGCCGCTTCTCCTCGCCGAGAGCGGCCTGGGGCGGCCTCCTGCAGCCGCAGGGAGTCTGCCCCGGCCCCCGCCCCCGCCCGGCCTCACCGACGCTTCTCCCCACCGAGAGCGGCCTGGGGCGGCATCCTGTGGCTGCAGGGATGCTGCCCCGGCCCCTGCCGGGCTGTGCCACTGCCGCCGTCAGGCCCATGCCGCTTGCTGCCGGGAGCCCAGGTAAGCCTGCGTGGGGGGGGAGGGGTTATAAGCCGACCCTCGGCTTATACGCGGGTGCCTAATTTTCCCCCATTTTTGGGGAGAAATTAGGCACCTCGGCTTATACGCAGGTCTGCTTATACACGGGTATATGCGGTACATCTTGATGGCACATACATAGTGAAATTATGTTTATATATATATATATATATATATATATATATATATATATATATATATATATATATATATATATATATATATATACTGTAACCCACCTTCAGCCCCAACAGGGAGAAAGATGGGCAGAATGTTATGAATAACATATCTGAAAAAATTATCTACAACATTTATATCCTGCTTTTCGGCCCAGTCAAAGTCAGCTCCTGTCCAGAGGATAGCTTGTGCAGGCAAGCATAAGAGGGAGATAGCTCGTTGGCTTTTTTTCCGCAAGCTGGTGGCTTGGAGGGAGGGACAAGTGGTAGATCCAAGGAGGGCCCACTGATATCCTCAGATCCGACAGGAGAAGGGGGTGAGGTATAGAGTAAAAAAAAGGGAAGAGATCTGGCAGTTGTTGATACCCCAAGAAAAGAGGGATTGGCTGCTGGAGTTGGCACATGATCATGCGTGGGCGGGGCATCAAGGGATAAAGGGGACCCTTAGCTGGATAGAAGCATGCATTTTAGCCCTCCATCTCAAAAAATGTCAAAAGGTTTTGCCGGACATGTCCCCGGTGCCAGAGGTTGTCGCAGAGGGGACCGCCAAAGGCTCCTCTGTCACCCCTAATGGTCATAACTACCCCTTTTGAGTGGGTTGGGTTGGAACCCTATCTCAGACACCCTGGGGCTATAGGTATATCCTATCCTATTGGACTATGCATCACATTACCCGGAGGCTGTCCCCATGAGAACTATGCAAGCGACCGACGTTTGCCGAGCCTTGGTTAGGTTTTTTGCCCAGGTGGGTCTACCTCGTGAGTTAGTCTCGGACCAAGGCACTTCTTTCATGGCATCTGTCACACGGCAGTTGTGCCACAAGTTCACAAGGTTGGAAGAGACCACAAGGGCCAACCAGTCCAACCCCCTGCCATGCAGGATCCCACAATCAAAGTGCTCCCGACAGATGGCCATCCAACCTGTGCTTAAAGACCTACAAAGATGGGGACTCCATCACCCTCTGAGGCAGCGCATTCCACTGTCGAACAGCCCCCACCATCAGAAAGTTTTTCCTAATGTTTAGGTGGAATCACTTTTCTCTTAGTTTAAATCCGTTACTCCGTGTCCTAGTATCTGGAGCAACAGAGAACAAGCTAGTTCCCTCATCAACATGACATCCCTTCAAATATTTAAACATGGCTATCCTGTCACCCCGGGTCTTTGGAGTTCGCCAGTTACTTACCTCACTGGCACACCCCCAGACTGATGGATTGGTGGAGCATTTTAATCAAACGCTAAAGGCCATGTTGAGAAAGTTGGTAGCGGACAAAACACAACAGTGGGATCTTTTCCTAGACCCTGTATTGTTCGTGGTGCGGGAAACTCCGCAGGCATCCACCAGGTATGCCCCCCTTTGAGCTCATTTATGGGCGAAGACCCAGGGACATTTTAGAGGTGACTGAGAATCAGTGGGTGTGCCAGGGGTGCAAAGAGGGACTGGAGCCCACCATGTATATGCAACAGTTGCAGACTCGGTTGAAAAAGGCACAGGAGTTAGCAAAGGAAAATTTAGAATGGGCAGAAATATGATCGGTCAGCAAGAGAGAGGATCCTAAAGGAAGGGGATCCGATCTTAGTTAATTGAAGGGTATTAGGCAACGAAGGGGGAGTAATTTGGCAAGGTCCTTATGCAGTAACTTGAGTGTTAGGGGCCCTGTTCTATGAGGTCCAGTGTGGTACATCCCGGAGACAGAGAAAATGGCTCCACATAAACGACATCAAGAAGTGGCACTTGCGGGAGGAGGATCAATGCGCACTAGAAACAGACCCCACAGAGTTGGCAGAGGGCGAGTTACCCTGGGGCCAAGAATGTAAAGAGGAAGGTCCGGAATTAGATTCCAAATTGACACCAGAGCAACATAAACAGCTGGCCAACTTAGTGCAAACAGAGCCTCCAGTATTCAACCAAGTTCCTGGACAAACATTGCTGGTGACTCACACCATCCGTACCCAACCAGGCCAGGTGGCGAGGTCAGTGTGGAGGCCCATTCCAAGACAGCCGTGGGCCATTGTAGAGGCTGATGGGGGTCATAGAACCCACGACTAGTGCCTGGAGAATCCCCATAGCGCTGGTTCCCAAACCAGACGGTAGTGTCCGGTTTTGTATAGATTTCATGGAGGTCAGTAAGGTGTCCCAATTTGACACATACCCAATGCAGCAGGCCGATATACTGGTGGATCAACTAGGCCAGGCCTATCTATCTATCTATCTATCTATCTATCTATCTATCTATCTATCTATCTATCTATCTATCTATCTGCTCTTGATTTAACCAAGGGCTATTGGCAAATACCAATGAATCCACCGGATAAAGAAAATACGGCCTTCGCCACCCCATCAGAGCTATATCAATTCAGGGTAATGCCCTTTGGACTACATGGTGTGGTGGTGACTTTTCAAAGGATGGTGGACCACATACTAACCCAATGTCATGGATTGGCGGCTGCCTATATTGACAATATTATTATATTTAGTCCGGATTGGGAGTCTCACCAGTGGCATCAGTGAGAGGTCATTTGAGCTCTACATCAGGCTGGTCTGAAGGCTAATCCTAGCAAAAGACTAGGCTTTTGAGAATTAAAGTACCTAGGATTCATAGTAGGCCTAGGACAACTCAGGCCAGTCCTGACTAAAGTGGTGACCGTTGAACAATCCCCCCCAACTGCATACAAAAAAACAACTGAGGCTTTTTATCAGGCATGGTAGGATACTACAGCCAATTTATCCCTCATTATGCCTCCCAGGCAACTCCCCTCACAGACTTATTGAAGAAAGCTGACCCCAACACTCTGTGGAGGTAAAAAAAGAGCCAACAGGCTTTCAGAGACCTTCGCAATGCCTTGACCAAAGGACCAGTGCTACACAATCCAGACTTCGATCTGCCATTCTCTGTCTTTACAGATGCATCGCACACCAGACTAGGGACTGTGCTGATGCAATGAAAGGAGGGACAGGAGCTCTCCATATTGTTCATCAGTTGGAAACTCCACCCAGGGGAGCCTTGTTATGCAACCATAGAAAAAAAGCTATAAAATGGGCCGTAGGCACTCTTCTGTATTATCTTGGGAACAATCCTTTCTCTCTAGTGACGGTCAATAAGCCCTTACAATGGATGGGAAAGGTGAAAGATCATAACCCACAAATTATGAGATGGTATGTCTCTCTACTTCCTTTTAGCTTCCAGATTCAACATCAATCAGAAAAGTTACATTAGGATGCTGATAATCTGTCATGGATGTTCAAGGAGGTGGTCAACCGGGAGTCAGATGCTGGAGGGGGGGGAGGTGTGTCATGAGACACTCCCCTGTGCCTCAAAACTTGAGCCCTGGGGGGAGAGCAGGCAGTTGTCCAGCTTCCGGGGACATCAGTAGGCAGCCAAAAAGGGTGAGCTGGTAACCAGCCACCCCTCCGAAGATGTCAGCAGAAGAAACACCACGAAGGGGTCCAAGGGGAATGGAAGCACCATTGGCGAGAGGAACATGTCAGGCAGCCTTGAGGAGATGGAACAAGCAGGCAGCGAGAGGCCAGGTGAGGAGAGTGGAGTGGATGATGTCTCCACCTAACTTGAAGACGCCAAGGAAAGGGTGGCGGTGGAGTCAGCGGAGAGAGAATGGGCGGTGAGGCTGACAAGGGCAGAAGGTGCACAGGAAGGGTCGATCTGAACCTGGGGGAAGACAGAGAGATGAGGGAAAGCCTCCAGGGTAGTTGGGCCTTCCTTGGAATTATTGAGGAAAGGAGGGAGGCTGAGCCGTGGCAGGAGCCAGGTCAGTGGCTGGTGGGGGGCTCGCCAGTGGCAGAAGGGAGGAAAGAAACAGGAAGGGCAAAGGTAAAACGCTGGGTGGGGTGAATGGGGGAAACTGAAGTAGCCTTGGTGGGAGGGGGACAGGGGCAGGGTAAGAAACAAGGGGTTGGAGCTTGCTCCATAAGTTAGGGGCCCCAACAAGGCCGAGGAGGATTCTCCTCTTGAGCTGTCTGACAGGAAGGTGGAAACGGAGAAGACCCTCTGCTTGGAAGTTACATCTGAGGCTTGGGGAGACCTGACTGGAGAGGCATTAGAAAATAAGTTGGACCCGCCACCAGACAAGGCAGGAGGGGGCAGGACAGCACCTTAGATCTGTTGCCAGTACAGGGAGGCTCGGAGAAGCCTGACAGGTAATCTTCCTTCCTATATGGATTATCTGGTTAGTCCAAAGTTATGTAGAATCTTTATGAGTTCAAGATTTAATTGCCCCTTTTCAATGGTTTTGCTGGGCCATATGCTAAAGATCCCCTTTTCAGACCAACTGTGTCCTGGCCCTCTTCAGTTAATGGACTCCTTGATACATATCATTTTGCACTGTCCTTATGTAATTCAACTTTGGCTAAAATGGATTATACCATGTTTTAACAAATGGTCCACATCTTCTCAAGCAACTTTGGAGCAAAAGGTTCAGTTCCTCTTAAGAGGATTCTGACCCTCACCATACTTATTTTGTTGCTCGTGAGAAGAGACGAAGGGAGGTGTTTATAGAGATGGGTCTTATTTAAGTTTTATGGTTTTATTGTTCAAGACCTCGGTCTAAGAACAGGGGCAAAAAGAAAGTTTGATAATTTTATACCGATGCTTGTATGAGCAAGTTTCCATGTTGCAAGAACCATGGTTTTTGTTAATATTTTACATCTGGCCACACAAGATATAAAGTTTTTCTAATTTCAGATATAAAATACCTTGTAGGGTTTGTTTCTGGATTTGTTTTTAATAATTGTGTTCTGTATTTATGACCCGTGAGGAAGGCCTAATAGGCTGAAACACGTATGGTCTTGTATTAGTCATTTATAATGAGTGTATCAACAAAGTGTTTGATATCTTTGTAACAATTTATACTTGTAGTTTTGTATGTCTCCTGCATTCCAGGCCCAATGTTTTTAACAAATTTATTATGTACACTATGTAATAAATAGAATTATTTTGTTATAGATTTTATAGTTTCCAGCTTATCCTTTGAGCTCCCCGCGTATTCTATAATCTTCTCTTCTTCCAGACTTGGTATGTGTTCAGACACGTGCATAGATTCTGAAAGGCAGGTACTGTACATCTGCTGATTCAATATCTGGACTATATCAAAGTACAGAATGTAGGTCATTTAGATTCTGCTGCAGAGCTGGCATCCATTACCTTACATTTCCCAACAATTTGCTGTTCCTCCCCTTTCATGTGAAAGGGACATGCTGACATTGTTTAATCAATGAGGAATTTGAGAATGCTGAGAACATTCTCTTTCTCGACAATTACTTTCTCAAAATGCACTGCTGCCGTTTTTCCTGGGGATTTATTCTATGGCAAACACATTACAATTGGATCTCCTAACCCTGGAAGGCAGAGGTGAGAACTTTAGAGGTGCTAAGTTCTCCCCAAGCATGCCCTTCTTGGGTTCAGGCCAGTCCTCTCAAAGGTCCTCAGATCACAACTTTCAGTGTGATTCTGCTCCTCTGAAAGAAATCATCAGAAACTCTCAGCTCAAGAACAGTGTTGCACTCATGTGACCTCCCCCCCCCCCACATCCCTTCTAGAACATTGACAAATAAAGGCCCCCAGTTCTTGTGGTGGTTAACTTTGTCAGGTGAACATAAGGCGTCAGTCAACAATTAGCAGGGGACAGATCACTCTCAGCATTTTGTTGAGTCTAAAGCCCATGGCAGGATGAAGGTTGCTGGGCATAGATTGCGTCTGTGTACCACCACAATACCTGGATGACCCAGGGTAGCCTGACCTCATCAGATCTTGGAGTCTAAGCAGGGTTGACCCTGGTTAGTATTTGGATGGGAGATCACCAAGGAACTCCAGGTTGCTATGCAGAGGAAGACAATGGCCAGCCGCTTCTACTTGTCTCTTGCCTTGAAAACTCTACAAGGTCACCATAAGCCAGCTGTGATTTGACAGCACTTTATACACATACTCCACACCACAACCTATCTCTGGCCAAAGAAAGGAAATACAAGTGACCAGCCCCCACCAGCAACAATCTTTCTTAATAACTAGAAGCCCAAGCAATATTTTTAAAACTCTTCTAAACTTATTGTACTTTCAAGTCCTCTAGTCCATTAGCAGTCTTCTTTTTGGAAGGCAAATACAGATGTCTTGAATATAGATCAATATGTATATGAATATAGATCAATATATGTAAGATTCTAAGGACTGTGTTGCTAATTGTCAGAGTCATGACCCTCTACTCAGCTGGTTTGTGCCCCCAAAGTTTGAGAACCAATAGTGTGAAAGTTTTAGGCTAAGGCTTACAACTAAGATACTTTACTCTTGCTCTTCCTTGCATGGCTACTGCTTTCCATCTCTGTCCATCAACTTGACAGGAACCATGTCTGTCACATTTCTCTCCAGCAGCTTTCTGGGAAAGAAAAGGGAGTTATGAAATTGCTACAGAATAGTAATAGAAAATATTAGAAAAGTTAAAAAGTTAAAGAGGAATTAAAATAGTGGTGAATGTCAACAGTGGGCTAACTTAATGGAGTAAATAGCCTTACACAGGCAAATAGCCTCAAAACGTGCTTCTGAAATGTAGGCATATTTCATATTTTGGTTGACTAAGAAGTAAACAGTTAATTAAATATACTTCTGGAAATATTTTTTGAGGATTGACAACATTTTGGTAATATGCATCAGTCATATTGAATGACAACCTAAATGCTATGCCAAGAGCCTTATAATTAAGGTGATCTTTCATAAAAGCCTTGGAATTAAAAGTGAAAACTGACAGGTTCTCTCCAGAGGAAATTGTAATGGAGATACATCTGACCAAGCTATAATTGTGGAGGGATGAGACTTACTGTTTGCTTAATAATTGATAGCTGCCTTCTTGACCAAAATATCTCAAGCGATACAAACAAGCAGAGGATGAATTAGTAAGAACAGGTAATTGCTAGAAAGAGATCCTAGTAATTATTGCTAATGTAAATCCATTATTGATACACCCAACAAATATGATTTCAGTTGCAAGATGTTACATATAATTTTGTGCTGAGAGAAATGTGAAAAAATGGATAGACATGGAAGAACTGCAGGATGGTGCTGCTGCAGCCGTCTTGTTTGTGGCTTCCTAGAGGCACCTGGTTGGCCATGGTGTGAACAGACTGCTGGACTTGATGGGCCTTGGTCTGATCCAGCAGGGCCTTTCTTATGTTCTTATGTTTACACTGTGGCCCTGGGTTTCACTGGGTAGCTTTGGAAGAATTACTCTGTCTAAACTTGGCTTTCCACAGCGTGTTAAGCTCAAACTCCATCTTGAGCTCTGTGAAGGAAGGATAGGATGCAAATAGAATAGCAGATAAAAAGAACATGACATTGAAGTTTGTTCTATTTAAGCCAGGTAATCTGTTCAATTGTTTAGAAGGTTGTCCTAAAGGAGATTCAAAGGGCAGACTCAGAGGAAGATAGGAGGAAAGTAGAAAATGTTGCCTAATAAAGTTTTTGCTTGAAGCTACTTTTATTTATTACTAATACTAACCAGGGCAAACCCTGCTTAGCTTCCAAGATCTGATGAGGTCAGGCTATCCTGGGTCATCCAGGTCAGGGTATTGTGGTGGTACACAGGCACAATCCATGCCCAGCACCCTTCATCCTGCCATGGGCTTTAGACTCATTATTTAGGGGGAAAAAATCGTGCTGCCTTTCCCGGAACTTATCCAAAACAAAATATTTTGTGTTATTTTGATATTTTATTATTTTGTTATTTTGGCTTGTGCGTGTAAAGTGCCATCAAGTCACAGATGACATATGGCAACCCAGGAGGTAGGGTTGCCAGGTCCCCGCTCAGCATCAGTGGAAGCTTTTTGGGGGTGGGGCAAGAGGCGGCAATCTCACACATGTGGCTGCATGGACGCAATGACATCACTACTGGGGTAAACCCAGAAGTGCAGTATCATGCGGGATGCTCTTACACTCCCAGAGAATTCTGCGTGATGCCGTGGTTCCGGGTTTACCCCAGAAGTGACATTGTGACGGCCGCACGTGCACAGGATCACTGCCAGGGGGGAAGCAGGAGCGCTTCCACATGCAGCCTAGTTAATTGGTGGGCAATTGCCTTCCAGAACCAGGCATATAGCAACCCTACCAGTTGGGTTTTCAAGGCAAGAGATTAACAGAGATGGTTTGCCACTGCCTGCCTCTGCATAGCGACTCTGGTATTCCTTGGTGGTCTCCCGTCCAAATACTAGTCACTTCTGTGATCTGACGGGATCAGGCTAGCCTGGGCCATCTGGATCGGGGCATTATTTTGGCTTACAATATAAAAGTAATAAAACAAACCATGAAAAATATTAATTAAAACCCAGTTTTAAAAATCCAGCCCAGTATAACCACATAGATAAAAATCAGACCACTGACAGCTTAAAATAGTATTATCCAGACTGAAAGAGTGTTAAAAGATCCTCCCCTTAATTCTGTTCTGGGTGAAAAGAAACATTTTGGTCTGGTACCTAAAAAAAAGCAGGAGATTAAAAAAAAATCAGGCCAGGGCCAATGGTGCAAAATAGGTTTAAAAAATTATTACTCTGAATAGAAATTCCCTATCTATTTCGCCCAGAAGGCTTCTTCAGAGGCATCTGTATTTATTGCAGTAGTCCTTCAAATGAGCATAAATTCCATCCTATTACCATCTCCAGGCACCTGTTCAGGACTGACACAGACCCAGTGACTCAGCTGTTAAGGGGAAGAGCTAGGTGTCATCCGTATATGGGTTGTTATGTCTTTAGGAAAAGAAAGGATCAGTGCTTAGATCTTCATTTTTTCATTACCAGTGCATCAACCACACCAGTACTTGGGAGGGAGATCTGTGTGCAGCTTTCTAGAATGCAGAATTGCCCTGCTAGACACCAAACCACCCACAGCTAATAGGTTTGCCAGCCTCCAGGTGGTACTATTAAGCAAGGACGTGTTGCATATAATAGCTGGCTAAATCTCCTGTTATCACACAGTATTTCAAAGCCACAAAAATTCCTTTTGTTATTTTTATAAATATTTTTCTTTTGCTCACATAGACAAGTACTTCCAGTTCACAGAATCATCATTATAAACAAAGAAACCTTGTAATATTACAACTAACACAAGCTTATCCAATAACTATAAAGAGACAGGATCGAATTACTGTTCATCAGAGTCACACAAGTCTCTACAGCAACACATTCACTTGCTGCGATCCTCTGTGTTGTATAAGCACTGGGCTCCTCCGTAGTCAGCTGATGGCGGCTGACCAATAATGTCTCTTCCTCTCTTTCTCGAGGCTGTATCGTTGTCCGTGTGCAGCAAGCACCGTGGTAAAAATCACAGCCAGAAGTTATGTCAACAATATGACAAGCCACCGGTTTAAGCTTTGTTTCGCTGGTGATTGCTTCATCAGATTAATAATTTCTACATCTAAAACACAACATTACAATTATACAACATCACAGTTATGAAAATATTTCTAAACATTAAAATTTTATTTCATATTATAATTCCTTATTAATCTTACCCGACCACCATTTTGTGGTTCACACATCCAAATCTGTCAGCCTTGTAGGCACCTATAACTGCTAACAAGCATATACCTTATTGTAAGGATCACAGAGTAAGTACCAGGTGCTTACATTCCGTTTTTTCAATATCAGGTAAATATTCTTGTCACGCGGGCGAGTGGCTCCCCCGGGGTCCGAGGTCGCTGCCCGCAAGGAGGAGGGGGTTGAGACGACTTCTTTTGCCTCAGACCAGTCGGAAGGAGAGTCAGAGCTGGTCTCTCCTCCCGATTCAGCCAGTGTGCCTGCGAGCCCTCAGCTCCTGCAACCACTGGCCTCTCTATCCAGTGGTCCCTCTCTCTCCCCCCTTTATCCTCTCAGCCAGCGAGGCTCTAGCTTAGGCCCCGCCCCCGACCCACCACTCGGAAGCCACCCAAATAGCCATTCTCCCCAGCCGGCTGCGTCTGCCCCACCCTGTAGTGGCGGGCATGGGGCACGGACCGACCGAACACGGGCCCACCCGTGGATCAGCTGGTGGGCGGGCCGATCCTCCTCAGCTCGGGCAGCTGTCGCATCCGAAGGGCTCCGTGCCGCCCCAGGGACACTGGTGTCGGCTCTGCATCCCGCTCTTGCTGCTGCGGGGGAGCCGGCACGCTGCCCTCGGCCCCGTCCTCTGCGTGGCCCTGAAAGAGAGAAGGGGCATGCCCCAGGTGAGGCCACAGGCTGGGAGGAAGCCTGAGAGCCGGCTGCATGGTCTGGTGGGCGGGGAGGACGCCCCGACTCCAGTGAGCCGGCTATGAGGTCCAGGGAGCGGGGAGGACGCCCCGACTCCGGCGAGTCGGCTGCGCGGTCTGGTGGGCGGGGAGGACGCCCCAACTTCGCAGAGCTGGCTGCGAGGTCTGGTGGGCGGGGAGGACGCCCCGACTCCGGCGAGCCGGCTGCGAGGTCTGGGGAGCGGGGAGGACGCCCCGACTCTGGCGAGCCGGCTGCGCGGTCTGGTGGGCTGGGAGGACGCCCCGACTCCGGTGAGCCGGCTGCGAGGTCCGGGGAGCGGGGTGTGAGCCCCGTCGCCGGACAATTCTGAAAAACTCATCACTCTTACTATATAAGGCTCCTAAACATTTATACAATCCTAGTGTTTTTATGCAATGCAGTTAATGTTTGATATGTTTTTTCTCAGATACAGCAATTACTTATAATCTATACCAAATTATAAAACAGATAAGGTCTAGAGAAGACCTATGACTACTAACAAGCTTATACCTTATTATAAGGATCACAGAGTAAGCATCAAGTGCCTACATTCAGTTTTTCAATATCAGGTAAGTATTCTGAAAAACTTATCACTCTTATTATAAAGGGCTTCTAATAATTTATACAATCCTAGTGTTCTTGTGCAATACAGCTAATGTTTTGGTATCTTTTATTTCAGATACAGCAATAACTCATGATCTATTCCAAATTATAAAAAACAGGTAAGGTCCAGGGAAGAGTTTAATCCAAAAGGGTGAACCGAGTTGAACATATGGATAAATTGCGCCTCCTGTTGGCAGAGCACCCTCTCTACATCTGTATAGACATCATTGTGTAATTGCCATATGGCAAAAAACTGCAAATCTGTGTCTTTATGTCCCTTTTCAATGAAATGTGAGACCATGGGCACCTCTAAATTCTGATTCCGTATGCGGGAGCGATGCTCCCCGATCCTATATTTAAGGGACCTTGATGTCTTTCCTATATAGATTAAATTACATGCACATTTGATAATGTAAATGACCCTTTTTGAAGAACAATTAGTAAAAGACTTCAAGGTGAAATGGAAGCCTGTCTGTTTACAAGTAAACTCTTTCACAGGTAAGGATAGGGAGCAATTAACACAGTGTCCACATGCAAAATGACCAGTAGTAATTGGTTTAGATCTTTGTATGTTCCTAAAATCAGAATTTATAAGTTGGTCTTTCAAGGCTTTGGTTTTCCTTAAGCCAATTTTAGGTAACATTTCACATCCTGGAATAGTGTTAACTAACTGCCAATTTTTGTAAATGATGCTCTTTATGGCTGGGGCCAAATGTGTATATTCCAAAGAGAAACTCAATGCTTTTTGTGATGTTTTAGGTTTATTAATTATAAGTTCCTTCCTTTCAGTATCATTGACCCTTTTTAAAGCCTTGCAAGTGAATGTGTTGCTGTAGAGACTTGTGTGACTCTGATGAACAGTAATTCGATCCTGTCTCTTTATAGTTATTTGATAAGCTTGTGTTAGTTGTAATATTACAAGGTTTCTTTGTTTATAATGATGATTCTGTGAACTGGAAGTACTTGTCTATGTGAGCATAAGAAAAATATTTATAAAAATAACAAAAGGAATTTTTGTGGCTGCGTGTTGAAATACTGTGTGATAACAGGAGATTTAGCCAGCCTCCAGGTGGTGGCTGGAGATCTCTCGCTAGGCCAGCATGGTCATTCCTGCTCTCCATTCCTGCACATTCAGTTGACATGGAAGGGAGGGGGTCATCTGTCCTGGGCTTGTGTGGATACACCATGTGCCAGAACCCTTATTCTGTAACACCTTTGGGTGGGTGGCTCATTTTCGAAATGCTTAGGGTTGCCAGGTTCAGGTTGGGAAATACCTGGAGATTTTAGAGGTGGAGCCTGACAAGGGTGGACTTTGGGGAGGGGCATAGTGCCCACCTTCCAAAGCTGCCATTTTCTCCAGGTGAACTGATCTCTGGCCTGCACAATAAGTGACTCACCAGTTAGAAAACTGGTGTACTTTTCAGTCCCAGACACCCAACAGACATGTTGGACCTCTGTTAGGGTTGCCAACCTCTAGGTGATGGCTGGAGATCTCCCGCTATTAAAACTGATCTCCAGCCAATAGAGATCAATTCACCCGGGAGAAAATGGCTGCTTTGGCAATCGAACTCTATGGCAATGGAGTACCTCCCCTCTCCAAACCCCGCTCTCTTCAGGCTCAGGTATTTCCCAACCCAGAGCTGGCAATCCTAGTCTCTATAGATAGCTAGTATGCTGTGTCAGGTGATCAGAAGTTGTGTAAGCCTGATTTCAAATGACATTACCATTTGCATTCCTTGTAAATCACAAATTATTAAGCCTGGGATAACCAGCATGCTTAACAAAGGTTACATAGAATGGGAAAATATTTTTATTCCAAACCACTGCTTTGCCAGAGAGGAACTGCATGCTAAATGAAGATCATTTAAATTCATTGTTAATTCTCTAGGCCTCTGAAGTGGCATAATGTAATGCAAGCTAATGATCCTAGTGATTAAGCCTTGCTTTGTTATACTAATTTTTCCCCTAGTAATTAGCAGTAGCTGCACAAATATAAGGAAAGAAACAGGCTACAGGAAGAATTCAAAGGGAAAGCTCCTACTGTCACCTTTTTCCTGTGGAGAACTTGCTAATAGGTACCTTTAGAATGGACACCCTGAGACCCATTGTTTAGTTCCAATAAGTATGCTATTCATTTGTCTTCTGTGGTTGTCAGCTTATATTAGGGTTGCCAACCTCCAAGTGGTGGCTGGAAATCTCCCACTATTACAACTGATCTCCAACTGACAGAGATCAGTTCATCTTGAGAAAATGGCCACTTTGGAAATTGGGCTCTATGGCATTGAAGTCCCTCCTCTCTCCAAACCCTGTCCTCATCAGGCTCTGCCCCCAAAATCTCCAGGTATTTCCCAACCTGGAGCTGGAAACCCTAGCTTATATAGATGCTCAGTTTTAATGAAGTGTGTCTTGGCTAACATACGGTACATACCCCTTCACTGTGGCATAATAGTTGACATAGAGGAAGCAGATAAGGTTGTGCAAAAAAAAAAAAAGTCCATAAATTTCGGGTTTGGGTTTATTGGGCTGGAATTTTTTTTTTTTGTAAACCCATAATAAGCTGAATACCCATACCGGTAAATATTGGTATTTGGCTTATTTCCAGGTTTACAGAAAAATTCAGGCCCATTATAGTCTATGGGATTTTTTGTAAAGCTCCTGTGGGGGCTTTTTTAGAGCTTGAGTCCCCAAACTTGCATCATGGCTGCAAGGAACTCTCTTTAAATGGCCATCAATGTTTGGTGGACTTTGGGATGGGGGGGCAATTTTATGGGCCCACAAAGGGGTTGCCCCCATCCTCCAGGTGTTTGCGAGCTGAGCTGTTCATCAGTTTTCAGGTTCAGAAGTTCAGCATTGCCGAAGACTGGTGGAAAGAACCAATTGGCAGGCTGGTGCTTCAGACTCTGGGGATTGCCTTCATAGCTTCCAAACTGAGGAAAATGGCTTAAATGCAAGAAAAATAAGGCATGGAAAACATTTCTTTTGGTGCAAATGACATCCTGTGAACAGACCTTTATTATGGTAATCAAAAATCTGATTTCAAGAGAAGGTCACAGTGTGAGGAAATGAAGCTTCTACTCAGGGTGACCTTCAATTTAACAGCAGGTTTGCATGGGGGGGGGGTGATATCGGAGCCAGCCAAAGTCTTGACCACAGGGACTATTCTGAAGGAGACTGCTCATCCATGCAGGTGAAGGAGTCTCCTTCGGAAGCCTGGTGGTGTCAGCAGCTGTTGAAGCTGGTTCTAAGTTGGAGGGTACATGCCTCTGTACGGGACTGGGTGATCCCCATCTTTTAAATGACTCTTCTGCTATGCAGACTAGTCTGCTGTTGGATGATATATCTGGAAAGTTGGTCAGACCAAGTTGGCTCTGATTACATGACCCCGACCTCTAACAAAATCAGTCAAAAAAAGATAGAAAAAAGGGAGAAAGCACAGAGCCGTGTATCTGAGCAAAGGCGAACAGCCGAGCCGAAAAAGCCTAATATTAATTTGGTTTTTTGGGGGAATTTCCTTTTCAGCTTCGGGTAGACCCTCAGGTTTTGGCATTCAGTAAAACCAAAGCCCGAATATTGCCAAAACAGCTAATTTCAGGTTTATTTTTCAGTTCGGGTTTATCAGCATGCACAACCCTAGAAGCAGATAAGTTCAGGACAGCTGAGTGATAAATAATTCTTCGCTCTTAGCCTTCACTGGTGTTCCTCATCCTGACAAATAACTGCTAGTCATCTAAAGCAAAGGGGCACAACTGGTCCTTCACCCTAGATTGGGAATTATTATTGAGTAGATATAAAAGATACAAATAGCCCTGATCTTGGAACAAAGTATTGAGGATTTCAGTTGAAACATGTGTCATTAGCTTTATGACTGCATCTTCTCCATCTCCTCCTCCTCCTCCTCCTCATCCCTCCTTTTCCCAAACACTGGCCTTCCCAGGCTCTGCCCCCAAATCTCTAAGAACTTCCCAAGCCTAAGCTGGCAACCCTACCCATATCATACTATCTTTTAGGCACCAGGCTAGGGTTGCCAGGTCCTTCCAGGCCACTGGCGGGGACTGGGGGGGCAGGGTTGGTAAACTCCTGGAGGTTTTGAGGTGGAGCCTGGGAAGGACAGGGACCTCAGTGGGGTACAATGCCCTACAGTCCACCCTCCAAAGCATCCATTTTCTCCAGGAGAACTGATCTCTGTAGTCTGGAGATTTCTAGGGGGGGCCCAGTTCCCACCTGAAGGCTGGCATCTCTACTCCCACCCTGTTTTTTCTTCTTCTTCTTTTGCTTAGTATCTAGAGTGTAGAAGCTCTCTTGTCGGAGGGGTGATGGCGAGGGAAACAGCCATGCATTAAAAGCCAACATATATGTGCCACAGGTGAGGGATGGTGGGGCAAGATTGCCAGATCCAGATTGAGAAACTCCTGGAGATTTAAGGGTGGAGCCTGGTGAGGACAGGGTCTTCAGTGGATTAGAATGACATAGAGTCCAGCCTCCAAAGCATCCAGTTTCTCCAGGAGAACTGATCTCTGTAGTCTGGAGATGAGCTGTAATTAACGGGGGGTCTCCAGGTCACACTTGGAGGCTGGCATCTCTACTCTCACCCTGGGTTTTTTGTTTGGTGTTCTTCTATTGCTTAATATCAAGGGTGTAAAGGCTCTCTGTTGGGAGCTAGCCCACTGCTTTGCCAAGTGAAGGTGTCCTCACCCACTCTGGTAAACTATTTCCATGGACTGGGCCCACTACAAAAAATGATCTAGCTATATCCATATGGACAGCCCTAAAGGATGGCACCTTAAGGAGAAAACTGTCCAAAGAAGATGACAGGCTCAGGGTAATAAACAGTTTGATAAGTATTTAATGTTTTCTGACAATATATTTATTCAGATTGAAATGTATGCCACCTGGGGTTTCCAGTTCTGCGTTGGGAAATTCCTGGAGATTTAGGGAGTAGAGTCAAGTCTGAGGAGGGTAGGGTTTAGGGAAAGGATGGGCCTCAGCAGGGTATGATAACATACAGTTCACCCTCCAAAGTAGCCATTTGCTCCAGGGGAGCTGATCTCTGTAATCTGGAGATCAGCTGTAATTCTGAGAGATCTCCAAGCCACTGTTGGAGGCTGGCAACCCTACAGCCATCTCAACGTTTTTAGCAAAATAGACCCTTGTCCATAGGTTTAAGTAATGATGCTTTTAAAAATTCACTATTCTATATTTCAATGTTATGCTGGATCAAAACCTGAATTCCCAGTGAAGAAAAAAAATTAAAATCAGCCCACGAAGTCACAGCGCAGTGAGTTTAAGTGCCATAATGTAAGTGTTGACGATTGAAACAAGTGGGCAAAATTTAATACTGGGCTGTTCTTAAGGCTTCCCAGAACAACTGCCTTGATAACACATAATAATCAATAACGAAGCAGTTTAAATTGCAATCCAGCCTTCTTGTATGAAAATGAAACTTTTGTTAGCTGCTGCATTCAACTTAATTGAAGAATCACTGAAAATTCCCATTCAGAAGGGGACTGTTATCCCGAGGAATGAAAACATTTATAAGGAACAGCTTGATGGCTGTATATCTCCTCTTTCTTTCTCATGCTAATTGCTCTCATGAAGAAGCTACAAATAGAAACGGAGATGAGGCTGCATCCCGTCTGACGCTCCACAAGTTTTAAAATTACTCTTTTGATGAACAAACATTTCCTGTGCAAAGCGCGTTAGAGTACTTATAGTAATTTTTATATCTTTTGTAAAGAATTTTCCAACGCCCATAATCCAAATATACTCTGATGTTCTCCTGAGAATGTTCGAGTTCTTCTCAACTTGTGTGTGAGCTTTGCTTCCTCATTGTGATAGTGAGAAGTTTTCTTGTTATGACTAGATATGCTTGGACTTGTGCCATTTTAGGTTATGTCCTGCTTGCCAGTTGTGAGCAGGGAGTCAATTTTTCAATGGATTGTTAGTCAGCCCATTTGTGGCTGTTTGACCAATTGTTTCACCATATTCCTCCCTAACAGTCAAGTACAGTGAAGCTGACTTTTCACACATACTTGTTCTCACACAGTCCTATTGAGTTCCATCCCCTCCCTTTCATTGTTGCTTCACTGAGCATACTTGAGAATTAGAGATATTGACAAATTGGGACCTGGAAGGACTTGTCAGCAACACTTCATTTCCCCCAGTATCCCCTACCTCATACTATTTCCTCTTTCTCTCCTCCTGATAGTCCCCATAGCCTCTCCTCTTTCTCTGCTTCCTTTTTGCCTTCCTATTCACAAAACTACCTTTCTTTTATCTGCTTTATTTATTTCATTTGTGCCCCATCTTTCTCTCCAGTGGGAGACCCAAAGCAGCTTACACAATTCTTCTCACCTCCATTTTATCCTCATAAAATTTATGTGTGGTGCATCAGGCTGAAGGGGGGGGGGTTAGCCCCCAAGGACACTCAGCTAGCTTCTACAGTTGAGTAGGGATTTGAACCTGGAACTCCCCATTCCTGGGTCTTTTATGCATGGTTAGTATGTCCCTGGTTTGCCCCTTTCTTGTCTCACACTTTTATAGCCTCAGATCGGAAAACCTTATGCATGGTGCTGCTTGTTGCAAAGAATGTCCCGGGCGTCTCAGGAGCACTGCATAATAACAAGCAGAAATCCGGAATCATCTGAGTCCCCGCCCCTTGAAAACACTGCTTTGTGATTGGCTTTGTGATTGGTAGTACTTACTGTGATAAAAAATGTCACTCGCCCCCTCCCCTTCCCCCCTTGTGAGTGACCATTTCACAGCCCATTTCACAAAATGGAGTACTTCAGAATCACCAAAATCACCAGTCAAAATCCATAAGCATTTGAGTCTGAGCTCTACTCCGAAAACAAAATGGGGAAAGGGAGTTTCTCTGTTCTTCCTTTGTGTCTGTGAACACTTCAGTGTTGAAACTGATGAGAAAAGACGCTATAGGGGGGAGTTCTCCATTCATCCCTGTGTCTGTGAACACTTCCTGAAACTGACTAGGAAAGGGATCTCCTTCTCTGGGAGCCCTTCCCCTTTTTTTTCCTGCTGCACTGATGCTATATCGATAGAGTGTCAAATCATCCAACATACTATTCAAAATTGCAGAGAAAGGAAACGGAGGCTAGGATTGGTCGAGTAAGTTACCCTCCCCAGGTAACTCATCACCCAAATGTGGGGGAGCAAGTGAGCGCACGATTCTAGCTTCTGCTGCCTTTTTCTGCCTTTTTTATTAGTATTTCGGATGATTTGACGACCTATCACTCTATTGATCTATTGATATACCATTAGAGCAGCTAAAAAAAAATGTGGAGGGCACCCAGAGAAGTAGTTGGCCACATGGCCACCTCTGTCTTCGGTATGGCTTCTCAGAGCATTGCATAGGGGATGGTTGAAGGCTGGCTGGCAGGAGGAGGAGTTTGAAGAGGGGTTGGAGAACAGGGCTGTATCGAGGTATGGGAAGATTGACCTATGGCTTAACTATGCACCTTCCAGTAACTGAGAGTAGCTTGGAACAAAACTTAAAAAGCTTGATAAAACAGAGATTGGAAAACCCAAAGAAGTCATGGGACGGAAACGAACTGAGCCCCCAGGGTGGCGAACACCATGCATAACCCCGATGGAGGACCGAGACACTCTCAGGAGAATTGTGAGACAAACCAACCATGCATAAACGACCCTAGTCTGACACTATAACCACTACATCACACTGGCTCTCAAACCTTCCCTCATTCTCTCTTCCTGACAGCCTCTCTCTGGGAAAAGTCTGACCAAGATGCAAAAGTAATGCAGTAGCAAGTCACTCAAGTGAGTTATATAGTGGCCACTGCTGGGCCTGGCCAAATTGAGCAACTTCTGTGGAGGCTACTGCTGGCCCAGGCTGGTTGCATGGCATTGAGTCATCTGGTAGTCACTGCCACAGCTGGGTGAATTACACAAACTGCATGGTAGCAAGTTGTTCAGTATTTGCTGCTGGGTCTGACTCTGATGAGCCCTCCCTCCAGGGAATTAGGGAGGCAAAGCAGGAATGGGCTTTTTGGGCTTGCTAGTATTTACCCAGTATTTCCCTGCTGCCTTTTACTGACAGAAACCAAGGTTAGGAGGCTGGCAATATTGTTGCAGTTGCCTAGCAACCTTCACAATGGCCACTGAGAGGGCATTCATCTCTTAAAATTTCAGGCACTGATTCTATTATTTTGAGAGGATATAACACCCCCCCTATTTTTATTTTTAGATTTCAGATTTTTGTGCAAATATGGGGCTTTACTCAGTCTTCTCTGTTCATGACCCCAGTCTTTGGATTTAAGTATCCACAGATGGGACCATGTTCAGAAATAGATACATTGATGATTGTCCTGTTTCTAAAGGAATACATAGTGTTTGTATGCAAGCAAGAGTGCAGAAGCAGCATATGCTATGTCTGTGTGTGTACCTATACACCCCACCATGCATGTAGGACTTGAAATTGAATGAAATTTCAGTAGCTGTGTACAGGACAATTTAGTCTTTCCTACTAAGACTGCCAGCAAAAACATTTTCTTACCTTATTATCAGTGCACCTGCCCACCTGGAAAGCATTCGGATCATTGAGCCATTTTGCACAAGCAACTGAGCAATTTATCAATTGGATAATGATTTTTCTTATTATCATCCAGTTGTGCTGGACCTGCAGGAAAAATACATGCCTCTGTTAAGGAATAAATCTTGTGCACTGGTGTCTTGAAAAAAACATGCAGACTTAGAAATGATATTATTCTGAGTAAGATAACAATTTTCAACGAATTGAAAATCTTAGTTTATTTTGTGAGGCAAAGACACTTGGTAAGTGCAGAGATTGTATTTTTTAAAAGCTGTTTGCAGTCTGTTTGAACTATGCATTTCAGACCAGATTTCACTGCCATATTTTCTAAATAAAATAACCTCTTAAAAGTTTCTATTGCCTAGGTGATGCATACCTGAGATCGCACCACCTCCCTTTGTTCTACCATTATTTTATTTCATTAAAAATTTATTTCCTCACAACAACAACCCTGTAAACTTTCCTTGCAAGCCTCCGGCTGCCTTATCTAATCTAAAAATGCACAGAGAAGAAAGGAGCTAATACTAAGTATAGCTAGTTTGAATTTCTCACTGAAGCTTTGGGGAGGAAAATTTGTGGGGGGGGGATCAGCATATTCATAAAGAAATTATATTTTTGTTAGTTTCTTTGTAGTTCTCAGTAACCAACACAGTTATGTGGTTTATGTGAGAGCCAAGCTACATGATACCATGAGAGCCAAGCTATATGATACTGGGGTTGCCAACCTCCCGGTGGGGCCTGAAGATCTCCTGGAATTACAGCTGCTCTCCATACCACAGAGATCAGCTGCTTTGGAAGGTGGACTCTAGCATTATATCCTGCAGATGTCCCTCCCCACTCTAAACCCTGCCCTCCCAAGGCTCGACTCCCCTCCCCCAATTTCCAGGAATTTCCCAACCCACCATTGGCAAGCCTACATGATACATGTTATTCTGTGGGGCTCCACATAAACCTGGATCTTGGGACTGGGTAAATGTGGAGCCTAACATTGGAGCAAATGGGGCCCCGCATTCATTTTGCACAGGAAAATGTCATGGGAGGGAATAAAGCTAGGCTATTATCCTTTCTCCTAATATCTACATTTCTGTGAGCCGATAATGGTTTTTTAAGTTGTGGGAGTGATTAATCTCCCAAGTCCCCACTTGCAGCCTGAAAAGAAATATTCCAGATATATTTTTACTACTACAGTGAGGACCAGGGCTGCTGAATTACTCACTCTCCAGGAAAGAAATCTCAGATGATCTTGCGATGAAATGGATTCCTGTCTCTTGAAAAACTTGGTAAGCTTTCAAGGGGTGTGCGTGGGTGTGGATGTGTGTTTAGAAGAATATACTTCCCGACTTTTCTTATACTGGGAAAACTGAAATTCATTCCAGTCTTCCCTCTGAAGTTATTCATTTCGATGAGGTACAGTATATGAAATGATACAATAAAAAATGTTATTAATCAAACCTATTCACCGAGGCTTTCCTTGCAACCATTGTTAGAAAGTGGAGAAGTACAGTATAGATCTGATTGCTTATTCCTGTCATCCTAGACTCTGAATATGGAACAGGTCCCTTCATTTTGCTGAAACAGATAAAATACAAATGAGATTTTTTAAAAATTCATTTTATGTTTAAAAACTGAGACTTTTTATGTTATTTCATAGAGACTATGGTTCTGACAGACCGTGTTGATGACTTGAGAGGGTTTTGATAGAATTCAAACTTGCTATTTTCCTATGGAAAACAGGAAGGGGATTAATAAACGAGTAAGCAATGACAGTAATGCAATACACCAAATACATGTTTGTATTTAGATTTTTTTTTTAAAATTTAGGAGCCTATATTCTCTGGCAGCTGGGTCATACTTAGAAAGGAGCTGTAGAGTACTGTTTACTAGAAATACTTGAAAATAAGCTTTTGTAATCTCTCACTGTTTCTAAATCTCTGCTATCTGGAGTCTCCGCAATGCTCCTTCCAATTCTGAGGCACTTTGGTCATAAGCAGTGTGTATTTGTCATGATTATAACTTGCATTTTTAAAGATACTTCTTCATGGATTACCCCCAGTATCACTGAAAGACTTAGAATATTTAGAGACTAACATATTCAGATTATAGGAAATGATTGTTGGTGCAAAGTACTACTGATACCCAAATTGGGGTTCAGGTTCATCTGCCTGATGCTGTTTTGAGACCAATTACAACATACACTTAGTGGAAGGAAAATAAAGTTTGCGTATAACATTTTATACCTTGATTAATTTGCCATTTCATTGGTTTGACAAAACATAACGTAACATGTTACATCTCATTTGCAAAACACCTCTTAATCTATAGTTGGTCATCAGTTTTGCTTATTTATTCTGTCTCCAATACCTGTTTCTTGTTCAACTTTCATAGAATCATAGAGTTGGAAGGGACCACCAGAGTCATCTAGTCCAACCCCCTGCACAATGCAGGACATTCACAACTACCTCCCCCCCACACCCCCTGTGACCCCTACTCCATGCCCAGAAGATGGCCAAGATGCCCTCCCTCTCATCATCTGCTTAAGGTAATAGAATCAGCATTGCTGACAGATGGCCATCTAGCTTCTGCTTAAAAACCTCCAGGGAAGGAGAGCTTACCATCTTCCGAGGAAGCCTGTTCCACTGAGGAACCACTCTAACTGTTACAAAATTCTTCCTAATGTCTAGACCAGGGGTGTCGAACTCATTTTTTAGGCGGGCCGGATATGACGTAAATGTTACTTGGTCGGGCCGGGCCATGTGCAGATAGATAGATAGATAGATAGATAGATAGATAGATAGATAGATAGATAGATAGATAGATAGATAGATAGATAGATAGATAGATAGATAGATAGATAGATAGGGAGGGAGGGAGGGAGGGAGGGAGGGAAAGAAAAAAGGGGGGACGGAGAGAGCGAGGGAAAGAAAGAAAGAAAGAAAGAAAGAAAGAAAGAAAGAAAGAAAGAAAGAAAGAAAGAAAGAAAGAAAGAAAGAAAGAAAGAAAAAGAAAAGGAGGGAGCTGTCAGGAGCAGGCCATGAGGATGGTATGCGATTGTGCTGCTTGCAGGTGCTGTTGTGCTATTCTGTCCAAGGCCAGTCTATGCCCCGTATTTAGTCTTCATAGATTCCCATACTGTGGGAATCACCAAGTGCTCCTTCCTGCCTCTGGGAGGGGGGTTGCCTGGGTTACCAGTTATCTCCTTTTGCTTTTCCATATATGCTATGCACCTTGCCTTTGCCCCGTACTAGTGTCCTTTTGAATATGGCTTCTGAAACCTGTTGATTCTAACCAATAAAACTGCTTTCGTGGATTTGCCGTCTGCTGAAATCTGTTTATGGGTTTGCCGCAGGGCTAGAGCTTACAGGAGCGAGGGAAATAAAGAAAGAGAGAGAGAGAGAGAGAGAGAGAGAGAGAGAGAGAGAGAGAAAGAAAGAAAGAAAGAAAGAAAGAAAGAAAGAAAGAAAGAAAGAAAGAAAGAAAGAAAGAAAGAAAGAAAGAAAAGAGGGAAGGAGGGAAGGAGATAGAGAAAGAAAGGGAGAGAAAGACAGAAAAAGAGGGAGAAAAGAGAAAAACCTTTCTCCCCCCACACCCGGCCACGCGAGCCTGCCCGCAGCCCCACGCGACCAGGCCCAAGACCCCACCCCACACCTGGCTGCGTGAACTGCCCCACAGCCCCGAGTGACCTGGCGAGGACCCTGCCCCACACCCAGCTGCGTGAGCCAGCGCATGGCCCTGAGCAACCGGGGAAAACCCCGCCCCATACCTGGCCGCACGAGCCAGCCCGCACCCCCTTGTGACCTGGCCGAAGACTCCGCCCCACACCCGGCCGCGCAAGCTGCCCCACAGCCCCAAGTGATCAGGCAAAGTCCCCACCCTGCAGCCCTGCACAAGCCACCCAAAGCCCCAGCCCTACACCCAGCCGCTCAAGTTGCCCCACGGCCCCACGCTAGCCGCCTGAACCCCCTGCCCCACACCTGGCTGCGCTCGCAGCCCGAAGGCCCCACCCCACCCCCAGCCACATGAGTGGCCCCGCATGAGCCACCTGAAGCCCTCGCCCCATACCCAGTCACGTGAGCCACCCAAAGACCCCGCCCCACACCCGGCTGCTCAAGTGGCCCCGCGGCCCCGAGTGACCGGGCAGAGCCCACACCCCACACCCAGTGGTGCGAGGCCGCCTGAAGACCCTGCCCCTCACCTGGCTGCGCGAGCTGGCCCGCAGCCGTGAGCGACCGGGCGAAGCCTTCCCCACTCCCTCCCAGGCCATGCACGGACCCCAAGAAGCCCAGAAAAGGCCGGGGGAGGGGGGAAAGGGGAACTAGGTGCCTTGGCTCCGCGGGCCGGATAAAAGCCCTCCAAGGGCTGGATCTGTCCTTCGGGCCACATGTTTGACACCCCTGGTCTAGACGAAAACTCTTGATTTAATTTCAACCCATTGGTTCTGGTCCGATCTTCTCGGTACCCTCCTCTATATGAGAGCCCTTCAAGTACTTGAAGATGGTTATCATATCCCCTCTCAGACTTCTCCTCTTCAGGCTAAACATACCCAGCTCCTTCAACCTTTCCTCATAGGACCTGGTCCCCAGACCAAGTGATACCATCACTTCACGTGATCGGGACAGTATACTTCTGTTGATACAGCCCAAGATCACATTTGCCTTTTTAGCTTCCGAGTCACACTGCTGACTCATGTTCAGTGTTTGGTCTACTAAGACCCCAAGATCCTTTTCACACACACTACTGCTCAGACAAGTCTGCCCCATCCTATAATTATGCATTTGATTTTTCCTCCCTAAATGCAGAACTTTACATTTTTCTTTGTTGAAGTGTATTTTATTTGTTTTAGCCCAATTCTCCAGCCTGTCAATATCATCCTGTATCCTGGCTCTGTCTTCTACTGTATTTGCTACCCCTCCCAATTTAGTATCATCTGCAAATTTAATAAACATCCTCTCTATTCCTTCATCCAAATAATTTATAAAGGTGTTGAACAACACAGGGCCCAGGGCAGATCCCTTCTCAGGCCTTTGCCTTTTTTGCTGGAGCAAAGGCTCTTGACATGAGTCAGGCCAGGTTCTGGCCACACGTCAAGTCCTTGGTTCTCATGCCTATGAACGTCTTTGTACAGTTTCGCTCATCCTGTTTTCTGCAGCTGTGGTAATGTTTAGTCTGTCTTCCTGGGAACCGCTTATCTCGAGGTTGCCTAGAAATGTTTACTTTTTCAGTCCATAATGTCTTAAGCATGTAACTTGCCAGTGTTACCCATTACTAGCCTCACCTGCCTGTAGGCAGTCAGTCCTTTAATCTGTCTTTTTGCTCCTAATAAAGTATTACCGCTTCAGAGCTACCTGCCTGGGTGAGTTTGCTTATGGAATGTTAGGGAGAGACGCCTGATACTGACATCCCTGAGGAACTCCACTAGTCATCTCTCTCCAAGTGGATGAGGAACCATTAACTAGCACTCTTTGGGTACGATCTGTTAACCAGTTGCAGATCCATCTAACAATAATAGGATCTAACCCACATTTTCCCAATTTGTCAACTAGAATACTATGTGGAACCTTATCAAAAGCCTTACTGAAATCAAGATAAACTAGGTCTACAGCATTCCCTGAACTAGCAACTTTCTCAAAAAAGGAGATAAAATTTGTCTGACTTTGTTATCTGACTAGCTGACTCATTCCCTTTGAAGTACCCATTACAGTAACTGGTACTCATTTCTACTTGTCCCCTTTTTCAGCTACCTCATCCTACTTCTTTCCTTTCTGTTCACACAAAGATTCCTCTTTTCTAGCCTGAATAAAGTTTTTTGCAACCATTAACCAATTCTAACATATCTTAATAAAGCATACCATATATGCACACAGCATTGATGTTTATAATAATTCTTAACATTTTACTACAAAATATTTTCTCATACTATCACTATGATGACTGCTGTTGCACCATCAAACTCTGCCCAAAGATCTAGATTCATTTTTAGATTTTTTTTATATATGTCTTGTTTTTTCTCCCCCGTGGACGCCCAAAGCTGCTTAGAGCTGCATTCTCCCCTCCTCCATTTTACACACACAGCAACCCTCTGCCAGCTCCAGGTTGGGAAATACCTGGAGATGTTGGGGGCAGAGCCTGAGGAGAGTGTGGTTTGGGGAGGGGAAGGGCTTCAGTGTCATAGAGTCCAATTGCCAAAGTGGCCATTTTCTCCAGGTGAACTGATCTGTATTGGCTGGAGATCAGTTGCAATAGCAGGAGATCTCCAGCTGGCAACCCTACCTCTGAGGAAGGTTAGGCTGAGAGAAAGTGACTGGCCCAAGGTGTCCACAAGCTTTCATAGCAGAGTGGAGATTCGAACCTGGGTTTCCCAGGTCCTAGTCTGACACTTTGATCACTACAGTAGTCACTTCTGGTAGATGTACCATTGTGGTAATTAACTAAGTTTTTATTGGTGGTGGTGGAAAGTGCCGTCAAGTCACTGCTGATTTATGGCGACTCTGTAGGGTTTTCAGTGCAAGAGACATTCAGAGGTGGTTTGCCATTGCCTGCCTCCTTGAGGGCTGAGAGAATTCAGAGAGAACTGTGACTGGCCCAAGGTCACCCAGAAGGCTTCATGAGGAGGAGTAGGGAAGCAAACCCAGTTCTTCAGATTTGAGTCCACCACTCTTAACGCTGGCTCTGAAGCCTCACCTACCTCACAAGGTGTCTGTTGTGGGGAGAGGATGGGAAGGAGAATGTAAGCCAGTTTGATTCTCCTTAAAAGGTAAACCAGCATATGAAAACAAACTGTTGTTGTTATTGTTGTTGTTATCATTATTATTATTTGATGAAACAAATTGGGAAGAGATTGAGCATAGAAACGGCTAAGGAGCAGGTGACCTACTTACATGCTATGATCATATAGATGTTTACAAGTCCAGTGATCCATCATGACTGTTCCTGGTGCCTGGGATGTCCACACCCCAGACTTACTGGCCAGAATTGAGGCCAAAGAGGGCTGCGAGGCCCAGGAGCCCACCTGTGCCTGCACCAGCCTCAGCGGGAGAGGCCAGCAATGCCAGCCTCTCCCCTCTGACACTTTGGCTGGCTCCAATATCATTTCCCCACACTATGACCATCTCTTGGAATCAGATTTTTCATGACCACAAAAAAGGACTGCTCACAGGATGTCATTTGCCACCAAAAGAAATGTTTTCCGTTCCTTGCTTTTCTTGCATTTAAGCCTTTTCCCTCCGTTTGGAAGCTCATTTGCATGGATGTCATGAAAAGCAACCCAGAACCGAAGGCAGCCCTCATACTTTGAGGTGCCATCCTGGAATCAGCTCTTTCCCCCAGTCCTCAGCAACACTGAATTTTTGAACCTGAAAACTGATGGACAGCTCAGCTCACAAATGCCTGGGGGATGGGGGTGACCCTTTAACGGGCCCATAAAATTGGATCCTCTGTCCCAAAGTTCACCAAACTTCGGTGACCATCTAAAGAGAATCCCTTGCAGCCAGTCTGCAAATCTGGGGACTCTACCTCCAAAAATGCCCCCCAGGAGCTTCAAAAAAAGTCCCCATAGACTATAAGGGCCTGAATTTTTCAGTAAACCCAAAAATAAGCTGAATATTGAAATTCACCAGTTTGGTTATTTGGCTTATTTCAGGTTTACCAGAAAAAAATCAGGCCCAATAAAACCAAACCTAAATTTTTCCTTTTTTTGTGTGTGTGCATAACTCTTCTGCTAGGCATCATTTATTTGCCATTGCAGCTACTATTTTTAAAGCATAATGGTGCCAATATGCACATTAAGTTGTCTGGTTGCAAAAGAACTTACACATTTTCTGGGCAGAATTTTTTTCCCCCTGGCAATGATGAAACCTCTGTGTAGAAAATGCCATATGTTTAAATGAATGGAAAGCACATTCTGGAATGAGCAGGAGGCTTCGCTTTGATACCTAAGGACACCACACGAAATCATCAAGGGGCTCATTCTATTCTCTTTGAGCTCTGACATGTTCTCAGATCTGCTATGAACCGAGGCATTCTACCTTCTGTTCCTCAGCCCATCATTTCAACGCAGTGCCAATTCAGATTGTTCCGTCTTTGAAGAAAGGATTTCCTCTCCCTGTGTATTCGCAGAATGTCTTGCGAAAGCAAGTCGTCTTCATTCACTCCGTAGATGTTACAGAATATTGTAGTGCAATTTGTGTATGTGTGTATATACATCCAGAAGTAATTTTGCACTTACAGACAACATTTTTTCATAAAACTAAAAAAAAATCAAAGATCTTCTTCTTCCCATATGCAGTTATATCTATAGCCTGTCCAAAACAAAGCTTTCATATTACAGTTTGATGAAAACATCCAGTGCTGTTTAGAGACAAAAAGTTTGTTCTGAAAAATTACAAAAAGAAGCTATTACATGGTTTTTTTTGTTTTTGTTTTTTTGCATTTTTTCCCTATTTCTGTGCTTTGTATAAACCTGTGGGGAGAGTGTAAAACTAAGGGTAAATTGTGAAGAGCTGTGCTGGTCTATGACTGTTTTTTAATAAAGCTTGATTGATTGATTGATTGATTGACTGTGCCTTCATTTTGGTACACAAAGCTAACTTTTCTTATCACAGTGAAACATTACAACTATTTTACAAGCGTTACTCAGGCTCCCAGTTTGTTTCTGAGTGCAATTCAGAGTGCTGATTCTCATCTATAAAACTCTGAAAGGCCTGAGCCCAGGATTTCTGAAGACCGTAGGGCCTCTAGGGTTAGCAACCTTCAGGTGTGGCCTAGAGCTTTCTTGCAATTACAACTGATTGCCAGACTACTGCAGAAGTTGACTCCATGACATTCTGTCCTGCTGAGATCCCTCCACTCCCCTAACTCCCCTAATCTCTAGGATTCTTCACCTAGGGCAGTGAGATTGATGATGACGAGAGATGGTCCGACATTTTCTGATATAGTCCGACATTCTCTTTCCTTGGAAGGTCAGCCTGGTACCCACTGGTGTTTGGGCATCTGCCAAATGCCTACTTATTTGTCGATTCCCGTTTGCTGTGCCCAATATGGTGTAATTAGTTGTTATTAATTTGTTGTTGTTGTTGTTTTTCCTATGCTACTATTGTAGTGATATCTTTACAGGGATTTTATTGGTTCTTGTAGGTTATCCGGGCTGTGTAACCGTGGTCTTGGTATTTTCTTTCCTGACGTTTCGCCAGCAGCTGTGGCAGGCATCTTCAGAGGAGTAACACTGAAGGACAGTGTCTCTCCTTCTAAAAAGGATCTTTTTAGATCAGTGTCTAAAAGGGATTTTATTGTTTGTTTTTGTAGGATTTCCACCAGCTTTCACTTCATTAGGACAGTTTGTGTGTGGGTGGAAGGTGGGATACAAGTAACGGTGGGATACACATATTGAGAGCCAGCAGGTGTAGTGGTTAAGAGCAGTGGTTTGGAGTGATGGACTCTGGAGAACTGGGTTTGATTCTCCACTCATCCACATGAGGAGCAGACTCTAATCTGGTGAACAAGGTTGGTTTCCCCACCCCTCCATATGAAGCCAGCTGGGTGACCTTGGGCTAGTCACAGCTCTCTTAGAGCTCTCTCAGCCCCACCTACCTCACAGGGTGTCTGTTGTGGGGAGGGGAAGGGAAGGTGATTGTAAGCCTGTTGTCAGGCTCAGGTGCCTGTCCCTAGCATCCCGTAAGCAAACTCATCCAGGCTGGCAGCTCTAAAGCAGTAATACTTTATTAGGAGCAATAGAACAGATAAAAGAAACTGACTGTCTACAAACAGGTAAGGCTTGTAATGAGGAAACATTGGTAGGTTACATGGTTTAAAAGCAATGCAGGCTTTGGAAGTAAACTCGAGCAAGCAATCCCGAGATAAGCAGTTCCCAGGAAGAAAGACTAAACAGCGGCCCAACATCTGCGGATCTGAGCAAAACAGGATGGGGGATACTATATACAGAGTTTACAGGCATGAGAACTGAAGACTTGACACGTAGCCAAGCACTGGCCTAACTCAGGTCAACAGCCTACACTCTTGTTAGAGAGCAAGGCCTGACACCTGTTTGATTCTTCCTTAAGTGGTAGAGAAAGTCGGTGTATAAAAACCAACTCTTCTTCTTCTTAATAAATAAGTACTGGTCACATTGGAGGAGAGGCAGTCTTTATGCTGTAAAGAAGTTTTTGGGAGCTCTTTGCCTTATCAGGATGTTTTCTAGTGTTCAGCTTCCAGCAGTTCAGGTGTGATCAGGAGGCTACTTCGTGCCCCGCTTATTTTACTACCACCCAGTAGGGGTGTGGACTGAGAAAAAATGTTATGTTGGATCCAAGCTTTGGAGTGGGCTCTTAATTTTTATTGGCGCAATGCCGCAATAAATAAATAAAATAAATGCTTTGGAGTGGGGAAAAATTTCTTATTGTGATTGCTTATTTTTGGGTATGACATTAAAGTTTTGGTATTCAAATCTGTGTTTCGGGGTTCAGAACCATTATTTCAATGAGAATGTATATGAGGGTCTGATGCAGTTGTTTACAAGGATGATACCCCCATATTTGTGTTGAACAAACTCTTCCTCTAAACTAAAGTCCCACCAAATTTCAAGTGAATTGAAAGAAGGGGGTCAATTTGACAGACCCCAGTTTAGATGCCTCTTGGCACAGACTCAGTTCTATCCATTGGTTCCTAAAATGCCAGTCAAAGCATCCTAGTAGGAGAATTCTGGCTGGCCATGGCATTGGGAAAAAAACCTGCTACATCCTACTCTTACATTGACTAACTGACAATAAAAAAATGCTTACCTTTCCACAGAAAACTCTGCATTTGCCATCTTTCCTCATTGAGTCCTATCCCCCCCCCTTTAATAAGGCAAAAGTGGCTTCCTTTGCAACCCCCCTGTCTAATTCTGTTGGTTTGCCATTATGAAGATGTGGTAAAATGAATAACAGTTGGGAACAATGGGAGAGGCAGGATTTTGGGGGGCATAGCCTGAGGAAGGTGGGGTTTAGGGAGGGGAGGGACTTCAGTGCCATAGATTCCAATTGCCAAAGCAGCCATTTCCTCCAGGTGATCTCTATCGGATGGAGATCAGTTGTAATAGCAGGAGCTCTCCAGCTAGTACTTGGAGGTTGGCAACCCTATCCCTGGGAGTAGCATAAGTGTTCTGGGACCAGAATGACAGAACACTTCTGCTATCCCCAGGGGCTTTCATTCAAGTCTCAGAACACTTATGCTACCCCTGAAAGACCCTCATTCTATGCTAGGGACTGTTATTGCAGTCCCAGAGCACAGTCAGTGTGGTGTAGTAGTTAAGAGTGGAAGACTCTAATCTGGAGAACCGGGTTTGTTTCCCCTCTTCTACACTTGAAGAAGAAGGGAAGGAGAGTGTAAGCCGGTTTGATTCTCCTTAAAAGGTAGAGAAAATTGGCATATAAAAGCCAACTCCTCCTCCTCCTCCACTACTACTACTACCTGGTCCAAAAGACCATCATTCCCCTCTGGGGCTGTCATTCCAAGCCCAGGGCAGGTCTCTCTACATTCCTTCTGCATTTTTGTTGCATCTGTAATGTATTATTACATTTGAGCACATGCAAGTTAATTGGCATTCTCAGGTCTCATTATATCCAGTGGGCTCTCAGGAATTTTCCATTGTTCCCTATGGGCATTCTTGTCAGTTGTTTTAGTACATCACATGAACACATGAAGCTGCGTTATACTGCATCAGACCCTTGGTCCATCAAAGTCAGTATTATCTACTCAGACCGGCAGCGGCTGCCTAGGGTCTCAGGTAGAGGTCTTTCACATCACCTACTTGCTTAGTCCCTTTAACTGGAGATGCTGGGAATTGAACCTGGTACCTTCTGCAATCCCACCCCAGCTCTCTATTTACCCAGTGTCATGAGCCGCAGGGAGGCAGAAAAGGCAGAATTACTTCAAACATAGTTCCTTCAAACTATGGTTGCTCAAGTGTACCCTTCCTGCTTGAAAAGATGTACCCACACTAAAGCTACAGTTATTTTGTTCTGCTGTTGTTCCATTGAGGTTTGTGACAGTATCATCCACTGAACAGCAAAGGAAGGGTGATTATTTTTCTCCCTCCCAATACTATTAAACAGGAAAATATGTTTTGACCAATTTTGGCCAATAAACCAAAGCTCCACAAGCTAATTGGTGGGGCAGATGTTTTGTCTCTTATTGAAGAATCTGCAGAACGACTCCAAAAAGATGGAAAGAGCTGCAGGTTGTCATAGAGATCGCAACTAGCAAAGAAAAAAGGACCGCTCTGATCTGGAGGGACTGAAAAGAAGCAATGCTGTGCCGCTAACTAATGAAGACTGACATTATTGTAAAAGCTAAGACATTCTGGGTACAGTTTGTCAAGCAAAGAAAAAATGTACCTGATACACTTTGCAAGCCCCCCCCCCCACATTCTCAAATTGCAAAACCATCAAAATGATAGGCAAATACATTCTAATTTCTTACCGCTTACATAATTTACTGTGTGAGACAGTATTTAAAAAACTGCCATTTTGTTAGTTGTCCTAGCAAATCCTGTGACTGAGGCTGCATTCAGACATCACAAGTAACCATGGATGAGGAACAAATATATGCCTGGACCCATCTAGTTCTAGTCTCAAACCTCCCTTCTTGTACAGAGAATGACACTGAACTGAACCCATGACTTATTAATGCTGGTGCAGAAGTCCAGTAGTCTGTTCACACAGTGGCCAGCTATGTGCCTCTAGGAAGTCCACAAGACAGACAACTGCAGCAGCACCCTGCCTGTGTTCCACAGCACCTAATATAATAGGCATGCTCCTCTGAGACTGTAGGGAGGAAAGGGGGATAGAAATACCTGTACAAAAGATTTCCATTTGGTTCTGCAATTACCAAGGACTTTAATGCAGGGACGTTTCCCCACAATCACCTCCACAGACTGTTTCGGGGCTTCCTTTTGATTATGCATGCCTTTTCCACCCGTCAGAGGTCGCCTCTCTTTCCCCATGCATTTTACCCATGTTTTCCAGATGCTGTTTTAGCCAAAATCTGAAAAATGTGGGCAAATCATGGGGGGAGAGTGAGGCGACTTCCCATAGGCGGAAAAGGCATGCATAATCAAAAGGAAGCCCTGAAGCAGTCATTGGGGGTGACTGTGGGGAAATGTCCCTTCATAAAAGGCCCAAGAAAGCTTTGGGTTTGTGCCAACTCTATAAATCATTCTGTCTCCTCTAGAAAATGCAGTTTCAGCTCACATTCCAGTGAGGGCAGAATGCTGTCCTGTCTTTGAGTCACTCATCCTTCATTTCTGGCTTCTTCTTTGGAACACCTGAAGTGACATATAGGATGTTTACTCTGAAGCTTCATAGAATGTGCGGGCTTTATGGAATCTTGCTGGGTTTGGCATACGCTTAAGCAGCTTTGTAAATGTTCATCATCTGTCCAGCTAACAATTCAGCCCACACTTCACATTCGATCATGCAACTAAACAGTTTTGGTATGCTGGGGTAAAGTTCGGATTTTGTTGCATACGCAATGCAAAATGAACAAAGATATGCGATCACCCTCTCCTTTTGGATCACACTTCATCCACCAATTGTGAACAGCAGTGCTGAACAATTGGGGGTGGGGGGGAGTGAAATGATATGTGGGTGTGTATCCTTGTTCCTGCTTCTCTGTATTCTCTGTTCTCTGTATTCTCTGTTCTCTTGCTCCTGCCTTCATCCACCTTCTTTGTGTTCAATGAGAGAAGAATCTTGGGATCACGTCTGCAAGATAACAGGTCTAAGCTTCTGTTTCCCACCCTGTTACAGGTATTTAAGACTGGGGTGTGGCCCACAAGCCAAAGAGTAAGAATGAAGGGGCTCTTGGCCCTCAGTTTGCAGCCTGGGAACTTGAGTGACAAGAAGAAGAAGAGTTGGTTTTTATACCCTGCTTTTCTCTACTGAATGGAGTCTCAAAACAGCTTACAATTGCCTTCCTCTCTCCCAAAAGGCACCTTGTGAGGTAAGTGGGGCTGAGAGAGTTCTGAGAGAACTGTGACTGGCCTGAGGTCACCCAGCAGGCTTCATGTGGAGGAGTGGGGAATCAAACCCAGTTCTCCAGATTAGAGTCCATCACTGTTAACCATTACATCACTCTGGCTCTTGCTGAGCTCACCCAGTGGATGCCAGATCAGGAGTGGAAGTTGTTCTATATGTGTTGGTTTTCCTTTCGTGTGAATTATAATTTTGTGTTTCTTTGGTCTTTTATGGGAGTTTTACCTAGGGTTCGAGTAGGGTTGCCAACCTCCAGGTACTAGCTGGAGATCTCCTGCTATTACAAATGATCACCAGCCGATAAAGATCACTTCATCTGGAGAAAATGGCCGCTTTGGCAATTGGACTCTATGGCATTGTAGTCCCTCCCTTCCCCAAACCCCACCCTCCTCAGGCTCCATCCCAAAAACCTCTCACCAGTGGTGAAGAGGGGGCCTGGCAACCCTAGGTTCAAGGCTGTCTTGACCCCCACTTTTCTGTTCTGAATCCTAAAAATGTGATGCATGTTGTTGTTGCATGTTGACTTGGAGTTTCCGGAGTACTGCAGAAATCCGGAAGCATCTCAGTCCCTGCCCTTTGAAAACACTGTAATTGGCTGTAGTGCTTACTGTGAGAAAAACATCACCCTCCACCCCCCACCCTCTTCCACACTTGGGCTTATTCATGGAAATGGGGATGATTTGACCCAGGTTGACCTCAGGGAAGATCGATTAATTGCATCACAACAGGATCAGGAAGACACAGACATTGTGTGGGCTGGGCACAAGGTCATCTCTAAGGGATGGAAAAATCATGCATAACCCCAACGAAAACCTGAGCTGGATCGGGGAAGAAAATAAGTCAAAGTGCCCATGCATAGAAGACCTTTGTAAGCCACTTTGAGCCCCCAGTAGGGAGGGAAGTGGGATAGAAATATTTAAATATATAAATATATAATTTAAAACTCAAAATAAAAAGAGCTGTTTATAACTGGGGTGGGGGGGGAAGGAGTTACATAGTCTCTGTGCTTGACTGTCTTCTAGTGTGGTTTGCCCATACTTCACCATGGCTCCCCTCTCCTGCATCTGTTCACCCAAATATATCTGACAAGAAATCAATTTACAAATGAAGTGGTTTCTCAATCCTGCTGGGATGGGGGGTGGGCGCCATGATTTGTCACTCCATTATTCCAGCCTTGTCCATTTTAACTCCCTGCAGGACTCCGAAAGCAAAACGTGCTCATGTTCCTTTCTGCTAATGGGATTTATGCATTCTTGTATTACAGCCTGGGAACTGTAATTCAATCCAGTCAGTTTGGAGCATGTGCCAGCATAACGAATGCTACTGACTGAGGAATGCCATGAACTGTGCAGCACATACATGCCAACAGAGATAATTTTCAGTGATGCAGGACTCTGTCTATGATGATGACTCTGAAGCACACATGTTAGGGTTGCCAGGTTTCCCTTAGTCACCCGCAGGGGATGGGGGGGGGTAATGGTTGCCAGATGTAGGTTGGGAGACTCCTGGAGATTTGGGGAAGGAACCTGGGGACAGGGATCTCAGTGATGTATACTGTCATAGAGTCCACCCTCCAAAGCATCCATTTTCTCCAGGGAAACGGAATGAATTTATTTTTACAGTCTTAGCCAGAACACATCAACCAAGTTACAAACCTATAAGTAAATAAAATAATCTCTTTGTAATAGGAAATATGAAATATTTTTTTAAAATTAAATAAATAATTTACCAGTTCAGATTAGTCGTTATTAGCATTGATCTTTTCCACACGGATCTTAATTAACATGGAGCAGAATTTGGCTACTTGAGAAAGGTCCAGGGGAACTGATCTCTGTCATCTGGAGATGAGCTGTAATTCCAGGGGATCCATAGGTCCCACCTGGTGGCTGGCATCCCTACATGTAATCCATGTAATGATCAAGTAGACTCCCTAATTTTCAAAATAATATTCCATGAAATAAATATATCACTCCCTGGATAAAACAGCTAAAGACACTTTCTGAGAAGCAGAAACTGTGTTATCTGCTGTCAAGCAGATCGGTAAATTGTGTGGGAGATGTGGCAACGTTTCTCTTTATAGTGTCAAGAAAAAATAATTTTAATTTCTCCCTTTTTAAATTGTGAAATGGTAGATGAATAGCCAATGGCTGCTAAATTTAGGGAAAGAGCAATCCACGTAAGACAGTAGGTTTGTGTGTATGCACCAACAGCAAGCACCCATCTGACAGGAACTGCAGGGATTTGAAGTTAGGGCTCTGAGACTGGAAGTTCTGCTTCCTCCCGGGAATGGGCCCCTGAAACTGCAGGGTGAACCTGTTCCATGGGAAGTTTAAAACAAACAATCAAACAATCAATCAAACAAGAACAACCCATGAGGCTCATAGAGGTTGCACCCATGAAGCAGCAGGCAGTTATAAAAGCCCAAGGAAGGTTGGGTATCCCCGTCATCATTAAGGTGTTCAAACAAAATGTCCATCTTGACATAAAAATGGACGCTGCAAACTCAGTTTGAGTGTTGCTTGCTTTGTTCATTTGTTTTTGCAAAAATCACAGGCACCTTGAAAATGAAACAGTCCAATGCCTGGAGCAGCCTTACACTGAATCAGACATTGGACCATCATGCTCAGCATTGCCTAGTCTGACTGGCAGCAGCTGACCCCCACATAGAGGTCTTTCAAGCACCTGTTACCTGATCCTTTTAACTGGAAATGCCAAGAATTGAACCTGGTACATTCTGCATCCAAAGCACAAGCTCTGCCACAAAGCCATGGCGCCACCTTTCCCCAGTTGCCAGACCTCCTTCACCAAACTCTCTACTCTGTCAATATTCTTGACATGCTATTGGACTAATTTAACTTAAAGATTTAATGAGTACTGGTGGGTTTACCTATTATTTTAGTTATACACTATATACCGTATTTTCCTGTGTATAAGACAACCCTTTTTTAAAAAAATATTTAGAAAGAAATTGGGGGTCGTCTTATACATGGAAGGTCACTCTCTTCCCCGGCCTTCCCAGGGTCCCCGCTCTCTTCCCCACATGTCAGCTGATGGGTGGAGAAGAGAGCAGGCAGAAAAGAGACTGGTGGCTCTGGCCAGCCAGCAACCAGCCGTCCCAGGGTCCCCGATCTCTTCTCCACCCATATTTTTCCATACGCCCCCATGTGTAAGACGACCCCTGATTTCTTAATTTTGGGTTAAAAAATATAGGGGTTGTCTTATACGTGGGGGCATCTTATACACAGAAAAATACAGTAAGTTAATATATAAGTTTCTTCAGTTATAAGTTAAGGAAGCTGAAATACCTCTGAATAAGTTTAAACAAGAAACTTGTGAAGTAAAAGGAACACATTGTCGAAGGCTTTCACGGTCAGAGTTCATCGGTTCTTATAGGTTATCCGGGCTGTGTGACCACGGTCACGCAGCCCGGATAACCTACAAGAACCGATAAAAGGAACAGTTTAGATTTTCTATGACTGGGATGTTTTCCATACTAATCTTCTTTTCACTCACAATTATTCCTAAACAGGCTTTTAATTTCTGGATGGTACATTTCGATTATGAAAGTGCTATTTTTTAAAACATTTTTTTTAAAAAGGTTATATTTGATTCCTTGCCAAATGTAGCCTAGTGAACATCCCCCCCCCCCCAATAATGGTGGTGGAAAATGGTGTCAAGTTGCAGCTGACATGGTGATCCTGTAGAGTTTTCAAAACAGGAACAGAGGTGGTTTCCCAATACCTTCCTCTGTAGAGCCTTCCTTGGTGGTCTCCCATCCAAGTACTAACCAGGGCCAACATTGCTTACAGCACATTCCTGAGGCTGCAGGCATTGCACTGCAGCGGGGAGAGATGCAGCAGTGGTGCAGCTGGTAGGCCTCCTAAGGGGCTTGGCAGCGGCATGCACTGCCACGGAAAATAAAAGCGAAAATAGAAGGGAGAGGGCGAGGTATGGGGTGGTGGTAGCACTGAGCCGCCATGGTGCAGGCTGATCCCAGCCATGGCCGTCAGAAGGTTGGGGTGGGGAGGGTGGAGGTGGGGGTGGGGCCAGGGCGGGAGTGGAAGGTCAGGATAAGTTTGGGGGAGATCAGGAGTTATTTTGCCATGAAGGTCAACTGCGGCGGAAATATGGGGCACTGTATAACCAGAATAGGCACCCCCCCAAGGGTCACCACCCTGATCTCCAGTCGCACCCAAGCACCACACTTCCCTTGTCATTTCCGCCAGGGTACCTCCTGTGAAGTCGCCGGGAGCAATCTTCCAGTCCCACCTGTGTCTCCTCTTCTCTGGGGCAACCCTGGCCAGCCCGCAAATGGTCCACCTGTTAGCAGCTCTGGACTTGGGGGTGGCTCGCGGGTGGTGGCACCGTCGCCAGGGCCACAGGTACAGGAGGTGTGTCACAGGTACAGGAAGTGTGTCAGCACCCTGTGGCTCTTGCACAGCGAGGGCCTGGACCGCTTCCATCTGCACAGGGCAGTCATCCACATCTTCCGTGAGGAGGTGGCCACCTCTTGCCAGGGTCTTATTCTAGGACCATCCCTGTCCTGCACAAAGTGCTCTTGTCTCAGCGATTCCTGGCCACAGGCAGCTTCCAGGGAGTGCTAGTTGATGTCCTGGAGGATTCCCCCTCCTCAGCATGGCTCTGCCCCCTTGTCTTCCTGGAAGCCATGGTCACCAACTTCGACTGCCATGTCCACTTCCCCACCATGGAGGCATGACCGCTCCCTATTTGGCCAACCTTCCAGACCCTCCTCGCCTTCCCCAATGTCATAGGCATCACTGACTGCACCAGCATTGCTCTCCTGGCCCCCCACCAGGACCCACACCTCTTCCTGACCTGCCAGTGCCTCTACAGCTGGCAGCTATGGATGCATGAGTGGGCGCACCCGCCACCCACCACCTCCCAGCCACCAAAGGACGAGCAGCTACCAAAGGGCTCCACCTCCATGCAAATGTCCCCAAGGGTGGCTGGGAGCTGCCAGCACTGCAACGCTGAGCTATGCCCTCTCAACCCCCCTTCTCAGTCCGGAGTCACAGTGGGAGCTGGACAGCCTCTGAACCTAAGCCTCCCAAGGCTCCAGCCACCAAGCACTATCCACTATGCATGAGGCAGCAGAAACGCCCCTTCCATGGGCACCCACAACCCTCCCACGGGTCCAGGGGTACTGTGTGTGGTGTGGTGCCACGCCACCCTCCCACCGTTCCCCTGCCACCAAGTAAAGAGTCAGGAGAAGCTGTCTTCAGTGAGGCACTGAGGGGTGGGAAGATGGTGCTGGTCTGGGTGCCTGCTGAGATGAGCACAGCCCCTCCATCCTCTCGGCCGATGGCAGTCAGGCAGCCATGGAGCCACCATCACTCCTTGGTGGGTGGGGACTCCATTGGCTGGCTGGCGTCTTCGTTGCAGGTCACGTGCTGAAATAAAGAAGAAAGATGGATTAATGATTCACCCTGACTATTTCTAATTTAATTATATAGTTGGGTCATCTTCATAATTAAAGTGACTGCAATTGTATCTATTGTTATACGAATTATCAACTATGTGTAAATTGTTCATTATTTTTCTGCCCGCTATTTCTTAAACTAAATATATATGTAAGTATTAATAAATCAGATTAAAATTCTTAACCCATATGATCATAATACAGTCTCTGATTTTTCTCCCGCTCTTCCACTATTATTTAAATTATCTATTATGAATAAATTGTTAGTTTTTCTGTCCATTGTCTAATATTTGTTTCTTAATTCATTTTACGTATTCCATAACATTCTTAATACAGTGATGAGCAGAGTCTTGTAAATGCATGTCGATTCTGTCCCCCATATTATTTTCCCCATTTCCAGTTTGTTGAGTTGCAGTGTCAAATGGGAATCCTGCCACCAATTGAGCATGAAATGAGCTTTTGATCACAGACATCGCAGAGGAGTGTATATTTTCTGGGGGAAATCTGGAAGTGATGTATGGTACTTCTAGGAATTGCCCAAAAAGCTATGGTTTTACCAGAGCATTTCTGTCAATTCCTAGAGCTATCCTGGGTTTTGCCCAGAAATGATATAGAAATGCAGCCAATGGATGTCACCTTTTCCCCTCTCCTGCTGCTCCTCGAAACCTTCCTCCCCCCGCATGTCCCTTCTCTGAACTCTCCTTCCAGTTTCCAGGCTCAGCCTTCTCTCATTCAAACTTCCCTCCTTTTGTTCAGCTTTCAGCTTCACACTCCTTTTTAAACTAACCCCTTTATGCATGCCATCTAATTCCCTCAGCATTACCAAGATGCCTGAGCCACACTGCTTTGTTAATTAAAATGGTGACATTCTCCTTTTTTGTTTTTCTTGTTCACCTCTTCGGCACTACGCTCCCTGTCGTAATGCTCTGTGCTTCGGCATGACAGCATTGTTCTCTTGTACAGTGTAATGAGTTTTCCGGGGGTGTTTGAGCTCTGGCAGTCCCACTGTGCTTTGGCAGTCCAGTAAGTAACAGGCACCCGGTGCATCAGCTAATTTGCAGAAGACAGATGCCCGTGGGCCACCTTCAAATTGGCACACCAGCGACAGAAAGCTGTCCTTTGCTGGATATTCTTTGCTCCATCTATTGTCTCTCGGTGGGCGAAGAATGTGAAAGACAATTAAGAAGCCTACATGCTTAGATTTCAAAAAAAGGAGGAACTAATGAAGCAAGGGGAGCTTCTTGCACATGTGAATGGGGTTGTCCTTGTTATTGACAAAAATGGCAAGCATATTTAAACAGGACCGAGGTGCACATTTTTTCCACATTTTTTTTCCACTCTCACTATTATCTCTCAGTCTGGCCTAGAAACTACAGGGAGTATGCAGAGCACGGGTCAGTGCCAGCATTTGTGACTCCAGGAGCACCAAGGACAACAGATGGTCTGGAGCCGATTCTGGAAATGGCACCACAATTATGGGGGCAGATAGGCAGACTGTGAGCTGGGCTTCACAACCGTCAACATTTCATGTTGTGGCTCTCGCTGAACAATTGTACAGACTACAGGTAGGAAATGAACAAGTTTAGCTGTTCAGCTGTTTGAGAGCCACCATGGTGTAGTGGTTAGGAACGGGGGACTGTAATCTGAAGAATTGGGTTTGATTCCCCACTCCTCCACATGAGCGGCGGAATCTAATATGGTGAACCAGGTTGGTCTCCTTATTCCTATACAAGAAGACTGCTGGGCAGGGTTGCCAAACTCCAGGTAGTGTCCAATAAGTAGAAATAAACTGTTCAATCTTATTTTTCTCAGTGGGACAGGGGGAGGGTGAAAGCTGTTTTATTTCTATCTCAAACATTGGATGAAGTCCTTCGTTCCCATATTGCAGATTGGACACCTGAGAGTGGTTTGCATTGCAACCACCCTGATGTATTTTCCAGGTTATTATCCCCACAGAGTAAAGTGGAGTGGTCCTCACAACTGCATAGCATTATTTCTGATGGCGAGACTGAAATAAGGGGTAAGGTTGACAAACGGTGGGTTACAATAACTCTCTAATGAAGGATTTAAGAATTGGCACTTACTTGATTTCAGTTCGTGAAATCCAGTATTCTGGATGGAGGTATCAATTTCAACATTACTCTGCATGAATGTGTTAGCAAGTTGCAGACAATTGGGTTGCATAGATGCAGATAGTTATTATAATGTGGTATACTGGTATTTCAAGTTAACTCATTTTGCTAACCGTGTCTGTGTGTTTACAAGCACAATCCTATGGCCATTTTGGACCACCTTCAAATGGAAGTGAACCCCCCACAGCAGAGGATTTTGGAGACACATTAATAAATCTAGGGATAGGCTGGTGTCATATTACATGGGTGTAACCTAGGAATCCCTGCCTCCAGGTGGGACCTGGGGATCCCCAGGAATTACAGTTCATCTCCAGACTACAGAGATCAGTTCCCCTGGAGAAAATGGATGTTTTGGAGGGTGGACACTGAGGCATTGCACCCCACTGAGGTCCCTGTCCTCCCCAGGCTCCATTCCCAAAAGTCCAGGAGCCTGGATATAGTGACCCTATCCCCCCCATCCCCCACTGGTGGCCAGGGGGAACCTGGCAACCTTAGAGTAACCCTAGTGCTGGCACAAAAATGTCAGTATTGGACCCAGAAATGAATGACATGCAAGGCATGCCAGTGGATAAGCAGGACTCAGCTGGCATCCCAAGCCCTATGGGCCCAGGTCTCACCCTTAATGCCAGCAAAAGAGGTGGCATCAGCATAGACACTAGGGTTGCCAGCCCTGGCTTCAGAAATTCCCAGAGATTTGGGGATGGTGCCTGGGGAGGGTATAATTTGGGGAGGGAAATGACTTCTGCAGGGATGGGATGCCATAGAGTCAACCCTCCGAAGCTGCCATTTTCTCCAGGGGAACTGATCTCTGTACCGTTTGAATCAGTTGTGACTAGGGTTGCCAGCTTCCAGGTACTAGCTGGAGATCTGGACTCTATGGCATTGAAGTCCCTCCCCTCCTCAAACCCCACCCTCCTCAGGAGGGTTGTGTGGAGAGGAAGGGAAGGTGATTGTTAGTTGCTTTGAGACTCCTTAAAGGTAGAGAAAAGTGAGGTATAAAAAACAACTCTTCTTCTTCTTCTTCTTCCTTGCTTACATGTAGACACACAGTGCTTTTAGTCCTCTAAGGGTCAAGCTACACAATCTGATTTCGAAGAAGAGTTGTTTTTTATATGCTGACTTTCTCTACCACTTAAGGACGAATCAAACCTGCTTACAATCGCCTACCCTTCTCCTCCCCACAACAGACACCCTGTGAGGTAGGCGAGTCTGAGAAGGCCCTAAGAGAATTGTGACTGGTCAGGTCCAGAATCTGTATGGTACTGCAGGTGCACTGCCAAAACCGTGGCTAATAACTCCCCCCCCCCCCAAGGCCATTTCTGCTCAGGAAAATGGTGTGGGGGGGGGGCTGCAGCCCCTCCTCCCCTCACACTTCTGTCTCAAGCTGAATCAGGCCCCCCCAGACCTCTAAAATGCCATTCCCTGCAGCTGCTATATAGCTGTGTGGAAAGCCCCAACTATTTAGAAATGGTATTGCGTAGCTTGGTCGTCAGAGTGTAGAACAACAAAATCGCAGATAAAGCAGGAAACGAGCGGGGCACGTGTTCATCTTTCTATCTCCATGGCTGCAGCTTGTTGAATTCTATAGGCCTGCCTTGTTTGGATTGCTAATTCTGCTGTTTTCTTGTTCTTAGGTTTTCTTGGGTATCCAAAAAGAATTGCCCAGAGACCTCACAAGGTTTATTACGTGATGTCTACACATAAGAAGTGCAGCAGAGTAAGAGATTTTAAAATCACATTTTGCTTCTTCCGTCGCAAACAAAGAAAAGCATTTCCAGGGTCAGAGTCAACAAAGCAGGCTTCTAAAACAACTTCAGTTCATATGCTAGCAGCAATGTTGAGTAGGATTCATTACCAGGCATAGGAATAGGGCTCCCAACCTCCAGGCAGTGGCTGGAGCTCTCTCGCTATTACAACTGATCTCCAGGCGACAGAGATCAGTTCTCCAGTTCCCCTGGAGAAAAGGGCTGCTTTGGAAGGTGGACTCTATGACATTATGCATCATTGAAGTCCCTTCCCTCCCCAAACCCCACCCTATTCTGGCTCCACCCCCAAAATCTCCAGGTATTTCCCAACACAGAGCTGGCAACCCTACATAGGAAGCTGTGATTCAAAGTGCACTGTGGCTTTATTGCAGATTTAGTACTTTGTGCCCCATTCCCTTGAATGTCAGCAGGGCTGCCCCATATATCATGACAAAACAAATCACTTGGCTGGCTGTTCCATTGATTTATAATTAAAGAATCCACATATCCATCCACCTTTCCATTTGTTGCAAACATAACTCGTGAGAAATAAAACCAGGAATTTCAAAATTGGCCAATGGCTTCAAGATGATTGTGGGAGTTCTATGGCCAAAAATGAAAGGCATCAAAACATCCTGGCCCAGGTTATCTCCTGTCAGCCTCCCTCATAACATTTGCAATGGACGCTAAGCTAAATTCTAACTTATCTTCTTCATTTATTACCATTAAGGCAGATTACCATTCTATTATCATGTATGTAAAGGGTGGAGGTGGGAAAGCATCCTTTTACTACTTTGATAGATTATGGGGAATTATCAATCCCCCTTTCCGTTCATAATATTAACAAAGGTTTGCTGCTATACTACTATTTAATATTTTCTACATTACCAACCATGATGGATGTGAAGGAGTTGAGACCAAGACTGAAAAATAAGTGAGAATAGAGCAAAATGAATGAGGAGGGAATTGTGGACATGAGGAACAGAAATTAAGGAAAAGACAATACAAGATTTGTTAAAAATATTTTTGCTACAACACACTAAGAGGGCTGCCCCTTTGCAAGATCTGGCTGTACAGACAAAACTATGGAGCTGGATGGAACTCAAGGAAGAGGGAAACCATAGACTGCTGAAGATAGTGACCTTCTTAGGAGGCTGCACTCTAGCTTGTGCTGGCTGGTTTTGCCTTACTCTGGTGCTGGCTTGGCTGATGGGTTTAGCAAGACCTGAGAAGCAAGGGTTTTCCTCAGCCTTATAGTAAACTTTGCAGAAAGGTCTGGCCAGTAGAGACAGAGCTAGTGTTCTTTACTGTAGTCTGCCTTCCCTGTGCCCCAGAGGCTGCAGTGCAGAACTACATCAAAGGTAAAGGTAGTCCCCTGTGCAAGCACCGGGTCATTACTGATCCATGGGGTGACGTCACATCACAACGTTTACTACGCAGACTATGGCCATTAATGCATGGGTGTTTTCTCCCTCTTTTCTCCCGGGAATGCAGCGAATTGGCGAGGTCCCCACGCACGTGCTTTCCACAAGGGTGCATTTACCCCTCTGTCTTTCACTACATTACTGGGAGAACTAATTCCTCTGTTATTGCAACTTAAATAAAAGTTGTGCAACAGAGGAAGGAGCTCGCCTAGGCATGCCGGGCACCTGGATCGACTCCCCACCAGGAGACCTCTGGGCCCCGACAGCAGTGGCGGTGGTGGCTCCTTTCCCTGCCAGGAGGAAGGCACTACCTGGCCCCAGCGAGGAGAGCAGCAGCGGCGGCACCTGTTCCTCCCCCACCCCACCCCGCCTCTTTCTCCCCCTCTCCCAGTGCCACCCCCCCCCCAGCGTTTGAAGCTCACCTCAGAGAAGCCTGCCCGGTGCAGGTTTGTGGCGGCGGGAAGTGTGCGGACCTGGCGCACCGGAAGGGGCTGCTGCCGCTTCCCCTCTGATGGCGGGGATCCAGGCAGCAGGCTGCTTGGAGGTGAGCTTCAAACACTGGCTGGGCGGGTGGGGGGAGAGAGAGGCAGGGGTGGGGTGGGGTGGGGTGGGGGAGGAAAAGGTGCCGTCACTGCTTTCCTGGCCAGGGCTGGGTAGTGACTTCTACCTGGCGGGGAAAGCAGCAGAATTCGTTTGTCCCTGTTTGATGTCCCCGTGCGTTCAATTTTTTGAATGCGGGAACATAAAATGTGAGATACACCAGGGACAAACAAATTCGATTATGGCCATGCGTTAATGGCCTATGTTTATGGGGTGGTTTGCTAGTGCCTTCCCCAGTCGTCTACACTTTACCCCAAGCAAGCTGGGTACTCATTTTATCAACCTCAGAAGGATGGAAAGCTGAGTCAACCTTGAGCCGCCTACCTGAAACCGGCTTCTGTTGGGATTGGACTCAGGTTGTAAGCAGAGCTTTGACTGAAGTACAGAAGCTTACCACTCTGCACCATGGGGCTCCTCATTAGATGTAAAAAATTTATTCCATGAATGCAGCATGACACTGGCTTCCTGGTTTTCCAGACCCAGGAATTTTGTCCCCTCAGTCTCCCCCTCTCGGTCTCCCTGAATATCAGAGGGTGATTTCATGCACTATTCCTTTACTCATAACATTGGAGAGCATAGCAAAATTTCCATGTTTACTAGTTCTCTAGATTGTCACTTCTGACATCACCTATTTGTTCTGAAATGATGTAATGTTGCATGGTGTCTGCCATTTTGATTTATTTAATTCACGTCTAATAGATTTTGTAATCATTGCATAGCTCCCACTACGAACAATGTAACTGCTATGATATTAACAGTGCCATGCTAAACAGCTACATCATGAAGAAGTGAGCTGTGACTCACAAAAGCTTATACCTGCCAAAAATTGTGTTAGTTTTTAAGGTGCTACTGGACTCTTGCTCTATTCTAAACTGAGTTACACCCTTCAAAGCCCACTGAAGTCAATGGAGTTAGAAAAGTGTAACTATCTTCAGTATTGCACTGTAATTGTCTCAAAGACTCTTTGGCTCCTGATGTCACAGTCTTTCTTCTTGGATATCCTGGTTGGTGAATTTACTACTGCCAGGAAATGAGCAACTGTAAAGAAGTCTTTGGAATATTATTTAGTATCTTCCAGAACCTCCCATGGGATGTGAATATTGCCTCCATAAGCCGTAGCAGCTTGTGATAAAGTGTGAAAATATAGCAGAATTGAGTGCCAGCAATGATTAAAGAAATTAAATGTTGTTCACTCACTATATTTTCATCAGCTTGCAGAGAAATAAAATTCAGCATGCTTTTTTTTAAAGTGAGGCTTAGATATAAAATTATTCTAAAGATAATCTGAAGCTTAGATATAAAATTTAAGGGGCTGACATAAGGACTAAAGCTGTGCATATCGGTTAAACGGAAATGAAAATAACCCCGAAATTAGCCTTTTTGGCAATATTCAGGTTTATTTTCAGCCGAATACCAAAACCTGGGAATCTGCCCAAAGCTGAATAGGAAAGTCCCAAAAAGCCAAATAGATATTCAGCTTTTTGGGTTTTGGCTATTCACCTTTGCTTGGATGCATGGCTCTGTGCCTTCTTCCATTTGTCTATCTTTGACTGATGTGAGGGAGCGGGGAAGGAAGGAAGGAAGGAGATTCTGTCCTGGTTTCCCCACCTTTAGGGACCCTCACAAATTTCTCCCTGTCTCCAGTAGCTGAGAGGAGGATTTAATATTCTTTCTACCCCACAGACAGTCACCCTTGCTTTTGTGAGGAGAGTTTCTCTACCTTCTCCCCAGTAGAAATAGAAAGGCTGAATTCAAAAGGTGAATAAAAAGAACCAATGAATAAGAACCAATACAAGAACCAATGAATAAAAAGATGTTTATTATTTACAGAAAAGGTTTCTAGATTGTAGGTTGTTCTTTCAGAGAGGTAGGTGATGTGAAAGACCTCTGTCTGCCTGAGACCCTGAAGAGCTGCTGCCGGTCTGAGTAGACAATACTGACTTTGATGGACCAAGGGTCTGATTCAGGATAAGGCAGCTTCATGTGTTCATGTGTGTGTTTACAGAGCTTAAATGGTTACAGGAAGTTCAAAATCTTAGTTGGTTTCAAGGCACAGTTCTTAGTTCTCAGTTCAGTTACTTCAGAATACTCAGTAATAAACTCAGATGTGATGCAAAATATTCTTAGACTCAAAATACTTGGTGTAGACTCAGACTTAGCACGCACAAAAATACCGGTGAGTGGAGGTTCACCCACAACCGTTCCCACTCCTTAGATTTGCCCACCTCCTGTGGAAACAAATCTCTCTCCCCCAAAACACTTGAGTCAGGAGTCTCCCTGTTTCAGAAGCCCCCTCCCACCAAGGGACGGAAGAAAGGGGCCATCATCACGCACGGCCACCATCTTCTCCTTGTCACCGCCCAGGTCTGGTTTTAAAACAAGCTCGGTAGTATGTGAACAAGCGTTCACAGAGTCTCTCCACACCACCACACAGTTCGGGAGCTCAGGACTCTATGCTTCCAAGGAGCTAACTGCTCAAGATCTCTTCTCTCCCTCCCAAAAGAAACCTGTCAGCTTTCTAGACCCTGCCCACTGCTTGCTGGCATTGGCTGACGGTTACCAAGTTACACATTTTAACCCTGTATCTGTCACAACCGGTTTTGTTAGGACTCCACAGTTCGGGCCCTTTTGAGGTGTGTGTGTGTGTGTAAAGTGCCATCAAGTCGCAGCCAACTTATGGCGACCCCTTATGGGGTTTTCAAGGCAAGAGACTAGCAGAGGTGGTTTGCCAGTGCCTTCCTCTGCACAGCAACCCTGGACTTCCTTGGGGGTCTCCCATCCAAATACTAACCAGGGATGACCCCGCTTAGCTTCTGAGATCTGATGAGATCAGGCTAGCCTGGGCCATCCAGGTCAGGTAGGGGTTGTGTAATCAGAGCCAGCTTGGTTAGACCAAACTATCCATCACCCTTCTGTGGAGTAATCTGGATAGCAGAAGCAACATTTAAAAGACGGGGCTCAACCAGGAGAGGCCAATATCCCACTTCAGGCAAAGGGGTTGTGGAAGCTTTGAGGAGGCCATTTAGTTAGATTTACCTTTGTTGCAATCTGAGGGTAACTTCTTTGGAGTGGAGATTCTTGGAGTGGTAAAAAGACAGGTGCAATATAGATAGTTGTATTTTTCTCCCTCCCAAGGCTTAAAGCAGACTGAGTACATTTATGATCACAGAAACAGTATCGGGCTGGAAGAGTTAAAACCATGTTTCCCAGTATATAGCAGTTTCCTATATTGAATTCCCTTACTCCCATGGCTCAGTGACATATCTACAGATATGACCATGGATCCCCAAGGTTGTCTGTAGTTTGGCCCTAATGCTGTACTGTGTTGTATCATTTGACCCCTTTCTCTATCCCAAAACTAGGGACAGGGGATACCAGTTAGTTGAATTCAGTGGAATAGCCTCCCACACACTTAACCTTCCAAGGACTTGTGCAGATACTTATTGTGAAATTGAACTGCTTACACACAGATGGTTTAAATGTACCTTGACACATGCTACCATGAGCTCTTGGGAGTGATTTTGGATGTGAAATGTATTATTGCAGGTACATATGAATCAGCCCAGTGTTCTCGTTTAACTATCCTTCATTTGCTTTCAGGGTCTTTGCACATTATAAATAACTAGAAGATGTGGAGGTTCAAGCAAGCTATGCCACCATTTTCACCCTTCTAGTATACTTTACCTTTATAACACACACAAGGGAAATGCATATTTTTTTGTGTTTATACATGTGCAATGTAATTCATTTATTTTATTCATTTGCTTCATTTATATTCCATTTTTTTCTCTCAGCAGGAACCCAAAGTGACTGACATCAGTCTCCTTTCCTCCTCCTTTCACAATAACCCTGAGAGGGAGGTTAGGCCAAGAGTGTGTGACTGGTCCAAAGTTACCCAGCAAGCTTCCATGGCAGAATGAGGATTTGTATCTGTGTTTCCCCAATCCCAGTCCAACACTCTAACTACTACACCACAGTGTCTCTCTAAACAGAAGCAGTTTATATACACAAACACAGGAGATATTTATAAGTTAAGTGCCCGATTTATCTGATATGCAGGGAGCATGAGAAGAAGAAACACTAGTTATTATGGGAAATTATTTGGGGGAAGTTAGTGGCTTTTCCTGTTTCCTACTAAATGAGAGCCAGCGTGGTGTAGTGGTTAAGGTGTTGGATTAGGATCTGGGAAACTCAGGTTCAAATCCCCACTCTGCCATAGAAACTTGCTGGTTGACCTTGGGCCAGTCACACACTCTCAGCCTCGACCCTGGCAAGGATTTGGATGGGAGACCAGCAAGAAATACTAGGGTCATGACACGGAGGCAGGCAGAGGCAACGCACCTCTCAATGTCTTTTGCCTTGAAAACCCTACAGGGTTGCCATAAGTCAGCTGTGACTTGATAGCAAAAAACAAAACAAAACAAGAATGGAAATGCTGAGATCATGGTCCATTTAGGAATCTGGCAATGAAGTTTCATCAGTGCACTAATTCAGCCTATTTTGATTAGAATTAAGTAGGTGTCTCAGTCCATGGAGCCAATTCCAATTGCCAAAAGGGTGTAATCCAGGTTGTGTTTTTTTTTTTAATTAGTAGACATTTTCCTATTGACTTTAGCCATCAGTGATTTACATCGACCATGATGGCTACAACCTGTCATTTTGGTGCGATCACAGCTGTATTGAAATACAAGAAATTGTTATGTCATTGCTACTCAATGTAGTAGGTAGAATCTTTCTTTTTCCATGTCTTCCAGTTGTGACACTGCTTTGAATTGCTGCAGCAATTTTCTAATAGTCCTAGTGGCTGAAGAGTCAAAATTGGTATATGGTGTTACAGACTAATGTGATTAGTCGTACCACTTTACCCCTTTCAAAACTCTCAGCTAAATTGTCCCAATGTGGTATTTCCTCCAAAATTAACGTGTGTGTTTAAAGTGCCATCAAGCTGCAGCTGACTTATGGCAACACAGTAGGGTTTCCAAGGCAAGAGACTAACACAGGTACACATGAACACATGAAGCTGCCTTACACTGAATCAGACTCTTGGTCCACCAAAGTCAGCATTGTCTACTCAGACTGGCAGCAGCTCTCCAGGGTCTCAGGCAGAGGTCTTTCACATCACCTACTTGATTAGTCCCTTTAACTGAAGATGCCAGGGATTGAACCTGAGACCTTTTCCATGCCAAGCAGATGCTCTACCATTGAATCACAGCCCCTCCTCATGGAAGTTTTCCACTGCCTGTCTGTTTATAGTGACCCTAGTATTCCTTGGTGGTCCCCCATCCAAGTACTTACCAGGACTGACCCTGCTTAACTTCTGAGATCTGACAAGATCAGGCTAGCCTGGGTCATCTAGGTCAGGGCCCAAAATGTGTACCTTCATGAATATCATTTAAGATATTTACCCATTCAAACATAGGACGCAGACTACTGAGAGGTTCTTTATTTGTGAACTTCTGTTTTCAATTATTTGATTGCATTTAACCAACCTATCATTAGCAGTACATTTTGCCTTTTTAGGCTCATTTCTAGATATTATCATCAGATGTTTCAGGAGTATGTGGGGCACAAAGGCATCATGTATATTGTGAAACGTTATCTCACATATTAACCCAAGAAAAGAACATTGTAGCTGTTATGTAGGACTCACTGATATATGCAATCATCCAACAGGAAAAAACCCATTTGTTAATCATTAGAGAATCTAACACCAAACCATGGTAAATATAATGGTTCTCAAATGTGTTTTTCAGTAAACTCATCTTTTGGATAATGGAAATCTAACTAACCTGGATAATTGGTTACATAAGTTCAGAGTCACATTTTGTGCATGATAATCTGATAAACAAAAATGCATAATGGCTATAAAAAGTATTAAAAGGTATTCTAAAACTGATCAATCAAAGTTCAGGATTTTTTGAGGTGATCAGGATTACCTTGTGGGCCTTTCATCTGTCTCCAAAGTACTTCTACCCTCCTTCCAAGAGATAGGTTGTGCCATGATTAAATGCAGAACTTAAAATTTTCATACCCTATTCTGGTAATTTGAGTGCCAAACTATGCAAATTTGAGGGCACAACAGGAAACTATGGCCGAAAACGCACGGGCACTTACTCTGGTCTCCGCCCAGTCTCCTCCCATTTTATTTCCAGTTCCAACCAGGACCAAATTCTTGCAAACGAACGACACCTCAGATGCTGCTGGCTGAGCGTTGTCTCGACCCAAAATGAACCCGGCTTTGTGAATGAAGACCCTGGCTCACCTCAGATTAACAGGAGCCTATTCTTCTGGCGTCATGACGTCCCGCACGCCTCCAAACCCTTCCCTGCACAACCTCACCCCCTTTCGTTTCCAAATTTTTTGAAAAGTGGGAGCGCAGGGCTGTCATTGGTCAGTGAGTCGCCCAAACACCACCGGGAGCGTGCTTTGCTGAATGGCCAGGAAGTGCGTGTCTCCGATGTTTTCTGCTTTGACAGACAGATCAGCACGCTGACTCGCCACGGATCAAGAGAGGTTTGATTGTCCCCCCACCCGGTTTGAACTGATTCTGGCTGGAACGGGGAGGACACTGGGAACAAAACAGGAGTAAGTGCCCGTGCGTTTTCGGCCTATGTGTCTTTTAAAAACATTTCATTTATACCCCGCCTGCCCTGGCACTGCCGGGCTCAGGGTGGCTTCCAACATATGAGTATAATACAAAATACAATACCATATAAGCATATATATCAGCATAAATACATACAATAAAACTTACAGTGCATTCCTGAGAGGAATGCCTGCGCCGGGCTTTGGAGGCAACATGGCTGCGCTGCTTTCAAAGGAGGTTTAGGCCCCGTTGAAACCTCTTCCCGGCATCTAAAAGGTGGCATATCTCACCAAAAATAAAAAGAGGCATTCCTGGCCCAAAAGAGCTTTGGAGGCCGCCTAACGGCGGCTCCTCCCCCAGGCTTGTGCCGGAACACCCCGGGAACGCCTCCCAGAATGCTGGAATGCCCCAGGAACACCTCCTGGGACACTGGAGCGGCTTTTGATGGCGTTTGGATGCCACCGGAAGGCCCCGTCGGTGTACCGGGGCGGCACAGCCATGGCAGTGCCCTGCGACCAGCGTCCAGGCCTTCCCACTGGTGTTTGGGCCACTAATGCTGGCATTAGTTGCATGGACACCGGCGTGGGGGCCCCGGATGCCATCACGGTGCCTTCCTGACCTCCTAAGGGCTTTTGCCCTTAGATCTCAGGAATGCGCTGTCAAACAAATCTAATGTAAACAAAGATGGCACCGATTTATAACTGACTGTCCTCACCAAAGAGGTTGACCAAAGATGGAATTCCAAAGGCCAATGCTTCCAGGAGGCTCCCTGACCTAGGGCCAAGAAAGACAATAGCACAGGATGGAGACAGGCTGAAAAAAGAAGGGAAGGACAGGAAGGATGAAGGAAGTGAAGAAGGGAAAGGGAAACAAGGAAGGGAGGGGGGCAAGGGAGGCCAGCAATCCATATAAGCATGGCTGTCTTCAACCATATGCCTGGCAGAACATCTCTGTCTTACATGCCCTGTGGAAGTGTGCTAGGTCCTACAGGGCACGGGTCTCATTCGACAGAGAATTCCACCAGGCTGGGGACTGAGCCCAGAAAGCTCTGGCTCTGGTCAAGGACAGCCGGATGGCTCTTGGGCCAGGGACAAACAGCAAGTTTTTTTCAGTTGAGTACAGTGCTCTCTGGGGAGGTATGTCAGAAGAGGCAGTTCCGCAGATACCATGATGCCAGAACGTTTAGGGCTTTGAAGGTGAGTACCAAAACCTTGAACCTGATCTGATACTCAATCTGGAGCCAGTATAACTGGCAGAACACAGGTTGTATGTGTGCTCTTAAAGGGGTCCCCTTAAGGACCCACATTGCCGCATTCTGGACCAGTTGAATTTTCTGGAGCCCTGCATAGAGTGAGTCTAGAGGTGTGTAAGCTCCTGACCCTTAGAACCAGAAATCACCACAGAGTCGTACAGAATCCAATCAGATGGCTTTTACTGGTCAAAAAGGCAATACAGTGCATACAGGGAACTATGGCAGCTATGGGAGTCTCACTAACCGAACGATAATATAAGGCAGTAAATGGCGGGAGATTATACAACATCAGCATACACAGACAGAGTCAACTTTCCCAGGAGCAGTGTTCCCAGGCCTTGGTATGTGTGGTCGGCCTTGAGGCTAGACAGTACAGTACCGACACAGAAACAATACTGAAACCGAGATAGCAGCCTGACATCCTGCTCCCCTTAAGGCCCCCTCCCAGTCGATAAGGGGGATGGCCTGTCCGGGTAGGCAGTGTGAAAGGCATCGATTAGTTTGGGGGCGGAGACATCTCGTGCACGAACCCATTCGTCGTAGGCAGGGGGGAAGTGCTTCCACCGGACCAAATACTGTAGGTTTCCATGGTGATTACGGGAGTCAAGAATTTTGGAGACTTCGAAGTGCTCTTCCCCCCCCCACCATAATGGGCTGTTCGGCGGGCGGATCGGGATGCCATTGCGGAGAGGCCGTATGGGGCTTCAGGAGGCTAATGTGGAAAACGGGATGCACACGCCTCAGGGTTTTCGGGAGAGCTAATTCCACCGTGACAGGATTTATGACCCGTGTGATCGGGAATGGGCCAATGAATTTAGCATTGAGTTTAAGGCACGGACGGGTGGAACGTAGGTTTTTGGTGGAAAGATAGACCAATTTACCCACTCGCAGTTCACCCCCGGGGGAACGGTGTTTATCAGCTTGTGCTTTGTATTTGCGCTTGGCTCGGTCGAGATTGTTAATGAGCCAAGGCCAAGTGGTACGGAGGGTGTGTGCCCAGGAAGCAATGTCAGGATCTCCCTCCCCCTCTACAGTGCTTGTGGGAGTAACAGGACCAAAATCTTGCCCATACACTGCATAAAATGGGCTAAAACCTGTAGATTGATGTACAGCGTTATTGTAGGCATATTCTGCAAAAGGCAACATTTCTACCCAGTTATCTTGGTGGTAGTTAACATAACAGCGTAAATAACATTCAAGGACAGCATTTACACGTTCAGTTTGACCATCGGTTTGGGGATGGTATGCAGTAGACAATCCTTGTTCTACCCCCACCAACTTGAGAAATGCTTTCCAAAACTTGGAAACAAAGCCACTGCCGCGGTCACAGATTATTTTGCGCGGAAACGAATGTAATTTGAAGATATGTGTCACGAAGAGGCGGGCCAGTTTTTGAGCAGAGGGGATTCCTGCGCATGGAACCAAATGGATTTGTTTGGAAAACAAGTCAGTAACAACCCATAATACAGTTTTTCCCCCGCTGAGAGGGAGATCAGTCATAAAGTCCATAGCAATCACTTCCCACGGTCTGTTGGGTGTTTCTAGAGGTTGCAGTAGTCCCGGGGGTTTGCCTTGTGAGCTTTTCATTGTAGCGCAAACAGGGCAGCTACGAATAAAAGAGTCAACATCGGAACGCATTCCCCCCCACCAAAATTGTCGGCGCAATAAGTGGAGAGTTTTTAGGAATCCAAAGTGTCCAGCTGTTTTTACTCCATGAGCTAAGTGTAAAACGTCTTTGCGAAGTGCCTTGGGTACGTACAATTTAGAGTCTTTGTACCATGAGCCCCCTTGTTCCATTACCCCAGGGGGTAGGGTGTGAGTGGAGCGTTCAGAAAGGCAGTGGTCCCGAAGGGTATTTAAAAAGGATTCGGAGATGGGAATCTTGGCGGGACCCCCCCCCCCCGGTTATAGTAGTTTTAGGAGTAGTGATGGGGGTAGAGCTTACGTGCGGTGGTGCGCAGGTCGTAGGCGGTAGGGCAGCCGGTGGGGATGGAGGATCGGGATCGTCGGTTCGTTGCTGTTGCGAGGGCGGTTGGGTAGCCGCTCGGGTTGGAGGTGCTGGAGAACTGGATCTGGGATGCTGTCGCTGAGATCGAGTTTGCACGGCCAGTACAGGAAGGGCTCCCCTTTGCGTAGGGGTGAACAGAGAGTTAGTCGGTCTCTCGAGTTTCACCGGGTACTGTGGCAACCGGGAGAGGGCATCTGCGAGAACGTTTTGCTTCCCAGGAACATGCTTTAGGACGAAACGAAACTGAGCGAAGAATTCAGCCCAACGTTGTTGTTTCGCTGATAGTTTATGGGACCCTGTGAGGGCAGCTAGATTCTTGTGATCGGTCCAAACCTCGAAGGGGATATTGGACCCCTCTAAGAATTGTCTCCACAGAGTTAGGGCATGGTGAACGGCCGCTGCCTCTTTTTCCCAAATGGGCCAGTTCAATTGTGCGTGCGCAAATTTCTTCGAAAAGTAAGCGCAGGGGTGAAGAAGACCATCCGGACCTTTCTGGAGAAGGGCCCCTCCCATAGCTACATCGGAGGCATCGACTTGCACAACGAACATTTGGTTTGGGTCCGGGTGCTGTAAAACGGGTTCGGATGTGAAGAGGCGTTTGAGAGCTACAAACGCAGCTTGGCATTGATCAGTCCACAGGATTTTTGCGGACGGTAGGGTAGCCGTGTTTGCTTTCCCTTTGGTTTTTAGTAAATCAGTAATGGGTAGGGCCACTTGTGCGAAGTTAGGAATGAACCCTCGATAGAAGTTTGCAAACCCCAAAAACTGTTGCACTTGCTTGCGGTTGGTGGGGGGAGTCCAATCGAGAACGGCTTGGACTTTGACAGGGTCCATGCGAAGACCTTGGTGGGAGATTATGTATCCTAAGAATGTGAGCTGGCTTTGATGAAACTCGCATTTAGCCAGTTTGGCAAAGAGTTGGTGGTCGCGCAGGCGCTGCAGAACTTCTCGGACTAGAGTCACATGCTTTTCCATGGTTTTTGAATAAATAAGAATGTCGTCTAAATAAACCACCACCCCGCGATATAGCAAGTCATGAAGGATTTCGTTGATGAGTTGCATGAAGACCCCCGGGAACCCTTTTAATCCGAACGGCATCACGAGGAATTCATACATACCGAAACAGCTAGAGAAGGCAGTGAGGTGCTCATCTCCTTCGCGGATGCGGACTCGGTAGTAGGCTTCCACCAAGTCTAGTTTGGAGAATACCCTGCCCTCCTGTAACTGTCCCAAAATATCAGAAATTAATGGGATAGGATAGGCGTTGGTTTGGGTAACCGCATTGAGTTTTCGGAAGTCAATGCATAAACGAAGGTCGCCCTCCTTTTTTCGGACAAAAAACGCGGGGGCCGAGTTCGGGGCATTCGATGGGCGAATGAACCCTCTAGCGAGGTTTTTGTCAAGGAAGTCCCGGAGAACAGTGCGCTCGGAAGCGCTCATAGGGTAAATTTTGCTTTTGGTTAATGTGCAGTCCTTGACCACCTCAATTGTACAGTCCGAGGCTCGGTGGGGGGGTAAGGTGTCACATTCTTTAAGGTCGAAGACATCCACGAAGTCTCGATAGGCGTTAGGTAGGATTGGAAGCGCTGGGACATCGGAGGCCAATGCTGGGACGGGTGGATATAACAGCGCAAAATTCTGCCGGTGCTGATCGCACATAGGACTGGCGAAGGAGATAGTGTTTGTTTCCCAGTTAATGCTGGGACTGTGTCCTTTAATCCAGTTAATACCTAAGACCACTTCAAAACGGATAGGGGCTATAGTGAAGTCTATTTGCTCCCAGTGGGAGCCAATCCCCATTGCCACCCCTATGGTGCGGTGATCAACTGGACCCCCCTGGAAATGGCTTCCGTCCATTTGGGCAAATTGGACAGGGGCGGGTAAAGCCTCAGAGTCGGCTCTGAGTGCAGCGAAAGTGGCTTCGCTTATGAGAGTGCGACAGCAACCGGAGTCAATTAGTGCTTTGACGGGTAGTTGTGGACCACCGTTAAGGTGTTGTAAAACTGCATCCACGTAGACGGTGGAGTCCACTTCTTTGATTTTGGTAGGAGCATTCGGTTTGATAGGAGGATCCTGAGAGGTCTGTGGAGACGCTCCATTCACCACAGACCGGAGCCGTTTTTTGACAAGTCGAGTGGAGATTCCAGGTTTAAGGCTGGAGAATTCCAAGGATTTTCCTCATCCGAAGAGGGAAAGTTGTCCCCCAATGGGGCACTTGTAATCCGAGACCCGGCGGGGTCGTTGGTAGTAGGCAGGGAGGCTGGGTCCCCGGCATGGAGTGCAGAGGGTGTGGGTCTTCCCGGAGCTGCGCTGCGGGTGGCCGCGGTGCCTCTGCGTTGTGGACGACCTCGGGCGCGGGTTGTCGTGCTGGGACGAAATAATTCCTGGCGGCGCGGGCAAACGGCTGCAAAGTGGCCCATTTCTCCGCAAGTAAGACAGGCACCCCTCTGAAATCGGGCTTCACGTTCCTGGGGCGGACGTGGGGGATTTCGTGGAACGAGCAGTGGTGCCTTGGGTTGAGGCTTTTGGGTGCCTTTTTCCTTGTGCTTTTGACGGACGAGAGAAATAAAGCGTCGGCGGCTTTCCACTTCCTCGGCCAATAGGATCCAGTCTTCGAGGGTATCGGGATCGCCCCGCATGTAAGACCAGTTCAGAATGTCAGGATGCAAGGCTTCCCTGAAATGATGGATCAGGGTGGTCTCGGGCCAACCTACAATTTTACTTGCCAGTCGTTGAAATTCATCGGCAAATTCTCGAACTGTAGCAGAGCCTTGTTTTAATTGTAAGAGTTCCGTTTTGGCTCTTTCCCCCAGGAAGGGGTCCTCAAACCTCCTTCTCAGGGCAGTCATGAAGTTGTTGAGGGAACGAATAGCACGAGAGCGGGTGTCAAACTGGAGGACCATCCAGTCAGCCGCTTTACCTGTCAAAAGGGAAGCTACATAACGCACCCGGCTATCTTCCGTGGGGAAAAGTTGTCCTTGTTCTCGCATATAACTGTCCACTTGATGCAAGAAACAAGGCAAAGTTTCGAGAGATCCGTCGTACGTAGTCCTCAATTTGAGTTGCTTCCAAGGGCCGGGCGCAGGTTGGCCCGGTTGCACGGGTGGTCCGGGCGGAGGAACAACAGGAGCTCCAGGAGGCAAGGGTGGAGCAGGCACATTAGCGGGTGGTTGGGGTGGCTGTACGGGTACCCCCTGACCCGGTATCGGAACGGGCTGTCTCTGAGCTATCAGGGTTTGTTGTAATTGCCTGTTCTCCTGAAGCATACGCTCCATTAGTTCTTGGAGTTGATCAACACGGTCGGAGAGCTCCCGATTCTGGGCTCGTAAGAGATGAACCTCCTCACTTGGGCCACCAGTAAGATGAGGTTTACTGGTCCGGAAGCTTGTGGCCCATTGAGAGCTATCCCCATATAGATCCTCGTCTTCAGACTCTCCTGAGTCTCGACGTCGGTCAGCCAAACGGCGTGCGCGTTGGGTCGCGCGCGACGGGACAAACGCCGGGGAAAACGACAGACCTGATAGCCCTTGTACATTGTCCTTGGGGCGCGTGTCCACGTTCGCCCGATCCCTAATCCTTGCTGCAGCCGCCCTGGCTGCTTCCGCAGCTTCTCTCTCTCGTGCGACCTTAGCCGCTTCGGCGGCTTGCTGATCTGCAAGAACTTTGGCGTTCTCAAGTCTTAGGGCAGCCTCTGCCGTAACGCGCGGCAAAAGTTCTGTCTCCAGGAGTGAGAGTATGGGGTCGGGTTCCCCGCCCAGCAGAGGTTGTACTCGAACTGCCAGTGCGGGTGCCTCGGCTCCGAAAGTCGAGGTCAAAACTTGAGCCAAGGTGGCTACCGGGGTGTCCTTTATACATTCCACAAGGAGAAGAGCGGTGCTAATAGCGACTCGCTTGGCCTCAGCCTGACAACTGGCTGCATCCGGGATCAGGGAAAAACCCTCCGGCGGGGCTCCCGCCATGGTAGAAAGAGTTTCTCGAGAAATAAGATTATCCAAAAGTCCAGTTAATATTTGTAAATCCTCAGTTGCCAAGCGGGCATCGTCCAGTAATTGATCCAAGTCTTGAAGATCTAAACGAGTATCAGTATCCTCCGACGTCAACATCCAGAGAGTCCCTTTAAGAGATTGCCACTGTTCCTGTACCAGTCCCCTCAAGCGGCAAACCTCTAGGGTAGTCCTGAAGAGTTCGGCGACTATGTCCTGTAACAGGGTGGGATCCTTTCGAGAGGAAGCCAGGATAATAGGTCACTCGGAGAGCTTCTCAGCTCCCATCCAAGCGGCAGGTGAACCCTCCTGGGCTCCAGCCTGACTAGTAGTACAATAAAGAAGGAGAGATAGCTGCCATAATGTAAGCTCCTGACCCTTAGAACCAGAAATCACCACAGAGTCGTACAGAATCCAATCAGATGGCTTTTACTGGTCAAAAAGGCAATACAGTGCATACAGGGAACTATGGCAGCTATGGGAGTCTCACTAACCGAACGATAATATAAGGCAGTAAATGGCGGGAGATTATACACCGTCAGCATACACAAACAGAGTCAACTTTCCCAGGAGCAGTGTTCCCAGGCCTTGGTATGTGTGGTCGGCCTTGAGGCTAGACAGTACAGTACCAACACAGAAACAATACTGAAACCGAGATAGCAGCCTGACAAGGTGACAGTTGCATGGATCACTGTGGCTGGATCAGTATATGACAGATAGAGAATCAGCTGTTGGGCTTGGTGGAGGTGAAAAAAATGCCAACCTAGCCATATTCATGACCTGAGCCTCTAATGATAGGGAGGTATACAGTGTCATTCCCAAACTCCTGACAAAGTCAGTGTCACTCCCAAACCCCTGACAAAGGAAGCTGGTACAGGCTGTACCCCATCAAAAGTGGGGAGTTGAATTTCCCAGCACGAGCCTTCCTGGTCCAGGCACAGGACCTCCATCTTCGATGGGTTCAACTTCAGGTGGCTCTGCTTCAACCATCCAGCCACAGCCTCTAGGTACCTGGCCAACTGTTCTGGGACAGTGTCTGGCTGGCCATTCATCAACAGATACAGCTGGGTGTCATCTGAATATTGATGACAACCCAGTCCATAGCTTCTGACTAGCAGGGCGAGGAGTGCATGTACATGTTAAAAATCATTGGGAAGAAGATCGCCGTTTGTGGGATTCCATACATGAAAGGGTGCTGAGACGAGGTTCTCCCCCCCAAACAATACCCTCTGTCCCCGGCCTTAAAGGAGTGAGATCAGCCATTGAAGGACAGTCCCATGAACTCCTACATCAGTGAGGCAGTGGGCCAAGAGATCATGGTCGACCCTAACGAACACTGCTGTGAGATCTAACAACAGTAGCAGCACCAACCCACCTCGATTCAGCTGTCTACAGAGTTTGTCTGTGAAAGTGACCAGCACCATCTCCATCCCATGACCAGGTCAGAAGCCAGACTGCAAAGGGTTTGGGGAGGGGAAGAACTTCAATGCCATAGAGTCAATTGCCAAAGCGACCATTTTCTCCAGGTGAACTGATCTCTTTTAGCTGGAGATCAGTTGTAATAGCAGGAGATTTCCAGCTAGTACCTGGAGGTTGGCAACCCTACTGCTGTAGTTGATAATAGTGGCCACTGGAAGGCAAGCCCATCAGGCCTAGGAGGTTTAGAAATATATGAACCTCAGATCTAGGGTTGCCAGGTCCCCCCTGGCCACCAGTGGTAGATCCTCTTCCCTGAAAGCAAGCAAGGGTGATTGTGAATGGGCAATCTATTAAAAACAACCTGACTTCAGTCCCAGTTATTATTAGCTGATGGAGCTTGAACACACTGCATAATCAGGCACTCTCCTCATTTCTGAAGCATGCTCTGTACAAATGTATATTGCTTGCATTTGGCCTGTTAAAACCTAATTTACAGTTTCTTCCCCAAGAGGATAAAAAGTTATGCCTATATGCTCCACTGTGTGTCCCTAAGAAACAATTCTCTTTGTAACTGTGATTTTTTTTTCACATGGCAAATTGGTTCGGTGATAGGAAAAAATAAACACATTTGTTTTCATGAACTGCTGTGGGGAAAGAAATGTTGTCAGTTTTTCCTCCCCCTCCTCCTAAAGGAATGTGTGGTAATAAAATTTGTGCTAGTATTCAAAGTTACGGGGGGGGGGGTACTTTGCACATGAAAATTACTGGAGGTTTCCCTTTTTAACTTCAATGATTACTTTTAAATACACAGAATAAATCTCTTGTACCATTAAATAATCACAAATAACTAAGTTTTTAAAAAATAGGCTGGCATGACAAACAGCCCAACCAAAGGTTGGGTAATTCTTCACACAAGGTTGAAGACGTATTTGTTCACACAACACAAAGCTAAATTATGGAACTCCCTGCTCCAGGATGTAGTGATGGCTGCCAACATGGAAGGCTTTAAGAGGGGAGTGGACATGTTCATGGAGGAGAGGGCTATCCATGGCTACTAGTCAAAATGAATACCTCTTCTCTTCAGTATCAAAGGAGCATGCCTATTATATTAGGTGCTGTGGAACACAGACAGGGTAATGCTGCTGCAGTCATATCGTTTGTAGGCTTCCTAGCGGCATCTGGTTGTGTGAACAGACTGCTGAACTTGATGAGCCTTGGTCAGATCCAGCATGGCTTTTTTATGTTCTTAAGGTTTTGAGCTGTAAACTTTGGTGCTTTAAAGGGGTGAATCTACATCATGCTCCCTCTCCATAGAAATAGTTTGAAAATTCTCGTGTTCTACCCATAGCATTGAAAAATGCTGTTCTTTCATTCCATCCTTGTTCTTAGTTTTGCTGTATTGAATGTTCTGTAGAATAGAGAGAGTGAAAAATCTCTGTTGGGAAGTGGTTCTACATATTGGTTTGACATCACTCGTTCTGTTCCATCCTTAGTACGCTGTAGCAAATGTTCCTTTCACAGCCTCCCAAAAGACCCTCTGCCAATTTCTGCGAACTTTGTTTGCGAGGACATGACATATGATGAGCATTTGGATATGCAGAAAGCTTCCTATCACACATGAAGCTGCCTTACACTGAGCCATGCCATCAGCCTATCAATGTCAGTATTGTCGATGCTCTAGAGTCCCATGTCGAGGTCTTTCACATCATCTGCCTGATCCTTTCAATCCTCTCCATGGAAAGCAAATGCTGTATCAATGAGCCATAGACCTTTCCAACCATGAGCTATATATATTAAATCCATACTTCTACAATGATAAGGTGTATCGATATGTATAAGTCCCCTTCCAGGGCCATGTCCGCACTGCGCATTTGCAACTCTGAATTCTGCGGGCTTTCCTTGCATGTTCCCACTTCAACTTACCTGAAGGATTCTGAGGACGTCTCCAGAGCGCAATTTCGCCGCATTAAGCACATCCGCTTATACGGCAAATTAAAAAAATAACACGTCCTCCACACCCGGTGCCTGAAAGTGGGAACATGCAATGCGTATTTGATCCACTTCCTGCTGCCAGCCCACTTCCTGCTTCCAGCCAACCCCCGCACTCCCCCCGCCTCCCTTACTAACGCTGGATCAATCGCCGTTCTTGCTTGGAGCGCCGACTGGGCATGTGTGGGAGCATGCCGGTCTGGGCTTTTCAAATGCAGCGGAGAAAGGCAGCGCGGGGGGAACAGAAATTTAAAGTCATATTGGATTCTTTTGTACTGGACGCGTGTAAATTGCGAGGTAAGTTTCTAGTGCGTTCACGGGGCAGAACACTCCAGCGGAAATGGGCACCCCGCCCCCAATAACCCTCATACAGTTCTGTTGCATTACATGGGTCTTCTGTAAGAGAACTGTGTTCTGGGGATTGTTTCTATCAGAACAATCCTTCTAAATGGCCTGATTTTGGAAGGGGTTCGGGGTAACTGCCCCCATTCACAGCCAGTATGGTATATTGGTTAGGAGTGGCAGACTCTAATCTGGTGAACTGGGTTGGTTTCCCCACTCTTCCACAGGAAGCCTGCTGGGTGACCTTGGGCTAGTCACAGTTCTCTCTGAACTCTCTCAGCCCCACCTGCCTCACAAGGTGTCTATTGTGGAGAGAGGAAAGGAAGGTGATTGTAAGCCGGTTTGAGACTCCTTAAAGGTAGAGAAAATCGGGGTATAAAAACAAACTATTTTTCTTACTTTGTTCCTAGTTTGCCTTTTGGATAAATATTGGAAATGATTTTAAATAGGGCTGTCGATTCGGTTCGTCCCGAACCGAAAAACCACCGAATTTTCCCCGATTCGGCAGTTTCCGGTTCGGAACGAACCGAATTCAAAAAACGGGGGGAGCCAAATTCCCCGACTTCGGGGTGTTCGAGAAATAAATTCGGCAAATTCGGGGTTCGGTTCCCCCGCGGGCCTTCACGGGGCTTCGCTGAAGGTGCTCGGGGGGGCCCCTTTAAACAGATCTGTGCCTCCCGGCCGGGAGGGGGGCAATTTTCCCCCGAACTCCGTATCTCACCCGAATTTCAGGCCAAAAAGCGGGGGAGTTCGGACTTCGGCACGGACAGAATCTAAAAGGGCCGAATTTTGCTGAAGCTGAACTTTCCCGAATTTTTTTTCAACAGCCCTAATTTTAAAATGTTGTTAGTGTGCACAAATGTAGCTTATTGTTTCCGTGCTTCTGTCCTAGGTCTCTAGATGTTAAATCTTTGGATGTGAGGTAGATATGTCTTAAGTTGGATGCATAAGCACACAAAGTTTTAGTGTACCACTTCCCTTCTGTTTTCCCTGTAACATCTTATTCTGTTAGTAAATGATGACAAACCTACCTTGAGTTGCCTACAGTTGAGGGCAGCAGTGGTTTTATCAAATCTGGCCTCCCTACCCTCCCCCTTCAGGTTCTATTTAACTGAAATAGGGGGGCTCAATTGTGTTGCTGGGCTGTGGCCACCCTGTTCTCTAATGGTGCACCATCTGTTTTATTTATTGGAATCGATTAATCATTGGATGCGATTTTAAGAAGAAGAAGAAGAGGAGTTGCTTTTTACATGCCGACTTTCTCTACCACTTAAGGAAGAATCAAACCAGCTTACAATCACCTTCCCTTCCCTTCCCCACAACAGACACCCTCTGAGGTAGGTGGGGCTGAGAGAGATCTAAGAGCTGTGACTAGCCCAAGGTCACCCAGCTGGCTTCATGTGTAGGAGTTGGGAAACCAGCCCTGTTCACCAGATTAGCCTCCGCCACTCATGTGGAGGAGTGGGGAATCAAACCCAGTTCTCTAGATCAGAGTCCACCGCTCCAAACCACTGCTCTTAACTGCTACACTCTGGAATAATTAAGGATTTTAGGTAGTTATATTTTATGATTTATTGTATTGTTATATGATTATATCTGATGATGTTAGCCACCCTGAGCCTAGCTTTGGCTGGGGATAGAGGACAGGATAGAAGTAAAAGAATAAATACATAAATAAATACATTAAAAATTATGCTAAAGTAAGTACATCCAGGTAATATTAAACATCAGAACTGTTGATGGAAAGATTTTTTTTAAAGGGAAACTCTTGTATTGGGTTAACTCAGGGCTAATCTACATGATACATTTCTTTACAAGTTGTCACCAGGTTCACCACTTTGATCAGAGTCATGTATCGGCTGCAATAATGTCACTTCCAAAGCCAAAGAAGCTGATTTTGCTGGCTACGAGCAGCATGGGTGGAGAGCCCTAAACAACTCCCAATGGTAAGTTATTTGTATAACTTTGGAGCTGCAAGTCCGTAAAAGTACTGAGCAATTCAAAAAATAATAATGAACAAGACAAGCTGGGAAATCAAATGTAAATGCTGCATTATGTTGGGAAAAGTTTTGTTTTACAAAAAAAAAAAAAAAAAAAAAGGCAAAAACATTAATATCATACACAAGGTCCCAGATCAAATTTTTGTGCACATCCCTGTTTGAAAAAGATACACTGGGAGATGTGAATCTCCCACACAGCATACATTTTGATCCTGGAGAATAATTCCAGACTGTCATTTTAGTAATACATACATATAGTTACATGTAATTAATTGGTTAAGCCTTTTAAAAGCAGGTGACTAACCAATAGGGTTGCCAGGTCCCTCTTCACCACTGGTGGGAGGTTTTTGGGACTGAGCCTAAGGAGGGAAGGGTTTGGGGAGGGAAGGGACTTCAATGCCATAGAGGCCAATTGCCAAAGCGACCATTCTCTCCAGGGGAACTGATCTCTATTGGCTGGAGATCAGTTGTAATAGCAGGAGATCGCCAGCTGGTACCTGGAGGTTGGCAACCCTACTAAACAAGCAGTCTGCAAACCGATAAGAATCCTCCTATTTTACTTCACTCAAAGTACTGCTTTGCTAACTGGTTTATCTGTACAGACTCGCATGAATACTGTCAACTGTACTCATGGGAATATTCACCGTAAAAGCAAATAATAGAAAAACCAGCAGTTGAGGCATTCTGGGATAGCTGAGGTCATTACTTCTCTGCCCCTTCACTGCTGAAAAGAGTAATTCCCAGACTTAGCTGGTGTGAAGTAAGAAAAGACATTAGGACAAAGTTTTTGTTTTGGCTTTAAAATTACATTTTGCTGGCTGTCTTGCTTGTTGACTGGCTGTTATAAAATGTTGTCAGGCCTTATTTGTTGTAGAATTTGACACTAAAGCCGCAGGTGGTTTTTTGCCATTTACCTCAGCAAAGCAGTGAATTCCGGAACTCTCTATGTGATAGACCTGGTTCATTACTTTTCTACTGAAATCTAAAAGAACTCCAAATTGTCTTTGTCTCCAGCTCTCCTCATCCTTCAACAGGAAACAAAATAACCTGTATTCATTTTTCAGAGCATCATGCCAACAGTCTACCAAATACCTAAGCCTTATTGAAGTAAAAGTTTCCACTTCACTACAGCCATAACCTCCAACATTTCACTAATAAAAATGGAGACACTTTGGCTTATTTGTAACACCCCTTATTCTCACAACAGCATGTACATATCCTTTATATATTGCCAAAGGTATTTCATTTAATGTGTTCATTTACTCTGTGAAAACAAACCAGTTTATGAAAATGTAAGGATATTTAATAGAATCATAGAGATGGAAGTGACCACCAGGGTCATCTAGTCCAACTCCCTGCACAATGCAGGAAATTCCAAACTACCTCCCCCCACACACCCCCAGTGATCCATACTTCATACCCAGAAGGTGGCCAAGGTGCCCTCCCTCTCATCACCTGCCTAAGATCATAGAATAAGCATGGCTGACAGATGGCCACCTAACCTCTTCTTAAAAACCTCCAGAGAAGGAGCGCTTACCACCTCCCAAGGAAGCCTGTTCCACTGAGGAACCGCTCTAACTGTTAGAAAATTCTTCCTAATGTCTAGGCCAGGGGTCGGCAAACTTATTAGTCAAAAGAGCCAAATATCAACAGTACAAACTTAAACTATATAGGTAGGTACACTGTTTATTAACTTAATAAACTTTAATTAAAGTTTTAAGTCTTAATTAAACTATAGGTACACTGAATAAAACTTGTTATCATACTTAATAGTGATCTTATTTATTGATAAAAATTAAATTGTAAGTCCCTGCCATTTCCCCCTCCCCGTCAAGTGTCCTCGTCTGGAGGCCTGGTCAACCGCCATAAAAGCCTATTGGTAGACCTGGCCTCCGGCTGAGTCCCATTGGGAGGCCAGGTCTACCCACTGGCTTTCTTGGCAGTAGACCTGGCCTCCGGAGGCCCATAGCAGCCAATGGGTAGCCCTGGCCTCTGAAGGGGGACTTTTTCCCCTCCTTGGAGTCCAGGTCTACCGCCAAGAATGCCAGTGGGTAGACATGGCCTCCAAATGGGACTCAGCCAGAGGCCAGGTCTACCAAAGGAAGCCCGCCCCGCCCAACAGCTGATAGGCGGGCGGGGTGGGCCAGGAACCACCAAGCCGCCCGCCCAGCAATCGCGCGGCTAGAGGGGAGGGGAGGCTTTAGCCTCCCAAACATTGAGGGCAAGGAAAAGGGGGACCCGGCCATTCTCCACGGCGGGTGGGGGGGGAGACAGCAACCCGCTCTCCTGCTCTCTTGCGCTCGCTCTCTCTCTCTCTCTTTCAGGCGTGCCGGCTCCGCAGCCCGGCTGCCGGCACTAGCAGGCGCGAGAGCAGGGGCTCCGAACCAAGTTTGAGAGCCGCACTCAACGGGCCAAAGAGCTGCATGCGGCTCGGGAGCCGCGGTTTGCCGACCCCTGGTCTAGACGAAAACCCTTTTAATTTAATTTCAACCCGTTGGCTCTGGTCTGACCTTCTAGAGCCGTGTTGGCGAACCTATGGCACGCGTGCTGACTCCGGCACGCGTCGCCCTCTCTGCTGGCACTCAGGCTCAGCTGGGCGGCGGGGCCCCTGGCCTCCCCGCCTCCAGCTTTGAACTGAGCAGTTCAAAAGCCCCACCCCCTTCCCTGGACTCTCCGCCGCCCAGCCTTTCCCCTCTCCCCCCCTCCCCGGCCAAAAACCCCTTTGCAGGGCGCACGAGGCGGATGCCGCCCTCCAGCCCCCTTCTCTCCCTCCCCAGCCAAAAAACCCTTTGCAGGGCACACGAGGCGGCTGCTGCACTCCAGCCCCTTTCTCCCTCCCCCTCCCCGGCCAAAAACCCCTTTGCAGGGCGCAAGAGGAGGCTGCCGCCCTCCAGCCTCCTTCTCCCTCCCCTCCTCCCTGGCCAAAAACCCCTTTGCAGGGCGCACGAGGCAGCTGCCGCCCTCCAGCCCCCTTCCCTCTCCCCCTCCCCCTCGGCCAAAAAACCCCTTTGCGGGCGCACGAGGCAGCTGCCGCCCTCCAGCCTCCTTATCCCTCCCCTTCCCTCTCCCCCTCCTCCCCAGCCAAAAACCCCTTTGCAGGGCGCACGAGGCAGCTGCCGCCCTCCAGCCCCCTTCCCTCTCCCCCTCCCCCTCGGCCAAAAAACCCCTTTGCGGGCTCACGAGGCAGCTGCCGCCCTCCAGCCTCCTTCTTCCTCCCCCCCTCCCCGGCCAAAAATCCCTTTGCAGTCTAAGGAGGCCAACACAGAGCGGCAGCGCCTCCTTAAAAGCGGCCGCACATGGCTGGCCTCCACTGTTGGCTTGCTAGTCGCTAGAGGAGGTGGTAGGTTGGTAAGTTGCTCCTCCTAACCCGAGTCTGCCTCCCTCCCCGAGTCCCCGGGGTAGTTCTCCCGACCTGGACTGGAGTCTGCTGGGTTTCCAAGTGCATCTCTTCCCCCGCCCCTGTTTTCTTTCCTCCCAGCCTGGGCTGCAAATGAAGCAGCAACTTTCCTTAGTTGGAGGGGGAGGGTAGTTCTCCCGACCTGGAGCCTGCTGTGTTTCCAAGTGCATCTCTTCTCTCTCCCCCCGCCCCCGATTTTCTTTCCTCCCAGCCTGGGCTGGAATTCTCTCCTCTGATCCTGGAGAGAATAGGGATGCATCATGACTAGTATCCATTTTGACTAGTAGTCATGAATAGCCCTCTCCTCCATGAACATGTCCACTCCCCTCTTAAAACCTTCCAAGTTGGCAGCCATCACCACATCCTGGGGGAGGGAGTTCCACAATTTAACTATGTGTTGTATAAAGAAATACTTCCTTTTATCCGTTTTGAGTCTCTCACCCTCCAGCCTGGCGGCGGGGGGGGGGGAGAGGAGAGTTCTCCCTTTTCTTTCCACCCAGCCTGGGCTGGGCAAGAGGCAGGAGCTGCCCTTTACTCACCCGCAGGAGAGGCAGGCACTGGCCTTGGCTGGCTTGGGAAAAGGGATGTATTAAAACGAATGAGAGGATTGCCCATTTGAAACAGTGGGAGAGGCTGCACAGCCCATTGAAGATAATGGGAGCCAGGATTGCCCATGCGCTCCTTTGAAATAGGTTACAGCACAAAAAATTGCAAAGAAAATGTGGCATGGATATTGCATTAAGGTCTCTGGGCCTAGCTACATTACTCTGCGACTGGAATGACAGCTGCCAGGACTAGTAGAAGTGTTCTGCGACTGGAATGACTAGCCTTGGAGTGGAATGATAGCCCCTGAGATTAGGAGAATGATTCTGCAACTGCAGTAACAGCCCCAGGAGTGCAATGACAGCCCCTGGGACTAGCAGAAGTGTTCTGGGACTGGAATGACAGCCCCCAGCGTGGAATGACAGCCCGGTCATTCCAGTCCCAGAACACTTCTGCTAGTCCCAGAGGCTGTCATTGCACTCTGGGGGCTGTCATTCCAGTCCCAGAATAATGTAGCTAGGCTCAGAAACCTTACTGGAAAATCCATTCCACATTGTTTTTGCTATTCTTTCTCCATGAAGCTAAGGGTGGCTCACTTAGTTAGCCTCAGTTTTATCCTTACAACACTCCTCAGAGATAGCAAGAGACACCGTGTGTGTGTGTAGCCAAGGTCATCATTTGCAGTTTTGTGGTTTATCCCGTTCTAGCCAGACAAGTGAGCTAAGCTTTATAAGTTCAGCAATAGACAAGGAAGCCAGTTGTGTGCATGTGTTTTGCTGTCAAGTCACATCTGACTTATGTCTGGTGGGGTTTTCAAGGCAAGAGACATTCAGAGGTGGTTTGCCATTGCCAGCCTCTGCATCACCACCCTGATATTGCTTGGTGGTCTCCCATCCAAATACTTGCCAGGGTCAAGGCTGAGAGTGTGTTACTGGGCCAGGGTCACCCGGCAAGTTTCCATGGTAGAGTAGGGATTTGAACCTGGGTTTCTCAGATCCTAGTCTGACACCTTAACCATTACATCATGCTGGAGAACAACCAGGAAATTGTTAATCGTTTAAGCTAATTAAAACCTCAGTATTCAGGTTAAATTGCCGTGTTGGCACTTGGCAATAAATAAATGGGTTTTGGGTTGCAGTTTGGGCACTCCGTCTCTAAAAGGTTCGCCATCACTGTTCTAGAGCAACAGAAAACAACTCGGCACCCTCCTCTATATGACAGCCCTTCAAGTACTTGAAGATGATTATCATATCCCCTCTCAGTCTTCTCCTTTTCAGGCTAAACATACCCAGCTCCTTTAACCTTTCCTCATAGGACTTGGCCTCCAGACTCCTCACCATCTTTGTTGCCCTCTTCTGGACCTGTTCCAGCTTGTCTATATCTTTCTTAAATTGCGGTGCCCAAAACTGAACACAGTAATCTAGGTGAGGTCTAACCAGAGCAGAGTAATGTGATACCATCACTTCGCGTGATCTCGACACTATACCTCTGTTGATACAGCCCAAGATCGCATTTGCCTTTTTAGCTACTGCATCACACTGCTGACTCATGTTCAGTGTTTGGTCTACTAAGACCCCAAGATCCTTTTCGCACTCACTACTGCTGAGACAAGTCTTCCCCATTCTATAATTATGCATTTGATTTTCCCTGCTTAAATGCAGAACTTTACATTTATCTTTGTTGAAGCGCATTTTATTACTTTTAGCCCAATTCTTCAGCCTGTCAAGATCATCCTGTATCCTGGCTCTATCTTCTACCATATTTGCTACCCCTCCCAATTTAGTATCATCTGCAAATTTAATAAGCATCCCCTCTATTCCTTCGGCCCTGACCTGGATGGCCCAGGCTAGCCCATCTCGTCAGATCTCGGAAGCTAAGCAGGATCAGCCCTGGTTAGTATTTGGATGGGAGACCACCAAGGAATACCAGGGTTGCTGTGCAGAGGAAGGCACTGGCAAACCACCTCTGTTAGTCTCTTGCCATGAAAACCCCAAAAAGGGGTCGCCATAAGTCGGCTGCGACTTGACGGCACTTCACACACACACACTATTCCTTCATCCAAATCATTTATAAAGATATTGAACAACACAGGGCCCATAGAATGCTTAATATCACAGGGCCTTAGACTGCTTAATATCACAATGAATATTGTCGAAGGCTTTCACGGTCAGAGTTCATTGGTTCTTGTAGGTTATCCGGGCTGTGTGACCGTGGTCTTGGTATTTTCTTTCCTGACGTTTCGCCAGCAGTTGTGGCAGGCATCTTCAGAGACACTGTCCTTCAGTGTTACTCCTCTGAAGATGCCTGCCACAGCTGCTGGCGAAACGTCAGGAAAGAAAATACCAAGACCACGGTCACACAGCCCGGATAACCTACAAGAACCAATCACAATGAATATTTTAGTATTTCTTACATAATACTTGCAACTCAAAAACACATTCAGCCATGTTTAGTACCTTGACAAGCAAGTATGTTGGGAAGAAAATGTGTTCTCTGCCATGCTTAGTTTTTTTCTTTTCAAACCTTTAGAGTCTAGGTCCCCTTTCTAAACCCATTCTGTCTCCTGTCCCCTCCTAACTGTGAAGCTTGCACACAGTCATATATGCGCACCTGCTGCTATATTCCAAGGTTTCAGGCTGGGATATGAATCCAAAGGCAGCATTAGCACGGTAGAACTAGACATCTCAGACACTTCCTAAAACCACATGCAGGGAACAAAGAAGAAACTCTTCCCAGGTCAGGGTGAGGTGATGGGGATGTCAGAAATAATACCAATAAATCAATAATCAACACTCTTATCCCCTTACCCGATCTTAGGGATAGAGAAGACCAGACACAGAGAGATCTGTTGAAGCATTTATTTGGCCATAATAAATGGGAGACAGCTTAGCACATGCAAGTGCTTCTAGCTGCTCAAAGCATATGGTCCAGTGCTTGCTCTTTTATAGCCATCACAGATGTCCAGCCCCTACAGATGCCCAAACGCCAGCCCTCTTGGCTTTCCTTGATTGGTCCGCCAAGTTACAGCCTTCTTTCCCCGGCCGTCCTACAATCCATACATGGCATACATTGACATCATTCAAACACCCACTTCCCATCTAAAATTGGTTACTGTTTTGCTGATTTTAACACTTTCAGTTCCCATGTCTCCTTGAGTTGTTTATGGTCATGTGTGCTTATCTTTGCAAAACACTTACTGACAGTATAGGTTATTTCTGATGTTTTATGACCTTGTGACTGTCTGGATTTACTGTTTACTTCCCCTTTTCCCAATGACCATCTGTTAGGTTCCTTGGGTAGAGTCCAGACTCCCCCAGACTCCCCCTCCCTTCTCTGACCACTATCTGACTTCTATTTCTTAAATCTTGTCTGTACTTTTAACCTTTCCTTAATTTTGTATGGGACCCTGAAATCTTTTAGTACCTTATTGCTAAGTCCAGAAATCAATAATTGGAGGTATTTGGAATTGTCTCCTACCCTAAGCCATGAAGCAGCCAGCCTGTGTGTAAAACTACTTCCTCCATATTCCAAACCATTAGACTTAAGGATTTTACACAAACATTCTTCATTAAACAGTGTGTTGCTGCAGTCTGTTTGCTTTCAATATTTCTTACTGTGTTGTATACTGTCTTTAGAAAGAGACAGTGTAAGCTAACAATGACATTTGGTGGTATAGATTGTATTTCCCATAGAAATCTAGGCTTCTTATTTTTAACTCTGCATATTTGGTGATTTCTCAGTGTCCTTCCCTTTCCAGTATCCTTAGACTGTGCATCTCAAACTAGCATTTAATCTGTATTTTATTTAAAAGCTCCTTCCAAAAATCATTTCACTTCTGCCCTGGCTGCATGTCTAATTTTAGTTGCAAGTCTGTGAAGCAAGGTCTGTGCAGAAAAACGGGAGTTTCTTAATTCTTCCCAGCAACTGCCTTTCTCAGTCTTTAGGTTGATAACTTGGTTTTCTTATAGTTTAATATATGGCTTTAATATACTGTTTCTATTAACTATTAAATTCAAGCCTGCATTCACTATATATATATTCCTCTAAGCATAATTTTATATTACCCTTAACAATTGCCAAGCTTATATCTCAGTGAGCTGTTAGGTTCAATTCCTCTTTTTCCCATATGCCTTGTGTTGGGCTCTGTGTGTGCTTCTTGACCTTTTGCACCCGTTGTCTGGGTTGGTGGGATTCTGCAGAGTCTCACTGAAAGTCCAGAGACCAGACCAGTGAACAGAGATATTCTGGGATGAAATGCCCCCATCTATTAATTGAACCATGTTACTCCTCCCTTCTCTGTTGTCTCCACTTTTGGCCCTCTAACCCAGTGAGACTCTCATGCCTCGCAGGTTAATCCATCAATCCTTTAACAGGAGCCTGCTTAGTTTTCAGCCATGGGAAGAGGAGAACCTTGTCTGCATTATGTTTTATGCTCTTCCTATATTATTCCTAATCTATATATATATGTGAAACATTCCTATTAGCTTCGAATATACTTTTAAAGCAGACTAAGTCTAAATATTATTCTCCCCCCCCTGCCTATTTTAGATTCCCGTCTGCTGCCATGAGCTCAGAACAGGAAATTTCTAGCTTAACCGCAGAGAAAAGCAGAACTTCCAAGAGAGGGGCCTCATCTAGTTTCACAGAACTGGACAATTTCAGTTTTTGTCCTTTTGAACTTTCCAGGCCTTGCCGGGAGACTTTCTTTGGTTCATCCTAAATAGCCTAGCTATATATGCTTGCCATATCTATATATGCTGTCATAGGTGAACAGGTAACTGTGTCCATCAGGGAAAATGGAGAAGCAGTCACTCCGGCAAATCCAGTGTGAATCAAAGGAGACGCCACTAAGAAACGTTTAACCTACTTGGTGTGTGTGTGAAGGAAAACCCTGATGCAAATTGCCCCCCCCCCTTTTTTTAAGGGCTTGGTATGGGGAAAAGGCCCTGACCTGGATGGCCCAGGCTAGCCTGATCTTCTCAGATCTCAGAAGCTAAGCAGGGTCAACCCTGGTTAGTATTTGAATGGGAGACCACCAAGGAATATCAGGGTTGCTGTGCAGAGGAAGGCACTGGCAAACCACCTCTGTTAGTCTCTTGCCATGAAAACCCCCAAAGGGGGTCGCCATAAGTTGGCTGCGACTTGACGTCACTTTACACACACACACACATGAGGAAAAGGCAGGCATAATACAAATTCAAAGATACTGAAGGCACAGGAACTAGCCCATTGTACTTGCTGCAGTTCGAGAATTCTTCTACTTAAATTGAAATTAAAGAAGAAAGGAAAACATCCAAAACAAACATTTGGAACAACATCGGAACAATATCTCAGGTAAGAAAGCCTTCGACAATATCTCAGGTAATCTATCCATCCTGAGGACTCATTTATGCCAGTCCTATAATCCATTGCTTTTAAATTCTATGCCTAAAAACGGTCATTCATTGCTTGGTTCAGAAGAAGATTGTTCTGAGAATTCATTCCTAGCCATGAATGTTTGAGAAAGTAAAAAAAAGTGAGTGGGTGTAGGAATGCTAGAGAATGTTTGTTGTTCCTGGTCTACATATTAATGTTCTCTTTTAAAAGGTCCAATAAATAATTCAAAATCCTGTTTGAATGTCAGCAACTTGATCATCTATTTTCGGTGACGGAATTGAGCATTTTCATCTCATTAAGCTGGCCTTCATTAACTCTGGTAACAAAGCATGGCAAAGTCATGAAGACACATCTGAAATGTTCCTCAAGTCTCCAAACCTTTGTTCCATGTCATGGATTATTGGCACCATGATTTAGGGTCTGCTGGGTTGCTATGCTCCTTTGTACCAACTTGTTCTCGGCTGTTGTTTCTCATAATTTGTGTTACCTAATGGTTTCCGTTGCTAGGTAACAAACCTACTTGTCCTAGTTACCATAAAGCCTCCTTCAGAATGAGACAGAGCAAGCAGAGACAAATTCTCCTCCGGACATTGGACGACTCCACAGAGACAAATAAATTTTGCTCCAATAATGACTTAAGGTTTTCCCCTTCCCCCTTACAATCCTTTTATTGAACAATAAAGGCACATTTGTTACTGGCTTGCACAGAGCTCCCCGCATCTTCCCTCAAGGCTGAGCAGTTCCATTTCCCAGCTGACTTTTTCTTCCTTCGTATGTTTGTCATAATTTTGGAAAAGCGAACACTCTGTGAACAAATAGAGAGCCTCTGAATATCTTGGAAGCTTTGGGGGTTCTGGTGTAAGACTGTGGCAGTGTAGACTTCAGGAAAGCTTCTTTCCTTTCTTCTGTTTTCCTTGCTTCTACTCAAACTTCACTTTAACAACCAAAGACTTTGGTTCTTGTAGGTTATCCGGGCTGTGTGACCGTGGTCTTGGTATTTTCTTTGAATCCTGACGTTTCGCCAGCAGCTGTGGCAGGCATCTTCAGAGACACTGTCCTTCAGTGTTACTCCTCTGAAGATGCCTGCCACAGCTGCTGGCGAAACGTCAGGAAAGAAAATACCAAGACCATGGTCACACAGCCCGGATAACCTACAAGAACCAATGAACTCTGACCATGAAAGCCTTCGACAATAACCAAAGACTTGTCTGAAACATACATAATCCTAGAGGTGCTAGATGGCTAGAGCCATCTAGCTCCCAGCCCAACAGCCTACCTACATTTATCTGCCCCTCTGTCTGCCCCTTTCCCTCCCCTCCCAGTAGCCTCTACCAAGGAAAAGTATGGCCCAGTTGTGTGGTGGTGGCCACTGGGCCAGGCCCACTTGCATGGTAGGAAACCCTCAAGGACTTGTGGGGAGCACCTCAGTTTCCCCTATATCCCCCTCCCTGCAATATTTCCCCTTTCCCTCCTTCTAGCAACCCCCTATATCCTCTCTGCTTTCCCTGCCTCCTTCTCTCCTCTGCGATTCACCAACCTACCTTTTATCTGCCTCTCACATGAACACATGAAACTATCTTATACTGAATCAGACCCTTGGTCCATCAAATACAGTATTGTCTACTCAGACTGGCACTGGCTCTCCAGGGTCTCAGGCAGAGGTCTTTCACATCACCTACTTGCCTAGTCCCTTTAACTGGAAATGCCTGGGATTGAACCTGGGACCTTCTGCATGCCGAGCAGATGCTCTATCGCTGAGCCACAACCCCTCCCTCTCAGCAGCCATCTAATCTAACCCCCTGCTCAGTGCACAAAATTTAAAGCTAGGGCTTTTCTGACAGTTAGGTGTCAAGTCTCTGCCTCCATCAGAGGATACCCCCAATAAGTAATTGGTATTACTGTTGAACCAGTATTTGCATTATTTGTTTGTTTGTTTATTTAATTCGATGTATATCCTATCCTCCCTCCATCCCAGTCAAGGCTGGGGTCAGGGTGACTGCCATCATTAAAACAACACAACAAGATAGTAAAACTATGACAAGCAATAAATAAAATTTAAAATTTAAACTGGTTTCCAATTATTAAGGTAAAAGGTAAAAGTAGTCCCCTATGCAAGTACCGGGTCATTACTGACCCATGGGGTGTTTAAAACAAGTGGTGCTCATCTCTAGATAGTGTTGCCAACCTCACGGTACTAGCTGGAGATCTCCTGCTATTACAACTGATCTCCAGCCTATAGAGATCAGTTCACTTGGAGAAAATGGCCGCTTTGGCAATTGGACTCTGTGGCATTGAAGTCCCTCCCCTCTCCAAACCCCGCCCTCCTCAGGCTCCACCCCAAAAACCTCCCGCCGGTGGTGAAGAGGGACCTGGCAACCCTATCTCTAGAGCATAGGGCCACAGCAGGCCTGGAATGACAGCCGGGGCCCCCAATAAGGTTGATAACAGCATGGAGGGTATAGGGACATCAGCTGTCATGACAACCATTGCTGCCCTCAGCTATAGGCCTTCATTAACTCTGGTGTTAGGAAACATCTCCTAGGCCTTTTAAGGCAGGCTGTTTCCCTCACGGTTACCCCCCCCCCCATGCCGATGACTTTGGGTCTTTGTTTTGATTATGCATACCGTTTCTGACTGTCAGAGGTCACCTTGCTCTCCCCATGCATTTCCCCTCATTTTGCCCACATTTTCAGGGACCTATTTTAGCTCAAATTCGAAAACGCAGGCAAGACACGGGGAAACGCAGGGGGAGAGAGAGGTGACCTCTGACGGTCAGAATCGGCATGCGTAATCAAAACAAAGAGCCACAGTCATCGGAGGGGTGACTGAGAGGGAAACAGCCATGCATAAAAGGCACTAGTGTCTCAGTACTGAACTCTGGGAAAACAGATAAAAAATGCTGCATTGTCATATGATTGCCAGGTTGCTTATCTGACCCTTTGAAATTACTCAAAAGGCAAGGGAGGATTCCGACTAACTTGCATTGCTCTAAAGTCTTCCTTCTGGTCAGAATCTTCCTTGGCTTGTTCTGTATCTTGATGATATAGGCACACATATGAAGCTAGCAGTTTCCACCTCGTCAGAGCTGCTTACTAAAGACACTGGAATAAGGATGCCAAGGTACTGAATTTTGGAAGACTCCATCTCTTCTTTGGCTTATCTTTTCATGTTCCCCTTCCTCCAGTCTTTGTCGTTTTCTCAATTCCCTCTGCCAGATCATAGGCTTCTTCCTTGAGACAGCTTTTTCTTTGCTGCCTTCACCTGTTTTTGTTGCTGACATCAGCTGACATTCACACATTGACTGTCTCTGATTCTGAGCAGTCTGAATACACACACGCACACACACACACATACTCAAGAGACACTCACTGAAAACCTCAGAGAGAAAGCGACTCCTTTGGCAAAGGTAAATTGGCATGCTGTCACAGAAGGAAAATTGCCTCACTTTTACTCCAGAACTTTACAATATGTGAATGTTAAACGTAGCCTTTTTTATACAGAATTATTATTTGCAGCTCCAAGGCTACAACACAGGAAGCTTCGGTCTCAAATAAACACTATACAACCATGTAAGTAGAAATAGAACTTTATAAGTGGTAAGAAAATATATATTTAAGTGGAATGTAATTGGCCACAACTTTCAACTTTACAACAGCTATGAAACATTGGCTTGGCATATGGACTGGATCCCGTACATCAGCCGGCCCCAATGCGGCCTGATGTGCTGCGTAGGGACGGCATTACCAGGGATCACCAGGGCGTGAGCCGCTTGGTGATGCCCCTGCCGCCTAGGAAGTGGCATACTGTGATCCACCCTCACGCTGGGCCTTGTGGCCTGCCACTTCCTAATCCCTTATTGGGACCCCAACTGCGGTAAAAGGGGGTTCGCTGACCACCTTACCCAAAATGATCCAGCCCAAATGCTTCCTCCCGCTCAAGTTGTGACTTATATATCAAAACATAAACAAAGGGAGTGGTGGGTGGGAACGATGTCCCACAGCGAACTGGATTTTGTCCCCAGCTGGCTCCCTTTATGTGCGGTGGAGGTGGACCAGAGTGAAAACCTCACTCCTCCGTCCAAACCTCCCCGCCAACTGCAGGCTCCTCCTGACTGGCCCATTCAAATCTCATGGGCCAATCCGGTTGGAGGAGCTTCCCCTGGACCCAGGCACAAGTCCTCGAGCCTCCTCCTGCTGGCCTCCTGCCATGTGTGCATGTTTCCTGGGGGCCCTGCCCTTTGGATGCCCCTCCGCTTCCTCCCCGGCCCAGGGCCGCAACCAAGGCTCCGGGTAGGTACCAGAACCTTTATTTACATTCTGTTTGATAACTTTTCACTGAAGGTTTTAGTTGTTTCTCCAGAAAACCCTCTTGTGGTATCAGCACACTTGGTTGCCATTTATTCAACATTTTCTTTTAGAAGGTAGCATCTCTTTCTCCTTTCCCATGCATTTTCTGCAGGCACCAATAGCATCAAAAATGGAACAAAAAACTCTCATGCGCTTATATTTTTTCAATATTCTAGCCTAACTTTGCATGTTTTCCTCTTTAACTACAATCTCTCCTGCTCTACTCATTTAAAATATATCTCTTGAGGATCTCTTAACTCCTGTCTACTCTTATAAAACAAGTCAAAAGGAATATTTTTTCCAATTTCTCTTCTTCCTTGTTTCTCCCCATGCTTACTAATCAACTTCCAAACAGTTTCATATTCATGTATCTTTGAGCAACTGCTATTTTGACCATTCTGACTTTGAAACCTAAAGTCCTCAGGGCCAGATGAATTGCATCCAAGGGTACTCAAAGAACTTGCAGATGTAATTTCTGAGCCTCTGTCCATTATTTTTTGGAAGTCTTGGAGAACAGGTGAGGTGCCAGAAGACTGGAGGCAGGCAAATGTTGCCCCCATCTTCAAGAAGGGGGAAAAGGAAGATCCAGGTAACTACCCACCCATCAGCTTGACTTCTATACTGGGAAAGGTTTTCGAACAAATCATCAAACAGTCAGTCCTTGAGCATTTAGAAAGGATGGATCTGATCACTAAGAGCCAGCATGGGTTTCTCAAGCACACATTATGTCAGACAAATCTGATCTCCTTTTTTGAGAAAGTTACTACCTTGCTGGATCGGGAATGCTGTAGACATAGTTTATCTTGATTTCAGTAAGGCTTTTGATAAGGTTCCACACAGTATTCTCATTGACAAATTGGGAAAATGTGATTTAGATCCTGCTACTGTTAGGTGGATCTGTAATGGGTTGACAGATCGCACCCAAAGAGTACTTGTTAATGGTTCCTTATCCACTTGGAGAAAAATGACTAGTGGAGTGCCTCAGGGATCAGTGCTGGACCCTGGATGAAGGAATAGAGGGTATGCTTATTAAATGTGCAGATGATACTAAACTGGGAGGGGTAGCAAATATGGTAGAAGACAGCCAGGATACAGGATGATCTTGACAGGTTGGAGAACTGGGCTAAAACTAATAAAATGCACTTCAACAAAGATAAATGTAAAGTTCTGCAGTTAGGTAGGAAAAATCAAATGCATAATTATAGGATGGGGGAGACTTGTCTGAGCAGTAGAGTGTGAAAAGGATCTTGGGATCTTAGTAGACCAAAGTGTTTGAGAACACTTGTTCAAATACTACCTAGTTTGTTTTAAAACCAAACCTGAGCAGTGACAAGGGGAAGATTGTGGCAGTGTGTGATGATGGCCCCTTTCTTCAGTCCCTTGGTGGGAGGTGGCTTCTGAAACAGGGAGACTCCTGACTTCATAACTCCACAGAGTCTCTCCACACCACCACACAGTTCGGGAGCTCAGGACTCTATGCTTCCAAGGAGTTAACTGGTCAAGATCTCCTCTCTCCCTCCAAAAAGAAGCCTGTTAGCTTTCCAGACTCTGCCCCCTGCTTGCCAGCATTGGCTGTCAGTCACCAAGTTACACAGTTTAAACCTGTATCTGTCACACATGCAGTCAGATTTTCACTTTTCAAAAATTCCTCTCCTTACTACAGCCCACATTCAACATGTTTTATTTTCTGTAGGCAGGTCCCATGATCCCCAGCACAACCTTTTCAGTACTCGAAGGGATCCACGCCTTGTGTTTTGACCAGCAAAAAAGCTGGTTGGGTCCAACTCAATGTATTAAATTAATGTTGCCTTTTGCACTAAGGGTGCCTCTTGTCTTTTCAATTAGTATTTCTGTTTCTATTGACAATGAACACTTCCTTGCAATATGGGACAGGTGGCAAGCCTAGATAAGCTTCCTGACATACTAAAATCTTCAGATCAAACTTCATTTGAATGCACAGAGGAAGGAAACAATAAGGAGCGAAAGATGCTTTTTTCATGGGAATTGTAGAATCTTGACAGACACTACAACCGAAAAAACCCACCCTCTGAAACAGGCCAGGACCAGAATGGCTTCGAAATGTGTGTGACTTTACCACTGACTCAAATTTATTATAAGTCACTCCAATTGTTCCCTGCTGATTGATCAAGTAAAGTGTTAGTTGATTAAATTGTCGATTAAACAGATTAAAACTTGTGGCACTAATTAATTCCTTCCTTTCTGAAGGACAAAGCTTTATTCTTGATCATTGAATTGCCTTTTATTACACTTATTTGAAGCAACTTTCTTAAACTATAGCAAGCTACTGTGTGAATTTGGGGCATCTTGCTATTGATCATTCAGTAATGAATACTTTTGTTATGAAGGGACACTGCTAGAGTCAATGTACCGAACTGGAGGCATATGGCCTTTTGAAATCAGTGACACCAAAGCACCATGATGGCAATGATCTCAGGCTGTATAGGGTTGCCAGGTTAATCCTGGCAGCCAGCTGGAGAGTTGGGGGGCAGGGACATGGGATGTGTGTGATGTTGCTAACATCACTACAACTGGTTGTATTCAGAAGTGATAATGGGTACCTCTAGGAATTGCTGGAAAATTTATTGTTTTACCACAGAGTATCAGGCAATTCCTAGAGTAGTTTGAGTGGTGTAAACCAGAAATGGGGTGATCATGTCGTGCGCGGCCATGCGCACGTGCAATTCTTGCTCCTGAGCGGGCTGATAGATTGGCAGACAATTGCCCACCAATCCAAGTGACCTGGAAACCCTAACTGGCCCAGAGGCCGGTGATGATATCAGGAATAAGGTTGCCAACCTCCAGGTACTGCGGTACAAAAAACTCACTGTTACTGTAAATAGGGGCTATATGAAAGAACAGTAATAGGCTCTGAATGCAAACAAACAATATTTAGTAAACCACTAGTTACAATGAAAAAGGACTATGCATCAATGGTCAACTGTTGACTAAATATTGTTTGTTTACATTCAGAGCCTATTACTTTCATATAACCTCCAGGTACTAGCTGGAGATCTCCCGCTATTACAACTGATCTCCAGCTGATATAGATCAGTTCACCTGGAGAAAATGGCCGCTTAGGCAATTGGACTCTATGGCATTGAAATCCCTCCCCAAATCACACCCTCCTCAGGCTTCACCCCCAAAAACCTCCTGCCGGTTGCGAAGAGGGACCTGGCAGTCCTAATCAGGAGGCCTCCTGTCATAGCAGGAGGTCTAGCAACCCAAGGCTGAAAGGTCTCAGGAGGCCTACCGCTGACACGGAAGGAAACTTCTGAGAAGAAAAGGAAATGTTACCTCAGAATATGGAAGACAGGGAAGTGTGAGCACCCCATATCTCTTCACTATTACAAGTTTCAAAACAAGCTGTGCCAACTTGAGCCATGTAAAAGGGTCTTATCAATGCAAGCTTTAGAGAACTTTGTCATGCTAGCTGCAAGTTTCCTTTGAAGCTGTATATCTGGATTAGGAAATGCTGTTGTCAGCTTTTTGATGTCATGAATAAATGTGCAGAGGGACATATAAGCACAAGAAGAGAAATGAACAAGTCTGCAAGCCATTTCAGAAGATAAAAATACAAGAAATCATAAATAGTAATAAACTTAAAAAGCACTAAGGTCTGCTAAATGTAGCCCATAGGACAAATAAATAGGAAACCCATTCTGGGGTGGCCTGAGGGAGAGGCAGAATGGGATGAAAGTGACTGGTTGGAGGTGTAAGCAGGCCATTATTAGGGAAACAAAGAAGGCTACCCAATTTATAGATAATCTATTCAATTCCCAGTTTACCCATGAAAGCTGCTGAAAATCTCTGACGCAGACTCATGTCCTCAGCAAGTTACAGAGACATACAATATTTTGATGCTGCTGCTTTTTAAAGTGATACTGTATGTGGCCTGAAACATTTTTGCCTTAACATTGCTTTGCACCCAAAGGACACACAGTGTTCTTGTTCTTCTGTAAAAGTGAGCAGAACATGCAAGGGAGTTGTTTTTATTTAACATCTTTGTGAACTGTCTGATGTTGGCTTGCACTAGGGTTGCCAACTTCCAGGTACTGGCTGGAGATCTCCAGCTATTACAACTGATCTCCAGGCAACAGAGATCTCTCGGCCTATATGCCTGGAGGAACATCTCCATCTCAGAGGCCCTGTGGAACTGAGTTAAGTCCCACAGAGCCTGGGACTCATTGGACAGAGAGTTTGACCAGGCCGGGGCAACAGCCGAAAAAGCCCTGGCCCTGGTTGAGAACAGCCAGATAGTCCATGGCCAGGGACCACTAATAAGTTGTTTCCTGAAGAGTGGAGAGCTCTCAGGGGGGTATATGGGAGAGGAGGTCCTGCAGATACAAAGGTCCCAGACTGTTCTTATTGGAGGGCCCTATGAGCAGGCAAAGTTCTCCAGCTAAGCTACACAAGCAGCTGCTTGGAAAGGCCCTGTGAGGAGGGCATTATGAATAAGGGTGAGCACCTATTTTTCGGTATTTTTCGGGTTTAAGTTATTAAACCTGAATTTTTTTTTGAAAAAATCTGAAAAACCTGTATTTTTCAAACATTTTTGGGTTAATGAACCGGAACCCATTTTTTTATATCTATTGGGCCTCTATCTTGAATGATCCATGCATGTTTTGGATGCTAAATTCAAATCATGTGGCAAAAAGGAGGCAAGAGTTTCACTACAGGAGACATGGCACTTGTACAGGGAATGTCCCAGCGTGGTGTAGTGATTAAGACTGGTGGACTCTAATCTGGAGAACCAGGTTTGATCCCCCACTCCTCCACATGGGCAGTGGACTCTAATCTAGTGAAACTGATTTGTTTCCCCACTCCTACACATGAATCTGTTTACTGGCTCCCCTCACAACAGATAAAAAAATGACAACATAGAACTGGTTTACCAGAAGACAAAGCAAGGCATTCTAGGAGTCATATGCAGCGATTCCACTTCCAAACTTGGCCAACAGATTAAAAGATTGAAGTAAAATGTTTATCTTAAAACCATAATACAGGCAGGAGCAACGCACTGGTGTGTCTGCTGAGGATGCTATCTTGCATCAACATCTACACATGAAGCCAGCTGGAAGACCTTGGGCTTGTCATAGTTCTCTCCGAACTCTCTCAGCCCCACCTACCTCACAAGTATCTGTTATGAAAAGAGGAAGGGAAGGCAATTGTAAATCGGTTTGAGTGTCCTTAAAGGTAGAGAAAATGGGGATATATAAACCTCCTCCTCCTCCTCTTCTTCTTCCTCCTCCTCCTCCTCCTTGTCTCAGTACTAGACCACAACATTTTTAATTAGGTGGCCTCTTGGACAAATTAAAGTACTCCTTTTGTAGTGTGACAGTTTTTTGTATGGCCTTGAAGATCTTTTAGTAATATCAGTATCAAGAAGGAATGACCTCTTGGATCTCCTCCCTCCCTCCCTCCCTCCCTCCCTCCCTCTCTCTCTCTCTCTCTCTCTCTCTCTCTCTTTTGTTGCTTTCTCTATGGAAGTTGCTCCAGGTGACTTGCTGTGATCAATTTTTGGGCTGCAGGGGACATTTCCTTATGTTCAATCTTGACCTAATTAAACTATCAATTAGTGAGGGAAACCATGAAGTAGGAGATGGTTCTGGCACCCTGCGCACAAATGTCTGCTTTCACTGCATCATGAGAGGCACAAACATGCCGCCTGACAACACAGGCTAAGAAAAGGGTATGGTGATCAATAGTTCACCATACCAGGTCATCATCATCCTGTGCTTTGTAAGCCAGTACAAGTATCTCTAAATCAATTCAGCCTTTGACAAGAAGTCAATGTGTGTGGTTTAGTACCCGCGTTCGGTCTTTATAAAGGTTACATTTACAGGGGACCATGGCAGTAGAAGTCTGTGCAAACTGAAGTTTATGTACCAAAGCAAACATCCGAGAGAACTGGAAGTAATAAGCTTCAATAATCTGTAGTCTGTTGCTACTAGGGGAGAAGAGCCTGTTATCTGTCTGACACAAGAGATTTCTCCGTTCTGAGAGGGTGTACTGTGGATTGATGGACTGCTCCTTTGTTTTATATTGTTTTGCTTTCAAAGTAGGGATAGGGCATACATAGTAGCCCTGATATCCCAGACTAGCCTGATCTTGTCAGAGCTTGGAAACTAAGCAGAGTTAGTATTCGGATAGGAAACCAACTGTACTGTCCGGGCAGGATGGCGGGGCTGCTACTGCAGCACGGTGCAAAGGGAGCTGAGAGCAGGCATGGCAGGAAGTGGTGGAAGGTACAGAAGCCGAGGCTTCTGCAGACTGGAGGCTGCACAGAAACAGTGGAGTCAGCAGGGGTAAGGCAAAGTCCAAGAAGCAGTCCAGAAATCAGGCCGGGGTCTCTTACATATCACAGGCTAGGCAGTAAGGGCCGTCATTAATCAGTCCAAGGTCTGGGTCACAGGCAAGGTGGTATGTGTCATCTTTAAACAGTCCAAGGTCGTTCTCGGGCAAGATAGCAAACGGAGTGGAGCTTAGCTGAAACCAGAATTCAGTAAGTTGCTTCCACGCCGAGGCTGATCTTCGCTGCTCCTTAAATCTGGCCAGCTATCAGCGTGAGGTTGGCCTTTCATCACTCACTGTCATTCTCTACAGCTGGAATGCCTCTCTGGCCCTGCAGCCGTGCCGAACGTCTTCTTTCACTCAGCAGAGCTCGGAGTTTCTGCCTACGGTGAACCATGGGGGAGGATTCTTCTTCTGAGCCTCTGGCTGACTCTGGCAATCGGGCCTCCAAGGGGGACTGGAATTCCTTGGCCCCTTTAATCCAGCATCTGGTTCAGAAGGCTTGTCAGCTGCATTCCCAGGAGGGACGGCCAACTGCTCCAGCTCTGCATCCGAGGCCTCGGACTCAGCCACAGGGTGTGTGTGTGTGTGTGTGGGGGGGAAATGACACCAACATAGAAGACTGAGGCTGGTATGCAGAGGCAGGCAATGGCAAACCACCTCTTCTCATCTCTTTCCTTGAAAACCCTACGGGTTTACCAGAAGGTGAGTGCAATTTGTCCTAAGAGTAGAGGTCAGTTATCATGATGGGGTAAACAATGTGCTGTCTTCTTTTTTGTATTGTATTTTTATGAAATGAGATTTTAGTTGGTTTTAATTATATACGCCAAGGGCTATTTGTGTTAGGCTGTAGCAGGTGCTGCTGGACTTTTGTTTTAATTGCATTTGCTGCCTTTTTGGAGACTTCCTTGAGGTGGCTCTGGATGTTCATGATATTCAATTTTCAGTGTGCAAAGTGCAGTTTTAAATGGTGCCAAAAAGTTTGTCACTTCTTTGCCATTTATTTCATGTCACTTACATCCATTGTTGCCCTAAACATAGAGTTCACAGCTCCAGATTGGAAAATATCTGGATATTTTAGGGTTGGAGCCTGAGGAGGGGGGGTTGGGGAGGTGAAGAACTTCAATGGGGTATGATGCCATAGAGCCCACCATCCAAAGCTGCCATTTTCTCCAGGTGAACTGATCTCTATTGGTTGGAGATCAGTTGTAATAGTGGAAGATCTCCAGCCACCACCTGGAGGTTGGCAACCCTACCTAAACAGCACCCTCAGCACCCTTTTTTAAATTATTGACACTCTTTTTCAGTCCCTTTGCCATTAACTGATCTGCATGCTGAAATAAGACATGCCTTGGCCCTGCAGAGAATGGCTAATGGGTGGGAAGGACCAGCAGTTTCCCAGAGTCAAACCTAGCAATTAACTAAAGATGTATTGATTTAAAGGTGGAGTGGCTTATAGCCATACTAAAATACTAAGGAGATATATTCCACATACTGTAGGATGGGAGGGTGGATTTCAACAAATAAATACACATACAATATTCAGTTCTTGAATCAATTATTGAATGTCAAGTTTGTCAGAATTTCACCAAAAAGCAGCATTTTGAAGTAAAAGGTTCTTCCTCAAAACAAACAGCCAATGCTGTTTGAAGATATGACTTGAGGAGTGACATGACTTGAGGGGTGCCCCAACATTCATACAGGTTGTTAGACTATGCTGTGAGTAACATATACCTTACATTAGCACTTCAGGCTTTGTTAGCAGTTTGAGGCTGAAAAATTCTCCACTCAGTTTGTGCATCTGAAATTAGGGTACCCAATGAATTTTATCTACAGCAAAAAAAATTCCATGGATTTAGAGGTTCTTGCTTGGGAAAAATGTCTGGACAAGGTAGAATAATACCTCAAGTGTAAATATGTGCATTCTCCACATCTCTCTCTGTGAATGTTTTTGCAAAGATAAATACTTCACAGTGCAGCCAAAATATGTTTTCCAGTGAATGTGGCTTTACCTCCACCAGTATTACATTATGAAATTTGAAGACCTTGCTAGCTTAATTCAGTAGAATGGTGCACAAGGATATACATTGATAACTAAAGCTAAAAAAGAAGTTAGGCATATTCATGAAGGAAAGAGTCAATGGAAAGGTCCATCAACAACTATAAACCCTATTAGCTAAATGGAACTCCTATGTTATTATGACGCACCCCCCCCCCTTCAACCACTTCAACATCCCACTCTCTCAGCCCGGCCCTATATGCTGAGGGAAAAGCGTTGGCCTGAGTGTATTTGTGAGGAGATGATTTTCCTTCTCCTCCAGTCCCACACCAGTATTTACCTCAGAGAGAAATAGGAGACAAGCGGCCTTTTTACTTATACAGACAAAACAGGGAAGTTTATTGAACAGAACTCACAGAGACTGGTTTTCAAGAAAAAAGGCAGATTTGGAGGGGAAACTCAGGGTCAGATTTATGTACGCAAGATTCCTTCAGAGAAACAGCTTAGATGTTTTCTTCACTCAAGTTCCTTCCGTTCTCCGTTTCAAGCTCAGTTCTGTCCCTCAGAACTGTTATTCCGACGCCGACTCTCATCAGTCTCTGTCCGCAGCCCAGCTGTCAGGCCATTGCTGTTTCAGGCCGGATCCCTTGACATGACTCTGTCAGGCCTTTGCTGGTCCAGGCCTGGCTCTGGCTCCGTGTCAAACGACCTCGGTCCACACGCCTGTAAATACCGTGTACGCTTCCCTCTGTCCGGCTCCCAGCAGCTGCCTAGTTGTTTGGTCTACGCTTCACGGGAACTCTTACCTCGGTTTGCCTCACTGTTTTGTGGCTACAGTGCTTATAAGCTTATGCTTTCCCTGCTGGGGTCATTAGCAGCCTCCCTCTGTTTCTATACCGTCAGTTCTTATATTTACCTTTTTGCTCCTAATAAAGTATACTGCTTCAGGATCACCTGACTGGGTGTGTTTGCTTTTGGGATGCTACAGGTAAACGCCTGATTCTGACCCTAGCTCTCTCTGACTACCCCACCCTAGTGGCTGTCATCCTCCACACCTCCCTGCTACCGGGATAGCTCTACCTCAGGGACTCATTCCCCTTGTGACCTGAGAATGGGTCCTCAGTCTCTATCCCAGTTCTCATGCCTGTCACTCCCACAGGTCGCGTGTGTCAACAGCTTTGGCTTTCACAGAACCCCTCAGGTTCACCGAGTACAGTCTGGCTTCTTCTCCGTCTCCTCACCCAGCTCTGGATGCTTTTCTGTCCCTCAGAGCTCAGAGTGTCACCTCCCTGGCCCCGGCCACTCTTGGTCTGTCCGCTCTTGCTGCAGATTCACCCCTTATCCGTCACAGTTATGAATATCAGATTGGCAGGAGCAGACAACTAAAGAAGGCAGTTGCCTTCATACCAGCCTGTGGATATGATGAAGAGTTGACCTTTAAGACATTTTGCTGGAAGTCTTTGCCCCAGTGAAATCTCTTTGCCTTCACCCCATTATGAAATGGTAACACTTGCTGAACTTTCAAGTAGGGGTATGTACCATTTTTTCTGCGGTTTGGGTTTATTAAACCTGGACATTTTCCACACACACACACACAAATCCAGAAAACCTGGTTAATAAACCTGAACACAAAAAATATCCAAACCTGAAAATGGGATGTTTCATATCCATGCCACCCACCTTCTCTGGCATTAGAAATCTGGCATTATTCGGGGATCCGCTTTTTGGCTCCCTTTAATTGCTGCCATTTTTGCACCATTATAAAAAACCTTTAAAAATACTGAAAAGTTATTTCTCAGGGTTTTTTTGTTTTGTTTTGTTTGGTATATTGATATGCATACCGCTTTTTTCAAGCAGGAACCCCGATGGGAGGATTCCTATTTACACATGACACCTATTTACCACTGAACTTGTTGTGCCCAGGATTTAGGACAGGAAGAAAGAATGCACCTTCTCTTCTTTTCCATTCACAGCAATGGAATGAAGATGCTCCCTTCACTTGTATGGAACTAGGGGGAAATAATGCCATTTCAAAATCCGAGGATCTTTTTTTGATTTCTACAGTTTTAACTTTCTGGGAAGACTTCATCAATTGCAGATATCTGGTAGTAGATCCATATTTGGGATTTCATTAATTTCAAGGATACCTTTGTCCTGTTCAGAGAGAGAAAAAGTGACATTCTGCTTCTTCCTTTTAAAATCTGACAAGAACCTTCCCTTAGGCTTCTTCTCATAATCAGAAGAATCCAGATGGCAGCATCCATTTAGGAACTGTGGCACAAACTCAGCATATTTTAATGTCCTCTATTATTTAAAGATTTAATTTGGCTAATGTCTTAACTAGTCATACATCAGAGGCTTTGTATATTCATCATTTAGTTTGACATGTCACCTGGTAGAACTAGGATTGTGATAAAGCTACATTAGCAGCAACAGAATTTGTATATAATTGATGGGGCTGCTAAAAGATTCACCAAACTGCAGTAGGTTTAAAGAATAATTTAGTAATTGAGTTTTACAATCTGCTGTTTGATCTTCTGTGGAAGACTCACTAGAAATAAACCCATCCATGTACTCCAGAAATCTTCAAATTCTTCACCTAGAAGGAAAGTTGCTAGAATTTTGGGAAACTAACTTAAATCCCCAGGAATCCAGTTTGAATGATAAAGATATGGTTGTCAATAAAGTTTTGGAAGTTGGAATAAATAAATACTGCATTATTGCCCATGGGTTGAATCCAAAGGTGTTCTTCCATTGACAGAAGGCCCTTCTATTAGTGGAACAGAGTGTATCTGCCTCCCTCCTCCTGGGAGATCTTCAGGAGTAAATTTGTAGACTATAGTGAGAGGCAGGAAGTTGGTAAAAATGGGTCCCCTTCTGCTAACAGGAAAAAAAAAAGGCCAACCTGATAAACCATGTGACTGAACTCTGAACCAGGATATAAACAAGATGGAAAATGACCTTGCTTTGATCTGAGAGATCCACCCATAGAGGATAGTTACACACAGGTTGTTTCCCTGGTTTCAATGTCATTGGGAAGTCGAATTGTTTCCTACTTCCCTACAGCATTGTGGTACTTCTGGTGGTGTAGGTATTAGGATATTTGGTTATTATAGCAGAGTTTGCCCAGTTGAAGAAGTGTGATACCGAGTGAAGTAAATAAATCTCCCAAGAAGTATACTGAAAAAAGTTAAACTTGCATTTATTCAAGTACTGTAGATTCTGTTCACATTCAGGTTGCAATTGAAAGGAGAGAGAGAAGCCTCGTCTGAAGAGCACTTTTCCTATCACAAATGACCAGCTTATCCGGCATCATGTGAATAGAAGTATGAGGGCATTGTTTCCACAGGAGAGACCTGTAGATATGTGCAACTCCATAAATACATGGATGGACACACAGAGAGAGGAGAGGGCAGAGGGCAGCTCCCAGGTTAAGACGTTCACTCCAACAGTAGGGCAGGGAAATGGCCACCATGAAGAAGCAACTGGTAATGGCAAATATGGTGAAACCTGCTATGTGGCAGCCTGTTGCTGCTGTGCAGTATTGGCAGCATCAGCAACAACAAGGAAACCACAGAAGCCCAGAGAGCACCAAAGTACATGTACCCTTTTTCTGATGTAACTTTTTGTCTACCAATCACTCGGACATAGGGGTGCCAGGTCCCTCTTCACCACTGGCGGGAGGTTTTTGGGGTGGAGCCTGAGGAGGGTGGGATTTGGGGAGGGGAGGGCCATAGAGTCCAATTGCCAAAGTGGCCATTTTCTCCAGGTGAACTGATCTCTATCAGATGAAGATCAGTTGTAATAGGAGGAGATCTCCAGCTAGTACCTGGAGGTTAGCAAAAAAACTAGTACAAGGCTCTATCAACAATCATTTATGTAGCAAACAATACATACAAAAACATACAGTGCAATAGTGTCAACATTACAACAAGAATACAACTAACATACAACACTCTGTGTGTGTGTGTGTGTGAAGTGCTGTCAAGTCATTTCCAACTCATGGCGACCCTATGACTCAATGTCCTCCAAAATGTTCTATCTTTGACAGCCTTGCTCAGGTCTTGCAAACTGAGGGCTGTGGCTTCCTTTATTGAGTCAATCCATCTCTTGTTGGGTCTTCCTCTTTTCCTGCTGCCCTCAGCTTTTCCTAGTATGACTGTCTTTTCTAGTGACTCTTTCCTTCTTATAATGTGACCAAAATACGATATCCTCAGTTTAGTCATTTTAGCTTCCAGGGTCAGTTCAGGCTTGATTTGATCTATAATCCACTGATTTGTTGTTGTTGTTGTTTTGGCAGTCCATGGTATCCATAACACTCTCCTCCAACACCACATTTCAAAGGAGTCTACTTTCTTCCTGTCAGCTTTCTTCATTGTCCAGCCTTCACACCCATACATAGTAATAGGGAATATGATGGCATGAATTAACCTAATCTTGGTGGCCAGTGACACATCCTTACACTTCAGAATCTTTTTTAGCTCCTTCATGGCTGCCCTTCCCAGTCTCCATCTCCTTCTGATTTCTTGGCTGCAATGTCCCTTTTGGTTGGTGATGGAGACAAACACTATACAACAACCTTATATACAAAACAGGTCATACAAATTCTTCAATAGTCCATTGGACATTTCTTCCAAGTATAGTCCAAAACGGACTTACTAAGGTATGTTTCTGTCTATCTTCTTTCAACAATTTCTTCACACAGAATAAAGCCAAATGAGGCTGACAGGCATGGGATTCCTTCACAAAGAATAAAGCCAGATGAAGCTGACAGGCATGGAAATGTCCTCCGGATTAATAAAAATGTTTTTACCACTAGGTGGCTTCAACAGCCTGATATAGCCAAGGAGATAAATATCTCAGTAAACATTTTCTTATTTACATTTACTTTCTCGCAATTTATATATAGCAAACACACAATTATGAAATTTCCTTGAGATACTTGCTCAAAAAACTCCTAGTACCAAATACGGCTGCCTCCTTCAATTAGACCTCGCTCAATTCACTTAACTAGATAGGAACCAGGTGTAAAAAACTACTAGCCAGGAAACCACACTTCAGCCTTCAAAAAATGTCAAGTCATGTCACAGGCATAACCTTAAAGGTATAATTTACAAATTCCAAACCTACTTAACACAAAACAAGATTTAAACAAAACAAGATAAATCAAGTTCTGTGTTTAGCCCATTAGGAGATAGTGTGTTAAATAAATGTATAAATTTCATTTCCTGATGTAAGAGTGTTTTATGGATATTATTTGTATTAAATTGATGACCCTTGTATACCCACAAAACAAAAAAACGGAGATCATTCTTGTTATGCTTTTTTTCTAAAAAAAAATGGCTGACAAGAGGGGCATCTAAAATTTGTACCCTGATCTGGATCTATGCTCCCAAATATGGAGCCTTACAGGTCTCATAGTATTCCCGATATATAATTTAGAACATACACAACTAATAACATAGATCACCCGGCTAGTAGAACAATTAGAAAAATATAATAATTTAAAGCAAAAATTGGAAGTCACAGAACTGAATTCTTTGACCAGCAAGCTAAGTGCACACACTGTGCATGATCCACATTTATGATGACCGGCGGCAACCGGGAGAGGGGTCTGTTGTAAGACATCAGTATGGACAAGCTGTTCTCTAAATGAGGCAGATCTACATAACCCAAAAATGGGGCCCTCAGAACAACCAGGGATGCTAGATATAACGTGCCAGTGTTTTTTATGATCTTTTGTATGGCACCTGACTGTTGGCTGTATGCTAAGGAGCAAAAGATGTTACTTTTGTACATTGTTTGTTTTTTATCAAACAAGTTCGTACGCTCTTGCGTGTCTGCCCTACATTTAGCATTATGTAAGACCTCCTTAGGATAGCCCCTTCTAGTCAAAGATGCTTGTAATTGCCTGGAAGCAATATTTCCCTGCTGACTCTAGTTTTGTACAAAATATTATGTCTAATTCTCATCACACAATCTTAATTTAATTTTTACCAGGAAGACGATCCTCATGTGCTCATTTTCCAGAGTGCAATATTAACAAGAAATCATTGTGGTTATAATGTTAATGTGATGGAGTACCCTATTATAAACTATTAATCTGGAATTAAAATTTAATTTGCTTCAGTTTGGCTTCAAGTACAGAACAAATAAACAGATTTTCTAGCAGGGCATGACTTTTCACGTTTTCTAGTGAGAATACTGTGGCATGGTCCACCTTACTGTCTACTAGCCAGCCGGAAGACTAGATAAGCACCTGTTCTCTTAAAACATGGATGAGGATCTTGGATAATCAATGTTTCTTTTTTCCCCTTCCAATTTCCCAGCCTCAAAGATCTCATCATCTTCTTGAGATATCACTGCAGAGACCTGAATTGTTTTTTAGAATCATTTTCTTCTGGAGAAGAAGTCTGAGGTGACCAAGGCTGAGTTAAGAAAAATGTAAAATAAAAAATTGACCTGGCACCCAAACGATGAGACAAGACAAGCCAATGTGGGTTCCACTCATTTTTATTTATTTATTTAAACAATTATTTAAATTTGTTTAGTTTATTTAAATAATTATTTAAATTAACTAAATTGCTGATCTATCTCTCTGCTTATTTCAACAAGCTGATGATTTTGAGGACAGGCTGTGCGAGGCATCAGCCTGGTCTGACTTTTGGGCTGATCCATCTGTAGTGCCATTGAGGAAGAACCCCTCAAGGAAGAGAAGGGAATGTTGATGCTTATCTGAGCTTAGAGGATATTGGCAGCTAGGCTCCATCCAAGTGGCTGCAGGATCAGTTCCCTTCCTACTAAGGGGATGTCAGGTGCAAGCACTAGAACCTGACTTAGCATGCCTGACAGGGGATACCTATGCTAGAAGGCTGCTATATAAGCCTGCTATATATAAGCCTGCTATAAAAAAAAGAGGAAGAAGTAGTGAGTGGGCTTCATTGGGGATTTCTTGGAGATCTGGAGCTGCTGGAAACTGTTGCTGCTGTAGGAAGCCCCCAACATAGGGTTGCCAGTTCCCCCTTCTCCACTCGTAGGAGGTTTTTTGTGTGGAAGTGATGTCATTGTGTCACTCGTGGCAATTGTAAGCCAGTTTGAGTCTCCCTATAAAGGTAGAGAAAATTGGAGTATAAAAACCAACTCCTCTCCTCCTTTGCCTTCTCCTCCATCTCCTCCTTTTCTTCCTCTTGCTTCTTCTTCTTTTCCTTCTTCTGCTGCTTCTTTTTCTTCTCCTCCTCTCATCCTGAAATTCTCATCATAGTGGAGCCATGCAAGCGTGCATCTCTGCATTTGCCCCTTATATAATGTCCCTGGTTGGCCACTGTGTGAACAGACTGCTGGACTTGATGGGCCTTGGTCTGATCCAGCAGGGCCTTTCTTACAGTATGTCCCAATACTTGACTAAGGTAGGAGCCCTTTCAAGCCATACTGGTACCACCACTGCCATAAAATTGATGTAAATGGTGTGACAATTATCCCAAGTCCATCCTGCTGGCTACATGATATATTTCCTATCATATGTACAAGTTAGTTGCTGCTTGTCTGAAACCATCCCTATGTGAAAATGGACAAGCCAATATCTTACAACGACTATTGGCATTTCTGTGTAAGGACAGTTCCAGATGAATTGCTCAGCACTTGAAAATGAAATGATAGTCACTATTGCATTGTTCGTATGCTCACAAAAATTAATATTTCACTGGCCATTCCCAAATGTGTATGTGTGTCTAAACTAGTTCTTGGGATCCACTGAGTGATTAATGTGTACTTATTTATTATTGAGATGGCTTTAATCTTGGGGATGGTCTTTGGGAAGAATGACAGGGAGAATCCATCCTTGTTAGTTCTCCAGGACCTGCCAGTGGTCTTTGATAATGTTGGACATAGTGTCCTCCTGAATCCCCGATTCACATCGGAAGTTTTAAGGGGTTTATCTTACCACCATGGCATTTAGTTTTCAAGAGTGAGCCATCTTGGCACTCAAGTCATGGTTACTATGACTCATCTCATTTTGTATACTTTACACCTCATTCTTGTGTGTGTGTGTGCGCATGTGTACAAAGTGCCATCAAGTCATAGCTGACTTTTAGTGACCCCTGCTGGGGTTTTCAAGCCAAATAATTAAGCAGAGGTGGTTTGCCATGGCCTTCTGCTGCAGTCTTCCTTGGAGGTCTCCCTTACAAGTACTGAACCAGCTTAGCTTCCAAGATCGGGGTACACTATACCATTCCACCTCCCTCACCCCATTGTTACTTACCCCATAAGTTCTGCTTCACCATTTACCACTGACTGGAAAATACCTGTCATTACAATCATAATAGGTTGCTTCTAATTAGGCACAGGAGAAGCAGACACTGAATGTGCTGAACTCAAAACAAAATGTAAAATATTTATTCATGAATTATGTATCACATGTATAAAGTAAAGGCAGTTATTTTACTGGGTATTTGAAATATATGTAAACTTACTCAGTATTTCCTGTAATGGTACTCTAACTGAGACACTCAATTATAATACACTGTAATTAAGGGAGGAGGTAATCCCTGTTCTCTTTCACTCCCCTAATTAAATTTAAACAGGCAATTTCCCCTCAATTTAGCCTCCCCCCCAACACACAATTAGTACTTATAAAGAACCAGCTCACTTTGCTCTGAGGTCTTTGTGGTCTGGCATTTCTGGGTAACTGAAATAACCTCCCTTTAAGGTTACCAACCAGACTGGGAGGGGGGAGTCTTGCCCTTCTAATAGAGGTTTAATGAGTGGAAATGGGCAGTTGAAGTTAAATAACTTCACTTGGCAGTTGCTTGCATCTCAAACTGATATTAAAGGGGCGACTTGAGGGACTGAGTTAAAAGCTGGCAACCCTGCCGCCACTGTTTCGGAAGCCAGCCAGTCAATTCTTCTTGCTGGACATGGCTCCTTTTTAAAGGCATTGAGAGAAGGATAACAAGTCTTTGCTCATGGAAGTCTCCACTGCTTCCTCAGGTTCCTTTTTCTCCATCTTTAGTTTTCCTATTAGTCAAACATTTGATAATCTTCTTTCTCTTCTTCATAACCTTCATTCACTGTTTAACTATATATACTCTCTGGCCAAAATCCCTTCCGTCATTTGGCATTTATCAAAACTCCAGTCACCAGCCGATTGTTTTCTAATTACTGATATCTCATTGCAAATAAACTGCTCTTTCTCACTGTGTCATCAGCTTCTTTTGCTCTTCTTTGTTTTGGTTATAGCTGTGGTGTGGTATAGGTGGCATGGTATAGCCTGATTTCCCCACCCATTCACCCCCGTCCAATATTGGATGCTAAGCAGGGTTGGTTCTTGGATGGAAGACCATCAAGGAAGGCTTTGCAGAGGAGGAAAAAGAAGAGTTGGTTTTTGTATGCCAACTTTCTCCATCTTTTTTTTAAAAGAAGAATCAACCCAGCTTGCAATCTCCTTCCCTTCCTCTCCCCACAACAAACACCTTGTGAGGTAGGAGAGGTTGAGAGAGCTCTAAGACTAGCCCAAGGTCACCCAGCTGGCTTCATGTGTAAGAGTGGGGAAACCAACCTGGTTCACCAGATTAGAGTCCACCACTCTTAACCACTACACCATGCTGGCATTAGGAAGGCTAATGGCAAGCCACCTCTGCTTCTCATTGCCTTGAAAGCCTCTTGATGGGGTTGCCAATAAGCCAGTTGAAATTTGACACATGTACATGGCCCTCTTTTTCAGATTATTAATTATTGGAGAATGTGTTTAGCTAGAATGACCTTAACTGACCAATTAGCTTTGTCACAATTAGCTTTGTCTTCCTATTAATACAGAGGCCTTCTATGGTCTATATTGTAAACCCCACAAAGTTACTTTTCCCTTGGTTACAGTAACTAGAATAAGATCTGATTGGCAGGCTGTTAATAATGCTAGGAAAAAATGAAGGTAGTAGAAAAGGAGGAAGTCCTAACATGAGATGGATTGACTCTGTAAAGGAAGCCACGGCCCTCAGTCTACAAGATCTAAACAAGGCTGTTAGTGATAGGAGATTTTGGAGGACATTAATTCATAGGATTGCTATAAATTGGAAGTTACTTGATGGCACTCAATGCACATACACAGTGCCTTATAATGCCTTAGTTGTTTTACTTCATTTAAAAAAACATTCCTTATCCTTACCCTTGTAATATATAACAATTGTTTATGCAGTTGAGATAAATATGGTAACTTTTGCTCCCTCAGAAATAAACTGCTGGAGGTGTCTTAAATCCATCATTTCTGGATTCAAGTATCATCTGGAGACTGTAGGGCCACAATCTTCCATGGAGAAAGATAACTTTCCATAGTTGTGCCCGTTCAGACTAGATTACTGTTAGGTGTTGTCTAGGGGGCTCCCTTTGAAAACTGCTAGGAAACTTCAACAGGTACAAAATGTGGTCATCAGATTATTGTGTATAATAAGGTTTGACCTTTGGGTCATGGTCTGCCAGTGGGGACAGTTTTCATTGTTTTCCCCATGAAATTGTCATGGTTTTCCCATTGCAGAGCTCCACTTAACCCCCACACTATCCTTGAGAGCCCCCAACCCCCCTAGTGGCATCTCAAAGAGCTCTGGATGCTGCAGTGGGAGGGGGGGAATTGCTGAAAATTTCTACTACCCATTCTGGTGAGAGGAGTGACATATATTGGTGGGAAATGACCTTTGGATTCAACTCTAAGACAAACAAGTTGAAGCACATGTAAGAGGCCTCAAAACTTGCTCAAGGTTGTTTAGTTGGTGTCTCTTCATGTTTTTTTTTAAGTAACCAATCCATTCTGCTTCACAATCTTGATTTATAAAGCACAGAGAAACATGTTCCAAGGCAATATTGACAGTGAATAGTTTCAAATGCTTCAATAAGCTTTTTCTGGTAGGACTTGGGTGCTAACTGCAATGGATGTCTTTGAGACCAAACAGTGCCATTGTACTGTGGAAAGGGACATCATTATCAGTCCTCATGGTTGGAGAACCAGGGTCTGAACGGAGCTACTTTAGGGGTTCCAGCTGTGGCCCTATTGCCATGTAATCATCCATAAAGTTCTATCATTTCACCCATTCTACAGTGTTGGATGAGTGTAGATTGATTCACAGTGTGAATTGATTCCCTTCCTCAAAGAGAAAACAATTCTGCTTTCTGTCACTGAAAGATGGCATTGCCTGCAGGTTGCCAATTCCATGGCATCAGTTCTTTCAGTGCAGATTTTGGGTCCTGCATAATTTAATGTATTTTTCTTTCTTACACAAAGCCTGCCTTCTTGGTTCATTTATATTGGGCAAATACAGACATGTAGTCGATGGAAAGCCAATGGAACAGCAGCAGCTTGTGTAGTTGGGCACAGGGAGATTCTTGCTTCCACCGCTGAAGGCTCCCACCGAAGGGGGAAACATAGAGGTGGAAGGGACCTCAAGAGTTATCTAGTCCAATCTTCTGCTCAATGCAGGAAATTCACAACTACCTCTCCCCCCACTTCTCCAGTGACTTTCTCTCTATGCTCAGAGAAAGGCAAAAAATCTCCAGGATCCCTGGTTAATCGGGCTTGGAGGAAAATTCCTTCCTGACCCTAAAGTAGCAATTGGCATTACTCTGGGCATATAAGAAAGGGCAACGAGAGCTGAGAACAGACTCATTCCTTCCTGCCCTCCCTCTCATCATCTGCCTAAATTCACAGAATCAGCCTTGCTGTCAGATGGCTATCTAGCCTCTGCTTAAAAACCTCCAAAGAAAGAGAGCCCTTCAGTTCCTGAGGAAGCCTTTTCCACTGAAAAACTGCTCAGAAAGGAAGTTCTTCCTAATATTTAGCCAAAAACTCTTTTGATTTAATTTCAACCTTCTGGTTCTGGTACAAATTTCTGGGGAAATAGAAAACAACTCCGCTCTATCCTCTATGTGACAGCCCTTCAAATACTTGAAAATGGCTATCATCTCTCAGTCATCTCCTCTCCAGGCTAAAAATATTGAGCTCCTTCAATCTTTCCTCAGAGGTTTTGGTCTCCAGACCCCTTACCATCTCTGTTGTCCTCTTTTGGACATGTTCCAGCTTGTCAACATCCTTCTTAAACTGCAGTGCCCAAAACTGAACACAGTACTCCAACTGAGGTCTAACAAGATCAGAGTAAAGTGATATCATCACTTTGTGTAATCTGGACACTATGTTTCTGATGATGCAGCCCAAACTGAATTTGGAAAAGGCCTTTATTAGGGCTAGGGCAGAATCAAAGATCCAAAGAAATTGATAAAGTGAGACTACCACCATGACCTTTGGTATGTTTGAAGGGATAAGGAAGTGAGTGCTATATATGAGAGGTGGAGTCACAGCCATAAAGGGCTGGCTCTGAAGTGCTTGCTCAGTTTCAAAAGACTCTGACATTTGTGAACGGGAAATGATTGATTCCTGCATTCCCTATCAGTTCCAAAGGTAAGTATCATCACTTTAAAAAAAAGCCCAAAATAAATAAATAACTTCACTAAGATCATGTAATATTTATTTAAATAATCTACAAGTTATTGCATGAAAAAATGGTATAATATAGACCTCAGACTTTTATTTTTACTGCCGCCACTCCATCATAACACAACAATGTAAGGACGTTGTAATCAGTTTGGTCATCTTACTTCAGAGATCCTGGTGTGTAAAGGAGTTTGACAGGGTTGTGTGTTGGCTCCCTTGTTATTTAACCAGAGCCAGCATGGTGTAATGGTTAAGAGTGGCGGACTGTAATCTAGTGAACCAGGTTTGATTTCTCCACTCCTCCACATGAAGCCAGCTGGGTGATTTTGGGCCAGTCATAGTTCTCTCCAAACTCTCTCAGCTCCACCTACCTCACAAGATGTCTGTTGTGAGGAAGGCAAGGCAATTGTAAGACACTTTGAGATGCCTTAAAGATAGAGAAAAGCAGGGTCTAAAAACAAACTCTTCTTCTTAACTTGTATTTAAGTAATGTAACAAAAACATTTTCAGGCAGAGAATGTACGTGCTCCTGAACTGGACAATGAACAAATTTCTACATTATTATATGCAGATGCTATGATAATTATTACATTTACAAAGGTTGAATCTAAAAAAAAAACCTTGTGGGCATTATTGTTCTGAAAATGAAATGTCTATAAATATTGATTTAAAGAATCCAGCTGTGCTATTATTGCCCCATTTTCCCCTCCTGGCTGCATCTACTTCTGTCTTCTTCCTGGATTAATCACATGGGCAGTTTCATCTTACCGGGAATCACACAGTCAATTGAATGATGACATAATGTTATGAAACCAATAATATTGGATATATGATGACAACACTAAGGCGTAAGGCTAAGGGAGGGAAGGTGAAGGCACTGTAAATAAACAAGGGCACATTTTCACAAGGAAAGCCTCTGACTCTCTAGAAACAGGCTGATAGTTTTCAGCTGTGCCTAAAATGCTGGTGAAAAACTATGAGTTGTTTAGGCTCATCTGTAACTGTGGTACCTTTAGCATTGTTGTGTAAACAAACAGGCATCTAATAGTTCAGTTTTGTGGGATTTTTGTAATGACTATGGGAAGAGACTTCAGTATCCCACGAGTCTTGCGGCACCATCTCTATTTTCACTCAGCGTACATGAATCATACTGATTAGTGGCATATTGGAGAAACTCTAATTAACTGCATTCCCTCTAGTGTTTGCAGTCTACCTCTATGCCACAGATTCACCCCATAGTTCAGCGACAGAGTTGGGCTTTCAATCCACCAACCTCACCTTTCGGCAGATAACTTTAAGGAAAACTTTCAGTCTAAAACTGAGTTATAATTCTTTCGGGAACAGACTGCTCTGCTGTACTTTTGGCAGCAAAAATATATATGTATAATTGGATGTTGGACAGCTTGAGGATGTTCATATGAATATATTAAAGGAATTATTTGTTAGCTTTGAGGGTGTTTTTTACATTACTAAAGAGAGAAATGTGGCATTGGCTGTGTTCAAATGTAGTTAAAAAGTAGGTCTTTCTTCTTTATCATGGCTGCCATTGCTAACATTCCACTATTGCCTCAAAGTCACCAGTAAAAATGTCCTGTTCCCACTTGCCTGTTATGATGAAGATATGAAACTATTCAGATGGCTGATGGAAAAAAAGAAATCGATAAACTGAAAATGTGGTCAAGGGCTTTTTACAGAACTATAAGATGCTAGAGCTATGATGAATACTATTCAGTATTTCACAGGATGATATACAAATAAACCCACAACACAAGTCAGCTCAAGGCACTACTTTTCACCAACGAAGTTCTTATAAACTGTGACTCTCCTTGGGTAGTCTTTTCTCATATGGATGGACTTAAGGTTTCCAACTTCCAGTTGGGGGCTAGCAATCTCCTGGAATTACAACTGATCTCCAGACTACATAAATCACTTATTATTTATTTTAAACATTTATCTATTTATTTGGAAGAAGGACTGCATGGCATTATACTCAACCAAGGTACCGAGGTCTCTTCCCTCCCTAAACCCCACTCACCCAAGCTCCACTCTCAAATCACCAGGTATTTCTGAACCTAGAGTTGACAACCCTACCCTGACTGTGAAGATCTTCACAACTGGTCTTGTTGAGTATTCCTCACCCCAACAGGCCCACGTGGCAGATATTAGAATCAGGGACCTCATAAAAATTCCCTTGGAACTGTTAGAAGGGAAAGATAAAAGTACCGTAAATATGTGCTTTGTTTCACTCGCTGTGCATGTAGCTTTTATTGAAGTGAAAATAAGATCTTAATAATTAAGAGACACAATGGTCCCATTCATGCTCTCATTCTTACATACTTAATCCATAGGGATGGCCAGTTCCTAGGTATTATTTGTTGACACACAGTAGCAGCGTACACCCAGTCTCAAGTTGCAGCTGGGGTATCTGCAACTTGGTTCAGCCTCAGAACTCCTTGTTCTTCTGGAGACCTTTTTCTTCTTGTTCTCTTCTGGAGACTTCTAGAGACCTTGTTCTTCATTAGAATTTTGAGTAGGGTTGCCAGGTCTGACCTGGTCACCAGCAGGGATGAAGGAGTAGGGTTGCCAGAAACAGTATGGGAAACTCCTGGACATTTAGGGGTGGAGCCTGGGGGGAAGGAAGGAGGAGGAGTAGTAGTTGGTTTTTATATGCTAACTTTCTCTACTACTTAAGGAAGAATCAAACTGGCTTACAATCACTTTCCCTTCTGTCAGACTCAGGCGTCTATCCCTAGCATCTCATAAACAGACACGCTCAGGCAGGCGATCCTAAGCAATGCTAATTTATTAGGAGCAAAAAGCTAGATTAAAAGAAGCTGACCGCCTCACGCGCAGGAAGGCTGCCAATACCTTTGGGCATGTGGGGTACAGGTTAAAAACATTCTAGGCAGGGAAAGCAAAACAGTAAAATTACTTCGTGATAGTGATTCCCACCGGAGAGAAGCCATAACATCAAACATCACACAGGAACCGAAACTGTACACAGATTAATCAGCATGAGAAAAAGACCATGAGAAGCAGCCCGGCTCCGGCCTTGAACAAAAGACAGCCCCTGGCCTGCCACTGTCTGGAGCCTGTATTCCAGTAGACAACACGGGCCTGACATTTTCCTCTCCTCTCAACAGACACCCTGTGAGGTAGGTGGGGCTGAAGGAACCCAAGGTCACCCAGCTGGCTTCATGTGGAGGAGTAAGGAAACCAACCCTGTTCACCAGATTAATGTCGACCACTCATGTAGAGGAGTGGGGAATCAAACCTGGTTCTCCAGATTAGACTCCACAGCTCCAAACCACTGCTCTTAATCACTACACCACGCTGGCACTCAATGTGGTAGAACTCCATAGAGTCCACCCTCCAAATCAGCCATTTTCCCCAGGGGAGCTGACCTCTGTCATCTGGAGATGAGCTATAATTCCAGGGAATCCCCAGGTCCCACCTGGAGGCTGGCATCCCAAATTTGGAGCTTTGCAGACTGCAATTGAAACTGTTTTGTTTGTCACTTGCACCCAGTTCTGATTCTTCAGACAAACTAACTTGTGTTCCTCCATCTTGTGGTTGCTTCCCTTAGACATCACTGTGAATATCTATTATTTCAATTCTCTCCTTCTTCAGCCTGAGCTTATTATTTCACTATTGTTCATTCTGTCATTCTCCTTTCTTCTCAAACAGGTTCTGCTCAAACAGGTTTAAAAAGAGCAGTAAATAACTTAGTTGAGCATATACTAACAAGCCAATATGGCAGAAATTCCCAACTATGTTGAGCCTGTGGGTACTTTTGGATTTTGAAAACAGACAGTGGACACACCACAAAATGGCTGCCACCTATGGGGGGCAGCTGGACATAAACTGGCTGCCATGTAAGCACAGATGTTGACTCATACCCTAACTCTTACCAGATCTTTGCAAATATAGGTGCAAATGCACTTTGATATAATGTTTGAATAATAGGATCCATGCTATGGTGGGTTGCCAATCAGCATAGCATCCCAATTTGCCAAACTGGATATTTACATGGTTGAGCCAGATGTTACACAGTGCATTTCAGGGCATGGTAACAAACAGTAAGAGGAAGCAGAGCTGATACGGACATTGTCCATTGAGGATGGGGAAAGAGAATCTGCTGCCCTCAGCTGGGTACAGCTAAACCAGATGAGTCCAGTGGAACCAATAGGGGAGTCAAAGAGGACTGAATTAGCCAGATACCATGAAGAACAGTCCCACAGTCAGTGCTGAGTTCTCTCATTACAACTATAACAATTTACAGTCAAGTAACAATGTGAGTATTCACAGTCCAATGCCGATTCTCATTCCTTTTGGAACTTCAAGTGAAGGAAAAACCCCATGGTTGACTAACTTAAAAGGAGGTATGTGTCATCATGTGAGAGCCAGCATGGTGTAGTGGTTAAGAGTAGCAGATTCTAATCTGGAGAACCGGGTTTGATTCCCTACTCCTCCATGTGAAGCCTGCTGGGTGAACTTGGGCCAGTCACAGTTCTCTCAGAACTCTCTCGGCCCATGCAGAGGCAGGCAATGGCAAACCACCTCCAAATACCTCTTGTCTTGAAAACCCTACGGAGTCACCCTAAGCCAGCTGTTACTTGACGGCCCTTTCCACCCCCATGTGTAATTATTCATTCCATAGTGTATAAGTTATCCAGTCTGATTTTCATACAGTCAGGCTTGAAGTATTATAGCACTGTTGAGGGCATAGTGGTGCCCCAATACCACTTGCTGCCACCGGAGGACTGGCATGGAAAAATGAGCATGTGGAGGGAGCAAAACCAACATAGAAAATACTGGCTGAGCCAACAACAGACTTATCAAACCTAGAGGCTGGCTGGGAGTAAAGAGTATCTACCTGTCTTGGCAGGGTTCAGGGAAACTAAACAAGCCCAAACTGGACCAAAAGAACAACCTTTTCTGTGAGAACCATTATGTGTGTGGGTGGGAGGGATATTGTTCCTAGGGAGCCAGTGTGGACTGAGACCAATGACTAAGGGGAGCCTGCTATTTAGTGAAATGAAGCAGGAAAGACTGGGAAAAATAACAATCCACAACAGAAAAAACTGGAATGCACTTGATTGTAAAGGTATAAGAAAGCTGTAGAGCGCCAGCATGGCATAGTGGTTAAGGTGTCAGACTAGGAACTGGGAAACCCAGGATCAAATCCCCACTGGCACCATGGAAACTTGCTGGGTGACCTTGGGCCAGTCACACACTCTCAGCCTCAACCCTAGCAAGCATTTGGATAGGAGACTTCCAAGAAACACCATGGTCGTGATGCGGAGGCAGGCAACAGCAAACCACCTCTGAACATCTCTTGCCTTGAAAAGCCTATGGGGTTGCCATAAATTACCTGTGACTTGATGAGAAGAAGAGGAGCAGGAGGAGGAAGGAGAAAGAGAAGGAGAAGAGTTGGTTTTCTCTATCGTAAGGAGTCTCAAAGCGGCTTACAATCGCCTTCCCTTCCCCCCCACAATACATACCTGGTGAGGTAGGTGAGGCTGAGAGAGTTCTAAGAGGACTGCGACTAGTTCAAGGTCACCCTTCAGGCTTCATGTGGAGGAGCGTGGAATCAAACCCAGTTCTCCAGATTAGAGTCTGCCGCTCTTAACCACAACACCACGCTGGCTGCAACTTTAATTCCTGGAATAGTATGAGTCTACATATTACAAAATGTTTGGGGCTTCCAAAATACAGTAAATTATACAGAAGTGTTTAAATTATTCTAATGTTTTCCCACTCCCCCCTTTCAAAAGAAGCCAGCTGATTGTGCAACAAAGGTTATAGGAGAGTTCAGAATCAAAATGACTGAACAGCAACATAAAGAGAGTTGAATACATCCAGGATATTTGAATGTTCAAGTATATAATTGCATATTAATTTACCCTTCATACATTTTGACAGAATGTCTTGCGGAAACCAAGTGACATACTATTGTGTGTTTGTGTGCGGTGGGGGAGGGGGGAGTTTGAAAACTTTTTCACAATATCCTCAACCCTGGAAAATGGCATTGATTTTCATCAGCTCAAAGGGCCAATTCACACATCGTAGATTCAATCAAGTGATAATTTGCATGCGTAAGCCGTCACACCACAGGTGGAATTCTTATATCACCTCAAAAGAAGATCCTGTTCAATGAAGTCAGTTCATGCATTTCACACTGTTCAATGCTGCTATATTTGTGTACCAACGCACTCTTTTGAATATTGTCAGATGTTGCCCATCTGTTCTTTCACTGAAAGGTTCACCCCAACCACAGCTAAGGAAGCCTTCTTTTGATCTATGCTCATTGACATGAATAATATCACCAGTTTAACCCTGTTAATAGAAGGGAAATGCATTGATTAGCCTTATGTATGCTAAAGGTGAGCCTACCTGAATAGTTATTAGGAATTAAAAGAAGACAGGAGCACTAGATGGACAATTAACGTGAAATACTTTTAAAAAAGAACTGTGATATTCAGAGTTAGTCTGAAGATTGCTACCACTGCTAGTGACAGTTGGTGTGTGCTCTAAAGGTATTAATTCATTCCTGCCCTGAGACCTTTTAAAGTTTAATATTTAGGGCTGCCACCGGCATTTCACTCGAAGTAGCATTCAAAGTGAATTTGTGCATTTGCAAAATAGTTGGGGGATTCTGAGAGATGCCAAGAGTATTTTGAATGCTGAAGTTTCTCATGGTGTTCCATACATCTTTAAGTGGGCAGTGGATTTTTCCTAGGCATCTGAAGAACTTAGAAGGAAAGTTAAAAACAATCATCTCTCTCTCTCTCTCTCTCTCTCTCTCTCTCTCTCTCTCTCTCTCTCTCTCTCACACACACACACACACACACACACACACACACACACCTTTGCTGAAAATGCTGGCCGATTCTTCACACCCCTTGATACCTGTGAAAGGTAGACACTGTGGCCATTGGTGGCCTATTCTGGTCGTTGTTCCTTAGCCCTGACGGTGATTCGGGTGAGGGGGATGCTTTCTCCAGAAGCCAGGCCATTTATTTGCTGGGGTCTTTAGCGGCGTGTGGACTGTAGGCATTTGTGGAGGTTTTATTGCATTTTGTATGTTGCAAATCTGAATTTGTAAGTCACTTTGAGCCAATAGAAAAGGAAGGTATAAATATTTTAATGAATAAATAAAAATTCATATGAAAAGTAGTAACGGTGTTGCACGCTATAATAGAGCACCCAAATAACCTGATAAAAACCCCAAGCCTTAGGTTGAAACTCATGTTTTGAGGGATTCCCCAGAATGGTATGGGTGTGTTTCCTTAGCTTAGTATTGCCTATTCTGGTTGCTCTCCAGGGTCACACGGGGGGGGGGGGTGTATTTTACAATATCCGAGAGCCCGAAATTGAACCAGGGACCATTTCAAAGCAAAACAGGCGCTGAACTACTGAGCCGTCCTTCTCCCTCATGATTCTTTCACCAAATGTCATTAAATGGTTTACTCATAAAGGTCAGCCAAAGTGCAACATTGTAGTTTATTTATTTACTGGATTAGTAGCCCACTTGGTGACTGAAATCCCCCAAAGTGGGAATTTGTAAAATGCAACTGGTACCATTTGGGGAGGGGTGAATCCAGCTGCATCCAAAGATAGCGCTTGATAGTGTGTTCACCTCCCTCCCAGTTCTTCACAGAACAAGTTGGTATTTGTGCTGACTGAAACCATGAGGCAGCCAAGGCAACTAATCCATGGGACTAGGGTTGCCCTTAAGTGCAAAGTGGTGTTGCCAATCTCCAGGTGGGACCTGGCGATCTCCCGGAATTACAACTCACCTCCAGACAGCAGAGATCTCCCCATCCCCGGCGAAAAGGGCTGCTTTGGAGGGCGGACACTACCTAGATGAGGCCCCTCCCCTCTCCAAACCCCAACCTCTCCAGGTTCATGCCCCTTAAACCTCTGGGGATTTCCCAACCTGGAGCTAGCAACATATGCATATAAAGGGCAGTGGATGGGGAAAGTATCCTTTGACTATTTTGATAGATTATGGGGAAATATTTACTCCCCCCCTTCTGCTTGTATTATTAATAAAGGATTGGAACTATTAAGTACATTCTGTTGCCAAGCTGGATAGGGATGAGAAGGAGACCAAGACTTGAAAAAAAGCAGGGGGGGGGGAGAGAGAGAGAAAAATTAGGTGGAGGGAGAGAAAAAGAATTAGAAAAGAGTGGGAAAGAGAAAGAAATTAAGGTAACAAAAGGGAAAGGTTGTTTTATCTTGCTGCAACACATGAATGCCATTAGTCAGAGTTAGGCTTGCCAGCTGGATTTTGGGGCTGGAGCCTGAGGAAGGCAGGGTTTGGGGAGGGGAGGGATTTCAATGGGTATCGTGCCATAGAGTCCACTGTCCAAAGTGGCCGTTTTCTCCGGGTGACAGAGTTCAGTTGTAATCCCAGGAGATCTTTGGCCCCCACCTGGAGGTTGGCAACTGTAGTCAGAGTGCCTTTTCCTGTACTCAGACTTCCCTGCCTCTCTAGTGGCTGCAGCCCAAACTGCTTCAAAAAGGAAATAATTGGAAAGGCATTCCTGGATACAGCCTGACGCTGCTTCAGGGGCCCTCCAGTCCTCTTGGGCCACCCGAATTTTGTCCCCTCAGTCTCCCCTCTCGGCAGCCCTGAGAGCCAGTGTGGTTTAGGGTTTAAGAGTGGCAGACTCTAATCTGGAAAACTGGGTTTGATTCCCCACTCCTCCACATGAGCGGTGGACTCTAATCTGGAGAACCAGGTTGGTTTCCCCACCCCTCCACATGCAGACTGCTGGGTGACCGTGGGCTAGTCACAGTTCTCTCAGATCTCTCTCAGCCGCACCTACCTCACAAGGTGCCTGATGTGGGGAGAGGAATTGAAGGTGATTGCAAGCTGCTTTGAGACTCCTTAATGGTAGAGAAAAGAGGGATATAAAAACCAGGTTCTTCTTTTTCTTCCTCTTCTTCTTCATACCTGTGCTTAGGGTTGTCCTGTAAGAAAGCCAAGGCTTTACAGAAAGTGTTTAGTGAACCTCACTAAATGCTTTGTACCTCTAAACAATGTACAAGTAGGAAAGTGTCGGAAGGAATTATAGCTCAGTAGTAGAGTACTTGCTTTGCCTTTAAAAGATCCTGAAGTGGAGGCACAGCCAGAAGAGTGACTCATGTAAACTCAAAGGAACGACTTTGTGGTTCTACCTCTCACAAGCTGCAAAAGTAAGCATCTCCCTTTGCCAGTAGAGGTACCTGCAATTTTAATTAAAGGTCTCTCAGCTAAAAAAAAATTTTGGGGGGGAAATATGACTAATTGTTACCATAAAAACAAGGATTCGTACCAACATTCTTTTCAGTCTTCATTTTACCATCAACCTTGTTTTTATTGATTTGGCTGGACCACAGCTGGGGCGGATAATCCAGTTTTGACTCTGAGGAGAAGATTGGCGTACTGATGCAGAGAAGAGAAGATAGTTGGGAATGGGATTTATAAACAAAATGTTCTATGGAAAGATGAAGCGGACTGGGATATAGTTACTCTGGAACAGTGGGTATGGATAAATGAGAGAAAGGGAGCACAGCAACCATTGGGATACAAGGCGACTTTAGTTCTCTGACTAATTTTCTGCAAAATTCTATATGGAAGTGTACATATTAGGTGATAAAGGTCCCCCAGTCATTACCCAGAGTTCTCTTGAAATGGAGCTTGCACCTTTCCTGGAAGTGGCTACCAGTACCCAGTGTTGGCTGATGGTTTAACGATTCTGCTTGTTATTCTCCAGATTTAGCATTCCCATATGAAACCTAAGGCAAGGTAGTATTATGCAACACTGCCACCGATGCCCCGGGACACAGTGGACCCTGTACACATGCACATCTTAGCATGGGCCCAGCAATGAAAAATGCAGTCTGGATCAAACTGATATAAAAATGACAGTAAGTCATGCTAAAAGTGCATAAGGAATGTGAAGACAGCTCCTCCATCTCTGGTTGGAGTCAACCCATGGGCCTTTCTCCCCAAGGACCATAATCAAACTTCATGGTAACTACTCTGTATTGACTTAAAAGTCCAAGCATCTTCTGTGGTTGCTACTCACAGGATGCTCATCTAGACATCAGTTTCCTGATCATATTACATTGGCACTGACATTGATGACTGTTGGTCACGATTTTGTGAATATAAGCTAATTTTTTTTCTTACCTGCAGCTCTGCTGGCTGACCATTTATTTATTTATTTTATTTATTTAAAGCATTTTATTTCTCCTGTATTATGCTGATGTCATACAGTCCAGTCCTAAGTAGAGTCACACCCTTCTAAGCCTATTGACTTCACTGGACTTCGCCGAGTAACTTTGCTTAGGATTTCACTGTTGGAATTGTTGGCTAATGTTCTCTTAGTGAAAGTTGTTAGGAGATTTCAGGGGACACCAGTCTTGATGCCTCTTTGGTCCTCTGTGGTGCCAAACCCAGCACCCACCAGGTCCTAAGGGGCAACAGACAAGCCCTTGAAAAATCTACATGCCAGCAAGAGGATCAATGTCAGCTGGCCCCCAGCCATCTGTAAGCATACGGGCCGCCTAAACCCCCGGACTGGACATGGCAACACGATATGCAGGCACCCGACTACTGTTCCAGCCACGCGCCCGGCCCAAACGCTACTGGGATGGCCGCTGCGCACTCCGTTGAAACTGACACGGCCGCTCCTGTGTGCTCCGTGCAGCTGGCAGCTAGCAAGCAGAGGCAAGGGCAACCTCCAGAGAACCTGAGAGACTCCATGTTCCGGTTCGTCCCTGTTCCAGCCGCAGCCATCTCATGAAAAGCAGACTGTCACGTAGTCAGTGCCAATACCCCCCCTCCCATTGCAACATCAGCAGCTTAATGGGCAATCAGCAGCGATCCTGATATCAGCGATGAGTCATCCACCAGGTATGCAGCAGCGATCCCCAGACGTTAGCAAAGATCGCGCCTTTTGTTTAAGAACGTTAATCCCTTCAGCACAGATCTCCCGGTTCTCCCCAGGTTGCAAAAGCCATTGGAATCAGAATAGATTTCTAAATTCTCACTACCCCACCCCGGCAGTCGAAGATTAATCCTTTTGACACCTTTTGTCACCTGGGAACCTAGGAGGGGTAAATCCCCTCACTCTTCCCCCAGAAAAACAGTATATCTGGGGTGCCCCCAGCCCATAATGTTACCTTAGGTCTTTCCTGGCTTCTACGCTGTTACTCTGTTGGTTTGGGTTTTGCGCAGCCTGACCACGCTCCCTCCCGCCTTGCTGGCCAAGTCTATGGGAACCCCTTGCCCCAGCTTTTTGCCCTTATTTTCTGTTATCTTAGTCTATTGGAACATGGACATCTCTTCAAGAACGGTAAATATTACCCCACCAACGATCCCTGCCAAATGGGCATCTGTCTGTATTCTACTACCTTTTGAATTCTTAGTTCTGTGTATGTTTGTGTTGCACCACTGAATGCTTGAAACAACATAAACACTCTTAATTCGGAAATCCCTTGTCTGTCTTTATTCTTAAAGTCACAGTTAATGGGCTCTGGTATAGTTGGCTGATCTCGCTATAGAAATATTAAAGTTACTGATCTGCTTAGCTAATTCCCCATTCAAAGAGCATTTCGGGTAACACATCAGCACTATGGCCACTCTGTTCCTGGGTAGGAACAGGGAGTGGCAGGAGAAAGATTACTCCTGTTGGCCCCTTTTGGGCTTAGCTATGCTTCCATGGTCCTTTGTGGAGGAGGAAGAGGAAGAATAGGACTTTATACCTAATTTACTCTACCTTTAAGGAGTCTCAAACCTGCTTACAATTGCATTCCCTTCCTCTCCCCACAACAGATACCTTTTGAGTTAGGTGGGGCTGAGAGAGTTCGGAGAGAACTGTGACTAGCCCAAAAAGCCCCAGCAGGCTGCATGTGTAGGAGTGGAGAAACCAACCCGGTTCACCAGATTAGAGTCTGCCACTCATGTGGAGGAGTGGGGGAATCAAACCCGGTTCTCCAGATTAGAGCCCACTGCTCTTAACCACTACACCACGCTGCTGTTCATGCCCCAGACTGCTGTTCATGCCCCAGGTATTGCTAGCCCCTTTTAAAGGCCTAAGGGAGAAGGCTGAGGCAGAAACCCCCCCTCCCAGCACAGAAAGGAGTAAGGCTAAAAGTAGGGTTGCCAACCTCCAGGTGGAGCCTGGAGTTCTCCTGGAAGTAGAACACCTCTCCAGGTGATAGAGATAATTTCCCTGGAGAAAATGGCTGCTTTGGAGTATGGACTCTATGGTATTATATCCCTCTGAGATCCTCAAACCCTCTAGGGTTGCCAGCTGCGGGTTGGGAAATAGCTGGAGATTTTGGAGGCAGAGGCTGAGGAAGGCGGGGTTTGGAGAGGGGAGGGACTTCAGTAGCATAGAGTCTAATGACCAAAGCAGCCATTTTCTCCAGGTGAACTGATCTCTATTGGCTATAGGTCAGTTGTAATAGCAGGAGATCTCCAGCCACCACCGAGAGGTTGGCAACCCTACCTCCTTCTCCAGGCTCCTACCCCCAAAATCTCCAATTATTTGCCAACCCACAGTTGGCAACCCTAGCTAAGGGAGAGGAGGTAGAGTAGGTCAGGTAATAGCACTTCACCCAAGGCAGACTCTGGAGCACAACAGCTGACATCTGAGATTGGACATAGCAATAACTTTTGAGAGCTTAGAGAAGGTAAACCTATCCAGATGAGGAAAGATGGCTGTAGGATTGTCAGCTCTGGGTTGGGAATTACTGGGAGATTTTGGAGGTGGAGCCTGAGGAGGGCGGGGCTTGGAGAGGGGAGGGACTTCAATGCCATATGGTCCAATGGCCAAAGTGGCCATTTTCTCCAGGGGAACTGATCTCTATCAGCTGGAGATCAGTTGTCATAGCAGGAGATCTCCAGCCACAACCTGGAGGTTGGCAACCCTAGATGGCAGAGTGTGTGAAGACACAGCAATTTGAATTAAGAGGAAAGAGAGAAAGAGACAGATTGGAACAAAGTATAATTTGTGTTGTATTTGTAAGATAAAGCCCATATTACAAAGAGACCATAACAGTTCCGTACTGCTCCTCCGTGGGGAACCAAATGTAGATAATGGGGTATTTTTATCCAATTGTTTATCTGTATATTTTTAACATTAAGAACTGGTATTCCCTACCAAGCATGTTGTAAAAACAGTCTGTACAAGCAGAACTTAAATAATCATGAGAGTGACATCATAACAACAACAACAAAACACAGAAAATGTAACTAGCACTTTTGGTATTTTATCATGCCCTTTACAAAAAAGGTCCCTACTTCTTTTCTTGAGTTCACCATTTTTGGCTGCTGTGTTTTCAAAACTACATGGTTTGGTGACTCAGGATTGTACTCTGTCTCTTTTGGTTGCTGTGTTTTTAAAAGCTGCATGGTTTGGTGATTCAAGATTATTCTCAGTATCAGTGGCAAGGTTGTTTCATTCTCATGTTGCCTCCTGTGGGAAAACAACAGGTGTGGTATCCTGGCATCAGGGGGCGTAAAGATGGAGCTAAGATGTACTTCTGTGATCATTTAATGTGGCGTATAAGTAGGCAAAGCTCTCCCTCTAACAAATATCAAAGTAAACTCAGATGGGGCACATTTTTCAGCAGTAGACAAATGAAAGATGTGTTCTGGCAGAGACACACTGCATGCATCATTATGACTCACCAATTTCTGGCTTCCACAAAAGATAAGTGCAGAGAATCTCAAAAGGCCTCATCAGGAGCATGTGAGATCCCACACCAGCAATGTTGTTTAAATGCAATCCCATGAAAATAAAGCAATGCTCCATTGTCCATTTACGTATTTTTTCTCCCAAAGGTTTTACTTGCAGATATAATAGGATATTGAAACAGGCATCCATTCAATAAAACAGCATTAGTGACTTTAGGAGGGAGAAAATTCTCTAAAGCCATTTATAACATGGTAAACTGTTTTTGACTATCAAAGCAATACCTAGCGTAGACCTGCGTAGTTTGTGACTTACCAAGGTGACCACAGCCATCAACTGTGCAGGGGGATTCAGTTGCTGTTGTTTAAAAAAAAACACAGACATATATGCTGTATTTAACAGCCCTGGAAAATGAGGGGAAAGCTCATTTAAATGCTATACCTTTATGTACCTACTTAGTCAGTGAGAAATGTTAATTTCCCACATAATGAGAATTCTATCAGCCTGGAAATTGGAGGAAGAGGAAGAAGAAGAAGAGTTGGTTTTTATATTCTGACTTTCTCTACCACTTAAGGAAGAATCAAACCGGCTTTCAATCACCTTCCCTTCCCCTCCCCACAACAGACACCCTGTGAGGTAGGTGGGGCTGAGCGTGTGTGACTAGCCCAAGGTTTCCCAGCTGGCTTCATGTGTAGAAGTTCACAAGATTAGCCTCCGCCACTCATGTGGAGGAGTTGGGAATCAAACCCGGTTCTCCAGATCAGAGTCCACAGATCCAAACCACCACTCTTAGCCACTACACCACACTGAAAAAGGGGAGCCCTTGAATTAGGGGTGCAGTCTCTGAGAATTTCATCCTGGTTTGGTGGGGACGGAATGAGGAAGGTATTCCCATAAAATGTGTTTTCCATTTAAATGAATGGCAATAACTGGTTCCTAATACAAATACTTTTAGTTCTAATGTTAAAGAATCTAAATATGTTTTGGATCCCCATTGGGAAGAAAGGAGCAGTATGACATTTGTTATAAATCTAATTTTGCCTTGACCTGGATAGCCCCAGGCTAGCCTGATCTCGTCAGATCTCAGAAGCTAAGAAGGGTTGGGCCATGGCTAGTATTTGGATGGGAGACCTCCAAGGAATACCAGGGCTGTGACACGGAGGCAGGCAATGGCAAACCACCTCTGAATGTCTCTTGCCTTGATAACCCTACAGGGTCACCATAAGTCAGCTGTGACTTGATGGCACACACATACAAAGTAGATATTCAGGGCACACCATACTGCTTTCCAGGTGTATGTGTGAAATTTATTTAATGTTAGAGATTTAGGTAAGGTAAAGGTCCCCTGTGCAAGCACAGGGTCATTCCTGACCCATGGGGTGACGTCACATCCCGACGTTTCCAAGGCAGACTTTGTTTATGGGATGGTTTGCCAGTGCCTTCCCCAGTCATCTTCCCTTTACCCCCAGCTATCTGGGTACTCATTTTACCGACCTCGGAAGGATGGAAGGCTGAGTCGACCTTGAGCCGGCTACCCGAAACCGACTTCCGTAGGGATCGAACTCAGGTCGAGAGCAGAGACTTACCCTCAAGGAAACTCTTGTTAAAACTCTCAATCTCTGTGAAGTTATGTGTATCATGAAGTCTGCTGTTTTTTACGAATGTGTTTTATTGTGAACTTGTTTCTTGCTTTTCCTGCTCTTAAGGGTGCTCACATAAAGTGTATATTGAATAAAAAAGTAACTTAAAAACTAGCAATCCAATGCTTAACCACATAAATGATATATTTATACTAACTGTATTTATAACATCGCTATTTAAAATGCAGCAACATGGCTTAAAACACCTACTATAAATACCTTATCACCCCAATTATTGCTTAAAAGCCTGTTTAGAAAGGAGTGGTTTTATGGCTTCTACAGAAACCAGAGCAAGAGGTTGCCTTTCTTATCACCTCCAGGAGAGGCTTCTAGAAGTAGATGTGGCCACTGAAAATGTTCCATTTCTCATCAACATGTTAATTTTACAGTGAGAGGGAACTATCAACAGTGACTGTCGGTGAGTTGTCAGGAGTCAAGTGCACGTATATAGAGAAGTATATAATAAAAATACATAGCTAAATCTAGAAGAATAAACTTTTAAACCCAATGATCAGCAGCAGAATAAGTATAGCTGTCACCAAGGCATTATTGGCTGCTACCAGATCAGCCCTTTCCCAAAATAACCAGAGTTGGCAAACCAGCCTAATGTTGGAAAGGTTTCAGATTTTTCATCCATGCTGATATGATTTTATTTATTTACTTCCTTTTTGCTTATCTCACTGAGATTCAGAGTGGGTCACACTTTAGGGCAATGCAATAGGAACAGCATAATACATACAGAAGGTGATGTAATTAAAAGTGGATTATAATAAATTAGAGAATGCACAGGAAACTGCATTTGGTTCCGGACTGAAGATCTGGAGTACATTGTCATCAAAATGGTGTGTTTTACCAGCATGCACTTAGCATGCATAACTATCAATGCGATCCTAAGGAGAGTTACTCCAGTCTAACCCGTTCATTTCAATGAGGGTAGACTGGAGTAACTCTGCATAGGATTGCTCTGAAAGTCTTTCTTTTTGTCTAAATGTCATAGAGCATAAAATGATGTAAAAGAGATGGTGTAAAATGGTGTGAAAGAAAAGACACTAAAGCAGGATGACAAAACTGAAGTCCAATGCTACAAAAAACAGTATAATGAACAATACTGTGTTCCATCCCTGTTTCCTTTCTGCTTCTAGCTCTCTCTTTAAAAAAAAATTGAACCATGTATGTATTTTTGTGCCTCTTCTCCTTTCAACCATGCTGGATTTTGCCCTTTGAAATTAATGTATTTTTCACCATTATTTTTGCACTAGGTTTGTTTAAATGGTATTGACCATAACAGGGAGTAAAAGGGTGTAAAAGAAATAAATTGAACACACTTGCTACTGAAATGTGTGGAACAAAATTACCACAGCAGCATTCGGAAACAAAGGACATATACACACATCCTTAGCCCAGGCTGGTAGAATACACCATTTGGATGACACCATGCTCCAAATATTCAGATGGCCTCTCCCAACAATTTCATTTAGCATGAAGGTGGAAGCATAGCCCAAAGGCTATGGAGCCACCCAAGATTCTGGAATCTTCTGTAAGAAAGCCATTGCAAAAAGAGCTCCTCCCAGACCCATCATAGGTAGATGGTCCGGAAAGATACTATAGTTGATGATAATAGAAGCAGCTGAGAGGTCCAGGAGAACAAATGGGGAACACTGCCCCCCCCCATTAGTTGCCCATCAAATGCTCTTTATCTGGGATGAAAAAGATGGTTTGGATCTCATAAGTAGGTCAAAGACCATTTTGAAAAGAGTCCAGATGAGCCCATCTCATCCGGAAATATCCAGCGCTGAGATGCCATCACTCTCATGGGTACCTTGCCAGGAAAGATACACAGGACACATAAGGGTGTGTGTGTGGGTGGGGGGAATCATATCTGGGGCATTCAACTGCAATTTTGTATTGACATGGTTTCTGGGCCTGGCAGAAGGCTAATCATTGCCTCTTGCCACAGTAGATGAGTATCTATGGAAAACAGGGCAGATTATTATCTAACATTACACCTCTATCTCACCCTTTGTTAAAGAACCATGGGTACCATTAGGGTTGTGCAAAACGTTTTTTGGCATTTTTCAGGTTTATAAAACCTGGACATTTTCGAAAAATCCATCTTCATTTTTGTCAGAGGCAGGTAAGCAAGAGGGGAGGGGAGAGGGGAAATGGCACTGGGGCCAAAGCGGCTTGAATAATGCCAGAAAATGTGGCATTATTCAGGATCTGCTTTTTTGGCTCCCTTTATTGCTGCCTTTTTCATATTGGTAAAAAAAACACGTGGTTTTTTTTTTTTTAATTGGGTTACTGATATACACACTCATAGATACCATACATTTTTTCTGCTGTCTGTCTTTTATGGAAGAGGTTAACCTACACATGATGACGACTAACTAAACTGTGTTCGACCAAGGGTCAACAATGTGCTTCATGGTTCAGTGGTAGGGTTGCCAGGTGCCCGCTGGTGGTGGGCAAACCTCCGGCAATTGACCCCTCTGCCCGCCGACCACCTGAGGGTCAGTGGGCAAACGTGCACTTGAGTGTGCTTTACCACTCAAACTAAGAGGTATAAGGCCCCTTGCAAGGCGGCACTTCCGGTTCTAAACCCTTCCAAATACCGACCCTGCTTAGCTTCTGAGATCTGACAAGATTGGGCCAAATCATGGTGCCTTCCCTCCCACAAGTATCCTTAATCAACTAATAATAATTGTGTTTTTCTGCCCATGATTTTAGAGCCCTTTCTCTTAAAAAATACTATTATTCACAAACTGCTTGTTCCAAAGTAGTTCCATGGACCTCAGTAACATTGGAGGCACACAGCTATGTATTGAATACTAAAGGAAAACTATGACAAATGGGATAGAACAGTGAAAAAGAAGTGAGTCAAACTTGACAGGTAAATCTGAACAAAATAAATGGTGGGTTTATAGGTAAAGGAAGGTCATCTCTGAAGGTTAACTGGACATACCTTCTTTGTGGTGAATGAGTTTGTGCTTTTTCTCCAACACTCTCTACATGTGTAGGGAATAGGTTTGCCAGGTCCCTCTTCACCTCCGGTGGGAAGTTTTTGGGGTGGAGCCAGGGTTTGGGGAGGGGAGGGACTGCAAAGCGGCCATTTTCTCCAGGTGAACTGATCTCTATCGGCTGGAGATCAGTTGTAATAGCAGGAGATCTCCAGCCACCACCTGGAGTTTGGCAACCCTAACAGTGAATTACCTTTCACAGCAGCACTTTACCATCTCTGCATAGCAACACACAGCAGATATATATACCCAAGTGGAATGAACCCCCTCTATTTGCGTGTGTGTTGTGTGCTGTCAAGTCACAGCTGACTTATGGAAACCCCTGCAAGGGGCTTTTGAGGCAAGCAAGAAGCAGAGGTCATTTGCATTTGCCTTCCTCGGCAGAGTCTTCCTCGGCGGCCTCCCTTCCAAATATGATCCTGCTTAGCTTCCGAGATCTGATGAGATTGGGTTATACCATGCTGCCTCCCCTTCCGTGTGAAAGATATACCTGTAGCTTAAATACCACCCTTGGACCTGGCATCTTTGAAGAGGATTTTTTTTTAAAAGGAGGAATATTTAATCATAGAAGCCTCCACCCAAAATCTGAAGTGGTGCAGCCTGAATACAGGCTTACCACTTCAGTGTAAACTCTGAGATGCAGTAGTATTGGTCTTCCTTCCCACAATGAATAGGGCGATAGGTTTAAGTGAAAAACAACCATCAAATGATTTATCTATAATAAAAGGAATAGGCCTCATGGTTTACCTTGGACTGTGAGAGCTACACAAACCTCTTTGTGTGTGTGTGTGTATTAAATCTTTACTGTTCTTTATTTTCTTTTATCAGCCTTCCAGGAATCCTCGAACTATTCCTGTAACCATTGTGGTATAACAATAAAGGCTTTATTGCTGTTAAACAAGCTGTTTGGGATTTTCATCAGCTGTTCTTTCACAACTATCATTTGCTAACTAATTTCTCACACAACTTCTCTGATTATTTGTCTCCCTCCTGCAACTTATCTAAGGAAATGCACATTTTTGTTGCCATGGCATTCCATTATTTTCAAGTATTATGCATGATGGACAGTTTCTTGTGATGGACTGAGATTTTTTAAAAAGGTGTCTTATCTTGTGAACATACGATCTAGCAAGCAATTGTGTACATCCAAGCACCAGTGGTGCTGAACAAGTAGATTGCAGGAAGGTGGCATGTTAATATCCTTTTACAATATTGTTTTACTTCTTTTTCTTTAAGTTTGATGTTGTGGAAAGGGCTCCAAGCAGTCAGAGCCTAGGGAACAAAAAGTCATGGAGCAGGAGCAGTTAATAAGGCTGCACCTGCCGCAGTAGAAAAAGAGCAAGAGTCCAGCAGCACCTTAAAGACTAGCAAAATTTCTGTCAGGGTATGAGCTTTTGTGAGTCACAGCTCACTTGTTCAGGTTGTGTCTATGTTATTGACTTCAACAGCAAACCCCATAGCCTGCTAAGCAGAAGGTAGAGGAGGAGGAGGAGGAGAAGAAGAAGTTTTTATATGCCAATTTTATCTACGTTTTAAGGAGAATCAAACCAGAATCCTTCCCTTCCTCTCCCCACAACAAACACCTTGTGAGGTAGGTAGGGCTGAGAGAGTTCAGAGAGAACTGTGACTAGCCCAAGGTCACCCAGTTAGATTCATGTGTAGGAGTGGGTAAATCAGCCCAGTTCATCAGACTAGAGTCCACCACTCATGTGGAGGAGTGGGGAATCAAACCCAGTTCCCCAGATTAGAGTCCACCGCTCTCAAGCACTACACTTTGCTGGCTCTCTGGAAAAACATTTTCTCCATTAGGCTACTTGATTTTGATTATGCATGCATTTGCCGACCTTCAGAGGTTGCCTCGCTTTCCCCATGTGTGTGTCTGGATGCTGTTTAGCCAGCATCCAGAAAACATATGGGAAATGCACGGAAATGTGCAGGAAAAGAGAGACAACTTCTAAAGGTCGGGAAATGCATGCATAATCATAATCAAGTAGTTGGGGGTGTGACCATGAGAGAAACAGCCAGGCATAAAAGGCCTCTGTTAGACTGAGAGCTTGTGACTGGCCCAAGGTCACCCAGCAAGCTACCATTGTGGAGTGGGGATTTGAACCTGGGCTCTAGATTCTGGTCTGACACTAATTACTATATAATGCTGGTTGTTGGGCTAATCCACCAGATGCTTTTGGCTAATCCCCACAAATAAAACAATTGCCTGTTTTTCCAGTTACTCTCATTATGAAATTGTTTAAGGAACTCTCCATATGAACCAGGCTGTATGCATATGCACTTTGCAGTGTCAAACAGCAATTTCTGTGATTACAGTGCCTGGAAAAGTGGTCCCAAGATTGTGGAAATGGCTGCTAGCTACTGAGATTTCTCCATCGATGACATCCATAGATTGCAAAAAGAATGAATAGAGAAAATATGCAGCTAATTTGGGTGTGAATCGGTCTAACTGTGAATATTGTATTTGGAGAATCTTTGTTGCCAAATGATCAGAGAAACCACAGGAATATTGTAGCGGGAGGTAGGAATCATTCCCACCCATCCTTTCTCTGCCTATAGAAATGGCTTTCCACAGTTAAAAAGTGAAGTTAGTCATTTCAAAGGACCAGATTGAAGAGAATGGCTTGTACCAATTAACTTTCTACCTGGGAAAAGAATTCACCCATCATCGAGAAACATCAGCACAGCATTTTAACATTAGCTTGCAACCTTTATTTCTTTTGATGCTTTCTAATGGCCATCCTCGATTCCCATCTTGCTACATTTTTGGATCTATTTATGTCTAGAGTATGGTTGGACAGCATGTGATACAGCAACTTTGTTGTGAAGTTAAGCAAGTCCGGGTCTGATCTGTGCCTGGATGGGAGACCACCAGAAGATCTGTCATAAGCTACTTCAAGTTCCATGAAGGACAACAGGTACGGATATCAGTACAATTAAATAAATAAACAATAAATATTGCACTCTAGACTATTGGCCATGCTCAACAGAAGCCTTTGATTTTCCACTACATTTTATCACTTGCCTGCCTTTATGGTGGCCCCCACGCCATATCATGCTGTGAGTTGCTAAGCAACTGAGATGATCTAAATTCTGAAACTGGAGGTGGTGATTACAACCTACCAGAGCAGATAAATTGGAAAAGTAACAAATTTGAGAAGGCAAAAGGAATTCTGACCAATGGGAAAAGAGAAAGGTCAATTAATTCATGACCACTGTCCCAATAATTAAAGGGAATGCATTTTATGTGGGGATTGTTGAGAGAATTTCCCTTTTCCCTTCCCTTGGTCCTTTTACATTGGAATCTCTCTGCCTGCTACTCACCAAAGCAAAGTCAGAGAATGTGATAGAAACACAGACCATAGACTTAGGACCAATCCACACACACACACATATAACAGTAAAGCTTATAGATTTATTGAACTTACAAAGGTTATAAGGCAAAAGAGAAGAATAATACTTGACAGATTTAACAAACCCCGCACAGAAACTAACAGACAAACAAACAATAAGTCAGAGCGCTCTGGATAACTCTAAGGAAAGACGAAGATGGCAACCATGAGTGGAAAGCCTGATCTCTTTCCCCAGAATGACAAAGAGCTGGTCAAGTTTGACTTCTTTTGTAGGCTAAACGGTGAGAAAAGGGTCTCAGCCTGACCCCTCCCTTTCACATTGTTCAGGAGATGGGCTTTTTTCACAAATCATGGCTAAATAGTGTTTTGTTCCAAATTAGTTACTCAGTTTCAGAGTCTCTGATACTGTTTGTTCTGTCCGTCTGTGCAGATAAACAATTTCCTTCATTCGAAAGCAGAAAATCTGTCCAAATGGCCTGTCCAAATGGCCTTCCTATCCTTGGACATACTTTCAGACACTTAATGTACCTTGGTTAATCAACTCTTAAATGCAATCTCCGTCACCCTCTAAGGTCAGAGGCCCAGTTGAGAGCTGGGGTCAGATATTTAAAATTCTTACCGCAGGGATCCCCATAAATGTTGTTTGGAAGCTCCAGCTGGTTGAAAATTCTGCACTTAGGATGTTAATGTCTGATAAATACCATTCAACATTTTCCCCCATTTTGCCATCAAGTCACATCTGACTTATGGTGACCCCTGGTGGGGTTTTCAAGGCAAGAGACATTTGGACGTGGTTTGACATTGCCTGCCTCTGCATCATGACCCTGGTTTACCTTGGTGGTCAAATATTAACCAAGGCTGACCCTGCTTAGCTTCTGAGATCTGACGAGATAGGGCTACCCTGGCCTATCCAGCTTCAGGCACTTTTCAACATATTCCACCATTATTTAAAGATCTGGGCTCCTGGGCATAAGTTGATTGCTTAGCATAGTGATGTACCATAAAGTGTTCTGCTGCACTCTAGCTAAAGATAAAGCAAATCCACAGGATATACTATTGCCTAGGAAGAGGTTGTGGTGCCATTGCATAATGACTTGGCCATCACCAATGTATACCAATGAGAAACATCTGTGTGGTTCAGAGTGGGGTTGGGAGGCAGAGTATGGAAACACACCCCTTTTGTTTTGTTTTGTTTTTCATTTGATTTAGGAAATCCACTGATCTGTGGATTAGGAAATCCATTGATATGCCTGGGTCTGCTCCCAGCAGCGAAAAAAAGGGTGGTACAACATGGTGGCTGCAGGTAGCACTGCTAATTGTGGAACTCCCTGCCCCAGGATGTGGTGATGGCTGCCAACTTGGAAGGCTTTAAGAGGGAAGTGGACATGTTCATGGATGATAGGGCTATCCATGGCTACTAGTCAAAATAAATACTAGTCATGATGCATATCTATTCTCTCCAGGATCAGAAGAGCATGTGGTTTGGAGTGGTGGACTCTGAACAGGAGAACCGGGTTTTATTCCCTACTCCTCCAAATGAGCGGTGGAGGCTATTCTGGTGAACTGGATTTGTTTCCCCACTCCTACACATGAAGCCAGCTGGGTGACCTTGGACTAGTCACACTCTCTCAGCCTCACCTACCTCACAGGGTGGCTGTTGTGAGGAGGGGAAGGAAAGGTGATTGTAAACCGGTTGTAAGCTGGCATATAAAAACCAACTCTTCTCCTTCTTCTTCTTCTCATGTTGTATAAGCAAAATTGAGTTTGGGTAGATATATGCAAAGGAAGAAATCATTAGATATTAAATTAAAAATAAGTCAATGCTAATGGTAAAAATTTCAGCAATATAGAGAATAAGCTAGCAAGTAGAAAACAAAGAGGAACATAAATTAAGAGAGTAGAGATATGATATAATATACTTTGTAAGTAGGATAGAATAATTGTATGTATACAGTAGTTTTATCAACATTTTGTATTTCCACCCAGAACCTTTGTGCATTATTTTTCTGAATCTTTCAATTTTTTATTTATGTTTACATAAATATTTAAATGGAAAATAAAACATATAAAATTATTTAAAACATGTATATGCTGCCTTTCCAACAAAGAGAGTCCCCAGTGTTTACATTGCACTTTTTTGCTGTGGTTGTTTCTGTTTGCTGGCCTAACGTTTCCATTTTGTTGGGCACCAAAAATATTAATGCACGGAAAAGGAACCAACTCTTCCAGATAGGGAAGTCTGTTTAAGAATCATGTGTTAAAACAAAACAAGCTCTGAGCTCTCGTTTATAACAGTCATAATCTTCTGGATGCGCTGCTGTGATAATGGTAATCCCTTTGATTTGCTCATGTTAATGACCCTTAACTTTGCCTTGGGGTACTGTCACTGCATACTTGTCTTTAACTGAAGAAATGTTAAAGAAGAAAATAGCAGGCTGCTTGGGTAGCATTATTGCTTTGGCAAGGCAGACAATATTGTTTTATCTTATTTTTTATGGTTTCTGAAGAATGCTCTCCGTATGGGGATGTGTCAACAGGTCCTAGCAAGATCAGCGCCTGTATCAGCTAGTTTTTTTTTAACTTACAAAAGATATGCTTTTTAATTTATTTTATATAGATATCTGTACCCTGCTTTTCTCCCCAATCAGGGACCAAAATGACTTTCAGTTCTCCCTTCCTCCATTTTATTCTCGCACCAACAGTCCTGCAAGGTAGGCTAAGCTGTATCCCACAGTTCCATTCATTTTACAGAGGTGCTGACATAAGCGGCTGTTCCACCAGTGGAAAGTGCTGCCCTTAGTGGAATGGATTAATGGGACTCAACCCTCCACTGACACTGGCTGACACTGTTATCCCTTATAGATGGTCTCCATTTGATTGGGGGAATTGTAGGGTTGCCAGGTCCTCCTCAGCTCCGTCGGGAGGTTTCTGGGGCAGAGCTGAGGCAGGGATTATGTGAGTGCCGACACAGCAACGTGATCACATCGCTTCCAGTTAACACCCGGAAGCGCTGCATCGCAACAGGCCTTTTACCACTCAAACTGGGAGTGGTAAAAGGCCCATTGCGATGTGGCGCTTCCAGGTATAAACTGGAAGTGACGCGATTGCATCAGTGCGGCTGCGCACACCCGATCCTTGCTTCCAAGCCAAGCACTAGATGGGGAGGCAATTTCCCACCAATCTAAGCAACCTGGCAACCCTAGGAAATTAACTTTCTGGACACTATGCTTAGCGTGAGGGAGGGGTACAGAATCTTTTCTCCTAATTTTATGGGGATGAGCACGCCAGCGGAATAAACCTTAAATGAGGAAATGTTTTGTAATTTTAAGGGATTTTATTGAGAAATAAATTTAAATGCACACACATACAGCATAGAATCACACACCCGAAACACATAAGAACCTAAGAAATAAAAGAGAGGGGGGGACACCACAAGAATATGAGGGTGTTGAGGGCTATATTTACCAGTCAGAGGAATGTGATGTCCAAATGATAGGCAATGTCTCTCCATAGGAAAGAGCTTTACAGACATAAGGGGTGCAGCATTTGGATTCGAGAAAACATACACACCCTTTGACTGCTGAAGGGGCTAATACATATACCCAGTAATGAGTCCTGAGGCTATATGCTAACTAGCAACACAATGGGTTTTGCCAGGGACAAAAAGTTTAATTATTTCTTGAGTAGTTGAGATATTAAAGTCTGAAACAACATGAGGTAATGGCCGAAGAATACCTTCGTTTGCCTGATTAAATACCGGCAATGACTATAGTATAGAGTTTTAGGTAGTGCAATTGTGTGTGTGTGTGTGTGTGTGTTTAGTTGGGATTGTTTATCCAATGTTATTTGGCTATTTTGGGATTGTTTTATTCAATTTTATTTGTACTCGGATTGAGCCTAATGTATGTTCCTCTTTTTTATATGCCAATAATGGTGTGTGTTTGTGTTTCTGGGGCAGAGCGGAGGCAGGGATTATGTGAGCGCCGACACACCAACGTGAGTTTTAGATATGTGAGGATGTTTGGAAGATTTTCCCAGGAAGGGAGGCGGAGACAAGAGATCTCCTAGTTTAATCTGGTATGCAAGTTAGATGGAGCTGGAAGGTGAATCTAGATATGCTAAAAGACTGGTCAGAGTTCTATGAATGGACTCTGATTACTAATGAGATTAAGGTGTTGTGTTATCAGTCCCCCATATCTGCTTGGAGTGCCTCATTAAGGATGCGAGGGAGGCTAATTTGCCCCCTATTGTTCCAGCTTTCCGACCTTGAGGTCAGAGGAATGCAAAACAACCCGTTTCTGTCTTACAGCATCCAAAGCTTTGCACAGGTCACCAAGATGGCTTCTAGAGCCCGGGAATCTTTGGTTCACCTTGGTAGAGCAGTGCCCTTCTATTCCCTATTAGCTCTGGTCCCATATGCCGTTATGGCATATTGGGTTGCTGGGACAGATAGGGGGCCAAAAACACTAACTCTGTATGATTTTTACAGCAGTTATCTGTCAAGTATCTGGGAGACCCAAGTTCAAATCCTGCCTTGAAGCTGATTGGGTAACCTTGGGCCATTCACCTAATATAATTCTCAAGGTTACTGTGAGAATAAAATTAGGAAAACAGAGTCATGCAGTCTACTCTGAGACAGTGTGGTGTAGCGGTTAAGAGTGGTGGTTTGGAGCAGTGGACTCTAATCTGGAGAACCAGGTTTGATTCCCCACTCCTCCACATGAGTGGCGGAGGCTAATCTGGTGAACTGGATTTGTTTCCCTACTCCTCCACATGAAGCCATCTGGGTGATCTTGGGCAAGTCACACTCTCTCAGTCCCACCTACCTCACAGGGTATATGTTGTGGGGAGGGGAAGGGAAGGTGATTGTAAGCCAGTTTGATTCTTCCTTAAGTGGTAGAGAAAGTTGGCATATAAAGACCAACTCTTCTTCTTCTCCTCCTCCTCTTTTGGGGGGGGGGGTTAGATAAAAATATACTAGATAGAACTGCTGTTAATAATGCTGCTTTCATTCTGTTTAATCCTAAATATATCTGAGAGTGGGTTTTTGAATATTGCTGAGACTTTTCTACTTCTCTCTAAAAATGTGATTTCTTTTTTTGCTGCACAGAATTCAAATATGGCTCTCCTAGGCTGTATTTTCTGTAACTGTGTTAAAGGGGAGAGTAGGGTTGCCAACCTTCAGGTGGTGGCTGGAGATCTCCTGCTACTACAACTGACCTCTAGGTGACATAGATCAGTTCACCTGGAGAAAATGGCCACTTTGGAAGGTGGACTCTATCAGCGCAACCCACAAGGGGGGGGGAGTGAAAGCGCTGAGGAGGCAGAGTGACCCTGGTACCAGTGTAAATGCTACTTGCACTGCCATAAGGGGCATTTACAATGGTGCTGGAGCACATGCGCCAGCAAGCGCACGGCAGCACCACCCATGGGCACTGGCACAGCCACACACACCAGCGCAAAGGCATGCACTAGTGCCAAAGGGGGCATGCCCAGGATGAGGCTGGCGTTAGTCAGCTCCCTGAGCTCTTTTGGCATGGGAACACCCATAGTTTCCAGCGCAAACCTACAGCGGTGACAGTGTAGGCACAGCCTACTGCAGTTCCATGGGGGTTGAGGAAATGTCCCTGTTGGGTTGCTAGCTGCAAGCACTGGCAACCACAGGGGAGAAGGAACCTAAGAAGACAGCAGCATAGGGTTGTCAGACCTCGTTACCTGAAGTCGCTCTGAGCCTGGCTTTGGCCAGGGAGAGCGAGTTAACAAATGGAAATAACAAACAAACAAACACACACACACACACACACACATACATACATACATACATACATACATACATACATACATACATACAAACAATTCCTGGGCTGTAAAAAACCTCATGACCACATATGGTCCTGCTGGATCGGACCAATGGTCTATCTAGTCAGTCAAGCATTCGGTCTCACACAGTGGCCAACCAGTTCCTCTAGAAGGCCAACAACAGGGCATATTGGCTGAGGTCTTCCCTTGATGTTGCCTCCTGGCACTGACATTCAGAGGCTGACTGCCTCTGAACATGGAAGTTCCTTTTAGTCGTCATGGCTAGTGGCCACTGATAGACCTGTCCTCCACAAATCTGTCTAATGTTAGCCTAATTGCTCGGTTATGAAATATTTGGGGAAATCAGCGTTCAATAACCGGCAGTGGGCATAACCTGAGATCGTTTAACCAACGTTTACGGGAGTCCAATCCGAGATTCAATAGGAAAGACGAAGGCAACTGGGTTCAGTTTAAAGGTTTTTACTTTGATCAATTAGTTATGTAAACAAGCATACAGAAATCATAAAATCACGTTCATACAGAGTCTAAGAGCAAAAAGGAAGGAGGAGAGAGACAGTCGCCAATGTGGCAGGAGGTGCTGACGGGCGATACGTTACCTTTCCTGTAGAGGAGATGTCCTAAGTTCCGTAGACTAAAAACACTGGGTAAAAGGGGCAGAATGGAGGGGCACCCAGGGAGGGGAGAGTAGGGGTAAGCTACGCAAAGCCCAACACACAGAGTAACGGCAAGGACGCCAAGGGAAGACCTAAAGTAACCTATGGATCCTGGGGACCCCAGTTATACTATTTTCTGAGGGGGGGGTGATGAGATTACCCTCGCGGTTCCCAGGCTAAGACAAAAGGTGACAAAAGGATTAACGATCGGCTGCTGGGGTGGGTAGATATGATAATTTGGTAGACTATTCTGTCTCCATTGGTTTGCGCAACCTTGGGGGAATCAGGATGGGTTCTGCTGCTCATACACTGGTTGGACATCGCGATGTCCGGGAAGGCATTCCTTTGCATAGCCGGAGGAATAGTATTTATTTGTTTGTCTTAACGTCTCTTAATGCAGAGCTAATTAAGATGATCAGCTCAGGGGGTGCAGGGGGTGGGGAAAGCGCTGCCGGTGTTTGCGTGCTGTCAGCTCCCTGCAATATGGCTTCCACTGGAACAGGGGCACTGCGAACGGTGGGCTCCCTCTGGTTCACTGGAGGGTTGACCTGGCCTCCGCTCCTTGACTGCTGGCTTGCGGGATGACAGAGCGCTCTTCTCCAGGCAGCTTCTGGTTTGCCGCTTGCTCTAGAGAGGCGGGGGCACACATTGACTGGGGTTGCCATGACCAGTCCGGGATACAAGTAGTCCATATCGTAACACTAATCCCCTTTTAAAACTGTCTATGCTTGTGGCCATAGCTAGATGCTCTGACAGCAAATTCCACATTTTATTCACTTGTTGTGTAAAGAAGTATTTCCTTTTATTCATCCCGAATGTACTGTCCATCATCTTCATTGGATGCCCTCCAGCCCCGGGGAAGTTCTGTCCAAGTTCACTTGCGTATGGATCCTGGAGCTTTTGAAATCCTCAGACTCCGAATTGAAATGTGTATCCAGCAACTGAGGAAAAACCTGTTTCAACTCTAAATGAGACCGTTCCCCCTTTTTTTTTAACCCGGCAAGGATGTCAGTTTGGCTTGTGTGTGCCAGTTTGCACAGGTGCAGATGTGTTTGATCATATGGCACGTTCATTGACAGCCGAGGGCACAACTCCAAATCGCAAACCCAGATGCTTGGCTCCTGGCTGTCTTTTTCACTGTCTGAAAGATAGCGCCGGATTCTCTCCCTTTCTCTCCCCCCCCCCCGCCTCTTCTCTTCTTTCCCTCTGAACCAAAAGGCCAAGTCTGTTTTATCAGACAAATGTGTGAGGAGTTCCTGGCATCAGATTGTCAGAGCTGGTGTTCCTTTAAAACAAAATAACCTTATTTTATGCTTGGTTTAGCTACACCCGAGACCTCTGGATTACCCCCCCCCCCTTTTTTTTACAATTCTAGCAAGAGAGAGATTCCCTCCAGCAAAACTCCTCTTCCTTCTTCCCTCTTCCCTGCTTCTTGATCTCTGGTGGCTCTTGCATCTATAATGGTACTCTGCGCGGAACAAGCTCATGTCAGTTCCCACTCTTTCATCTTCATTTTTAATTAAATTCACTTGTTTTGTTAGTGGCAGTATAAAAATGCGTCTGTTGGTTTATTGAAATCTTGCATTATGGATATATATTTTAGATGGAAACTTTCTCAGTATTTTTTTAATGGATATATTGTTCCACAATTGACCAAAAAAGAAAGGGAGGAAAAAAATGCCTAGAGGTTGCAGTTTAATAGCTACAATACAGACTTCGGCTTGGGTCCTATGAATGAGTTTCCTGTGCCCTAGATATTCTCTGATGCAACGCTTGAGTCCTTGTCTGCCAAAACTTCCTTTTGACCAGGCATGCATGGAACTTATTCATGGGACCCAAGCCCTTTTTGTTTAGTACTTTATTTATTTGGTTTCCCCTTATCATTCTAGCAAGGGGCTTAGGGCATAGGGTTGCCAGCCCTTATTGGCAACCTGGCGGGAGAATTTGGGGGGCAGGACAAGCTCATTGTGACATCACTTTCTTCACGAAACTGGATGTTATTGGGGTGATGCTCTAGGATTTGCCCCAAACTACCGGTATATAGAGGAACCTAGAGCATCACACAGAGGCCACTTCTTGTTTTACACCAAAAAGTGACATCGTGAATGAGCGTGGCACCCAATCGCCATCTTGTCCCGTCCTGTCCCCCACTACCTGTTACGTGGCAGTGGCGGGGAAAGGGGTTCCAGACTGGGAGCCCCAGCCTCCCTATTAGGGCAGCATACATTTCCCTCTTACAGCAGCACCATGAAGCTGAAAGATGAGGAATGCCTAATATTAACCACTGAGCTTCGTAGAAGACTGGGGATTGGTTTGTAGAAGAAGAAGAGTTGGTTTTTATATGCTGGCTTTCTCTACCACCTAAGGAAGAATCAAACTAGCTAACAATCACCTTCCCTTCTGCTCCCCACAACAGACACCCTGTGAGGTAGGTGGGGCTGAAAGAGTGTGACTAACCCAAGATCACCAAGCTGGCTTCATGTGGAGGAGTAGGGAAACAAATCCAGTTCCCCAGATTAGCCTCCACCACTCATGTGGAGGAGTGGGGAATCAAACCGGGTTCTCCAGATCAGGCTCCATTGCTCCAAATCACTGCTCTTAACCACTACACCACACTAATGCTGAGAGTGGGGTCAGCTGCACCCAACAGACAAATCCAGCTACTCTGGATTTCCCAAATCAATCTGGAAATCATGTGGGGGGAGGAGTGTTTCTATATCTAGGCTCATCCCCTCACTCTTAATGCTTACTGTCTGTCAAACCCTAAAGCTGCCTTTCAGTAGTAGTATCGAATTCAGTAAGTTTGGAAACCAGCATCTCCTGTTAAGGGACTACGCCATGCTGTTTTTGCTGGAGGTGTTTCTGAGCTACAATGCAACAGAAAGCTTTCTGATGAGCTTAAGCAGTTGCCCTACATCCCTGGTTCTTGCTCTCTAATCATCTTGGTCCCTTGATCTCATAAACTGAGAATGTGATAGCAGAGAGAGCAGGTGGCGGGTATATTGACTGGATCTGACAAAGCAGATAGATCCACATGTGGATGAGCACACAGCTCATCCAAATACACATGTGTACCCATCTGATCACTGCTTCTCTGGCTCCCATTGAACTGCAAAAATGCATTGTTTGATGTTAGGATTGCCAGCCCTCTGTATCCTTTAAGTCTGTTGGTAGACTGGGTAGTGGTGGTGGTGGTGGAGGCTTCCCAAATAAGCATCCTGCAATGGGGTGACATCCCTTCTTGCTGCATAACCAGAACTGATATCATCATATCACAGGGCACTCTAGGATTCCCCCAAAACTCTATGGGAAAAACCACAGAGTTTCAGGGGTATCCTAGAATGTCCCTTAACACAGTGATATCACTTCTGGTTACTCAGTCAGAAGTGATATTGCACAGACACAGGTCGTTTCTCTCTCTCCCCCCCATTTTTCCTTAGCGACTTCATTGAGAAGTGTCTGAGGGCAGGATGTTTCCCATGAAAGCAAGCAAGGTAACTTGGCCTTCCTATTTCAAGAGTCAAAGGAGGTGAAGGAAGATTTGACACTCGAAAGATCATACTCCAAAAATCTTGTTTAACTCTAAGGTGCTACTGGACTTGAATCAGGACTATAGTAAATTACAGTTGTATAACACATCAGCTCATTTGAAATGTGGTGTTGGAGGAGAGTGTTACGGATACTGTGGACTGCCAACCCCCCCCCCCAAAAAAAACCATGGGTTATAGATCAAATCAAGCCTGCACTGACCCTAGAAGCTAAAATGACTAAACTGAGGCTATTGTATTTTGGTCACATTAAGAGAAGACAAGAGTCATTAAAAAAGACAGTCATGGTAGGAAAAGTTCAGGGCAGCAGGAAAACAGGAAGACCCAACAAGAGATGGATTGGCTCAATAAAGGAAGCCACAGCCCTCAATTTGCAAGATCTGAGCAAGGCTGTCAAAGATAGGACTTTTTGGAGAACATTGATTCATAAGTCAGAAGCGACTTGACAGCACTTAACACACACACATAACACATCAGAATGATGTTTAACAAGAAAAGAATTTGGTTTTCATTTGCTAAAGTTTTGCTGGAGAATAACTTAATTTTCACAACAATTTTTTTCTCGATACTGATGTTCTGTTGAACACACAAACTGCTTTATACTGAATGGACCCTTGGTCCGTCAAGGTCAGTGTTGTCCACTCAGACTGACAGTGACTCTCCAGAGTCTCAGATCGAGGCTTTTCTTTCAAATCACCTACTACCTGACCCTTTTAGCTGAAGATGGTGAGGATTGAACCTGGGACTTTCTGCAGGCCAAGCAGATGCTCTGTCACTAAGCCACAGAAGCTATCTCACTAAGACAGCTTTCTGTTCCCTCATCTGAAGAACTCTGTCATGGAGAAATTGAACATGGATGGAAGTGATGGTGGTCATGTCAGAGCTCACTTACGGTTACCCCACAGGGTTTTCAAAGCAAGAGACCTTTGGAGGTGGTTTGCCATTGCTTGCCTCCCTGTGGGCTGAGAGCGTTCGGAGAGAACAGTGACTGGCCCAAGGTCACCCAGCAGGCTTCATGTGGAGGAGCAGGGAATCGAGCCCATTTCTCCAGATTAGAGTCCACTGCTCTTAACCACTATACCACACTGGATCTCTCTATGGCTGGAAGGGCCCAAATAAATTCTGATAATTGAGAAGACCTTCATTGTTTGTTAGTGGTGGTTCACAAAATTAGGACTTCTTTTCTGTGTAATTTCTTTGGTGTGTATATGGCAATTAGCACACAAACCGAAGGTCCACGCACAATCTTTTTCCAATGATCTCTGCAAAAACTATTGCAAAAAACAGTCTGTGCTTTTCAAATTCTCATAGGATTTTCACCATGAAGCTGCACCATGGCTGAAAATCACTGCTGTGAAACCTATCAGTACCATGGATTGGCAAATCCAGCTTTCTCTGATACTATACCTTATAATTAATTAAATTGCATTGAACGGCTGATTGATCTGAAATATAATGAAAGCTTCAGAGTGTTGTTATATGTTTCTCTTACTGTTCATACTTTTGCCAGCATACATGGTTAGGTATGAAGGTTCCATGCTGGCCATAATGAGATGAGGAACAGAGAAAAAAGCTGCTGCTATCATACTGCCCTTGTACAAATCTATGGTGAGACCATACTTGAAATACTATGTACAGTTCTGGTCACCACACCTAAAAAAGGATATTGCAGAACTTGAGAAGGTGCAGAAAAGGGCATCCAAAATGACCAGGGGACTTGAGCAACTACCCTATAAGGAGTGGTTGAAACGCTTAGGGCTGTTTAGCTTGGAAAGAAGGCGGTTAAGGGGAGACATGATAGAGGTCTATAAAATTATGCATGGTATGGAGAGAGTGGTCAGGGAGAAGCTTTTCTCCCTCTCTCATAATACTAGAATGCGGGGTCATCTGCTGAAGCTGGAGGGTGAGAGATTCAAAACAGATAAAAGGAAATATTTCTTCACACAACGCATAGTTAAATTGTGGAACTCCCTGCCCCCAGGATCTGGTGATGGCTGCCAACTTGGAAGGTTTTAAGAGGGGAGTGGACATGTTCATGGAGGAGAGGGCTATTCATAGCTAGTACTAAAACTGAATCTAGTCATGATGCATACCTGTTCTCTCCAGGATCAGAGGAGCATGCCTATTATATTAGGTGTTGAGGAACACAGACAGGATAATGCTGCTGTGTTTGTCTTGTTTGTGGGCTTCTTAGAGGCACCTTGTTGGCCACTGTGTGAACAGACTGCTGGACTTGATGGACCTTGGTCTGATCCAGCATGACCTTTCTTATGTTCTGGATTTCTAATGTATGCCCAGCATGTCCTATATAAGCAGAAATGTGTACATGTTTTCAGGGATATTTCAGGGAACCAACAATGTGGTTCCTCTCTACACCACAGTCATACTCTGGACTGGGAAGGAAAGATGTCATTTTCTCAGTGGGTAGCCGTGTTAGTCTGTTTGCAGTAGTCAAAAAGGGCTTCACTGAAGAAGTGAGCTGTGGCTCACGAAAGCTCATACCCTACCAGAAAATATTTTTGTTAGTCTTTAAGGTGCTACTGGACTCTTGCCCTTTTTGACTATGTCATTTTCTGTGCCTGCATGTTTTTGGGATGTGCATATTAGTGGAACAATATGTGGTAGGGTTCTCGGGGATTGCCTGCCATGCAGCTCCAGTGCTGAACGAACAGCCATGCATAGCTGCAATACCACAAAGGTGAAGTTGCATCTTCTGCTCACCAAGGGAGGGGAGACCTAGGGCTGTTGAATTAAAAAAAATTCGGTATAGTTCGGATTCAGCTGAATTCAGCCCGTTTAGATTCGGGATATGCCGAATCTCCCCCGCTTCGGGTCCGTGCAATTCGGCGGGAATTCAAAGTTCGGGAAAAAAATTCGGCCAAATAAAGCCATTAAAAACACAACCGCGCCTTTCCATGGCTCTGGGGGGGCATTTTTGGGGGTAAAGGTCCCAAACTTTCAGAGGAGCTTCAAAGGAGGCTTCTTGAAAGCCCCCCCCCAAGTTTTGTAAAGATTGGGTCAGGGGGGGCTGAGATATGGGCCCCGAAAGGGGTCCCCCACCCTTAATGTGTATCTCCGAGCAGAGCTTGCCGCCCACGCACAAAGCTCCCAGCCCCGACAAACAGCTGAGAGCAAGGGCGGGGCAGGTGTGAAAAAATTTGCAAAGCAATACAACTGCAAAGCAACACAAGCACGCAATGCAACACCTTTGCAACAGTGCAAAGCAACACCTGACACCTGGGAGTTTGCAAACCATGGAAAGGGACAGAGGCAGCTAGCTATGCATAATGAGCAGGAAGGGGTGGAATTTCTCCTTTTGCATTGGACTTGGGACCAGGCAGATGCATTCTTTAAGTCACCATTTGAAAACCAGTTTTGAGCAAGCATCAAAATAACCTAACTGATCTTATGAATGAGGGAAAACCTAAAGACACAAAACTGAAGCCCCCCCTCAAACCAAGGAGAGAGAGACTGGAGGGGGAACACACACCCCAGGCAGAACCGGCAAAAGCCCCCTTTGGCTCCCCCCCACCCAAAGAAACTGCTCCCTCCCCCCACACACACAGACTCTGCTTCCCCCCCACACACACACAGAAAGGAAAAATTATAAAGCCCCCAAAGGGGTCTTACTGTGGCTGTCTTCTGTTCCATCAGGAGGGGCTGGGAGGCTGGGTAATCCAATATGATTCCATTTGTATCCAATATGAGATCCATATGTATGCATCTCTCGAGGGTGATCCATTCATCCCAATAGGGAAAAGGGGAAAGCCCATATCTCGGAGGCCCCTGACCCAATGTTTACAAAACTTGGGTGGTCTCTTAAGAAGCCTTGTCTGAAGCTCCGCTGAAAGTTTGGGGTTGGCACACCCAAAAATGCACCCCCTGCAGCCACGGAAAGAGAAAAAGGGGGGAGCCGATATTTCTGTCCCCACTTAACCCTTCTTTACAAAATTTGGATGGTCTCTTAAGAAGGATTGTCTGAAGCTATGCTGAAAGTTTGGGGGCTGCACCCCCCAAAAAGCGCCCCCTGCAGCCATGGAAATGGAAAAGGGGGAGAGGAAAAAGGGGTGGAGCCCATATCTCGGGGGGCCCTGACCCAATGTTTACAAAACTTGGGGGGTCTCTTAAGAAGGCTCATCTGAAGCTCCGTTGAAAGTTTGGGGTCTGTGCCCTCAAAAATGCACCCCCTGCAGCCACGGAAAGGAGCGAATGTGCACAAGCACCCCCCCCACACACACACACAGGAGGATTTCCCTCCTTCTCTCTCTCTCCCCGGCTGGGCCGCACATCAGCTGATTCCTCCAGTATTCAATCCTGACTGATTGGCCAGAAGGAGACCAAGCTTGGCCACCGATTGGCCGGGGGAGGAGAATGCTGCTTACTGACGGTTATGCTGCTTACTGACGCCCCGAATTTGCCGGATTTATTCGTGAACTCCCGAACTCACTGAATTCGGCTCCCCGGTTGCCCGCCAGTTTTGAGTTCGGTTCGTCCCGAACTAAAAACCGCAGAATCAAGGGAAATTCGGCTGATTTTCAGTTCGGGCCGAACCGAATCAACAGCGCTAGGTAGACCAATAATTTTGTGCTCCACTGCCTGTCGGCTGCAATTCCATTATGTTGGGTGATAGTGAATATTGAACATAGGAGTGTCTGTCACCCCTACCAAATGTCTTTTCTCTCTGGAGTCTAGCAGCTGTAGAAGGGCTTTCTCATTAGCGAGATGTTCTGCCCTCCCTTCAGCAGTGTTGGAGGGGAGATACAAAAGGGTACCTATCTCAGAGAGAGTATGCCCATGTGGTATGGGGATACGGGGAAACTTTGGAGCACGTTCTTATTTGCTGTCCATTTTATAAGGAGATCCATGCTAAATTTATTCTGCACTGGCTTAATTAGCTTCCAGGCTGCTCGGGTGCGCAATGGGCTGAAAAGCTGCTCACAGATGAAAATCCTAGGGTCTCTTTTGACACTGCTAAGTTTTGTGCCGCCGCTATTAAAATCCAGCAAAATCTGCTTGGTGATGTTGCTACAAATAACTTTATGACAGACTAAAAATAGATTTTTCATATCAAGTGTTTTAAGGATCAATTTGTATAGCATTGTTGTAGGATCACTCTTGTTTTATTGTATTTTTATTTGTTTGGGTTGTTGGAAATGGTTTTTTTTGGTATATGTTTCTGTATATGTTTGGCTGTTAGCCGTATTTTTTAATAAAGAAAGAAGCATAGGAGTACGCAAGCTTCATTCTTCATGGCTTACATACATTCAGAATGCTCTTTCAGTCAGTCACCTACAGCCCTGCCGCCCTCTTTTCCCTGTTCTGTGCTTACATACCCCAGTATATGATTTAGCAATGTCAGATCTGCCAACAACACATATTCCTGATAAAACAAGTACTGACCCACCACGGGTGGCAAGACAGGGGAGAACTGGGGGTACAAAATTCCCCAACCCCATATTGCTCTGAGGGGGCCTGAGAATTCCTCTGGCCTCATTTTGCTTTCATGCTCTTACCTGGGACAGGGCCTGCAAATGTTCAGGTCTCAGCAAAAGCCAGCAGCTGCTTGTTGGAATAGATAATTGCCCGTTTTAACCCTTTGTGTGACTCAAAATCATACAAATGCTGCTCTGCTGCAAGAGAACACTTGTTATGATTACCAGCTAAGTGAAGAATTAAACTGAGCAATTTTAGGTTCCTAGAGAGGTTTGTTTTTTTCCCATTAGCGGCTGGTCAGTTCCTTCGTTTTCTCCCTCCTACCTTCCCTCCTGTCTCATACTCAGGGCGCTTTTGGACATGCTGAATTTTGGACATACTTTCAATCCTCTTTCAATGCACTGTAACAATTGTTTGCAAGTGGATTTTGCCATTTTCAAATTGTGCAATGAAAATTTTAGGGGGCAGGAAAATGGTCCTGGAAGAAGAAGAGTTGGTTTTTATATGCCAACTTTCTCTACCTTTCAAGGAGTGTCAAACTGGTTTACAATCTCCTTCCCATCCTCTCCCCACAACTGACAATTTTTGGGGTAGGTGGAGCTGAGAGAGTTCAGAGAACTGTGACTAGCCCAAGGTCCCCCAGCAGGCTTCGTGTGTAGGAGTGGGGAAACAAACCCGGTTCACCATGGAGGATTGGGGAATCAATCTCCAGATTAAAGTCCATCACACTTAACCACTATACCACGCTGGCACCCTGAGTTAGAATGCCAGCCATATGTCATGGGCTGAAATGTCTCTTAAACAGAATGACCACTGAGCCCCAATTGGAAACACTTCTTTGCTAGAACAATTTGCCTTATGGAGTCAGGCTGTAAGCTTTTGAAATGAATAATAAGCAGACTGTTGGATCTCCTGCTGCCTATTTACTGACCAAGCTGTTTGCCTAAAACCTGTCCCTGCTTGCAAACTTCTTGGCTCATTAATCAACAGTGCTAAGCAAATGTCCCTCTCCCTTGCAGTAGGTCTGACCTCCTTTCACAGCTACAGGATGTGCATACCCCCCCCCCATGCACATGTTCTTTAAATGGTTGCAAAGCAGAGACTCGTTTCTTATGTGCATAAGAATCGATATGAGCAAAAACGATACAGAGATGGGAATATTGCTGAAATACTTCTTTTCTTAAGCTTACAACAAACAGTGCTACAGAATGAGCATCTCAGATCCTTCGCCAAACTACAGTTCCTGGGATTTTGTGAGGGAAATCTGTTAAACAGAAACATTTTTCCCCAACATATGCACTAGTAGTGTGACTATGTCCCTAATTTTTATTGGTCACTCTTGAGATACGGGTTTTTAAAGCATATAGATAGTTGAGTGTTTACAAAATTCAGTTTTCAACCCTGAAGTGAGCTTTAGAGAGGCATGAAAAACCACTCAACCATCTCCTGTAAGCGTGGTGTAGTGGTTAAGAGTGGGGAACTCTAAGCAGGTAAACCGGATTCGATTTCCCACTCCTCCACATGAAGCCTGCTGGGTGACCTTGGGCTAGTCACAGTTCTCTCTGAATTCTCTCAGCCCCATCTACCTCACAAGGTTTCTGTTGTGGGGAGAGGAAGGGAAGGCAATTGTATGCTGGTTTGAGACTCCTTAAAGGTAGAGAAAATCCGGGTATAAAAACAATCTCTTCTTCTTCTTCTTCTTCTTCTTCTTCTTCTTCTTCTTCTTCTTCTTCTTCTTCTTCTTCTTCTTCTTCTCCTTCTCCTTCTCCTTCTCCTCCTCCTCCTCCACCACCACCACCACCACCACCACCACCCTGGTGCTCTTTCACTTCTTGCATGCCTTCCTTATGATGTTGTTTTAACATTGTTTTTAGGGCTTCTGATCCCAGCCTATCTGAATTCATGGAGCAAATCTGATGGGATCACAGTATCCCATAGCCAGTCATATGTGGTTATATAACAATGTCATTAACAACCAACAGATATTTCCAATTGCCACTAATCTGCATGGGCAGGATGAGGAAACATATACTCAATCAAGCCAATGTATCCATCTTCCCACGCTGTACTTAATTGCTGGCCACCATAATGACTTTCACCCACAGCCATGTAGTTATGTAGCCTGGCTAATGGGAGCAGAGTTTGGATGGAGCCAAATATCCAAATGTGCATTCCATTGAAATTAATCCAGTGTGGATAGACAACATCCACATTTGGATGTACATCTGGTAACAGATGTGGTCCTTCTGATCATCAGCTTCCAACAGGGGAGACAATTGGAAAGCTCTTCCTAGCAGCAACTAAGTTTCATCTGGGCTATTTTCCTCTGCTTGCAGGTACTTTATCCAGGGTGTACCCTTAGGCCCGAGCCCTTGGGAATGAACAAAGAACCAAAGGTCTCTTGGTTCTTAGACCGTCACTTGCAGCCTGGACCTTACAATAGCCAGCTCGGTGAATCAAGAACAACCCAGGATGTGTTGGTTTTCTTTATTTTCGTTATTTTAAATTATATGGTTAAAATGGGTTGCTTCAGGAATTTCTGTCAGTTGCTTTGCATCCCTCCAGGAAGAAAGATGGCACAGAAATGCCCTAATAAATAAATAAAAACCACTACTTTCATTGGGATGTGCATTTGGATGCACATCCCGATTTACAGTCTGCCCAACTATGCTCCGTTGGCTCATGGGATGGAAGCAATGTGGGCAAATGTTTTCCTCTGTCCTTGTTTTTGCGATACTCTTTACACAACAGGGAACATTTCACGGGTAACAATATTCACGAATCATACCTCCCTCTGCTCCAAACTAGTAGTAGATTGCATTTGTACACTGCTTTCCTTATAAATTGAGGATATGCTATGAAAGATTTCCCTTTTTCATTCGTAGATACATTTTGAAATTTCAATAAACACATTTATGCCCTGTGGGCATTCCAGAAAACTCCCAGTATGCTGTGCCATATGGCCCATTTGGACGGAAGCCGTGCTTCATGCTGCTGCACTAATTAAAACAACTGTGACTTTAAAGGCGCCGCATAGGGTATTCCCACAAGGGGTTAATAAGCTCGTGGAATAATCATGTCTATTTGTGATTTCAATGGGCATAGTGTGAGTTCATGGCTGGGAGCGCAGCTGGAGTCAAGGACAAGTAGCCTTACTTATTGTTTTGACGGTCTGCACCCCAGCCGATAGCTGTAATCTCTACAGAGACTCTGGAAACCAGAGTCAGCCTAGTTTCTAACGGTGCCTTTTTGATGTATATGTGTTCAACCTTCCCGCCGTTTCCCCACTTGAGACCTCACCCCTCTTTCCTGTAAGTTGCTGCCTTTTACCTTATGCTATCCAAATAAATGGCTTCTTAGACAACTCTGTTTGGATGTTCTCTTGTTTGGGATTCGACAGGTGGACCCAGACCTTACATTAGGACTCAAGTCTTCTTATTTCAATTTTGCTTTATTATTTTAGTTTTTTATATTTTACTGTCAGGAACGTGAATGTTTCCTCATTCCTAAGGTGCATGGCAACAGCACCTGATTCCACTGATTCCTCGTTGGGAGAGGACAAACGAAGGGAGGGTCCACCAATGACCTCCACCGCTCGAGAGATCCTCCGACAGCTCCTGCAAGGGGAGGCTGAGGATCAGTTCCGAAGTCTCCAGAGGGAGGTCGACCGACGCCAACGTGAGGAACGAAGGAAGGATACCAGGTCTTACCTACTAAACCATTTCTGCTGCTTGACCATCTGTGCTTCTAGGGGAGCACGGGGGGAACATACCCTGCTCGCCCAAGAGGGAACTTCCTTACTGACACAGTGGATCGAGAGCACCGCAGCTCTCGAGGATTTATTGGACTGCCCTTTCTTACGAGACACTATGGCTGAAGGCTCAGGACGTGACCGCTTTCAGTTCAAGGCGAGTAATGCCGCCGCCAAGATTGTGTTACGCATCATGGAGCTACCCCCGTCAGCATCGGAAGCCCAGATTTACGAACTGCTACTGTCAGATTTTGGCTCCGCAGCTGCAAGCGTGGCTCGACAAGTAATGCCATTACTAACCAACCTGGAAGAGGTAAAACTATTTCTAACTCCCCTGTTTGTGCAACTTTTCCAAGACACCGCCGATGCACAGGCGGCGAAATCAGGAGTGGCTGTCGCCAGAGCCGAAGCCCGGTTGGCGGAGTTGGTTGCAGCCCAGGCGCTCGAGACCGTCCCAATCACGGCGGCCGCCCTGGGAGCGCGACCCAAGGATATTGGGCCAGGCTCAGGACCTTGAACTGTAGAGGAGGACTACTCGCTTTCGCTCTCTCCCGACCGGACTTTTATGGCTTGACCTAGACACTTAGCTCGTCGTCAACGAGCTACCATTCACCATGCCCTGACCCAGGATATCTTTGCCTACCCCTGCAGGGGGTACCCGCCGCAGCCGCCCGCAGCGCTGGCAGGTGGGGGACAGCCCGTGGCTCCCGGTCCACCGGCCCGTCCCGCTCCGCCGGCACGCCGTGATTTGAAGATCACCTTTGATGGGTCGAGTGACCAGTTAACGTTTTTTATGGTTCAAGTGGATATTTTTATGAGGGAGCAAGCTCGGACCTTCACCTCGGGTGAGTCGCGGGTCCAGTATGTTGCGTCCCTATTGCAGGGTGAGGCGGCGGCCTGGATGGTACTGCAATACGAACTCCGCTCCCCTGTGTTGCGAAGTCTCGATGACTTCATGATAGCCCTCCGGCATCGGTTCGAGGACCCACACCTGGGTGAGAGGGCCAAAACTGCCTTGCTACAGTTGCGCCAAGGGACTAAGTCGGTGGCGCAATACGCAAGTGAATTTCAATCCCTTTCGAGTAAGATTCTGGACTGGAGTGAGGCTACTAAGGTGCAATATTTCCGAGAGGGTTTGAACCCAGAGTTGCAGCATTGGGCTTTCATGCAAGGAAACTCTCCCGATGTGGAAGGTTGGGTTCGGCATGCAGCAGACATCGAAAATCGAAAGCAGCTGCTGCTTTTGTCCAGGCAGCACACAGGGAGAGAGACCAAAGTCCGTGGAGACAGGCCAAGCGGCCTGAAGGACTCCCGCTTCCCCTCGGGGAAGAGGATCGTCAGTAGCTGAGCGCCGCAAGCGCTTTGAGAGCGGAGCCTGTCTCGTTTGCGGAGGTAAGGGGCACTTCGCTTCCAAGTGTCCTTCGAGACCTGGACGCCCGGGACCACCCCGGCCAGTAGCGGCTGAACCGGACAAGACACCCGCTGAGGGACAACCGCGCCGCCGCAGCGGCGCACCCGGCAAACGGAGTGCACCTTCGGCTCTACAAGCGCAATCCAATCCAGGAACGTCGAAAGCATCTGGCCCATCGGGGCCACGGATTACAAATGAGGCCTCAGACTCATTGGAGTCAAGGATTACAAATCCCGAATTCACTTCTTCCAGCGACGAAGAGACATGGAATCCGGCGGCAAAAAACGCCGCCGGTCTGCTGTAAAAGGGGCTCCTCAGCAGACCACTCTGGACCTTGTGCAGGGAGCTCTGATTTTGGTAAGCGATCAAGAAGACAATGTATATGTAAAAGTTACCCTCACACGACCCAAAGGGGGACCTGTGGTGGAAGTAACAGCCCTGGTTGACTCGGGCTGTTCTCACACCTTGATTAGTGAGGAAGTCACCCAACTGTTACGGGTGAAAAAAGTGCAGTTACCCGAACCCATCCGTTTCTCTCAAATGGACGGTAGTGATTTTAAAAAGGGCCCAGTCACTCACCGCACGGCCCTGCTGATAATGGGCATGAGGGAACATTGGGAGCGGCTTCATTTTACCATTGCTCCCATCAAAACCTCCGTTGTTTTGGGAATGAATTGGCTGTTAGGGCATAACCCTTCCATAGACTGGATTGAGCGGACCCTTACTTTCCCCGCACCCTGTGTGAGCACCATGATAAGGAAAAGGTGCTTAAGTGCCAGGCGGCTACCCTAATAGAAGCCCCACCACCCGAGACCTTCAAGTCCCAGCTCCCTCGCGAGTATGCTCAGTATTCCGATGTGTTTGATGTGCGGGAATGTGACGAACTACCTCCTCACCGGGATACCGACTGCGCAATTGAAGTGGTGGGGGATGGCAAGCTGTCCAAAGGGAAAATTTACCCCATGAGCCCTAACGAGAAGGCTGTGTTACGGGACTATTTGGACACAAATTTAGCGCAGGGTTTTATTCGCCCCTCCAAGGCACCATATTCAGCTCCCGCCTTCTTTGTCAAGAAGAAAACAGGGGATTTAAGACAGTGTATTGACTTTCGTAGACTGAATGCAGTCACTCAGTCTAATGCCTACCCCCTCCCTCTCATTCCAGACCTACTTGCACAATTGAAGGAGGGCCAGATTTTCACCAAATTGGATCTGGTGGAAGCCTACCACCGCATCCGGATATGAGAAGGAGACGAACCTAAAACTGCTTTCTCTTGTTGTTTTGGGATGTTTGAGTATTTGGTGATGCCGTTCGGACTTACTGGAGCTCCGAGTGTGTTTATGCAGATGATTAATGAAGTGCTACATGATTTGTTGTTCCGTGGAGTGGTGGTTTATTTAGATGATATTCTCATTTATACAAAAACCATGGAAGAGCATGTACTGTTGGTGCAGGAAGTTTTGCAACGGTTGCGCGACCATAAGCTGTTTGCTAAAGTGTCTAAGTGTGACTTTCACCAACCTTCCCTCACCTTTCTAGGGTATGTCATTTCCCACCAGGACTTGGAGATGGATCCCGACAAAGTTCGGGTGGTTGTCGAGTGGGCTCCCCCCACTACGCGTCGGCAGTTACAACAGTTTTTGGGTTTTGCAAACTACTACCGGAATTTTATCCCAAACTTTGCTCGAGTGGCGCTCCCTCTTACTTCGCTCTTGCACACGAAGGGGAAGGGGGCGACTGCCACGTTACCTTCTGCTAGGTTACAGTGGACTCCCGACTGCCAGCAGGCGTTTGAAACACTCAAGCGGTTATTTACGTCTGAACCCGTTCTCATTCATCCTGACTGTGAAAAACCTTTTGTAGTCCAAGTGGATGCTTCAGACGTTGCCATGGGGGGGCTCTGCTGCAGCGGGACGAGGGTGGCCAGTTGAGACCGTGTGCTTATTTTTCAAAGAAATTCTCCCAATCTGAAATAAACTGGGCCATATGGGAGAAGGAGGCAGCAGCAGTAAAACATGCTCTCACCATTTGGAGACATTTTCTAGAAGGGGCGGAGGTTCCGTTTGAGGTCTGGAGCGACCACAAAAATCTGGAGGCCTTAAAAGGGACTAGAAAGTTGACGGCAAAACAAGTCCGTTGGGTGCAGTTTTTTGCTAAGTTCCGGTTTGTCCTGAAACATGTGCCTGGCAAGGACAATTCTTTGGCGGATGCTTTGTCTCGACTTCCCCAGTATAAAAATGACTTTGATCGGCCGCTCGAATCTTTATTTACCCCTGAACAGATGGGGGAAGTGTCAGGGTTGTCTGTTGCCACCCGTTCCCAGGCTCGAGCCAAGGACTCCGCTCCGCTGCAAGGAGTCCCGGAAACTTTCCAGCTACGGCTAAAAGAAGCCTCGCAGTTGGAGGAGAGGAATCAGACCCTACCTGCGAACCTCACTCGACAGGGGGATGTTTGGCTTCAGGGAAATAGGCTTTATGTACCTGAGACTCTTAGGAAGGAGGTGTTGGAAATGGTACATGGGGCTAAACTTGCAGGACATTTTGGGTTTGTCAAGTCATTGCATTTATTGCGACGCCAATTTTGGTGGCCAGGTATGAGAGCCGATGTTGAACTGTTCGTACGCAGCTGCCCCACCTGCGCCACCGCAAAGAAATGTATGGGAAAGCCTCCGGGTCTTCTTAAGCCTTTAGAAACCCCGACCATGCCTTGGGAAGTAATAGCTATGGACTTTATCACCCTGGATTTGCCACCAAGTCAGGGTAAAACTGTTTTGTGGGTGATAACTGACTTATTTTCCAAAAAGGTTCATTTTGTTCCTTGTGCTGGATTACCTTCGGCTCAAAGGTTAGCACGGTTGTTTGTTAATCACGTGGTGAAACTGCATTCTGCCCCACAGAAGGTCCTCTCGGACGGGGGGCTCAATTTGTGGCCAAATTTTGGAGGGCTTTTCTGAAAATTATGGGGGTAAAAGAACAAGGCTTGTCTTCAGCCTACCATCCTCAAACCGATGGACAGACCGAACGTGTAAATGCTGTTGTGGAGTGTTATTTACGGTGTTATGTAAATTACCACCAGGACAATTGGGTTGAACTGTTGCCTTTTGCTGAATATGCCTATAACAATGCCACTCATTCCTCCACAGGTTTCAGTCCTTTTCAGGTGGTGTATGGGAAGGAGTTTGGGCCCTTAGGTTCCACTACTATTACACCCAAGATGGAAGGGGTGCAAGGGGTTCAGGACTGGATGCAAGTAGTGCAAACAACCTGGCTCTGGTCGCAAAAGAATCTGGAAAGAGCGAAACGCAAGTACAAGGACCAAGCCGATAAACATCGGTCTCCGGGGTGGGAACTCAAAGTGGGCGATCAGGTGTACCTTTCCACCAAGAATCTACGGTCGCTCCGGCCTTGTAAAAAACTCAGTGACAAGTATGTGGGTCCTTATCCTATCACTCGAGTGATCAATGACGTCATGGTTGAGTTGGCTCTCCCCAAGTCGTTGCGAGGGGTGCATCCGGTATTCCATATTAGCCTACTCAAACCATACGTTGCAGCCCCCCAGTTCCATCCTCAACCCCAGCCTGAAGTTCCTACGGTGGTGGGGGGAGAAATGCATCTCGAAGTGTCTAAGGTGTTAGATTCTAAACTGAAAAAAGGGAAATTGTTTTATTTGGTTTGCTGGAAACATCTGAGCTCCGCCCAGGATGAATGTGTAGCAGCTCCCCACGTGGCGGCCCCCCGCCTGGTGCAAGAATTCCATACTGCTTATCCCGACAAGCCGCGTCTGGAGGAGTCGGGGTAGGGGGGCCTTAAGGGGGGCAGAATGTGAGGAACTCCTCTGTTTGCTCTGTTTTATTGCTGTTCAGTTCTGTTTCGCCCGTACAAGCGGCGGGGCAGACCTGGCTGGGACTTTGGTTCAGGCTTCAACTGTAGTAACCCCTGTGTAGGCCTCCACTGGAATGTAACGCTCGCTCTCCTCGTTCCCCCTCCTTCCCCTGACCTTGGCTTCTGTAGCATTGCACTAACGAGCTTCTGAGTACTTTGATGTCTGTGCAGTAGAGTAAGCTAGCTTTGTTATCACGACTTTCCCAAAACATGTAACCGACATCTGCAATGTAGAATTGTTTATAGTCTTGCCCTCTGGAAAGAGAGAGCACTTGCAGCTTTGACCGTGATGTAGGGACTGAGTTCTACCTGATGCATTCCAATAAACTTACCTGCTTCTGAATGAACGTCTGAGCGAGTGATTTTATGGAAACTGCCCAGGGAGGCTGGCAAGCCTTACAGTTCCAAAAGCCGCCAGTTTTCCTCTAGCTCTACCTTTATGCTTACAGGCGGTATATACACATTTACCCTTCTCCCAGGTTACACAGGGGTGTCACATAGAGGAGGGTGCCGAGTTGTTTTCTGTTGCCCCACAAGGTTGGACCAGAACCACAGGTTGAAATTAGACCCAAAGAGTTTCCATCTAGACATTAGGAAGAAATTTCTAACACTTAGAGCGGTTCCTCAGTGGAACAGGCTTCCTCGGGAGGTGGTGAGCACTCCTTCCCTGGAGGTTTTTATGCAGAGGCTAGAGGGCCATCTGTCAGCAATGCTGATTCTATGACCTTAGGCAGATGATGAGAGGGAGGGCATCTTGGCCATCTTCTGAGCATGGAGTAGGGGTGTGGCGGGGGGGAGGTAGTTGTGAATTTCCTGCATTGTGCAAGGGGTTGGACTTGATGACCCTGGTGGCCCCTTCCAACTCTATGATTCTATGAATAAGGCTACCTGCAGGCTGACTCACCTGGGCTAGAAATCACAGTGGTTAAGGCCTGGCATAGACCTTCTTCAGTAACATGGCTCCAGTCAATGAGGCAACAGTAAAAGGTTTTTTCATGGTTTATTATCAGTAAATGTTTGATTTGTACACCTATTTTATATACCTATATACCCAGGGCTGTGTAAAAAATTCTCAGGTGAAAAGAGATTGCTAGTGGGAAAAGTTTAAGAAGCCCTGACCTAGAGGATGGGATGGGGTTTTCTACAAGAAAGGGTGCTCTGGGTCGGTGGTCAACCGAGTGGGTGAAAGTGTGTGAGGCAGGGTGGCAATTGGCGACCCTACTTAAGACTGCTCCAAAAACGTCAACTGGTCTGGAACGCAGTGGTGCAGGTCCTCCCAGGGACCCTTTGGAGAGCACATACCCAACCAGCGCTCCGCTAGCTGCACTGGCTCCAGATTGAGCACCGGATCAGGTTTCAGGTTTAAAGCCCTAAGCGGCCTGGGACCATTCTACCTGTGGGACCGTCTCTCCTGGTATACCCCGCAAAGAGCGGGGGGAGGTCTTAAGATGTAATCGATTCAGATTCCATTTAAAACACACACACACACATTATTGAAATAATAAAATACTTTCTTGAGCTGTTTTCAGTTGCAGGGAAGACAGAAAAGATTTTGCTAAAAAAATACTATGTGTGACTATTCTTCATGAGGATCACCACTTTGGGGTCAGGAAGGAATTTTCCTCCAGGCCAGATTGGGCAGGGATCCTGGAGGGTTTTTGCCTTCCTCTGGGCATAGAGCAGGGGTCACTGGGTTTTTTTTGGGGGGAGGTAGTTGTGAATTTCCTGCATCGGGCAGGGGGTTGGACTGGGTGACCCCTGAAGTCCCTTCCAGCTCTAGGTCTCTATGTTTCTTTTTCTGACCACCTCACTGATTCAAGCAACTACGGTTATAAACAATTAAACTGCCTCCAATTAAACTGCCTTGGGTGAGAATGTGAAATGTAGAAATCCCTTTCCTGATTTAAAAAAATGAATAACTGGGACTTTCTGTACATGCCAAGAGGGGTTCCAAGAAAGAGACGTCAGATTGGACCGCTGGTCAATGGAAAAATGGGGTGTTCGTCACATCTATAGACCTGACCTTTCGGTATATAGAAAGCCATGCTTACAGAATGGGTTGAGATCAACGAGGGCTCTGGTGACGAGAGACATCCTGGCCGTTCCCGAGTCGATCCCTCCTGCCAAGAGAGTGGACATCCTGGCTGAGCACAGAAACGCCAAGGGTCTGATCCAAGGCATCAGCACAAAGCCGGCCTCTGCTTCAAGAACCTTTCTGAGAAAGCTCTCTGGCCTGTCAAGGTGACCTCGGACTTGAAGTGGGTGAGTCCAGGTAATCGCCATTCACATCCGCTAGAAGGCAAAGCATATCAGGTCTGGAGGGGTACAGTCATTTTGCAGAAACAAAGATGACCCTGAACTGGATGGCCCAGGCTAGCTGATCTCAGCAGAGCTCGGGAGCTGAGCAGGGCCGTCCCTGGTGACGACCTGGATGGGAGACCCCCAAGGAAGTCCAGGGTTGCCACGCAGAGAAAGGCAATGGCAAACCACCTCTGAGTAGCTCTTGCTTTGAAAACCACACGGGGTTGCCAGAAGTTAGAGCGGTTCCTCAGTGGAACAGGCTTCCTCAGGAGGTGGTAAGCTCTCCTTCCCTGGAGGTTTTTAAAAAGAGGTTAGATGGCCATCTGTCAGCAATGCTGATTCTGTGACCTTAGACAGATGATGAAAGGGAGGGCATCTTGGCCATCTTTTGGTCACTGGGGGGGTGGGGCAGGGGGAGGTACTTGTGAATTTCCTGCATTGGGCAGGGGGTTGGACTTGATAACCCCCGTGGTCCCTTCCAACTCTACGATTGTATGATTCTAAGCTGGCTGCAACTTGACAGCACTTCCACGCACACCTCCCACCCAGAGACTACCTGGGGTCCCATGCCTTCTAAAACTTTCAAGGGACCCTCCTTACAATTTTTTTTGTCTGTTAAAAAGATGCCACGGGCTTCCTGGTTAAATTTTAAGAACGTTAAAGATCTCCTACCACAGCTGTTAAGACTGTACGGGCTAACATCTTTAACTCATATGTCTTGTGCGCACTCATGAACACCGTTCCACATGGAGCCCCAGCCCCAGGCATGCCTCTTAATGCCAAATCCATGATGCTCTAAAGCCGGGGGGGGGATTGCAACCTCTCTGGCCAGCCACTCCCCTGCACATGCGCACAGTGTGCATCCCGTGTGTGCTGCGGCCGCTAGTGTTGAGCTAGGATTTAGGGTTCAAATCCCCACTGTGCAACACAGTGTATCACGTGGCCTTGCTGTGGCCACCCGCCTCCTAGGGATGCCAGCCTCCACCTCACGGGGTTGTTGTGAGGATAAAACAGAGGAGAGGAGAAGGATGCAAGCCGTTTGGGGTCTCACTGGGGAGAAAAGAACTCTATGGCATTGAAGTCCCCCCCCCCCAAACCTGTCCTCAGGCTACACCCCAAAAATCTCCTGCCGGTGGCAAAGAGGGACCTGGCAACCCTAGTCTTCAGGGAAGCCCTGTGTAGAGTGTGTTACAGTAGTCTAGTCTGGAGCCCTCAAGAGCGATAGAAGTTACTCTCCTCCCTACACTTGGGTTCTTCTCTCAGTTGCAAAAGGCCGTGGCTTTTGGCCAATTCCAAGCAACAGCACCGCTATTTTCCCAACTTAAATTTCTGCTGTAGGCCGAAGCTTGAACCAGTGTTGGAGAGAGCCAGAAACTACTTTGGGGACAGGGGGCCGGTTCCTCTGGGATGAGGCAGGCTTTGGAGGGGCTCCCGTGCTCCCGGCCCGGTCCTTTGTGTGTCTCTTGGCTTGGAAAGAAGTGCCCTTGAGCTCCGGGGGTCTTACTGCCAAGGAAGAGGGCTTGCCCCTGAAGTCTGCCTGGGTCGTGCCGCGCAGCCAGCAGAGCCGAGCTCCGGAGCTTCTCTTCCTTGCTCATTTCAGGGGCCGTGGGGTGGGTGGCTGCTGTCCCAGACGACGCAAACGCTGGGCATGCTGCAGGGCTCCATGGAGGGTGGAGGTAAAGGCTTCTGGCCGTTGATCCTTTGCACCAGCCACGAGGATCTGGACTGCGGACTCTGTGGCATTATGCCCCATTGAAGCCCCTTCCCCAACACTGCCCTCCTCAGGCTCCACCCCTAAAATCTCCAGGTATTTTCCAAAATGGCTGCCGCAGGGTCCTTGTTCGAATCCAGGCTTGAATCCCTGCTCTGCCATGGAAGCTCGCTGGCTGACTTGGGGCCTGTCTCTCTCACACACACACTCGACCTGGTCAATCTCACAGGCTTGTCGTGAGGTTATAATGGAGGAGAGAAGAACAAAGAGGAGACAGGTGGGGTAGAAACGAAGCGTATCTTATATAAATCTATTGCAACTGCAACGGGTCCAGTTCGAAGGGCCTTTAAGCACTTTGGGGCGCAACTCATCCTTGTCTTCCTCCTGAGCCCCTGGGCAGGGGAGGCGGAGCTTTGGGGGGCAGGGGAATGGAGCACAGGTCTTCCCTCTGGGGAGTGGCGCGGGGGCAGGAGATGCCAGGCAGTCACTGAGAAAAGTCGCTGGAGGCGTGGAGCCCCAGTCCTTGGTTCCATTACTTTATTTACACCCCACCTTTTGCTCCAGCGGGCATCCAAGGCAGCTTACAACATTCTCCTCTCCTCCATGTCATCCTCAGAACAACCCTGCGAGGTAGGAAAGGCTGAGATTGTGTGAGCGGCCCGAGGTCACCCGGCAAGATTTTGTGGCAGGGTGGGGATTCGAACCTGGGTCTCCCCGATCCTGAACTGACACTCCAGTCGCTACACCACCCTGGCTGTCACGTCTGGTTCCTCTCCTGCTTCCAGAAGACCTGTATGGTGCAGTGGTTCAGAGTATATTCAGAGGTTTTTCAGAAGAGGTTAGATGGCCATCTGTCAGCCATGCTGGTTTTATAAGGACGCACCCCCCTTTCCACCACTTCAACGTCCCGCTCACTCAGCCCGCCTGTATGTGCTGAGGGAAAAGCGCTGGCCTGAGTGGATTTGTGAGGAGATTATTTTCCTTCTCCTCCAGTCCCACCACACCAGTATTTGCCTCAGAGAGAAATAGGAGGCTTTTTAACTCAAAAACAGGGAAGTTTATTGAACAGAACTCACAGAGATTGGTTTCCAAGGAAATTTCAAGGCATTTGGAGGGGAAACTGAGTCAGATTTATGTAGGCCAGATTCCTTCAGAGAGGTTTTCTTCCCTCCGGTGCCTTCAGTTCCTCCTTTCCGGCTGAGTTGTGTCCCTCAGAGCTGTTCTTCAGCCTCTCCTCAGCCTCGGTCCCCAGCCCAGCTCACGGGAGCGAAGGGAGTCTGGGCTCCTCTCCTCATTCCCCTCAGAGAGAGTTTGGGGCCATGTCCACAATCCCTCTTCCAGGTCTCTCCCTGACTTCTCCCCCTCCACCTCAGGGGCTGGGATCCTCCACAGCTCTCCCTCAGAGACTCCTTCCCCTTGGGGACCTGAGGATGGGCCCTCAGCCTCGAACCCCACAGGCCGTGTGTGTGTGTGTGTGTGTGTCAAGGGCTTTGGCTTTCACAGAACCCCCCTCAGGTTCACAGAGGACAACACTTGTCTGGCTTCTTCGTCGTCTCCTCTGTGGGAATAGGCAAGGCTGCCCTATTCGCTGTGGCAGGCAGAGTTAGATGGAGGGGATCTCACTGTCCACCTGGGCTGGTGTCCTGGCCTGCAAAGCCCCTCGGAGGCCTGGGGACCCTGGCCAGAAGCAGCGGAGGCCAGAGGCTGAGGGGATGTGTGGCACCTGGAGGGTGACTCAGCCTGAACTGCTCATTGATGCCTGGTGGAGGCATTGTGTAGATCAGGGTTGGACTCCATGAGTCTGTGTCGGGAGAGATGGTGGATGGCACTGTAAATAAGCAACTGCATTTCTATAAGCTCGCGTGGTTCTGGTGGTCACTCCTGGACGTTGGCACCATCCGCCAGCTCCCGCGTCATCCTCTCCACCCAGCTCTGAATGCTTCCTCTGTCCCTCAGAGCTCTCTGGCTGCGCCCACGCTTGGCCTGTCAGGCCCTCACCCATCACAGTCAGCCATGCTGGTTCTGGGACCTTAGGCAGAGGATGAGAGGGAGGAAGGCATCTTGGCCACGCTATCCAGATAGGTCAGAGCAAAGGACAACGCACTGGAGATCAGGAGTTAGTTTTACAGCTATGCCGTTTAATGGTACCAATTGAAACAATCCAAGCTGGGATCAGATCTCTCCAGCCGAGACCCCAGAGAGTCACACTGCAGAAAGAATTGCTAAACATGGCTGTTTAGAATTGCTCAAGCTTTATAGACTTCTAACAATAAGGATACTTTTCTGGGTGTTTTTTTTCTTTTCATACTGTCATTCTTAACAAACAATTTCTGCATTAAGCCAGTTCTTTAGCTGAGAGGTGAAGTTCCCGTTACCAAGATAACAAACTAGCGAAGCCCAGGAAAACCGGCACTGTTTTGGGATGTTGCAAACTTAGGACTGTTTGTGTGCTTATGCAAACTAAGTGAATGGAGAGCAAGAGGAAAGAGAGAAAGGGGGTTGATTCTTGACACGCATTTATCTACATGGGTGTCACGTCTCAAAGGGGAAACCGGAACCTGTCCATGTACACAGGGGCAGTCTTTAGTGCCACAGGTAAAATACCTTTATTTGGGGCACTTCAGGGGGAGGTAGTTATGAATGCCTTGCATTGCGCAGGGGGTTGGACTAGATGACCCTGGTGGTCCCTTCCAACTCTATGATTCTATGATTCTCCTCTGCTCCATGTCATCTCCCCAGAACAACCCTGTGAGGTAGGATGGGCTGAGATTGCGTGAGCGGCCCAAGGTCACCCGGCACGTTTTTGTGGCAGGGTGGGGATTCGAACCTGGGTCTCCCCGATCCTACACTGACACTCCAATCGCTACACCACCCTGGCTGTCACGTCTGGTTCCTATCCTGCTCCCAGAAGACCTGTATGGTGCAGTGGTTCAGAGTATTGTACTTGTATCTGGAAGACCCGGGTTCGAATTCCCATTCCTGCCATGGGAAGGTTTTGGAGGGTCCTGAGGAAGGCATGGGAGGGTTTGCTTTTTATTGAGAAAAAGAAAAAAAAAGTTTATTCAAAAAGACCCACGCGACGGAGGTCAAAAGGACCACCAGCCAGGAGTTGTGGGCTGTGAAGATTTAGTCGGGACAGGGGCGTGGGGGGCATGGGAGGAGGTGGCCAGGCAGGTCCAGGGGCGGGGGGATTGATGGAGGAAGGAGTCCCTTGGCCCTCCTTCCAGAGAACCTGCTGGAGGTGGCAGTTGGAGGGAGAGTTCTAGGTGCCCAGGTGTTGATGCCGGTTGCCAAGGTTCCCTGCCGGGGCTCCGAGACCCTCCAACCGCCCAGGAGCTGGAAGGAGGAAGACGCTGGTGGCTTCGTCTCCTGCGGTTGGGGTATCACCCCCCATCTTCAAGGTGAGGGCAGAGGCCTGGGGACCCTTTCGTATGCTTTGTGTTTGCTTTGAGGGGCCCTTTCTCTCCCCAGGGGACAACATTTGTGTCCTGGGGACATACCTCTTTGTGGGGCTCACGGTCTGGCCACGGGGCCCCCAACCCCCCCTCCTTGAGAGCCAGCGTGGTGTAGTGGTTAAAAGCAGTGGTCTGGAGCGGTGGACTCTGATCTGGAGAACAAGGTTTGATTCCCCACTCCTCCACGTGATGTTTGCTGGAGCTCTCTCAGCCCCACCAACCTCCCAGGGTGTCTGTTGTGGGTAGATTGGCTGAAGTTGGGTGATCAAGAGGATCTGACTTGAATTTGGATAACTCACAAAAAATGGCTTGCTCTGTGTAAAAACTGGAAGGTTCTTATCTCTGCTCATTAATAATAACGAACCACAGACCTGTCTGGGGAGACTTGTATTCCATCCTGCATTGACACGGGAACATCATTTCACCCCTGTCTGTGGATTCGATGCTGCTTGGGTTTTGGTTGAGCCCCCACAGACTGCCTTATGGCAGCCGGTTCTCCCCGAGGTAGTGGGCCCCTTAATTAAGCAAATGCCATCAGGTAAGGCCCCTGGGCCTGGTTGAATACCAGTAGGTCTTTTGAAAGCTATATTAGGGTGCTGCCTTCCTGGCTTCCTGCAACCTGCCCCAGGTTGTCTCCAGAAACCCCCACCTTCTCTTGACCACAATGGTGGGTTTGTGTCATGTCAACATCACTTTTTTCCCCATTGGGAACTCAGAACAACTGACAACTTTCTCCTCTTCACCACTACATCCTCAACTACCTCCCAGGGTGTTTGTTATGGGGAGGGGAAGGGAAGGTGATTGTCAGCTGGTTTTTTTCTTCCTGAAGTGGTAGAGAAAGTTGGCATGTAAAAACCAACTCATCCTCTTCTTCTTCCTGCTTATGGGGTTTTCATGAGGCAGAGGGATGCTGTAGGAGTGATAGGACTATTGCTTAGTATTTTGGACCTTTTTAAGCCAGTTTGGTCAAAACTGACAGTAGCATCTAGGGCTGTGTGGAGGAATACTTGGTACGATCATGAGGGCAGAGGACATGTTAGAAGAGTTAGAGCTATACTCCGCCTTTTTAAACGCACAAATTGACACACACATTTATTGGATTCTATAGCACTGAAGCGTGCCTTGAGAATTTGGATAAGTCACAAAAAATGGCTTGCTCTGTGTAAAAACTGGAAGGTTCTTATCTCTGCTCGTTAATAATAACAAACCACAGACCTGTCTGGGGAGACTAGTATTCCATCCTGCATTGACATGGGAACATCATTTCACCCCTGTCTGTGGATTCGATGCTGCTTGGGTTTTGGTTGAGCCCCCACAGACTGCCCTATGGCAGCCGGTTCTCCCCGAGGTAATGGGCCCCTTAATTAAGCAGATGCGATCAGGTAAGGCTCCTGGGCCTGGTTGAATACCAATAGGTCTTTTGAAAGCTAAATTGGTATGCTGGAGTCATCTGTTGGCCTCTCTCTTCACTGAAATTAATGATTCAGGAATTATTCCAACAGTTTAGAAACATGCAATAATCGTTCCCGCATCTCAAAAAGCCGGCTACCTGAAACCAACTGCCGTCAGGATCGAACTCAGGTCGTGAGCAGAACTTGGACTGCAGTACTGCAGTTTACCACTCTGCGCCACGGGGCTCTTCTATGCATATTATTACTACATTATCATTATTGTATTATGCAACACTTATAATTTTTACGATTTCTCTTTCAGTGTGTATTACTCATAATAATACTGGCCGTTATATCCTTTCTTTTCATTCTGCGGTCATGATACCACCTTTTTTCTTTTCTTCTGTATTCTGTGTTTATATTCTGGTTTTATGTTTGTTTGTTTTAAAATTAAATTTTTTGACCATGGAAACTTGCTGTGCTTTCAGAGGAAAGAGGAAGAGCGCCGGAAAGCAGAAGAAGAAGAGAGGAAGACATCTGACCAGGTAATGACGGGAGGGTTTTTTTGGTGCCTGGGGGATGCAATTTTTTGGTCCTGCGTGGCTGCTGGGACATCGAGATAGGGGGCTTTGAACGCAAACGCAAACTGGTGTTCACAATTCCGCACTGAGAAAAAGGGAATTCTGCAATCTGCTAACAATCTGCTAAGTTTTGGTTTGTGTGTACTCTACAGCAGGGGTCCTCAATGTGGCGCCTGTGGGTACCAGGGTGCCTGCTAACATCTTTTCTGGCACCAACCAAGTGTTTTTTAGAAAGTGGGCGAGGCCAAGTGGGGGGGGTGGTCCATCAGAACATTTAATTGGCCAGTGGAGATCTGATGGGCTGTGCAGATATTCAAAAGGCTGCTTTGGCATCAACTGCATTCTTGTGTGTGTATGGAAGAAAATACTTTTAAATGATATAATTTTATAAGGCATCCTTCTAAACAGAGCTCGGCCTGAAACGATGAAGGTTTGCTATTACAGTTATGCATCACCTTGCTCCCTAACATGTTAGGGTTGGCTCTGCTTCCTGTGGCAGCTATTTTACAGTTGGCTCTGCGTCCTAAAGGGCCCAAGAACAATCCTAAAAATGATCGGGCCATTAGCCTACTGTCACTTTTGGTATCCCAAGCTCTGGAATTGGGTAGACGTAGGATCTCTATTGTACCCTAAACAAACCTGATTTAGGAGGGGTGTTTCAGTTCTGGATCATGGCCTTTTGCTATGCCACTTAGCTAGGGTTGCCAACCTCCAGGTACTGCTAGAAAATCACAGCTCTATGTTCAATGAAGTTTGTAGAACTCAGTATAGGATAACAAAAACCACTTACAATATATTGCATTCAAATAATGCTTAATGTTACTAGTTTACAAATCCCTATCACAATATAACCCCACCTCTTCATCTATACATCAGAAATGAAGCTATCTATAATATCAACAATCCTATGGTCTAACAAAGGCCATACCTAGGCTACTTACTCTGGTGAATATCACTGTAAAATCAGCAAGAATATTAGCGCTTCAGCATTCAGCGAACTCTGCTGTGAGAACTAGGGCTGTCAAAAAAAAAAATTCGGTACAGTTCAGATTCGGCCGAATTTGGCCCTTGTGGGTTCGGTATGTGCCGAAGTCCGAACTCCCCCACTTCTGATCCGTTCAATTCGGCGGGAATTCAAAGTTCGGGAAAAAAATTCGGCAGAATAAAGCCATTAAAAACACAACCGCGCCTTTCCGCGGCTCTGGGGGCGGCATTTTTGGGCTTAGAGGTCCCAAACTTTCAGCAGAGCTTCAAAGGACGTATATTGAAAGACTCCCCAAGTTTTGTAAAGATTGGGTCAGGGGGGGCTGAGATATGGGCCCTGAAAGGGGTCCCCCCACCCTTAATGTGTATCTCTCAGCAGAGCTTGCCGCCCACCCACAAAGCTCCCGGCCCGACAAACAGCTGATGAGAGCAAGGGCGGGGCAGGTGCTAAGAACTTTGCAAAGCAACACAACTGAAAAGCAACACCTTTGCAAACATGCAAAGGGCGGGGCAGGTGTGAAGAATTTTGCAAAACAATACAACTGCAAAGCAACACAAGCACGCAATGCAACACCTTTGCAACAGTGCAAAGCAACACCTGACACCTGGGAGTTTGCATACCATGGAAAGGGACAGAGGCAGCTAGCTATGCATAATGAGCAGGAGGGGGTGGAATTTCTCCTTTTGCATTGGACTTGGGACCAGGCAGATGCATTCTTTAAGTCACCATTTGAAAACCAGTTTTGAGCAAGCATCAAAATAACCTAACTGATCTTATGAATGAGGAAAAACCTGAAGAATAAAAATGAAGCCCCCCCTCAAACCAGGGAGAGAGAGACTGGAGGGGGAACACACACCCCAGGCAGAACCAGCAAAAGCCCCCTTTGGCTTCCCCCCCCACCCACAGAAACTGCTCCCTCCCCCCACACACACACAGACTCTGCTTTCCCCCCCACACACACACAGAAAAGAAAAAATATAGATTAAAGCCCCCAAAGGGGTCTTACCGTGGCTGTCTTCTGTTCCAGCAGGAGGGGCTGGGAGGCTGGGTAATCCAATATGATTCCATTTGTATCCAATATAAGATCCATATGTATGCATCTCTCGAGGGTGATCCATTCATCCCAATAGGGAAAAGGGGAAAGCCCATATCTCGGGGGGCCCTGACCCAATGTTTACAAAACTTGGGTGGTCTCTTAAAAAGCCTTGACTGAAGCTACGCTGAAAGTCTGGGGTCGGCACAGCCAAAAATGCGCCCCCTGCAGCCACGGAAAGAGAAAAGGGGGGAGCCGATATTTCAGCCCCCACTGAACCCATCTTTACAAAACTTGGGTGATCTCTTAAGAGGGATTCTCTGAAGCTATGATAAAAGTTTGGGGGCTGAACCCCCAAAAAAGCGCCCCCTGCAGCCACGAAAATGGAAAAGGGGGGAGAGGAAAAAGGGGTGGAGCCCATATCTCGGGGGCCCCTGACCCAATGTTTACAAAACTTGGGGGGTATCTTAAGAAGCCTTGTCTGATGCTCCGCTGAAAGTTTGGGGTCGGCACACCCAAAAATGCGCCCTCTGCAGCCATGGAAAGAAAAAAGGGGGGGAGCCCATATCTCAGGACCCCCTGACCCAATGTTTACAAAACTTGGGTGGTCTCTTAAGAAAACCTGTCTGAATATCCCCTGAAAGTTTGGGGTCTGTACCCCAAAAAATGCGCCCCCTGCAGCCACGGAAAGGAGCGAATGTACACAAGCACCCCCTCACACACACATGAGGATTTCCCTCTCTCTCTCTCTTTCCCCGGCCGGCCGCACATCAGCTGATTCCTCCAGTACTCAATCCTGACTGATTGGCCAGAAGAAGACCCAGCTTGGCCACCGATTGGCCGGGGGAGGAGAATGCTGCTTACTGAAGGTTATGCTGCTTACTGACGGTCCCGAATTGGCCGAATTTATTCGCGAACTCCCGAACTCGCTGAATTCGGCCCCCCCGGTTGCCCGCCAGTTTTGAGTTCGGTTCCTCCCGAACTAAAAACCGCCGAATCAAGGGAAATTCGGCTGATTTTCAGTTCGGGCCGAACCGAATTGACAGCCCTAGTGAGAACGGCTGGTCAAAGGGAAGAATTGACTTTGCCTCTTGTCTACAAGGAAGTTTAAAGCACAAAATGAAGATGGTTTATGGATTCCGTTAGACAATAGGATTATTGATATTATAGACAGGATGTATAGGTGAAGGGATGGGGTTATATTGTGATAGGGATTTGTAAACTAGTAATATTAAGAATTATTTGAATGCAATATATTGTAGGTGGTTTTTGTTATCCTATACTGAGTTCTGCAAACCTCCAGGTAGTAGCTGGAGATCTCCTGCTATTACAACTAATCTCCAGCAGATACAGATCAGTTCACCTGGGGAAAATGGCTGCCCTGGCAATTGGACTCTAGGGCATTGAAGTCCCTCCCCTCCACAAACACCACCCTTCTCACTCTCCACCCCAAAACCTCCCACTGATGGTGAAGCGGGACCTGGCAACCCTACAACTAGCTGACAAATATTCCTCTTTCCCAGGAGGCAGTCTTGACGTGGCATTCATGGATCTTAGGGCTGCCTTTGACTCTGGTCCAAGATCTCGTCTCTAGGCTAAGCTGGCTGAACTTTCTTTTCAGGTGCAGAAGGCACACAACTGTTCCAGTTCCTTATTCAAATCCTCCTTGCAATACAGGTTTCTGGGGACGGGACGACCCAACAAGAAGCCAGTGGTGCCCGAACCGGTGTTTGGACCGGGCATCGCTGTATGTCTTCTTGGAGGGGACAGTCTCTGGCATGTGGGGATGTGTAATTTGGGGTGGTCCAAATATTATTTCGGGGTGCAGTATCTGTATGTGTATTGGTTGTGGGGGCACCCCACTTGGGAGCAGCTGGCACAAGAAGCGGACTTTGTACCAGGACCCAGCATGCACATCTCGAAGGGCACAGTCCCCTGAATGTGGGGGTTTATGATATGTGGTGGTCCAATCCATATTTTGGGGTGCAGAGCTTTTCAATTGTCCTCAAAAACATTCAGGAACTAGGAAATTTGACTAAGGAACTGGGAATAGGGAACAAACTGGGAATAGGGAACCAACTTCAGCCTCCTAAATGATGTCAGGTTGAACCAGGAAGGAGTTCAAAGAGTTATCAGTTCTCTTAGATGCCCAGTATGGCTGCCAGCTCCAGGGCTGGGAAATACCTGGAGGTTTTTTGGACGGAGCCTGAGGAGGGCAGGGTTTGGGGAAGGGAGAGAGGGAGTTCAATGCCATCGAGTCCAATGGCCAAAGTGGCCATTTTCTCCAGAGGAACTGATCTCTATCAGCTGGAGAGTGGGAGATCTCCAGCCACCACCTGGAGGTTGGCAACCTTAATGCCTTCTTTCCCACGTGAAGGACACTTCTGTATTTACTAGGCCTGTCCGTTCACCTACCCTCTAGCCAGCTGCACTCAGAGGAGAGTTTCCTAGGGGCTCTGCCCTGACACGCTTTGCGGGTTAACCCCCAAAGTGGCCGTATCTTTCTCCCAGAATGACCCTTATCTTCAACACAGTTGCTTCCTCTACTAGAGTTTTAGCCCCAGGTGCTTCATCCTGAAGAAGACCGTTTCAGTGGAATATTGTCCCTGGTGCAAGGGAGGGGATCTCCTCTGTTCTCCCCCTTCCTGGCTTCCTGCATCCTGCCCCAGGTTGTCTCCAGAAACCCCCACCTTCTCTTGACCACAATGGTGGGTTTGTGTCATGTCAACATCACTTTTTTCCCCATTGGTAATTCAGAACAACTTACAGCTTTCTCCTCTTCACCATTACAGCCTCACCTACCTCCCAGGGTGTCTGTTGTGGGGAGGGGAAGGGAAGGTAATTGTCAGCTGGTTTGATTCTTCCTGAAGTGGTAGAGAAAGTCGGCATGTAAAAACCAACTCATCCTCTTCTTCTTCCTGCTTATGGGGTTTTTATGAGGCAGAGGGATGCTGTAGGAGTGATAGGACTATTGCTTAGTATTTTGGACCTTTTTAAGCCAGTTTGGTCAAAACTGACAGTAGCATCTAGGGCTGTGTGGAGGAATACTTGGTACGATCATGAGGGCAGAGGACATGTTAGAAGAGTTAGAGCTATACTCCGCCTTTTTAAACGCACAAATTGACACACACATTTATTGGATTCTATAGCACTGAAGCGTGCCTTGAGAATTTGGATAAGTCACAAAAAATGGCTTGCTCTGTGTAAAAACTGGAAGGTTCTTATCTCTGCTCATTAATAATAACAAACCACAGACCTGTCTCTGCTCATTAATAATAACGAACCACAGACCTGTTTTAATAGATCTTTTGAAAGTCCTTTTAATAGATCTTTTGAAAGCCAATTTTGCATGGTGGAGTAATCTGCTGGCCCCTCTCTTCACTCAAATTAATGGTTCAGGAAGTATTCCCGCAGCTTGGAAACATGCAATAATAGTTCCTATATCTCAAAAAGGGTCCAGGAACAATCCTATAAATGATTAGGCCGTTAGCCTGTTGTCAACAGTAGGTAAGGTTTATGCAGCCTTCTTGCATTCCAAGCTCTGGAATTGGGAGGGTTGCCAGGTCCTTCTTTGCCACCTGTGGGAGGTTTTTGGGGCGGAGCCTGAGGGCAGGGTTTGGTGAGTGGAGGGACTTCAGTACATAGAGTCCAATGGCCAAAGCGGCCATTTTCTCCAGGGGAACTGATCTGTATTGGCTGGAGATCAGTTGTAATGGCAGAAGATCTCCAGCTAGTACCTGGAGGTTGTCCACCTGGGAATTGGGTAGATGTAGAATCTATATTTTACTCTAAACAAGCAGGATTTAGGAGGGGTGTTTCAGTTCTGGATCTTTGCCTTACGCTATACCCCTTAGCTAATGTTGCCAGCCTCCAGGTACTACCTGGAGATCTCCTGCTATTACAACTAATCTCCAGCTGATAGAGATCGGCTCACCTGGGGAAAATGGCTGCTCTGGCAATTGGACTCTAGGGCACTGAAGTCCCTCCCCTCCACAAACACTGCCCTGCTCACTCTCCGTTCCAAAACCTCCCACTGATGGTGAAGCGGGACCTGGCAACCCTACAACTAGCTGACAAATATTCCTCTTTCCCAGGAGGCCGTCTTGACGTGGCATTCATGGATCTTCGGGCTGCCTTTGACTCTGGTCCGAGTTCCCGTCTCTGGGCTAAACTGGCTGATGCATCGATAGATAAAAGGCTCCTGTGGTTGATTTTGAAACTGTAGGAGAACCCAGCAGCACCAGTTCGCTGAGGAAAGGCGTTAAGCAAGGCTGTCTCTTAGCCCCTCCGCTTTTTATCCTTGATGTCAACCACCTGACCCCCTACCTCCAAAAATGATCACTTCGTGCACCTATATGGGCTGGTCTCAAAATGCCAGTTGTGCTGTGTGCAGGTGACCTGGTGCTGATATCTAGGGCAGAAGCTGGTCTTTGAAGGGCATTAAATGCATTTACGGATTCCTGTAAATTACGACAAATCAACAACATTGGTTTTCTGTAGGTCTCGCTCAGAGCGGAAAGTTTGGAACATTAAGGGAGGGTAAATAGAGCAGGGGGCGTATTGTAAAGGCTCGGGAGCCATGTTTTGGTATAATCTTAATTGGGAAGCTCCCGTACTCTCAGTAACTAACTCTGCTAGGATTGATGTCAATGCACTCCTAAGGTTCTTTTGTTCAAAAGGTGGCCAATATATACCTGTAGCCACAGAGGTTTTTAATGCAAAAATAATCCCTCAGGTTCTGTTTGGGGCAGGAATTTGGATAGGTGGCGTTTCTGAGTATTTGGACAACACCCTTCTCCAGTTCCACGGGAAGTTGGAGGGACTAGTGCCCGGTTCTGTTGCCGGAACTGCACACAGGGTGGAGTTTGCGCAGCCCAGCTTTGAGTCTAGGCCTTGGGTTGCTGCTTTTGCATTGAGAATGAAGGTCCTTTTTGCGGCACCCAATAACTATCGGGGGGGGGGGCATTTGCACCTCTTAAAGGAAGACAGTTTTAGGAGAATACCAAGAGGAACGTACAGACCAGTGGAGCATGTCACACCCTTCCCCTATGAGTAGTGGCTGCTGCCTAGGCTTTGAGGGAGGGGTGGAGCTGGATCCCACCCCCCTGAGAAGAGCGAGGAGGTTAGATCAGCCTCGCCTCTGAGAGCTTCTGCCAACCTCACCCCTGGCCAGGGAAAGAGCGCCTTTCTCTTGGAAGGGGGCACTTGGGGCTTCCTAGAAGGCCTGGAGCTCAAGAAGGTCCCCTGAGCAATGCTGCAGACCAGGTTGACCTCGCAGGGGCGGCAGGAAGGGCCCGTTTCATTCAGAGCTGGCAGCCCGGGCCCTTCTTTATTTCAATCAGGGGAGGGGGGATTGATGGAGGAAGGGGTCCCTTGGCCCTCCTTCCAGAGAACCTGCTGGAGGCGGCCATGGGAGGGAGGGTTCTAGGTGCCCAGGTGTTGATGCCGGTTGCCATGGTTCCCTGCCAGGGCTCCGAAACCCTCCAACCGCCCAGGAGCTAAAAGGAGGAAGACCCTGGTGGTTTTGTCTCCTGTGGTTGGAGTATCATCCCCCATCTTCAAGGTGGGGGCAGAGGCCTGGGGACGCTTTCAGATGCTTTGTGTTTAATTTGAGAGCCAGTGTGGTGTAGTGGTTAAGAGCATTTCTCGACCTGGAGTTGGCTACCCTTGCAGCATGTGGCATGGTGGGGGAGGTGGAGTTCTGGAGATCACCTGATCCAGGATGCTTCGATCCCCTTCGTTTTGGACCCTGCAACTCCCATCCTCACCCTGCAGCCGGTGGCTGATTTTCAGATGCCTGGCTTGATTTTCGGGGGAGCCCTGCCTTCCACAGACCGGTGGACGGAAGCAGGGTTCATTTTCTTATCCTGCCTTTGCACCAAGGAGCTCATAGCAGCCTTGGTTGATCTGCAGCAGTTGATCTGCACAACAACCCTGAGAGGTAGATCAGGCTGGTTAAAGAGTGATGGTTAAAGAGCCAGATTGATCCAGCTGAGCAAATTGATAGATGGAATAAGATTATGGAGGTTTATTTACAGCTTTCAGGTTTTAAAATTGATAAAAATAAAACTAAGATATTGGTTAAAAATATGACTTTCACAACAAAAAATATTGATTAAAAAGACAGGATTTAGTTTCGAAAATAAAGTTAAATATTTAGGCATATGGATGTCAAATAATAACCTTAATTTATTTCAAAATACTTATGTGAATCAATGGCAACAGATAGTAAAAGATCTAAAAAGTTGGGAAAAACTACCATTATCACTGTGGGGACGAATTTCAGTAATTAAAATGATGTTATTACCTAGGATGCTTTTTTTGTTTCAAAATCTACCAATATTGAAGGGTGTACAGATATTTAAAAATTGGATAAATTTTCTTTGGGGTAAAAAAGACATAGGATAGCATATAATAACTTAGTGGAACTGAAAGAAACAGGAGGGTTGGGACTACCAGATTTGAGAATGTACTATCAGGCAACTTGTTTCACCTGGATAAAAAATTGGATTCTATTGGAGAATCCGAAACTATTGGAATTAGAGGGATTTAATTTACGTTTTGGGTGGCACGCATACTTATGGTATGAAAAGGAGAAAGTAAATAAAGAATTCAATTCCCATATTATTAGGAATTGTTTATTACAAGTATGGAAGAAATATAAAGGTTTTTTGGAAAGTAAAACCCCTGGTTGGATTAATCCCATAGAAGCCTATATGAGAAGAGGTGTCCATTTAAATTTGGATAGCAATATATATATAGAATTGATAGAACATAATGAGGGGATATGGAGGTTGAAAACTAGAGAAGAGCTTCAAATTAAAGATTGGTTTTTGTACTATAAATTAAGGGATATATTTAATAAGGATAATAGGACAGGCTTTAACCAAACAAAATCTAAATTTGAAATTACACTAACTAAGGGGAATAAAGGAATGATAGGAAGGATTTATAAATTATTGACAGAAATGAATTTAGAACAGGAAAGAATCAAACCAGTGATGGTGAAATGGATGAGGGAATTAGGTTACAATATAGATTTGGAAGTATGGGAAAATATGTGGAATAAGGAATTTAAATTTACTATTACTAATGAAATAAGAGAAAATTTATATGAAATGTTCTACAGATGGTATGTAACCCCATTATTACTAAGTAAAATGAAAAAAGAGGATGAGGGTCTTTGTTGAAAGTGTGGAACGGATATAGGTACATTTATGCATGTTTGGTGGTTTTGTAAAAAAATTAAGAGATTTTGGAGGTTAGTTTTAAAGGAAATTAACAATTTGATTAATTCAAAAAAATAAAAAGATCTTGTCTGCTGCTTATTGGGTATTCCTAAAATGAATTTAGATAACGCTGATAGAGTCATATGCCAATATAGCTTTGCTGCAGCTAGAATTATAATTGCTAAGAACTGGAAGCAAATAAATAAACCTTTAATTAAAGATTGGAGAGAAAAGTTATGGATGTATATGCGGATGGCCAAACTTACAGATTCTTTACATGGTAAAGTATGGATGAATTAAAAAAAATATGGTCTAAGGCCGACACATATTGGGATAAATTGGCAAAAACGGATTTTACAGTATAGTTAATGAATTATACATTAAGATGTTGTTACTAAATGAATATAATAACAGATTTTTAAATACTGTCATAACACCGCTCCGGAAGTCCAAGGGTGGTGGGCACAAAGGAGGGTGGTGGAGGTTAGGGCACTATATACTTTATAAAGGATATTTTATAATGTATTAGCAATGGATGTAATAGTGCTCTATGTGCGATTTTGTATTTTTTTATATTGTATTATGATTTTATTTTTATTTTGTTTTACTTTTATTTTTATTATTTTATTTTTATTCATAGAAAGCAATAAAAATTTATAAAAAAGAGAGTGATGGGTGGTTAACCTTTTAAACTGGCTTGACGTTGTTGTTTTTATAATGATGACCAAACGGCTGAGGGAGCAAAGGCAGAGGCCGGGGTCCAGAGCGAAATCTCTCATCAGGAAATTGGCCATACTGAAACTGAGCTCTGAAGGGAGTGGCATTTCGGTCTGCCTGAGTGAGCACCCATGTATCTTCTGTCTTCCTGACCCTTCCTGACCCCTCCTTTCCTGCCTTTCCCAGGCATGCCGGATGAAAAAGAGCCCCCCAATCCTTTCCCCATGCACGCCTGGGCCGAGAAACCGGGGCACCCAAGAAGACCAGCTGCAGAAGATCAACAGCCCCCGGAAGTGGTGACTTCTCCAAGGGCCTCTTCGGCCTCTGTAGAAGGTAAGCCCCCCCCATCCACCCCCTCCTGGGGCTGAGCAAAGCCCAGCCTGCCTCCAGGCTTGTGGGAAGGTGGTAAGAAGAAAGTGGCAACAGCCAACTGTGCAATGGGCACAAAGAAATGAATTGCCAAACAAAGGGTGATAAAATGTGTTTTTAACATTTGTGAATCCATCAAAGGTACCTGTATCGATTCTTCAAGGAGATTTCCATAAATAACAAGGCTCCCACAAATGTGAAACCTACACAAATACACAAATTGTTCTAACATCACACACTACAGTCAGAAGATACGATGTTATAATAACCATGGGAAAGACAACGGAAGGGGCTACCTTCTCGTTTCAAATGTCTTCATCCAGTCTCCCCTCAAACCAGGCTCAACAACCTACCATCTATACTGGCAATAGCCTTATATGCCTCAGGTTGATCCTGATCCTGCAACAGCTTATAGTCCTACATTCATGTAAATCACAAAAGATAAATGTCAGAATTGAGACCAGCTGGGTTCAAAGTATTCAAAGTGTCAATCAATCTACATTCCTGTGGTAGTAATTTCTTCTGAATATTAGAATAATCAAAAGATGGTGAATTTTCTGCAACAAAAAATTGAAAATCATTCTCAGAGTGATTTGTTTTCAATAAAATGCTGCACCGATGGAGATTCTATGTTTCTATTTCTAATTCTAGATTTATGTTCTAAAATGTGGGTTTTTATTGATCTTAAAGCTTGTCCCATGTACAAAAGAGTGTATTTACATATAATAACATACACCACCTGTTTGGCATTGCAATTGCAAAAATCCCTTAAACCTATTTTGAACTTGGTTTTCTGCCATATGAAATCTCTGACCTCACGTGGCAAGGGGCAGATAGGACACATTTTTAAGAAACCTCGCGTAAAAGAAATCTCAGAGGAAGGTTTTTTTTTAATGTAAGTGTGTACTAATCTATCCTTCAATGAAGCTGTCCTCTTATATCCAACCAACGGTTTATTTTCACATCCTGGTTAAAGAAGAAGCAATGTGCCAGCGTTTTCTGATTATAGTGCTAATGCCAAAAGACAAATGGTTATGATGTAAAGAGCAAACAAATCAACAGTTGATGCTTGGAAGTGGCCACTGTTTTCTTAAGAGCTTGTTTAACAATATTATTGTGGAAAGCTTCTGCGAAAAAATTGTGTAGATATTTTCTCTGCCTCTCTGTCAAAATCCTCATTATTTGTGCAGTTCCATTTCAAAAGCAGAAATTGTCCCTAAGGAATATTTCTAATCCAATGTTGAGGATGATATGATGTAAAGGGAAGTATAGAATTTTTATCAGTCGGTTTTACGTAATTTTTAATGCCTATCTGATTGTGTGATTCACGATATATTATATTATCTAAAAAATAAATCTGATCAAGATCCAGTGCCAAAGTCCAGAGAACAGAGGGAGGCAGACCCGTGCTCGGCTTCGGATGCCACGCTAAGAGGGGCTCTGCAGCCAGGGCCAAAAGCGCCGGAGAGCTCTGGGGCCAAAACATGGACCGAAAGAAAAGAGCCAGAGTCCAGTAGCAACTTAAAGACTAACCACATTTCTGGCAGGGTTATGAGCTTCCGTGAGTCACAGCTCACTTCTTAGGATCCCTTCACAACTCATTTCTTCAGCTGTGACTAGCAAAAGCTCCTACCCTGCCAGAACCTTTGTTGCTGTTTAAGGCACCACTGGACTCTTGCTCTTTTCTGCTACTACAGGCAGACTAACACGGCTCCCCCTCGTGATCTGTTGACTGAAAGAGTCTCTCTGTGTGGCAGGAAAGGCCCCAGGGTCCTGGTGGCATTTTCTTGGTGCTGGTTCTGGATTTTTCTTCCTTGGACAGGCCAGGGAACCAGGAACCTCCTGACTCAAGTAGGGGCCAAACAGCCCGGTGTCTTGAAGACCCCCCATGCACACTGCCTGCCCCTCCCAGAGTCCAGAAGACATGCCGCCATGCTGCCCTTCGGTACAAAGGGCGTGCTCCATGGGAGAACTCCCTGCATCTCTTGAACCTTTCAAAGGCAGCAGATTTGCACTGGGGCAAGAGCGGGGGAAGAGGGAGTGTTATCTCTTTTCCTCTGCACCAGTTCCTCAAGAGAAACTGAATTTGCTGTACTGCTCTTTGGTCTACTCCAGAGAAAAAGAGGGCTGATAGAGGAGCTGGCCTTTCTCCAACGGGGCTCATAACAACTCAGTCATTTGTGTGTGTGTGTGTGTGTGTGTGTGTGTGTGTGTGTGTGTGTGTGTGATTTCTGTCTGGAAAACAACCTAAGGCTGGGTAAAAAGACCACTCCCTAGCACAATGGTCTTCCCCAGCAGCTTTTTAAGGTTGTTAAATTCAGAGGACTTACTGCTACCATTCACAGAGGGATTGGATCATTTATTTATTGAAAATAAAGCTTGATCACACACATGCACAAAAGACACAAGACATTTGTCTTGGTAATAAACAATGTTTACTCTAAACTCAGGGTAGGGGAAATTCACTGGGAGCAAAACCAAATAATCCTGTCTATATTCTAGGTTTCATATGCTTGCCAGAAGCCTCTGGCAGGTGCTAAGCTTACTCACGAGTAGGCATTCTTAAACAGCAAGAAAGCCTCTCCATCCTAGCAGGCTGGCATTCAAAAGAAAACTGGGGACTGCTTTCACTTCCAAACAAAGGATATCGAAAGCAGTTAAACATGCAAATTGTTGTATACATGACCACCAGGCACAACTGCAATGGCCACCATACTGACCACTTGGTCAGTTACAATATTAACCCTTAACTGTCTGACATGTAACAAAGCTTGGTATCTAATACCCAACAAAGGTTCACTTTCTCTTCCGTTGAGCCTCGTGGACCTCCCACATCATGCGCCATTCAGCCATTAAATCGGCCACATGGTCCTTTCCTCTGCCCAGGAAACCCTGAGAAGTTTGGTTCCGGGAGCTGGGTTCTCGAGGCCCCCTCCCCAGGCGACAACCCCCAGACTTCTTGGGTGGGAAGCCTTGACTGTTCAAGGGGTGGAAGGCCAGGAGAAGTCAAACGGCGGTGGGGGGGATTGAGAGAGAGACCCTGGCTGTTTGCATCTGGAGAGCCCTTTGGAGTTTCCGGCAGGGATGGGAGCATTTTTTTCTTTTTCCCTTCTTCCCTTGCTACTGAGATTCACAGCTGTTTGGGGTGTATATGAGAAACCCTTTTGTCATCACCTGAACAAGGCATTTTCTTTGCAGGAGTTGGACATCGGGTGAGGAAGGCAGAGGCCCTGAGCTTTGTCCGCGCCTTTCTTCAGAACACCCAACAGGTATGCACATTCTTTTTTTAAACTTTTTTTTAAATCACAAAACTTAGGGATACAAAACAAAAGAGGAGGGATAGGGGAAAAGGCAGCATAAAACAAATTGTGTTTTCTGAGCCTTAGCAAAACTATATTAATAAAATAAAAAATAAAAAATAACAGATTTATGCAAGTTTCAATTCATATACTGTAGCCTAAGACACATTAAAATCTTTCTAGTTACTTAAACATTTCAAATTCTAAATATTTCAATGGATTAATTGATTGACTACCTTCTAGAATTCTAACATGGTTATAAAACATTTAAATAGCAAACTTTCCCAAGAAATTTAAGCATTACATACTCTTAAGACATCAACATCTGCTCTCACTACAAATACTCTCTACCTTCTAGAAATGTTTATGAATTGTTAGAACAGTAAACATAAAAAGGTTGCCGTGTGAACTCGAACTCTTCAATTGACTTCTGATTCACCAGTTGTGTTAGCTTAGCCATCGACACAAAGTCGAAAAGTTTGTCAATCCACTCAGGAGTTACGTCGGATTTCCAATATCTCGCAAGTACAATTCTGGCAGCGGAAATTGCATATTGAAAAAGTTCGTTCTAATTCAAATTTAGTTGTGAGGGAAACATTCCCAGCGACATATGTTTAGGATCTCATTCATACTTCTCCCGGAACATTTTCTGGAGTTCCAAATGAACCGCACCCCAAAAGTTTTGACTTTTGTGACAAGCCCATCATTGGTGATAGAAAGTTCCCTCTGCATCTGAACATTTCCAACATTTGGCTTGGGACATATTATACATCTTCTTGAGTTCCCTGGGTGATAAATACCATCTAAAGAAAATCTTATACCAATTCTCTTTTCTCCTCTGTGAAGAAGTCAACTTGATTCCCATTGTTCCCATTGTTTGCACATTCTTGGCCTTTCTCCAGGTATCTTGGAACCTTCTGGACTGTGGGTCTCACAGACTCCTCTCCCCAAGCAGGGCTGGTCGCCTGCTGAAAGAAGGAGCCAGGAATCGGGGAGAGAAACGTTTCTGAGGGGAACTCAGAAACGAACCTCAGGACCCCAAGATGTGGGGGAGTTTTCTGGCAGAAAGCCGGGCTTCCTCTCCAGGCTTGTGCTGGGATGGGTGGTCTTCCCTCAAGTTAATCTACCTCCTGGACCTCATCTTCAGCTCCTACTCGAGAGCTTCCCAAAAGCAGGATTTGAGATGCGGTGATCTGATCCTGCCAGACAGTTCGGAAGGGTGTCAGGTTGATCCCCTGGCTCTTTGGCTAGGCAGAGAAGCTCCAAATCAAGCGCTGGTCCAGCGGCATAGCACAGCTCCCCGGTTCATTCCCAGGAGCCCCCTCTGAAACACTGGCAAGTCTCTGAAGGAGGTCTTTCTCTGGCCAAGACCGAGAGAGCCTGGACTGGACTCATAGAATCATAGACTTGGAAGGGACCACCAGGGTCATCAAGTCCAACCCCCTGCAGAATGCAGGAATTCCCCCCCCACACCCCTAGTGACCAGAAGATGGCCAAGATGCCCTCCCTCTCATCATCAGCCTAAGGTCACAGAATCAGCATTGCTGACAGATGGCCATCTAACCTCTTCTTAAAAACCTCCAGGGAAGGAGCGCTTACCACCTCCCGAGGAATCCTGTTCTTCTGCGGAAGCGCTGTAACTGTTAGAAAATTCTTCCTAATGTCTAGATGGAAACTCTTTTGATTTAATTTCAACTCGTTGGTTCTGGTCCGACCTTCTTGGGCAAAAGAAAGCAACTCGGCACCATCCTCAATATGACAGCCCCTCAAGTACTTGAACATGGTTCTCATATCCCCTCTCAGTCTTCTTCTCTTCAGGCTAAACATACCCAGCTCCTTCAACCTTTCCTCATAGGACTTGGTCTCCAGACCCCTCACCATCTTTGTTGCCCTCCTCTGGACCCGTTCCAGCTTGTCTACATCTTTTTTAAATTGTGGTGCCCAAAACTGGACACAATACTCTAGTTGAGGTCTAACCAGAGCGCAGTAAAGCAATACCATCACTTTGCGTGATCTGGACACTATACTCCTGTTGATGCAGCCCAAGACCTCGACACACAGTGCTACTACTCCCCCCTTCCTTATCTGTCTATCCCTTTTAAACAAGTTGTACCCCTCAATCTTAATATTCCAATCAGGAGTGGCATGCATCCCACCAAGTTTCAGAAATGACTATTAGGTCAAAATCCCCTTCTTGTATTAGGGCTTCGAGTTCTTCCTGCTTGTTTCCCATACTCTGCGCATTATTGTACAGACATCGGAATCCGTGGTTTCTGTGCCTCGAGGTTTTCGTTTCTTTACTTACCTCTGAGTTTATGCTTCCTTGCATACATGCCACTCCCTGCAAATTTTTATTGTTCTCGTCTCCACATATTGTCAGCATGCAAGGCTTTAAGTTGTGGTCTCGCTCCCCCATAGGATTTAGTTTAAAGCCCTCCTGATCAGGTTTGCAAGGCTACTCTGATAGTTCCCCTGACAAACCTCCTTTCAAGGCTCCCTCCTTGAAGAAGCCAAACACTCAGCACATACAAAATATAAAAACTTGTCAGAGGCTTACGGGGCCCCCAGGCCACACCCCCAGGTTAAGAGACTCGATTGCCCCCTGGTCACATTTGATAGGAAGAGGCAGCTTCATCGGTTCTTGCATTTCTCTCCCTTCTCCTCTTTGGCCCCTTTTCTCCTTGTGATTTCCTGCATTCCTTGGTTGGCCTTCAGGACATGGCTCAGAAGATGCTGTTCATGGAGCAGGTGGAGATCCTCTGCAAGCCCGCCACCAAGGACAGCTTCCGATTTTTCCCCTCGGATCTGCTCGTCCAGGTCGTCCAGGTGAGTCGGGGCGCACATGGAGCAAGGGCAGCTGGAGAAGGCGTGCCGAGGAGAGACGCTGTACCAACCTCAGGCGTCAGCCAGGGGAAAGGCGCGGGATGAAAACGAGGGCCTTCTGGCACCTCAGCAGGCAAGCCGAGGGCAAGCGAGGAAGGCACCAACCCCATGGCTGAGCTGAAATGAGCCCGATCCGTTGATCTGACCTTGTGAGAAAAAGACAAGGTGATAACTCAGTGGAAGAGGGGAAGGAAGTGGAGACATGGTGAAGAGAGGAAGGGAAGATCTTGCAAACAGTCCAGCCCTGCCTCAACCCGAGCTCTGCAGGTTCCTCGGGGCAAGATGACCATGTAGCCAGGGCTGTCAGAACACCCTCTTTCCCCCCAACCCACCGGTCTCCCTAGCCCTGCGTGGCCTTGTCTGGCCAGCAGCAAAGCTCCAGGCAGGGGTCCCAGCAGAGAAAGAACTTTTCTCATCACTCAGAGCCTTTGAATGCAGGTCAGGAGAAGCGCTCTTTGTGTTTGCATCACAGAGCCCTGTTTTCCCCTTTTCAGGTCCTGATCTTGTGGACAACGCCTCGAAACACCCTTCAGAGGAAGAGGGCAACAGAAGTGCTCGCCCAGATCTGCAGTGCCCTGCGATTTCGGTGTGGCTACCAAGTGAGTTACACGCTGCATGCCCCAGTCCGCTGCTGGCCAAACACGGGATGGGATCCCCACCCCACGCACCTTTTCTGTCACGCCGCTGGAATGAAGGGCAGGGATGTGAGGTCTAGGGTTGCCAGGTCCCTCTTCGCACCGGTGGGAGGTTTTTGGGGCAGAGCCTGAGGAGGGCAGGGTTTGGGAAGGAGAGGGACTTCATTCCATAGAGCCCAATTGCCAAAAGCGGCCCTTTTCTCCAGGTGAACGGATCTCTATTGGCTGGAGATCAGTTGTAATAGCAGGAGATCTCCAGCTAGGTTGAGCAATCAAAATATACACCACCACACTATTACACACAGTCAGGAACTTAGTATGGAGTCGGCTAGTTAATTTCAAGTCAGTCACAGACACAAAGTAATCCAGAACTTGACAATTTATCACATAGGTGCAAAAGTGCAAATGTGCAGTCAAAGACTTACAACATACAATTCTATATACAATCCTATGTTTTCAATCCTGTAAGGTAACAATCTCCACAATTTTCTCTTGAGTAATCTTCACAAAGGTAACTGGAGAGAAACTTCAAAAAGTCCTGTGAGAAATAAATACTATTGCTCTTCATTCTTCTAGAAATACTATTGAAACCTTACCCTCACGGGACTTTTTGAAGTTTGCTCTCAAGTTACCTTTGTGAAGATTACTCAAGAGAAAATTGTGGAGATTGTTACCTTATAGGATTGAGAACATAGGATTGTATATAGAATTGTATGTTGTAAGTCTTTCACTGCACATTTGCACTTTTGCACCTATGTGATATTGTCAAGTTCTGGATTACTTAGTACCTGGAGGTTGGCAAACCTAGTGAGGTAGGAGAAGGGGATCAGATATACCAGCTGCCCTCCAGGCCCTTGATAAGGAGTGGGCCCATGGTACGGGGGGCGGGGATCTGTTCCTAGCAATGCCCTGTCCCTAAAATGAGTGTCAGCCCTGACCTGGGTGCTGGAACAAGGACAGTCTTTCCTCATGCTGGGGCCAATAACCTATCTTCTGGGGAGGGGCTTTTGCTTAAGGAAGTCAAATCCCTTCCCCACCCCCACCCCCAGGGCAGCCCCAGCCACAAAAACCACCCTGGGGTAGAAGCAACTCTGCTGTAGTTATCGGGAAGGGTAGAGGGCAGAGGTGAGGGTGGAGCTGCCTTCCCTTCCTGGCCCTGCCAGGTCTCTCTGACAGGGATTGGGGGTTTCTGGGTCTCCTGGCCTCTGCAGGATCCACCCCCCCCCCACTCACAGACAGCTTGTAAGAAGCCAGGGGGGTTGTCCAAGGGTGGGGTGAGGGGGGGTTGTACACATCAGCACAGTGGAAGCTGTACCAGCTGTTTAGACTGGCGCCCCCCTCGCCGCGGGGGTGTCATTCCTGTGTCCCTCCTCCCGTTGGTAATCTGGTTTCCTCCCCTCCCTTTCAGGCCACGTCCGAGTTCCCAGTGATGGGACAGCTCGTTGGGTGCTTGACACTGTGCATCTTTGACAGCAGCAAGATGGTGGCACATTGGGCAGCCAATGGCCTCGGCCACCTGTACGGCTTGGCTGCCTGGTGTCAGGGTGAGAGAATCCTCCTCCCCAGCTGCTCCTTCTCTTCTGAATCTCAGGGCCTGAATAAAAATCCTTCCTCTTTCACAAACGCTTCTTCGCTGCGGTTTCACCCACTGCCGCATTAGGCCATCCTGATTCCTGTGCATCCTTGTAGCAGGGCCGGCATCAGCATCCCCTGAGGGGGGGCAGTGGCCAGGGCCCATGGATTCTGGTGGGGGGGGCTCACTGCTATTGACTCCCTCCTCACTCCTCTCCTCCAAGGCTGGGGCTCAGCCCCTTCCCCTGCCCGCTGGTCCCCTGTGCTCTCAGCTGCATCCGCTGCCCGGCACTGCTGGGGAAGGGCACACGAAAGGCATCAGCCTTCCTGGTGGACATGGCACTCAGAGCTGCACCCAGTGGTGTCGCCTGGAGGTTGTGGGAGAGTTCGCGGGTGGGCAGAGGCCTGTGGGGAATTGGGGGGGCAAAGAGGGAGGCGTAGAGGGGCCAGGGGTCTCCGAAACCTGGAAGTCGCCCTGACTGGTAGTCCTAGGTCATTTATGCAGAGGAGTTTTGCCTGAGGCTCGTTATTGGCTGGACCCACACTGTTCTGTTGGGAATCTCTGCACCAGCATCCTCCAGACTCAAATCGAGTCCAGTCTCTTTAAATGCTGCTTTGCAATTGGCTTAGAAAAAACAAAGAAACAGAGCAATCTGGGGGTGGGGGGAGTCCAAGCCTCGGTTTTAAAAATTCTTTCTTCTGCTCAGAAAGAGCTCCGAGGAGGAAGCGGGAAGCATTTGAATCCCCGCCTCTGGACATGCTGCTTTGTAATTGGCTGTGAGAGAAACCAAGCTTGCTTGACCTATGCATGGGGATTTCACCCTGGCTGAGCTCAGGGGAGAGGGAAGAATCGGGTTAACAGAGGGATGGGAAGTCCCGGGATTTGTGAGGGCTGGCAGCGAGGTCATCTCTAATGGAGGGAAAACTCCTGCGCAACTCCAAGGAACAACTGAGACAGACCGGGGGTGAACATGAACGAACGTACCCGTGCATTAATGACCAGAGACCGTTCTGTTTCAGGGCTCTTGGACAAGGCTCTTCCCTGATCCTTTGTGGAGAGAATGGAGCTCTGGGAGCTTGGCTTACTGCGGAATGCCCTTCTGTGGACGGAGGGGTGCGCCGGGGAAGCCTGCAAGCCCTCCTTGGCGCTGCCAGGAGCAGAGCTTCCGGTGGCTTCCAGCCAGGCTCAGGGTGGTCTGTGCATCTCCCAGGTCACAGCAAGATGGAGCAAGACATCATGGCTCAATTTCTGGAGAGAGAGCGAGAGCGAGAGGAGGAAGTTGGCAACAGCGAGGACTCCTTGGAGAATGCTGGCATCATCGCCACGGTAACTACCCCCTCCCCAGAAGTGTGGCAGACCCCAGGAAGCGCTCTCGGTCATCCGGAGAGAGCGTGGTTTGCAAACCAGGACCAGTGCCTGGCGCGATCCGGCAGGGGCTGTGATTCCGGGCCTTGTTGGCCAAAATCCAGGACAGGTCCCCCGCATCCCTGCCACCTTCCACTTGGTCCCCTGTTTGCAAAGCGGGTTCTGTGCCTAGCGAGATCTCCAGGCGAGGAGAGGGGATCCTGATCCCACTGGCCTGGGAGATCCTGCTATGCTGGCCCTCTGCAGGCCTCCGGGGAGCTTCCTGCTCCAGCCACCCTTTTCTCTCCCCTTCCGTTGCAGTTCTTCAAGAAAGTCCTCAGCCCGGAAGAACTGGCTGACGTCTACCTCTCCGCCCTCCACGGGCTTCCAGAGAAGACCGCCTTCAACACCGAAGCCGCAGTCTGCGTAGAAAGGGCCCTCCACGGGGACCCCTCCGTGGCCTTGGTGAAGGTGAGCTGCTCGCAGTCCTCGCTGGGGGGCTTTTCCCCTTCGGGTGACCCCGGGCGGCTCTCCCGTGTCCCTCCCTGGGAGCCTCTTCATTGCAGGTGGCGTTCTGGAGACGCAGCCGAGCTGCCCTCCAGGCGCATGGCACGGAGGCCCTGACGTTGCCCGTTCTACCCATGGCACTGCCCCCCAGCAGCCCCCCCCTTAGCCTCTGGCTAATCTTCATGGGGAGCCCCTCGCAGATAGGGTTGCCAGGTCCCTCTTTGCCATTGGTGGGAGGTTTTGGGGGTGAAGCCTGAGGAGGGCCTTTCCATTCCATAGAGTCCAATTGCCAAAGCGGCCACTTTCTCCAGGTGATCTCTATCGCCTGGGGATCATTTGTAATAGCAGGACATCTCCAGCTAGTACCTGGAGGTTTGGAAATGAGCACAGAGCCAAGGAGATAGAACAAAGTGCAAATGTATTGAGTGCTACAAAACAGAACTATATCCAAAATGTCTCTGGTTTCAATTATATACACAAAATCCTGTATGATATCTGTCAGGTTCTCCAGCCAACCTGGGCAATTCCCAAGAAGCCACTCGCTCAGACAGCTAAGTCATTCACAGTTTGTTCATAAACCACTGAAGTCCAATGCTGGTACCAGAAGAAATAGAAGGGGACACGGCCGTTTCGATTCTTCAGTTCTTCAACAGTCCCACTTCCAATAATAAATCTCAATTTCATGGTTTACATATACATATACTTCCAACAAGGGATTCAAATATCAGGAAAGTTAACAGTTCCCCTGAGGGGTATAATTGTAATAAAATTATTTATCCATCCTGGTATATTTTTATTTATTATTTATCCATCCATACTGATGGAGGGAATTCTTAGTATGGTGGCGCTTTTCGCTTCTGTGAATGTGGTGTAGTCACCATGGTGCAGGGGGCGGGGTGCCAACCTACACTTTGTATCCCTGTTGGGAACTGGCTAACTCCTCTTAATATACCAGGATGGATAAATAATTTTTATTACAATTATACCCCAAACCTCTTTGGTATAAGCACAGAGGTGTTTGTTTTACTTCCAGTACCTGGAGGTTGGCAACCCTTTTCACAGAGTGCCTTGCAGTAGTTAGAAGGCCATTTAGAGGAACCGATGGTGCGAGCGGCACCCAAAGAACGGGGCCTTTGGCATTCCCTTAGCTGGGGGCTCCTGCTGGGGAGGGAGGGGGCATGCCAGCCCTTGAGGACCAGTCCCAGTTTTGAGCGGAAGCTGGTTCTGTGCAGTGCTGATTGGCTGCATCCCCTTTGGCATCGCGTGACCCCCAAACTCCCCAGAGACTCTCCCCGTAGCATCAAAGGTAGTCAGCAAAGGGCACAACAGGACCAGACCGTCCCCTGAGCCAGAAGGCAGACATCCGTCTCACGTCAATCCCTGTGCTTTCCCTCAAGGCGCCAGAGATCATCATGCATGGGAACCTAGACGACATCACAAACCATCACGCACGGACCCATGCCACTGGCGTCCTTCAGGAGCTCCAGGACCATCGATTGAGCGAGGTGGCCTACACTCTGCTGAGCTGGTCACCCCAGTGTGACAGGTACCGCCCAGCGATCCTCCTGTGCCCCCCCAAAATGCCCCCCGTCTTCTCCAGAGGGTCCTGCTGCCGTGTCCCCTCAGCTGCCCAAGGTCCTCCTTGTCTCTCTTCACAGCTCAGCGGCCACCTTGTGGAGGATGCTGGTGGACCGGAACAGAAGCGCAGCCGAAGTCCTTGAACATTTGATGGCCTGCTTGCAGGGGCAGCCGCTCAAGCCCCATCTCACCGCAGAGGAGGCTGCCCCTCTGCGCGTGGCGGTGAGTATGGCAGGAAGGACCCCTCCCCACCTCCGATGCCCGATTCAAGAGGAGAGCCCCCCACCCACCCTTTTTTCTAACATGTTGTGGTTCTCTGAAACCCCAGCTTTCGTTTTTTAAAAAGGGAAGCCCCTACCGCTTTCCGTCACAAAGACATAAGGAAAACAACATGTCTGCACAAGGGGAGGGGGATAGAGACTTACTTTACTGGAAATTCAGAGAAACTTCTAAACCTATCATTATTATCTTATATCGATATTTTATCGCTTTTTAAAAATACACAGCAATTTTATGACATACCAATATGGGGGGGGGGAGTGCTGTGAAGCCACTGATGACGACAGCCCCCCCCCTCCAATTGAGATCCAGAGCAGATCCAACAGGGATGGCCGCTTGCTTCTTTGCCGCCCCCTCTCTGTCTGCCCCCTATCTCTGGGGGGATGAGGCCCCCGCAGCTGGTTTGAGCTGCTCAGCCCTCCCCCTCCTCCCGGGGGTGTGTGAAGGGGTCTTGCCTGCACCTGAGTGCCCAAGACAGCACCTGGATGCCCAGCAAAGGGATGGAGAGGAGGAGGAGGAGGAGGAGGCAGCATCCACCAGGCCCTTAACCTCTGGGTCAGGTCCACTCCTAGGCGGCAAGGTCACCCCCGTTCCAGAGGAAGCTCCGAGTCTTTGTGTAGCGCTGTGAGCTTCCTTTAGGGTCTGCCTCTGAGCCTCCTGGTGGTGGCTTTGCACAATAGGCCTTCGTTCTCCCATCAGCATGCACAGCACCGCACAGGGTCCCCCAGAGATCTTCTGGCACCCAAGGATGCTTCCCTCACCCAGGGTGCTCTCCCTCCCGGTCTCCTCCTCCTCCTGCCTCCTCCCTTGAGCACATGAAGCTGCCTTATAGTGAATCAGACCCTCGGGCCATCAGAGTCAGTATTGTCTACTCAGACCGGCAGAGGCCCTCCAGGGTCTCAGGCAGAGGTCTTTCCCATCACCTCGCTTGCCTAGTCCCTTGAGCTGGAGATGTCGGGGATTGAACCTGGGACCTTCTGCATGCCATGCAGAGGCTCTACCACTGAGCCAGCCCCCCCCCTTCCCAGGCTCTGAGGAGCGATGGCTTCCAGGTCTGGAGAGGCAGCTGCCCAGAGCCCCGCCCAGTGAGCGGAGGAGCCCAACTCACAGCAGTGTCCTTTCCAGGCTGCCCACGTCCTCCCAGCGCTCATGGACCAGCCTCTCTTGAGCTTGCGCCTGGCTCTTGAAGATCAGTGGGAGGCTGTTTGCCTGGCCTGGGTCTTCTGGATGTCCCACCTCCACCGAGGGGTCCAGGAGATCCCCCCGAGCCCCGTGCTGGAGAGTGCCGAGCCTGCCCCTGAGGAGCTTGTCAAGTGAGTCCTGCCAGGGTTGCCCCCCTGGCAATTGGCGGGAGGGTTGCGGGCTGGGAAGCGGAGGTCACCTAGCCTTGTCTGCCTCACTTCCGAGGAACCCCAGGAGAGACATGTGGTAGCTCTAGCAATCGCCACAGCCTTGTTTCTGGTGGTTCCTAGAGCTACCCTACGCTACTTCTGGATATCCCCCCAGATGTGACTTAGCAATTACTCCCTCCCCTCCGCAAGATGGGAGAGGCCTGGGGTGCCTAACCGGGCCTTGGCTCTGCACACAGGTCAGCTGCCGGCACTCTCCGAAAGCTCCTGGGACAGGTCAGGCCGGAGCGCCTTCCCAAGGTCAGCAACATCTGGCCACTCCTGGATAACGCAGACTCTTTCCACAGCGGCGTGACTCTCTTCTTTCGGTAAGAGCCGGGGAAGGGAGAAGTGCTGGGGCTTAGGGGGCTTCCTCCGTTGGGAGAGGAGGGCTGGAGAGAGAGGCGGGCCGGGCTGAGGACGGCGACACAGGCTTCCGCGTCCAGTTCGACTCTCTGGGCATGAGCATGGAAGCCGTCAATGGGTGTGGGGAAGATCACTCACTCACACGCGCACACAAACACACACACACACACACAATGTTCTGGGCTGCAGGACCTTCTGCCCACCCTGGCTCACAAGGCCACCTTGGTCCTTTGCCTCTTGCAGAGCCCTAAACATCAGTCTCCCCTCCCGAGAGGGGCAGCAGGTGGTGGACCACCTCGCAGCCGTTCTCCACAGCCATGAGGAATACCAGCAGGTCACCGCCATGGCCATCCTTGCTGAGGTAAGCTTTCTTGGCAAAGGGGTTGGTGGGGGGAATGCTTCCTCTGCCCCAGAGGGAGCTCGGCGGCCCCCAGACATAGCTCCCGGGGGAGGCCGGCCCGTCGGTGCGGATTCTGTCTCCCGGCCCTGGGCACATCCGGGTGTCTCTGCCAGGAAGCTTTCAGCTTCAGCTTTGACCGCTCAGAAGCGCGAGAGATGAGGCCCAATTAGAGTTACCTGCTCCGGGTTGGGAAACACCTGGAGATTTTTGGGGCAGAGCCTGAGGAGGGCAGGGTTTGGGGAGGGGAGAGACTTCAATGCATAGAGTCCAGTGGCCAAAGCGGCCATTTCCTCCAGGTGAACTGATCTCTATCGGCTGGAGATCAGATTTCATAGCGGGAGAGCTCCACCCACCACCTGGAGGTTAAGCAAAGTCACAGTACTAGGCTCTAAACTGATATGAAACACGAATCAAACTCAAATAAGTGCAAGTGTTTCACATGAAAATTTACTTAGCATAACAACAAGCAACGCAAAAGGTGAGTAGTGCAGAACACAGACATGATATTTACATACAACAAAACAGGTGAGACAAAATGCAAGGTCCTAATTGGAATACAAAGTCTCTGCAAGTATTTACTGCAATTCTTTCTTGTTTCTTCTTTAAGCAGGTATCTTAATGTATTCAACAATATCATGTGGAAACACCAATATCGGTCCAGAAGGACTCTACGACATAAACGTTGTCCGGTTTAACAAACACGCTTTCACCACTACAGAGCGGCTTTTTCAGCCAATAGTTCAAGCTTGGTTTTTCAAAACTTCAAGCTTAATTATTTGAAATTTGGTTTGTCAAAAATAAATTCATGAGGATCTTAGAGCACCTCTGTGGCTGTTCATTCCTTCATAGCTTCTCATGCATTTATCTTTGACGAACCAAACTTCGAATATTTAAGCTTGAAGTTTTGAGAAACCAAGCTTGAACTATTGGCTGAAAACCAAGTTTGAACTATCATGTCTGTTCTGCACTACTCACCTTTTGTGTTGGTTGTTGTTATGCTAAGTAAATTTTATTGTAAAACGCTTGCACTTATTTAAGTTTGATTCGTGTTTCATATCAATTTAGATCCTTGTACTGTGACTTTGCTTAACTTACCTTACAGTATTGGTGATACCTTGACTGTGTAACTACCTGGAGGTTGGCAACCCTAGGCTCAATCCTTCCCACCCGAGTGCCCCCAGGGGAATCAGGAGAAGTGGGGAATTGAGCCCGGGGTCTCTTGCCCAGAGTCCCTGAGCTCTGGTTCCTCCCGGAAGTCTTTGCCAGCCTCCAGGCAGCCAACTAGTAGGGGGGGGTCACTTCCTACTTGAAGGGTGGGGGTCCTCCGCAGAGGGGCCACTCTAGGGTGAGCCAGAGAAGAGGCTTAGTTGGGGGGGGAGGTTGGAGGAGACCTTGTCTCAGGTTCTCCGGGGTGTTCCGAGGCTGATCTCTCCTCCAGTTCTTTTCAGCTCCTCCAAACCTCTGACAACACCATACCAGAGGAGACCTTCCATCTTCTGATGGAGCAGTTGGCATCACCTAATGCTGCCGTCTACTCGCTGGCCCTGGAGGGCTTGCACCATCTGGCGGACAAGCCTCAGCAGGTGAGAGAGAAAGAGAGAGAGAGAGAGAGAGAGAGAGAGAGAGAGAGAGAGAGAGAGAGAGAGAGAGAGAGAGAGAGAGAGAGAGAGAGAGAGAGAGAGAGAGAGAGAGAGACTAGTCTCCTCGATTGTAAGGCAACTCTACGCCAAACATCTATTGAATAAACTCTTAGCTTGGATGGCAGAACATAAGACTCTAGGCCCCGAACAAGCGGGCTTCTGCCGGGGGAAATCCACTTTAGACCACTGCATTGTACTGGCACATCTAGTTAACAAGTACGCTAGGGAAGCCAACACCGACTTATACTCAGCTTTCCTGGACCTTAAGGGAGCACTTGATTCCATCCCAAGAAACCTTCTATGGGATAAGTTAATGAGCATGAACATCAACAAACTATCCCCGAAAATCAATATCAATAAAAGGGTTAAGCAGGGATGTATCCTGGCCCCAACTCTTTTCAACCTCTTCCTAAATGATCTGGCTACTAGGTTAAGAGAGGTTGAGGGCCATTGTCCCAAACTCAGCTCTGTACATACTCCCCTGTTACTTTACGCTGACGATGCTGTGCTATTGTCATGTTCAAGGGTTGGCTTAAAGAGATTGCTAAACCGGGGCCATGAGCATTGTACTGCAAATGGTCTGGTGTGGAACTATGCAAAATCATTTCATTTCATTAATCTTTATTGGCATACCAAAAGACAGAGATAAAACAACAATATACCTCCAAAGGGCAATACATATAAGTTACAAGTTGGGTTAATAAAACTTTTCTTGTTCTTTAAGAACTCCTGTAAGAAATTCAGCCACGGTAGCCATAATTTTAGGATCATGATCACTCAAAAGAAATTTGCATTTCACTTCATTACTCCTGTATCTCTTGTACTGTAGCAAAGTAAATAGCAGTTTATCCCGCAGAGTCACATAGAAGGGGCAATCTAAAAGGATGTGGTCAATTGTATCCAACTAATTTAAACCACATGTGCATAAGCGTTCATGTCTAGGGATCTGAAGGTATCGGCCTAAGAGCATCCTAGATGGGAATGCGTTAACCCTAGCTAATAGAAAAGCGCGGCGTTGAGAAGGTATCTCTAGGTTATCTTGATACCTAGCCATTTTACCTGATCCATTATTAAGGCCTAGGGCCGCCGGAGAACAGATGGGGAGAAGAGCTGGGTTAAAATTCTGCAATTCTACATCAAGGAGATGTTGCTTGATTCTTTTGAAGATGTAAGATTCATTGGCCAGAGCAAGATTATCTAAATCAATTCCAATTTGGCAGAGTCTAGATCTAATCAATATGTCCCATGAGAAATAATGTTCACTTTTCAAAAGATATAAAAGGGAACCTGGCTCAGTTTGAAAATATAATTTGAGTCAATATCTTATTGTTTGAATCCAGGCTTTGGTGGCAATCAAGTTTTGCCTGGTTTCAAGACAAATTGTAAAATATGAAACACATTTAGGTATCCCCAATATTTGTCTAAGAAATATGGCTTGGATGTTCTCCACTTCTTGATTAAGAGTTCCAAGCCATAAGGGAACACCAAACAGAAGTTGGGGGAATATTTTCATATTCAGGATTTTGATCACTGCAGGAACACACTGATTCCCGTTTGCGTAGAAAAATTGCTTGAGTTGATTTAAGGAAATCCTGGTGGCTTTAATAGTATTTTGTTGATGTATAGACCAATTGAGATTATAGTTATAAGTAATTCCCAAATACTTATAGCTTTTAACTTGTTCGATTGAATCCTTCCCAATATGCCATTTGTATAAGGACCATTTTTTGGAAAATACCACTACTTTTGATTTGGAGGAGTTAATAGAAAGTAAATTTGAATGGCAATAATTATTAAAAGCATCTATATATTGTTGGAGGCCTACTTTGGTGAAAGAAAGAATGACGGTATCGTCCGCATAAAGAAGTAGAGGTAAAGACTGGGTACCCTAATTTAGGTGGGTGACCATTAACTGAACCCAATGACTGTATTAGATCAGAAAGAAAAATATTAAAAAGTAGGGGAGCTAAAACACACCCTTGTTTAACGCCTCTTTGGATTAAGATTTTCTTAGTCAGTCCACCATTAGGTGAGTATTTAAGTGTAATTTCTTTAAAAGTATTAGCAGCCTGGGGTCAATTCCTAGATTTGACAATTTGTCCCACAGTTTCTCTCTAGAAGTAGAGTCAAAAGCACTTTTTAGATCTATGAAAGCTGCAAACAATCCCCCAACCCCCATCTTCATGTATTTTTCCACAAGAAAGGATAAAACGAGACAGTGATCTAAAGATGATTTGTTCTTAGTGAATCCTATTTGCTCTGGGCCAATAATGGAGGGATATTTGAGGGAATAATTTCCTCATTATCAGATGGAGGGACCACAGCATGGCCAAAGACGTTGGAAAAATAATCAACCCATACTTGAGGGATAATATTTGAGTCAGGAAAGGGTTTGTTGTTTAATAGACAAGAAATTGTTCTCCAAAAGATTTTACTGTCACTTGATTTCAGAGATAAAAAGAGCTGGTCCCATCTTTTTTGATAATAGGCTTTCTTTTTATTAGCCACTAATTCCTGATAAGCTGTTTTTGACGATAAATATTGCTCCATACTGATTGTTTGGCCTCCTTTCCTAGATTTCCCAAAAACTGATCGCAAATTCCTTTTTTGAGTTAAACATTCATAATCAAACCAGGTTGATGTTTCAAAAGTAGTTTTACGTATCGGTTTGGCTATAGAACTACATTGCTCTATAACTTGAGAAAAGGCTCTTAGTACCTCCTCATGAGAGGAAGAGCCAATTATAGACATCTTTAGTTTGGACAATAAGTCAGATTGGAGGATATTGAACAATTCAATTTCTGTAGATTCTGACCATTTAATCCTTGTCAGGATTAAAACCTTGTTCTCATCAGGGGAGGGATTTAAAAAATTGAAGGTCTTTATTGGGAAATTTAATAGAAATGAAAGGGGGAGATGATCACTTTCGGTATGGGTTTCAATATTCACTGACTTGACAAGAGGCAACAAGTTCAAAGAGCATAAACCATAATCAATCACACTACAGCCTCTTATAGATATAAAGGTGGAGTTTGTTGATGAAGGGAATTGTGGTAGTCCACTTAGAGTTATTAAGCTATGAGTCACACAAAACTCTATCAGTCTAACTCCAACCTTATTATATATTTTATCAGTAGAGTAATGAGGCAAACTTCCCTGGGAGCACGCTGCGCTTGGCGCAGACCAGGCTAGGTTCAAGCAGGGGAACAGCTGGGGAAGGAGGGTGCCTCGCACTGGGAACCACGTGAGCTGCTTGGCTCAAAAGGGAGGCTGGCATGCGCAGGGGAGATGTGAAAGGGGTGCACAATACCGCGTAGAGGCGCTAGGAGGGAGAGGGGCACCTGCGGCTCTTCAGTGCACACACACGGCCGCAGCTTTTGGGCAGCTTCAACCTTCTCGGTGCAGAGTGGGGCATTCGCTTCCTCTGGCTTCTGAGCCATACCTTGCCCTGGTCTCCATGCTTCACAGTATCTCCAAAGTGTGCCTTCTCCCCTCCCCCTCTTTTTAAAGACGAGGTGCCTGGGTCGTGGCAGAAGCCCCAGCCGCCCAGCCAGCCACCACAGTTTCTACTGCAGCAAATCCACTGCAGACTCCCAAATGTCCTGCCTTTCTGGCATTTCTTTTTCCCACGCCGCTCCGGGGACCTCTGTCCTGCTGCCCGAGAGGGATTTCATTGTGCTCACAGAGGAGGAAGAAAGAGACAGCCTTCCCCCTATTCTTCTTTGCATGGCCTCCCCCCCTCCCCATGATTTTCATTTGTAGTTTTTGCCTGGTAGATCCTGCTTTTCATATAGTTAGCTTAAATACAATAATACATAGAGGAGCAGTAGTGGGTACCATTGACACACAACAAACACATTACTTCCCAGTTCACCTGCTCTTCATTTTCAAAGATGGGAAAGAACCAATCTAATGGTCAGTGACGGTTTTAACATTCTGTTTCAGAGGTCTGGTGTGGTCAACTGTTTCTTATGGCTGAACTTTGAGTGTTGATATGTTCCCTTTGGCTGCAATTTGTTAGATTTTGGTGGGATGTACTAAAACGACGGACAGGATTGCCCATTAGAAACAATGGGAGAAGCTGCACAGCCCACTGAAGATAATGGGAGCCAGGATTGCACATTGACTTGCATGGGCTCCGCTGAAACACATTAGAGCACAAAAAGAGTTGCAAAGAAAATATGGAATGGGTTTTACATTAAGCTATCTAGGCCAAGATAAATTACTCTGGGACTGGAATGACAGCCCCCAGAGTGGAATGAGAGCCCCTGGGACTAGCAGAAGCATTCTGGACTGGAATGACAGCCCCTTAGAGTAGCACAAATATTCTGGGACTGGAATGACAGCCCCAAGAGAGGAATAAGAGCTCCTGGAACTAGCAGAAGCATTCTGCGACTGAAATAGCAGCCCCCAGAGTGGAATGAGAGCCCCTGGGACTAGCAGAAGCATTCTGTAATAGCAGAAGCATTCTGGACTGGAATGACAGCCCCTTACAGTAGCAGAAGTGTTCTGGGACTGGAATGACAGCCCCCAGAGTGGAATGAGAGCCCCTGGGACTAGCATAAGCATTCTGTAATAGCAGAAGCATTATGGACTGGAATGACAGCCCCTTAGAGTAGCAGAAGTGTTCTGGGACTGGAATGGCAGCCCCAAGAGAGGAATGACAACCCCTGGGACAAGCAGAAACATTCTGCAACTGAAATAGTAGCCCCCAGAGTGGAATGAGAGCCCCTGGGACTAGCAGAAGCATTCTATACTAGCAGAAGCATTCTGGACTGGAGTTCCTTAGAGTAACACAAGTGTTCTGGCACTGGAATGACAGCCCCAAGAGAGGAATGAGAGCTCCTGGAACTAGCAGAAGCCTTCTGGACTGGAATGACAGCCCCTTAGAGTAGCAGAAGTGTTCTGGGACTGGAATGACAGCCCCCAGAGTGGAATGACAGCCCCTGGGACTAGCAGAAGCATTCTGGACTAGCAGAAGCATTCTGGACCTGAATGACAGCCCCCAGAGGGGAATGACAGCCCCTGGGACAAGCAGAAGCATTCTGGGACTGAAATAGCAGCCCCCAGAGTGGAATGAGGGCTCCTGGAACTAGCAGAAGCATTTTGGTCAGGAATGACAGCCCCTTAGAGTAGCAGAAGTGTTCTGGGGCTGGAATGACAGCCCCATGAGTAGAATGACAGCCCCTGGGACAAGCATAAATATAGTCCTCATAAAAATCAGAAAAATATATAATAAGTAAAAGGATAGACCAGTGAGCCAAAACAGCTGAAAATCAAGCAGAGAGCAACTCCCAGACATGTTTCAGATACCAGTTGTTTGACGGAGTAGGACTGCTTTTTCTTTTGTGTCTGAGGCTAGCAATGATGTGTCAGAGAGAACTTCCCTTGAGTAGTGTCTCCATAGTTTGGGTGCCACTGCAGAGAAGTACCTGGTCAAAATTGCTACAGCACAGACTTTGACTTCAGATTTGGATGCAGTGGTTCAGAGCAAGAGGTGTCAGTTATCAAAGAATGATAATTAAAGAAAAATATTGTAAGAGTGTTATTGTTGTAAGCTTGTTTGTATTTTAAGTACAATATAATACCTTTAACTGCCTTTGCCTATGTCTTCTATAAAGGTCGTATCGCCAGTACCTGGCATTACATTTTATGTAATTGATTTATTGATTTGATTTGGTACACATGGCCTGGCCCGACCAAGTGACATTGATGTCATCTCCGGCCCTCCTTACAAATGAGTTCGACACCCCTGACTTAAATGGATAATTGGTGGCAACTCACTTGAGCAGGTCAAATATTTTAAATATTTAGGCATTTATTTTCATCATAATGCATCTTGGAAAACCCATGATCAATTTGCAACTAAATCAGCAGAACTTAGCTCATTAGCAATTATTCATTGATGATTTTTCAATAGAGGGAATCAATATATTCCTGCTGCCCTTAAGGTCTTTAACGCCAAAGTCAAGGTGCAATTAATGTATGGTATTCCTGTCTGGATTAGTGCACCAGGTTATCCACTGGAATGCACCCAAGCCACATTCCTCAGAAAAATAATGGGTATGCCCTGTTGTGTCCCATATGCTGCATTGTGGTTGGAAACTGGCCAAATGCTACTTGAAACAAAATCGTGGCTCATGACTGGGTTGGACTAGATGACCCTGGTGGTCCCTTCCAACTCTATGGTTCTATGATTCTACGACTGTAAAATTCCAGTTACGCCTCCACTTTAATGCAGATTCCTCTTCCCTTATCTATTATATGCTCATGGAATCATAGAGTTGGAAGGGACCACTAGGGTCATCTAGTCCAACCCCCTGCACAATGCAGGACATTCGCAACTACCTCCCCCCCACATCCCCAGTGACCCCAACCCTCCCCCCGCCATGCAGGATCCCACAATCAAGACACTCCCCACAGATGGCTATCTAGCCTCTGCTTAAAGACCTCCAAAGACGGGGACTCCACCACCCTCCGAGGCAGCGCATTCCACCGTCGAGTCACATTCTGCTAAGTGGCTTCAACATATTGAGAGCAAAATTAAATCTATTGGCTTTAACTTCGACTCCTTGCTTATGCTTACTGAGGCAGAAGCTTTCCAAAGGATAAAATGCAGACTCTTAGAAATAGGACTTCCAGATCGAAATAGGGCTGCTAATAAAACAATCTCCCCATCAAATTTAGGGGTACCTTTTGAATTTTATCAGCCCTCCCCATACTTATCTCACCTGTGTGATCCTTCTCAACGTAGAGCCATTTCTCGGGCCAGATTTAATGTTTTGCCATCTGCGCTACTCGAAGGCAGATTTAGGAAAATCCCTCTGTCTGACAGGCTCTGCCCTTGTGGCAACAATTGTATTGAAACGGTGGCTCATGTCTTATTTTATTGTAGTTTCTACACAGAATCTCGTAACAAACTTCTAAACCCCTTGTTGGTTAATAGACAGAAAGTCTCAGATTCTTTTAATGTTTCCTATTTTTTGAGCAATCGTTCGCCCTACACATTGGAGATGGTGGCACAGTTTTTAAAGTTTGGTTTCAAAGCCCGCCAAACGGTTAATGAGATGGCAGGATCAACAAACAGCGTTATTCGGTGTAACTGTCTTTTAATTATTCTGTAAAGGGCACTTTTTAATATCTCCATTCCTCTTGTACCCTTCTGCCTTATGTTTTTATGCTAATAAAGGAATGATGGTGATGTTGACTCCCTCCTTCCCCGTTCACCCGTGTGCCATCTTGGCTGCGCCTTCATTTCCCCAGAGCCAGAAGTGGGGGAACCCTCCAAGCGGGCTGTAGTGGGCAGATGTGGGGGTCCCGGTTTCTCTTCCACGCTCCGTCAACCCGCTGGCCACGCTCCGTCTCTCCTGGGGCGGAGAGCGGGAACTGGCCGCTCAGGGACTGCTGGAAGCGAAGCGGCTCACAAAGGGCTGGCTGAAAGCAGAGCTGAGTCTGGGCACAGCAGAATTCTCTGGTTTGGCTGCTTGAGAAAGAAGTTCACGCTCAGCCTTGTTGCTTTAGGAAAGAAATCAAAGCTCTTTATGGTAGGAGAACTGCATGCTGGTCAGGAAAGGCAGAATAAAGGCTTCTAGCTGTCTATCTAAGAGGGATTGCAGAACGCATCTCCAGCCCTCATGGTGGAGAAAAGGGAGAGAGAGAAGGAGAATAACTGGAAGGGAGAGAAATCCCAAAGGCCATTGATGGAGGGTCGCTTTTGATGCTCCCTCAAAGCTCCTTTTTTAAATCTGACCTTTAAAATGCCTATTCATGGTCCCGATGCAAGAGGAGAAAGTCAAACCAATTCCACCACCCCTCCACTCGGCTGCTCCTTTGTTAGCATAGCCATTCGCAATCATCTTTTGCATAGCTAACCCTCGGCTGTGATTCTTCATGCTTCCTTGACTGGATGCTTCAAGGCGGGGAAGGAGCAAATAAAAAAAGGTTGTGTTAAAGGGGCTCTTAAGAAATGTGAAGCAGGTATGCACCGGCTTTGCAGTGGCTTCTAGAATGACGGTTCAGCGTGAAGAACTCAAAGCAATATGTGGGGCACTTCAGCCTGGAACACGCTGCTAATTACCAAGCATAAGCAGCCTAAGAGTAGCATTCTGGGTAACAAAGGGACAGCTGCAGGCATAGACAAAAGGAAGAAGGGAGCATCCGATCTACCCCTAGACCAACTCTCCTCTGCCCTCCCCGGTAGCTCCAAGGCCAGTGCTAGCAGTAAGCAACATGGCACAGTCCGTTCCTTCCAGCACCGCCTCCTCCTCATTGTGCCGGAGGTCGCACCTCCGAGTCTTGGGCTCATCCAGCAGGCGCTTCGACTGCTCAAGCCCCCCCCCCCAGAAAGACGAGAGGCTCGACAAGAGCAAGGCCATGCTGTTGCGCATATTCCGGTCTTGGCCCTGGGGCTGGTGCCGGGAGACCTTCTTGCTTCGCTTCTTCGGAGGCTACCCCACCCGCCTAGCTGGCCTTGTGGGCCCCCTCCACAGAGCCAGGTGGGGCAACTTCAAGGAGTGTTTTGTCTCCCTCAGGTGTGGAAGCTGCTGCCTCTACTGCCAGAGGCGGCCAAGACCTTGCAGGAGCCGGACGAACAAAAGGCCCAGAGGCTCTTTGGCCAGCTGCACCACTGCTTGGCCCAGACCACCGACCCCTCTCTGGCAGTGGCCGCGGCTGGCCGGCTGGCCCCCCTCTTTCACGCTCTGCCAGGGTTGGCCCCTGCTGGCTGGGGGGAGGAGCTAGGAGGTGCCAAGTGGGCGCCAGAGCAGCACAGCCAGGCCCGTTTGGGTGCCTTGTTCCCCCACAGGAGTCCCCCCAGGCCCGCGCCTTTGGATTTGATGCCTTTGGGACAATGCTGAGAAGAGGAGCTACAGAAAGGGCCGTGAAAGACCTGGCCCTCAGCAGCCTGGTGCCTCTCCTGCTGCACCTGCATGACGAGAACATCGACGTCATCGAGGTAGGCACCTGGGCACACCTGGGGGAGGCAGAGGCCGTTGCAGGCCCACAGGTGGAGAGCTCTCCTTGGAGCCCCCCTCTCTGTCTATCTGTCTGTCCGGAGGAGGAAGATGGAGCCGTGCGACGCTTGACCCTCCCCTCCCCCTCCTCCTCGGCAGGCTTGTTGGGACACCCTGAGAACTGTGGCTGTCCTCCTGGGGCACGAGAGGCTGCGCTGGCTGATCCCGAGGCGGGACTCCTGGGCCGTCTGGCTTGTCATTGTAAGTCGCCCTGCTCTGCCTTTCCGGACCCCTCTCCCTCCAGCTGGGGACACCAGGGGCTTTTTGCAGAGCCCCGAAGGTCGCCTGGTCAAGAGAGGGTTGCTTTAACACCTTTGTGTTAAAGCCAGCGTGGTGTAGGGGTTAAGAGCGGTGGCTTGGAGTGGAGGAGTCTGATCTGGAGAACCGGGTTCGATTCCCCACTCCTCCCCATGAGCGGCGGAGGCTAATCTGGTGAACCGGGTTGGTTTCCCCACTCCTCCACATGAAGCCAGCTGGGTGACCTTGGGCTAGTCACACTCTCTCAGCCCCACCTCCCTCACAGGGTGTCTGTTAAGGGGAGGAGAAGGGAAGGTGATTGTAAGCCGGTTTGGTTCTCCCTTGAGTGGTAGAGAAAGTCGGCATACCCAAACCAAGTCTTCTTCTTTGGCTCCATCGATCTGGGTGAGTGTGAGCCCTTGGCCTAAATCAGAACCAAAAAAACCACATCAGAGACAGTCAGGTCCAAAAGAAGCTGGTTTTTACTTGGTCTAAATAGGATTACAGAGCATGAAGAAAAGGTGACAGCAATGGCCTTTGCTGGCTTGGGCTTGGTAATATAAAAGCATGAAAACACGTAAGAGATTACAGAACACAAACAGTACTGAAGTTCACACAGCTTCAAAGTCAGATTGGTATGCATAACAATCCTTGAGCTGTTGAGTCTGAACAGAGAGCAGGAAACGAAAGCAACTGAGATACAGGCCTGACAGTGAGCCAGATGTTGGAGTTATTCCAAAGCCCTCTGTTTGAGCAGAGGGCGAAAGATACGCATCCCCAGTGGATCCTGATGCGGGACAGCAAGCACAGATCCAAGGGTGGTTCACCCCCCCCCCCACGGCACGCAGTTGTCACCAAAAGAGAGTTTGGGCCTGAGTTAGAATCGGGTTCCTTTCCCCAAGGAAGGAGAGGAGAGTCTCCTCGCACCAGCGCTAATGGCCCGGTCCTTCTTTGGCTCGTCTCCTAGGTAAAGCGGTTCAGGAAGGTCCCGAAGGGCCGCTTCCTGCAGCAGATCCTGGAGCACCTGAGGAGCCCTCAAGCGAACATCCGAGAGGTGGTTGTCAGGATCCTGGGTACGTCTGCTCTTTCCTTTTCCAGCTGGGTCTCCCTTTTCTCTCTCTGAAAATGGTAAGGAAGAAAAACGCGAATGGTTCTTCACCCTCAAGCGGAGATGTCCTGAGGCTTAGGGTGGCCCGCATTTCTTGAAGAGCCTTCCCTGTCATCCCCGTGATGTGGGAGTGAGGTGGGAGTCTCTGTGTGGCCATGTGGCCCCTGGCATCCCAGGACCACAACCAAGTGGACTCTCCCCCTGACGTCCGACTCTTAAGAACATCCTTTTCTCTTCGAAGGCTTGGTAGGGCAGGAGACCAAGGATAGAAGAAAGATGACCATCATCTACCAGGGTGAGTTTGGCTCTTCTTTTGGCTGGAACATCTGGAGATACCTGTCTGTCTATCTGTCACCCTGGGACCCTTCTGTCCTGGAAAGATCTCAGGTTAGTGTATCCTGACAGTAGCCCTGTGAGATAGGACACTGGGCCAAGGACTCTCCGTCCAGCTCTGTGGCTGAATGGAGACTCCACCCAAGTCGCTCCTGTCCGAGCTTGGTGCTCACCCTGCCAGGAGATCAATGGTCCGCAGACCTGCTTTCTCCCCCTCTCTTCTCCTCAGAGAAGGGGATAACGCCAGCGGCCCTGTTGGTTTAGCCAGGCGATTCTCCAGTTAGTATTTCCAAGGGAGGGCTCTTTGCATCAGGCGAGGCATGTGGGCAAAGGGAGCGGCAGCGTCTCTCTTCCCTGCCCACTTTCTTCCCGTCACCAATCCTGGAAGTGAGCTCGGAGAAAAGCTCCCGCCTGGCATGAGGGATCAGACCCCCCCCCAGGCCCCCTTCCACCCCATGAATGGGACCCTCCTGGTGTGTCCTCTTCAGCTGCGTGGCTTTTGACCCGTCCTTCCTTTCCTTCCTTCTTAGCCCTCCGAGACATGAGGCGGGATAAGGATTCATCGATCAGCACCCTGGCCCTCCATACCATCGACGTCCTGGAGGCTATGAATGAAGGGGTCTCCCCCTGCTGGAGCCTCTGGGAAAGGCTGAGGCAGAGGTTGAGGGGCTGCTGCTCACCTGCAGAAGGTAAGCCTTGGCTGGGGACTGGGGGGTACCCAGAGCGGAGGCTGTGTTGGATTGTGAGGGCTTTGTTAATCCCAAATCCCTGTTAAATTAGCAGCGTGCACAAAGGCTGTTGTGCGCAGAGAAGCCCATCCAAACCTGTGTGTGTGCCAGGAACACAATTGCTAGGAGCCTTTTGTCTACTTAACTAATATACTTCATTTATTGTAGGAAATCCATTTCTGGATAGGATAAAGTATAGTTGCCTATCTATTCTAACTAACTGGGATGGAGGGAGATCCAGGACATGCGTCCTTCCCTCATGGTGGCAAGATGGAGAAGAGGTGCCAGTGTGTGTGAGGAGGTGGGGAAAGAAACAGGAAGGAAGGAAGTTTCCCAAAGAGTAGCCATCTCCATATCAAAGGGCAGTAGAGAAAAGGATGCCCCAGCGTCTTGTCCCCTCTATCTCTCTGACTCATTAGTCTTGTCCCCCTCTGGAGTCTGAGGTTAAGAGAGAGCGCAAAGTCCTTCACTTCCGACAGGCTGCACCTCTCCCCGCCTTCCAGCACCCCGCCTTCCACGACTGAGATGAAGCACTGCCCTCAATCCTCCCGAGAGGCACATGGCTGAAATGATGCCTGAAAAGGCCACTTCATGGATTTGGCGCATACAAAAGACCTCTTGATGTGGTTTTTCAGGGTTCTGGGTTGCATGTGCTGAACCTGAAAATCTGTGCCTTCCCCTTTCAGACAACATGGTGACTGATAGGGCTGTTGATTCGGTTCGGCCCGAACTGAAAATCAGCCGAATTTCCCCTGATTCGGTGGTTTTTAGTTCGGGAGGAACCGAACTCAAAACTGGTGGGCAACCGGGGGGGCCGAATTCAGCGAGTTCAGGAGTTCGTGAATAAATTCGGCAAATTCGGGGCCGTCAGTAAGCAGCATAACCGTCAGTAAGCAGCATTCTCCTCCAGCGGCCAATCGGTGGCCAAGCTGGGTCTTCTTCTGGCCAATCAGTCAGGATTGAGTACTGGAGGAATCAGCTGATGTGCGGTCCGGCCAGGGAGAGAGAGAGAGAGAGCGAAATCCTCGTGTGTGTGGGGGTTGCTTGTGCACATTCGCTCCTTTCTGTGGCTGCAGGGGGCGTATTTTTTGGGGTACAGACACAAAACTTTCACTGGAGCTTCAGATGAAGCTTCTTAAGATACCCCCCAAGTTTTGTAAACATTGGGTTAGGGGGTCCCGAGATATGGGCTCCCCCCTTTTTCTTTCCATGGCTGCAGGGGGTGCATTTTTGGGGGTACAGATCCCAAACTTTGAGTGGAGTTTCAGACCAGTGTTCTTAAGATACCCCCCAAGTTTTGTAAACATTGGGTCAGGGGGTCTCAAGATATGGGCTCTCCCCCATTTCCCTCCCCCCTTTTTCCATTTATGTGGCTGCAGGGGGCTCTTTTTTGGGGATATAGCCCCCAAACGTTTAGCATAGCTTCAGTCAATTATTCTTAAGATACTACCCAAGTTTTGTAAAGATGGGTTCAGTGGGGGCAGAAATATCGCCTCCCCCCTTTTCTCTTTCCATGGCTGCAGGGGTGCATTTTTTGGGGTGCAGATCCCAAACTTTGAGCGGAGTTTCAGACCAGTGTTCTTAAGATACCCCCCAAGTTTTGTGAACATTGGGTCAGGGGGTCCCGAGATATGGGCTTTCCCCTTTCCCCTTTTCCCTATTGGGATGAATGGATCAGCCGATCCTGTGCATCTTCTCCAGAGAAAACCTCCCGTGCCTAATTGGAATCATCTTGGATTACAAGTCCTCTTCAGCCCCTCTTGATGGAACAGAAGACAGCCACAGTAAGACCCCTTTGGGGGCTTTAATCTATAATTTTTCTCCTGTGTATGTGTGTGTGGGGGGGGGAAAGCAGAGTCTGTGTGTGTGTGGGGAGGGAGCAGTTTCTGTGGATGGGGGGGAAGCCAAAGGGGGCTTTCGTCGGTTCTGCCTGGGGTGTGTGTTCCCCCTCGAGTCTCTCGCTCCCTGGTTTGAGGGGGGAGGTTTCAGTTGTGTGTTGCAAAGGTGTTGTTTAACAAGGTTGTGTTGTTTTGCAGTTGTTTTGCAGTTGCTTTGGAAATTTCTCAGCTGTTGTCGGGGCTGGGAGCTTTGTGCGTGGGTGGCAAGCTCTGCTGAGAGATGCACATTAAGGGTGGGGGGACCCCTTTCAGGGCCCATATCTCAGCCCCCCCTGACCCAATCTTTACAAAACCTGGGGAGTCTTTCAATAAACGTCCTTTGAAGCTCTGCCGAAAGTTTGGGACCTCTAACCCCAAAAATGCTCCCCCCCCCAGAGCCATGGAAAGGCGCGATTGTGTTTTTAATCGCTTTATTCGGCCGAATTTTTTTCCGAACTTTGAATTCCCGCCAAATTGAACGGATCCGAAGTGGGGGAGTTCGGACTTCGGCATATCCCGAATCTAAACGGGCTGAATTCGGCCGAATCCGAACTATACCGAATTTTTTTTAATTCAACAGCCCTAGTGACTGAGCGTATCAGGAAGAGCTCCGTGTGGCACTCCTTGACTGTAGCATCTGAAAAGGGGTAGAGACAGGCAGGCTGGGAGGAAGGGAAAATAAAGGACAGAAGAAAGAGACAGGAAAGCTGGGGAAATGAGAAAGGAAAAGTCATGGAGGGAGCCAGAAGATTGGGGGTGCCTTGAAAAGTAAGGAGGAGGAAAGGGACACTCCCCACCCCCGGGGTGACTTGAGGTTGAGATCTGCTTCTGAAACCTACAGACTCCTTCCCCTCACAAAAAGCATGGTTGAGGGACTTCCCCCCCCCCCCGAGTTCTAATGCTGGTAGCTTATTGTCGTGACAAATGGGCTCTTGTCCTTGCAAAATTAGAACTTCAGCTGCTAGATCCAATTCTCTGCCCTTGGACAGAGATTTCAGGTAGCCCAGGGCAATCCTTTTTCTCTCCACTATTTCTCTCCTTTTCACATAGAGGCCACACACACACACACACACCAGCGCTGTGTGACCATTCAGATTCTCCACCCACCCTGTTATAGCACTGGAGTAACAAAACATCCTTCAAGCTCAACTTTTGAAAAGATCTCTGGGTATTTGTGGACACCTCCAATGACCCCACCCTCCCTTCCTGAAAGGCAGGCTGAGCCGAGGGTGATTCTCTTCTGTTCTTGAAGAAAACAAAAAATAAAACCAACTTGAGATAGGGATGAAGACCTCTCTTGACCCCCTTTCCAAAAGTCCTCCTCCCGGTAGCCCCTCCCTGCTGTTTCCAGCACTGGCCATTCTCTTCTGCAGGGGACGGGCCCCCATGCAGCCATCCACACTTGAACAGGGATGTTCAGGAAACAATCTTTGTTGGGGTTCTCGTTGTTGTTTTGGAGGGAGGAACAGGTTGTGAAAGGTCTATTCCCAGAGGACCATGTCATGTGGAAACGTGAAAAAACCCACCCCAGTTGGGTGGCTGAAAGGTGGGGAACCCTTGCTGTCAAAGCAGCTCTGTTCTCTGGATCGCAGCGCACATCGCTGAGTGCAACATGATGAGATGCTTCCACATGGCAATGATTCTCCACATTGCTTTCTTCACATGCTCACCGGCAGTGGAACGCCCATGCATGCTCCACGACATCTCCTCAAGGCGTCTCCAGTGATGCTCGGGGAGCGGAGATTAGCTGCTCGGTGGAGAGGTTGTAATTCAAATCCAGCTACAGATCCCTCTCCATCTGAAGCCACTCTCTGCCCAGGGACAGGTAAACCATCAGAGCGAGGATTGGGGAGGCAGCGCTCAGAAGATCCATGAGTAGGAAAGTATGGGGGATCTGTAAATATTTTGTAAATATTTTTGTGTAGAAATAGTTCTCTGATTCTTTTATCCCATTATATTGTTGTCCTTTTTAACATTATAACATTATAAAAATATTGAAGGTAAAATTATCCCCATTAAAGATAAAAAATAAAAAAGCAAAAATATTATCCCCATTAACGATAAAATAATCCCCATTATCTTCATAAATGATAAAAAATCATCAGTTAAAATTAGTTAATCCATTGGTTATTGGTTATTGTTATTGGTAATCGCCACTATATTAGACTTTCAACTATTTTAGACTCAATTAGTTCATTGTTGTTAATAGAAAATTATCCCAGTTAAAAATTAAAAAAAAATCATAAAACCAAAAAAAAAAAAATTCCAGGGAGGGAGGGAGGGAAGGGAGGGAAAGGAAAAGAAGGAAGGTTTGGAAGGAAAGCCAGGGTTGCCAGGTCTCCAGGAAGGGAGGGAGGAAGGGAAGGGAAATAAAAGAAGGAAGGCTAGGAAGGAAAGCCAGGGTTGCCAGGTATCCAGGGAGGGAGGTAGGTATGAAAGGGTAAGAAAAGAAGGAAAGCTAGGAAGGAAAGCCAGGTTTGCCAGGTATCCAGGCAGGGAGGGAGGAAAAGAAGGGAAAGAAAAGAAGGAAGGCTAGGAAGGGAAGCCAGGGCTGCCAGGTCTCCAGGTGTCAGGCCTCAGCAAGTCAATGCGTTCCTGGCAATAACTTTCTTAACTTCCTAAGGGTTGCCAGTTCTCCAGGAAGGGAGGGAGGGAGAGAAGAAAGGGAAAAGAAAAGAGGGAGTCTAGGAAGGGAAGCTAGGTTTTCCAGGTCTCAAGGGAGGGAGGGAGGGAAGGGAAGGGAAAGAAAAGAGAAAGGCTAGGAAGGAAAGCCAGGATTTCCAGGCCTACAGGGAAGGAGAGGGAGGGAAGGGAAAGGAAAAGAAAGAAAGCTAGCAAGGAAAGCCAGGGTTGCCAGGTCTCCAGGAAGGGAGGGAGGGAGGGAGGGAGGGAAAGGAAAGGAAAAGAAGGGCGTTTAGGCAATTAAGCTAGGATTTCCAGGTCTCCAGGGAGGGAGGGAGGGAAGGGAAGGGAAGGGAAAGAAAAGAAGAAAGGCTAGGAAGGAATGCCAGGATTTCCAGGTCTACAGGGAGGGAGGGAGGGAAAGGCAAAGAAGGGAGTCTAGGAAGTTAAGCCATGGTTGCCAGGTCTCCGGGAAGGGAGGGAGGGAAGGAGGGAAGGAAGGGAAAGGAAAGGCAAAGACGGGAGTCTAGGAAGTTAAGCCAGGGTTTCCAGGTCTCCAGGGAGGGAGGAAGTGAAAGAAAAAGAAGAAAGGAAGGGAAGGGAAAAGAAGGGAGTCTAGGAAGTTAAGCCAGGGATTCCAGGTCTCCAGGGAGGGAGTGAGGGAGGGAGGGAAGGGAAAGAAAAAGAAGGAATACTAGCAAGGAAAGCCAGGGTTTCCAGGTCTCCAGGGTGAGAGGGAGGGAGAGAGGGAGGGAGAGAAGGAAGGGAAAAGAAAATAAGGGAGTCTAGGAAGTTAAGCCAGGGTTTCCAGGTCTCCAGGGAGGGAGGGAGGGAGGGATGGAGGGAAGGGAAAGGAAAGGAAAAGAAAGAAGGCTAGCAAGGAAAGCCAGGGTTTCCAGGTCTCCAGGGTTAGAGGGAGGGAGGGAGAGAAGGAAGGGAAAAGGGAGTCTAGGAAGTTAAGGCAGAGTTTCCAGGTCTCCAGGGAGGGAGGGAAGCAAAGGCAAAGAAGGAAGGGTAGGAAGTTAAGCCATGGTTGCCAGGTCTCCGGGAAGGGAGGGAGGGAAGGAAGGAAGGAAGGAAGGGAAGGGAAAAGAAGGGAATCTAGGAAGTTAAGCCAGGGATTCCAGGTCTCCATGGAGGGAGGGAGGGAGGGTGGGAAGGAGGGAGGGAGGGATGGAGGGGAAAGAAAAAGAAGGAATACTAGCAAGGAAAGCCAGGGTTTCCAGGTCTCCAGGTTGAGAGGGAGGGAGAGAGGGAGGGAGGGAAGGAAGGGAAAAGAAAAGAAGGGAATCTAGGAAGTTAAGCCAGGGTTTCCAGGTCTCCAGGGTGGGAGGGAAGGTAAAGGAAAAGAAAGAAGGCTAGCAAGGAAAGCCAGGGTTTCCAGGTCTCCAGGGTTAGAGGGAGGGAGGGAGAGAAGGAAGGGAAAAGAAAACAAGGGAGTCTAGGAAGTTAAGGCAGGGTTTCCAGGTCTCCAGGGAGGGAGAGAGGGAAAGGCAAAGAAGGAAGGCTAGCAAGGAAAGCAAGGGTTGCCAGGTCTCCAGGAAAGGAGGGAGGGAGGAAGGGAAAGGAAAGGAAAAGAAGGGAGTCTTGGAAGTTAAGCCAGGGTTTCCAGGTCTCCAGGGAGGCAGTGAAGGAAGGGAGTCTAGGAAGTTAAACCAGGGTTTCCAGGTATCTAGGGAAATAGGGAGGGAAGGGAGGGAAAGGAAAAGAAGGAAGTCAAGGAAGGAAAGCTAGGTTTTACAGGTCTCCAGGGAGGGTGGGAAGGGAAGGGAAAGAAAAAAAAGAAAGGCTAGGAAGGAAAGCCAGGGTTTCCAGGTCTCCAGAGAGGGAGGGAGGGAGGGAGGGAAGGGAAAGGAAAAGAAAAGAAAAAAAGCTAGCAAGGAAAGGCAGGTTATCCAGGTCTCCAGGGAGAGAGGGAGGGAGGGAGGGAAAGAAAAGAAAGGAAAAGAAGGGAGTTTAGGCAGTTAAGCCAGGGTTTCCAGGTCTTCAGGGAGGGAGGGAAGGAAGGGAAAGGAAAAGAAGGGAGTCTAGGAAGTTAAGCCAGGGTTTCCAGGTCTCCAGGTAGGGAGGGAGGGAAGGGAGGGAAAGGAAAAGAAGGAAGGCTAGCAAGGAAAGAAAGAGTTGCCAGGTCTCCAGGAAGGGAGGGAAGGAAGGAAGGGAAAGGAGAGGAAAATAAGGGAGTCTTGGAAGTTAAGCCAGAGTTTCCAGGTCTCCAGGGAGGGAGGGAGGGAGGGAAGGGAGGGAAAGGAAAAGAAGGAAGGCTAGCAAGGAAAGCCATGGTTGCCAGGTATCCGGGATGGGAGGAAGGGAAGGAGGGATGGAAGGGAAAGGAAAGTAAAATAAGGGAGTCTAGGAAGTTAAGCCAGGGTTTCCAGGTCTCCAGGTAGGGAGGGAGGGAGGGAAGGGAGGGAAAGGCAAAGAAGGAAGGCTAGCAAGAAAAGCCAGGGTTGCCAGGTCTCCAGGGAGGGAGGGAAGGAAGGGAAAGGAAAAGAAGGGAGTCTAGGAAGTTAAGCAAGGGTTTCAAGGTCTCCAGGGAGGGAGTGAAGGAAGGGAGTCTAGGAAGTTAAACCAGGGTTTCCAGGTCTCTAGGGAAATAGGGAGGGGAGGGAAAGGAAAAGAAGGAAATCTAGGAAGGAAAGCTAGGTTTTCCAGGTCTCCAGGGAGGAAGGGAGGGAAGGGAAAGAAAAGAGAAAGGCTAGGAAGGAAAGCCATGATTTCCAGGTCTACAGGGAAGGAGAGAGGGAAGGAAGGGAAAGGAAAAGAAGGAAAGCTTGTAAAGAAAGCCAGGGTTACCAGGTCTCCAGGGAGGGAGGGAGGGAACGAAGGGAAAGGAAAAGTGGGTAGTTTAGGCAGTTAAGCTAGGGTTTCCAGGTCTCCAGGGTGAGAGGGAGGGAGGGAAGGAAAGGAAAGGAAAGGAAAGGAAGGGAGTCCAGGAAGTTAAGCCAGGATTTCCAGGTCTCCAGGGAGGGAGGGAGGGGAGGGAAAGGAAAAGAAGGCAGGCTAGCAAGAAAAGCAAGGGTTGCCAGGTCTCCAGGGAGGGAGGGAAGGAAGGGAAAGGAAAAGAAGAGAGTCTAGGAAGTTAAGCCAGGGCTTCCAGGTCTCCAGGGAGGGAGTGAAGGAAGGGAGTCTAGGAAGTTAAACCAGGGTTTCCAGGTCTCTAGGGAAATACGGAGGGAAGGGAAGGGAAAGAAAAAAAGAAAGGCTAGGAAGGAAAGCTAGGATTTCCAGGTCTACAGGGAAGATGAGAGGGAGGGAAGGGAAAGGAAAATAAAAGAAAGCTAGCAAGGAAAGCCAGGGTTTCCAGGTCTCCAGGTTGAGAGGGAGGGAGAGAGGGAGGGAGGGAAGGAAGGGAAAAGAAAAGAAGGGAATCTAGGAAGTTAAGCCAGGGTTTCCAGGTCTCCAGGGTGGGAGGGAAGGTAAAGGAAAAGAAAGAAGGCTAGCAAGGAAAGCCAGGGTTTCCAGGTCTCCAGGGTTAGAGGGAGGGAGGGAGAGAAGGAAGGGAAAAGAAAACAAGGGAGTCTAGGAAGTTAAGGCAGGGTTTCCAGGTCTCCAGGGAGGGAGAGAGGGAAAGGCAAAGAAGGAAGGCTAGCAAGGAAAGCAAGGGTTGCCAGGTCTCCAGGAAAGGAGGGAGGGAGGAAGGGAAAGGAAAGGAAAAGAAGGGAGTCTTGGAAGTTAAGCCAGGGTTTCCAGGTCTCCAGGGAGGCAGTGAAGGAAGGGAGTCTAGGAAGTTAAACCAGGGTTTCCAGGTATCTAGGGAAATAGGGAGGGAAGGGAGGGAAAGGAAAAGAAGGAAGTCAAGGAAGGAAAGCTAGGTTTTACAGGTCTCCAGGGAGGGTGGGAAGGGAAGGGAAAGAAAAAAAAGAAAGGCTAGGAAGGAAAGCCAGGGTTTCCAGGTCTCCAGAGAGGGAGGGAGGGAGGGAGGGAAGGGAAAGGAAAAGAAAAGAAAAAAAGCTAGCAAGGAAAGGCAGGTTATCCAGGTCTCCAGGGAGAGAGGGAGGGAGGGAGGGAAAGAAAAGAAAGGAAAAGAAGGGAGTTTAGGCAGTTAAGCCAGGGTTTCCAGGTCTTCAGGGAGGGAGGGAAGGAAGGGAAAGGAAAAGAAGGGAGTCTAGGAAGTTAAGCCAGGGTTTCCAGGTCTCCAGGTAGGGAGGGAGGGAAGGGAGGGAAAGGAAAAGAAGGAAGGCTAGCAAGGAAAGAAAGAGTTGCCAGGTCTCCAGGAAGGGAGGGAGGGAAGGAAGGGAAAGGAGAGGAAAATAAGGGAGTCTTGGAAGTTAAGCCAGAGTTTCCAGGTCTCCAGGGAGGGAGGGAGGGAGGGAAGGGAGGGAAAGGAAAAGAAGGAAGGCTAGCAAGGAAAGCCATGGTTGCCAGGTATCCGGGATGGGAGGGAGGGAAGGAGGGATGGAAGGGAAAGGAAAGTAAAATAAGGGAGTCTAGGAAGTTAAGCCAGGGTTTCCAGGTCTCCAGGTAGGGAGGGAGGGAGGGAAGGGAGGGAAAGGCAAAGAAGGAAGGCTAGCAAGAAAAGCCAGGGTTGCCAGGTCTCCAGGGAGGGAGGGAAGGAAGGGAAAGGAAAAGAAGGGAGTCTAGGAAGTTAAGCAAGGGTTTCAAGGTCTCCAGGGAGGGAGTGAAGGAAGGGAGTCTAGGAAGTTAAACCAGGGTTTCCAGGTCTCTAGGGAAATAGGGAGGGGAGGGAAAGGAAAAGAAGGAAATCTAGGAAGGAAAGCTAGGTTTTCCAGGTCTCCAGGGAGGAAGGGAGGGAAGGGAAAGAAAAGAGAAAGGCTAGGAAGGAAAGCCATGATTTCCAGGTCTACAGGGAAGGAGAGAGGGAAGGAAGGGAAAGGAAAAGAAGGAAAGCTTGTAAAGAAAGCCAGGGTTACCAGGTCTCCAGGGAGGGAGGGAGGGAACGAAGGGAAAGGAAAAGTGGGTAGTTTAGGCAGTTAAGCTAGGGTTTCCAGGTCTCCAGGGTGAGAGGGAGGGAGGGAAGGAAAGGAAAGGAAAGGAAGGGAGTCCAGGAAGTTAAGCCAGGATTTCCAGGTCTCCAGGGAGGGAGGGAGGGGAGGGAAAGGAAAAGAAGGCAGGCTAGCAAGAAAAGCAAGGGTTGCCAGGTCTCCAGGGAGGGAGGGAAGGAAGGGAAAGGAAAAGAAGAGAGTCTAGGAAGTTAAGCCAGGGCTTCCAGGTCTCCAGGGAGGGAGTGAAGGAAGGGAGTCTAGGAAGTTAAACCAGGGTTTCCAGGTCTCTAGGGAAATACGGAGGGAAGGGAAGGGAAAGAAAAAAAGAAAGGCTAGGAAGGAAAGCTAGGATTTCCAGGTCTACAGGGAAGATGAGAGGGAGGGAAGGGAAAGGAAAATAAAAGAAAGCTAGCAAGGAACGCCAGGTTTTCCAGGTCTCCAGGGAGAGAGTGAGGTGGGAGGGAAAGAAAAGAAAGGAAAAGAAGGAAGTTTAGGCAGTTAAGCCAGGGTTTCCAGGTCTTCAGGGAGGGAGGGAGGGAGGGAAGGGAAAGGAAAAGAAAGAAGGCTAGCAAGGAAAGCCAGGGTTTCCAGGTCTCCAGGGAGGGGGGAAGGGAAAGGAAAAGAAGGACGGCTAGCAAGGAAACCCAGGGTTGCCAGGTCTCCAGGGAGGGAGGGAAGGAATGGAAAGTAAAAGAATGGAGTCTAGGAAGTTAAGCCAGGGTTTCCAGGTCTCCAGGGAGGGAGGGAGGGAGAGAAGGGAAAGGAAAAGAAAGAAGGCTAGCAAGGAAAGCCAGGGTTGCTAGGTCTCCAGGGAGAGAGGGAAGGAAGGCAAGGAAAAGAAGGGAGTCTAGGAAGTTAATCCAGGTTTTCCAGGTCTCCAGGGAGGGAGTGAAGGAAGGGAGTCTAGGAAGTTAAACCAGGGTTTCCAGGTATCTAGGGACATAGGGAGGGAAGGGAGGGAAAGGAAAAGAAGGAAGTCTAGGAAGGGAAGCTAGGTTTTACAGGTCTCCAGGGAGGGAGGGAGGGGAGGGAAGGGAAAGAAAAAAGAAAGGCTAGGAAGGAAAGCTAGGTTTTACAGGTCTCCAGGGAGGGAGGGAGGGGAGGGAAGGGAAAGAAAAAAGAAAGGCTAGGAAGGAAATCCAGGATTTCCAGGTCTACAGGGAAGGAGAGAGGGAGGGGAGGGAAAGGAAAAGCAAGCAAGCTAGCAAGGAAAACCAGGTTTTCCAGGTCTTCAGGGAGAGAGGGAGGGACGGAGGGAGGGAGGGAAGGAAGGAAAAGAATGGAAAATGGAGTTTAGGCAGTTAAGCTAGGATTTCCAGGTCTCCAGGGAGGGAGGGAGGGAAAGAAAAGAAGGAAGGCTAACTAGTAAAGCCAGGGTTTCCAGATGTCCAGGGACAGAGGGATGGCAGGGAAAGGAAAAGAAGGGAGTCTAGGAAGTTAAGCCAGGATTTCCAGGTCTCCAGGGTGGGAGGGAGGGAGAGAAGGGAAAGGAAAAGAAAGAAGGCTAGCAAGGAAAGCCAGAGTTTCCCGTGGGCTGGAGGTTCCCCACCCCTGCATTAAAAAAAGAAATAAAAACTAACAAGTAAAGAGGGTGGAGTACAGACCTATAGAGTTGCCAGGTCCCCCTTCCAACCAGGGGGTGGGTGCGGGGGGACTTACCAGGACCAAAGAGAGGCCTAGGCCAGATGGAACTGATGTCACCGTGTTGCTGGCGACACCGGCGTAGGCGTCCTTTTGCTCCCAGTAAGTCCACCCGCTGGCCAGCTGATTGGCGGCTGGGGGAGGGGCCCCAGGGCGGGGTTTACCCTGCCTCTGGTGGGGGCCTGGCAACCCAAGTAGGAGATGTAAAGTCCGCCCTCAGAAAGCTTGGGGCAGGACCCCTCAGTGTGCTTCTGTAAATACTTCTTTGTAAATATGTATGTGTGTGTAAATGGTTTCTGTGATTGTTTTACCCTATAGTTTTTGTCTTGTTCCTCTTCTTCTTCTTCTTCTTTGAAGAAACTCAGGGCAAGTCCCCTCAGAGCACTTCTGTAAATACTACTTTGTAAATATGTATGTGCGTGTAAATGGTTTCTGTGATTCTTTTACCCCATAGTTTTTGTCTGGTTCCTCTTCTTCTTCTTCTTTGAAGAAACTCGGGCAGGAAGCCTCTATGCGCTTCTGTAAATACTTCTTTGTAATTATGTGTGTGTTTCTATGATTCTTTTGTCACCCGATATTTCTTTAAAAAACTGCTCCCCCCCAAAAAAAAAGAACACCAGACATAGACCCACACACAGAGACGTCAAAAAGAAATAAAAAATAACGAGCAAAGAGGGTGGAGTACAGACCTATAGACTTGCCAGGTCCCCCTTCCAACTGGGGGGGTGGGTGTGTGGGGGACTTACCCGGACCAAAGAGAGGCCTAGGCCAGATGGGACTGATGTCACCGTGTTGCAGGCGACACCAGCGTAGGTGTCCTTTTGCTCCTGGTAAGTCCACCCGCTGGCCAGCTGATTGGCGGCTGGGGGAGGGGCCCCGGGGCGCGGTTCACCCCGCCTCTGGTGGGGGCCTGGCAACCCAAGCAGGAGATGTAAACTCTGCCCTCAGAAAGCTTGGGGCAGGACCCCTCAGTGTGCTTCTGTAAATACTTCTTTGTAAATCGTTTCTGTGATTATTTTAGCCCATAGTTGTCACCTTTTTCCTCTCCTTTTTCTTCCTCCTCCTCCTCCTCTTTTCGATGTTGCTTTTGTTTTTGTCCTTGGGGGTTTTTTTTTGCATCTCCTTGCAAGCAGGTCACCCTGTGAAACCGCTCCCTCCCCTCCGCAGAATGACAGACCTTCCCCCCTTGAGAAAGAGATCCTAGTCCTCTTCCCCCACCCCACCCAGACTCCTGATGCAGCCACCCCAAAGAGTTGTTGGAGCCCCCAGGAGAGCCCCCCCTCCAAAGGAAGGAGCAGCAGGCTGGAGGAACAGAATGGGGGAGGCTGTGGAGGAACGCTTGAGCGGGAGCCAAGAGTCTCGCACCGAAGGTGCTGGGTGGCTTGAAGCCCTTATCTCAGGGAGATGCTCAAGAGACTCGTCCCACCCTTTTTACTCCCTGGGAGATTTCTGTTCTCTGTGTTGTGGGGATTGGGGCCCTTCCTGGCCCTTTTCTTTCTTTGTATCTGTCAGATGTGGGTGTCTGGGACCAGCTGCCAGAGGAGAGCAACGAGACGGGCCAGCAGGCACCTCCGTGGCCGGCCGAGGATCTCACCAGCTCCATCGTTGACCAGGTACCCCCCAGGGCCAAAGGGTCTCCTTCCCTTCCTCCCTCGCCCCTCCCTTTCCCTGCTGGGTCTTGCAGGGCTAGCCAGCAGACAAGGAAACCTCTCTTGGCCAAGTGGCTGTCTGGTTCCTCGGATGACATCTGCGAGGAGAGTTGCCAGAACAGGGGTGGGGAACCTTTTTCTCTCCAAGGGCCATTTGGATATTTATAACATCATTTGCAGGCCACACAAAATTATCACCTTAAAAATTAGCCGTCCAAGCCCCAAGCAGGCAACTGCCCCAGATGGTACCACCACCCTGCGTGGACAAGCAGGCAGGCATCCAACCAGTGGTGCACTCGCCCACCTGGAGGCACAGGATGGTCTGTTGAACCAGCTGGGCATAGCCGTACAGCTGCATGCCAGAGTTGGTCCTGCTCTTCATGGTTGGGGCCGGATTCTACAGCCGGCTCCTGCTACCTCCGCCTGCAGGGATTAAATGAGGACACACTGGCTGAGAACTTGCAACACCCCACCCCCTGTGCATTCTGGCCCTGCCCCCTTTAACCCCTCTAGTGTCGCCACTTCCACCCCCAGCCCTCTTGTAGTAGAGAGGGAATACGTTTCTCCATGGCCCGGGTGGGAAATGGTCAACACAGTTTCATGGGCGGTCCCAGCAGCTCCATAGCTAACGATTCTTCTGCAAGGGGGGGAAAGGTTCCTTTTCTTGGCAAAACAAACTCACATCCGCCTTGAGCAGAGGCTATTCCTGTCCGCGGGAGGGGGCAGATCACCAGTCTTAGATCCTTCTGACCTAGAGATCTGCCAGGACCCACAAAGGGCCAGACCAAATGATTTCATGGGCCTTCAACGGCCCCCGGGCCTGACGTTCCCCACCTTTGGGCTAGAAGGAAAGGCCAAGCGGAGGGGGAAGAACAGCAAGCCACAGGAGCCAAAGTACCCCCCCCAGCCCCGCCTCGGGTGACTGGGTGCCAGGCTCAGCCAAGTGCTTAGGCAACACTGCCCTCTGGCACTCAGCATGCCCAGTGCCTCAAGGGAAGGGGGGATGGGCCACCCTTTCGACACGCTGCTTGTCGAGGGTTTTTCTCTCAGTGCTGAGGGGTCGCACCCCCTCCGGGCAAGAGAGATCCTCTCCTGCCTTCCTGGATTCCCACCAGCACTGCTTGGCAGGCCTCAGCTGAGACACAGGGGCTTCCGAGGGATTTCCCCCCCCCGTCTTTCCTGCCCGGGGCCGAGGGAGGGACGGCCCCTTCCCACAGAGGGAAGGGCTTGGGTTCAAGAGGCCTGGCTTGAAATCCTGGAGCCAAGGAGGTCTTGGCCAACCCCTTTCACCAAGAGCTCTGTGAGAGAGGGAGGCACAACAGCCGCCTTGAAGCTTCGAGCACCTTAAAGATGGGGGCAAGGGGGGTTGCTTTGACATTGGTCGGTGTGGGTCAGGACCCCGGTTGTCAGGCGGGGGAAGCGGGCATCATCAAGGTGCACGTTGTGTGTGCCTGTTGATTTATTTATTTCGTTTTTATGCCTCTTTCCTTCTGCGAAGAGCTGGAAGTGGTTTTCCAGGATGAAGAGTGACAGCAATTGAGATGGGTGTTTGGTGCCTCCCGAAAGACTAGGGTACCGACAGGGACCCCAGAGATGGTTAGAGGATGAAATGAGGAAACCCCCGTTGGTCATCCTGCATTTCTCGAAGCGAGAGAGGAGACTGATGTTGTGCATTGACAAAGAGGAAACCCCAGCCCTTCCTCTCCTTTCCTGACAGGGATCGCCCTCTGAAGAGGACAGCCATGCCTCGGACCACCCTTGGACTTCTGAGGAAGGGGCGAAAGGCCTGAAGGGAGGCGGCCTTCCCAATTCCCTGCAGCCGCAGAATCCTGAACACCTAGAGGTGAGTGAAGGAGGGGCACATCCCCCACTCCTGAACCCCCCCCCCGACCAGGAATGGGCCAAGTGGATGATCTCTGGTGCATGGTGGAGAGGGCTTCCCACTGTGACTATGCGCCAGAAGAAAGCCGGCCGGCCAGGGGATGGGGCTTCTTAAGGTAGGAGCCCTGTTAGCAGCAAAGAGGGAATCTCATGGGGCCTGTGGTGTCTCTGTGTGGGCTAGGATGTAGTTTGGGAAGGGGACACATTTGTCCAGGAGCCGGCCTGTCTGTGTTGCACCTTTGCAAAGAGGGAGCCATGGGAACCTGTTTCAGAGAACCTGCTCCCCTGTTCCCTCTCTGGCCTCTTCTTTCCTCCGTTGGGCTCGGGAGCATCTTCCATTCGCTGGACTTGCTACACCGGCTTTGTGGCTTCCCTGGTGAGGCCAGTGGGGCCCCCTCCCTTGCCAAGGCAGGAGTCCAGAGCAGTACTGTAGCCTCAGGGGGGTCTGAGCCATAGAGTCCTGGGGGACAGTGGATAGAACTGAGGGAGGCTGGATGCTGGGGGGACGCTTCCCTTCACCTGTCTATGTTCAACTCTGGGAGCCGTTTCTCTCTCTCTCTCTCTCTCTCTCTCTCTCTCTCTCTCTCTCTCTCTCTCTCTCTCTCTCTCGCTCTCTCTGCTCCTTCCTGCCTTGGAACACCCACCCCCAACCCTCACTTTCCTGTCTCTGCAGAGAGGCCGTGGGGCTCTTCCGGGAAGCCTCACAGATGCAGCAGAACAGCTGGAGACCCCCAGAGCAGCTGGCCGCCACGTCCCACCACATCGAAGCATGTTCCAGAGGGCCCAGTCTGTGTCGGGCCGGAGTGACCCCTGTGGAGAGGCTGATCCACCAGACTTTCTCACCTTGGGGGCAGGCATTTGGACGGACAACCCTCTGGTCCTCTCCTTCCCCCATCCCAACCATAGTATCCCAGAGCGACGCGAGCATGAACTTTCACCCTCCACCTCGGCAAGAGCAAGACAACCTTCCTCTCCTTCGGGAGGATCAACTTCCTCTCCCCCATGCCACGTCTGGCAAGAGCAGCCAACTGGCCTTGAACCTTCTGGATTTGCGGTCTTTGAGGGAAAGAACTCCCTTGTGAGGATCGGTCCTCCGAGATGTCTTCTGTTCCCGGGGCCATCAGACACAATAGCAAGCTGCTCCTCTCGGTCTGTGCTTGCAACGGCCGACCATTCGAAACTCCTCTGGGAACAATAACAAATGGAGAACAACACAGGCCGGAACCCAAGAACAGAGGCACCAGTGCCAAAATGCAACGAACCGAACGATGTACCTGAAAGGAGAACCCAAAACCAACAGTCATCGTGGAAAGGTGATACATAGATATTTTTCTCAGTGGACGATGACATTTAGAATACGTCTTAAAAGCAGAGAAGCCCTACAACTACGCAGCTTCCATATAAACTGAGGGATTTTTTTCCAGACCAGCCTGCCTTCTGGACAGTTGGAAGCTCAGTGAATGGGAGAGAAGGAAAGGGGAGACGATCTTTGGGGGACCGAAAGTTGTACATGAGATGAAGACAGAGATTGGTCAATGGGGTGGGGGGTTTAGAGGATGCCACGGAGGAAAATCCACAGAGACAGGAAAGACTCAGAGAGGCGCTGGAAAAGGAGGGCGGTTGGCCAGAGTTGGCGGAAGCAGGAGCCAAACAGCACTGAGGATGCCTCCTAGGTGTAGCATTGGGGGGGGGGACACCTTCAATTGGCAAGGGAGACACACGCCCACCCTTTATTTCAGAGTGGGCGCAAGCTGGTCGCCTGTTTGGGGGCCGAGTAGGAATTTCACCCCTCCGGCAGATTGACGCTACGCTGGAAGGGGTTTTTGCCTACTCTGCTCTGAAAAGGGGTCTAAGGCAACGGGCAACAATCATGCCTGGGCAATAGTCTTCCATGTTGGCAGTAGCAGTCTGGGTCTCGACTCTCAAGAGGGATCACCCAGAGCTCGGGGGGGGGGGGCGCCAAATGGCCAGTTCCCATGGAGGGGAAGGGACGTGGGCTTTTTGCATGCAGGCCCCTCCCAAGAAACCCTTGGGCATCCTTGGCAGCCCCTTTGGGGCTACCAGAGGTTTCCCTGCCACAATTCCGTGTCCCTCCCAACTGAGAAAGAGCAGCACCCCAGGGCACCTTGAATTAATTAATCGATCTATTAATTAATTCATTATCTGTCTGGCATCTTGTAAAGGAAAAGGGGATGGGGTTTTTTTTCTGTGTGCATACGATTGCCCTCTTCTGTGCAAATGGCTCCTCCAATATACATCTCTGTGCATGTTTTGTTGTGGTATGTTTGGGGACAATGTTTGAAATGAGAAGCTGCCAAAATAAATGTTTCACTTTATAAATGTTTCACTTTCTAGAGCGTCAGCCTCCTCATTCCTGCATTTCAACCACTGCATCCCCTCCCCAACAGGCAGACCCTTCCCCCTTTAGAACCCAGACCGCTCTGGGGAAGAAGCAGAGAAGAGCTCTTGCTGGACTCTCCATCCTGGCAGACACCCTCTCTCTTGGCCAGGCGGAGCTCAGCATCTGCTCGGAAGGACTGCTGACAGAACAGTGATGTACCTGCCCGGCCAGTGACCCCTACTCCATGGCCAGAAGTTGGCCAAGATGCCCTCCCTCTCATAAACTGCCTAAGGTCACAGAATCAGCATTGCTTACAGATGGCCATCTAGCCTCTGCTTCAAAACCTCCAGGGAAGGAGAGCTTACCACCTCCCAAGGAAGCCTGTTCCACTGAGGAACCGCTCTAACTGTTAGAAAGTTCTTCCTAATGTCTTGACGGAAACTCTTTTGATTTAATTTCAACCCTTTGGTTCTGGTCCGACCTTCTGGGGCAACAGAAAACAACTTGGCACCATTCTTTTTAGATTTAGATGTAGATGTAGACAAGTTGGGACGTGCCCAGAGGAGGGCAACAAAGATGGCGAGGGGTCTAGAGACCAAGTCTTGTGAGGAAAGGTTGAAGGAGCTGGGTATGTTTAGCCTGAAGAGGAGAAGACTGAGAGGGGATATGATAACCATCTTCAAGTCCTTGAAGGGCTGTCATAGAGAGGATGGTACCGAGTTGTTTTCTGTTGCCCCAGGAGGTCGGACCAGAACCAATGGGCTGAAATTAGATCAGAACAAAATATTGTCCAAGGCTTTCACAGTCAGAGTTCATCAGTTCTTGTAGGTTATCCGGGCTGTGTGACCGTGGTCTTAGTATTTTCTTTCCTGACGTTTCGCCAGCAGCAGTGGCAGGCTTCTTCAGAGGAGTAACACTTCAGAGGAGTTACTCCTTCAGAGTTACTCCTCTGAAGATGCCTGCCACAGCTGCTGGCGAAACATCAGGAAAGAAAATACCAAGACCATGGTCACACAGCCCAGATAACCTACAAGAACTGATAAATCAGAACATTTTCTGTCTTGACATTAGGAAGAATTTTCTAACAGTTAGAGCGGTTCCTCGGTGGAACAGGCTTCCTTGGGAGGTGGTAAGCTTGCCTTCCCTGGAGGTTTTTAAGAAGAGGTTAGATGGCCATTTGTAAGCAATGCTGATTCTGTGACCTTAGGCAGATGATGAGAGGAAGGGCATCTTGGCCATCATCTGGGGGTGTGGGGGGGGGGAAGTAGTTGTGAATGTCCTGCATTGTGCAGGGGGTTGGACTAGATGACCCTGGTGGTCCCTTCCAACTCTATGATTCTATGATTTCTTCTCCAGACCCCCCACCATTTTGTTGCCCTCCTGTGGTCACGTTCCAGCTTGTCTACATCCTTCTTAAATTGTGGTGCCCCAAACTGAGCACAGTACTCTAGGTGAGGTCTAAGAATAACTGTGCTGTCCTTAAGGGTCAGTGGGCATTTTCCACATTGGATGGTTCTATTGTTCTATCCTGGGAAGAAAGTGCCATTAAGTCCCAGCTCACTTTCGGCGACCCTGTGAAGTGTTTTCACGGCAAAGGTGCTTTGCCGTCGCCTACCTCTGCGTAGCAACCCTGGAACTCCTTGGTAGTCTCCCATCCAAGTTCCCACCAGGGCCAGGGTTGCCAGCCTCCAGGTACTAGCTGGAGATCGCCTGCTATTACAGCAGATCTCCCTCCGATAGAGAGGGCTTTGGCCATTGGACTCTATGGCATTGAAATCCCTCCCCAAACCCTGCCCTCCTCAGGCTCCGCCCCAAAAACCTCCCGCCAGTGGCAAAGAGGGACCTGGCATCCCCAACCAGGGCCAGTCCTGCTTGGCTTCTGAGATCTGGCAAGATCGGGCTAGCCTGGCCCATACCGGTCAGGGCTTGGTTCGAGTCCGCATCCTATACATTTGCACCGAATCTCAATTCAGTCACAGCCCTGTGAGAAGGACTTTCTGAATTGTAATTCCATGTAAGGGTTAGTATTCCCTAAAAAAAAAGAAGAAGAAGAAATTTGGTAGGTCTCACAATTACAGCTTCCGGGGATCTGGTTTTGTCACACTGCTTTCAATGAGTCGTCACCAGATTTTTTACATGCCCCACAGAGAGTCCGGGGCACAGAAGACCGGGGTCAAGAAGGCAGGTCCCAAGCCCACCTCTGAGATTATTTCAAGGTGTGGACGCAAGAGGGAGCCATTTTCAAAAACTGTTTTAAGTTACACATTTTGTACAAACAACAACAACTACAACACTGTTTCAAGTTCTTGGTCCCGGTGGGATCTGTGCCACTCCCAACCTCCATGCATTGATTTGAAGCCTGCAATAGGGCCCTCTGGGCATATACTCCTGGGATCCCTTCCCTTCCCTCCCCGAACCCCACCCTCCTCAGGTCCCACCCCCAAATCTCCAGGAATTTCCCAATCTGCAGTTAGCAAACCTTTCAGGGAAATGGCAGAGAGATGTGAGACACATGGTCCTTTTCCTGAGGGTAGGGATGCCAGCCTCCAGGTGGGACCTGGAGGCTGGCATCCCCCAGAATTAAAGCTATTCTCCAGACTAAAGAGGTCAGTTCCCCTGGAGAAAATGGATGCTTTGGAGGGGGTGGACTCTATGGCTAGGGTTGCCAGCCTCCAGGTACTAGCTGGAGATCTCCTGCTATTACAACTGATCTCCAGCCAATAGAGATCAGTTCCCCTGGAGAAAATGGCCGCTTTAGCAATTGGACTCTATGGCATTGAAGTCCCTCCTCTCCTCAAACCCCTCCCTCCTCAGGCTCCGCCCACAAAACCTCCCACCGGTGGCAAAGCGGCACCTGGCAACCCGATCTATGGCCCTGTACTCCAGAGAGGTCCCAGTCCTCCCCAGTCTCCATCCCCAAAGCTCCAGGAGTTTCCCACCCTGGATCTGGCAGCCTTATCTGTGAGCCAAGAATGGAAACAGAGAGGGGGAGAGAGGAAAGGGTGGGGAGCAAAATCAGCACAAAGGCTCTTCCCTATCATCCCCAAATCAAATCCTCACCATAAGAAAGGAGAACAGAAAAACCGCCCTGAGGCACAAGACCCAGGCCCATCCTGTCGCCTCTGGAAAAGCCGGGGAAAGCCGGGCAAGAAGACGCAACAGACCTTCCTCACAGAGGCCTCCCAGCCGCCGGCATCAGCAGCAAACTGCCTCTGAGAATGGAGGTTCCACTGAAGCATGGCCATCGACTTTCCTCCTCCACCGAGTTCTTTTCCAATGTCCTTTAAGCTCCAACCATTTCCATGTCTTCTGGCAGCTGACCGAATAAATGGTATGTCACGTGAACCAGGTTGTCTTTGTCTCTGTTCAATATGTCCCCAGCTTTCATTTGTTTTTATGTATTGAATTCATGGAGATCCCGCCTTTCTGCCCGATGGGGTCCCAAAGGGGCTGACTTCATTCTCCCACCGGGAGGCAGGCAACCCTCCCCTGGTAATCTCCCAGAATTACAATGGATCTCCAGGCCTCCGAGATCAGCTCCGCTGGAGAAAACAGCTGCTGTGGAGGGGGAAGTCTATGGGATGGCACCCCACTGAGGTCCAAACCCTACCCTCCCCAGGCTCCACCCCAAAATCTCCAGGGATTTCCCCATCTGGAGTTCGAAGCCCTACAGAGAGGGAAGCCCTTCTCTTCCCTCCGGAGACACAAAGGTCTCTGGAGGAGAAACCACCCTGCATGCTCAGAGGAACTTCAGGAACTGAAAACGTTCCCATTATTATATACCTCCGATTCAGATGCATGTGTCTGGGCTGGCACACGGCATGCCATCATCATGTGGCTCTTGTGGCGGATGGGAAACGTGGCTCTCTGATTCCTGAGTTGCCACCAACAGGAGGCCATTCTTAACCCCAGTTCGCTCCCATTCAAGCATTAGGCGTTGAGATCTGTTTTCCTCCCGTTTTGTGGGTTACCAAAGCAACATCGGAAGGGATGGATTCTTGAGCAGAGAACAAATCCAGAACACCCTTGTGATGTCAGCTCACAAACCGAGCCTGCCTTGTTAGTTGGGAGCCCAACCCAAGTTGGACGGTGGGTCAACCGGCGCTTGGGCTAGCATCCCATCTGATGCCAGGAAAAGCTAGATCATTTATTGAATGATCAACGATACCATCTACCGTTACTACTGTTCTGCATCATTATAATGTAGTACTGTCACTATAGCACAACCCTAGTATTATATCTATAGCTCAGAGTCCTGAGTCATGGCTGAGGAAATGGTATGAAAGATTTTCTCTCCCTTTCTACAGGTTGGGAGGCTTGTGGGGGCACACAGAGAAATGCCACTGGCATAGAGGAAAAGCTAGAGAGATTGGGCGGGCCAAAGGGGGGAAATCTAAAACGGGTGGTAAAAATATTGTTATAAATCGGTTCTATCATGTTAGATATTTTCGGAGGGTAGCCGTGTTCTCTTGGTCTGCTTTTCTACTGCAGACCATCATGTCAGATCTGTGACAATAAATGTCACAGTAAAAGTATATTAAAAGAGATGGCAGTTTGTTGGCCTTGAAGGGTCTTCAGTGGTCGGAGGCAGGTCACCTCCTCTTGCACAACCATAAAGTCGGTCCCGGTCCTGTTTTTCCCTCCAAGCTGTCCTCTGATGTGTACAGACTGGTTTTTGCACTGGATTCCCCACCTCCAAAACAAAACGGCCTCCGCTTCTGGACTTCCCAAAAGCTCTTTCCCCTGATCCAAGAAGCTCTGCTGCTATCCGGGGAGGGGGGGACAATATTTTTAATCAGAAAACTGCCCCCCAACGACCCTTCCTTCAGCACCAGGCCCTCATCAGTTGACCACACGGCTTTTCCCGTTTTGCATTTCCTCCATTTTCCTGAAGCTTAACGTTGGCGATTCTGAGGACATCTTTAGAGAAAGATTCTGGAAAGGTGCAAAAGGTTTCTGGGGGGGGGGGTGGTAGGGCTGCCAGCTCCAGGTTGGGAAATACCTGGAGATTTTGGGGGAGGAGCCTGAGGAGGGCAGGGTTTAGAGAGGGGAGGGACTTCAATGCCATAGAGACCAATGGCCAAAGAGGCCATTTTCTCCAGGTGAACTGATCTCTATCGGCTGGAGATCAGTTGTAGTAGCAGGAGATCTCCAGCTAGTATCTGGAGGTTTAACTATTAAGGGCGTGTTGCATATAATAACTGGCTAAATCTCCTGTTATCACACAGTATTTCAAAGCCACAAAAATTCCTTTTGTTATTTTTATTAATTTTTTTCTTATGCTTACATAGACAAGTACTTCCAGTTCACAGAATCATCATTATAAACAAAGAAACCTTGTAATATTACAACTAACACAAGCTTATCCAATAACTATAAAGAGACAGGATCGAATTACTGTTCATCAGAGTCACACAAGTCTCTACAGCAACACATTCACTTGCTGCGATCCTCTGTGTTGTATAAGCACTGGGCTCCTCCGTAGTCAGCTGATGGTGGCTGACCAATAATGTCTCTTCCTCTCTTTCTCGAGGCTGTATCATTGTCCATGTGCAGCAAGCACCGTGGTAAAAATCACAGCCAGAAGTTATGTCAACAATATGACAAGCCACCAGTTTAAGCTTTGTTTCGCTGGTGATTGCTTCATCAGATTAATAATTTTTACATCTAAAACACAACATTACAATTATACAACATCAATGTTATGAAAATATTTCTAAACATTAAAATTTAATTTCATATTATAATTCCTTATTAATCTTACCCGACCACCATTTTGTGGTTCACACATCCAAATCTGTCAGCCTTGTAGGCACCTATAACTGCTAACAAGCATATACCTTATTATAAGGATCACAGAGTAAGTACCAGGTGCTTACATTCAGTTTTTTCAATATCAGGTAAGTATTCTGAAAAACTTATCACTCTTACTATATAAACTTATCACTCTTACTATACTTATCACTCTTACTATATAAACATTTATACAATCCTAGTGTTTTTATGCAATACAGTTAATGTTTGACATGTTTTTTTAATTGTTTCTTTTTATACAAATTTCTAATATGCATTTCTTATTCTGCATACATTGTTTATATGTCATATTTTTTCCATTCCATTCCATTGATATGTTTTTTTCTCAGACACAGCAATTACCCATAATCTATACCAAATTATAAAGCAGATAAGGTCTAGAGAAGACCTATGACCACTAACAAGCCTATACCTTATTATAAGGATCACAGAGGATCGCAGAGTAAGCATCAAGTGCCTACATTCAGTTTTTCAATATCAGGTAAGTATTCTGAAAAAACATATCACTCTTACTATAAAGGGCTCCTAATAATTTATACAATCCTAGTGTTCTTGTGCAATACAGCTAATGTTTGGTATCTTTTATTTCAGATACAGCAATAACTCATGATCTATTCCAAATTATAAAAAACAGGTAAGGTCCAGGGAAGAGTTTAATCCAAAAGGGTGAACCGAGTTGAACATATGGATAAAGGCAGCCACGCCCACCCCCTCCATCACGCCTGGATCCAGCCTCCGTGGGAACCTTCAGCCTTGCGTCTCAAGTAGTATTCTTTCCAGGGAAGCACTTGGGGAAGAGGATGGGGAGGAATTGTTAGGGTCGAGTTTCCCAGAGGGACATCCATCCACAGAATTCAGCTCCAAGCCGGTGAATTTGCCTCCCCTACTGGAATGGTGAGCTTTGTGGCTGGGTTTCCCTTGCCTCTGTTATGCTCACAATAGCCCTGTGAGGGAGGTCGGGGGGGGGGGGAAGTAGCTGGGTTTCCCTTCCCTCTGTTATGCTCACAATAGCCCTGTGAGGGAGGTCGGGGGGGGGGAAAGCAGCTGGGTTTCTTTTGCCTCTGTTATGCTCACAATAGCCCTGTGAGGGAGGTCGGGGGGGGGGGGAAGTAGCTGGGTTTCCCTTCCCTCTGTTATGCTCACAATAGCCCTGTGAGGGAGGTCGGGGGGGGGGGAAGCAGCTGGGTTTCTTTTGCCTCTGTTATGCTCACAATAGCCCTGTGAGGGAGGTCGGGGGGGGGGAAGGAGCTGGGTTTCCCTTGCCTCTGTTATGCTCACAATAGCCCTGTGAGGGAGGTCAGCAAGGGGGGGGAAGCAGCCGGGTTTCTCTTTCCTCTGTAATGCTCACAATAGCCCTATGAGGGAGGTCAGCAAGGGGGGGGAAGGAGCTGGGTTTCCCTTGCCTCTGTAATGCTCACAATAGCCCTGTGAGGGAGGTCAGTGTGGGGAGGGAAGGAGCTGGGTTTCCCTTGCCTCTGTTATGCTCACAATAGCCCTGTGAGGGAGGTCAGGGGGGGGAGCAAGCGGCTGGGTTTCCTTTCCTCTGTTATGCTCACAATAGCCCTGTGAGGGAGGTCAGGGGGGAAGCAGGTGGGTTTCCCTTGCTTCTGTTATGCTCACAATAGCCCTGTGAGGGAGGTCAGCGGGGGGGGGGGAAGCAGCCGGGTTTACCTTGCCTCTGCTTTGCTCACAATAGCCCTGTGAGGGAGGTGGGGGGGGGAAGCAGCTGGGTTTCCCTTGCCTCTGTTATGCTCACAATAGCCCTGTGAGGGAGGTCGGGGGGGGGGAAAGCAGCTGGGTTTCTTTTGCCTCTGTTATGCTCACAATAGCCCTGTGAGGGAGGTCAGCGAGGGGGTGGGGGGAGCAAGGGGCTGGGTGTGTATAACAGAGCAAATGTGGAATTAGAGGGATGGGGTAGGCATTAGTTTGGGTGACCGCATTACGTCTACGGAAGTCTATGCATAAGCGCAGGTCACCCGTCTTTTTCCCAGAGTAGTATTGGAAAACCTTTTCTAATAGAGATAAGAGGCAAGCATCAGATATGGTTACATATCTGTGCAAGGACAATGGTGTGGTTGCAACTCACACCTCAATGTGGAATACAATTTCCCTCAAAATATGCTGACTCAGGGGGTGAGGGGTGCACAGCACACCTTAGAAATGCTGATGCATGAAGAATAATCAGATTGTCTACATTATCAGATTGTAGAAGGGGCAACAACACATACTGCAGATGTGTTGATAACATAGATCTGAAGAGTATATAAGGCAGAGCAGAATAGCCAGTACTTCAGAGTGTTATTGCTGGGCAGACTGCAGCTGGACAGACTTAGCATCTCTCCATCTCAGAGGCCTGATATGTAAAACATTGAGACTCTGATCCCTGCGTGGACAGACGTTCTCTGAGGTATCTTGAAGTATCAAGATCTGGATATTTCAACATATAGTATTCACTTAACGGCCCGAACCGCGACAGCTTGTCTATGGGACCCCCTCGAAAATTACTGCTGTCCATCTGGGCAAACTGTATGGGTTGGGGTAAGCGCACGGCTTCCACCTTTAAAGCCTTAAAAGTCTCTTTGTTAATTAAGGTTCGTGCACATCCCGAGTCTATCAAAGCTTTCACCGTCACTTGGGGACCCCCTCTAAAATCCTGTAATACCACATCTAGGTACACCGTATCCCCCATGTCGCTCACCATCTGGGGAGCTCTCCACTTCTCGACTGAAGCGGTCTGCTGTGGAGCTCTGACTACAGCAGACCCGGTTTGTTTTTTGCCTGGCGAGTGCTGTCGGAGGCTGCAGTGTTGTCGGGTCACAACAATGCACACAAGATGCGGGTCACAAGATGCAGGTCCTCTGTACCTAGACATATCTGCAAGAATAGGGGAAAATGATCACCCTCTAAAGAGGGCAGAACTGTAAATTTTCCTACCTGAGGAAACCAGGCTTTACAGACTAACACAGGATCAATTGTGCTACTCCTAGTCCCTGCCATAAAGGTATACTCTCCTGGGATGTCATCCCCGTTTGAGCCTTTCAAAATATATAACCCCAATCTATAAGCAAATTTAAAGAAGCAAGCCCCAGTGAAATTTGCGTACTGATCTTTAAAGACCCTGGGGTGGTGTGGGTATTCTTGACCCTCATCAGAAGCACTGAAGGTCATCTTGTATTTGGTCATTAGGACCTAAGTGTGCATTTAAATCACCTACCAGCATGAATGAGGCCTGTGAGTGGTCAAAAATTAATTCTCTTACATAGTGTTCCAAAAGCCGCCAGTTTTCCTCTAGCTCTACCTTTATGCTTACAGGCGGTATATAAACATTTACCCTTCTCCCAGGTTACACAGGGCTGTCACATAGAGGAGGGTGCCGAGTTGTTTTCTGTTGCCCCACAAGGTCGGACCAGAACCCACAGGTTGAAATTAGACCCAAAGAGTTTCCATCTAGACATTAGGAAGAATTTTCTAACACTTAGAGCGGTTCCTCAGTGGAACAGGCTTCCTCGGGAGGTGGTGAGCGCTCCTTCCCTGGAGGTTTTTATGCAGAGGCTAGAGGGCCATCTGTCAGCAATGCTGATTCTATGACCTTAGGCAGATGAGGAGAGGGAGGGCATCTTGGCCATCTTCTGAGCATGGAGTAGGGGTGTGGCGGGGGGGAGGTAGTTGTGAATTTCCTGCATTGTGCAAGGGGTTGGACTTGATGACCCTGGTGGCCCCTTCCAACTCTATGATTCTATGAATAAGGCTACCTGCAGGCTGACTCATCTGGGCTAGAAATCACAGTGGTTAAGGCCTGGCATAGATCTTCAGGTGGTGGCTGGAGATCTCCTCTCTCCAAACCTCACTCTCCTCAGGCTCCACCCCCAAAATCTCCAGGTATTTCCTAACCTGCAGCTGGCAACCCTAGTTCTCCATCTCACCAGACTCAGCACCCATCACACCTGATGGAAGGGCTGGTTTTGATTAGCAAACTGGGGGTGGGGGTTTGAAGTGATAATTTCCTTCTCTCCTCCCTGTACAGCCCCAAACAGAACAAGGTCCCATGACTTGCAATTTACCATTTAAAGACTAGCAAGAGATCCTTGATATTTGTCACGTCTGTTCTGACCCTCTGTGAAATTCTGTGGTCTCCGTGGTTTTTGTTTTGTTTGTTTGTTTGTTTTTTAAGGGGAGAAACAAGATAAAAGGAAATATTGTGGCATATTTTTGAGTCTCCTGTGGAGTTCTGTATAAAACTAAGCTCCAGGCACAGCCGGCGGAAAGAGATGAGCTTTTGACAGGCTGCCATTGTCCGCATTAGATGTAGGACTGAAAGACTATTTGGATTAAGACATGACAAAGGATCTGATCGCCAGAGTAATTTCTAAACTTAAAAGTTAACAAGCCTCCTGAAGAAATGAAGGGGATTGGCAGAATTCCATAAAGCTTGGATAACGGGATGTCACTTCATATGAAGTTGGAGATTTATAGTGGAGCTTCTCTCTTGCTCAGAGAAAAGCTTCTACACTGCTTATATCAGCAAGCAAAAGAACAGATTTAAGGCTACAACTAAATAGTAACAGACAAATTATCTTAATACTGAGACCCATTTTCAACCCCCCGTGATTCATGTGTGACCAAAGTAGGCATTAAAATCAATGCTTTGTGATAATTGGTTCTCGTAGGTTATCCAGGCTGTGTAACCGTGGTCTTGGTATTTTCTTTCCTGATGTTTTGCCAGCAGCTGTGGCAGGCATCTTCAGAGACACTGTCCTTCAGTGTGACTCCTCTGAAGATGCCTGCCACAACTGCTGGCGAAACATCAGGAAAGAAAATACCAAGACCGCGGTTACACAGCCCGGATAACCTACGAGAACCAATGAACTCTGACCGTGAAAGCCTTCGACAATGCTTTGTGATAATGTTGGAATATGTATGGACCTTTTCTAGCATAGAGTTTCTAAAAAAATCCTCACACATTGGAAAGTCAATTAAAACAGTGTATTGTAGAGACACTGTCCTTCAGTGTTGACTCATCCGAAGATGCCTGCCATAGCTGCTGGCGAAACGTCAGGAAAGAAAATACCAAGACCATGGTCACACAGCCCGGATAACCTACAAGAACCAATGAACTCTGACCATGAAAGCCTTCGACAATATAGTGTATTGTAATTTATGTTATGCCAATAAAGGTATTGAAATTTGAAATTTGTATTGTAATTTATTTGTGTGATAGTGGAGATTCATTACATTTCCTCAGGATTTCTACCTGGCTCTCAGTTTGTCTGTGCAGACCTACTCAATCAGGGTTAAGAGGGAATCCTGGCGGCTTCTATTTGAATCTCTCCATTTTAATTTCCCAATTAGTTTTTATTTTGGTTGATGTGAGGGGCTGCAGAGAGAGGGGGGAATTGGCAAAAATCTCCCTTTCCCTCTTCTGTAAATGGAGCAGAGTGTGAGCAGAAGAGGAAGTTAGGATCCAAGTATAAATGGTATCAACATGTGACAAAAGAAAACGAACGAACAAATAGACAGCCAGTCTTGTGTAGTGGTTAGAGCCGTGTTGGTGAACCTATGGCACGTGTGCCGACTCCGGCACGTGTAGCCCTCTCTGCCGGCACGTGCGGGTGGGCTCCAAAAGGCCTCCCGGGTCGTCTGTGCCCCTCCCTCTCTCTCAGCTGAGCTGCAGCCGCGGCTCAGCTGTTCCTCCTAGCCGCAGGCCTTTCCGGCTCTGCCCCGCCCGTCTCCACCTCGGCGCCACTTCATTGTAAATCCGGTGGCGTGGGAGGCGACTCCGTGCCAGCGGCTCCGGCGCCGAGGCACGCAAAGGGAGAGGAGGAGGAGGAGGAGAAGGGGGGACGGGCAGAGCAGCTCCGACCAGCAGGGAGAGTCGCGAAAAAGTCACCAGCCCCCTCCTCCCAGCCCCCCTCGCTGAGCGCTCCCTGACTAAGCACTACGAAGGGCAGTTTTAAGTCTTAATCCAGAAGATTATGTCAGCATTATCATTATTTTTTTAAAAAAATACATATTTTGTTTTATTTCAAGGCGCTGTAATTTTTTTTTAATTTTTTTTTTGTGCAGAATGATAACTAAACTGTGAGACCAAAGATACATTATAGGAGTACTTCAGCGTAGTTACATCCTTGTAATACTGCAGGGTATACTTTTATCTTCTATATTATCATAATAACAGTGACTGAACAGAAAACTTTAATTTTTTAATAAGTAACACAAGGCAAGTCTGTTATGGATTCAGTTCTAAAACCATCGTGTAACAGCAGAAACAGACAAGAAATAGACAAAATACAGAGGATTTGCCACTCTGTAGATGCACGTTTTACCCACCCAAACTCTCAAAACTCAACAATAACCCTCCCTGCAGAGTTTTGAGAATTCGGATGGGGAAAACGTGCATCTGGAGAGCTACAAATCCCAGGCAAAGCCTCCCGTGCAGAAATGGCCAGAGCAGCCAGCTTGCCCCGCTGCCGCCCTCAACCCTTTGGCCAGCAACGCGCAACTTGCACAAAGTTTCTGGGCTCGGGAATTGAAGGCAGCCCCTCCACCCTCCTGGGGCGAGCAAGACGGGCTTCGCTTCTGCCCTCACTCCCGCTCCAGACTCCACAGGAAACTCAGCTTTCCCTTCTGCACTTTTTGGCACCAGGCAGCCAAAATAACGGGATCCCTCCCCCGGTGCCTGGACCTTCCTGTCTGGGTGCCAGGTGTGCCTCTCGCTCGGTTTCTCTCCCCCCAGGCACACAGCAGCTCCCAGGGTCACACCTGCAGGGGGGGAGAATGGCTCCCAATGCTCCCCTCCCCAGAGCCGATCTGCACCCCACACTCTCCCCAAGGAGGGGGGAAGGAGCAACCAGTCCCCGCACTGACTCGCGGTCCCACCGGCAGGCGGGCGGGAGAGAGCAGGCAGGCAGGCGAAAGCCAGCCAAGTCACGCCCAGCCACCCGACACTGCCGCCTCTCTCCCGCTAGAGGGCGAGCCGCTCAGAAAAAGTGGTGCGCCGCCGAAGCCACCTGCCCGCCTGCCTGGTACACAATGAGATTGCTGACTGACTGCGCACCTGCACATGGTCATTTGTGGCAGAGCCGCACTCAAGGGGACAAAGAGCCACATGCGGCTCGCGAGCCGCGGTTTACCGACCTCTGGACTAGGATCTAGGATACCCAGGTTTGAATCCCCAATCTGCCATGGCAGCTTGCTGGGTGACCTTGGTCAAGTCACAGTTTCTCACCTTATTCTACCTCATAGGGTTGTTGTGACGATAAAATGGAGGGGAGGAGAACAACGTAAGCCACTTTGGGTCTCCCTTGAGAAAGTGGAATATAAATGAAGTACAAAAAATAAATATTCAATTAGTGCAGTGAAAATGATTTAGATTCATGTCAATGACAGTAACATAGCAAATGTCATGGGCCAGTCTCAGGGGAATGAGACATCCTCAGAGGAAGAGCTCTACCAAGTGGATTCAGCCCCGCTGGACCTACATCAGGATTCACAGCCTGAAGTGGTGGCAGACTCATCTCAGCCGTGTGGAGAGTTGAGTAGCCCAGCTGACCCACCAGAGCCTCCACAGGGCTCGCAGCCTGAAGTCTTGTCAGGACCCCTCCCGCCCTGCAGAGAGCCCAGGCCCCTTAGTTCAGCTGTGAGCTCTCAGACTGCTGGCTCACCAGAGGCATCATCAAGGGCAGAAAAGAGTAGGCGACGACTGAGAAAAGCATTACAAACTAAAAGGCATAGTGCAAGGCTTCAGCCTACTGGCCGTTGCTGGAGTCACAGAGCGGGAAGTCTTCTCAGGATGAAGGCTAGCTCAGTTAGGCATGCTAGAAAAGGGGTGGCTGGGAAGGGTAGCAGTGAGGAACCAACGTGGTATTTACTGGTCAGCTCCCTCCCTCCCACTCTGAATGACTTGCTGGACTTGGACCAGCTTTACTGACGACGTGTGTGGATTCTGCTTTGGCAAAATATGGACTCTGACTTCTGGCATTCTGACTTACAGACTGGATTTTCCTGACCTCACTCTGCAACCTTCGTGCTCAGGCAGCATCTTCTCCCCTGTGCTACAGAAACACTGTAACCTGTCACCAGGAGTTGGCAGCCAGCCAGCACAGAAAATAAGAAAAGAAATGCAAATAATCACATCCGTTCATCCCTATAAACAAAATATAGCTCACCAGCCACATTCTGACCATTCTCTCTCCCCCTTTCCCCCCTGACAATTGAATCTATGCAATAGCATCAGCTATTCAGGCATCTCAAAGCATCTTACAATCACAATCCCCTCCTCTTCCTGCAGCATGCATCTTGTGAGGTAGGTGGGGCTGGGAAAGTTCAAAGAGAACTGTGACTGGCCCAAGGTCACCCAGCAGGCTTCATGTGAAGAAGCGGGTAAACCAACCCGGTTCACCAGATTAGAGTCTGCTGCTCATGTGGAAGAGCAGGGAATCAAACTCGGTTTTCCAGATTAGAGTCCATCGCTCTTAACCACTACACCACGCTGGCTCTCAATTCGTAGAGAGACAACTGGGTGCAAGTTGTGTAGGCCTTCTCTACAAAATATCTCCCATCTTGTTTCTCTCCCTTTTCTCCCATCTGTCATTCGCACCATTCCTTGTCTGCTCATCGGTGGCTTTACAGAATGCATGATGTCAAAATTGAAATCTGATGTTTCTCAAGTGTCAGTGAACGGCATCTTTCAGTCGTAACAGCAATGCTGGCCATTGTAATTTCCAAGCAGAAAGAGAAACTTAGTCCTTCTCAAGAAAACAGCTCTCATTCCATCTGAAATAATTGCTTTAAAAAAAATTGTCCCAGGAGTAGGGTTGTCAACCAGACAGTTTTCTATTGGCACAATTGATTATCTTCTGGCCAGTTGCCAGGGAAGGTCCCCCACCCCCAATATCGGAGGAAATGGAGACAGATTGGATTTTTACTGTTTATTTCCTTTTAAGACTAAATAAGTTGTAGACCTTTGCAGCAGGTGGCTTGCTTCTGATGTTAACTTGTATTATCAGTTCAAGCTTTTCTGTGTGTCAAAACCTTTTATAAGCCTGACAGCTGTCTTTAGCCTACATTTTTCCTTTCCCTTTCTCTTTGGATGTCCTGATCCAGAGACAGAGAGAGAGAGTAGGGGAAGAGAAAGAGAGAGAGAGAGAGAGAGAGAGAGAGAGAGAGAGAGAGAGAGAGAGAGAGAGAGAGAGAGAGAACGAACGAGAACAAGAAATGTGCACTTTACATTAATTAGCATTTTCTCTGTCTCTTGATTCTTTCACTCCACCCTTTGACCCTCTGGCCACATGGGCTCCAACCCTTGATCCCACTGACCTCCACTTTGTGACCCTGATGGTCCTGCTTCTGGGTTAGGGTCCCAGGTCATTGCCACCAACCCCCAAGAGCTTCTTCTGGGCAGAGCCCTGGGGAAAATGCATCATTCATAGGAGAAAACACACAGTGATGTCACAATTGACTGCTGTACTCTAGGAATCTTACAAATCTCTATGGTAAAACCCACAGAGGTTTGTGGAATTCCTAGAGCATCACGAGGAAGCTGTGACATCATTTGGGGGGGGGGGTTTGCCAGGAAATGATATCACAGTGTTGAATCAGTCTACAGCAGAATGGTGATTGTGGTGGAGTGGAATTGCTTGACATCGGTCATTTTTCTGGGTAGGTGGGCTCTTGGTGGGACCTGTCCTTTGTATATTTTTAGTTCTGGCAGCCCTAGCCTATGCTCACTGGCTGGAAAGCCCTTTATGCCTCCCCACCCCCATCTTCCCTTTCAGCAAAAGACTGGCCATCAAATAACTTTATGGATTGACTCCACTAAACAGCACTGTGGTGCTGCAAAGCAACTGGAAAAGCTTTCTCTGCAGTATCTTAACCACGATGGTTCAATCACTTATGCAGTTCAGCAGTTAACGCTGCAGCTCTCTTGAATGGATAGCGGCACATTCATGTTTGCATTTGCAATAAAGGTGATTTTAGGCTTAAAAACCAACCCACACCTGGTCGCTGCGTGTTCTTTTCTGCCAGCTTCACTGAGCTATACATTTGCTGCTCTGAAGGGAGATGATTCACCACCAAGCACTTTGCTGAAAGTCTTTTCAATTGACCACACACAGCAATTACATATAACCAGAGGATAAGATCTAGATCAGCTTCAACAGGATGTCAGAATTAAATGGTGTCCATTTGAGACATAACAATAACGGCGGATTAAGATAAAAGCAGGGACTTCCATTATCTAAAATTGGACATGTACTATTACTTTATGGGAGGTGGGGGAAATGAAGCTCTCATCTCACCCTTGTGATAGTGATGCCAAGCATGAACTTCTGGGGGAGGAAAGATGTGCCAATATTTGTACAGAGTTAATGGAATTAACCTTTCTTTTTATCGTTTACAGCCATTAGCCTTCACCTTTTTAGATCTCAAATCCGTCTTTAAGCTTCAATTCACTTTCCCTCTCCCCCTCATGCATGTCCCATCATTCAGGGGGTGTGACTGTGTGTATGTGCATTCCATCATTCTTTCCATAATTCTTTCCCATTTTCTTGTCTTCTGATTTGTTTTCTTTCTCTCAGGAAAACACACCATCACTGTAAATAAAATTGGGGTAATGCCATTAATATATTCCTCCAGATGCTGGGGAGGATCCAACCAGATGTACTGGTGGAAAAAATGGAGGAAGGGTCCCAAAAATGTTGTGCTGGGGATTGTGGGAACTCCTTGGATAAAAGCCATGTAGAACAGACGTTGTAGTAAGGAGGGGGTTTGGACAAGATTGAATGGAAAAAGTTGGTTGGATCCACCCAGTTAGAAGTGGATCCACAGGGTTGAATCCACCCTGTTCTGGAACACATGCCACCACTTGAAGCCAAATGGTTTATGCTGTAATAATTTATGTTCAGTCATTGGATCAGCCTTCCAAATAAGTCCATAAAATTACTAGCTCACAAATAGTTTTACTAGCCAACCTCTTCTTCATATTTATGTTTCAGTACACAGGCTATCTGAAAAAGGAATAGCTTATCTAGTTCATGAATGCATTCTTGTCTGGCAGGGTGAATATATTTTAGAGCCTTGATTTAAGTCCCCAAGTGGGGAAAAGACCAAATTAAATAATTGGCACTGAGTTTTCCATTTTTAAATTCATACATTTCCTGAATAAACATGCGTAAGAATTGGTTTGCAACTAAATAACCCTGTTAAAACCTTTCTTGTATAATCCAAACCTTTGGTTATACAAAACATGTGACTATATTTCATTACAGAATTATGTCTGTTTAGAGACAAGAGACAAATTTCTCTCTATATGTAAGCAAGAATGCAACATAACTACATAAAGGCTGAAAAGGAATTCTGTGCATGCTTGTTTGGAAGTAAGGATTTTTTGCACAATGTGTGTTTCTCTTCCAAGTAAATATGCATGTGACCAGGCTGTTAGAATTTGGATCCTGTTAAGTCTGCGTGGGGAGGACACACGAGGTCGAGACGGAGTTCCAACAACAACGCGTTTATTGAAGAACAGAACAGAACTAGAGAACTGTGTAAACCAGCCCTGCTTATATGCCCCCCTGGCCGCCTGCGGCCACTCCCCCCTTGATCTGTGATGGGGGGAACAACCCTGGGTCACCAATGGCATGTGCTGGCTTAGGACCAATGGCGCGTGCCGGCTTGGGCCAATGGCGCGTGCAGGATTAGGATCCTTCGTCAGGGACTCAAGCTCCTAGGTTTCCCCCTGCATATCGGCCTAACTATGTACATACATAACACCCCTCCCCCATAAGTCCGGACAATGCAGGAACATACAAAGTCCTTGAGGTGGCTCGGTCGTGCTTGTACTTGCTGAGAACAGCGTGGCACTGGAACGGGTGTTGCCAGAACGGGAACTGCCGCTTGTGCGGCGGTGGCTGGTTCGGGTGCGCTTGCTGTGGAAGGTCCTTCCTCTAGCCGGTCCTCGGCCACACATGCTGGCGGTCACCCCGTGTCTCTGGGGAGCGCTGGGGCTTCCGAGGCGGTGGTGAGGTCGGGCACGTCTGCCGGGCGGCGGCGCAGCTGGTCAGTGTGCCACCACAAGACATGACCTTCTGGGGTGGCAATCCGGTAGGAGACCGGACCGGTGGCTTCCTGGACCATGGCCGGGATCCAGGCTGGGCCCACTCCGTAGTTTCGGGCATAGACCGGGTCGTCCTGCTCTATGACTTTCGGGGTGGCAGTCGAGTCCTTGTGGGCTGGACACTCTGGCGCGAGGTCGGGGTGTAGCCGGTCAAGCAGGGTCTTCAGCCGGCGGCCCATGAGTAGTTCGGCTGGGCTCCTGATGGTCACTGAGCTTGGGGTGACGTGCTGGGTCAGGAGGAAGTCCACCAGCCTCATGTCCCAGTCTTCGTGGATGATGCGGCCCAATGCATCTTTGGTTGTGCACACCATGCGCTCTACCTGGCCATTGGTGGCAGGGTGGAACGGAGCGGAGGTCACGTGACGAATCAAGTTGTTCACCATGAATTCTCGAAATTTGGCCGACGTGAATTGGGCCCCGTTGTCCGAGACCACCGTGTCCGGCAATCCGTGCATTGTGAAGAGCTGCCGCAGCACCCGAACAACTACTCGGGCGGTCATGGAGGAGATGGTCACTACCTCCAGCCATTTCGAGAATGAGTCTACAACGATGAGTAATGTCTTGCCCTGGAATGGCCCCGCAAAGTCGATGTGGATGCGGGACCAGGGCGTGCGCATTGACTCCCAGCACTGGGTCGGTGTGAGAGGCATCTCTGGTCACGACTCCTGGCAGGGTTGGCAACGCTTGACCCATTCCTCTACGGTGGCGTCGATGCCCGGTCACCACAGGTAGCTCCTTGCCAGTGCTTTCATGCGCACGATCCCTGGGTGGCAAGTGTGTAGTGCCTCCAGGACCCTCATGCAGAGCTTGGTTGGGACCACAACCCGGCTCCCCCAGAGCAAGCAGCCCTTGTGTAGGGACAGCTCATGTTGGCAGGTGGCGAACGGCTTGAACTCCCCGTCAAGCCAGGTTGCCGACCACCCTTTCCCCACCCAGTTGAAAACCCGGGCAAGGGTTCGGTCCTTCACTGTGTGGGTGGTGATGTCTGCTGCTTGCAGGGGAGGCTCTGGCAGGGTCTCCAGCAGGAGTACGTCGTGGGCCAGGGAAGTGTTGGGGTCGGGTCCATTGAGCAGCAGTCAGCTGAGGGCGTCAGCATTGGCGATGTTCTTCCCGGGTCGCTGCAGGAGCCTGAAGTCGTAGGCGTTGAGGAAGATCGACCAGTGGAGCATGTGGGGGGACAGGATCTGCGGCATCTGGCAATCCGGCATGAACAGGCCCAGGAGTGGTTTGTGGTCTGTCACGACGGTGAAGGGACGGCTGTACATGAAATCGTGGAATTTCTTGATGCTGGCCATGACGGCGAGTGCCTCCCGGTCAATCTGGGCGTAGTTGCGCTCCGCCAAGGAGAGAGTCCGGGAGTAGAAGGCGATCGGGGCCTCCCGACCGTCTGGCAACAGGTGGTTGAGGACAGCTCCGATGCCATAGGGTGAGGCATAGCAGGTCCCATCCTCATAGCCACTGTTAAGTCCATGTGGGGAGGACACACGAGGTTGAGACGGAGTTCCAACAACAACGCGTTTGTTGAAGAACAGAACAGAACTAGAGAACTGTGTAAACTGGCCCCATTTATATGCCCCCCTGGTCGCCTGTGGCCACTCCCCACTTGATCCGCGATGGGGGGAACAACCCCGGGTCGCCAATGGTGTGTGCCGGCTTAGGGTCAATGGCGCGTGCCAGCTCGGGCCAATGGCGCTTGCAGGATTAGGATCCTTCGTCGGGGACTCAAGCTCCTAAGTTTCCCCCTGCATATCGGCCTAACTATGTACATACATAACAGATCCTATGACTGCTTTTTGCTAGCTAGCGTGGTTAGAGGTTAAGAGCAGTGGACTCTAATCTGGAGAACTGGTTTTGATTCTCCTCTCCTCTACATGAAGCCTGCTGAGTGACCTAGAGTCAGTCCCAGTTCTCTCAGAAATCTCTCTGCCCCACCTACCTCACAAGGTGCCTGTTATAGGGAAAGGAAGGGAATGTGATTGTAAACCACTTTAACATTCCTGAAGGTAGAGAAAAGTGGGGTATAAAAACCGACTCTTCTTTTTTTTCTTAAACGAAGAACCTTGCTCCTGCAGAAGCAGCCTTGCCCCATTGGAGGAAAGCTTGATGCATCACAGGAAGGCTTCTTCCATGGATGAAAAATTCCTCACTTGGAGGAAGAGGTAGGGTCTAACCCAGAAGTGGATACTTGGCAAAAGTAAATATCTGATTGTTGTTTTTGGTGTGTGTTTTTAGATAGTAAAACCGTAATTATTCCTCCTGCCTATTTGGAGGCAGGGGTGTGCACCATTTTTTTCATATTTTTTTGGTTTGGGTTTATTAGACCCAGATTTTTTTGAAAAATCCGGAAAAAGGCCAAATACTTAATTTTGCTTTCCCAGAAAAATAAAAAATGGGGTTAATAAATCCGAACCCAAAAAATACAGGGTGCAGAGCTGAAGGCTGGACTCAGAGTAAAATCAGCCTTCAATTTAGCATTACTGCAGGTTCCAAAGCCCTGGACTTCGAAGTAGGTGGAAATGCTAAACATAAAATGGCACAGTTTAGCATTGCCACCCATTCCAAAGTCCAGTACTTTGGGATCTGTAGTGATGCTAGCCAGCAGCACGTGAGTGAGTGAGGGAGGGGGACAGAGGGGGTGTTAAAAATGGTGGGGGGGCCAAAGGAGCCCAGAATAATGCCAGATAAATTTGGCATTATTTGGGGGTCAGCTTTTTGGCTCCCTTTAATTGCCACAATTTTTCGGTACCCAACCCCCCCTCCAAATACCAAAAAGGTATTTTTTGGGGTTTTTCAGTTCTACATATTGATATGTGCACCCCTAGTTGGAGGGAATAAAACAGGAATACAAAACTATCTATATGGTCTCTGTGTATAATGCTGGACAGATACACAATATATTCTAGTGGTATGATGAGTTTCAGGGGCAGACTGGCTGTTTAACCTACAGGATAACTTTCTGGTAGGCCACTGCCCAAGTGGGCCCCTGGTGGCCAAGGGCAACTGGAATCAAGCCCCAGCAGCTCTCCCTAAGCCTCAGGGTCCACTTAGTCCAGACCCCTCATCAGCCATGGCAGTTTGTATCAGCTCACCAACTGTCTCCTCCTGCACTGCTTGCAGTCTGGGAGATGATGATGCAGTAGGTGAGCCCCACTGTCACCCCCACTGAGCTGAGTGGCCCAGAAATGCCAGTTTGTAGCACAGCATGTAGTATTCATGTAGATATTCGCACCCTATGTTTCTCCCCACTAGAACCCAAAGCAGCTTGCAGCATTGTTTCCCCCTCCCCCTTTTATGCATACACCAAAAAAGTCTGTGTGAGGTGGTGGCTGAGAGACAATGACTGGCCCAAAGTCGTCCATCAAGCTTCCAAGGCATAGTGTGTATTCATACATGGGTCTCCCAGGTCATAGTCTGACACGCTAATCACCACACCATGTTACCTTGCTAACCTTTGTGTTCAACAAGAAGTCAAATTTGCTTATAGTAATAATGACCTTTATATTAAAATGCTTGATTTCACAAGTTAGATTTTATTTTTCTTCATGGTTCCCTCTTTTATACAGAACAGCAGCCTTTAGTATCACTGCCTTTGACAGATGGTCATGATTCAGTCCCCAAGATTTTACATGTGCTCTTTAAAACGTGGTATGTTTCTGTGTATTAGAAGAAGTAGAAGAGTTGGGTTTTTATACCCCACTTTCATCTATTGTAACGAGTCTCAAACTGGCTCCTTCCCTTCCCCTCCCCACAACAGACACCTTGTGAGTTAAGTGAGGCTGAGAGAGTTCGGAGAGAACTATGACTGGCCCCAGGTCACCCTGCAGGCTTCATGTGGAGGATGAGGAATTGAACCCGGTTCTCCAGATTAAAGTCTTTGGCTCTTAACCACTACACCTTGCTGGCTCTCAGAATAAAATCAGATTTTATTGCAGACGAGTTATTTTTTAAGAGACGATATAAACATTTTTTAAAATATTTTTTTAAAAAGATATTTTAAAAATCGGTTTCTTTCTTATCTACTTGCCTTTTCTCATTGGGATCATTCTTAGTCACCACAGGCAACGAGAGTAAAATGACAAAGATCCAGCCTTGCAAATTTCATCCATAAATGCAGATGATTGTGTTTAGTTTACCAGAGATCTTGGTGGATTGATAGGGCTTCCAGCTCTGGGTTGGGAAATACCTGGAGATTTTGGGGGTAGAGCCTGATGACGGCATGGTTTGTGGAGGGGAGAAACTTCAATGGGGTATAACACCATAGAGTTCACCTTCCAAATGGCTATTTTCTCCAGATGAACTAATCTCTGTCGCCTGGAGATCAGTTGTAATCCCAGGAGATCTCCAGCCACCACCTGGAGGTTGGCAACCTTAGGTTTTCCTGGTGAACAGTCAGGGTGTGGTTGGTTGGCCTCATTTCCCTGTGGGGTAAAAGGCTACACTTTTTAAAAAAAGAGAGATTATGCTTTTCTCTTTCTAATGTACCAGCTTCAAACTGCCAGCCACCACTGGCAGGGCTAATAGGAGACTGTTTGCCAGACCTGTCTCCAAAGGACTACAACTCCTGCCAGCAGTGGGACACAATCCCATTTCTTGCATCTAAATAGCACAGATCTTTCCACAAAAGACTCCAATTTGCAGATCTTTGTTTGCATTGTTCATTATTAGGAAATGGTCATTGAAAGAGAATCTTGTCTTGAAACACCAAAAAAGAGGAAAGTGCTGAAACAGCTTTCAAATGTTTGCATATTGTCCAATACAATGTGATTCTTCACTGAGGGGAGTGTCCTGTATCCTAAATAAAAACCATATATTCTACAATTATGACTCTGGCTGCAGAAAATATAGATGCCTTTTTATAGATGGAAAACAAAACCCTTCAGATTAGTGATAATTTTGCTCAACTGATGTCTGATCAAGTTAGCATCATTGTTGCAATGGACTGACATTGGCAGGAAAGGGGGTCAGTTTGGGATTGCTGATTTTTTCACTTTGGAAAGTTAGTTAACTTTGGACAAGGGGAAAAGATTGCTCATTCAGCGGGTCATTTTCAAGGTGCAGGAAGGCGGGGAAGGCCTTGTGCTCTGGTGTGCTCATGAATTCCCTATGTGGTACTGCATTCTGCAGGGGTGTCAAACTCAACTGATATGAGAGCCAAACATGACTTAAATGTCACTTTGTTGGACCCTGCTTTGCTAGCCCAGATCAACTGTGTGTGTGTGTGTGTATCGGGGGGGAGTGGCTGTCTCAGCTGGCTCATGGGCTGGATAAGAGCTCTCAAGGGGTCAGAACTGACCCACGGGCCTTATGCTTGACACCCCTGGCAATAGGGTTGCCACCCTCCAGGTACTCGCTGGAGATCTCCTGCTATTACAACTGATCTCCAGCCAATAGAGATCAGTTCACCTGGAGAAAATGGCCACTTTGGCAATTGGACTCTATGGCATCGAAGTCCCTCCCCTCCCCAAACCCCCCCTCCTCAGGCTACAACTCCTAAAGGAGTTGTAGTCCTTTGAGACAGGTCTGGCAAACAGTCTCTTATTAGCCCTGCCAGTGGTAGCAGGCAGTTTGAAGCTGGTGTATTAGAAAGAGTAAAGCACAATATCTCCTTTTCAAGCACAATATCTCCTTTTCAAAGTGTAGCCTTTTATCCCACAGGGAAGTCAAGGGAGGTCGACCAACCACACCCTGACTGTTCACCTGCAAAGCCCAGGGTTGCCAACCTCCAGGTGGTGGCTGGAGATCTGCTGGGATTACAACTGATCTCCAGGAGACAGAGATTAGTTCACCTGGAGGAAATGGCTTTTTTGGCAATTGGACTAACTGAAGTCTTTCCCCTCCCCAAACCCTGCCCTCCTCAGGCTCCGCCCCAAAACATCACGCTGGTTGCCAAGAGGGACCTGGCAACCCTTCCTGGCATACTGACCTGAGCTGAGAGTCTTTCATTGACCCTGAAGTCCTTTACTCAGGGGCTGACTGGCCCCTTTACTTAGCAGCAAATTTCCTTGTGGACCATTGCTTGGAGCAAGTAAAGCCATGCCTTGTCAATGCCTCAGAGGCTACGTGGCACAGACCATTCAGCAGCCAGGTTACTCAGTGTCAGCTCAACACCTTTCTCCTCCTGCATTGCTGCCGGCTTGGGAGAGGAAGCAGTTGGTCAGCTAATGGACATGGGTAGCTGAGCTGAGAGCCCCCTGCAGCACTGGCTTGTGGTACCAACAGAAGCTGCTCAGCTTGGCTTGCTCCAGGGACATGTTCACTTCCCCTCCCTTTAAAAAGGTAAAAGTCCGGTGTGCAAGCACCGGGTCATTCCTGACCCATGGGGTGACGTCACATCCCGACGTTTTCTAGGCAGACTTTGTTTACGGGGTGGTTTGCCAGTGCCTTCCCCAGTCATCTTCCCTTTACCCCCAGCAAGCTGGGTACTCATTTTACTGACCTCGGAAGGATGGAAGGCTGAGCCTTCCTGAAACCAGCTTCCGTTGGGATCAAACTCAGGTCATGAGCAGAGCTTGGACTGCAGTACTGCAGCTTACCACTCTGTGCCACAGGACTCTTGATTCCTCTCCCTTTACCACTATACAATATAGCAGGGGTCCTCTACTTTTTTGAGCCTATGGGCCCCTTTGGAGTTATGAGACAGGGCAGTGTGTGCAATCACAAAATGGCTGCTGCAGGAGGCAGAACCAACCACAAAATGTCAGGGAGCAAGGTTATATATAACTCTAATTGTACATCTTCAATATTTCAGGCAGACGTTCTCTTTAACGGGATGCCTTTTAATCTGCCCAGCCAATAAGAAGCTCTGCTGGGCAAAAGCCCCACCTAGCCCTGCCCACTTTCTAAATGTACTTGGTGGGCACTAGGAAATGGGTCCCATGTTGGGGACTCCAGCAATATGCATTGCATCTCATGCTTGCTAAGGGGATGTATAAACATTTTTTAAAGATTCAGTGTCAATTTTTTTCTCTTTAAAAACTTGAGTCACTTTCTTTGGTGGCAACATTAAATCTATTCATTCAAGTTAATCAATATGATAATATTTTATATCAATCAATCAAACAAACCTTTATTGGCATACACCATACCTGCAGAGAACATAATCATACAATTTTACTCAACAGAGCTCACCTGTTCCTGTTTACAGTATCAGAGTGGCAAAAAGGGATTGAGAACAAAATCAGGCAGATAGGAATATCAATAGAATCCCTTCATTGCCTATCAGAAAAATCGGTGTTCAATATTATCCAATGCAGATTGCTAGACATGGAATTGCAAGAACTCAACAGCAAAGTTAGGAATAATATTTTATATTGATTTCAGAGAGAAGCACTTAGCCAAACCTCCTGATTGGAACAAAAATCTCAATAATTATACCCCTTACTCAAGGGACCTATTGATATAATCCTGCCCCATGCCCATTTTACATGGAAATTGATAGACTCATTCATAACCCCACTTTTCAGAATTTTAAGCCTATTCTGATTTGTATTTTTTTGTTCTGCTTATGTTACTTATTGTTGGTTTTAACAGTCAGAATTTTGTTGTCTGAAAATTGTTGTCTGCCTTATGTTTTTACTCCTGTTTACCCAACAAAGCTCACACTCAAAATCTTGCCTCCATCTTTATCTTTCTCGCTTAAAATTCTCTGAACTTCTCTCATTATCACATTTTCATCCTTCTTATTCCTTTTTTTTTTTTGCTTCTATTTTATTTTATCTATTAAGGACCTTTGATGCTATCTTGCTACAGTGGGGAGTCATTTTCCTTGAAAGTGCCTCATGTAAAAAAAAAAAGGATTCTGGGATATACACACAGATTGGTAGGTGATAGTGTTTAGCTAGGGGTAGTGATTGAGGCTTTCATTTAATCTATACCTTTGGGCGAAAACGCACGGTCGCTTTAGCCTCCTTTATTCCCTGTTTCAGCCAGGATCCAGCCAGGATCAAACTCACATTCAGTGAAACGCATGCATTCGATCCTGGCTGAATCCTGACTGAAACAGGGAATAAAGGAGGCTAAAGCGACCATGCATTTTTGCCTTTCGTTTCCTTTGGTTCAATTCTGTGAGGATTTTTTGGTTGCTATTCTAGATTATAATCCTCATGGATTAATACACTGCCTCACAAGGATTTTAAAGTAGTTGTTTTCTAGGATATGACATGCAAGAGTTTTTCTGCTATCACCTTGTGGGTGCTGTGTATTTAGCTTCATCGTGTCCCCACAAAACGGTCCCCACACTACCACAAACACTAATTGACAGAAGCCTTTCTCTGACATTTTGCAGATATTTTCCAGCCATGGGGTATGTACTAACATAGGTTTTTGAGGGTACATGTTTTCAGGTACCAAAGCTGTAAAATATATGGTTTGGTCTTTTCATGCAAAATGGTGACCACACATATTGAGAGGATTATGCATGGTATGTAAGATAGGAGTGCCAGAAATGTAACACCTGAAACAAGGCTAGTAATGGCAGAGTTTCTCATTGTTCTCTAATTTCCTTTTTTACTTAGAGTAAATAATACACTCTGTCACTTGTTGTCACAAATCTCTCTACAGCCTTACAAAATAATCATGATACTGTTTTTTATCAGACTGTGGTGCTATTTCATTTCTGTTTTCTGCACAGGAAGTTTAATGCTGTGTTTATCTTTCCCTTCTGAACTTCACCCTACCTGTGCCCATTAAAATATGATACAAGGGCCAAACCCATCAACAGGAAGATAACCTCACAAACCACATTATGTAAGCTCAATGCAGACAAACACACCTAATGGTTGCAGGCTATCATGTTCTGCTTGGGAGCTTCCACGCATTTTGGTCCTGGGGGTGATGGAGGTGATGGTGGTGCTGGATTGGGTGACTGATGGTCTCGTGTATTAAGAATTTTCTCAGGTTTTTCCTTTGAACTGGGCAGAAAAATACATACACAATCCTGTCGATATTTCAGGGTTTTAGTAATACACAACTGGGTTGTGAAATCACAGCCCTATCCTTCTTAATTGTGTGATTTTGCTGCTGCAGCTTGTGGTATTTGAGCGAGTTATGATGGCTGAGGTCCATTTTGAAGATTTTCCTGTGCAGCACCAATACCTTCAAGTCATCCATACTGATCTTGTATAATCTACAACACTTTCCTTCAGCTCCAGCTGCCTCTTGGGGTTATTGCTATACTGAATTCTCCAGTGCTCTGATTTCTTGAATTATTTCTTTTGAAAGAGCTCATTCTATCCTTGAATCAGATTTTCGACATTCTGGGAAGGAAGAAAGTATCAAATTCCTGTCTGACTCACTGTTTTCACTCTCATTCACAGGGGTTGAAATTCTGCGCTGTATAGTTTTTCCTCTCTGTGCATATTAATGAACATCTTCCATACTTAACTAATTTATATATTTGGTACAGTTTGCATATTATACAGATTTTGGTTTATGAAGATTTTAATCAAGAAGTATGTCTTTTTAATCTTCCTTCACAGGCTCATTTTGCTTCAGTATTAGCTTGGCAATTAAGGTAATGAATTTTCGTGCAGAGGGCTGAAGGAACGGAGTGCGTTCTAAGCAGGCACCTGGCAAGCCCTGGTTGCCATAGTGATTTCCCAGATGCTCAAACAAGTTGAGAAAAATAGTGATTCAATATTCCCATTACACAAGAAGCAGAAACCCTAATTGATATCTGTTTCAGGGAAGTATGGGCCAGACTGTGGAATTTCGATCTACAGATGTGTTTAGAAAGAATTCTTAGGAGTACCAGGAGAAGGTACTTTCAGAAAATAGTGTCCTTTGAATGTTGTGGGTAACCAACTGTTACACTGCATTAACAGACTGGATTATCCCTTGTCTTAGATGGCCACTGATAACATTCAGAACTAGAGATGAGCAAATGTGTCTGTGGTGACTATGAACTGTGGTGTGGAGGTTCTAAGGCAACTGCCCACTGGACTGAAGAATAGCCAGTTATCCTCCTCCTCCTCATCATCATCATTCCTTTATTGGCATAAAAACATAATACAAAAATGGGTACAAAAAGAATGGATATATTAAAAAGTGCCCTTTATGGCATAGTTAACAAAAGAAAAATCAAGGTAACGATGGGGTCATTGCGTGGAGAGAACAGTGAGTTATTAACAGGGGAGGCAGAAAAGGCAGAATTACTTAACTCCTTTTTTGTATCAGTCTTCTCCCAAAAGGGGAATAGTGCTCAACCTGGGAATAATGGAGCAGAGGATGCAATATCTATGTTATACAATACAACATAGTATAGACACTGAGATAGTACGGGAATACCTGGCTACTCTTAATGAATTCAAGTCTCTGGGGCCGGACAAACTGCATCCAAGGGTGTTAAAAGAACTGGCTGAAGTGATTTCAGAACCATTGGCAATAATCTTTGAGAATTCATGGAGAACAGGAGAAGTTCCAGCAGACTGGAGGAGGGCAAATGTGGTCCCCATCTTTAAAAAGGGGGGGGGAAAGAAATCCCAAATAATTATTGCCCAGTCAGCTGACTGGGCTGACATCAATACCAGGTAAAATACTAGAGCAGATAATTAAACAGATGGTCTGTAAGCACTTAGTAAGAAATGCCACTGACAGTCAACATGGGTTTCTGCTGTAGATGTAGTATTCCTTGATTTCAATAAAGCCTTTGATAAAGTCCCCCATGATCTTCTTGAAACAAAGCTAGTAAAATGTGGGCTGGACACTGCTACTGTTAGGTGGATTGGTAATTGGTTGACCAACCAAACCCAAAGGGTGCTCATTAATGGCACAACTTCATCCTGGAGAGGAGTGACCAGTGGGGTACCACAGAGGCCTGTCCTGGGACTGGTACTATTTATAAATTTATATTTATAATATTTATAATATTTTTATAAATTACTTGGATGATGGAATAGAGAGCATGCTAATCAAATTTGCAGATGACACCAAGTTAGGAGGGGTAGTTAATACCCCGGAGGAGATAGTTGGCTTGACAACAGTACATGTGAAAGAGATCTGGGAGTCTTAGTGGACCACAAACTGAACATGAGTCAACAATGTGATATGGTGGCTAAGAAGGCCAATGCAATTCTGGGCTGCATCAATAGGAGTATTGTGTCTAGATCAAGGGAAGTAATACTGTATTCTGCATTGGTCAGACCTCACTTGGAATACTTTGTCCAGTTTTGAGCTCCACAATTTAAGAAGGATGTTGACAAGTTGGAGGGTGTCCAGAGGAAGGTGACCAGAATGGTCAAAGGTCTGGAATCCATGCCCTATGAGGAGAGACTTAGGGAGTTGGGTTTGTTTAGTTTGGAGAAGAGAAGGTTGAGGGGAGACATGATAGCCATGTTTAAATATTTCAAGGGATGTCATGTTGATGAGGGAACTTGTTCTCTGTTGCTACAGAGACTAGGACACGGAGTAATGAATTTAAACTAGTAGAAAAGCGATTCCACTTGAACATTAGGAAGAACTTTCTGACGGTGAGGGCTGTTTGATGGTGGAATGCACTGCCTCGGAGGGTGGTGGAGTCCCCGTCTTTGGAGGTCTTTACGCAGAGGCTGGATGGCCATCTGTTGGGAGTGCTTTGATTGTGGGATCCTGCATAGCGGGGGAGGGTTGGGGTCACTGGTGATGTGGAGGGGAGGTAGTTGTTAATTCCTGCTTTGTGCAGGGGGTTGGACTAGATGACCCTGGTGGTCCCTTCCAACTCTATGATTCTATGATTTTATATAAAGAGTACTTTCCCTATCACAAGTGGCCAGCTGATCCGGCATCATGTGTATGGAAGTATGAGGCATTGTTTCTTCAGGAGAGACCTGTAGAGACGTGTGACTCCATGAAAAGCTATGTGGAGAAAATGGAAGAACAAAGGACACAGAGAGAGTAGAAAGGTCAGAGGGCAGCTCTCAGGTTAAGACAAAGAGAGAGACATCCCATTCAAGAAGATAACACTCATACACCCTTAGAGTAATGTAGCACCCCCTATGAAGTTCCTTCCCTCCCCAAACTCTGCCCTCCTCAGGCTCCACCCCAAAAACCTCCCAACGATGGTGAAGCGGGACCTGGCAACCCTACCAGGAGATCAGTTGTAATTCCCAGAGATCTCCCATTCCCCAAACCCAGCCCTCCTCAGGCTCTGCCCCCAAAATCTCCAGGTATTTTCCAACCCAGAGCTGACAACCCTAGTCATAGAAGTATGATATTGACTGCAGTACATAAAGTTCCCAAGAAGTTTATTGCAAAAAGTGAAACTTACGTTTATTCAAGTAGATGAAGTTCACATTCAGGATGCAGTGGAAAGGAGAGAGAGAGTTGAATTGGAGCTGAGGAGCTGGGACACAGAGGAGGACAATGCTTTCTCTCTACCTGGTTTCTCAGTTAGAAATGTCGTCTATATTCCTTACTGGGGCTAATAGCAGCTCAGGGGAACTTACTGTAGTAGAAGAAATGGCATGGGGGGATTCATCCCCCCACCCCAGTGCTATGGCCATTATGTAAATTTATTTACCACACCTTTAAAAAGGCCCTAAATTAACAGGGAAAATGATATTAATACTATTTCCTTTGCTCCAGTTTTCAGAAGTCCCATTTATCTCCTTTTTTCTTTCCTTTTTTCTTTTTTGTATAAAGGAAGGCTTCCTTATCTTACTTTGGCAATTTAAGTATATAACAGTCTCATAATTAAGCACATTGTCACATATGGCCCTTCTGAAGTGTATAGATGAATAAAATGGCTAATAATCATAATTTAAGACATTAAAGGCATCTGGGAACCTCACTTGAGAAATAGTAAGCCCCATAACAGGGCCTTTTACATCTGCAGCCTTCACAGGATTTACCCAGTTTTATTGCACAGAGCAAAACAACGTAATTGTTTTCAGCATTACAGTGAAGTTTAATGGTTTATAATGGGGAAGAAAATCACCTCAAAACAAGTTCTGTTTATTTCTCAGTTATGCACTCTAGAGTAGTGAGGAGACAGAGAGGAATACTGTGTGTTTTTCTCCCCCAATGTTTTCCTAATATGATGGGACATTAAAAAAAAAAAAAAACAACAACACACAGACCTAGAATATTCATGGAGGTTCAGTTGCCAGCTTTTATATTAAGTCTGCTTTTATGTTGTTAATAGCAAACTGAGAAGCTGATGATGCTTTCCACATCACTTCATCTCTAAGTCAGGAAAATAATTCATACTATTAAAGAGCAAGGCTTCCTAGTAGTTACAGCAAGGATCCTCCCCCCCCCCCCCAGTTAGGGTTGCCAGCTCCAGGATGGGAAATACCTGGAGTTTTTGGGGGTGGAGCCTGAGGAGGGCAGGGTTTGGAGAGGGAAGGGACTTCAATGCCATAGTGTTAGGGTTGCCAACCTCCAGGTACTAGCTGGAGATCCCCTGCTATTACAAGTGATCTCCAGCCAACAGAGTTCAGTTCACCTGGAGAAAATGGCCCCATTGGCAATTGGACTCTATGGCATTGAAGTCCCCCCTCTCCCCAAACCCTTCCCTCCACAGGCTCCACCCTAAAAACCTCAAATCAGTGATAAAGAGAGACCTGGAAACCCTAGAGTCCAATTGCCAAACCAATCATTTTCTCCAGGTGAACTGATCTCTATCTGCTGGAAATCAGTTGTAATAGCGGGAGATCTCCAGCCACCACTTGAAGGTTGGCAACTTACCCCCAACACTGATCAGCATGTGGGCACTTTGAGAATATTTTAAAAAATAGCATCAGAAAATGGCTTCTGGGGAACACATCCAACTGCAAAATGTCTGCCATGGGTGCTAGACTCAATCACAAAGCACCAGGATGTTCCTAGCCGAGCATCCTCCTTTGATGGAGACAACTGTTTTTTAATTTGGCCCTACTGATGTAGTTTCACTAACTTGTGATGTGATATCATCATATCCTGATAGGCATGCCAACCTCCAGGTGGTAGCTGGAGATCTCCCGCTATTACAACTGATCTCCAGCCGATAGAGATCAGTTCACCTGGAGAAAATGGCTGCTTTGGGAATTGGACTCTATGGCATTGAGTCTTTTCCTTCCCCAAACCCCGCCCTCCTCAGGCTCTGCCTTGAAAACCTCCCACTGGTAGTGAAGGGGCACTTGGCAACCCTATACCCTGAGTTTCATTTCCCCACACAAGCAGCTGTGAGCACTGTGGTCTTTCAAGAAGGGATCACATATTGTTAAGGATGCATGCCTCCCAGTGGGACCTGGGGACCCCCCAGAATTACAGTTCATCTCCAGATTACAGAAGTCAGTTCCCCAGGAGAAAATGGATGCTTTGGAGGGCAGACTCTATGGCTTTGCACCCCATTAAGGCTCCTGTCCTCCCCAGGCTCCATCCTCAAATCTCCAGGAGTTTCCCAACATGTTGCTGGCAACCCTATCCCCCATCCCCTGCTGGTGGCCAGTGGGGACCTGGTAACACTACGTGTCGTGATCCTCTCATATCAAAGTTAAATAAAACTACATATCATACTGAAACCAGGAACCAGATGGAGGCTGTTTTTTTGGAAGGGGAAGGGGATGAATTTTGTATCTGCCATAATGTGTTGTTTGGGCTAGGCCTGTCTGTCTGAAATCATGGGTTATGATTCACTGATGCCTTTTGATAGGTTGCCAAATTTCCAGCAGCTGCTCACGAAGGGAAAACAAAAGCTTCCGCCATTTACTTCTCCATGGCCTTATTGACCTCACTTGGCTGTGTGATTCCAGAGGAAGAAGAATCGAGATTGAAATTTAGGGAGGTCATTTCCAGGTCAGTAGTAGAGGGCAAACAGATTGGTCCTGCACGAAAAATAATATTCTTTGGGACAAAGTGGGGGAGGCCATTTTCTGTTTGATACATATCTGTTTGATATAACGTGCTGCCCTAAATTGGCATGTGACGAGAGTATTGCTTAGGGGGAAATCCTTGGCAGACAGTCTAAAATGTTTGGTGGAAAATCAACATGAGTGAGATGAGAACATTGTGTTTCAGATTGGGGCCTTACTAGGAAAGAAAGGTATGTTTCTTGTTAGGAAGAATTTAATAGTTGAAACAGAGAAGAAGAAGAAGAAGAAGAAGAAGAAGAAGAATTGTTTTTTTATATATAGGAGAATCAAACCGGCTTACAATCTCCTTCCTTTCCACTCCCCACAACAGACACCTTGTGAGGTAGGTGAGGCTTAGAGCTCTAAGAGAGCTGTGACTAGCCCAAGGTCATCCAGCTGGTTTCATGAGTAGGAGTGGAGAATCAAACCCGGTTCTCCAGATCGGAGTACACCGCTCCTAATCATTACACCACGCTGGCTCTCTCCCCCCATTCCCGACTTCCAATCTACTTCTTTGCTGCCTCCTTCCAAATATTTTGTTTTGGAGGGACCTCCAGTTTTAAAAAACCCAGTTTTCCAAAGTATTTCCCCAAATCCTATCATGAGTACAAACTTACTTTATTAACAATCGAATATGGTTTTAGATCATTGTAGAAACAGACTCGGGGGGGGGGCATTAATTAATTATAAAAGATGTGGCATTTAGAAGTCAATGTGAAAGCAACATTTGCACTGGGGATCTAGGCTGTTACTGCTTTGACAATAAGAAGTATCCACAATTGACAGTTTTCTCTTAAGAAAGCAGTACCAGTCGAGTTCCATAGTGGAAGCCTTTCTTCCTTTAGTTTCTTTAATCATAGATGATGTCAGGATACTTGGGATAAACTCATTCACAAACCTTCCCTTGGCCTTGTCATCTCAAGCAGAAGCCTCCTGCATACTCTTTGTCTGAAGGAACTTAAACAAACAAAAGCTCTCTGTTCCTGCCACCAGCAGCCAAACCCACCCCTCCCATCACTTCCTTGAAGAAGAGATGGGGTGGTCACTGCTCGGATTACACTGCTGTGTCCCCCACAAACTTGAATGCCGTCTATCAGTCATGCAAGGCTCTCACTAAGAATTTCACAGGTTTCCTGTCTTCATTTGAATATCAATTTTGATATGATGTTTGATTCTCCTTGCCAATTTGGTTTTGTTTTTCTTTGTGAATCAATGAAAACTGTGGATTTTTATACGTGGGGAAAACCACATGTCCACTCAAATACAGGATAGGTGAACATCGCTCCAGAATTCACAACAACGTCCTGGAAGCTCCACTTATGTCCCACTATATACAGTTTTTTGCCATTTGGCAATATTGTCCAAAGCTTATTGCAACAGGAAGCATGCTTCATATTTCTGTTTAAAACTTTGGCCCCCTCGGGCTTGAGTTCTTCTCTGGACCTTTCAAGTTTCATATAATGAGTACCACATTAAATTAATAGGGCGACAGCTCACACACCTGAAGCCTATTTATAGACTCATAGGAGAAGTTGGCTGTATACACGCTAGTCAGTGACTGGCAGAGAGTTACTAGAAGTACCTCTGTTAAAATGGGTATGTATTCAATTTATGTATAATTGTAATAGTATTTGTATGATATGTACTTTTAGGCACAATTATTTAAGTGCTAAATATCCTATAGGAGAATTTACCTCACCATCAGAACATGTAGACACTATGCGTGTCAATTTCACCTCTTGAAGCAACTGATGAAGAAAGCTTGCGGCTTGAAAGGGATTGAGAAGCCAGCCTTACCCTTTTGCGTCTATTATTGGACATTCGTTCCTTTGTGTCCCTCCTTGGACATTGTTCCTTTGTTTCTTCACACAATCGAAGTTTGCTTATCCATCATTGGTTGAAGATATGTATATTACCTTCTACTGTTTGTCCTTTGACATGCTTGCTAGCATGTTTCATTTCTCAGCTTAAGACTTAAATATTGGCACAGCTGGTGCAGGGTTGTGCTTATTCAATACATGTTGGTGTATATATGTATGATTTGTTGCACTGTCATTGATATTCTATTCTTTGTCCACCATGGTGTTCTTTTTTGCTAACCTTCAGGTGGTGGCTGGAGGTCTTCTGCTATTACAACTATCTCCAGGTGACAGAGATGAGTGCACCTGGAGAAAATGGCCGCTTTGGAAGGTGGTCTCTATGGAATTATACCCCATTGAAGTCCCTCTCCTCCACAAACCTCAACTTCCTCGGGCTCCACCTCCAAAAACTCCAGAAGTGGCAGCCTTAAAGGAAACACTGGCCATTTATGCATGGGTGATCTACCTGGGGTTTAATGCTCGCTCGACCCATGCTTTTCTCTTTCGAATTCAAAAACTGCAGTGTACCAGCAAAAGTCACTAAGCTCAAATCTGGCTGTAGTTCTTACGGTGAGAAAAACGTCCAGTTCCCCTCCCCTCCCCCCGGAAATCCAAGTGCCATGGTAAAATCCATTTCACAAAAAGGAGCTCTTTTAAGGAACAGAATCAGAGGAGGGGAGAAACCCAAGTGTCGTTTTTAAAACAATTTTTATGTGACAAAGAACTCCAGCTGGGAGACAAAAAACCAGGAAGCATTTGAGTCCCCGCTCTCTGAAATGCTGCTTTGTAATTGGCAGCAGTGCTTCCTGTAAAAAAAAGTCACTCCCCACCCCCCCAGCTCCATTCTCCAGCGCTTTGGATTATGCATGGTGAGGAGGACGATTTGACCCAGGCTGATCTCAAGAGAGATCAAAGAATTGGAATTTAAGAGCAACTGGAAGACCCAGGTTTTGTGAGGACTGGCTGCATAACTCCAAGGAACAACTGAGTCAGTCTGAGGGCGAACTTGAGTCCAAGGACCCATGCATAAACGACCACAGAGTCTTTGCTTCTCTTTTCCTTTGCATACAGAAATTGGGGAGGAGACATAGCTCTGTGGCAGAGAGTCTCTTTTGCCTGTCTCGGGTTCAGCCCCCAACATCTCTAGTTACCCTGGAGAACTGCTGGTACTCAGAGTTGATAATACCAGCCTTGATAGATCAAGACTCTGACTTAGTAAAAAGCAGCCTCTTCTGCTCTCATTCAAGGGAGGGGCCATAGCTCAGTGGTACAGAATCTGTTTTACGTGCAGAAAGTTCCTAGTTTTAACCTCACCTATCTCAAAAGGGCCAAACTACATATTACTGTTTTTAAAGAGTTGGGTATGAGTTTCTTGGACCCAATTTATGTTCACGGCAGATACACAGCAGCTGCTGGAGGGACCTATGCAGGGTACAGTGCCGTGGAGTTCAACCTCCAAAACAGCCATTTTCTCCAGGGGAACTGATCTCTGTTGTCTGGAGATCAGTTGTATTAGGAGATCTCCAGGCCTCACCTGGAGGTTGGCAACCCTAGTGCACATGGAGCAGCAAAATTGGGAAAATAACTCCCCCAGAATAGTTTTCATGTGTCCCTTACCCCTTCTCCCATGTGATGCCTTTTCAAGCCCATTTGGGCTGTTCTCTTTTTAAAAAGAAGTCATCTCTACAGCTGCTGTGTGGCTGTGAGGAACACAGACTGGGGCTGGGTTCTCAGCACCCAATTATTTAAATACAGTAATGTGCAGGTTGGCCCTAAGTAGTAGGTAATGTGAAAGACTTGGGTCTGAGATCCTGGAGAGTCATTCCCAATCAGAGTAGACAATACTGACCTGAATAGACCAGTTGTCTGACTGTGCCTAAGGCTGCTTCATGTGTGTTCATCAGCATTTCCCCCCGATAATCCCTACTGGAATTTACAGATATGAATGATAACTTTTTAATTAAGTTTTTATTTTTAAAGTTACGCATGCACACACACACATGCACACACAAACATTAAACATACACACCTAACACTCAATACACATTACAGTACTCACAATACACACAACATACCTGTGTCTTCTGCCTTTAACATTTCTCCGGGCAAAGCTAAATCATTTTAAACTTTCTACCTTATTAGGATTATCATTTGTTGTAGTAGAAAAATAAACACTTTTCAAACAGTAAAGAGACCTTCATCCATGTTCTTTTTGCTCTTATCTTTCAAAACTATTAAATCTATTGCCTTATATAATGAATAGTAACATTTAATGTAAAAAAAATCTCTCTAACAAGTTACATCAAAATGTGAAAAATATAATGTAAGTAGGCTCTCCCTTTTAGATGGTTAAACCTATTATATATATTATATAATATAGACAGTAGTAACCACTTCTAAAGTTTTTTTTCTCTTTCAGTTGGTAGTATTATCTCTTAGAACACATTATGTTTCTCAGGACACATGAACATAATACAGTGTCCATTTCTTTTGAAATTCTTCCAAGGATTTTCCATTAACATAATTAGTCAGCTTGGCCATCACTGCATATTTGAATGATAACTTTGTTCATAACTTACATATACAATCAAACCAAATACACAACCACATTTACTGCATTGACTCAAAGTCATAGCAAACAACAAACTCAGAATCATAAAATCACAGCACAAGCAGAAACAAACATAGTTACATTACCAGCTATACTATAAAATTTACAACCATAATAACAAATTAATTGCATATCTTCCATTATAATGAACTTCACCATAAAAATTACTTATCATAATAAAACTATTCATCAGTATGTCAGGCCTGCTCTCTGCGTTTAGGGATAGTTTTGGTTTCACACAGATGCTCTGCTGTGCTCAAGGACTGTTTTCCTAACGATCGCATTCCTCTTAGGCTTTGAAGCTCACGGGAGCTCGTGGGAGCCTGGCCTGTCAGACTGAGGGGTTACCATGCCAACCTGTACTATTCATGATATGAACTATTCCCCCATATATTCTGTTGTATGTCCCTTTTGCTCCATTCCTGACTTTTTATTTTGCAAGCTCTGTATGCCTGTATGGTCTCCAATAAAGTCAACTCTACTTTGGACATCCTGTCTGCGAGTGTTGCTTGGGAGGGCATCGGGAACAAGTGCTTACACAGTAGGACTTACATCAAGAGATCTTAACTTTATCTTAGGGCACTTTCACACATGCTGAATAATGCACTTTCAATCCACTTTCAATGCACTTTGCAGTTGGATTTTACGGTGTGAAATGGCAAAATCCACTTGCATACGATCATTAAAGTGCATTGAAAGTGGAATGAAAGTACATTATTCAGCATGTGTGAAAGCACCCTAAGACTTGGCAACTGTGACAATAAACTTTGCCATTTGTGATGTTATCCATTTATCTCCAAACTTGCATACGACATTAACTTAGTAGAAATGAGTTTTACTTTTACAGATTATTTTGTATATGTGAAAGGGGCCATGACATAGTGTAGGGGACAGTATTCATTGTAGATATATACGTTTTATCTTTAGCATCTCGAATCATATTTTTGAACAGCCATGCACTGGACATATGGGCAATTGTCCCAGGAATCAGTCTTAAAGTGAATAACAAGTGAATAATATGCTCATTGTTGCAATGTGGACATAACCATCTGATTTCTCTGTTGCCTCCTCCATTCTGTTGCTCCTCTGCAATAATAAGGATCATTTTGCTAGGTTAGAAGTTAGTAAAGAAGGATTTGCTACGACTATCTACCTACCGATGTACCCATTGCATTTCATTTTGCCTTCCACCAAGGAGGACAGGGTGAAGTGTATGTTTTCCCCTTCCTCCATTTTACCTGCAAAACAACCCTGTGAGGTGGACGCAGAGAGAATGAGTTTCCCAAATCATCCAGCAAGCTTTATGGCATAGGAGAGATTTGAACCCAAATCATCCAAACCCTGTTTCAGGTGGGGGGGGGGCTCAATTCCACACATTTTGCTCCCTTTCGTGGTTGAGCCAATATTAAACAAGTTTATATCCATGTTAAAAAAAACCCTGTAGCTTAAATCTGCAGGGAGATGTGCTGGATATAAACTGGTTTCATGTTGAGTCAACCACTAGTGGGAGCAAAACACATATGGAACTGGGGGAAAAAACCCGGAAGAAACAGGAACTTTCAAGCAAGGAAACTGAGAATGCGAGCAAGCCCCTTGACTGGACTCCACTTAAGAGGACCGCACACCTGACAAATGTATGAGCACTAGAATTGCCACTAGATGTCTTTTCAAGTAAAGCATTGAAGCAAATTTGGAGTTGGGTGGCAGTCTGAGGCTTTTCAAAGGAAGCAGAGTAATTTCGATAAAATGTGGGTGGGCGGATTGATGGAGCTGATACCTCAATATTAGACCCACAGAAAATATTAATTTCATCTCTCCACAGAGCTGTGTTGTAGGTACCCACTGGCCCTTGCAACCCCTGGATGTCCAATTCTGTCTCAACAGCTGGTAAATTCAGTTCTCAGCCATATGCTGGAGCAGCTGCTGTGTGGGTAGAAGATGGAGAGGGAGCAGAAGGACTCTGGGTAATTGTGCCCAGCATTGGCTAGACCAGGCAACTGGCGCTGCTTTTGGCAGCCCTGCTAGTTGCATGACTGAGGAAGGTAGGTCCAGCAGATGCTGGTGGCATTTGGTCCACACCACATACTTAAAAGGAATGGCTGCAGGCAGGTATCTGGATCTTTTTGGCAACAAAAGGAAACAACAAAGGGAAATGGGTGAATAGTGGCAGCAGCAGAAGGGAGGGAGTGTACAAGCTTGGGGAGACTGGAGGTGTTAAAAATCACCATGTGAGAGCCAGCATGGTTAAGAGCATTCCCTACTCCTCCACCTGAAGCCTGTTGGGTTACCTTGGGCCAGTCACAGGGAGCAAGTGTGGTGTAGTGGTTAAGAATGATGGTTTGTAGTGGTGGACTCTGATCTGGAGAACCGGGTTTGATTCCCCACACCTCCACATGAGAGGCGGTAGCTAATCTGGTGAACTGGGTTGATTTCCCCACTTCTACACATGAAGCCAGATGAGTGACCTTGGGCTAGTCACAGCTCTCTTAGAGTTCTCTCAGCCTCACCTACCTCACAGTGTGTCTGTTGTGGGGAAGGGAAGGTGATTGTAAGCAGATTCGATTCTTCCTTAAGTGGGAAAGACAGCATATAAAAGCAAACTCGTCTCCTTCTTCTTCTCTCTGAACTCTCTCAGCCCATAAGGAGGAAGGCAATGGCAAACCACCTCTGAGCCTCTCTTGCCTTGAAAACCCTATGGGATCGCCACCATGAACTGCATACAGAGGCGGTTCAGCTAATCAATTCCAGTGCCAATTTCAATGTCAAAAGTTGGCATAAACAACATCCGCCAAGAATGTAATTATACAGTTTCACTCAACAAAGTTCACCTGTTCCTATTCACAATAACATTCATGAATGCTTGCTGCAAAAACTTGGCTACATAGTCAATTGTGACCACATCCTGGGTAGACATAAGAAAAGCTACTTTACACTCAACAGGTTGCCACTCCCTACTAGCGCCAGAAGCCAGCTGCGACTTGACAGCACTTGCCACCACCAAGCTAAAATCACGTGAGCTAAAACCTGTAACAGCTAGAAATCACTGACCTGCTGCTTGTTTTACAGGATTTTCCTCTGCTTGGCACTGCCCAGCTCAGCTTTTTGTTTTGTTTTTAGACCAATGGGCGCCTTATTGTCCAATGTTGAGGTCAGAGAATGTTCTTGAACGCACAGCTGGGCTTGCCACTACTAGATGTCCTCTTCTGTCTGCACAGCTGGTCAAAAAAGTAAGCTAAGTTGACCCAAGGCTGCAGTTACTTACCAAGCTGGCTACAAAGATTATAATAATAATTTATTAATACAGTCACTGACCAGCAGAAAAAGAAACAGCTACAACAGATAATAAGAAAACCACAACAACAGCTACTACTGCTACTATGACTACTACAAATAATCTAAGCCCAAAATTACATATTACATGTATGAATAGAAATTATATAAACATCATACAACTTGGTGTTGCCCCCTTAATATTTTGAGTAATAAAGTATTTCTGTTACTCTTATCCTGTCAGGGTATGACATATTTTAAGCTGCAGCACAGAATTCAGCAGTCAAGAGTGTAAACTGTGATTTTTCATCAGTTTGGAGTTTCCTAGCCAGAAACTCATCTGGTTGGTCAGGAAAAGTGTTAAGCAAAGGGGAAAGAACCCTTGTGCGGACTTCTTGGTAGAATGAACAGAGGATCAAGACATGTTCTGAAGTTTCTATATCCCCTGACCCACAAGGGCAAAGCCTTTCTGCTATAGGGACCTTCTTATATCTTCCCTCCAAAACCGCCGAAGGTAAGACCTGGAACCTAGTGAGGGTGAAAGCTTTCCTATGATTGATAAGTTCTAATTGGGAAAGATATGCTGTGGGGGAAACTATGTACCTAGATTTTTCAGGTGATGGGAGATGTCTGCCTGACGTTCTAGGTCATTCACCCTTTGCTTCAGAAGGCATATTGCCTGATCTTTACCCTTCGCCAACAAGGAAAGTGGAAGAGTGCCCCCTTCAGACCCCATAACTCCGAACCCCCTGACCCAATCTGCACCAAACTTGGGGGTTCTTGCAAGGAGGGTCCCTTCAATCCACCCTCAAAGTTTGGGACCTCTACCTGCAAAAATGCACCCCCAGGAGCTGCTCAAAAAAAAAAACTCCCAAAGTGCAAAAAAACAAACAAAACAAACCCTCCATGCAACCCAATCTTGGGAAAAAAAGAGGGCAGGTTAATTAGACTGACCTAATTTACAGGCTAGGTGTGAAAAGAAGAGGAAGTCTTGGCTCCCATCATAGAAAACCATAGGGAGGTTTTTTGCCACAGCTCCTTGGGCGGGCATTTTTGGAGGTAGAGGTCCCAAACTTTCAAGGTAGCTTGAAGGGACCCTCCTTGCAGAGTTGTGGGGTCTGGAAGGGGTCGACCCCATCCCCCCTTAAGATTGAATAGGAACCAGCTCTATTCATTCTTACGGGGGATGGGGTGACCCCTTCCAGACCCCACAACTCCAGACCCCCTGACCCAATCCTCACCAAATTTAGGGGTTCTTTTAATGAGGGTCCCTTCAAGCTACCCTGAAAGTTTGGGACCTCTACCTCCAAATATGCCCCCCAGAGCCGCAGAAAGCTGCAAATGAGTTTAAATGGCTTTAAATGGCCAAATTATTCGGGAATCCCGAATTTAAAGCCAAATTCCCCCTATACCGAACAAGGGGAATTTGGGATTTCCTGAATAAAAAAGACCATTTAAACCCGAATCCAAATTCAACTTTTTTTTTCAACAGCCCTACAAGACATAACTTTGCCTCCACCTTCACCGTTCCTGTCTCCAGTCGTACAGTTGCGTTGGATACGCAACAAGGTAAGTGGAGGGCCACTCTTAAAAATTTTGATTGGATCCGCTCAAGTGGGGCAAAACAGGATGATGGTGGTCTGAGTATGATCCCATATAACAGTTGGGCCAGTGTTTTTGCTTGATATAGTTTGAAAGCAACTGGAAAAAAATGCCCTCCCTTGGTTCTTATAAAATTTAATTATATTAAAAGTGGATTTGTGCCCTAGCTCTGCTGCATAGCCACTGTAAGCTCTCCTTGAACCAGAGGCATGCAGGGCCGCTCCAAGATACTTAAATTTGGTCACTTGTTCTATTTTGTGGCCATTTATGTTCCACCAATGCACTTTAGGATGCCCACCAAAGGCCATAATTTTAGTCTTTGAATAGTTTATCTCTAGATGTTCTTAAGAGCAGTATTGTGATAACCTCCTCAAGGCTCTTTTAAGCCCAACCGGGGTTCTAGGTAACAAAACTGCATCACCAGCATAAAGCAGGGCATGGATGTTACTATGAGCAAGTTGTGGAAGATGAAAGTCAGGATCCTGTAAACTGCTGACCATGATATTGTTATAAAAGATGAACAGCTTAGGTGCCAGAATACAACCCTGCTTTACTCCTTTAAAGGTATTAATTACACTTGAGAGGTGTCCTAGCCTGCTGCATCTAATCCTTAAGGCGGTATTGTTGTAAAGAACATGAATTAGGTACAATAGCCTGTAATCTATAGATGTGCCTTCTAGCTTCTCCCAAAGTTTAGTTCTTGAAATGGAGTCAAATGCTGCCTTTAGGTCTATGAAGGCAGCATACAAGGAAACTGATCCTTTAGAGGAGTATTTTTCAATTAAGTGCTGGAGGATCAGGCAATGATGACCTATAGTGGACCTGCCCTCTCTGAAGCCAGCTTTTTCTTCCACAATTATTGTCTCCTGGTCCAGCCAACTTGAGAATTTATCACAAAGATGTTTCGCATACAATTTGCTAATAACACTAAGTAGACTAATAGGCCTGTAATTTGCAGGATCATCTCTCCTTCCCTTCTTATAAAAGGGCACCACTATCCTTGGGTATATGTCCAGTTCTATCAATGTAGGTAAAGAATGATGCCAGGAAAGGGCCCCACCAGTATTTTTTCAGGAATTCAGATGGGATACAGTCTGCTCCAGGAGCTTTCCTTCCTCTTAGTTGACTGATTAAGGATTCAGCCTTCCTTACAGAAATAGGGGGCCACAAGGGGGGCTACAAAGATTATACTTCCACCAAATTACATGTAAAGTAATGTTTTGAGATGAATTTGGGAACTCCTCCATGCACCTTAGAGGGAAACAGTTTTGATAGACCGATACTATTTTCAGGGGCTTCTGCACATCTCTAGAGGAACTAATTCTCCAGTTGGGTGGCAATTCAGTTATACGGGGTGAGGTTTTTTTTGTGTACTTCTCCATGAAGAACACTCAAAGGAAGGGAGGGGTAAAAATAGCTCTTCTCTGCACCACCTCCTACATCTCAGGAATGTTCTTTTTTCTTTACGTCTCTTGTATAGCCGTTCTCCGTCTAATGCATTATAGATTTGCTAGATGTAATTTAAAGCATAAGGAAGTGTTCAATAAAAAATTAATGACATTTTAAACATTATTCAGGCTCTGAATAGGCATTTGCACTCAAGCTAAATGTTTTCTTCAAAAGCAACATTAGAGAGAGAGAGAGAGAAAACTATTCTTTAGTTTTCAGCTTTCTTAAAAAAAACCTCACATAAATGAGGCGCCCCTGTATGGTACGTAGTATGAGGCTATGCAAAACTAATTATTACCTTTCAGGAACAATATACGTACATCCCCACAAGCGAGTATCATAGAAAGAAGATCATGCGGAGTTGAACAAACAGCCTTGAGGGCTTTCATAATTACTGACAGGGATATTAAAAGTGACAGATATGAAATGCCAGCTCCAAAAATAATAATACAGAAATTGTTATGAACACAGCTACCAATTTGTCAATGGTATTTACTCTGGTTTGACAAAACAGACAGATCTATTTTTTATGCATTTGGGTGGAGATGAATGGTACAAACTAGCTACGTTCTCCTTTGAAACAAGAGGATATGTTTGCTGGCTGCCTGCAGATGGAAAAAAAAACCTGTCAGGCTTTAAGTTAAAACTAACAGTTAAAAGTTTTCTATGCTCCTTTCTGGTCACATCTTTAATGCAGCACATCTCAAGACATTTCAATTAAGGATAATAAATGTTGTTAGGTTTGTTGTTAGGCTGCAGTGGCAGTCTTCAAGCAGTGGCTGGAGGAACAATTGTCAGGGGTACTTTATGCTGATCCTACCTTGAGCTGGGGTTGGACTAGATGGCCTGTATGGCCTCTTCAAACTCTGTGGTTGTAAATAGAATAAAAATGATCCTTTCCAGTTCAACAATTTATGAAAGATTAATCTTGTGACTTGATGACCCTGCAAAAGTTTGGGATTTGCCTTCTGGATTTTAATGCATACCCAAGAGGAAAGTGCTTCACTCTATTATGAATTTAGTTAGGTTCATCTGTGCGCATGGCACTTTGCTGTGAGCAAAAGGCCAGGACCCTGCTCTGAAGAGCATGCAATCTCAAACCTGACATTGAGTTGGGGGGGGGGGATAAACAGGCAATGAATTTTACATGTGTTTAGGCTTAGTTGCAGTATGGGGGTGCACTAAGTGAATGTGCCAAAGGATTCATGGAAATGTACATTTTGAAAAGGGATTTGAAGGAAGTGTCGGAGTTGGCATCAAGGAGGGGTTCTGGCAGGCAGATCTAAATAAAAGGGGGGGGAAGGCAGAGTACTTTGAAGGGGGAGAAGAGCTTTAAAAGAGCGGGGGTTGTTGAAGGAGCAAAGGTCCCGGGCAAGGTTGTATCATGATATGGAAGAAGAGGCTTAAAGGAAAGCCAGACTATAGAGGGCTTTGTGGGCAAGAGTGAGCAGTTTGTGCTTGGTTTGAGACTGGACAGCATGCCAATGTTACATAATGAGGGCTGTCATGCGGTAAGAATGATGAAAGAGGTAAATGATTTTGGCAGCTGAGAACAGCTATGACTCATTAATGTGATAGTCAAATGATATCACATTAGAGAATCATCTAATTTCCATTAGAGAATCTTAATGAAACTCTTGGTGCGCCTTCCAGAGGTCTCTTAACTGCAAAAAATGTGTGACCAGGGACCACACAAACATATGTTTATCCTGTGTGCTCCCAGGAATTTCAGCAAAGTCATGAAAATATTTTCCCCCTCTTTGATTCCACAGGACTAAAGGTTTGCTCTGATAGTGGACATGGGAGGGGGTAAAAATAATGAGCAGAATGGAGGACAATTTTTTTCCCTCTACACTTATTCACTTCAGTAGAAGATGATTAGAGCAAATTTTTCAAGATTATATAGGAACAGAAGAGGAAGAAGGAGAAGAGTTGGTTTTTATATGCTGACTTTCTCTACCACTTAAGGAAGAATCAAACGCTTGCAATCACCTTCCCTTCCCCTCCCCACAATAGACAGCCTGTGAGGTAGGTGGGGCTGAGGGAGTGTGACTAGCCCAAGGTTACCCAGCTGGCTTCATGTGTAGGAGTGGGGAAACAAATCCAGTTCACCAGATTAGCCTCCGCCGCTCATGTGGAGGATTGGGGAATCAAGCCTGGTTCTTCAGATTAGAGTCCACCGCTCCAAACCACTGCTCTTAACCACTACACCACACTGTCTCAGAATAGACTGCATGACTCTGGTGGTCCCTTCCAACTCTGTGATTCTATGTTTCTAAACATGAAGCACTTTCCTGGAAGAATGATTTCAGGGTGGACTGATTCCCTGATTATTTACTTTTGAGAAAAATCATCAAAAGACTTGTAGTAATTTGTAGCACTGGATTTGTTTTTTTGGGTTCCATTAGACACTAGCTTTTCCTTGTGTGTGTGTGTTAAGTGCCGTCAAATCGCTTCTGACTCATGGCGACCCTATGAATGAAAGTCCTCCAAAATTGACAGCCTTGCTCAGATCTTGCAAATTGAAGGCTGTGGCTTCCTTTATTGAGTCAATCCATCTCTTGTTGGGTCATCCTCTTTTCCTGCTGCCCTCAACTTTTCCTAGCATGACTGTCTTTTCCAGTGACTCTTGTCGTCTCATGACGCGACCAAAATACGATAGCCTCAGTTTAGTCATTTTAACTTCTAGGGTCACTTCAGACTTGATTTGATCTATAACCCACTGATTTGTTTTTTTGGCAGTCCACAGAATCCGTAACACTCTCCTCCAACACCACATTTCAAAGGAATCTATTTTCTTCCTATCAGCATTCTTCACTGTCCAGCTTTCACACCCACACATAGTAATAGGGAATACGATGGCATGAATTAATCTAATCTTGGTGGCCAGTGACACATCCTTACCCTTCAAAATCTTTTCTACCTCCTTCATGGCTGCCCTTCCCAGTCTCAATCTCCTCCTGATTTTTTGGCTGCAGTCTCCCTTTTGGTTGATGGTGGAGCCAAGGAATAGAAAGTCTTAAACAACTTCAATTTCCTCATTGTCTAAGTGCAACGTTCCAGCGTCTTGCACGTAGACACAAAGAGAACTATTATAATAACCAGTGTAAAGAAATAAAAGAGAACAACAAAAATGGTGGAGCCAAGGAATAGAAGCTTTTCCTTACCTGTAAATTAATGGTGCATGAGGCTACATTCTCATTGACATGAACTACCCTCCAGATTACAAGTATGTGTGCCAGGTGGGTGGCATAGCAGAAAATAGGTTGACCTTGGGCTTGGTCATCTAGTCCAACCCCTTGCACAATGCAGGGCATTCGCAACTACCCCCACACACCCCAGTGACCCCTACTCCATCCCCAGAAGATGGTCAAAGAAAATCTTCCAGGATCCCTGGCCAATCTGGCCTAGAGGAAAATCACTTGCTGAAAGGTTGGCCCGAAATCGTGCCCAAGGCAATTTTGAAATGAAAGCATAATTTTCTTTATCTTGATGTGAAGAAATGCATTCATAGAAACCTGTCAAAATGTGAACAGCTGATGCTCTCTTCACTGCCTTCCTATGCACTGCAGTAAACTGAATCTTACATTAATATTAACCCATCCCTGAATCACTCCATAGGCTCTTCTCTCCTCTCTTTGCAAGGGAGGCCAAGGGAGAGATTGTACAGAGTGGGTATCTGGATTGGAAACCACGGGGGCAACCAAATGGAACAGAGTTACTCCAATCTAAGTGCAGTTTTTTTCAGGATTGCCATATAAGTCTCCTAATATCAGGGGCTTTTCCTTTCACTCACATGAAACCACTGTGATGATGATGATAATGAAAGAAGAAGAAGAGTTTGGTTTTTATACGCAACTTTCTCTACCACTTAAGGAAAAATCAAACTGGCTTACAAAACCCATCCCCTCCCTACAACAGACACTCTGTAAGGTAGGTGGAGCTGAGAGAGCTCTAAGAGCTGTAACTAGCCCAAGGTCACCCAGCTGGCTTCATGTGTAGGAGTGGGGAAACCAACCCAGTTCATCAGATTAGTGTTCACTGCTCATGTGGGAGTGGGGAATCAAATGTACAACAGGGCAATCAGAAGGATACATACATACCTGCATTAAGTTGGAATGTGTCTGTCTGGAAGTTGCTTGGACATGCATTCAAACATGCAAAAAGGACCATGTATACATGACAGAACTTCAGAGATTATACTTGGATTAGAAATGAATAATGGCTCGTCAGTTCAGGTTGGCTGCTCAGTCATGTAGCATAACCAGTGAGGTACTACTCACCCTAATAGCATAGGACCACAGCACTCATTCCTAGTCGTCCGAATGCCTGATTTGATTCCAGCATCGTCATATCTTGGATTGTCAGACCCTGTTCCCTCTGGTGATGTGTTTGTAGCCTTTCACTTTGCAATATTCCTTCCCGCCGCACCGCCCCCCTCCAAGATTTACCACCCATTGGCTATTCATCTACCATTTCACACTTTAAACAAAGGGAAATGAATTTTAATTTTTCCTTGACACTATAAAGAGAAAAGTTGCCACATCTGTCACACAGTTAATGTGAGAGTCCCCAGCTAGTTGGGCAAACTTCGCCAAATCAATTGCTCAGACTTGGATGCAGAAACAAAAGATTTATTGAAGGCTTCAAATAGAGAAGACAGGCTCATGGATTCAAAGTTGCGAGTGACTAGCTTATCGGGGTTACAGTATTTATCTACTACAGGGCATGAAGGTTCACACGCATGGGAGACATGGGAGGTTACAAGGCAAACCGGTGCAGCATAAAACATCAAACAGTCCTAGAGAGACAGTGAGGGCTATCTGCATTTCAAGGCCGGAGTCAGCCCGAGGGAGTGAAGGCAGAAGGCACAGCAGGGGAGGAGAGGTGGCACCTGGGCAAGAAGGACGAGGCGGGGGACTCAGGAAGATACACAGAGGTGCGAACTGCTTGTACGAGTTCAAAGAGGGAGAGATAGAAACAGATAGGAGCCAAAACCAGATGGCCCTCACATTCTGCCCCCCTTAAGGCCCCCCTCCCGCGAGTTCGGGAGGTCGAGGCTTCTCGGGATAAGCGCAATGGAATTCGTGTACGAGCCGGGGGGCGGCCATGTGGGGGGCTGCAACCCATTCATCGTGCGCGGCGCCTAGATGTTTCCACCGAACAAAGTAAAACAGCTTTCCCTTTTTCCACTTGGAATCCAAGACCTTGGACACTTCCATGTGGGTATCCCCACCCACAACAGTGGGCACTTCTGGTTTAGAAGGGGGGTGGAACTGGGGAGCAGAGACGAACGGCTTGAGCAGACTGATGTGAAAAACGGGGTGTACCCCGCGAAGAGTTTTGGGAAGACCCAGCTCCGCAGTTACCTCATTAATCACCCGAGTAATGGGGAAGGGGCCCACATAACGGTCGCTGAGTTTTTTACAGGGTCGGAGGGAACGCAGATTCTTCGTGGAAAGATAAACCTGTTCCCCCACCCAGAGTTCCCATCCCTGGGACCAGTGTTTGTCAGCCTGTTCTTTGTATTTCCGCTTGGCCCGTTCAAGGTTCTTCTGTAGCCAGGGCCAAGTAGAACTGACCGCCTGCACCCATTCCTGCATCTCGGGCACTGCCTCGAGTTCGGGGGAGACGGGGGCGGCACCGAAAGGGCCGAACTCGGTTCCGTACACTACCCGGAACGGACTAAACCCCGTGGAGGAGTGGGGGGCATTGTTGTATGCGTATTCAGCGAAGGGTAACAGGTCCACCCAGTCATCCTGATGGTAATTAACATAACATCGGAGATAGCACTCGACCACGGCATTCACCCGTTCGGTTTGGCCGTCAGTTTGCGGGTGGTAGGCAGACGAGAGACCCTGTTCCCCCACCCCCATGAGCTTCAGGAAGGCTCGCCAGAATTTGGCAACAAACTGGGCCCCTCTGTCGGAGAGGACCTTCCTAGGAATCGAGTGAAGCCGGAGGACATGGGTGACGAACATCTTGGCCAACCCCTGCGCCGACGGGAGCCCAGCGCAGGGGACAAAGTGGACCTGCTTGGAAAAGAGGTCCGTAACAACCCACAGTACGGTCTTGCCCCTGCTGGGGGGTAGATCGGTGATGAAATCCATGGCGATCACCTCCCATGGCCGGGTGGGGATCTCCAGAGGTTTCAGAAGCCCTGGGGTTTTGCCCCCCCTGTTTTTGGCGGTGGCGCATGTGGGACAACTGCGAACGTACAATTCTACATCCCCTCTCATGCCCGGCCACCAGAACTGCCGCCGTACTAAATGCAACGTCTTGACAAACCCAAAGTGACCGGCCAGCTTGGCCCCGTGGACCAGTCCCAAAACCTCCCTGCGAAGAGAGGCTGGGACATAGAGTTTCCCTTCCTGCACCCACCAGGACTCTCGCTGCTCCATACCGGAAGGGAGCGTCTGCTGCTCTGCTTCCTGTAGGGACGCTTCCCGGAGGCGCTGCTGGAAAGCCTCCGGGATTCCCTTGAGCGAAGGACCACTGGGGTGGCGGGTTTGAGACCGGGTGGAGACTGCCAAACCCGGGATCTCTCCCCTTTGCTCAGGAGTGAATAAAGAGTCCACAGGACGGTCAAAATCGTTGCGGTACTGGGGCAGTCGGGATAGGGCATCGGCTAGGGCGTTTTCCTTGCCGGGTACATGTTTGAGGGTGAACCGAAATTTGGCAAAGAATTGGGCCCAACGTATTTGCTTGGCGTTGAGCTTTCTAGCTCCTTTGAGAGCCTCCAGATTTTTGTGATCGGTACACACTTCAAACGGGAATTCTGCCCCCTCCAGAAAATGCCTCCACACAGTGAGGGCGTGCTTAACTGCCGCGGCTTCTTTCTCCCAGATGGCCCAGTTGATTTCGGACTGGGTAAACTTCTTGGAGAAATAGGCGCATGGCTTTAAAGCGCCATTTTCGTCCCGCTGCAAGAGGGCCCCTCCCATAGCTACATCGGAGGCGTCCACCTGGACCACAAACGGTTTGGTGCAGTCCGGGTGGGCCAGGACCGGTTCGGACGAGAAGAGTAGCTTCAAGTCCTCAAAAGCCTGTTGGCAGGGAGGGGACCACTGCAGTCGGGCCGAAGGCAAGGCGGCATTGGCACCTTTTCCCTTAGTGCGCAGAAGGGAAGTGAGAGGAAGAGCCACTTGCGCAAAGTTGGGAATGAAATTGCGGTAAAAGTTGGCGAACCCCAGGAACTGCTGCAGTTGTTTGCGCGTAGTAGGGGGTTCCCAATCTCGCACTGCCTGAACCTTTCCGGGATCCATTTCCAACCCCTGGTGAGAGATTACATAGCCTAGAAAGGTAATGGAAGGCTGGTGGAATTCACACTTAGACACTTTGGCATATAACTTGTGGTCCCGTAACCGCTGGAGGACCTCCCGCACCAGCCGGACATGCTCTTCCATGGTTTCAGAATAAATGAGTATATCATCCAGAAATACCACCACCCCCCGAAACAACAAATCATGTAACACTTCGTTGATTAACTGCATGAACACACTCGGAGCCCCAGAAAGTCCGAACGGCATGACTAAATACTCAAACATGCCAAAACAGCTCGAAAAAGCCGTTTTTGGTTCGTCCCCCTCTTTTATGCGAATGCGGTGGTAGGCTTCCACTAAATCCAGTTTGGTGAAAATCCGGCCCTCCTTCAATTGTGCTAGTAGGTCTGGAATGAGAGGGAGGGGGTAAGCGTTAGACTGCGTGACAGCGTTGAGCCTCCGAAAGTCAATACACAGTCTCAAGTCTCCCGTTTTCTTTTTGACAAAAAAGGCGGGGGCGGAGTACGGAGCTTTGGAGGGGCGGATGAAGCCCCTCGCCAAGTTAGTGTCTAAATAGTCCCGCAGCACTGCCTTTTCACTGGGGCTCATGGGGTACACCTTTCCCTTGGACAACTTGCCGTCCCCAACTATTTCAATCGCACAGTCGGTCTCCCGGTGTGGTGGCAGTTCGTCACACCCGCACATCAAACACATCCGAATATTGGGAGTATTCCGAGGGTAGGTTGGGGGTATTGGAAACGGGTCCTGGGGAACCCACTAGGGCGGCTGCCGGGGTCCCGGTCATGCGGTCCCTGTCATGCAAGGCGCAGGGATCCTCAGGGAAGGTGAGGGTCCGCTTGACCCAATCAATAGAAGGGTTGTGGCCCCGTAGCCAGTTCATTCCCAGTACTACAGGGGCAACTATGGGGGCAATGGTAAAGTACAACCGTTCCCAATGCTCCCCTACAGTCATGATTATCGCGGTAGTCCGGTGAGTGACAGGCCCCTTTTTAAAGTCACTCCCGTCCATCTGGGAGAAGCGGAGGGGACCCGGGAGGCGCTTGCGGCGGACCTGCAACTTCCGGGCCGTCTCCTCGCTAATCAATGTGCGGGCGCACCCCGAGTCCACGAGCGCGGGGAATTCTAAAACTGGGCCCCCCGTGGGTAGTGAGAGGTGAACCCGAATATAAACATTATCTTCCTGGGCGCTTACCATCGGTGGAGCTCCTTGCACGAGGGTCGGTGCGGTCTGCTGAGGAGCCCCCCTTACAGCAGACCGACGGCGTTTTTTGCCGGCTCATCCCACTCTTCCTCCTCGCTGGACGAGGGGGACGTGGTATTTGTAATCCGTGACTCGGCAGAGTCAGAGGTTGCACTGGCGATCCGGGGTCCCGATGGACCGGTCGAACTGGCGATCCCATCCAGGGCGTGCGCGTGCAGTGCCGAGGGGGTGCTCCGACGTCCTGGAGCGTTGCTTCGGCGTCGCGGTTGACCCTCTGCGGGGGCTTTCTCTGGTTCGCTCGGGACGGGGCGAATGGAAGTCGGGCGTCCGGAGCGGGATGGGCATTGGGAGGCGAAGTGACCCTTTCCTCCACAGACCAGGCACACCCCTGCCTCGAAGCGCTTGCGGCGCTCCGCTGGCGTGGGGCCGCTGCCGCCCGGGGTGCGAGGGTCCCGGATCCCACCTGCCTTGTCTCCTCTGGGTTTGAAGTCGCGGCCGGAATGTTGCTTGGACAGGTTCAGGAGCTGCTTCCGATTTTCAATGTCGGCAGCGTGGCGCACCCAACCCTCAACGTCAGGGGGGTTGCCTTGCATAAAGGCCCAATGCTGCAGGTCCGGGTTTAGGCCCTCCCTGAACAACTGCACCCGGGTAGCCTCACTCCAGTCCAGAATCCGACTCGACAGAGACTGGAACTCGCTCGCATACTGCGCCACTGACTTGGCCCCTTGGCGTAGTTGCATCAGAGCGGCTTTGGCCCGCTCCCCCAGATTCGGGTCCTCGAACCGGTTACGGAGTGCGATCATAAAGTCATCCAAACTCCATAGCACCGGGGAGCGGAGCTCGTACTGTAACACCATCCACGCGGCCGCTTCGCCTTGCAGGAGGGAGGCCACATACTGGACCTGAGACTCCTCGGAGGTAAAGGTCCTGCCCTGCTCCCGCATGAAAATGTCCACTTGGACCATGAAAAAGGTCAACTGGTCCCCCGACCCATCATACGTGATCTTCAGGTCCCGGCGGGCCGGGGTGCTGGGAGGAGGCGCGGGGGGAGCCGCCGGTGTCCCATCCGGAGGGTTACCCGTCGGGGGCTGTACCTTCAGCGCGTCCATGGCCGCGGCCATCTCCTCCATCACGAGCTGCATGGCATCTATGCGCTCCACCATCGCCTGGCGTTTCTCCTGCCATTGTCTCCGCTCCTCATCCATCAGAGCGTCCCGACGAGCGGGGTCGTCCTCGAACCCCGTACCAGTTAAGGCCAGGCGGCGGTGCTTTGCCTCAGTCCGGGAAAGCGACCAACCTTTCGGCGAGTCCAGCCAAGTGTTAAAGGTGGTCTTGGGACGCGTGCCCGGTCCTGGGCCCGGCCGGGGCGCACCTGGCACCTTCTGGTCCGGTTTGTCTTTCGGGGCCGGCTTGTCCGGGGCACCGCTTCCATCCGGCGAGGCCGGAGGGGTCGTTTTTTCCTCGTCGGCTGACATAGCTGTCCCGTAGGGTACAGATGCAGAACGAAGAGGCAAGGACTCGCAACTTAATGTGAGAGTCCCCAGCTAGTTGGGCAAACTTCGCCAAATCAATTGCTCAGACTTGGATGCAGAAACAAAAGATTTATTGAAGGCTTCAAATAGAGAAGACAGGCTCATGGATTCAAAGTTGCGAGTGACTAGCTTATCGGGGTTACAGTATTTATCTACTACAGGGCATGAAGGTTCACACGCATGGGAGACATGGGAGGTTACAAGGCAAACCGGTGCAGCATAAAACATCAAACAGTCCTAGAGAGACAGTGAGGGCTATCTGCATTTCAAGGCCGGAGTCAGCCCGAGGGAGTGAAGGCAGAAGGCACAGCAGGGGAGGAGAGGTGGCACCTGGGCAAGAAGGACGAGGCGGGGGACTCAGGAAGATACACAGAGGTGCGAACTGCTTGTACGAGTTCAAAGAGGGAGAGATAGAAACAGATAGGAGCCAAAACCAGATGGCCCTCACAGTTGACTGATCTACTTGGCAGCAGATAATGCAGTATCTGCTTCTCAGAAAGTGTCTTTAGCTGTTTTATCCAGGGAGTAATATATTTATTTTATGCAGTATTATTTTGTGGACCTGCTAAAACAATGTGGGATAGGGAGTCAACTTAATCCGGACAAAATGGGCTTTTTTGTTCTTCTGCAATATTTTTATTGTATCGCCCTTGGGTCTCGGCTGAGTCTAAGGCATTACATCTCACATATAAGAAAGCTCGTCTAAACCAGCAGAAATAGTCTGGCAAGGACTTTGCAATATTCATAAACCAACAGTAAATCAAATAGTCCTAATGCTGTCACAATGGAGCTGCTGCAAAAAATGTGAAGTATAACAACAATGTATGGTTAGAAGGAATGGAAAAGGTCACTACAAAATGTATAATTGCCGAACATGACTGTGTACTCTGCAATGTTGCTAGAGACACAGGGGAAACAAAACAAAAAATATGGAGAGGATTAGCCATACTACATTCATTTGTACAAGGAAAGGAAACCACTTAAGGCCTTAAACAATCTATCTTGGCAAGGGTTGCAAAGAATATTCTCTGGTTTCATGAAGTACAACATGCTGGTAGGTGGCAATTGTTTAGAACTATTTCCTGAAGAAGCACTGTGTGAATATTCACTGCATAGAATCTGTTTGGTGGCATGACTCATCCTTTCCTCCCTGCTCACTGCTTTTCCCCCCTTCCCAGTTGAAGCACAAGAATGGTCCCAACCAGTCAGGAATCACACAGCAAATGGGATAATGTCATGATAACACTTGGCTATATTAACTATCAATAACTATATTAAAAATAGATTTCTCCAGCTCTATAATGCATGCTAGGAGAGTATCCTCTATCCAGTGTCTAGGTATCCTTCCATCTTTGTCCCTGTGATCTGAAGAGAGTGGACTCATTATCCCATATGATGTTGGAATGCCCCCAATATAATTCCTATCACAATCAATGGATTACCCCTATCTTAATCAAATTACCTGCCACTGTAACAAAAGATAAAACAGTCCCCTTTTTGCTGGTGGATAGAGACTCAAGAACAATATTGGTGGTAATCATATTTGAACTGAAGGTCTACTTATTATAAGGCAATAATTGGAGAGAGGAGGAGGAGAAGAGAATAATTGGAAGGCATTGCTTACTCTTTTGTGGATGCTAAAGGGATATCCTTGTATAATTTTTGTGTTTGACATTTTGCAAGGGATGGGCAAGAACATGCCTTGATATTTTCCCTTTCCCTGTCTTGACCCAATCTTAAAAGCATGTTGAAAGTAAAAGCCTGGAAAACATCTTTCAGTAGTCTGGGAGTACTTGAAACCACCACATGTGATCATACAAGAATGTAGTGAAGAGAACTGAGGTGGTCTGAGGAACTTTCTAGAGGGGTCAAACATTTGGAGAAGGTCTTTTGATTCGGACGTGATGTTTGGGAGGAATATAAATGGGAGAAAAAAGACACTCGCTAGAGGTCAAGAATCTTCCTTCCTACCCTGACTGCTTCTTCTTTGATGCCAAGATGTATTATTCATATTCTGTTCACAATGCTCAGGATGGATAGAGCATAACCAGCTAGTTGGCCTATGGCTTACACCGGGTCGTGGTGGAATCAAATACACTGCTCATCCAACGGACATCCTAATTAATGCCCGCAATCCATTTTTCAGTCTTCTGTTCAACAGGAACACAGCACCAGGGGACCTAAACAGCATTCAAGTCTCCTTTTAATATAAATAATGAATGTTTAGTGCAAGTCAGCTGCACTTCAGAGTTTTAAAAGCTTTGTTCTGGAATCGAAACCCTTAGTATGGAGGACCCATTGAAATGAAACATGATCCTATTAAAGGATCTGCATACCTAGGAACTACAAAAAAGGAGAAGCTATGCAGTTATGTTTTAGCAACAAGGAGCACTGTATATGCAAACAGAATGTGTTTTACTATGATGAGAGCCACATATCCTGCAGAATAACAAGTGTATAAACACCATTCCATCAAATTCAATTTCTTCAACATTTATATCAGGACTAAAGATTGCTGTTCAAAACTAATGCTTTGTTCATTCATTACTCTTTGGATCACTGCTATGAGGATGACAACACACAGTCCTCTCTGTGCCTAGCAAGAAGCTATATGGAAGCTGGTCCTGCCTGTCTACTGAAGATTCTGCAAGCTTGAAACAAATTGCATCAAGGGATCCAATTCTACGAGCCCGTGAAGAGGGTACCCCCAGCATATCTGTCTCCACAGTTTCTCATGGGAGGGGGGAATCTATGCTTTCTCCAGGGCAAAGAAGCCAATAGCTGAACACACAGCAGCAACCATGGGCCAAAAACCTCCAAATGCAACAGAATCAACATCAAGCCAGAGAATTCACCATGGAAAAGCCGCACACACCCCAGCAAGCCAAGAGAAGAGAACCCGACAAAACAGCAGACACCTTTTGAACTCCTTTTTTTAAAAGCACACCCCAAAAGGAAAACCCCATTTTAAAAAAGAACTGGAAAGAATTAGCAAAGGCTTCTCTCACCCCGCAAATATACTCTCCTGGAAAAAACAGAAAACACAGGAAAACATCCTATTTAAATCCTATTTTAAATGATATTTTAAAACAAAGGCAAACTGGGCCTGACACAGAACAAGACGTCTCCCTGGCAGGCAGCAGCAGGCAGCAGAATTAATTGGAGGCACAGACAGACTAAAATAGCAGTGACACACCATTCTCCCCCCCCCCCACCACCAAAAAAAACAGCTTTTTCTGAAATCAAGTAAAGCTGCAGCCAGGACTGATTTCATCTCCTTTTCCCATAGGCAGACTGGAGGGCTAGGTGAGAATCATGATGATTGGACAGACCATTCTACTGCTCCCTCTAATGTGATCCTATATGGCCAGAAGGGCTCCCTCCCCAGCATGGTATAGTGGTTAAAAGCAGTGGTTTGGAGCGTTGGACTCTGATCTAGAGAACCAGGTTTGATTCCACATGAACACATGAAGCTGCCTTCTACTGAATCAGACCCTCGGTCCATCAAAGTCAGTATTGTCTACTCAGACTGGCAGTGGCTCTCCAGGGTCTCCGGCAGAAAAGGGTCTTTCACATCACCTGCTTGCCTTGTCCCTTTAACTGGAGATGCAAAGGATTGAACCTGGGACCTTCTGCATGCCGAGCAGATGCTCTACCACTGAGCCACGGCCCCTCCTCATGAAGCTGTCTCTTCTCCATGTGAGCAGCAGAGGCTAATCTGGTGAATCAGGTTGGTTTCCCCACTCCTACCCATGAAGCCAGCTGGGTGACCTTGGGCTAGTCACAGCTCTTATAGAGCTCTCTCAGTCTCACCTACCTCACAGGGTATCTGTTGTGGGGAGGGGGAGGGACAGTGATTGTAAGCCGGTTTGATTTTGCTTTAAGTGGTAGAGAAAGTCAGCATGTAAAACTAACTCCTTAATGGTAGAGAAAAGTGGGGTATAAAATCCAGTTCCTCCTCCTCCTCCTCCTCCTCTTCTTCTTCTTCATCTTCTTCTCTGTCCTGTTACCTGGGAAACCTGTAAAATGGGGGGCTGGCAGAAAACAGACCTGGGATCCTTAAAATCCAGCCCCAGATATTCCCAAATATTCCTGAATATTTCTGGAAACATTCGGACGCAGATACCAGTATTCCTGAAAAACCCCAAGACCACTCTGGTGTGTGTGTGTGTGTGTTTGCGTGTGCATGTGTGTAAAGTACTGTCAAGTCTCAGCCAATTTATGGTGACCCCAGCAAGGGGCTTTCAATGCAAAAGAGAAGCACAGCTGGTTTGCAATTGCCTTCCTCTACAGAGTCTTCCTTGGTGGTCTCCCATTCAAGCACCGACCTTGCTTAGCTTCTGAGATCTGATGGGATCGGGTTATACTATGCCTCGTTCCCACCCACCACTCTGATACCAATAATGTATTTGACTCAGGCAACCCACAAATGAAGACACAAGATAACAGCTTTTGTTTAACTAGTCTATTTAAATAATTTGATCTGCATCATACTGTCTGTAAGAACACAAGAAAGGCCATGCTGGATCAGACCCAGGCCCATCAAGTCCAGCACTCTGTTCACACAGTGGCCAACTAGGTGCCTCTAAGAAGCCCACAACCAAGACGGCTGCAGCAGCATTGTCCTGCCCGTGTTCCAGAGCACCCAATATAATAGACATGCTCATCTGATCTTGGAGAGAATGTGTACGCATCATGACTAGTATGAAATCTGAAAGTATTAATCAAATCAGATGGAAGAAACAATGTCTATTAGTTAACTTTAGATGGCATGTTTAGCTTGAATATATTTGATTCTTTAGAGTAGTACATCAAACAGTGCACTCCTAATTTAGCTAACTGATTCTGAACAGTGGTCCATCTAGTCCGTGTAACTTTTTTTACAGTGGACAACCAGCTGCCCTGGAGGACCGATCAACAAGACATAGATGTCAAAACATATTGATAGGGTTGCCAAGGAACCCCTGGCTACAGGCAGGGGATGGGAGGGTAGGGTTGCCAGATCCAGGCTGGGAAACTCCTAGAGATTTGAGGATGGAGCTTGTGGAGGACAGGGACCTCAGTGGGGTACAATGCCATGGAATCCACACTGCAAAGCATCCATTTTCTCCAGCAGAACTGATCTCTGTAGTCTCAAGATGAGTTGTAATTCTGAGGAGTCTCCAGGTCTCACCTGCAGGCTGGCATCCTGATACCTTGATGTTTCCTCCTAGTGATGACATTCAAAGGTTTACTGCCTTTGAATGTGGAGGTTCATTTATTCATTAATTCAAGTATTTATTCCCTGCCTTTTCTCTTGGCTCAAGCCGGCTCCTAAGTAACAATTAAAACATTTCAAATTAAACCAAATACAATAAGAAACCTCAAATACCTTCTCCCACCTTTCCCTTTAGGAAATGGAAAACTTTAGGGGGGAAAGTTCCAATATGCCTAGTAGCATTAAGGGGGTTATCCTCCCTGAATCTGTCTAATTTTTTTTTCTAAACTATCTATGCTAATAGCCATCACTAGATCCACTGGCAATGAATCCCTTAATTTAATGACTTTTGGAGTGAATTTGAGGATTTAATTACTGGCTGAATAATACACAGTGCCTCAGATCACCAAGCTTTAATTATACTAAGTATTGTTAGTGTGATAGTCTGAATGTGAGGCACAAACTATGGTCAACTAGGATTCACCAGACAAGGATCAGAAAGTATAGTCTGAAGTTCAGTTTCTTCATAGGCTATGAAGAACCTATGGTTTCATTTGACAGACAAATGCCTTTGCAGAGTTGACTGACCAGAGTTAAGGTGACAAAACCAGTATTTCTAGCTGCCCTGATCCAGTCGTTGGTCAGGAAAAAAGGTAAAGGTAGTCCCCTGAGCAAGCACCGGGTCATTTCTGACCCATGGGGTGATGTCACATCCCTACATTTATTAGGCAGACTATGTTTACAGGGTGGTTTGCCAGTGCCTTCTCCAGTCATCTACGCTTTACCCCCAGCAAGCTGGGAACTCATTTTACCGACCTCGGAAGGATGGAAGGCTGAGTCAACCTTGAGCCGGCTACCTGAAACCAACTTCTGTCAGGATCAAACTCAGGTCATGAGCAGAGCTTTTGACTGCAGTATTGCAGTCAGGAAAAGGCAGGGTAAAAAATGAATAAATAACTGTAGAGGAAAAGTAGGATTTTAGTGTTCATTGGAGTGCCGAATCCTCATTTCACTAATTAACTGTAGTTAACATAAGCCACATTTTCAGGTTCTGCTGGAGCCAAGCCTAAGTATCACTGAGTTGCTGATTTATTGATACACAAATAATGGTGAAAACTGTGAGGAAAAAGAAAATAGTGCCAAAAAACAAAATAAAACCCCAAATCACTTATTTGAAGTCATACAAGAGAGAAGTTAAATCAAAACAGAAATTTGGTCAAAAGAGCAAGGATGAGAAATTTGAAAACAGATGAAAGGAAGTATTTTTTCACACAAAACATAGTGAAATTGTAGAACTCCCTGCCCCAGGATGTGGTGATGGCTGCCAAATTGGAAGGCTTTAAGAGGAGAGTGGACATGTTCATGGAGGAGAGGGGTGTTCGTGGCTACAATTAAAATTGAAAGTAGTCATGATGCATACCTATTGTGAGAGTCCCGACCAAACTGGTTAACTTCGCAAAATCACTTGCTCAGACTTTGATGCAGAAACAAAGGATTTATTGGAAGCTTCAGATAGTACTAGGCAGACACGAGTTAAAGTTGCAAGTGGGCTAACAATCAGGGTTACAGAATATATCTCCTACAGGGCACTGGGATTCACACTTCTGTTATGGGAAACTACAAGATAGATTGGTGCAATACAAAACATCAAACGATCTCAGAGAGACTGTTAGGACTATCAGATCTCCAAGGCCGAATCTGGCCCGAGGGAGTGCATGCAGGAAGCGCAGCAGGGGAGGGGAAGACGGCACCTGGGAAAGACAGACGAGGCGCCTGGACCCGGGGAGGTGTGAACTGCTTATACGAGTTCAAAGGGGAGAGGGATGAAGGACACAGAAAGGAGAAAGGGAGTCAAAAACACATGGCCCTCACATTCTGCCCCCCTTAAGACCCCCCCCCCGCTAGGTCAGGAGGACGAGGCTTATCGGGGTAGGCACAGTGGAATTCATGAACCAGACGGGGGGCCGCCATGTGGGGGGCTGCTACCCATTCATCATGTGCAGGACCCAGATGTTTCCATCGAACAAAATAGTACAATTTTCCTTTTTTCCATTTGGAATCTAAGACCTTGGACACTTCTAAGTGTGTGTCCCCGCCCACCACCGTAGGAATTTCTGGTTCGGGGGGGGGGAGTGGAATTGGGGAGGGGCTACATAAGGTTTAAGTAAACTGATGTGAAAGACGGGGTGGATGCCCTTGAGGGTTTTGGGCAGCACCAATTCTACTGTAACTTCATTGATCACTCGGGATATGGGAAACGGCCCTACGAATCGCTCATTAAGCTTTTTGCAGGGTCGGAGCGAGCGTAGGTTCTTGGTGGAGAGATAAACCTGTTCCCCCACTTTGAGCTCCCATCCCGGGGACCGGTGTTTGTCGGCCTGTTCCTTGTATTTGCGCTTGGCCCGTTCCAGGTTTTTTGGCAACCAGGGCCAAGTGGATCGGACCACCTGCACCCACTCCTGGACCTCCTGGATAGCTTCGAGCTCAGGAGTGACGGGGGTGGAACCGAACGGACCGAAATCAGTCCCGTACACAACCTGGAAAGGGCTGAACCCAGTGGAGGAGTGGGGGGGATTGTTGTAGGCATACTCAGCAAAGGGCAACAAGTCCACCCAATCATCCTGGTGGTAATTAACATAACAACGGAGGTAACACTCCACCACGGCATTCATGCGTTCGGTTTGACCATCGGTTTGGGGGTGGTAAGCAGAGGAGAGACCTTGTTCCTCCACTCCTAGTAGCTTCAGGAAGGCTCGCCAGAACTTGGCAATGAATTGGACCCCCCTGTCGGAGAGGACCTTTCTGGGAACCGAGTGAAGTCTGAGGACATGAGTGACAAACAATTTGGCCAACCCCTGGGCCGAGGGGAGTCCGGCACAGGGGACGAAGTGAACCTGTTTGGAGAAAAGATCCGTGACCACCCACAGAACCGTTTTTCCTCGGCTGAGAGGCAAATCGGTGATTAAGTCCATGGCGATCACCTCCCAGGGTCGGGTGGGGGTTTCTAAAGGTTTCAGGAGCCCCGGGGGTTTGCCCACCCTTCTCTTAGCAGTGGCGCAGATGGGGCAGCTGCGAACGTATAGTTCCACATCCGCTCTCATACTGGGCCACCAAAATTGGCGTCTCACCAAATGCAAAGTTTTGACAAATCCGAAATGACCCGCTAATTTGGCTCCGTGGACCAGTCCTAGGACCTCTTTGCGGAGAGACACTGGAACGTAGAGCTTCCCACCCTGCATCCACCAAGAGTCCCGTTGTTCCAAGCCGGCGGGGAGAGCCCGCTGCTCGGCTTCCCGCAGAGAAGCGTCCCGGAGCCGTTGCTGAAAAGCTTCCGGGACCCCTTTGAGCAGGGGATCTTTTGGCAGGCGGGCTTTGGACCGGGTGGTGACGGCCAGTCCCGGGACCTCCCCACGCTGCTCGGGGGTGAATAGGGAGTCCACGGGGCGGTCAAAGTCATTGCGGTACTGGGGAAGCCGGGATAAGGCATCCGCTAGGGCATTGTCCTTCCCGGGTACATGCTTGAGGGTGAAACGGAACTTAGCAAAAAACTGAGCCCACCTGATTTGCTTAGCGTTGAGCTTTCTAGCACCCTTGAGGGCCTCCAAATTCTTGTGGTCGGTACACACCTCAAATGGAATCTCTGCCCCCTCCAAGAAATGTCTCCAGATGGTGAGGGCATGCTTAACAGCCGCCGCCTCCTTCTCCCAAATAGCCCAGTTGATTTCGGCTTGGGAAAACTTCTTGGAGAAGTAGGCGCACGGTCTCAAAACTCCATTCCCGTCCCGCTGCAGGAGAGCCCCCCCCCATGGCAACATCCGAGGCATCCACCTGGACCACGAACGGTTTATTACAGTCCGGGTGGGCTAGTACTGGTTCGGAAGAAAAGAGCAGTTTAAGCTCTTCGAACGCCTGCTGGCAGAGCGGCGACCATTGCAAACGGGCCGAGGGCAGAGCGGCGTTTGCCCCCTTCCCCTTGGTGCGTAACAGGGAAGTGAGGGGGAGGGCCACTTGTGCGAAATTGGGGTGAAATTGCGGTAAAAATTGGCAAACCCCAGAAACTGTTGTAGTTGTCGGCGAGTGGTGGGGGGTTCCCAGTCCCTTACCGCCCTAACCTTCTCGGGATCCATCTCCAAGCCCTGGTGGGAAATGACATAACCCAAGAAGGTGATGGAGGGCTGATGGAACTCGCATTTGGATACCTTGGCAAACAATTTATGTTCCCGCAGCCGCTGGAGGACTTCGCGCACCAGCCGGACATGCTCTTCCATGGTTTCAGAATAAATGAGGATATCATCCAAAAATACCACCACCCCCCGAAACAACAAATCATGTAAAACTTCATTAATTAATTGCATGAATACACTCGGAGCCCCTGAAAGTCCGAATGGCATTACTAAATATTCAAACATGCCAAAACAACTTGAAAAGGCCGTCTTGGATTCGTCCCCCTCCTTAATGCGAATACGGTGGTAGGCTTCCACCAAATCCAATTTGGTGAATATCCGGCCTTCCTTCAATTGTGCTAGAAGGTCTGGAATGAGAGGGAGGGGGTAAGCGTTAGACTGAGTGACAGCGTTCAGTCTACGAAAGTCAATACACAGTCTTAAATCTCCTGTTTTCTTTTTGACAAAGAAGGCTGGGGCGGAGTATGGAGCTTTCGAAGGGCGTATGAAACCCCTTGCCAAGTTGGTGTCCAAATAGTCCCACAAAACCGTTTTTTCATTGGGACTCATGGGATAGACTTTCCCCTTGGATAACTTGCCGTCTCCCACAATCTCAATGGCACAGTCCGTCTCTCGGTGTGGGGGCAGTTCATCGCATTCCCTCACGTCAAACACATCCACAAACTGGGAATACTCGGAGGGTAGTTGGGGTGGGGCGGTGACGGGCACGGGGGACCCCACCAAAGCGGCGGCTGGGGTGCAGAGCACTCGGTCCTTATCGTGCAACCCGCAGGGGTCCTCGGGGAAGGTGAGTGTTCGTTTGACCCAGTCAATAGAAGGGTTGTGTCCCTGCAGCCAATTCATCCCCAAAACCACGGGGGCGACTATGGGGGCAATGGTGAAGTAAAGCCGTTCCCAATGTTCCCCAATGGCCATAACCACCGCAGCGGTGCGGTGAGTAACGGGTCCTTTTTTAAAGTCACTACCGTCCATTTGAGAGAAATGGAGGGGACCCGGGAGTCGCTTGCGCCGGACGCACAATTTCTTGGCCGCTTCCTCACTAATTAAGGTGCGGGCGCACCCAGAATCGACTAGTGCGGGGAATTCTAACACCGAACCCCCTTTAGGTAGGGAGAGATGGACCCTAATGTACACATTATCTTCTTGGGCGCTTACCATCCGTGGAGCTCCTTGCACAACGATCGGGGCGGTCTGCTGAGGAGCCCCACTTACAGCAGACCGACGGCGTTTTTTGCCGACACTTCCCACTCTTCTTCCTCGCTGGATGAAGGGGACGTGGTACTTATAATCCGTGACTCGGCCGAGTCAAAGGCTGCATTTGTAATCCTGGGTCCCGACGGACCAGTCGAGGTGGAGGCTCCATCTTGGGTGCGCGCGTGCAGCGCGGAGGGCGTGCTCCGGCGTCCAGGTGCGCCGCTCCGGCGTCGAGGTTGGCCTTCTGCCGGGATCTTCTCCGGTTCGGTCGGGGTCAGGCGAGGAGGAGCCGGACGTCCGGAGCGTGACGGGCATTGCGAGGCGAAGTGACCCTTACCCCCACATACTAAGCACACCCCGGTTTCGAAGCGCTTGCGGCGTTCGGCTGTCGAGGGGCCGCCGCCGCCCGGGGGTCGGGCGTCTCTGGTACCGCCTGGTCTGTCCCCCTTTGGCTTGAAGTCGCGGCCGGTGCGTTGTTTGGACAGGGTCAGGAGTTGCTTCCGATTCTCGATATCGGCGGCATGGCGCACCCAACTCTCGACGTCCGGGGGGTTACCCTGCATGAAGGCCCAATGTTGCAGATCCGGGTTCAGCCCTTCTCTGAAGCACTGCACACGGGTAGCCTCGCTCCAATCCAAAATTCTGCTCGATAGCGACTGGAATTCGCTCGCATACTGCGCCACCGACTTAGTCCCTTGGCATAGTTGCATCAGAGTAGCCTTGGCCCGCTCCCCCAGGTTCGGGTCCTCGAACCGATTTCGGAGAGCAATCATGAACTCATCCAGGCTCCGCAGTACGGGGGAGCGGAGCTCGTATTGTAACACCATCCACGCGGCCGCTTCGCCTTACAGAAGGGAGGCCACATATTGTACCTGGGATTCCTCGGAGGTGAAGGTTCGGCCCTGCTCCCGCATAAAAATGTCCACTTGGACCATGAAGAAGGTCAATTGGTCCCCCGACCCATCATATGTAATCTTCAAATCACGGCGGGCCGGAGTGCTGGGGGGAGCGGGTGGTGCCGCCGGTGTCCCGTCTGGGGGATTACCGGAGGGGGGCTGTACCTTTAACGCATCCATAGCGGCCCCCATCTCGAGCATTAGGGTCTGCATGGTATCCATCCGTTCCAGCAAACCCTGGCGTTCCTCCTGCCATCGCCTCCGCTCCTCGTCCATCTGGAGCAGCGTTAGGACCTCCTTACGCGCGGGATCGTCCTCGAGCCCCGCGCTGGGGAAGGCCATCCGGCGTGCCTTCGCCTCGGTCCGGGAGAGGGACCAGCCCTTGGGGGAGTCCAACCAGGAGTTAAAGGTGGTCCTGGGTCTAGTACCCCCTCCGCTGGGCACCTTCTGCTTGGTGTCACCTTCCGGCGGGTTAGGGTCAGGCAACTCCGGGGCCGCGGGCTTCTTCGGTTTCTCGGGGGAAGAGGGGGTCTCCTCCTCGTCTCGCATGGCTGTCTGGAAAGGTACAGGCGTAGAACGAAGAGGCAAGGACTTGCAACTTAATGTGAGAGTCCCGACCAAACTGGTTAACTTCGCAAAATCACTTGCTCAGACTTGGATGCAGAAACAAAGGATTTATTGGAAGCTTCAGATAGTACTAGGCAGACACGAGTTAAAGTTGCAAGTGGGCTAACAATCAGGGTTACAGAATATATCTCCTACAGGGCACTGGGATTCACACTTCTGTTATGGGAAACTACAAGATAGATTGGTGCAATACAAAACATCAAACGATCTCAAAGAGACTGTTAGGACTATCAGATCTCCAAGGCTGAATCTGGCCCGAGGGAGTGCATGCAGGAAGCGCAGCAGGGGAGGGGAAGACGGCACCTGGGAAAGACAGACGAGGCGCCTGGACCCGGGGAGGTGTGAACTGCTTATACGAGTTCAAAGGGGAGAGGGATGAAGGACACAGAAAGGAGAAAGGGAGTCAAAAACACATGGCCCTCACACCTATTCTCTCCAGGATCAGAGGAGCATGCCTATTATATTAGGTGCTGTGGAACACAGGCAGGATAATGCTGCTGCGGTTGTCTTGTTTGTGGGCTTCCTGGAGGCACCTGGTCGGCCACCGTGTGAACAGACTGCTGGACTTGATGGTCTGATCCAGCGTGGCTTTTCTAATGTTCTTATGAAAACATATGAAAGATGGGTGGTGCATGAGTTTAAAATGTATTTGGAGAGCTATGCTAATGTTGCTAAAAGCATATGTCGAGAACATCTCCAGAGGTATCAAAATGTTGTACAAAACTTCAAGATACATCTCCTAGATATCAGACTTCAAGCAAACCACTGCTGGTTCTCAGGTGCAGTTCAAATGAAAAAACAGGTCCCTAGGGATGCCTCTCTGGATCATGTTTAACATCCATCCTTGCACTTTTCCTGACTACATCTGTGCTAAGAATACTAGGGGTTTTTACTGGGGCCTGTCTGAGTAACAGTTCAAGCTGTGGTTGAATTTGACTGTTCTCTTTGGGCTCTGGGCGCCAGATAACTGGAGACTGGGTACGTCACATTGATTTTCTGCTGTTTCTGCTTACCAATCCCGCTTGTATCCTGCCAGCATCCATCCTGTGTTGAGGAGGAGAGCACCTGGCAATGGATAGTTTAAACGTTACTTTTTTTTACACTTCATTCGATTGGTCTCCCGCTTCCTCCAGGGTAATCTTCTCACTAGTTTTTTGCTGGTAGCGACTTTCAAATTCCTCCTACCTGACAGAAAGCCATAATCCACTTTTGCCTTATCATGGAACATAAGAACATAAGAAAGGCCCTGCTGGATAAGACCAAGGCCCATCAAGTCCAGCAGTCTGTTCACACAGTGGCCAACCAGGTGCCTCTAGGTTGCAGCAGCATCCTTCCTGCCTGTGTTCCACGGCACCAAAAATAATAGGCATGCTCCTCTGATACTAGAGAGAATAGATATGCAGCATGACTAGTATCCATTTTAACTAATAGCCATGAATACCCCTCTCCTCCATGAATATGTCCACTCCCCTCTTAAAGCCCTCCAAGCTGGCAGCCATCACCACATCCTGGGGCAGGGAGTTCCACAATTTAACTATGCATTGTGTTAAAAAATACTTCCTTTTTTCTGTTTTGAATCTCTCACCCTTCAGCTTCAGCAGATGACCCCGTATTCTAGTATTATGGGAGAGGGAGAAAAGCTTCTCCCTGTCCACTCTCTCCGAACCATGCATAATTTTATAGACCTCTATCATGTCTCCCCTCAGCCACCTTCTTTCCAAGCTAAATAGCCCTAAGCGTCTTAACCGCTCCCCATAGGACAGGAACCCTCCAAGTGGCATGTGGGATTTTGGAGGAATGTTGTTACAGGTTTGGGATTTGGGGGAGGGGGGTATGACGCACCCCCCTTTCAACCACTTCAATTTCCCACTCAACCCGGCCGTATATGCTGAGGGAAAAGCATTGGCCTGAGTGTATTTGTGAGGAGATTATTTTCCTTCTCCTCCAGACCCACACTCAGAGAGAAATAGGAGACAAGAGGCTTTTTAACTTAAACAGACAAAACAGGGAAGTTTATTGAACAGAACTCAACAGAGATTGGTTCTCAAAAAAAGCAGAAATTGGAGGGGAAACTCAGAGTCAGATTTATGTACGCAAGATTACTTCAGAGAAATAGCTTAGATGTTTTCTTCATTCAAGTTCCTTCAGTTCTCAGTTTCAAGCTTACTCAGATTCCGTTTCAAGCTTAGTTCTGTCCCTCAGAATTGTTATTCAGACGCAGACTCTCAGTCTCTGTCCCCAGCCCAGCTCTCTCTGACTACCCCACCTTAGTGGCTGTCATCCTCCACATCACAGGAGCAAAGGAAGTTTGAGTTCCTTTCCCTCCTCAGAGAACTCACAGACATTTGGGGAAATATCCAAAATCCTTCTTCCAGTTATCTCTGACTACCCCACCCCAGTGGCTGTCATCCTCCACACCTCCCTGCTACCGGAATAGCTCTACCTCAGGGACTCATTCCCCTTGTGACTTGAGAATGGGCCCTCAGTCTCTAGCCCAGTTCTCACGCCTGTCACTCCCACAGGTCGCGTGTGTTTCAATAGCTTCGGCTTTCACAGCACCCCTCAGGTTCACCGAGTACAGTCTGGCTTCCGCTCAGTCTCGCTACCGAGCTTCCCATCTATCACAGCCTCCTCTCAGGCTGGGTCCCCAAGCTTCAAACGCCTTCTGTCTCTCTGAGCTCCCTGGCCCCGCCCACTCTTGCTGCAGATTCGCCCTTTCTCCGTCACAGGGGGTTCTGAAAATTTGGACCATGCTTTTTGTCAACCCCTGCCAAAAGGCTATAAGAGCAATGAGGCGGAGAGTGAGGTAGAGGAAGCCGATTTATCTGGCTAGCTTTGTTATGGCTGGAGGCTTTTCCTTACTACCAGTATCAAAGGAAGCGCTCGGCCCACAGCCAGAAAATGGCAGCAGGCTGTTTCCAGGAGTCCCACAATGCTTGGCTGCTGCAGTGGTCATTTCCAGTTCTTTTTTATTATTATTGGCAACAGAATAGTGTTATATCAGCATAATAGCATAGCAATATGTGAATCAGGTTCTCTGAATTCCCATGTTGTTGTTGTTCTTAATAACACTTATTATTATTATTATTAACACTAATTAACACCAAATAACACCAATTAATAATGATAATAATAATAATAATATCCCACCTTATCCAGCAAAGCTTATGGCGCCAAACTTCACCGCTTAAATACATATTGAGTATGATCAATCATACACATATTAAAACATTTGAGAACAACACAAAACATTTAAGATTGTCTCTAAATCCATGGTGCCATATTAGTTCACTACAGGGAGAGTATGTTACTACGATGGCCACCATCTAACTTCCATTTTGAAAAGAGTTATTCATGGTAGTAAAGCCGTGGATTAATTTTTCCCAGTCCCTATTCAAATGGGCCAGCAACTGGCTGGTTGGAAAGTAGTCATCCAATGGGGAGGCATGCTGTAGGGGATTCATAGTGAAGCCTCACCCCTTTCCAGTAGGCTTTTGCCCCATGCAGCTGTAAGGATGGAAAATAGGTTCGCCAGGTCCCTTCGCTCCACCAGGGGGAGCTTTGTAGGGGCATGGCTGGGGGCACGTGATAACTTGTGTGCCCCGCACAACACACCGATGTCACTTCCAGGTTTACCTGGAAGCGACGTGGATGCTCTAGCAATCTCCATCGAAACTCTTTTGCCAGAGGTTGCTAGAGCATCCACGTCGCTTCTGCGTAAACCTGGAAGTGATGTCAGTGCAGCACGCGGGTTGCACACGTGCACATCGCACGCCTCCCCCTCTTTTGCCCGCCGACCCTCAGCTGGTGGGCAGGCAGCCCAGTGGATTCGCTGGGCAATTGGTAAGCCTAACAGAAGAAACCAGTGGTGTCAAGCAGGCATCTGTTGCCAGTCTGGGTTGGAGTGTGTTTGTGTGGCTGAGTGTGGAGGTGGTGTGTGTGTTTCCTTCTGCAGATTGAGTGACTTTGGGGGTGGGTGAGGGACTTCTGGACATGGGGGTAGGGTTGCCAGCTCTGGGTTGGGAAATACCTGGAGATTGTGGGGGTGGAGCCTGAGGAGGGTGGGGTTTGGAGGGGAGGGACTTCAATGCCATAGAGTCCAATTGCCAAAGTGGCCATTTTCTCCAGGGGAACTGATCTCTATCACCCAAAGATCAGTTGTAACAGTGGGAGTTCTCCAGCTGCCACCCAAAGGTTGGCAACCCTACACAGGGGGTCGGGTGTCCCCCTTCTTTTCTTTGCTCCTGCCTTCCCTTTTTTATGTCTCCTTGCATGCCCATTGGGAGAGGCCATTTTCTCTCCCCCTCCCCATTTTTTCCTAGCCTGGTGATTGCTTTTGCAGGAAAACAGGACTGTCAGCACAATGACCAAAAGCATGCCTTTTTGCCTCGTGGTTGACAGTAAAACACTTGGCCCTGATCTGTTTTTTTTTTTTTAAAGATGATGGAAAGGGAAAAAGAAGAGCTGGTTTACTGGCAGCCTACCAGGATGTAGATGCAATCCTTCCAGGGTTGCCAGCTTCCAGGTACTAGCTGGAGACTCCTGCTATTACAACTGATCTCCAGCCGACAGAGATCAGTTCCCCTAGAGAAAATGGCTGCTTTGGCAATTGGACTCTATGGCATTGAAGTCCCTCCCCTCCCCAAACCACACCCTCCTCAGGCTCTGCCCCAAAAGCCTCCCACCAGTGGTGAAGAGGGACCTGGCAACCCTAAACCCCCTCTCCCCATATACACAGTGCAATTTTTCTAGGGCATCAAGGAGCATGCTGGGGACAGATTTTTGCTTGGTCTAGCAGCCCTCCCTTTTTTTGGCTGGTGAAGCACACAAAGCCTCCCCCCCTCCCCACCTGCCTTGTTGATCAGGTTGAATGGGCAGCTAAGCCCTAAGAGTCTTTGGTGGCCATTTTGAAGCCCATGCCTGAAGTGTACCAGGTGGCTACCATTTTGTTGTTAAGTGGGGATATTGCTTGGGTCTTTGTGCATGGCTCTTTCAAGGAGAAGGTTCTTGAGCCCCACCAACTCCAATAACATCAACAACAAAACCTCTTTACAACTATAATCAATTTAAAAATCACTATGGGGGATAGCAATCATAGTTTTGATACACTAAGGACCAATTTTTTTTAAAAAAAAACTAGCTGAGAAGGAGAGAATGAGGCAGGGAAAGAGGAGAGGATATGGGGGCTACCAGGAGGAAGGAAAAAGGAAATAGTGTGGAGAGGGGGATACAGGAGAAAGAGAAGTGCCCCCTACAAGTCTTTGAGGGTTCCCTACCATGCAAGTGGGCCTGGCTGAATGGTCGGAACCACACAACTGGCCCATCGTTTTCCTAGGTAGTGGCTGCTGGGTGGGGGGAGGGAGGGAGGAAAAGGTGAAGACAAAAGGGCAGATAAATGTAGGTTGGTTGGTGGGTGGGAAGGGCAGAAGGAAGCAGGAAAGGGGGCGAGGCTATAGGGGCTTTCAGGAAAGGGAAAGAGCAATTAGCGAGGGAGAGGAAATGAGATGCCTCCCATTGTGGGTTCCCAGTTGTTCTATTAAATTATTATTTTCTAAAAAAATAGTTGTGGCGCAGGAAATGCCCATTGTAATAGCCAAGCCTCAAGGAAGTCCATAAGCTTGCCATCCTACCCACCCTTTGCAGTCTGTCAGGTGGGGTGGGGGTTCTGACACCTGTGATGGTGTTAGTGGAGAGAAGATTCCAGTGGGGACCATGCTGATATAGTAAGTCCAGTGCCATTTTGATCCTTTCCTCTTTCAGATTTAAAGGGTCCTGGCTGGAGGGCAGGTCTACCCGACCATCAGCTGTTAGCTGGTGTGTTCTCTTTAAATTGGTCTGGCTTCCTCACTTTCCCTCCTTGTTCCTGCACTTCCCTGAAACAGCTTATTTCAGTTATCATTTGGGCTCTGTTATACCCAAACGCATACCCCTCTCTGCAAGTATTTCAGAATTCTAATAATGACAACTTCATTTTTGCTATTCCACTTCTCAGATCACTGCTTACAATTGACAGTGGTAAATAATTCATTTCTTCCTCCTTGTTTCTGGATACAACCACAGCCTAGTCAAAAGACAGCTTCATATGTACAGTATATCTTTTTATTATTTATGGTATACAATAGTTAGCTCAGACTAGGGCTGTCGATTCGGTTCGTCCCGAACTGAAAAACCGCCAAATTTCCCCCGATTCAGCGGTTTCCGGTTTGGATGGAACCGAACTAAAAAAAAGGCGGGAAAAGGATGCGCCAAATTCAGCGAGTTTGGACAAATGCTGAATAAATTCGGCAGATTCAGCGTTCCACGAACCTGCCTTTTCCCGCCTTTAAAGACCGCCCTGCCCGGTTACCTGGGAGGTGCAGATCTGTTTAAAGAGCCCCCCGTGCGCCTTCATGGAAGCCCCATGAAGGCCCGCGGGGGGGCGAATTTCCCCCCGAACTCTGGATCTCGCGCCGAATTTCGCGGATCCGAAGCAGGGGAGTTTGGACTTCGGCACATCCCGAATTTAAAAGGGCCGAAATTTGCCGAAGCCAAACTTTACCGAATTTTTTTTAACAGCCCTAGCTCAGACAGAACACTCAGATGTCCATTGGAGAATAGATGATTATATAGGTTCCTTACTTATAGCATTTTTGCACAGCTCAGAAAACCTATTTTAAGATTCTATAACCTGGGTATTTATATCTGAAAATTTTAGTTCTGCCTCCAACACTGGAGTTATCCTAATGAAAACTTCTACTTCAAAGCCAATGCTATAATATATCAACTTCAGTTTATAGTTAATTTAATTTTTCAAAGACACTTGCAAAGAAAAAAATCCAGTATACTTTATACTAAAGAATTTACTAGGGGTGACACTGAATTTCAAAAGCTGACTGGTTTGATTCAAATATCCCCCTTTCAATCTGTTTTTCCCCTTTGACAAATAAGCCTTAATTTCCCCACCATTTCCCTTTTCTTTATCCTGATTTTTCCCATTAAAAATAGTGTACTTTTTCAATATTTTGTATCAGGTTCATATAAATAGCCTACAATATAAGTGGTGCAAATGGTTATAAAAATATAAATTGTATAACATAGCATAAAATAAACAAATGACTCATCAATGATGGTAATGAGCCAAAACCAGTGACACTTAGAACATACAGAATTACAAAGAAACAGAAATGGCCAAATTATTCATGTATCATCTGTACAATTTACAATAAAAAGATAAAACAATAAAATGCAGTCAGTATAAACCACCATAAATAATAACAGCAGCGATTACAAGCATATAGTGTAATTATTAGAGACCATTACAACAAATTATCTAAGAACTTCCTTTCACCAATAAAAGTTCTAAGAAGAAGAAGAAGAAGAGTTGGTTTTTATATGCCAACTTTCTCTACCACTTAAGGAAGAATCAATCAGGTTTACAATCTCCTTCCCTTCCCCTCTCCACAACAGACACCCTTTGAGGTAGGTGGGGCTGAGAGAGCTCTAAGAGAGCTGTGACTAGCCCAAGTTCACCCAGCTGGTTTCAACTGTAGGAGTGAGGAAACCAATTCAGGTCACCAGATTAGCCTCTGCTGCTCATGTGGAGGAGTGGGGATTCAAACCCGATTCTCCAGATTAGAGACCACCACTCCAAACCAACACTCTTAACCACTACACCATGCTGGAGGAAGCCACCAATTTATAGGCTGGGGAAAACAACTCTGAACATCCTTCAGCATTTGAGGAATGGAATGGATAGGCGGCTGTCAAACAACTGATCCCCTTTCAGGGAGCTGATGGAATGTTAACAAGACAGAAGAGGAATGATAGTTGAGGTCTGACATTTGTAGAAAGCAGACAAATTAGAGAAATATTTTGTGCAGAGCAGTCTATGTGGATTAGACCCCTGCATAAAAGGGTGTCTAATGAGGTTTGGCACTGACATGCAGTGGGGGACCTCCATTTTTGGACCCTGAAGCTTGAACTGTTATGGGGACCCCTTCACAACCAGCAACGAGGTCTGGGTAACTGCTGTTATTTTCTTCAGTGGGGTTGTTCTATGGCAGATGTATTGGTTCTTTTTCTAACAGAGAGGTAGAAAGTCATCAGAGGGTGCGCATTAGGATAAAGAGGTGAAAATCTGATTTTTTCTTGTTAAAATGGACAACAGGGACGAGTGCAGCCTGAACTGAGAATTCAGATGTCTTTTTATGGTTCCAATTGGCTCTAGCCTAGGGGCTGAGCTATAGAACTATTAAGCCATGCACCAATGAAGAAGTTGAGGATCCAGCTGCCAAAATGTAGGCTGTGACTACATTTTGAGTTCAGCGAGTGAGTTCAGCGAGCCCATACAGCAGGGGGTAAGGGTGCTGCAAGCCCCCAAGAAAATTTTGAAATTTGACCAATTACAGGGACATTTTGAGGCCATATGATATGGGTATTAGAGGATATTCTAAGGTCAATATTAAGTATTTCAACCCATTGGCTTATGATTCTATTACTAAAATAGCCTTATTTTAATAACAATCTCTTAAAAGAACCTCATCAATTTTGTTGAAAAATTCTCTCATTAAAACTTGCTTCTGGGGCCCTCCAGGATTACGGGTATTGAAGCTTAAGCTTCATTAGTTTCATAGTAGATCCACCACTGCTGAAATGGATGGCTAGTCTGATCTTGTCAGATCTCAAAACCTAAATAGGCTCAGCCTTGGTTAGTACCTGGATGGGGGCCATGAAGGAGGTCTAGTTTCACCACACAAAGGCTACGAATACCTCAAATCTGACAAGGGAGCCTTGACTCTCAGGCAGACCAGTCCTGAAGGGGTGGGGCAGATCTACTGCAAAAAAAGTTATTTAAAAATAAAAATAGAGGAAATGGGGGAAATCCTTCATTGCCTCAAACAGGGCTATGCCACCAAAAATGGTGGTGCAGCACCACTACAACGCGAGGGGGCATTCCCAGGGCAAAAAAGGCGAGGAAGTTGCCTAACAGCAGCTCCTCCCCCAAGAATGCCTCCCACGCCGGTGCAGACTTTCCTTTCCAGGAAAGCCCTGCCAGTAGGGCTGTCGATTCGGTTTGTCCCGAACCGAAAAAAGCCGAATTTCCTGATTCTGCAATTTTTAGTTCGGATGGAACCAAACTCAAAAAAGGCGGGAAAACGGGGAACCAAATTCAGTGAATTCGGCGTGTTCAGTGAATAAATTCGGCAAATTCGGGGTTTGGCGCAGCAGCATAACCGTCAGTTAATAAGCAGCATTCTCCTGCAGCCAATCGGTGGCCAAGCTGGGTCTTCTTCTGGCCAGTCAGTTTGAGCGATTGGGTGCATGAGCCCAGCTGCTGCACGGCCCGGGAAAAGAAAGAGAGAGTATCTGTTTGTGTGTGAGAGAGAAATCCCCGTGGGGGGTGCTTGTGCACATTCACTTCTTTCCGTGGCTTCAGGGGGCGCATTTTTGGGGGTAGAGACCCCAAACCTTCAGCAGAGCTTCAAAGGACCCTTCTTGTGAGACCCCCCACGTTTTGTAAACATTGGGTCAGGGGGTCCTGAGATATGGGGCCCGAAAGGGGTCCTCCCCTTAATGTGCATTTTTATTCCATTTAAAGCACACATTCACTCCTATTCGTGGCTGCAGGGGGCACATTTTTGGGGTAGAGACCCCAAACTTTCAGCGGAGCTTCAAAGGACCCTTCTTGCAAGACCCTCAAAGTTTTGTAAACATTGGGTCAGGAGGTCCCGAGATATGGGGTCCCCCCTTTTCCCTATTGGGATGAATGGGATCAGCCAATCCTGTGTGCATGTCGAGAGCGGCAAATCCAAGGCAAAACCCCCCGTGCTTAAATGGAATCGTTCTGGATTATCCAGTCCTCCCAGTCCCTCCTGATGGAACAGAAGACATCCACAGTAAGACCCCTTTTGGGGCTTTAATCTATAATTTTTCTCCTGTGTGTGTGTGTGTGTGGGGAAGCAGAGTCTGTGTGTGTGTGGGAAGGGAGCAGTTTCTGTGGGTGGGGGGGAAGCCAAAGGGGGCTTTCGCCCGTTCTGTCTGGGTGTGTGTGCCCCCTTGAGTCTCTCTCTCCCTGGTTTGAGGGGGGGGGCTTCAGTTGTGTGTCCTCAGGTTTTCCCTCATTCATAAGATCGGTTAGGTCTATTTTGATGCTGGCTCAAAAATTGTTTTCAAATTGTGACTTAATGCATTTGCCTGGTCTCGAGGAAATTCCACCCCCTCCTGCTCCTGATGCTTAGCTAGCATGCCTCTGTCCCTTTCCATGGTTTGCAAACTCCCAGGTGTCAGGTGTTGCTTTGCATGGTTGCAAACGTGTTGCTTTGCATGGTTGTGTTGCTTTGTATGGTTTGCAAACATCTTCTGTCCCTTTCCATGGTTTGCAAACTCCCAGGCATCAGGTGTTGCTTTGCATGGTTGCAAACGTGATGGTTTGCATGGTTGTGTTGCTTTGCATGGTTTGCAAACTTCTTCGCACCTGCCCCGCCCTTGCTCCCCACAGCTCAGCTGTTTGTTGGGGCTGGGAGCTTTGAGTGGGCGGCAAGCTCTGCTAATTGCAAATGCACATTAAGGAGGGGGGACCCCTTTCGGGGCCCATATCTCAGCCCCCGCTAATCCAATCTTTACAAAACTTGGGGGTTATTGCAAGAAGGGTCCTTTGAAGCTATGCTGAAAGTTTGGGACTTCTACCCCCAAACATGCCCCCTGGAGCCGCTGAAAGGTGCGGTTATGATTTTAATGGCTTTATTCGGCCGAATTTTTCCCCGAACTTCGGACCTCATGCCGAATTGCAGGGACCCGAAGCGGGGGAGTTCGGACTTCGGCATTTCCCGAATAAAAACGGGCTGAATTTTGCTGAATCCGAATTTTACTGAATTTTTTTTTCAACTGGTGCCGTGGGCTGGTGGCGCCCAAATGCCAGTGTGTTTGCCCTCGTGCTAGTGTAGGTGCCACCTTATTCCATGATAAGGTGGCACTTACACTGGCAAGGGGTCACGTCGGCTCCTAAGGAGGTTTGCCACCCCTTCAGAAATGGGCTCAAAAGGTTATACTTTGAAAATCTTGTGTGTCTCTAATGTGCTACTGGACTCGAATCTAGCTGTTACACCGAGGCTGGCAATGGCAAACCACAGAATCACAGCTTCACGTACAGCTCCATACAAAGGGTTTGCAAGACAACCAGCTAGTCCTGGATACTCAAATGTCAAGGGCTTCTCAATCCTCATTTTAATTAAAAATGCCTTACAAGGAGGTTGGCATCTTTGTTACAGCTACACATTTTTTCATTAAGGTGAAAATCTTTCTCAATGAGCCAGCTTCTGCAAGGACTCCCACATTTAAGATCCAGCAGCATCTCAGCAGATCCAGTAACATTTTTCTCATACAGTCAAAAGATCCCAGTCAGCTCCTGAGCCGAAGCCCACTCATCCAGATGTATGAAGTGTTATATGCAACTGACAGAGAGATTTATACCAGAGATGGGTGGATGTCAGACTCCAGGACCTCGTTGCATCTCAGGAATAATAAACTTCGCTCCAGACGTTGCAGAGAGTTTAAAAAGTTTTATTAAGAAAGCAAACGAGTTCAGTGGTCTATACAACTTAAGGTTAGAATGACTATGGGGCTTTTACAGATCAGCTTTATAGGATGGCACACACTAGAATTGTTTACACGTAATGGCTTTGAAATGCAAAACATCAAGAGAGAGAGGGTTCCGGCAAAATCACACCTTGAGATCAGAGCAGATTTACAATAGGAAGGCTACTTTGAAATGGAGACATCGGAGCCTCTGACCAGAGCACCTTTCTCCCAAACTGAAGAGACTTCCCCACGGGACCAAAAGGTGGGTGGGGGACATGGAGCTTGCTATCCGGGGCTCGACTGCATGCCCTCACTGACAGTGGAGGAGTAGGAAATAACACAGAGGTCTGAAGACCACATTGCTCTAGACGAGGCATGTTATCTTATTTACCTGAAAGGACAACTAGATTTTTTCCCAGAAAAAAAAGAAAAAAGGGGGTTACTTTAAATTCACATGCAAGTTAGGCATGTGTAAAATGCTGTCAAGATGCAGCTGACTTATGGTGACCCCAGTGAGGGGCTTTCAAGGCAAGTGAGAAGCAGAGGTGGTTTGCCATTGACTTCCTCTGCAGAATCTTCCCTAGTGGTCTCTCTTCTGAAGTGGTCATTTGCTGTGAAAAGTGGCTAAGCTTCTAGATCTTATATTTCACTAGAAAACACGTTATCTGATTTAATCAGCTACCCCAAGCAATGATACAAACTTTGAATTTAAAAAAATCCTTTTTATTGTAAATACTTCAGCAATAATAATGAAAAAGTAAAATAAATAAAAAACATAAAAAACATGCAAAGTATATGAGAGTTAGATCACATGAAAAAAATCCAACAGATTTTAGCAAATGAATATAGATCTGGATACTGGTACACAGTAAAAAAAATCAAAGATACATAGCATCAAAGAGTCATGTTGGGGAGTCTTACTCAGACAGCAGAACAGCATACAAGCATGCCTGAGAAGGATCTCCAACCTCTTACAATTTTGAGTCCCTTTATATACCTTTTCAGAGGTAAATTATTATGAGGACCAATGAAATTTGCTTTGAAACTCAATAGAAATTGTTATGAGAATCTTGCAATATTCCCAGACGTCAAAACACGTAAAAAGACAAAACATCTTTCCCTAACCTTATCACATATCAGACAAACAGATGTCATAGGAATAACACCCAAACATATTTCCTTTCTCAAAATAAATTCCCAGTTTTCATACTTTATCTTCAAGGCTTATTAACCACAAAAGACAAATAAAGTTGTTATTCTCATTTGACTTGAAAGCAATAGAAAAAACCACGAAGACAAAATAGGTCATTATCATAATAGACTTAAAAGGTAGGGAAAGTACTTAAGAAACCATGGAAACAGATAGACTTGTTTTTGACTACCTTGTATTATCAATAACCTTGACAGGCTATTCCCAGACTTCAAAACACTATACAATATCTGGGAACATTGTATCTGACCTTATTTTGTGGTTTTTGTGGTCCAACATCCTATCTGACAAACAAGTTGTTTTTCATAGATTTCTGCCTTTCTGCAAGCTCACATTTGAAGCCTTTAATTTTAACTTGAATTTTAAATCCATGCTGCAGTTTGTCAATAACCAATACTTTTAACCATAAATGTATTGAAAACCACAATACTTCCAAGTACCGACTCTGCTTAGTTTCTGACATCTGTTGAGATAGGGCTATACCATGTCACCTTACCTCACATACAAGTTATAGGTATGTACAAAAATAACTTTCTAAACTGTTTTTGTGGGGAGTGTCTTAAATTCAGGGTTGTCTTCGTTTTTGTCACCGATTTTAGCTCTCCAGTTTTTCCTTTTGGTTTTTTTATATTTGTTTGTATTGCACTGATTTTTTATACTTGTTTGTATTGTGCAATTGCTGTGATATCAATATGTGTAATGTTTATCATTTATCCACATAATATATCTAATGTAACTGAGGCAAAAGCTATGTTGAACAATGTATGGGGGCAAGGAAGCAGAAAAAGGCAAAAAATGTAAAGGATCAGAGGTTCAGTTCACACAATCTAGAAGTCAAATTGGATTGTCCCACCCCCACTCCCCGGTACTACCTTCTGAAATTTTTGGATCATATGAACTTGGCATCATCTCTGGCATTCACCTTCTTATTGCAGCCTTTTGTGTCACTTGAAATGCTACCTCCAATGGGTTGGGGATACAACATGTGATACAACATGAGGGACACTTCTTGAAAATGGAGCTAAAGCAATAACAACAGCAACAATCATGGCATGGTGTAATGGTTAAGAGCGGTGGACTCTAATCTGGAGAACCCAGTTTGATTCCCCAGTCCTCCACTTGAGCAGCGGATTCTAATATGGTGAACCAGGTTGACTTCTCCATTCCTACACATGAAGCCTGCTGATTGACCTTGGGCTAGTCCCAGTTCTCTCTGAATTCTCTTAGCCTCACCTACTGTCAGGCCTGCATTCCACAGCTCTAAGCAGCCTGTCAGACTCTTGACTGTTTTAGTTTCGATTCCACCAGGTGCCCCTCAAGGCCAAACCGGCTAACTGTTGAATTCCTATTCCAGTGCTATCTCCCATGGGAACAGCTCCTCAGTAGAGGGGGGGCCGCCTTGACCTGTTGTGACTGATACTTTCTCTTATATGCCTACCCTGTACTCCCAATTGCCATTTGTGCCAATGTACCTGTAAGCTCTGCATACCTGTATGTTTTCCATTAAATCAACTCTTTTTTGGACTCTTTGTCTCTGGATGCTGTTTGTGGGATTACCACGGGACAAGTCCCTTCTCTATTTTTTCCTGCCTGGCTGGGGCCCTGGAGGGTTCGCCGGGGCCTCGGATTGGAGCAGGGGATGTGCTCTATGAGTGAATTGCCTGTGGCTGGAGCCCCGGAGAGTTCGCCTAGGCCCCGGGTGGGAGCTTGTCATGGGCCCTGCCTTCGGAGCTGAGGACCCGGAGGACTCTGAAGCTGAAGTGGAGGAACAGGTTGCCTCTGGGCCTTCAGTACCTCCATTGCAGTCAGTAGTACAGGAGCCTGAAACAACTCAGCAGGAACCACAGCTAGGCAGAGAGATGGAACAAAGGCAGACAGAAGCTACTCGTCCCCCAACTCCTGCAGTGAAAGCTGAGAATGGCAGCCCTCCAAGCTCACCTGAACCTGATAGGCATATCAGGACTCACCAGCGTATAGTTTTGCAGGGTAGGCGAAGGAGTGCTCGCCTGGAAAGTCTAAGCAGACAGAGAACTGGTGCTGAGTCGTTGCAGGATGAAGCCTAGCTTGGAAGTGCACTGACTGATAAAGGCAGTGCAGGCACGCTTTCACTTGGCAGAAGCAACCGTGCAATTTCCCTGCCTTCTTGCTACTGCTATGATTGATCTTTCCGGCCGTTGACTCCTGCCTGTTTTGACGACGCCTCTGAATACTGACCTTGGGAGATAGCAGAATCTTTGTTGCCTGCTCCGAAAGGGGCTAGATACCCCCCCGCACGTCTGAGGACTGCGGGCACCGCCCAGCCCTTGGCCTACGCTGGCACAGAGCTGAGGCGACGCTCCCTGGGAAGAGGGTTTCTGGCCAAAACCCTGGAGGGTCCTGAACCTTCGTACCCTCCGTTGGAACCGTCGGACGAGTACCCCAATGACCCTTCTTTGCTAGAGGACACTCTTGCTGAGGCGCTGTGGACAGATGCGGAGATCAATCGCCTGATTGTACTCCTTCGAGCTCAGTGGCGCCGCCTAGCTGACACGACCCCCTGGACGGACCCCGATGCAGATCAAAGTGCCCAGGACGAAGTTCGACTGGAGCAAGAGGATTTAGTAACTTTGACCCGTTTGCTAGCGGGGTTAACTATACATGAAGAACAAGAACCGGGAGCGGCCCCAATCCGCCCCGTTCCATCCCGATCCATGGCGGGATCACGGGCGGAGCAGACTCTGGCCCCAACTGCTCCTGATCCCAACTTGTGCTTGAAGGAGGCACGGGATGTAGTGGCCCGAATGGCCTTACTGTTTACGGGACTGACCATGGTGGCTGACCTCACGAAACTTTTAACCCTTGAGTTCAGAGCAGACGTTGCTACTCTGGCAGTTCAGGTTCAACCGTTATTGGACCTAACAGATTCCTCTGAACTCCTTCTGCTTTTGAAGAACGAAGCTCTCCCGATCGTCACTACGGCGATTGCCACCAAGCTCGAGGCCGACCAAGTGCTCGCAGACCGACAGCGGGCCGAGGAACAGTTATGGGATGCGGCTCGGATGCAGGCTGCGCAAGAAGAGGAGCGACATTTGGCAGCCATTCGAGCCCGCACGCTCACGGACGTGCGTCCCAAAGACAGCACTGATTTTGGATTTATCCCCTCATTTTCTCACTTTTGGTCCATCTCGCAACACGCAGTGCGCACGTCGGCGTGCAGGTCGCTTCACTGAGCCGGACTTTTCGGATGAGGAAGACCTGTATGGTGAGGAACCCCACTGGGCTACTGGTCTTCGAGTCAGCCAGTCCCGATGCATGGGGGGAGCTGGAGACAAAATGCGTCTCTTGCGGGACCAAAACCAGGACTTGAATAATCGTGTGGCCCGTCTGCAGGACCAAAAGGAACAATTGTTTCGAGAAAATGCTCTAACTACCCCAGCCCAACCGGTACCAGCTCAGCCGGTTGTGCCAGCCCCCAAAGCACCGGTTCTGCCGGCCCCCGGAGTACCGGTTTTGCCGGCCCCCGGAGCACCAGTTTTGCCGGCCCCCGGAGCACCAGTTTTGCCGGCCCCTGGAGCACCGATTTTGCCGCCTCCAGGGCAACTGCCTGCGCCCCTGCCCATACAGTGGAAACAACCTCGGTTGAGAGTGACCTACGAAGGCTCGGTTGAAGCCCTACCATGTTTCCTACACCAAGTGGACAGTTATATGCAGGAACAGGGACAGCACTTCCCTACTGAAGACAGCCGGGTGCGCTTCGCTGCCTCCCTCTTGACTGGAAAAGCCGCTGACTGGATGGTCCTCCAGTTTGACACTAGGGCCCGATCCATACGCTCACTCAACGAGTTCATGCGAGCTTTACGGCACCGCTTTGGGGACCCTTTGCTGGGAGAAAAGGCCAAGGCAGCCCTCCTGCAACTTCGACAAGGCTCTACGCCTGTGCGGGAATTCGCAGACGAATTCCAAAGACTCGCCAGTAAGATAGTGGACTGGACCAAGGCTACCCGAATACATTATTTCCGGGAAGCCTTACATCCTGAGATATTGAACTGGGCTTATATGCAACGAGACCCAGACACTCTTGAAGAATGGATCTTATTAGCCGAGGAAGTGGAGAGTCGTTGCCAATTCATTTTGTTAGCCCGTTGTCGAGCCAGGGAGGGAGGCAACCAAAAGCCCCTGACCAAAGCCGCAGCTCCCACACCGCGGAGACCTGCTCTACCCTCGCAAGACCGTCTCGGTTTCAGAGGGGAGCCTGTCTCGTTTGCAGAACCATGGGCCACTTTGCAGCCACCTGCCCGCTTCGGCCGGACCTGTTGGTCCCTTCTCGGCAGGATGGACCGCCCCGGAATCGGGGACGACCTCAGCGCAGAGGCACCGCGGCCAACCGTAGCGCTGCTCCTGGACGGACCCATCAGCTCTCCACGTCGGAAATTCGCCCCATGAACCTGCACCAACGAACCCATCAGGGTTCCGGATTACAAGTGCCCCACTGGGGGACAACTCGCCGTCTTCGGATGAGGACAGAGACTGGGACTCCCCTGCTTTGAATCTCGAATCTCCTCTGGATCTGTCAAAAAACGGGCAGGGTCTGCGGTGAGTAGAGCGACATCACGGACCCTCGCAGCTTTCTCTGCAAAACCCAACGCTCCGGTGAAGGTGAGTGAGGTCAAAAAGACTGTGTATGTAGACGTAGTGTTACAACGCCATAAAGGGGCCCCCCAGTTACAAGTTAAAGCACTCATAGACTCTGGGTGTGCCCGCTCCCTGATAAACGAAACCACTTTCAAGGCACTCAAAGCCAAGTCAGTGCCCCTGCCTTCTCCCATCCAGTTCGCCCAGATGGATGGCAGCGACTTTAAAGGGGGTCCAGTGGATCGTCACACTCGCGGGTTGGCAATGGGCGTTGGCCACCACTGGGAACAGATTGACTTTATCATAGCCCCTATCAGATACGACGTGGTATTGGGAATTAACTGGTTCAAAGGGCACAGCCCTTGTATTGACTGGGGGGTTGGAACTATAAAATTCTCCGATCCTAATTGCGATCAACACCATTTCGAGGTAGCTGTTGCACCTCTGTCGGCCTCGGCTTTAGTCTCAGAACCCCCCTCGTCCTTTCCTCTACCTGTTGAGTATCGAGACTTTTCGGACGTTTTTGATGTACAGGAATGTGATGTACTGCCCCCCACCGCCAGACAGACTGTGCTATTGAAGTGGTGGGAAATGAAAAACTGCCCAAAAGTAAGATTTACCCCACGAGCACTACCGAACGTACCGTGTTACGTGAGTTCTTGGACAAGAATTTAGCGAGGGGTTTCATTCGGCTGTCTACCGCCCCTTCTTCGGCCCCTGCCTTCTTTGTGCGCAAAAAGACAGGTGACCTGCGCTTATGCATCGACTTTCGAAAACTCAGTGCAGTCACCCAATCCAATGCCTATCCCATCCCTCTGATCTCGATCTCTTGGGACAATTAAAAGGACGGATTTTTACAAAACTTGACTTGGTGGAAGCCTACTACAGAATCAGGATTCGAGAGAGCGAAGTGCCTCTCACTGCCTTTTCCAGTTGCTTTGGCATGTATGAATTCTTAGTGATGCCTTTTAGATTAAAAGGGGCCCCGGGGGTCTTCATGCAATTCATTAATGAGATCCTACATGACTTGTTGTATAGGGGCATGGTGGTTTATTTGGATGATATTCTTATTTACTCTAAAACTGTGGACGAACACGTTGCCTTGGTGAGAGAAGTACCCAGTGCCAAACCGCCTTTGATACTCTCAAACGTCTGTTTACCTCTGAACCAGTGTTAAAGCATCCCGAACCTGATCAAATGTTTACAGATCAAGTTGATGCCTCAGACCTTGCTATGGGGGGGCACTTTTACAGCGGGGGAGGGATGGTCTTCTGCATCCATGCGCTTACTTCTCTAAGAAGTTCACACAATCTCAGCTCAACTAGCCAATCTGGGAAAAGGAAGTGGCTGCCCTTACGGTATGGAGACAATTTTTGGAGGGGTCTAAAGTCCCTTTTGAGGTGTGGAGCAATCACAAGAACCTGGAGGCGCTCACGGGAGCCCGGAAACTGTCCGCGAAACAAGTTCGCTGGGCGGACTTCTTTGCTCAGTTCCGTTTTGTATTGAAACGTGTACCGGGGAAACAAAATGTCCTGGCTGATGCTCTATCCAGACTTCCCCAAAATCCAACCAAAATCCCACGGAGTCCCTGTTCACTCCTGCTCAAAGGGGTTTGCTGCCCACTCTAGCAGTCCAAACCCGAGTGCAAACCCGGCTCCCACCACAATCCCCACAAGGGGGGGCACTTCAAGCCCAACCACATAGGTCAGCCCGACCGCACCACCCCCTCGCCTCTTTCACCAGCTCTGTCGGGGCCCAGTCACTCGGACAATCCAGCCGTCCAACCCCTCCACCACAGAGCCCATACCGCCAGATGGGTTGGATCTCACAGACTCTTTTTTAGCCTCACTTCGTTCCGTGTGCCAAGCCGAACTCTCTAAGCAGACCCTCCCCTCCGCTCTAACTGAACGTAGAGGCTTATGGTACAAAGATTCTAAGCTGTATGTGCCTAAAGAGCTCTGGAAAGAAGTCCTACAGCTGGTCCATGGAGCCAAGACTGCAGGACACTTAGGATTTCTAAAAACTTTGCACTTGTTGCGGAGGCAGTTTTGGTGGCGGGCATGCGGACTGACGTAGATTCCTTCATTTGCAGTTGCCCAGTCTGCGCTACGGTAAAAAGGGCCCAAGGGAAGCCTCCCGGATTGTTGCAGCCGTTAGAGACCCCCACTCGACCTTGGGAGGTTATTGCTATGGATTTTATGACTGACCTCCTCCTCAGCGAGGGAAAAACTGTACTTTGGGTAATCACAGACCTGTTCTCTAAACAGGTGCATCTCGTCCCTTGCGCAGGTATCCCATCAGCCCCAAAACTGGCCCGCCTCTTTGTGTCACATGTCTTCCGTCTACATTCCTTTCCGCGCAAGGTGATCAGCGACCGCGGAAGCAACTATGTGGCTAAATTCTGGAAAGCTTTCTTAAAATTAGTGGGGGTAGAACAAGGTCTCTCAAGTGCTTTCCACCCCCAAACCGATGGCCAAACCGAACGAGTGAATGCTGTATTGGATTGGAATGCTACTTGCGCTGTTATGTTAACTATCATCAGGATGATTGGGTTGAATTGTTACCCTTTGCTGAATATGCGTACAATAATGCTGTGCATCAGTCAACTGGATTTAGCGCCTTTTGGACCGTTTATGGGCAGGACTTTGGTCCCATAAGCCATAACGATGTCTCCAGGGTAGAGGGGGGAGAAAGTATTGCTGACTGGGTGAATACGATTCAGACAACCTGGCCTTGGCTGGTACGTAATCTGGAGCGAGCTAAACGTAAATACAAAGGTCAAGCTGATAAGCATCGCTCACCGGGCAAAGACTACTCAGTGGGAGACATGGTTTATTTGTCCACCAAGAATCTACGGTCCCACCGCCCGTGTAACAAACTCAGTGCCAAGTACGTGGGTCCCTTCCCCATCGTATTATCGTATCATCAACCCAGTCACTGTGGAACTTTCACTCCCAAAATCACTCAGGAGAATCCATCCTGTCTTTCATGTCAGTTTGCTAAAGCCACACGTGCCTTCCCCCGAGTGGCATCCTGAACCTCTTCCTGATGTACCAGTGATGGTTGGGGGAGGAACATTTTGAAGTTGCAGAAATCTTGGACTCTCGCGTCCGTCATGGATCTCTCCACTACCTGGTCCGTTGGAAACATTTCGGTCCCGCCCACGATGAATGAGTATGTGCACGTGACGTGTCTGCACCCCGTTTGGTCCACCAGTTTCATACTGCCTACCCTGACAGGCCTGCGCCTCCACATGGACCGGTGGAGGACGGTGGGGAGGGGGCCTAAAGCAGGGCAGGATGTCAGGCCTGCATTCCACAGCTCTAAGCAGCCTGTCAGACTCTGACTGTTTTAGTTTCGATTCCACCAGGTGCCCCTCAAGGCCAAACCGGCTAACTGCTGAATTCCTATTCCAGTGCTATCTCCCATGGGAACGGCTCCTCAGTAGAGGGGGGGCCGCCTTGACCTGTTGTGACTGATACTTTCCCGTATATGCCTACCCTGTACTCCCAATTGCCATTTGTGCCAATGTACCTGTAAACTCTGCATACCTGTATGTTTTCCATTAAATCAGCTCTTTTTGGGACTCTTTGTCTCTGGATGCTGTTTGTGGGATTACCACGGGACAAGTGCTTACACCTACCTCACAAGGTGTCTGTTGTGGGGAGGGGAAGGGAAGGAGATTTTAAGCCATTTTGAGACTCCTTAAATTTAGAGAAAAGTGGGGTATAAAAACCAGCTCTTCTTCTTCTAATCCATCAGAGGTTCAAAGCACTTCACATACATTTTCTTGCAGCAATCTTCAAAACTGGCATGCTTGTTCCAAACAAATTTATATTTCAAGTTCATACCCCCAACTTAGACTCAACATCTGTTATCAAGGAGACTAGGAACAATGTCAAATACATCACACAAAACAGGATATCTCTGGAATACTGAAAAATCACTATGAAGTTTGGTATGCACCACTGAGACATAGTTCTTGGTTTGATGTGTGAACACTAGCTTGTGCCCTCTACCTAAACATTGTCAAGGGTGCCATGAAAGATTAAAAATACATTGCAATATTCAAGCAAGTTTCTTCAAGCCTTTTGCTTGCTATGGATATGGCTTACTGCTTTGCAATATATATTTTAAAAGAACGATGTGAGGTCACCCATGGGCATAAAATGAAATCCAGTTGCCTTAGAGCGGCAACAGTTTTTAACTACAAAAAAACGATACAACCCAAAGCTAAAAGGAAGGATAAAAATGATACGACTATAAGCTAAAAGGAAACATTAATTAGGTGTTTAGGGATAGCCGAGTCACCAGAGAAATCTCATGTGCTTTGAGAACAGAAGCAGAAGCAATGTTACGAACCCTGTACAATACGTGCTTTAAAAACCAACTAATAATTGCACTTATTTCAAATCAACATTTCTGATAGTATTCAGACTTAATTAGTGGTATATTAAGAGTTAATTACTCTTACAATGTTTATTGTTTGCAAATAGGTCACTATTATTAATTTTTATTATTAACTTCATTTGTAGCCCAACTTTCTCACTAAAACTCTAGACAAATTTCAAAATATGACAACACAATTCAGCCAGATAAGAAAGTAGGGTTACCAGGTGCTTCCTAGCCACCCGTGAGGAGTTTTTGGGGTGGAGCCTGAGGAGGGTGAAGTTTGGGGAGGTGAGGGACTTCAGTGCCAGAGTCCATTTACCAAAGCAGCCATTTTCTCCAGGTGAATCGATCTCTATTGGCTGGAGATCAGCTGTAATAGTAGGAGATCTCCAGCTAGTACCTGGAGGTTGGCAACCCTATAATACCTCCAATAAACAATGCAGTAGGACTAGGATTACAGAACAACAAAAGGCAACAATGAAGCAAAAACTGTCCTAGGTAACCCAAGCTGTTTGAGGACACCATAGCAAACAAAACTGGAGGACATTGTTGTAGCAAGGGAGGTGATGTGTGTGTGTGTGTGTGTGTGTGTGTGTGTGTGTGTGTGAAGTGCCGTCAAGTCGCTTCCAACTCATGGTGACCCTATGAATCAATGTCCTCCAAAACGTCCTATCTTTGACAGCCTTGTTCAGATTTTGCAAATTGAGGGCTGTGGCTTCCTTTATTGAGTCAATCCATCTCTTGTTGGGTCTTCCTCTTTTATTGCTGCCCTCAACTTTTTCTAGCATGACTGTCTTTTCTAGTGACTCTTGTCGTCTCACAATGTGACCAAAATACAAAAGCCTCAGTTTAGTCGTTTTAGCTTCTAGGGTCACTTCAGGCTTGATTTGATCTATAACCCACTGATTTGTTTTTTTGGCAGTCCACAGAATCCATAACACTCTCCTCCAACACCGCATTTCAAAGGAATCTATTTTCTTCCTACCAGCTTTCTTCAATGTCCAGCTTTCACACCCATACGTAGCAATAGGGAATACAATGGCATGAATTAATCTAATCTTGGTGGCCAGTGACACATCCTTACCCTTCAAAATCTTTTCTACCTCCTTCATGGCTGCCCTTCCCAGTCTCAATCTCCTCCTGATTTTTTGGCTGCAGTCTCCCTTTTGGTTGATGGTGGAGCCAAGGAATAGAAAGTCTTTAACAACTTCAATTTCCTCATTGTCTAAGTGCAACGTTCCAGCGTCTTGCACGTAGACACAAAGAGAACTATTATAATAACCAGTGTAAAGAAATAAAAGAGAACAACAAAAAAGGAAGAACAAGAGATCCGTTCCACAAGATCCAAGAAATCAAAGGGAAATTTAAAGCATGGTTAGGCATGCTGAATGATCAGCATGGAAATACATTAACTGAACAGGAAAACTGTCATAGACTACAATACTGTCCCTTACAAAAGTGATCTCCTGAGGTGTTCCATTATGTGATGGTTAAAAATTGCCTCCTGAATGTTTCTGTTTTGTACATTCTGTCAAATGATAGAATCGTGGGGGCCTCCCTGACCACCTTCAGTAGGCTGTCCCAGAAGATGGGAGCCATCATAGAGAAGCCATGTGAATGGGCAATTGCTAATCTTATCCATTTGCAGGATGACTTTGCTCAAATAAGCCAAGCTGTAATGGTGGGACTTAGCTGGAAAGGTGGTGTTGCAGATATGTGGGTCAAAAAACTATGAAAGGCTTTGTAGGTGACCTGGAGGGACCTGTATGGCTCAGGCTAGCAGGGTGGACCCTGGTTAGTACTTGGCTGGGAGACCCCCAAGGAATAACAGGGTCACTATGCAGAGGAAGGCAATGGCAAACCACCTCTGTTAGTCTCTTGCCTTGTAAACCCCATAAGGGGTCTCCGTAAATTGGCTGTGACTTGATGGCACTTTACACACAAACAGGTGATGAGCAGAACCTTGAATTGAATCTGGTAATGGATTGGTAACCAATGGAGTGTCTGCAGAATGGGGTCTACTTTGCACGAGATAGTAATGGGGCTGTAGTGTTCTGTACCAACTGGAGTTTCTGTGTTGTCTTTGTAGGCAGACCCACATAGAGTACATTACAATAGTCTAGCCTTGAGGTAACCACTGCATGTATCCACATGTCTGGATTAATCGAATCAAGGACCATTTTCTGAGCTGAGTGAAGTTGAAAGAATGTCTTTTTTTGCAGTTGCACTATCTTGCTTCTCCAACAATAAAGCTGGCTCCAGTATAATCACTAGGCTCTTAACTAAATCAGCAAGATTAGCTGGACCACATGGAAAGTGGGGAGCACAATGTCCTTCAAGGCCTCAGTCTTCCCAACCAACATTGCCTCCATCTTTTCAGTTTCAACTTCTTGTCGTATGCCAGTTCAGGACTTTGACAATGTCACCAGGCAATTTAGATAGAAAGACAGAGAGCAGGGTGTCATCAGCATATTGATGAAAACCTACTCCAAAACCATGAACGAGTTCTCCCAAGGGCTTTACATTGAGATTGAATATTATGGATGATAAGACTGAGCCTTGTGGAACCCCACAAGGAAGGCCTTATGCCAATGGCAATTGGACTCGGACAGCAACCCTCCAAGTCTTGCTCACAAGGAACGATTTAAATCAGTCCAAAGCACATCCCTTAATCCTGACTTCTAACTCCAAACATCTCAACAAGAGAGCATGGCCACACCATTGAAGGGGGCTGATAAATGTAGTAAGAGAAACAGAGAGGCACTAGGGTTGCCAGGTCCCTCATTGCCATTAGTGGGAGGTTTTTTGGGGTGGAGCCTGAGGAGGTGGGGTTTGGGGAGGGGAGGGTCTTCAGTCCCATAGAGTCCAATTGCCAAAGCAGCCATTTTATCCAGGTGAACTGATCTCTATTAGCTGGAGATCAGTTGTAATAGCAGGAGATCTCCAGCTAGTACCTGGAGGTTGGCAACCCTAAGAGGCACAGATGGAGCTCGTCAACAGGTATCTCCATTTAACGGTGTATTGCACTAGTCCTACTAAAAACAAGGGAGGGAGGGCTTTAATTCCACATTTATAATATCTCTTCTTTTTACCTTTGCTTTGAATTCTGTTTTTAAACCTCTCTTGCACTGATAAAGCAGCTGTCATCCCCTGAGAATTTTTCCCCATCCTCAGCATTCTTACAACTGTCACTTTGACACCAGTGCCTAGTCTGAAATCCAGCTGCATTATCGACAAAGGCTGAAATTGAAACATTTAATTATTCCCACATTGTTTCATTGGTATTTATCTACATACAATTTTGGGACCGATTGCATCTTACAAAAGATACAGAACCTATTTGAATGCAGTACAGATTGGTTGTTGTTTTTTATATTAGCATACACTCATGCAAACACACATGTTATACAGCACCATTCCATGCTCCTTGTTGGGTTGTTGTTGTTGTTGTTGTTTGGGGAGGGTGGATCTTCCATTTCCCACATTTCTTGCAAGAAATCACATCAACATTTTCAGATTTTCACCTATATTTGAGGATGTGTGAAGATATAGCACTAGTGGAAAATACACACATCTACTTTGGAATGCCAGGTGATGTGATATTATCCAGGGCTATAGCTTTTGCCAGCCCACACCTTTTTGCAAAACCCTCCATCACAACAGCTGACATTAATAGATTGTACTTGCAGAACCCTGTGAAGGAAATTCATTGATCACAGATCCCATCAATGGTATGTGAGATGCAGCAGGCATAGATGAACTGCACAATTTTTCTTAACTGCACAATTAAAGAACATAAGAAAAGTCATGCTGGATCAAACCAAGGTCCATAGAAAATATTAGAATTTATGGATACGGGAACAAACTTTAAAATAGCGATTGAAAATATATATAGTTATCAGACTGCAAAGCTGTTGATAAATGGTATATTATCACCACAATTTGAAATACAAAAAGGTACTAGACAAAGTTGCCCTCTTTCTCCCTTACTGTTTATATTAGCGTTGGAGGTTTTATTGAAAAAGATTAGCCAAACGGAAGATTTAAATGGATTTCAAATTGGGAGAAATCATTTTAAGATTAAAGCATATGCAGATGACCTTGTAAGTTTTTTGACAAATCCTAATGATCAAGTTGAAAATTGGAATAAAACAGTGGAGGTTTATGGAAAACTTGCAGGTTTTAAAATAAATAAAAATAAAACCAAAATATTGGTTAAAAATATGACTCTCTCACAGCAACAAGAATTAATAAAGAAATCGGGCTTTATTATTGAACATAAAATAAAATATTTCAGTATATGGTTATCGCAAAACAATCTCAATTTATTTCAAAATAATTATATTAAACAATGGCAACAAATTGTAATAGATCTTAACAATTGGGAAAAAATACCACTATCACTATGGGGTAGAATTTTGGTGATTAAAATTATGGTATTACCCAAGATGCTTTTTTTATTTCAAAATTTACCAATTTTAAAAGGAGTACATATATTTAAAAGTTGGAAGAAAGATATTTTAAACTTTCTATGGGGAAAAGAAAGACATAGAATAGCTTATAATAATTTAATTGAATTAAAGGAAACAGGAGGTTTGGGATTACCTGATTTAAGAATGTATTATGAAGCAGTTTGTTTTAACTGGTTAAAAAATTGGATTTTATTAGAGAATATTAAACTTTTAGAACTGGAAGGATTCAACTTACGTTTTGGATGGCATGCATATTTATGGTATGAGAAAGAGAAAGTAAATAAAGAATTTAATTCTCATATTATTAGATATGGTTTATTTCAAGTTTGGAGAAAATATAAAGGATTTTTTGAAAATAAAACTCCAGGCTGGATTAATCCAGTAGAAGCCTTTATGAAGAGAGGCACACAACCAAATTTAGATATGGATATTTATAGAGAGATTATAGAGTGTAGGGAAGGGGTTTGGCTGTTAAAGAGCAGAGAAGAGCTTAAAAGAAAAGATTGGTTTATGTATTAGAAATTAAAAGATATATTTAATAAAGATAAATTGAAGGGATTTAATGAAAATAAATCCAAATTAGAAATTATATTAAACAAGGGAAATAAATGATTGATAGGACGGATTTATAAATTATTAATTGAAATGAATCTAGAACACGAAAGGATCAAACCAGTGATGGTGAAATGGATGAAGGAGTTAGGATATAATATTGATCTGGAAATATGGGAAAATTTGTGGAAAAAAGAATATAAATTTACAATTACTAATGAAATTAGAGAAAATTGATTTAAAATGTTTTATAGATGGTATATTACCCGGTTATGATAAGTAAAATGAAAAAAGGCGATTAGGATTTATGTTGCAAATGTGGAAAAGAGAAAGGAACATTTATGCATGCATGGTGAATTTGTAGAAAAATTAATTTTTTTTAGAGAAAAGTATTAAATGAAACCAATTATTTGATTAATTCTAAAATGAAGATGGACCCTTCTTTTTGTTTATTGGGTATACCTAAAGATAAAATAGACAGAAGTGATAGAGTCATATGTCAATATAGTTTTGCAGCAGCAAGAAATACAATAGCTAAAACCTGGAAGCAAGTAAATAAACCTTCAATTAATGCCTGGAGAGAGAAATTATGGATGTATATGTGAATGGCCAAATTAACAGAGTCCTTACGTGGGAAGGACATGGAAGATTTCAAGAAAACATGGTCAAAGGCCATCGCATATTGGGACAAACTGGCGAAAATGAATTTTACTAATTTAGTTAATGAGTTATAGATAATTAATAGTTTTTATAATGTTTTTATTATACATATGTTTTAAAACTGTCATAACACTTCTCCGGAGGTCCAATGTGGTGATGGGACACTGTATTAAGGTGGGTGGTGTTTTTTTAGGGCACTATGAATTTTGTAACTTTTTGCTATAATAAGTAGTTTTAACTGTTAAGTAAGTGCTCTTTTGTATTTTCTTTTTCTTTTTATTTGTATGTTTTGTTTTATGTTTGTTTTGTTATTAAAAATAATAAAAATTTATTTTTTTAAAAAAAAACCAAGGTCCATCAATTCCTGCAGTCTGTTTACACAGTGGCCAACCAGGTGCCTCTAGGAAGCCCCACCCTCCTCAGGGTCCGCCCCTAAATCTCCAGGTATTTCTCTACCCGGAGCTGACAACCCTACCCTATCCCCAAGAAAATGCCTCCTTAAACCTCATCAAAATCCCTCACAACTAAAATTGTTTACAGTGCCTCCTTAAATCTTCTAAAGACCTCCCTCACCTCCTCAGGGGCCCATTCCTCAAGGTGAGAGCCAATTGAAAAAAGAGGCTGGACTCTAGTAGATGCCAAATGGGCCACTATAAACAGGAAATCACCTAGCAGATGGCAACCAGAATACTGTAGTTAGCACATAGAGACATATGGGAAGAGGCAGTTCCTTCCGATATGCGGGTCCTAGGATATGAAGGCCTCAGAGCATGATCAACATATTGAATTGAACCCAGAAACAGGCAATGTAGTAGTTTTAAAATAGGCAGGCAATGTTCCTGTCAGCTATCCCCTGTCTCTGAACCAGTCATAGTCTTCAAGGACAGTCCAACATAGAGTGTATTACAGCAGTCCAACTGAAAGGTTGCTGAAGTACAAATGAGCTAAATTTCCTTCTTGATCTTTCCCTCCCCCAGCACAATTATAATCTAAATAATTTTGGCCTGATTCATACAATCTTGGCAATATTCATGCAAACAATTTTGACCTGATTCATGAGCTGATCAACTGGATCCCCTAATTGTGCTTGGCTTATAAAGCTGTTTGTCATGGAGCTTTCCTTATGTTAATGTCCCTATAACTCATACACTGGTGTTATTATTGGTCATTCTTTGCTCTTGAACCTCAACATTCCTTGAGCAGTATCTCCCTGAAAAAAAGGTTTCTTGGTCATTAGTGCACTTGCTCTTAACAATTACTTAGTATGAATCTGGGAACATGTTGTATTACCCATGGTTCGGTAAAGAAATGATTCCAATAGGCAAGTGTTGGGGGAAACAAAGTATGCAGTTTTATTAAACAAAAAATACACCCTTTTACCCAAGCTAAGTAATCTTTTAACAAAAATAACCTTTTATCCAGGCTGAGTCTGAAATAAGGATGAGAAGTTGTCTCCTGGGAGGCAAGCAAGCCGCTTCTTCTCTGGCAGTTGTCCTGGTGCTCCAGACGCCCTCCTCCTGGCTGGCTCCTTATCTGAAGCCCTCCCCTTCTTTTAACAGAGAGTGAAAACGAACCTTTTCCCCCATCACCAGGTGCTCATCATTTACAGTGCTGTGTGAAAGTTAACTCCCTAATGACCTGAGATTGCTCTCACATGGGGAAGGGCTGCATTGATCACCATCTACCTCCTCGTAATACAATGGTTCTTCCGCAGTTTCCACTACACATGTTCTCCTTTAAGAACCAAATGATTTATCTCCTGGGCATGACCATAAGAACTTGTAACTTTCAAATGTTTAGAGATTGAATGACGGCTGGTATCAGTGAGCAGTGAGCATATCCTCTGTAGCTGTGATTTAATGAAAGATAAAATTATATTTGTGATCAAAGGTTGAAGCAGAAGATGACACCAATGTAAAAATGAAAAGTTAGAGGAATAGCTATGGGTATTCTTTTAAATGTACTTTGGTTGGAATTCTACATTTTTTTTAATTGCATCACTGTAAAAACCTTTAAATAGAAGCATTCATGATTTATAGATTAAAAACAAGCACAGCACCCTTTCTGGGACTTATCTTCACCATGAACAGAACAGAATGTTTTTTAATATATATATTATATATATATATATATAATTCTTTAAAGAAATATAAGTATTTGTCTTGGCAATGCAATAAGTGAGCTCACTAATTAAAATAATCAAAACTGTGAACCATTATTACAGGGATAAATGGACAATTTAATGGACTGGATTTTATGCAGTTTCTAATGAAAGTTGACCTCTTTGGTTAATCAGAATTCAGGGCCATATAGAACTGTCTGGGTAGTGCATAAGACTGCAGTTAAGGGGGGGAGGAGGGGTTTTTTTAATTGCCTTCTTCAGCCTCATAAAACTCAATTGTACACATTTATCCAGGTCAGTTACGGGACTCTACTTTGCACGTTAAACTAATGAAAGTGTTTCTTCCTGAACAAAAAGGACTGCAAAATTGCCTGGTATTGTTATTATATAACATAAGTGCTTCAACCCATTATTTCCCAGTTTATTAGGTCCATTATAGTTCTTCTGCTTAATCTTCATCTGAACAGTTATCAATTAAGTGAGAGCTGGTAAGTAGAAGTTCATATCAGGAAAATAACGTTGTGGCTCAGGTGAAGCTGACAAGAGAAAGATGGAAGAAAGCTGTAACCATTCTGCAACTTTTAAGTTCCTTTTATGTTAGTACTTTGGTGTGGTTTCCCAAGAGATGGAATGTTAAGCAAGCTAAAGGGAAATCCTCTCTGGGATCAAACTAATAGCAAGAGAAGCTGCACCTGTTACATTTAATCCACTCACATCATGTACCAAACATGTCAAAAATCTGTCTATGAGAATGTTTCCAAAATGGCCACTTCAAGATGGCCACCGTTATACCATGACATAGCCTTGACCTTTGACAAGTTCATTGAAAACCATCATGTGCATTAACCAAAAAAAAGAAAAAAAGATTACTTTTCACTTTAAGTAATCATAGCTTTCAAGTGTCATCATGAATATGTAATGTGGATAATAGCTTCCAGGAATATAATTTAGACATTCTAATAATAATAGCCTGTTTGGGCAATAATTATTTGTGGACTTTGTCATGCAAAATTTCATATATGTGAAAATAACAATGTTCTAAAATTATCTTCATTAAGGACATTTGAAAATATGTTTTAAACAGATTAAATCTGTTCTTTTCAAAATGATATACTGTACATCATATTTGTTCTGTAATCCACATAAGACAATGCCTTCTATTTATGGTTGCCAACAGCTAGGTAGGGCCTAGAGATCTCCCGGAATTATAACTGATCTCCAGGCTACATAGATCATTTTCCCTGGAGAAAATAGTGAATTTGGAAGATGGACTCTATCACATCATACCCCGCAGAGATCCCTCCCTCCCCTAAACCTAGGGTTGCCAACCTTCAGGTACTAGCTGGAGATCTCCTGCTATTACAACTGATCTCCAGCCAATAGAGATCAGTTCACCTGGAGAAAATAGCTGCTTTGGCAATTGGACTCTATGGCATTGAAGTCCCTCCCCCCCCCAAACCCTCCCCTCCTAAGGCTCTGGCCCAAAAACCTCCTGCTGGTGGTGAAGAGGGACCTAGAAATTCTACCTAAACCCTACCCTCTCGAGGTCCCTCCCCTAAATTTTCCAGGAATTTCCCATCCCAAATTGGCAATCCTATTTAGTCTATGAGATCCACAAGCAGTAGGGTTGCCAACCTCCAGGTACTGGCTGGAGATCTCCAGCTATTACAACTGATCTCCAGCCGATGTAGTTCAGTTCACCTGGAGAAAATGGCCACTTTGGCAATTGGACTCTATGGCATTGAAGTCCCTCCCCAAACCCCGCCCTCATCAGGCTCTGCCCCAAAAATCTCCAGGTATTTCCCAATCCGGAGCTGGCAACCTACAGTAGGATGCCTACCTCCAGGTAGAGCCTGAAGATCTTCTTACCTCCCCAGATTATAGACAGCAGTTCCACTGGAGGAAATGGTTGCTTTGGATGGTGGACTCTATGGCATTATACTCCACTGAGGCCCCTCCCCTCCCAAAACCCTGTCCTCCCCAGTGGCGGACCTACATTTTTGGGGCCCTGAAGCTTGAACTGTTATGGGGGCCCCTTTGCAACCTGCAATAGGGCAACATCCAACTAGCCAGCGTAGTGTAGTGGTTAAGAGCTGTGGTTTGGAGCGGTGGACTCTGATCTGGAGAACCAGGTTTGATTCCCTACTCAACATGAGCGGTGGAGGATAATCTAGTGAACTGGGTTTGTTTCCCCACTCCTACACACGAAGCCAGCTGGGTGACCTTGGGCAAGTTACAGCTCTGTTAGAGCTCTCTCAGCCCCACTTACCTCACAAGGTGTCTGTTGTGGGGAGGGGAAGGTGAGGCGATTGTATACTGGTTTGATTCTTCCTTAAGTGGCAGAGAAAGTCGGCATATAAAATCAACTCCTCTTCTTCTTCTTCAAAGGGCCTAAAAGTGTGTGATTGTCCTCAACATGGGCCAGGGCATTTTTGGCCCTGGTCCCAGCCTGATGGAATGCTCTTACAAGTAATATCAGGGCCCTGCGGGACCTTCAGAAGTTCAGCAGGGCCTGTAAAACACAGCTATTCCACAAGGCCTACAATGGAGGGCAACCACAGATTGTCATCGTTACTGGCCTCCCTCCCCTCTCCTTCCCCTTGGGGTTTCTGATATGAGGATTTGGCTGCTTGGGCGGGCCTCCAATGGCCCAGTAATTATATGAGTACCATCTTGTTAACTGTATTAATTGTATTGAATGGTTTTATGAATTTTATTGATTACTTATGAATTTTAGATATATACGATTTTATTATGATTGTTGTTACCTGCTATCAGGTCAGGGAGAGGAATGGAGATCTTCAGTAGCTGCCGCCACTCTGGTGTGGGCCTAACTCAGGAGGGCCCAGAGCTGCACCCTCCCTGCCCCTGGCTGCTGCTGCTTCTCCCAACAGGGTGTACTTTCTAGGTGACCAAATGAGGCGTGAGGACCCAGGGCAGAGTAACAAACAGTTTATTAAAAAGGTCTAATAACAATGATAACTCAAGCCACAATAGGACGACAAAACCAGTCAAGGCAGGCAATCAAACAAATAAAAACCCTAAACACATCTATCTTTACTGTCCCTAGCCCTCTCCTGGCACGAGGCCTCAGGCTAACTCACCCCTTCCTGGATGACGAGGGATCCCTCCGTCTGCAGCAGCCTCTCCCCATCCCTGCTCCCTAGGAGTGAACCCCTCCCTTTTCAGGCAAGGCCTTTTATTCCTTCTCCCCAGGTCGCACTCCCTTACCCCTGATTGGCCCTAGCCTTCCCTCCAAATCCTCTTCCACCAATCACAAGGCCCAGAGGGTACCTGGGAGATGTAGGCCTGGTAACTACTTTAATATAGGCCTCCCTAGGGCCTGTAGGCCACACGGGCTAGGATCATGACACCCACCGAGCCCGGCTTTGACCGGGAATGAGGGTGGGTTATACATTTAACTAATGAATAAATAATAATAGGGAGGTAGAAGGTCATCAGAGGGGGCTCGTTAGGATAAAGAGGTGAAAATCTGGTTTGTGGTGTTAAAATGTACAAACGAGTCGAGTGCAGCCTGAACTGAGAATTCGGATGTCTTTTTGTGGTTCCGATTGGCTCCAGCCTAAGGGCTGAGCTACAGAACTATTAAGCCGAGCACCAACAAAGGATTTGAGGATCTAGATGCCAAAATGTAGGCTGTGAATAGATTCTGGCGAGCTCAGTGAGCCCTTACAGCTGGGGGTTCGAGCACTGCAAGCCCCCGAGAAAATTTTGACATTTTACCAATTACAGGGACATTTTGAGGCCATATGAAATGGGCATTAGAGCATATTCTAAAGTCAGTATTAACTACTTCAACCCATTGGCTTATGATTCTATCACTAAAAAAACACCATCAATTTTGTTGAGAAATTCACTCATTAAAAACAAAAACGTTGCTTCAGGGGGCCCCTCTAGGATTAGGGGCCCTGAAGCTTAAGCTTCATTAGTTTCACAGTAGATCCGCCTCTGGTCCTCCCAGTCTTCACCCCCAAATCTGCAGAAATTTCCAAACCTGATGTTGGCAACCCTAGAGGGTTGGAAATCAAATGGAAAAGCCCCAAGTGACTGTCCTCCCCCATGCAATTCCGACCTTCCCACAAACAACACATTGGCATGGGGCCACTCTTTCACGAAGGCTATATGTGAATAGGAATTCATTTCATTTATGAGTCAACCCTAATTATTACTTTTCAAAAAATGTCACATATTAAGAAAATTATTGCTATGAGTATCCCACACTGGTGGAGGGAGGCCCTCAAAGCATTTATATTAAAGCAAATCGTGCTTTGGGCTCCAAAATGAAATAATCACATCATTGGCTTTAATAGACTTCATGTTGCTACACTAGAATAATAATGATAATAATAATAAAAAAAAACCTTACTACTTAGGCTGCAAATTTTCCAAGATATGGGCAAGTAGTGTCTGAATCCCTCAAAACACTACTGATATGCCCCCAAAGGGTTGTTGTCAGTGACTGTGAGCTAGAAAACACTTCCCCAACTATGATGGTGATAGAAAAGGGCAAGAGTCCAGTAGCACCTTAAAGACTAACAAAAATATTTTCTGGTAGGGTAGGAGCTTTCGTGAGCTGTGGCTCACGAAAGCTCCTACCCTGCCAGAAAATATTCTTGTTAGTCTTTAAGGTGCTACTGGACTCTTGCCCTTTTCTACTACTGCAGACAGACTAACACAGCGACCCACTGTGAATTATGATGGTATGTTTATCTTAGTCTGTAGGTCACATTCATTGTGTGTGTGTGTTGTGTGTGTGCTGGTCTAATCAGAGGAGAGAAACCTGCTCATTAATCAAAAAATGGGAAGGGCTGTGGCATGGCGAGGGGGGCTGATTCTGCTCTCAGTCTCACCAATGGTATGACATTACACAGAACCGCTTGCTTCAGTGAAGCCAGTCCCAGCTCAGACAGGTGTAACAGGTGGGCTCTTTTCTTCAAACAGCACAGCCACCATAACTTGTACAGGGAAACTGCCTTTCTCTGCCCTTGTGCTACGGCGGCAGAGTACTTCAGTAGCCCCAGATGGCGCCTGGAGGCTTATAATTGTCGAGTGGCTGATGGGAAATGTGTGTACATTCTCCTCCTTTCCTTTCTCGCTAGCTTCCCAAAGCAGCTCGCCATGGGTAACTGAACAAAGACAAAGGTGGCTGCAAAGAAGTCACAGGGGGATGCATTGTCACTTTTTCTATTTGATGTTAGTTTGCTTGAGCTTTCTTCCAGGAAGAAGGCCGTTTTTTGAATTTTCACTTTTAATTATTTTTAAGAAGCTTAGTGGACACAATGCGTGATTTTTGGCTGCAGACGCCTGCAAGTTCTTTGGGCTTCTTTGCTGGCCTTTAACTCTCCCTTTTAATGCGGTAAAGACATTATGACTTGAAGTTCTACCAAGGGAGCTTCAAGAAAGAAAAGTACATTGCAGTAATTAAACAATCTGTAGTCCCCCCATTCAGTGAAAAACATACTAAGAAATTCCTTCTAAGGCTATCTTATTCCTTTTAGTATGGGTTGCAGGTAAAATAGGGGGAGTAGGGTTTCCAGCAGCTGTCCTTGCTGCCAGCCATTCTTTCCTTTTTACCGTAGACTTTCTGGAGATTCCTAGAGCCACCCTGCATCACTGGGTTTTCCCAGAAGTGACATAACAGATATCACTTGCCCCATGTCCCTGCCCCGATGCTTCCACCAGTTGCCCAGCAACCCTAAGGGGGAATCATATTTGCAGCCAGAGAAATTAGTCTATTATGTGTGTGCCAGGAACACATCAACTGCACATAGCGGGAACATGTTCTGCTTGGGATGCTCCTGATACACGTTATTGCCCTGCTGTCTGAACAGGGGTAAAGTATATATTATGCATATATTGTATATCTTATGTAAAGTGTGTATTGTATAAATAGGGTTGCCAGGTGGCTGGTTCTGGTGGGCAATTGCCCGCCAATCCACTGGACTGCAAGGAGTGCAAGTGATTGCACGCATGTGCGGCCATGTAAAACATGATTGCATAACTTCTGGGTTTACCCCCAGAATCGCCACATCATGATGGGATGCTTTGGGTTTGAGTGGTAAAGCGCACCATCTCGATTCGATGCTTCCTGGGTAAACCCAGAATGGATGTAATTGTGTCATGTGTGGCCATGAGCGTGGGGTCGCTGCCCCAGCCCTGCCTTCAAAACCTCCTGCCAGTGGAGAGGGGGGACGTGGCAAAGTGTACAAAGTGTAAAGTGTATATTGTGTAAAGTGTATACAGCTTTGGTGTACATGAACCAGAGTCCTGAACTAGCCAATCATCAGTTTGGGCATACTAAAGCTGTGTACACATGAAACATACATATTTTCCCTGTGCAGATAGCATGATGACCATGCATATTGGTGAGATCCTGGTACTTGTAGAGGTATCGTCTGAAAATGCCTGTGGTGTGAAAGAAAAGGAAATTGAGTCCTGTTTGCTAGCTCACTTCAGGCTGTTATTTAGTGCCAGTATATATATTTTAGAAGTTGTGAATGGCCTGGCAACACTCACTGTTTCCATGAATCCACACATGTTTGAAATGCAACTTTCAGATGCAGGCATTTTCAATGCATTCCAGCAGTGGAAGTACTCACCTAGCCTGGGTTGTGTCTGGGAGATGCCAGGGAAAATGTGATTTCCTTCGAACTATTTCTGAGCCATAAAAAGTAACTAAGATGTACAATAGTTTAGTGACAAAATGGCAGAACCCAATTTAATCAGTCCATAAACTATATTAGAAATTGCCGAGAAGTTGCAATGTAGTCAGATGTATCCCATTAGTTTGGGGTAGCTGAGCTTCATACTAAGGTCTTGCCTCTGAATATGCTTTTATATTAAAGAAGACATTGTGTGATGCTAGTGCATAACCCCATTTACAACACAGAAGCCACAGCAATACTACCTAATTACAGTTCCTTTGGAATACTCTTGGCTTAACTGAATTTAGAAGAGGGGCATTTTATTCTTAGTATCCTATGCCCGTCATTCGTTATCTTCACGCTGTGCTTGCTGACAGCAATTCTTTTATCCATACCTCTCATTTTTATCCTTGCCACAAAAATCTTCTTGCTTGCTTAACTTTGAATTCTTAGTGACTGTAAAGTCCTTTATGAAATGTCAGCATTCTCTCCCATTCATTTTTTTTAGCATTTCAACGATCTAGCAAAAAGAATCACTTGCATCAAATAGATGAGTGAATTCACCACAATGCATCTGGTTGTAATCAAACACACTCTTACTTCCAGCACACTACAATAATAAAATATCTTGTATTTTGTGTTTGTGAATATATATGGCTGCCAACATCTACTTATCTGAGAAAATCTCATTGTACAAAATATAATGAAATCAAAATTTATTAAGTATTTTAAAAGAATGATGTTGCTATTATGTGAAAAACTCCCCTTTTACAGAACACTACTGCACAGTCCATTTTTATTCAGTGAAACAAATAAAGTATATATACAGTTGTGTACTGAAGAAAAATAATGACTGCTTTTGACAGGACTATGTAATGATTCAATTATGTCTCACTCTTATTTGGTCATAGCGGATTCATAGGGTCGCCAGCTCCAGGTTGGGAACTACCTGGAGGGGCCGTGACTCAGTGGTAGAGCATCTGCTTGGCATACAGAAGGTCCCAGGTTCAATTTGGGCATCTCCAGTAAAAGGGACCAGGCAAGTTGGTGATCTGGAATACCATCTATATGACACTTCAGACCTCTACCTGAGACCCTGGAGAGCCGCTGCCAGTCTGAGTAGACAATACTGACTTTGATGGACAAAGGGTCTGATTCAGTATAAGGCAGCTTCATGTGTTCATGTGTTCATGTTTATGTAATGGGTATTTCAATCCCACAAGACATTTGGGAATCCCATTACAGGTCACTCTATCTCTCTTTAGTCCTCGATACATCAACAAGGATGGAATTTACTGTGTTGGCAAGCTTACCGGAATGGCCACCAGTTACCCATTCAGAGATCAAGAAATTGATAGGAACTTTGAAATCAGGGCAAGCTCCTGGATACGATCTGATTCCCCCTGATTTAATTAAAAATAATGAGGAATGGTGGACTCAAATACAAATACAAATACAAACACCTTTATTGGCATAATATGTTTAAAAGAATATACATAAGCTGAAATTAAAAATTTGAATGTTAAAAGCTAGTTTGGATACAGTTTATTCTTTAATGCTGAGATCCTCTTTCTGGCTAAGTTCCCATTGGTTGATTGCTGTCATCAGGAGTTTCACCACACTTTCTGTAATTTCTGGGTCCTGATCAGCTAGTAGTTTTTGGAGTGTTTTTCTGTTGTTTGAGAAGGAATTCGGAATTAAAGGTTTTATTAAGTTGTCTCTTGAAGTGTCATATAGATGGCATTCCAGGAGTATGTGGGACAGGGAATCAGGACATCCTGCACCACATATACAGACTCTATCTGCATCAGGCATTTTTAAGAATCTGCCATGAAGAATCACCGAGGGCAATGTGTTGGTTCTGGCTTGCATAAAAGCTTTCCTGAGCTTGGGATTGTCAAGGTGTTCCAGGTATTTTGGACCAAGGTTTGGTGGAATTTTGAAATGTTGAGGTGAGTAGATTGGAGGAGTTAGGGGGAATTTGCTCTGAAGTTCGTGGTCAGTTAATCTTTGTTTTATTTGGTTTAGGATGTAGCTCTCTCCAGCAAGGGATAGGGAATCCAAGTCAATGCCTAGCTGGGCGATTTTCTTTTTTATCTTGATTGACCAGTCAGGACAATCAGCACAGCAGATATCTTCCAGTAGGTATCTTAGTAGGTTTGATTCTCCTGCATGATAATGGATTCATAGCCAGTATTTTATTGCGTGAAACCAGGCCCTTGCATTTACTAGTTTTTGATTTGTTTCAGAACATAAAGTAAGGTAGGAAACGCAGTTTGGCAGTCCTACTAATCTTCTGAGGAATCGGCCTTGGATTCGTTCCACTTCGTTGGAGTAGTCATGGATCCATATTGGCGCTGCATATAATAGTTGTGGTATTACTTTCATATTGAGGATTCGTAATACGGCTGGAATTAGTTGATTCCCTTGATGATAGAAGAATCTAACTATTGCCTGTGCTGCACATCTAGCATGATTTATAGCATGTGTTTTGTGCTGTGTACAACTGAGATTGTAAGTGAAAGTTAGGCCCAGGTATTTGAAGCTCTTGACTTGCTCGTAGATAGTACTACCGATTTTCCAGTTGTAAAGTCTCCAGGATTTGGCAAAGACCATGATTTTTGATTTCTCGACATTGATGGTAAATCCATTTTGATGGCAGTAAGTGGCAAGAGTTAAAAGGTATCTTTTAAGTCCGATTACAGTTCTTGCCATGATTATGGAATCATCCACATACAGTAACAAAGGAATTAAATGGTTGTTCAATTTAGGGGGATGGCCGTCTGTCTTGTCAAGTGCAGTTGCCAAATCATTAATAAATAAATTGAAGAAGTGAGAAGCTAGGACACAACCTTGCCTCATGCCTTTTTTGAGTTGAATTTTTGCTGTTAAGTCAGAGTGGTGGACTCCAACACTAGCCAAACTCTTTACACTCATTGATAGAACGGGAAGATTACCTAAAGGTTGGGAGGTGGCTGTTATTGTCCCTATACATAAAAAGGGTCGATCAACGATCCTCAAAACTATAGGCCAGTTAGTCTCCTTAGTACCATAGGGAAACTCTATGCAAGACACTTATACTGGAAGCTTTGTTTCTGGGTGGAGGACAAGAACCCCTTGATTGAAGAACAAGGTGGTTTTAGAGAAGGGCGGACCACTATGGATCACTGTTTGCTCCTTGATCATTTGATAGCTAAATATGCATCCGGGAAAAAGTCTTATTTTTATATTTCCTTTGTTGATTTTAAATCTGCATTTGATTCCATCTCCAGAGGAATTCTTGGGGCTAAACTCAAAGGGACAACTTTAGACAAGCACTCCTCTTTCTGATAAAAGCTTTATACCAAAATACTGGTATTAGGGTTCGATGCAGCCCACAAGGTCATCTCAGAAATTTGATTAAGACCAAGAAGGGAGTAAAGCAGGGATGCATACTTGTTCCTCTATTATTTATTTCATAAATTATATCGACAGGCATCTTAAAGATATGCAATTCCACCCCCCAAAAGTCGGTAATAGGCATATCTCATTTCTGCTTTATGCTGACAATCTAGCTATATTTTCAAGAACTCCAGTTGGCATGAGAAGAGCTCTGCGTGCTTTTAACTCATATTGCCAAGAAAATCAGCTAGTGATTAATGTGGATAAGACCAAAATTATGGTCTGTGCAAGGAACCCAAAGCAATATAGGTGGAGAATTAATCAAAGGGAGATTGAGCAGTTACAGCAGTATAAATATCTAGGGGTGGTATTTCAAGCTACGCAAGCTAGGACTTCGCACATCAACTATGCTGCTTTAAACGCCCCAAAATCCTCTGGTTTAATTCAGAATTTTTACTGGCACAAAGGAGGGTGGCATATTCCAGCCACAATAACGATCTTTAAGGCTAAATCCCTTGCCCAAATTACATAAGGAGCACCATTGAGCATTACTGTAACATAACCATCCTGGAAAGGGTACAGTCTAAGTTTCTCAGGAAAATCTTTCAGGCACCAAATTCTATCTCAAATGCAGCTCTGAGAATTGAATCAGGGATGATCACAATTCAGGCCAGGCTTTGGGTTATCATAATTATGCTTTGGATAAAACTGCAACACCAAAAAAGGGGCTGACAACCCTAATATTATCAGATTCATTTACAGCATCCTGGCAATCAGTACTGAATAAGAAGCTGGACTATTACTGCCTATCTTGTCAATTTCTCTTAACAATGACCTTTGAGAAGGCAAAGGAGCTACTTAAGGGCAGAGTAGCTGAGGCAGAGAGGCAACACGGCTTAAATAAGATTCGGAATCCTCTCTTTAGAAAAGAGTTGCTTGTTAGGAACGGTTCTATACCAATATTACTAACCCTGAATATCGCAGAGCTTTTATGCTTCTTCGGCATAATAACCTGCCTTCCATGTTTTTGGATGGGTTATATAATAAACGACCATTAAAAGCAGGTAAATGCATATGTAAACAGGATGCGCTTGAAACCACCAAACACATGCTATTTGAGTGTAATCTTTATGATCACATTCGTACAGGCTCATTGATGCCATTATTAGTGGACTGCCCCAGACCTTTAAGAAAGTGTTGTTTAGAGCTCCTCCTATCGGATACTATGGCTAACCTATCTGCAAGCATGGCCAGGTTTGCTTGGCTAGCAATTAAAATCAGGTTGAGTGTGCTTAAGAACCTACAATACCTAACGAAATAGAGAATGAATACTGCTTGATCCTGCAGTTTGAATACATTTTCATTTATTTATTTTTCCTTCTAGTTTTAGCCTCTGTAATTTTAGGATATTATCAAGCATTCTAATGGTACCCACATTTAGTATTTGCTCATATATTAATTAGTTATGCACTTTGAAAATCTTGCCATTTTTAACTATTTTAACCATTTAACCATTTTTAATAGCAAATCTATTCTGTATTTGTTTTTATCCTATGCTATTTAACTATGCAAATTTGTCTTATTTGATGGTCTGTGACTGCAAATAAATTATTTATTGATTATTGATTGAGTGTAATGGGTAAGAATGTGAGCCAGAAAACCTATAGCTGAAATCTTACCTTAGTCTCAAATTTGCTGGGAGGCTGTTTGATCAAGATTTTTTGAAATCAAGGAGGGATTTCTCTACCATCATCTTGAACTGTACACTGGCATATGGCTTTAATTTGTATACACCACTACAAAACACCTATGTATTTTCTTTGTGTGTGCTCTATTGCTTACTCTAAGCTGTAGGGTAACATTCCATGACAGTTACACAGATTAGGTGAAAACTGGGAGCAGGAGTTGAATTTCTGAACTGTACAGATGTTCTTTTGGCACTGTACATTTTGTGTCTGGTTGCACATTTTTAAAAGCCTTGTAAAGTGACATCAAAAGGGAGTTTAAGAACATTCTCAGCACAAGGATGATGCAGCACCATTGAAGTGTGACTTGTGAAGAGCATGTACATATGCTCCTTTTAAAATATGTGTTTATTTATTAATTAAGATATTTATATCTTATCTTTTCTTGTGGCTCAAGGTGGCTTACATGTCATAAGCGAAACATTACATTTTCAAACTAGTAGTAGTAGTAGTAGTAGTTGTAGTGGTTGTGGTGGCGGTAATTTAAAAATAAAACCCCAGATATCCCCTCTCCACTGAGTGTTTTAGACTAGTGGTCAACCTAGCTCTGTACTGTCTTCTCCAACTGGCAGCATCTGGAGATAGACAGGAAATGAACTTGGGATACTCTGCAAGTGATGTACTCTGCTATGACCATTCCCCAGAGCAAGGACACCTTGAAGTGAACTCAGAAAAAAACTGGCAGCCAAGGTAGTTGTTTTAAAATGTGTCCCTCTAGTCCCTGACAATAACTGGGCTGTATCACTATGAATCAGTTATAGGTCTTTTATGCAGGGGCACTTTGACTTCCTTTCTCAGCTGGTCTGGCTCAGCTTTTCATTGGGGTTATGCATGAGTTTTCTGTCTCTTAGAGCCAGCCTGCACAATGTCTGGGTCTTCCCCATCCAGTTGTAATGCGATCCTTTGATCTCCCCTGAGATAAGCCTGTGTCAAATTGTCCCCATTTCTATGCATAAGCCAAAGTGTGGGAGAGGGGAGCTGGGGTGTGTGGCACTTTTCTCACAGTAAGGACTCCAGCCAATTACAAAGCAGAGTTTTCAAGAGGCAGGGACACAGACACTTCCAGATTTCTGCCAGTGATTCTGCAGTACTCTGGAAACCCCAAGAATTTCTCCAGAGCAAAGAACAACATGAATAGCATTTTTAGGATTCGGAACAGAAAATTGTGGGTCAAGAGAGCCTCAAACCCCAGGTAAAACTCCCATGCATAAAAGACCATAACTTATGGGTTATCTTCAAGGGGAAGGGGCTGTGGCCCAGTAGCAGAACATCCCCGGCATCTCCAGTTAAATGGAACAAGGAAACGGTGATGTGTAAGGTCTCTGCCTAAGACCCTGGCGAGCCGCTGCCAGTCTGAGTAGATAATACTGAACTTGATGGACCAAGGGTCTGATCCGGTATGAGGCAACAGCAGGAATAAGCATGTATGTATAAGAACTTAAAAATGAAAGAAACATAGTAAGAGGTAGGTCCCATTGAATTCCATTTGTGTTCTGAGTATACATGCTTAGGATTGCATTGTAAAGCAGCAGCTGGCTAGACAGCTGAAAGAGAAAGGGAAGGAGTTGATTCAACAAAGGTACGTTATGTGAGATTCAGCAAATGAAAGAACTTCACATTCCTCACCACTAGTGTCAAATTTTTAGGTGCTTAGGAGGCCAAGCACCTGGAATTTTTCCAGCCCTTCCATTCAATCATATGATGTGGTTGTACAACCAGGAAGCTGAGGGAGCTTTGTGTCTGTCAGAATGAATGAAATAGTTGTGTTTAATTTGGCGGTTGTAGGGGCACAGGTGGTAAAGTTCAGTTATGTTTTCAGCTCTGCATGTGGAAGAATCCTACTGAGGGATTCACAAAGAGCTCCGCAAAGGCCCTGAGCTACAAAGAGGAACGGTGAAAGAAAATGGTTAATCATAGAGAAGAGGAGGCCGGTGTGGGACAGTTTCAACACTGTAAAGCGTTGTGGGAAGCAATGGGGATCAATTGTCCATTACGATTACAAAGAGTGAGAAAAACGGTAATGGTCTTTAATTAAGAAGTGGGTAAGATGCAGACTGAATATCAGGAAGGTTTTTAATAACCATAAAAATAGTCAAGTAATGGGGAAAAATTACCAAGGGAGTTTTTATGGAACCATTAAAATAGGTTATGAAGGCTACAATCTGCAGGCCACTGTCTTACAGTTAAACCACCTGAGCCAATTAGGAGCTAGTGCACTTGCGTAAAGTGGTTTGTCAAGAGGGGCTATAAACATATGTCAGAAGTGAATTATGAATAAATGGCCCTGCTTCGAGGAAGGCGAATGGCCTTTAATGAATAACTTTATGCAAAGTGCCTCTTTGTTCCTATTTTTTTTAAATGATCTTATGAAGGATTATAAAACGTAGGCTGACTACAGGCAATTATTCAGTGGTATGGACAAGGGCTGCTTGATCAAAAAGGGTTTTTTGTTCAAAACAGTACCTGTCAGGATTGCCTGCGGCCTGATACCTGGCCACTGAATGGGTATCAGGTCCCTAGGGGGTCTTCTTTGGCTTCTGAATGTACAAATTAAAGGTGCTGCTGCCATTTCCCCAAAGCTGCTGTGCTCCAAGCTCTCCCTTTACACATCTTTGTTCCCTCTTCTTCTTGGTAGTCCGTAGGGTTTGCAGCTTCAGGTTGGAAAATACCTGGAGATTTGTGGGATGGAGCCTGATTTCTTGATTCTACTCCAGACTTTATGAATACCTCTTGACTATGAGATATTGATATTTGTATTTATGGCTGCAATAATACATCCCCTCATTTCAGAGGGATACATACACCAGGATTAGTTTTCCTTGTGGATGGAAGTCTAAAACAGAGGAAGAAGTGTTGCTGTTTTATATTTTAAATGTTATTTTGCAATAACAATGCACGCATAGTCAAAAGGTTTTTAATATATTTATGTATGACTTTGAGCCTGGAATGTTGATTGCTTAGACCACTGAAGAAGGCTGTATGGCTGAAACACATTTGGTCAGAGTATAATTGTGTTATTTTACGTCTTACTGTGCTGTATGAGTATGTTAATTTGGTAGACTACTGTGATGCCCTATATGTGTTATATGTGGTATTAGAATTTATCCTGAAATAAATGTTTGCATATTTTGTACTTACATGACTTTTGGAGTATATAACCTTGGGCCTTGGATTTTTACTTTTATTTATATTTTCTTGACCTTTGAATTTTGGGGATGGAGCCTGAGGAGGGCAGGGTTTGGGGAGGGGAGGGACTTCAATGGGATATAATGCCATGGAGTTCACCTTCCAAAGCAGCCATTTTCTCCAGGTGAGCTGATCTCTGTGGCCTGGAGATCAGTTGTATTAGCAAGAGATCTCCAACCACCACCTGGAAATTGGCAACCCTAGCCCTGAGGGTTAAGAACATAAGAAAAGCCATGCTGGATCACACTAAGGTCCATCAAGTCCAGCAGTCTGTTCACACCGTGGCCAACCAGGTGCCTCTAGGAAGGCCACAAACAAGACAACTGCAGCAGCAGCATCCTGACTGTGCTCCACAGCACCTAATATAATAGGCATGCTCCTCTGGTACTGGAGAGAATAGGTATGCATCATGACTAGTATCTATTTGGACTAGTAGCCATGGATAGCCATCTCCTCCATGAACATGTCCATTCCCCTCTTAATGCCTTCCAAGTTGGCAGCCATCACCAGACACCATATCCTGGGGCAGGGAGTTCCACAATTAGTTGTGCTAGTCCGTAAACTGGGCCAAATTGCTGCCAGTGAAGAGGCTGCCCTTAGGCCCCAGGGCCTTCTTGCCTCCTCACTTTCTTGGCAGCTGTTGGGCTGTGATGCTCTCCTCCAGGCTTCTGCCCACTTCCCAGGGCCCACTCCGTAGGGTTACCAGCCTCCAGGGGGCATCTAGAAATTTCTGGCTATTACAATCATCTCCAGACAATCAAGGTCAGTTCCTCTGGAGGAAGTGGCTGGACTGGAGGGTGGACTCTATGGCATTATGCCCTGCTGAGGACCCTCCTCTCCCCAAACCCTGCCCTCCCCAGGCACCACCTCTAAAGTCTCCAGGTGTTTCCCAACCCAGAGCTGGCAACAGAACCACTCCATCCCCATCTTCCTGCCTCCAAACCTCCGGCTCTCCTGTAGAGGTATGGCTGCTTGGCTGGGCTCCTTGCCTGCACCAGGACTCAACTGATTCAAGCCAGCTTGTCGGCAGCTGTCAGGCTCTGTGCAGGCCATGCCTCCTTGACCTGGTCTATTCTTCTCTTCCCCTGATGCAACACTATCTCTGCTGCCACACACCAGCTTATTCCCCGTCTTCCACACCAGCCAGCTTCCCTCCATGAGTTCCTGGCCATCTTTTGATGGTGAGGTTGGCAGGAGCTGTCCCCACCCTCTTGCTGGTGTCCCAATGCCCCTTCCAGGCTGGCCATATCTTCTTCAGGCAGGGCCATCATGTGCACCCCAGCATTGACCAGGCAGCTACAACATCCTATTGTTGGAACTCCCAAACTAGATCAGTTGTGATACTATCCATGACCAAGGTGACAACATGCGGGTAACTGTAGCCTGAGTATTGGCTAGGAAGGAAGGAAGAACAGTGTTGCAGGACATTTTTAATTGAAATACATAACCCCATGCCATATGTCCTATCATTTGAGGTACAGATGTCCTGGCTGGGGTTTATATAGTGTTTGAAAGGGTTATGATTGAGCTGTTAAAATTGTGCTGGGGAGAGAAACCCTGAAATGAACACATAGCCATCTGGATCCTATAGGTTTTAATCTGTTAAATGTTGGGGATACCATAGGTTTTTAATTATAATTTCTTGTGTTATTCTGAATATTTGAATTGTAATGTTGTTGATGATGTTATTTGAATGTGGGCCACCCTGAGCCTTGGCCAGGAAAGGGTGGAATAAAAATCTAAAAAAATGTATAAATGAATGAATGAATGAATAGCAGGGAACCCCACAGTTGAGATTGAAGTGCTCTCCTGCAATTGTGTTTCCTCTTTGCCAGGTGTATGTACAACCAGGGAAGAAGACATAACTACTCCAACAACATCATATTTGTGTTTCTATAGCATACTGAATAGGGAAAACCTTGAGAGAATGTCCAAAATGCCTCCTACACAAGATGTTGAGTTGGGTCAGGGATCAAGAATGTGAAGGCTAAGGAGCACCAGCCTTTTGCCACAAAACCATATCTGAGGGGGGAGCTTTCTGTTGTTGGGGAGAGGAGTTGTTGGGGCAACACATGGGATAGGTACTGTATGAGAGAAGAATAAACAGTTGTAGTTATCAAATCTTGAGGCAGGGTGTCTCTCTCCCTTCCATGCTTATTTTCTGTGGTGCATGTTCTTGCCAGTGTGGTATAGTGGTTAAGAGTGGTGGACTTTAATCTGGTGAACAGGGTTGGTTTCCCCACTCCTCCACATGAAGCCAGCTGGGTGACCTTGGGCTAGTCAGAGTTCTTTCCGAACTCTCTCATCCCCACCTACCTCACAAGGTGTCTGTTGTGGGAAGGGGAAGGGAAGGCTATTGTAAGCCAGTTTGATTCTCCTTAAAAGGTAAAGAAAGTCAGCATATAAAAACCAACTCATCTTCTTTTTCTTCTCCAGTAGAAGGAGTGGAGCCTCCTTAATGAAACCCATGTCCTGAATGGGAATATCTGTAAGGGTTCTTAGTACAGTGTTGTTAGACAAATGCTATGATGTTCATTCTCTTGACTGTGCAAAGTGCTTTTGCTATGGGGTTCCCATCACCAATGTCTCCCCATGTGTGTTCTAAGCATATATGACAAGAGGTCCAAAAATATAGCCACAAGTTACACACACTATCACCTGAGGCAGAGGTGTCCTGGCTGGGGCTTATATAGTGCTTAGAAGGGCTGTGATTGGCTGCTGATATAGTGGTATTTTAAGGGACATGTGGATATGGTGGGAGACAGGAGGAGGGGCTTTTATTTTTGCTTACAGTGGGTTCTGTGACAAAATGAAGACTTTGTTTACATTCTTTGAAAAGAAATGTAGAAACAAATCAGTGGAGGGAGTAAGCCTAGAAGAAGGTGGCTTGGAATGGAAAGGGGATTGGTTACTGCTTGGCTTGGCTGAGATAGGTTGAGTTAGTAACTGCACACCTAGAGCTAAAAGATACCAGTTTAAAACGCAATAGAATAAATTCCCAATGTATACTTGAAGGTACTTCTGTGTAAACAAAAAAAAGCCTCAAATAGTGGTTGTTCCCTGGAACAGACCATGCATCACTGGCTGTAAGGGCTTTGTCAGCATCTTAAGTTCTTTGGGGATGAATAGGGAGGTAAGCTGCAGTACTGCAGTCCAAGCTCTGCTCACGACCTGAGTTCGATCCCAACGGAAGTTGGTTTCAGGTAGCCGGCTCAAGGTTGACTCAGCCTTCCAGCCTTCCGAGGTGGGTAAAATGAGTACCCAGCTTGCTGGGGGTAAAGGGAAGATGACTGGGGAAGGCACTGGCAAACCACCCAGTAAACAAAGTCTGCCTAGAAAACGTCGGGATGTGACGTCACCCCATGGGTCAGGAATGACCCGGTGCTTGCACAGGGGACCTTTACCTTTTTAGGGTTGCCAACTTACAGGTAGTAGATGGAGATCCCCTGCTTTTACAACTGATCTCCAGCCGATAAGAGATCAATTCACCCAGACATAATGGCTGCTTTGGCAATTGGACTCTATGGCATTGAAGTCCCTCCCCTCCCCAAACCCTGCCTTCCTCAGGCTCCGCCGAAAAAATCTCCAGGTATTTCCCAACCCAGAGCTGGCAACCCTAGGGATGAGGCTTGTTGCTATTTTAGGTTTGATGCCTCATAGACTTGTTGTGAGTATAAAATAGGAGAACCCCTACATTCTTTGGAGGAAAGGCAGAATAGAAAATTATACTCAGACCAAGAGAATGTCCTTCCCCGCTCAAATATCTAGGATGATGAGGGAGAGGTACAGAAAGTTGTGCTCAAAAGTGATACTGAAATCTGAAATATTTAACTGTTTTGTATTCCTTGCCACAGTTCAGTTCTGTATTAATTGCTGCTCTAGTTTTATGGCCTTTCTTCCAACAACATATGCTTTCCTCCTAACAGATGAAGGACTTTCGTTGGCTTGAATTCTCCTATGTCACTGAGATATGCCTTCCTCCATTACAATTTCAATTCAACTTTAATTAAAAAAAATTGCTGAATGTGTACATTAAAAGGGATTCTCTGGGGAGGTCATGCTTCCTCTGCTTCTAAACATCATATTTCAGGTCCCTGGAATTATTTGTCAGACTGACAACAGAGAAATTTTCCCAGCAAACAAATCTCCCCTTTCCTCAGTCTGCCAGTGCTGAGGCAAAAATTCCCTCAGTGGATTTTTGGGGCTGTCCCATTCAATATACACAACTATTCTTTGAAAGAGTACCAAGCCAGACCTAGAATTAAAATGTTCTACCTGCACTGTAGTGTGTATTATGAGTGCCTTTTCTCCTCCGGTAATTATATGTGGGAATGCTAGCTAGGTCAAATGCTTCTAAGTGCTGAAGCTTTTCTGTGAAGATTTAGAATCCGTCTCTAAAATATGGATGAGAGTGTTGCTAAACAGTTATTCTTCCTTCCTTACTCTGCCAACTTTATTTCCTGCCTGAAAAGAAGTCTATTATATGAGAGCAAATTAACATATGGGTAGGGGCCGTTCAGGGTGGTAAAAAGAGGTAGAGAGGTAAAATTTACTAACTTTCTTTTTCAGCCTTTCCTCTCTCTCTCTCTATTGGCTTCTCACTGGGAAAAAAATTATCTTCTAACCTCATTCTGGCAGCAAACTACCTTTTTATTTAGGTTACACTCTAAAGCACCAAGCAGAATTAAACACTGCATAAATAATAAGAGAATAATCATAGTGTCAGACCTCAGCACCTCGTCGCGTTTCTTGCATAGGGAACTTCACTCCAGACGTAGTCGCGAGTTTAAAGTTTTATTAAGAAAGCCAGCGAGTTCAGCAAGTCATAGAAACTTAAGGCTAGAATACAGGCATGGGGAAATACTGGTACATTTATAGGGTACATACAATGGGGTTGATTATGTTCAGGGTACAATACAAAAGGACGAGGAGCGGCAGAGTTGTCTTAATAGTTCAGATACAAGGAACTGCCGGTAACTACTTAAGAAAATGCATACAAGAATTTAACGCGTGCAATAGCTAGATGATCTCCAGGGCTCCCAGCATTGTTCTGCGGGACCTGGTATCATACTAGCGATTACTTGAGCGGGTCTCCATTGTGGTGCAGATGCCGGGCGGGGGACAGAGTGCAAACGGGGAAGGACGGAGCGAACTAAAACTCCATTTTGTTTATGTGAGGAATTATCTTGTTTTATCCGGGATCGACAGAAAGCCTTAGCTGACACATAGCAATTTCTTTAATTTTATGTTAAAAATGTACCACATTTTCTCCTACTCGAGACTCAAGGCAATATGAGCGATAAAGTTCAAAGGCCCACTCATGGATTCATTCAAGACTACCATGGCATACTTCCCAAATAAGTATGCACATGAGGTTGTGCTATTTGTCGAAACTATGGCAATGTATCATAAAATAATTAGTTCAGATTTTTTTTAAAAAAAAAAAATTTAAAAGGGTGCACGGCAAAAACCCAGTGTTATAGTCTTTGTTTCTCACATTTAGGCTCAATTTTCTAATCAATGTGACCACTCCACTCACCCACACATACAATAACATAACCGGTGAAAAAAGAAACAGCTTATAACAGAAAAACAGGTCGCTCCTGTTACCAATGAGAGCCACCCCTGTTACAGCTATAGCAGTGTTGTTCACACAGGTCCAACACAGACATCTTTTTTACTAAGCAAAGTAACCTCTTCTTTCAACATGCATGGCTATGGTTGCCAAACTCCAGGTAGGGCCAGGAGTTCTCCAGGAACAGATCTTATGCAGACCTCCTGCTGGCAACCCCTGCTTCCTTCCATGGCTCTGTCAGCCAGTGGGAGGGGAAAAAATTAAAATTGCCGTTGGTGTGGTGTTGTAGCATGGCATTTTCCATTGAGTTTCCAGTGGTTCCAACACAGCGTGACTGTCAGCCCATTCCTGAGAGCTGCAGCAGCCGGGGACGGCGTGGCCATGGCAGTGCTGTGGCACCTCCAAAGAGGTTGGCCACTGTAGCAAAGGGGGGAAAGGGCTTTTTAAAAAGTAAAATTTAGAAAAGCGGGGGAAGCCCCATTGAAAACAGCGATGCTGTGTTAGAAAAAAACTGGCGTAGCACCGCTGTTGCTAAAGGGGGCATTCCTGGGCTGAAAGGGGTTAGGAAGCTGCCTACCAGCAGCTCCACCCCGCCCCCCAGAAGACCTTGAGAATGCCTCCCAGGATGCCAGCACAAGGACTTGCTCCAGCAGGATGCTGGTGGGTGGCCTAGCCAGCATCCAAGGGCCATGCTGCCGTAGCCATCTGTGGGGGCCGGTGCAAGTGGCAGTACGCCTGGGTCCATGCCAGTTTGCATGGTGCAAGTGGCATGAATGCTGGTGTAGGGGTCAGATTGCCTTCTAAGGCGATTTGGCCCCCAGCCTCAGGAATGCACTGATCACTTCTGCTTCCCCCTGGAAGTGATATCATGCTGCTGTGCCAACAGCTTTACCTATGTCCCCACCAACCTTTCTCCTGCCAGGTGCCAGTTTAGTGTCTGGCAACCTTAACTGATCTCCAGACTACAAAGGTCAGTCCCCTTTGGAGGAAATGGCAGCTGTGGAAGGTGGACTGCATGGCATTATACCCCTGGTGGGTCCCCCCCCCAATCCAAACTCTGCCCTCCCCAGGCACTGCCTTCAAATCTCCAGGAATTTCCCAAGCGGGTGTTAGCATCCTTAATGGCTATGATCCATTCAATTTTCAGCAGTAGTCATGTAAGGTGTAGAACCACTGAGTTTATAGGCCAGAAATATACAACTATACTTCAACAACTCTCTCAGACCCACCTACCTCACAAGGTGTCTGTTCTGGGGAGGGGAAGGGAATTTTACGCTGGTTCCAGTCTCCTTAAAATGTAGAGAAAACTGGGGTATAAAAACCATCATCTCTTCTTCTAAAAAAGGAGAGGATGGAAAGTAACATTCTTTCTTACAAGCCCCACCGTACAAGTTAAAATGCAGTCCAGTCATTGTTTCCCAATATGTCCACTATCCCACTTCAGATGCCTAGAGGGAGAGATTCTGGACCCATTCAGTCAATTCCAGGTTACTCTGTCTGCCTCAGTGTACAACTAAATGCTGTGCTTCTTTTCCCACAGCCATCCATCTGCCCCTCCTGCAAGGTGTGACACAAAACAATTTCATGAAACCCAAGGCCAGGGTTACCAGATCCAGGCTAGGGAACTCCTAGAGATTTGTGGTTGGAGCCTGGTGAGGACAGGGACCTCAACACCATACAGTCCACCCTCCAAAGCATCTATTTTCTCCAGAGGAACTGATTTCTGTAGTCTGGAGATAAGCAGTAGTTCTAGGGGATCCCCAGGTCCCACCTGGAGAATTGCATCCCTACCCAAGGCCCATTTACAATTGTTAGGATACATAGCCTGAGGTACAGTGGTCAGAGTCAAGCATATAAGACAGGACTATTCACAATGCCCAAGCTTGTATTGAATGTTTGTATTGAATGGTCCCCCCAGGGGGGAAAAAACCCATACACACATGGAATGTGTGGCAGAAGGCTAGATTAGAACTCTTCTCTCTTCATGTGTTACCATATAAGTTCCTCCCTCCCTTTACATGTACATAGCACCAGCAGATGCCTTTCAGGGGCAAGAGGGAAATACATCAGTTCTATAGAATGGAAGACAGAGCAAAGTTTAGCTCTTCTCATCTGAGCACATTTGTTTAAACGCACAAATAACTTTGCCATTTGAGAATCTTGGGGGGAAGTCACACTTTAATTCTTTCTTTATATTGCAAGTAAGAATCACAATGCCTATAGAGGTGGTATGTCTTTTTCAATATGGCTGAAATTTGTGAGCCAGGCTTCTTTGGGTAAGGAGAACAGTCTTTGAGAATTTGATCCCAAATGGGGTTGCAGAAAGGAAGTTGTCCCCCCCCCCCAAAAAAAGTGTTTCCCCTTGAAATTACTATCAGATTGATTTCCTAACTTTAGTTTCAGTGTTTAAAAGCTGGCTCAGGCTTTAAAATTACATATGCATGTATGTTAAGTGCCATCAAGTTGCTTCTGACTTATGGCAACCTTATGAATTAATGACATCGAAAACATCCTATCATTAACAGCCTTGCTCAGATCTTGCAAACTGAGGGTCTTGGCATCCTTGACTGAGTCAATCCATCTCATGTTGGATCTTCTTCTTTTCCTGCTGCCTTCAAACTTTTCCTAGTATTTTTGTCTTTTCCAGTTAGTTTTCTCATAATGTGACCAAAGTACAATAGCTTCAATTTGGTCATTCTAGGGAGAATTGAGGCGTGATTTGATCAAGAACCCACTTATTTGTCCTTTTCAGTGTCCATGGTATCCACAAAACTCTCCTCCAATGCCCCGTTTCAACTGAATCTACTTTCTTCCTGTCTGCATTCTTCATTGTCAACCTTTCATACCCATACATTGTAATGAGGAATAGTATAGTATAACTTAGCATAGCATAGCACAGCATAGCACAGTATTGAATGATTTATCTTGATCTTGGTCACCAGCAACACATCCTTACACTTAATGATCCTTGCTAGCTCCTTCACAAATACCCTTCCCAGTCTCTGCCTCCTTTTGATTTCTTGGCTGTGCTGTCCTTTTTGGTCAAAGATTGAATTACATATGACCCCATTCCAAATCCAACTTTTTAAATACACCCCTAAGGTTTATTCACAATTTCCACCAAGTTCAATGTATCTTATTCCCAAGCAAATTATAGCGCTTCTGACTTTTATACTTGTCCTCTTGCTGTCTATTTAATTGAAAGTGGACCTGAGTTTCTGCATAACCAAATTCTATAGCCTGGCTGCTTGAGGAATAAGTTCACACTTATTCCCTGTGAGGTCACCATAAGTCAGCTGTGACTTGACAGCAAAAAACGAGTTGGCATCTCTAGTATGCATATTGACACAGCCTTACTGTGCAAATCATAAACACGCTGCTACAAGCTTAAGTAGAGTCACATCCTTCTAAGTAGAGTCACACCCTACACTGTTGAAGGCAGCGGTGTATTTCTGCTTCAGAACACACTATAAATCACACTAAAATTAGCGGAACTAACTTCTGAGTAATTTTGCATAGAATTAGTGCAATTACTCAGAAATATGTTCTACTATCTTCAGTGTACTTTACTCCCAAAAGACGTGTTTAGGATTGTAGCCTCAAAAGTAATTTTTTTGATAATTCCCTAATGACAACAAGCAAACATTTGGCAAAGAAGAAAATTATCACTCCCTTATTTTTTTTATTTTATTTTAATGAAGCAGAACAGTAAAGGTAAGGTCAGCAGCACAAATGGACTGGTACAATATGCTGAGGCAAGATCTGAAGCTCAAAACTTATTGAGTGATAAAATTAATTAACTGAAATATGTGAAAAGTAAACAGCAAGCAGAGAATCTGGGAAATTCACTAGGTGATCAAAATGCCTTAGAGATTAAAATATATTCTGGACCAAACATGAGGAAATACACCATGGATAATTTAATTGCTATCATTTAATTTTATCATTATGCCTGTTTTTGTACAGTGTGAAAATCCATAATACAGTGAGAGGGGAAATCACAAACAACCAGGATTTATAAAAATAATGGAAGTGGTATTCCAGCAGAGGTTCATGGTGTTCTGCATACCATAATTAACGTTTGGAATTAATCTAGGATTTTTTTCCTCTGAAGGCCTACAAGTATTGTAGGTCTCTGAAGATCTGCAGTATATAGATAGCATCCTTATAACTCATCCTGCCCCAATCTTGTCAGAGATTGGAAGATAAGCAAGCTCAGTGTGGTATAGTGGTTAGGGGCGGTGGTTTCCAATGTGGAGAACCGGGTTTGATTCCCTACTTTTCTACATGAGCGGCAGACTCTAATCTGGAGAACCAGGTTGGTTTCCCAACTCCTACACATGAAGCTTGCTGGGTGACCTTGGGCTAGTCACAGTTCTCTTCAAGCTCTCTCAGCCATCTACCTCCCAAGGTGTCTGTTGTGGGGAGGGGAGGGGAAGGCAATTGTAAGTCTTGTGAGACATAGAGAAAATTGGAGTATAAAAACCAACTCTTCTTCTTCTTCAGCCATGGATAGTACTTGGATGGGAGACCACCAAGGAAGACTATGGTTGCTATGCAGAGGAAGGCAATGGCAAACCACCTCTGCCCACCTCTGCCTTTAAAACCCCATGGTCCTGGGGTCACCATAAGTTGGTCCACGACTTGACAGCATGCAATCTGCTTGAGTGATTACTCAGTTCTGTTATGTAAAAGGGGGATGATTTGTTCCTGCCTTAATTCATGTTTACATAGCCAAAATTGTCCCTTGGTCCCTTTAGGGTTACCTTATTTGGCTCGAGAATTGTAGTCTAAACATAGAGAAGATACAGCTTCAATTTCTCAGAGCCATTCCGGGACTCCCAAAGTGTTCAACAGTGATAGTGACTCACGTCTCGATGTGGAGCTATCTATGTTTATTACCAAATATTTCAAGAGTCACAGCCATCAATTTTTGGCTATTTATCATAGAGACTCATCCTTGAATTAGGCGTCTTTAGTATTTAAAGATGGATATACGAGCAAACGGGTTATTAAAAAACTAGTCGGGAACTAGTGCAGCTGTTTAAAATTGGGTATTATATATTGTCTGCAGCTGACACCAGTTATTAATCTGGCTTCCCCATTCTGAACCAATGGAAATTTTAGCACTCTTCTAAAGCAGTACCATGTGGAGTATATTGCAGTATTCTGTTTGAGAAATCAGATGTTTTTCCAATAGTACTTCCCCATGTGCAGGGTTTTCTCATGTGGGCAGGCCCTGAGAGAAACCAAACTTAAGGACAGTGTGTAAATTATATCTAAGGCAAATGATAATGAGAAAAAAAGAATCCACATGTCAAGAAATATCACTTGATTCCAGGAATGTCATGTATATTTTGTAGATAAACCATCACTTAAGTAGATGCCCCACTCTTCTTTCCTCATGCCAACAATGCCAGCTTCATTAAAAGATTGACTTATGAATAGAGTTGCCAAGTGCCAGGTGGTGGCAGGCAACGTACACACACACGCCTACCCATGGTGCCACATCACTTCTGGTTTGTACCTGAAAGCGCCGCATTGCAAGGGGCCATTTACCACTCGAACTCCCAGTGATTTGGCACTTCTGGGTGTAAATGCTGGAGGAGAGGAGGGATATGGTAAGCCTGCTTATAAACCATGCAATAAGTAGCCACTATTGACTGGGGATGAAGACCAATTCACCGTTCATAGAGCAGTGGGGGGGCAGTATGGAGGTGCATTTATCCCATTCAGTTTGGACCTTTTCTGAAGAAATTGGCTGTGGGGAATATGATCATCAGGAGCTATCCAACTCCCAGTGCAAATTTGCTAGGTATGAGATAAGAGTGTTATGAAGAATAGGGTGCATCCAACTATAGATTCTGTGGGGTTGTGGGTCTGTGTTTGGCCCATCTGTCATCCTGGTTTATGTTGCCCCGTAGGAGCCCACAAGGCCTCATCTTGAAAAAGTTTCTGTCCCTGAAAGAGGTCAGAAAGAGTGTTAGTCAGAAAGAGTGTTAGTCAACACCATGGTCACTCCTGAATTCATCTTTCCAAGTACACCTGGGATACTATCCATGAGCTGTTTGGCAGAGGAGGCCCTTCAGGGGGATGGTGAATTGTCCCTTCGAAGAAGAGGAAGAGGAGGAAGAAGAGGAGTAGTAGTTGGTTTTTATACCCCAATTTTCTCTGCCTTTAAGGAGTCTCAAACCGGCTTACATTTGCCTTCCCTTCCTCTCCCCACAACAGACACCTTATGAGGTAGGTGGGGCTGAGAGAGTTCTGAGAGAACTGTGACTGGCCCAAGGTCACCTAGCAGGATTCATGTGGAGGAGTGGGGATACGAACCCGGTTCACCAGATTAGAGTCGCCGCTCGTGTGGAGGAGTTGGGAATCAAACCCGGTTCCCCAGATTAGAGTCCATTGCTCTTAACCACTACACCACACCAAGCCCCCAAAGTAAGTCCAGGAATTCCTCATCTCCAAGCAATCAGAGCCAATCAAATTAGCATGCACTTTTGCTTATGTGTATTGCAAAGCCTCGTTCAAAATATACGAGTGAAGAACCCACTGAGACTTCTGTAGCAATGTTGTATCTATCTTCAACCTTTGAGATTCTTCAGATCTTTCCCTCTCAAAAAAAAGATAACATGGAACAATAAGATGCTATATTTCTCTTGGTAGCAGGTATCATAAATACAACAGTGTGGCGCCCAGCAGAATGGTAAAATCCCCCACAGTGGGAGCCCATCAATATCTATTTCATTGCCAGCATGTGTTCCTGATATGTATAGTACATCCTGATTCGCATCTATTTCCACTGTCATCTTCTCTTTGGGAATGATTTCAGTTCAGCTCAGTGAGAGAAAAGAATAAACTCGCTCTGACTTGAATCTTTTGCTACAAGGCCATGGAGAATATTGTCTGAATTACGATATCGTGGTAAGCAGCCAGTTATTAAATTCAGCAAGTAGTCTATCGCTGCAAGAGGACATCTGGCATTGCATCAATGTTTTTTTTTCCACATTTTGGTAAGGGAAAACATAGTGATCAAGTTGTTATTATATATGAATCTGAACAAGTTTGTCTTTTGAATGACTCAAATATGGGTTCTGTATTGCTGAATTGCATAAATGATTGGCAGGAAGATTTGTTTATATAGCCTAATCACACCTCAAGAAAGCCTGGTTTATATTTTAATGTTGTAGCATGAGCTTTTATCACACTAGTAATAGCTGCAAAAAAGAACCCTATGGGCTTCATGAATGACTGGAATACTTCTCTTACCAGAATCTCATTGGAGATGTAGTCAGCACATGCAAGATGTTTTAGGGAAAGGTAAAGAACGAAGATGACGGGAAAAACCTTGACAGAAGCTACTCTTTGAAGATATACTGCTCTCCTGGCAGCATGGCAAGCTCTTCTGCAAGCTCTGCTCCTCAAGAAGATGTGATTGGGGTAACTGCAGCAAGGATGACGCTGGCAGCTATATGGAAAACGATAAAACGTACCAGATATCCAAATATGGATTGGAAAATCCTTGGAATATATGACAATGGCCCAACTAACAGAATATTTGAAGGATAAAACGCAAGACTATCACCAAGAGAAATGGAAACCTTTTTATAAGTTTATTAACAGAAGTTGAATTACAAGACAGGCCATGTTACATATATATAGTTACAAATACAAAGCAAACAGAATAACCTGGAATATTATATTAATGTGTTGAATACATACAGATTTAGACATAAACAAATAATTATTTTCCTCAATGAATAATGCAAGTTTAACTAAGATTAGAAAGTAATATTTCATAACCGACAGAAGGGGTAGAAACGCATCAGAATGATATTGTTATACACAGGTTTTTTTTTTTATTATTTCCTTTCCCTTTCCCTTTTCCTTTTTGTATCCTTATATATGAAACATAATAAAAATAAATTAAAAAAGAAGAAGATGTGATAGTGACTGAAGTTCTTCCAGAATTCAGACCTCCACTGATACACCAGGTAGTGGCTGAGAGGTAGGGTTGCCAACCTCCAGGTGGTGGCTGGATATCTCCCGCTATTACAACTGATCACCAGGCGATCAAAATCAGTTCCCCAGGAGAAAATGGCTGCTTTGGCAATTGGACTCTATGGTATTGAAGTCCCTCTCCACCCAAAACCCTGCCTTCCTCAGGCTCCACCCCCAAAATCTCCTGGTATTCCCCAACCCGGAGCTGACAACCCTACTGAGAGGCCTGATATAAGAACCCTCAAGAAAGCCCGTGTGGTGTATTGATTGAGAGAGGTGGACCAGGAGATCTGAAGAACCGGGTTTGATTCCCCACTCCGCATGAAGCCTGCTGGGTGACCTTGAACTAGACACAGTTCTCTTCAAGCTCTCTCAGCCTCACTTACCTCACAAGGTGTGGGTTGCGGGAAAAGAAGGGAATGAGATTGTAAGCCAGTTTGATTCTCCTTAAAAAGGTAAAGAAAATCTGCATATAAAAACCAACTCTTCTTCAATTGCTGCCTAGAGGATGCTGAGGTAATACATTTGTTGTCCAATCCCTTGATAGAAGCCCTCCTGTTTCAGCAATGTTGTCCTAGAACCTGGCTTCAGTCTTTTCCTCCCTCCCTTGCTGGGCATTTCACTTGAGATAGACCCATACAGCCTTTTCACTCAGTTTCACCCAATTTTCCTCATTACTACAGCCTCTGTCCCACATGGCTTTTGTCCATGCAGGTCCCCTAATCTCCAGTGTAGCCTTTTGGGGAAATCAAAGGGGACCCCTATTTCCACCCTCACCAGGGGAAAAGCTGGTTGCATCCAACTCTTGTCTCTGATTCCTGTGTTTGGTGGCAGTGGGTCATGGGACCTCGAGTTGATGCTCCTTAATGCACAGAATCCATACCAGGGTTTAACAATTCTGTCATTATGCCAAAGGCGAACTAATTTGCTACTAATGGACTACCATTTGTCAGGATAATTTCTGCAAATAAACAGTACCCTACCTGTATTATTTGGTAACCTCATTTTTGAGTGGTGACTTCCATGTGTGACCACATTCATATCACCACATAACACTTGAAAATGCTTTCATCCCTTCAAACTCTCAGTTGCCAGTAATCAAATATGTATTATAATCAATTCTACTGAGGCAGCCATGTTAGTCTGCTGCATTCAAAAAACAACAGCAACCAAACAAACAGGAGTCTTGTGGCGTCTTAAAAGGCTCTTGGGTTGTCTAAGTACATGCATTCTTAGGCTGGATGCATTTAATGGAGTGGGCTCTTTCAAATCCCCGCACTGGGTCTGGGTTTTATCACAGGCATGTTCCATGTCAGCTTGTGTCATGAGCCAGCTTGCAGAGACCTCCTCTGATGAAGAGGAAATAAAAGCCGGAACAGAAAGATAACCACAGTCAGAAGACGGCTCACAGTGTCTGCAGCCTGCCCGAACAGAGGAACAGCCAAAGTCAGGAGCTGACTCCCCGTGACTGCAGCCTGCCAGCTCCAGGACTCCAGCTGTGCCTGACACCTCACAACAAGCAGTGTCTCCAGAGCCCTGGCTAAGGCCACTGGATCAGAGAAGGAGACGGGTTCAACTGGCAAGGCAACAGTGACAGCAAAGTGTGAGCCTGAAGGCCCAACATAGAGGCTTCCTTGGCGGCAGTGATGAGGGAGAGTGGGGCTGAAGCACCGCCTGGGAGATCAGCCTAATTGGCAACAGCTGGCTCTGCTACAGCAGCAGGAGAAGGGATTTATGCCATCAGTTAGGCTTGGCTGTTGTGCAAGCAACTTGTCACCAACCTCTCTGTGCCTTGTCTTCCTGCTATACTTTGAATTCCCAGTATCGTGACTTCTTGGAGTGACCCTGACTCATGCCTCAGGCTGCCCTTGCCAGTATGGGTATCTTGGGCTCTACCTGAACCATGAATGGGCTTGGACTGTTTCCCATACTACAATTCAAGCCTCCGGCCCTCGCTCTCTGCCTGCAGTATGACAGCCTGCATGTAAAATCATGTTTCCTTTCCTTGCCACCACTCCAAGATATAAAACCCAGCCTCTCAGTAAACAGAACATTGGGTTCACCAGTAAGGCTGCCTCTGAGCAAGTACAAAGGACAAAGCTTCCAATTACTTTAGCTTCCCCCCCATGGGTGCATGTCCTTAGCATGTGTGAGCAATCGTAACAGGTGGGTGGGGTTTCAGAAATAGTCTGCGGTCTTAAAAGGAAAGTGGAGGAGTGGGGAAACCAACCCGGTTCACCAAATTAGAGTCATGTGGAGGAAGGGGGAATCAAACTTGGTTCTCCAGATTAGAGTCCACCATTCTTAAACACTACACAATGGTGGCTCTCTGTGCGTTCATAAACCAGCCTGAATATTAAGCAACCAAGTGATAAGAGCATGAGTGAGGCATATGTAATCTGAGCTGAGTTCGCTCTTTCAATTATGCCAATAGCATGGCAAACATATCTGTTGCTGTTATCATCTGCTGGGCTGACGCTTCAAGAAGAGCCAGCACTAGGGTTATGCAAAAAAATATATATGTAAATTTTGGGCTCAGGTTTATGGCGCCCAGGTTTTTTGGTAAACCCAGAATAAGATGAATACTCATACCGGTAAATATGCGTAATCGGCTTATTTCCGGATGTACTGAAAATCAGGCCCATTATAGTCTATGGGGATTTTTTCAAAGCTCCTGTGGGGGCATTTTTGGAGGTAGTTACCAAATTTGCAGCGTTGCTACAAGGGACTCTCCTTAGACAGTCACAGAAGTTTGGTGAACTGTGGGACAGGGAGTCCAATTTTATGGGCCAGCAAAGTGGTCACCCCCATCCTCCAAGCATTTGCAAGCCAAGCTGTCCATTGGTTTTCAGGTTCAGAAGTTTAGCCCTGTCTTTTAAATAACCCTTATGTTTGATCTAGATTAATCCACTGAAAGGTGATGGTTGGTCAGACCAAGTTGGCTCCTATTACACGACCCCAACCTCAAAAGGCCACCTACTGTGGGACCCTAACAAAGCCAGTGAAAAGATAGAAATATGGAAGAAAACACAGAGCTGTGCATTTGAGCAAAGGCGAATCATTCAGCTTTTTGGGGAATCGCCTATTTGGCTTTGGGCAGGTTCCCAGATTTTGGTATTCGGTCTACCCAAAACCCGAATATTGCCAAAATGGCTAATTTTGGGTTTATTTTCAGTTTGGGTATATCAATATGCACAACCCTAGCCAGCACTAAAAGAAGATCCATGCAGACAGAGGCACCCCTCATTTTGGGGGTGAGAAATCCCATACCATATGCTATGTTAGTTGCAAATTGGTACCCATTTGGACACAACCAAACTAAACTTGGCTTCTGTCTCAGCTTAACAGTTCTGCTCGAAAGGGTTATCATACCCCCTGCGCGTATATCACTAGATCACTGAAATAGCAAAGCAGGAGATAAATGACTAGCATCTAATCTTAAACCCCAAAAGGTCAGGTCATAAAAGCTTTTATCCTGTTGTCCCGATGCACTCAATTAGTCATGTAACAAAGTGAGTTTTGTAATAATAGCTGTAGGGGCATGCAGAGAGGGGAGGGTACATCAGCCAAGCTCCATTAGATTGCAGTGATTGCTGTCCAAGCAGCAAAAGGAATGAGTATTTGTATCCCCCTCCCACCTTGAAATAAAGGTCAGAAGCTATTCAATCCTCCCTCCCTCGCCCCCCCCCCAAAGTGTTTCTAGTACTATGGATTTGTATTTCTTTCCAAGCACATTAAATTCTGATAGCATCTTTTTATAACCCTTTCACCCCCTGAGATCAAAACTTTATCTTTTTAAATGATTCTCAGTTGCTAATTTGGTCAAGGTCACAATCAAACTTGGCTCCTCGGGTGCAAATGGGGAATAAATGACGAGAAAGAGCTGGAAAGCATCACACTGCCATACAGAATCTTTGAAGGAGGTGTGGAGGGGGGAGATAATTTTGCTTTAAGTGGGTTTAATCATAGTTAAATAATGCTGGACCACCAGAATATTTGCTAAATTGAATAGAGACATGAGATGTAACAGAGGTAATTTGTCAGGCTGAGGAAATTCAGATGTGATTTAATTTCCCTCACATACCAATTCCACCCCCTTTGCCTCTGCAAAGAATGCAAAGTACATTGTTTATCCTCTTGGCATCTGCGTTTGTTGTATTTCCATGGGAGCAAGGTCAATCATTGGTGTGTTTTCACTGTTTTGTGGTGATGCGTCATGCTGCCCCAGTACAATGACCCTCAGACTGAATTCAGATTTACTGTGCTCAGCAAAGATCCTGTCCCCTTTTGACCATCCCATCTTATAGGGTGCTTTACCCCACTGTGTTCACAAACCTAAACTGTATGATTCTCGCTAGGGATGCACGAGCCCCCGCCAATGTTCTGTTTGTCCATTGCAAGAGCAGAACAATTTAACAAAAAATGGGCAATTTGGCTGTGAGCAGCTCAGACCAGCTGGAGTCCCTTTCTCAGCATTTGGTGTGTAGCATACAGTGCAATCTGCAGCATTTCATGCAAGAACATCCTTGTAAAGCACAATGGCGTTGCAGTTTCCTCACCTCTGCACAGACCTACCATGGTTGTGCTCTGGCAGCTTTGCAACCTTTAAACAAAGCCTTTCGACTCCCAAACTGTGAAAGTGCAAGAGTGGACATCCAGAAGAAATCACTATTGGAAGATTTACAATGGCTCACTGAGGTGAGTGCCCTGCAATACGTCTAATTGATGCAGAACTTTAGAGAATCAGCACTACTCTGTTTTACTCCAAAAGAGGTCCATTGGCTTAGGGATCATTTCACACAGGATCCCATAAGCTCTACATGCTCAGAAGCCTCTGAGTAACTGAAGAAGAAGACGAAGAAGACAAAGAAGACAGAGAAGAAGAAGAGCTGGTTTTTACACCCCACTTTTCTCTATTTTTAAAAAGTCTCAAAGCAGTTTAAAATCACAATCTCTTCTTCTCCCCACAAGAAGCACCTTGAGAGGTAGGTGAGGCTCAGAGACTTCAGAAAAAAACATTGTGACTAGCCCAAGGTCACACCACGCTGGCTTTTGGTTCTGTTACAGCTCAGTTACGGCTATTGGTTCTGTTACAGCCACCAGGGGACCATTCCCTTCCAGCATTTTCTCACTATGGCTACATCTGCTCACCAATCCATTCACCCTCTGGGAGTGTCCTGCAGCAGAATAAAGGAACAAGCAAGTGACAACAAAAAGGAAATGGTGACAACGGTCTTGTACTGTGTCACTACTAAAAGAAGCCAAGCACTGAAGGAGGGTGAAGGGGCAAGCAAATGAGCAGATGGCATACTAAGAGAAAGCTGGACTAGAGATACCAAAGGGTTGCAGTGGAAGCCATTGGAAGTGGTACAATGGCTTGTGTCCACCTTTAGAGTTGTTCTTAGGTTCCTAAGGGGGGTGAAGCTCCTTAGGAGCTGGTGTGACCCCACGCCAGCGCAAGTGCCCACTTATCCCATGATAAGGGGCACTTACTCCAGTGTGGAGGGCATTTACACTGGCTCCTGGATGGAACAGATTTGCGCCGGTCTCCCCTTCCAGCACTGCTATTCCAGGAACTAAATCCCAAAGAGGCAGCATACACTGGCATGGGGGGGGGAGTCCTGGGGCATTTCCAGGGAAAGAAATGCCTTTAGGCCGCTTCCTCACCCCTTTCAGCCCAGGAATGCCCCTCGGCATGACAGTGTGGCTATGCCACTGCTAAAGGCAGTGGGGCTTTTTACCCTTCTTCTTTTTTTTTATTATTTTAAAATGGGATTTTTGTCACCGTGGCAGCCAGGAAGCCTCTTTAGCGGTGGCGTGGTTATGCCACTCCCAGACACCACACAAACCCTCCAGGAAAGAACCACGTTATAGTCGTACTGAATTTAGTTCCTGGGCTGGGAAAAGATAGCAACAGTCAGCAACAGTCAGCAACAGCCTAGCCCTATAGTGCAAAGTGCTATTGTACAGGTTCCCTGGAAAGGAGGCATAGACATTTTCTAAGTAAATAAAACTGGTCAGCACAGTGATATGCTTCATCTGGGAACACTGAGGCAATCTGAGCAGGAGCTCACCTCGGGTGTAATGGAGAGAATTTGAGCGAGGTACATTTCTTTCTCTTCCTCTCCTATTATACTAGAACTTGAAGGTCACCCAATGAATTTGATAGGCAACAGGTTCAGAGTGGACAAAAGAAACTGCTTATTTACTCAATGAGTAATGAACTTGTGGAATGAACTGCCAGTGGATGTAGTACGTATTGATGGTTATTAATTTGGATGCCATTAAAAGGGGATTTGAAAGATTCATGGAGAAGTCCACAAAACAACCACTAGCCATGGTGAATTAAGGGAACCTCCACATTCTGAGGTAGTAAACCTCTGAATACCAATGCAGGGGGAAACATCAGGAGAAAGCCTTGATCTCAGTGTCCCATTTTGTCCATCCTCTTTCACACAGAAGTCAAGCAGTTGCCCTGGAGAGCCAGCATGGTGTAGTGGTTAAGGCTTGGAGCGGTGGACTCTCCTCTCCTCCACATCAGCGGTGGATGCTAATCTGGGTTTGGAATGGGGAGGGACTTCAATGCCATAGAGTCCAATTGCCAAAGCAGCCATTGTCTCCAGGGGAACTGATCTCTATCGGCTGGAGATCAGTTGTAATAGCATGAGATCTCCAGCCACCACCTGGAGGTTGGCAGCCCTACTGATCCAGCAAGGCACTTCTTATATTCTTACATAGTTCTCAGCGTGCTTGTATGTCTATGTAGGTGATAAAGTGCATATATATGGTGATCTGGTTGATGACTTTTGATTTTTTATTTTCTCTTTCAGCATTTTTTTAAATGTACATAATATTTTAACTAACTTATTTTCTATTTGTACTTACTTTTTCATTCCAGGTCACCATGACTTTTATTTTGCAAAATAACAAGCTGACTTGGAACTTCTTTTGAAAGAAAGCAGCACTTGTATCCAACAATTTCTCTTTATAGTTTCCCCCCTTAAAATAACACTCCTATACATATAGTTTTATTCTAATTGTTGTGATTTTTTTTCATGTAATACAACAGTAAAATGCTCCCAACAGCTGTTCTCTTTGTCCAGTTAATCTGAACCAGTGTAAGAAAGAAAAGATTAGCACAACAATTCAGTATAGCTTTTCTAGTCTTTCATAACTGGAGTTTTGCCATTTTTAGAATAATGGGAAATGGTGTAGTCATGCTTTTATGTTCATTCACGCAGGGAGTCTTCTTGATATTTCATCATCTTTCAAAGTCAACAGGTTTCTGAACAGCAGTTGGCTAGAAGACTATGTAAACCATAATCTAAATGGATGTTAGCACATATATTCCTGTTAGGCCTGATTCCGGGAGAGCAGGTGCAGGCTCTTTATAAGCTTGCCCCTTGCTGGCCTCCAATTGGATAGTCAAAATTGGGATCTAACGGCCAGCCACCAACATAAGCCTGCCTCAATTTGGGACTGGTGAAGACATCTGTTAAATACTTTGGGATGTGTGCCACTTTAAATACACATCTATCATTTTTCTCAGCACATGGGATAATCATCTTAGGAAGCCATCCATTCCAATAACAGTTAACAAAACATAAATCCTTAACTACCGTTGCTGACTTCATCATCAGGTGATAGTGGTTCTGTTAAGGAAGTGAGGCATCAGGTATATCTCCAATATATTTTGATGAACCATTGCAGGAAAGTGAAATCCATAGAGTGGAAATTCCTCCCCCCCACCACCATCTCAGGTAACCAACCCTGCTCAGAATCCAAACACTGGCAAGATCAAGGCTATTCAGACTGCTCCATAAGTCTTAGGTATCAGGAATCTTTTCTGAATTGACATCACAACTGTTAGCTGGCAGAGCCGGAGCTAGGGTAGGGTTGCCAGGTCCCTCTTCGCCATCAGTGGGAAGTTTTTGGGGTGGAGCCTGAGGAGGGTGGGGTTTGGGGAGTGGGGGGACTTCAGTGCCATAGAGTCCATTTTCTCCAGGTGAACTGATCTTTATTAGCTGGAGATCAGTTGTAATAGCAGGAGATCTCCAGTTGCCACCTGGAGGTTGGCAGCCTTAAGCTTGGGAGAGACTAATTGGAACACCAGATCTGACTGCTTTGAGACATATATGAACAAGGAAGGGGCAGGGCTTGTACCTCATTCAGGGTTGCCCGTACGCCTGGAGAAAAATGTATGGCACTGTCATGTGTTTATTGTGCATGGCCATAGGCCTTTACTATCTAGACAATATTACAACAACTTACAATATAAATACAAAATCCCTTAAAAGTCATAAGACTAAAACACACCAATTCAGTTCTTTTCCTCATTTAGTGGCTTTCTTTGCCCTAGTTTTCCTGGCCGCTATTCCATAAAGTGCTATTTTGGGAAACAAAAGGGTCAATATCAGAAAGCAAGAAAATTAGTTTGTCGGCATCAGATAATGAGTGTAAAGTGTAAAGAATATAAACCAGGAACTTATTCCGAGGTTCGATGTGAAGAGGGCAGGCCAGGATATAATGGGGTAGATCATCCACTGAGCTACCGCAGCTACAGATATGTTGAGCCCAGGGTTTTTTTGAAAAATGACCGGCAAGAAGCTCTGTGGGCATAGTTGGAAATAGCAGTGATGTGAGAGCTGCTCTAAGACTATAAGCTATTATATTTACCAGATAAGAAGCTCTAAAATGATCTTTTTTATCATTTTATACCACTGGACTGATTTTGTTTGGGCAGCTAGATGGCTGTCAAGTAAAGCATCTTCCTTGTAAATCCATTCCCAAAGGTGTGAGTTATTCCCTATGGGTCAAAGCATGTCATCTGGGATGTTAAGGTGGGAAGTAATACTTTCAAGGAAATCTGAGTGCTCTTTGACCTTGTTTTGCAATAACTGAAAATAATGTTTGCTGAGTGAATTGATGTCATGTAAATTATACTTTTTCAGTGTCTTTAAAATGGTAAACTGAGCCCGGGCTTTAATTAAGGGAAAACCAAGTTCTGCCCTCATCAAGGCTGCAGGTGTTCCTTTTGGCTATCATGTATGGAAATGGAAACATTTTTATGCCACCTTTCCACACTGTCAGGGTTCTCAAGGTGGCAAGCATGAAAACATAAAAACATTTGAGCAATTAAAAACAACAACAAGTAAAATTATAAAACAATTCAATATAAACTTATAAACATATGACACCAGACTCAGGGAGGAAAACCAATAACTTTTATTGGAGGAGTATCTCAAATGAAACAAAAAAAGTCTCCACCTGCTAGAGACAGATGAATTGCCTTTGGGAGGGAGTTCTAAACTTTTGCTGCCATGACTAAAATTGCCAGGTCCCTCTTTGCCACCGGTGGGAGATTTTTGGGGTGGAGCCTGAGGAGGACGGGGTTTGAGGAGGGACCTCAATGCCATAGGGTCCAATTGCCAAAGGGGCCATTTTCTCCAGGTGAACTGATTTCAATCGGCTGGAGATCAGTTGTAATAGCAGGAGATCTCCAGCTAGTACCCTTTCTCCTCGGGTTGCCACACATCTAGCTTTAGATGGTGTGGAAAACCGAAGTACGGCCTCTGAAGTTGAACAGAGTGAATGGGTAGATTCATATGGGAGAAGGCGGTCCTTATGTGTGTTGGTCCTAGGCCTTTTCATGGCTACGTGGTCAACAACATCACCTGGTAAATAACATTCCATTAGGTATCTATTAAAGGGACAAGACTCCCCCGCCCCACAAACAGGTAGTTGGCAACCCTAAACACAGGGCTCACACAACATGGTTACTGTTTAGGGGGGAATCATAGAATCATAGGGTTTGAAGGGACCACCAGGGTCATCTAGTCCAACTCCCTGCACAATGCAGGAAATTCACAACTACCTCCCCCAACATCCCCAGTAACCCCTACTCCATGCCCAGAAGATGCCCAAGATGCCCACCCTCTCATGATCTGCCTAAGATCATAGAATCAGCATTGCTGACAGATGGCCATCTAGCCTCTGCTTAAAAACCTCCAGGGAAGAAGAGTTTACCACCTCCCAAGGAAGCCTGTTCCACTGAGGAGCCACTCAAACTGTTAGAAAATTATTCCTAATGTCTAAACGGAAACTCTTTTGATTTAATTTCAACCCATTGGTTCTGGTCCAACCTTTTGGGGCAACAGAAAACAAGTCGGCACCCTCCTCTATATGACAGCCCTTCAAGTACTTGAAGAAAGTTATTGTATTACCTCTCAGTCTTCTCTTCAGGCTAAACATACCCTGCTCCTTCAACCCTTTCCTCATAGGACTTGGTCTCCAGACCCCTCACCATCTTTGTTGTCCTCCTCTGGACAAGGTTTTCCCTTGTCAGGCCCACCCTGCGGCCTGGTAGGAAACACAGTGATGAAAATTGCATTTTGGCCTCTTTGGCTGGCAGCTACATTTGAAGTTGGGACACCAGGCAGTGCCTGACAACTGGTGGGAGGGCTGTGGACAGTGATATGGGTGTGTGTGTGACACTGGCTGCAGCATCACGGTACTTCCATTAAAAAACTGGAAGTGGCATAGGTAGCTCTAGGAATCACTAGAAACTCTAAGGTAAAACCATACAGTGGGGGACAAATGGGAGCAGGGACTTGTCCTCAACAAGGGACTTGGCAGCCCTACGATTGCTTTACTTGACAGTCTGAAGGAGGCAACCTTTGAGGCACAATGTTCACTTTTTGAAGTACCATTTCTTCCTTTTATTTTATTTTTAATGAGCAACGATGATAATTAACAGGCATTTCTTGAAGGAGGAGGAGGAGGAGTTGGTTTTTATATGCCGACTTTCACTACCACTTAAGGAAGAATCAAACCGGCTTACGATCACCTTCCCTTGTGAGGTAGGTGGGACTGAGAATGTTCAGAGAGAACTGTGACTAGCCCAAGGTCACCCAGCAGGCTTCATGTGGAGGAGTGGAGAAATCAACCCGGTTCACCAGATTAGAGTCCCCTGCTCTTAACCATTAGACCATGCTGACTCAGGTGGAGGTGGATGTATTTCCCAACTCCAACTGGAAGCCAAAAGGTTCCATGTTACTCTAATCTTTCTGTTTCTGCGTTTGTTCCCACAGTTTGCATCCAAACCTCACCACAGAACTCAAGACCAACTCTCATTGGTGGTAGCCAAATCGCTTAGCACCTCCTCATTAAAAAACCTACACATCCCATTTCAGACACGATGCTGCAGAATGCTCTCACTAGGGGTGTGCATTTGGTTAAAGCTGAACCAACCCCCCCCCCAAAAAAACCTTTTCAGAATCTGGGGAGGGGGGGTTAAATCGTATTGATCAAAGGGAGCCAAAAAGTGGATCCTCAACATTCAGTTCACGCCACATATGTTTTGAATTTTTGGAAAAAGCCAATATTGACATTTGGCTTTTTTCAGATTTTTTAAAAACGTCCCGGTCTATTAAACCCAAACCTGAAAAATACTGGGGTGGCAGGGAAATGGTGCACAGCCCTAGTTCTCACCCTACATTCATGACCCCCTGAGGGGTCTTTTCTCTAAACATTCTTCAATACTGTCAAGGAGTTCTGCATGGTCTGCAAGACAGAGCTATTCCACTAGGTCTATGATTGAGGTTTTCCATCAATGCTGGCCTCCCCACCCCCTTAATTTTCTTCTGTATTTATTAAGAACGATGTGGGGGGTCCTGACTGCTTACAGGCCCTGCTGTGGCTTATATGCAATTATGGAGTACCATCTCATATTTATTGTGGATGTTTTATTGATTATACTTATGGAGCTTTTTTATAAATATTCTTGTAAGATGATTTTATTGGAATGTTATGGAAATTTGTTGGTTATGATGTGTGAGCTGCCCTGGGCCCAGCTTTGCTGGTGAGGGTGGCATATAGGATTAAATAAATAAATAAATTCAAGAGCAGGGAAATATAGGCAAAGTCAAAGATTAGAATGGGATATTGTTGGCTTGTGCTGACCTGGATGGCCAAGGTTAGCATGATTGCATCTTATTTCAAAAGCTAAGTGGGGTTGGCTCTGGCTAGTAGGGATGTGCACCAAAAAAAAATCAGCATTTTTCAGATCCAGCTTTCATGGAGGGCAAATTATCAGCATTCTGGAATTCACAGGTGTCCAATACTGGTTCAGTATTAAGAGTTGGGGTTCTGAAATTTTTCTGGTACAATATTCTTTATGGGCAATCTTTCTGGGAGGCTGAAGGGGAAGTTTTTCAAGCAAATGACACCAAAATTGCAATTGAACTGGTGCTCCTGTTCACTAAAGAACTCTAAGTTTCAAATAAATTAGACCAAGGCATCCAATTCTATGGACTCCTGAACAAGGACTCCCCCAGCCATCTTCCATTTTTTCCTGGGGGGTGGTGATTCATGCTTTCTCCAGGATGAAGAAGAGGCAAAAATACACAACCTACAAAAATACACGAAGACACAACTACTGGCCAAAAGCCTCCCAATGGAAACAGAAGCAATAAACCCAATGTAAACAATGTCAAACCAGAAAATCCCAGCAGAACTGTAGATCAATGTTGCAGGCCAGATACATACAATGTCAAAGCAGAGAATCTAAGCCAAACCAACTGAAGCAAAGGAAAGGAGTCCACAGGACCAATGTCAAACCAGAGTATCCCAGCAGAATCAACCTGGCAAGCTCCCCCTAACATGTGATCCCATTTGCCTGTGAGAGCTGCCTCTTCTGTCCATTCTGTTGCCTGGGAAACCTGCAAAAAATATTCCCCCCAAGTTTGGCACTTTAAAATGCCATCTACTGATATTTCTGGATATTCTCTAATATTTTCAGGAATATTTGGTATTGTGGGGTATATTTTCAGACTGGATATAGCCAAGCTCACAGCCCTACTGGCTAGTACTTGGATGGGAGACCATTGAGGGAGTCCTGGGTTGCTACGCAGAGGCAGGCAATGGCAAACAACCTTTTGTCTCTTGCTTTGAAAACCCTACAAAGTTGTCTTAAGTCATCTGTGACATGAATGGCACTTTCCACTTCTACTGTTGGCCCAGACAGTGCAGTCGTGTTTTTTTAGCCTGTTGAAAGAGATCTTCTCAATCTCCTAACATTTGTCACAACTATTAATGGTAACTCTAAAAGAGAAAAACATTTTCTAACCGCTCAGCCCCTTTTGAAAGTAATTTAGCTTTCACAGACACATCAGATGTCTTGTCACCAGCCAGTGCTCCTAATACTGTGAGAAAATAAAAAGCTTGTCAGCAATCAGCAATGGTAATTAGGCAAAATGTTCATGAACTTCTACACTTTGTCAACAATAACTAACAATGATGGGTTTGTCAGGGATGATTGTGTACTGGAATCAGAAACACGCTTTCCTAATGCAAAAAAAGAATTTATTTATCATGATATGTATGTAGGTTGAGGGAGTTTTCTCAGATCATTCTGCCTACTCTAAATGATCCCTACCTTAGATAATTTATCTAATACAACCTTGTGTCCATTTGATGCTGCTTGTATTTTCATTCTCATACAATGTCTTCAGCTGCTGAAGAAGCTATGAGAACTATTGGGTCTCACGACCTAAACTGATTTTAAAAAATGGAATAAATCTCTTCTCTCAGCTCAGTCAGTACATATATAAGGAGGATCTCTAATTTTGATTTTTAACATCTTGGAGACAGGGCAATGCAATCCTAAGGGGGGTAGTTGCACCATGGCCGGGGATGGCACAGCCATGGTGCAGCCACACCGCCTCCTGAGTGCTTTGCTGCACCGTGGCCAGTGAGCCAAACAGGACAATTCCCTGAACACCTGTGAAACTACTGCATGCAGTTCCATGGGCTGTGCCACCATTTTTGCTGGTGTAAATTCATGCCAGTAAAAGGGGGTGTTCCCAGGTCAAAAGGGCTCAGGGAGCTGACTAATGTCAGTCCCACCCCTGGGAATGCCCCTCTGATGCTGGCACAAGCCCCTGCGCTGGAGGTGCATTCCCACCACAGCTGCACCAGTGCCTAGGTGTGTGCATATCGATAAACCCAGACCAAAAATAAACCCGAAATGAGTCATTTTGGTAAATTTCCAATTCAGGTTTACCAAATGCACAAACCTGGGGAGAAAGCTGAAGCCAAATAGGCAATTCCGGAAAAAGCCAAATAATTGTTGTTGTTAATTATAGGAAATTGAGTTTTCACACACTTGTAATGGCCGCTTCCTTCCTTCTTTAAAAATTCAATTTCCCATAATTAGCCGCAACCTTGCAATTGCCCATGAGGGAGGAAGGAAGCACACCAGCCGCCATTACTGACAACAAGGTTAGTACATTTAAAATTCTCCTGGGGGAAGCATTTTTGGAAGTAGTGCCCCCAAATTCACAGTGTACCTTGAAGGGACTGTCCTTGCACAACCCCCAAAGTTTGGTTAAGATTGGGTCAGGGGGTCCGATTTTATGGCGTCTGGAAGGTTTCCCCTCCTCCGTAGACAACCATTGCAAACTTCTCAATGCTTGCCTATGGAGGGGGGTGACCTCTTCTGAAACCCATAAAATTGGACCCCCTGACCCAATATTCACCAAACTTTGGGGTTTTTGCAAGGACAGTCCCTTCAAGCTACACTGTGAATTTGGGGGCTCTGCCTTGAAAAATGACCCCTCAGGGCTGAATGGATTTGGGAAACTGAAAAATAAGCCGAATGCCCATATTTACCAGTATGGGTATTCGGCTTATTTCAGGTTTTACCAAAAAAAATCAGACCCAATAAACCCAAACCCAAAATTTACCCAAAAATTTTTTTTGCACAGCCCTACCAGTGCCCTTGCGTGGTGCTGCTGTGCCGCTCCCCAGCACTGGTGTAAGAGGCCCAGCGCCAACGAGAGTGCCAATTTTGATGGCACGTGCCATTTACGCTGGGGTCATGCCACCCCCTAGGCCCATCCCCCTCCCTTAGGCTTGCACCATCAGTTTCTGACACAGAAGCTCACTGGGTGACCATGGACCAGTCAGTCTCAGTCTAACCTACTGCACAGGGTTGTCATTTTGAGAATAACATGGAGGGGTGAGAAAAATGTCACAAACCAGTTCAGATCCCCATTGCGCAGGAAAGCAGGTTAAAAATAATACAATAAAATAAATAAAAATGAGGTGTTAAAGGAGAAAAAACAGCATGAAAGGGAAAAACACCCATCCCAAATATGGGCATCCCAAATGCGGGCATTCTAGACAGAATTTATAAACAATGAAGTTTTTAAAAATGGAGCTATTTATGCTGAATACTTCTCTTAGGGTAGTTTTTGTAAATCCTATCACTTTGTTTTACACTAGGATAAAAAGGATTTGCTTAAAACTGGGAGAAAGATTGTGTGAAGCCAGGGCATCAGTCTCCTGTTTGCAGATTACATGATACAATCTCGATCTTTGAGCAGCTGTTAAAAGGACATTATTCGCAACCTTTAGACAGCACAAAAATGGTCTTTTGGTCTCTTTCTTGCGAAAGTGAACGTAATACCCCAGCGAACATTACTTTAATGCAACATAATGTTACCCCCTGAAATTTCCAGTTTGATTTTATGAACTCAGAAATGAATGGGGTTTTGCTATGAAGCATCCAATGATTGTCAAAGTTTGGCTGTGGTGGAGTCAAATCTTGTAATTTTTTTTCTCAATAAAAAGCTGACATCGCAAAAAAATTGCTAGCTGTGACATTTTTAGAGATGAAATTGCAGCACGCCTGTGCAATCAGCAGCATTCAGGCGCACAGCGTGAATAAAATTAGAAATGGTGGGAGGAAAAGCTCTGGTTCCTAATGAAATGTGCAACATTATGCAATGCATGTCCGTGCATTTGAGGACTGATAATAAACACCTTTTCCTTTTGCTCAGACCCTATTAGTGGCAAATGACACCAAACTAAAGACAACAAAGAAAGGTCTGCCTGGACAAAGGAGGGAAATGCAGCTTACCATTATAGAGGGATGCATCTCCCACACAGACAAAGAAGCCTTGGATCTCATTACTTCTGTCATTTTTTTTCCTCCACCATCAAGTCACAACTGACTTATGGCACCCCATAGGGTTTACAAGGCGAGAGATGGTCAGAGGTAGTTTGCCATTGCTTGTCTCCATGTTATGACCCTGGTATTCATTGGTGGGCTCACTTCCAAATACTAGCCAGGGCCTACCCTGGTTTAGCTTCTGAGATTTGACAAGATCAGGCTAGCCTGGGCTATCCAGGTGAGGACCATAACACTGAAAGTACTGACTGATTATGATTTACTATGTTTCAGGAGATATTCTTCCTGAATAGTGGGGCCATATCTCTTACTTTGGTAGAAGACCTTCTGCTTGCCACCCCCTGGGCCCACGCTGCTGCTCCATGAAGCAACAGGAGCAAAATGGGGGCAGAGATCATTGAGTTTAGGGCAAATCCTAGAGTGGTTGGATCCAACCTTTAATCCAGTGAAAAAGGGAAGAGGTAGTCCCCTTTGGACATCAAAAGAGACTATGCTGAGGATCATGGGACCTGAATGGACAAATGCCATATAGGAAAGTAACTGTAGTGAGTAGAGGAGCTAAGGTTGAGCTAATCAGTTGGCTGGATTGAACCCAAGGTTAAGCTGTATCTGTTGCTGGCTCAGGACTACATGGGGCATTGAGAAGATACCCTTGATGGCACCCTCTCCAGTGGCCTTACTATAGTGGCACCTACTCCTCCTCACCATTCCACCATCCTGGCCAGAAAGCCTGCCAGTGGCCATAAAAGTAAAGGAGTTGTCACTGAGGAGCTGGAGGGAAAGCCATCATCTTCTACTGGGAAATAATAAGAGAAAGGCCAGCAAATGGGGATAGGACGAAAGAAGATACAACGTAAGAACATAAAATGAGCCCGGATGGATCAGATCAGAGTTACATCTAGTCCAGGGGTCAGCAAACTGCGACTTGAGAGCTGCATGCGGCTCTTTCGCCCCTTCGGAGCCCCTGCTCTCGCACCTGCTCGCGCCGGCAGCCGGGTTGCGGAGCCGGCGCGCCTGAGAGAGAGTGAGTGCGAGAGAGCAGGCGAGCGGGCGTGCTGTCTCTCCCCCCACCCCACCCCCGCTGTGGAGAATGGCCGGGTCCCCCTTTCCCTTGCCCTCAATGGTTGGGAGGCTAAAGCCTCCCCTCTCCTCTAGCCGCGCGATTGCTGGGTGGGCGGCTGGGCAGTTCCTGGCCCGGGCCCGCCTGCCTATCAGCTGCTGGGCGGGGCAGGCTTCCTTTGGCGGCGCGTCCCCGGCAGCGGTGCTGGGCCACGGCGCCCCGTCTTCTACGGCACTGACTCAGTTCCCCCATCGTCTTCTGGGCCTGCGGGTCCCTGTAAGCCGGGAAGAGGCACACTTTGGAGCCAGCGCAGGCGCTTGTCTGGTAAGTGGAGGGTGGCAGGAAAGCCCTGGGGCACGGGGTGGGGCCCCCGACCCGGGACACATGTAATGCTACAACTCGGGGTTGTCTGCTGAAGCTGGAGGGTGGGAGATTCAAAACTGATAAAAGGAAGTATTTCTTCACACAACGCATGGTTAAATGGTGGGACTCCCTGCCCCAGGAGGTGGTGATGGCTGCCAACTTAGAGGGCTTTAAGAGGGGAGTGGACCTATTTTTGGAGGAGAGGGCTATCCATGGCTACTAATCAAAATGGATGCTAGTCATGATGCATGCCTATTCTCTCCAGGATCAGAGGAGCAGGCCTATTATATCAGGTGCTATGGAACGCAGGCAGGACAATGATGCCACACTGGTCTTGCTGGTGGGCTTCCTGGAGGCACCTGGTTGGCCACTGTGGGAACAGACTGCTGGACTTGAAGGGCCTTGGTCTGATCCAGCACGGCCTTTCTTATGTTCTCATGTGTTTACTGTGTCTGTGAATCTAGAAGTTTGCTCACATTGTTCACATTAAGTGTTTGTCAGTCATTGTCATGATTTAATTTTATGGATACCTTACTTTTTTCCCTCCTCAGAGGCCATGTCTACCCACTGGCTTTCTTGGCGATAGACCTGGACTTCGAGGAGGGGAAAAAGTCCCCCTTCAGAGGCCAGGTCCACCAATTGGCTTCAATGGACCTCCGGAGGCCAGGTCTACTGCCAAGAAAGCCAATGGGTAGATGTGGCCTCCCAATGGGACTCAGCCAAGTTTTATTCATTGTACCTATAGTTTAATTAAAGTTTTAAGTCTTAATTAAAGTTTATTAAAACAAATAGTGTACCTACCTATATAGCTCAAGTTTAAGAAATTTGGCTCTCAAAAGAAATCTCAATTGTTGTACTGTTGATATTTGGCTCTTTTGACTAATGAGTTTGCCAACCCCTGATCTAGTCCAATATCCTGTTTTACACAGTGAACACCTGGTAGCCCTAGAGGGCCAATGAACAAGGCATGGAAGCCAAGGTCTTTTTCTGATGTTGCTTCATAATGTTGGAATTCGAAGGATTACTGGCTCCAGATGTGGAGGTTCTGTTTACTCATCATGGCTAATAGCCACTGATGGACCTTTCCTCCATGAATTTGTCTAATCCCTCTTTAAGATCATCTACACAATTACTAAATCCACCACCAGTGAATGCCAGAATTCAATTACTCATTGCACAAAGAAATATTTTCTTTTGTTCATCCAGAACCCATCCAAAGGTTCCTTTGTATTGTTCTGAGAAGGCTGACCTGTGATACTGTGACCTACATCCCTACTAGGGCAAAATTCAGCACGTTTTTATTTGGGAAATGCCGAAGTCCAAAATCCCCCGCTTTGGGTCCGTGCAATTCGGCATGAGGTCCGGAGTTCGGGGAAAAATTTGGCCGAATAAAGCCATTAAAAACACAACCGCGCCTTTCTGAGGCTCCGGGGGGGCATTTTGGGGGGCAGAGGTCGCAAACTTTCAACGTAGCTTCAAAGGACCCTTCTTGCAATAACCTCCAAGTTTTGTAAAGATTGGATCAGCGGGGGCTGAGATATGGGCCCCAAAAGGGGTCACCCCTCCTTAATGTGCATCTGAGAATGGGGGTTTGCAATTAGCAGAGCTTGCCGCCCACTGGAAGCTCCCAGCCCCGACAAACAACTGAGCTGCAGGAAGCAAGGGCGGGGCAGGTGCGAAGAAGTTTGCAAACCATGCAAAGCAACACAACCATGCAAACCATGCACAGCAACACGTTTGCAACCATGCAAAGCAACACCTGACGCCGGAGCAGGTGGATTTCCCCTTTTGCATCGGAGAACTGGGTTTGATTCCCCATTCCTCCACATGAGCAGCAGATGCTAATCTGGTGAACTGGGTTAGTTTTGCCACTCCTCCACATGAAGCCAGATGGGTGACCTTGGGCTAGTCACAGCTCTCTTAGAGCTCTCTCAGCCTCACCTACCTCACACAGTGTCTGTTGTGGGGAGGGGAAGGTAAGGTGATTGTAAGCCACTTTCAGACTTCTTTCTACATTCAGTAGAAAAAAGTGGGGTATAAAAACCAACTAATTTTCTTTTTCTTTTGCCTCCTGGCTGGGACTGGCTCTTCTCCCAGTAGTGGCAAAAATATAATTAAAAAATTAATTTCCGCTGCACAAAATGTGTTCAGTAGCACATTAGTCTAACTCCACAATGTTCACAGAGTGCTATTCTCTATTCTGTGAGTGGCTGGAATATTTTACTGGCAGATGTTACTTTTCAAATGGCTACTTTTATGGGTTTTTTCTATTAAAATTAGGAAGACAATTAATATCCTCTACTTAATAAGGTGGTTGTTGTTGTTTTTTAATTTAAACTGTAGCCTTAACTTTTAAGCTATGTTTAGTGGGCATATTTTAAATAGTGATTGGATGGGATTTATAGTTTATACTTGTATTTTGATACATTCTAATGTCATTTACATAAGGTATGTTCTTGTGTGAGTCTATAGCTGATGTTTATGTCCTCAGATTACAATGACATAATGGTTACAGCATTAAATTAGATTTGAGTGGATAGGATAAGTGACCTCTGCCCATCATATGATGTTCCTGCAAGTGATTTTGAGATGCCTCTTTGCATAAATAAATAAATAAATAAATATAAATCCAAAACAGCAACAATCAGAAACTGATAAGAGAACATTACAGTTTCCCAGGATGCTGTGACCTCAGACAAAAAGGAAAATCCAGCATGCAGTTGCTGAACTAAAATTTACCAATAAGTTTGACTGAATTCAGGTGGGACTCAGTCAGGATGAAGGTTTCTCACCTCACAGAGCTGATAAATTAGCTTAGGAAAGTTAGGAAGAGTGTGTTATCACCAATTTCTGCTGTTGTAAATGGTCCTTGTGCTCTTGCATACATTTGAGCTCTGCACAGAGACGCTAGACTTTACCTCAAGGATGTCTACACCTGTGTGTGTATATCTTTGTATGTGTACATACATTAAAATACATACCGTATATACTCGCGTATAAGCCGAGTTTTTCAGCCCAAAAAAAGGGCTGAAAAAGCCGGCCTCGGCTTATACGCGGGTCAATACGGTAGAGGAGGGAGGGGGGAAACGTACCGCCCCCGCCATTGCCGCCGGGCCCGCACGGCTTCCCCTGGCCAGGACCGGTTTGGGAGGGCTTCCTGCAACCGCCGGAGGCCCATGCCGCCATCGCCACCGGGCGCGCCCGGCTCCTCCCGGCTGGCACCAACCTAGGAGGCCTCCTGCGGCCGCTAGAAGGCCATGCCGCCCCCGCCGGGCGCGCGCGGCTTCCCCCGGCCAGGACTGGCTTGGGAGGGCCTCCTGCGGCCGCTAAAAGGCCGCGCCGCCGCCCCCGCCGGGCGCGCGCGGCTTCCCCCGACCAGGAGGTGCCTGCAGGGCCTCCTGGGCCGCGGGGGGGGGGGGCTGCCGCCGCCTTCCTGCGCAACTGGATCTAAGGTAAGCCTGGTGGGGGGAGGGGTTATAAGCCGACCCTCGGCTTATACGCGGGTGCCTAATTTTCCCCCATTTTGGGGGAGAAATTAGGCACCTCGGCTTATACGCGGGTTGGCTTATACACGAGTATATACGGTACATTAATATGTATATTCTGTCAAATGATAATTCATTTCATATATTTGATTAAAGGGATTGTAGTCCAGGTAGCCGGCTCAAGGCTGATTCAGCCTTCCATCCTTCTGAGGTCGGTGAAATGAGTACCCAGTTTGCTGGGGGTAAAGGGAAGATGACTGGGGAAGGCACTGGCAAACCACCCCGCAAACAAAGTCTGCCTAGTAAACGTCGGGAAGTGACGTCACCCCATGGGTCAGGAATGACCCGGTGCTTGCACAGGGGACTACCTTTACCTTTAGTCCATGAAAGCCTGTGCTTCAATAAACCAGTTTACCTTTTTTGACAGCCGGTGATGGCAGAGTGGTTAGAGTTTTGTGTAGGCCTGGGAAGACCTAGGTTCAAATCCCTGCCTGCTATGAAAACTTACTGAGTGACCATGGGTCAGTGATAATCCCCTCAGCCTAATCTCTCTCACATGGCTGTGATAATAAAATGGACAATAATAAAATGGAGGAAGGATGAGAATCATGTTCACTGCTCTGAGCTCCTTGGAAGTAGGGCAAGATTTTTTTTTTTTAAATGCCCTAAAGAAGGTGCCACAAGACTCTGTTATGATTTTTTCTAAAATAGTCAAAAGCCATCCTGCTTGAATAATCTTTTAGGCTGCTGCTGCTGCTGCTGCTGCTGCTGGAAGAAGAAGAAGAAGAAGAAGAAGAAGAAGAAGAAGAAGAAGAAGAAGAAGAAGAAGAAGAAGAAGAAGAAGAAGAAGAAGAAGAAGAAGAAGAAGAAGAAGAAGAAGAAGAGTTGGTTTATATATGCCGATTTTCTCTACCACTTAAGGAAGAATTGAACTGGCTTACAATCACCTTCCCTTCCTCTCCCCACAACAGACTCCCTGTGAGGTAGTTGTGGCTGAGAAAGTTCCAAGAGAGCTGTGACTAGCCTAAGGTCACCCAGCTGGCTTCATCTGTAGGAGTGGTGAAAAAAATCCTGTTCACCAGATAAGTATCTGCCACTCATGTGGAGGCAAGGCTTGCTTAAAGTTCACTCTGCTCTTTCCAAGCCAGGTGCCCTAGGGTTGCCAGCTCCAGGTTGGGAAATAACAGGAGATTTTGGGGGTGGAGTCTGAAGAAGGCAATGTTTGGAGAGGGGAGGGACTTGATTGCCCAAGTGTCCATTTTCTCCAGGTGAACTGATCTCTATCAGCTGGAGATCAGTTGTAATAGCAGGAGATCTCCAGCCACCACCTGGAGGTTGGCAATCCTAAGGTTCACTGTAGATTGAAACAATAGAACTTTAAAGTTTGAGTAATTATCTAAAGAAGTGGATCCACAGAATATCTGAGCCCCGGCCCATATCTCTGCACAGACTCGTCTAAGAGAAATCTGTGGACTCAAATCTATTTTGTCTGTAACAATTGCCTGCAAATTCTTAGATCAATCCAACTCACACTTACAACTCTTCAAGCACACATTTGGATAAAGATCCTTTAAATGGTGCATAGCTTGTTCAGCCATGCAATTAATGAAGGGTAATGGACTTCAATTTGTTTTCAGACAGCTTGGATTTTCTTCCACACATGAACGGCAGTATGTCATTGTGCAGCAAACAACCTAGATGAAAGGGGGGGTGCACAAAGCCAGTGGGATACAAAGAGAAGGCCTTTTGGTCCCTTTGAGCTTCTACAAGAAATAAATTATTTTGTTCATGATGGGTTGTCACAGTGGCAGTCTATTACAGATGTCTCTGAAGGATTTCTGGATGTGAAATAGAACATTTAATGGAAGTGTTACTGTCCACCCAAAGAATGACGCTTCTTTTTCTTGTTTTTTGTTGTTTGCGTGTCAATTTGTATGCTTGACACATATTTCAATACAAACATAGATGGATCCTCTTTTTTCTTCATAGCCTTCCATCAGTTGTGAGAATGGCCCATGGTGTATTTTGCCTCTGAGAGGTGGATGTAGCATAGCAGAAACTGAATACTATTTGAAAGAAAAATATTTTCCGTCTTTCAGAAAGAGTAGCTTCTATTGATCCATTTGAATTTAACTGAATGTATATATAGAGAGAGTGGTGGGTAGAGATGATGTGAGGCAGGGTATATGCACAAGTTTAAGTAAGCTTTATGTAAAAGATTATGTAAAAGGTAAAGGTGCAAGCACCGGGTCCTTCCTTGTGCTCTTGCATACATTTGAGCTCTGCACAGAGACGCTAGACTTTACCTCAAGGATGTCTATACCTGTGTGTGTATATACATTAAAATATACATTAAAATACATACCGTATATACTCGCGTATAAGCCGAGGGTGATGTCACATCCTGACGTTTACTAGGCAGACTTTGTTTACGGGGTGGTTTGTCCCTCCCCTCCCCAAACCCCATCTTCCTTAGGCTTTGCCCCAAAACCTCCCGCCAGTGGTGAAGAGGGACCTGGCAACCCTAATGCCACCTCCGGCTTTGCCTGCTGCTGTTCAGTTGGGCAGCAAGTAGGGTTGCCAACTCTAAGTTGGAAAACACCTGGAGATTTTGGGAGTGGAACCCAGGGAGGGTGGGGTTTATGGAGGGGAGGGATTAAAATGGGGTAAAATGCCATAGAGTCCACCTTCCAAAGTGGCTGTTTTCTCCAGGGGAACTGATCTCTGTCACCTGGAGATCAATTGCAATACCAGGAGATCTCCAGCCACCACCTGGAGGTTGGCAACCCTAGAAGCAAGGGGAAATGCTGGGGGGGGGATGAGGAGGGATCAGTGGTGTGCTGGCACCATTACATTGCTACTGGTATTACCTGGAAGTGACACCATTGCATAAGGCAACAATTCGTCCCTCTGTGATGTCCCTGCATTGCCAGCAATATCACAACGTCGCTGGAGAGGGCCACCTCCCAATATGAATATCTTGCTTCAGGCTAGCAGCCCTAGCAAGAATCCACAACCCATTCTGGGGTTCTGGGCAGACTGGCAGTTGCTTGTTTTGAGACCCTCAAAATGTCTTCACAGTAAACTGAGCACCTTCTGCTGGTCATAACCATCTCTTCCTCTGTCCCTCATTTCACACTTTAGCAAAAGCTCACCAAACAGAGAACATGGGAAGTTGTCATATGGGGATATTCACAGGGCCCATTCACACAAGATGATGTTTCATACCATCTGGCCATGATGCAGAGTGGGTATGTGGCATCAGAAAATCCCCCTTGGTGTATATTTAAAGGTCACTTCTTAAGTAACACCCCACTGGTTTAATTTACAGTTTCCATGTGCTGCTTTCTATTCTGTCAAAGAGCACAATCGTTCTCCCTGTTGGCTTTCTTTTTAAAACTCCTTGAAAATGGCCTTTAAGCTACAGAACAATTAAAAAAGAGAGAGTAAAACGCTACATTAATGTGAAAAGTAGCTGATAGCACCTCTTTATAGCAAAGCAGCTGGGGTATGTTATTTAGGATTTTGCATTCACTCACTAAAGTGTCTGTGGACTTCTATGCATTCCTTAATGATGTGAATATACATTTTAACACCTCATTTCATGTCTTTTTAAATTAATTACATGCAAACCTAGATCTATAATGAAGCTTCATTCTGGTTAATGTTAAATCTAGCCACTATACCTTTCCACAAGTAATTTTTGAAAAAAAGTCAACTCTGAAGAAATTAATGAATAATATAATAATAATGAATAACACTAATATCTTGGTGTGTTTTTTTAAGTGTCTATGGGGTGGGTGTTCACATCCAGATTTAGGGTTAAAAATCTATTTATGGCAGGTAACAGACGAGAATATAAGAACGTAAGAAAAGCCCTGCTGGATCAGACCAAGGACCATCAAGACCAGCAGTCTGTTCACATAGGGGCCAACCAGATGCCCCTAGGAAGCCCACAAACAAGATGACTGCAGCAGTATTATCTGTTAGAGGGGGGAAAGAAAGAAAAATAATCCAATCCTTCATCAGAGGTAATATCCCAGCCACTCATCAGACGCATAGGATTGCTAACCTCCAGGTACTAACTGGAGATTTCCTGCTATTACAACTGATCTCCAGCCACTTTGGTAATTGGGCTCTATGGCATTGAAGTCCCTCCCCTCCCCAAACCCCGCCCTCCTCAGGCTCCACCCCAAAAACCTCCCGCTGGTGGCAAAGAGGGGCCTGGCAACCCTACAGATGCAGGATATTCCATTTCCTTAAATAGCAGAGTCTATGAACATGGAGGAATTTCTAAACAGCACACGTATCAAAGGTTAAGAAAACTGTATTTAATAACTATTCATATAGCCATTCAAAAACAAACAACATCTTGGCTGAAGAGGCTTCTTTAACTTTTCCCATAGCATAACTCAAAAAACACTTTAACAGCAAAAGAGGGAAAACCAGTGAAGAGATAGTGGCAGTTAACTTCAAGAAGGGCAGGGCTGTTTCCAGAGGAAGGAAAGCGTCCGTTCGGTGCATCAGGCTTTTTCCCTCCTGGAGCCACACAATGTTCTCTCATTCAAATTAGGATCCAGAGACTTTCCAACATTATCAGCAGGAGGATGTTAGCAGGAGAACTGCCACATTTGCTCAGCTCTACTGGCGTCCTGCAGGCACCCATCTCTGGACTGGACATCCCGTTGCAGGACCGAACTTGAGTTGGATTCCACTAGTTTTGCTGCAGATGGAAAAGGGAGGAGGGATTCCCCAGCGACCAAAATGGCTCTTCTGACCATCGCAGGACCTGTTGAGATGCTGGCAATCCAGTTAACTGCAATTAGACAGGAGCAACCCTTGTGCTTGGGGGGGAGGGAAGAAGGATGCTGGGCAGCTGTGCTTCTTGGCAACTCTTCACTGAGGGTTAGGGTTGCCAACCTCCAGGTGGAGCCTGGAGACCTTCTGCTATTACAATTGATCTGCCGAGGACCAAGATCAGTTGCCCTGGAGAAAATGGGTGGACTTGATGGCTTTATTTCTTGCTGAAGTCCCAAACAGGGGAAAGGCAGTATGTGTAGAAAACATTGATTTTTTAATTTCTTAAGAACAACCAAACAGGAGGCACCTGGAGGCACCTAGAAGCACCTGGTTGGCCACTGTGTGGACAGACTGCTGGACTTGATGGGCCTTGGTCTGATCTAGCATGGCTTTTTTATGTTCTTATAGTCTTAAACATGAACTAAAACACTTCCAAATCACTGCAGCACTGAAGTCTGCTAACTGCCATCTCTAACTGCCATCTCCATTACCCAGAATGTCATATGACTCAGTGCAGTAGCATGTAAACAATCAAACATAAATAGGGTTGCCAGCCTCCAGGTGGTGGCTGGAGATCTCTTGCTATTACAACTGATCTCCTGCTGATAGAGATCAGTATTCCTGGAGAAAATGGCCGCTTTGGCAATTGAACTCTATGACATTGAAGTCCCTCCCCAAACCCCGCCCTCCTCAGGCTCTGCCCCTTTTTTTGAAGACAATACCAAAAAATCCCAGTTATTTCTTGTCAGTCTTTTTTTTAATTCCCAAAGTGCAGGATATCATCTAGACAAATTGTAAATGTTCTATGATCTATTGTGCACTATCCAACCCCCTTCCAAGTCACAAATCCCTTTTAACAGTTGCCGTTTCTTTGCCAGTACCCATTGCCCAACCATGGCTAGACCCAAAGAACTGGTTCCAGAGAAAAAGGAAGGTAGATCTTTCAGCACTGGCAACAAAGCAAAGCTTTCCTTTTGCATCAGACATAAAAGATCAGCTTACCTGTAACCTAGAAATAAAATTAGCCAGCATGATGTACGGCGAATATACTGGCTGAATAACTGAGGAGAAGCACTTTTGTAAAATATAATCTGAAGAGAAGAATTACTGTAAATATACTGTCTGTCTCTTCTGGCTGCCTGTACCAAGGCTAATGGAGAGTGAAATTTGTTTCTTTAGGTAATTTTCAGTGAACTGATCACTATCATCAAGTTAATCTTTCTGAGCCGGTCTTTTCTTTTTTCCCTTTGATATCCAGAGAAGATGTGCAAAGCATTGTTCAGAATAATCTCCCTTGGGTAATTTGTGCCAAGTCACACTGGATAGTTAGTAGGCCTCTGCCTGTGGAAAGGCCTCTTTTTCTGTCAATAAAGCAGAATCACAGTAGAAGATTGCAAGGGAGGGATGCAGAGGAAAGAAGCAAAACAGCCTATGAATGGCAGAGAAGGAAGGAAATATTGGGTTTTTTTTTTTTTTTAAAGCTTGCTAGTAGCCCCTGTGGTAAGTAATTTCCTGTGTTAACAGTCATCATAAAGTGACAATGGAAGCTACTTAAGATGTGTGAAACTGTTAGCATGACTTAGTTTTAATCAAAGATCTAACAGGGCTCTTAGCCGAACTAGAGTTATGCTGGAAAGCCTAAATGGAAAAGTTGCCTTAGTGGAACACTGAAACTGTAATGTACTAGTGAAGTGACCCCTGGCTCCCTGCACTGGCTCAAATCCAGACTAGCATTTCCATTTGCGTAAGGATTTCTGCCCACAGAGCACAATTTTCCTGCCTCTCCCTTCCCACAGCAGCCCCAAATACTCCCCTGAAACCCTGTTCCTGGGTACTCTCCAGGGTCACAATGTCCGTGGGTCCTTTGGGCTGCCATGGGAGGAGGGGCAAGTTATTCACATACCGCAGGAAGAAATCTTTGAACCCGCAGAAATGCTTGTCTGGATCCAAGTCGCACTCCCGAATTAAGATGTCAGGCTCGATCGTTTGGGTTATACTGGGGTTTATTAATCAGCCCAAATTTACTTGCATTTACTTTCTCTTTAGCATTTACTTTCTCTTTACCATACCCCTATGCAAATGTTATACCTACCTTGATGCAAGAAATTACTAGGGTTGCCAGGTCACAATTGCTCACCAACCCAGTGCCCAGCTTAGAAGTGGGGATCGCGTGTGCATGCCCCGGCGCTGACGCAATCGCATCAGTTCCTGTTTACAACTGAAAGGGCCACATTGGCCCTTCTCCCAGCAGCAGCCCCTAACCCCCTGCTGCCTCTCAGTTGAGTAGTGGTAGGGTTGCCACCTCCGTGTCAGGAAATACCTGAAGACTTTGGGGGTGGAGCCTGACAAGGGTGGGGTTTGGAGAGGGGAGCGACTTCAATGCCATAGAGTCCGATTACCAAAGCTGCCATTTTCTCCAGGTGAACTGATCTCTATCGGCTGGAGATCAGTTGTAATAGCAGGAGTTCTCTAGCCACCACCTGGAGGAACACAATTTGTGTCTCTTTGGCATGAACTGAATTGCAGCAGCTGGCATGGCGCACTGAGCTGATGTTAAAACTGGTCTTGTTTAAGGCTGATGAAGCCATGTGTTGGTGAAAGCATGAGTACTTATCCGGAGAAACGTTTCCATCTATTGGGGCCAATTTCTTTGGCACTCTACATGAAGACATCATTTTTGCTGAATCTGACTATTTTCATGGCTATCTTCAGAGACGCATCATCTTTCAGTTGGCTTAACTTGTGAAGGAAGTTCGTGAAATAAAACATGATAAAACTGATCTTTTTGAAAAATTAAACTTTTGAAAAAATTGTATGAACTTACCATCATACTTACCTTCTTTGGATATCCATTTGGAACTGTTACATTGATGTATGATGAATGTTTATTGCTTTTGTATATCTGTAGTAGATTGACACCACCTGGAGATTGGCAACCCTAAGTAGTGGGGGGAAAGAGTTAAAAATCACACCAAAATAAGTCAATCATTGCTGTCACATCAATGGTGTGACATCGTTTCACCCAGAAGTGAAGTCACATCATTGGTGCAATGTTCTACATGGCATTCTGTCAATGTGATGGCACCCCAGCCTTTTACCAGCTGTGGGCTGGCAGCTCTACCAAGTAATGTTAAGTAAAGCTGGATTAACATAAAATCTAGTGTAATACAAGGATATAATAGGAGTGACAGAGGTGTTGCTAGTCTAATTGAGGTGTGTAATGGATGTACACTCCGATGCATCTGATGAAGTGAGCTTATAGTGAAATAAATTTTGAGCATGTGATTGGATTCCTGTTTTATTTTGCTACATCAGACTAACATGGCTACCCATCTGGAGAGCCAGCGTGGTGTTGTGGTTAAGAGCGGTGGACTCTAATCTGGAGAACTGGGTTTGATTCCTCACTCTTCCACATGAAGCCAGCTGGGTGACCTTGAGCTTGTCACAGTTCTCTCTGAACTCTCAGCTCCGCGTACTTCACAAGGTGTCTGTTATGGGGAGAGGCAGGGAAGGAAATTGTAAGCTAGTTTGATTCTCCTTAGAACAGGGGTGGGGAACCTCAGGCCCGGGGGCCGTATGCGGCCCCCAAGGACATTTTTTGTGGCCCTCGGGAGCTCCGGGAACCCTGCCGCGGGAACCCTGCCGCGGAGCTCTGTGGGGGGGAGTGCATGGAGACTGTGGCCCTGGCGCCTTGTTTTCTGGGGCCCACCGCTGGGGGGAGTGGGGGTACCATGGGTGGCCTCCCCTGGGGTTGCCAACCTCCAGGTGGTGGCTGGAGACCTGGCAACCCTAGCCTCTCCCCCCACAGGAGATCTACACCTGGTATGGCCCCCGAAAGATGTTATAAATGTGCAAATGGCCCTTGGCAGGAAAAAGGTTCCCCACCCCTGCCTTAGAAGGTAGAGAAAGTCAGCATATAAAAAACAACTTTTCTTCTTCTTCTTCTTCTTCTTCTTCTTCTTCTTCTTCTTCTTCTTTACATCCAAATCAGGGAACCTCATCCAAACCTATATTGTACAACAGGCATCAAAACAACCAAAACAACAGCAATAGATCCCCCCCACTGCAGAAAATGTAAAAGGAAACAGGAAGAATATGGCATTCCCAAAACTAAATGAAACCTGAAAAACCTGAAAATGCACATAGTCATGTGTCCCCATCCTAAAGCAAGTATATTTTGGCCTGCAGTGGCTTTCCAGGTAAAGATATTTCACATCAGCTACTACCAGATCCTGTTTAACTGGAAATTCTGGGGATTGGACCTGGGACCTTCAGCATGCCTAACAGATGCTCTACCACTGAACCATGCCCCTTTCCTCGTCCCTGTGTTAGGGAAAGAACACAGCCCTTCACCTTCTTTAAATATATGGTAATTTCTTCTTTCAGTTATCAGTATCATTGTATAATACAGATTCTTTTTTCCAGTCTTACTGTTAGAATACATTCATATGTATTCATATATTGTCCTATATTCTGGTTATCAAAACCCAGGAAAAAACCCCCACCAAGTTATCAGCAAGAGGCATCTTAAGAGTGAAGGAGAACGGGGAGGTGCTTTCAAAGGTATAATGCTGCTTGGTGTTATAAATTAATAAACCTCTTTTTCAAAGGCTCAGTGATGACCTCATTTCATCAAGTTCAGCACAAAACCATTTGGCAGCTCTTAGTAGATTTTCAAAAAGGCCTCCCCACACTTAGCTCGTGAGCTGACACCACAGCAAATTGATCAGCCAGGATGAAGTAAGCCAAGCCAGTCATAAGGGGACAGCTCCATTTTTCCCACCTGCATCCAATCTCCTGGATTTTTTTCCAACACAAAAAAAAAACCCTTCACTTTGCCTTGTGTTTTACGTGTCTTACTTTAGATTCAGGGCATCTTTAGGTGTAACAGAAATGAGGGGCGTGCATGCTGGATGGGGGATACATTTCTGGGCAGCGGTGGGTGTGAACAGGATCTTGAGGTATGGGTGGACCATAAGTTCAATATGAGCAGCCAGTGTGATCAGTGACCAAAAAAAAGCTAACATGATCTTGGGGTACATCAACAGAAGCATAACGTCCAAATCACAAGATGTTGTAGTTCCGCAGTACACTGCATTGGTCAGGCCACACCTGGAGTGCAGTTCTGGAGGCCTCACTTCAAAAAGGATGTGGACAGAATCAAGCGGATGCAGAGGAGAGCAATGAGGATGATCAAGGGCCTGGAGACAAAGCCCTGTGAGGAAAGGCTGAGGGAGCTGGGAATGTTTAGTCTGGAGAAGAGGAGGTTGAGGGGGGGACACGATTGCTCTCTTTAAGTATTTGAAGGGCTGTCACTTAGAGGAAAGCAGGGAGCTGTTCCTGTTGGCAGCAGAGAATAGGACACGTAATAATGGGTTTAAATTGCAGGAGGAAAGGTGTGTGGGTGTGTAAAGTGCCGTCAAGTCGCAGCCGACTTATGGCGACCCCTTGTGGGGTTTTCATGGCAAGAGACTAACAGAGGTGGTTTGCCAGCACCTTCCTCTGCACAGCAACCCTCGTATTCCTTGGTGGTCTCCCATCCAAATACTAACCAGGGCTGACCCTGCTTAGCTTCTGAGATCTGACGAGGTCAGGCTAGCCTGGGCTATCCAGGTCAGGGCAGGAGGAAAGGTACTGGCTGGATATTAAGGGGGGGGGGGAATTTACAGTAAAAGTTGTTTGACAATGGAAACAGCTACCTAGGGAGGTGGTGAGCAGAGGCTGGACAAGCACTTGTCAGGGATGCTCTAGGCTGATCCTGCATGAAGCAGGGGGTTGGACTAGATGGCCTGTATGGCCCCTTCCGCCTCTATGATTCTATGTGATAAAGATGGTGTTTATTACATTTTAACAAGCTGTTATAAGCAGGGTTGTGGTTGCATAGCAAGGACAAACTAAGCAAAGATAGGCTTACACATCCCTCTCTGAATACTGAGATCCTTGGCAGACCGCTTGAGATATCACTCAGTGGTAGTGTTGCCAACTCCTGCTTTTAAAGTTCCTGTAGATTTGGGAGTGTGCCTGGGGAAGGGGAGGGAGCTCAGCAGGTATATAATGCCATATAGTCCACCATTTATTTCAGGGAATGATTTCTGTACTATGGAGATTAGCTGGAATTCCAGAACTCCAGGGCCTACCTGGAAGTTGGAGATGAGCATGTGATTGAAATACTAGTATGATTGGCAAGTTCCTGTTGTCCTGTGCCAGTAAATTCAGTGGGAGAGGATAAAGGTAAAGCGGTGAAGCTGGTGCTGTGTGTTGCTACATCAGTAAGTGACCCAGTGATGCGCTAGGAGTCACACAGATCTCTACCACATATTTTTGGCTGGAAATGACATCCTGGATCCAACTAGGTGCTTCCCAGTTTTGAACCTTTTGCTTCTGGGTAACATAGTTGAATGAGCTGTGACTGAGCAGCTACAGACTTTCCTGGAGGAAGCGTTGGTCCTAGAACCCTTCCAGTCCAGCTTCCGACCTTCCGATGTGATGGAGACAGTGCTGGTCTCCCTCATAGGCAAGCTCCACAGACAGCTGGATTGGGGCAGGTTGTTGTTGTTGTTATTGTTAGATCTCACAGCTGCGTTTGAAATAGTTGACCATGATCTGTTGACCTACTGCCTCACTGACGTTGGAGTATGTGGGACTGCCCTTCAATGGCTGACTTTATTCCTCCATGATTGGGGACAGAGGGTGGCATTTGGAGGGAGAATCTCTACACAGCACCCTTTGGTGCATAGAGTCCCTCAGGGAGCAATACTCTCCCCAATGCTTTTTAACATCTACATGCGCCCCCTCACCCAGCTAGTCAGGTGCTTCAGGCTGGGTTGCCATCAATATGTGGATCACATCCAGCTGTATCTGTTGATGGACAACCAGCTGGACACTGTCCTGAAACAGCAGGCCATGTGTTTGGAAGTTGTGGCTGGTTGGTTGAAACTGAGACACCTGAAATGGAACCTGTCAAAGATGGAGGTCACATGGCTTGGCTGTGAGGGCATGGATGGGGAAATTCAGCTCCTCACCCTTGATGGGGTACAGCTGGCACCAGCATCCTCCATCAGAAGTTTGGGGGTGACATTGGATGCCTCCCTCTCGTTAGAGGCCCAAGTCACAAATACGGCTCGGTCGGCATTCTTCCATCTCTGCCAAGCCCGTCAGCTGTCCCTGTCTGTTTTGTTCTGACCTAGCCACAGTAATCCACACAGCGATCACCTCTAGACTAGACTACTACAATTCACTCTACACAGGGCTACCCTTGAGGCTGCTCTGAAAACTTCAACTGGTCCAGAACGTGGTGGTGTGGGCCCTTATGGGGACCCCATTAAAGACACATATACAACCTGTGCTCTGCCAGCTGCACTAGCTCCAGATTGAGTACCAGGTCAGGTTCAAGGTTTTGGTGCTGACTTTCAAAGCCCACAATGGTCTTGGACCATTGTATCTGCAGGACTGCCTCTCCCAATGCACCCCCCATAGAACGCTGCACTCAACTGAAAAAAACTTGTTGGTAGTCTTTGGCCCTAGAACCATCTGGCTGTCCTCGACCAGGGCCAGGGCTTTCTCAGCCCTGCCTTTCTCAGCCCCATATGTCTGGCAGAACATCTCCATCTTGCATGCCTGGTGGAACTCTCTGTTGAGTGAGACCCATGGCCTGTGGGACCTAGCTCAGTTCCACCAGGCATGTAAGATGGAGATGTTCCGCCAGACATATGGTTGAGGAGAGCGATGGTTTGTAGATCAGCTGGCCTTGCTGCTCCCTCCCTGTCCTTTCCTTTCACCTCTTCCTCCCTTGCCCTGCCCTTCTGATCGTCTCCTTCCTATTCCTTCTCCATTGCTGTTATTGTTTGCCTTCCTGGCCGTGGGCCGGTGGGCCTCTTGGAGCCTATTGGTCTTGCTGATTCCCTTGGCCAACCTTTTCGGTAGAGATTTCTATAGGAGTTATTGAATTAGGTTGCCAGCTATGTTTAAATTGAGTTCAGTTTTATAGTTTTAAATATGTTATAACATTGATGTATTTATATCTGGGTATTCTGTTGGAAGCCACTCTGAGCCCGGTGATACCGAGGAGGGCAGGGTATAGACAGACAGACAGACACCATTTCCAGATCTCTACCGCTGAAGCCCTTCTACATCCTGTTAATCCTCCTACCTGTTGCTTACCAAGGGCTAGCAACTGTAAATCCTACATTTATCCAGGTACTGGCCTTTGATTTCATTTACCGGTATAAAGTTAACACACATCGGCTCTGTTTTACAAACAGATGTACACATGTACGTACAGTGTGTATTTGTGTTCACTGTAACTTGTGAACCAGGCTTGTATCAGGTGTAGCATAGACTCCTGATACATGCAATTGGATACACCCAAATGTAACTTCTGAAAATGTCTGCTCTGTGTTTTTTCTTTCACGCTTAGTGGTAACATTAGACTTGACCTAATGCTTATTCTATCGCATTGTGTAAATTATGAAAATCAATTTGCCACTAGAAGGTTGGTGTTAAATCTTTTAATCTTTGCTATGATAGTTCGGGCTCAACATCAGAAACCTCAATAATGCCTATAATTAAGCAGAGCAGAGAGGGACAAACTGATCGACAAATTATATGCCAGAAATTTGCTCTTCTGTCCAAATGAGAGAAAACCAGACTCCATTATTGATTCAGGCAATAGAAACTCTAATTATGTAAGTACTGACAGGAATTTCTTTCTATAGTAAAATAACGTTTTAGCAATGCTTATTGTTTTATTTTTTAATGCTGGAAAAAATGCACGTACTTTGACTAATGTCAACAGGACACATGTGTAGTATTAGAATGCCATCTCATTAGGGCCTATCTTTACTGCAAATTATATCAGTTGTAGACCATTTAATTGTGATGGCTTCTTCCAAAGAATTCTGGAAACTGTAGCTTGGAAAAGCTCTTAACATTTTGTTACAGATCCTTAGGATCCCTTCACAGAACTACTATCCTTATGATTTCCTGGAAAGTGGGAATAACTATTGTGTGTATTAAGTGCCGTCAATTAAATCAGTTTAACTCTACTGAAGATATTCCTCTAAAATGACTATTAAGCTAATTCATTGAAGATATTCCTCTAAAATATTTCAGGCCTGTTCTGTAGTTGGCTTTGTGATTGCCCCCCACCACCAAAAAACCCTACTTTGGTAAGTAATATGAGGATGGAGGAAGCTTATTTTTTGTATGTTATATAGTGTATCTTTGATGGAAGTTTTTCAGATTTTTCAGGAGATAGATATTTGGGATTATTGTTTACGGAAAATATTATGTGGATTCATCTTGTTTTATTACTCACAGAAGAAAATGGAAGTGAAAGTAGAAGAAATCTAACTTCATGCTTGTAAATTCTACGAAGCACACTATCAAAGAGCAAAACAAGGATGGGTTTTCATTAAAGTTTTATTGTCTTTGGTTTCTACGATGCAGTCGGCATATTCAAAAGTGTCAAAACTGTTTTCCTGTCACTCCCTGCAATAGCTTTCTTTTTTTTTTCATTAAGAAACTTTACATCAATTCACTTTTCAAGCATCTTAATAATTTACACTGCAATGCTAAACCACTAGGATGATCAAGGACATTAATCTTTTATAGAAGGATAATGTAGTTGTCTTTCCAGAAAATTTTGATTAGAACGTACTCTTCAATTGCTCGATGCCAGATAGAATTCATCATCTTAATGTCCAATTTATCATCTTTTGGTTGGGAAAAAAAAACATGCATGAGAACTCTCTCTCTCACTCTTACACACACACACACACACACACACACACACAATAGCATTGCTGTGAAAATGAAAGACAAAAGGAACTGTCTTTCTCTTAAAGAAGAAAAAGGATGTTTTCATACAGCTTTCTTAATTTGGTTGCTAGAATGTTATATGATAATATATTCAATTTTGCATTTTGAATGGGACAGTTTTATTCTTCATTAGACTGAGGAAAGTGCCCAGGACTGAATGAATTCTGCCAGCTTATCCTAAATTTCTGATCCCAGTCTAGATAAAGAAAAGCCATGACTAGGCTTCATTGAAAACAATGCAACAAGTCAATTCAACTATCATGTCAAATAGGATTTAAGGACAACTAACCTTAGCTGGGTTAGAGCTGATGTGCTTATTTATTAGCCTACCTTTGGAATTCATTCTGTTAGAGCACTGGTTCCCAACTGGTGGTCCGCGGACCACCAGGGGTCCACGAGAACTAAACCAGGGGTCCACGAAACAAAGTTACAAAGTAAACCCATAATAAAATAATATTTACGCTGGTGCGCGCGGATTGTGTGATCCCGCGCGCGGAGCGAGCATGTAAGGAAGGAAGGGAGCAGAGGGGATCCGGGCACTGCCGGTGTGTTTTGCATGAGCGCCAAAAGACAGTGGCGGAGTCCGACGCCCGGTTGGCGGGTCGGCGGCGAGCAGCATGCGGGTGGTGACAGCGCCCCGGGCGTGCATGGTGAGTGGCTTCTGGGCGTCCGGGGGCTCTGGTGAGTGACCCGCCACCTGTTGAGCGGGGCAGGGGGCGAAGGGGGAGGGCGGCCGCCCCATCAGAGCAAAAATGCACCCCCAGGTACTACTCCAGCTCCCGGGCTCCTTTCGGTGGGAGGCACTGTGAGTGCGTCAGTCTCCCGGGGCAGGAGCGCCGCCTCTCCCCTTCTCCTCCTCCTCCTGGGAGCCTTTCTCTGCTCCTCTGTTTCGAACTGTTGCATGGTAGGACATGCATATCTCTTCCCCCCCCCCCGTAGGGATTTGTACTTGGGAATCGTGTTTATGGCAGACAATAAGAAAAGACTCTTTCTTTTTTTTTAATCGAAGAGCGGCGTTCGTTGCAGCCGCTCATAAAAGAAAACAAAAAAGTACATTAAAAGGTTGTGGAAACCCTTTTTCCAGTTGTGTGGTAAAAGGTGTTAATGTTGTAAAAACCTGGTATGCGGTGAAGAGGATACAAACAAGAGGCATCAAGTGTCCAAAAAATCTTGCAGCTTAAAAAGAAATCCATTTCCATATTAATGAAAGTAGCCCGTGTAGCTCTGTACGTGTAGCTCTGAGCAACAGTATTAGCCCCAGAATTGCCCAGCTTGTAAAAAGGATACAAGCTCAAAAATCACATTGATTTTCAATTAAAAGTTCTCTATTATAACAAATATATTCAAATAGTATTCTAAGTTTAATGTTTAACTAACATTTATGATTAAAGTTTATTTTTCAAATTCTCTGAATTTTTATTTTGAACCTTGGGGTCCCTGCACTGAACAAAAAAGTCCTAGTGGTCCCTGGTCAAAAAAAGGTTGGGAACCACTGTGTTAGAGCCATGTATGTAATTATGCCTGCCCCTCCTCCACAAATGTAGGGAGAAGCATCATTGGTTGAGCTGGGCTGGCACCCAGCCAATAGGAAGGCAGCTTCAAAGACAAGCATATAAATAGACTACACATTCCCATGCAGGCTTTTACCATGTGCTGCTCACCCACCTGCACATGAGATTGGCTTGTTGCTGTTATGGAATTGGTTAGTTCTCCTTAAGATTAACTCTGAAAGGATCCTGTTTCATTTTTTGCTTGCTTCTTAAGAACATAACAAAAGAACATAAGAAAGGCCATGCTAGATCAGACCAAGGTCCATCAAGTCCAGCAGTCTGTTCACACAGTGGCCAACCAGGTGCCTCTAGGAAGCCCACAAACAAGACAACTGAAGCAGCAGCATCCTGCCTGTGTTCCAGAGCACCTAATATAATAGGCATGCTCCTCTGATCCTGGAGATAATAGGTATGCACCATGACTAGTATCCATTTTTACTAGTAGCCATGAATAGCCCTCTCCTCCATGAACATGTCCACTCCCCTCTTAAATAGGGTTGCCAGGTCCCTCTTTTCCACCCACGGGAGGTTTTTGGGGTGGAGCCTGATGAGGGCAGGGTTTGCAGAGAGGAGGGACGTCAACACCAGAGTGCAATGGCCAAAGCAGCCATTTTCTCCGGACGAACTGATCTCTAGTGGCTGGAGATCAGTTGCAATAGCAGATCTCCAGCTAGTACCTGGAGGTTGGAAACCCTACTCTTAAAGGCTTCCAGGTTGGCAACCATCACAACATCCTGGGACAGGGAATTCCACAATTTAACTATTTAACTTCATGTTGTTCCTAGAGAGTTGTGTTAAAATAAGCCTGGCCTTGGGACTGGATAGGCTGTAGCTAGGGAAGGCAGGACCAGAGTGGGTTGCTAAGCACATAGGTAGCCTTATTGGTGAGCTCACTGCTGCTCAGTGCAGTGGGAGAAAAATGGGGGAGGTGCCATTGTGGCAATGTTGTGACATCACTTCCTGTTGCTTGATCAGAAGTGACATCACATGCGGCCACCACACTCTGTGCTCTATTGTTAGAGCATTGTGGTAACATGTAACATCACTTCTAGTTACATGACTGGAATTGAAATCATGGAGTCACATGGGGTCATGTGATGCTGCACAAAACTTTGCCCTTTCTTTGAAGCTCCCAGGGCTTGCTAGCCAATGGCTGGTAACCCTACCACTCAAGCTTCTAACAATGAAGTTCTTAAATACCATTTGCTTGAGAAGGAGGGGTGTTAGAGAAAGAATACTGGAGTTGAGGAACATCAACCAACTCCTTAGGTACTGAAGCAGCCCATTGTTGGGGCGGGAGATGGGGATCAGGTTTGGCACCTCTCAGTACAGTTAATCACAGGTTGGGATTTTTTAAAATCCCATGACAATGCCGGGCAAATTTGGAACCAGGGTGACATTGTCCCAGATGCTGGTAGCCAGTCAATTTGCCAACTCCAGCTTGGGAAATTCTGAGGCCAGCTCTTCAGATGCACAAATCTACTATTTAGTTTTGTTGCAACAGACTTCTAAAACAGCTGCCCTCTAGAATGATTATTGACAGACAACAACAAATATAGCCTATAATTAACAAAGGGTTCACCATTATGATGAGAAGGAGATGGGGTATTGCAAGAAGCTCAGTGGAACATTACCACAATCCATTACAGAAATTTGCAATCCTGTGACTCAGCACCAGTCAGCTTTCCATTGCCACAAGTTTGCCACAGTGCTCTATGGTGCTTAGGAATCTTAAAATCAATCAATCTGGATCTAAAGTGTTACTATTTCCTTTATGCATTCTACGTTTTGCCAGGATCTTGTAAATGGTTTACTTGGTTAATACATAGTTTATAGATAAGAAGATTTGTCCACCTCTCTCTCTCTTTCTCTCTCTCTCTCTCTCTCTCCAGTGTGGTGTAGTGGTTAAGAGCGGTGGTTTGGAATGGTGGAGTCTGATCTGGAGAATCAGGTTTGATTCCCCACTCCTCCACATGAGTGGCAGAGGCAAATCTGGCAAACTGGATTTGTTTCCCCACAGTGGTGTGTCAAAGGCCAAAGAGTAAACTTGATAGCTAAACAAACACTTGAATTCCCTGCCCTAGAACCTAGGAGTGGAAGAGGAAATGAAAACCGACCTGAAACAAGCTAAGCCACAAAGGTATTACCATTGCCAATGAAGGGTTTGAGCCAAGTGGTTCCTGAGGCACTAAGAGTTGCTGGGGTTTGGCTTGGCTCAGTGGCAGTTCTACTATGAAACTAATGAAACTTAAGCTTCAGGGCCCCTAATCCTGGAGGGGCCCTGAAGGAACTTTTTTTTTAATTGCTGAAGTTCATTTAAGTGTTTGTTATTAAAATAAGGCCATTTTAGTGATAGAATCATAAGCCAATGGAATGAAGTCCTAAAATTGACCTTAGAATATACTCTAATACCCATTTCATATGGCCTCAAAATGTCCTTGTAATTGATCATATTTCAAAATTTTCTCGGGGGCTTGCAGCGCCCAAATCCCCAGCTGTATGGGCTCACTGAGCTCACCAGAATCTATTCATAACCTACATTTTGGCACCTGCATCCTCGAATCCTTTGGTAGTGCATGGCTTTATAGTTCTGTAGCTCAGCCCTTATGCTAGAGTCAATTGGAACCATAAAAACACATCTGAATTCTCAATTCAGGCTGCATTTGTCTCGCTTGTGTATTTCAGATTTTCACCTCTTTATCCTAATGAGCCCTCTCTGATGACCTTCTACCTCTCTATTAGAGAATGAACGAATAAATTTGCCATAGAACAACCCCACTGAAGAAGATAACAGCAGTTGCCCAGACCTCATTGCTGGTTGCAAAGGGTCCCCCATAACAGTTCAAACTTCACAATCCCAAAAATATTGGTCCGCCACTGGCTTGGCTTGCTTCTTATCACCAGCGGTGCACTGGGAAGTTTCTCTGTAACTTAAATGGCCTCTCTGCCCTGCTAGGCCTCCTCTCTGAAAATCACCAGCCTACATTGTAGTCATGTCATATTCCTGTCTGTGTCTCGGCATGGTGACGACTTTCACATTCATTGCCGGGCAGCACATGGATAGTTTTGAAATTGCCACTTGTGTATTTTGCCGGGCCTTTATTCATCCCCAGCAGATGTGTACATAGCTTTGCAGATGCCTCCCCCTTCCAAATCGTTCAGCCCCTTTGAGATTGTCATGCAGTCAAGAAGCATTATGTTTTGATATATAAACACAGTAATAGCCTGTTTCAAGATAGCGGAAACAAATTAAGCAAAGTAGTGGGAGATTGGGGGTTATTTACTTGTCTTTTCTTTCCAAAAGCATGCTTGTTGAAATGCGCACACATCTGACAATATACTGTGTTTCTGGGAAGGGCTCCCCTCCCCCTTTGTTGACAAAATGGAGACAGTGCTCAGACTGGCAATGGATATATTTGAAATCTCTTGGGAATTACAGAGCTACTGATGGATGTTTCTCAAACTCTTCCCTTTTGAATGTGGTAGAAAATGATGAATACCATTTATCCATCTCTAAATACATATTAATCATCCTTGTTTAGAGTTCCCATTTCTTCAGCAGTAAGCATGAGCGCTAGAAGGGTAAAGTATGCTTGCCAATGATTCTTGCTTTAATGATTGGTGAGTAGGTTTGCCAACATCCAGGTGATGGCTGGAGATCTCCTGCTATTACAACTGATCTCCAGCCAATAGAGATCAGTTCCTCTGGAGAAAATGGCCACCTTGTCAATTGGACTCTATGGCATTGAAGTCCCTCCCCTCCCCAGCCCTCCTCAGAATCTGCCCCAAAAACCTCCTGCCGGTGGTGAAGAGAGACCTGGCAACCCTAACCTGGAAGCTATAAAACATAGCAAATGGACTGCAGTTGGCTGGGTCAGTGACCTTCTGCACCCTTTGAAATGTAGCTCGCTACCACCAGCCCAGAGCCAACTTGCAGCAGCTTGCTTGGCATAACACAGTCAGTGCTGTTAGTGGGAGAACAGGTGGAGTTGGAGGAGGCCTTCCCAGTTGTAATGAAAACTGATGTAATGTCAATGAGCATGTGTATAAAATATTTATTTAGTACCTTTAATCCTACCAACCCCCCCCCCCCCCAAGAGCTCAGAGTGGGGCGGATGGTTCCCCTTCCTTTTTTTGCCATTCTACAGGTGAGGCTTAGAGATCTCCCAGAATTGCAATTGATCTCCTGACTCCTGAGTAGAGCTCCCCTGGGGGAAAAATCTGCTTTTGAGGGGATCCTCTCCTCACCAAATCCTGGCATCCCCAGGCTTCACCCCCACCCAAAAATCTCCCAACCCAGCATTGGCAACAGGAATCTCTCAACCCAGCATTGGCAATCTGTCTCCCGGATTCTATTCCAACACCCTTAAAATATTTCTGGTTCCTTAGTTAAAGCCTACCAAAATTAGGAATGGCTTAAAAGAACTTTAATAGAAAGCACATGTAAAACACCTTATACGACAGTCTCTAAGGCTTCTGCTTGAACTAGCTAAGGCAATGTGATCTTAGGGCAAGTCCACAAATTACCAATTCTTTAATGCTGTAATGTATATGGGGATATCTGTAAATTGCAAATTCTGTTGCTAACAATTATATCCCACTGGTCTCACCATGCATTCCTGAGATTCAGTGTACGGGAACGGCGGGGAGAAGGCGCAGGCGAGCCTCCTCCTAAGGCTGTTCCCCATACGCAAAAAACAAAAAAACGAATTTTGTGGCTTTTTGTTTGTTAAACGGGGCCTTTCGCCCCATAGAGAACAGTGGGGCTGCGCCTGCTAAAAAGCAGGCACAGCAACGCTGTTCCCGGTGCCAGCTTAATGGAGTGAACGGGGACAGGAAGCTGCCTATTGGTGGCTGCTCCCCCCGGCCTGCCCCAGGAACACCCCAGGAATGCACCCCCACGCTGGCATGGCAATTCTCCGCTGTGGCCTGTGCCATGGAGAGACCATGCCAGCAAAGGGGCGAGGCGCAGCTCCATGGTGCTTGGGTGCCTACGGAACTGCCCTCGCTGCCAGCATAAGTGCGTATTGCTGCGTGATTAGATGCACTTACGCTGGCAGCGAGGTCACGCCTCCTCCTAAGAGAACTCACCCCCCCCTCCAGGAAGGCATGGTTAGTCCTTAATTTCTCATCTAGTATGTTGAACATAAATAAACTTTCAAAACAGTTTAATTACACATTTCACAGAGTGGAAGAAGACCAGAAAGAGCCATTTCTTGGAACTAGGTTTGTGCATATTAATATACCCGAACCAAAAATAAAACAAAAATTAGCCATTTCTACAATATTCAGGTTTTGGGTAGTCCTAATACCCAAACCTGAGAATCTGCCTGAAGCCAAGTAGGCGATTCCCGAAAAAGATGAATAGATATTTGGCTTTTTCGGGTTTCGGCTATTTGCCTTTGCTCAGATGCACAGCTCTGTGCTTTCTCCCATTTTTCTATCTGACTGGTTTTGTTATGGACCCATAGTTGGGGCTCTTTTGAGGTAGGGGTCATGTAATTGGTGCCAGCTTGGTCAGACCAAACTAGTCTGGATGGGTCATTTTAAAAGACTGGGCTCACCCAGTCCAGTCCGGAGGGATATGCCCTCCAACTAAAAAAATGCCAGCTTCTGCAGCTGCTTACCAGACTTCTGAGGAAGACTCCTCACCTGCGCGGCTGAGCAACCTTCTTCACAAAAAGGATACAAAGGGAGCCCCCAGACTTTGAGGTTCCAGCCTGCCAATCAGCTCTTTCTGCCCGTCCTCGGCAATGCTGAACTTCTGAACCTGAAAACTGATGGACAGCTTGGCTTGCAAATGCCTGGAAGATGGGGGTGACCCCTTTGCTGGCCCATAAAATAAGACCCCTTGTCCCAAAATTCACCAAACTTCGGTGTCCATTTAAAGAGAGTCCCTTGCAGCTACACTGCAAATTTGGGGATCCCATCTCCAAAAATGCCACCACAGTAGCTTCAAAAAAAAAAAAAAATTCCCGTAGACAATAACGGACCTGATTTTTTTCAGTAAAAATGAAATACCCCTTTACCAGTATGGGTATTGGGCTTATTCTGGGTTTACCGGGAAAAGCTGGCCCAATAAACCCAATCCCGAAATTTACCGGGTTTTTTTTTTTTTGCACAACCCTAGTTGGAACATTGTCTATTTATTTACTTCATTTACATCCCACCTTTCTCCCCATTGGGTATTCAAAGAGGCTTATATTGTTCTCCTCTCCTCTAATTTACCCTTACAACAATCTTGTGAGGTAGGTTAGGCTTATTTTGTGTGACTGGCCCAAGGTCACCCACCAGTTTCCATGGTGGAGTGAGGATCTCCCAAATCCTAGTCTTGCACACTAAGCACTACACCACATTGGCTCCATGTGTTGAATGACAACTGAAAATAGCCTTTAAATTGTGTCAGGCCTGTATCTCAGTTGCTTTCGTTTCCTGGCGATTTCTCACTGAACAGACTCAAGAACTCAAGGACTGTTATGCATACCTAAATGCCTTTGAAGCTGTGCCTTTGAAGCTGTGTGAACCACAGCACTGTTTGTGTTCTGTAATCTCTTGCGTTTTTCATGCTTTTATATTACCAAGTGCAAGCCAGCAAAAGCCATTGCTGTCACCTTTTCCTTATGCTCTGTTAACCTATTTTGACCAGTAAAAACCAGCTTTTTTGGACCTGACTGTCTCTGATGTGGTTTATGGTTCAAGTAGGACAAGGGCTTACAAATTGACAAATAGTAATTGCTTACAATCTATGTGTGGTCTCTTTAAGAAGAGAGGTAACTTTTGGAAATACTGCAGTTTCAGGGAACCTATTGGCATGTGTGACTGAATTGCAATAATCATTCTAGATAAAAGGGCTTCATAGCTTTAAGCGGATTCTAGGGAATTCATTCCAAAGAACCCACCATAAAAATTATGTTAAGGAAAACTAATTTCCAGAAGCAATACATAGCTATTGTTTCATCTTGTAATGTCTGCAAAACTTCAGAGAGGCAGCCTATAGAAGGCAGTTTGGTTTCCTGGGACTGCAACATGGTTATTTTGCATGTGGGTTGTCCCTATAAAGAGAAAACTATCACCTGAAATTAGAATCCGTTGCCACTCACTCTTTTATTCTATACAGATAGAAGTCACTGTAAACCTTGAAAATGGAAACATTTATTTGGAAATTAGTACTGTAATAAATGTATTATGGTTGAAGTGGTACTTCAATTTATGAAATTTAAGTAGATGATGTTTGTTCCCTGGAAATACTTACGCTTCTGTTGTTCGACTTCCAAACCCCTTAATCGGCTTCCATTTTCATTGAATGTTAACAAGAGAATAATGCTTCATTTTCCAATGGGTTATGTGCTTTGCCCCTTGGTTGACCCCTGCATGCTAGAAAGCTCAATCATACTTCTTTTAAAATTATTGCAACCAAAATAAAAAAATAATTTCTAAAACTGTGCTGCAATCTATTGACTTTTACTGGGGCATAAAGTCCTAGTGGACTCCATTAATTAATTCTGAATTGGATTAAGCTGTGAAGGGAGGATCTTCTCTCCCCACTTGATCCAGCAGTCATGTCATACATTACTCCAGTGATGCTGAAATCATTTCCATATGGTTTTGTCTTAAGATGCTGGGAAAACATTTGAAAGTCTGGCATAACATGTGCAAAGATCACATGAGTCCTACACAGCCATCCACAGTGGTGTAGGACAAAGCCATGAGGAAAGAACTTTGTTGCTGCAACAATGATTTCTGAAAGACCACCAGATCTCTGACTCAATGATGGAGGCACCATTCCTTAAGACTAGATTGGCTTCTTCAGTTATCTCCAGTCCATAAGTTTGCATAATGAATACTTTTAAAAAAGGAATGGAAAGGTGAATCTGAGATAATAGTTATGGGTAAGAATCTCAAGAGAGCAGAGAACTTGTTTAAGTATGGAAAGTCACCCTTGATTTTGAAAGGATATGGTCCACTCTGAATTTCCTTGGTTGTGGTGAAAGTGCCATCAAGTCACAGCCAACTTATAGTGACCCAGTAGGGTTCTCAGGGCAAGAAACATTCAGAGGTGTTTTGCCATTGCCTGCTTCTGCATAGCAACCCTGGACTTCCTTGGAGGTCTCCCATCCAAATAGTAACCAAGGCTGAACCTGCTTAGCTTCCAAGATCTAATGAGATCCAAGCCTAGGCTATCCAGGTCAGGGCTTGACTTTCCTTAAAGAACACCATTTAATAGAGATGATGGAATGCCATCTCCATAGGTTTCATACCACCATCTCCTCTGTATGTGACATTGCATGTACACCAGCACACACACAAACTGCTATCTGTCAACCTCTAATGATTAGTATTATAAAAAAATTGGGCAATGCATTCCATGTAAATGATATGAATAAAGACAAAAATGAATAAATGTATGTGATGGAAACACCTATGAGGAGAAGCTGAATTTGCAAAGGTGGTACTTGATATTTGTTTGCAACTTCCTACAGTAGACATTGCAATTCACTTCTAGATTAAAGTGCTAAACTGCCCATATAACTCCTTGTGTTTTCCCCACAGCTCTGCTTATTAACCATAGTAACATCCAGAGTTAATACAGTTACTGAAAATATCTCATCGCAAAACTGAAAATTACCCCAAATGGTTTTTGCGATTTCAATGAGTCCCTCAGTGATTCCCAAGACCCTCCACTTTACTGCCACTAACCTTCACAATGTCCTAAAAATAAGGTGCAATTTAAACTGCAATTTTCTCATTACAAGGATTTCATTTTTGGAAAGGTTTTTTTTTTTGTTTTCCTTTTTAAATCTTTGTTGGCCAAGATGTTTCCTGAGACTTTGACAAAACGCCTGCAAAACATTCAGAGGGTTGCACAAGAGGAGCTCATTCTAGAAATTGAGTTCTCAAGGTCTTTGCTAAAGTTTCACTGCAGAGGCTGAGAAAAAGATTGGTACCAATGGCAGGACCCATCCTTTGAAGCTTCATTTGGCAATACAAGTCATGAAAATGTACTTGTATATTGGCAAGATGACTCCTTTTGACAGAATCCTGTTTCCTTCATTTGATTGACATGTATGCTGATATTGATTACAGTATGTGTGAGAATGAGTGCACATGCACAAAATCTTCAGTGTTGCTATCATGCACCTGATATGAGCCCTTGCCTATAGCTGCTCATGGTAACTGCGCTAGTCATTAAGGTGCCACAAGTCTCTCTAGTTGTTTTATTTGCCTCAAATTCAATCTGCTGTTCTAGAATTTAATCATGAAAACATCAGGTTTTTTCCCCACAAGTGAAAAAGGGAAGATGGTGTTCCTCTTGGCCACCAAAAAGGCTGTGGAACATACATGGACAAAAGCCACATGGGATGAGAACTGTAGTATGGAGGGAAATTGGGTGAGTTGGAGTGAAAAAGATGGCTGGACCCAGCTCATGATCTTCATTCCTTGGGAAATATTGCCGGTTAACTCCTTGGAGTTTCAATAACAGCACCTTGCTTTTTGATTCCTCTGACCTGAAAGGTGTAGCAGATGTTGCAGTAGCTGACCTGTACTCAGTCCACAATGTCAGAATTTGCTCTACACTATTAAGGGAAGGAAATCAAAATGGTTATCTCCAATTTATTTTCCCCCTTGTATTTTTTGGTCACACTGCTATTAAAAAACTATTTGATATATGAAACTTTAAGTTTCATAGTGAGATGGATAATGACAAAGCAGCTCCATGCTGAAATTGACTGTGCCTTTCAACTTCTTTTTTTACCAGATTTCTTATCTTTGAGAAGTTTCCTCTTTTGAAGTCAAATATGATCATGTTGGAGCTCCCTGGAACTTTTCCATGTATGGGTAAATTAAATGTTATGCCATTGTGACTCTGTTTCCAATCAAATCAATCACCACCGAGGATTAAGTCCAGGGTCACTTCCCTTCTGGTCAGTTCCATGACCATCTCTTTTAGGTAACAACCATTTCAGGTGTCTACAAATATAACCTCTTTGGTGTGACTGGAAAATGCATTTATCCAGTCAATATGAGAGCAGGTAAAGTCACCCATTATCACAACTCCCTCTCCTTTGGATGGCTCCCTGATTTCATTTTCCAACTCAAGATCACCCTGAACATTTTGGTCAGGGGGCTGATAGCACTTCCCCAGCACTAAATTATGTTAGGGGCTTGGTACTGTCACCCATAGCGATTCTGTGGAGTCTGTCCTTTTTAAGATTTCTCATTTGTTAGACAGAATGCCCTCCTTGGCATACAAAACAATGCCTCCTCCAGTAAACCCTTCCCTATCCTTCCTATAGAGTTTGTACCCAAGGATGACCACATCCCATTGGTTTCTGTTATGCTCACTATATATATATATTTCCCCTTCAAATCAAGCGCTCCAACTCCCCCATTTTGGGTGAGAGGCTTCTGACATTTCCATAGAGACACCTCCACACTGTGTTTCTCTCTAGACATCTCTGGCATGTGCCTTTTCCAGTTTATCCTCACTTTCTGTATCTGCCCAATCCTCATTTGTGCAATTGGAAACATTTTCCCCTTCATCTCTTTGGGACAAATCTCAGCTCCAGTTAGCTTCCCCCACCCATGTTCAGTTTAAAAGCTGCCCTTGACACTTTTTTATAGCATGTGTCTACAGTGTGGTTCCATTCTGGTTCAAGTGAAGCACATTCCTTTTGTTCAGGCCTGGCTTGTCCCAAAATGTCCCCTGGTACATAATAGATCTAAAGCCCTCTTCTCTACATCTCCTCTCTACTGCCTGAAGTCCCTTACAGTGAATCTCTGGGTCATCTGGACCAGGGGTGTCTAACTCAATTGTTACAAGGGCCAGATATGACATAAATGTCACTTGGTTGGGCCAGGCCATGCCTTGCCAGTCCAGATCGAGAGTCAGGATGTGGCTACCTTGGCTGGCTCACAGACCAGATAAGAGCTCTCAAGAGGCCGGATCCAGCCCCCTGGGCCATATGTTTGATTTCCCTGATCCAGATAGATGATATACTCTACCAAGCTCAGCAGACTAAGGCTATGTAAACTCCTTCACTGTTCTTTTCTCTTCAAAACGATCCTTTCCCCTTTTTTAAACCCCTCCCTCCTACTCCTCCTCATGGCCATTCTCTGGCACCAAATTCCCATTGAACCAGAAGCTCTCCTGTACCTTCTCTTTCTCTTCTCTCAGGTAACTCTTCATATGCACATCCTTCTGAACACAAACATTTCACTGTTCTTATGCTTGAGTACCGTTTCAAATCCTGTACCACTATATTTCCCCTTGATAAATTCTAAAACTTGCTTTGGTGAAGATCTGGTTGTTTCATGGTTACTGGTAGTCTACAAGAGGCACTTTGAGCTTGCTTGCACACTGTCCAGGTAAAGATCCCCCAATCACATATTCTGCTCCCCCTAATTGGCAAGTGTGTCAGTTCTCCAAATGAGCCAGGCTGTGGAAGTGGGAAGAGGTTTCCGCTGAAACTGAGCTTAATTCCCCCAAATTGGTTGCCATTCTGGATGAGTGTCCCAAACCCAAGTTAAAGACTCCACACATGTCTATGAGAACTCATGAAAAGGAGCACATGTGGTAGCACTATGTATAGGGTTGCCAACGTCCAGGTACAAGCAGGAGATCTCCTGCTATTACACCTGATCTACAGCCGATAGAGATGAGTTCACCTGGAGAAAATGGCCACTTTGGCAATTGGACTCTATGGCACTGAAATCCCTCCCCTCCCAAACCCCACCCTCCTCAGGCTCCGCCCCCAAAACCTCCCGCCAATGGCAAAGAGGGACATGGCAACTCTAACTATGTATCCATCCTCACCTAAGGATTTTCCAAAGATTGCCTTTCATTGGGAATGGAGTTTCCACACAGGAATTTTCCACACACTCCATCAGCTGCCTTTTCTCTCGAATTTTCCCTTGCCGCTCCATGAGAGAGCTTTCTGGGGGCTTTTTTTTAAAAAGGTAAATGGTGCTATAGTGATAGATCACAATGGGTAGCCATGTAGCAGTAAAAAAGAGTAGCTCTACTTAAGGACAGATGGACTCACATTCTAGCTGTATCTGAAAAAGTGAGCTGTGCTTCACGAAAGCTCATACCCTACCAGAAATTTTATTAGTCTTTAAGGTGCAATAGTGCCATAGCATGTTAGCACTTTAGCAATTACTGGTCTGTTTAAACCCTCAAAAAAACTTCCAGTGGTGTGGTGGGAAAAATGAGAGAGGCTGATAGAAAGAAGATGGTCTCAGTATAGGGTGGGCCTTTGAAAATGTGCACCTTTCCATCCAGATGGCAAGACAGCACACTTGGACTGTGCTTCTCCCAGAAAGATCATCACAAACATACTAAGCAATGTACTAAGGATGATTCAAAGATGATTACAGTACAAGATCATGTGCATGCTCCCCCCAAAAGCATTCCAGTTTGGATGCCAAAAATAGAGGAAATGCCCTCTTGGAAGCTACCCTTATCATGAACCCTTGCAGTGCTAATAAATAAGATTCATTGTAGCCAGTTCATCTTATTTTAACATTCATACCTAACCTTTCTCATGGTTCAAGGTGGTTTACAATAATTGTTACCTTTGCACCTGCTGATGCTTCAGACTTCCACTATTATACCTATTGACAAAGGTAATAAATTAAGAGTCACCAAAACGATGAAGAAAAAATTGAAATGCCAGAATAAGACAAGGATACTAGCATGTTCTTCTAGAAAGAAATAGGACAGGATTCCTAGTGGCAAGTTTGCTAAGTATTGATGGAAAAATTCTACTCTGGAGGGAGACAAGAGAAGAAACTGAAGATATGAAACCTCTATGAAAGAGGATCCTCGTAGAGTGAGACAAAAAGGGATGCATGTTCAACCTTACTGGTTTAACTGTGATGTACTATCCCTTTCTCTTCATGCCACTGTAGAGACCAGATCAGCTCTCTGAATATAATTGGTGCATGTAACAATGGTTAAATTGGGAGAAACTGGGTCATCTTCATTAAAATTGCATCAACTTGGCTTTTGTTAGCCACAGACAAAGTGATTTGTGAATCTGTCTTCAGCATTAACACATTCCTTCCAGGTGCAATCCAAAGATTTCATTATGGGGAGCTTGTGGCAGATATATATGTCAACCCTATTTTATCCCAAACCTCATACTGTGGATATCACCTCATGACTATGACATTCTTTCCACTGCTGATCTATAACATAGTACACACACCCTGGAAGATGACATAATATTCAATTTTATACATATATAAACTTTAAGATTTGGAAAATTAGGTACTGTTTGATGAAAATTTAGGAAACGAAACGCTGGGACAGAAATTGTTATTACTTTTAAAAAAATCTGTTCATTCTCCATTGTGTGTAGTGGTGTCCTGTTTCTGGTATAACAGAATTCAAGGAGTTAATTTTAGTCCCACTTTTTCCTGAAGTAGTAACACTGCATATGGGTTGAGGCAACTCAAACAGTCTAAACAAGGTCAAAGGACTCATTATTCTGCCATCTGCATGAAATAACAAGTGCAGAAATTTCTTTAATATGGAGGAACATTTAATTGTGTTAACTAAACTTTAGACTTATGCAACTCTAAAAAGCTGTAATGCAACATAAGAACAAAAGAACATAAGAAAAGCCATGCTGGATCAGACCAAGGCCCATCAAGTCCAGCAGTCCGTTCACACAGTGGCCAATCAGGTGCCTCTAAGAAGCCCACAAACAAGAAGACTGCAGCAGCACCATCCTGCCTGTGTTCCACAGCACCTAATATAATAGGCATGCTCCTCTGATACTAGAGAATATAGGTATGCATCATGACTCATATTCATTTTGACTAGTAGCCACAGATAGTCCTATCCTCCATGAACATGTCCACTCCCCTCTTAAATCCTTCCATGTTGGCAGCCATCACCACATTCTGGGGCAGGGAGTTCTACAATGTGTTCTGTGAAGAAATACTTCCTTTTATCTGTTTTGAATCTCTCACCCTCCAGCTTCCACAGATGACCTCACATTCTGGTATTATGAGAGAGGGAGAACAGCTTCTCCCTGTCCACTCTCTCCATACCATGCATAATTTTATAGACCTCTATCATATCTCATCTTCTTTCCAAGCTAAATAGCCCTAAGCATTTTAATTGCTCCTCATACTTCAGAAGCAATCACCCCTATGTTCCACCATTCCACTGGGGTCACAAGTTTCTGTTTTCTGCTGTGATCACCAAATTATAGTGTAATGGTTAGAGTGTGAGTCTAAGATCTGGGAAACCCAATTTGGAATCACTGTTCTGCTATGGCAGCTTGCTGGGTAACCTTGGGCCAATCACACACTCTCAGTGTAGCCTACAGAGAGCCAGCATGGTGCAGTAGTTAAGAGTGGTGGTTTGGAGCGGTGGATTCTAATCTGGAGAACTGGGTTCAATTCCCCATTCCTCCACATGAGCAGCGGACACTAATCTGGTGAACCAGGTTGGTTTCCCCACTCATACCCATGAAGCCAGCTGGATGACTTTGGGCTAGTCACAGTTCTACTAAGGGCTCTCTCAGCCCCACCTACCTCACAGGGGCCTTTTCCTCACCATTATGATAATTCTTATTATCATCATGTTCCCTCTGCTAGGTTCGGCTGCGATTTCAAAAATCCAGTCCACACCAAGCCACCACCGTTTTATTTATCCTAGGAGAATCCTGATTTCCCCGTTACTTTCTTGTCCACACTTTTAAGAAATGAAGCAATGTCCAGCTGGGGAACTGATACAACACTCCTACACCCCTCCCTTTTTGGTTGTGCATGTGCTCTAGCATTTGTGCAATGGTTTGATGTGATTGGCTGCCAATTTGGCTGGCATTTTTCTATTTCAATTTGTGTTGTTGCTAAGGCTTAATGCAGGTACAGTCTGGCCGCGCAGCTTGGAGAACTCCCCCCACCCTCTGTCTCTCACCGGGAGCGGGTGTTTTCCTGCCCAAACAGTCATGTACAGAGGAGGGGCAAGCACTCCTTCCCTTAGTTCAGTAATGCCAATAAAAAGAAATTGTTTGTTAATAAAGCGCTGACTGAAAAATGCTCTGAATGACAATTGTTTTAGGGGAAAGAGTAGTGGTGATTCCGCTTAGATTAATGTATCAATGTCCCTTCGCTAGTTCGAACTGATAAGAATTTTTTTTAAAAGGAGGAAGAGAGGAGGGGAAATGGGAGGGGCGTTAGAGGAAGACATTGTTGTGGTTTTCAATACATTTATGGTTATAGGTATAGGTTATTGACAAACTGCAGCCTGGATCTAAAATCCAAGTTTAAATTTAAGGATTCAAATGTGAGCCTGCAGAAAGACAGACACCTGTGGAAACAGGTTGTTTATGAGACAGGATGCTGGACCACAAAAACCACAGAACAAGGTCAGATACTATGTTCCCAGATATTGTATAGTCATTTGAAGTCTGGGAATAGCCAAAACAAAGCCAAAATAAAGTCAAGGTTATTGATGATACAAGGTAGTGAAAAACAACTCTACCTGTTTTTGTGGTTTCTGAAGTATTTCCCCTAGCTTTCAAGTCTATTATGATAATGACCTATTTTGTCTTTGTGGTTATACTTGCTTTCAAGTCAAAATGTGAATAACAACTTTCTTTGTCTTTTGTGGTTAATAAGCCTTGAAGATGAAAGTGTAAGAATGGCAATTTATTTTGAGAAAGGAAATATGTTTGGGCTATTCTTATGTCATCTGTTTGTCTGACATGAGATCAAATTTTGGGAAAGGTATTTGATTAGGGAAGTTTTGTCTTATTGATACAAGTGATGTCTTTTGATGTCTGAGAATATTGCAAGATTCTTATAACAATTTCTACTGATTTCCAAAGCTATTCTCATTGGTTCTCATATTAATTGACCTCTGAAAGGGTATAAAAAGGGGCTTGAGATTGTGAAGGGTTGGAGATTCTTCCCAGATATGCTTGTATGCTGTTAGGCTGCCTGGGTAAGGCTCCCCAACATGACTCTTTGATAGGTATGTGACTCTGAATTTTTCTGTTGGGTACTTGTATCCAGATCTATACTATTTTGCTAGAATATATTTGATTTTTTTCATGTAACCAACTCTCATATTTGTGTTTTTATATTTTACTTTTTCATTTTATACTGAAGTAACTACAATAAAAAGGATTTTTTTTAATTCAAAGTTTGTATAATTGCTTGGAGTGATTGGTTAAATTAGATAAAGTATTTTTCAGTGAAATACAAGATCTAAAAACCTTAGTCACTTATCACAGCAAATGACCACTTCAACATAAATTGTCTCACACTTGTCCACACCATGGTAGAAGATGTTCTAGAACCTAATTAAACGTTTTCATCGCTGTATAAGTGTTTTTCAATACACATTGTAAAGATCACTTGAAACCGTTTTGGAGAAAAAATGGAGGGGAAATGGTGCAGACGGACAAACATAAGATGTTTAATTAAACTTCTCACAAACGTTTCATCCCTCAGTGCAGAAAAGGCCAGGGTGTTAGTTGTGGGAGGGGAAGGGAAGGTGATTGTAAGCCAGTCTGGTTCTTCCTTAAGTGGTAAGAAAGTTGGGATATAAAAACCAGCTCTTCTTCTTCTACCTCACAATGTTGTTGTGAGGATAAAATGGAGAAGGGGAGAGTGTTGTAAACACTTTGGGTTAAAATAAACACTGGACATTTATATATATATAATCTCCATATAAATATTGCAAGCTTTTATTAGTGTTTTTGGGGGTGTTTCTCTAAGTTGTTTGAAAGCAGAAAGTTAAACTTATTGCCACTAGGAGTAATATTGTGTAAGATATAAAACCTCATAGACAATCCATCAAAGAAATATTTTCCTGGTTTACAAGAAATTATAAGAAACCAGGAGCTGTGTAGGGCCTTGAGGAGAAGTGATGTGTATCTAAGCAATTCCGATTTCAGGGACAACTCTTGGCCTGGCATTCTGAAGAGAACATTGGGAGAGAAAACGGATCAGGGCAAATTAAATGTCTGAAAATTCAATTTCCTTGAAAAACAAAACAGAGTAGTTCTCATTAGAGTGGTGTCAGCAAAAGCCACCTCAGTAAAAAAATTAATTAGAAATGGTTGGGGCCTTTCTCAGAGGGTACATATGGCAGCTCATATGCTCTGAATATCTTTATAGAAATGTAGTTTAGCTTGGCTTCAGAATGCTTATGAATTCCTACATGAGGACTCACATAAGGAGATTATTGCCGAATGTGCATGAATACGTTCTTTTGAAACACAATTTAAGGGATATGTCAAAATCATAAATAGTGGGGAAACAGTTTTGCTTTTTGTTTTGGGAATCAAGCGTTGTCATTGTATGAATGTCACAATAAATGTTGTATCCAGTGTGGTTCATAACATAATATGCTGCTGTTTGCATCATACACTGGTGAAATTCTTCGCACAAGTTTGGTTCTGCTCAGACGTTATATCAAACAATGGTTTAATTCAATTAACTATGGTCAGTACGGTTGTCTGAATTGTGGTGGCCACATCACTTTGTTTAGAGTGGGGCCATCAAGCCAGAATCTGAAACCATGGTTTGAACACGATTTCTTAACCACCATCAGTTTCCCATATTTTGGCTTAATTTAGGTTTGTTCCACAACACTGCCCACAAAAGTGATGAGACCAGCATTTGCCAAGGCCAACTTGCTTGATCATCAGTTAGCTGAATCCCAGTTTTGCAAGCTAATAATAGGTGAGACCAACCATGTTTTTGTTTCACATTTACTGCATCCCATCCCCCTTGGCGGTTCTCTATATGTGCTTGTGGAAGACTGGCATGGCCAGCTCACCATCAGTGAAATCGCACCCTGATGCCCTCTTTGTCCCCACTGAAATCAGGTCCCTTGGTATACTGAGGGGCTCCAGAATATGAAGTGAGAGCTTAGACAGCTGGAGCAAGTTTGGTGGCAGGCTCGTGACGAGGTTACAAGAGCGTCTTAAAGGATGTTTATGAAAGCTAATGAGATGGCCATGAAGGCTGATAAAAAAGAGTACTATGCAGTCTCCTTTGCGTTCGCTAGCTCTCACCCAGCACAATTATTTAGGATAATTAGATCTCTTAAGTTTCTAGAAGGACAGCCAACTTTAACTGTGAATTCAGTCCATTGCTGAGAAGCATTTGCGTGGTGTAGTGGTTAAGAGCGTGGTGTAGTGGTTAAGAGCGGTGGTTTGGAGCAGTGGACTCTGATCTGAAGAACAGTGTTTGATTCCCCACTCCTCCTCATTAGCGGCAGATGATAATCTGGTGAACTGGATTAGTTTCTCCACATGAAACCAGCTGGGTGACTTTGGGCTAATCACAGCTCTTAGCTCTCAGTCCCACCTACCTCACAGGGTGTCTGTTGTGGGGAGGGGAAGGGAAGGTGATTGTAAGCCAGTTTGATTCTTCTTTAAGTGGTAGAGAAAGTTAGCATATAAAAACCATCTCCTCCTCCTCCTCCTCCTCCTCTTCTTCTTCTTCTTCTTCTATAAAGTCTTGTCGCTCCACCATGATCTCCCTGCCAACCTTGATACAGTAAAGGAACTAGAGGCCCCTTGCCCATCTTTCTGTCTGTTTTTGGACCATTTAAATTGGGTTTCACAAGCTGATGTTGATAGGATCCTGTTAGCTGTTAATCAAGGCCGGTATTGAATCTTTCGTGCCTGAGTAAGGTAGTTGAGAGAGTGATCACCAAGCAGCTGCAGGGTTTCCTGGATGACACATAGGCTTAAATCTGTTCCAGTAGGGTTTCCACCCTGGCCATGGGATGGAGACAACTCTGGTCACCCTCACAGACAATCTCCACCAACAAATGGATCAAGGTTGGTCGGGGCTGCTGATATTATTGGATCTGTCAGCAGCCTTCGACATGGTCGATCATGATCTCTTGAACCACCACCTCACTGACATTGGAATCCAGGGCCCAGCTCTCTATCTGCTGGAGATCAGTTGTAATAGCAGGAGATCTCCAGCTAGTACCTGGAGGTGTAGTGGATAAGAGCAGTGGTTTGGAGCGGTGGACTCTGATCTGCAGAACTGGGTTTGACTCCCCACTCTTCCACATGACCAGCGGAGGCTAATCTGAACTTGATTTATTTCCCCATTCCTACACATGAAGCCAGCTGGGTGACCTTGGGCTAGTCACACTCTCTCAGCCCCACCTATCTCACTCCTCCTCCTCCTCCTCTTCTTCTCCTCCTTCTTCTAGTGCATGTGTTGGCCATAAAAGGTCCAAGTGGCTGAGGATGGGTAATGATTTTGTTATTGCTTTTTGGGGTGGGGGGCACTTCTGAACTTCAAGCAGCTTCACCGGAAAGAATTCAGCCACCTAAGCTGATGTTAGCCATCTTTGACCTAATTGATGAAACATTCATGTGAATGATGTATTAAAGACCTATTCCAAAATATGGTTCCAACTTACTCTATGCCAGTCCTTACTGGCATGCTTTAATGTGCTCCCTTTGGTGAAACTTCATGGTAGATTTGCAGAGATTACTCAGGAGCAGAGACAGTGTCCACGTGGAGCCCAGATATTAAACTCTATTACTCAATTTCTATATTTGCAAGCTTTAAGCTAAGCCAAGAGCCTCTCTACTAGCTCCAGTCTTGGTTACCTCTCCTATTTAATCTGCAGACCACCACCTCTTAAATATTCTTTTGAGTAATGAGAGTAGGGTCACAGAAACTGAGGTTAAATATATGCAGTTGCCCTGAAAATTCACCCTAATGTTATCATGCCCTTTGGTTAGACTTGTTTTTCTGAATTTTGACATTAACATTTTAAAATCAGTAGGATCAGATGGTTTTAATTGCTAATTGTTTGTTTTATATGCTTAATACAGATTGGGTTTATTTATACGAGAGTCAGCATCAGTAATGATAAAGTCCAATAGCCAAACCTTGAATTAAATGAAGTGAACAAAATATTACAAATAGTTCTAGACTGAGAAGATTCTTTAAAGTTCTCAAGTTCTTAAATTTGGGGAAATATACAGAAGCCCTTTACCAAGTGATGCCCCTGAAAAGTTGATCACCCCTAGTGATCTCAGGGGTTCTCCTGATTATTTATTTATTTGTTTGTTTATTTATTCCTTGCCTCTCTCCTCAATGGGGACCCAAAGTGGCTAACAGCATTCTCCTATCCTCCATTTTATCCTCACAACAACTCTGTGAGGTAGGTTAGGCTGAGGGTATGAGATTAGCACAAGGACACCCAGTGAGCTGCCATGACAGAGTGGGGATTCAAACCTTGGTCTTCCACATCCTAATCTGACATTCTAACCACTACACCACACTTATGCTTTCATCTCCTTAAGCTCTTATCTCCAATCACAAGCCAATCTTCCCTGCTTGTTTTCCCTTTCCCAATCAAACTTCCATTTATAAAGAAACAGATTGGAAGACCTGGTTAACAATGGCACGGGACTCACCTTTAAAGCTGGGACATATCTACAACTCTGGACATACATGGGAATTGTAATCCCCAGAATCTCCTAGTTCAATCAATCAATTCCCAGAATTTCCTAGTTCAAACCACAATTCCCATATAGTGCAGATACGATAGAAGTGTCCAGTCCTTAAAGATAAGTCCATCAAAATCACCACCCATCACCAGCCATTTTTCCCCAGCAGCCATCCAGTGGTCCTACCTCTGTGTGGCTGCTGTGAAAAAGGCAAATTCCATGCTGGCCATAATTAGGCAATAGAGAATAAAACTGCTGATATCATACTGCCCTTGTACAAATCTATGGTGACACCACACTTGGAATACTGTGTACAGTTTTGGTCACCACACCTAAAAAAAGGATATGCAGAGCTTGAGAAGGTGCAGAAAAGAGCAACCAAAACGATCAGGGGACTAGAGCAACTGCCCTATGATGAGCGGTTAAAGCACTTAGGGCTGTTTAGTTTGGAAAGAAGGCAGTTAAGGGGAGACATGATAGAGGTCTATAAAATTATGCATACTATGGAGAGAGTGGACAGGGAGAAGCTTTTCTCCCTCTCTCATTATACTAGAATGCGGGGTCATCTGCTGAAGCTGGAGAGTGAGAGATTCAAAACAGATAAAAGGAAGTATTTCTTCACACAACACATAGTTAAATTGTGGAACTTCCTGCCCCAGGCTGTGAGAATGACTGCCAACTTGGAAGTCTTTAAGAGGGGAGTGGACATGTTCGTGGAGGAGAAGGGTATTCATGGCTACTAGTAAAAATGGATACTAGTCATGATGCATACCTATTCTCTCCAGGATCAGAGGAGCATGCCTATTATATTAGGTGCTGTGGAACACAGGCAGGATAAAACTGCTGTAGTTGTCTTGTTTGTGGGCTTCCTAGAGGCACCTGGTTGGCCACTGTATGAACAGACTGCTAGACTTGATGGACCTTGAACTGATCCAGCATGGCCTTTCTTATGTTCTTATGTAACCCCACAGAGGACTTTGTCTGGGAAAGTTGGGGGTAACAGCAGGAAGGGAACCCTTTTTATGTGAGTCAACATTCTGAGGTATCTCTGAGAGATTTCAATAAAAAGACAATTTCCACAAGGCAGACTGAGGAAACTGACCTACTTACAAGGCCAGTTGAAGGAACCCCCCCAACACCATTTTGCCCCAAAGTAGAAATTGATCTTTTGTCTTTGTGGAGGGAAAAAATATTTTATTACATGATTTAGACATCAGATTTATATATTTTTTCTAAGGAAATAATCCTATAAACAATGTTTTCCCCATTCTCTGGAGTATTATAAAGAACATTCTTCAGTTATTCATAGTTTAAAAGAGTTTAAACAGAATCATGCTGGGAAAACGTGAGGCGGTGCTATTATTTATATCACATCTAGCTTCTCATGCTGCCTCATAATTAGCTTTTACATGCACAGGAGATAGTTTACTGTAATTGAGCCAAAAAAAGTATGTGCTGGCATGCTTTTTTATGGGATCCAAACAGCTTTCTCTAGATCCGAGCATTCTCTAGAACCATTCCTGGGAACTTCATAAAATAAATCATTATTAAAGATACATAAAGAAGGCTCAGATGAGAAGAAATGGTCCATTAGAAAATTAGAGCGGTTGCTTTATCTTCATTAGCAATCCACTAATGTTTAACTTGAAGGGTTTTTGATGATGAAACTGTCGTTTTGCTTGCTGCAATGCATAAAGTCATGGCACAGATAATAATTTTGAATGTGGTTTCAAAGAAAGAAATGAAAGGATTGTCCCTTTTCATGTTGGGGGAGGTTCAATCTAAAATGTCACCAATGAATTATGGTTGTTTTAGAAGAAGTGGTACTAAATGCTTTCATTTAATTGCTGTTCTCAAGCCTTGTGTCCCGTTTCCCCCCCCCCACATTGAAATGGAACATACTGATGCTAGATAAATGCTGTATCAATAATAATAAAACAAATATAATATTTCTTTCTTTTGGATGTGAAGATGGGTTAGTCCTAATTTAGGGGTTGGGTATTCTTGCCTCCTGTGCCTACACATGGCTATACAGTAATTTAATAGATAGAAGTGAAGAATTTGAGCTGAAGGTAGACTGAGAAGTACAAATACTTTTGCACTGGAAAAGAAGCTTGGAGCTTCTTGCTTGTCAGATTATATAAAGGCTGAATTTTCTCCTAGTATAAATAATAATAGACTATAGGTGTTCCTCACAACAAAATTTGTATTAGTAAATGGAGTGCTGAGGGTTGCCAGGTCCCCCTTCACCACTGGTGGGAGGTTTTTGGGGAAGAGCCTGATGAGGGCGGGGCTTGGAGAGGGGAGGGACTTTGATGCCATAGAGTCCAATTGCCAAAGAGGCCATTTTCTCCATGTGAAATGATCACTATCAGCTGGAGACCAGTTGTAATAGCAAGAGATCTCCAGCCACCACCTGGAGGTTGGCAACTCTAGGAGTGATGCCTGAATCAAAGTTTATGGCACTTGATGGGTGTAATCCTAGGAAAAAAATGAAAATGAAGCTAAAGAAGTAAAAATGATGCTTGAATTACTAAGGCTGCAATCCTGAAATCGGGGGGGGGGGGCTGAAGCTCTTTAGGAATTGGTGTGACCCCATGCCAACATAGGTGCCACCTTATCATGGAATAAAGTGGCACCTACGCTGTTGTGGTGGCAAACACGCCAGCACCAGGAAGCCACACCACTGTGTGGAGCTCTGCTACCTGTGCCGCTATGCCAGCAGTGAAATCCCAGAAGCAGGAGTCCACGCTGGCGTGGGGGCGTTCCTGGTGCATTAATGGGGGCAGAGCAATTTTTAGGCAGCTTCCTAACCCCTTTGGACCTGGGAATGCCCCCTGGAGCTGCAGAACTGACCCCCCCCCTTAGGAATGGGCTGTAAATTTATTATCTCATCCATATAAGTTAAAATAGTTAATGGAGACCTTTCTCCAGATGCTCCCACCTTTGAAAGGTAGATGGCTGTCTAGAAGAGACAAAGCCTTTTTATGATGTTGCTTCTTTATGGAACTCCATCTTTGTTATTTTAGGTGCTAGGCAAAATGCGTCCCATAGTGGGAGACCCCAGCTCGTTGTCCACCTGAGGTGTCTGTGGGAGAAAATGGGGGGGGGGGGCGGTTATGCAGCAGCAATGTGCCGGTGCTCTGATGTCACTTCCAGTAAAAAATGGAATGGTGGATACTGTAGCATTTAATAAAGACTAAATGGTAAAACCATAGAGTTTTTGTAACTGCTAGAATGTCTAAAGATGTCACTTCTTTTTTTTACTGGAAGTAACATCAGCATTCCAGCACAACACCTGCACCCCAGCCCTCCCCCCCAATTTCTCCCATTGGTTGCTGGCTGCGGCCTGGCAGCCCAGCATCCCATGAACAGTGCTACCTAGAGTCACTGAATGTCTCCAGAAAAGAATTGCTCTGGGGACCCCAGTCACATCATCCAAACCCAAAGTAAATCACATGACTTGCTCCATAGGCCCTCAGGGTGACTAGGGCCCCTCACATTTTGTCCCCATTTGACAGAGATTCCAGATATAGTGCTGGAAGATGGGACCCCAGGTCGGATGGCACTCAATCAGCTACTGTGGAAGAGTGAAGGACAAGTATGAGTTCTTAAGGACTAAAACCACTATTCTTAAGGACTAAAACCGAAAGGACACTCAGTGGTTGACATGAATAGATGCAAAAGGAAAGACCAAAGCTGATCAATGCATATAATAGGAAAGTCAGTGCTTTAAAGAAAGATCTGACAAAAGTCCATAGGAATTATTTGTTTTATATTAAATATGAAGCAAATAAGTTGAGAACACTGGTATTATATCTGGAGGAATCCTCTGATAAGGCATGGGTAGGTATGGAAGCATCACTTTACTTGCGTGAGCAATTAATGCGATGGTCCGATAGTTGCTGCAATCATTGATGTCTCCTTTCTTAGGAATTGGAATGTAAATTGATCATTTCCAGTCTGTGGCCCATTGTTTTGTTTTCCATATTTGTTGGCATATTCTTGTCAAGATTTTGATGGACTTCGTTCTTGTACCTTGGAATAGCTCTACTGATATCCCATCTGCTTCTGATGATTTGTTTCTCCCAATTGCTCTCAGTGCAGCTTTCACTTCACTTTCTAAAACTGTTGGTTCTTCTTCAAAATGTTCTTCAGTGGGTTCTAGATCAAATCAAGCCTGAACTGACCCTAGAAGCTAAAATGACTAAACTGAGACTGTTGTACTTTGGTTGCATTATGAGACGACAAGAGTCACTGGAAAAGACAATCATACTAGGAAAAGTTGAAGGCAGCAGGAAAAGAGGAAGATCCAACAAGAGATGGATTGACTCTATAAAAGAAGCCACAGCCCTGACTTCCGGGTCGGACGGCCCCCCCGCCACAAGCGCGGACCCACGCTCTTGCTGCCTCGCTGCCGCGGGCCGATTATCTCGCCCCTCAAAGATCCGGCAAGCGGCTCCCCTTGGAGTAAGAGGGGAAGCAGAATCGGGTGCCGGTGGCGGACCTGTCAGCGGAGCGAGAGCCACCACAAAATCGGCGGCGGTCGCTCAGGCGGGATTCCGCTGCATAGCCGGCGCCATCTTAAAGGCACAGCAAGAAGAAAGCGAGGTGGGATCCGATTTACATTAAACTTGGAATGAAGAACTTTTTTTTCTTAATTAAAATAGCAACTTGGGGTGTGTGGCAGTATTGTTTATAAAAGACTTAATTTAGAACCATCTATAGTTTCGTTACGCTTTGTTTTGTGACTTTTGGCTTTTTGCCAGCTGTGTGACGCACTACAAAAAGTTTCTTACTAAGCAAGAACTTGGAAATAAAAGAAAGGAGTTGGAGAACAATCAAGTGACATGGAATAAGAACATTTAAGATGTCATAGTGATTGCTTTCTCTGAACTGGATTCTTACATCTGAAATAACTTTGGTGTAATGATTTAAAAGAAAAGTTCTGCCCCCCCCACCTCCCTTTTTTCCCCTCTGGATTACAATTACTAGCTGTTCTGTCTTCAGCTTTTACAGCCCGCAAATGGGAGAAAAAGAGAAACATACCAAGGATATTCTTAAAGATACAAAGCTGGTGGTACCACTCCCTCAGAGAAGGCCTTCTGTGACTCAAACTGCAACCAAACAGACAATTTCTCCAGGTGCACCTACATCTGTTGCTACCAAGATGACTCCAAAAGCAAAGCCTGAAGTAACACTGACCTCTGTATTTGAACTTTTAACTAAGACTCATCAAGATGTTGCTGAAATGAAACAGGAACTATCCCAGAATACAGCTACTACATCCCAAAATTCTGCTGCAATAGCTACTCTGCAAGATACAATCTCATCTCTGACTATCAGGCAAGATAGGGTTGAAACCAAGTTAAAGAAAAACACACAGGAAATTAAAGAAACCAAGAAGAAGGTAGACACCCTAGAGATGGCTATTGCATCCTCATCTGACAGAGACGAGAAACAACAAGACCAGATGGCGATGATAGAGCTTAAGATAAAGGAATCTTTGTTACGCATACATGGTTTGAAAGAAAAAGTTGAAAATCGGGATTTACGTGGATATTTGGCAGCTCTCCTGGCAAACTTTTTACAAGAATCTGAAGAAGTTACTACAGAGATGATAGTGACAGCTTATAGAATGAATTCTGCATATGCAACCAGAAACAAAGTACCTAGAGATTGCCTGCTTCAATTATTTTCGAGGAGCCACCGGGACTTGATACTTAACACTCATTACAAGACACCTTTAAAAGTAGAAGGTGAGCCTTTGAGACTGATGAAGGAAATACCAGCAAGATTGTTGAGGAAAAGGAAAGCTTTTATGTTCAATATTTAAGGCTCAATGGAATCCAATATCGATGGGAATACCCTCAGGGCATCTCCTTCACTTTTAAAACAAAAAGGTTCAAGTATACAGAAGTGGACAAGGCTGAGCAGTTCTTAAGAAGATATGATGCAGAATTGGTGAAACCTACTAAACCAACTAAGCAAGTTCCAATCAGAGAATCTACGGAAGAAGAAAAGGCATCTGAAGCATCTGGAGGGGGAGATTTGCCAACAGACTCTCCAGAGGACTCTCCAATTGATGAAGCTGAAGACTAAAGAATGGGGGGAAGGGGGGCAATAAGAAAAATGGTTGTTTACGTTGTGTATGGAAGAGTATCGGATCTAACTGATTTTTGATATGTTACAGGTTTTATCTTGGAACATCAACGGATTGAACTCTCCTAATAAAAGGAGGAAAATATTCCACCAGCTACATAAAAGTAATGCTAATATTATTTGTTTACAGGAAACTCATATACTCCCAAAGGATATATTTAGGTTGGAGCATTCAAGGTTGGGTACACTTTTCACGGCATGTAATAATAGTAGAAAAATTAATGGAATAGCTATGTATATACCTATTTCATTGGAACCAAAAGTAGTTTTCCAAGATACAGAGGGAAGAGTTTTGTTAGTTGAAATAACATGTGGCTTTCAGAAGTTAATGCTTGTGGGTATATATGCGCCTAATATAAATCAAAAAGTTTTTTATGATAAACTCGCAATATTATTAGCTGAATATGCCACAGAAAAAATGATATGGATGGGGGATTTTAATGGTGTTAACGTACCTAAGATAGACAGATCTGGAAAAAAGAAGAAAGCAACTAATGAAGGAAAATTGCCAGGGGTCTTTGATGTTCTTACTGATCAATGGAATATGTTTGATGTCTGGAGATTGGCACATGGTAATAAGAAAGGATATACTTTTTTCCCCCAAAGACACCTTACATATTCCAGGATAGACATGTTGTGGTTATCGAAGGGCCTAATAGAGAAATCAGAAGACTCAGAGATTTTACCTAGGGTTCTGTCTGACCATAATGCGGTTTCAGTTAAAATTCAAATGGGAGACAGAGGATACAAACCCTGGAGAATTAATGATTTCCTTTTAAAAAATACTAAAATAGTCATTAAATTGAAGATGGATATACAGAATTATTTTAAAGAAAATATGGATAAGGGTACCCGCGAAGATATAGTCTGGGATGCTGGTAAGGCAGTATTTAGAGGATTGTTAATCGAACAAAATACAAGGTGGCATAGGGAAAGGGAGAAAAAGAGAAAACATATACTAGATGAAATAAGACAAGGTGAAAGATATTTAAGTAGGTTGCAAGATAAAGCAGCTAAACAGGAACAGCAGGTTAAGATTAGAAATTGGCAACAACAATATGAATTTTTAATTGCAGAAGAAATTGAAAGTAAACTTATGTATAACAAACAAAGATTTTTTGAACATGCAAATAAGCCGGGTAAAATGTTAGCTTGGCAACTTAAGCAGAAGGAAAAGAAAATACCAATTACTCAAATTAAAAAGAATGGCAAGATTACAAGAAAAAAAGAGGAGATTTTAGAAACATTTGTAGAATTTTATACAAATTTGTATAGGAAAAATGCTGTCTCAGAGGTAGAAATGGATAAGTACCTTGTTAAAGGGGACTGGGGAAAAATAACACAGGAAAACAAAGTTTTTTGGACTCTTTAATAACTAAAGAGGAATTGGAAGAAGCAATAAAAAAAAGTAAATTAAACAAATCTCCCGGCCCAGATGGATTTAATGTATCTTATTATAAAACATTTAAAGATAAGTTAACTCCTTATTTATTGGAAGTAATGAACTTAGTATTGAAAGAAGGAATTATTCCTCAAACTTGGAAACAAGCAAATATAACATTAATACCAAAGGTAAATTCTGATATATTGGAAGTTAAAAATTTTAGGCCAATTTCATTGTAAAATGTTGATTATAAATTATTTGTAGCAATATTAGCCACTAGATTAAAAAGAGTATTAAATCAAGTAATACATGAAGATCAAGCTGGTTTTTTACCTGGGAGGTTGATGAGTCAGAATGTGAGGGTGGTAATTGATCTTTTAGAACAAGATACAACACCAATAGTTTTGATATTCTTAGATGCTGAAAAAGCTTTTGATAATGTCAATTGGCAGTTTATGCTTAAGATATTAGATTTTATGGATTTTGGTGTGAATTTTAAAACAGCTATAAAAGGAATATATACACAACAAACTGCCAATTTGATTATAAATGGGTCATTATCACCAAATATTGAAATACAAAGGGGAACGAGACAGGGATGTCCTCTTTCCCCGTTACTGTTTATTTTAGTATTAGAACTCTTACTGTATAATTTTAGAATAAATGATGATGTAGTTGGTGTACGTATAGGTAAAAATCATTATAAACTTAAAGCATATGCGGATGATTTAGTTTGTTTTTTGACTGATCCGATTGAACAAATTGACAGATGGAATAAAATTTTGGAGGTTTATGGAAAGCTTTCAGGTTTTAAAATTAATAAAACTAAAACCAAGATTTTAACTAAGAATATGACTCTTTCACAACAACAAATATTAATAAAAAAGACAAGGTTTAATATTGAAAATAAAGTTAAATATTTAGATATATGGATATCAAATAATAATCTTAATTTATTTCAAGATAATTATGTGAACCAATGGCAACAGATTAAAAAGGACCTGATAAGTTGGGAAAAATTGCCACTATCATTGTGGGGAAGAATTTCGGTAGTTAAAATGATGATATTACCTAAAATGCTTTTTTTGTTTCAAAACCTCCCAATAGTTAAGGGTGTACAGACATTTGATGTTTGGAAAAAAGATATTATGAGATTTCTCTGGGGTAAAGAAAGACACAGGATTGCATATAATAATCTAATTGAACTGAAGGAAACGGGAGGATTTGGTCTACCAGATTTGAAATTGTACTATCAAGCAGCATGTTTCACCTGGATCAAACACTGGATTCTCTTAGAGAACCAGAAATTATTAGAATTAGAAGGATTTAAATTGAGATTTGGGTGGCATGCTTACTTGTGGTATGAAAAAGAGAAAGTAAATAAAGAATTTAACTCTCATATTATTAGGAAAAATCTATTAAAAATATGGAATAAATATAAGGATGTTTTTGAGAGCAAAACTCCCAGCTGGATTAATCCTGTTGAAGCATTTTTGAGAAGGGGTATACATTTAAATTTGGATGGTAGTAATTATAGAGAAATGATAGAATATAAAGATGGTATATGGGTATTGAAATTAAAAGAAGAACTTCAGATTAAAGATTGGTTCATGTATTATAAATTAAAAGATGTTTTTAACAAAGATAATAAGTTGGGTTTTAATCAAACTAAATCGGAATTTGAGATTATACTTTCAAAGGGTAATAAAGGATTGATAGGGAGGGTATATAAATTACTTATAGAAATAAATTTAGAACAGGAAAGGATTAAGCCGGTGATGTTGAAATGGATGAGAGATTTAGGTTATAATATAGATCTGGAAATATGGGAGAATTTATGGAAAAAGGAATTTAAGTTTACCATTTCAAATGAAATAAGAGAGAACTTGTATAAAATGTTTTATAGATGGCATATAACCCCAGTATTGTTAAGTAAAATGAAGAAAGAAGATGAAGCTTTATGTTGGAAATGTGGTAGGGAAATTGGTACATTTATGCATGCTTGGTGGTTTTGTAAAAAAATAAGGAGGTTTTGGAGATTAGTTTTGAATGAAACTAATAATTTGATTAAATCAGTAATTAAGAGAGATCCCGCCTTTTGCTTATTGGGTATTTCAAAAAAAGATTTAGATAAAGGTGACAGAGTCATATGTCAATATAGTTTTGCAGCAGCAAGAATAATAATTGCAAAAAAATGGAAGCAAACAAATAAACCTTCAATTAAAGAGTGGAGAGAAAAATTATGGATGTATATGCGGATGGCCAAAATTACAGCTTTTTTACATGGTAAAGATATGGAGGAATTTAAATTTACATGTTGTGATAAAGTGGCAAAAACGGATTTTAAAAGTATAGTTAACGAACTATAGTATAATAAGATTTTAAATATGATATAATTATAGATATTTTATTTGGTAATGTCATAACACTCCATCGGAAGTCTAATGGTGAAGGGCACTGTGGTGGGGGGGTGGGATTTGGATTCAGGGCACGATGGAATTTAGAGAACTGAATATTGTATTAATATGCTGAACATGTACTGTATTGTGCGCTGAACATGTATTTTTCTGTTTTTTTATTAATGTATTTTTTTATTTTTTTTGTTTATGTTTTATTATAAAAATAATAAAAAAATTATATAAAAAAAGAAGCCACAGCCCTCAATTTGCAAGATCTGCGTAAGGCTGTTAAAGATAGGACTTTTGGAGGATGCTGATTCATTAGGTCGCCATGAGTCAGAAGTGACTTGACAGCACTTAACACACACACACACAGTTTTCTGTGTTTCCTAGTTCTTAGTTTGGGATTTACTGCTGATTTTATTATTTCTCTATTTTTTTTAATTCACTGTTTACTCTGTTTTACATTGTAATGCATACTGAACAACCTATTATTTCACATTTAAAAGGTAGAGATTGATGTGATACTTTTTAATTGTAAATCAAAGTGGGTGCTTTAAAGAAAAATCTGACAAACATCCATAAGAATTATTTGTTTTATTTTAAATCTGAGGCAAATCAGTTGAGAACACTGGTATTGTATCTGGAAAAAGCCTCTGATAAGGCATGGGTAGACATGGAAGCAACTGGGAAACATCTCAAATTAATTGCAAAAATTGTCTTTGGAGGGGGGAAAGTAAGAGATATAACATGGGTTGAGTATCCTATATGCTACATTAAAATTTGGAATAAATAGAAAAATAAATTAATTCCAGAAATATCCCCACTGCTTCCATTTACACTACATTCCAATTATTCTTATGTAGACAAGCCAGGGGAATATGTTAAATGGAAAAAAGGGGAGGTTACAGAATGAGAGACTTTTATGAAAATGGAACTCCCTTTCCTGTAGTACAATTAAAAGAAAGCTGCACGGAGTGTCAATGAATTGGATTCTTTTTCATAAATTACACTACTTAATTATGAATCCTACAGTGAGGCAAAGTATGGCCAGAAAGATGATGAAATTTGGAGAGAGTCTAATAGAAAATATGAACAGTGAAAAAGGATTAATTTCCAAAATATATTCTCATTTAATTGAAATAGGCATAAGTATGTCAAATGGATTGAAAACAATATGGTAAGATGACATTGGGATAAAAATAGAACAAAATATTTGAAATAAATTAAGGATGACTCAAACAAGGAAAACTATATCAACAGTCCTTTGGGAGAATTCTTTGAAACTACTACACTGATGGTATATTACTCCAGTGCATCTTGCCAGAATGGCAGCCCATTCCTGAGCCTTTCGGCGGCTGGGGACAGCATAGCCAAGAAGCTGCCGTGGTGCCTCCAAAGAGGTTCCTTAGCCACCAAAAAGCCTTAAAAAGTCTTTTTAAATTTAAAAAGTAAAAAATGAGGTATTTTTCCCCATTGAGAACAGCGAGGCTGCTCCAGGAAAAACATGGCACAGAAACACTGTTGCTGGAAGGGGTGCTCCTGGCCTGGAGGGGCTTTGGAAGCTGACTAATGTCAGCTCTGCCCCCAGGAACACCCCAGGATTTATGTTCTGGAGAGACTGCGCCGCTGGTGGAGTGGTGTGCCACTGGAACTGCCCCTGCTGCCAGTGCAAGTGCCCCTTATCATGGAATAAGAGGCATTTATGCTGGTAGCAGGGTCACGCTGCCTCCTGAGCAGTTTTGGCCCTCCACCTCAGGAATGTTCTCTTAGTAATACAAATGATACAAAATGCAACCAGCAAGCTGGATATATCCACATGTGCTGGTCATGCCCTGTAGTGTTACAGTTTTGCAAAAAATATTTATAGAAATGACAAATATTACATAGCAGAATTGGCTCTGGTAACAATATGAGGGGAACAAAATGGAAAAGCAGAATCCTGCAGATTAATAGTGTTCATGTTGCCAGTGCACCGGATAATAGCAAAACGTTGGAAAACCACAGAACTTTTAACATTACATTCTTGGTATTCCGAACTGTGGCAAATAGCTATGGTAGAAAAATTGACACATCTTTTTTTTAAGCTAAAAATTGACATGTCAAAGGTAAAGCTAAAATAATAGATTTCTATGACACATGGCATTATTTTATTTCATACACAAATCAGAAAGGTATTCAATATCTATTTAAGCCTTTCTTCAGAATATGGAAAAGGAATTAAGACCAAAATATATAATGAATTATTTGTAAAAAAGAAATCCCCAATGCCATTAATGAATTCCTCTCTTATCTGTAAATATAAGGTAAATTGGAAAAAAAATGTGTTAAATACTCTGTCAATAATCTGATGCAACTTGATGTATTTTTTTGTTATTGTTGTTTCTTTGGGTGGTGGTTTTCAGTTTGAAAAATTAATTAAAATGTTTTTTTTTAATTATATGTCCATTTCAAACGGCATCCTGTTAAGCAGAGCTTCTGTCTGAAATGTTGAAGAGTTACTATTTATGCAAAACTTCACTCCCTGATATTTTGTGGTTGGCTCCACCTCCTGTGGCAGTAGGGTTGCCAAGTCTCTCTTTTCCACTGGTGGGAGGTTTTTGGGGTGGAGCCTGAGGAGGGCGGGGTTTGGGGAGGAGAGGGACTTCAATGCCATAGAGTCCAATTGCCAAAGCAGCCATTTTCTCCAGATGAACTGATCTCAATTGGCTGGAGATCAGTTGTAATAGCAGGAGATCTTCAGCTAGTACCTGGAGGTTGGCAACCCTATGTGGCAGACACTTTGAAGTTGTGCCTGCCACCCTCTGTCAGCATTCTGAAGGTACCTACAGGCTCAAAAAGGTCGGGGACCCCTGCATTAAGTGGTAAATGAAACTAACCTCTTTATAACAGAGCAAGTGAATTACTGGGGTGGAGCAAAAGCAACCATGGAATATTTATTTATTACAGTGCTTTTAACCCACTGTTCTCTGCTTAATGTGGACTCAAAGTGGTTTATAATATCCAAAAAATCCCATACAAACACAAACACAAACAGAACCGTCAATTCCACACATTACAATTAAATACAAGTTACATGCAAGAAATCTACCTGCCATCAACAGACTATCAACAGGGTAGAGCTGAACAGGTAGTAACAGTTCTGCCTGCAACAGCAACAGTCTCTTCACAGGCAGTCGCTTCTTTGTTTCCCCCCACCCCAAAAAAATATTTTGCAAAACTCATCCCAGCATTTCAGCACATACTTAAGAAGCTAGCAAACTTCCACATACTGCTTGTGCGATAAGCCAGTCCTATGTATTCACCCATTATTATAGAAAATACTCCAGAGAAATCATCTGATGTTTATTTGGGTGATGTAGAAACCTACAAATAAGCCCAGATGTTTTAGCAATACATATTCGGCAAAAACTTCTGAAAAGTGAAACATACACACACACACATGGAGAAAGTAGAAAATAAAGATGTCTTTCGTATTCTTGAAGAAGGGGTATACATTTAAAGTTGACAGAAGAGGTGGTAAAGTGCCTAGCAAAATCCTGTATCTCCATTTGCTGTAAGCAAAGATACAGATTCCTGCAGCAACAGATCCATCAAAATAACTGGAAAACACAATCTGAAAGCAAAGGGGGGAAAATTTGAACGCTGAAATAACATCATACATCTATTACCATCAATCCCGCCAAGAGGAGTCATCCACTTAAATAATTGCAAACTTCAGCCTATAACTCCTTTCTGTCCTAGTGACAGGTGCTAAGCATCTTTCTGAGCAGAACACCCAAGAACAACAGCAAGCTTTCTGACAAGGTGATTTAAAGTAGGCAGCATTTCTTTGGGGATATGAACGATAGCAGAGGAACACTAGTATTTATCCAAGTAACCCAGGCTTCATCTGAGCAATACCACAGTCTCAGACTCCTTTTGCAACTGTGTGGTAACACTATGACTGGGACCCTTGCACTAGGCTCCAAGGGGGTACAAATAGACCTCAAATATCATGGAACGGATATCATAGAAGGTGGATGAGAAGAGACATGATAGAGCTCTATAAAATAATGCATGGTTTGGAGAGAGTGGACAGGGAGAAGCTTTTCTCCCTCTCCCATAATACTAGAACACGGGGTCATCTGCTAAAGCTGGAGGATGAGAGATTCAAAACAGATAAAAAGAAGTATTTTTTCACACAACGCATAGTTAAATTGTGGAACTCCCTGCCCCAGGATGTGGTGATGGCTGCCAGCTTGGAGGGCTTTAAGAGGGGAGTGGACATATTCATGGAGGAGAGGGGTATTCATGGCTATTAGTTAGAATGGATACTAGTCATGCTGCATACCTATTCTCTCTAGTTTCAGAGGAGCATGCCTATTATTTTGGGTGCGGTGGAACACAGGCAGGATGGTGCTGCTGCACTCGTCTTGTTAGTGGCTTCCTAGAGGCACCTGGTTGGCCGCTGTGTGAACAGACTGCTGGACTTGATGGGCCTTGGTCTGATCCAGCAGGGCCTTTCTTATGTTCTTAACATATTGTTGCAGGCCTGAGAGGTAGGGTGCCTGTACCTGTGGTTTCTCTATGAATCTCATGAGTAAAGCATAGAAGTAAAAGTTTACAAAAAGGTTTATAGAGCCTTATTTCTCTGAACAGAATTGTTGATGTAGTAAATAAAATCGAGTAAAGGTCATGAGTTGCTGGGTAAGACTATTCTTAATCTGAGATAAATAAACTGCAAGACTACAAGGTTATGATATGCAATGTTGCCTGCTTGATGGTTGTGTCTGGAAAAATATCAGCATCACTTATCCGAGGTGCTTGGCCTCTTCTTGACATTAACAAGAAGGTCATTTCTGCCTGGGAGTTTAGCCCCTCTGATAGCTGCCGTGTGAGGAGGGAATAATGCTAACCTAATGATTCAGACCTAGTCATCAAACAGTATAACAGATGGTGACCTTGCACTTGTGAACTTTGTGACTCAATACCAAGAACATGGTAATGTTTTCTTCACAGACCAAGTGACAATGGCATACCACCACCATGTGTGACCATGCCAAGTGCAAGGATACAGGTATTAGTGTAGCCACCCCGGGCAGAAGCTTCTAGTCTCTCAGCTTAGATGACCGCTGGTCTGAGAGAATAAAAGCCAGAACCAAACTGCCAGAAGGCAGGGAGTTGACGGAAGATGGCTTAGGCTGTCTGACCTCACTCTCTCCACATCTCCAAAGATGTAAAACTTGGAAAAAAATGTTGGTAGAGGACAATGCTGGTTGTCTGGCTATCAGTATTCTCTGTCTCTTGCGTGAGACTAAGAGAGAGTAACTGGAGGACAGCTTAAGCTGTCTGGCCTTGCTCTCTCCATCTTGAGAGATGTAAAACCTAAGAAGATGTATTCTATCCTCTACACACAGCATTGGGTAAAGCTAACACATACTGAAACATATAAATATCCTGAACATAAATTCAGTTCCCATGAAGTTAAGATGATTTACAAATGACATGGCAAAATAAAAGCATGTCTTTTGACCTGAAATATTGCTCTGATACCTGAAATGATTTTAAGATGTTTTTTACTAATCATATCTTCCCTCCCATTATATTAATCATATTTTGATAGGGATTCTGTAATGATTATACACTAACCATGTTTTTACAAGATTCTGTAACTGTAGTATTCTAAATGAATCTAGAGATAGAAGTTGAAAGGTTTAAACTCTCATAGAGAGAAATATTATGAAACATAGAAAGTGCTTATAAAGATTGTTTGAAACTGCTTGCGTATATCATAATGTATTTTATGACATGCTTTGAGTGTGTAAGTATTCACATGCATATATATATATTATGTGAAATAAATGTTATTTAAAGGAAGTTCATTGTTTTTAAATTTTCTGGCACACTTCAATAGAAAGCCTACAGTAGTAGGAATTATCATTGACTCCTGTCTGTGAGGTCTCGCTGAATAAGATAACTTCACTTCTCAGTAAATGATACATTCTAAGAGTGTAGACCCCTTAACGACACGAGCCGTGACAATATTATTAAAATAATGGTAAGTGGCTTTCTTTGTTTCTTTTCAGGATTGCTGCTGTCAAGCAGGCTCGAGGTCCAGAGAAGCCCAGGCTACTTCCAGATTTTCAGGCCCCTATTTTATTTATTTACTATTTTGTCTACAAAAAATATATCCCATCTTTCTGCCTTCACAAGGGCCACCAAGGCAGCTAACAAATTAAAACATACATGATAAAATCACATTTCAAAACCAACTCTCAAAACAACACATACCATTAAGCCATTAAAAACAGAGCTAAAGAAATAGAAGAAGAAGAAGAGTTGGTTTTTATATGCCGACTTTCTCTACCACTTAAGGAAAAATCAAACTGGCTTACAATCACCTTCCCCACAACAGACACCCTGTGAGGTAGGCAGCAATGAGAGAATGTGACTGGCCCAAGGTCACCCAGCTAGCTTCATGTGGAGGAGTGGGGAAACAAATCCAGTTCACTAGGGTAGCCTCCGCCACTCACGTGGAGGAGTGTAGAATCAAACCCAGTTCTCCAGTCCATGTCTCCAAACCACTGCTCTTAACCACTACACTATGCCAGAGGGGAGTTGGAGGATCCATTGCGCCAAGCCCCCCCCCCCCCGAGAGAAGGCAGTTGGAGAGAGAAAAACACAAAGTCCACCCAGAGAGGGGAGGTGAAGCGAGAGAAGTGCTAAGTCCCCGCAGCGTAGAGGAGTTGGAGAGAGAGAAGCACAAAGTCCCCGCAGAGAGGGGAGTTGGAGCGAGAAAAACACAAAGTCCCAAACCTCGGGCACAGACCAGCAGCATGCCGTCCCATGCGAGGCTTACCTGTAAAGTGAGCACCGGCTTCGAAGTGCCGCTTATGAGGGAAATTTCTGCCTCCTAGGCCCCTCCCCCGGGGGAGGGTGCTGACACTTTCTGAGCTGGCCCCATTGGTCGGCTTCCTAGTCAGATTCCAGAAACACCAGGCTGAGATGGACGGTGCTTAGCTGCCGTGGAGAGACGATGATCCAGAGCAGTTGCATGGTGGTCAATGGTAACTATTTGGCGGCAAAAGTGGGCGTTCCTGGCCTGAAAGGGCTTTAGGAGGCCTCCTAGCTGGCAGAACGCCCCCGGGAATGCACCCGCAGCTGCCGGCAGCTGCTTCTGTGCCTCTCAGGTGCTGGTGAGGCCCTTGCACTGGCACATCCGCGACTTCCCCCTCCGCCGCCTGCCGCCACCTGGATCACTCGAATTACGCTGGTGCCCAGGCCATTTGCACCAGCATGAGTGCCTTTTGCACTGGTGCAAGGCCCTGTGGGCCTCGTAATCACTTTCACCCCCAAAGCTCAGGAATGCGCTGTTAGTCTGGATTTTTTGCCTTTCACTGTAGGCGTTCCACTATTTGGTGCAAATATCGGTGCCGGATATTATTTTGACTGGTAGAGTGTGTTCCCCTCGATATACTGTATTCACTGTATTTCATTTCTCGGTGCTTAGTTCCAACTTACTTAGGAGTTCTATCGCTTTGTCCCAAATATGTGTCACAGTGGCCTCACTTCATTTTTACATCCATTGCTGTATAGCCAGGTGTTGAATGCTAAGACAGCAGTTCCTGATAGTGATTGGTGGTTAAGGAAAGATGACTTACCTGTGTGTGTCTATTTTGGTGTGAAATGAAGGTTCTGGAATCATGAATATAAATGTGTCCATACACAGTAACAGCACAGAGTAATGAAAAGCCAGATATCACCTCTTTCAGAAAGTAAGTGAGGGCAACAGGCCACATAAAGTCCTATTGCTGTTCATCATAGGCACTGGTCTTGAAAACTAAAGAAGTAAAAACATGGGGAATATGAAAAAAATAACCATATCCTGCATGTTTCTTCCACAACATAATCTGTGTCAGAGCAACATCCATTTGAAGAGTTTTGAGGGAAGTTGAGAATTTCAAATACAACAGAATTGCCTATCAAAATTTACTCTGTTCATATTCTTAGTTTACAACAAACCTGAAAGTTACAGCATCACTTTGTGCACACAGATTATCCTTCCTGACACCAGCCTGATGAAGCTCCTGCCAGTAAGGAGGGGGGACCTGACAACCTTATTGGGCTCTCTTATGTTATCCTGTAGAAGCCCTAATTTGAAATTCAATATTAAAGCTATATAGCAGCCTGAATACCTTGATCTTGTCAGCACTTGGAAGATAAGCAGGGTTGGTCACAGTCAGAACTTGGAAGGGAAACCACCAAAGAAGACTGAGGTTGCTTTGCAGGAAGGCAATGGCCTCTTGCTTGTCTCTTGCCTGGAATGCCCCATGGATGGAGTTGCCATGAGTCAGTTGCAACTTGACAGCACACAATCTGCAGGGGGGATAGGAATAGCTGGACATGTATTGTAGTCCTTCTGAGGCTGAACATGCTGAGATGATCTCACGAATGTATCTTTCTCTAATACACTTGCCCATAATAGAGAACATGTTCTGAAATCAAACAAGGAATAAGATTTTTTTTAAAAAATATCTGCTCATTTGTATAAGTTTCTACAGTCTGAAAAATGTGTGCAAACACATCCGTTCTGGCAGGTTGTTATCAACACTTCACAGAACTTAAAATCAATCTAAAAGTTAACCTTTTGAAACAGCAGAAAATATACATTTATTTTTTTTTAAATGTTCTTTTCAGTTACTTTCTAAAGGAGATAAAGCTGAGGGGGAGAGTATCTTTAAAATCTGATGGTCCCCTACGATTCATATCTAAAATTACATTTTCCTTTGGATAGATCTTTTATCAAAACAAACAAAACTTTGCACTGTCATATTTGAAAGCCATTCACACACTCCACACACCTCACTGCAAGGGTTATCTCCTTTCAACTACTCCAGCATCACCGCCGAGTTTTCCCCATGAGGGCTATTCAAAGGTGGATCTTTGGTATTGATAGTGAAGGAAGCCTTCAAATCTACTTTTTGTCAAAGTACTTAATTTTCTGATTCCCCCTTTTTTCTGTCAGTGCATGGGGGCCTCTGATTTCTAGCTCTTGCGCAGATAACCCCCCAAAGTGAGCTTTAACATGTGCTTTGAGCATTAATGTGCGTGCACTTAGGCAATTAGGAACTTCACTGCCTCTCCTGTGAACATTCTAATTGAGTTCTTTATTCAGGGCCAGATTGTGCTACTTGACATAAGCAAGTCGGGAAGGATAACAAGTCCTCTTTTCTCATGTACAGTTTGAGGTATATTGAGGACAGTCAACCCCTTCATGTACTAGGAGCAAAGAACTTTACTATTAATCTGCCACTGGTTGGCAGTACTTCTTTGATTTCATGCTGTTTAATTAGGTGCAAGGGATATTTCAGGCAAACCGAATTTTCGTGAAAGAGATCTGTCAGCACTCAGATGAAAGGCTAGTGTTAACTGGTGGATGAGTGCACCCTATTCTTCAGCCTCAGCCCATTAAACTATTTCCCACTTTAGGTTTCTCTTATTGCCTGTCATATCAGTTTGTAACATGAAAGGTATGGTATTGCCTCTGTTCTTTCATGCCAAAACGAGGAGGCTGGAAAATTTGGGGGGCCATTCCTTAATAATTTCAGACTATAGCAAATGTTAAAAAACCCAAGGGTATGCAACTGTGTTGGTGATGAGGGAAATTACCCCCTTACTGCCAGTGTGGTATAGTGGTTAAGAGCAGTGGTTTGGAGAGGTGGAGTCTGATCTGGAGGAACGGGTTTGATTCCCCATTCTTACACATGAGTGGAATTTGTTTCCGCACTCCTACACATGAACCCGGCTGGGTGACCTCAGGCTAGTCACACTCTCTAAGCCCCACCTACCTCACAGGGTGTCTGTTGTGGGGAGGGGAAGGGAAGATGATTGTAAGCCGGTTTGATTCTCCCTTAAGTGGTAGAGAAAGTTAGCATATGAAAACCAACTCCTCCTCCTCCTCCTTCTTCTTCTTGACGACCTCTTCTGATGTGATACTTTTAGCCGTGGGGGAGTTGTCAAGGAACATGCTTGATGTTTTACTTTGTGTTGGAACTTGATCCCATGCTGACCAGCTGTGCGCCTGCGCAGTAACCCCTTCTGCAGGCTGTCATAAATAACTGGTTTCATAAACTGCAGGTAGTACAAGGTCATTTGCAAGTCATGACTTGGTAAATAAGCAACATCTGTAACTTAATGTTTCAGTTTGAGATAGCTTCTGCAGTTGCAAAGTCAACATACTGAATCTTCTTGATCACTGGTGAAGGCATGTCTTCCCCAGGGTTGTGGCCAAGTCATTAAAATAACCTAGTTTTCTAGCACGCATCATTCACAGCTCACCTCTTCTTCACACCTTCATGATCAGTATGTGTAATTTAAATGACAGATTAATTTCAATTAGGGAGAAGGATATAGAAGGGTAAAAGATGAAATCATAAAGCATAATATCATTAAAATTAACAACTATTAAAATTTGTGTAGTTATCCAGAGAGGAATTTCTTTCCCCCAAATTCACTGTTTTAGATATAAGCTATTGATTCCTCTGCTTTTTTTCTTTTAAAAGAGGAATTTCTCTTTCATTTCTCTTTGATTTTTCTTCATAGAGAAATTAATGCTCTCTTTTACAGCTTCAGCCTTTGCGTTTGTTTTACATCACACACCAAAGGATTGTGCTTTAGCAGTAGGATAGGAAGGTCAGGGAAGACATTAACTGTATCTGAGCATCTACAGAATGAAATTCTACAGTTTTGCAGAACCTCTCTTCCTCCTCTTTCTTTCTTTGAATTTCTGTTTGATCAGAATGTAATTGGTTAGAAATTGACTCCAAATTCCTCAAAAGCGAGTGAGAAAAAGATAGTTGAATTCCAGGGGGAAATTGGGTAAAGAGGGATGAAGAGAATTTCTCTTAGTAATGTTAAAAAGAAACAGCCAATAAAACATAGCAGCATGAAAGCACATATTTTTTTTAATAGTAATGGTAAAGAAATTAGTAAAATGGTAAAAAAAATAGTAAAAAAATTTTTTAATAGCAATTTGCAATTTAATATTCATGATTTGTGAATTGATATGTGAAGGTACAGATGCTCTCTCTTCATGAATTTAGACTTATGAAGCTCAGAGTCAGTTGGTGATACATCATAAGAACTAGTTCACATATGCATGTACATCACACATATTTTCTATATAAACTTGACGACTTTTTTTAACACTTGGTGACTGGATGCTGAATGTATACATTGACACACTGGGGAAAACTCTGCTTTGTGGTGTTCACTGTGGTGCCATTTAACTCATCATATAATGAGCATACCTGTTGATTAACTCTTTGTGACTTTGGCCATTTATATGTGGTGTAAAGAAAAGCAACCTTGCTCTTCTTCTGATCACCAAACTTTGGTTCATTCTGTGGCCTTCTATGTCTTCAATGTCTTGATATCAAACTGGGAGCTGATGACCAGATCTCTCACAAACCATTCCCGTGAGAAACCATTCCCATTTCCCATGAGAAGCCACTTCACTTCGGGGGGGGGGAAGGTGTGGAGACCGGAGGCATTGCCACCTCCACTTCAAAGCATCTCCATTTCAAAGCCTTCCTATTGTAAATCAGATATCTGTTCTTTTGGTGACAATCCTGTTAAAAGCCTGACATCTCAAAAGCTTGAAGGAGCCCAGATGTTTTGTATTGCTGCAGAGATGCAAATACATCTGTAACTTCAAAAGGCCTGGAGGTGTCATGGCAAATATCTTACAAGTTTATTGCGTCCCCAACATCTCATTGGGCGGAATGGCCATCACCCAATGAGATGGGAGAGATAAATATGAACTCTGTTCTAATCAAAATCATGACGCTTGGGAGGGAGACATGCTGGTCATGTCTCCAAGCGATCATCTTTTGGCAACCAGGAAGGACTGACGCTCTGCGTGTTAGGACCAAAACCTGGTTCTGGGTAACTACAAATCAACTAAAACCTTGCATTTGTTACTCTCTTGGAAACTTTGCCTATTTTGTCTGAAACTTAAAGAATTACTGTGAAGTTAGAGATTGCTAAGATTTCTTGTTTTTATGCTATCTGCCTCACAAATAATTTCCTTTCTGTAACGAGCACATTTTAGTAAATAAACTTGTAGACTTTATATTGAAGTCTGAGAAACCTTTTTTGGGTCTCAGGGCTAAATCCAAGTGCCTGAGTGTGTGTGTGTGTGAGAAACCACCTACCCTAGTGTTTTGTGGCAATAAGCCTCCCCTGGCAGAAGCTCTACTCTGCAGGGATGGTTTTTGCTTGTTTTGACTTTTGGGAAACTGCCTGGGGAAGAGTAGCTCTCAGCTCATCCCTGGGAAAGCCAGCCTTTTGGAATTGAGAGCCGGTGGTAGAATCTACCTACATTGTGCTTTAGGGGGAATCCTGAAGCCCAGTGGGAAGTTTGGGTTTCCTTAGGGAAACATTTGGTGACTTTGAACTACAGAGGAGTCGGCCTGCTGGAGAGCAGACCGAGTCTCCTCGACAAGGTAGCAGAGTCTACCCGCATTGTGCTTTAGGGAGAGTCCTGAAGCCCAGTGGGGAGTTTGGCAACTTTTGACCCAAGGAGGAACCGGTTTGCTGGAGGGCAGGCCGGACCTCCTTGACATGGTGGCAGCGGTGGGATCTGAATTGGGACCCTGAAAGGTTTCCTTAAATCAATTTTGTGCTGAAGTTGCAGCGTGAGGCACCTAGCAAGTTTTGTTATTTTTGGAAGTTTGAGTTAGGACAGCAAAGGCAATAGGCAGGCTGTCATTTGAGAGCCAGGAGGAAAGCAACCTCGAGATGGTTGACCAGGCTGGCCTTTTGGAAGAAACGGTGGCCGAACCCACCATTTGGACTTACCCGAAGGAAGAGTGGGCAAGCCGCTGGAAGGAGAGGCGACTGCGTTTGAATGCCGATAACAACATTGGTGAGCAAACTCTGCCCAGCACCTTTGCCCTCTTCTCTGATACCTTGAGGGCCGGGAGCCCTGACCCTCTGGCCAGCGAGCGGCGCCCAGAGATGCTGATGGAGGAACCCCGGCGCCGACAGAGGAAAGACGAAGAGCTATGGCTGGAAATGCGATCAAACTGGGAACGCGAATGGGAGCAGCCTCGGAAACAGAAGGTGACCCATTACAGCCCAGATGTCTACTCTGGTGAGATTGGGAAGGGGAGAGAAGGGAGAGACCGAGCCCATTCCCCAATAGCCCAGCCCAGGGATGTAGAAGAGAGGGGGCGGCCCCGCCAGAGAGACTATGTTTGGAGGGAAAAGGAGAGGGAGTATTCCCCTCACCTCGACCGAGAGCGATCTTACCCTCTGGAATACAGAAGGGCGGGGGGGAGCCCCAGCAGTAGAACGCCTTCCCCAGAGCGGGAGGGAAGACTCTGAGCCCCCGAGGCGCCCACAGCGAGGGAGGAGGGGAAGGAGAGACTACTACACTTCGGATGAAGACGAGAATTTTTCTCCTTACCGGGCCCGATCCCAAAGGGACTCTCTTGCAACTTGGAGAGCCAACAAATCTTTGCTACCGCCATACAAAGAGGGAAACGACCTCCTCGCATATTTCTCCCTTTTTGAAGATTTTTGCCTGGATTTTTGTATACCTATGAGATACTGGATGAGGGTTTTGAGGGGTCAAGTCTCTGGGAGTCTCCTCGACCTCATGGGTAATTTGCCCCCCCATGAAATGCAGGACTATACCCGTTTCAAGAGACTTGCACAGCAACATTTTGCCCTGTCTGCCGAGGCCTACCGCCAAGCTTTCAGGAAAGTAGACCAGTCCACAACAGACACTTTCCCAGCAATGGCCTCGCGGTTATCCCGTAACTTTCAACACTGGATAAGTGCTGAAAATGTGAAAACATTCCAGGGACTTACGGAGTTAATTCTTCTGGAGCAATTTTTTCGTTTGCTGCCAAGAGAGTTAACAGCCTTGGTGAAGGATAGGAATCCTGTGACATTAACAGAGGCTGCCGATCTGGCCAATCAGATGTGGATGCACCGACAAAAGGAGTTTGGACAACTTAGAGTTCCCACCCACAGCCCCGCGCACGAGCCGAGTAAGATGGGAAAGGGAGACAGGAAAGCAGAAGCAACCTCCCCTGAGACAGCAATTAACCCTCGCGTCTCTGTGGAATCCGGCCTGTGCTTCGTTTGTAAACAGAGGGGGCACAAGAAACTTGAGTGCCCTGTCATGCAGGAATGGGAGGGGAGGAAATCTACACCCCCCACTCCTGCTCCGAGGATGCATCTGATTGAACCCAGTCAACAACCTGCGATGGGAGATTGGGAAGCTGAGATCGCTACAGAGAGCAGGGCGACGGCTTCAAGCGACCCAGCGAGACAGCAGCCTGCCGGGAAACAGCTGCCAGAAACTGCGCCTGCTGGGACGTCTAGAGGTTTAGACACTGTGCGGATGGCGTTTATTGATTTTGGTTGTGAGTTGAAGGGGAATGATATGACAGTTGGGAGGGCATGTAACTCTGTGGGAAAGGGAGAACCAACGGAGGTGGGGGGGAGAAATTCCTCTCCGGTGCTGACAGCCAGCTCTTCTCCTACAGCAGAGACTGGTGTGAATTCTTCCCTTGCAAATGTTGATGTTGTGGTTGAAAGAAAAGGAGCGGGGGATCCTTCTTTCCCAGTCTTGACAGTGAAACCGGCCTTGCGGCCAATGGGCCCTGTACATTCTTCCCTTACAGATGCAAATGATACACTTAAGGGGCATGAAATGCTGGAAAATTCTTTACAGCTAAAAAACCCTGTACATCCCCTGGAACGATGCTATGGGCAAATCCCTAGGATGCTAGAAATATCCTCTGCTTACCAACCGCCTGGAGAGTCAGAGGAAATGGGGCTAGATCCGGAGGTGAAAGGCATATTAGCTGCTAGGCTGAATGTGATGGTGGAACAATTTGGGGCAGTAAATCCCGATCGGTTTGGGAGAACTGCAAGGATTAATCATGTAACTATTGCTGGGGAGGCCTTGCCTGTAAACACACAACCCTGCGAAGTGCCAACCCAACAGGGGTCAATGAAGGCTGAGGGAGGGGAAAGGAGGGGGGACATGGGACCCCATAAGCCTGCCAATTCCCCCTCGCATTCTTGTGCGGCTTTGACTCCTAATGATGAGGGTTTGACTCAACCCTGCATGAATTCTGGGCAACCTGATAAGCTGATGGCTGCTGACAACTTGCCTGTGCTGTGCCATGGATTAGCTCAACTGACAGATGGAGTAGCTGAAGGACCAAAGCAGTATTTTAATAAAGTTTCTGACACTCTTCCTGGTCTTGTTACCTTGAGGTCGTGTTTTGTGAGAGCTCTGAGTTATTTTGTAAGCTAAGAGGTTTTAATCTTGTTTTCCCTTTTGTACTGTGTTATGATATTTTGAGTATACAGTCATGATTCTACTGCTTAACCTTGTTTTGCTTTCTGTATGTGATTTGGCTGTATCAGTATGATGCCATGAGTGTACTTGTTGCTCTAAGGCCTATATACCTCATATGTGTTTTAGATAATAGCTTAGGTTCCTATTTAGATGTTAGGTGATTTTGCTTGACTGTTGTAGATTAGGACTTCCTTAAGATGAAACTCAGCTTGCATCTGTAGTTTCATCTCCCTGAAAGGGGAAGATGTAAAGAAAAGCAACCTTGTTCTTCTTCTGATCACCAAACTTTGGTTCATTCTGTGGCCTTCTATGTCTTCAATGTCTTGATATCAAACTGGGAGCTGATTGACCAGATCTCTCACAAACCATTCCCGTGAGAAACCATTCCCATTTCCCATGAGAAGCCACTTCACTTCGGGGGGGGGGGGAAGGTGTGGAGACCAGAGGCATTGCCACCTCCACTTCAAAGCATCTCCATTTCAAAGCCTTCCTATTGTAAATCAGATATCTGTTCTTTTGGTGACAATCCTGTTAAAAGCCTGACATCTCAAAAGCTTGAAGGAGCCCAGATGTTTTGTATTGCTGCAGAGATGCAAATACATCTGTAACTTCAAAAGGCCTGGAGGTGTCATGGCAAATATCTTACAAGTTTATTGCGTCCCCAACATCTCATTGGGCGGAATGGCCATCACCCAATGAGATGGGAGAGATAAATATGAACTCTGTTCTAATCAAAATCATGACGCTTGGGAGGGAGACATGCTGGTCATGTCTCCAAGCGATCATCTTTTGGCAACCAGGAAGGACTGACGCTCTGCGTGTTAGGACCAAAACCTGGTTCTGGGTAACTACAAATCAACTAAAACATTGCATTTGTTACTCTCTTGGAAACTTTGCCTATTTTGTCTGAAACTTAAAGAATTACTGTGAAGTTAGAGATTGCTAAGATTTCTTGTTTTTATGCTATCTGCCTCACAAATAATTTCCTTTCTGTAACGAGCACATTTTAGTAAATAAACTTGTAGACTTTATATTGAAGTCTGAGAAACCTTTTTTGGGTCTCAGGGCTAAATCCAAGTGCCTGAGTGTGTGTGTGTGTGAGAAACCACCTACCCTAGTGTTTTGTGGCAATAAGCCTCCCCTGGCAGAAGCTCTACTCTGCAGGGACGGTTTTTGCTTGTTTTGACTTTTGGGAAACTGCCTGGGGAAGAGTAGCTCTCAGCTCATCCCTGGGAAAGCCAGCCTTTTGGAATTGAGAGCCGGTGGTAGAATCTACCTACATTGTGCTTTAGGGGGAATCCTGAAGCCCAGTGGGAAGTTTGGGTTTCCTTAGGGAAACATTTGGTGACTTTGAACTACAGAGGAGTCGGCCTGCTGGAGAGCAGACCGAGTCTCCTCGACAAGGTAGCAGAGTCTACCCGCATTGTGCTTTAGGGAGAGTCCTGAAGCCCAGTGGGGAGTTTGGCAACTTTTGACCCAAGGAGGAACCGGTTTGCTGGAGGGCAGGCCGGACCTCCTTGACATGTGGCTGTTTTCTTGCGGTCACTCCAACAACTACTTCAGGGCTTTGCTTTGATTATGCTTGCATTTTCTGAGCGTCAGAGGTAGCCTTGCTCTCCCTGCACGTTTCCACACATTTTGCCTGCATTTTCTGGATTTGTGTTTAGCCAGCATCCAGAAAACGCAGGGAAAACATGCAAGGAGAGCTAGGTGACCTCTCATGGTCAGAAAACGCAAGCATAATCAAAGCAAAGTAGTTGGTGGGGTGACCGTGAGGAAACAGCCATGCATAAATGGCCTTTGTGAATTGATTCTGCTTGTTCTTGTTTGGAGGTTCTAGCAGGAGAGCACAGCTATCATATACCCTTGACCGAAGAACAGTACACTCCTTCTATCTGGGATGGTTGTTCTCTTCCACCGAGCGCGCGGCTTCGGGAGGGATGCACATGGAGCGGTGAGGGAGGTAGGGGACACCTGCCTAGCCAGCCAGATCAGCCGAATCAACCCTGGTGATCAATGGGGTGACAGACGTCGCAGCCAGATCACCCTCACATCCTGATTCTGCTTGAAAACACTGCAATGACGATAATATGAAAATTATTTCTGTGGTGTTAGATCTATGGTGACCATATTCATACATGCAATCTATCATTCAAGACTGGTAGCCATTAAGTGATACGTGCACAATTGTGAGGTTGTCTGTAGGCTGCAAGATCAGAAGGACATAAATGCTGAATTTCATTAAACAAAATACACTGTAAATGAAAGGATTTCAGACTAAGTATTTGCTAGAAGAACCTATTCAAACATGCACAAAAAATGTGTTTTTTAAAATGTATTCCTTTCTAGTCTACCTATCATTTTTGTTTCAATATTTCAGTCTGAAAAATAAGATTTCTTCAAGCTTTTAAAACATTGGTAAATTTTACCTCCCATATAAAGCTACAGTTTCCAAGTAGGCAACTTAAAAAGATCAGATAAACAGCTTAGACTTCACAGGCTAACAGAAGTCAATGCTTCATTATAGAGCAAGTGTATTAAAGTGCACGCAGTGGTCACACCTGAGAGAGGCAAAGACTGATGGACTGAAGGCTTTCACGCTTTGGTAGAAGGACCTGACCTAAAGTATAATTCCTTTCCAAATATACAGCCCCTCCATATCTAGGGCACAGAGAGGTTTGAGTTAGACTATTAAAAACACAGTCTGATCCTATGTGCATTTAAAAAAATCCAATCCAAATTCTGTGTAAACTTGCCCCAAATCCTACAGCACTAAAAACAATATTCTTATTTGCATATATATGCTTCACTACAATGTTGATCCTTGCTCCCTTCAACCATAAACCTACAGAATTTTTGTCAAAAAGCTACTCGAGTGTCCTCAACTTTTCATTATTAGTTTTCTCTGGATCGACAGTGGTGTGGGGCATGCGATAGAACTTCCTGCCCGCCAAGATGTGTATGTCCAACTCCAGCTCTGACAAAGGCAGGAAAAAAAATTCTCATATCCCTTCTCCCTACTAAAGCTTCTACCAATTTCATGAGTGCTTCTTGGTTGATGAACAAAGAGGCATTGAATAGGTTCATTAGGGTGACTCTATTGTTTTCTTTAATGCTTGATGGTACTGACAGGGGGGCGTCGTTTTTATATTTGGATGCGCTGTTGCAAAGCAAAAGACAAGTGCCAGACAATAAAATGAAGCTGTTGCTGCTTGTTGAAGAAAGAGGCAAAAATGGGAAACAAAAAAAGACCATAAACGTGGCACAGATTATCTTGCTGATTGCCACGCATATTGACTTGTGAAAGGCATTCATTCTTGTGTTCTAAATAGCTTTATTCAGCAGCATTATAATGAATTGTTGAATGCCATTTTCCCTTTCAGATTGGAGCTCAGCAATTATGCATTTGAGAGGGAAAGCGACGATGAAAAAATCTGTTGTCTCCTGAAATTAGGAAAACTAACAATAAATAATAAATGATAATAACTAATGATTCCATGGAAGTTCACAAACATCTTTCACTTAATAGGATTAAAAAGTAATGGTTTAGGCTCCCTGTTGCATCAGGAGTGTCCACAACAGGCTCTCGGTTCATAGAAACAACCATCCTGCTTAGGGTTGCCAACTTACCCACTGTGCAGGTGATTTCCCACCACTGCCTCTCAGCCCCCGCTTGAATACGTGGAGGAGAAATGTGGAGAGAAAGACATCATCGATGGTTCTACCACAGAGTCAGTGAAATCCTACAGCAATGTCACATCCAGGTTTTAGCCACAAGTCAGATGTCTCCCCCACACACACCCTACCCCCAACGTTATCCAGGGTTTCCAGGAATGTACCTCACAATCCTATTTCCTGTTCCCCCCTGCTTGGTTGCAGTTATGGCTTTGGCCCATCTTTTGCTAGTTTGGTTGTATATTGAACAGGAGTCAATATCCCATCAAACAGGTATACATATTGACAGCCACTGATGAACCAAGTCCAAAGGTTCCCAGTTCTAATTCTAGTAACTCCTGATTTTAACCTGGCATGGAAAGTTAGAGGAACAGAAAGTTGAAAGGGAGTAGAATATTAATCAAGTCCAATCTCCTTCTCTAGAAATATACTTCAAGAGGATGACCATGTTGGTCTGCAGTAGAACAGCTAGATTCCAATCCAGTAGCACCTTAGAGACCGCATGATTTTTGGAGGTTCTAGCTTTTGAGAATGAAAGCTCTATGACAAAGTATCTGATGAAGGGAACTGACTCATGAAAGCTCGTACCCCTGAAAATATTGTTGGTCTCTAAGATGCTACTGGACTGGAATCTACCTCTGTTCCAGAAAAAATCCTCCACAATTCACACAATCATGTTGCATCCTGAAGAATCTCTACATTTTAGAAAGAAATCAGCTGTGATCAGCCAAAGAGGAAAGAGCTCTAGATGGCTCAGTCAAATGGAAACAAAGCAGTATTAACATCATTTGAATAAATCTTATTGTAAGGGTGGGACTTGTTTCTCTGCTGGAAACTGCTTCACAGATGGTATAACAGAAGATGCATCCACAATCTTTATGAAAATTACCACCAGAATGTCAACATTTATTTAGCCCAACAGTGCAGTGCTATCTGTGGGGAAAAATATGTTAGCATTTGTGGTGCAAAAATAAAACAGGCCCTTGGTAATTTTATAACATGTTTCCAATGTGGCCTCTGATGATTCTTTTTCATGGGGAAGTCATAGCCTTGGAGCATCATATATACACATGAGATTCTGTGGGGCATTCCCATCTGCCAGCCTTGTGCTGTAAGCCAATAGCAGGAGGACTGGAGGAAGAGGAAGCATGAATCTTTCTTAAGAACTGCTGATAACTGGTTACTTGCTGGATCACACCAATGGTACGTCTAGACCAGCATCCTGTTTCAGACATTAGCAAATTAGTTGCCCTGATGGGCCAATAAACAGGGCTTACAGGATGACACATTCCCCTGATACTGCCTCATTACATTGGTATTCAAAGGTTTACTGCTTCTGGACGTGAAGGACCTCAACTTATGGTGCACATGGGTGGGTGCAGTGACTCTACAGGTCTGAAGGTCCAAGGAGTTATGATGTACTTTCAAATCAGAAGTCCCTCTTTCCAACCAACCCACAGCTTTTTTCTTCACCTGGTAATACTACTTCTTCTCCCAGCTCTGTGCCTGTCCCCTGGGGCCACCAGTGCCTGGCTCCAGCATGTGTGTGTGCGCGCACACATGTGTGCATGGCACTTCTCTTCCTTCTCTCCCTCCCCTCCCGGCCCCAGGCACTCCTTCCCCCAGCTCCATGCCTGGATTGTATGTGCATGTCTCCTAAATCCTAGTTTGTTTGGACTTGATCTATTTTATGTCTTGTGTGTCTGTCAAGGTACAGGACTTACCCCTTAGTATCCAGGCATAGGGGCTTATACTTCATGCTTTACACACTGCCTCCCACTCTAAGGTGTCCCAAGAGCAAGGATTTAACATTCATCAACATTCACTAATACTATGTATATGTTACCAACAGACTTTATTGCTGGCATTACATAAATCATCATAATGCTAATACCTAATTGTCACAAGAAAATTTTAGGCACATTGATTTGCCTTCATTCTTCTTTTCAAATGATGTGAACAATATTGCCAGAAAAAAACACATCTTGCAAAAATTCAATTTTGTTTTTAAAGAAGGAAGAGGAGGCGAAGGAGGCGGAGGAGGAGAACAAGAAGAGGTGGCCTTTAATAATAAGAGAATCATTTATTCAAATAAGAAACAACATTTTCCCCCAGGATGAACTTCTGAGATACAGTAAAGGCACATGTGAAAAGCAACAGTCTTTCCCAGAGATATGAAACATGCTCTTTACCAAAGAAAGAAACTTGGGTAGCTTCAAAAGAACAGATATTGGGATAAAATATCTACCAAACCTACATTAAATGGAAGCACAACAAATAAGTGCCCTCCTTTGTGAGTTGGAGGGAAGTTGGAAACAATTTTCAGGAGAATAAGTGTGCAGTAAGAATAAACGTGTTCGAGAATGGAACAGAAATGGAGGTATGGGATTGGCCTGTGATGGCAAGATTTTGGCCTGAAGCTTGCATTCATATTAACCTTATCCCTACAAACAACACACAGGAAGACTTTTCTTACAGGGTATGTTCCATCAAAGTAGGATATTAGTCAAAACCATATTAAGTCAATACACAGGCACACCTTGATGGCAAAAAGACAGTGCCTTCTCGGTACATCCTGTTCCTTGAGATCTTCATTCTTGCCTCTGCTACTATCTCCACCAACCCTGCCTTCACCCCTACCCTTACCTGTAAGGTAGATACATAATTCTTGCAGCCTCCTTGCTCCCCCAGCATCCCAAACTCTCACAAGTTTCCTTCCTTTTGTGAGACTTTGGCCATCACTTAGGTTGCTGTGACAACTGTGGCAGCTTACCATGGTTGCTGAGGAAACCCAATGACTGGGCAAAATCCCAGGAGAAAAATAATCTTGTGGACATGCATGAATTTTCACATGAGTTTTAAAGAGGGCAAGGAGAAAGGGGAGAAAGGGCAAGGAGAATAAGCTAGTCAGCTCATGGGTCTAGAGGTCAATTACCATTAATGTAATCCACTTTCGTCACTGTTAATTTTTACAAGTTTTGCCCTCCCACTGCAACCCACTGCAGTCTTCAAAATGCTGTCCATGGGGCCCCCTCAGGAAGGTCCTGAGGGCAAATTGAAGGTCTATAAAAATCTACCCTTCAGGTGGCACAAAATGACCTGTCATAATTAATATATAGCTAGGCCCTGACCTGAATGACCCAGACTTGCCTGGTCTCTTCAGATCTCAGAAGCTAAGCAGGTTCAACCCTGGTAAGTATTTGGATGGGAGACCACCTAGGAATTCCTGGGTCGCTATGCAGAGGAAGGCAATGGCAAACAACCTCCAAAGTTTCTTGCTTTGAAAACCCCACCAGGGTTGCCATAAGTCAAATGTGATCTAATGGCAACAACAACAACGATAAAGGGTATGTTAAAATGGGTGAGGCATGGGGACTATCAGATGGACTACTTTCCAAATTACAGTCTACTGAAAGCTGATTCATTGTGTCTTTTATTCCCATTCCTGAATCAAAATAAAGTATTTCCTTGTAAAGTTCTATTTTTTTAATCATTTTGCGTATGATCATTGCCATTCATTCTTTACCCAGACAGCCTCCCACGCAGAGGTCAGGTCTCAAATAGGCTACCCATAAGCTTTATGAGTGATGAGATTTCCCCTGACATCTTTCCAATCTGCTTCAAGCACGATGCAGTATTCCAAAGCCAGGCATAAAATCAAGTATGGTTTTGCCAAATTTAAATGGAAACGGAGGCGTTGATGGTCTGTGGGAAAGAATGGGGAGGCAAATGAAGCAAAACTATATTAAAGTACCAGTTAAATTTCAGCGTGGAAGATGTATGAGGGAAGCATCAGGCATTTACCATCCCAAATGTTACATGTGCTAACCTTCCTTTCTTGAGACTCTCTTTTCTCCCCTACTCAGCATCCATCCTCTCCAGCTTTTGCCCAGGTGATATCCCTACTCCCAACTTTCCCATGCATGTTGCACTAATCGCACTCCCTTTCATCCATGGCTGACCCTTCCGACCCAGGATCTATCTCTGGGAGGCGGAAGGGAAGTAAGGAATCTTTGCTACCCTTTCCCTCTCCTAAGATTATGGACTGCCTCTCCTGGAATACCCCCCCCCCAAAGAGTGCTACGATCGGGTGATAACAACTTACTCGTGGTCCCCAGTGCTAAGAGTGTGCGGCTGTCTGAAAAGGCCCTGGCTCTGTCTGGGTAGAATGCTCTGTCTGGTTACATCAGGGCCCTGCGGGACCTTAAGGAGTTCGGCAGGGCCTATAAGACAGAGCTATTCCACCAGGCCTATAATTGAGGGCAGCCACAGATACTATACTATACTTGCTGGCCTCCCTATTCACCCTCATCATATTATATGCTGAAATCCATCTGAGGGGAGGCCTGCCTGGTTGCCCAGTCAAATCAGTAGATAGTGAATCACCATCTTGTTGTTTTAAATGGAAAGTTATTGTTTTTATTGTTGTTTAGTGTATTTTAAATGATGTGACCCAACCTGAGCCTGGCCTTGGCCGGGGAGGGCAAGAAATCGAATAAGTAAATAAATAAATAAATAGGTCCCCCTTTTCTCCAAACCATTTGCCTTATTTTCATTTCTTTCACATGTTTCGAGAGTTCCAAAGAGACAAAAAACATTGGAAAGTGGGCATTCTATTTTGAGTTATGCTGAGGTCATACTCAAGGATACGTTCGATGAAGGTTGATGAGATGTTAGTTTATTGCCTAAGAACTAAAGGTTAACCCTCAGTATGGCAGAATCTGAATTGTATTGTTAATCAATAACTTTGGAAATTAGCTTGGGCGAGCATTTGGCTATTCACTTTCCTCTAAAACCAGTTCTGCTTAATGACATCCATGCCATTATCATTGGCAGTATTGGAGGTCAGATTTATAGATGCCAAGTATCATCATCTGAAATGAAACAACCTGTCTCTTTTGAGTACAATACATGTTATCCAGCCCTTTTGCTAAGGGGATGATGATGAAGAAGAAGAGTTGGTTTTTATACCCCAATTTACCTTTAAGGAGTCTCAAAGCAGCTTACAATTGCCTTCCCCTTCCCTCCCAACGACAGGCACCTTGTGAGGTAGGTGGGGCTGAGAGAATTCTAAGAGAACTGTGACTAGCCCAAGATCACCCAGCAGGCTTCATGTGGAGGAGCAGGGAAACAAACCCAGTTCTCCAGACTAAAGTCCACCACTCTTAACCACTATATCATGCTGGCTAACCATTCAGTGGCTTACCATTAAGATGACATGTATTATTCTCCCTTCCTGGTATTATCTACACAACAAACTTGGGTAGGTTTGGTTAAAAGTGTGTGAGTGGTTCAGCACATTGGCTAGCAAAAATGATGGCATAGTGGACCTGGATATGCTAGATCCTAGTCTAACACTCTAACCACTATACAAACACAAAATCTTTCAGTATCACAAAGTATGCCAGTGCACTTTTATTTGACAGCAATGGTAAAGACATTCCACTGAGAGGCAGCAAAGTTCTACCTCTAGGTGAAGATATCAGACCAGTCTTGCCAGTCATTCAACATGGTTTAATGGGAAGTCTACATGGATAAATTCAAGTAGTGAAAACAGCCACCATCTGAACTGAAAACAGATACCCTTTCTCAGGAGCGATTCTGAATTAATGTAAAACACCATTTCATGAGCATGAAAAGCAAGCCTGCAGATCTATTCTACTTTCTGCCTTGGGGGCGGGGGATCTAACAAAAATGTAGCCATGTTGGCTTAGCCTGTTATCACTGAGCAAAGAGCTGGAACAATTTATATGCTGTCCACAGGGATGCTGCCAAAAATACCATCCTCAGAACAAATTATCCAGAGTCTTCTCTGTATTGTCTGAAGTGGCTTACTTTTAAGGATAAATGTTTCCTATTTCATTTCTCTTTGTGTTTGATGATATCCTATGGCCGTGTTGGCGAACCTATGGCACGCGTGCCATAGGCGGCACGCCGAGCCCTCTCTATGGGCACGCGTGGAGCCGCTGGCCCCCCCCGCCCGTCCCCCTCCTCCGCCCGTCCCCCTCCTCGCGGCCTCAACGCCATATGCCTCCCGCCGCCCCGCTCCGCCTCAGCAGCAGCGCCGCCGCCCCACCCAGGCGCTGCTCGCTCATGCTTGGCCCCGAGGGCTGCCCTGCTGGCCGCACCGCTACGCCCGCCCGCGACAAAGTTGGCTGCCCGTCCCCCTCCTCCGCCCCTCCTCGTGGCCTTGACGCAGGTTTCCGCCGCGCCGCAGCCAACTTTGTCGCGGGCAGGGGCGACTCGGCGGGCATAGCAGTGCGGCTGGCAGGGCAGCCCTCGGGGCCAAGCATGAGCGGCCGGTGGCGGCAGAGGGTCCAGAGCGGCGCCTGGGTGGGGCGGCGGCGCTGCTGCTGCTGCTGCGGCGGAGTGGGGCGGCGGGAGGCCTATGGCTTGCGGCGTGGCGGCTCTTCCGCTGGCCAGCCCGGCGCCCCCACCTGCGCCGCCGCCATGTACCACAAGGACCTGAGCCGGGCGGCGGCCGAGGAGCTGCTGGCCCGGGCCAGCCACGACGGCAGCTTCTTGGTGCGCGACCCCGTGTGTGCCTACGCCGGGCCTATGTGCCGCGTTTTGTTTCTCTCTTCCTCACATACGGAGCGAGGAGGACGAGGAGGGAAGCCCGCCTGCCTTTGCCTGCCCCCTTTTTTCCGTTGGGTTTGGGTTTTTTTTGGGGGGGGGCTCTGTGGGAGTTTTCGGCCCCTCCTCGACGGGCCGGCCCCCATCTCGGCCTTCCTTTTCCCTCGCACGCTTCCCCTTCCAGGCCAGGAGCTGTGCGCGGCGGTGTCGGCTTTCTCTCCTTCTCCCCCACTTTCTAAACCACCGTTCTCGATGGGCGGCACCATGTTCGGAGTGCTGCGGTGGCAGCCAGTGGGGCCGGCTTGCGGCTTCCTTTCCCCTTCCTCCCCTCAAGGGATCCTTTCCCCGCTCTTCACCCCCCCCCCCCGAGCCCCAGGCCAAGTGAGCTCGCAGGCCGCCCTCCCAGTCCCCCCCCTTCCCCCCCTTCCCTGGACTCCCCGCTGCGGCTTTGAACCTCAGTATTCAGGTTAAATTGCCCTGTTGGCACTTTGGGATAAATAAGTGGGTTTTGGGTTGCAGTTTGGGCACTCGGGCTCTAAAAGGTTCGCCATCACTGTCCTATGGGTTGGATCCAGGCAGCTTTTCCACTCAATCTCGCCCAATTCTTGTCCCTACTAGAGCTGCCATTCCACGTCACTTTTGTACATGCAGGTCTCACGATCTCCAGCAAAGTATTTTTGAAGTCACCCCTCTTTCCTTTTTAACCAGCAGAAAGTTTTGGTGGATCCAACCCTATACTGTTTACATCATGCACAAATAATACTGAAAAATGAGTACATTTTAATGGAAAACATTGTGAATAAAACAGATAACTGCAATAATCATGACTTTAGTTTGAACACCCAAGGAAAATCGAAACAAGGATTTTTGTGTCAAATGGTAGAAATAAGAATTCAATCTAATATCTGTTTACCATGAAGAAACAAGAAAGTCTCACTGAAACGTAATGCAGAAGTATCTTTAACATGTGTTCATATGTGTTTTCCCCATTTCAAGATCTCTAGATCATCTTATTTACTGAAGAAAAGGGATGCGGTTTCGGCCTGCATCCTCCTTTGACAAGGGTAAAGTGAGTGCTAGCTCATAAAAAACTGGAAGAAATAAGAGATTTGTATTTCCCATTGGAGCTGCTATAGAATGGAGCTATCAGATCAACCAGTGAAGACTCTGGAATATCAGGATGTTGTGTTCATGCAATGTGGTGTAGTGGTTAAGAGCGGTGGACTCTAATCTGGCGAACCAGGTTTGATTCCCCACTGCTCCCCATGAGCAGCAGACTCTAATCTGGTGAACTAAGTTTGTTTCCCCACTCCTACACATGAAGCCTGCTGGGTGACCTTGGGCTAGTCACAGTTCTCTCTGAACTCTCTCAGCCCCACCTACCTCACAAGGTGTCTGTTATGGGAAGAGGAAGGGAAGGAAATTTTAAGCTGGTTTGAGTCTCTTTAAAGGTAGAGAAAATTGCGGTATAAAACCCAACTCTTCTTCTTTTTCTTCTTCTAATTTTCTCACTATATATAAGTAAATGTTCATAGGGTTTACTTTAAAAAAAATAGGCAAATGCTGTGTGTGTGTAAAGTGCCGTCAAGTCGCAGCCGACTTATTGCGACCCCTTTTTTGGGGTTTTCATGGCAAGAGACTAACAGAGGTGGTTTGCCAGTGCCTTCCTGTGCATATCAACCCTGGTATTCCTTGGGGGTCTCCCATCCAAATACTAACCAGGGCCGACCCTGCTTAGCTTCTGAGATCTGATGAGATCAGGCTAGCCTGGGCGATCCAGGTCAGGGCCTATGCATTAATTCACCAGGAAGGAAATCATTTCCTGCTAGGTAGGAAGGCAGCACATCAAAACCCTATACAAGGTCAGATGAAATATGACACATTCATCTAAAAGATTTACTAAGAAGGATAAAACAACACAGTCCCTCGATCTGCAACCCAATCAACTTTTGACCTGTTGATGATGATATGATACAAGCCCAAAAGAAACCTAGCCAGGTTTTTTGACAAACTTCAAACTCTCTGGCCTAGTCTCTTCAGAAACATGACTGGCAGTTTTGAAGGTATATAATAATGTCACCACAAAAGAGAGCATGCTAGTAGGCTGCTGAGAATCCTTTCTTCTGCCTGAAGTCAAAGGGGGAAGTGAGGTCACACACTGTGCTTTTCAACACCAGGCAGCATAGGATTAATGAAGGCTTTTCGGATGAGGGAAGGAGTCAGCTGAAGTTGCTGCCTCATCAAGCAACCAACAGGCGCACACACTTTGAAAACAACACTGTTGGCTTTATTATCGACATCAGCTTAGTATAATTAGCACACTGTGCCAGCCAGGAACATATTGTGTCAAAACTTGGATGCATCCTTTGAAATTGGCTCCACTTTGAGTTTGGGTGGCCTGTTACGGTTCACTGGGAGTTTGCTTTGTAGCCATGAGTGGTAATAGCACCAGACACTCATGCCAGGATTGGATCTGGTTTTCAATTCATAAGCAAAACATAATTAATCAAAATTAATCACAGAGATTTAGATCTGAAAATCATAGCTCACAATTCTCACGTTTTGGATAAAAACACTAATTAAGAAGAGTAAATGATTAAGAAGAAATTAGGACCTCTGTGCTATTCTTAGGTACTAGGTACTTGGGGTGGTAGTGGATAGCTTGATGAAGATGTCAACCGAGTGTGCAGCTGCTGTGAAAAAGGCAAATTCCATGCTGGCCATAATTAGATAGGGAATAGACAATAAAACTGCTGCTACCATACTGCCCTTGTACAAATCTATGGTGAGACCACACTTGGAATACTGTGTACAGTTCTGGTCACCACACCTAAAAAGGATATTGCAGAACTTGAGAAGGTGCAGAAAAGAGCAACCAAAATGATCGGGGGCTAGAGCAACTGCCCAATGATGAGCGGTTAAAACTCTTAGGGCTGTTTGCCTTGGAAAGAAGGTGGTTAAGGGAGATATGATAGAGGTCTATAAAATTATGCATGGGATGCAGACAGTGGACAGAGAGAAAATCTTATCTCATAATACTAGAATGTGGGGTCATCTGCTGAAGCTGGAGGGTGAGAGATTCAAAACAGATAAAAGTAAGCATTTCTTCACACAACACATAGTTAAATTGTGGAACTCCCTGCCCCAGGCTGTGTTGATGGCTGCCAACTTGGAAGGCTTTAAGAGAGGATTGGACATGTTCATGAAGGAGAAGGCTATCCATGGCTACTAGTCATGATGCATATCTATTCTATCTCGTATTGGAGGAGCAAGCCTTTTATATTAGGCAGGATGCTGCTGCAGTCGTCTTGTTAGTGGCTTCCTAGAGGCACCTGGTTGGCCACTGTGTGAACAGACTGCTGGACTTGATTGGCCTTGGTCTGATCCAGCATGGCTTCTCTTATGTTCTTATGTTCTAGGCAACAGGGCCATTTGGGTTGATTTTTGATTTTCAGAAGTGGCTGTCGGTTCTTGGTGTTGATTACTTTTGTTTCTTTCATGCAAGTTATTCTCAGTTTAAACATTTTCTATTCTATTTATATGTGCACACCATTTATATCCCATTTTTTAATTCCATTTGCCTTTATACACTACTCTCAGCTTTACATATTGCTCAGCTTTATACAACAATTCTCAGCTTTACATGCTCTGGAGAGTAGAAAATGTTTCACATAGATGGTGTCCATAGTCCATTACTGCTCTGAAAGGTAGCTTGGTATGATCATTGTATTATTATTACATTGACTTGGATCCACTTAGAATTTCCACAGGTGCGGGGAGGGGTATTTGTGCTGATTCCTCCCACCCATAGGAGACCTCTGATTCCCCACCAAGTTGCTTCTGGAGGTCCCTGTCCTTGAGAAGCAATAATTCAGGGGCAGGGGTACTTGGTTTGCTGCAGGAGGAGAGAATAGGCCAAACTCACTTCCCCTCCTTGTGCCTGTGCAAATTCTAGGTGGGATACAAGCCTTCCTTCCCAAAAAGATCAGGGTGGCATTTCATCTTCCTAAGGAATTTAGAGAGGTAATGGGCAGCCCATTCCTGAGCTCTGGGGCTGAAAGAGCTCAGGAGGCACACAAGTGGCCACGCTGGCATCCATGCCGCTTGTGCCGCCTAGAGTGGCATGGACACTGGCGTTGGGTCGCTCACACCAGCCTTCTTGTGCTGGCATGGCAATGCAGCCCTGGGATGCCGGCTCAGCCTCCCGACATCATCCCAACAGCACAAGTCCCCGCACTGTCGTCCCAGGGGGTATTCCTGAGGCTTTCCAGGGGGTGTACCTGCCAGTAGGCAGCTTCCTGGCCCCTTTCAGGCCATGAATGTCCCGTCCAGCAAAAGTGTCGCTGTGCCAGATTTTTCCTGGCACTACCTCGCTGTTTTCAATGGGGGAATATGTCCCATTTTTAAAAAAAATAAACTTCAAAAAGGCTTTTAAAAGTCTTTTGGAGGCCAGGGAACCTCTTTGGAGGTGCCACTACAGTGCCTCGGCCACACTGTCCCCAACCACCAAAAGGCTCAGGAATGATCTGTTAGTTTGAGAGACAGTGGCTGGCCCAAGTTAACCAATAGATAAATAGGAATATTCTGCTGTGGTCCCTATATTGCAAGCCGGTGTGACAAAATATAATGGCTTGTTCTCAGCTAAGATGAGGCATGCTGAGAACTTTACCAGGAGCACACTCACCAGGAGAACATAACTCCTCTGCAATACTTTGATCATGGACTAGGTTGCCTTGATGTTTCCTGGCAAAGTGTGTTTTGAGCATACTGCTGTGCTGAACAGCTTCGTGCCGCCACAGTAGCCATTTAGTCATTGCAGTTTGCTGCTGCTTTTGTTGAGTTCAAGAACTCTCATTTACTGGAGATGAATCAATATCCCTGGGATCATTTAGATAATTACATTGACCGACTTTGCACCCGTGCAGTTAAATGTATCTTTCAAATAACAGAGATTGGCTAGATTTCATTGCCGGCTAATTGTGCATTCATAGTTAATAGTATGTTTTCAAGAACTGATTGCAAGATTAGCTGGGTTTATGAGCAGACACCAAAGGCAACCAGGAGCACTAAATAGTAAGTCTCAACTCCAAAATTTCCAACAGATCCTTTAAAAAAAACTGTTTGGCCTTTTTAAAACCAGAGGCAGGAGCAGCAACAAATGAAAAAGTCTAATCAGTGGTAATCATGCAAACAGGTATATCCCGATTCATTTGGATAGATTCAAATAGCTTGCCAAATAATTTGCTCCATGCCTGCAACTGATAAGAAGGCGTTGAGCTGAATTACTGACTTATTCAAACATGATTAGCTATGATGAGGACTGCCCACATTTTAGATTTAACCACCTTTCAGAGCCAAAGGGCATTTTGTTTTGTTCAGTGCTTCCATATGCTAACAGAAGAGACTGTGGGTATACTTTCAGTAGTACAAATTCACTTTCCATTACTTTTAGCCAGAAGGATCAGAGAAACCCATGAAAGCTATCTTAAATACAGCAGTCTGCCTAGAAGAGCAGGAAGTCCTGTTGCTCTGAATTTTAGAAGGTTGGGTTTTTCTAGGATTCGAGCAAAATATACGGCATTATCCGATCAGCAAACACTGATTGGTTTAATGGGAGAGGCGGAACACATGCATAAGTCCCTCTTTGCTGAAACTGATGGGACTAAAAAATGGCTGGACTATGCCACCACCTCATCTCCAGCTGTAAAGGATGTCAAGCAGGAAATGAATATTCGGCACAACCCAGCTGAAGTGAAGCAGTTGAAAGTCCCACCGTAGCAGTAGAATAGCACAATAGCCCATTAGCACCATAAAGGCTAACAAAATTTCAGGCAGGATATGAGCTTTTGTGAACCACAGCGAAAGCGCATACCCTGCCAGAAGTTTTATTGATTGATTTATTCATTTATTTAATTTCTAACCTGCCCTCCCCAGCCAAGACCAGACTCAGGGCGGGTGACAACATTTAAAATCACAAATACGTATATAACAATAAAACATCTAGAAGCATAAAACAGTCTCCAAAATTGTTAAAATAGATGGCGTACCAATTAATCCAGTGCCTGCTGCAGCATAAGTGCCCAAGCTACCATGAATGAATTTTATTAGTTGTATTTTATATACTAGATATCCATTTTATACGATAACCAATATGCCAATAAAGGGATTGATTGATTGATTGATTGAATAAGTGCCCAAGTCATATAGGCAGGTTGCCCCTAAGTTGTAAAAGAAAAAAGGGGGGAGTAGGGAGGCCAGCATTAATACCCCCTGTGGCTGCCCTCAATTGCAGGCCAGGTGAAATAACTCAGCCTTCAGGCCCTTTCGTTAGTCTTTAAGGTGCTACTGGACTCTTGCTCTTTTCTACTGCTACAGACAGACTAACACGGCTACCCATCGTGATCTAAAGTCCCACTGGTATGCACATGTAAAACTCGGTCTGTATTCTCTACTCAGACCAGGAGTGGCTCTCTAGGGTCTTTCACATCACCTGCTACCTGGTCCTTTCAGGTGGAGGTGCCAGGGACTGAATCTGGGACCCTCTTAGGGTTGCCAGGTCCCTCTTCACCACCAGCAAAGGCTTTTGGGGGCAGAGCCTGAGGAGGGTGGAGTTTGGGGAAGCGTGGGACCAATGCCATGGAGTCCAATTGCCAAAGCGGCCATTTTTTTTAGGTGAACTAATCTCTATTGGCTGGAGATCAGTTGTAATAGCAGGTGATCTCCAGCTAATACCTGGAGGTTGGCAACACTAGACCCTCTGCATTCAAAGCTGGTCCTCTACCGCTGAGCCATGGTGTGGCATTTAAGGGAGGAGACTGAGTAGGCTGAAGTTCTGAGGCAACCGTAGGCTCAAGGATTTTATTATGTTCAGGATTATGTTGTATGGGGACCTTCAAATCCCCTGTAGTTGCCAGGAACCTTTCTAAAACAGCCCCTCCTTCATCAGCCACCCACAGTCATGAAAATGGGTGATGTGAGTTCATGGTGAAGTGTTGGTGGCCATGTAAACCGTGTGCCCCCACAGGTCTCTTATTCAGGCACATAACAATGCTGGATGTGTTTACGAGGTAGATTTCGTTCCCCCTTTTCTGTATATTTGACTGGATAGATAAAGCACAGTTGAAGGCCAAAACGACACATTTTATTTAACAGGGGACACACACAACAGAGTAAATGTTAGGTGTGGAGTATTTCCGTTTCTGAAGGTAAAGTGACTCTCTACTGCAACCCAGCAGCTACAGCCTTTCTTCCATGAGATTGAATACTTTTGTAACTGGGGCCAACTGTGGTAAATGAACACTGAGGAGAGATTCTTGCTTCCTTTCCTCTGAAAGTTTACCTCGTGAGAGGAGGTTTACTGGACCAGGTTATCAAAAAGCAAGTTGCCTCAAAGGGGTAGCTTTCCCCTTTCACCTCACAGTTCCTGGCTCTCGACAACTGCCAAGGTAGACTTGGTGCCTCTGGCTTTTACCTGGGTGCTTATTTATAGCCTAAAATTAATCTTTCCCCCTAAACCTACCCACCCTGACTTAAAAAAAACCCTTGCTAGTCTGAAGCTCTTAACCAGCACCCCCCAAGCTTCCTAGGGTTGCCAACCTTCAGATACTTACCATCAAGACAAGCAGCACCAAGGCTCACACTGTAAAATGAGAATTTACTGACTTAAGCAGAATACTGCGCTAAATCACAAAGGTGAGTATATCAAACACACATTACAAAAAGACAAACAAAAACAGGTTACATCACCATTATAGGTAAGGACTCAAACCTAAGGAATTTATTGTTTATAATTCAATTTGAAAAGTTGTGTCTATTTGTATGTATTTATGATTTTTCTAGAGGCATTATTGCCCTGAATGCATGAAAAAGACTGACTGAAGAAGCAATTTCCCTGCAAAACGACCACTAATCTAGAGGTGTCGTCCGTCTCTGTGTTGCTTGTGTTGCTTCCGTTTTTTTGGTCTCGTGGAATTTCTTTTGGGGTGGCGCAACCCCTATATTTTGATTGGATTCCTGCACTATTGGACCTTACCTGGAATTGGTGTTCTTCGGATACCTATTTCTTTGGAGTAACACAACCCTTGCATATTCTTTGGACTACTATTTGGACTTTTGCCTCTATTGGATCCTTCTTTTGGACTCTACATGAGGAATACCTCGTATGGTGATGTAACCTGTTTTTGTTTGTCTTTTTTGTAATGTGTGTTTGATATACTTACCTTTGTGATTTAGCGCAGTATTCTTCTTAAGTCAGTAAATTCTCATTTTACAGCGTGAGCCTTGGTGCTGCTTGTCTTGATTGTAAACTACATGGTTTCCAGCACTGGTTAATATTTCTCAACCTCCAGATACTAGCCGATAGAGATCAGTTCACCTGGAGAAAATGGCCACTTTGGCAATTGAACTCCCCCCCCCAAACCCCACCCTCCTCATACTCCACCCCAAAAACCTCCCTCCAGTGCAAAGAGGGACCTGGCCACCCTAAAGCTTCCTCATCCCCGCCCATCAAGCAGAGTTCCTTGGGCTCTGATTGGCTAATTGTAACAGCAGGAGATCTCCAGCTACCACCTGGAGATATTCAGAGCCCTGGAGGAGAGGTGGGACTTTTGTGGATGGTTGCCAAACATGGCCTCTCCCCATTAACTGGAGGAGAAGCAATGAACCTCTTTGTAGTTTCTGCAGCAGTTTTCAGACTAATTCCAAATTAATTAAATGCATAATAAAATTCCAGTAAGTGTTCTGCTTCTGCAGACTGAGTCCTTGTACATATAAATGTAAGTCTTTAAACACAATTCCTTATTATCTCTGGGGCTTATTTTATTTTATATAGTTGTATGGATAGTGGAGTGCATTTTAATTGTTACAGTGATCTACTATAGTTAGACATCAAATAACAGCAGGAGCTTTCTTCCATATAAAGTTGTATGCATTTTTTTCACAAGGAAACCATGTCTCACTTCTTCATGCAAATGATACAATCAGTATGCATCAGCACACGCAGATTAGTTTGTGCAAAATGAGGGATAAATTTGGTTTGCAGGAGAGAGCGAATGCTTTGACAGAAAGAACAGCAAACAGTTAATGGGCGCACGGGAGAACAAATAAAGAATTTGAAATGGACTAAAAACGCAGGTGTTCTTCTCCGGTTGCCCAGTGATATTGACCTAGAAAGGCTAATTAGAAATAAGCCAGAAGAAAACCATAGGTAGAAGCTCTCTAGTGGTTTGTATTTTCACTTTCAGTGGCACACAGTTGCAGTCTGACCTTAAAATTAGATATGAATTTCATAGCTTTTATTCCTACATTTGATTCCTAGTTGAAATATAAGAAAGTTAGAACACAAGTGAATAGCATCAGCTAGTCCAATGTATGGCCAGCTGTTACCTTAAGCAGACAGTCTCCACTTAAATTGGGGAAATTGGAGGCAGAGCAAGAGGGGGCAACTGGGATTGAAAATTTAAGTACACCTGGATAATCCTGGGTGAAAACTGTCAAATGAGCAGGCAATTGTACAATTAAAATTGATTTTATTAGGGAATAAAAATAGTAAAACAAAAATATATTTCAGCCAATGAACATACACATACAAGCCATACAAGACCTAACTAACAGAAAAGAGAGGAAGCTGGATATGGTTTCAGGGATGGGTAATAGTTACCAGATGAACGGATGTCTAGGGAAAGCAGTGATGAAGAGGAAAATGACCAGCATTTCCAAGACCAAAGGAAAGAGCACACACACATGTGGGGGTGCATGCATGGATCCAGAGCACACACACTACAAATAGCCAAAGGACTGATGTTTATACCCCAAAATGGGTCCTAAGGCAGTATGAGGTAAGCTGGCAGGAAAGCCAGAGACAAATAATTGATTGCTTTATCGGGGTCCGAACAATAAGTTTTGATGAGTCATCAGGACCCAAAAGAACGCCTGGACAATTCTATTGTATGCTGATTGATTGCTGGGATGGGTGCAGATAGGGTAATTAATGGTCTGCTTGGAGTACTGATTAAATCACCTTAGGGCTGTGTTGGCGAACCTATGGCACGGGTGCCACTTCCGGCACGCGTAGCCCTCTCTGCCGGCACTCATGGTTCCTCCAAGCCGCTGGCCATTCCGGCTCTGCCCTGCCCCAGATGGGGGAAAATGTGCATCTGGAGAGTGGCAAATCCAAGGCAAAACTTCCCATACTTGAGTGGCCTCTTTCTTTCTCCGTCTCCCTCCGTCCTTTTCTTTCCCTATTTTTCTTTCTCTCCCTCGCTCCATTTCTTTCTCCCTTTCTCTTTTTCTTTCTTTCTCTCCCTCCCTTTCTTCCCTTTCCCCCTCCCTTCCCTTTCTTCCTTCTTTCCTTCCTTCCTTCTTTCCCTCCAGAGGCTTCTCCGGCGCCCTCTGGGTTGGTGCGGGCGGAGGGGCGTGCAGTCCTTTTCCACCTTTGAAGTGCCCACAAGCCATCCTCCAAACACCTTTCCATTTGTCTTGATATGTAGAGAGAAAACACTAAGGAACTAGTTCCCAATCTCCAGATACTAGCTGGAGATCTCCTGCTATTACAAGTGATCTCCAACCAATAGAGATCAGTTCCCCTGGAAAAAATTGCCACTTTGGCAATTGGACTCTATGGCACTGAAGTCCTTCCCCAAACCCCGCCCTTCTCAGGCGCCACCCCAAAAACCTCCCACTCATGACAAAGAGGAACTTGGCAACCGTAGCCTCTCCCTCTGGGCCCCCTCTGGGGGTGGTATTCAGGTTAAATTGCCGCATTGGCACTCGGCGATAAATAAGTGGGTTTTGGGTTGCAGTTTGGGCACTCGGTCTCTGAAAGGTTCGCCATCACTGCCTTAGGGTGACTCAATGGAGATTAGCTGGCCCCATTGTCCATCCAGGCATCCCTGAAGAGCCAGGGGTCATTACAGCTACCAACTGCCTTCCAGCCCAAGCTTGACACACAAGATGGACCCCAGACTCTCTGAGAGGCATCAATTTTATGGAGCGCATTGTCTTGTTTTTATGCCAGTCTTTGGCCCCCATGCCTTCATAGGACCCTTTAGCCGGAGGAGGGGTCCAACTGCTTACACCGCCATGCTAGCCCATACATGGCTGTTCAGCTGAATACTTCTTGGTTTTGCAATCTACCTGTGACCCCCCCTCCCCCAAATGACTAGAATTCCCAGGCCTCTGACAAGGTTTGCATTATATGGCTGTTGGGCTATATTTTGCTTGCTGTTTTTGGAAGGTCACAAATTGTATGGGCCTGGAAAAGAGAAACTGAGCTTTGTGTTCAATGGAACTGAACTGAGCAGGGCTAGGCCATGTACAATCTAGGAGCAGTATTGCTACATCGTTTAAAGGGATATCCATTATGTTAAAGAATTGGCTGCTGTTCTAAGACATTATTGCCGAGATCATGAAGAATGCATGGAGGCAGTCATTTGTACTAATCAGTAACTATAAGCCATGATAGCTAAAATACACTTTCATGTTTAGAAGCAGCATATTTCTGAGGACCAGATGTTAGCAACAAATGACTGAGAGTGGCCATCACTATTATTATGAAGAAGAGTTGGTTTTTATGTGCCAATTTTCTCTACCTATTTAAAGGACAATCTCCTTCCCTTCCTCTCCCCACAACAGACACCTTGTGAGGTAGGTGGGGCTGAGAGAGTGCTCAGAGAACCGTGACAAGCCCAAGGTCACACAGCTGGCTTCATGTGGAGGAGTGGGGATTTGAACCCGGTTCACTGGATTAGAGTCCGCCACTCATGTGGAGGAGTGGGGAATCAAACTCGGCTCTCTAGATTAGAGTCCACCGCTCCTAACCACTACACCACACTGGCTCTCATTATTATGAGCTTCCAGAGGTTTCTGGCTAAGCTTCGGCAGGGCAGAATGTACCTTGGTCTGATCCAGCCAGGCTGTTCTTGTGGACACAATAGACACACCTTATTTTAGAATATAGTAGAACGTAAGCATTTATGGGAAGCCTACAGAATTGTGTTTGGGTGCTCTTGCTTCAGCTGTCTTGGAACTAGAAATTAAAACAAAAGAAGACATCCCAGAATGTACAGCAAGGATTGGACAGTGGAGAATGCCAGGCTGACATAATTCTTGTTCCATTTTCACTATCTGCCTAAGATGAGGTAGAAAGGAAGCAGTGCACGAGTATTTTTGTTTTTGTTTATTGGCTATAGCCTGGGCCTGATCATATATAGGTATAGGTATACATATAGGTGCTATAATTTGTTTGAATGGTTAGAAGTAATGATGGGTGAATATCTCTCTGTTTGAATTGAAACTATAGAAATGTTTATGAGAATCCCTGTCAATATTCAAAAATGGGGGGGGGGGCATTGTAGATATTCACTGGGACATTTGCGCAGGCAGAGAGCTTTATGAACATGTAAATCTGCACTATGCTGAGTGACACCATTTATCTATCAAGATCTATATTATCTACTCTGACTGACAATGGCTTTCCAGGGTCTCGGATGGAGATCTTTCACATAATCTCCTCCCTGACCATTTTAAACGGAGATGTTTGGGATTTAACCTAGGACTCTCTGCATAGGAAGCTGATGCTTTATCACTGAGGCATGGCCCCTCGCCTTTCCATGTCCACAAACATGCCCATTTCCCCCCACCATTCTCTCACTTTCCAAAGTCACAACTTTTAGCTTTCAGATAGGAGAGCAGTAAACAGTCATTGGATTAATTTGTTCATAAATAATTTGGAACTGGTGGTGATTAATGCAGTGGCCAAGTTTGTAGTTGACACCAAATTATTCAGGATGGTGAAAACCAAGGCAGATTATGAAGACCTATAGGAGGTTTTCTCTAAACTGGGAGAGTGGACAACGGTGAGGCAAATGAAGTTCAATGTTGATAGGAGTTAAGAGATGTATATTGGAACAAATAAATCCTAACTTTTAATATATGCTGGTGGTTTCACAACTCACTGGGGCATTTTTCACGGTAGATTTTGCTTCTGTTTTGCCACGGACTAAAAAAAAACACATGATTTAAATGTTTTTTTCATGGCTGCGATTTATCCCTGTCAATTATCTGTCGTTTTGGTTTATCATGGGAACAAAGTACGCTGTATTTGACAACGGTCTTGTCTGTCCCTTTTGCAGGAGGCCTCCCCTTCCAACAGGCTCATTGTTTATGCCTGCCCCCAGCTCCACCCCAACTCCGCCCAGCAGATTGCCTCGTGCAGGTCACCAGCCCCAGCGCAAAAAACAAGCACCAGTCCCTCTGGTCTCCTCCATTTTTCTTCCACCCTCGCTCTGTTCTGCTTTTGGAACAGTCAGATTCCAAATTGGGTGGGTGGGGGGGGGGCAAGGCAGCGCTTTCCTCAAAGCTTCCCTCTATTTTCTATAGGTGTGGAACCCATTGACCTTTAATGATAGACAGGATTGGGGGGGCAGGGAATCCATGTGCCCAGAGAAGTGTTTAGCTGAAAGTGGGAATGGCGGGGGGGGGGGGAGAGGAAAGAAGGCCCCTGGATTGCGCACCGGCCATGATCCGTCCACATTGCATCGTGAGAGACAGGAGGGCTCATAGCTTGTGCGCCAGCCCCAATCCAGCCAGAGTGCATGGCTGGGGGGAGAGGAAAGAAGGCCCCTGGATTGCGCGCCGGCAATGATCGGGCCACATTGCATCGTGAGAGACAGGAGGGCTCCTAGCTTGCGCGCCAGCCCCAATCCAGCCAGTGTGCATGGCGGGGGGGAGAGGAAAGAAGGCCCCTGGATTGCGTGCCAGCCCTGATCCGGCCACAGTGCATCGAGAGAGAGGAGGGAGATAAGAGCAGGCTGGCCGCCACTCTTCAGAAGAGTGATGGGAGAGAGTTTTGCCTTGGGTTTTCCGCTCTTAGAATGCACATTTTTCCCATCTGAATTCTCAAAATCCCCCCTCCCCGCTGGGGTAGAGGGGCCAATAGCCCCTTCCCTTGAACATCCCCCCCACAGGTTCAGCAGCCCTAGACTGAGCTGCCACCCCCACCACCCCCAGCATGCGAGGAGCATATGGCATGGCCCCGCCGGTCTCCCCCTGGAGCCGTCCGTCCGACGTCCCCCTGGGCTTGGAGGTGTGGGCCCAGCTCCAAGGCCCATCCTGGGCAAGGGGCGGGGAAGGCGTGCGGGGACGGAGGGAGAGAAGTGCCAGGATTCTAGGCAGGCAGGCAGGCAGCCAAAGGGGCGATATTCTTGTCCGAGCGCGAAACTCCCCCAGCCAAGCACAGTTCTTGGGGGAGGAGAAAGGAGACGTCCCGGGGAGCGAAGCAAACATTTTTTCATGGGCATCCGAGCAACAAAACACGCGTCCACAGGAAAGATCGTCTCAAAAGTGGTTTGGATTGCCTCTCTTTTAATGCGGCTTATTTTGCTCAGTGGGGGAAAATACAGATCTCCAGTGAATAACCAAAATTTGACTCCGACGCAAATCAGCGTCGAAACAGCACCAAATCTCCGTGAAGAATACCCCACTGAGACAGAGATTGAAGCAGATCTTGGGGTTGTAGAGGAGAGCTTGATGAAAATGCTGACTCAGTGTGCAGTAGCAGTGGGAAAAGGCAGATTCCATCCTGATAATTTTTAGAAAAGGGATTGAAAATCAGTATAGTCAGTATTGTAATGGCCTTGAATAGATTTACGGACCTCTAAACCAAGATAGGCTCTTAATGGTTATCTTTCAGGTAAATTATTTTTTTCCAAATCTTCTCCAGCGTGACTTCCTGCAGGGGTTGACAGGAATTCTTATTTTAAAGGCCTTCCTAAAGATGAATGGGAAGGCCAACAAAACTACCATTTCTGTCAATAACAGCAACTCAGTCAGTTATGAACATACTACCTATATGGTCATGAATGCCTCAAAGTTCATCGATACAAATACACTGAAAATTGCTGTTTGTTATAAATTAGAAACCAGTTCAGGGCTACCTTTTGTGGTTCCTGACCCTGTGACAGAGACTGTATCTACAAATATGGAAATGAGATGAATCTGGGAGTTGTGCATATCACTGGATGTGCATTCTGTTTCCAAATTGCCAGGGGACACGTAGGGGGAGAAAGGTCTAAACCAATGAACATCAAGGATAAGTGCAACGACAAATATGTGTTGCTATACCTTTATTTCTTTGTGTTAACTGACATGGCTGTCATGGCTAACACTAAAAACCTTGTCGAGAACGTATTCTATCTTTTATGCATCCTTTTTATTAGATCACAATAAAGAGAACATGGCAGTCCCGTTCTGTCTGTTAAAGATCTGTTACAAAGAAAACAATTCCAGGTGATAATGATGTGGTAGCAGAGAACATTCCATATTGTGATTTTTTACAGTGCAGGAGACGCAGGTAATTTCTTATTTTGCGTACTCGGAAGCTTTTTGTCAAGGATCTGATTGACCCTTTGAGAAAGGCGCTGCTTAGACTGATGTAGGTGAATTTAGCTGTGATGTCTCCTATTTCAGTGTGCATTATTTCAGTAAGAAATTTCTGTTGGGAACAGAATGTGCCGTGTGGCTCTGAATATTGTTGCAGGAAGCAATCAATGCCTCTGCAGAAAGCTTAGGAAATATACCGTGTGTGTCAGCTCTGATATCTTTTTGATACTCTTGGCTTGCTTTTGCAATGCTTCTTGAATCTTCACCTTGACATGCCTCTAGAAAGAATAATAATAAAAAAAAAACCACACTACAGATCTGATCTCAAACTTCTTACCTCGTTTCATGTTTATTTTGGAGAGTGTTAAAAAGGGCCTTGTACATTTGGTGATTTTTCTGCACTTGTGGATCTGAACACATTCATGCTGTCTTACTGGCCCCTTAAAGACCCCGTGTTCCTTAGTTTTCTCTGTCCTCACTGCCCTTGGCTTTGCTTGTCCACACTGCCGTTTAATCTCACTGACAAGGGTGATCCATGGTGCGGACTATTATTGCTGACTTATTGGAGTCTCGTGCAAATTTACAACCTCCCACCCAATTTTTGTTGAATTTGCTTGACATTGTGATGGAAAAGAATTATTTTCTGTATGATGAGGATTTCTATTTGCAAATACATGGTGTCACAATGGGGAGCGCATGCGCACCGTCTATTGCAAATAGCTATATGATGGCGTTTGAGCATGCGCACATCCTGCATAACAACCTGTTCAATGATAAAATATCTTTGTATGTTAGGTATGTTGATAAGCCATGTTTAAAGCGCAATGCAAACCTGGAAATGAGTTACTTAAAGAATCTTTGCCTCAAGCAACTAAACGCATTACTTGAGTGTTGCGATATACATCAATGTCACCCCTGATTAGACAAGTTCTCTATAAACATTGGCACCTTGTTCAGCATCTGCCCGGCTGTCAATTACCACCACGTATGGCATACACAAGCACAAGATCTTTCAGAGACCTGCTTGTAACTAAAATGCCACGTTCAATAACGTTGTCCAGACTACCAAAAGGAAACTTTAAATGTGGGTCCTGTCAGAGCTGCAGATTTATGTTGACAGTCCGAGAAATTACCAATCCAGTAACAGGTCGGACTTTTAAGATTGAAAGCTTTAATAACTGTGATTCACATTACCTTATTTACATGTGCATGCCAATATTGGTATATTGGTAAAATATTAAGACCTATCAAATATCACATCAGCGAACATAGTTCTAGGATCAGAAATACCACACTAGAAGCACCCCTGACCCCACACTTTTTTGAAAAAAACCATGCAGACGAAGAATTGTCTTTTTTTGTTTTATGGCTCTTTAATAGTACACATAATTATGATAGAACGGATATAGATTTGATACTTAGACATCAAGAATCTAAGTATATACACCTCTTTGATACATTACACCCAAAAGGTTTAATACGTCTTTGGATTTGGCATGCTACTTATAGAGATACTTTTTTGTACTTACGTCATTGACATGAAATGTTTTCTGTATCTTTAAATCTTAAAACTTGGTAAATGTAGGACCACTCATTAATCAGGTGACTAGATCCTTTAAATGAGTCTCGTGAGCATGATTACATTGCCAACGCATAAGCCAGTTATTAACAGCTAGCGTGTAAGTATATTATTTTGTATACCTTGTTGATTGTTTTTGATTCTGTTAATTATGCCAGATTGTGCTGTATATATTGTTATTTTGTTCATGTAGTGGTCCCTGAGGAAGGGTTTTATAGCCGAAACAGAAAGATTACCGGGCTTCTGTAGAAGTGGAAGTGATATCATACACACCTCTTAGACTTAAAGAAAAAGAAACGGACCTTATGAAGGACCTACTACTTATGGAATGACTGTATATGTATACATGTTATGAATTGGGCATTGTCCCTGTATTCCTTTGTTGCTGTTGTTACTTGATGGTATTTCATTTCACAAGCGAACATAGTGGATATGATACTTTAATACCACGAGTCATATAAAATTTGTTTATTTTGTGTAATTGCAATTGGTTGCTGTTTTTGTTTACTAATTAACTTACAGCAAAGCTAACCAGTGTTTGCTATATTTTCTCCAGGGGAACTGATCTCTATCGGCTGGAGATCAGTTGTAATTGCAGGAGATCTCCAGCTAGTACCTGAAGGCTGGCAACCCTATCCATGCCCCAGTACCCCAAATAAAGGCATGAGACTATGGCATGTGTTTAACTAGTTTCTTAAAATCAGCTGATTTTCTTCATCAAATTTAAATATGTGTGTTAACTGCTGTCAAGTAGTTTCCGACTCATGGCGGTCTTTGAAGGGGATTATGATCTTGTGGTGAATGTTTTGGGCTTTTATGTTTCATTTTAAAACACCCCCCCACACACACACACACACATCTGAATAGGCTGCTTGGTAAACCAAATTGAGTCACAGGGAACAGTGAGAAAGGCAGGCTAGATATATTTTAATAAATAAATTGGAATTCTGAAAAGAAGAGTTGGTTTTTATACCTCACTTTCCTCTTTTTTAAGGGATTTCAAAGTGGCTTATAATCGCCTTCCCTTCCTCCCCTCTACACAAAAGGAATCTTGTGAGGTAGGTGAGGCTGACAGAGTTCTGAGAGAACTGTGACTGGCCCAAGGTCACCCAGCAGGCTGTATGTGGAGGAGTGGAGAATTGAACCCGGTTCTCCGGATTAGAGTCCTCCGCTTTTAACCACGACTCCATGCTGCCTGCCCCCTTAAAACAGTTGCATTATTATCTCCATATGGCTGATCGGGGCAGTGAGGGGAGTCTAGCTTGGTAAGCCCCCCTAGTTGATTCCTGGCAGACCTGAAATTCAGATTGGTGACATCCTGATTCACAGGAGGGCTAACAAGCTCTGAGAAGCAGTAGTTAGTAATACAAAATCATACACAGAAACCAATATGCACAAGGAGTATAACAAAATGCAAAAATGTATTACATGCCAAAAAAGCAAGTTTAAATCAACTATATACAATCACTGAGATGCAATAAATATGATTATGAAAGTCCCATGTCTGACTCTCTCAAATCTTCTTGTTTTACAGGTGCAGGTCAGAGACGTTTCTCTATTGGATATATTCTGGTGTGCTCCCCTTGTCAGGGAGGAAGAGAAAGACAGCTGTTTCAGGTTCTAATTCTTCATCAGTCCCTCTTCATATCCATTTTGTATCTCATGTTACAAATTCCAATCCCTTCCAGGGCTGACTTGCAAAGGTTCCCAGCTGGATACAATCAAGTTAGTAAAGGTTCCAAGATGCTCTGAGAAGCAATAGGAGAACACTTTTTTAAAATGGCAGCATTGCATATGGTGTTACATCACTTCTGGTAAAAACCTGGAAGTGATATAGGGTAACTCTAGGAATTGTTGGAAGCTCTATGGTCTAACCCCATCTCATAAGCACAGAGTCCCTGGTCCCATTATCAGTTTGACTGCCAACCAGAATGTTTGCATGCCAAACCACAATGGTAAATACCCATTTTAAGTAACCAGAGCCTAGAAAAAATACAGTACTAGCATATATATTTAATATGAGTGGATGACCCTAAATAATTTTCTTTAAAGACAATGCCCACAAATTCTTCAATCATGGCATGAACCCAGTTTCCTCCCACCTTTGCCATCTGCATGATGAATGTCCTTGATGGCAAACTGACTACTGGTTCAGCCAGCAATCTTGTAGCTCCCCCATAATTCAGTAGTTTGCCTGCCTTTTATATTATTTTTAAAGAGTTGCATGAATGCTTATCCTTATGTTTTTTTAAAAGAGGTGTCTTAAAACATGGCAACAGAATTCCAGAGGTGGGGGGAAAGAAGTTGGTCATGTGACAGGTAACAGCCAATTCATCCACTCTCAAAGACCCACTAATGCAAACTTGAAGATTTTCCCTCCCCAAGAGCCTCCTGGAGGCAAAAAACCTGAACGGAGCATCCTGAGGCTTGTTGCACACCAGCCAAACCATTCTTTAAATCTTACCTCCGCCTTCACTCGGAGATGCTGAAGCACAGCAAATTTGAACAGAGTCTATGTGCCCATAAATAAGTCTAAAGAATCCATGTGGGAGAGTCAAATGTTTCAATAGCCATGCAAACCTGCATCTTCGAGGAAGTAGTTTGTTAATGGCAGTCCTGGCTGCTGTGCAAGCATCTGAATCAGACTTAAATCCTTCCTTGGAATCCATACCTCCTAGCAAAGCTTTTCGCTGATCACAGCTGTCTCTTTCTTTCTTCGCTGTGCCTGCTTTCCCCTTTGCCTTTCCATGCTCTGGTCTCTAATTGAGTCTCAATCTCTCATTTTGTCATTGTCCTGACGGTCTCTCGTACGCTATCGCCCCTTGGAGCAGATTAATTGGTCAGTCTCTAACACAAGGAAACAGGGATTGTGAACATTTTGAAGGAAAACCCGTAGGTTTGACTTTTACTCTCCGCCCATCTGTGTGATCAAACAACAGTGTAAAAAGCTAAGGGCTCGGAGCCAGTGACTCTGTCAGGCAGAGCCAAATTCCTAATTCACTGTGCCACTACTGTGGCAGTTAGCCAGGACAGAGAGCTGCCAGACTGCTATCCACTGCACTTCAGCATCACCAATGGAGATGGCCGCATAGGGGTACTGCAATCCTAAGAAGAGTTACTCCAATCTAAGTCCATTCACTTCAATGACACAATGAAAGTGTAAGCTTTCATCTAGCCTGGTGCAGAATCAGATTCTTCGCTGCCTTCTACGGTTGTGCAAAAAAAAGGGGGGGGGAAGGTAAATTTTGGGTTCGGGTTTATTGGACCTTCACAATAAACTATTGCAAGCATTCATGGGAAAAGGAGTTTTACCACAATTCTTTAGTAAGGGGAAGCAGCCATTGCAGACTATGAAAAATAAGTACTTTTAAAATTCTCCCCAGGGGGAGGGCATTTTTTGAGGTAGAGTCACCAAATTTGCCCCGTGGAGCAGAGTGGTAAGCTGCAGTAATGCAGTCCAAGCTCTGCTCACGACCTGAGTTCGATCTCAACAGAAGTTGGTTTCAGGTAGCTGGCTCAAGGTTGACTCATCCTTCCATCTTTCCGAGGTCAGTAAAATGAGTACCCAGCTTGCTGGGGGTAAAGGAAAGATAACTGGGGAAGGCACTGGCAAACCACCCCATAAACAAAGTCTGCCTAATAATGTTGGGATGTGATGTCACCCCATGGGTCAGGAATGACCCGGTGCTTGCACAGGGGACCTTTACTTTTTACACCAAATTTGCAGAGCAGCTTCACAAGACTCCCCTTGCAAGAATCCCAAAGTTTGGTAAAGTTTGGGACAGGGGGGGTCCAATTTTATGGGGTCTCCTCCACATTTCTCTGTGGAGGAGGGGACAACCCCTTTGGGACCCCATACAATTAGACCCCCTGACCCAATCTTCATTAAACTTCGGGGTTCATTCAAGTAAAGTCCCTTGAAGCTACCCTAAAAATTTGGGAATTTGGGAATTCCGCCTCCAAAATGCCTCTCCCAGATCTCATTTTAAAAATTCCCATAGGAAAAAGCTTGGGAAAAGCCGAAAAAAACTAAACACCTATTTGGCTGATTCAGCGATCAGCTATCCAGTTTCGGCTTTACTCTCAGTTCTATTATTCAACTTTAATTCAACTTTAAAGAAGTCGAAAAGGCCTTTTTTGGGTTTATTTTCAGTTTAGGTTTATCGATAGTAATTTATTCAAAAAAGAAAAGAAAAAGAAAAACAGCACTATGACCTAATTACAATATCCTTAATCTTACAAGGCTGTAATATACAAAACACAAGGTACAATATACACTTTTAATCTCTGTTACATGACAAAATAAACATTAATATAAACCTACAATGCCTATCTAACTAAGAAGCCGCAAGTGTGGTACTGTGTAACCCCCAAAGCTTCACACGGGACTGTAAAATGTAGTTCAAATATCTATTTGAATAGCAGTTTGGCTTTTCAGGAATTGCCTATTCAGTTTTGGGTAGATTCCCAGGTTTTGGGTCTTCGGCTGAAACAAAACATGAATACTGCCCAAACAGCATATTTGTGTCTGTGGTATGGTAGCGGTTGAGGACTCTCCTCACTACATGCTGTGCTGTCAAGTATGCTGCCAACTTATGGCAACCCTGTAGGGTTTTCAAGGCAAGAGATGTTTAGACGTGGTGAGCGCTGACCTGCCTCTGCATTAGGAAACCAGATATAAATTTTTGGCAGCCATTTTAGCCAAGAAAATACATGCAACAGTGGCATCTGAAACATAAAATCCATAGTTTTGAAATATATTTTAACTGTGCGTCATCTTATCTTGATGATTGTTTTTATTCTTCCTGTGTTTTTATTCTTTTTATATTTCATCTGTTTTATTTAGACCAACTTTGCAATGGCCTTTGGCCACACACAATAAACATTTATTACTATTATTATTACTACAGTTGTGGTCTCTCCAATGTCCTAAAACTAGGGGGAGACATAAATCCCGAAAAGGAAATCTCCCTGATGACAACAGTTCTAACAGAGATGCCACAAAAGCCATACAGATTTTTTTAATGTATACCACTGTGTTTGGAAGCCAGACCGTTTTTTAAACTTCCATAGCAGTTTCAGAGATTTTTAATTCGCTATCATTTAGAGCTAATTTTCAGATTTCCAGTTAATATAATTTAAAGGGCCTTAATTCCGGGTTTTTCCATATTGGTGTCATCATTATTAGAATTTTCCATGAGCCCTCTATTAGGTCTTAATTATGTAAATCACTGTGCCACGCAAGTGGTATTTTTTCCCCTCGTGCAACACTGCAGCAATCTGTTTGTTGGAATGTGTCTTTCTTTATCAGATTGACAAGGAACAGAAGGATCTCGTTTTGTGCCTGCTTGTTAGTAGCATTGGCTGTCATGATGCAGAAGTGAATTTTGTTTGCCAGAAGGCCTCTCAAATATGTGCACAGCTGCAGATGATTTAGAAATTAACAATGTCCAAAACATCGGACTCAATCAGATGCCTTATACCGTGCTAATTTTAAATTGGACCCCAAAGTATCCTGCCTGCAACAGAACACGCTGATCCAGAAAAATGTATTAGGATAATGCTAGCCTGTGAAATTGGTGATTAGAAAAAGAAATACAACTGGAAAGGACTAAATATGTTAATATATAATGTATACATGTACTGTCAACAGAAAATTAACAGGTTGCTGTTAACTCTTTGTTATTTTATTTAGTCATTCATTTTAAATATTTCTGGTCCATCTTAGAATCAAGGTGGCTAACAAGGCAACAAGAAGTTGATGGGAGCCAGTGTGGTGTAGTGGTTCAAATCCCCAACTCTGCCACAGAAACCTGTGCTGCCATTCACACATTCTCAATCAAACCTACCTCACAGGTGTGTTGGGAGGGTAAAATGGAGAAGTCAATGATGTAGTCCACTTTGGGCCTCACTGGAAGTAAAATAAACAAAAGAAATAAAAGATAAAAACAACACCTTTGTTAAAAACACAGCCAGATTTTCTAAAACAATTTAACCTACTCCACTCACTCTGGTAACCTGTTCCAAAAAAACTGGACCTATGGCGGGTGGGGGGAAGACGACAATTTGTGACCTCACTGTTAATCCTAAAAGAGGGAACTGCAAAGAGAAGGCTGTCTGAAAAACACAGCTGGCAAGAGGGAGAATAACAGGAAAGGCAGTTTGACAAGTATGAGGACCTGTATTCCTACAACTTCAGAAATGGTATTCTGTGGCCATGACTGTTTTGCTGATATTCCATACGTGTGTACAGGCAGCCACTCCACTACTAGACATATTTAAACTGTGGAACTCTCAGCCCCAGGATGTGGTGATGGCTGCCAACTTGGAAGGCTTTAAGAGGGGAGTGGACATGTTCATGGAGAAGAGAGGTATTCATGGCTACTAGTAAAAATGGATACTACTCATGATGCATACCGATTATCTCCAGGATCAGAGGTGCATGCCTATTATATTAGGTGCTTTGGAACACAGGCAGGACAATGCTGTTGCCGTTGTCTTGTTTGTGGGCTTCCTAGAGGCACCTGGTTGGCCAGACTGCTGGACTTGATGGACCTTGGTCTGATCCAGCATGACTTTTCTTATGTTCTTATGTTCTTTTGACTCCTATCACTCTGCTCTACATTTTTCTGACTTGGAGGGATAGGAGAATGTAAAATTGGCTGTATGGTTCCATGCTTTAAGTTCAGGCTTGAGATATCTCTTTGTGGGTAAAACTGGGTATGCACACACACACAAATTCCTCTCTGTTGTCAACTGTCCATTGTCCTACCAAAAATTCTCAACAGCTTCTTTCTGAGGACAAACTTTTATTATATAAAGATAAGGCAGAAGGCTAATTAACCTAACCCCTAATGATAAAGATATTAAGAGTGATTTATTCTAGCTTAGAAAATTGACAATATGCTGAATCTCTTATTATATGAAAATTGGCTTTATGACCCTATTGGCGTTACAATTGGCCCTTTCAAATTAATACCTCAGCATTTTTTTCTGTGAGCTAGAGTAAATTTAATGTACCTAATAGAGTGCTTACGTCTGACATTTTAGTGCAAAGGATTTCTTTTAGTTACAATGGCAGTCCCTCAAATCATGAGCATCTCAGAATAATCAATATTATTTAAGGGTACACAACTAAAGACAGGGGTTCCCACACATGCTCACTTACATCAAACGAAATGGATACAAAGATGAAACTGATATGAATTACTATATAGGTGTAGCAACTCTTTCATATACTAATAGACATTAAATTATGATAGTGCTACTTTGCCCTGACCTGGATGGCCCAGGCCAGTCTGATCTCATCAGAGCTCAGAAGCTAAAAGCAGGGTCAGCTCAGGTAAACATTTGGATAAGAGACCCCCAAGGAAGTTTAGGGTTGCTATGCAGAGGGAAGCACTGTCAAACCACCTCTGTTTGTCTCTTGCCTTGAATAACCTATGGGGTGGTCATAAGTTGGCTAAAACCTGATGGCACTTTCCACCATTAATGCTACTTTGCTAAACTGGCATTGTACATAAATGAAGGAACAGCTGTTGCCCTAAGTAGGCAGTCTCTACTTTAGTAGGGGGGAATTAGCTGGAGACAGAGACCAAGAATCATAGAATCATAGCGTTGGAAGGGACCACCAGGGCCATCAAGTCCAACCCCCTGCACAATGCAGGAAATTCACAACTACCTCCCCCCTCTACATCCCTAGTGACCAGAAGATGGCCAAGATGCCCTCCCTCTCATCATCTGCCTAAGGTCACAGAATCAGCATTGCTGACAGATGGCCATCTAACCTCTTCTTAAAAACCTCCAGGGAAGGAGAGCTTACCACCTCCCGAGGAAGCCTGTTCCACTGAAGAACAGCTCTAACTGTTAGAAAATTCCTAATGTCTAGACGGAAACTCTTTTGATTTAATTTCAACCCGTTGGTTCTGGTCCAACCTTCTTCAGCAACAAAAAACAACTCGGCACCCTCCTCTAAATGACAGCCCTTCAAGTACTTGAACATGGTTATCATATCCCCTCTCAGTCTTCTCCTCTTCAGGCTAAACATACCAAGTTCCTTCAACCTTTCCTCATAGGACTTGGTCTCCAGACCCCTCACCATCTTTGTTGCCCTTCTCAGAACCCGTTCCAGCTTGTCTACATCTTTCTTAAATTGTGGTGCCCAAAACTGAACACAGTACTCTAGTTGAGGTCTAACCAGAGCAGAGTAAAGTGATACCATCACTTCGCATGATCTGGACACTATACTTCTGTTGATGCAGCCCAAGACTGCATTTGCCTTTTTAGTTACAGCATCACACTGCTGACTCATGTTCAGTGTTTGGTCTACTAAGACCCCAAGATCCTTTTCATACACACTACTGCTCAAACAAGTCTCCCACATCCTATAATTATGCATTTGATTTTTCCTACCTAAATGCAGAACTTTACATTTGTCTTTGTTGAAGTGCATTTTATTAGTTCTAGCCCATTTCTCCATCCTGCATCTTGGCTCTGTCTTCTACCATATTTGCTACCCCTCCCAAATTTAGTATCATCTGCAAATTTAATAAGCATCCCCTCTGTTCCTTCATCCAAATCATTTATAAAGATGTTGAACAACACAGGGCCCAGCACAGATCCCTGAGGAACTCCACTAGACACCTCTCTCCAAGTGGACGAGGAACCATTAACTAGCAATCTTTGGGTATGATCTGTCAACCAGTTGCAGATCCATCTAACAATAATAGGATCTAACCCACATTTTCCCAATTTGTCAATTAGAATACTATGTGGAACCTTATCAAAAGCCTTACTGAAATCTAGATAAACTATGTCTACAACATTCCCCTGATCCAGCAAGGTAGTAACTTTCTCAAAAAAGGAGATAAGATTAGTCTGACATGACTTATTTTGAGAAACCCGTGCTGGCTCTTAGTGATCAGATCCATCCTTTCTAAATGCTCAAGGACGGACTTTTTGATGATTTGTTCGAACACTTTTCCTGGTATAGAAGTCAAGCAGATGGGTCGGTAGTTACCTGGATCCTCCTTTTTCCCCTTCTTGAAGATGGGGACAACATTTGCCCACCTCCAATCTTCTGGCACCTAACCTGTTTGCCAAGACTTTTCAAAAATAATGGACAGAGGTTCCGAAATTACATCTGCAAGTTCTTTGAGTACCCTTGGGTGCAATTCATCTGGCCCAAAGGATTTTGTTTCATTTAAAGAAACCAGGTGTTTGTGCACTACCCCAACACCAATTCTAGGCTGAAAATCCCTTCCCTCATCCCTTCCCTCATAAGCAAGAAGGGGTAATTGGGATTGATAACCTATGTACACTGGGATTGTCCTGGGTGAAAACTCTCAAATGAGCAGGCAGTTGTATAATTAAAATATGGTTTTATTAAAGAATAAAAATAGTAACACAAGAAATATGTTTTAAGCAATAAATGTATGCACACAGAGCATACAAGAGCTGACTAAGAGAAAAGGGAGGAAGTCAGGGTTTCAGGGATGGGTGGTCGTTACCAGTCTTGAAGGGACATCCAGAGAAAGCAGTGCAGAAGAGAAAAATGATTAGCATTTCCAGGAGCAAATGGAAGAGCCCAAACTCAAGTGAGGAAGGGGGTACAGATCCAGAACACACAAATGCTATGAATGACCAAAGGACCAATATTTATACCCCAAAATAGGTCCTGAGGCGGTGTGAGGCAAGTAGGCAGGAAAACCAGAGACAGAGAATTGATTGCTCTTCTGGAATTTTAACAAAAAGATCAGAGAGGCTTGATGAGACATCAGGACCCAAGAGAATGCCTGGGCTATTCTCCTGAATACTGATTAATTGCTGGGATGGGTGCAGATAGGGTAATTAATCGTCTGCTTGGAGTGCTGATTAAATCACCTTAGGGTGACTCAGTGGAGATTAGCTAGCCCCATTGTCTAGCCAGACACACCTTGGGGCCAGGGGGAAAGTTCAGTGGCCAATCGCATTCTTGCCCAAGCTTGGCAGAAAAGAAGCCCCAGTAAGCCTTCCAAAGACTGCTAAGCAAACTTCATAGTCATGGGATAAGAGGACAAGTCCTCTTATGGACTGAGAGCTGGCTAAAAACTGGGAAGCAGAGAGTAGGAATCAATGGTCACTTCTCCCAATGGAGTAATGTGAGCAGTGGGGACCCTCAGGGATCTGTGTTGGGACCGGTGCTTTTCAACCTGTTCATCAATGACCTGGAGTTGGGATTGAACAGCGAAGTAGCCAAGTTTGCAGATGAACCAAATTATTTAGGGTGGTTAAAACAAAATTGGACTGTGAAGAGCTCCAAAAGGATCTCTACAAACTGGAAGAATGGGCATTAAAATGGCAAATGAGATTCAATGTGAGCAAGTGTAAAGTGATGCATATTGGGGCAAAAAACCATAACTTCACATATACACTGATGGGATCTGTGCTGGCAGTGACAGACCAAGAAAGGGATCTTGGGGTGGTAGTAGATAGCTCGATGAAGATGTCAACCCAGTGTGCGGCTGCTGTAAAAAGGGCAAATTCTATGCTGGCCATAATTAGACTCGGAATAGAGAATAAAACTGCTGATATCATACTGCCATTGTAAAAATCTATGGTGAGACCACACTTGGAATACTGTGTACAGTTCTGGTCACTACACCTAAAAAAGGATATTACAGAGCTTGAGAAGGTGCAGAAAAGAGCAACCAAAATGATTAAGGGACTAGAGCAGGGGTCGGCAAACTCATTAGTCAAAAGAGCCAAATATCAACAGTACGACTGGGATCTCTTTGAGAGCCAAATTTCTTAAACTTAAACTATATAGGTAGGTACATTGTTTATTAACTTAATAAACTTTAATTAAAGTTTTAAGTCTTAATTAAACTATAGGTACACTGAATAAAACTTGATATCATACTTAATTGTGTCCCGGGATGGGCCGGCTGGCCGGCTCCCGGGCCAATATCTCTCCCGGACCCATGGCCCCGGGCCTAGGCTTACCCGCTGGAGAGGCAGAAGGGGTACAGCCGGTCGCCCAGCCCCCCCCGAGAATCGGGGGAAGCCAACGCTGCTCCTTCTCTCTCCCCCAGGTAGCCGACGAGACGGGGCCCGGCAACCCAGGAGCGGCACGGCGGCACCGCAAATCCCGAGGCCCGGCGCGGCCAGAATGACGCGGCTGCACAGACTCCGCCCCCCTCAGCTGTTAAGCGGGCGGGCGCGGGTGGGGCAGGGGAGAGCGGCCGGCGCAGCTGAGGCAGATCGCCGCAAGACGCCGGCGACGCCCGGCTGTGAGGGGAGCACCGGGGCAGGACGGGGGTGTGGGGAGAAGGGGCGGGGCCTCTCTGGCTGGGCAAGGTGATAAGGCGAGAGGGGAGCCGCGGCCGGGGAGGAAGCCAAAAAGGAGGTTGTGAGGAGGCTGCGTGAGAGGGAGCCGACAACCTGGCAACGTCCGAGTGGGGAGAAAGCTCTGACTCCCCCTCGGACTGGTCTGAGGCCGAGGAGGCTCCTCCGCCCCCACCCTTTGTCCAGGCAGAGACCCCGGGGGTCACAGAAGCCCAGGAGCGGCGTGACAAATAGTGATTTTATTTATTGATAAAAAATAAATTGTAAGTCTCTGCCATTTCCTCCTCCCCGTCCGGAGTCCTCGTCTGGAGGCCTGGTCTACCGCCATAAAAGCCTATTGGTAGACCTGGCCTCCGGCTGAGTCCCATTGGGAGGCCAGGTCTACCCACTGGCTTTCTTGGCAGTAGACCTGGCCTCCGGAGGCCCATAGAAGCCAATTGGTAGACCTGGCCTCTGAAGGGGGACTTTCCCCTGCTTGGGGTCCAGGTCTACCGCCAAGAAAGCCAGTGGGTAGACATGGCCTCCCAATGGGACTCAACCGGAGGCCAGGTCTACCAAAGGAAGCCCGCCCCGCCCAACAGCTGATTGGCAGGGGGGGCAGGAACTGCCGAGCCGCCTGCCCAGCAATCGCACGGCTAGAGGGGAGGGGAGGCTTTAGCCTCCCAACCATTGAGGGCAAGGGAAAGAGGGACCCGGCCATTCTCCATGGCGGTGGGTCGGAGAAACAGTGCGCCCGCTCGCCTGCTCTCTCTCTCTCTCTCTCAGGCGCGCCGGCTACGGAAAGCCGCACTCAACTGGCCAAAGAGCTGCATGCGGCTCGGGAGCCACAGTTTGCAGACCCCTGGACTAGAGCAACTGCCCTATGAGGAGCGGTTAAAACGCTTAGGGCTGTTTAGCTTGGAAAGAAGGTGGCTGAGGGGAGACATTATAGAGGTCTATAAAATCATGCATGGTTTGGAGAGAGTGGACAGGGAGAAGTTTTTCTCCCTCCCCATAATACTAGAACGCAGGGTCATCTGCTGAAGATGGAGGGTGAGATATTCAAAACAGATAAAAGGAAGTATTTTTTCACAAAACGCATAGTTAAATTGTGGAACTCCCTGCCCCAAAATGTGGTGATGGCTGCCAACTTGGAAGGCTTTAAGAGGGGAGTGGACATGTTCATGGAGGAAAGGGGTATTCATGGCTACTAGATAAAATGGATAATACTTATGATGCATACCTATTCTCTCCAGGAGCATGCCTATTATCTTGGGTGCTGTGGAACACAGGCAGGATGGTGCTGCTGCAGTCGTCTTGTTTGTGGGCTTCCTAGAGGCACCTGGTTGGCCACTGTGTGAACAGACTGCCGGACTTGATGGGCCTGGGTCTGATCCAGCAGGGCTTTTCTTTTGTTCTTGTGTTCCTATTGGCCACTCCAAGATGCCTGCTCCCTCCCCCTTGCTGCCAAGGAAACCAGCCAGGGGGCACGAATATGAAGAAAGAGATAGCTCTCCTTTAAATATACCAAGGGCCACAAAAGTCTCTACAGAAGGCGAGTAGCCAAAACCCGAAGAGCCAAATATCTATTCAGCTTTTTTCGGGAAGCGCCTATTCAGCTTTGGGCTGCTTCCCACGTTTTGGCATTCAGTAAACCCGAAACCTGTACAAAGGTGAAAAGACTTTTTTGGGTTTATTTTCAGTTCGGGTTTATCGATATGCACAACCCTAATCCAGCATGGTGTCACCCCTACTGATAGATCAATGGTACCTCACCTGGTGCTGCTAACCACTCTGCAGCTATGGTGCAAGCTCAGTACACTTTGGACTCCTCCATCAAAGCAGGAGTCCTCTTATCCCCTTCACTGCCACCCAGTGCTAGAATTCAAGCAGTGCACCCAGCTCCCCTTCAGGCACTGTTACTGCTTTGGTCCCAAAGGGTTGATCTGTTGGACATGATCCCAAACTTCAGTTTCATTATAGATTTTAAATACATATCAAGACACGGAAGGTTTCTTACAATATAAACAACAAGGTTTTTGTAACGTACAGGCTGTGATTGAAGCTGCACATCGGTCACTGTTGCTTCTGCCCTTCCCCTCAGCCTTTAGAAAGTGCACAATGTTTTCTTGCCTATTGTGTGCTGAAGTCGAAGCAATCTGCCACTCTCACACATTCCTTTTGCCTGCCTCACAAAACGAAATCATTTTTTTCCTTTTCTCATCAAACAAGCTCAGCAATTACAGTGGTTTACAGCTATCTGTATCAAACAATGAGCGTATTAATTGCCGAGGGTTGGGCTGTACAAGAGACAGCATGTCAGCAAAAAATTTTATGAATGTGATTACATTGTTCAAAATGCAATGAACAGGAATGGCGTTTCTCGAGACAATGAGCCCTTCTTCCCGGGCTGAAAAGGAAAGCTTTCTGATTTTCATTATAGATAAAGACTTGTTTGTCCTCCAGGGAGAGTTCCCTTTGCTCTATCTCCTGCTTTCTCTTTTAGATTCAAACAGACTCGACTCTCGTCTTTTGCATTTGCTTACACCACTGCCTCCAGTTTTCTCCCTATTTGCTGTACAGCAGAACATATTTTGACCTAAGGTGTTTCCATTGACCTCTAAGAGGTAGTACAGGCAGCCAGTGGCCATATCTTTGCTACAGGGTAGAAGCAATTGTGAACATTTCTGGTTGTATATGGGGCGGGGGGGTAAGGGTGAAGAAATGTAATCAAATTTATTAGGGAGCAGTAACTCTAAGAGCTATCATGGTGTAGTGGTTAAGACTGGTGGTTTGGAGCGGTTGACTCTGATTTGGAGAACCGGGTTTGATTCCCCCTCCTCCACTTGAGCTGCGGATACTCATCTGGTGAACTGGATTTGTTTCCCCACTCCTACATATCAAGCCAGCTGGATGACCTTGGGCTAGTCACACACTCTCAGCCCCACCTACCTCACAGGGTGTCTGTTGTGGGGAGGGGAAGGGAAGGTTTGTGAAGGAAAAGCACCCCAAGCACCCTGCTTTCCTTCTATGAAACACTGGTTCAGGCTTCAGGCCTAATATTCTCTGATATTAATCTCTGGTAAATTAAACATTAGGGGGGCCTGGAATAGCAAGCAGGCCTCTCGTAAATTGCTGTGGAATGTGCTTTCGATTTTGGAAAGTGCTCCTCAAGGTCTCAAGGTGGTAGATAAACAGCTGCCCTGAATTTACAGCCATCGGGGCAGCAACGAACGATTTATCTCCCAGGCAACAACTAGGGCCATTAAACGTTATCTCTGAGTTTGAGTCTTCCCAGGTGTCTCGCATAACTGCAGAGTGCGAGTCAGCGTGTAACACTCGTGACTGAGAGATGACATGACAAATTAATGTAGGGTTAATGGAAATCCTTGCTATCTTATTGGCTAAGACGGCCATAGGCCGGTAAGATGGAAGGGATAAAATGATCCGTTTTGAGATCAGAAAGAATGGAGGCGTTGGGATGTGCTGGCGCATCCCGGGCCTTTCATCAAACTTTGTTTTATCCCATAGAACGAATCTATGCTTGACTGAAGAGACCAGCATGCTGACATCCAGATGCTAACCTCTTGGACTGTGGTAATTTTTTTGCAAAACTGAATGCTTTATCTTTTGCCTGATTTGCCTGACTTTAAGCCAATTGCCTTTCAACTGAAATGTGTAGTTAGATTATTGAAGCTTTCTTGTTTTAAATGCTAAAGCCCCACGTAACTTTTGCCTTTCTGTAAACGAGCACAAACCTTTTGAATAAACCTTAAAGTTTATTAATATTGAAAGTGTCTAGTAATTTCTGTGGTTTCCCAAGGCTGAATCTTAAGTGCCTGTACTGGCTTTGTCCATGCTATCTTTTGAGTAAGCCTTTTTGAACAGAGTGAACTGGCCTGCCCAGGTCTCACCCTGGCAGGGAAAGGGTCACCCTGAATTTGGAGCTTAGCTGGAGTTACCCTGGACTCCTTGCCTGAAGGCTCACCTTTTGTTCCGGGGTTGGTGGCAGCATCCCATTAACCTAGGGTTTAAAGACCCGAGTTTAACGTTTTGTTTTATGAACTACCCTAAACACCCAGCCAAAGACTGCCCAACTGGTGGAGACTGACTGGAGCAATCTTTGACAAGGTTATTGTAAGCCAGTTTGATTCTTCCTTAAGTGCTAGAGAAAGTCGGCATATAAAAACCAACTCTTCTTCTTCTTTTGTTGTCATCTGTGTGTGAAGGTATTTGGAATGCATTTCTGTATGGGACTATCCATCAGTTATAGGGTTGCCAACCTCCATTCAGCATAGGTATATGTATTGTGTTTAAGTAACCTCCAGGTGGTAGCTGGACATCTGCTATTACAACTGATCTCTATCGGCTGGATATGTCCCTCTTTGCCACTGGCAGGAGGTTTTTGGGGTGGAGACTGAGGTGGACAGGGTTTGGGGTGGGGAGGGACTTCAATGCTATAGAGTCTAATTGCCAAAGCAGCCATTTTCTCCAGGTGAACTTATCTCTATCGGCTGGAGATCAGTTGTAACAGCAGGAGATCTCCAGCTAGTAGGGCTGTGCAAAAAAAAAAAACAGTCAATTTTGGCCTCAGGTTTATTGGGGCCAATTTTTTTCAGTAAACTCAAACTAAGCCGAATTCTCATACCAGTAAATGTGTGAATTCAGCTTATTTTCGGATTTCCTGAAATAATCCAGCCATTAGGGTCCATAGGGAATTTTTGCATCTCCTGTGGGGGCATTTTTGCAGGTAGAGCCCCCACGTTTTTAGCATAGCTACAAAGGACCCCACTTGCCTGAACCCCCAAGTTTGGTGAAGATTGGGTCTGGGGGTCCATAGTTATGGGGTCTGGAAGGGGTTTTCCCCTGTCCTCCTTTATAGAGAATAAATAGTGGTCATGGTCCGAAACTCTATTGTGAATTTCGCTATATATCTCTGTGGAGGAGCCTGGCAAACTTTTCGACTATTGAAAGCAATGGTGGGAAAGTTGGCAGGGCTCCTCAATAGAGATACATAGCGAAATTCACTTTAGAAATTCTGACCATGGCCCTTCCCCTAATAAATACCATCAATCTGCTGAGACCACAGCATTACACGAGTCAGGGCTTTTCCCTGCTTGTAAGTTCCTGTTTTTTTTAGTCCCCCCCCCCGTTCTGCATGTGTTTTGCTCCCCCTAGTGGCTGATTCAATATCACACAAGTTTATGTCTGGCATAAAACCCTGCAGCTTACATCTGCAGGGAGAGATGTCAGACATGAACCTGTATCAACCACTAGAGGGAGCAAAATACATGCTGAACTGAAAATAACCCTAAGAAGAAACAGCAACTTACAAATGAGGAAAATGAGAATGCAGAAAAGCTCTCAGTGTGGCACAGGGAGTAAAGTGTTTACTTGAGGCAGGGAATCCTAGATTGTAATCACTACTTAGTCATGAAGCTCTCAACGGATTCTAGGGTAAACCATTATCTTTCAGATGGGCAGTCCAATCCTGAAGGGAGGCAAAAAATAGACTTTAATTTTTAAAAAGTGGAAAACGGGGGAGATCCCCCATTGCCTACAATGGGGCATTCTGGGGCAAAAGGGCTGTGTAAGCTGTCTAAAGGCAGCTCACCCCCAGGAATGCCCCCCCCCCCACGCTGGAGCAGGTTTTCCCTTCCAGGAATGTCCTGCCGGCACAGGAGTGTTTGCCCCCGTACTGGCATAGGTACCACCTTATTCCGTGTGGCACCTACACCGGCGCGGAGTCACACTGGCTCCAAAGGAGCTTCCCCCCTTCAGGAATGGGCTCTTCATTACTGCATGAAGTTGCCAAATACCCAGAACTCCTTTCAAGAACACATACAGAACCTAAGATCAGCAATGCAGTAGTGTGAAATGCTGCTCCTCCATAACAAATGAGCTTTAACAATATCTTGAAGAAAACAGAAACAGCGTATCTTAACTGAATTCAAGAGTGGTTACTGTTTTATTACTGCAGTGTTTCTCCTTTATTTGCCCTTGTTTTTATTCCAATGTTTTCCTTATCTTTCAGATGGTATATTGTACTATGTGTTATGTTATGACTTCATGGTTAAAACAAATATACCTGTAGTGAATTGACCCCAAGAACTGCCATCAAAACTGGGCCTCCAGGCACTGGGGAACTCAACAAAAGGCTTGGTAGACATTTGCTTTCAGTGAGGTTTGAAATCTCATGACTGTTTTCTACCATGCTGTTTTTATTCCACAAGAGGCTGGATGAATGAACCAGGACTTTGCAAGCCCATACTGAAGTGGGAAGTCAAAGCACTGCAGTACTTTGTGAGCTACAACAGCAAAAAAGGCCTTGATCCTAAATAACATGCATGGTGTTGCACTACAGGGCCAGACACTGTGCCAAACGTATGGCACCTTACTGTCCAAAGCATGGTCAGGCTGACTAAGACATCGAGTCAGGCTTATAGAAATGCTTGTCTTTCTATCCATTGCTGTCTGCTTCTTGGTCAAAGGGGCCAGAGGCAACTGCCCACCACCATAAGGAGGGCTGCATGTTACATATTATGTATCATGGGGAAGGAAGCACGGACACAGCCCAAGTCTTGCCAAGTAGCATACTTGCTCTCCAAAGTGGACCACCATCACATTTGAACACTTTAATTATAAAGGCATGGTTTGGAGGTTAAGTAGGGTTGCCAGCTCTGGGTTGGGAAATACCTGGAGATTTAGGGGTGGAGCTTGAGGAGGGTGGGGTTTGGGGAGGGGAGGGATTTCAATGGGGTATAATCCCATGGCATCCACCTTCCAAAACGGCCATTTTCTCCAGGTGAACTGATCTCTGTTGCCTGGAGATCAGCTGTATTAGAGGGAGATCTCCAACCATCGCCTGGAGGTTGGGAACCCTACCTGGTATTCCTTGGAGGTTTCACATCCAAATACTTGCCAGGATTGAAGCTGAGAGTGTGTGGCTGGCCCAAGGTCACCCAGGCAGTTTCCATGGCAGAATGGGAATTCAAACCTGGGTTTCCCAGATCCTAGTCCAATATTTTAACCACTACACCATGCTGGCTCTCCCCCTGTAGACCCTGCCACAAAGGAGGTTCTAATGATTAGTAATAAGAACGACTCCAGATTTTGGGAACTTGTATCATCAGGATTAAATAGTGCAAATCGATATATGGTAGCACAAATACCTGGCAATGTTTGGTTTGATTATTTCAGTGAAGTTTCCGGCTCCCTTTCGTCCTCTTCCATGGGGAATTCTGTATCGCCAAGCAGCTCTTTTCCAGAACCTCCCGGTCTACCTGTCTATGGTAAGTCTCCAGGGGAGGATCGGTAACATCCCCTCTGGCTGAAAATTAAGTATTATTGTTCCCATTCATAAGAAGGGGGATAAATCAATCCTACATAACTACAGGCCTATAAGTGTGTTGGACATTTCTGCTAAACTATACAGTAAACATCTGCTACCCAAACTGGAGGACTGGGTTATTGAGCATCAAATTATACATTCAAACCAAGCAGGGTTCCAAAAGGGCTATAGCACCATAGATCACTGCCAACTGCTCAATCAACTGGCCTTTTCAGGCATTAATGGTCCCACAAATGTGTTGTATGTGGTGTTTGTGGATTTGGCTGTTGCTTTTGATTCCATAGACAGGAATCGCCTCTGGCCAAAATTAGGGGACCTGGATATTGATAGTCATTTACTATTTCTACTCTGTAGGCTGCAGAAGGATTAGATGCTCCCACTCAGCCATAGCAAAATGCTGTAGGTGTGAAGGTGCAGCTGAAGAAACAGCCAGACACCCTCTTCTGATTGGCTGACCAAAATGGCCAAGATCCAGTTGTGCCCCATGCATCATTTGTAGTTAATGGGGTCAGAGAAAATTGAACCACAATGTGATCTGCTCTGAATGTCTTGTGTCTGTAAATATAATTTCTTTTTTTAAAAAGCAGTAGCTAAAACCCTTGCAAGTTTATTGCCTCTTTTTTTTTTAATCACAAGCAAACATGCGGAATCCTTTCAAAATGGCCTTTTTTAACCGTGCCAAATCTTTCATTAAAAGCTTTTATGAACAGATGCAATTATTTTTTTCCCAAAGTCATTTTCTTAATTAGTAGCACTCAGGTTTTTGCAAATTATCAGTGTAATGTATTTGTGGGTGTGGGTTATTATTGTGAGTGATTGGCGCCTGCAATAGTTGAGCAAGGCTGAAATTCATTTTAAGATATTCCATTCTCTTTTTGGGAGGAGGGAGAAAGAAAGTTTAGAAATTCTTGATGATATCATATAAAAAGAATCACTCAAGTAACTGAAAGAGTATTATCGTTACTTTGATCGTACCAGTTTGATTCTTGCTGCTGCAGTACGTGCTAGCGTAATAAGCTTTCTTGCTCACAGCAAAACAGCATGACAGTCTAGAAAGGGATCTGGAATGAGTATTCACTGCAAAAATGGTTAAAATTGATTGTGTCCCATTAGTAGCAATTTAAGACCCCAATCATATGATGATTTATCACATTTATCCAGTAAATCTGTAATAAAAGGTGACATTAATATGCAATTCCAGGAACCACAATGCCTGTCAGTTTAATATAATATGTTTCTAGAATTAGCAAACACTATGTTCTCAATAAGCTGTTACGATGTTATCAGCCAGAAGACATCAGAGACATTTGGAGGATCAGGAAATACAGTGCTTTTCAGACTGTTAGCGCACTATAGAAAGCCAATGGGGTATAATGCTTAGAGGGCTGGACTAGTATCTGAAAAAGTCAGGTTTGAATTCCCACTCAATCCAGGTGATACTGGGCAAGTAGGGTTCCCAGACTCCCAGTGGGGCCTCTCCCCGGTGCTGTTCAGCCGGCCAGTGTGGGGACTTACAGCAGCAAACTGAGGCCAAGGTTCTGTCACTGGCAATGCAGCAACATAACTTCTGGCAAGCACCAGAAGTGATGTCATCATGTCACTGGTGCCCACATGGACACTCTGGTATTTGGGCAAAACTCTATGGCAAAAATGGCTTCTACCATAGATAGGGTTGCCAACCTCCAGGTACTTAGTAAACAATGATTAGCCTGCTGTAAGATAATTAGTAAATAAAGACAGCAGCAATAATGTAACAGTATATTTGTAACACTAGTGGTATTTAAAACATATCCACCATAGGTTACATAAGTCCAAAGAATATTTATAGTTTATACATTGATATACAGGTCCAAACAAGGAAAATGTGCTGATAAAGTATTCAATATGTACAATGACAACTTGAATAAAATTATATTAATAATAATTCAGCGTCTTGTGGTTCCAGTCCTTTCAAGAGGTATAGTTCTTACAGAGGTCCAGTTATCTCTCTGTTTCGGCTTAGAAGCCTTCCTCAGGGACCACTAAATACATAATCATAATCATATAATAATAATAATAATTAAATCAAGCATATAGGCATAAATAATATAGAATTTTGCTTATAAATACAAACTACTGTATTTATAATCAAAATTCTATATTATTTATGCCTATATGCTTGATTTAATTGTTATTAGTGGTCCCTGAGGAAGGCTTCTAAGCCGAAACAGAGAGATGACCGGACCTTTGTAAGAACTATACCTTTTGAAAGGACTGGAACCACAAGATGCTGAATTATTATTAATATAATTTTATTCAAGTTGTCATTGTACATATTGAATACTTTATCAGCACATTGTCCTTGTTTGGACCTGTATATCAATGTATATACTATAAATATTCTTTGGACTTATGTAACCTATAGTGAATATGTTTTAAATACCACTAATGTTACAAACAAATATACTGTTGCATTATTGCTGCTGTCTTTATTTACTAACCTCCAGGTACTAGCTGGAGATCTCCTGCTATTACAACTGATCTCCAGTCGATAGAGATAATTTCATCTGGAGAAAATGGCTGCTTTGGCAATTGGATTCTATGGCATTGAAGTCCCTCCCCTCCCCCAACCCCACCCTCCTCAGGCTCCGCCCCAAAAACCTCCTGTTGGTGGCAAAGAGGGACCTGGAAGCCCTAAACATAGAGTTTTCATCCAAATACCAGAGCACCCCATGGCGCCAGCGAAGAGGTGAGGCCACTTCCGGTGCGCACTGGAAATGACATCACCATGTTGCCAATAACAGAGGTCTAGGTCTCAGTTTTTTGCCAGTAACCTCCCCACCCCCTGGGGTATCTGGCAATAATAGGGGCAAGACAGTCTATCCTGCTTAACCCTATCTGACAGGGTGGCTGTGAATAAAATGGAAAAGGGTAGAACAATGTTGCAACCTGCTTTGGAACCCTGCTGGGGGGAACCCTGCTGATAGGGGCAGTTGCAGATTTTCAGGGCCCCCCAAGGGGCCCTCTTCCCACTCACTCACCCATGTGTCTTACTTCCTGCCTTTGCATCCTTCCCCTGCCCTGCTCACAAGCCTTCCCACTTTCCATGCTCAGAGCCATCTGCACTGCTCTCAGCACTTTCCCTGATGGCACTGTGTATGCAGCAAAATACATGGGTGGCCAAGCACACGCAAATGAACTGGTAGAGAAACAGGATGTTTGGGGGGTGGGGCAGCAGCAGCAGGCCCAACCAGAAGCCCTGGGCCCTGGCAGATGATGAGATCATTATCACTTGCCAAGATGAGGTCATTTATGCATGGGAGTTTAACTGAGGTTCGTTGCTCACTGGACCCACACTTTCTTCTTGCGACGCTATGCACCAGCAGACGCCAAGCTCAAAACAAGAAGCTTGTGAGTGCCCACCCCTTAAAATGATGCTCTGTAATTGACTGTAGTGCTTAGAAGTCATCCCCCAAACCCAATTGCCACATAAAAAAGTATTTTAAGACCAAAAAAAATCGAGCTAATTGAAAGGAATGGGGGGGGGGGAAGAGAAACCCAATCTTCGTTTTTAAAAGTCGTCCTTTTGCTCAGAAAGAACTCCGAGGGAACAGGAAGCATTTGAATCTTTACCCCTTAACACACTGCTTTGTAATTGGCTGTACTTTTTGCTGTGAGAGAAACCAAGCTTTTGTGTCCTGCACTTTGCCTTATTCATGGGGATTTCACCCAGGCTGAGCTCAGAGGAGATGGAAGAATCGTGTTAATAGAGGGATGGGAAGTCCCAGGATTTGCAAGGGCTGGCAGCGAGGTCACCTATAATGGATGGAAAACTCATGCATAACTCCAATGAACAACCAAGACAGATGGAGAGGGGTGAACATTGAGTAAAAGTACCCATGCATAAACAACCATTCTCAGCTTCACTGATCACAAAGTGTGGCAAAGGGCTGTGGAAGAACATCTGTTTTGAATGTAGAACACCACCCCCATTCAGCCTCTGGCAATCCAGTAGCAATGTGAAAGACCCCAAGGGGCCACCACCAATCAGAGTAAACAATACTGATCTTGACAAGCCTTAGAATCCAAGGACCTTTCTCATTATGTCCTGTTTTGTGACCTTTATTCAATTTCCAGGGTCAGGTTTCTTGCAGCACTTTAGACAGGCTAGCCTGGCATTCAGTGTCAGACACAGTCATTTATCTTTTATCTGATGAGGATCACTATGTCACCGATATGACGTCACTGTCTGCATTGGCAGCCAAGAAGATTCATGCGAAATTCTAGCACTGATGCAATCAATGTTATGCTTTGGCCATTACAATTGTTTTTAACCTTGCTGTGTGTGTGGGTTTTTTAAATTGTTATATTTATCACTCACTTCCTGGGCAGTTGTTTGTGTTATATTGCTATGACCTTTGGCTTGACACAGTAAATTTTGCCTACCTACCTACTGACCTTGGTAGATCAAGGGCTTGAATCAGTAAAGGTGGTTTGATGTGTTCATGCAGAGAGGAACAAGAAAAGGATATCAAGAGATCCCAGGGCTCAAACCAGCAGGAACCTTCCAGTTCTGCAGCTTCCTGTGGATAGCCATACAGCACTGTCTATCACAATGAACACATCTTTGACTGGTTCTTGTAGGTTATCCAGGCTGTGTAACCGTGGTCTTGGTATTTTCTTTCCTGACGTTTTGCCCGCAGCTGTGGCCGGCATCTTCAGAGGAGTAACACTGAAGGACAGTGTTACTCCTCTGAAGATGCCTGCCACAGCTGCGGGTGAAACGTCAGGAAAGAAAATACCAAGACCACGGTTACACAGCCCGGATAACCTACAAGAACCAATGAACCCTGACCGTGAAAGCCTTCGACAATACATCTGTGACTGTTCTGATGCCATATTGATATTTTAATCAGTTGGTTACTTGGGACCAGTCTCAGTGAGTCTGAGTATTCGGCAGCAACTTGCACTACAATGAACCAAGATAGTCCCAAGATTGTTTTTTTTTTAAATCTTTTTACACAATATGTTGGACACTGACAAGCTAGATTTATTCTCACCAGCCTTCAATACTTGACAGTTACTATATCTTCAAACGGGATCAAATTACAGCCATATTTCTACACTTGAAGGTGTGATGAAGCCTTGTTCCTTTGTTGTTGTTTTTGCTCACAGCATTGTCCGTTTGGATCTAAACCAGGTTCAGCGATATTATCTCTCAGCTTGCAAGAGAAACTTGTCAGAATTTCTAGCCAAAAGTGAAAAGCAGTGAATAGAATATATTGATTGGCTCTTCAAAGGGTATCTCCCTCCCTCTTATTTTTAAAAAGGCAAATACAGGTAGTGTGTGTGTGTAAACATGGTGTAGTGGTTAAGATGTCAGACTAGGACCAGGGAAACCCAGGATCAAATCCCCACTGGCACCATGGAAGCTTGCTGGGAGACCTTGGGCCAGTCACACACTCTCAGCCCAGACCCTGGCTAGTGTTTGGAGGGGAGACCTCCAAGGAATACTAGGGTTGCGACGGGGAGGAAGGCAATCACAAACTACCTCTGAACATCTGTTGCCTTGAAAACCCTACAGGTTGCCATAAGTCAGCTGTAATGTGAGGGCAAATATATATATGTGTGTGTGTGTGTGTGTGTGTGTGTATAAACTGGAATCGTGATCTCTATTTCAGATTTGTAACAAGCACATTTCTTACTTAGTTTAATGCAGGAGGGAATTTTTGTTTTCATCAGGAGTGAAAATGCCAGATCCAGCGAGTGAGAAGTGAATAGCTGCCTTGGGTAGAAGAAGAAGAGCTGGTTTTTATATGCCGACTTTCTCTACCACTTAAGGCAGAATCAAACTGGCTTACAATCACCTTCCCCTCCCCACAACAGACACCATGTGTGGTAGGTGAGGCTGAGAGAGCTTTAAGAGAGATGTGACTAGCCCAAGGTCACCCAGCAGGCTTTAAGAGAGATGTGACTAGCCCAAGATCACCCAGAAGGCTTTATGTGGAGGGGTGGGGAAACCAACCTGGTTCACCAGATTAGCGTCCATCGCTCATGTGGAGGAGTGGGGAATCAAACCCGGTTCTCCAGATTAGAATCCATGGCTCCAAACCACTGCTCTTAACCACTACACCACGCTGGCTCTCCACTACCATGCTGGTAGTTTACAAGAAGAAGAAGAGTTGGTTTTTAAACCCCAATTTTCTCTAACTTTAAGGAGTCTCAAACCTTCCCTTCCTCTCCCCACAACAGACGCCTTATGAGGTAGGTGGGGCTGAGAGAGTTCAGAGAGAACTGTGACTAGCCTAAGGTCACCCAGCAGACTTCATGTGTAGGAGTGGGAAAACCAACTTGGTGAGGTAGCTAAAAAGTCAAATGTGATCTTTTTGCTGTATCAACAGAAGTATAGTGTCCAGATCACGCGAAGTGATGCTCTGGTTAGACCTCACCTAGAGTATAGTGTTCAGTTTTGGGCACCACAATTTAAGAAAGATGTAGACAAGCTGGAACGTGTCCAGAGGAGGGCAACAAATATGGTGAGGGGTCTGAAGACCAAGTCCTGTGAGGAAAGGTTGAAGGAGCCTGGTATGTTTAGGCTGAAGAGGAGAAGACTGAGAGGGGATACGATAACCATCTTCAAGACTTGAAAGGCTGTCATATAGAGGATGGTGCAGAGTTGTTTTCCGTCGCCCCAGAAGGTTGGACCAGAAGCAGTGGGTTAAAATTAAATCAAAAGAATTTCCATCTAGACATTAGGAAGAATTTTCTAACAGTTAGAGCGGTTCCTCATTGGAACAGGCTTCCTCGGGAGGTAGTAAGTGCTCCTTCCCGGAGGTTTTTGAGAAGAGGCTAGATGGCCATCTGTCAGCAATGCTGATTCTATGACCTTAGGCAGTTCATGAGAGGGAGGGCATCTTGGCCATCTTCTGGGCATAGAGAAGGGGTCACTGGGGTGTGTGTGTGTGGGGTAGTTGTGAAATTCTTCATTGTGCAGGGGGGTGGACTAGATGACCCTGGTGGTCCCTTCCAACTCTATGATTCTATGATAATAAAATTACATTGATAGACCTCGGTGGGTGCCTGGCTTTACAAGTTCCCATGGCAATGGGTAGGAATGCAGATGTCCGATCAGCAAATCAATCTCCTGCCCAAAGGTCTGGCCACTCATTAGCATAGCCTAGGGTTGCCAACCTCCAGGTACTAGCTGGAGATTTCTTTCTAATACAACTGATCTCCAGCCAATAGAGATCAGTTCACCTGGACAAAATGGCCGCTTTGGCAATCGGACTCTATGGCATTGAAGTCCCCCCTTCCCCAAACCCTGCCCTCCTCAGGGTCTACCCCAAAAACCTCCCGCTGTTGGTGAAGAGGGACCTGGCAACCCTAGCATAGGCTGAGGAGCACCTTGACCTCACCTTCTTCAAAGCAAGGCATTGCTATCTCCCAAAATGGCTTCCAAAACAAATTTAGCCAAGATGGAGTCAGAGCAGACAGTACACATCTGGGGAAAAGGTATCATAGTGGGGAAACTATAGACAGCGGGGAAACTATAGTGGGGAAACTTAAGCAGCACTTTGGCTTCAGAGCTTCCTGCCCTTCCCTCCCTTTGGGGGATAAGCCAGTTATTTTGGGACCATGGAAGGATTTTCTGAATTTCTCTCAGCTTGGCTGAGCAAGTGGCCTTTCATGCCGGCCTCACATTGTGATGAAGAAGGTATGTTTTTTTGTGTAATATGAGGCTGAGTAGGCCATAAAAGGAGTTGGCAACATCAGGGGAAAAGAAGAAGAGGAGGAGTTGGTTTTTATACCCCACTTTTTCTCAACCTTTACTGTGTCTCAAACTGGTTTACAATTTCCTTCCCTTCCCCCCCCCCAAGAGACACCCTGCAAGGTAGGTGGGGCTGAGAGAGCTCTAAGAGAACTGTGACTAGCCCAAGGGCACACAGCAGGCTTCATGTGGAGGAGTGGGGAAACCAACCCGGTTCACCAGACTAGAGTTCACCGCTCACGTGGAGGAGTGGGGAATCAAACCCGGTTCTTCAGATTAGAGTCCGCCACTCTTAACCACTACACTATGCTGGCTCTCAGACTGACCTTAATACATTGACATTAACACATTGACCAGTTCAGTTTAATTAATAAACCCTACTTTGGCTGATGTATTATGCTTGGCAACTGCATTTCAGGGTAAGGGGCATCAGCAATCCAGAGAGTGAGATGGCCACCCCTGGAGGCCAGGTAGCCATCTTGGATGCTGAATGACTGACTCGTAAAATTAAAAATCTATTAAACAAAATTAATATATTATATGATCTTTTGATGATTGAAGGAGGCAATGGGGATGAAGTCATAGTGATTTGACGGTCTTTACTACTTCAGGCTGCACACGGAGGATCATAAAATCTGCACATGCTTATCTGATCAGGCAACAGGTTAAACGCCAGTTGGAATGGAGGAAACCCTAACCCAAGCACACAGAGACAGGAGGGGATTCATCATTCGCTCCTTTCCACCCTGCACACTTTTGCTAGCAGAAAAGGGTCATGGCGGGTGGGCTGTTTGTCTGCTGGGCAGACATGTGGAACTAGCCGTAAGACAAACCGACCCTCCCCCAGCCCTTTTCTGCTAGTGAAAGTGCACTGGTGGAAGAGAAGGAATGATGAAGCTCCTTCTGCCTCCACCAATTTGCACCGCACATACCTCGTCCACACAGTGCTTTACAGGTGAGTGTTGGATCATATGAGTTAAACATGGGAAACCCCAACCCAACTCGTATTTAACACATAGTGGTGCACTTTAATCTGGAGAACCGGGTTTGATTGCCCACTCCTCCACATGAAGCCAGCTGGGCAACCTTGGGCTAGTCACAGCTCTCTTAGAGCTCTCTCAGCCTCACCTACCTCACAAAGTGTCTGTTGTGAGGAGAGGACAGGAAGGAGATTGTAAGCCGAATTGATTCTCCTTAAAAAGATAGAGAAAATTGGCATATAAAAACCAACTCTTCTTCTTCTTTTCTCTCTCTTTCTCTCTCTCAGACGCACAAACACAGAGGGATATTTTGATGCAGAGGAGCATTCAAATAATGGTACCCCCATACCTGCAGTGTGGACATGTAAAGTCTACTCTGCTTCCCTGTGTGGTCACTACTGTCTGTCGACTGTTTATATTTTGTCTACATTCCTTGGCTTTAAGTGACTTTGTAGCAGGAAAAGGCTTTTTGCTCTTTTGGAAACAGATTCTATCCCAAAATGCTCTCTTGCTATTCAACTGAAACCACAGCATGATGAAATATATCTCTTGGAACAGAATCTGTACTCTGTTCTCGTAAACAAAATATAAAGAATATATATCACCAGGCAGGCTGCTATGTTTCCAAGGGCAAATGTTACTGGCTGGAAGAGTTCCAGAGAAATGCCCACATGGAGCTACTTGTAAAGATTTTGAGCTTTTCCAAAAAACAATAACAAATCACCATTTAGTAATGAGGTTGGTAATGATGCTCGCAATGTAAAACAGGGAGAGAAGAAACAGGTTTGTCCAAGTCTGTTCAGGTAAATGTTTTCATGAACTGCTAAAGTGCTGAATGATGGCTTACAAAATGTTGCTTTGTCATGAACCCACGGTGGTTACTTCATCTGTTAAACCCAAACCTGAAAAATACTGGTTTTAAAAAAATGGTGCACAGCCCTAGTACTGCAGCTTACCACTTTGTGCCATGGGGCACAAAGACATGATACAGAATCTCGAAAAATTTACAGAGCAGAGCAATAACAGCACAGTGGTGCATTCAGAGCCAGACAGGAGCCATGGGCCCAGGCTCAATTTAGGGAGGTAAGAAGCCACCCCTGTGGGCCTTCTGAGACTTCCTTCTGATTAAAGAAGAAGAGTTGGTTTTTATATGCCGACTTTCTCTGCCACTTAAGGGAGAATCAAACTGGCTTACAATCGCCTTCCCTTCCCCACAACAGAGAGTGTGACTCGTCCATGGTTACCCAGATGGCTTCATGTGGAGGAGTGGGGGAACAAATCCAGTTCACCAGATTAGCTTTTGCCGCTCATGTGAAGGAATGGGGAATCAAACCCGGTTGTCCAGATCAGACTCCACTGCTCAAAACCACCGCTCTTAACCACTACACACTGCTGGCTCAGGTTATATGGATCAGGTTACATGGATCAGGTTATATCCAGGGTGTTTATGTGTCAAGATGGCGGCATGGGAAAATTACACAAACTGTGCCTCCCATTTGAAATATATATGTTTAAAGGTGGATCCCCATAAGAACAGTAATTCAAGAGTCTAACATTATGTAACTGCACGACAGTAATCACAAATATTTTCATAGAATCATAGAGTTGGAAGGGACTACCAGAGTCATCTAGTCCAACCCCCTGCACAATGCAGGAACTTCTGAACTGCCTCCCCCACACACCCCAGTGACCCATACTTCATGCCCAGAAGATGGCCAAGGTGCCCTCCCTCTCATGATCTGCCTAAGGTCATAGAATCAGCATTGCTGACAGATGGCCATCTAGCCTCTTCTTAAAAACCTCCAGGGAAGGAGAGCTTACCACCTACCGAGGAAGCCTGTTCCACTGAGGAGCTCTAACTGTTAGAAAATTCTTCCTAATGTCTGGATGGAAACTCTTTTGATTTAATTTCAACCTGTTGGTTCTGGTCCGACCTTCTGGAGCAACAGAAAACAACTCGGCTCCCTCCTCTATGTGACAGCCCTTCAAGTACTTGAAGATGGTTATCATATCCCCTCTCAGTCTTCTTTCAGGCTAAACATACCAGGCTCCTTCAACCTTTCTTCATAGGACTTGGTCTCTAGGACCTTCACCATCTTTGTTGCCCTCCTCTGGACACGTTCCAGCTTGTCTACATCTTTCTTAAATTGTGGTGCCCAAAACTGAACACTATACTCTAGGTGAGGTCTAACCAGAGCAGAATAAAGTGATACCGTCACTTCGCGTGATCTGGACACTAGACTTCTGTTGATACAGCCCAAGATCACATTTGCCTTTTTAGCTACCTCATCACACCGCTGACTCATGTTCAGTGTTTGGTCTACTAAGTTCATGTTAGCCAGCATGGTGTAATGGTTAAGAATGGTGGCTTGGAGTGGTGGACTCTGATCTGGAGAACCGGGTTTGATTCCCCACTCCTCCACATGAGTGGCGGAGGCTAATCTGGTGAACTGGATTTGTTTCCCCACTCCTACACACAAAGCCAGCTGGGTGACCTTGGGCAAGTCATTCTCTCTCAGCCTCACCTACCTCACAGGGTATCTGTTGTGGGGAGGGGAAGGGAAGGTGATTGTAAGCCAGTTTGATTCTCCCTTAAGTGGCAGAGAAAGTCAGCATATAAAAACCGACTTTTCTTCTTCTTCTTCTTCTTCTTCTTCTTCTTCTTCTTCTTCTTCTTCTTCTTCTTCTCATGCAAAAGTAAGTTACAGTCAATTCAAAAAGCAATATTAATAATATAACCAAACATAGGAAATATAATTAGATAGAGAAACTCTCTAGGTCTAGCCACTACTTTCAGTAGGTATAGATAGTAGCATAGGGTTTCCACCCTCCAGGTACTAGCTGGAGATCTCCTGCTATTACAACTGAACTCCAGCCGATAGAGATCAGTTCACCTGGAGAAAATGTCTGCTTTGGTGATTGACTCTACAGCATTGAAGTCCCTCCCCAAACCCCACCCTCCTCAGGCTCTGCCCCAAAAACCTCCCGCCAGTGGCAACCCTATAGGAGCACCATACTGCATTCTCAGACAGCACACTAGGATTGAGTGGAAACAGCAAATCAAATCCTTTCTTACAAAATAAACAATTAGCTGAACTGGCCTCCAAACTTCCAGTCGTTTGCAGCTTAATTGTAGTGGTTTCACATGAACCCGCCTCTCTGCCATTGACCCAGTGATCCCATGGGGGGGATGCACAGATAAGGAACCAATGTTATTGTTGTTTAGCTATTTGTTCTCTACTTTTCTCCCCAAGGGGGAATCAAATTGTTCCATAGCATCATTCTCCATGCTTCCATTTTATTCTCACAATGATAACTCTGAAGTAGGTTAGGTTGAGAGAATGTGACTTGCCGAAGGTCACCAACAAGCTTCCATGGCAGAGTGGGGATTCAAACTTGGATGTTCCAGATCCTACTCCAACTCCCTAACCACTACATCATGCCTGGATGTTTTTGATTATTTAAAAAATCTTATTTCTTCTTTAGTGGGCTTTTCTGCATTCTCATTTACCTTGCTTGTTAGTTTCTGTTTCTTGAGGGGACAGTTCCTGTCCAGCATATATTTTGCTCTCTCTAGTGGTTGATTCAATATTATACCAGTTTATGTCTGGCACATCTCCCTGCAAATTTAAACTGCAGGTTTTTATGCTGGACATAAACTGGTGCAATATTGAATCAACCACTAGAGGGAGCAAAACAAATGTGGAAGAAACCCCCCCCCCCCAAAGAAATAAGAATTTACAAGCCAGGAAAATGAGAAAGCAAAAAAGCCCAATGATTCATACATGCAAAAACCAACAGACCAATTCACAGCTATATGTACAGTTATACCCCATGAAACAACAGGTTTATGGTATTTATTTACTTCCTTCATACCCCACCTGTTTCCCAATGAGGATCCAAAGTCACTTACATCATTCTCTTCTCCCACATTTTTTTCCTCACAATAACCCTGTGAAGAAAATTAGGCTAAGAGTGTGTGACTGGCCCAAGGTCACCCAGCAAGCTTCCATGGCACAGTCGGAATTTGAACCTGGGTCTACCAGACCCTCGTCCATCACTGTAACCGCTAAATCACAACATAGCTGTAAATGTGCCATGTGCAGTAAAAAGCATGGAAAACCTGTTCGGTTATTTGAGGACTAGGGCCATAGGAGAGTTATCTGCGTAGTGGTGTCTGGGAAGTAGAACCGGAAGAACTATTTTAAAATGGCTATCACTAGTTTAGTGGCCTGGGCCTGAAAGTAGATTAGGACTAATAAATACAATGCCAGTGCTCCGTGCATCAGTGATGTTCTTTCCTGAGAAGCAGGACATCTTCCCCCAGAATACATTGTACCTGAGTGAATAACAGAAACCTATCAGTCAGTAATGGGCAACTGGGAGCAAGACAGAAGAGGAAGCAAGAATAGTATATATAAACAGGAAAACAAAGCCAGTGCGGTGTTGATATGCCAAAGCTTGGTGGAAGCTTAAAAGCCTTCTGTTGTGGCCGAGTCAGATGCCACAGAGAAGTTTCTCTTAAAAGGGAAGAGAAAGGTAATTGAAGTCTTTTTGGCTGCTGATCTCAGGCAGAGCTTTGGCTTTTCCGCATTCTCAGTTTCCTTGCCTCTAACTTCTTGTTTCTTTTCAGGGATTTAAACTGCAGGGAGAAACGCTTCATGTACAGCTATGCAATGTTGAATCCACTACGACAGGGAGCAAAACACGTGCAGAACTGAACCCCCCTGAAGAAAAAGGAAGTCAGATGTGAGGAAACTAAGAATGTAAAACAAAACAAAACCCTTGAATCCCTCTTCAGTTCCCTTCTCCAAGGATGTACATGAAGTAAAGTGCATTGACTAGTAAGGATTATGATCAGAGAACCTAATTGAAAGAATACTCCTTTGGACTGTATGAAACATCAGAGATCATTCATTAGAAGGCATAGTGAACAGAAGTTGAACAAGACTGGTGAATCTGCCATTTTTAAGCACAGTTGAAAACCTACAAATTGTGAACATAGGCTTAAAGGTTTACTTACTGTTACAGTTAACAGATGTTCTAATTAAAATTCCAATGTGGCTGTGATATTTGCTTCCTATTAAAATGAATAGCTAGAGAGGAAACAAGGAAAATATGCCCACTTTTTCATCAAAATGACATCAAACACCACAGAAAGCAAACTTTTGTGTGTGTCTGGCAAGCTGCCAGAGAAGCTAAGTCGCCAAGAGAGATGAGAAAATCTCTGTGTGATTTACAATATATGCTAACCATCTGCTAGAGGTCTTCAAAGACCTCTCTGGCTTTCCCTGGCAATGAGGCAGTCACTCTCTCCTTAAGTGCCAATAATGTCCTCTATAAACTGTGAATCTTCCACTCTCTTCTCATTTCTTTTGAATGCATAATTTCCTCATTTGCATCACCTTCTTAATCCAGAAATTTTTGGCTTCCCCATCACAAACCGTGCATTATAATAGAAATTACTTTGCTCATTGTGTTCTTCCCCTTCACAGTTGTAAATGATAGACCTGATCGAGCTCTGTCATGATTCATCTCTTTGAGCGACTGTGGAATTGAAACCATCCCCCTAGCTCAATAGTAGATGATCAAACAAATACCCTTTATTCGTGAACCCTGATTTTTGATGTTGTGTTGTATTTTTCAATGGGAATATAACATGGAAAGTCTAATGGACAACATAAATTCAAATTCAAATTCAAAAACCTTTATTGGCATAACAAGTCGTTCAAAGCATTCCAGAATTAGTCAAATGATAAAGCATCAATATCAAAACCTATAAAATGAACATAACTTTCTATTAAAGTTGTCTAAAAACCAATTTATGATTGCATAAAAAATGGATGGCCTAAATCAGTGGTTCCCAAATGTTTTGGGCCACCGCCCCCTTGGTTCAACAAACTCAACCCCAGCACCCCTTACCCTATCCAAGAACACGGTTGATGGGGCCCACCTCTAGCACCCCCCTGCTGCCCCCTGACCTCTTAGTGCCCCCTAGGTAATCCCACTGCCCCCTAGGGGGTGTTACTGCCCATTTTGGGAACCACTGGTCTAAATGTTTGTGCCTTACGGGGGTGAGGCTAGGAACAGAAAAGACCTATACAATTGGTAACCCAGCAAGGCAAATACAGCCTGCTAGTCACAGAAACCTGGAGACATATTAAGCTTGTAGAGGGCCACCACACATGGTTTCTGGGTGGCATTGGACTTGTGGGCAGGGTCATAAACTGTGCTGAATTGTCATAGGGATTGCCACTGTTGCATGGACAACAATAAACTATATATAAATCCCTTCCATACATAATAAAGGGATGCACTGCCCATAGCTAGGGATGCTGCTTCTAAAACTGGTCCCTCTAGCTGTCCCTTTAATGAATCAATCAACATTTATTATGATAAATGCCCATTTCCATTAATTAAGCCACTATTAAAGGAAGAGGACATTTTTTTCCTGACCAGTTGGCATTCTTCAGGATAGCAAGCAATGTAGGTCATTTAAATTATGTGTCCTTCTCCCCAGATGCAAACAGAGGGCAAACGGAGTGATCTCCACAGTTTAATGTCCTGACCCAACCACGACCCTGGGTGGCATCTGAATTCATTGGCTTTGCATATGCAAAAGAGTCAAGGAACAAAACATTCCTAGCACAACTTCTGTGCAGGCTTGATGCTCGAATCAGGCAGCAGACACTGAGGGCGAGATGATCTGCTCTGAGGCTTGACACATACGTAAGTTGCAGTCACTGGATGACAGGTAAATATACCTGTCCAGCATGTTTGCTGTGAAGTTAGTGCCTGTTCTTCTCTACTGTGTCCTAGACTGCAGTCCATTTGCTATGAACCCCTTGTATTCAATGAGAACCAAAGTGAATCGGCCAGCTCCTATCTATGAATCTTGGTTCTGAGACTGTTTATGATCTGCATCTTCCTGGCACTTCTTTTCCTTGCTAGAAATTTACTTTTAGAGTACGGTTGCCATCAGCAGGGAATGGGGGGTTAAGGTTGCCAGATCCAGTTTGGGAAACTCCTGGAGATATGGGGATGGAGCCTAGGGAGTACAGGGACCTCAGTGGGGCACAATGCCATAGAGTCCACCCTCCAAATTTTCTCCAGGGGAACTAGGATTGCCAACCTTCAGGTGGTACTAACACAAACAATCACCTATGCTGAGATAGTATAAGCTAGAAATAAACAGCAGCACGGGGGCTCTTAAATTAGTAGTACCATATATTGTGAAAGAAATATATATGACTAATATAATAACCAAGACTGAATGTCCAAGGTAGGTATATTACAAGCATACACCAGGTAAGATTCCCAAATCACAAATGTTACAAATTATACATAAATGAAGAAGGTTACTTCACCTGAGAGATTGAAATAAACAATACAGGTTGCTTCACCAAAGAAAAAATGACAATACAGGTTGCTTCACCAAGGGAGAACAATAGTAATATGGGGTTAAAAAACCTTACAACAGATCAATGAATACAAACAAAGTATAACCCAGAAAATTTCAGTTTCTTCAAAGTAACAGCGAAGAAAATCTCTCAGGCAGCACCCGAGAAAGGTCTCTCAAGAAAATAGCCCATGCGAGCATAAACAGCATCAAGAACAAAAGACGACACCTCCGGATTGGTGAACGTTTCGCTTCGGAGCAGCTTCTTCAGTTGTGTTCAGGGCAATGCCTCTGTAAACAATATAATTAAATAATTGCAAGCTGTCTCGTTCTGTAAAAGATTTCTTATTAACAAAAGTGTTAATAAAATACCATCTTACCGGTGTGAAGTTTGGCTTTATATGAATATCATTCTAGAGATGGGCATATAAGCCTCTACAATAAATAAATAGAAAATCTAAGCAAAAATCAATTGGCAATATTAAAGAAGCAAGCAGGCAGAGTAGCAGGAAAGCAGCTTACCCGAGTACAGAAGAGAACGACCCAGCGGGTTCCCTAGCAATGAAGTGCTTGAATCTGCTAGAAACCCAGCACTATTTTAAGGAAGGAGAAAGGGAGGAGAAAGCTAGATCCCAGCTGAATAACATTATCTCCAAGCCTCATCCCTATGTAGTATGGGAGCAAAAAAATAAGAACTTACAGAACACTTAAAGGAAACAGCCTAGATCAAAGTCATTATTAAGACCTGCTGGAGCCAAAGTTTTAAATAAAAATATCATTTTCATCTCCTGCCTGTGTAATACAGTGGAGATGTCTTCCGTCTGGTATGGTTTGGGAGAATACTTCCATAAAACAAAAAATAATAGATCGTCCTCTGTGTGGCCTTTCTTAAGAAAATGCTCCGTTAGTGGAGCCTCCATCACGCGTGCGCGAATTCGCGTTCTGTGTTCAGCAATGCACACTTTTATCTGTCTAGATGTGGAACCTATATATAAAAGAGAACAGGGACATTTGACCGCGTAAATAACATTTTGAGATAGACAATTGCTGAATTGTTTAATTTTATAACTGAATCTGAAAGCGGTGGAACTGACTTCCTTAACAGGTAAACAAAATTTACACATTGCGCATGTGCCACATTTGAAGTGGCCATGCGGTTTGGATTTCACTTTCTTAGAAAGACAGTCCGTATGGACTAGACAATTTCTCAGAGATTGTGTTCTCCTGAGACCTAACAGTGGTGTTTCCTGGCATCCTGGCACACTCTGTAGAATGTGCCAATGTCGTAAAATTATTTTCTTAATTTCTCCTGACAGGTGGGTGAACTGCAGAGAGGCAAACACTCTAGGTGTAAGCTCCCGAGGTTCCTTACTGGATAACAATTCTTGTCGGGTTTTGTTTGCCACTTTTATTCTGGCTTGGGAGGTAATATGATCATCGTATCCTCTCGTTCTTAATCTATTAATAAGGCGTTCCGCAGCTAGGTGATAGTCATTTTCCAGAGTAGAATTTCTTTTTAGTCTTAACAAGTGACTAAAAGGAAGATTGCGTTTTAAATGCAGAGGGTGATGTGACTGAAAATGTAATCCGGCCCCCAAGTCCGTGGGTTTGTGAAAAGGCTTGACAGCTGCTGTGTTCTGCGCGGTCCTAAAGACCGTCACATCAAGATAAGCAAGAGAAGTAGTGCTATAATTGCCGGTGAATTTTAAATGCGGATCCAATGAATTGATCCAAGTAAGTAAAAGCTCAAAGCTGGAAACAGAATCCATAATGAAAAATAAATCATCAATATATCTAAGATAAGAAGTGATAGGATGTTGGAACAATTCACTGCCAAACAGATGCTTTTCCTCAAATGAAATCATATAGAGGTTAGCTATAGAGGGAGCAGAGATCAGTTCCCCTAGAGAAAATGGATGCTTTGGAAGGTAGACTCTATGGCATTATACCCCATTGAAGACCCTCCCCTCGCCTCCTCAATCCCCACCCTCCTCAGGCTTCACCCCCAAAATCTCCAGGTATTTCCCAACCCAGAGCTGGCAACACTTAGTCATTTATGCATGGTCGCTTAAACCTCCTTTATTCCCCATTTCAACCAGGATCAAAGTAACCCGGGTTGGGGGAAACTGCATGCATTGGCTGGAATGATCAGGGACAAAACTGTGTGCTAATGGAGGCATGAATACAGAAACGCAGTCTCCCAAGTTCGAATCAAGTCCCACCCCTTTAAATGCTGCTCTGTAATTGGCTGACTTCACAGATTTCCTTCCCCCCAGACCCAACTGGCGCATAAAAAAGCATTTTAAGAACAAAAAACGGAGCAATCTGAAAGAAGGGGGGAGGGAGAAATCCAAGCCTCATTTTTTAAAAAAGCCTTTCTTTTGCTCAGAAAGAGTTCCGAGGTAGCAGGAAGCACTTGAATCCCTGCCTCTTTAGTGAGAGAAGCCAATCTTCTGTGCTGCCCCTGTTTGGCTATCTGCATGCTGCCTTGCAGAGGGGTTTGGAAAAGGGTGGGGTGAAGCTCAACCAGAGAACGGAGTATGCATGCTCTGTGACTTTGGAATGAGCCAGGATGAACGGTTTAATTCGGGCCAGAAGAGGAATGGGAAAAGCCGGGTTCGTTTTGCGTTTAAACAGCATTGAGCTTTTAAGGAATGAGGTAATGTGCATACTGAAAAATTTGATCCTGGCTGAAACAGGGAAAAAAGGAGGGTAAAGCAACCATGCATAAATGACCTAAGGGGAATTGATCACTGTAGTCTGGAGATGAGGTATAATTCTGGGGGATCACTATGTCCCACCTAGAGGCTGGCATCCCTATTTTAGGGACAGGCTTTGGCTAATGAAGAATGTGGCTGTGAAAACGAATGGTTATAAAAATATTGGGAACTTCCCCCCTTCCTCTGGGGCATCAGGGAATCTCTCCACTAAAGAGGTGAAGTGTGACTTAATTCCTTCATTAAATGAGTTCCGTTTGTGTAGTGGAAATAAATCTGGATGGCCATGCAAAAACTAATTAGGGATACATATTTATAAGGGTCAGTGATCAGCCTAAGGCACAGGTGAACCATAGCTATGGATCATGCATCTGTGATATATTCCTCTGCCTACTCAGAAGCAAAGCAAGTGCTCATTTCGAAAGGAAACGTTCTACCCTTCTCTTATAGTCTTCGCTAGTTTCAAATGATTTTAAGGTAACAGAATACCAGGCATCAAGGCTTTGGAAGAATATCCTTGTTAATTCATAACACACCGTCCTCCCACCTAGGTTACAACTATATTAGCCTAGAAAATATGCTTGCTCAAAGAACAGATAATTTGTCTTTGATCATTTGTCCTCATAATGAATAGACTTTTTTTTTTAATTGCAGTCTATAACCTTTCTATAAATTGTTGGATCCAAACGTATCTTCCATGAGCAAAAGGAGAGTGTGCTTTCCCCTTCCAACTACAGACTCCTATGTTGCATCCCACTTTGTTCTTGAGAATTCCCTAGCAAACACACATGGGGTGGGGCTCGGTGTAAATTCAGGAAAACATTAGCAAAACCCTAACTTTAAAACCGACAGGAGCCGTCCACTCTTAACTATCTGCTCTCATAGTTCAACATGTCTCCGCCTGTGACCTTCATTCCTTCCACTTCATCACCCTCAGCTATCTGAATATCTCCTTAGAATATCTTCTGTCTGCACACCTGGATGCCTCTGAATCTGAAGAAGCCTTATATGATATCAGTGAAAACCCATATTTTGCTGCCCTCTCAGTAGGCACAGCAAGGGACTGTTCAAGTTGCTATTAGAAAGGGTGACCAGTAATGTAGAAGCGCACTGCACTTTTTAGAACCTGATAAAACAATTGTGTTAGTGCTGAAACTTCATCTAGGGATATAGTGACATTTTGCTAGGGTTGCCAGCCTCCAGGTACTAGCTGGAGATCTCGTGCTGTTACAACTGATCTCCAGCCAATAGAGATCAGTTCACCTGGAGAAAAGGGCCACTTTGGCAATTAGAGTCTCTGGCATTGAAGTCCCTCCCCTCCCCAAATCCTGCCCTCCTCAAGCTCCGCCCAAAAAAATCTCCCACTGGTGGCGAAGAGGGACCTGGAAACATCCTGTGGTATGAAAACATGTATTTTCCTGAAAATAATGGGAGTGGGGGAGGTGTGGTGGAACAGTGGATGTTTTGGAACAGGATGGTCTATATATTTTAAAAACTCTATGGTTTTTACTCCCGAAGTCTTCACATACCGCCCCCATGCTCCCAGGGATTGCCAGCCAAGGGCTAGCAACCCCAGGGGAGAGGGGGAGGTAGATAAAATACCAGCTGTTCCCATTTCCCATTCTCAGTAGTGAAGAGCATCAGGGGTGTGGCAGATGTTAACCAGTGAGACTGAATACGCAGAACTAAGACGTTATTATGAGCTATTACTACCAGTTCTCAGTCAATTGTTTTTCATTTCGCCACTTCTACTGCTTCTGGGTTCCTCAGCCTCTTGGTGGTTTTTGGTATCAGCTTAGAGTGCCAGGTCCCTTCAGCCGCAAAGGAGGAATGGAAGGGGGCAGGGTTGCCAGGTCCAGGGAAATATAGGGGGCCCCCTTTTCCCTATTGGGATGAATGGGATCAGCCGATCCTATGTGCATCTCGACAGCGGCAAATCCAAGGCAAAACCTCCCGTGCTTAAATAGGGGGCTTTTGCCCATTCTGTCTGGGGGGGGGTGCCCCCTCCAGTCTCTCTCTCCCTGGTTTGAGGGGGGGGGGGCTTCAGTTGTGTGTCCTCAGGTTTTCCCTCATTCATAAGATCGGTTAGGTCTATTTTGATGCTTGCTCAAAAATTGTTTTCAAATTGTGACTTAAAGAATGCATTTGCCTGGTCCCGAGTACGATGCAAAAGGGGAAATTCCACCCCCTCCTGCTCCTGATGCTTAGTTAGCATGCCTCTGACCCTTTCTATGGTTTGCAAACTCCCAGGCGTCAGGTGTTGCTTTGCATGGTTGCAAACGTGTTGCTTTGCATGGTTGTGTTGCTTTACATGTTTTGCAAACATCTTCTGTCCCTTTCCATGGTTTGCAAACTCCCAGGCGTCAGGTGTTGCTTTGCATGGTTGCAAACGTGATGGTTTGCATGGTTGTGTTGCTTTGCATGGTTTGCAAACTTCTTCGCACCTTGCTCCCCGCAGCTCAGCTGTTTGTCGGGGCTGGGAGCTTCAGTGGGCGGCAAGCTCTGCTAATTGCAAATGCACATTAAGGAGGGGGGACCCCTTTCGGGGCCCATATCTCAGCCCCCGCTGATCCAATCTTTACAAAACTTGGGTGTTACTGCAAGAAGGGTCCTTTGAAGCTTTTAATGGCTTTATTCAGCCAAATTTTTTCCCGAACTCCGGACCTCATGCCAAATTGCACAGACCTGAAGCAGGGGAGTTCAGACTTCGGCATTTCCAGAATAAAAATGGGCCGATTTTTGCCGAATCCAAATTTTACCGAATTTTTTTTCAACAGCCCTACTCAGGAGTCAGCTAAAAGTTTTATTTGCCGGCAGGAGAAAAAGCATACAATGGCTTAACAGTTCTCCAAAAGTCTCTGCCCAAAGCATCTCTAGTTATAGCATTTAGCAATAAGCAAGCTCCCTTTATCTTACACACACCTGTTAGTTTAGTTCTTGCACACTGTTACCTTTTGCTTGCTTAAGCGTTGCGCATCAGTGATTGTAAGGTAAGCTGCTTTCTCAACATTTTGTCCCCTTTGTTCTCTTTTCCAACCTATACTTAGTTTTGACTATTTTGCTCTTGCTGTCCTTATGGCCATCTGTCTGCCTAATTTGAGTTGTCTGGTACTTTCCAGAAAACTGTGTGCTATGGACTTCCAGGGACTCATTTGGCCATCATAATTAGCTGAGAGAAAAAGCAAGCTTCTGTGTCCTGTGCTTTGCCTTATGCATAGGGATTTCACCCGTGCTGAGCTCAGGGGAGAGGGGAGAGTCAGGTTAACAGAGCAATGGGAAGACCTGGGGTTTGTGAAGGCTGGCAGCGGGGTCATCTCTAATAGTTGGAAAACTCATGCATAACTCCAAGGAACAACTGAGACAGACAGGGGGCAAAAGTGAGTGAAAGTACCCATGCATAAATGACCCTAAACAGTAACACCCTTGTAAGTCAATTGAAAGCAAAGGGCTTAGAAGGGAACTGCTTAGTGTTACAATGTTATACTGTATTAAGTGTGCTCAGGACTGCAGCCTAAATCTTTCGTGGTTGATAGTTCTGCTAAACCCCTAATGAAGCAAACAAGTTAGCAAGCCCTTCCAGCTCTGGAATTGTCTCAAACAACACAGGCAATTGATTGATACATAAAGGCTGGGGGGGGGGGGTTAGTAGTTTTCCTTCTCTTGGCAAACTCATATCCTCATGTACACTGGCTACGTTTTGCTGCCACTTTTTTTGACTGTTTGGGCTAATGTCCACAAATGGAACTGTATTAATGCTTATTTCAATGGCCATTGTAAATTCGCAGACATATATAAACAGAACAAAATGCTGAGTCTGGGAAATTGCTCATTCACTGGACTTTTAATTTTTTCCCCTTTAATTTGAAAAAGTAAATCAAGGCATTTTTAATAGGCTGGGAAGGCAAGGCATAAATAAATGTACCCATTTGTCCATTCTCATCAGGGTTTATTTCACCCATAAACTAAAATATTAATAATTTATCTGGCGTGCCTTCATTTAAACAAATAAATAAATGAATGTGGCTTCACTGTGAAAGGGCTGTAATGTGATGAAGAAATTTACAACTTTGGTACTAGCTGGTTAACATGAGCTAGTGAAAAATAGCCCCATAAAATTTCATTTACCATTTACCATTACACTGGTCTCAAGTAGTCAAATGCTCTTTATGTGAGCTCATAAAAAAAGGAGAAGAGACTTGTTTTTATGATGTGGCTCCATTAGCTACTTCCTACGCAAGAGCTGAAAGTATCACCTTTAAATGTATGGTCTTATCAGGTCAAGATTTATGCGCACATATGAAGAAAAACTGAATACCCATGTTCCATTTGCCTGGATTAAAGAACAGCCACACTTCAGATTATAATAGAAATGCAGATGGATCAGACTCTCAGATATGCATATTGACAAAGTTGTCAGCTCCAGGTTGGGAAATTCCTGGAGATTTGGGAGTGGATCCTGGGGAAGGGAGGTTTGCTCAGCAGGGATGTGATGCCATAGAACTCATCCTCCAAAGCAGCCATTTTGACTAGGGGACTGATCTCTGTAGTCTGAAGATCAGTTGTAATTCTGGGAGATCTCCAGGCCTCACTTGGAGGTTGGCAACTCTATGTAGCGTAGAACAAAAGTCAATTTTTCTTGATTCTGGGTTGGATCTGTGGACCTTTCTCATTAGCAGGCACCTTTCCTCCACCAGAGGAACCTTTCCTTGTAGCACCGGTTGCCTGTGTGCTTCCAGACTGGGTGTTCACAGTTCAGCTTGGTGTTCACTAGATGTTCACCTATTCTGTAGAGTATTCTGTACTACCTCCAGGTTGTAGCTGGAGATCTTCTGCTATTACAACCAATCTCCAGCCGATAGATCAGTTCACCAGAAGAAAATGGCCACTTTGGCAATTGGACTCTATGGCATTGAAGTCCCTCTCCAAATCCCGCCTTCCTCAGGCTCTGCCCCAAAACCTCCCACCAGTGGCAAAGAGGGACCTGGCAACCCTAAGGGTTGCTGACCCTGCCAGGGGTGAGGGATCCTCTACTTTGGTGGCCTTCCCCAGCACTGTTCAGCTGGCCAGTGGGGGGAGGGGGACTTATCAGCAACAAACTGAGGCCTAGTGATAATAGTAAGAACTTAAGTTACTTCCATTGTTGCATACTAGATTTAACAATAAAACAAATGTAATACTCGCACTAATTGCATCTCTTTTTCATGCCTAATCCTAACCATTTTAGACACCATTGCACAGCTACCATGTACCTGGTTTTACCTTCTTCTCCCTTTTTAATAGCTTTCCTTATACCTTAATCCGATCTGCCTTTATTTGCCCTTTGAAATCAGATAGTGACAGCCAAACTTTAACCTTTACAATGGTGTATATTTTGTAAACCATTTCTTTCCCAAGAAGCTTAATCTGAAGGGGCAGGAAAGAGACTGAAAGTAAGATGTATGTTTTCAGAAACCTCTAAAGCAATGCCAAACTCGCATGCTTGTAAAGCTAGAAGGAATATTGTCCTTATGAAAAGAAGGCATAAAGAAAAATTCAGATGTTTAGTGGGTTTTAACAGGATTCACATCTGCAAATATATGTTCATCAAGTGGGAGAAGGCTGTAAGTAAACAGGAACAGAGATAGTCTATCCTCTGTTCCAAATTGATGATAAGGTCAGATTCATGCATGCATGTGCTTACGTTCTCAGGTTGTTTATGCATGGGAGTTTTACCTGGGGCTTTACGCTGGATCGTCCCACGCTTTTCTGTTGCAAACTGCTAAAAATGCTATGCACCAACAAAAGTCATGAAGCCCAAATCTGGAAGCGTTTCCCTGCCCCTTGAAAGCACTGCTTTGTAATTGGCTGTAGTGCTTTCTGTGAGAAAAATGTCCAGTTTCCCTCCCCCCACGGAAACCTAAGTGCCATGTTAAAAAGCATTTTTTGAAGAAAAAAAACGGAGCTCTTAAAAAGGAATGGGGGGTGGGGTTGGGGAACCCAAGCACCATTTTACAATCCTTTCGTGTGTGAGTCTCCAAGAAAGCAGGAAGCATTTGAGTCCTCACCCCTTGATACGCTGCTTTGTAATTGGTTGTGGCGCTTACTGGGAGAAAAGTGTCACCCCCCCCCCCAAGCTTCCATGTCCTGCGCTATGGTTTATGCATGGAGATTTCACCTGGGCTGATCTCAGGAGAGATAAAAGAATCAGGTTATAATAGCAATGGGAAGACCCAGGATTTGCAAGAGCTGGATGTGAGGTCATCTCTAATAGACAGAAAACTCATGCGTAACTCCAAGGAACAACCAAGAAAAAGGGGGTGAGCTTCAGTCAAAGTACCCCTGCATAAACGACCTCTGAATTTGGCTGCTGTACCTGCTAGTACCTGAAGGTTGGCAACCCTAAGCTGGTTGGACCAAGGAACTGTGGGCAGTGGGGAGCCCTCTGCTGTGATTGTGCTTCCTGTTTTTACCCCATCCACTATAGATCTCAAACAACTATCCATATGGGAGGATGAACCGACTCACAGTGTTGGAGATGCTGGAAGAGCTACCCATAGCTTTGCTAAAGCCCAATACAAGTATTCATGGGAAACTGAGTTTTCCCACAATTCTTGGATGAGGAAGCAGGCGGCCATTACAGACTATAAAAGTAAATACTTTTAAAATTCTCCAGGGTGGCATTTTTTGAGGTAGAGACACCAAATTCACAGCATGGCTGCAAGGGACTCTCCTTGCATGAACCCCAACATTTGGTGAAGATCGGGTCAGGGGGTCCGATTTTATGGGATCTCGAAGGGGTCAACCCCTTTAATAAAGAAGCATCGTAAAATTTACCATGCTTCTCTATGGAGGAGGGGGCAACCCCTTCGGGACCCCATAAAATCAGACCCCCCTGACCCGATCTTCACCAAATTTTGGGGTTCATGCAAGGAGAGTCCCTTGAAGCTACCCTGAAAATTTGGGAACTCTACTTCTAAAAATGCCCCTGCAGGAGTGTTGGGGGGGAATTTTTCAGCATATTCTGGGTTTACCAGACAAAATCAGGTCCAATAAACCCAAACCCAAAATTTACTTCTTCTTCTTCTTCTTCTTTTTTTTTTTTGCACAACCCTTCTCTTAAGGCAGGAGTGCCCAACCTTTTTGAGCCTGCTGGCACATTTGGAATTCTGACCAGGCATGGTGGGTGCCAGGATTCAGAAGTGGGGCCTGAAGGCAGGAGCCTCGTTCTGGACCCCCCCCCCCATAACCAGTGCCACGGCTGCAGCACTGGTGGGTGGGGCTTCGGCATCAAGGAGGGGGCAGGGGGTGCTGGGCACCCTTGAGGCTGCCCTCCCCATTAGCAATGACAGGCTAGACACGTCAACGTGCATGTTCTCGGGAACGTTTGTTTTATCCGATTTATACCCTCCCTCCCCCGGCCAAAATTGGGTGGCTTCCAACAACAAGTACGGTCATGGTGACTTATAAAGGTTTCAAATTTGACAACAGGCTACATTAATAAAATATCACTTCTGGTGAACAATGAAATCATTTCCAGTTAAAACTCAGCATTTTGTTCCTTCTGTCTCCACAGAATATGGGGCGCATAATGTTGTGGTAAGATGTAAATTTTAGGGGAGATAAAAGTGGGAGACCCAAAAACAACTGGTCAGGATCCTGTTTATTGGTAGGGTCCAGCAAGGAGGGGGAAGAGGGAGGCCAGCTGGTGTTTACACCTCACTGCCCTCAGCCATGTGCCTGGCGGAACCTCTCCATCTTACAGGAACTGAGCCAAGTCCCGCAGAGCCTGGGTCTCACGAGACAGAGAGTTCCACCCGGCGGGGGCCAGAGCTGAAAAAGCCCTGACTCCAAGATAGGGTTGCCAACTGCCAGGTAGTAGCAGGAGATCTCCTGCTGATTCAACTGATCTCCAGCCGATAGAGATCAGATCACCTGGAGAAAATGGCCGCTTTGGCAATTGGGCTCTATGGCATTGAAGTCCCTCCCCTCTGCAAACCCCGCCCTCTTCAGGCTCCGCCCCAAAAATCTCCCACCGGTTGCGAAGAGGGACCTGGCAATCCTACTTCAAGACCTGTGAGGAGAGGGGCTCAGCAGGTGCATCACACTGGGGGCATTGGGACCAGAGGGCTTCCAAAGGGAGCCCAAGGGGGATCAAGAGTTTCCTGGAGTCCCATAAAAAGTTTGCATATGAAAATTAGTATTTATATCAGGGGTGTAAACATGCGGCCCGCAGTCCGGATGCGACCCCTGTAATGCTTTTCTCCAGCCCATGAGCTGAGGCAGTCAGCCCCCGCTCCCCTTTCCTTTCTGGGTTTCCTGGGGCCACGGTGGCCCTGTGGCTCAGCCAGCGACCCTCCTCCGTCCCGTTCTGGGCTGAACGGGGCCGCAGCACCCCGCAAGCCCAGGCACTTACTCTTCCCATCCCTCTTTGTCTTTCTCTTCCGCTCTCTCCTTCTCTTTCTTTCTTTCTTTCTTTCATTCATTCATTCATTCATTCATTCATTCATTCATTCATTCTCTCTCTCTCTCTCTCTCTCTCTCTCTCTCTCTCTCTCTCTCTCTCTCTCTTTCTTTCTTTCTTTCTTTCTTTCTTTCTTTCTCCCTGTCTTTCTGGACTGGGGGAGGACTGCAAGCTCGCCAGCCAAGACAGCCCCCCCCCCATCCAGATCTGGGCTGGCAAGCCCGCTGTGAGCTCACCAGCCGAGGCAGCCATCCTCCCCACAGTTTAAAATGTTTACCACAAGGGTTAAAAAAATTAACACAAGGGTCTAGAGATACTAACTTTATAGAAGACACATGCAACGCCAATTAATTATATTTTTTTACTTAAAATACAACATACTCAAAACAATGACAATGAATGTTAAATAAAAGAAAATACTGTAAGTATGTTATTGTTGTAAACTTGTTTGTGTTTTAAATAAAAACCAATATCATTAATTGACTTTGCCTGGGTCTTCTATATATTTTATGGTATTTATTTATTTATTTGGTACACATAGTTGGCCCGACCAAGTGACATTTATATTATATCCAGCCCTCCTAACAAATGAGTTTGACACCCCTGTTCCGTGGCATTGAAGTCCCTCCCCTCCCCAAACCCTCCCCTCCTTAGGATCCACCCAAAAACCTCCCATCAGTGTCAAAGAGGGACCTGGTAACCCTACTTCAATGCCATAGAGTCCAATATGAAGTCTGAGGATACTGAATTCATGGAAGAGAAAATGAGAAGTTGTGGCTTGTCGTCTGTGCTCCCAACCTCCATGCAGCCAGGATAGGGTTGCCAGGTCCCTCTTCACCACCAGTGGGAGGTTTTTGGGACAGAGCCTGAGGAGGGCAGGGTTTGAGGAGGGGAGGGACTTCAATGCCATAGAGTCCAATTGCCAAAGTGGCCATTTTCTCCAGGTGAACTGATCTCTATCAGCTGGAGATCAGTTGTAATAGCAGATCTCCAGCTAGACCCTGGAGGTTGGCAACCCTAAATAGGACCGGGACAGTTATTGTAGGGAAGCTATTTTGTGTTTAAAGAAAAGGCCTTATGTAAGCAGAAACTGCTGCACATGTTTGGGCATAATCAAGTGAACAGTTCCCCCATCCCGGTAACTATGAAGCTGCATCAGCTGCTGTCTTCATGCTTTTGAGTAGCCAAATATCTCTATGAAGTGCATATGGGATGGTGGATTGTGACCACTGAACCTAAATGTTTCAGCATGGTTCATTTATCAAGTTGTGAAGCCAGCCTTTTTTCAAGCTCCAAAGGGGAAAATGGAGGAACCTTTCCTATCAACGGTTAGAGCTTCAAAATAACAGGCTATTCTCAATTGCCCAGCATGACATATAAAGGATGGAGAGGGAAATGAAAGGTTGGATGCTCTCATCATTACCAACAGTGGTTCCACCCCCCCCCCCCGTATACTGTCGGACACAAATGGCATGGGGTTTTCCGGTAGGATGGAGCACCTTTTTATCTTCAGTTCATTAGTTCAGGTTAAGGGCAGGCTTGCAGCAGGCAAAACTAATTTTCCTCAGGCAGCTGGTTAGTGACCTTTGCAAAGGGGATTGTTACTTTTAGCCCAGATACTTACTGGCAGAGTTTGACTTCAGAATGGTGGGGAAAGGGCACCCTTGTCAGCCGTCTCAGTGTGAAGGTTAAGGTTGCGTGCTGGGCACTTCCCTATCGCGCTTTCTACTTGTTCCTCTGGGATATTCATGAAGGACATGCGTAGGTTCAGAGTTCTCCAAATATCTTTCGCCCCCTGCCCTGTCGTTAATGCTGTATTTTGACCTTGCTATCCCCTAGAAATAAACCTCCTTGACAAACTTCAAAAGTTCTACCGGAGACCGTGTTAAAGACCTGCAGGGCTCAGTTTAGATCCTGATGAGGCCTGTGGGTGTGCAGCTCGTTCAGTATTGGCAGCGCCTCTGCGGATCACCTGGTTCCAACTATATGAAACCTGCTTTGCTCCCAGGAGTTTCTAATTTGCTAACTGTGGATGGGAAGGGGCCATTGCAGATCTAAGGACGCCACAGGCATAACTTTCATACTGCCTCAAACACCTCAAGAGGTCATTCTTTTCTTCATGTGTGTTGATGTTATACACACTCTGAAGCGCTGGACACCATATACAAGGTGTGAGCCATGTTTTAAGGCACATGGACAAACTATTTTTACATAAAGCCACGCAGAATAAAAGGCTTTATATATATTTATACCTTGTACAACGTTTGTGTATATGTCAGGATGTGTATTGTAAAATTGTGTATGCTTGACCACTGAGGAAGGCCTGTTTAGCTCAACCCCTTTGGTTCCCCCTGTGGATGGGAACAAGCTATCACGACCCCACAGACAGAACTTTCATATTGCCTCAAATATCTCAAGAGGACATCTATTGCAGCATGAGGTCTTGTGTGCCAAGTGGAAGCCCCCAAATGAAAAATAGAAAATGGAGGAAAGCAGAGTGGAGGAAGCCATCCCTGGCTTGCCCCAGGATCTGATAATCAGAAGTGTATTTCCTCTAAAAATAAAGAATTCATTGGAGGTTCCTGGGTTGCTCGGTATTATTCCTGGTACAAGTCAGCGATTCCGGTTTCTGGTGTGCGAAGAGTCAGATGCTTTCCGATTCATATCTGTGCAGGGGTACAAGACAGCCAGCGCTGGCTTGGGAAATTCCTGGAGATTTAAGAGGGGAGGGGGGAGTCTGGAGAAGGTGAAATTTGGGGAGGGGAAGAAGCTCTGCAGGGATATGATTGTTTATTATTTTAATTCCTCTTTTATTTTTACTATCCCTCTTTTATTATTACTCAATTATTTGTATTCCTCTTTTCTCCCTGATAGGGACCCAAACCAGTTCACAAACACAGTATGAAATCCACTAGGTTAATTGATCTGGATAAAGTATGGGCTGTGATTCATGGGTTAAGAGGCAAGGGCCAAGAGATCTTAGGCTCCTGCCCTATGGCACATACCCTTGGCCTAGGGTTGCCAATCTCCAGGTGGTGGCTAGGGATCTCCCACCACTGCAACTGATCTCCAGCTGACAGAGATCAGTTCCCCTGGAGAAACTGCAGCTTTGGCAATTGGGCTCTATGGCACTTAAGTCCCTCTCCTCTCTAAAACCCCACCTTTCTTAGGCTCCTCCCCCAAAATCTCCAGGTATTTCCCAACCTGGAGCTGGCAACCCTACTTTGGCCACTCCCAGGCTAAATTTCCAGGTCAGGAGAGACACAAAAACTCAACCGAGATCAAGATGGCAGCCATCTTCCCTCTGTTCCTGCTGGACACCCCGGTTAGAATCCAAAGAGCTCTGAAGGCACACATGAGAGTTTCTATACCACATGCCTCTCCTCGTTTTAGGGTTGCCAGGTCCCTGGGAAATTAGAGGCTCACATTTAGGCAGCAGCAATTGCTGAGCTACCTTGAACAATCGGGATGGACATGAACTAGCTGATTCTATAATACTAGAAGAGTTACCAATCTTTGTCATTATCACCGCTGCGTCATATGGCTTACAATTAGAGTTGCCAGGTCCCTCTTCACCACTGGCGGGAGGTTTTTGGGGTGGAGCCTGAGGAGGGTTGGGTTTGGGGAGGGACTTCAATGCCATAGAGTCCAATTGCCAAAGTGGCCATTTTCTCCAGGTTTACTGATCTCTATTGGCTGGAGATCAGTTGTAACAGCAGGAGATCTCCAGCTAGTACCTGGAGGTGTTACAGGCTTTGACATATTGGAGCACATGAACATGGTATTAATGTTGTACATATGCAGAATTATTCAGAATATAACACAACTACACATACAAACTGCAAAAGATATACAAACAAGGATAAAAGAACATGAAAGATACTGCAGACTGGGCCAACCTGAGAAATCAACAGTGGCTGAACATGGACGGACATAAACAGGACACAGGGTCTTATTCCAAGATACTGAAAGACTGGACAATTCTACCAACTATTTTGTCAGATTGCACAGAGAAGCCATTGAAATTCATAAACATCAGCACAACTTTAACAGAAAAGAGGAGAGTTTAAGAATGAATAAGGCTTGGCTTCCTGTCCTGAAAACCTCCAGACTAACAAAGACTACAGTCAACAATAGCCATGCAGATTAGCTTTGGATTACACACATTAACAGATCACTTCAGGATACAATGGTTCCATATTAACATACCATACCCTCAATAGCACATTATCTTGATACTTACAGGACAATGATTAGCACATTACTTTTGCAGGACAGTACTCAGCTCAAACCCAACCCCTTTCTGACTATATATTACTCTTCCTACACACTTGACACTGAGAGACACTGTCCTTCAGTGTTACTACTCTGAAGATGCCTGCCACAGTTGCTGGCGAAACGTCAGGAAAGAAAATTCCAAGACCACGGTTACACAGCCCGGATAACTTACAAGAACCGATATATAAAGAGGTTTAATTTCCTTTTAAAAGGAAGAAGAATATTCTATGCAAGAGGCTTCTGCTTTTAGTACTCTATCAGAAGCTTCAGTAATTTTCCAGCAACATTCTGTTCTATTACCAAAGACCTTCCCAGATGAGACACGGTCTCTCATGACTTATATGACTGCTGGAATGAGAAATGGTTTCTCATGTCCTATATAGCTATTGAAAAGCAGAAACCGAATGTCAGATTCCAATGACTTCACATGCAGATATGCTCTCTATCTACTCATGTGATACTTATAATGTTGTAATGTAAACTATAATTGTATTTAAGATGTAAACATGAATGCTAGATTCTAGAATTTAATGAATGGGTTCAAATGAAATGTATTTTTCTGTAGATGAGAATGATACTCAAATTGAATATATAGAGTGATGATAAAGCTTAAAACTGCTTGTTTATAGTTAGCAAAATAGTCTCCTGAAAGAGGAAGTCCAAATAAGGTAATAGGAGGCTACTGAGCATGTGCAGTAAAACCATTTCTTGATTGAAGGACAGTTTCACTTACATTGAGAGACAGTTTCACATACCTTGAGAAACGGTTTCACATGCACAAGGTGACTGAAACAGTATAAATACAGGCACAGAAAGGCTAGTACTTCAGACCTCTCTCAGAGGGTCTCAAGAAGAGGCTGTTGGTATGTATGGCTTTACAAATATATTATTCTAGAGTGTGAATTAGATACTTTGAACTAAATCAGACTTATTTGACTTTTATATTTTAAGTGTTGGATTTTAAAACTGAATAGTATGTAGAACTTACTTGCTTTACAGTATACATTGTAACCATACATTGTTTCTGATCATTAAGACTTTGTAACTTGCATATACACATATTTATTGGAAGTACATCAATAAAAAGACTTGCTTTTTTAAGCGAGTAAAGTAGTTGAGTCCTGCTTAGTAGGTGATCATCTGAATAAGATAACATACCACTTCTCAGGAAGGGGTCAATTCTAAGAGCATAGTCACTCAAAAGGCACTGACCCGCTTACAATGAGCTCTACAGCATGATCTGTCAGTAGGTTTGCATGTTCTGGGTTGGGAAATACCTTGAGATTTTTTGGATCAGAGCCTGAGGAGGGCAATGTTTGGAGAGCGGAGGGACTCCAATGCCCTAGACTCCAATTACCTAAGTGGCCATTTTCTCCAGGTGATTTCTATTGGCTGGAGATTGGTTGTAATAGTGGGAGATCTCCAGCTACTACCTGTTTGTTGGCAACCCTATCCATACAAGTTCACCACCAACACTGTTCTAGACATCTCCTAATCATTTTCAGATCACCCAGCTCCATGGTAAACTAGGGGTCTGGGTTCTGTACCAAGGGCAGGAGAAGTCAGTGAGCGACAAACTTGTTGATAGTTTCAAGGAGCTTCATGCTCCACATTTCCACTGCAGCCTCATGTTTGGAATCCTAAAATCGCCCAAAGCATTCTGGAATCCAGTAGGATTCATGAGCCTTCATGGGCAGATGATTTTATCCAGAGGTTTTGTCATGTAGGGTGTCGGGGTAAGTTGTACAAGGTCGCAGCTGGAGAGAATTAGCCTGCAACTAAACTGCTATCTACAGCAACTGCAGGTGATACCAGTTTCTCAGCTAGGGTTGCCAGGTCCCACCCCCTTCCGGCCACCAGTGGTGGATGGGGGGTAGGGTTGCCAGATCCAGGTTGAGAAACTCCTGGATATCTGGGGGTGGAGCCTGGGGAGGACAGGGACCTCAATGAGGTATGATGCCGTAGACTCTACCCTCCAAAGCATCCATGATCTCCAGGGGAACTGATCTCTGTAGTCTGGAGATGAGCTGTAATTCTGGGAGATCCCTATGCCCAGCCGCCTTTCACAAGACTGCTGTTCCCACTCTGTCTTAATTCTACAGTCTACCCTCCATAGATGCCATTTCCTTTGAGGAACCAATCTCTGTTGCCTTGAGATCAGTTGTAATTCCAGGAGATTTCCAGCCACCATTTGGAGTTGGTGGCCATAGGTACAAATAGTACAGCTACTATATAACAGCCTTATTTCACCATTGTTTGACAACAAGTTATTTCCTATGGGATCAAGAATTTTATGAACAGATTGATGGAGTAGCTATGGGAAGTCCACTCAGTCCAGTAATAGCAAACTTTTACATGGAATATTTTGAAAAGACAGCATTAGAATCAGCACCTTACAAACCTACAGTCTGGTTCAGGTTCGTAGATGATACATTTACTATTTGAAGCCATGGTGAAGAAAAATTAATGGACTTTCTAAACCATCTTAATAATATCCATCCAAACAGTCAGTTTTCCATGGAAAAGGAAATTGAGGGTAAACTCCCATTTCTTGATACCCTTGTCATCCGTAAAACAAACTTGCAGTTAGGTCACAAGGTCTACCGGAAACCAACTCACACAGATCGCTACTTACACAAAAACTCCAACCACCACCCCCGACAGAAAAGAGGAATAATCAAAACATTAATGGACCGTGCAAGACGGATCTGTGAACCACAGTTTCTCAAGGAAGAAACTAACCATCTAAATCATGCACTGCTAGCAAACGGCTACTCCAAGAATGAAATCAGCAGGGCCATTAAACCAAACAAAAATCAGAAAACTCAGGAAAAACAGTCTCCCATAGGAAAGGTATTCTTGCCATTTATTAAAGGGGTCACTGATAGGATGGAGAAACTTTTGAAAAAACATAACCTACAAACAGTGTTTAAACCCACCAAGAAAATACAACAAATGCTACGATCAGCAAAAGACAAAAGAGACCCCCTCACCTCTGCAGGAGTATATCGTATACCTTGCAGCTGTGGAGAAGTTTACATCGTGACCACAAAACGCAGCATACAAACAAGGATAAAAGAACATGAAAGATACTGCAGACTTGGCCAACCTGAGAAATCAGCAGTGGCTGAACATGGACTGACACAAACAGCACACAGGGTCTTATTCCAAGACACTGAAAGACTGGACAATTCTACCAACTATTTTGTCAGATTACACAGAGAAGCCATTGAAATTCATAAACATCAGCACAACTTTAACAGAAAAGAAGAGAGTTTAAGAATGAATAAGGCTTGGCTTCCTGTTCTGAAAACCTCCAGACTAACAAAGACAACATTCCACAATAGCCATGCAGATTAGCTTTGGATTACACACATTAACAGATCACTTCAGGATACAATGGTTCCATATTAACATACCATACCCTCATTAGCACATTATCTTGATACTTACAGGACAATGATTAGCACATTACTTTTGCAGGACAATACTCAGCTCAAACCCAACCCCTTTCTGACTATATATTACTCTTCCTATACCCTTGACACTGAGAGACACTGTCCTTCAGTGTTACTACTCTGAAGATGCCTGCCACAGTTGCTGGCGAAACGTCAGGAAAGAAAATTCCAAGACCACGGTTACACAGCCCGGATAACCTACAAGAACCAAAATACAGCTACTGCTTCAGTCACCTTGAGCCTGCCCTTGGGTGGAAGGAATGTACTCAGGAGGTGTGGGGGACTACAGCTTAGAGCCCCCAAATCCCTTCCAATTGCCAAAGACAACCACCATTGATGTTGAGCCTACTATGATATACTGCTTCTGTTATCTACCCACTTTGCCCTCCTGAATTTGTCAAATCCCATTTTAAAGCCATCAGACTACTGGTCCTTATCTTGTGGCTGTGAATCCCACCAGTTAATTGTGTGTTCTGTGGAAAAGGAACATCATGTTATGTTTTTATTTTTAAAAAATCTTTGAAGAGCATGTACTAGTCAAAATAAATATTTTAAAATCCCATCGATTTAATGAGAGTTATGTAACTGGGTGTCTTCTGCATGAATATTTTAGAGTGGCATGAAGCCCATGGGTGCACTGGTAACCACTAGGGTTGCCAACCTCCAGGTACCAGCTGGAGATCTCCCACTATTACAACTGATCTCCAGGTGACAGAGATCAGTTCACCTGGAGAAAATGACCACTTTGGCAATTGGACTCTATGACATGGAAGTCCCTCCCCTCCCCAAACTCTGCCCTCTTCAGGCTCTGCCCCCAAAACCTCAGGCTCTGCCCCCAAAACCTCCTGCCGGTGGCAACCCTACTAACCACTGATATATTTCCTGGCACTAGCTTGCTTCTTAGGGTTTCTTAGGGTTTCCAGGCTGAAGTTGGCAACTAGTGGGAGGGTTGGGAATCTGGAAATGGGGTGTGTGCAATGGTGGTTATGTCAGTACCAGAAAGTGACATAAGGTAGCTTTAGGAATCACTGGAAACTCTATGATAGCTACCCTATGTCACTTCCAGTGTTTTCTCCGGAAATAACATCATGACATAGCTGACATCTTTGTTGTAGTTGTTTTCTCCTGACACCGCTTGGAGGGGTGGCAGGCAAAGCAGGCAGCCCAAAATCCAAAGGATCTTGAGTGGAAGCAAAAGAAAATTATGGGAGACTTAGATTGCTCTCTACCATTGACTAATTTGCAAAGCACTGAACTTTTCCCAGACAGGCATGTCACAACTGTGTGCCCTAGGGCTGTCAGGTCTGGGGTGTGAAATGCCTGGAGATTTTAGGGATGGAGCCTAGGGAGAGTGGGGTTTGGGGCGGAGAGGGACTTCAGTGGGGTATGATGCCACAGAGTCCACCTTCTATAGCAGCCATTTTCTTCAGGGGAATGGATCTCTATAACTTGGGGACCAATTGTGATTCCAGGAGATCTCCAGCCACCTCCTAGAGACTGTCAATCCTAGTGTGCCCTCAACTTGGCCATAGACACAGACTTTTTATTTCTGGACTTGGAAGCCTCTCTCTGTGACTGTTCAAGGAGCAAACTCTCACATTTCTGTGGAAACTGAAACCAAACAGACTCTCTTCCCCAAAAGAAAGGTCCAGTACAGACTCTTCTACCTAGCCTGCATGGGAGGTGCCCAGGAGGAAGCACCACCATTTCGACACTTGGCTCAGAAATGCCCAATCTTTTGAGAAACCTGCTAACATTTTGGGAAGGGGTGCATCCCACAGCAGCCATTTTTTTTAAAAATATTTTTATTGTTTTTTTTTTCATAACAACAAAAAAGAAATAATGAAATGAAATAAAAAAAAACAAAGAAACAACAAAAAAAAATACAAAATACATAAAAAAGAAGAAAAAATAATAATAATACATATAATTATAGGGCATAATTACTGGTACATTATTATTCATATAAGTATATATATTGCGCCCAAATTCAAACAACCCCCACCACCGTGCCCATCACCCATGAACTTCCGATGGAGTGTCGTGTCATTAGAAAAAATCACTTTATTTTATCTTAATTGAAATCATAATATACTATAATTCGTTAACTATATTTTTAAATTCTGTTTTTGCCAATTTATCCCAATATGCAGCGGCCTTTAACCATGTATTCTTAAATTCGTCCATGTCTTTAGCTTGTAAAGACAGTGTAAGCTTGGCCATCCGCATATACATCCATAGTTTTTCTCTCCACTCTTTAATTGAAGGTTTATTTGTTTGCTTCCATTTTTTAGCAATAACAATCCTTGCTGCTGCGAAACTATATTGGCATACGACTCTGTCAGCTTTATTCAAGTCTTTTTGTGGTATACCCAACAAGCAAAAAGCGGGATCTCTCTTAATTTTTACTTTAATCAGATTGTTAGTCTCATTAACAACTAGTTGCCAGAATCTCCTAATTTTTCCACAAAACCACCATATATGCATAAATGTACCTATCTCTGTGCTACATTTCCAACAGAGGGCTTCATCATGTTTTCTCATTTTACTTAGTAAAACCGGAGTTATGTGCCATCTATAAAACATTTTATATAGGTTTTCCCTTATTTCATTCGAAATAGTAAACCTAAACTCATTTTTCCACAAGTTTTCCCAAATTTCCAAGTCAATATTATAACCCAAATCTCTCATCCACTTCAACATAACCGGTTTTATCCTTTCCTGTTCTAAATTCAGTTCTATGAGTATTTTATAAATCCTTCCAATCAACCCTTTATTACCCTTTAAAAGTATTACCTCAAAATTAGATTTAGTACAATTAAATCCCAGTCTGTTATCTTTAAGAAAAACGTCTTTTAATTTATAATACATAAACCAATCTTTTATTTGAAGTTGTTCACGTGTCTTCAGTGTCCATACCCCATCTCTGAAATCTAACATTTCTCTATAATTTCCACAATCCAAATTTAAATGTGCACCTCTTCGCATAAATGCCTCTATGGGATTTAGCCATCCGGGAGTTTTAGCTTCTAGAACAACTTTATATTTATTCCATATTTGTAATAAATTTTTCCGAATAATGTGTAAGTTAAATTCTTTATTCACTTTTTGTTTCTCATACCATAGATAAGCATGCCACCCAAAACGAAGGTTATATCCTTCTAATTCTAATAACTTTGGATTCTCTAATAGGATCCAATCTTTAATCCAGGTGAAACATGCAGCTTGATAATACAGTTTTAGATCAGGTAATCCCAATCCTCCCGTTTCCTTTGATTCGATTAAATTATTATATGCAATCCTATGTCTTTCTTTACCCCAAAGAAATGCCATAATATCTTTTTTCCAATTTTCAAATGTCTGTGTACCTGTCACTATTGGTAAGTTTTGAAACAGCAGCCATTTTGTGATTAGCACCAACCACTTGGAAGCCATTTTGTGGTGGGGGCCATGCTATCCTTTCTCAAAACTATCAAGGTGTCTGCAGGCTCCCTGAGGCGGAGCAGCCCTGATCCAGAGGGACCGAGCTGTTTCCCAGATATAGTTCCATCCATTCTCAGTTTGAACGTTATATCAAGTTTCTTCAAATAAGCAGCCTTTCCTTCTCACAGCCCCTTATACTTATTAACAAAGAATCAAATATACCAGAATAACATGGTGTGTGGCTGGAAATAATAGCAGAAGTGAAAGCATCATCAGTTTCCTTGCAGCCTGGATTCAAATGTGTGACTTGAGATGGAGTGCTACGAAGTGCAGCCCGGAGAAGGGGACCTTATTTGCCCCCCGCTGGAAGGCTTCATTTCAAAATGACAAGTTGCACTACTCATGAAAAGTGCAGCTGTGGCACAATATTTCGGTGTATATAAAAATTTTATACGGAAACATACAGCGTCCCAGGTTTGAAACTAGGAATCATCGTCCATCAACCTGTGTGGTAAATAATCATTAAATGCAAAACAGCCTCTTGCAGTGGCAGCGTAATAATAACATCACCGTCCATTTATAAAGGGCCTGAATTCCCAGGTACGTTTTAGCTGCGGAAAAGAGGCCAATTGGTTTCTCCCTATGTTTTGGACCTAGGAAAGGAATAGAAAAGCAATTCAAATTGTCATGCTCACATTAGGTCATGACACAGTATTCAAAAACTGAAGAGGGCCAAGTGATGTCATCCATTCCTTGTACTGAGACCATGGGCTTCAAGTACCAAATAGGTGGGATCACATTCATTTATTTACGTACATGTTCTCTGCCAAAGTAGAGACCCTAAAGGGATATCCAAATTAAAACAAACAAACAAAAACCAATTTCAGAGACAAGAAGATTCAAAACCAAGAAAGAATATTTTATTGAGATGTTTATTCCCGGGTTTTTCTCCTCATTTGGGGACTAGGGGTGTGCATTCAGCTAAAGCCAAACTGGTGGTGGGGGGGGAGAATCCCAAAAAATATTTTTCGGTATTTTTTGGGGTGGAGGGTTACTGGTAAAAAAAAATAATGTCAGCAATAACAAGGAGCTGAAAAAGTGGATCCTGAAAAATTCTGAGTTTATTCAGCATTATTTGAGGCAACTTCGGCACCACCATCATTTTTTTGACACCCCTCCCCCCCTCTCCCTCCTGCTGGCTGGGTTTGCCACTGCAGGGATGCAAAACTGAAGGCTGGGCTGGCTGGGGGCGAGAGCAGCCTTCAGTCCTTCCCTGCCACAGCCAAACTCCACATGGAGTTCGGCTGCAGCGGGATTGCTGCATTTTTTAAAAAAAATTCTGGGTCTATTAAACCTGAACCCCAAAAATACGGATAAAACTGGTGCCTGCCCCTATTAGGACCCAAAGTGGTTTGCAATATTCTTCCCATCTTCATTTTATCCTGACAACAAGCCTGTGAGGTAGGTCAGGCTGAGAGTGTGTGAGTGGCCCATGACAGAATGGAGATTCAAACCTGTGTCTCCCAGATCCTACGCCAACATAGGGGTATACACCATTTTTTTCAGTTTTCTTCAGGTTCAGATTTAATAGGAGAAGAAGATTTGGTTTTTATATGCCGACTTTCTCTACCACTTCAGGAAGAATCAAACTGGCTTACAATCACCTTCCCTTTCCTTCCCCACAACAGACACCCTGTGAGGTAGGTGGGGCTGAGAGAGTGTGACTAGCCCAAGGTCACCCAGCTGGCTTCATGTGTAGGAGTGAGGAAACCAACCCAGTTCACCAGATTAGCATCTACCGCTCATGTGGAGGAGTGGGGAATCAAACCCGGTTCTCCAGATTAGAGCCCACCACTCTAAACAACCACTCTTAACCACTACTCCACACTGGCTTTAATAGAATTGGAAATTCTCAAAAAAAATGTGAAAAAAGCTGAATCCCCATAGTGATAGGGGAGCTTTTCAGCTTCTTTGAAATTCAAATATTTTCAGGTCTATTTAAACCCAACCCTGAAAAATTCCACGCCATCTCCGGGGCTCATGTGGAGTTCAGAGGCGACAGGTCTGCCCGCCTGCAGTTTCTGAGACCCAGCCAGCCTGCAGGGAAGCGAGGGGGAGAAGGAGGGAGGAAAAAGAGAGGATACCCCCAGTCTTTTTAAAAACGATGGCAAGGCCGAAGCAGTCTGAAAAAAGCCAAAAACAAATCAGCATTATTTAGGATCTGCTTTTCGGGTCCCTTAAATCACTGCCATTTTTTTGGGGGGTGGGGGTGGGAATAACCCACCCTGGAAAATTCCAGTTGGGTATTTTTTTTTCCAGTTCAGCTTTGCCAAATACACACCCCTAGTCTAACACTGTATTTTTTATTTATAACCTGCTTTTCTCACTTGAACTCAAGGCAGATTACACAGAGTCAATCGATGCAATCAACAAAATGGGACATTCAGTGAACAATGAAATAGGATTTGGGTTGTAGAACCAACCAGAACCTAAAAACAGAACTGAAGGCAAAACATAAGAGTTAACATGACAAATTAAATGATGTAAAATTACACAGTAGGATCCAACCCACAGCAAACTACACACAGTAGTACAGACCACAGTCCCCTGTAATTTATCCAAGTAACTTTGTGTCAGCTTTTGTACGTTGCTACCCTATTGCCCGTGTACAAAAGCCCTGTTGAATTAACTACTGCAACATGAAATATGAAACTGGCAAGGTGGGAATATATAATGATTTCATATTTTCAAAACTTTGGAAACATCAATCAAAGCCACAATGGGGGCAGATATAAAGCACTAAAAAGAAGAAGTCAAATGCTGTTGTTAAAACACAACCAAATAACCAGCAAGGGATGTTTTTAAAAAGAAAAAAAAAATCAGTTTCCAACTTGGTACCTGAAAGCTGGAAAAGACAATAATGCTAGGAGAAGTTGAAGGCAGTAGGAAAAAGCGAAGACCCAACAGGAGATGGATTGACTCAATCAAGGAAGCCACGACCTTCAGTTTGCAAGACCTGAACAAGGCTGTCAGTGATAGGTCATTTTGAAAGTTATTAATTCATAGGGTTGCCATAAGTTACCATAAGTCAGAAATGACTTGATAGCACTTAACACACAAACACACACACACACACACACACACAGAGTGCATTGCAGTTGTCTAATCAATTCTGAAAACTACCTTTGTGTATATGAGCCCAGGTTGTCAAAGGCTCTAAGCTTTTCAATGAGGAGTGGTTTAGAAAAGAGCCAGTGGGGCAAATCTCTCTTCAGCTATGAAGATTACTGGATAATTTTTGTTATGTCATAGTGAAACTGTGATCATGAAGACTACACTTGAGCTACTTATAGGAAGTACTACACACACACACACACAAGCTATCATACTTAGGGTTGGCAACTGCCAGGTAGTAGCAGGAGATCTGCTAATTCAACTGATCTCCAGCCAATAGAGATTAGATCACCTGGAGAAAAATGGCCGCTTTGGCAATTGAACTCTATGACATTGAAGTCCCTCCCCTCCCCAAACCCCGCCCTCTTCAGGCTCCACCCCAAAAATCTCCCGCTGGTGGCGAAGAGGGACCTGACAACCCTAATCATACAGGGATCAGGCAGGCCCTTATAGGGGAGAGTATTACAAGCACCCCAAGAGAGGTTTAATGTCTTTCTTCCTTCATCAGTAACATTTCTGTACCACAACTAGGGTTAGGGTTGCCAGGTCCCTCTTCGCCATCAGAGAGAGATTTTTTTGGGGGACAGAGCTTGAGGAGGGTGGGATTTGGGAAGGGGAGGGACTTCAATGCCATAGAGTCCAATTGCCAAAGGGGCCATTTTCTCCAGGTGAACTGATCTCTGTCGGCTGGAGATCAATTGTAACAGCAGGAGATTTCCAGCTAGTATCTGGAAGTTGGCAAGCCTAACTAGGGTCTTAAGGGAGAAGGGCCATGCAGTGGGTGTCCAGCCAATTTTTTTAATATAAAAGAAAAACAAAAGGGGTATGAGGACAGATGGGGATTTACTAAAGCCAGTGTTGTGAGGGAGCCACTGTGGTAAAGTGGTTAGATCCCCACTCTGCCAGTCACACTTTTGCAGCCTAACTCACCTTAAAAGGATAAAATAGAGACGAGAGAAATTATGTTAGCCCCTTTGGGTTCCCATTCAGGGAAAAGGTGGGGCATAAATGAAGTAAATAAATAGCAGCTGACAAGTACCCACCTCTCCCATCAATACTATTCATGCTCTCTTTTGCAAAATCTCAAGCCACCAGATTCTTCCATACTACTATCCAAAGTGTTGGATCAAGCCAGCTTTTCCATTCATTTTTCCCCCCAATTCCTCTCCTTATTATGGTCCCCATCCTGCATGGATTTTGTCCATGGAGGTCCCATGATCCCAAGCATCACCTTATTGAGTGGTCAAAGTGGACCTCAACTTCTTTTTTTCACCAGCAGAAGATCTCAGTGGATCCAACCCAATCTCTTTGCTGGGAATCATGGCAGCATTTGGACTTTTAGAAAATTCTTTGGTACCATAACTTTCAGGAAGAGATATTTCTAAGAGGTTTTCCCCCCACCATATCCCGAATGGTTAGAAACCACGGTCAGGTTCAAGCACAAATTTGTTAAAGCACATCATCTATCTAACACTGGTATAAACTCTTAAAATGAAAAGGAAAACTCTTCCCACATATAAATGCATATGGAATGTTATACGATCTGGATTTGTCGAAGGTGTATCTCAAGTCTATCTCCACATCCCCCCCTTACACTATGCTAAGGGCAAGTCCATGAATTGCTCATCATTATCAACCTCTTTCTTGTTCCTTTGGGATAGGAAATCATTGGAAACATTGTAACATTTGACATATTTTTACTCAGAGTGATAGAGCACATCAAACCTCATGTCTAGTTTGCTTTGGTTGTTTATCTCCTCTTTTACCACATGAAATCTCATGTATATTGGGGCTGAGGGAGACACTATATCATACTATGCCTCATGGTACTGATTTTCTTGAAAAATAATGTTTTTTCCTAAACCGAAAAAGCTTATTATAGGCAATTGAGTCCCACAACAATGCCACTGTTTGGCTCTCTGGTTGAATGGAGTAATTTCTTCGCTTTAGGCAACTAGCAGAAAAAGGATTTATCTAGTGTAGTTCATGGATTGAATTTGAAACTAGAATTATTGATCTATCACTCATCTCCACAGTTTGTTTTCAGTGTTGTAGGACTGGAATGCATCCAAGGGTGACTGTATCCAAATTACTCTCATCACCACCTCTGAAAGACCACTGCATGATCTTCAAATTAAGAAGAAGAGTTGGTTTTTATGCCCCACTTTTAATCTATCATCAGGAGTCTCAAAGCAGTTTACAATTGCCTCTGTCTCCCACACAATAGGCACCTTGTGAGGCAGGTGGAGCTGAGAGTTCTGAGAGAACTGTGACTAGCCCAAGGTCACCCAAAAGGCTTCATGTGGAGGAGTGGAAAACCAACCTGGTTCTCCAGATTAGAGTTCGCTGTTCTTAACCATTATACCACATACAGAAATATTAAACTAGGACCTTACTTTAGCACTTTCCCACACTAGAAGTAAAGACTTTGATGGAGATTTTCAACCAATGTGTCCCTAAGGCTTGTGTGAAATTTCCTCTCATCTCCTTCCTTGGCCCTATGAGAGGATTTGTCCACTCTCAACTGCAACATTGGCACTCATATACAGGTTCTCTGACCCCTAGTTGCTACTCTCTGCTGAGTTCTGTCTTTCAGCTCTCCGGGAAAATCATGTCGTCTCCTTGCTATGTCCTCAGATGAGACAAAGCTAAGATAGGAGGGTTACAGCCTTTAACCCTCTATAATGTTAATATTTATTTCCAGTAGGAGGACCCAATCAAGGAGGAGAAAATTGATATGTATTGTCTGGGTCATAAGAACATAAGAACAGCCATGCTGGATCACACCAAGGTCCATCAAGTCCAGCAGTCGGTTCACACAGTGACCAACCAGGTGCCTCTAGGAAGCCCACAAACAAGATGACTGCAGCAGCATTCTCCTGCCTGTGTTCCACAGCACTGAATATAATAGGCATGCTCCTCTGATCCTGGAGAGAACAGGTATGCATTATGACTAGGGTTGCAAGGTCCCCCTTCACCACTGGTGGAAGGTTTTTGGCGTGGAGCCTGAGAAGGGCATGGTTTGGGGAAGGGAGGGACTTCAATGCCATAAAGTCCAATTGCCAAAGTGGCCATTTTCTCCAGGGGAACCAATCTCTATTGGCTGAAGATCAGTTGTAATAGCAGGAGATCTCCAGCTAGTACCTAGAGGTTGGCAACCCTAATCATGACTAGTATTCATGACTAATATCCTTCCTGGAAGTTTTACTGATAAAACCAACCTTGCAAGATAGGCCACCTGCAACATGGGTCCATGGGGATGATGAAGAAGAAGAAGAGTTGGTTTTTATATGCCAACTTTATCACTTAAGGAAGAATCAAACCAGCTTACAATCACCTTCCCTTCCCCTCCCCACAACAGACACCCTGTGAAATAGGTGAGGCTGAGAGTGTGTGACTAGCCCAATGTCACCCAGCTGGCTTCATGTGTAGGAGAGGGGAAACAAATCCAGTTAACCAGATTAGCATCCGCCGCTCATGTGGAGGAGTGGGGAATCAAACCCGGTTCTCCAGATCAGAGTCCACCGCTCCAGACCACCGCTGTTAACCACTACACCATGCTGGCTCTCATCTAGCTGAAACTGGGTTGCGAGCTTCTGGTTGGCAACCAGTGGGAGATCACTGTAAGGTTGTCGCACAACACCAAGTCCCCCATTTTTCCTGACATTCTTTCCCTTCCACCCAGCTAAGTGGGCCAAGGGGCAGGAGGTTTCCCTAAGCTGAAACTGCAAGCTCATATTATGGTTATACATTCTATTTATAGAATTCTACTCACAGCTGTCCTCCCCCGGCCAATGTGGCATAGTGGTTAAGAGCAGCAGACTCTAATCTGAAAAACTGGGTTTGATTCCCTGCTCCTCCACATGAGTGGAGGGCTCTAATCTGGATAACCAGGCATCAAGAAGCCACAGGACAACCCACCTTATGAGTTCTTGTTTGGGGGGTGCGGCGGTAACACAAACTTAACCAAATGACCTGGGGTATGATTGCTCACAGCCCAGTAATGTTGTTGCCTCCACCACCAGCTCCTTTTCTAAGTCTCCAAATAGCCAAAGGAGCAAGCTTCTAACCTTCCTGGAAGTTTCATTGGTAAAACCAACCTTGCAAGATAGGCCACCTGCAATGTGGGTTTAACAAAATAAGTTTCTGGTAGGTGTACCACCTGGTCTAAGGTACTAGAATTAGATTGAAGCTACCTTGAAGACAAAGACACCATAAGAATCAAAGTTAAGGTAATTTATTTAAAAGTTGTGCAGGACGTCGTACCAACGTGGAAGGCTTTGAGAGGGGAGTGGACATGTTCATGGAGGAGAGGGGTATTCATTGCTAATAGTCAAAATGGATACTAGTCATGATGCATACCTATTCTATCTCCAGGATCAGAGGAGCATGCCTATTATCTTGAGTGCTGTGGAACACAGGCAGGATAATGCTGCTGCAGTCGTCTTGCTTGCGGGCTTCCTAGAGGCACCTGGTTGGCCACTGTGTGAACAGACTGCTGGACTTGATGGGCCTTAGTCTGATCCAGCATGGCCTATCTTATGTTCTTATGATATGTCAAGAAATAACATAAGCAGTGAAACAGAAAACAAAAAAGCTAATTCAAAATATCTAACTGCATAGTTAAGCGAATTGGTTCAGAGCCTGAACAGAAGGCAGAGTTACAAAATTAAAAAGGGATATATGTTACCAGTGTTCTCAAAGGTTTCTCAAAAGCTGAAATCTGCCAGCACCAGAGTTTCAAGCAGCATCACGGGCCTCTGGGATGATCAAGAGGTCAGTTCGATGTGTCATGGTCACCAAGCTTAGCATACCAATACTCCATGAGTTTTGCATAGATAAAAGGGCTATTCTTATTTCCAAAATTCTGAATGGGGTGAGCTCAAAAACCCAATCAGAATCCAGGAAAATGATCTAAAGTCATTACCTATCTGTTGCTTGACCATATGACTCGTGGGTCATGATGTGATAGGAAGTAATGAAGATTGACTGCAGTCCATCTTCCTCCTGTCCTGTCCATGTGACAGCAATAAGGTTTACTAATTTTACTGGAATGCATGTAAGTGCTCAGGTCAGGAGGTTCATTCTTGAGGTTCAGGCAAGATAGCCATTCACTAGAGACATCTGGAACTTATCTTCTGGAGATGGAACCGTTCACAACTCTGCAAATCATACCTACATACCAGCTTTCCCCCTTTAATATCACAAGTATAATTTCAAGTAGGCCCAAAAACCTGAACCAAAGAAATTAAGGGGTTTAATTTCAACACTTTTGATTCTCCACTCCTCCACATGAAGCCTGCTGGGTGACGTTGGGCTAGTCACAGTTTGGAGAATTCTCTCAGCTCCACCTACCTTACAAGGTGTCTGTTGTGTGTGTGTGTGTGTGGGGGGGGGGAGGCAATTGTAAGCCACTTTGAGACTCTACTGTAGAGAACAGTGGGGTATAAATACTCTTCTTCTTCTTCAGTTTGGTCATAAGCACAGCCTTTCTTATAAGCACAGCCAGTGTGATGTAGTGGTTAAGAGCAGTGGTTTGGAGTGGTGGACTCTAATCTGGTGAACCAGGTTGGTTTCTCTTCTCCTCTTCCTCTTCCTCTCTGGGCCTGGCAATCTCGCCCTGTGACTGTGTAGGGAACAAACCCTTACTTTTTGGGAAGCTGAAACCAAATGGCATCTCTTCCTCAAATCAAAGATATGACCATAGCTTTCCATCCACCTACATGTAAGTAGAAGGCGCTGCAACAGTAGTATCACCTCTGAATCTGCAGAGAGTGCGCATTCAGAAACAGTTGCTGTTCCACGGGAGAATGCTTGTGATTGGCCCCACCCCCATGTCAACCATTTTGAGATTGTCTTACCCCTCCAAGATAGCCATATTATGATCGTGTGTGGTACCCTTCCTTAAAATTTCAAGCATGCCTGAAAACCCAGCAGGGTTGGGGGGTGGGAAGGTCTGTGAGTAGAATACATTAGTAATTAAGATTAGGAAATGATAAGGGGTAGTAATGTGAGGTTATTGTTTTTTGTGCAGACTTAGAGTGGGACATGATGTTACTAGTAAGTCAGATAATCACACTTGAGTGACTTTAAGACAAGTAATCTCCAAACCGGATGTATCTCAGTGGGCTGGCTTATCGCATAGCTCCTCCTTATCTCAAAAAGCTGCTCAGTTTCTTCCAAAATATTTGGAAGGGTGTTATTGAAAGAGAAAAGAAGATGTCCCAGTCTGTGCTGCACAGGTAGGGTTGCCAGCTCTGGGTTGGGAAATATCTGGAGATTTTTGGGGGTGGAGCCTAATAAGGGTGGGGTTTGGGGGAGGGACTTCAATGGGGTATAATTCCATAGAGTCCACCTTCCAAAGTGGCTGTGTTCTCCAGGTGAACTGATCTTTATCACTTGGAGATCAGTTGTGATAGCAGGAGATTGCCAACCACCACCTGGAGGTCGGCAACCCTGTCCGCAGGAGCTCTGTAAAGCCTGCTTGAAACAATCAGGTTGACATTTGGAATGAGCAGCGAGGAGACACCATGAAGCTATGAACAGACTGGAGATCAGCCTGGATGCGTCATTAATGACGGTTGTAACTCTCACATTCAAGTCCTGACAGTGGGAAAAGAAAGGCAAAATTGAAACCTGTTTGTTTCATAATTGAACAAAAGGCATGCATATAGATATGTGAAATAGAGAGAAATGGTTCTTACGATAATGCAGTCAGTATATTCAGTGAGTTGCACAGTTTTGGTCTTTGAGTTAAAGAGAGAGATCTGGGTTGGGTTTTTTTTTTTTTTTTTTTAATGCCGCTTGGAAATGCTTTACAACCTTTCCCAGATGAATGTAAGTATTTTTGAAAATGTTGGCAATGGATTTAATGACAAGAGCCTGCTGTGCTTATCCACAACTATAATCCTAATAGCTGGACTTAGGTCATTATGCACACACATTTATCGCTTTTGCTTTTCATGAACCTCCATGGGACCATCTCCGTTCCATTCACATATATATTTATGGTGTAGCCTTTTCCCTGTTACGCTCCTTAGCTTAACATGCTGTTCCAGAGCTTTATGCTTCTTCTGTCAGTAAAGGAGAAATTACACATTAAAGGAAACGCACGGCTGCTGCCCAAAAATGGCAGTTTTGCATCTCATTACCTGCTCCCCTGTAACAGTTAATAGAACATGCCTTGGTTTTTTTTTTTACTCCATGTTATTCAGGATTTCCCCACATCAACATCATAAGGACATAATAGATGTCCTCCTGTGTCAGACCAATGGTCCATCTACACCAGCTTTCTGGTTCACACAGGAGCCTCGGAGAGTCGACAAGGAGAACACAGAGGCCAAGGCCTTCCCCCAATGTTACCTGCTACCACTTAATTTTTTTTCCCAAGTTTGTGTCCCACCCGCCCCAGCAAGCTGGCTCAGGGAAGGTAACATCATTAAAACATAACATACAATCCAATAAAACAATAAAAGCAGCAATAAATCCTCAAACCCCATAACAGACCCCATAACAAAGATGGTGAACAAATTATTAAACTGGGGGCTCCATACAGGTGGCACCTCTTGGAGGGGAGGGGGAGGCCAATAATGCTGTTATCTGTGGCTGTCCTCAGTTGTAGGCCTGCTGGAAAAGCTCTGTCTTACAGGCCCTGGGGAACTCTTTAAGGTCCTTCAGGGCCCTGCTGTTTCTCGGCAGAGCATCCTATTAGGCCAGAGCCAGGGCTGAGACAGCCCTGGCTCTAGCTGAGGACAACCACACACTCTTAGGGCCAAGGACCCCCAGCAGATTCTTGGTGGACGATCTTAATGTCTTTCAAGGGGTATACCAGGAGAGGATTATTGCCTTTGGTCATAGACATTTCCTTTGTTTATTTATTTAGCACATTTATAATCCACCCTCCCCAGTAGGGTTGCCAACTAGTAATGTAGCAAACACGTTGCCCTTACCCCCGCCTCCCATTTCCAGCTCCTGCTTCTGTGGTCAATGGGAGAAAAAATAACATTAAAAAAGGATTTTGGGGTGATGTCAGTCCACTCTAGGAATCACCAAATCTCTATGGTGATTCCTAGAGAGATGTTATGTCACTTCCATGTTTTCCCTGGAAATGATGTCACTGCCTATCAGTGTCCCCCATGTTCCCAACCCCACAGATTCCCACTGGTTGCTAGCTGCTGGCTGGCAACTCTGCTTCTGAGCCAGCCCAGACAATAAAGTAGTCATCTATAAAGAGTCTTGACTGTAGCTACAAGGTAAGCTCTGGTATGTTTTTATGCTGGTCTTGGACCGTATTAAACTCTTTTTGTACAAGGTAAGCTTAGCATTCTTACCAAGATCAAGTACCAGATTGTCTGGCTAAAGCTGTACGAGTTGAGGTATAGGGATGTATATGGATTTTCACGTTCACTGATTGAACCCCATTTTAATGGTACGTGTGAGGGATCAGATGAGGAATAAAGTGTGGATGCCAAGCATGTCTGCATGAACGTGGTGCCCTAAACTGCAAATGAAAAAACAGACAGCAGTTTTGATGCAGTTGCCCAAGCGTTTGTAATGAAGTAGCTTTTTTTCCTAACTTGCATTCATGGCACCCCTTTTGACTGATGAGCACTCTAAGGAATGATCCAAGAAGCTCAGGTATTGAAGCCAGGGCCAAGTGCACTGAGTGACCATGAACACACAGACCTCAGACAGAACAGGTGGATGCAACATTGGCCAATTCTGATATCAAGTCTAGGAGCCCACCTTTCTGCCAATGATAGGCCAAAAACATTAACGTGTACTGCTGCTTTTTAGGCCCAATTTCAGTTCATACTACTGACCTTAAAGACCCTGAACTGAAGAACACTGCCTCCTGGTCTAGATTCAGACTCCTACAGATTTCTGGGGAATTTTAAATACTTACTTTTCATGGGCTATAATGGCCGCTTGCTCACCAAAGACTCATGGGAAAACTCAGTTTCCCATGAATGCTTGCAATGGGCCTGCACAAAGCTATGGGTAGCTTTTAAAATTCTCCCAGAGGGGGCATTTTTTGAGGTAGAGTCACCAAATTTGCAGCGCAGCTGCAAGGGACTGTCCTTGCATGAACCCTGACGTTTGGGGAAGATTGGGTTGGGTTTAATTTTATGGGGTCCTGAAGGGGCCGCCCCTCCTTCATAGAAAAGCATGGTAAAGTTTACAATGCTTTTCTATGGAGCAGGGGGTTGACCCCTTTGGGACCCCGTCAGGGGATTCAATCTTCACCAAATGTCAGGGTTAATGCAAGAAGAGTTCCTTGAAACTACCCTGAAAATGTGAGAACTCTACCTCCAAAAATGCCCCCCACAGGAGCTTCAAAAAATCCCCACAGACTAAAATGGACCTGATTTTTTTTAGTTAAACCTGGAAATAAAGCCAAATACCCCTTTATGGGTATTTGGCTTTTTCCAGGTGTACTGAAAAAAATCAGGCCCAATAAACCCAAACCCGAAATTTACCAATTAGAAAATGAATGAATGCATTGATTTTGATGCCATTTAAGAATTCTTTATTAGAATTAGAAACTAAATTCAGAGGTTTTCCTTAACAGATGATACAAAAACCATTTGCCAAGGGCATAGTTAACATTATTCAACTTCCTGCAGCCCTTAGGGCAAAATAAAAGCTACCAAATGGTATCTGTCTAAAATTATCAAAGACAGCAACTATCTGATCACCTGCTGTTTTGGACAGTATACCCCTATGGACAGAGAAAAGGCAAAAAGGACTTGTCACCTGTCAAGTAAGTAATCTTACAAGTATCACAACAGTTTCCAACTTACAGAAGGACCTTCTTTCCTGGGGGGAAAAATTATACCTGGTTCAGCTCAGAGGCTGACATTTTGAAAGGTCACAAAATACGCCTTAGCACCAGTCAATTATTGAGTAAAGGGTACCGCTGACAGTTTTACCATCATGGTTAAATTAGCCAAAAGATTTGCTGAGACAATCAGTTTTTCTTTTGTGGCATAAGTCTTGTGGAGGCAGTTTGAGAAGGTTTCTGCCATATTTCCCAGCCATCTGGATAATGTTGCTCTGTGAAGTTTTTGTTCAAGTTTTTAATGTAAGAAAAAAATAGATAAGATGGCTGCATGTCAAGCTACTTAATACAGTAGAAATGTGAGGATGTGCTTCACTTAAGGAAAACATATTTTTTGCCTATTTCCCATAATGTGTGATGTTTCTGCTAGTTACGGGGAGGGACAGGGAGCTATGTAGAGTATTAACTCTGCCCCTCCTGAAATCTTACTAAGGAACCCCTTTGGCTTTTGAGATTTGCTGGAGATTTCCCAGACACTTTCAGCAACAATTTCACAAGCATAGGGACTAGACACTTGCTTATGAAAAGAAAGTCAAGTCTCTCAAGAAGTTGAATTCTGCACCCAACCCCACTTTTCTGTGCACAAATCATGGATTGCAGCAGCAGGGATGCAACTGCTTTAAAAAATGGAGCTCGGAATGTATCAAACCCAAGTCTTTTGGAGTTTGGACCTGGCTCAACCTGACTTCATTTTTGTCAGGGGCCGTTTCCCCATTGCTACCACTGAAAGAAGAAGAAAAAGAAGAAGGAGGAGGAGGAGGAAGAGAAGGAGGTGAGGCTGAGAGAGCTCCAAGAGAGCTGTGACTAGCCCAAGGTCACCCAGCTGGCTTCATGTGTAGGAGTGGGGAAACCAACCCAGTTCACCAGATTAGAGTCTGCCACTTATGTGGAGGAGCAGGGAATCAAACCCAGTTCTCTAGATTAGAGTCTACTGCTCTTATCCACTACACCATGCTGGACAGCAGAAAGAGAAGGATTGAGGGCAGCGTCTTGGTTTGAAATACATCCCAAAAGTAAATGGCATTGTTTTGCACTAATATGGGAATTATTTTTCAATGGTTTGTTTTAACTGGGACCATTTCAAATTGGTACCCATCTGTTGCATGCACCCTTCCTGATACATAGTATATACACGTATCACTGAATATTGTGCTATTGAGCGGCAAAATCCATCCAATACATCCAGCAGTGTATGGATCCTGTGCATTTTTTTCCAGATAGACAAGGAAGGATGAATAGATAGATAGATAGATAGATAGATAAAAAATACTGCCTGATTCAAAACATAGAAATGTGTGCAAAAAGTACATTAACAACGGTCATGTAACACAATGTACTGACTGTTGCTTAGATAACTTTCCCCCCACTAACAAAAAGTTGTAAATAGTGAAAAAGAGCCTTGGAGAAATCTGGTAATGAAACATATACTTGAAACATATTTTTTGTTCTTTGTATTTATCTCCTAGTCAAACCATTTTTTAAATTATCTTGATAATTTGAGTTGTAGCATGATTAAAAAGTTTACAAAGCCTGTAGCTCACAGAGCCAAACATTGCCTACAGGCTATGATGGTGGCCCACCGGTAGCTCAACAAACCTCCTTTCTTGGTTGCCGGCTTTGGGAGTGAAATGCCAGTTGACTGCCATAAAACATTGCTGTCAGGCTACATTTTGTAGACCTGACCTAGATAAATGTCGGAGTTCGTTTTTGAGTTCTGGTTGCTCCCCATCCATTAAATCAGGGATGGGGAACCTCAGGCCTTGGGGCCGTATGCGGCCCCCGAGGAATTTTTTTGTGGCCCTTGGGAGCTCCGGGGCCCTGCCAACGGCTGTTGGTCGGCAAGAGGAGTGGGAGGGACACTTCCCCCAAGGCTGCCCCCTATAGCGGCAGCATGCAGGAACGCTGGGGCACACTGTAAGCCCCTCTCGCTGCCTGTCGGCTGTTGAGTAGCGAGAGGGAGGGGGGAAAGAGTCCCGCGGCTCCCAGAGGCAGAGCATGCTCCGAGGAGCTGATCGGGCTTTGGGGGGCCTTTTGTGGACTTGGGGGGGGAGGGCATGAAGCCTGGGGCCAGGTCGCGTGGGGATGGCGGGTGTGTGTGTGTGTGGGGGGAAGGCTTTTCTCTCTCCCTCTCTTTCTGTCTCTTTGTCTCCCTCCGTCCTTTTCTTTCTCCCCCTCTTTCCATTTCTTTCTCCCTCTCTCCCTTTTCTTCTTTCTCTGTTTTCCTTCCTTCCTCCCTTGCCAATCAACCGCGGGCTGCACCCCCCTGGTGCCTCGTTTGCTCGGGCCCACCGCTGGCTGCCCTCTTACCGGGGGAGCGGGGGTGCCCTCCAAGCCTTCTCTGCGTGGCCTCCCCTGGGGTTGCCAACCTCCAGGTGGTGGCCGGAGACCTGGCAACCCTAGCCTCCCCCCCCCCCACGGGAGATCTATACCTGGTATGGCCCCCAAATGATGTTATAAATGTGCAAATGGCCCTTCATTAAGTATTCAACATGTGTCAAAAAAATTGAACTTTTAAAAAGTCATTTAGAGAAGGACAATAAACTATTCAAAACCTTTCTCACAAAAACAGTCGGTGAGAAAGGGATGGAAAAATCTGTCAAAAATGACTGACATACAACATAACTCTCCCTTCATGTAAGTATTTGGGCTATCAATCAGTAGCAAACTGCACATGTTGTGTTAACATAGTTTATAATTGCGTTCTCACCAAATGCTACACCAGATTTATCTTTATGTTAAAAAAGTACATGTCGTGTTGTGCTGTCATTCCAAATTTAATGGTACCTCATCTTCAGGAAGGAAGAAGAAAAGGCAAGATGTGGGAAAGTTTAGGAACACAATTCAGTATCAGTTCTTGTAGGTTATCTGGGCTGTGTGACCATGGTCGTAGTATTTTCTTTCCTGACGTTTCGCCAGCAGCTGTGGCAAACATCTTCAGAGGAGTAATACTGAAGCTGCCACAGCTGCTGGTGAAACGTCAGGAAAGAAAATACCAAGACCACGGTCACATAGGCCAGATAACCTATAAGAACTGATGAACTCTGACTGTGAAAGCCTTCGACAATACAATTCAGTATATTTGTGCAAGCTGTGGAGAGTCAACAACTTTTTCCAAAGGGAATATAGAGTGTTCCAAAGCAGAGTTAAACCCTTCAAAGACATTCCAAAGAAAAGTTACAACCTTAGAAGGGTATAACAATTAGGATGGCACTCTTAGAGAACACTATTTAACAGGAACACACACACACACAAGTACTGTCACATTGCAACCAACTTATGGAGATCCCAGCAAGGGGCTTCCAAGAGAAGCTAGAAGCAGAGGCCATTGTTGTTGCCTTTCTCTGAAGAGTCTTGCTTGGTGGTCTCCCATCCAAATACCAACTTTGCTTAGCTTCTGAGATCTAACAAGATCGGGTTATAACATGCCACCTTTTCTCCCAAAATATATTATACATGAATGGAAATAGTTTTCTTGCTCACCTGGATTACCTGGGAATACTCTATAAGACATTTTTCAAACCTGGCAAACATTAGTTTACTTTTCTTTAAATCCCTTGATGTCTTTGAGAAGGAATCTCCACATTCCATTTGAATTCCACATTAGACAAAATCCAGTAAAAACCTCAGGATGCATGGACACCTCCCCAGCAAGAAATTTTGTTATTTCTCTGATTTCTTTGCCTTCTTTAGATGCTCAGATATTTTCCCAGTAAAGAAACCCTCATATGAAATGTATGCAGAAATTATGAGGCAGCTTGACTGCCACTTTCTGAATCAGTAGAGAAAACTGAAGCAACACAGACCTGCTTGGGGTGTGTGTATATAATTGAACCCCTTTGTTCAATTTGCTTGAATATTTGGGGTCTTTTGATTAGAGAGAGGGGTGTGCTCTGTGCAAATTTGGCACCATTATCTTTATAAACAGTTGCCCCAGACTCTCATATTTTCCCCGCTGGAAATAATGGTCCTAAATGCTGGAACCAAAAAAAATCACATGGATTTGAATCCCAAACCAGGAATGTTCTATCCCAAAATAATCAATCATGGTAAGAATTCCACTCTGCCCTGAAACCCAGATCTGAAATTATAATGACAATTTTTCTCGGTACACACCCCTACTCACTGGTGCACTTTAACTTAGAATGTGTGTGTGTGTGTTAAGTGCTGTCAAGTCGCTTTCAACTCATGGCGACCCTATGAATGTGGCTTCCTTTATAGAGTCAATCCATCTCATGTTGGGTCTTCTTTTCCTGCTGTCTTCAACTTTTCCTAGTATTATTGTCTTTTCCAATCACTCTTCTCATCAGGTGGCCAAAGTAAGATAGCCTCAGTTTAGTCATTTTAACTTCTAAGGACAGTTCAGGCTTGATTTGACCTAGAACCCACTTATTTTTTTTGGGGGGGGGCAGTCCACGGTATCTGTAGCAATTTCTTGCAACACCACATTTCAAAGGAATTGTACTGATTAACAGGCTCTGGCTGTCAGGTTGCAGCGTCTTGGAAGCAGAGAGCAAGGAGGGTTCCAGGAGTCAGAGTCTTTCAGTCCAAGGTCAGCTATGGAGAGTTAGCCAGCACTATTAATCAAGCTAAGGTCAGAGTTCCAGGCAGCAGAGTGGCATCAGGTAAGCGTTTGCTGTACTCCTTGCAGCCATGCCCAACAGATTCCCCCAAGAGCCTTTTATGTTTGGCTCCCACTAATTCAGTCAGAATCCTGGAACAACTCATCCCCACTATTAGCAAACACTATTAGAGGTGAGCACTGCGTCTTCTCTCTCGCAACTCCATCTGCAGTCTCTTCCTACGTTGCTGCAAAGGTGTAGGTGAGCTGGAAGCGCCAGGCGCCACTGCTTGCCCTTCATCTGCTGGCTCGGCTGGGGGCCGGGCATGACTCGTCTGCTGATTTAGGGCTGAGGAGAGGCCGTGCTTCCTTGCCCAGCTCTGTCTGAGCCTCAGTCCCTTGCTGGCTGCGTTCTGTTGGCTCTGGGCTGGCTACACAGGGCCTCCCTTCCTCTGCTGAGTCCTCACTGCCATCCAGTCCTGACTGACCCATGACAGGAATCTACTTTCTATCTGAAGAAGTGAGCTGTGGCTCATGAAGCTCATACCCTGTGTGAGCACTTGTCCCCGTGGTAAACCCACAAACAGCATCCACAGACGAGAAGTCCAAAAGAGAGCTGATTTATTAGAAAACCACAGGTATACAGAGCAAACAGGTAAATTGGCACGAATGGCAATTGGGAGCACGGGGTAGACCTATAAGGGAAAGCACTAGTCACAACGGGTCATGGCGGCCCCCCTCCTAACGAGGAGCCGTTCCCACTGGAGATAGTGCTGGAACAGGAATCCAACAGTTCGCAGGCTCGGCCTTGAAACACATCTGGTGGAACCGAAACCAAAACATTCCCAGTCTGACAGGCTGCTGAGAGCAGTGGGAAGCAGGCCTGACACCCTGCCAGAAATTTTGTCAGTCTTTAAGGTGCTACTGGACTCTTGCTCTTTTCTACTACTATCTTCCTGTCAGCTTTCTTCATTATCCAGTTTCACACCCATACGTAGCAATAGGGAATACTATGACATGAATTTCTATGATAGAGAAGATTCTTAAGTGTAAAGATGTGTCACTGGTAGGGCTGTGCATATAGGTAAATCCGAACCAAAAATAAACTCAAAATTAGCTGTTTCAGCAATATTCAGGTTTATTTTTGGCCAAATACAAAACTTGGGAATCTGCCCAAAGCCAAGTAGGCGATTCCCAAAATGTCAAAAAGATATTCAGCTTTTTGGGGGGTTTGGCTATTCATCTTTGCTCAGATGCATGGGAGAAGGCAGCCTTCTCCCATATTTCTATCTTTGACTGGTTTTGTTAGGACCCCATAGTTGGAGCCCTTTTGAGGTAGGGGTTGTCTAATCAGAGCCAACTTGGTCAGACCAAACTATCCATCACTCTTCAGTGGATTTATCTGGATAGCAGAAAGATCATTTTAAAAGATGGGGCTTGTCCAGTCCCATCCTGAGAGATATACCTTCCAACTAAAAGCACCAGCTTCAACAGCTGCTGAACTGGCTTTTGAAGAAGACTCCTTACCTACACGGATGAGCAATCTCCTTCAGAGGAGCTGCCTTGGGCATGACTTCGGCTCACTCCATTCTCACCACACACCACCACCCCATGAAAACCTGCTCGCAAGCTGAAGGACTCCCTGAGTAGTGGCTTTGTTCCCCCACATTATGACCATCTCTTGAAATAAGACTTTGATGACTATAATAAAGACCTATTCACAGGATGCCATTTACAACCAAAAGAAATGTTTTCTGTGCCTTATTTTTCTTGCATTTAAGCCATTTTCCTCAGTGTGGAAGCTAATTTGCCTGGACATCATGCTATGTGCCCCAGATATGAATGGAGCCCCCAGACTTTGAGGCGCCAGCTTTCCAATTGGCTCTTTCCACCAGTCCTTGGTAACACTGACCTTCTGAACCTGAAAACCATTTTACAGCTTGGCTCACAAATGCCTGGAGGGTGGGGGCAGCCCCTTTGTGGGCCCATAAAATTGGATCCCCTATCCCAAACTTCACCAAACTTTGGTGTCCATCTAAGGAGACCCTTGTAGTTGCACTGTAAATTTGGTGACTCTACCTCAAAAAACACCCTCCCCTGAACCTTGAAAATACATTCCATTGACTATAATGGACCCGAATTTTACCAATAAAACCCAACCCGAAATTTACCTCTCTTTTTTTTTTGCACATTCATGGCTGCTCTTCCAAGTCTCAATCTCTTTCTGATTTCTTGGTTGCAGTCTCCCTTTTGGTTAATGATGGAGTCAAGGACTAGAAAGTGTTGAACAATTTCTGTTTCCTTATTATCTTAGAATAGCAGCTATTAATTTTCCTTTTGTAAGGATGTGAATGACTGTCATATACACATTTTTTTAAAATAAAGATAATCAAAGTTAGACCACATTAAAAATACCTAGAGAAATCCATGCCAAATGAAATTCTACTAGAGTGTTTGAAGTAGGGGAGGGAATTTCTAACTGGTTAATAGGTGTTAAGAGAAACTTCTTTTGAAATTTCCCTAGAGGGTTTACACATTTTGTTCATATGTAACACTTATTAGTCATCTGTCTGCTGTGAAAGCACTCAAGGCTATGGTAAAAATGATTTTAAACAATAAAATACAATCCAGACGTATCAGTAAAAGTACACAAAAAGGATCTTTAAAGGAACAATTCAATGGATCAGCAAGCACACCAAAAGCAGTAACTATATGGAAACTTTGGAAGGGAATAGGTTGCCTATCCCAGAATTGTAGCTGGTCTGCAGAATACCAAGATCAGTTTTCCTGGAGAAAATGGATGTTTCATAGGGCAGAGTCTGACATCACATCCCTGCTGAGCTCCCTTTCTTCCTGTAACTCTGCCATTCCCAGACTCCACCCCTGAATCTCCAGGAATTTCCCAGCCTGGAGTTGGCAGCAACACTACACATGAAGCTGCCTTATACTGAATCAGACCCTTGGTCCATCAAAGTCAGTATTGTCTACTCAGACTGGCAGCGGTTCTCCAGAGTCTCAGGCAGAGGTCTTTCACATCACCAACTTGCCTAGTCCCTTTAACTGGAGATGCCGGGGATTGAACCTGGGACCTTCTGCCTGCCAAGCAGATACTCTACCACTGAGCCACTAGTTGTCCATCTGTCCATCTATGGTTCTCTCCTTTATTCTAGGCTCCAAACAACCCTTTGAGATATGTTAGGTTGAGAGAATGACCATCTCAAGGTACCACAAGGAAATGGGAATTTGAACCAAAGTTGTCTAAGTCCTACCCCAACAGTCTAACTAATATTAGACTGGGTCTCCAACTGTAATATCCTATGCACATTTACTGGGGAGCTAGAACCATTGGAATATACTTCTGAGTAGATTTGCACAGGGTTGCACTGTAAGTGAAGTATATGAAATAATATATGTTAACACAGCTAACTGCAATCCTAAGCAGAGTTGCATCCTTCTGATTCCATTGAAGTTAGAAGGGTATAACTATGCTTTAGAAGGGTATAACTGTGGTTAGGGTTGCACCCTATGGGAGGATAGCAGGAGACCATTAAATTCAGGATCTAAAAATTACCTGACTGTACCACTCAGCATAGACCTCACCATCTGACAAATCAAGATCTCCCTTTGGTGTGCAATGAATAGGTCCTATTTCCTAGAAAACAATGAAAATGAGAAGTTAGACCGAGGTAACACCAAAGAGACATCGCCAGAGTGAGTCACAGCATTCTTTGCCAGCCTGTATGTAGGTCATGGGTTTTCAGATGGAGTAAACTAACAGAAGCCAGATGAGCCTGTGTTTCTTCAGAACTTATTACCTCCTCCTCAGAAGTGAGTAAATTAACAATTTTACAGCTGAGTCCAAACGCGGTCACCGCAGCGCATCGCTGATTAAAAGGGATGGATTTGGGTTCCTGGAGGAGCAAGATCCTCTCCCTTTCAGCCTCGACTGCATATTCATGGTGATGCTGCATCATTTGACGGCTCCATGAGCTGTTTGGAGAAGGCTCCTAATGAAACTGATTGCTCCACTAGCACAGCATATGGAGATAATTACCTGGAGATTGAAACCATGCGAAGATAGCCATTTTATTCTTAAATGATTACTCTTCATCAGCCTGTCAGCTGCTTTTACAGCACGTTGAAATGTATGGGAAACATGCCACTACTTACGATAAAACTGTCTTGTGGAAGAGGAACAGACAAGAAAAAACCCCAGGCTTTTGATTATTTATAGAGCCTGTGCAGAGTAGTGGTTAGAGCAGGGGTGTCAAACATAAGGCCTGCAGGCCAGATATGGTCCCTTGAGAGCTTCTATCCGGCCCATGAGCCAGCCGAGACAGCCACTCCCCCCCCCCACACACACACACACTCAATCTGGGCTGGCGAGGCATGGCCCAGCCAAACCAAGTGACATTTATGTCATATCCTACCCTTGTAACAATTAAGTTCAACACCCCTGGTTTAGAGTATTGGACTAAGAGTTGGTAGACTGGAGTTTGAATGCCCATTCTGAAGCTTATTGGGTGACCTTGGGCTAGTCAATTATGGGGCCCTAACAAAACCAGTAAAAAAAAAAAGATAGAAAAATGGAAGAAAGCATAGAGCTGTGCAGAGGAAGGCACTGGCAAACCTTGCCATGGTCTCTTGCCATGAAAACCCCAAAAAGGGGTCGCCATAAGTCGGCTGCGACTTGACGGCACTTTAGGCACACACACACATGCATCTGAGCAAAGGCAAATAGCTGAACCCAAAAAAGCAGAATAAGTATTTGGCTTTTTCAGGAATCACCTCTTCAGCATCGGGAAGATTCCCAGGTTTTGGTATTCGGTCAACCTAAAATCCAAATATTGCTGAAACAGCTAATTTCGGGGTTCTTTTCAGTTCAGGTATATAGATATGCCCAACCCTATGTCAGATTAATGTGCATTTACCCTTTTGCATAGGGACTGTTTGTCTGATGTAGAGAGTGGAAGGGCATTTGATGGCATATATAATGTTGGAAGATGAACCAGAGATGGTATGGCTGGTGTTGTTAGGTCCTCCTATTGTGTTTTCAGAGTGGATATGGGGACAGAGTTGGCATCTTGGTTTGTTGCAAACCCTGGTCCCAGAGTCCATGTCCAAGTTTGGAAGGGTATTGTTGTGAGTGAGAAGTCTAAGGTTAGGAGGCTGTCTGTGGACAAGATAAGTTTTGCCTCCCAGAGAGGAGAGGAGTATCATTGTCCAACATAGGTTGTAAATGGCTAATGTTGTGTTGAACTGGTTTGAAATGAGAGCTATATGTGACCACCAGAGTTGTTCAGTTGTCCTTTGAGCAGATTCTTAAATCTCAGTCTGTAGTGTGAGAATTATTTCTCTGCAACCCTAGAAAGATTTTGAACTGAGAATTCCTCCAGAAGCTCTGATTCTGAAACAATAGCAGCCACACATCTCTCTATGCTTCACCATGCCAGAGAGAAAAACTCCTCTTTCTGACTTTTGATAACACAAAATAATCTTTTCGGACCCTGAGTCCTATTTTGTTCATTTGAGCAAACAACAACTGAGCCAAACCATCTGCAGTATCTTTTTTATTAAATAAAGAACAGATTCTTTTTATTAGGCAAGACATTAAAAAATAAAGACATAAGATAATTAACCCATTAGAAAAAGTAGACAGGCATGCTGATAAGATCAGAGTTCCTAACATTATTAATACATATCAAAATTGGTTATAATTTTTAAAACCAATATTTTTTAAAGCCTTTTGTCTCTGCTTTTAGGGATTATCAAATAAAACCCAAATTATCAGTATCTCACCTGGAGATCTTACCCTCTGCTTCTCCGAGACTCTAGCCAGGAAATCTGAATTGCTTCTCATAGGAGTGCTTATTTATAGATAAACTTATCAATCTTATCATTATCTAAGGTTGATTCCCACAATCATGAGACTACTTCTAAATATCATGACCAAGCAGCAAATACTTATGAGATCGTCTGAGATACCAAAATAGGAACAGACAACCACAACTCTAATAAAGCAGCACTTTCTCAGGCCTTTTTTCTATAACTCTTCCAACTAACTATCTAACAGCCCATTACTGAAAGGAACGTCTGCGCCGGGCTTAGGAGGCAACCCAGTGGCGTTGCCTCCTAAGGAGGTTTCGGCACCACCGAAACCTCTTCGCGGCACAAAAAAAACAGCAAAAAGCTGGCGTATCTCAAGAAAATAAAAAAGGGGCGTTCCCGATCCGAAACGGCTTGGGAGGCTGACTAACGTCGGCCCCGCCCCCCAGCCGGAGCCGTTATGCCCCGAGAATGCCTCTCAGCTCGCCGCTGTGGCCTGTGCCAGTGGCCAGAGGCCAGTGGGAGGCTGCGGCAGCATCCGGCCCAAGCGCTGCCGTGGCGGCGGCCAGGGACCAGCACCTGGGCCTGCATGCTGCCGCTGGGGCCACTCACGCCGGAATGCACCTTCCAGGCGCCGGTGGTGTGGACCCCTGTGCCGGCGGAGGCCTCCTAAGGCCTTTCGGCCCAAATTTCAGGAATGGGCTGTAAGACTAAAGATGACTTAAACAGCAGGTGCATAATCTCTTACTCAACTTGCAAACTTGCAAAAAAAGGATGAAATCTTTGCTGCTGCAACAAATCCTGTTGCATTTAAATGGAAGTTCCATTGAGATCAGTAGGAAATATTCACATCTACTTAGGGAGGGGATGTGGGTCAGAGTATTTACTTCACATACAAAAGGATCTAGGGTCAATCCCAGGCATCTTTAATCTAAGGGATCATAGTAGGTAGGGTTTCCAACATCCAAGTGGAGTCTGGTGTTCTCCCAGAATCGCAACTGACCTCTGAAGTACAGAGATCAATGCCCAAGAAGAAATGGCAGCTTTAGGGTTTGCACTCAGTAGTATACCATAGACTCTAGGAGAAACAGAAGTCCCTGGGGCCTCAGAGAATGGTTGCTATAGGACTTCTCTTTCTCCTCTGCTGGAATCCTCCCTTCTGAGCTCTCTCCCCTCTCCAAATTCTGTCCTCCGTAGGCACCACCCCCAAGTATCCCTACAGAGAGTAGATGTTCTAAGACTTCTGTTTCTCCTTTGGAAGAAACATCTGCTGAGCTACCTCCCCTCCCTAAACTCTGCCGTCTATGGGCAACCCTCTAAAGCTGTAACCTGATCCAAGGAAAGTGATCTCTGTAGTCTGGAGACTAGATGGAACCTTGGGAAAACCCCAAGCTCCACCTAGAGGTGGGCAACGCTAGGGAGAGTGGCTGCCACTCGATAACAGACAAATCTAGTGCAAGCCTCGCCACAGTCATGTGTAATATATCTTTGGTAAAAGAATCAATGAACTCAAGATGGTTTGTTTCATGGAACAGCGTAGGAATGGCAGCTTGTGATCCACACCTTGCTGCAGAAGAATTCTTACAGAGAAAAGAACAAAGGTGTGGAGAACCAGACATCTCAGCGTAGAAAGGGTGAGATCTTGTTCAGAAGCTTTTTTTCCAGAAGCTTTTTATAAGAAGCCTACAAATGTAATATGCCACTGAGTTCCACTCTTTCAATTCAGTTTCATTAACATGTCATACTTCTAGTGTTCAGACTTTCAATGGCTTCCATTCTGAATGTACCCGCTCTCAGCTCATTGTTTGAATGTCACATTTTCCCATTTGTATCTACTGGCTGTTCCAACAGTAAGACACTCCTTTGAAAAACACCCTGATCCAATGGTAAATACTTGTTTTTACAATAGGATTGTGCTAGTCAAATTCAGATTTTTGTCAATGGGTGCCTGCTCTCTCTCTCTCTCTCTCTCTCTCTCTCTCTCTCTCTGTGTGTGTTTGTGTGTGTGTGTGTGTGTGTGTATGTTTGGAGGTCTCCCATCCAAACACTTGCCAGAGTTGAGTATTTTTGGAGTCCAGATTTTGATTCTTGTTGCTTATTAATCTTCTATAGCTGCTGTGTTTGTAGTATTGTATGCATCAATGGTACTATCTCAGGAAACAAAATATAGATGTTCCTGTTAACATTTGCACATAAACATGTATTGGGGATGAATGCTGTTGAAGGGTAGCAAGCAACTCTTAACCTTCCACGGATCATAAGAAGAGAACATAAGTAGAGTTTGCTGCACTGTAGTCCACTATAATTAAAAACTTGGCTTAATTTCTTTCTGTCCATGGCCTGAAAGCTAGCTCTGACAGAGTTTACATTTCAATGCAGAAAGATTGTTAATATAGTCAAAAATGCTTCTTGGTACTGACCTCATTTTTACATAATGGCAGCATTTTTCAAACCTTTGGGCTGGATCTGCTTCTGAACTTCCTCTACCTCCCAAGCTTCCCACCATGTTGGCACCTCTTCCTGTGTAAGCAGTCAGACCCCTCCTCCTGCTAAGGGGTGCCATGAAGGGAGGAGGGCCAAAGACTGACATAATAACAAGACACTGCTCCCCACAAGATGGATTCCTCTCAGAGACTTTTGGGATCCATCTTGTGTGTCAAGCCTGGACAGAAAGGCAGTTGGCAGCAGTATTTTTCCCACGTCCCAAAACTGTGTTTATATGTTTTGATTTATTCTATAATTTAAGGATAATTGTTGATAGTTTTAATGGCTAGTTAGGGAATCCCTTCCCCAAATCCACAGACAGTGAATTGTGCATCTGACTTAAACCTCATTATTTCAGTTGCCTCACTGTTTTTGTTTTGCTTTTCTGACAAAGAACCCGGATCCAATTGCTTTTCCATTACTGTCCTCGTCTTCTCTCCTCTCTCATCTCCCCTCCTACTCCCTGCCGGAGTCGCCTTGTAACAACCTACAGCCAGCTCATCATTTGGGCAACCCCTGTGATTGATTAGGGGTCCTGTATGTGTGAAAAAAGTCTGTTGGTGCCATAGGTCTTTGTTGAGGGGGACTGTAAGTTACCAGACCCCTCCTCCTGCTAAGAGGTGTCATGGATGACATGGGGACCAAAGACCAACAGAAAAGCAAGACACTTCCCACAAAATGGATGCCTCACAGAGAATTTTGGGATCCACCTTGTGTGTATAACTTGGGCAGGAAGGCGGTTGACAGCTGTACTTTCCCCACGTCTCTGGCTTTCAAATCAAATCAAATCTCACCTTTATTTGGCATTTTAAAAGTACATAATGAGGTTAAAAGGAGATTTATAAACTTTTGACGAAGATCTTCCTTACAACATTAAAAGTTAAATCTTTAATATAAATCCCAGGAAGCTAGCAACCCCTGCAGTAACCTAGGGATAAATATCACTTTAAAGAAATCAAACTAGCTGCTTATCAGTGCCACCTGTCAGTAGTGGTTTGATAACCTGTTCCCTTAAAAGTGAGCCATGCTTGCAATGTAGTAGTACATGGGCCACGGTTTCAACCTGTCCAGAGGCACAAGAACACAGCCTTTTCTCATAGGGGACTCTGGCATATCTGCCCATGGTCCAGGCCGTGGGGAGAAAATTTAGACGAGCTTGCATAAAGAGACGTCTCAAGAAAGGGGAGGTCAGAGGGCAAAAGTAGCTGTGTAGCGAGCCCGGGGCCGGATAGATACCAAGAGCTAAGGGTGAGCAAGAATTAGTAGCTCTAGCAAGGAGCATTTGTTTTTCAATATCAGTAATCCTTAGTTCTAGAGTTCTAAAGACTTGTGCCTCATTTAGGGGGAGTAGCGCCTCAAAAGATACCCCCATGGATTTGATTTTCTCACTGATATTCTTGCTCCAGGGTGAAACAAAGTGATTCAATAGCATATGTCAAACTCAAAGGGGTGGCTCTGAAATGAAGCCTCAACAGTCTCTGGCTTTCTTGCCAGCTTACCTCATACTGTCTCAGGACCCATTTGGGGGTACAAATATTGGTCCGTTGGCCATTCATAGTATATGTGTCTTGGATCCATGCATGCACCCCCACTTGCATGGGGGATCCTTTTCTTCGCTCCCATTTTCCTCGTCAGCACTGCTTTCTCTGGACGTCTCTCCTGGACCGGTAAATTTTGCCCATCCCTGAACTCTATCCAACTTTCCAGCCTTTCTCTCATAGCTCTTGTATGATATATGTGTGTATGTTCACTGCTTGAAAGGTACATTCATTATGATTTTATCCTTTAATAAAAACAATTTTAATTGTACAACTGCCTATTTGAGAGTTTCCCCCAGGATTTATCCTGGTATACATAGGTTATCAATCCCAGTTACTCCCCTCTCGCTGCTTGTCTCCTCAGCTAATTCCCCCAACTAATGTGGAGACTGTCTTTTTAGGGCACTGGTTCCCAACCAGGGGTCCGTGGACCCCCAGGGGTCCGCGAGAACTAAATTAAGGTCCGCGAAACAAAGTTATAAACCCATAATAAATTAATATTTTCAATTAAAAGTTCTCTATTGTAAAATATATATATTCAAATATTATTCTAAGTTTAATGTTTAACTAACAGTTATGATTACAGTTTATTTTCAAATTCTCTGAATTTTTATTTTGAACCTTGGGGTCCCTGCACCGAACAAAAAAGTCCTAGTGGTCCCTGGTCAAAAAAAGGTTGGGAACTACTGTTTTAGGGTAACAAATGTACAGTATCCTCCAACAGTGCCATAAGTATGCAGTTAACTGTGATATGCATGAGTATCTGTGGACTGTGGTATTAGAAGAGGGCATCTAAGACTGGTGACATAATTTCTGTTGCCAGGATGAAAGTGCTTCTGGCTCTATATGATGCCAGCCTTTCAAGAGTCTTGAATAGAGTCTTTCAAGAGACTTGAATAGGGATGCCAGCCTCCAGCTGGGAGCTGGGGATCCCCTGGAATTGCAGCTCATCTCCTGACTATGAGCTGATGATGAGCTGACTGCAGAGATCAATTCCCCTGGAGAAAATGGATGCTTTGGAGGGTGGACTCTATGGCATTGTACCACACTGATGTTCTTGTTCTTCCCAGGCTCCATCCCAAAATCTCCAGGATCTGAAAACCCAACACCCCTGTCATCCACCTGTGGCCAGGGGGGAACCTGGAAACTTGAGACTCTTGTACCTCTCTATGGGAAGTATTCCCATAGAGCCAGCGGGAAGTAATGGTTAAGAGCAGTGGTTTGGTGACTCTGATCTGGAGAACCGGGTTTGATTTCCCACTCCTCCACATGAGCGGCAGACGCTAATCTGCTGAACTGGGTTGGTTTCCCCACTCCTACACATGAAGCCAGCTGGGTGACCTTGGGCTATTCACACTCTCTCAGTTCCACCTACTTCACAGGATGTCTATTGTGGGGAGGGGAAGGGAAGGTGGTTTGATTCTTCCTTAAGTGTAAGCTGGTTTGATTCTTCCTTAAGTGATAGAGAAAGTTGGCATGTAGAAACCAACCCCCCCTCCTCCTCCTCCTCCTCCTCCTCCTCCTCCTTCTTCTTCTTCTTCTTCCACCATTATGTTAAGACCTTGTATTTCGGAACTTTGGGTGCATATAAAAATATACAAATAATGTTATATCTAGTCATAAACTTCCATTATGTACTAGGGTAAGGGAGAGAGAGTCACATCAGCAATCATTTACATTTCTGTTTTGCGAATTAGCCAGTGATAATTCATTTGGAATGTGACTGGTGTTACACAGGCAGTACATGGTCATGGAGACATTGCAGGTAATGTGACCCTTGGTACAATGTAGGTTGTCCAGCATGGGCTGCTGGAGCAATCTCCCATACCTTTTGGGAGATGATGGGCCAGCAGTTGGCAGTAGGTCCTCTGACCAGCCTTGGGAACATTAAATAATTGTTGTTGGGGGATTAGATTTTCTGGGTCTATGTTTATGCTTTCATAAAGGTAAAAAAAGGTAAAGGTCCCCTGTGCAAGCACCGGGTCATTCCTGACCCATGGGGTGACATCACATCCCGACATTTTCTAGGCAGACTTTGTTTACGGGCTGCTTTCATACACCCCCAAAAATCCAGCAAACAACAGCTCAGAGTTAGCACCTTGCTCGCTTGCCAGAAACTTCCATCTGGTTTGACTTTCCAGGGAAGTCGGTTCAGAGACAGGCCAATGTCCAAAGGGAATTGCAAATCATAGGATTCAGGTCAACAATACAATACTGCCAGGATTCACCCCATCATGATGTTTCCTTGAGTCCAAAATTATTGGTCAGTGAGAGTTCTTCAGCCCTATGAGTTTATGGTCAAACCCAAAATTCTATACTTCAGATGTGTGTGTGCATGTGTGCTGGCTATGGACCAAGTACCTTATAATGTTTCCCTGGGAGGCATTTACTTCCCACAAAGATGGAAAGAGTTGCTAAATATGTACTTCTAGAAATCATTCTTTGCGAAGAGCTGAGATGCAAGCAACAAAGAAAGAAAATCTCATCAGCAAATAATGAGCCCAAAGGATAAATAGACATTAGCTATGCTATGAACATGCATTTCTAATATGAATGCAACTGCGAGCATAAATGGAAAAAATACATATACAATGATAAACTGATAATTTGAAGATCTATATTTCTGGCTGTGGAAAAAAAGCTTTAAGTGAGGGGGGGTACCCAGCTTCATTAAGCAGACATGCATTTACAAGAAAAGTCTGGAAATCAAAACAGAAGCTAAGAGGCAGATCAAAAACTGCCAACATATTTTAGATCTTATTTCCATTTACTTTAAATAGCACAGGAGGGTGATTAAAGTCATTTTTTTTAAAAGAAGAGCTTCATTGTTCAGACAAGGGTTGCCAGGTGTGCATGACAACTGCCAGGATCTTGAGGGAGGAGTCATGGGGATGCTGGTGGCATTTGCACCACGACATTGCTTCTAGGAAAAACTGGAAGTGATGCTACATCACTCTAGGAATTGCTGAAAACTCTATGGTGAAACCACAGCGTTTCCAACAATTCCTAGAGTGACATAGGTTGCCAATTTAGGGTTGAGAAATTCCTGGCAATTTTGGGGTTCCCTTCAAGGGACATCTGACACCTTCTTTTCAACTGGTTCAAAATAGATATTTTGTCTGGCTTTTCACAGTTGATTGTTGAATTCTTTATCAAATTGTTATTGACTTACCTTCAACAATGATGCTGTCAGATATTGGTTGCTTTCTATTAGATCAAAAGCTGCTGCTTTAAACTTTCTGTTAGTATTTACATTTTATAATGTTTTTGGACTTTGACCCAGATGGCCCAGGCTGACCTGTTCTCATCAGATCTCAGAAGCTAAACAGGGTTGGCCCTAGTTAGTCGTTGAATGGAAATGACCAAGAAAATCCAGGGTTGCTGTGCATAGACAGGCAAAGCAAACCAACTCTGTTCATCTCTTGCCTTGACAACCTTACAGGGTCACCATAGGTTTGCTGTAACTTGATGGCTTTTCCACCAACACCAACTTTTTTTGGGATGTTCAATGTAGTGGTTTTATGTCTGATTTTAAGAATTCTCTGTGAGACAAGCCATACCTTCCCACCCCCATTTCACAAGCAAGATTGAGAGAACCAAGGAATACATCTTTTTTATATAGTTTGCCCCCTTTCACATAGTCTGGCCCAAGAGCAGACACAAAAAACTGCATGTGATACGAGAGCATGATCGTGCAAAACATTTGCTCTATACATTAAAAGCAATGTCAAGTATTGGGTAAAAGATGAAATTTTCAAAAAGAATGCTAAGCCTACTGCTAGCAGTTTTCTATCCAGGTGCACTCTGAACAAACTGTGTGTACTCATCACTGATCCTTACACAGTAGTATGATTATTTTTCCCCTAGGGTGACATAGATGGCATGACTCCCACTAAGGTAAATAAGAACTGGACCTATGCTAGTGCTGTATATTTGTCTCCAGTCAGTGCTCAAAAGGGGATTTCAGGGTCAAAGTTTCCCCAAAGTCCTCTCTTCCATCTTCCATCACACAATCCATCATAGCTTAAATCAGGGGTGGGGAACATCAGGCCCGGGGGCCGTATAAGGCCCTTGAAATCATTTGGTCTGGCCCTTCATGGGTCTTGGTAGATCTCTAGCTCAGAAGGATGCTGCCCTGCCTGAATCTCTTGGGCCCAGCTGGGGACACCAGAGCTCAAAAGCGAGTCGCTCTATGTGGCAGACACTCGGAGCCATCTCCGGTCGTGCCTCTTGGCTAAATGTTTGACCAAATATAGCAGGCTAATTTTTAAGTTGATAATTTTGCATGGCCCCCGAATGATATTATAAATATCCAAATGGCCCTTGGCAGAAAAAAAGTTCCCCACCCCTGGCTTAAATGAAGCAATTCTGATGAAAAATTCCTACCCCAAAAAGCCTCTTCAGTGAATAAATTGCAATGGCTAGTTAGCAAGCAACAATGCCCTTGCTTGGATTGATTTCCCAGTGTGGCGTAGTGGTTAGGAGCGGTGGACTCTAATCTGAAGAATCGGGTTTGATTCCCCACTCCTCCACATGAGTGGCAGACTCTAATCTGGAGAACTGGATTGGTTTCCCCACTCCTCCACATGAAGCCAACTGGGTGACCTTGGGCTAGACACAGTTCTCTCTGAACTCTCTCAGCCCCACCTACCTCACAAGGTGTCTGTTGTGGGTAGAGGAGGGAAAGGAGATTCTAAGCTGGCTTGATTCTCCTTAAAAAGTAGAGATAGTTGTCATATAAAACCAATTCTTCTTCTTCATTAGAAGCAATGCCATAATCAAGGATAAGGTTGTTGCTGTTGGAATGTACATCATCAGGAAGTTCAAGGGCTTATGAGAAGGATCATGCCACATCTGAATAGGGTTGTAAATACTTGCCAGGGATACAGACATAGCAGCTTAGGAACAGGTCAGTGCTTAGCATCAAGGGAGAAAAGAGCTATGAGAACCAGGATTTTTTTTTTTTTAAAAAAATGCTTAATCCCATTGCATCCCCTTTTGACCATGTTTGGATTCAACTGTGTGGCATTTGGGTTTAAAAGCTCACATTTTCACTGGAAATGATGCTTTACTCAAGGCTTGAAATGCAGTGCTGATTGCACAGCTGGAGAACATTCTGGAACAATTCACAGACACAGATGTCCTATCAGACAAACAGAAAATGCAGGAAAAAATGTCTGGTAAGGATGTGGGAAGGGTCTCAAAAAGGACCACAGTTGATGAGTTGAGGTGTGTTGCATACAACAACCTGAAGACCTCTCTTGCCAATCAACCACCAACCTACAGCTCCATCAGAGGACACATATAAAAAGCATTCCTTATTCAGAGTTGCTTACCCTCCTGGCCCATGACTCTAACATGCCAAATCAACAAAATCAGGTGCTCTCAGTCACATCTTTGTTTGAATGGCAGCTAGCGTGTATGTTGTGAACAGCAACCTTGAACAATTAAAAACTAGTAAATCTGGAATAATAGCCAGGGAAACCCTATCTTCAGCCTACACAGAGACCTTATTTCTCCTGGTAACAATGGCTTGTGTGTGGAGGCAGAACCAGTGTACATTAATAGAATTAGACCATACCATTGTTTGTTGAGTGATGTGAGGGTAGAAAGGAAGCATAGAGGAGAGACTTTAAGTCAGAACTGATGTATTGGCTTCCATTCTGTCTCTTCCCATTGCTCCTGAACCACTTTTCCTTTGCCAGCTTCCAGGCGTAGGGCTGCCAGACCCCTACCGAGGAAAACCCCCACTTTAAGGCCCTTCTCCCTGGTGACATTCAACTGGCCAGCGAGGAGACTTACCAGCATCAAACTAAGGCCTAGGCCCTTGTCACTGGCAATCACTGGAAGTGAACACATTATGTTGCTGGCAACGTGAGGATGCTCCAGTATTTGGGCAAAAATGCTATGGTAAAAACAGCTTCTACCATACAGTCTTTGCCCAAACACCAGAGTATCCCCATGTTGCTGGTGATGTGATAACATCACTTCTGGTGTCACCAGAAGTGACGTCAACACATCGCTGGCAACAGAGGTCTAGGCCTCAGTTTTCTGCCAGTAAGTTTCCCCCACCTAGGGTTGCAAGCTCTGGTTTTGGGGGTGGAGCCTGAGGAGGGCAGGGTTTGGAGATGGGAGGGACTTTGATGCCATAGAGTCCAATTGCCAAAGTGGCCATTTTCTCCAGGGGAGAAAATCTCTGTCATCTGGAGATCAGTTGTAACAGCAGGAAATCTCCAGCCACCACCTGGAGGTTGGCAACCCTACCCCCACCCCATCCCCTGCCGGTTGCTCTATCCAGGCTTCCAGGAGCAGTGATCACCCAGCTGGCTGTTCAGGCTGCTGCTGCCCACCCTGGGAGCTGGAAGAAATAATGCTTCTAACCTCCATCTTCTCCCAGGCCTTTCTAAAACTAGTGTGGCAAGTGACAGATGCCTTATAGAGCTTTCCAAGTTCTGGTGAAATTCTTTGCTCTCTCAAGAGTGTGGCTAGAACTTTGGTTGTTCTGGAAATAGTTGCTTCCCCTCTGAATCCACTACCTGAGGCAACCACCTAACAGATGAGCTGATCCTGTTCAGGTAGAGAGTCCATACAACCTGCCCTCTGAAAATGGAGGGGTTAGATTGTGACCTTTTTTTTGGCCTCCATTTTTTAAACAAAGTGATTAATTCCTGTATTTGTTTGAGACTTCAGAACAATCCACCTGTAGCCACTGGAGCCTGGAGAGTTTAGTACTTGAAATTATTGTAATCTTGAAGTCAACTCTGAATTCTTCTGGAAGTTTTTATTCCTCCTTGTCCTCTGCATTGTGCTTATGTCCTATCATTTTGTCTACTCAAATTTATCATATTTACTGTTTTACAGTGATCCATTTTAAACACTGCCTAACCCTATAACGCTTACAAAACCCTATCAAATGATTAGGATTGCCAGCTCTGGGTTGAGAATTGCCTGGAGATTTTGGGGGGTGGAGCCTGAAGAGGGTGGGGTTTGGAGAGGGAAGGGATTTCAATGCCATAGAGTCAAAGCAGTTCTCCAGAGGAACTGATCACCTGGAGATCAGTTGTGATATTGGGAGATCTCCAGCCACCACCTGAAGGTTGGCAACCCTATGAATAGGGTTGCCAAGTGCCCGGCGGTGGCAGGTAAAATCCCGCCAATCCACCAGGCTACCCGCCAGCCAACTGATGGCCAGCAGGCACTGGGTGCACACGTGTGCACCCGTCACTTTTGGATAAACCCGAAAGTGACTCGGATGCTCTGGCAATCTCGGATAAAACTCTATGGAAACCCGGAAGTGTTTTTACCATAGAAAACTCTGTGATAAACCTGGAAGTGACATAGGCTCGTCGCATGGGGTGTGCACACGCATTGCGCGCCGCAGCCACATTCCCGGAAAGCTCCCGTCGGTGGAGCTACGGGGCCTGGCAAGCCTACCTATGAATGATTAAGAAAATGTTGAATAAGCTAGCCTGCATATGGCTGTCAATTGGGAGGAATTCAGAGAGCTGCACAGTGTTCTTTTGGTCTTTTTTGAAAGGATTTCAGTTCATCAAAACAAGACTTCAGATATGTTTGAACTCTCAAAGATTTCCTTGGAGATAGTGTCAGGGCTGATGATAAATGGTTGCACAGCTTCCAGGACCGCTAGTGAAGGCAAGCAGCCGGATAAACGACTTGTTTTAGTAACTGAGACTCCTTGCTCTGTATGAATTCCTTAGCGGAATTTAACATTGGGGAAAGGTTTCTGAGCAACAGCTGCCGTCTGCTGACCCTGTTAAAAATAGAGTAGCCATCATTGTTATGGGAATAGAAGTCTCCAGTTCACAACCTGAAGTCAATGCACTCTATGTGAGGTTGCATTTATTGTCTGGGAATCAGACTATGCTGGACCCAGGCGGAGATAGGGTCCCCTCACTCACTGCTAGTTGTGGTTCCTTTGCATTTCTTTTGACTTCAGTTGCATTTCTACTGTCAGGATACATTTTTTGCTTTCAGCATTTACAAGGTATGTATTTATTTAGGTGCTTTTTTCACCCCACTTTTCTCCCCAAGATGGACCCAAAGCCACTTACAAAACAAGCATGGTGTAGTGGTTAAGAGCGGTGGACTCTAATCTGGAGAACAGGGTTTGATTCCCGACTCTTCCACATGAGTGGCAGACTCTAATCTGGTGAACCAGTCCTCCACATGAAGCCTAATGGTTGATCTTGGGCTAGTCATAGTTCTCTTAGAGCTCTCTCAGCCCCACCTTTCTCACAAGGTGTCTGCTGTGGGTAGAGGAAGGGAAGGAGATTGTAAGACAGTTTGATTCTCCTTAAAAGGTAGAGAAAACTGGCATATAAAAAACAACAACTCCTCTTCCTCTTCTTCTTCTTCTTCTTTGGAAAAAATACTCCAAACCCCATCTTGGTCTAAATCCTAGATCCACTGTTCCAGGTAGGGTTATCAACCCTCAGGTGGGGATGGAGTTCTCCTGGAATTATGACTGATCTCCAGACCATGGAAATCAATCCCCTTGGATAAAATGACAGCTTCAAAGGATGGACTGTATGGCATCACACCGCTGCTCAGCTCCCTCCCCTCCTTAGGCTCTGCTACAAAATCTCCAGGAATTTCCCTGGTCAGAGTTGGCCACAATAAATCCAACACATGTAAGGCCAATGGCTGTGATTCTGGCCATTCCCTGGCTTTTCAAACCTGCAAGAAGAGGGAAACCAAAGCTCACCTCAGATCTTAAACAGCTGTCAGACATGTTCCCGAAATGCTGGATCTAGGGATGCCAGCCTCCAAGTGGGACCTGGGGTTTCCCTAAAATTACAGCTCATCTCCACATAACAGAGATCAGCTCCCAGGGAGAAAATGGCTCCTTGGAGGTTGGACTCTGTGGCATTTTACCCTACTGAGGTCCCTGTCCTCCCCAGGCTCCACCCCCAAACTTCCAGGAGTTTTGCAACATGGAACTGGCAACCCTACCCCCATCCTCTGGCAGCGGTCATGGGTACCCAGCAACCCTAGCTAGATCTGAGATCTCTTGAATGTCTTGTAAAAGCAGCTGAACCACTTTCTGTGTGAAATAAATCTTCTCTTCTCTTTGCTATATGTTCAGATGGGAGGGTGATAAGTAACCTTCTCTTCACCAGCAATAAAAGCATCTTTTTAAAACCATAATGAAGTACATTAGGAGAGAGGAGCTAGACCTTGCACTGACCCACACTTTACCCCACTACACTCTATTTGTTTTTGCCAGTTTATCCCATGGTCAGAAATACTTAAGGAGAAGGGAGTTCAAGAAGGGTGGGAGTTTCTTAAAAATGAAATACTGAAGCCACAGTCACAAACCATGCCTTTGAGAAGGAAAAATGGGGGGAGCCTAAAGAGGCCAGGGTGGCTGCATAAACAGCTTTTTAAAGAGTTGAGAAATAAAAGACTCATTTAGGAAGTGGAAGGAGGGCCTTATAACCAAAGAGGAATATAAAGAAATAACTAGTGCTTGTCGGGAGAGTGGTAGGAAAGCTAAAGCTCAGTATGAGCTTAGGCTAGCGAGAGATGCTCAACACAACAAAAAAGGGTTCTTTTCCTATGTACAGAGTAAGAATAAGAGCAAGGACATGATAAGCCCGCTGTGGGGACCGGAAAGTGAAATTGTAACAGGAGATGAAGAGAGGGCAGAACTGCTCAATTCCTACTTTTCCTCAGTCATAGCTTTGTAAACTGCCTTGGGGCCACTCTGTGGGGAAAGGTGGCCTATAATTATTTTGCTGATTTTTATAGTGCCATCACATTTTCTGTACTCCATACCTGGCTGTTACTGTCCACTTTTCCCACTGTTGTGTGGTATTATCATATCTTCAGCATTTTAAAAATGAGCTCCAAATTAGATATGACATGTAATTCTAGTCTTTATATCTGTCTGAAAGTTGCTGCGATGACCTAGGTTTAAATGTCTGCCTCCAGGGGAATGGTATGATATATAGTTCACCCACTCAGAGATGAAGCTGACTGGGTGACCTTGTGTCGGCCACTCTCTTTCAGCTTAAACTTATCATGTAGAGTTGCTTTGAGTATTTAATGGGGAGGGGGAAATCATGTGATCACCTTAAAGAAGGAGCAGGATAAAAATGTAAGAGATATATAGACATTCATAGGGAAAGCAAAGTGGAGATGGGCAAATATTTCAAATTATGATGATGTTTATTTGAAAGATGGTGTGAAAGTAAAATGCAAATACTTTTAAAAGACAGTTACCCAGTGCAGACGACAGTTTCAGAGGATCTGCAGTAGAAGAGCTAGATTTGAGTCCAGTGGTACTCAAATCAACAAGATTTTTTTGGGGGGGTATAAGTTTTTAAGAGTCAAAACTCCCTTTCTGAGGTTTCTGACAAAGGAGCTTTGATTCTCAAAAGAATATGCCAAGAATCTTGTTGCTCTCTAAGGTGCTATTGGATACAAATCTAATTAATCAGGGCAGAGATGATATAACTTTGGCGCTGAAATCGGAAGAAACTGATGAACTATGAGTTCCTTCTTCCCATTATTTGAATTCATTCCCATCCTTTCTTTGGGCGAAAACGCATGGTTGCTTAATCCTCCTTTAATCCCTGTTTCAGCCAGGATTCAGCCAGGATCGAACGCATGCGTTTCACCTAATGTGCATTCGATCCTGGCTAAAACAGGGATTAAAGGAGGATAAAACGACCATGCGTTTTCACCCTTTGTAATCTTTACCACATGGAATGCTACATCTGACGTGATCGGGCTATACCATGCCACCTTCCCTTGGTACACACTATATTACATTAATGCCATTTAGAAAATATTTCTGGAGATGTAGGGATGACTAGACCAACAATGGGCAGTATATTGAGGGCACAGAATTCTTAAGCAGGAATAACATACCCATGCTTAGAAATATGCTATTCCTGTTTAAGAATTCTGTGCCCTGGATGTACTGACCAATATTGGTCTAATCATTTTCTTGGATCCTGCAGAAAATCTCTGCTGAAGGAAGGGATTTCATCATCAGAGCAAGATTTCCTTGTCTCCTACTGAAGCCCCAATGGACCTCAGAAATGGAGCTATCAAGGGTAGAATTGGAGGGTGGGAATCAGAGGTATGCAGTGCAAGGGGAGAATCAGCAAAGAATTGTCCCCTTCTGACAGTAGAGTTCCCCCTCCACAGGATCCCAACAAATTTATGGCTATGCCTAAGGGTTCCACAGCAGGTGTAAAATGGAACTAATATTTTCTAAATGGCATTCATGTGTGTACGGAGGGAAGGTGGCATGGTATAGCCCGATCTTGTCAGATCTCGGAAGCTAAGCAGGGTCAGTACTTGGAAGGGAGACCTCCAAGGAAGACTCTGCAGAGGAAGGCAATGGCAAATCACCTCTATTTGTCTCTTGCCTTGAAAGCTGCTTGCTGGGGTTGCTAGAAGTCAGCTGTGGCTTGACGGCACTGTGCACGCACAATATAGTGTGCATATATGTATGTACATGTTTGCCTTGCCCCATTGCCTTGATCCACTTACAGTTTTACAGTCCCTTCCTGAGAATGGGGCTGAAAGTCTTTTGGAGGAGGCGTGACCCCGCCACCAGCGTAAGTGCGTCTAAGCACGTGATTACACGCACTTATGCTGGCGGTGAGGCCAGTCCCTGCGGCGGCCGAGAGCTGCAGGACTGCGCCTCCCCCTCTCCAACGGCGCGGCCTCTCCATGGCGCCGGCCATGGCATAGAGAGGCCGCGCCAGCGCAGGGGGGAGTTCCTGGGGCAGGCTGGGGGGAGGAGCCACCGCTTAGGCAGCTCCTTATCCCGGTTCGGCTGGTTATGCTGTTTTCAGTGGGGCTTTTAGCTGTTTTCGATCACTGTTTTCAATGGGACTTAGCCCCATTGAAAACAAAACAAAAAGCCTTGAAAAGGCTTTTTTCGTTCCCGCAGCATGCGCGAATCGGCTTAGGAAGAGGCTCCGCTGCACCTCTTCCCTGCCGATTCCGCACACTGCCATTTGAGGAATGCACTGTATGTTCCTGTTTTATGTGTGTGGCATGTTAAGATTGGGTTACTCCTGGCATTACCTGCCAGAACATATTGCTAGCCTTTGCCCTTGGGCCTAGCCACTCATGCCAAGAAATATCCTTTTTTTAACCAGTCAAATGTTAGCTGGTATATATCTCAGGACAGGACAAGACACAAATGTGATACCCACTTACAGTGCCATCCTAAGCACATTAATGACCTTAGTTAGATGAAACTCTGCTTGGGTTCATTTCCTACTAAAGAGGTGATGACTTCAATTTTCACATTTTTAGTGCGTTGTGCTTTCAACTGGGATTTTGAAAACAAACCCATTCACAGAGCCTTCCACAATTACTTGTCCATTTCTACTGACAGGCAGCTTAATTATTATTTATGGAATAAAAAACATGAAAAGTTAATTGACTCGATTTCCCAGGGAAACGAGTAAAGTACTCTAAAGGTACCACATCAAGTAGAATATTCTGTAGTTATTGTTTTTATTTTCCAGATTCATTGAGATGGTTGACATGTTTCAGTGCTAGGTGCAAAGGAACCATCTGCTTGCTATTAATTTGGCACAACAGAAAGGTTAGTCTTGTGCTTGATTCATAGAACAAATTGGGCAAAGAAAATGTGAATAAAAGAGCAGGTCCTCAAAAAGCTGTGGTATTCTCCTTTTCAACAGACAAAGTCTCTGTCTTTGAATTTAATGAAACTAATTCCTTTAATCAAGGTAAGTTGAAAGAGATCGGATGTGATGGCTGGCAAATTGGTTCCAGCTGGAGCACAATGCTCTTTGAGCCCCCTTGTTCTACTGATCTCATTGGAAAGGGAGAAGAATCCTGTAATAAAAGTTCAGCTGACACTTCAGGAGACATTTAGGAGTAGCTGCTTTCTGAGACAGGAGGAGAAGTCGGGGAAAGTTACTCAGTCTGGAGACAGTATGGTTTGGCATCAGCTACATTTAAATTGTTAGCTTATTGTTTATGGACTCTATGTTTAGGCAGGTGGCAACTTGGGGTTGCCAGGTCCCTCTTCGTCACTGGTGGGAGGTTTCTGGGACAGAGCCTGAGGAGGGCGGGGTTTGGGGAAAGGAAGGACTTCAATGCCATAGCAGCCATTTTCTCCAGATGAATTCATCTCTATCAGCTGGAGATCAGGTGAAATAGCAGGAGATCTCCAGCTAGTACCTGGAGGTTGGCAACCCTATGGCAACTAGAGATAGTGGTGGGGCCTTGCTATGAAATGCCTTTCCCCTTGAGACTTGCATAGCCCATTTTAAGCATGAGGCCAAAACACTTTTTTGTACTTGGGTTGCCAGCGGGGTGGGGTGAGGGGGACTTACCAGCAACAAAATGAGCCCTAGGTCTCGGTTGTCAGCGATGTGGCAACATCACTTCACCAGCACCATGGGGATGCTCTGGTATTGGGGCTAAAACTCGATGGTAGAAGCTGCTTTTTCCATAGAGTTTTGCCCAAATGGCACAGTGACCACATGGGTGCTGGTGACAAGATGACATCACTTCCGGTGCGCGCTGGAAGTGACGTTGATGCATTGTTGGCCACAAAGGCCTAGGACTCAGTTTGCTGCTGGTAAGTTCTCCCACTGGCTGGCTGAATGGTGCTGGGGGAGCTGCTACTAGGGGATTATACAGTCTCCATTTTTAGATGGGAGGAATTAGTGTTTGGAGATGAAGCTTAGCGAGAAGGTTGGGTACAGGATCTTTATACCAGCTTTTATGGGGATAAGCCTCCTTGGAAAAAACTCTTAAATAACAATTATGCAGGCCCATTGCAAGCATTCATGCAAAACTGAGTTTTCCCATGATTCTTGGGTACAGTGCAGCTATTACAGACTGTGAAAAGTTAAAAATTCTCTGGGGGGAGGGGGTAGAGTCACCAAATTCACAGTGTAGCTTCAAAAGACTCTCCTTATATGAACTCCGAAGTTTGGTGAAGATTGGGTCAAGGGCTTCCATTTTATGGCGTCCAGAAGGGTCGCCCCCTCCTCCATAGAGAAGCATTGTAAACTTTACCATACTTCTCTATGGAGTAGGGGGCAATGCCTTCCAGACCCCATACAATCGGACTCCCTGATCCAGTCCACACCAAACTTCAGGGTTCATGCAAGAAGAGTCCATTGAAGCTACCTGTCAGGCCTAGCCTGGGCGTTGTACAGAGAATGCCAGACATAGTCTGACAGAGAATGTTGTGCTTTCACCAGGTGCTGCCCAAGGCCAGCCTCACCAATGGTCAACTGCCAACTATGTATATTGACTCTGAACTTCGTGGGAACTTATTCCGGTGGGAGGGGGGTTGCCATGGTTTCCTGTGTTATTCTGTATTCTTTCATTTATACCCAGCACCAAGCTTTTAGTTCTCATAAGTGCCGTCTTGATTCCTAGCTACTGTTAACCTGTGGATTCTCCAATAAATCAACTCTCTTTTGGACTACTTGTGTGTGGATGTTGTTTGTGGGACTGTCATGGGGCAAGTGCTCACACTACCCTGAAAATATGGGAACTCTACCTCCAAAAATGCCTCCCCCAGAGCTCATTAAAAAATTATGATAGGGAAAAGCCTGGGGAAAGCCGAAGCTGAAAAAAAGCCAAATACCTATTCACCTGATTTGGTGATCGGCTATCTGGCTTCGGTTTTATACCCAGGTTTTGGTATTTGGTAAAACCGAATTCCAAATATTTCCGAAACGGCTTATTTCGGGTTTATTTTCAGTTCAGGTTTATCGATATGCACAACCCTAGTGCTGAGCAGAGGCTGATACTGGTTTACTCTTCCCGGGAGTGTGGGGTGGCACAGGGGTAAGCAAGCCCACCCAAATAAAGGAACAAGGTCACTCATGGCATGAGTTTTTTGTCCTCAAGGTCTTGACTGGAGGTTACAGGTCTCTAAGGAGTTCAGGCGCAGGAGCTGGAATCTGGGACCTAGACAGGAACTCACTAAGCACAGAGCTTATCAGCAAGATGTAAGCAAGAAGATTCTCTGGCACAAGTGTCAGAGCTGGCAGAAACAACAGAGATGCTTTCACAAGGATTCTGGCTGGCAGCCCAGCTTTTATTGCCCTCTTCCTCAGCCAGCTATTCTGTATCACCTGTGAGAACTTATAATGTTGTGTTAAGAGGCGTGTGGACCTTCTCTTCCCTTGTATAGCAAGTTGAGCTTTTAATCTCCGCTGTTCAACTGGCCTTGGTGATCCTGGAAGTGATAAGCTCTCCTATTGCTGCCTCTGCTCTTTTGTTCCAAGAGAAACAGCCTTCACCCACTGATGCTGTTTTTGCTGGCTCAGAGTCCCTCTTGCTCTGGTAAGTACTCTGAGGGTGTGAGGCCCTGTTCTGCCAGCCCATCTATCTGAGACAGATAAAGGGCCAACAGAAGAACACCAAAGCAGGGGATCCCTACTTGGTTGGGAACCCTACTTTGTACCCAGAATTTTAAAAATATATTTTTAGTTGTTGTATGCTCTGCCTGTAGTTTGAGATCTCTTTTATGGGTATCTTTAGCATGCTCAACAATTGGTTTATGCTGTTTTTATACCCCAGTAGGGCTGTGCAAAAAAAAAATAAAAGGTAAATTTCGGGTTTGGGTTTATTGGACCTGATTTTTCCCAGTAAACCTGAAATAAACTGAATTCCCACACCGGTAAATATGGGAATTCGGCTTTTTCCGAGTTTCCCCAAAAGAATTCAGGTCCAATAAAGCCTATGGGGATTTCTGTGTCTCCTGGGGGGATATTTTTGAAGATAGAGCCCCCAAATTTGCAGTGTGACTGCAAGGGACTCTCCTTGCAAGAACCCCCAAGTTTGGTGAAGATTGGGTCAGGGGGTCTGATTTTATGGGGTTTGGAAGGGGTTGCCCCCATCCAATTATCCTCCATAGAAAAGTTAAGCAATAGTGAAGTGGTTGATTTGCTGTAGTGCGATTCTCTATTGTGAACGCTGCTCGTATTTTTCAATGGAGGAGCCGAGAAACCCACTGCTTTAAACAATGGACCATTTAAAGCAATTGCTGCTTAAAGCGGTGGGCCATTGAAAGCAGTTTTTTGCAGAGGTCATCAGGAAGTTTGGAGTTGGATTCCTAGAACGATCTGTAGGATATTTTTCAAGTAGGCATTTAGAAGCTTCTAGTTTTTCAGGCTTGAGAGTGACATATTTTACAACTGAATAGACTGTCCAACACATATTATTGGTTACTTAGAATCAATGATCTAACTCACACATAACATTGTCCAGAGTTGCATATAACCCATTCCTTCTGAATAAATATTCCTGTTAATTTTCCAGTTAACAGAACATGATTTCTCAGGCATCACACTTCTTTTCTGTTTCTTACTTCTCTTCAGTAGTAATTATACCCAAATCCCCAAGCTTTTTACCATTGGCATTTTTCCTACTTGGGTCCATTGATCTGTCTTAATTCTTCAATAATGTCTGCAATCAGAGATTATTGAACCAAGTTTCTGACTTGTAAAAAGGTGTTTCTGTCATCAATACTTGAAAGAACTTTGTACCAGGAGCCAGCCAAGAAAAATGAAAATAAATTGAAATGTTCTTTCACTGTTTCCACACTTTATGTGTCAACTGAAATTCAACAGCATGTCCCAGTGCTTCCAGAATACTTGGACAAAATGCCTGAAATACTGTCTGGAGGAGTTACTCTGTGTTCTAACATGAGTTTTCCTTGGCTCTATTGAACCTCATGAGATCTGAGAAGAAATGGAACCAGATTTGTCTAAACATCTTCAAGCATGACCTACGATTTAGCTTCATTTCCCCCCTCACTGGTAATGGACATTCTGTACAGGTCAGCTCCCCTCAGTAAATCCCAGTAAATTTTACTTACTCTCCTCCTACCCTCAAGGTCTACTACCCCTGCTTCTACAGGATAAGTTCCAGTCAACATGGCTAAAGATGGTCCTTAATAAAATGGCCTGCCTCCACCTACCCTGTTAGCCATGGGCGTAGATAAAGCATCATGTTTCTTGAAGCAAAGGGTGGAAGACATTGAATGCCAGACAGACCTCAGAAAATCACCATTTCCCTTTGTACCTGATAAGTCTAGATACTTAATCTCACCTGCGGCTTATTTTTCTCATATTGAGCCTATTAATTATAGGAAGGCCTTTACCCTTGCCAGATGTCAGGCCCTGCCATCAGCTGTTTTAGAAGGGAAATATAAAAAGATCCCTAGATCAGAGAGGTTTTGTCCATGTGGGACAGGGGACACTGAAACCATCAAACATGCACTGATACATTGCCCATTCTACTGTGAAGTTAGATCAAAGCTTATTTCCCCCTTGCCTTACAAATTCCCTGGATTTTGGCAAAGAAGCTCCTATTAGGAGAACCTCTGCGCTGTTGCAATTAAAATATGCTATTAAAATATGCAGAACTTTATTAGTGAATGATCATTAAAATGTTGTACTATTTTTTATTTTTGTGATAATTTTAATCAGGGGTTGTTTTTGAGTGATCTTACACCTTTATTTGTATGGGCTGTCTATGATTCTGCGGTGCAAAACTATTGAGTCTGGACATTTTGATGTGTTGGCATGTGATTGGTCAGTTGACCATATTAATAAATTTGATTTGATACTTACCCCCCTCCCAATTTGAAATTTCATTCTGGAAATTTTTGAAACCATTTTAAAATACCTCAGGGTTGTGTTGTTGGTGTTTTTGTGTTGTTTTTTTGTGTGGGGGGGATTTTAGGGGGGAAACTGACATATATGATGTAATTGTTCTTTAATATTTCTTAATCTGATTATTTGAAGACATTAAAATGTGTTAACACAACACTATACTGTGGCATATTTATGAAACATACAAGCTTTATTCAAATGTTAATTACAAATATTCCCAGATGGAATAACAAGCTGCGCTCATAATGCGCTCATACCTAAGCACATTGTATTTTGTGCCTATGAGAAAAAAGTGTATAGAAGAGTTAAAAATAGAAACCACCAATATTGTAGACAGGAGAGAAAGTCTGTTTTAATTATTTTTTTAAATCTCCATAAACAATACCGTCAGTGCTGATATTCAGTGCCTGTTTTTTCTATAGCTCATTGACACGCTAAAATTAACTCAATATCCAGGTTTATTGATAGACCTCAATACTGTGATGTGTTCAGCTGGAGGCAGATGGTTCAGAATACAACTGAATTGTTCAGCTAATTTATAAACCTCATACATGGCAAGTGCCATTACAAATACAAATAAAATTAGCCACATGAAATCCTGTCATGACATTTAAACAATAAATAATATACCCTTCAAAATACTACCATTGAGGTTTTTTTCCCCTCAAATCAGAATCAGTTTCTGAAAGATCAATAGCTTCTGAACTTTCATTTTTCTCTCCGTGATCTTTGAAGAACTGTAGATATGCATGGATTAAAGAAAAAAAAGTTTCTCATTCTTTTTCTCATTTCTTGATGTGGTCAGCATATATCCAAACAGAGATTTGTTTCTTTCACAAGTTGAAGTTGATAGGCTAGTCATTTCCACCTGATAGATGGCACTTCCATATAGCCACACTCTCTTTACTATGCCCTTCCTCTTGTGGAATGCACCCTCCATCTTCTTAAGGGTAAGAGATTTTTGTATTTAAAGGAAGAAAGCTGGTAGGGAAGGCTTGCTTCCCCATTTTTTTCTTGAGCTCAGGGCTGGATCTACTTTTTTTAAGGGGAGTCAAGAGTACAAAATGATGTCCCCCCATATATTATATACATCTTTATTTATACACATATAATCATTGTACTGCCCTGACCTGGATGGCCCAGGCTAGCCTGATCTCGTCAGATCTCAGAAGCTAAGCAGGGTCAGCCCTGGTTAGTATTTGGATGGGAGACCACCAAGGAATACCAGGGTTGCTGTGCAGAGGAAGGCACTGGCAAACCACCTCTGTTAGTCTCTTGCCATGAAAACCCCAAAAGGGGTCGCCATAAGTCGGCTGCGACTTGAAGGCACTTCACACACACACAATCATTGTATACATATATAATCAAAAACTCTCTTCAACGATAGAATAAATTGTGTTGACCGCCATGAATTGTTAATGAATAATGACACTTTTACATTATAATATCTATTATCTATGACTAACTACACTTTTGACATTTGTCAGCTGTTAGGTCTCATAGAGGACTGTAGTTCCTTTGGAGGCAGAGAAAGTTTCAAGCCTATGTAGGCAACTACAGATAGAACTTAAGATGGAATTAATTTGGGGTTGGGGGTGGGGGGGGTTCAAGATCAGTATTATTTTGCTCATGTCTTTCCACAAGCCTGGCCAGTTTATGGCCTGACACCCCCACACCTGATCCCACACACAAATTCTCACCCAACCCTCAGCCTGTCCAGACCATCAGCCCAGTGAACTCCAGCATTGGTTCATTTTATTGCATATGGCCAATGGCCGTTACAAAAAATAAGCAAACAATAAAACACCACAAAACCAGATGACAATCATTAATTAAAGTTACCTTTTAGTAACAAATTAAAAGCTTTAAGGGTATGTTTCTCTAACCCTCCAGATCTTATCAAAATACAGCATATAAAATATTGTTATATGGTTAAAATAATGGTTAATAATATTAAATAATATTAATTAATGGTTAATAATATTAAAATATTATTAAACGGGTTGGACTAAATGACCCTTCCAACTCTATGATTATAAGATTCTATGGTTATCCTTCAGAGTTATTTTGGGCTTATCTAACATGAAATAAACAACACAGCTACTCAAACCAAAAATCAACTCTGTAAGATAAGGGAAACCCAAAAAGAGCAATCTCAGCTCCAGGCCTGGTTAGCAGTCCAGTTCTCGAGAAAAATGGTTGGACAGCTGAATAAGACATAGGGCTACATTTGAGTCTCTCCCTGTGCTTAAGGGGCCTCAAACACAGGCAGAACCTCTGGCCAAACGTCTTACCCACTCTGGCCTATAAGCAGCAGAATATTATTGAGAATCCTGGGCAAATGTGCTTAATTCATTCAGGCTTTTCAAAAAAAAAAAAAAAAAAAAAAAAGCAACGCAGAACACACAAACCTGCAGCCTTAGCAAAAAGGGAAAAAAACAAATACAGGTATTATGCATAAAGTATTTTAAAAATTCCATCCTGGTCAGAATTCTCAGCTGATCAGTACCGGGTAAATAGCTTTGCTTTTTAAAAAGAAGAAAAAATGAATATAGTTGTCTGATCCATCATGGTGTGGCGATTAAGGTGTTTTATGCATGATTGCTTAACGCTCCTTTATTCCCTGCTTCAGCCAGGATGAAACTTTGGGGCATGCACGTTACCTCATTCCTTGGAAGCTCAATGCTCCTTCAACGCAAAACGAACCCAGCTTTTACCTCTTCTTGCCTGAATTAAACCATGGATCCTGGCTCATTCCGAAATCACTGTGCGAGCGTACAACTTTCTTGGGTGGAGCTTCGCCCCACCCTTTTCCAAACCCCTCTTCAAGGCAGCATTCAGATAGCCAAACAGGGGAAGCACAGAAGATTGGCTTCTCTCACAGCCAATCACGAAGCAGTGTGTAAAGAGGCAGGGATTCAAGTGCTTCCTGCTACCTCAGAGCTCTTTTTGAGCAAAAGAAAGGCTTTTTAAAACGAGGCTTGGATTCCCCCACCCTTCTTTCAGATTGTTCTGTTTTTTTGTTCTTAAAATGCTTTTTTATGCAGCAGTTGTGTTTGGGGGGAAGGAAATCTTCTCTCGCAAGGTAAGCCAATAACAGAGCAGCATTTAAAGGGGTGGGACTTGATTTGAACTTGGGAGACTGCTTTTCTGTATTCATGCCTCCATTAGCACACAGTTTCGTCCCTGATCATTCCAGCCAATGCCTACAGTTTCCCCCAACCTGGGTTACTTTGATCCTGGCTGCAATGGGGAATAAAGTAGGTTAAAGCGACCATAGATAAATGACCTAAATGTTGACTTGGGGGGGGGGGTGTTTTGTTTTTTGGCTCAGCACACCCCTAATGCTATGTGAAGTTTATGGTCACTGTATGCAGGTCTGAAAAATGGCCAGAGTTCAATCTATAACTATTTGTTTCTGATTTATAATTCATGTCCATGCTGTACCAACTTTGTGTGAATCAGGAAAGATTACATCAAGGCCACAAGCTGCCACGGTGAAGAAGGAGAACAGGAACGCTGGGAATTGTGATGAAGTACTATAATGACATTACATTATTTCCTGCTAAAACCATTAACCCATGTCACAGCTCTAAGTCCTTTTAAATTAATGACTAACACTTTAAACTCTCAGGGACTCTTCAAGGAACTGACAGGGCAAAGTAACCAAAGCCATCCAGAAAGTCGAGCATCCTTTTGCTTGTGTTGGTTTGTACTAATAGTGTTTACACATATGTTGCTTCCTGGGAACTGTAATCAGTTCTGAGCATGCACCAGCATCATTAATGCCACCAACTGATGAATGCTTAAGTGCCACCAAATGATGAGCGCTGACAAACAGAAAAGCAGTGCATAGGCTGTAACGAGTTGAGGTCAAACAATGAATGATCTGTCCATGATGACTCGGGCATACATAATCCAAAAACGGACAGTAAAATATGACCCTGCATTAACAACGGCTACCTGGCCAGCCACCATTCTAAACATCAGCACCAGAGAGATGCAAAACTGCTCAAAATGCTGCTTGCTTTAAACCATTAGCATATTGTCAAAGCAATAATTTAAAATGTACAACTCATAAGGTTGCCAGATACCTCCTGGCAACTGGCAGGGGGTGGAAGGGAACTTACTGGCAGCAAACTGAGACCTAGGCCTCTGTCACTAGCGATACATCAATGTCACTTCTGGTGCTCACTGGAAGTGATGTCATCACGCTGCCGGCGATGTGGGGACTCTTTGGGATTTGGGCAAAAACTATGGTAGAAGCTGTTTTTTACCAGAGTGTTTTTGCTTAAATACCAGAGCATCCTCATGTTTCTGGTGACATGACGACATCACTCCTGGTGAGCACAGCAAGTGACATCTGTGCATTGCCAGCGACCGAGACCTAGGCCTCAGTCTGCTTCTGGTAAGCCCCTCCACTGGCTGGCTGAATGGTGCCAGGGGAGGGCCCCCAAAGCAGGGGATCCCCTGCCCCCAGCAGGGGTCTGGCGACTCTACTCATCAGCTCCCTCTCTTGCCTTGGTTGGGCTAGAAGCTGAGGGGAAGGGGCACAGAAACAGCGTGGAATCAATTTCTTGTGTGAATTGGAAGCATGTTTTAGAACTAGGAACTAGTGTGGAATTAGGATTTGGGGACCCAGCTTCGAATCCGCCTGGAAGTTTGCTGGGTTAACATGGGCCAATCTCATTCTCTCACCTAACCTACCTCATAAGGCTTTTGCTGTGAAGAATAAAAATGAAAGTGGAAAGAATGATGCTGTATGCCTCTTTGGGTTGCATGGAGGAGAAATACAGGGTATAAATATCTAAATATATCTATCTAAATAAATAAATGAAAGAAAAGAATAAAAAGCATTGTCCCTCAGAGAACAAAGTTGCCTAATGGAGCAACAAAAGAGTAATGTTTATGATGTTCAAAATTTTGCCCAAACAGTCTTGCCATCCTTTAGGGAATTGTGTAAGTTTCATTGGTCTGGGCAACCGTTAGGAAACAAATGGTTTAGCTGAAGATAAACCCTTTAGGGTTCACAGGTTCTTGTGGGGAATGGAATGACGACATTGTGGCTTTGTGGCATGCTTATAAGTGTCTGCTTGCTTTATTTTGCTCGAGCAAATATTACAAAGATACCACAAGACTCTAGTCCTCACATTCAAAGGAAATGAAACCTTGCCACTCAAGGAAGGGGGCTGCTTGGATGGGATTTCATCTCATGAAACTCCAAAAGAACAAAGAAACTCGAGTGAGTTCAGTGTTTCCAAGCACTAACCACAAGATATTTGTGGGTTTGGAGTAGGGTTGCCAACCTCCAGGTGGCCAGTTAAGTACAGCAGTAACAAAAGGCGTATACAAAACAAAACAATGAGGGTGTGTCCATAGCAGAAATACTGCAATAATTAAGAGTCCAGGTCCTGTGTCTAATTCTCCTTGAGATCAAATCAAGTATCAGAGAATATGATCTCCCTGGAGTGTGAAATGTAGATCAGCTCACGTGGAGAAAATGGCCACTTTGGGAGGTGGACTCTATGGCATTATACCCAATTGAAGGCATTCCCCTCCCCAAATCCCACCCTTCTCAGGCTCCACCCCCAAAATCTCCAATTATTTCCTAACCTGGGGCTGGCAACCCTAGCTTGGAGCAGTTACAAGGGTTAATGGCTGAGAATGAGAGCAAGTTATATCCTAGCCATCCATCCAGTCACCTGGGGATGACATAACTCTTATTTTGTTGTCTTCTTTTCACTTATTTTTTTCATAAGAAGTTTTCTTGTCTCGATGGGGAAAGGCAGGAGCTTCTTAATCTCACAATTGTCAAATTTCCACACCTACAGACATTAAAAAGTCCCTTTGCAAATCGTCCTGTTCATTCTTTTGACACAGCTAGGAAGGGGGAGGCAAGGCAGAAAGGCAGGCAATGTGTGTTTCTGTCAGAGAAATGCTTATTTCATCTCTTCTTGTTTTGACATCTGTCTTTAGAAAGGCGATTGCTGTCTGTCTGGTTGTTATCAAGGGTCTAATCCTTTCCTCATCCTGTGTTATACTCATTTGTGGGGAGGGGAGGGAGAGGAGAACTAAACAGCAGCCCTCTTTCCTTTTCTGTTTACTGATAATGATCCTCTTTCCCACCCTCTTCGAAAGCACATTAAGTGAGTACTGGTGTAGTTCAGTAGGTGGAAGCTTAAATCTGTTTTTTTTTTTTTTTTTTTTTTTTGCAAGAAGTCCTGTGGGAGAATTTATTTGTGTTAAATAACAGCTTTCATGCCCATATCTACAGATATCTACATAAACACAACCCATTTACGGGCTTCACAGTTCTTAGTAATTTCTGGAGAATGTCTATGAACTGGGCATTGTACATTAGCCCCCACCAACACACACAGAAAAAGTAAAAGACACAGGCCTTGCCCTCAGGCTTAAAATCTAATTATACCTTCAACAGAATGAGGTGGAAATGTTGGCACAATGCTGAGATGGCAGAACGGTTCATTCGGCTGCATGTATGCTTTGTCATCAAGTCACAACTGACTTATGGCAACCCCATAGGGTTTTCAAGGCAAGAGATAGTTTGCCATTTCCTGCCTCCGTGTCATGACCCTAGAATTCCCTAGAGGTCTCTCATCTACATACTTGCCAGGGTCGAGGCTGAGAGTGTGTGACTGGCCTAAGGTCACCCAGCAAGTTTTCATGGCAGAGTGAGGATCTGAACCTGGGTTTCCCAGACTCTAGTCCAACACCTTAACCACTACACCACACTGGCTCTTGATCGCACTACTACTGGAGGAAAATCATGGAAGGACACCGTTTCTAAAAATCCCTGCAAATAGACAACCACCAGAGTAAGGGGTTTTCCAAACAGGGAGAAGCTTGTGTTGTTTTTCCGCTGCTGCTACAGCTGCTTAGATAGTGCAGAGGTGACAGGGCTTCCACAAAGGAGATTTTCCTGACTATTTTTTAAAATCAGTCCAAGGCAAGAAATCCTAGAATGAATTTTCCTGATGGAGACCATCTTGTCTCTGCTTGAAGACCCCCAGTGATGGAAAGTCTATCATCCGCACCCCCAGATGATTGGTTGCGTTTTCAGACTTCTGCCTTCCTGGAACTTCAGTCCAGGAAAGTCTTTGCCCTGTTCCATGTGAAAGACCTACTGGTATTTGAGGAGCACAGCTAGGGATGCCAGCCTCCAGGTGGGACCTGGGCATCCCCCGGAATTACAGCTCACCTCCAGACTACAGAGATCAATTCCCATGGAGAAAATGGGTGATCTGGAGGGTGAACTCTATAGCATTGTACCCCATTGAGGTTCCCAGGTTCAATCCCCAAATCTCCAGGAGTTTCTCAACCTGGATCTGGTAACTCTACCCTCCAAACCTCACTGGTGACCAGGGTGACCTGGCAGCCCAAAGTACAATCATGTATCTGCCCTGACTTGTCCTGGCTAAACATAGCCAGTTCTCTGAAACGTTGCTTGTAGGACATGTTTTCCCAACCCCTGATCCCTGTAGCCCTTTTCTGAAGTAAGGTGGCAGCCCAGCCTCACAAAGCCGAGAGAATTGGAGGAGTGAAGACTTGCAAAATGGTGCCGTTAAATGCCATGATGTCGTTTCCAGCTAGGAACCCAAAAATGACCTTACCACACTGTGTGATGCTCTAGGATTCCCCTAGTCTCTGTGATAAAAAAAAAAACATGGAGGCTGGGAAAATTCCTAGAATGTTGTGGGTTGTGGCAGTGTCATTTCCAAGTTCTAGCCAAAAGTGACGTTACAGCATTACACAGTGCTGTGTCTCCTGAATTTCTCCCTGCCACTATATTGCGTGTCAGCTCCTTTATAACTGGATCTCCTTTATAAATAGATCTTATTGTTCTGTCCATGTCCATGCTTTGGCTCATCTGAGTTAGTCAGAAGCAAAGATCCATTAGGATTCGACATGTGATAAGTGAAGGCAGCCATCCCATGTATGTCTGAAGGATATCTGATGATAATCACAGCCTAAACAATCCTAATGGCTAGGGTTGCCAACTCCAGGTACTAGCTGGAGATCTCCTACTATTACAACTGATCTCCAGCCAATAGAGATCAGTTCACCTGGAGAAAATGGCCGCTTTGGCAATGGGACTCTATGGCATTGAAGTCCCTCCCCTCCCCAAACCCTGCCCTACTCAGGCTTTGCCCCCAAAACCTCCTGCTGGTGGCAAAGAGGGACCTGGCAACTCTACTAATGATCAGTTCAACTAATTATTAATTCAAAGAAAACAGAGGCCTGGCTTCACTAACTCACTCTTATTTGTAAGCAACGGTGTCATAAACAGGCAACATGTATTACTCCACTTGGTTCTCTGACTGGAAGCTGCCTTTCCAATCCCTTATACTGACTACAGCCCTGACTGGATGACCCAATCTTGTCAGATTTTGGAAGTTACGCAGGTTTGGCCCTGGTTAGTACTTGGATGGGAGACCTCCAAGGAAGTCCTGGGTTGCTACACAGAGGCAAGCAAAGGCAAACCGTCTCTGTTGCTCTCTCAACTGCAACTTGAAGGCACTGTTTGTGTTGCAGCTCCTTCTGTTCATCAAGATAACAATTCTAAAACTAGAACCTGGACCTGTTCCCATTAGGGTTGCCAGGTGCCCAGTGGCGGTGGGCAAACCCCCGGTAATTTACCCCTCTGCCCGCTGACCACATGAGGGTCAGTGGGCAAATGTGCATGAGCACGTACACACCGCGCAAACGGCACTTCCGGTTTACAAAGGGCCACTTTACCACTCAAACTAAGAGGAAAAGGCCCCTCACGAGGCGGCCCTTCCGGTTGTAAACCAGAAGTGACTCGCACGCACTTCGGCGTGCGCAATCTCAACCTCAGCCCCATAGCCTCCCGCCGGAGGAGAGGGGGGGACCTGGCAGCCCTAGTTCCCATGCAAGCATCACAGAATAAATAGAAGCTCAGCACTAGGGTTGCCAGGTCCCTCTTCTTCACCAGCAGGAGGTTTTGGGGGGCAGGGGAAGGACTTCAATGTCATAGAGTCCAATTGACAAAGCAGCCATTTTCTTCAGGTGAACTGATCTCTATTGGCTGGAGACCAGTTGTAATAGCAGGTGATCTCCAGCTAATACCTGAAAGTTGGCAGCCCTACACAGCACAGATCTCCCTCCCCTGGCACAGAGATGTTCTCAGCTTTCCTTCCCTGATAGAAATGTCTCTGGACCAGCCCAGACCAAAGACTTTCCACTCAGGAGGAGCAGAACTTTGCTGAGGGGGCTTGAGTGGCTGGGATTTCCCACCACTGTTCATCTTCTGCCAAGCCTGTCAATTTTCCAGCACCAGGCAAGATATACTTTTTTATCATGTTTTTCCTTGCATAGTTGTTGGGCTGGTTTTTATATCAGACCTATTCTGGGTTGATGTTATGCTCGGTTTACAACTTGTTTGATTTTATACTTGTCTGCTTTTATATGGGTTTAATGCTGCTAATTGATTTTTAAATAAAAATGTTGCATTGGTAATTTTTTCTGTGCTTTAATGAATAAATAAAATACATCTTCCTTGAACCATGAGGAAAGGAGGGTATAAATGCTTTAATAACTATTTTATTTAGTGAACAGACATTGTTTTCCCGTATTTCATGGTGTTGTTCTGGATTATGGAGCTGTACCTGTTTACTTATCTCATGTGGAATCACCTGCTGTCTGCAGAGCATTTAGGCTTGCCAGGTTTAATATTCTTCCATCAGCCATTTTATATGGTAAATATAAAAGAATTCCTCTCAGTGACAGGTGTTGTCCATGCATGCTTGGGTTACCTGAACACTTAACTCACATTGTAAGTTTTACTTGAGGCCGAGGAATGTTGATATCAGACCTTGGTTGTCGAGTGCTCAGAGTTTCTCAGGCCAGCAGCTGGTGGTGTATCTTTTATCAGACAGAAATTCTTTTATTACTTGACAAGTAGCCAGATACCTGCTAGCTATATCAAGGATACGTGAACTGCTTGTACGCGCACTTAGATAATGATACTAACAATGTTATTTTAATGCTTCTATAGACTATTTTGTAATTTTGTTTTATAACTATGGTGTGGTAATTGCCTAATAAAGGTGATGATGATGATGGTTTTATACTAGTCTGCTTTTATATAGGTATGATGCTGCTAATTGATCTTTTTACAAAAATGTTACATTGGTAATTGTTTCCATGTTTTAATAAATACAATACAATACACCTTCCTTGAACCATGAAGGAAGGGGGGTATAAATGTTTTAATTAATTAATAATTCGTTTTTTTTATTGCTGTGATGTTGGTGTTTAAATGGTTTATGGATGTTCATTATTGGTTTATGAATATTTACCGTATTTTTCGCTCCATAAGACGCACTTTTTTCCACCTCAAAAGTGAGGGAAAATGTCCGTGAGTCTTATGGAGCGAATGCCGGCTGGGCGTGTGCGCGTTGGGAAGGCGCGAGCCGGCATTCCCCGCCCCGACGGCCAGCTGGGAGGCGGGCGGGGCCACACAGAGCGAGCCGGCGCATGCGCCCAGCCGGCTCTGTGTGGCCCCACCCGCCTCCCAGCTGGCCATCGGGGCGGGGAACGCCGGCTTGCACTGTCCCAATGCGCATGTGCCCAGCCGGCTCTGTGTGGCCCCGCCCGCCTCCCAGCTGGCCATCGGGGCGGGGAACGCCGGCTCGCGCCGTCCCAATGCGCACGCGCCCAGTTGACTTTTGCTCCATAGGACAAGTTTTTAGAGGAGGAAAACAAGATTTTTTCTTGTTTTCCTCCTCTAAAAAATAGGTGCGTCTTATGGAAAGGTGCGTCCTATGGAGCGAAAAATACAGTAATTGCTAATGATGGGTTTTATTTTTAGATGCCTTGGGGATTTGTGGATTAACACTGCAGGGTATAAATGAACAAGTGAAGAGCTGTGCAATGTAGTGGTTAGAGTTTCAGAATAGGATCTGGAAGACCCAGGTTCAAATCCCTACTATAGAAGCTTGCTGGGTGATCTTGTGGTAGTTACACACTTATAGCCTAAAATCTCCCAGGGTAGTTATGAGGATAAAATGGCAGAATGATGTAAGCTGTTTTGGGTCCCCATAGGAGTGAAAGTCAGTGTATAAACAAAGCAAATCAAGAAATGTGAACTCCATCAGAAAATAAGCCTTTAATATCCAAGTTCTGCTATATTCTGAGCAAACCATTACACCTCCCCACCCCCCGGGAACCATTTCTTTAAGAATTTCTTCATTTCTAAAAACTCAGTATGTACAAGCGTCTTTGGGTATGATGAGATAAACTGAATTTACTGCTAATTGGAGTAGTTCTTCGGGAAAACACATCAGCCACACTGCTGCTGAAGAGAATTGCCTTCCAATGTGGTGTTAAGTGCTTTAAGCCTCAACCAGAGACACAGAGCAAAAGGCTGGGCTGGCTAAATTGATGGGAAGTGTCTCCATTGAATGAAAGAGACCACAGAAATTATGGAAACGTTTACTGAAGCCTTTGGTTTTTAAAAATACCCCAGTCTGTCAAGGTAACTGCAGCTATTTGCCAAGATGCTCTGGTATAAAATGTTTATTTACTGATAAGGATGTTTTCATTACTGTTTCAGAAAGCTCATGCTTCATTGATACCCTTCAAATGAGGTGCTAATGTCAGCCTTACCATGATGAATTAAGTTGCAATAAGATATTGATCATCTAGACTGTGACACTTTTTGCTGATTCCAATGGATTACTGTTCCTTCCTCTCCAAACAGGGCTGGTGGAGAGCCAGTGGGGTGTAGTGGTTAAGAGAGGTAGACTCTAATCTGGAGAACCAGGTTTGTTTCCCCACTCCTTCCCCTTGAAGCCTGCTGGGTGACCTTGGGATAGTCACAGTTCTCTCAGAACTCTCTCTGCCCCACCTACCTCACAAGGTGTCTGTTGTGGGGAGGGGAAGGGAAGGTCATTGTAAGCCACTTTGAGACTCCTTAAAGGTAGAGAAAAGGGGTATAAAAACCAACTCTTCTTCTGGTGAAAACTTGTGTAGCATAGTGTTATAGCTTGATCCTATCCATGTTTAATTTGGGAGCTAGTGCCATTGATTTCGGTAGGACTTACTGAGGCTTTTTTCGGGGATCACCTATTCGGCTTTGGACAGATTCCCAGGTTTTGGTTTTTGGTCTACCCAAAACCTGAATATTGCCAAAACGGCTAATTTCAAATTTATTTTTGGTTCGGGTGTATCGATATGCACAACCCTAGTGATCAGCCAACAGTGTCTAGCTTAGTTTAACTCTCCCCATCCATGCATTTTTTTTTGAGCTTCTTACTGATCCAAACCAGTTGGTAAAATACCTAGCCTGCATTAAACTGGACTACTTTAGCCATGGACCCAGGCCTGACTTTCAAGACTCCCCCCACCCCCCCAGCCAAAGGCCATGTGAAGCAGGTTTCCGAGAAATGGAGAGGATGCCAGCAAATTACTCTTTGGCCCTAAAGCAAGCAGCTAATCTCGCACAGTTTTGAAGGGAGGGGCTGCTCAGTCCACCCTGCAAACTGCTGTGTGCAAGAGCCTCAGTGTCCTTCAGGCCCTGTGGTCTTGGCTCTGATTGGTTCAGGACTCCCCACAACAATGGGGACCATAAGGGGGTGACTTCTTTTTAAAAAAAATTTGGCAGTGGCAAACAACTAACAGATCTCACTCAGTCAGAAACCTTTTTTTTCTCCTCTGCTTCCTTGTGGAAATGTTAAGGAAAGAAAAAACATGCCATAAAAATGACAAATATGGTTTCCTGTAACAAAAACTGGAGGAGTCCGTGTGAATCAAAGTAATGAAAACAAAAGTGATTCATGATTCCATCCACTGGATGAAATGAAAATGAAAATGTTTCCATCCACTGGATTGGTATCTGTGTATAAGTCATGCAGGTTTACTGAAAGACATATGTACTGGAATCTCAGCCATTCAATGTCAGAAGTGAAGGGTAGACCCCTCCCCCCAAAGTCCTGTGTCTTAAATACAGGGCTGTATCCCCCCCCCCCACAGAAATGAAATGACCGCCGTTCCCTTAAGCCTTTTAGAACAGCAATCCGTCTTCTGTTTATTTTTCTGTTTGAAGGACCATCTACAATGGTGTAGAATAGCTAATAATTTCCAATATGAGAAAGTAAATCTGTATATTCTAGGACATCTAGGGATGCCAACCTCCAGGTGCAACCTGGGGCTCCCCTGGAATTACATTTCATCTCTGGACTACAGAGGTCACTTCCCCTAGAGAAAATGGCTGCTTTGGAGGGTGGACTCCATGGCATTGTACCCCACTGAGGTCCCTGTCCTCCCCAGGCAACCCTAAATGCACTGTATTAGTAGAAAAGCACAAGAGTCCAGTAGCACCTTAAAGATGAACTAAATTTCTGGCATGGTATGAGATTGCATGAGTCACAGCTCATTTCTAAAAATACAGCTAAGTATGTGATACAAACTAAGTATATGATAGAACCCAAGAACTGGCTTTCTCAAAAAATACAAATATTATGTCCTGAATTAGTTCTCCAATTAAAAATATAGATTGGACCCCTCTTTGCTGAGCACATTTGAAGATCCGCTGAACTTGATAACAAGCTGGTTTGCTTGCCGATGGCGTCACCGTGGGTTTGCAGGCTGAGCGTGCGTGCCGCATAAAAAACAGCGGCAGTGTTAGAGCCGAAGAAGGCAGTAGGGTAAGAAATGAGGAGCACAAGGAAGAAAGAAGTCATTGGCCTAGGGTCTTCTCTCTGCACACTGAAGCCGGCCTCCAATCCTTCCGTTTATAATGAGTCAGTCCTCTGACGGACGTGACAAAGTGTTTGCCCCCTCTGTGCTGTATTATTCGTTCACTGGGAAATATTATCATAAACAGAAACGCCACAGCCTGCCTGCAGTAAAGTCAGGCTGACATTCACTGCAAGTGTACCACCAGCTAACACCTCGTAGATGGCTGGTGGCATCGTCTGCCCTTCATTGAGTTTGCTACTGCTGTATATTTGGATTGTGTACATACTGTCACTGAGCCGCCCCTGGGCTGCAGAAATAAGCCGGACCAGACAGTCAAGTACTACTTTTTTAAACTTGATGCCAGTAGTTAACCTGAATTAAATTGATGGTTCTTGAATACAGGTTTCAGCTGTTGCGATAACAATACTAAGCACTGCATTGTATAAGGTAAACATTATTTTTCCTGCTTTACTATTGTGTACTTGTATTCTTATGTGGTAGGGTTGCCAGCCTCCAGGTACTAGCTGGAGATCTCCCACTATTACAATTGATCTCCAGCTGATAGAGATCAGTTCCCCTGGAGAAAATGGCCGCTTTGGCAATTGGACTCTATGGCATTGAAGTCCCTCCCCTCTACAAACCCCGCCCTCCACAGGCTCCGCCCCAAAAACATCCCACCGGTTGCAGAAAGGGACCTGGCAACCCTATTATGTGGAGACAGGAATATTGAGACCCTGGAGCATATCTTTTTTGATTGTAAGATCTATAGCCATATTAGGGAAACTCTGATTACCCACATAATTTCCCGCCATCCTGGGAAAAATATGACTCTTCTCTCAGTTATGCTAGCAGATAAGAATCAAGAGATCGCTTTCAAAGTCACCATTTGGATGGATAGCCTATAAGACAAGGAAAACTTGGGTAAGCCATATAAAGGCTTTTTAGCTATAATTTTTATAAAGATAATGTATAATTCCGTGAATTTATAATTTTAAAATGTTTCTTGTCTCAAAATGTTATTTGATATACTGGAAGTTTGAATTATTATATTGATTCTATTTTGATTGGTCTTGGACTGTATTAAATAAATTTATGTACTGTGAAAATGCTCTGGGGACAGGCCACGGGTGTATATCTTTATGTTAATAGGAGAGTCTCCCAGACAGCGCTGCTGTTCCAGTTTCATTTTCCATTTCTTACTATTTCCCCCTCATTTCCACACAGCTCCATTAGCAATCCCTTGCTGTCCCAGTTTTTCAACACCCCCCCACTGTTTCTGAAACCTGTTTTCGGGGGGGGGGTGTTTCCTCCTAAAATGACTTGATTTTGGCTTTTCACCAGTCTGAAAGGCTGGTGCCATTTTGCAGTTCTTTGCTCACCTCGGGGTGGGCAATGATTCCTTTTTTAAAAAAAAATTCATGCAAGCCTTATAGTGGGCAGCTGCAGACTGTGCATGCCCTGAACAAATGGTCATGTCCAATCAGGAGGCCCCAAACAAACAGCCAATCATTGCCTTGCTGCCTCATGGAACATTCCTTAGATCACACTTGAGCACCATGCCATTTTCAAATTCCATGTGCAGTGTGGGCAGGCGGGAAGGGGGCCGGCAGCCAAATGAGCTGGAACTCCCTGCCCCAGGATGTAGTGATGGCTGCAAACTTGGAAGGCTTTAAGAGGGGAGTGGATATGGTTAAGCTCAAGACCTTTGGTCAAAGGAGCTAGTAAATAAATGGAAATGTTCATGGAGGAGAGGGCTATCCATGGCTACTAGTAAAAATGGATACTAGTCATGATGCATACCTATTCTCTCCAGGATCAGAGGAGCAGGCCTATTATATGAGGTGCTCCGGAACACAGGCAGGATAATGCTGCTCCTTCTACTTATACAGAGAAGCCTCTTCCCTAGTCTGAATATAGTTGTAGGAGGAGAGGAAGGAGAAGAAGGGTTGGTTTTTATACACCGACTTTCTCTACCACTTAAGGAAGAATCAAACCGGCTTATAATCACCTTCCCTTCCCCCTCCCCACAACACCTACCTGTGAGGTAGGTGGGGCTGAGAGAGTGTGACTAGCCCAAGGTCACCCAGCTGGCTTCATGTGTAAGAGTGGGGAAACCAACCTGGATCACCAGGGCCGTGTCCGCACTCACCATTTGCGCCGCCTTCTCACGTGCGTTTTCCCTGCATGTCCGCACCTCATGTCATGCGAAGGATGTTGGAAGCGGCCTCAGCACACGATTTCTCCGCGTTAACAGTAATTGCATATACGGCAATGCAAATTTTAAAAGCCGTTTTCCCCACCCGAAGCCTGGAGTGCGATCTGAAAATCCACTTCATTTCTTCCCTCACTGCCAGGCCATCCCACAATCCCTCACGCCGAAAACTGGCCAATCGCGTCCCCCCAACGAGACTCCCGCTGGGCATGAGTGGAAGACGATCCTAGCGCGCCTTCACATTTTAAAAATTGGGGGGCCAATCACATTTTCCCCCTAATATCTACGCGGAGGGGGCCGAGCATGCGCATTTCTCGGGACGAGGGCGCCGCTGTGATGGTGGGGGCACTGGCCCACCCTTCTTTCAAACTTTAATGCTCTCAACATCGCTGGGTGCGAAGGGAGAAGACCCGATTTTTTGAGAAAAAATCCGGGAAAGGGCGACAGGTGGATACAGAATTTTTAAAGCGTTTTGGAATCTGCGGTGGTGAGCACGTTTCTGTTGCGGTGTTATTTGCTGGTGCGTCAACGGGCCAGATTAGCCTCTGCCACTCATGTGGAGGAGTGGGGAATCAAACCCGGTTCTCCAGAGTCCACCACTCCAAACCACCACACTTAACCACTACACCATGTTGGCTCTAACTACTTCTAGCATATATGGATGGATAGGGTTTCCAGGTCCCTCTTTGCCACCGGCGGGAAGTTTTTGGGGTGGAACCTGAGGAGGGGAGGGTTTGGGGAGGGGAAGGACTTCAATGCCATAGAGTCCAGTTGCCAAAGCTGCCACTTTCTCCAGGACCATTTATGCATTGGAGGTTTTGCTTTGGATGTGCTGCTCTCTAGATGCACCCTTTCCCCATCCAAATTCTCAAAACTCAAAAATAAGCCCCCCTGCAGAGTTTTGAGAATGCAGATGGTGAAAATGTGCATCTAGAGAGTGGCAAATCCAAGGCAAAACCTCCCATGCATAAATGGCCCAAGGGAACTGATCTCTACCGGCTGGAGATCAGTTGTAATAGAGGGGATCTCCAGCTAGTTCCTGGAGGTTGGCAACCCTATGGATGGAGCATAACAAATATATGTGTAGCATTAATATTTGCAATAATTCCTACCATCTACTACATTATTATTTTCTTATACTATCAATGAAAGCTGGCTGCATAACCTTGGGCCAGTCACTTCCTCTGGGCCTATCTCACAGGATTGTTGTTGTGAGATATCATGCAAGATATTTGTGGCAGACACCACCTGCCCCCCTGGCCCTACTTGTGTGCCCCTGCATGTTTCCATCTTTTTGCAAACACTACCTGCCTCCCATATATCCAGAGTGATTAGTACCAGAGGTCCCATCTCCACAAGAAGCCTCTGGAAGAACACAGACACAAATCACCTGTTTCCACTCACACAAAGAACACACAGGTGAATCAGGTGAAATGCACTTTATTGAACAAAGAATGCAAGCACCCAGCTAACAACTGTAAATGTAAACTTAGATAGGTGGGATATAAAAAGTGCAGGGATTTTGGCATGAGAACCATAGCTGTCAGGAGTTTGTTTTCCCTGCATTCCCCACCAGTCCATTATCACAATGTTTGGGCAAACCTCTTTGTTGCTGGCAATTAAAATAGCCAGGGCACTTCTTGTCTTGCTTTTCACTCTTAGTTATAGACAGGAAGCTCATGCTATGCCTCTGTGTCTTTAGGAGAGCAGAGGTGAGGATGGAGAGAGCGGCCCGTTGCCAGGCAGGCTGGGATCCAAGGAAGCGGAGAGTCTGACTACTAGTGAGAACCAGCTGGTTGTAAAGCAAGACCAGTTTCATTTCTGAGCTGCTCTCACCCAGCAATTCTGTAGGCATCAGTTGTTGACAGAAAAACAAAACAGGATTAAACCCAAATACTGTGATTGCCTGTAACTCTAACTGTGGTTAATAGACTATCTTCATATCCTGGTACCTGAGCTATCCAACATTGGTGGAGCGTTATGGCTTTGAATGATCAGTTAATATGGTGAATATAATTAAGCCATAGTTTGTGTGGTAGACCCATTGTTTCCATGGCAAATTGTGAAAAGCACCCCTCTTTGAGCATGGGGAAAGCGGGGTTTGGTGAGGAAGGACCTCCAAAGTGGCCATTTTTGTTTTTGAACTTTCCCCCCATGGCCTTACATAAGCTGTGGGGAAGCCAAGAAAAGCCAACAAATTTTTGGCTTTTTGGCTTTCAGCTATTTGGCTTTGTCTGAATGGACAATCCTACTGCACACTCTGTCTTCTAAAGGTAGGGTGGCCCTCTAGGCTTCCACTCTGTGCCTTCCATTGAGATTGTATGTGTATGTAAAGTGCCGTCAAGTCGCAGCCGATTTATGGCGACCCCTTTTTGGGGTTTTCATGGCAAGAGACTAACAGAGGTGATTTGCCAGTGCCTTCCTCTGCATAGCAACCCTGGACTTCCTTGGTGGTCTCCCACCCAAATACTAACCAGGGCTGACCCTGCTTAGCTTCTGAGATCCGACGAGATCAGGCTAGCCTGGGCCATCCAGGTCAGGGCTCCATAGAGATTAGGAGGGAGGAAATTCTAGACCATTTTTTCTTCTCCTGTATAATGTTCCAAATATGGGGGCTCAAAGCAGGGCATCTCCCTCCCCCACAGGGGGGTTGGCAACTCCCCAGGCCACCACACTAAATATTCCTCTTTTATTTAAGGAATCACTAAACTCTGTTACAGGTAGGGTTGCCAACCTCCAGGTAGTTGCTGGAGATCTCCATAATAAACTGATAAAGATCAGTTCCTTTGGAGAAAATGGCCACTTTGGCAATTGGACTCCATGGCATTGAAGACCCTCCCCTCCCCAAACCCCACCCTTCTCAGGTTCCATCCCAAAAACCTCCTGCCGGTGATGAAGAGGGACCTGGCAACCCTAGTTGCAGGGATATTCCCCTCTTCTCCTCCCCTTCCCTCTTAGTGTTCCAAGGGCCTTGATTGGTTGTTTCTGGCTTTCTGTCTAGACCACCTGGGTACAAAAGAGAATAGCAGACTCTGGAAAAGGGGGCAAACTTTGTTCTGTCTGTCATGCAGCGATGGGATTCTTGGGAGAGAGTTTGGTTGAGTTTACATGTGAGTATTATACTGAAACTGGACTTTGTTTTTCTTGAGGAAAGAATTAACACAACATCTTTTCTACTTCGTCTCCAAGGAATGGAGGGACAGGCAGGGCTTGGTGGCCAAATATGTTTCCACGAAACAGAGTTGCCAACAACCTGGAGGAAAAAAAGTTCTGTCCCTTTAATAGAGGCTTAAGACATTGAAGTGGGTGGTTGAAACCCTTTGAGGAATTGAGGTAAATGACATCACTTGGTGATAAACTTCCAATTAAACCACTATCAAACGGACAGGGCTTCCACCCCCCACCCCCCTCCAGGCTGTTGGGGATCCCACTGAGCTTCCAAAAGGAAATTTCCTTGCCCTTGGGGCCGAAGGTAAGAGAGTTGGTGGGGTGTTTGTGCCACACATCACAAGGCAGGCTGGGACAGCAGCCAGGTCTTTTGGAGGAGATGCAGAGGGAGAAGCAAGAGTGTGAAATCCATGATTTACTGTGACAAGGCAGAATTCATTGGTCTGTGTGCTGGCTTTACTAACTAACCACCGCTAAAATGAATAGGGCTGCCAGGTCCCTCTTCGCCACCGGCAGGAGGTTTTTTGGGCGGACCCTGAGTAGGGCGAGGCTAGGGGAGAAGAGGGACTTCAATGCCATAGAGTCAAATTGCCAAGGCACCCCATTTTCTCCAGGTGAACTGATCTCTATCAGTAGGGTTGCCAGGTCCCTCTTTGTCATCGGCGGGAGGTTTTTGTGGTGGAGCCTGAGGAGGGCAGGGTTTGGGGACGGGAGGGACTTCAATGCCATAGAGTCCAATTGCCAAAGTGGGCATTTTCTCCAGGTGAACTGATCTCTGTTGACTGGAGATCAGTTGTAATAGCAGGAGATCTCCAGCTAGTACCTGGAGGTTGGCAACCCTAAAAATGAATCATGGTTTCATATTGCATCTGAACTGACCAAAATCGAGTTGAAACTCTCATCTGATTGGCATGGAAATGTATCTAGAGGTCCCCCTCCCCCACAAACAGTAGGAGTTAGTACAGACATGGAATTCTCCTCTGCCCCAGGACCTGCATGTTTGGAAGGTAAGAGTGCTTTGGAGATTAAGTGTTTTGATAACTTTGATAACTGGTGATCCTTGGGACGAGGGACAATACATTAATTTAGTAAGAACTGTAGCTGCTAAGATTTTTGTTTTGTGTAAGTACTTGAAGCTGCTGAAATAAAAGAAGAACCATTTACTGACTATTTGCAAGGAGTACCAGTAATTGTAAATGTGAAAAAAAAATGGAACCTGTGTTAAATGGAGCAGAAAGCAAACACTGATGACAGGAAATGCCCTGGCATCTCTTTTTCTGGAACATAGCTCTGGTGGTACCAAGTTCTTGCTGTAACTGTATTGACTTAGCAATTTGCTAAGTGTGGGGAAAAGTTACAGAAACCATGTTTGGAAAATCCTTACACATTTGTGAGCTGCAATAAAGGAAAAGGTATGCTAACAGAATTATTATCTTCATGCCAACCAGTATGTATCCACATTGTGGTAATGGTTCTGGGAGTGAAAACTGAAATTCTCAGTCAAACCATCAACATTAGCAAGACCAACACACACACACACACACACACACACACACACACACACACACACACAATCTTATACAGTTTTAGGCTGTGCCCACACAGTGATGACTGCCAGTGCTGCTTACATTGCCACTGGATCCACAGAGGATCAGTTGAGCAATGCATTCCCAACCTCACCTTACTCAAGCTGCCTTACAGTTTTTCCTCTCCTTTCCTTTCCAGGCAATCTGGACAAAAATGGCCAGCAGCTTCCTTATATATCTCTGCAATGAAAAGGGCTAGAAATGTACTTTTTAAAAAAGCTGGAAATTCTGAAGAACTATCAGATAATGGCCACTGATTGTTGCAATGTTACTATGGGATAGCACAATAGCAATAACTGTTAAAAAAACCTTCTGGCACAACAGGGAAAATAGCAGCCATGAGTGGCTGATGGAAGGGATACAGTTCCCATTTTGACAGGGCCTCCTGTTTTGTTTTTGCTTTGAATGTATTTATGTATTTTCATATGTAAAATTAGTGAAGTTTTGTTTATTAGTTGGCAGAATTTTAGCTCCCCTACTTTTTAATATTTTTCTTTCTGATCTAGTGCAGTCATTGGGTTCAGTTAATGGTCATCCACCTAAATTAGGGTCCCAGTCTTTACCTCTACTTCTTTATGCGGACGACACCGTCATTCTTTCTTTCACTAAAGTAGGCCTCCAACGATATCTAGATGCTTTTAATAATTATTGCCATTTTAATTTACTTTCTATTAACTCCTCCAAATCAAAAATAGTGGTATTTTCCAAAAAATGGTCCTCATACAAATGGCACATTGGGAAGGATTCAATTGAACAAGTTAAAAGCTATAAGTATTTGGGAATTACTTATAACTATAATCTCAATTGGTCTATACATCGACAAAATACTATTAAAGCCACCAGGATTTCCTTAAATCAACTCAAGCAGTTTTTCTACGCGAAGGGGAATCAGTGTGTTCCTGCAGTGATCAAAATCCTGAATTTGAAAATATTCCCCCAACTTCTGTTTGGAGTTCCCTTATGGCTTGGAACTCTTAATCAAGAAGTGGAGAACATCCAAGCCGTATTTCTTAGACAAACATTGGGGATACCTAAATGTGTCTCATATTTCACAATTTGTCATGAAACTGGGCAAAACTTGATTGCCACCAAAGCCTGGATTCAAACAATAAGATATTGGCTCAAATTATATTTTCAAACTGAGCCAGGTTCCCTTTTATATTTCTTGAAAAGTGAACTTCATTATTTCTCATGGGACATATTGATTAGATCTAGACTCTGTCAAATTGGAATTGATTTAGATAATCTTGCTCTGGCCAATGAATCTTACATCTTTAAAAGAATCAAGCAACGTCTCCTTGATGTAGAATTGCAGAATTTTAACCCAGCTCTTCCCCCCATCTGCTCTCCGGCGGCCCTAGGCCTTAATAATGGATCGGGTAAAATGGCTAGGTATCTAGATAACCTAGAGATACCTTCTCAACGCCGCACTTTTCTATTAGCTAGGGTTAATGCATTCCCATCTAGGATGCTCTTAGGCCGATACCTCCAGATCCCTAGACATGAACGCCTATGCACATGCGGTTTAAACTTGTTAGATACAATTGACCACATCCTTTTAGATTGCCCCTTCTATGTGACTCTGCGGGATAAACTGCTATCTACTTTGCTTCAGTACAAGACATACAGGAGTAATGAAGTGAAATGCAAATTTCTTTTGAGTGACCATGATCCTAAAATTACGGCTACAGTGGCTGAATTTCTTACAGGAGTTCTTAAAGAACAAGAAAAGTTTTATTAACCCGACTGTAACTTATATGTATTGTCCTTTGGAGGTATATTGTTTTTTCTATCTCTGTCTTTTGGTATGCCAATAAAGGTTAATGAAATGAAATGAAAGTTGGCAGAATTACTGCTTTCCTAAGGAGATCAAGATGCTTTGTGTAAAGCCTGAAATGGGTGACCATGGGAGGATTCCTATGTTACATTTTTTCTGGATGTCTGAATACCCAAATTATTAAGAGTAGAAACAAGAAACACAAATTCAGATATTCTGTCCTCCATTTTTTGTCCAGCACCCCAAAATCACAAAGACCTGATTTTATCCCAGAACTTTAAATTTCAGATTCCTCATTGTGAAACCTTCTTGGTTCCTATCTAATTCTGGTATCTCAGCAGCTGGACTTCCGGCAAATGCCGTTGCCTTTCCTGAACGTTGCATACAAAAATGATCTGTCCACTGGGAATTGTCATGATTTGTATGGTATCTTCGGTCCTAGCTTGTGTGTGTGTTGTCACAGCTGACATATGGCAACCCTGTAGGGTTTTCAAGGCAAGAGACTTTCAGAAGTGGTTTGCCAGTGCTTTCCTCTGTAGTGCCCTAATTAACTTAGTTTATAGAGAAAACATATATGCTGTCACATATATGCATATTCACATAGCATAACACACACACACATATATAGATTCTTATGTACAAGTCTAGAATCACTTTGCATTATGGGTAACATGTACTTTGGTCAAGCTACATTCATTGCTGAGGAGCCTGGGTCAGAGTGACCCAGCAAGCAGTTTGCAGGCAGCTGACTAGGTGAGGTCATTCCCTCTTGGTACAGGCAGGTTGCTTAATTAAGCCTGGAGCTTTGATTTAAGACAAGACATGTCATCTTGGAATGTGAAGCTGTGCCTCCTCATTAACCATTAGGCAACGCCTTGAAGAGCATTTTCTATTGGATATGCAAATAATTGCTTATACGTCCAAAAAGTTTATTGAACAGTTCAGTGTTACGTGTGTATTACGTTTCTGTAACCACCCATTATCAAAGTCTATATCCATGCTTGCAATCCTTTGATGTGTGTGGAAATTGCTCTGCGCTTTAGGCAATTTTCACCAGCATTTTGTTATATTGGCCAATAAAATAACCTGCTTTGATTCTTCAGCTTCCAACTGTTTTATTGTGATTGAATATTAATTCAATAAGGCAGTAGAACATTACACCTCTGCATAGCAGACCCTGGAATTCCTTGGTGGTCTCCCATCCAAATACTAACCAGGGCTGACCCTGCTTAGCTTCCAAGATTTGACGAGATTGGGCTATACCATGCTGCCGTCCCTCCCCTCAGTTCTAGCTTACTCGACAGGATTTCCCTCTGTAATGTGGTCCAAGTAGATGACTATTACTTTTTGAACACAAGGTCAGCTGTACTCCATCCCAGAGACTTCAGAGCCTTTTCTATCACCATGTCTCCCAAGGTTCAGCTCTCCTACCAGTGCATTTAATTTCCCAAGATTCACATTTATAATTTGCAATGAAGAAAACGAACTTTGTCACCAGTCAGGCAATTCTGCAATGAATGTTTTTTCTTTGTTGTTTTTTTTTAACCAACACAGGGATTGCCTTATTGCAACAGAATGGGGATTTATTCAGCATGGTATGTTGTCTTCCAGAATAGTCAGTGCACCAATGAAACATATTTAGGACCTCAGGGAACCATGTTCATGGAAAATGGCTTCTATCTACAGAAAACAGTGTGTGTGCAATAACAACCCACATATGGAAGTATTCCATCTCCTCTTGGCAGACAGCTCTGTTGTGAGCACAGGGGCATATAAACCCCATAATCCCTTGAGGCATCTTTAGAAATCTGCTGCTGGCAATTATAAATAAAAGGAAAATAAGGATATTTTTCCTGTTGTAAACAATTCCCAAACATGAGCTGCTGATTAACACTTGGCTTCCGATGCACCCTCTTTTGATTTGCCCTCTTTTGATTTGCAACACTTTAGTCTGAGTTAAAATAGCTTTTCATGTTTCCCTTCTAGTTTACGTCTCCATGCCCAGCAGCATTGCAAACATGATTTCAAATATTTTCACCATATTTTTCTCATGGAGAGAGATTCAAGTCAGCATACACAATAAATGATGTGGTCCAATACAGGCTACTAGTACAGTACAGACAATAGCATGCACTAGGGTTGCCAGCTCCGGGTTGGTTTTGGGGGTGAAGCCTGAGAAGGGCAGGGTGTGGAGTGGGGAGGGACTTCAATGCCACAGAGTCCACTGTCCAAAGCGGCTGTTTTCTCCAGGGGAACTGATCTTTATCACTGATCTTTATTAATTGATCTTATTGGAGGGCTTTCATTCATAGGGTTGCCATGAGTCGGAAGCGACTTGGCGGCACTTAACACACACATACACACAACATTGTGAATCCATCAAAGGTACATGTATCAAATCCTCAAGGCGAGTTACATAAATAACAAGTCTTCCACAAATGTGAAACCTACATAAATATACAAATTGCATTAACGATTCAAACTACAGACAAGAGATGCAATGTTATAATGATCATGGGAAAGTAGATGTGAGGGCCTGTATGTCTCTGTCCGCCGGTTCCGGTTTCTCCCCCCACCCTCTGAACTTGTAAAAGCAGTTCACACCGTTTGGCATTTCCTGGGTTCAGGCGCCATATCTGTCAGGCCCTGGCTGGAATGCCTCCCCTCTAACAGATGCCTCCCCTGCTGAGCTTTGATTCACTCCCTCATGCCAGATTCGGCCTTGGAGACCAGATAGCCCTAACAAGCCCTCTGGGGCCGATTGATGTTTGTATTGTACCCATCTATCTTGTAGCTTCCCATAACATAGGTGTGAACTTTGGTACCCTGTAGGGGATATAATTCTGTAGCTTTGGAGTCTTGCTCACTTGCAACTTTTACTTGTGTTTGACCTATACTGTCTGAAGCCTTCAATAAACTCCTTGTTTCTGCATCAACGTCTGAGCAAGTGATTTTATGGAGTTTGCACAGGTCGGTTGGGAACTCTCACAGTAGAGTGGGAAAGACAATGGAAGGCACTATCTTCTTGTTCCATATGTCTTCATCAAGTCTCTCTTCATACACATTGTTTTACAAAACAACACTTCCCATACACATGGAGAAAAACTTGGAACATCCATCTAAAGTCTATTTTCTTGATCATCATTTCTTGCCACTTTGTTCTTACCACCTGGAGGTTGGCAACCCTAGAATACACCCTTCTGTGTTTTGTCTTTCCATGGCTCTGCTGCCAACTTCATTTGCTTTTGAGTGTTTTCAGAGACTGAGATTTCCATCCTACTAATTTCATCTAAATATATGCCAGGTTGTTGTAGATCACAAATGCATGGAGAAGCTCTATTGCTATTACTGTGTAATCTTTTGCAAATCAAAAGAGGATGAGTTACTGTATTGCCATAGTGGCTAAGTAATAGAGTTCCTCAAGGCATTTGTGATCTACAATAACCTGGCATGCATTTCCCATAATGGCAACAACATGCAAACGGCTGATTACCAGAGTTTTACATTTGCAGGAAAGACAGTCCTTTCTATGTTTGGCATTTCTGTAATGGCTGATGCAGTCAAAACAAGGAGTAGAATTCCAAAGGCCGGTGCCTCTGGCCTCATTCCTATCCTGAAGTTTAGTGATCTCCCCCATCCTGACCTGCTAAAACCTCTTTTTCCTGAATCACCTTACTTCTTAGTAGGGTTGCCAGCTCTGGGTTGGAAAATATCTGGAGATTTCAGGGCGGAGCCTACAAAGGGTGGAGTTTGGGAAGGGGAGGGACTTCAATGGCATAGATTCCAATTGCCAAAGAGGCCATTTTCTCCAGGTGAACTGATCTCTGTCGGCTGGAGATCAGTTGTAATAGCAGGAGATCTCCATCTAGTACCTGGAGGTCAGCAGTCTTACTTCTTAGCCACCATTCACAGTTTCAGTGTTATTGTTTGTTTTTCCCCATTTATTGTCCCAAATCGCTTCAGCTTGATTCTGCTTGTGGTACCAAGGTAACCATGTTAATTTGTTTGCATGGAGTACACTAGTACCTGCAACGAAAAAATAGCAGTGCCATATCCAGAGCAGACAGAAGTTCAAGACATCATGATGGACTGTGATTGATTGACTGACTGATGGGCAAGGATGTCACTGTGACACTGTCATCTTGTATTGGAATATTCCATTGGCATGAGCAATGAAGCGGGAATCCTTGTCACAGTTCCTTTTGTAGGATAAAAAAAACTGATACTATCTTATTGGACAAAATTAAGGTAATCTAATTTTTATTGACAAAAGTTTTTTAGGTATTCATAAGCCCAAGGCTACAAGTTTGGATGGCTACCCCCGTGCTTTTCAATAGATGATGGTGTCCAATATCTCTCTTTCATTAATAGCCTACTAAGAGATAGCCTAATTTTTAACTTACTGGAGCCTGATTCATATGTTCACAAAGCGATGTGTAAGCAACTGCCCCATTGTCTGGCCTGGCATCACTCTCATAGAGAAATTTTTTGAAGGAATTCCTACTTGGGCCAGAGTTGCCAACTGACAGATGCTTCTGAGCAACTGCTGGTAATGGAAATAGTGGAAAAGATAGACCTTGGTCTGACCCAGCACAGCAACGGTTATGTCCTATCTAACAAGAAGTGGCAACTCTGATATAGGACAGGACATCACCATTTGCATGACCCATGTGGTCCCTCTGTTTACATGTTATCTCAGCATCATGGGACCAGACCATAGAGAAGTCGCCCCTACACCGGTCTGGTAACACCTGAATCAGGCCTATATATAGAAATGTCTTCTATTGAAATAAAAAAGGCTTGCTTCCAGATAAATGCTTTAAAATTGAGGTATTAGGCTGCAATTATCTCTTTGAAATAAATTGCCCCTAAATGCTCATAATTGTGCACAGATTGCAGCTCCAAATACAAATTGATGTATACGTATATACACTTAAGAAGCAAATTTGGCATAATTTTCAGTGTTAGGATACGAATGATTCTTTCGTATAGGGGTCCCCTATTTATTAACATCTAACAACTTCTTTTTCCCCTGCATACATGTTCTCTCTCTATGAGTTTGTCTCCATAGACACTCATACATATTGTGTGTGTGTGTATTAGACAACTGATTTTTAAATATAGATATTGTATAATATTAAAGAGTATTGAAGTTGAGGGAAGAAATCAGAGGACAGTTAAGCTACCTTTCTGCTAAGATAGATCATTGATCATTTCTTCATTGACCACCAGCAGTACCTGATCCTTTTTTCTTGATATTGCTAGGGATTGAGCCTGGAACCTTCTTAGGGTTGCCAGCTCTAGATTGGGGAATTCCTGGAGACTTTGAGGGTGGAGCTAGGGAGGGAGAATTTGGGGAGGGACCTCAGCAGGGTATAATGCCTAGGGTTGTCAACCTCCGGATACTAGCTGGAGATCTCCTGCTATTACAACTGATCTCCAGCTGGTAGAGATCAGTTCACCTGGAGAAAATGGCCACTTTGACAATTGAACTCCATGACATTAAACTCTCTCCCCTCCCCAAATCCCTTTCTCTTGAGGCTCCACCCCCAAAATCTCCTGCTGGTGGAGAAGAGGGACCTGGCAACCCTAATAATGCCACAGACTGGCTTTCTATGGTTGTGACACTGGAAGTCTGCTTCAAGCATGGGAACTGGGAAATGCAGCATCCACCTTCAATAGGGTTGCCAGGTCTCCCTGGCAACCGGCAGGAACTTTCTGGGACTGGGCAATGTGTCCTGGAAGTGACATGGACACTCTAGCAATCTCCTCCAAAAGCTCTATGGTTTCCATAGAGGTTTTGGGTGAATGTGCTAGAGTGTCTGCATCACTTCCAGGTAAACCCAGAAGAGATGGAGATGCTCAAGCAATCTCCTCCATAAACTCCATAGAGCTTTGGGGGGAAAGTGCTAGAGTGTCCACATAACGTCTGGGTTTACCCAGAAGTGATGATCCCTCCCTCCCTCTCTTCAGCTGGCCTTCTTCCACCTCCCAAACAGCTGAGGGGGCCATGGGCAGCCTGGTTGATTGGCATGCATTTACCTGCCAATACCAGGCAATTGACATGCCTCATCTTCACACATCACTTGCTGTTGCTGCTTTCCCCACTCCAGCTCCTCCCCCTCTTCTCCTGTTGCCCCTACAATGAAGCATGGATGCAATGGTCGTTACACCAGGGCCCCCAAGGCCTGGAACCCTCCACTTTCCCTTCACTTTTCTCATTCCCTGGTGAGCCACACTCTATTGGCAGAGAAATGGGAGGGATGGCACATGGCAATGATGTACACCATTTTGAAAGCAAAGCCTAGCTCCACCCCCTTTCCCTGTGGTGGCCATGGGTGGAATGTCCAAATGGATGTTGCCCCCACAGACACGCCAGATTTTCCCATTTAAACTAGAGGGGGGAAAGGGTTTTGTGCATGATGCTAGGTTGATATTCCCTATAAATCTTGGTTCTTTCTGTCACCCAGGCATAGAACAATCCTTGAATAGAAGAAACCGAGGTCTGAGGAGGCTATAGTACTTTGTTAGGCTGGTCACCACACAACTCTTTTCTCTAAATAAATGCTTTCACCTCCGTTCTCCACAGAGATCATTTTTCGCCCTTTCCACTCAGTTTCTCCCCTCCCCCTTCTGTTCCTCAGTAACCTTCTGAGGCATCCTCCCAACAACAACCCTTGGTCTGCCAAAATCCAACAGGGGCCAACCCCACAGGGTTTCATAAGGAATACATAATGACCCTATAAAAAAGGCAGGTGTTCTTTAGGAACTGAGTTTATTACTGTGCTGCTGAGGGGAGAATATTTCCTCCAAGTGGACTTTTTCTTAAAAAAGCATAGTTTTTCGGCTTTTTTGAAGACAGATGTGTGATGGTGAAGGGAAACAGCTGTGGCTCAGTGATAGAGCATCTGCTTTGCTTGTAGAAGGGTCCAGTTTCAATGTCCAGCATCGTCAATTAAAGGATCAGGTAGTTGGTCATATTGAAGACCTCTCCTTGAGATGCTGAAGGGCCGCTGCCGGTCAGAGGGGTCAGTACTGAGCTTGATAGACCAGTGGTCTGATTTGGTATAAAGCAGCTCCATGTGTCCATATGCTATTTGTTATTGCTGTTTGCATTTTTTTTAAAGAAAGCTTTCAAAGATATTAAAAAAAAACTCTTTAAAATCCATAGCAAAATGTTTAAAAGCGAAGCTGACCAAAAATAATCCAAAAAGCCTGCAGTCTGTGTGGCAAGTCCAGAGTGTGGAAGAGGTGGGGTTGCAGAAGAAAAGTTGGGTTGAACTGGAGAGGGAGAGAGAGGTGGCATTTATATCTACATCAGTGATAGGCATCAGAGAAGAAAGTGTCTAAATAAACCATTACATCATGTGGGAGAGGGAGGTGTCATTTTGGCTCTTAGAGAGCCAAACTCTAATTAGCATCCCGTGGGCGAGTGTGTTGAAAGCAAAATGTGGTGAAATTACACAATAGCAAGGTGTTGAAAGGTACCTGTCTTGATAGAATGTGACATTCCAAGTGTCTCCTGCATCTCCCTAGCTTTAGGAAAACTTCTCTGGAAATGTTCCTGTGTGCAAGATGTCACAAGACGCTCCATCAATAGAGCTCTGATGATCAGGAGCTCTTTTTTCCCTCCACCCCCCAAACAAGAGTCCTTTTTTTTAACCCAACTGCTTCATCTTGATCCAAAGGCCCAATCACAGAGCAGCTAGTGTAGGGTTGCCAACCTCCAGGTGGTTAAGTAATCAAAAATTAACACCTCTGTACTAGTACCTAAGATTAGAAAATAAGTACAGAACAAATTACTATAGCCAAATACTCAAAAAGTGTAACAAGCATAAGCAAACATCACATAATATACAGTAACTATCAATCCAAGGTAAGTGTCTACAAGAGGGTAACAATCAATCCAAAGGTGAGTGTCTACAAAAGAGTAACAGTCACAGTCAATCCAGCTTGGAAGTCTTCAAAAGAAGAGAAGGTAAACAGGGATACGATCGTTTCAAGTCTTCCTCAGTCCCGTTTAGTTGGAGTCTTAACAAGTACACTTGTATCCTATTTGGGAACGTTGTTAATTATTGATCTTGTCTGTGCAACCATGTACTGGAGAATGAATATCCTTGTTTGGAAATCATAAGATATGAAATATTAATTCTACATGGTATGCTTCTTTTCTTCATCCCTATGGGAGATTATTACCACTGACTTTGAAAGCTTGCATTGAAACAAGTGTACTTTGGATTGATAGTTACTGTATATTATGTGATGTTTGCTTATGCTTGTTACACTTTTTGAGTATTTGGCTATAGTGATTTGTTCTGTAACCTCCAGGTGGTGGCAGGAGATCTCCTGCTATTACAAACAATCTCCAGCCAATAGAGATCAGTTCCCCTGGAGAAAATGGCCACTTTGGCAATTGGACTCTACGGCATTGAAGTCCCTCCTCTCTCCAAACCCTGCCCTCCTTAGGCTCTGCCCCAAAAACTTCCCGCCAGTGGCAAAGAGGGACCTGGCAACACTATCCAAAGGACCAATCACAGAGCAGCTAGTGCTATGCACGCAGGACCCTGTGGAAGAGGCGAAAATCTTTTGGAAAAGTTGCTTGCTAGGAAGGGGAGGGCTAAATTCTGCCCTGGTTAGAGAAAGAGCAGCTGGTCAGCAGTAAAATAAACTGCCTGGCTTAATCTCCAGAAGTGCTACTAATGGTGGCCATTTGGCAATGAGCAAGGTGGAAGTCATTGCACCATGGAAATGTTATTCTGGATCCAAACCCTTGTTTTTTATACCAGACATAGAGAATGTGTGGCTTAGCCACCGCTTTAGTATTCAACTTGGGGAAAAGTTATTTCAAAGGTGATCTTCGTGATTAAGACTATGTAGTCAAAATGGGAATTTCCAGGGGATCCCTATCGAGAGTTGGCATCCTGACCCATAGTTCAGACCAATTCTTCCCCATGGGATTATCCTCTTTTGTAACAGTGGTGGATTTGCAGGCTATGTTTGATGGCCTTCCATAAACTGCATGTGCTGTCTCGTTCCATTCCATTTCATTGGAATGTATTTTAATCCCTCTTTGTATTATGTATTAGTTCAGCATCAATTGTCTCTGCTGGTCTTTATGTGTGTTTCTCATAAACAGAGAATTAACATTCATATGACAATACAGGATTCATAGTGTTTAAAGCATTGCTTTAAGTGGCACCCATATTACAACCTAGCACACAAGTGATTGTATTGTCATTGTTTTCTTTAGTTATTTTTGTGTAGATCATTTTTTGTTCTGCCTTTTTTTTATCACTTGTGGCTCCTACAAAGAAGTGCTTTGTGACCTGGTTGTAGCATATTCACTGTGGGGGCTTCTGGAAAGCAGTACAGATTTTTTAATCAGAGCCTTAGAAACACTCGAATCAGGGGATAAAATTGAGTGTACCGAGGTGGTGTGTTATGAGAACTGGCAATGGTTAACTTAACTCTTCTTGTTGTGACTGGGGAAAATCTGGCCGAAATAATGAGGTTGGCATGATAAAATAAAAATACATTGCAGAAATTATAATTTACCGAAGAGAGAAAATGAACATTTCACATTTTTCTCATTTTTTTCACTATGGAATTCAATAAGTACTTTAATGTTGTTGTTTTGTTGCAATGTGTTTGTTTTGGCTTTTGAGTCTTTGATATCGTCTCAATTTGATGACACAAACAAACCTAAATAGAGAATACCAATCTGGCACTTTACCTCATTTATTTTGCTCGGCAATTCTGATAAATATTCTAATGCTTTCTTGAAGTGTTTGCTGTGTGAAGATGCTGACGAGGCTTATCACAGGCGATCTCACGGCCTTTTGACAGTGAGATGAGATTTCATTTTAATATTCTAAAATTACTGCCATTGCTTGAGACAGCAATGTCTTTGAAATTTCAATTATACTGGAACCAAATCTTTCTTTGATTTACCGCCTGCATTACTGGTCATTTAGTAAATTTGCATAGCGCTTTACTTACTCTCTTTGGTGCCCATTACAACATCCATATGTGAACAGAAGATAACAAGAAGAACAGTTGGCTTTTGTACCCTGATTTACTCTACCTTTAAGGAGTCTCAAACCAGTTTACAATCACCTTCCCTTCCTCTCCCCACAACAGACACCCTGTGAGGTAGGTGGGGCTGAGAGAGGTCTGAGAGAACTGTGACTAGCCCAAAGTCACCCAGCTGGCTTCATGTGCAGGAGTGGGGAAACCAACCCAGTTCACCAGATTAGAGCCCACCACACATGTGGAGGAGTGGAGAATCAAACATGGTTCTCCAGATTAGAGTCCACCGCTCTTAACCACTACACCACACCACTCTTAACCACTACACCACACCAACCAGCATGGTTCTTTTTTCCTATTTAAAGAAGAACCAGTTTGTCTCAACACACATTTAAAAAAACAACAACAACCTAGAAGCATCAAGGACACAGAATAAATGTACAGACTGTTACCATTTTTTGTAGGGGATGGAAAATGACAGATCATGGAGGGCATTACTAGGAGGGCTGTGTGTGTCATATGAAACAGCAAAACCTTAAATATGTTGCTGGCTGGTATCAATAGTTTATTTCATTTTCATCACAGCCTTCACCATAGTGGTTTCAGAGGGTAGCCGTGTTGGGCTACAGTAGACAGCTAGGTTCGAGCCCAGTAGCACATTAGAGATGCCAAAAAATTTTAGGGTATGAGCTTTCGAGAGTCAGAGCTCCTTTTGTCAGATATGAGTAGAAATGGCAAACCATGAGTCTTTATATCCCAGACTGAAGGCTGGAGGGGTATTGCAAAGAAAGGGTCAGGATGCAGTGGCACAATGCAAAATGTAATTGTGTGTGTGTGTGTGTGTGTGTGTGTGTGTGTGTAAAGTGCCATCAAGTCACTTCCAACTCATGGCAACCCTATAAATCAATATCCTCCAAAATGTCCTATCATTAACAACCTTGCTCAGGTCTTGCAAACTGAGCTCTCTGCCTTCAGAAGGCCCCCTTGATAAAACAGGATGGTGTGAGGGATACAGGGTGAAACTGTGTAACTTGGCAACTGTCAGCCAAAGCCAGCAAGCAGGGGGCCGAGTCTGGAAAGCTGACAGGCTTCTTTTTGGAGGGAGAGAGGAGATCTTAAGGCTTTAACTCTGAGCTCCCGAGCTGTGTGGTGGTGTCAGTTTTGCTTTTAACCATGTAAAATGCATGTTTATGGATTTTTAAAAGGGACCTGCTCAAATTGAAGCAAGGGTCTGTCTAGGGTGCATCCAGACTTTGGTGGATATTATGTAATTGTTGCACTACGGCAGTACTTCATAACTGGATTTTCCTGTGTCTACAAGTCAGAAATAAAGTTGTGAAGTATTGCTGTTATTCAGTGATAACATAACATTCAATGATAATATCCAGTGATGTGTGACTGCAGTCCTGATCTAGCATTACTTTTGTAACAGTGGCCACTCAAAAACCTACAGCAGAGCACCTAGGTGACAGTTTTCCCATCAGTGAGGAATACTACCATATATGGAGATTCCATTTATCTTTCATGGCAGATCACCATTTATAGTCCTATTCTCCATAAATTTGCCTTGACCCTTTTTAAAGACACCCCAAAGGGTGGCAATTACCATATTTCATGGCAGTGGGTACTACAAAACAAATGTGTGAACTACTACACCTTGTCTATTCTGAATCTCTGAAATCCAGTCTTTTTCTTTGGATACCGGGAATTCTAGGGTTTTGAGCGAGGATAATATCTATTACTCTCGCCATACTTTCTAGGCTTTTATAGAGGAAATCCAGTTCTTTGACCCACTTTTTTCCAAACTTAAAACCCCTATATATGTCTCTGTTTATCATGAGGAAGGTGTACCTAACCCTTGATCATGTTGGCTACTCCTTTCTATATTTTCCCCAGTGGGATGCTACACTTTTTGAGAGGGGGTATCCAGAACAGAATATTCTGAATGAGGCCATGACAGTGCTGACAATTACATTTGTTATCCTTTTCTTAAATGATTCCCTACACCGAATTTGATCTTTTCACTGCTGCACACTGAGATGACATTTTCAGTGTGCTGTTCACTATAACCTCAAGATCTCTGACCTTGGCTAGTCACTGCTAATTCTTTCTTTGCATTTACAGTGTCGCCATCAACAATTCCTTTTTTTCTGACCCTAGTTATTAGTTATTCATTTCCCTCAGCTCCACAGAGCTAGCCACTACACAGCTAAATGCCATACTTTGACACGTTTTGCCTTTTCCTTTATCATGAAGAAATATGGCAAGTACCTGTCCGTTTATCTGACTTAACTGTGACACTCTTGACCCATGTTGGTTTGGGGTTTGCTTTGGCTACCATGGCAACCATTGCCCCCAATTGAGCTGTGGCCATCTTCTTTTTTTAATGAAGACTTGTTGACCTCAGTTCAGTCTCTGACATCACTGCTCATTTCTTCTGTATCTTTTCTAAAGCGTACCTGAGTTTCCAATTTACCAGCTCCCCCCCTTTTTTTCGGTCTCTCCTTTCTCCTCTCTGGATTCCGAAAAATGCATCCTTCTTCCAATTAACTATACTTTCTGCATTTCTTATTGATATGATCCTAACCATAGATATTTCTACACTATTAATGTTTGCTTGTGCATGATTTTGTATTAATCTTTAGACAATTCTTTAGTTTTCCTGACATTGTTATGGAGCTGGCAAATCCAATTAAGGCAGCTATTTTTGAAATGGAAGTCATTGCTAGGATATTTGAAATGTCATCCTTGAGAACTGTTAGCTCACCAAAGAATATTTGTAACAATGATAGAAGTGAGTATCAGAGGGTTGTATTTATTATGTGGGTAAACAATATCTTATTGCTCAATGGGAAACAATGATGATCACAATCCTACAGAGGATTAGGTCTGTTTAAGCCCATTGGCTTAACTGTACCTAAATCTGTGCTGGATTGTGGTACTATTACTTCTTGGGCCACCATATGACAAAAGGAAAATCTGTGACTGTGGTTGTTTGCCCCCTGTCTGTCTCAGTTGTTCCTTGGAGTTATGGAAGAGTTTCCCCTCCATTAGAGATTATCTCACTTCCAGCCCTCACAAATCCCGATTCTTCCCTCTCCCCTGAGCTCAGCCCTCTTGAATTCCCCATGCATAAGGCAAAGTGCAGGACACAGAAGCTTGGTTTCTCTCACAGCAAGCAGACAGCCAATTACAAAGCAGCATGTCAAGGGGCTTCCTGCTTCCTCAGAGTTCTTTCTGAGCAGAAGGCTTTTAAAAATGAGGTCTGGGTTTCTCATGCCCCCCCCCCCAGTTCCTTTCAAATAGCTCTGGTTTTTGTTCTTAAAATGCTTTTTTATACAGCAATTGGGTTTGGGGGTGGGGAGGAATTTTTCTCTCACTACAGCCCATTATAAAGTAGCATTTCAAGGGACAGGTATTCACATACTTCCTGATTTGAGCTTGGAGATTGCTGGTGCATAGACTCCCAACAGGAAAGTGTGGTTCCAATGAGCAATGAACCTCAGGTAAAACTCCCATGCATAAATGACCTGTGTCTCTGGTGCAGGTATGTTTTTTTTTCCTTCTGTAAATTAGCTGCTATGGAAGCCCCCAGTTTAGCTGGGCCTGTGAAGTGGGAGAAAGGGGGGCTTAATTATATAATTCGGTGCCATTTTCCTAGCCTCCTCTCCCACTTATATTTGTTCCCATTGGAGGAAACATTTAGGTTGTCTTTATAGTGACTTCCTTCAGAAGAGCAAGGAGCCACTGTGGTAAGCATACAAGGATGAGGAAACTGCAAAGAGAAAACGAGTTAAGCCCCTCTCTCTGCACCACAGTCTTAATTTTATTTATTTTTATTTGTGTGTGTGTGTGTGTGTGTGTGTGTGTGTGTGTGTGTGTGTTGGGTTTTTGTTTTCGTTTTTTAAAAGAAGGGATGGTTATAAAATCTGATTAGATCAAATTCATAAACAAGGTAGGGTCTCCTCTCCCAGAAAACCCTATTCACAATGGAGAATCTCATTCCACAAGACATCCAATGAACAGTCTGATTGATTTCATTTTTTAAAATCAATTTCCCCTGTATCTAGTGATCTTGGGAACTCCTTTTTTTCTCTCTAAATGCTACGGTAGTGTTCTTGTTCAGTTTTGCAACAATGACCTTGGCAAATACACCTCCGTGACTTCCCTGAGGTTTGGGGACGTTCTATAACACTTAGAAATCATTTCTAGAATCCACAGTTGTGCTCAGAGCAGTGATTTTTACCACCTACCGAAAGTTCTGTAACTGACAAGAGTTTCTTCTTGGAGGAGTGATGGCATTCCCAGCAGTGATTCTGACACATGTTCTAAGCACTGGAATCTCTTCTGAGAGCACAGTTGTGGGCTCCAGGAAGCAATTCTTCTACTTGCAGAACGTTCTCTAACTGCTATTTAGAGTGGCAAATTGTGCTTCCAACATCATTTCTGGCAACTAGCGATCTTTCTCTAGGGCTAGAAAACTTTCCCTAGGTCAAACCATTGCGGCTTGGTGTCCAATTACGGGATCTAGGAGCAATTTCTAAATGTTATGGGGCAACCCTTGAGATAATCTCACAAACGTAAAATAGACCCTGACAAACGTTCTTCCATGGTGTCTACAAAGTTTAGGGAAGTCGGGGGGGAGGATCTTTGCCAAGGGTTTCTAAATAACAAGAGCTATCCCCTCATTGTCTAGAGTCTGTGCAGAAGTCACTGGGCAAATGTCTTTAAAAGGGTGAGGAGAGCAGAGAAGGGATACACTGTTTCCTCTCTACTTTTAGGTTTCCACTCCACTGAAATCTGTGAACTTCAACAGAACAGTTTTGGATTGAAATCGCAGCAGTGGGGGAAACTGAATCCTGAATGGGATGGAACTGCAAGGATCCAATTGCCTCTACTAAAAAAGTGAAGAAACTAGCACAGAATATAATGAAAATATAAAGGGAAACTTTCCCAAAGGTTCCCATAGATGCCTTGGGCCTTACAAATCACCCTTTGGGGATGTTTACTTAGGTCTAGTATGAGCTGTAACTAGCATCTAGGGGGACCACGAATCAGTTTTGTCTACAAGCACATTCTTTGCATATGCAGAGAATCTTGTGTTACATTATATGTTAATTCAGAACCTTAAAATTGTTAATTATTTAACATTTTTGAATCCTGCAAAACTGAGCTTAACAGAGTTTGCCCAGCAAGAGTTACAACACTGTATATCTTGAGGCTCCCCTGGTGCCTATGATGCTTTTTTCAGGTGCCAGGCCAAAACATTTTTGTTCACCCAGTCTTTTAATGAGGGACTCCATCTTTTTCAAAACAGTATTTTAGTCTGGAAACTGTGGTTTTAAGCTGCCAGCAGTCTGATTTTATGGTCTATCTTTTTATGCTGGGCTAGATTTTAATACCTTTTAATGTTTTGTTTTTAGTATTTTTACTGTGCAAGCTGCTTTAGGCAGGTTCCTGGAGAGATGGCAGAAACACTTTCTGCATAAATGCATCTCTTTGTGCTTTGGGAAGGAGCAGGACTAATTCCCAAAGGGGCGACAGCATTCTGTCTGCACTGGTCACCCCAACCCATTCTTCCAGCTCCCTCATCCACTACAGTTGATATGCTAGCATAAGGCATCTGCCAGCCTGCCCTTGTGAAAGGGTTGCCAGGTTCCTCTTCACCCCCAGTGGGAGGTTTTGGGGGTAGAGCCTGAGGAGGACGGGGTTTGGGGAGGGACTTCAGTGCCATAGAGTCCAATGGTCAAAGCAGCCATTTTCTCAAGGTGAACTGAACTCTATTGGCTGGAGATCAGTTGTAATAGCAGGAGATCTCCAGCTACTATCTGGAGGTTGGCAACTCTACCTTGTGACAGGGTTGCTACACTTCAAGAGCATTCTTGAGCTGCTGGCAGAAGGTGCCGCTGCAGTGGCTCCTCAGCCATTCCATGGCCACCAGCAGCTCAAAAATGGGGCTTTTCACCCCATTGAGATAAGTGAGGCTGCACCTGCTAAAAAGCAGGCACAGCCTAGCTCTTCTCACCGCCAGCGTACCCAGGGTGAAAGAGGACAGGAGGCTGCCTAATGGGAAACCGGGGAAACTGGAACGCCCCCCAGAATGCTGCTGCTGGCCTTTATGCTGGTGGGACGCCAACAGAAGGCCTTGCTGGCATCCCGGTGCAGCACTGAGCAGCACCCAGAGACTGGCATCCGGGCCTCCCCACTGGCGTTGGGGCCACTAACGTCGGTGTAAGTAGCCCGGGCACCGGTGCAGGGGGACCCAATGGCAGTGCGGCCCCTTCCTGGCCTCCTAAGGGCTTTCACCCTTGAAGGTCAAGAATGCACTGTTTGGATTTGATTTAAATCAAATCGATTTAAATCATGATTTAAGTCACTAGTCAGTAAGACTAGATTTTCACGATTTAAATCACTAGTCAAGAAGACTAAATTTAAATCATGGCTTTCTACTTAAACAGCACTTCTCATGAGGTTGTTTCATTCTTTGTTGCAGTGTTTGCATTTTGCGCACATGCCTGCCTTACCCATAGGTAAAGAAACTTCATTAAAATGTTCCCAAACTGGGTCTTTTTTTCAGCCTGCTGCCATTATAGGTTTTCTCCTCCAGGGAGAGAATAATCTGATAACCCTCAGGCTATGTAAACACAGATCCCAAGACTTGTGGAGAATTCTGCTCAAAAGGTTTCACTTTCATTTTTACTGCTTGCCCCTCCCTCCTCACACCTAGCTTCTTGTGCAGATCTATTCCATTCTAGTCTATCTTCTATTCATTGAACTTCTTCAAACTTAGCACTTAAGAGATAAGGGGTTCATTCTGTGTATATAGAGTTACAAAGGAGCAATGGGATTAAGGTCTTTTTCTCAACTCTGTATGCTTAATTTAATATTTTTGCTGTGAACAAGAAGCATGTTATCTTTGTAGGGTTGCCAACTGCCAAGTACTAGCTGGAGATCTCCTGCTATTACAACTGATCTCCAGCCCAGAGAAATCAGTTCCCCTGGAGAAAATGGCCACTCTGCCAATTGGACTCTATGGCATTGAAGTCCCTCCCTGATATGCCATTAAAGGTTTGTTGATTGATTGATTGACGTCCCTCCCCTCCCCAAACCCGCCCTCCTCAGGCTCCACCCCAAAACTCTCCCACCAGTGGCGAAGAAGGACATGGCAACCTATATCTCTGCAGAAACAAATTCACAGTTTTGAGAACTGCAAATCCAAGCATCTGTGATAATCTGTTCTAGGTAGAAAAGATTGCCCAAAATAATCTTACAGAAACCTCTGGAAGATCATGACATTGTGAATGGATTCATGGAACTCATTTACCAAAAACTGTAAACATTGCATGAATATGCAGCCTCATGAAACATAATTAAAAACGAATCCTTAATTCATGATGAATAACCTTTGGACTATAATGTATCTTATATAGAAAACTGTATTTAGATAGATTGTTTCCTCAAAAAGCATTAAATAAAAAAAACAATTTAATTTTTTTTCTTAAAAAATCATTGGTTTTTATCCACCCTCCTTTGTACATTACCTATCCCTGCCCAGCTGGCATGGAAGGGGCAAGGCCATAGCTTAGTGACAGAGCCCAGGCAGAAGATTCTTGGTTCAGCCCTTGGCATCTCCAGTTTAAAAAGTAGTAGGAGAGTCTTCTGCCTGAGATCCAGGAGAGCCACTGCCAGTCAGAGCTGACTGTGTTAGACCAACGATTTGATATGGTATAAGGCAATGTGTGTTTAAAGTGTCTTCAAGTCACAGCTGACTTATGGTGACCGCGTAGGGTTTTCAAGGCAAGAGGTGTTCGGAGGTGGTTTGCCATTGCCTGCCTCTGCGTGGGATGAGAGAGTTCTGAGAGAACTGTGACTGGCCCAAGGTCACCCAGCAGGCTTCATACGAAGGAGGGGGGAATCAAATCCAGTTTTCCAGATTAGTCTGCTGCTCCTAACCACTACACTATGCTGGCTTTATAAGGCAAAAACATGATATGTAGCATGACGTGTTCACATATGTACTGGAATAGGATCTGTGTAGATGCTACAGCTTTAATAGCAAAGTTTAGTTTGGCCTTATTTGTCATGTGCGAGTTATTATGAGTTAAGGAGTTATTACTCCAGATAATGTGGCTGATTAACAAGCATTATACCGTTGGTAGAGCAAAGGAACTTGAAAAAGCAAACAACCAATGCAATTGTATAGGGCAGAGACATTCAACACCTTCTCTTGAAGAGCTACTATTTTTATGCTGTTTATATTATTCTCTAAACTTCCCAGCACAATAGTAGTCATACATCAGATATGCACCAGACTTGCATTATACTAATATATTCAGAAAGAACAGAGGGAGGAAAGGACCATTGGGGGAGAGCTAATATTTATATATGTTTGTGCCTATAAGTAATGCAAAATGTGTGTATGCTATTGAGATTTAAAAATTTCCATATCTGACACAAAACTGATTTGTTTTACTTTGATTATATCCTGAGGAATGGCACATTAAATGTACACTGTTAAGAGAATATTCATTGAATGCCATGTTTAATAATGTCCTGAGATAATCAAATTGTTTTGTATTTTCTGGTGGCATTCCATGCATAATACTGAAATTAGGTCCTACAAAACACCATATTTTGATGGTGTTGTTTTTTTAAATGCAGCAGAACACATAAATGCCACATGCTGGGTTGATTTCAAGCATTTCCCTACATTAGCATAAAGAGTTCCTTTTGAAAACAAATGCATAAGAGGCACAGCAGGATTGCAAATTTGGCATTATAGTGGGAAAATGTCTTTTTTCCTAGGCAAAATATTATTGGCAAACTGAGGCTACAATATACCATAGAGACTTGACACACATTGCAATAAGGAAATTGGATTTCACGGGTCTTTTATGCATGGGCGCTTTTACTTTCTTCACCAGCCCAAGTCCGTTTTTTGTTGGGATTATGCCTGAGTTTCCCATCCCTTAGAGATGACCTTGCACCCAGCCCGTGCAATATCCGGGTCTTCCCGATCCTGTTGTAACACAATTCTTCAGTCTCCCCTGAGATCAGCTTAGGTCAAATCGTCCCCATTTCCATGCATAAGCCAAAGCATGGAGAGGAGAGTTGGGGTGGGCAGTGGGGGATGTTTTTCTCGCAGTAAGCACTACAGCCAATTAAAAAGCAGCTTTTTCAAGGGGTGAAGACTCAGACGCTTCCTGATTTCTGCTGGTGATTCTGCAGTACTTCAGAAACCCCAGGACTTTCTCCAGGACAAAGAACATACATAGCATTTTTAGGATTTGGGACAGAAAAGTGTGGGTCAATAAAGCCTCGAACCCCAAGTAAATCTCCCATGCTTAAAAGACCATAGTCACTTCTCCTTCCCTCTTTTAAAAAACAAACTCGACATTTTGCCCATTTATGATCTCCAGTATGCTCTTAGTACAGTATATCAAGGTGCTTTGCGGGATTACTTTGCCAGGCTCATGTCCAAAAATGAGCTTCTCTCTCATGTGTTATTATTTTTTTGGTGATTTTTCTATCTATTGCTTAGTTTGCAATCTTCGCGAGAAGGCCTAGCTGACGTGTCACTGAGAAATTGCTCATGAAATGGCAGTAGATGAGCTGCCTGCCCTGAAGCTGAAAGCTGGACAGCACTTTGCTCACTGTGGTTTAATTGTAAACTGCCTCATGAAGGATTCTGAAGAGGTGGCATAGGAATATGCTATATAAACAGACTCCTTCTGAAATGTCCAGCTGCTTCTCCAGTCTCCTAGAGACAGTTCAGGCATCATGGAAAACCATGGTTTAATTAAACTAATTATGGTTAGGGTGATTGTCTGCATGCAGGCCACAATTTAAAATTTGTTAGGATGATCTGAAGATTATTAACCACTGTTACTCTGATAAACTACACTTTCACATAATGTCTGAGTGTAAATATCCTGGTTTAACCATGGCAATGAAACCTGCATCTGTTGAGGTAAACCAGGGTCTGAATTATTGTGAGATGAATCCTGGTTTCACAAACTAATCCTACAGAAAATAAACCATGGGTTTACATGATGCTTGAGCTGAGCCCTTAGCTCTGTCCTCCAAGAAATACTCTAAGGGAAAGTGGATGGCTGTGGAGAAGGAGAAGGAGGAGGAGTTGGTTTTTATATGCTGACTTTCTCTACCTTTTAAAGAGACTCAAACCAGTTTACAATCTCCGTCTTTTCCTCTCCCCACAACAGACACCCTGTGAGGTAGGTGGGGCTGAGAGAGTTCAGAGAACTGTAACTAGTCCAAGGTCACCCAGCTGGCTTCATGTGTAGGAGTGGGGAAACCAACCCAGTTCACCAGATGGGATTTGGCCGCTCTTAACCACTACACCACACTGGCTCTCCAGTGTTTGAGTAGTTGTTTGAATCACTAGTAATTTGAGAGGTGCTGGCCTTTAGGTAAGGATAATTTTGCTTTTGAATTCAGATTAATATAGTATCTCTTCTTAGATGTAGCTTTGCAATGCTAGCCCTACAACAAGGTCTGAAAAGGAGAGCATGATTATTCTCAGTAATTAGAAAAGGTTAGATGTGTTTATCAAGAAGACAAGAGTTAGCTTAATATAGTTCTGCCATTCAAATGCTACATGCAAGAAGTCAACCTTAGGAAAAACTGAATGATACCAACAATGCAAACCTCTGCCAAGTTACTCCCATCTAAACTCGCTGATGTGGATGGCCTTAGATGGAAATAACTGCACAGTTATTTCTGCACAGTGTAACTGCACAGTGTAACTACACAATGTAAAATAATTACACTGTGAAGCAGTCAGTTACTCACATTAAAAGGATGTTCAATATGTTTAAAGTTTTAGAATGTTCTAAGGTTATAGTATAAATGCTGATGGCAGAAATATTGTGATACACAAGCAAAAAAGCAGCCCAGCATGATTTTTCTTCCCATGCTGATTTTGAGGCGCACTGACTTCAATGCTAAGTTTGTGGGACAATTAGTGAAAGAAAGAAGCCATGTTACTAATCTGCAAAGTATCTATGCAGCCCTTCCGATAGCTATGCTACAACACACATTTTTAAAATAACCTGCAATCTGAAGCTGAAATGTCAGGTGACATGCAATTATGTACGTTTTTTCTAACTTTCTACTTAAAAAACAACAACGAGAGAGATTGCAGACAAGTAGAAGACAAGAGAGCTATCTATCCCTTTCTGCTCCAGTAGTTTCTTTCTGTCCCAGATAATCCCTTCCTGAAGCATTTCTTCCCAATGACCAAAGTACCATATCTAGTTTCCTGCAGGAGAAAAATGACATTGAACACAATAATGGCTGGAAAGTTGGATTGTGCAACCCTTCTCCATGCCTGTCCTCTAGTCTACTCAACATGGCAGAGTCCTGCAGCTCTGGCTCTACCAGTGGCATTAATGGGGCTCAGTTGTCCTGGGAAGGGGTGCTTCTAGTAGAGCACATGTGTGACAGCTGTGGGGAAGGAATTAAATACAATACCCTCTTGGAAGGCTAAGTGATGCATAAGTTCAATTTTGCCATCAAATGCTTCTAATTTTACCTTGGCAGATTGAAGCATCTGCAGCCCCTCCCCAGTACAGACCCTAGGGTTGCCACATCCATATTTGCTACCGGCGGGAGATTTTTGGGGCTTAACCTGAGGAGGGCAGAGTTTAGGGAGAGGAGGGACTTCAATGCCATAGAGCCCAATTGCCAAAGCGGCCATTTTTTCCAGGTGAACTGATTTCTTTCAGCTGGAAGTCAGTTGTAATAGCAGGAGATCTCCAGCTAGTACCTGGAGGTTAGCAGCACGAAAGGCTCCAAATAAAATCCAACTGGAATTACATCACAAAACTATATTGAGTGAAGCATTACATCATGCTAAGTAAAACAAAATCAAGCATTACATCATGCAGAGATAACAAACATATGCGGCTAAGACAATGGCCCCAGTACAACAAGCTGGTAAAGTGGGGCGGGACAAATCCTTCTACTGTCTGGGATGGTCAAGTCGCAAGTCCAAAGAACCAACAAGTAAGCAGGACGGAGAAAGTTCATGTAGAGGAGAGGAGAACGCGTGGCTAGTCGCTGGTGCGCGTTTCAAAAAGGCTTTCTTCAGCTCCAATAAAAAAGGCAACGTAAGCTTTAAAGTCCATATGGTGATAAGCTGGTTGTCAAAAAGACCGTCAACTGTGAAGTGTAAGGTGTTACAATGTCACTTATACAATACATACAATACAAAAGTCCATGTGGAAACTGTAATACAAAAGGAAACTTACCAAAATGCGTCTTAATGAAACTCAATAGCGCATTATACAAGGATCCGCGGTGGGGAGCTAACAGGAAGGGAGTTCTTATATAACTGCCAGTATAGCTTCTTAAAGAGACATGACCCCTAATTCAAAAAGCAACCCCGAAATAAAAATGTAATTATATGAAGCATGACAAATCGAACTCATTATTTAAACCCTTAGGTATAAGAGTCTGAAAGGCGTATATTAAACGAGATTCTTGCTGCAAAAGAATTTTCTTGGCATCTTGAACGTGAAAAGGTTTAGATTTAAATTGCCAAAGAACAAAAAAGAGTAGGTCTGTGTCGGCATGGCGCGCATGGATGAAATGTTGTACAAGTGGAGCCTCCAGATTCTGTGCGCGAATTCGCGCACGGTGCTCACCGATCCTAAGACGGATTGGACGGGATGAGCAGCCAATGTACATAAGACGACATGGACACAGAACCGCGTACACAGACATAGGGGTACCACGATTGCTAAATTGGCGAAGAGTATAAGAAAATTTTGGCGAGGTAGAGTGAACCACTTTGATAGGTAAACTGTAAGGACACATAGAACAGTGACCACATTTATAGTGGCCAATAGTTTGAGATGGTCCTTGAGGTTGGTACACATCTGTTTTTATGAGCATATCTCGGATAGACAAAGTCCTTCTCATACCTAAGATGGGTGGTTGAGAGCAACCGGGAATAGTGTCCAGCAGGTGCCAATGACGATTCAGGATCTTTTTGATATCGTGAGTCAAATGTGAATATTGTAAGGAAGCTATAACTCTCGAGTCAGACTTAGGAAGATTGTAAGTGGGCGGATTAGACCTGTCAGTGCCCAAAAGAAGGGCACGAGATCTAGAGAGGGTTTTATGAAAGGACCGTCGAATGACCTCGAGTGGGTATCCTCTTCTTTGAAATTTAGAAGACATGATGTCAGCAGCAGCAAAAAAATCTTGTTCCCTAGATGCGTTCCTCTTAATGCGTAGAAATTGACTAAAAGGTAGATTTACACGTAAGTGTAAGGGATGAAAGGAAGAGAAATGTAAATTGAAACCTGCATCTGTAGGTATGGTAAAAGGTTTAACCGCTAGGGTATTGTCTGGAAGCCGGAAGATGGTAACATCCAAGAAGGGAATCTCGTGTGAGTTGATACAGCCAGAAAAGTCCAAGGCGCTATGTAAGGAATTGACCCAAGAGGAAAAACTGTGAAAGTGATCACAGTTAGAGAGAATGGTACAGACGTCATCGATGAAACGCCTGTACCACAATACTCGAGAAGTGAAAGTCTCAGAGGGAAAAAGGAGCGTCTTTTCAAAGCGAGCCATGAAAATATTAGCAATCGAGGGAGCGCAGGCTGCTCCCATCGAAACGCCACTGATCTGTAAGAAAAAGACCTCCTGGTAACGAAAAAAGTTGTGCTCAAAAAGGATGTCCAGAAGACTCATTAAAAAATGAGTAGGTGGTGATGGGTCTGTTCTGGAGTCCAAAAGTTCTTCAATAATGCCCCGGACTTCATCTAATGGAATATTGGTGTAAAGGGATGCCACATCGAAGGTGGCAAGTGCTGCCTCTGGAGGGATCTTCAAACCCTCAATCTCACGAATGAGATGCCTGGTATCTGAAAGAAACGAGGGAGTGTCCGTGGCATAAATCTGCAAAAAATGATCAAGATATTTAGCGATGGGTTCTAGAAGAGACCCCACGAGACTAATGATCGCGTTTACTTTTGGGTTGGGCAGGGCACCAGACGCCCCCGGAGGTTTCAAGCCCGGGTTCCCCAATCACAACGATCGGACTCTTCAGCTGAACGTCACAGCTCGAGCGCCTCTAGTCTTGGCTCGTATGGCTCCTCCTATTCCTTGAGGTCTGGACGCACGGGGCATTATTGAAGAACTTTTGGACTCCAGAACAGACCCATCACCACCTACTCATTTTTTAATGAGTCTTCTGGACATCCTTTTTGAGCACTACTTTTTTCGTTACCAGGAGGTCTTTTTCTTACAGATCAGTGGCGTTTCGATGGGAGCAGCCTGCGCTCCCTCGATTGCTAATATTTTCATGGCTCGCTTTGAAAAGACGCTCCTTTTTCCCTCTGAGACTTTCACTTCTCGAGTATTGTGGTACAGGCGTTTCATCGATGACGTCTGTACCATTCTCTCTAACTGTGATCACTTTCACAGTTTTTCCTCTTGGGTCAATTCCTTACATAGCGCCTTGGACTTTTCTGGCTGTATCAACTCACACGAGATTCCCTTCTTGGATGTTACCATCTTCCGGCTTCCAGACAATACCCTAGCGGTTAAACCTTTTACCATACCTACAGATGCAGGTTTCAATTTACATTTCTCTTCCTTTCATCCCTTACACTTACGTGTAAATCTACCTTTTAGTCAATTTCTACGCATTAAGAGGAACGCATCTAGGGAACAAGATTTTTTTGCTGCTGCTGACATCATGTCTTCTAAATTTCAAAGAAGAGGATACCCACTCGAGGTCATTCGACGGTCCTTTCATAAAACCCTCTCTAGATCTCGTGCCCTTCTTTTGGGCACTGACAGGTCTAATCCGCCCACTTACAATCTTCCTAAGTCTGACTCGAGAGTTATAGCTTCCTTACAATATTCACATTTGACTCACGATATCAAAAAGATCCTGAATCGTCATTGGCACCTGCTGGACACTATTCCCGGTTGCTCTCAACCACCCATCTTAGGTATGAGAAGGACTTTGTCTATCCGAGATATGCTCATAAAAACAGATGTGTACCAACCTCAAGGACCATCTCAAACTATTGGCCACTATAAATGTGGTCACTGTTCTATGTGTCCTTACAGTTTACCTATCAAAGTGGTTCACTCTACCTCGCCAAAATTTTCTTATACTCTTCGCCAATTTAGCAATTGTGGTACCCCTATGTCTGTGTACGCGGTTCTGTGTCCATGTCGTCTTATGTACATTGGCTGCTCATCCCGTCCAATCCGTCTTAGGATCGGTGAGCACCGTGCGCGAATTCGCGCACGGAATCTGGAGGCTCCACTTGTACAACATTTCATCCATGCGCGCCATGCCGACACAGACCTACTCTTTTTTGTTCTTTGGCAATTTAAATCTAAACCTTTTCACGTTCAAGATGCCAAGAAAATTCTTTTGCAGCAAGAATCTCGTTTAATATACGCCTTTCAGACTCTTATACCTAAGGGTTTAAATAATGAGTTCGATTTGTCATGCTTCATATAATTACATTTTTATTTCGGGGTTGCTTTTTGAATTAGGGGTCATGTCTCTTTAAGAAGCTATACTGGCAGTTATATAAGAACTCCCTTCCTGTTAGCTCCCCACCGCGGATCCTTGTATAATGCGCTATTGAGTTTCATTAAGACGCATTTTGGTAAGTTTCCTTTTGTATTACAGTTTCCACATGGACTTTTGTATTGTATGTATTGTATAAGTGACATTGTAACACCTTACACTTCACAGTTGACGGTCTTTTTGACAACCAGCTTATCACCATATGGACTTTAAAGCTTACGTTGCCTTTTTTATTGGAGCTGAAGAAAGCCTTTTTGAAACGCGCACCAGCGACTAGCCACGCGTTCTCCTCTCCTCTACATGAACTTTCTCCGTCCTGCTTACTTGTTGGTTCTTTGGACTTGCGACTTGACCATCCCAGACAGTAGAAGGATTTGTCCCGCCCCACTTTACCAGCTTGTTGTACTGGGGCCATTGTCTTAGCCGCATATGTTTGTTATCTCTGCATGATGTAATGCTTGATTTTGTTTTACTTAGCATGATGTAATGCTTCACTCAATATAGTTTTGTGATGTAATTCCAGTTGGATTTTATTTGGAGCCTTTCGTGCTGCTAATTTCCACAATGACGTTATATACGGCACAGGTTTTCTATTGTTATAGTACCTGGAGGTTGGCAACCCTAACAATCCCTCTCCACGAGGTTCCTAAGACTGCCTCAGCTAATACTGAGAAATTTGGGGTGGGGGCAGTAACTGGGGAAGGAAGAGGTTGGGAAGGATGCAGTGTAACTTTGGGGGCCTTCCCTAGTCTCTGTGGTCTTTACCTCAATACCAGCATGTTTCCATTGTTTAATCAGTGACATATATCACATGGTGTCAGGTATCTTCAAAGAAGTAGGAAGTTCCAGAAGCATTATCAGCAGCAATATAGTTATCAATCCTTTACATGATTTGCCTTAAGTGAATGTTAAGACCTGGATGCTAGATGCAGTGGTGCACTCATCGCAGCTTCCCCAAAGCCCATGCTTTTGGACTTAGATAGTGTCTAAAGCCCTGTCAAAACCCATCAAAACTGGGTATGTGTAAGGTATGCGGTAGTGGCCTTTGGTGAGTTGGCCACTTGGTTCCACTGGCGCCCTCCTTGTGAAGATAGTTCCTTGGCCAAATGTACAAATGTCCTGCCTTGCATTACATAGTTCTCTACAACTAAGCACTATAGGGTTGCCAGGTCCCACTCCACCACCTGCAGGAGGTTTTTGGGGTGGAGCCTAAGGAGGGCGGGTTTGGGGTGGGACTTAAATGCCATAGGGTCCAATTGCCAACGTGACCATTTTCTCCAGGTGAACTGATCTCAAGCTAGTACCTGGAGGTTGGCAACCCTAAAGCACTAGAACATAATTTTCAAAGGGACAAATACAGATTTTCATGTGCTTACCAAGTCAACCTCATACTTTTTGAATCACAAATATTATGGTACCCCCATGCACCAACTACTTTCTGCAGACAGCTTTTCCTTGAGGTTCCCTCTCTTAGGATTGTCCAGATGCCCACAGTTAAGGTCATGTATTTCTCTATGGTAGGTTCACAGGGTTGCCAGCCTGCATGATACTGCATTGAAGTCTCTGCCTGCCCCAAACCCCACCCTCCTCTGGCACCACCCCCACAATCTCAAGGTATTTCCAAACCCAGAGCTGGCAACCTGATTCAGTCCTCTGGAATAGCCTTCCACAAAGGCTGTGAAGTGTGCGACTACATCCAAGAAGGCGTACAAGACAGTTTTGGGGGAAACTGGATAGATTTGGCTTTTTAAAATCCATGTTTGATTTGTGCATTGTTTTCATTTTGTTAATAATGACACATTCTTGCAACTTGTGCTGTTAGCCACCCTGAGTCTAGTGTAGTGGTTAAGAGCAGTGGTTTGGAGCAGTGGACTCTAATCTGGAGAACCAGGTTTGATTCCTCGCTGCTCCACGTGAGTGGCGGATGCTAATCTGGTGAACCAGGATGGTTTCCCCACTCCTCCACATGAAGCCAGCAGGATGTATTGGGCTAGTCATGACTCTCTTTGAGCTCTCTCAGCCCCACCTACCTCAGAAGGTGTCTGTTGTGGGGAAAGGAAAGGAAGGAGATTGTAAACTGGTTTGATTCTCCCTTAAGTGGTAGAGAAAGTCAGCATATAAAAACCAACTTTCCTTCTCCTTCTCCTCCTTCTCCATCTTCTTCTAATATTTTTTTTATTTAAAAAAAGGATTCTTGTGATGACATAAGCAATCCTTTTCAGGATTTACTTCAGTATTTATTTTGTGCAGCAAAATCCCTTCTGTCTGCTTGCTGGAATAGGTTATCAGGTCAGCAAAGTGACTTGCAAGCTGTGTCCCCCTTATCCTGCAACAATCACCTGCCTGCTTGCTCTGATCAGATCTGATGACTTCACAAGGCTTCCACAAGGAGCTTGAAAGAACTGCGAGAGGCTTTGAAGCCTCAGGCTAAGTATCACTCAATTATGCAGCACATTCAGGATCAGTAGTGCATCGCCAAGTTGTGATACCAAGGTCACCTTTTGATGCGACTGTCTTCTCAGTTAATATTTCTTGAAACTCATTATTCTCTGTTCAGGTACGTGTGGAATTCCACCACATTCCCTCTGCTGCCAGAAGCCTTAAGAAAAAGGCAGCTTGAAATGAAGCCTTCAGGCTTTTATGCTTAATTGTTCTACTTGGTCTCTAACAGGCGACAATTGAGCAAGACCAGCCTTCTACATCAAGAGATAGTGAATTATAATGCAATATACTAAATACTGGAGAATAAGGTCTATCACAGTTCCAGGAGTAGGGTTGCCATCTCAGGGTTAGGAAATACCTGGAGATTTTGGGGGTGGAGCCTGAGGAGAGTGGGGTTTGGAGAAGGGAGGGACTTCAATGCCATAGAGTACCAAAGCAGTCATTTTCTCCAGGTGACCTGACCTTTATTGGCTGAAGATCAGCTGTAATAGCAGGAGATACAGAATTTGACCTATCATGCTTTTTATAGGCTGTAAATAAGTAAATAAATATTGTTTCAGTATCTTTCACTTTCTATTCGAAGTCTGGCCATTTAAAACAAGTTAAAGGTCCCTTTAAATGTAGTCTCTTTGGCTGTTAGGTTTTTGCCCCTTTGTTAAAACCCACTAATAAGATGATGCAATACACTGCACAGATGAACACACCTGTGTCTATTTAACTAATCACTCCTGTTAAGTCAGCTTCTAGCTCCAAGAAAATGGAACCTTTACGGGCACTTGAAGCTTCTCAATGTGAGGGCCATCTGGTTTTGGCTCTTATCTGTTTCTATCTCTACCCCTTTGAACTCGTACAAGCAGTTCGCACCTCTGTGTATCTTCCTGAGTCCCCCGCCTCGTCCTTCTTGCCCAGGTGCCACCTCTCCTCCCCTGCTGTGCTTTCTGCCTTCACTCCCTCGGGCCGAGTCCGGCCTTGAAATGCAGATAGCCCTCACTGTCTCTCTAGGACTGTTTGATGTTTTATGCTGCACCGGTTTGCCTTGTAACCTCCCATGCCTCCCATGCGTGTGAACCTTCGTGCCCTGTAGTAGATAAATACTGTAACCCCGATAAGCTAGTCACTCGCAACTTTGAATCCATGAGCCTGTCTTCTCTATCTGAAGCCTTCAATAAATCTTTTGTTTCTGCATCCAAGTCTGAGCAATTGATTTGGCGAAGTTTGCCCAGCTAGGTTGGGGACTCTCACATTAAGTTGCGAGTCATTGCCTCTTCGTTCTGCACCTGTACCCTACGGGACAGCTATGTCAGCCGACGAGGAAAAAACTACCCCTCCGGCCTCGCCGGATGGAAGCGGTGCACCGGACAAGCCGGCCCCGAAGGACAAACCGGACCAGAAGGTGCCAGGCATGCCCCACCCGGGACCGGGTCCGGGCACGCGTCCCAAGACCACCTTTAACACTTGGCTGGATTCGCCGAAAGGTTGGTCGCTTTCCCGGACTGAGGCAAAGCACCGCCGCTTGGCCTTAACTGGTACGGGGTTCGAGGACGACCCCGCTCGTCGGGACGCTCTGATGGATGAGGAGCGGAGACAGTGGCAGGAGGAACGCCAAGCGATGGTGGAGCGCATAGATGCCATGCAGCTTGTGATGGAGGAGATGGCCGCTGCCATGGACGCGTTGAAGGTACAGCCCCCGCCGGGTAACCCTCCGGGTGGGACACCGGCAGCTCCCCCCGCGCCTCCTCCCAGCACCCCGGCCCGCCGGGACTTGAAAATCACGTATGATGGGTCGGGGGACCAGTTGACCTTTTTCATGGTCCAAGTGGACATTTTCATGCGGGAGCAGGGCAGGACCTTTACCTCCGAGGAGTCTCAGGTCCAGTATGTGGCCTCCCTCCTGCAAGGCGAAGCGGCCGCGTGGATGGTGTTACAGTACGAGCTCCGCTCCCCTGTGCTACGGAGTTTGGATGACTTTATGATCGCACTCCGTAACCGGTTCGAGGACCCGAATCTGGGGGAGCGGGCCAAAGCCGCTCTGATGCAACTACGCCAAGGGGCCAAGTCAGTGGCGCAGTATGCGAGCGAGTTCCAGTCCCTGTCGAGTCGGATTCTGGACTGGAGTGAGGCTACCCGGGTGCAGTTGTTCAGGGAGGGCCTAAACCCGGACCTGCAGCATTGGGCCTTTATGCAAGGCAACCCCCCTGACGTTGAGGGTTGGGTGCGCCACGCTGCCGATATCGAAAATCGGAAGCAGCTCCTGAACCTGTCCAAGCAACGTTCCGGCCGCGACTTCAAACCAAGAGGAGACAAGGCAAGTGGGATCCGGGACCCTCGCACCCCAGGCGGTGGCGGCCCCACGCCAGCGGAGCGCCGCAAGCGCTTCGAGGCAGGGGTGTGCCTGGTCTGTGGAGGAAAGGGCCACTTCGCCTCCCAATGCCCATCCCGCTCCGGACGCCCGGCTTCCATTCGCCCCGTCCCGAGCGAACCAGAGAAAGCCCCCGCAGAGGGTCAGCCGCGACGCCGAAGCAACGCTCCAGGACGACGGAGCACCCCCTCGGCACTACACGCGCACGCCCTGGATGGGATCGCCAGTTCGACCGGTCCATCGGGACCCCGGATTGCCAGTGCAACCTCTGACTCTGCCGAGTCACGGATTACAAATACCTCGTCCCCCTCGTCCAGCGAGGAGGAAGAGTGGGATGTGCCGGCAAAAAACGCCGTCGGTCTGCTGTAAGGGGGGCTCCTCAGCAGACCGCACCGTCCCTTGTGCAAGGAGCTCCACCGATGGTAAGCGCCCAGGAAGATAATGTTTATATTCGGGTTCACCTCTCACTACCCACGGGGGCCCCAGTTTTAGAATTCCCCGCGCTCGTGGACTCGGGGTGCGCCCGCACGTTGATTAGTGAGGAGGCGGCCCGGAAATTGCAAGTCCGCCGCAAGCGCCTCCCGGGTCCCCTCCGCTTCTCCCAGATGGACGGGAGTGACTTTAAAAAGGGGCGTGTCACTCACTGGACTACCGCGATAGTCATGACTGTAGGGGAGCATTGGGAACAGCTGTACTTTACCATTGCCCCCATAGTTGCCCCTGTAGTGCTGGGAATGAACTGGCTACGGGGCCACAACCCTTCCATTGATTGGGTCAAGCGGACCCTTACCTTCCCAGAGGATCCCTGCGCCATGCATGACAGGGACCGCATGACCGGGACCCCGGCGGCCGCCCTAGTGGGTTCCCCAGGACCCGTTTCCAATATCCCCAACCTACCCTCGGAATACTCCCAATATTCGGATGTGTTTGATGTGCGGGAGTGTGACGAACTGCCACCGCACCGGGAGACCGACTGTGCGATTGAAATAGTTGGAGACGGCAAGTTATCCAAGGGAAAGGTGTACCCCATGAGCCCCAGTGAAAAGGCAGTGTTGCGGGACTATTTGGACACTAACTTGGCGAGGGGCTTCATCCGCCCCTCCAAAGCTCCGTACTCCGCCCCCGCCTTTTTTGTCAAAAAGAAAACGGGAGACTTAAGACTGTGTATTGACTTTCGGAGGCTCAACGCTGTCACGCAGTCTAACGCTTACCCCCTCCCTCTCATTCCAGACCTGCTAGCACAATTGAAGGAGGGCCGGATTTTCACCAAACTGGATTTAGTGGAAGCCTATCACCGCATCCGCATAAAAGAGGGGGACGAACCAAAAACGGCTTTTTCGAGCTGTTTTGGCATGTTTGAGTACTTAGTCATGCCGTTCGGACTTTCTGGGGCTCCGAGTGTGTTCATGCAGTTAATCAATGAAGTGTTACATGATTTGTTGTTTCGGGGGGTGGTGGTATTTTTGGACGATATACTCATTTATTCTGAAACCATGGAAGAGCATGTCCGGCTGGTGCGGGAGGTCCTCCAGCGGTTACGGGACCACAAGTTATATGCCAAAGTGTCTAAGTGTGAATTCCACCAGCCTTCCATTACCTTTCTAGGCTATGTAATCTCCCACCAGGGGTTGGAAATGGACCCCGGAAAGGTTCAGGCTGTGCGAGATTGGGAACCCCCTACTACGCGCAAGCAACTGCAGCAGTTCCTGGGGTTCGCCAACTTCTACCGCAATTTCATTCCCAACTTTGCGCAAGTGGCTCTTCCTCTCACTTCCCTTCTGCGCACTAAGGGAAAGGGTGCCAGTGCCGCCTTGCCTTCGGCCCGACTGCAGTGGTCCCCTCCCTGCCAACAGGCTTTTGAGGACTTGAAGCTACTCTTCTCGTCCGAACCGGTCCTGGCCCACCCGGACTGCACCAAACCGTTTGTGGTCCAGGTGGACGCATCCGGTGTAGCTATGGGAGGGGCCCTCCTGCAGCGGGACGAAAGTGGCGCTTTAAAGCCATGCGCCTATTTCTCCAAGAAGTTTACCCAGTCCGAAATCAACTGGGCCATCTGGGAGAAAGAAGCCGCGGCAGTTAAGTACGCCCTCACTGTGTGGAGGCATTTTCTAGAGGGGGCAGAATTCCCGTTTGAAGTGCGTACTGATCACAAGAATCTGGAGGCTCTCAAAGGGGCTAGAAAGCTCAACGCCAAGCAAATACGTTGGGCCCAATTCTTTGCCAAATTTCGGTTCACCCTCAAACACGTACCCGGCAAGGAAAACGCCCTAGCAGATGCTCTATCCCGACTGCCCCAGTACCGCAACGATTTTGACCGTCCTGTGGACTCTCTATTCACTCCTGAGCAAAGGGGAGAGATCCCGGGTTTGGCGGTCTCCACCCGGTCTCAAACCCGCCACCCCTGTGGTCCCTCACTCAAGGGAATCCCGGAGGCTTTTAAGCAACGCCTCCGGGAAGCGTCCCTACAGGAAGCGGAGCAGCAGACGCTCCCTTCCGGTATGGAACAGCAAGAGTCCTGGTGGGTGCAGGAAGGGAAACTCTATGTCCCAGCCTCTCTTCGCAGGGAGGTTTTGGGACTGGTCCACGGAGCCAAGCTGGCCGGTCACTTTGGGTTTGTCAAGACGTTGCATTTGGTACGGCGGCAGTTCTGGTGGCCGGGCATGAGAGGGGATGTAGAATTGTACGTTCGCAGTTGTCCCACATGCGCCACTGCCAAAAACAGGGGGGGCAAAACCCCAGGGCTTCTGAAACCCCTGGAGATCCCCACCCGGCCATGGGAGGTGATCGCCATGGATTTCGTCACCGATCTACCCCCCAGCAGGGGCAAAACCGTACTGTGGGTTGTTACAGACCTCTTCTCCAAGCAGGTCCACTTTGTCCCCTGCGCTGGACTCCCGTCGGCGCAGGGGTTGGCCAAAATGTTTGTCACCCATGTCCTCAGGCTTCACTCGATCCCTAGGAAGGTCCTCTCCAACAGAGGGGCCCAGTTCGTTGCCAAATTCTGGCGGGCCTTCCTGAAGCTTATGGGGGTGGGGGAACAGGGTCTCTCGTCTGCCTACCACCCGCAAACTGATGGCCAAACCGAACGGGTGAATGCCGTGGTCGAGTGCTACCTCCGATGTTATGTCAATTACCATCAGGACGACTGGGTGGACCTGTTACCCTTCGCCGAATACGCATACAACAACGCCCCCCACTCCTCCACGGGGTTTAGTCCTTTCCGTGTGGTATACGGAACCGATTTCGGCCCTTTCGGTGCCGCCCCCGTCTCCCCCGAACTCGAGGCAGTGCCCGAGATGCAGGAATGGGTACAGGCGGTCAGTTCCACTTGGCCCTGGCTACAGAAGAACCTTGAACGGGCCAAGCGGAAATACAAGGAACAGGCTGACAAACACCGGTCACAGGGATGGGAACTCCGGGTGGGAGAACAGGTTTATCTTTCCACGAAAAATCTGCGTTCCCTCCGACCCTGTAAAAAACTCAGTGACCGTTATGTGGGCCCCTTCCCCATTACCCGGGTGATTAACGAGGTAACTGCGGAGCTGGATCTTCCCAAAACTCTTCGCGGGTTACACCCCGTTTTTCACATCAGTCTGCTCAAACCGTTCGTCTCCGCTCCCCAGTTCCACCCCCCTTCTAAGCCAGAAGTGCCCACTGTTGTGGGAGGGGATACCCACATGGAAGTATCCAAGGTCTTGGATTCCAAGTGGAAAAAGGGAAAGCTGTTTTACTTTGTACGGTGGAAACATCTAGGCGCCACGCACGATGAATGGGTTGCAGCCCCCCATATGGCCGCCCCCCGACTCGTACACGAATTCCATTGCGCTTATCCCGAGAAGCCTCGACCTCCCGAACTCGCGGGAGGGGGGCCTTAAGGGGGGCAGAATGTGAGGGCCATCTGGTTTTGGCTCCTATCTGTTTCTATCTCTCCCTCTTTGAACTCGTACAAGCAGTTCGCACCTCTGTGTATCTTCCTGAGTCCCCCGCCTCGTCCTTCTTGCCCAGGTGCCACCTCTCCTCCCCTGCTGTGCTTTCTGCCTTCACTCCCTCGGGCCGAGTCCGGCCTTGAAATGCAGATAGCCCTCACTGTCTCTCTAGGACTGTTTGATGTTTTATGCTGCACCGGTTTGCCTTGTAACCTCCCATGCCTCCCATGCGTGTGAACCTTCGTGCCCTGTAGTAGATAAATACTGTAACCCCGATAAGCTAGTCACTCGCAACTTTGAATCCATGAGCCTGTCTTCTCTATCTGAAGCCTTCAATAAATCTTTTGTTTCTGCATCCAAGTCTGAGCAATTGATTTGGCGAAGTTTGCCCAGCTAGGTTGGGGACTCTCACACTCTATCTAGAACACTTGGTAACATGGTAGTCAACATAACTTTATGATTTTAGCAGGGTCTATATGAAATGTTAGTAAGAGATTAGTAATAATCGAAAGCAATGCTGTAAGCAAGAAACATGTTTGGTTTTTGATTTCATTGTCAAAGAATCATCCCTAATGTCATAGTATAGAATCATAGAGTTGGAAAAGGCCATACAGGTGGGATTGCTAACCTCCAGGTATTAGCTGGACATCTCCCGCTATTACTACTGATCTCCAGCCTATAGAGATCAGATCAACTAGAGAAAATGGCCACTTTGGCAATTGGACTCTATGGCATTGAAGTCCCTCAACTCCCCAAACCTCGCCCTCCTCAGGCTCCACCCCCAAAACCTCACCATTGGTGAAGAGAGACCTGGCAACCTTACATACAGGCCATCTAGTCCAACCCCCTGCTTAATGCAGAATCAGCCTACATTACAATGATATCTTTCCAGGGCTATTGCTAGAAAGTCCTGAGTAGGAGGCTTATACAAACCCATGCTACAGTAGGCGTCTGGCATTCTTTAGCCTCCCCCTCCACAAAAAAAAAAAAACCTGCAAAAAATACCCCTGTTCCCCTTTTTCTGTCTTTCCATGTGATCATCCTTCCAGGCAGGTCAATGGTGTAGATTTTGAAATCTTCAGCACAAGGGTTAGAACCTTATAGTTCAAAAGCAGAGCAACCCAATGCTATTGGTGATCTCTGAATTAATCTGAAGCATGGATACAGGGAGCGCCATGAGTTTTCAAGGTGGAATTCCTTGTGTTGACACTACAATTCACATTGCCTGGATAATTAAAATATAATTCTGTGTCGAGGAGAAGATCATTTACTGTAAAGTGTGGTCAGTGAGAGGAAAGGCAGGATGGTATAGCCTGACCTCAGAAGCTAAGCAGGGTCAGCCCTGGTGTCAGGCCTTTGCCGTTAGCAGGAGTAAAGGCTCTTGACATGAGTTAGGCCAGGTTCTGGCTACACGTCAAGTCCTTGGTTCTCATGCCTGTAAACGTCTGTGTACAGTTTCGCTCGTCCTGTTTTACACAGCTGTGCTAATGTTTAGTCTTCCTTCCTGGGAATCGCTTATTTCGGGGTTGCTTAGCCATGTTTACCTTCGCAGCCTGTAGTGCTTTTAAACATGTAACCGGCCTATATTCGCCATTATCATCCTCACCTGCCCTTGGGCAGTCAGCTCTTAAATCTGTCTTTTGCTCCCAGTAAAGTCTTACTGCTTCAGATCTACCTGTCTGGATGAGTGTGCTTATGGGAGTCTAGGGAAAGATGCCTGATCCTGACATTAGGCTGGTAATTTGTTTTTGGGCTGTGGTGCCGTGTTCTTCCCAACACCATGGGTGAAGCTCCGGACACCAAAGTGCCCGATACCTGACCAAGAGCCGGTAGACCCCAAGGTACCGGACGAGGAACCAAACAACCGGAGAAGCCAGAGGAGGCCCCCCAGTTGCCGTTGGAGCAACCGCGGCCTCAAGGCACGAACGGAGCAGTGCCCGGACTTCCGGACGTTTATCCGCGGCTTTGGCTGGAGTCTCCTTGGCTGTGGGTGCCTCCACACGTTAATACCCGGTGGCGGCAGGGAGCAGGCTCCATCTTGCCGGAAAAGGATTGAGATTTTACAGTCGGCTCTCGGATGGGAGCAATGGGGGGTTCTGAGGAACCACTTCTGTGGGGCACAGGATTGCGCCAGACACGGAAGTGGCGAGAAAGGGACTATGATTTTCAGCCCCAGGAGCAAAAGTGGCAAGAGTGGGTTCATCCGACCCTCGTTGGCGCCTTGCTCCGCTCCCTCCTTTTTTGTGCAGAAGAAAACAGGATATCTTCACTTATGTATTGATTTTCGCAGACTCAATGCAGTCACCCAGACTAATGCCTACCCCTTTCCATTGATTCCAGATCTGCTCAGCCAACTGAAGGAAGGTCACATCTTTACCAAATTGGACCTGATCGAGGAGTATTATTGCATTAGAATACGGAATGGGGATGAATGGAAGACAGCCTTCTCTAGTTGCTTTGGAATGTTTGAATACCTGGTTATGCCCTTCGGTCTTAGTGGAGCTCCTAGTGTCTTCATGCAAATGATTAACAAGGTGAAACATGACTTATTTTTAAAGGGGTGATTGTGTATTTCGATGACATTTTGATTTATTTAAAAACTTACGAGGAGCATGTGAAATTAGTCAAAGAGGTACTGAGGTGCCTCCGGGACAATCAATTGTTTGCAAAGTTGTCCAAATGTGAGTTTCATCAAGATAAACTGACCTTTTTGGGGTACGTGATTTCGCACAAGGGTCTGGCCATGGATCCTGAGAAAGTGAGGGCGGTGTTGGAGTGGGAGCCGCCAGCTACATGCAAACAGTTACAGTAGTTCCTCTGGTTCGCAGTTTCATGATGCTTACCCCCAGAAACCTCGTCCGATTGCTGGGATGGAGGGGGGGCCTTAGGGGGAGCAGAATGTCAGGCCTTTGCCATTAGCAGGAGTAAAGGCTCTTGACATGAGTAAGGCCAGGTTCTGGCTACACATCCTTGGTTCTCATGCCTGTAAACGTCTATGTACAGTTTCGCTCGTCCTGTTTTACACAGCTGTGCTAATGTTTAGTCTTCCTTCCTGGGAATCACTTATCTCGGGGTTGCTTAGTCATGCTTACCTTCACAGCCTGTAGTGCTTTTAAACATGTAACCGGCCTATATTCGCCATTACCATCCTCACCTGCCTGTGGGCAGTCAGCTCTTAAATCTGCCTTTTGCTCCCAATAAAGTCTTACTGCTTCAGATCTACCTGTCTGGATGAGTGTGCTTATGGGAGTCTAGGGACAGATGCCTGATCCTGACACCTGGTTAGTATTTGGATGGGAGACCACCAAGGAATACAGGGTTGTTATGCAGAGGAAGGTACTGGCAAACCAAATCTGTTAGTCTCTTGCCTTGAAAACCCCATAAAGGGGTCACCATCAGTCAGCCTCAACTTGACGGAACTTTACACGCACACACACGAAGTGCTGTCAAGTAGGGCTGTCAATTCGGTTCGGTCCGAACTGAAAATCAACCGAATTTCCCCTGATTCGTTGCTTTTCTGTTCGGACGGATCCGAACTCAAAACTGGCGGGCAACCGGGGGGCCGAATTCAGTGAGTTCGGGAGTTCGCGAATAAATTCGGCCAATTCGGCCGTCAGTAAGCAGCATAACCGTCAGTAAGCAGCATTCTCCTCCCCCGGCCAATCGGTGGGCAAGCTGGGTCTTCTTCTGGCCAATCAGTCAGGATTGAGTACTGGAGGAATCAGCTGATGTGCGGCCCGGCCAGGGAGAGAGAGAGAGAGAGAGCGAAATCCTCGTGTGTGTGTGGGGGGTGCTTGTGCACATTCGCTCCTTTCTGTGGCTGCAGGGGGTGCATTTTTTGGGGTGCACACACAAAACTTTCACTGGAACTTCAGATGAAGCTTCTTAAGGTACCCCCCAAGTTTTGTAAACATTGGGTCAGGGGGTCCCGAGATATGGGCTCCCCCCTTTTTCTTTCCATGGCTGCAGGGGGCGCATTTTTTGGGGTACAAATCCCAAACTTTGAGCGGAGTTTCAGATCAGTGTTCTTAAGATACCCCCCAAGTTTTGTAAACATTGGGTTAGGGGATCTCGAGATATGGGCTCTCCCCCTTTTCCCTCCCCCCTTTCCATTTATGTGGCTGCAGGGGGCGCTTTTTTGGGGATATAGCCCCCAGACGTTTAGCATAGCTTCAGTGAATTATTCTTAAGATACTACCCACGTTTTGTAAAGATGGGTTCAGTGGGGGCAGAAATATCGCCTCCCCCCTTTTCTCTTTCCATGGCTGCAGGGGGCGCATTTTTGGGGGTGCAGACACAAAACGTTCACTGGAACTTTAGATTAAGCTTCTTAAGGAACCCCCCAAGTTTTGTGAACATTGGGTCAGGGGGTCCCGAGATATGGGCTTTCCCCTTTCCCCTTTCCCCTATTGGGATGAATGGGGCAGCCGATCCGATCCTGTGTGCATCTCTCCAGAGTAAAACGTTCCGTGCCTAATTGGAATCATCTTGGATTACAGCCCGTCCTGATGGAACAGAAGACAGCCACAGTAAGACCCCTTTGGGGGCTTTAATCTATAATTTTTCTCCTGTGTATGTGTGTGTGTGGGGGGGAAAGCAGAGTCTGTGTGTGTGTGGGGAGGGAGCAGTTTCTGTGGGTGGGGGGGAAGCCAAAGGGGGCTTTTGTCAGTTCTGCCTGGGGTGTGTGTTCCCCCTCGAGTCTCTCGCTCCCTGGTTTGAGGGGGGAGGTTTCAGTTGTGTGTTGCAAAGGTGTTGTTTAACAAGGTTGTGTTTGCAGTTGTTTTGCTAATTTCTCCGCTGTTGTCGGGCTGGGAGCTTTGTGCGTGAGCGGCAAGCTCTGCTGAGAGATGCACAACATTAAGGGTGGGGGGGACCCCTTTCAGGGCCCATATCTCAGCCCCCCTGACCCAATCTTTACAAAACTTGGGGAGTCTTTCAATAAACGTCCTTTGAAGCTCTGCCAAAAGTTTGGGACCTCTAAGCCCAAAAATGCCCCCCCCCAGAGCCGCGGAAAGGCGTGGTTGTGTTTTTAATGGCTTTATTCGGCCGAATTTGTTTCCGAACTTTGAATTCCCGCCGAATTGAACGGATCCGAAGTGGGGGAGTTCGGACTTCGGCACGTACCGAACCCACAAGGGCCAAATTCGGCCGAATCTGAACTGTACCGAATATTTTTTTTTGACAGCCCTACCGTCAAGTCACAGCTGACTTACAGTGACCCCTGGTGGGGTTTTCAGGGCAAGTGAGTAAGCAGAGGTGGTTTGCCATTGCCTTACTCCACAGAGTCTTCCTTGGATGTCTCCCTTCCAAGTACTGACCCAGCTTAGCTTCCAAGATCTGACTCGATCAGGCTATCCTATACCATTTCACATCCCAACGTTCATTTATGCCTGAGGCCAAATGTGAGACAGGACAAGCAGAGCTAGAAGGAGAAAGTAGACTGTAAATGAATATCCACCAAAATTAATAATTTTATTATATATTACTGTTCATGGATCATTATTTAATAATATTAGGACTTAAGGATATTTTGCAGCAGCTTTAAGGCTGCTAGAGAAAAGTCAGGTTTTGCTTCAGATGTCCTTCTATTGCTTTTGGCCAGGTGTTGATGTGAATCTAACCCTGCCTGATTTGGTGGATTGCTTCTGTGTTCTTTTAGTACTTCCTCAGCCTGGACATTTCTAAATCAAACCACAAATTCTCCAGTGGTTAGTCCCCCCCCACCCCCTACAAAAAACTGACTGGGTGAAAAGTTTCTCTGGATAGCCTTTTGGTTGGAGAAAGGGAAACAAAAAAGAATATATGTCAATGTCAGTGAAGAACACCGGTGGTCCCAGATCTGGATAGCGCAGGCTAGCCTGATCTTGTCAGATAGTGGAAGCTAAGCAGGGACAGCTGTAGTTAGTGATTGGATGGAAGACCACCAAGGAAATCTAGGGTTGCAATGCAGAGGAAGGCGATGGCAAACTACCTCTGAATGTCTCTTGCCTAAAAAACCCTACAGGGTCGCCATAAGTTGGCTGCAACTTGACAGCAAAAAAATAAATAAACAAATGCCAAAATGATAGTCATGCTAAAACTTACACTAGTGTTGCCAGGTCTCTCTTTGCCACTGATGGGAGGTTTTTTGGGGGGAGCCTGAGGAGGGCAGGGTTTGGGGAGGAGGAGGGACTTCAATGCCATAGAGTCCAATTGCCAAAGTGGCAATTTTCTCCAGGTGAACTGATCTCTATCAGCTGGGGATTAGTTGTAATTAGGGTTGCCAGGTCCCTCTTCTCAACCGGTGGGAGATTTTGGGGGCAGAGCCTGAAGAGGGCGGGGTTTGGGGAGGGGAGGGACGTCAATGCCCTAGAGTTCAATTGCCATTTTTCTCCAGGTGATCTGATCTCTATAGGCTGGAGATCAGTTGAATTAGCAGGCGATCTCCTGTTACTACCTGGCAGTTGGCAACCCTAGTTGTAATAGCAACCCTAACATACACACACAGTCTGAAAACACACACTGTGCAAAAGGAACAGGCTAAATGAAAAAGACTGGTAATATTATTTTGGCATTTGGGAAGTCTTTTCTAAAATAGATTAGAGATCAACCTTAAGGCGGATTCATGAACTGAGTGATAACGTACTTGGAAGACAAGTTAACCTGCCAATAGAGACATATATGTTAAATACTCCTTTCTCTTTTGAAATAAGACAGTGTTATTCACCTTGAGCTTCCATGGTACTGTGGAATGGAAACTAAAATAATCGGTAATTAATAGGGTTACCAGCCTCCAGGTGAGACTTGGAGATCTCCCAGAATCACAACTAATCTCTAGATGGCAGAGATTTGCCCCCTGGAGATAGGGTTGCCAACCTCCAGGTGGTGACCGGAGATGTCGTGCTATTACAGCTGATCTTTAGGCAATATAAATCAGTTCACCTGGAGAAAATGGCTGCTTTGGCAATTGGACTCTATGGCAAGTCCCTCCGCTCTCCAAAACCCACTCTCCTCAGACCCCACCCCCAAAATCTCCAGGTATTTCCCAACCTGGAGTTGGTAGCCCTCCCTAGAGAAAATGGCTGCTTGGCACTATATATGGACTGTGTGGCACTATATGTAGGCTGGCATCCCTATGTGGGGGGGTGGGGGGAGAGGGAAGGCAGTTGTAAGCTGCTTTGAGACTCCTTGCAGTAGAGAAAAGCAGGGTATAAAAATCCAGCTCATCTGTCTATATCTATTGAAGAGAAAATGCAAATGTACAACTCAGGAGTCTGAGTTGTACATTTGCATTTTCTCTTCAATAGATAGATCAGCTGACTCGCAGCCATAGGCCACAAGCCAAAGGGCCAGGAGCAGTTCAGCTCTTGCCTTTGGCCTCACCCAGGTTTAAATATCTGCAAAAGGGAAAGGAAAAAACAACTCAGCTTGGCTGAGTATCCTGCTGGCAGAAATATTCTCAACCTTCCGATCTCTGCTGTTATTATTCTTATACAGTGTAATAATATATTTTAATCTTTTTTAAAAAATTCATCCCTCATTAGCCCCTAATCTTTGCAAGCATGAAAACAAATGTTTTCTGTGTAAATTAAGGCATTTTGTTTGAAGGAATATGCTTTGTAATCTATTTTTAGTGTCTTAAAACTTCTTTTGTCTCCTGTTAACTTCCCCTTCATTTTCAAACACATTACGGACAAATCTTTAATTGCCTAATTGTCTTTAAAAGTACCGGTATATTAGACTGGATTTCTGCAGACTTTTTTTGGATTGCTGACATTTACTTATTGCCTCAGAATAGGAGGGAGGGAAAAAAAGCAAACATAGTCAGCTAAATGAACAAATGACTTTCATCAGCCATACTTGTTTCAATTAAGATTAGGGTAGTCATTTTTTTCCCATTGAACCTAGGGCTGACTGAACAAAAATTACACTTTTGCTCCTTTACTATCTCCACCTTTGAAATGTCGACACTACACGCTGTTGTTAAATGCAAAGGCATCTATCTAGCAAATGAAAAAAAAAAGTACTAAGGTAATTGAACACATGAAGCTGCCTTATACTTATATGGACCCTTGGTCCATCAAAGTCAGTATTGTATACTCATACCAGCAGCAGCAGCTCTCGAGGATCTCAGGTAGAGGTCTTTCACATCACCTACTTGCCTGGTCTCTTTAACTGGTAGGGTTGCCAACCTCCAGGTGGTAGCTGGAGATCTCATGCTATTACAATACATCTCTAGCCGATAGAGATCAGTTCACCTGGAGAAAATGGCCGCTTTGGCAATTGGACTGTACGGCACTGAAGTCCCTCCCCTTTCCAAACCCTGCCCTCCTAAGGCTCTGCCCCAAAAATCTCCAGGTATTTCCCAACGTGGAGCTGGTAACCCTATTAACTGGAGATGCCAGGGATTGAATCTGGGACCTTCTGGATGCCAAGCAGATGCTCTACCACTGAACCATCCCCACTTTAAGATGATTTTCCCCCACCCCTACCACCAAGGTGTAATTCTTCATGAGGAATATAATGCAAGATTAGGAAGGGAGTAGCATAGCTTTACATAGTTTAGGGCCTCAGTATGTCTTAATCTGGAACTGTATTTGTGAGAGTATTAGCAGCACCTCTAACCTGGCTAAAAGCATAGTAGAAAGGAAAGTGTGTTATTCCCAGAACCTATGCACTGTAAATATTGTATCATATATATTCACAATTTGGTTGCCAACTGGCAACCAGTGGGAGTCTGAGGCAGGTGGGGTCATGGGAGGGGGTACGGACTTTACCATGCATTTCTATGGAGGAGGGGGGATGACCCCTTTAGGACCCCATAAAATTAGGCCCCTTGATCCAAACTTCATCAAACTTTGGGGTTCATACAAGGAGAGTCCCTTTAAGCTACCCTGAAATTTTGATAACTCTACCTCCAAAAATCCCCCCACAGGTGTTTCAACAAATATTTTCATAGACTATAATGGACACAAATTGTTTTGGGAAACCCGGAAATAAAGCTGAATACCCATATTTACCGGGATGGATATTCAGCTTATTTTGGGTTTACTGGGAAAAATCAGGCCCAATAAACCCAAAACTGAAATTTACCTTTTATTTTATTTTTTATTTTTGCACATCCCTACTGGGGAGACTGCTAGGAAAAGCAACTGGGTGCCTTTACTCAAGTGTTTAATATCCTTTGGTAAGCAATACATCCCCTTTCCCTTTTAGTGGCACAATTAGGGTTGCCAACTCCAATTTGGGGGGTGGTTCCTGGGAAGGGCAGCGTTTGAGGAGGGAGATCAGCCTGGATGTGATACCATAGAGTCCACCCTCTAAAGCGGCCATCTCCTCTATGGGAACTGATCTCTGTAGTCTGGTGACCTGTTGCAATTCTGAGTGAATTCCAGGGCCCGTGCTGAGATTCTCATTCAGTGGGGTAGCTGCAGTTCTCTCAATGACCCCTCCATCAAGTTTCTGCCAGAATTACCCAGGCAGTACCAGTTCTGTAATTTAGCTGCTTCACTGTTCACCACAAAGCATTCTGCTGACTTTGGATATGGAGACCCTCCATAGATCATTTGCCTGCACTGATCCAGCAAGAAACGTTTCAGTTTGACTGACAGCAGTAGTTTCCGTTGAGGAAGGTTTCTCACAAAAATTTAAAATTTCAGGCAATTGAGAGCCTTTTAGATGTTATTAACCCTGATGTAAGTTCTGGGAAATCCCTTTCTTGTGGCAATATCACACTTGGAAAGAATACTATTTCAAGAATAGTATTTAAAATATTTTTTTCCACTCATATAACTAGGGTTGCCAGCTCCGGGTTAGGAAATACCTGGAGATTTTTGGGGTGGAGCCTGAGGAGGGTGGGGTTTGGGGAGGGAATTCAAAGCCATAGAGTCCAATTGCCAAAGTGGCCATTTTCTCCAAGTGAACTGATCTTTATTGGCTGGAGAACAGCTGTAATAGCAGGAGATCTCCATCAGTTGTAATAGCAAGAGATCTGGAGCTAGGCAACTCTATATATAACCTATATCTACACACCTCCACAATGTGGCTCAAGAAACACTGATGTAGTGCGACCTCTGTAAGTACTATGTGGTTAGGAACTTGTAGATGTTGCTCTCCTGGCATTTATTGCCATCAGGAGTAGGGGCTTTCCCTCTATGGCTTACATGGACTCCCCCATTGCATATTTTGTAAAATTCACCATGTGAATTGGGGTCATCACGACGTGAGTTTAATTGTCTGCATACAACAGCTGTGTCAGGTCCTGGATGCATTTATTTACTTCATTTATACTCATTTCCTCCCCAATGGGGGACTCAAAATATCTAAAATTGTTCTGCTTTCCTCCATTTTATCATGGCTAATTTGGCCAGGAGGTAATAAAGTTGTCACAGGAATACCAATCCCCATTTCTTAGAAGGAGAGTCTACCAAGAGCTTCCATGTAAGCTGATTCTATATTTATTTTATATCCAGCCACATAGGGGCCCAAGGTAGGGTTTCCAGGTCCCCCCTGACCACTGGTGGGGGATGGGGGGTAGGGTTGCCAGATCCAGGTTAGGAAACTCCTGGAGGTTTGGAGATGGACAGAGGCCTCTCTGGAGGTACAATGCCATAGAGTCCACCCTCCAAAGCATCCGTTTTCTCCAGAGGAACTAAATCTCTGTAGCCTGGAAATGAGCTGTAATTCCAGGGGATCCCTAGATCATACCTGTTGGCTGGCAACCCTAGCCCAAGGTGGCTCCCTCACCTCACTGCTCAAACCATGTCATCTTTATTGAGACCAATGACTTCACCTGTGGAGCTATAGCAGAACAAGGTCTTTAGGCCATAACGAGATTTGAGCCAAGCACCATTGCTGTGGAACCATAAACAGTTGGCCATCTTAATGCATCTGTGCTATGCTGTCATCTGAACTTGTAACACCGCCACTGTTCATGCTGGGATTGCCTTTTGCACACCAGCTGCTGTGATCTAAACATTCCATCTTTTTTTTAAAGCCACAAACCCCAGCAGTTATATCTGTATTCCTCTCATTGTCTGAAGGGTGGAGTGCTGAATAAGTGCAACAGCATTTCATTTATAAATACTAATTTATTTAATAAAAATACAAAAATAGAAATATACATATATAAAAATATCATGGATCCACACACAGACATTCTTTTACTCAATAAATATGGCAGTAATATTCTTATTTTTAACGTATAGTCAAATTATAACATGGGCACTTATTGTCCCAAATGCTAGTAAACGCAGAGCAAGGAGTTCCTTTAAAAAAAAAGTGAAACTTTCCCATTTAATAATAAAGGCACAAAATGCCTTTCAGGTACCTTTTCATAAGTGCTGAATATCTTCTTCGCAAGGTCTTAGGCCAAAAGGGTGAAATAAAGTTTTTTTTTGTTTCCCTTTAAAAAAAAAAAAACTAACCATTTTCATTCACGTTGACTTATTAAGCAAACCCTTACTAAGACAAACACCTAGTTTTGTATTTTTCCAAGTAAGAGGATGTAGGCCACTTTTATCTAATTACAGAGGCAATAATCTCAGGAACACAGACCAAGTAACGCCGTTCTATTCTCAGGACAAGATCCAGTGCTTCACGGCCTTCCTTTTATATACGGAGAACTTCCTCCATGCAGGACTGCCTTTTTTCTTTACTGTGTCAACGACCACTGTGTATATGTATTGAGATTGTATACACAGAGCCATTTCATTGGAAATAACATGACAGCCCCTCTGACATGGACGTCTTTATGTGCACTGGAACCACTAGATAGACGCTTCAGTCTTGGTCACTCTCATCTCCACCGTACATGTCTGCTAACCTTTTAAACCGAGGTCCCCAGTCGCTGAGGTAATCATAATCTTGGTTACTCTCTGTAGTAAGTGATTCCAAAGAGCTAAGTGAATTTGCTATAGAATCATTCCCTTCGTAGGCATAAGTTGCTAAGGAATCATAAGGAGGTGCGGTTGGATCCAAATCGTTTTCTTTTAGCCTTCGATGGATAAAATCTTGGACATCAATGTTTTCCCACAGTGGTGCAGTCCTCCTGATTTGGAAGATGGTTTCTGGTATTACATCCCTTCTTATTTTGCTTTCTTCTCTGGATTCTGGATTTCTTAGAGTTCCGATATCAAAGGCTTGAGTGTCTTCTTCCCCACCTCCTTCATCGTTGTAGGTCACAATATTGTCCCTGACATCATCTTTTGAAACAATCAAAGGCTCTTTCTTCCTCTGCCGCTTCATGGCTGCAAATAGCACAACTAAAACTGGAAGCATACAAAAGGGCTGATGAGGGAGTTTGCCAAACACATGACCACCAAAAAGCAAGTTCTAAAGATAAAGTATAACCTTGACCATGGTATGAATGCCTAAGTCCCATTCGTTACAGTAAAATAATTGAAATCTGAATTGCTCCCACACTCTCAGAAAGGAAGAAGTAGACTCAAAAGCATTTAACTAAGATTTGCTAGACAAACGTAGCTAAACTGCACCTCACCTTTTTTTGTGGGTTCCCTGGGAGGCTGCCCATCAAGTTTCCTCATATTTTGGGCAGTCCCAATTGGGTTAAACTGCAAAGTGATAATGTAGTAGCTCCTCTCTTGTCCTCTTCCACCCACCCATTTTGCCAAATAATACTGCTTGTCAACGTTGTTCCTCTTATCACTAACATGAATATGGTGCTGCACCACCTCTTTGACACTGAAAGCTCCACCTTGAGTCTCAATGACAAAGATGGGCAATAAATGAAATCAATAAATTAGCATCCCCCTCCAATGAACAAAATGTGCAGCAGGTTGAAAAAAGTCTCTTCAATGTGGTGTAGTGGTTAAGAGCAGTGGACTCTAATCTGGAGAACCAGGTTTGATTCCCCGCTCCTACACATGAAGCCATCTGGGTAACCTTGGGCTTTTCACAGTTCTCCTTGAACTCTCTCAGCCCCACCTACCTCACAAGGTGTCTGTTGTGGGGAGAGGAAGGGAAGGAGATTGTAAGCCTGTTTGATTCTCCTTAAAAAAAGGTAGAGAAAGTCAGCATATAAAACCCAACTCTCCTCCTCCTCCTCCTCCTCTCAGCTGATTGAGTAAAGCCAAAAAGATCACCCCACCACCAATCAGCTAATCTAGGGTTGCCAGCCAAGCACTGGCAACCAATGGGAGATGTAGGGAGAAAACATTCCAACTGATGTCATGGTGATGCTGTGGCATCACTTCTGGTGTGAACCTGGATATTCTAGGAATCCACCCAAACTTTATGGTTGTCCCATAGTCTATAAGTGGTATCCGTGAGCATCTCACTTATGAGCATCTCACTTAAGTGCTGTCATAGCAATGCAGCAACATCAGTTTCCCCATTATTTTTCTTCCTCTGGTGACCAGTTCAGAAGCAGGAGGCTAGGGTCAGGCAGGCAGGCAGGCTTCCCATTGTAGCAGGAGACCTGGTCTCTCTAAGCTAATCTCATACTACAATATTGAGGGAGGAACGGGCCGGTCAAATGACTGGTAGTTATTGGGGGGGGGGGCTTAAAATAGCCTTCCTTTGCTGCCCCTCTGATTGGCCCAGGTACAGCAGGCAGCAGCCAAGCATAGCTCAATCATCTTTGTCTCCTTCCCAATTTGAGAACATGTAGAAAGCAAATAATTCCTGTTTTTAATGTCGAGAACTACAGTTCTAGCTCCACTTATTTGTGAGCAAGGTCCAGTGAGATTTACTTCTGTGTATAGACACAAACATCCTTAACTTGGCTTGGATCTTGTGTGCAATCTACTGAGGATTTTTTTCCTATTTGCATTGTTTACATGCCACTTTGGTATCTAAGAGAAGTCATTTCTCACATTGTGAGGAATAATGGCTGGTTTTCTTTTTCCTTACCAATGAAAAATACTCTCACTGTCTCTTCCAACTAAGTGGACTGAGCTCCCTTGAGCACTCTTCCGCTTGCTGTAAGCAACAATGCATCATTTCATATTTAGAGACTGAGCCTTAACAGCTTGCACTTCAGAGAAGTTGCTGCCATTTGAAGGGATGCTAAATGTTATTTCCCCTTGGAAACCTCCGTGTAGGGGCATTTCATGAATGAGTAAAATCCTTCCATAAAGTTAACTGCAGTATTAGGTGTGGGTTTTTGTTTTGTTTTTTGTTCTTGTTACTGTTTTTGTCCCTGGGTATGCTAACATTATTGCTGTAGCTGTGTAAACTGTTGGATCTTTTGATCTACTTTGTCTCATATCTAATTCTAAGATTGCCAGCTCTTGGTTGGGAAATACCTGGAGATTTGGGCAATGGAGCCTAAGGAAGGCAGCGTTTGGGGAGGGGCCTCAGTGGTGCGTGTGTGGGTGTGTAAAGTGCCGTCAAGTTGCAGCCAACTTATGGCAACCCCTTTTGGGGTTTTCATGGCAAGAGACTAACAGAGGTGGTTTGCCAGTGCCTTCCTCTGCACAGCAACCCTGGACTTCCTTGGTGGTCTCCCATCCAAATACTAACCAGGGCTGACCCTGCTTAGCTTCTGAGATCTGACGAGATCAGGCTAGGGCCATCAGTGAGGTACAATGCCATAAAGTGGTTATTAGTAAAAATGGATACTAGTCATGATTCATACCTATTCTCTACAGGATCAGAGGAGTATGCCTATTATATGAGGTGCTGTGGAACACAGGCAGGACAGTGTTGCTGCAGTCACCTTGTCTATGGGCTTCCTAGAGGCACCTGATTGGCCACTGTGTGAACAGACTGCTGGACATGATGGACCTTGGTCTGCTCCAGCATGGCCTTTCTTAAGTTCTTACCTCCAAAGCAGCCATTTTCTCCAGGGGAACTGATGTTTGTTGGCTGGAGATCAATTGTAATACCAGGAGATCTCCAGACCCCACCTGGAGGCTGGTGACCCTGTCTAATTCCCATGGGACACCCTATTGTGTGTACTAATAAATCTGCACAAATCAAGCCCCCTAAGGCTAGGGTAGATGTTCCTGGAAACCTTGGGGTCTGGACCCAGGTGGTGGTAGGGTCGGTGTGATTTGTATGCTACGCATGCCACAGCTGCTCTTTGTCCTGTAAAGATGGATCATTTCCCATTTATAGAGAGGCATCCAGGATATGCATGGCACTGACTAGATCTCGCCTGCTGTGCCGTCAGGAGGGGGACCCATTTTTGCTGCCGGCTCCCGAGGATCTTTCCTGGCTCCGTCGGCCAGGAGGGGTGGGTGGGCAGGCACGATGAAGCTGGCACTGGCCTTGCTGCTGCTGCTGTCGGTGGGGCTGGACTGGGCCTCAGCCCAGCCAGGAGGGATGCCACCAGCCAAAAACCTGTGCATGGCCTGCGCCATGGGGCCGCTGTTCAAGTTCCAGATCTGGTGAGTGGGTGAGGCAGGGAGGAAGCTGCTGCTGAGGCCAGCTGCGCTGCCAGCCGCCCTCCCCCCAGCAAGGGGGAGACCGACCTCGCATAGTAGCTCTCAGTGGCTAGGCTTTCCGCTTCCTGTCACTGAGCCTTCCCAGCTGCCGGAGAGCGAGGAGGGGCTAAATAGCACAAGGCCCGTGGAGGGAGATGGGAATCCGGGGCTTTGGCCTTTCAGCAGCTCTATTTATGTAAACAGCAAGCCCGGAGCTGTCACTGGGGAAAAGGGAAGCCGCGAGGCTTGGGAATGGGGGGGATATTTTGCAGGGTGGGGCTGTGGCTCAGTGGTAGAGCCTCTGCTTGGCAGGCAGAAGGTCCCAGGTTCGATCCCCGGCATCTCCAGTTAGAGGGACTAGGCAAGTAGGTGATGTGAAAGACCTCAGCCTGAGACCCTGCAGAGCTGCTGACAGTCTGAGTAGACAATACTACTCCAGATTGGCCAGGGATCCTGAAGGATTTTTTTTTGGCCATCTTCTGTGCATGGAGTAGGGGTCACTGGGGCTGTGGGGGGGAGGTAGTTGTGAATTTCCTGCATTGTGAAGAGGGTTGGATTAGATGACTCTGATGGTTCCTTCCAACTCTATGATTCTACAATGCATCTCAGCTGGGAAAGTGAAAATTAAACCCTGAAAGGGCTTCCTTTGAATATTTATTATTTATTTCATTTATACCTCACTTCCCAAAGCCAAACCCAAAGCCACTTATATCATTCCCATCTATTTTATCCTCACAACAAGCCTGTGGGTTATATTAGGCTGAGAGAGAGTGACTGCTCTAGTTAACCCAGCAAGCTTTCATGGCAGATTTGGGATTTGAACTGTATCACACTGATTTTAACATTGGGCCAAAGGGGAAGAGGCAATATAGAGCTTGGCTCTATGATTCTGAAGGTGGAATTTAGCTCTATCCCTCCCCATATTGGCTCTGGGCAGAGCATCCATGTAGAAGATCCATCTACAATGACCACACAATTCCACCATGGAACCATCTCAAAGGGGCAGTCCCTGGATGATCTATGAGTTGTGCTCAGAAAGACCATGGCATTGCACTGAAGGTCCATGCTGTTCTCCATTCAAGCAGAAAACCCTCATGTGAAAGCAGCCCTGGTTACTGTTTGTGCGCATGTGTAGACAATGTTGTTTCCACCCAAAATAGTGTCTCAAGCCAAAGCATGTGTACTAAATGTTCAAGTGCTGGTAACTGATAACCTTTTTTAAAAAGCACAAAATCAGAGGAGAAAAAGGGAAAGGAGTCACTTACCCAGGAGAATAATGATGCAGAGCAATATAGCAACGAGAGCTCCTGTGCTCAGGCCAGCGGGGAGGAGCAGCGCTTCAGCATTGCAGGACTGCATGTTTCCCCGGCTGTCACAGGCACACACCTTGATAGTCAATGTGCCAGTGCTACTCTGGATGGGGTAGTCATTATCAAATATTACCACTGGCAGGAGATAGGTATTCATTTTATTGCGGCTGTATCCATTCCTTCTGGTTATCACTCCTGCCGTGTTATCTGGGCCAGAAGAATAAGAGAAATGAAAAATTACATAAGGTAGCTTTAACTGAAGAGATTAAGAAAGAGCACTCTAGAATGAGGACACAAAGCCTACCTTTGTTGTCTACAATAGAGAAGTTGGGATGGATTGTGTATTCAGGCACCAGTTCAAAAAAGAATTTGTGTCCATGGGGTGGCTCATCTTTGTCCACTGCGCTAACCGTTTGTATCAGCTGCCAAGATATAGGGAGAAAATGTTGTTAGAAAAGATTAAAATAAACTTCCCTTTTTATCCTCTGATAAAGTCTGTTCTGAGGCATAGCTAAAAGGGCTTATGACGAACAAGGCCAGTATACCCTTGCTTCTGTTTGTAGCATTATCAGAGGTAATTGATTCATATAAAATAATCAATATGTCTAGTTCTCAACATGGCCTCATCTGTGGAAGAGCCCCAATTTGCCCCCAAAATGTGGTGCCTTCATCAGAGTTGGGGGCCAGGATGAGAGGTGGGGGCTTGGTGGTGATGGAAAGAGCCATCAAGTTCCATAGCAACCCTGTCAGGTTTTCAAGGCAAGAGATGTTCAGATGTGATTTGCCTTTGCCTGCCTCTGCATAGCAAACCTGGACTTCCTTGTTGGTCTCCCATACTGAGGTGGTATAAGGTAAGCTGGCAGGAAAGCCAGAGACAAAGAATCGACTGCTTTCTCAGAGTTCCAACAAAAAGATAGAAGAGGCTTGATGAGTCATCAGGATCCAGGATAATGCCTGTGCTATTCTCTTGAATACTGATTGATTGCTGGGATGGGTGCAAATAGGGTACGTAATTAGGTTGTTGTGCACCAAATATTTTGTTCTTTTTCAGGTTTGGGTTTATTAAACCTGAACGTTTTTGAAAATACAAAAAAAGTTGCATATAAAGGAGTCACCTTTTCTGAATAATTGAAAATTTTCAGGTTTAATAAACCCGGGAAAATATGCGGCGCAGAGCTGAACACCGGGTTCGGAAGCCCAGCATTTAGATCACCATCCCCTGCCATGGTAGCTTGCTGGGTGACCTTGAGCCAATCACACATATTCAGCCTAACATATCTCACAGGGTTATTGTGAAGATAAAATGGAGGCGAGGAGACTGATGTAAGCTGCTTTGGGTCCACATTGCAGAGAAAGGGTGGGTATAAATGAAATGAATAAACAATATAGCTGAAGATGGTGGACAGATAAAAGGTTGGTAAATTGGTGGGTGGAAAGGAGAAAGAAGAAAGAAGCAAGGAATGGTGAGGATATGGGGCTGCCAGGAGGAAGAAAAGAGGAAACCGTGTGGGGAGTATTACATCTTTAGGGAGGGAAAGGATCAGTTGTGGAGCGAGTAATTATTACAAGAACTGTATTTATTGGAACACAACAGCCCACTAATAAAACAGGCTACAACTAGGCTTCAGTAATTCTAATTCCTCCTCCAGTAGGGATGCCAGGTCCCCCCTGGCCCCCGGCAGGGGATGCAGCGGTAGGGTTGCCAGATCCAGATTGTGAAACTCCTGGTGATTTGGGGGTGGGGCCTGGGGAGGTAAGGGACCTCAGTAGGGTACAATGCCATTGAGTCCATCCTCCAAAGCATCCCTTTTCTCCAGGGGAACTGATCTCTGTAGTCTGGAGATTAGCTATAATTTCAGGGAACCCCCTGGTCCCACCTGGAGGCTGGCATTCCTATCCTCCAGTTATGGCCACAAGAACTGAACCTCTTCTTTCTAGAGAGTCTCGGGGAGTTGTCCTTAAAGCAATAATACCAAAATATCACATCTCTCTCTTCCCATTTCTGTCTTTTCAGGTTGATTAATACTTTCCATGGTTAGCTCCTCTTCATCTGTATTGCTAACTTAATCCCTGGGCTCAGTTTCAACATCATGCTGGACGTCCACGTCTGGTGAACCTGCCTCCTAATTGTTTCAGGGCAGCCTGAGATGTGCGAAACTCCATTGTGGCCTCTGCTCAGTCAAGTTGCATGTGGAATGGAGTCTGTTGGGGGTATTGAGTTATACACTCAGCTTCCTTATGTTGCACTGACACCTTTCTCCTGTTGATGTTTCAACATAATGGCATTGGGGTTCTGGGAATAATGCTATTATCTTTGCAGGCTTCCAGCCCTCTGGTATTTCCATGCATATTGGGTTCTGTGGATGGAAAACAAGTAGTGATTCAGCTGGCCGGTCATAGTATTCTTTCTGTCTCTCTTCTAACGGCTGAAGACAGGCCCCTACACTGTGGGGAACTGTGAACTGAAGAATTGTATGAGTGGATGGGAGTCAAATTCAGCATGTATCTCCTCTGAGTTTCTCTGAATTATTTTCTTTAGCAGAGCCTGAATGGGTTTCTAGGGCCTGGGATGGACATTATTTCCATTTCATGTTGGCAGCTTGTGAGGTTCTGTAGACATCTATTGTCTTTTGCAGGTTTATATCAGGTCTCCTCAATAATAATTCCTTGAGTCCTTTATCACTGGCCCTGAAGAAAATGTTGCTTGTAATCATGTCTTCATGATCTGAGAATTCACAGGCCTTTGCCTTCTTCAGTTCGGTCACATAGGAGTTGATCTGTTCATCCCCTAATGGTAGGGGATTCCAGAACTGATAGCACTCAAATATGATATTTCTTATGGGGCTGCAATAATTCTTGAGCAGGGTTAAAGCCTGGTCTAGGGTGGAGTCAGCCACAGGGTCACACACCAAGGTATTGTCCGCTTCTAAGGCCTCTTCTCTGACTGCATGTAATAAAAGGGAAACTTGAAAGCATGCTGGCTTGGTATCAGATACAGGTGGAAACGCTGCTCCAGAGACTAGGACATGGAGTAATGGATTTAAACTAAGAGAAAAGCGATTCCACCTAAACATTAAGAAGAACTTTCTAATGGTGAGGGCTGTTCGATGGTGGAATGCACTGCCTCGGAGTGTGGTGGAGTCCCCATCTTTGGAAGTCTTTAAGCAGAGGCTGGATGGCCATCTGTCAGGAGGGCTTTGATTGTGGGAACCTGCATGGCAGGGGATTGGACTGGATGGCCCTTGTGGTCTATTCCAACCTTGTGAACTTGTGAACCTTCCCCAATTTTCAGCATGGTTCCCAATCAGGGTTAGGGGCAGAGGTGGTGCACAGCTTTCCATGGGAAAGAGGATGCAGTTTTCTTGCAAAGCTGCTATACTTTCAGTTTTGAGTTTATTTTGTTGAATAGTCAGTGCGTAGTGTCTATGATGCCTGCAAACATGTTCCAGCTACTGACACCATGTTATATCTTTTGGGAGGGAAAGGATCAGTAGTGGAGGCAGTAATGATCACAAGAACTCTGTTTACTGGAACAGAACAATCAACTAACACAACTAGGGACTTTTCCACATGTATCATTTACCCCAGATTTTCTACATAGTTGATCTATGAGGCTTGGAATAGCATTCCAAGATTTTTGTCCTCCCGCCTCCTTTTGCAACATTGTTTTCTCTTTTCTTGTTCACTTCTAAATCAGTTTTAACCCGTCTGCACTGATATCCCCCCAAAAATGATGTTTTCTGGAGGGGGGCATCATGTGATTTATGATGTCATAGATGATCGCACTGGATTTTTTTGTGTGTTTTTGCACATGCTCTCTAGTGCTGATGCACACCATCATTAGACAAGAAAACATACATGTCTCATCTGTCATTATATACATTTGGAAAAGTTTACACTCAAAATTGATGGCCCAAACCGAAGCACAATTCACCATTAAGCACATCTGCACCCCCCCCAACGATCAGTGGCCCAGTCCAGTGTGTTTGTCCACTTTGCTTTGCAATCAAGCACCCTCAAACTGTCAAACTATTGTACACTTAAAAACGCAGTCTCCAATTAATTCATTTTCTGTTTCACTCAGAGAGTTTTACCAAGCCACGTTTTGAACTTTCTGGTTTTCCCAGCATGTAACAAGTAGCTAAGTGTAGCAGATTTATAATAGCCCAGGGGAAGGCAGAAACCAGGGGGGAATTATTTTTGCTTCATGCATCCATTCAATCCAGTGTTAGATCGCTAATCATCTAGTCAAATCTTTTTTTAAAAATTAAGGAAGGAAATTCATTTTCTCTTTCGCTTGGAGAGTTTTACCAACCCACTTTTTGAACTTTCTGGCTGTCCCAGCATGTAACAAGAAGCTCAGAGTAGCAAACTTATAATAGCCCAGAGGGGATGCAGAAATGGTAGGGAGAGTTATTCTCGCTTTATGTGTCCATTCGATCCATTTAGAGGGGAAATTCATTTTCTCTTTTGCTCAAAGGGTTTTATCAAGCAACTTTCTGAACTTTCTGGCATTCCCAGCGTGTAATGAGAAGTTCAAGGTAGCTGACTTATAACAGCCTAGGAAAATGCAGAAATGGGGGGGGGGATATTCTCACTTCATGCATCCATTCAAGCCATCCTTTCATTTTTGTTTTGTTTCTCCCCCCCAAAAAAAAAAAAACTGGGAGGAAAATGGGTGGAGGGAGGAGAAGGCAGGGGAGACAAGCAAAACAGTTGGCATGAACAGAGGAAAGGTGTTTGGTGGGGCAGGGAAATAAAGACAATTTCAAGAAGTTCCCACGCTGGGGGACAGCTGGCTTGGAAGTGGAGAAAAAAATCGTGGTAAAAGTGCTTGGGAAAACAACGGAGGAAAAATGATGAGCAAATCTTTCTGACACCAAATGGAGGAAAAAACATGCGGAAATGAAAAAAAAAACATAGCTTTTGATGACATGAAACACTGTAAACCATTTGTGCAGAAAAGGCCTAAGCCTCACTAACACTGACTCCTCTTCCAGTTCTGGTCACAAGAGCTAAGCTAACTCTCCTTTCTAGAGAGTCTCTGAGAGTTGTCCTTAAAGCAACAGCACCAATATAGCACAGTGAGGGGGATACAGAGAAAGTGAGGGGCCTTCCACAAGTCCTTGAAGTTCTCTCCCACTCAACTGGGCCGGACCCAGCTCAGCAGCTATCACCACTTAAGTGGACCTGGCTTAGCCTGCACGGAGTTTCCCAGGGAGAAGCTGTCTGGGAGGGAAGGAGGGGAGAAGACAAAGGTAGGTTGGTTGGTATGTGAGTGGGAATAGGGTTGCCAACCTCCAGGTACTAGCTGGAGATCTGCTATTACAACTGATCTCCAGGCGATAGAGATCAGTTCACCTGGAGAAAACGGCCGCTTTGGCAATTTGACTCGATGGGATTGAAGTCCCTCCCCAAACCCCACCCTCCTCAAGCACCACCCCAGAAACCTCCCACTGATGGTGGAGAGACCTGCCAACCCTAGGTGGGAAGGAGAAAAGGAAGCAGGAAAAGGGGAGAGGCCATAAAGGCTTTCAGAGAAGAGAAAGAGGAAATAGGGTGGGGGTGGAATGAGTTGCACTTTGCACGTTGTTGTGGGTATTCTGCTTGTTGCAGCATAAATCCCAAGTTATGTTATTTATTGGTGGCAACCTGACAGCATAATATATTGGTCTTATAAGTATTTATACTTTTCCTTTCTCCGCAATGGGGACTCAAAGTGGCTTACAACATCAGTCTCCCCTCAAGCATTTTATAGACACAACGACAACACTGTAAGGTAGGTTAGACTGAGAATGTGTGACTAGCCCAAGGTAGGGTTGCCAGCTCCAGGTTGGAAAATACCTGGAGATTTTTAGGGGTGGAGTCTATGGGGTTTGGAGAGGGGAGGGATTTCAATGTCATAGAGTCCAGTTGTCAAAGCAGCCATTTTCTCCAGTTGAACTGATCTCTATTGACTGGAGATCAGATGTAACAGCAGGAGATCTCTAGCTAGTACCTGGAGGTTGTCAACCCTACCCAAGGTCACCCAGCAAGCTTCCATGGAAGAGTGGGGATTTGAACATGGGTTTCCCAGATTCTAGTCCAACACTGTAAGCAGTACACCATACTGGCTGAAAAATCCTGGGGGTCTTTGCTAGCCTGTTAGGGGCTCTTTGGATAAACTTCCCTGAAAGACAATGTATAAATCATAACTAAAACTCCCAGCATGTTCCAGAAAATCTAAGTCAAGTAATGCAGGAGTGAAGCCTTTTGGCCTGATTATCATGGCTAATAAACTGTGTCTGTTGTTTAACGCTGCCCAGAATCATTTGCAGCATTTGAGGGTTCTTCAGCAAGACAAATAACTAAAGTATGAAAACCACTTTCCTAGAGGAAGAACAGCATTTCTGCTGTTGACTCTTATTGGGGTGTATCCAACCATTCCTGGACTTGCAGAGTGGGACTTCTCTACTTTCCCACCTGGCTGTAGAATGCTGAACCCTCAGAAGCAGCATCAGAGGTAATATGGTGGTCTTAGGACAGCCATTTTCCTACCATGGTCAGGGGGTTACCTTTGTCTGGCTCTCATTTACCACTGCTGCTCCTCCAAGTGGCAGGAGAAAAATAATCTACGAAAGAATTGCTGTCAGGTGATGGCATGACATCATTTCTGGGGAAAGTGTAGACATTAGTAACATCAGTCCACTCTGGGGATCATCAGAAACTCTGTGGTTTTACCGGCAATTCTTAGAGAGGTGTGCTTGTGCTATCACTTCTGGGTATTCTCTGGAAGTGATGTCACACCAATGCCCTATGGTGCCCCCGTGTCCCCACTCCCTGGACTCTCACCAATTGCCTGGCCATACCTGGCAACCCTACATAGTCTGCAGCGAGAGGAGAAATTGGTGGAAGAAATCGCTGTCCCATCTTCAAAAGACTTAAGTGCTATTAAGACTATGGAGCTGGGTGGTTGGATATATGCTATTATTACTTATAATTTACCATTCTTCTCAACATTATTTCTTACCATATTGACTTCCTGTATTGATTAACATTTGAGACACAACTGATTATTTATTTAAATGCCTAGGGCACATATTTGTTTCATTATTTAAACATTTTATCCACTTCTTCATACACTCAAAGTGGCTTAGAAAAATTAAGACACTAAACTTTAAAAACACAACACCTATATCAACAGAGCACCTCTGCCTAGAAGCCAATTGAAAAGCAAATAATATACCAAGAAAATCAGCACAAGCCCCACTCTTCACCAGCTCAATTTAAAAAAATTCCTAAACTGCTTGGCTTCACACCTTTTCCTGAAGGCCAGGACAGAAGTAGATCATCGAACTTTGATGTGGAAGTTCATTCTGTAACTTTGGAGCTCTGGCTGTAAAACCCTGCTGCTCAACCCCAAATTTAACTTCTGGTAATGGACTGCTGGATGATATCAAAAGGGTCACTGTGTCATGTGACACTCTAGTAATCCCACTGACCTCTATGGCTTTTACAGTAGAGTTCAGGAGGATTCCACTCCAGTTTCTTGGAAATGACATTGCGGTGCCATGCTATGCCATTCCCCTCCCATCCACCCCATTGTCCCTCTGAGCTCCAGCAAGGGGGCAAGAAGCACCTGGAGGGGCTCCGCTGCTGGAAAACAGGCAATTCCCAACTGAAGACATCAGAAAGAGGAGGGGTGTTTGGGGAGGGGAGGGACTTCAATGCCATAGAGTCCAATTGCCAAAGAAGCCATTTTCTCCAGGTGAACTGATCTCTATTGTCTGGAGATCAGATGTAATAACAGGAGATCTCTAGCTAGTACCTGGAGGTTGGCAACCCTAGAGGGAGCATATTACCAGCAAAGGCCTAATCTTCTATAAGTTCATGATTACATTGCAAAAAGGTTTGTATTTTAAGAGCATTTGTTGTGGTTACTTTTTAAATAACTCCTAAGAAGCAGAGATAAAGGTGTTCCTGTGGAATAAATCACATGCAGTCTGAAACACAGAGCAGAAAGCCCCCCTCCCAATATCTTTTTACCTGAAAGGAAGATTACTAGATGGTTGTCTAGAAACAAGAGGATCTTCCTAAATTTGCATACAAGTTACACGTGTATAAGGTAATGAACTTTTTTGGGTGTAACCTTTTTTTAGCAGGGTCATCTTACATTCACAGTTGTCTTTTTTCAGGTACAGATGGTAACTGGTACCCCCGGTCCCTGTTCTGGAAAGCCCCCTTCCCCCCCTGGGTTTACCCTCAGACATTTTAGCTTCACAACTCCTACTTTTTTTCGCTTGGAAATCCCTGCTTTCAATTCTCCACCGCAACAGAGGGGTGAGAAACAGGTTTGTTTCTGTGTGCCACCCGCACATGGCTCCTGGTTTCATAACTTTGTGTTCACTCAGAAGCCCATAAACAAAAGCTTGCTCCAACTAACAGCAGGCAAGCTCGGCACTTTAAATAATTCTCGGCGCTGAAGAGCAACCTTCTGAAGTCTCCAGCCACTTCTAATGCCTCAAATTACAATTACAGCTACTCCACATCCCTTGTCAAGTGGGGTTTAACTCCCTCTGCTCAAGTCCCGGGGATGAAGCAGACTGCTCAGATGCAGTTGTGAGGGGGGGCGTGATAGAGGCTCACTTTAAAAAGTCAAGTTACTCCACTTCATCTGTATCTGAAAAGACAAAGAGCTGATGGGATCTGGGTAAGTGGCAGGGAAATGCTGCAAGCCAAGCCTGCTCTTCAGTCTCTAGGTGTAGTCTGTACGTGTGTGTATGCGAGAGTGCATGAGAGAGAAGCCATGTGGGGCCATGCAGATAACAGCTGGCTTGATTCTTAGTGGCTGGAACAGGCAGAGCTGTAGAGAGGTGTCTCTGGACCAGCGTTTCTCAACCTTTTTACCCTTGAATTAATATTCATGTCTCAGGGAACCCCTACATATAGGGTTGCCAACCTCCAGGTCTTCAACAGCACCAGCTGATTGATTTAACTGTGGTTATTCAGCATACGTTTTTATTGTTTAACCTCCAGGTCTTAGCTGGAGATCTCTTGCTATTACAACTGATCTCCAGCTGACAGAATCATAGAATCATAATGTTGGAAAGGACCACCAGGGTCATCTAGTCCAACCCCCTGCACAATGCAGGAAATTCACAACTACTTCCCCACACCCCCAGTGACCCCTACTCCAGGCCTAGAAGTTGGCCAAGATGTCCTCCCTCTCATGATCTGCCTAAGGTCGTAGAATCAGCATTGCTGACAGATGGCTATCTAGATTCTGCTTAAAAGCCTCCAGGGAAGGAGACCTTACCACCTCCTGAGGAAGCCTGTTCCACTGAGGAACCGCTCTAACTGTTAGAAAGTTCTTCCTAATGTCTTGACGGAAACTCTTTTGATTTAATTTCAACCCATTGGTTCTGGTCCGACCTTCTGGGGCAACAGAAAACAACTCAGCACCATCCTCTATATGACAGCCCTTCAAGTACTTGAAGATGGTTATCATATCCCCTCTCAGTCTTCTCCTCTTCAGGCTAAACATACCCAGCTCCTTTAACCCTTCCTCATAGTACTTGGTCTCCAGACACCTCACCATATTTGTTGCCCTTCTCCGGACACGTTCCAGCTTGTCTACATCCTTCTTAAATTGTGGTGCCCAAAACTGAACACAGTACTCTAGGTGAGGTCTAACCAGAGCAGAGTAAAGTGATACCATCGCTTTGCGTGATCTGGACACTATACTTCTGTTGATACAGCCCAAGATCGCATTTGTCCTTTTAGCTACCGCATCACACTGCTGATTCATGTTCAGTGTTTGAACTACTAAGACCCCAAGATCCTTTTCACACACACTACTGCTCAGACAAGTCTCCCCCATCCTATAATTATGCATTTGATTTTTCCTACCTAACTGCAGAACTTTACATTTATCTTTGTTGAAATTCATTTTATTAGTTTTAGCCCAATTCTCCAGCCTGTCAAGGTCATCCTGTATCCTGGCTCTGTCTTCTACCATTTTTGCTACCCCTCCCAATTAAGTATCATCTGAAAATTTAACAAGCATCCTCTCTATTCCTTCATCCAAATTATTTATAAAGATGTTGAACAACACAGGGCCCAGGACAGATCCCTGAGGCATTCCACTAGTCACTTGTCTCCAAGTGGATGAGGAACCATTAACTAGCACTCTTTGGGTGCAATCTGTCAATCAGTTACAGATCCACCTAACAATAATAGGATCTAAATCACATTTTCCCAATTTGTCAACAAGAATATTATGGGGAACCTTATCAAAAGCCTTACTGAACTCAAGATGTCTACTGCATTCCCCTAGAGATTCCCCTATGTCTACTGCATTCCCCTAAAGGTCAGTTCACCTGGAGAAAATGGCTGCTTTGCCAATTGGACTCCATGGCATTGGAGTCACTCCCCTCCTCAAACCCAGCCCTTCTCAGGGTCCACCCCCAAAACCTCCCACCGATGGAGAAGAGGGACCTGGAAACCCTACCTACATATGATTACATATGATTATATATGATTTAGATATGATTAGCCTATTCATCCCTATTTCTCACAGAACCCCTAGTGATTTCTCGTGGAACCCTGGTTGAGAAACACTGCTCTAGACAAATCATATCGGGGCATTACTGCTGCTCCCCGCCCCCCCCCCCCCCAGCAGATAAAACAGTATATTTAAGTACGTGAAATATCAACATCTTCTGGGCATGGAGCAGGGGTCACTGGGGTGTGGGGGGCAGGTAGTTGTGAATTTCCTGCATTCTGCTGGGGGTTGGACTAGATGACCCTGGTGGTCCCTTCCAACTCTATGATTCTATGAATGTATTCTGTAGCTTCATACATAGTATTTAATGATGATGCATTCATTCTTAAGGAATGCAAGTCACTGGGGAGGCGCCCTATTTAACTGTGTGTATGTTATAACTTGGTGGGAACAAAAGCCCGCTCCAGAATATTATTGGGTACAGAATTTAACTTGATTACAAAAAAAGAAATCAGCATTTGCTTTAAAATACATTTCTAGCCCTTATGATTGTAAAGATTATTTTTTGTGTGTGAGCAGTCCTGACTGCAATCCTCAGTTGCTGAATAATCCTCCTAATAAGGGTGTCAGCAAGTCCACAGGCCACCATCCATGGTAGGTGGGGCTGCTTCATTCAGAGATGGGATTTCAAAGAAATGAATGGAAAATCAGAAGAAGAAGAAGAAGAAGAGTTGGTTTTTATATGCCGATTTTCTCTACCTTTTATGGAGAATCAAACCAGTTTAAAATCTCCTTCCCTTCCTCTCACCCCACAACAGACACCTTGTGAGGTAGGTGGGGCTGAGAGAGTTCAGAGAGAACTGTGTCTAGCCCAAGGTCACCCAGCTAGCTTCATGGGTAGGGTTGGGGAATCCAACCCAGTTCACCATATAAGAGTCTATCCCTCATGTGGAGGAGGGGGGAATCAAACCCGGTTCTCCAGATTAGAGTCCACCACTCTTAACCACTACACCACACTGGCTCTCAGTGATTTCACCTTCACCAACACAAACTTTCAACAACTTTTTTGATAAACCTGAGCATCTTGGGTTTTAATTTTAGCATACACAATGTGTTATTGTGAGAAATTCAAATACAAAGGGTTAACATTAAAAACTTGGAGATAGTTGAATATAAACAACTATTTTAAAGATCAAAAGCACATATCTATTTGCAATAAGCAGTTTCCTTAAATAAGTTCCAGAAGTTATCCCGTACCCCTTTTAAGCCCTCTTCCATACTCTCATTCATACACTCTAAAAGAGGGTTTTTTTAAAAAAAAGATAACAAAAATATAATAAGGCCATTTGTAGTCCTGAAAAATCACAACCTGAACAAAGATGACTTTTAGATTAGCAGAGCTGGCTGGGTGAGGTGGGTAGATTTTGTAACAATTCATCTTTGAGAGGGAACCACTCTGGCCCTCCTGTACCTACGTCCCATTTCCCCATCACCAGAAAAACCAGAACATATAATTCAAGGCAGTCAAAATGGCCCAATAAATGAATTGATGCAACATAAGAGAAATGAATGATGCAACATAAGAGCAGATATGTTTGCGTATACAAGTTTGCAGCAGAGGTCTTGTCTTGGTGCTGGATTTGGATGACCTTGCTTCAGAATTGCAATGCAGTTTAGATCAGATTCCATGCAACACTGATGGACAGAAATTAATTCTAAGCTATGAACCAACTAGTTTTTGCCCTCAGGTTTGTGTTTGACAGGACTCATCTCTGGAGCATGAGAAGTTGACTGTTGCAGCAACATCTCTTGCCAACGGAGGATGGTCTTCCCAGTATTTACACAGTGTCTAGCCGTCAATCCAGGTTGTACACATTTTGTTATCTTTGCAATCCCTGCCTCCCACTTCCTACCTCTGACTTTAGCTTCCTGTCCCCACAGAGGTGTTAAAAATACATTTCTGGGAGAAATGATCAATTCCCATGAAAAGCTGATCGTGTTGGTGTAACTTGTTCTTTCCTGTTTGCAGTGCAATCCTATTCCTGTAGGTAATCTTAGACTTCTTCATGGGTGTGGTTATATATATATATATATTTCAAAAAGCCACACACCCCGGTGCTTTAGAAAACAACCTGATTGTCTAAGTTGTGCCTCAGCTTCAACTGCAGATTTTGTTTCTCATGGTCTCGTTCACCTTTTTGTTTTTCCTGCAATACCAATTTAGGTAGGAGAGATTAGAGAGGGGTCAGTTTCACCCTTTGAGTCATGATCAAACCCAGCAATGCTGCTTGCATTATATAGAAGAAGTCCTTCAACTAGATAGAAACCTCCCCTTTGCTGAGTTCTTCAAAATAATGAAAGGCAAAAGCGGCAAAGATAAGAAAGCTAATTAAAAAGGTGTATAATTAGAGTTCTGCAATTACTGCCCTGAGAAATGCAAGGAGAAAATATCCTAGTGAGGGGAGGGGAAATACACTGATACACATGAAGCCTCTAGAGCAGGCTTAGGATGTCTGATTCCTGCATTTTTACTAAGATGTCATTTAAGTGGACTAGTAACACTTTCACAGTCACCCTTGACTTGAGGCCTTTGGTGATTCTGTGCTATTTCATTCTTATTAATTGCCAATATGACAGGGTAAAAGCTGCAGGATTCTCCCTGTCATTCAAGATGTTTTTTTCTGGTATGAAATGTCATGATGGAGGAAGGAGTCTTGAACTGGAGAAAGAAAAAATTTCCCCCTCTCCAGAGCAAGTGACTCCACCCTTCGGAGCGAGAATCTTCATTTAGCAAGTGGAAATTGTTGGGTCCAACATGTATATAGAGTCACAGAATCATAGAGTTGGAAGGGACCACTTGGGTCATCTAGTCCAACCCCCTGCACAATGCAGGAAATTCATAACTACCTCCCCCCCACCCCCAGTGACCCCTACTCCATGGCCATAAGATGGCCAAGATGCCCTCCCTCTCATGATCTGCCTAAGGTCATAGCATCAGCATTGCTGACAGATGACCATCAATCCTCTGCTTAAAAATCTCCAGGGAAGGAGAGCTCACCACCTCCTGAGGAAACCTGCTTCACTGAGGAACTGCTCTGCTAGAAAGTTCTTCCTAATGTTTAGACCAAAACTCTTTTGATTTAATTTCAACTCGTTTTGTCTCCTCTCTGTTGAGGAATAAAGGCAAATGTATTTAAGAAGTGAAGTAACCCAAAGTTATGTTTAATGGGACTGCCCAAGAAATAACACTTCTGGTATGTGCCCATGGCACTATTCTTACGGATGCACCTTCTCTGTGCCTCCACTGTGTGCTGCTCCTCTAGTAAGGAATTCAATATATGTTTCTTCTTTTGCATAAGAGCCCCGTGGCGCAGAGTGGTAAGCTGCAGTACTGCAGTACAAGCTCTGCTCACAACCTGAGTTCGATCCCAACAGAAGTTGGTTTCAGGTAGCCGGCTCAAGGTTGACTCAGCTTTCCATCCTTCTGAAGTCAGTAAAATGACTTGCTGGAGGTAAAGGGAAGATGACTGGGGAAGGCACTGCAAACCACCCCGTAAACAAAGTCTGCCCAGTAAATGTCAGGATGTGACGTCACCCCATGGGTCATGAATGACCCAGTGCTTGCACAGGGGACCTTTACCTTTTTCTTCTTTTGCAATATTCCTTCCTTTGTAAGCCACCTTGAGCATTTGCAGGGAGGGGTAGGAAAGATTTAAGTAAGGAAACAAATATATTTTCTTCTGTCCCATTCAGAACCTTCAGCACATGGTACAGTAGAGAATATTAGGATTTTCTGGATATTTTTTACACCTCTACTAAGCAAGAAAGGATCAGGATGCCACAATAGTCTGCTAAACAGATTTACAAATTAATGGGAGAGAGGAAGCAATAGAAACCAGATATAAGTGTCTTAATACACCAACTGTATGTTTACCTGTCCTGCTTTTGCATTTTCACAAACAAACGTTTCATAGTACTTGGCAAATTCTGGTGCGTGATCATTTATGTCCAAAATCCTAATGAAGATGGGTGCCTGGGTACTTTGTTTGGGGTTGCCTGGAATTAAAGAGAGACAATACATACAGCATAATAATAATAATAAGTTTTATATGCCAACTTTCTCCAGCACTTAAGGAAGAATCAAACCATCTTACAATCACCTTTCCTTCCCCTCCCCACAACAGACACCATGTGAGGTAGGTGGGGCTGAGAGAGCTCTAAGAGAAGTGTGAGTAGCCCAAGGAGTGGGGAAACCAACCCGGTTCACCAGATTAGAGTCCGCTGCTCATGTGGAGAAGTGGGGAATCAAACCTGGTTCTCCAGATTAGAACCCACTACTCCTAACCACCACTCTTAATCACTACACCACACTGACTCTCATAACCACAGTGTTATACCAATAACATACCCAATACCTGATTAGATAGGGAAACTACAGAGTAAATTTCTTTTCACCCTCCTTCTTTTCCCTAAGCTAAGTGTTAGCATGGCCAGTGTTTTTGGGGGTCAGAGAAATCTGATTATAAGTATTATTTTACTTTATTTAAGGAGAATAGATGAGGGCACAAGAAATGTCCCAAAGCCAGAGGTGCAATAACACTAAGCTAAATCCTGGCAGTGAAATACTATGTCCACCAATAATTCACTCTTGATGTTCAATGAGAATGTGTTGTATGTTAATGTATGTGGGATGGGGTTACACACTCAAGCAGACCTCAGTACCAGGACAATGCCTCTCTGGCACCTACATTAAATTGGCACAAAACAAATGCAACATTGCATTATAGTTATAATTTCTAAGTCTTTATCTACCAACTCACACCTATATGTTCTAAGAAGGTCAGTTTTTTAAAAAAAATTAATCAGTTGGATTACAACTCCTCTGTTTTGAAGTGCGTGTGATTTTGAGTGATTTTATTTCTTCACAAGAGCATGTTTGTGTAATACAAAAAAACAACAACCTTGGAAACACTTAAAACTGCACCACCTGTGACTTACTGATTTCAGTGGCTATGACTGTAAGGTTGTGCCATGGGGTAGCTTCTCGGTCAAGTGTCTTTGAGATGAATATGGATCCATTTCCGGAGTGGATGCTGAATATTCTGTCCAAATCCATGTGCCGATTCAGAGAGTATCTGTGAAATTACAACACTTCCATCACAATCTTTTATTGTTATATTTTTAATTGAAGTTTAAATTTCTATATATTTGGCAAAAGTGTTAGCATTTTTTTTCAGATTGGGAACTTGCACCTTGTATATTGTATAACCAGTAATTGAAATTATAATTCCTCCATTAACTAAAACAAAATGAAGGGAAAGGTGTAAAATAATCAACAAACAAACCCCAATGAATATTTCAATTTCGTTGTACTTTTTAACAGTAACTTTTAAAGAACCCTACTGTGATACCCATGTCTCATTCACACAGAGTGCCTACCACCCTCCACAACGTCTCTCCCACAGGTTTAGGGTTACAAGTAGGTCTGGTTGTCACACATTGCAGCCCTTCTTTGAATATATGGAGAGAGCCATGGCCATTTCCACATAGGTTCCGGAGGCGGCAGTGCAGAGCTGAAGGCTGGCCTTGGGCTTGTGGAGTTTGTTTAATAGACCCCAAAATTTGGGTGAGGTCAGGTTTAATTAACCTGAAAAATAATTGATTACATGAAAAAAGCTGACATGATTTGGCTTTTTTCAGCTTTTTTGAAAATTTCCAGATTTATTAAACCCAAACCAGAAAAAATACCAAAATCAATGGTGCACATATCTACCAAACACTACACAGAGTTATTGAGGTTGTGACTCAAACACAATTCCATTCACATGCTGCCATTCATTCATTTGTACATTCATACGAATATGTATGAGAGAGAGATCTTAGCTTGTTTGTGTGTGTTTCTTTCCATGAGACAACCAGCCCGCAGGGTTAAACAAACAAGAAGGTAACTTTTATTTATGGTTTGAACTCAACACTGAAGAAAGACAAGAAGAGGTTGCAGCGTTTCTTTTTCATTGAACTTTTGAACTGTTTCGCTCTCCCAGCATTTGGGATCTTTTATTACGCGTTGACTCCTTAGTCAGCTTTAAGCTGCTCTTCACCACAGCTTCACTCAGCCAAACACACTCTCAACTCCCCAATCCCCTAACTGCTCAACCGATCTCTTAACACACAGCGGGTCGCCGTGTTAGTCTGTCTGCAGTAGGAGAAAAGGGCAAGAGTCCAGTAGCACCTTAAAGACTAACAAGAATATTTTCTGGCAGGGTGTGAGCTTTCGTGAGCCACAGCTCTCTTCTTCAGATTCTTCCGATCTCTGAACAGCTCTTTTTCAACTATCTCTCACTAACATTCCTCCAGCTCTCCTTGGTTGCTCTTAGGTAGAGGTGGAAACTAACCTGTCTATCACAACCAGGTCCCCTCAGGACAAGTGAGAGGGTACATTTTAGTGCCTACTTAGACCTCCTAAAATCAACAAAGTGAGGTCATGCGTGAGCCATGAAACAAAGAAGAGACAAACAAGATTGCTGCCATTCCTCCTCTATGATTAAAAGAAATGGCAAATGTTCTTATCGCCGAACTATGGGTAACATAGTCCCTTTGCACGCTGTGGTTTTAGCAGTTGTAGAATAATGTGATACAGTAATGTTATGATTTTAAGTGTTTTATAGATCTATATGTATATTATGTTGGTTTTGCTGTTGTTACCCGCCCTGATCCTGGTCTTGGGCGGGGAGGGTGGGCTAGAAATTTGAGAAATAAATAAATTAAATAAATAAACTATGTCTCCATCTCCCGCAAGTGGATCACCCTAATGGTTTATGGAATGTGTGATGCATTGGCTGAGAAAGAGTGACAGTATACAATATGCAAGGCTTTATGCACTGCACTTATTCACTCATACTTTCATTTAGGAGGTACAGAAGCTAGTATATCACGCCATATATGTATTCATAAGCTCAGCGTTCCCAGTTTTCATGCAAGTTCCCAATACTTGTGGCAGTGGGAAGGCCTTGAGAAAGTGTGGGCAGTGTTCAGTGAAAAGATGGGTTGGACAAGGCTTACCTAAATCATGGGATGGGCCGGGATATGTGTGTTTTCCTACATAGGAGAACTGTGGGTATACCAAACACCCCTTCAAGCATTAATTCCTCATTCTCTCTGAAAAATGGTGCAGCAAAACTTGGAACAGGAATGGGAGGAGGTGGTCATGAATATCTGGCTACTCTGGATCTACAAACATTAGGGTTCCCAACCTCCAGGTACTAGCTGGAGATCTCCTGCCATTGCAACTGATCAGTTCGCCTGGAGAAAATGGCCGCTTTGGCAATTGGACTATATGGCATAGAAGTCTCTCTCCTCCCCAAACCCTGCCCCCCCTCAGGTTCCACCTCCAAAAACCTCCTGCCGGTAGCAAAGACGGACCTGGTATCCCTAACCAACATTGAAAGCAAGATTTCAGTTTTCCCAGGAAAATTCTATTCTTGTCCTAGTGTTGCAAAAATGAAACAAAAAACACAACACCCTAGGCAAATGGCAAGCCTAGTTACAACCAAGCACATGGAACATGGTATATTGAAATAGCCATGTTTTGATGAATGGGAATTCATCTTCAATCATGGTACAAACTTTAAAGTTAGCCTCTTATTCAAAGAAAATTTTGATGAAAATGGTTTATAGATGGCATCTACCACCTTCAAGGATGGCAAAGATCTATAAGACAGGTACCAGCAGATGTTGGTTCTGTAATAAAAACAATGCAGATTTTTTTTCATATGTGGTGGGGTTGCATAAGGCCATCACTTTTTTGGAAACAGGTTGTAAAAATTATGTCAATTGGGTTGAGGAAACAAATTCAATTTAAGCCAGAAACCTTATTATTGAACTATCTTCCTGAAATTCTGAGAGACCAACGGATAGTAGTGTTACATATGTTAATGACAGCTAGAATGGTCTTTGCTAGGCAGTGGAACCAAAAAACCTCCCCTGAGATACATGATTGGTTGTAAAAAAATAAAAGAGGTGCATATTTTTGTGAAGCTATCCACTTACCAAAAAAATAATGATAATAATAATGTAGACCTGTTATGGACAGGAACCATTCAAAGAATGAAAATTTCCATTTTATAATAAGATATAGTTTCAGTTAAGCGAGAAGGGGCTACGGATGCAGGGTTGTAAAGTATTTTATGTGACTTTATGTGATTATGTGACTATTTGTTTTTAATTTATGCATATATTTACTGTTGACTGTCTATTTTTATTAATAAAACTTTTAAAAAAAATCATTTAAAAAAAGGAAAAAGAAATAGCAATGTTTTGGTGATGATTTTTTGTTGATAAGGCTTGAGGTCCCAATGAGAAAAGGACAGGATCTTCTAACTTTCCCAAAAAATCCTTGGTGGTGTAAGCCCTTGGTCCAAATGAACCAGAAACCACGACATAGACAATCAGGTCCAAAGAAGCTGGTCTTTACTGGTCAAATAGGTATTACAGAGCATGAAGGGAAAGGTGACAGCTATGGGGCTGTCTTGCTGAAACTCGGTAATATAAATGCACAGGAAGGGTAAGAGATTACATATTGAAAACAAAGTAGGTTCCCAGGACTTCATACAGAGAGTGGTAGGCATAACAGTCCTTGCAACCTTGGCTGCGGTTCAGTAAGGACAACATTCCTTGAGTCTGGATGGCAGGATGTGAAAAGGGTGAACAACACTGATATGCCTGACAGGTGGTCAGGATGATGCCTTGCCTCCTCCATCAAACCCCAAAATGTAGGCAAGGATGAAAATTGGGCAAGTGAAGGCCCTAAGCTAGGACTGAGACAGGCCGAAGGGAACCAGACTCTGACTTGAACCCCTACTGATGAATGGGGACTTGAGCTTGGAGAATGCGCAGTCTGTGGTGTGTGTCCAGTTTTCTCCTCACAAATGATCCTTTCAGGTGTGAAAGGGACTGGGAGGGTTTTGGAGGCTGTTGGTGTCCTTTCAATCCAGTTCTTCTAACTGTCTCTTCAGTGTGTGTGTGTGTGTGTGGGGGGGGGCGTTGTTCTTTTCCTGTGGTTTATTCATGAGCAATTATGTGTGTGAAATATAATCAGAAAAACAAGCTATTCTCTTGTAGGCTCTGGATGCTAGTAGGGTACAGAGATGTGTATTTAATCAAAACAGTTATGCAATGTCATAAAACATTAGAATTATCAAAAGATACACTTTGAGTGGAGCTGGGGTTGAACAGTGAGGTGGCCATGTTTGGAGATGACACCAAATTATTTAGGGTGGTTAAAACAAAAACTGATTGTGAAGAGCTCCAAAAGGATCTCTCCAAACTAGAGGAGTGGCCATTAAAATGGCAAAAGAGATTCAATGTGAGCAAGTGTAAAGTGATGCATATTGGAGCAAAGAATCCCAACTTCACATGTGCAATGATGGCATAGTTAAATTGTGGAACTCCCTCTCTCAGGATGGGGTAATGGCTGCCAACTTGGAAGGCTTTAAGAGGGGAGTGGACATGTTCATGGGGGATAGGGCTATCCATGGCTACTAGTCAAAATGGCTACTAGTCATGGAGCATATGTATTCTCTCCAGTATCAGAGGTGCATGCCTATTATATTAGGTGCTTTGCAACAAAGGCAGGATGCTGGTGCAGTCGTCTTGTTTGTGGGCTTCCTAGAGGCACCTGGTTGGCCACTGTGTGAACAGACTGCTGAACTTGATAGGCCTTGGTCTGATCTAGCAAGGCTTTTCTTATGTTCTTCTTAACAAGTCTATAGGACTCCCCTCTCTACAAATTACTTTACAATTCTTATTTCTTGCCCTCACAGTAAACCTGGAGGCAGGGTTGGTCTTAGCCAATGGGCAACAGGGGCAGTGGCCTGGGCTTAGGGTTGCCAGGTCCCTCTTCACCACCAGTGGGAGGTTTTTGGGGCAAACTCTTCCAGATGTTCCTCCTCCTGTTCTGCAGTTACCCATTTAGAATAGGGTTGCCAACCTCCAGGTACTAGCTGGAGATCTCCTGCTATTACAACTGATCTTCAGCCAATAGAGATAAGTTCACTTGGAGAAAATGGCTGCTTGGGCAATTGGGCATTGAAGTCCCTCCCCTCCCCAAACCCCACCCTCTTCAGGCTTTACCCCCAAAACCTCCCACTGGTGGTGAAGAGGGACCTGGCAACCCTAATTTAGAAGCCTCTTTCTGTGGCTTGCCCTTGTCTCCTGGAAGGGACTCTTTGATGGAAATTTTGCAAGGGATGAAAAACTGAGCTCAAAGAGGGCCTTTGCAAGGTCCCCTGATGGTGGGAAAGCACTAGGCTAGGGGCTTATAGGTTGTCTGGACCCTTTGGCCATTTTTTCTGTTAAAGAGAAAATATTTTTGCTATCTCTTTTTTTTAAAAAAATAGTATTGATTTAGTTATGCATACCCCACTTTTCTTCCCAATGGGGACCCAAAGCAGCTTACAACATGGTTTTCCCCTCCTCTTTACTTCACAGTTTATCCTCACAACAACCCTGTGAGGTAGCCTAAGCTGAGACAGTGTGACTGGCTCCAGCTCACGTGGCAAGACTTGTTGGTAGAGTGAAGATTCACACCTGGGTCTACCAGATCCTAGTCTGACACTCAAGCTACTTCACCATGTGATTTATCGGGGTCTCAGTTGTCTAAGAGAAAAGCAGGTGTATAAATATTTTAAATAAATGCATATCCATTTTTGGAAAATTCTCAGATATTAGTAAATGTGGATGTTCGGGGGTTGTTTGTTCTTTTGATGAGTCTAATGTTTAAGGTACCACCATAAATGATCTTTCTTGATAAGGACATAGTTGTGTGTTGATATTCAGGCAGAAAAAGGATGTTGAATATGTTGATTTTGTCTGACAGTGTTAGAACATTTAAGACAACCTCACTTTCCAAAACAATACATTTTGAAACAAGTCAGGAACAAAGGACCCTTTCTTTTCCTATAAAGTTATTGATGTTTTCTCCCTGCATACATTTTACAGTGGTGTTGACGCCTTTTGTCATCATTGAAGATTTACATTGGCATTGATGACAACTCTGTTAGCGTTACCATTCAATTGTCACAGAAAATGTTAAAAGTATGTGTGAAAGAATTCAAATATTTTGGGTAGCAGGAGTGAATATGGAGTAACACAATTGCTTTCTCTTAACCTAATCCACCTCCAGGAAGGGGTGGTCTTAGTAATTCTGGAGGCCTCTGCAAAAGTCCAGGATGGGGCTCCAGAATCACTGCCACCACCCCATTCTGGGGCTAAGTAAGGTGTGTGGGAGTTGCTCCTGTTGCCAGAAGTCAGGTGCTCAAGCCCTAGAAGGGGCAAGTATGAGTGGTGGCAGCAGCATGCTCCTCTTCTTTCCCCCCTTTCTTTGAGGAAGAGGGGAGTCCCCCCCACCAATCACGGAGCCCAGGTAGGTTTGCCAACCTCCAGGTACTAGCTGGAGATCTCCTGCTATTACAACTGATCTCTAGCCAATAGAGATCAGTTACCTTGGAGAAAATAGCCACTGTGGCAATTGGAATCTATGACATTGAAGTCCCTCCCCTTCCTAAACCCTGCCCTCTGTAGAGTCTGCCCCAAAAACCTCCCACCGGTGGTAAAGTGGGACCTGGCAACCCTAGGCCCAGGCCTCTGCCCCTGTTGCCCATTGGCTAAGACTGACCCTGCCTCCAGGTTTACTGTGAGGGCAAGAAATAAGAATTGCAAAGTAATTTGTACACAGGGCAGTCCTATAGATGTGTTAAGAAGAACATAAGAAAGGCCATGCTGGATCAGACCAAGGTCCATCAAGTCCAGCAGTCTGTTCACATGGTGGCCAAGCAGCTGCCTCTAGGAAGCCCAAAAACAAGAAAACTGCAGCAGCATTATCCTGCCTGTGTTCCAAAGTACCTAATATAATAGGCCTGCTCCTCTGATCCTGGAGAGAATAGGTATGCATCATGACTAGTATCCATTTTGACTAATAGCCATGAATAGGCCTCTCCTCCATGAACATGTTCACTCCCCTCTTAAAGCCTTCCAAGTTGGCAGCCACTACCATGTCCTGGGGCAGGGAGTTGTGTGAAGAAATACTTCCTTTTTATCTGCTTTGAATCTCTCACCCTCCAGCTTCAACAGATGACCCCTCATTCTAGTATTAGGAGAGCAGAAGAAAAGCTTCTCCCTGTCCCCTCTCTCCATATCATGCATAATTTTATAGACCTCTATCATGTCTCCCCTTAACTGCCTCCTTTCCAATCTAAATAGCCCCAAGCATTTTAACCATTCCTCATAGGGCAGTTGCTCTAGTCCCCTGATCATTTTGGTTGCAAAGAAGAAGTCCATAGTAAAGTTGGGCAGGAGAAAAAGTTAAACAGAGCTGGGTTTTGCCTCCCATATAGGTGCTGAATTGACAGCAATAATCTCAGAATTCATTTCAGGATTCAGAAACTCATTTCTGGAAGTGAAGTTACTGGATTCTGGTGAGCTACCATAACCCTGGAAGTTATGCTATGCATATTAGGGCTTCTGGCGCATTACCCCATACTTATTGCAGAGTTAACATTTAGGCAACTAATAGTGCAATCCTAAGGAGAGTTACTCCAGTCTATGTCCTAAGGAGAATTACTCCAGTCTATATCCATTCATTTCAATGAGTTTAGACTGGAATAACTCTGTATAGGATTGTGCTGTAAATAACTAAACTAAATGGCATCCAGGGCATCATTTGTTAACCTTGTTTCTTGTGCCACTGTCCCCATACTGTACTAAAATGCAGTGCTACCCCAGTAATTAAATACAACATTCTTGTATTTGTGCACAGTATAATGTCTCCCCCATATATAACATCTGTTGTTGGGAGTCACAAGAGGGGAAAGTACAATGAAATAGGTTTGTTTGTCATAATCTAGCACTCAAATTATTTTATCCAGTCTATAACTGTTTGATCGGTATGTGCACATGTGCATGCATGTACAGTGTGTTGCCATAGCCTTTCAAAATCAACTGGTTGTGTGGTCCTAAGTGGAGTTACCCCCTTCCAGGCCTATTGACTTCAGTGGATATTGGATCACATATGTCTGCTTGACTGATGCCAGTCAATTCATGGGTTAGATAGGTACTGTTAAAACTGTTTTATACATCTGCATGAGTAGAAGACCTCATTTGAGCGAATGTCATTAGTATATTTCATCTCTGTTCCTCAGCTGTGATGAATCTTGTGGTCCAAAATGGGTGTTTGGAGACCTCAAAAGTTAATTGCTGGTGACATCTATGAGATAACTAATTCTCGTAACATTGCCTATAGGAAGAGATATCCCATATGTTTCCTTTGAAGCTTAACATGTTGGATCTAAACATGGTCTTTCTCTCATAGAAGATGTTTCCCATTCATGCTAAATTCCATGAGCATTCTTGAATCCAACCCCATTGTGATTAATCCAGAGTGAGTGGTTTGTGGACCAAAGAGTAATATGAAGTCACAAGCCATCCTCTACTGTTGATGCACAGCAGGTTGGACTTTATAAATGGTCTGGGACTTTTGTAGTTTTGGGTCTGCCTTCTCTCAAAGAGCCCTTTGCTCATCTTTGGGTGACTTACTGGTGCTCCCTGGTCCAAAGGCCTTTTTGGCTGTGGCCTGGTGGAACTCTCTGTTGACTGACACCTGGGCCATAAAAGACCTGGCCTAGTTTCACCAGGCCTGCAAGATGGAGATGTTCTGCCAGGTCTACAGTTTATATGGCCTACATGGTTAACATTCTATGCTGACCTGGACTGTGCCCCCCCCCCCGCTATTGTCATCTTTTTGCTCGCCACCCAGTCTCTCCACCCCGTTGCCCCTGCCCCAAGATAACTGTTTGGGTCATTGACAGTTGTTATCCCCCCCAGGTTTGTATGATTATTTATTTTACTTTGAGATTTATTCTTCAGGGAGCTAGGGTTGCCAACCTCCAGGTGGTGGCTAGAGATCTCCTGCTATTACAACTGATCTCCTGCGGATATAAATCAGTTCCCCAGAGACAACTGCTGCTTTTTCTTCAATGCCATAAAGTCCCTTCCCTCCCCAAACTCTGCCATCCTCAAACTCCACCCACAAAATATTCAGGCATTTCCCAACCCAGAGCTGACAACCCGGGGTGGGAGTGTGGGGGGGGGCTGCTGTGTTGCTTTATTAAGCACCATCATGTTGTTGATGTAGTTAAGTATATTTATAGTTTTAATAGTTTTAAACCACTTATATTATACTTTTGTGAACCACCCTGAGCTGTGCTATGCAGGGGGAGAGCAGGATGTAAGTATAATAAATAGTCCAGATGCAGGGCTGCAAAAACCCACTGTAGGGCGGCTCAGAGAAATCTGGGCCACCCCACATAGTCAGATGTGCTGCTAATGTTCCCCCCACAGCACCTTGTCTGGGTCTCTGGGATCCCAAAGCAAACCTTGGAATTCCCCCTACCCCAAACTTAGGAATTATATGTAAGCCCCTCTGACCTCATCAAAGAAAGTATGGAATATCACAGTTATCAAACATTAATGTGCTAATAATATCAGTCATCACAATAAGAATACAAATCTGTCTTACCACTCCCCTTTACAAATGCTACGATTTCAACATTAAAGTCAGCATTCAACTTTAACTCCACCCTTCTTTTCTTCGCGATGTGCGGGAGTGTAAAAGGTACGTAAACATCTGATGCATTTGTGTGTGTGTGCTCTGCACAGAAGGATACTTACTTAATTGCATTCTTTGCTGCGTCTGGGTCCTGAGCGATCACTTGTCCAATAATACTGCCTTCCCTGGCATCTTCGTCCACTTCTATTATATTAGAGGGCATGGTGAACACGGGTGGTTCATCTACATCTTCCACAAAAACTTTGACGAAAGCCGAATCCTTAAATGGTCCCAGGTGGAAAAAACGTGCATCCAGATGTGTGTTAGTTGCCTCCACTTTTAAAGTGTAGAGATTCTTCTTTTCATAATCTAATTGCTGGCATGCAAATGTGGGAGAAGAAAGAAAAGCAGGCCAGATTAAAAGAGAGGAAAACAACAACAATGAAACCAATCTCAGAGGAATAGGGCCAACAGTATTTTAGGAAATCAGTAGTTATGGACTGAATCTTTTTTGCTAATTGTTAATGATTGTTTCTCCCATGAATATAGGGTTGTCAGATCTGTCTTTGCCACTGTTGGGAAATTTAGGGGTGGAGCTTGTGGAGGGCAGGGTTTGGGGAGGGACTTTAATGCAATAGAGTCCAATTGCCAAAGCAGCCATTTTCTCCAAGTGAACTGATCTCAATCGGCTGGAGACCCATTGTAATAGCAGGAGGTCTCCAGCTAGTACCTGGAGGTTAGCAACCCTACAAGCATATGAACAGTGAAAGAATACAGAGAGGAGTGCTCTGTAATTGATCACTGGCATTAGAACTCCCTTCTTTCAATAGGAGCGCCAGCCTCCAGGTGGGACCTGGGGAGACCCTGGAATTACAGCTCATCTCCAGGCTACAGAAATCAGTTCACCTGGAGAAAATGGAAGCTTTGCAGGGAGGAATCTATAGCATTGCACCCCACTGAGGTCATTGTCCTCCCCAGGCTCCACCCCCAAATCACCAGGAGCTTCTCAACCCAGATCTGGCAACCCCATATCCCTTCCCCTGCCAGTGGCCAGTGGGGAACCCGGGAACCCTATCAATGAAATTCTAATGTTTGCTAGAGTCAGTGCAGGATTTTTCTATTTCTGTATGTACTTCATGGGAGAACGTTTTTTTTTTCTTTCATATTTTCTGCATTTTTATTCACAGTGCGTTTGTTTGCATTAAAGTGCTACTTGAGTTTAAAAAATATTACTGTTTATGGAAATTATCGGGAATTTGCTTTTCCATTGTGCTTTAAATGCAGTGGGGATTCTGCAAGCATCAGTACACTCCTTAGCTTCCTCTGCAAAGCTCCCCCCACCCAAAAGCCTTTGCCAAAGAGTGAAATCTGACTTGGTTCATACCATAAGAACATAAGAAAGGCCATGCTGGATCAGACCAAGGCCCATCAAGGCCAGCAGTCTGTTCACACAGGGGCCAACCAGGTGCCTCTAGGAAGCCCCCTAGCAAGACGATTGTGGCAGCATTATCCTGCCTGTGTTCCACAGCACCTCATATAATAGGCCTGCTCCTCTGATCCTGGAGAGAATAGGTATGCATCATGACTAGAATCCATTTTTACAAACAGCCATGAATAGCCCTATGAACATGTCCACTCCCCTCTTAAAGCCTTCCTTACAGCCATTTAAAGCCTCCCAAAGCCGCCATTTTCTCCAAGAGAACTTCCATACATTCCTGGCTGCCACTGCTTTGCTCCTCCAGTCTGTCATAGATTTCTGAACCTACCACCCTGTGTATCGGGTTGCCAGGTCCCTCTTCTCAACCGGTGGGAGATTTCGAGGGCAGAGCCTGAGGAGCTAATTAAAATATTTCCCATTTTCCCTTTTTCTCATTAAGAAGTGTTAGACTGTGTGTGTAACACATTTCAAGGCTCTCGCTGTTGGAAAAATACAATCACGCCTCTGATATAAACATCAGTGTGAATTTATGAGAATTCAATATCTTTGAATATGTTTCAACCCCATGTCCAGTATGTCTAGGGCTGTAGACAGCCATCACTACCACCGCCACCCCCCCCCCAAAAAAAAGACTCCCCCTTAAAGAAAAAAGAACAAGAATTCATTAATGGAACAAGAATTCTCTCTAGGAGTTACTCAATTCAACATTTGCATAACTGGACATCATACCAAATGATCCTCTAGATTCCTAGAGAGGCTGTTAACTGCTGCTGTGTGACTCTGTGAGCATAAAATGGGGGTATCCCCAGAGTATCCCAAGTCAAGGGAATTTTGTACCTGCAGTCCCCGCCCCTCTCCGCGGCTTTTGGTGGAGCAGTGGGAGCAAAATGAGAGAAAAAACAGTGTCACTGCCACATGCCACCTTCACTTCCTGTTAACATATCTGGAAGTGATGTCACAGCATCTCTGCGATACTACAATGTCACTTCCAGGAAGGGGATGGGAAATTTGGGGGTGGAATCTGGGGAGAACAGAAGTTAAGGAGGGGCCTCAACAGGATATAATGCCCTAGAGTCCACCCTTTAAAGGAGCCATTTTCTAAAAGAGAACTGGACTCTGGTCAGTTGTAATTCCAGATCTCGAGGCCCTATCTGGAGATTGGTAGCCCTACTTCCTGATACATAACTAGAAGTGGCATTATGGCCTTGTGTGCCACAATATCACCATGTTCCACCACCCAAAAAACTCCTGGAAGTTGTCAGTGTAAGTCTGGCAACTCTAACACCAACACTTCACATACCTCAAATTCCAAAATATATTTATGTGCTAGGAAGTTCCATTGAAATCAATGAGGCTTACTTCCAAACAATTGGGCTAAGGACCACAGCTTTAACTGCTGAAAGAAGGAGCTCTGAGATAATAATCACTCTGAAGCCGACTCCCTATTCATTTAATATTGTATATGGCTTTGTTATTATGGGGGGGGGGGAGTGCTGCTGTTGTTGTCCATTAATCAATACTAATCATTCTTTCAGCTGAAACCTGCTATAGTTTGCATGCACAATTAGGTGCAAGCCACATCCCACCAAAATCAATGGTGGAATTGTTGTTCATCTGAGCAATTCAGAAGCACACCGATTCAAAATGACTACTTTTGCAACAGTTAGTGCTAAATACAGGTCAGCCAGAAGTTATTCTCATTTAAGAAAAACCTTGTATGATTTGAAATACAAAGACTTGAAAATGTCAACTTCAGATTTCAAATAAAAGTCAGATTATTTATAAATGAACTTTAAAAATAATGATTGTGTGCTGTCAAGTTGCAACCAATTCGTGGTTACTCAAGGACTTTGGGATTTCCAAGGCAAGAGATGAGCAGAGGTGGTTTACCATTGCCTTCATCCACAGAGCAATCCTGGCCTTTCTGGGTAATCTCCCATCCAAGTACTCACCATGACCACCCCTGCTTAGCTTCCTAGCTCTGATGAACTCAGGTTAATTAGGGCTATTCAGGCTGCTTTATAAAGGCTCTTGGAATGAAGAAATAATGGCTTCATTAACAATTAGGAAAAAAGACTCAGTTCATAACTATTGATTTCCTTTTGCTCTATTTAATTTATAGCGCAGTTCTAAGCAGAGTTGAACACTTGAAGCCAAAAGGTTTAGAAAGGTGTAACTCTCCCTAGGATTGCATCATTAGTGGATTGTGGGACCTGCGTTCAATCATACTGGCCATAAGAAGTTTAATTAAACCATGGTTTTTTGTGTTTATGTCTGTAATGGACTGTTGGAATATGCAAGGCTGTCATATTAGCTGTGACAGGCAGAGTTAGATGGAATGGATCATGGTCTGATGTAATGGCCTGAAAAGCCCCTAGGAGGCCTGATTATACTGGCCAGATCCAGTTGAGGCCAGAGGCTAAGCTATTGTGCTGCACCTGGATGGTGACTCAGCGTGTACTACTAATTGATGCCTGGTGGTGGCATTATGTATATAAGTGTTAGACTCCATGAGTCTGTGTTGGGAGTTATGGTGGAGAGAGTGTGTATTTAGCACTGTAAATAAACAACGGCATTTCTATAAGCTCTAGTGGTTCTGGTGGTCATTCCTGGACGTTGGCACCATCCGCCAGCTCTCCCGTCATGGACCTGTATGTAGCTCACTAAAATGGCACTTGTGTCCAATGCGAAATATGACTAAAATTATCTGTCCTTAGGGGTTTGCCACAGCTCTTGTCAGAGTCTTATTTAGAAGGACCGCCTCATGAGTAATTCAAGGGTTGTCCACATAAACGGATTATTAGAGGCTAGAGTCCCTCAAATTCCAACCTTTAGGACAACATAGAATACTTCTTTACAAACCAAACTGCACAGATCTCAGCTGATGGGCCACTCTCTCAACAGGGTTTTTGTAATCATCTTTCAGAAGCTATCATGCAGAAATATTTAAGCAGATCTGACAGGCCAGAGCCATCGAGAATACCCCCTTAGGTGTACTGACATGCTGAAAACAAGCTTCCCCTCCCCAAACCCCTCATGGTTTGAAGTTTAACAGTTACCTGAAGAAGACAGAGAAGAACAGGCCTAATGTGTCCATTTCTCTGCAACTGACCCCTCAAGAAATGTTCTCTTCTCTCCTACCTCAGAAAGAAACCTAAGACCTGGAGTGCTAAGTTCAATAAAAAAGAGAAAGAGGAGAAATAAACCTTTTTGACAGTTATAATCCCTTCCTGTGTAACCGTGTCAGTGATGATATCAAACATGTCTGATCCATCTCCAGCAGCAATGCTGTACTCGGTCTCAGCGTTTTTGCCCACATCAGGGTCATTGGCTTTAATTCTGCCGAGCAAAGTCCCAAGAGGTGCAGACTCCAGAGAGCTGAGCTGATATGAGCCTGGGAAACAAACAAAACACAAGAATTGTGGGTATGTGTGTGGGTGGGTGCATTTGCATGTGCACCTATTTGTATGCAGGTGCTTAATCTCTATAAATAATAAGAAGTCATAGGGGAGAAAAAGCCCAACAGAGTGTTTTCCCAATTGCCTTGGGATCTCAGTCACTTAAAGAAAAACACCCATAGTCACCAATACACTTGAATACAGAGGTAGGAGATTTTTGACAAAGATTTTTTTAAAAAAGATACTTCAAACATCTCTTAGAACTGCATTTCTTATCAGCTTTGTAGCACTTCAGATAAACAATACAGCAATCCTGCAGTGATTTATGCCTTAACTATCTAGCTTGAAAGTTCGATTTTTTTTTTTTTTTTAAATCAACTTTAGCTTATGTCACTTTGAAAACTGGATGGATCGGAAAGGTGGAATAGCCATGGAATTTTGCCTCAAGCAATATCTGAGGTCACTTTGGACAGCTCTGTTTGGGCAAAACTTCTGTGGGAATTTTAAAAGGAAGTTAAAAGTACTTCAGTCAAATCTGCAGATTTTCTCCACGAGGCATCCCATCTCTGCCCGGAGAGCACAGATAAGGCAGTTTTTGGCACTGAGTGTGTGAATGTTACATCTTAACACCAGAGGGTGCCCTACATGTGAGCAGCGGGACACTTCTATTCAATCTGTGAGCTCCGATTAGATTCTGGAGTATAACAATCCAATTCTTAAATAGCCTTTTTGCCTGTTGAGAAAACCTGAAAAACAATTGCCTTGACCAAGTTAATCTGCAAATGCAAATCTCTTCTGTGGATGCTTTTCTATTTACTACAGACAAATTAGTCTTTGGATGACATATCCCAAATAAACATACATAGGAGGGTGTGTACAGGTTGGCCGTGGTCTTTTCCTACATATGATAGTAGGAAAATGAGTACCTTGTTGACACACACAAACACACCGTACAAGGTTAGGCTCCATCCTAATGAGTGAGACTGCTCTGAATACGCCATGTTGGTAAGGTCCATAAGATAGTTACAAAATAAGGCTGCCAACTCCAGGTTGGGAAATTCTTGGAGATTTGAGAGTGAAGCTGTTACCCTAAGCAGGCAGTCTCCACTGTAGTTGGGGGAATTAGCTGGAAAGACCGAGCGAGAAGGGATAACTGGGACCGATAACCTATGTATACCAGGATAATCCTGGGTGAAAACTCTCAAATGAGCAGGCAGTTGTACAATAAAAATTGGTTTTATTAAATAATGAAAATGGTAAAACAAGAAATATATTTTAAGCGATAAACATATGCACACAAAGCATACAAGAGCTGCCTAAGAGAAAAGTGACAAAGTTGGACAGGGTTTCAGGAATGGGTGATAGTTACCAGTCTTGAAGGGACATTCATGGAAAGTAGCACTAAAGAGAAAAATGACCAGCACGAAACAGAAAAACTACCAAGAACAAAAGGAAGAGCCCACATGCAAGTGGAGGTGCATGCACGGATCCAGAACACACACACGAACGATGAGTGGCCAAAGGACCAATATTTATACCCCCAAACAGGTCCTGGGGTGGTATGAGGTAAACTGGCAGGAAAGCCAGAGACAAAGAATTGATTGCTTTTCTGGGGTTCCAACAATAAGATTAGAGAGGCTTGATGAGTCATCAGGACCCAAGAGAATGCCTGGGCTATTCTCTTGAAAACTGATTGAATGCTGGGACGGGTGCAAATAGGGTAACGGTCTGCTCAGAGCACTGATCCAATCACCTTAGAGTGACACAGTGGAGATTAGCTAGCCCCATTGTCCAGCCAGACACACCCTAGGACAAGGTGGAAAGTTCAGCTGCCAACCTCCTTCCTGCTCAGGCTTAACTCACAAGATGGATCCCAAAACTCTCTGTGAGACATCCATTTTGTGGGGAGCAGTGTCTTGCAATGATTCCAGTCTTTGGTCCCCATGCCTTCATGGCACCCCGTAGAGAGAGGAAGGGTCTGACTGCTTACAAAGGCTAGGTAGGGAAGGGGTTGGGAAGGGAAGGGACCTCAGTGTGGCACAATGCAATACAGTCCACACTTCAAAGTAGCCTTTTTCTCCAGGGAACAGATTGCTGTAATCTGGAGATCAGTTGTAATTTCGAGAGATCTCCAGGTCCTACCTGGAGGTTGGCAACCCTGTTAGAAGAAAATGGTCCTTTTCTGCAGTCACCCCTTCCCTGTAGAATTTGCTGTTTGAGATAGCACACCAAAGCTACCTCTGTCCAGATTTTGAGGAGGAAGACATACATTTTACAACTTTTAAGAGACACATAAAAGCAACTTACCTAAAGGGGTTTTTTTTTTTTTTGGAGGGTTAGTCCCACAATCCCCTGAGCAGTCTAAGATGGGACTAGAATGCTGACCCTTGGTTGTACCATCTCAGTCTCTTTCATGTACATAAAATAGGGTTTCCAGCGCCCGGTCGGAAATACCTGGAGGTTTTGGGGGTGGAGCCTGAGTACGGTGGGGTTTGGGCAGAGGAGGGACTTCAGTGGGACATAATGCCATGGAGTCCACTTTCCAAAGCAGCCATTTTCTTCAGGTGATCTCTGTCGCCAAGAGATCAGTTGTAATAGCGGGAGATCTCCAGCCCGCACCTGGAGGTTGGTAATAGGGCTCTGCACCTTTTTACAGTATTTTTCAAATTCGGGTTTAATAAATCCAGAAACATCTGAAAAAGCCAAATATAAGGTATTCAGCTTTTTCAAATAACTGAAAATTTTCGGGTGTAGTAAACCCGAACTCTTAAAATATGCGGCAAAGAGCTGAATGCTGGGCTCCACGGAGCCCAGCGTTCAGTTCTGCACCACTTGCAGTCCAGCATTCCAGTTTGGCTTCAGCTGAATGCAACCCCTAGTTGGCAACCCTAACAGAAAGGCTGTTTGTTCTGTAGGATGAGATGGTGGAATGAAGAGGTGACAGAATGAACTTCAGTCTTTCAGAGGACAGACAGTGGATTCCAGATTGGTATATTCCTTCATTTAAAAACAAACAAACAAAAAACCTTGCAAATAGAAACTAGGCATCAGGAAGAAAGGCACTTTTTCTTTGCTGGCTTTCTATTAGGAGGGAGTTTTAGCACTAACAGTATTCCAAATTTCTGAAGTGGCACAGTCCATTTTACCAAATCAGCATTCTATCACCACGTTCCCTGCAGTATGTAAACCAGGCTACAGCATCCTATCAGAAGCAGCAAAGGAATTTCCTGAGCACCAAAGAAAAGGAATTTTAAACATTTTTCCCCCCTACTTGCATTTGGACCAAGAACCTAATTAAAGTTGTGCTCACGCAGTCAATAAACAAAAGAAATACTGTGTAATCACAACTCGGCATTAGAGCCTGAATTTCAATCGGCAGGAGACAAAGCTGAAATAGCTTTAAATCAATGTTGGCAAATACATGCCAACACAAAAGAAATCTGATAAAATGTCAATGTAAAAAAAAAGGGGGGGGGAGGACGCAGCTTGAATTTTTTAAAAGCATGCGTTTTTTTACAAGTTAAAATAAGCTATTTGATATAACTTGTACTGATCCAGTTCTAAACAAATATTGGACCAAGGTACAGAATTTGAAAAAAGGGCCCTTTAGGGGGAGATGTGGCGCTGTACCTCCAGACAAGTCTGTGTACAAGGTGCATAGACCACCTGCTTTTAGCATACTAAACACAGGTGATTTCCACACAGAAATGAGCTTATATGGTTTTCCTGTTGCTGCTATAAATATGGAGATAGTCTTTATTTATTAAAAATACGGCTAGCAGCCAAACATTAGAGAAGCATATACCAAAAACGATTTCCAACAGCCCAAACAAATAAAAATACAATAAAACAAGAGTGATCCTACAACGATGCTATACAAATTGATCCTTAAAACACTTGCTATGAAAAATCTGTTCTTAATCTATCGTAAACTTATTTGTAGCAACGTTACCAAACAAATTTTGCTGGATTTTAATAGCGGTGGCACAAAACCTAGCAGTGTCAACAGAGACTATAGGATTTTCGTCTGTGAGCAGCCTTTTAGGCCACTGTGCACCCGAGCCGCCTCGAAGCTGATGAAGCCAGGGCAGAACAAATTTATCACGAATCTCCTTATAAAATGGACAGCAAATAGGAACATGCTCCAAAGTTTCCAGTATGACACAGGGGAAGGTTTTCCAGCACATTCCCTGCACCAATCACCAGAAGGCCTTTTTTTAATTATTAGAAAAGAAAGTCAGCAATTGACATATTGTTGAAGTTCTGTAATGCTACAAGCGTCGCAAGGAGCTGCGAGGGGCATCTCATCCCCTTCACCTCCTTTCTGCCTTCCCTGTAGGGTTGCCAACCTCCAGGTACTAGCTGGAGATCTCCTGTATTACAACTGATCTCCAGCCGATAAAGATTAATTCATCTGGAGAAAAATATTGTTGTGACTGCCTAGCAACCTCCAAAATGGTGACTTTTCATAAAGGGATTTGTTGATAATATTTTGGGCTTTTTTATTCCCCTGACAGTTTTCTTTTTAAATAAGATTCCTTTGTAAATCTGGATCCCCCCACCCCCAGTTTGTAGAGAAATCCCCCATCTGTTTTTAGTCTTCATTTTGCGGATCTATTGATGATATACTTCGTAGCTCATTTCAGAATTAGATATATGATAACAACCTATCAGGTTCTCACCTCTCATTTTTAAAAAGTATCTGACCCGTTTATTTTCAGAGATATAAAGGAAAAGTCATATATCCAAAACAAAGGAGGCCAGTAACTTCTTTTAAAAACACACACACACAAATGAAAGCCAGAATTTCAGAGAACCTGATAGACAGATTGTTATAATGTTATAACAATATGCCTACTGCTGCTTTGGGGGGGGGGGAACTCTCCAGTGGTAATGGGGAATGGCTGCCAAAGGGCAAATGGTAGGGCAGGGAAAATGGCATCAAAGCGGGTGGGTCTGGGAAGAACTGGGCTTTCCCGTCAACGTGGCTGCCACCCTGGCTTTGCTGTTCTCCCTTCCAAAATATTGACGCAACGCATGTTTGGGAACCACCACAGGAAAGCAGGGAAACCTGCGAAGCACACAAAAGCACCATAATGCTGTGGTGAAGCGGGGAAAAACCCCACTTCCCAATATCGTCCAAGCTGAGGAAACAACTTGTGTATAACTGATCATAGTTGGAAAGGAAGGTTGATGTCTACAAAGATGAAACAGCATATTGTCACCTTGAGATAGATAGATAGATAGATAGATAGATAGATAGATAGATAGATAGATAGATAGATAGATAGATAGATAGATAGATAGATAGATAGAGATATATATAGATATCTTAGGAAACGACAAGAAGAATCCTGTTTTTGCTTGTTTCAGAACAGCTGTACTTCCTGTTCCTGTACTTCTTTTGGTGCTCTAAAATGCGCCATGTGTGAAGACCCCTCTCCAGTCACAATGAATTATGGGTTCCCAAACAGAACAGAACATGTTGGTGTTCCCCTCAGAGTGAAAAAATATTTCTAGTAGAAAGGAAGAAGGTCTGCTTAGTGGTTAAGCTCTGTCAGAGATTCCATGGGTCACTTTTTTTGGTGCCTCATTACTGTTTTTCACATATAAAACTTATTCTGATCATTTTCTTTCAGGAATGGAAATATTTATGCTCTTGAAGGGAAATTTGACGGAGAAAATAAATATAATAACCAGTAAAAAATATGTCCCAATATTATTTATATCTCCTTAAAAGGTAAAGGTCCCCTGTGCAAGCACCAGGTCATTCCTGACCCATGGGGTGACGTCACATCCCAACGTTTGCGAGGCAGACTTTGTTTACGGGGTGGTTTGCCAGTGCCTTCCCCAGTCATCTTCCCTTTACCCCCAGCAAGCTGGGTCCTCATTTGACCGACCTCAGAAGGATGGAAGGCTGAGTCAACCTTGAGCCGGCTACCTGAAACTGACTTCCGTCGGGTCAAACTCAGATCATGAGCAGAACTGGGACTGCAGTACTGCAGCTTACCACTCTGCGCCATGGGGCTCTTTATCTCCTTACTCCCATCTTTAACATACAAGTTAAGAACATAAGAACATAAGAAAGGCCAGGCTGGATCAGACCAAGGTCCATCAAGTCCAGCAGTCTGTTCACACAGTGGCCAAACAGGTGCTTCTAAAAAGGCCACAAGCAAGACGACTGCAGCAGCACCATCCTGCCTGTGTTCCACAGCACTTAAGATAATAGGCATGCTCCTCTGATCCTGGAGAGAATAGGTATGCATCATGACTAGTAGCCATTTTAACTAGTAGCCATGAATACCCCTTTCCTCCATGAACATGTCCACTCCCCTCTTAAAGCCTTCCGAGTTTGCAGCCATCCTTGGGCAGGGAGTTCTACAATGTCTTGGGCAGGGAGTTTCACAAGGTGTGAAACGTTCATTTGTGGGAGGCAGAAGTGGAATGCATCTCTCTTATGTTGGACTCATATATAAGCACTGAAGTACCAAAGACCTGCATCATCCATCATCGGTCCAATGAAAGGTAAATATACCCCTTCCGAAATTTGCGGGGAAGAACAACACAAGACCCTAGGAGCTTAATTTTTTTCTCCATTTGATCCCTAGTGCATTCCTACCTCAGGTGTGTGTGTGTGTAAAGTGCCTTCAAATCGCAGCCGACTTACGGCGTCCCCTTTTGGGGGTTTTCATGGCAAGAGACTAACAGGTGGTTTGCCAGTGCCTTCCTCTGCACAGCAGCCCTGGTATTCCTTGGTGGTCTCCCATCCAAATACTAACCGGGGCTGACCCTGCTTAGCTTCTGAGATCTCACGAGATCAGGTTAGCCCTACCTCAGTTAAAGGTAAAGGTCCCCTGTGCAAGCACCGGGTCATTCCTGACCCATGGGATGACGTCACATCCCGACGTTTCCAAGGCAGACTTTGTTTGCGGGGTGGTTTGCCAGTGGCTTCCCCAGTCATCTTCCCTTTACTCCCAGCAAGCTGGGTACTCATTTCACCGACCTCGGAAGGATGGAAGGGTGAGTCCACCTTGAGCCGGCTACCTGAAACCGACTTCCCTCGGGATCGAACTCAGGTCGTGAGCAGAGCTTTTGACTGCAGTACTGCAGCTTAACACTCTGCGCCACGGGGCTCCTCTACCTCAGTTAGTCAACTTGAAATTGGAAACCTTTCAATTAACACTTCGGTCTTCCCCAGCTATAGATTGGGAGGAAGTTCAGCTGGCTTACCCATCCTGAAGAAATGTAACCATGAATGGAAATAGTGTCTCTCATTAAACTGGAATAAGATGAGGTTCTCTCAGAACAGTTTAAAATCCAAATTGAGACAGGCAGCCTAGAAAACCGCTGAGGGTCAGTGATCAAGGAGGATTCAAAGTGGGAGAGAAATAGTCTGCCGAGTGTTGGTTTCAGATGTCACGGCATCTTTAAGGTATGCCCAGGTGTGTAAATCATTAGGGCTGCAATTAGTGGTGGATTAATTGGTGAGAGCTAATTTTTATTAGCGAGAACAAATTTGGATTGATGGATTTCAAAGGGGTCATTACCCATTTGGCATATCAGCAAAAATAACACCTTGGTACTTACTTTACTGCAGCAGTGATACCTCTCCTCATAACACTAGGCGAGATAAACCACAGACTGTAGGGCAAGCTCCTTCCCACATTAGAATGGGAAACTGGGCCAATGCTGGATTGGGGATGAGCACCAGCATGTGATCCTGCTCTTTGATCCTTGGAATTCTCACATTAGCCATTGATACAGGAAGAAAGATGCTGTCATGGTATGAGGAGAAGAATACCATAGCTCAGTGGTAAAAGCATGCATTTTGCATATAGGAGACGCAAGGTTCAGTCCTTGGAATCCAGTGAGCAGGGCTGAGAAAGTGACTGTCAATCCACAGTGGGTAATACTAAGCTATTCATAAGATACGTTCATATGTGATTGGCTCCTTTGCCATAAGATGTGTTTATATGTGATTAGCTCCTTTGCTGCTGTAGTGTAAGAACCCAGGCAAAGTCTTGTGGAACTTTAGAAGCTAACAACCTAATTTTACTTTGAGTAGTTCTTTTAATACACCACAACTCTCAAAGCAGGACTAGACATGCTCGAACGCTGGCAGTTTGGCTTGGGTCGTGATTGTGTGTTCTGATCTTAAAAACATAAGATAAGCCATGCTGGCTCAGACCTAGGCCCATCAAGTCCAGCAGTCTGCTCACACAGTGGCCAACCAGGAAGCCCACAAACAAGATGACTGCAACAGCATTATCCTGCATGTGTTCCACAGCACCTAATATAGTAGGCATGCTCCTCTGATCCTGTAGAGAATAGGTATACATCATGACCAGTAGCCATTTTTACTAGTAGCCTTGAATACCCCTCTTCTCCATGAACATGTCCACTCCTCTCTTAAAGCCTTCCAAATTGGCAGCCATCACCACATCCTGGGACAGGGAGTTCCACAATTTAACTATGTGTTGTGTGAAGAAATACTTCCTTTTATCAGGTTTGAATCTCTCACCCTCTAGCTTCAGTAGATGACCTCGCATTCCAATATTATGAGAGAGGGAGAAAAGCTTCTTCCTGTCCCCTCTCTCCGTACCATGCATAATTTTATAGACCTCTATCATGTCTCCCCTTAACTGCCTTTTTCCTAAGTTAAACAGCCCTAAGAGTTTTAACCGCTCCTCATAGGGCAGTTGCTTTAGTCCTCTGATCATTTTGGTTGCTCTTTTCTGCACCTTCTCAAGCTTTTGGGAACGGAATGTTTGGTGGACTGTTCAGGTGATGTGCAAACAGCTCGAACATGTCCTACTGGAAATTGCAGTACCTGCAACAATCACGGAAAGGCAACCATTGACTACATTGCCAATTGTTGAAATAAAATAAAAAAATGGGGGGGGGGCTTTTACACTTACTGGTTGGGTGGCCATCTGACTTGAATGTCCATGGCTGCTGAATTGTCCAGATCCAGAGCAGTTCGTGCATGTACACCAACAAGGGAATTATCAATTATGTCCCCCACCACATCACTAAAAATAAATGGCTTGGCTTTCAACACTCTTCTAACAAAAACAGCCTTGCCACACTGATAACAAAATCAAGAACACTTTAACTGGCCTCACTCTTAATAATGAGTCTAGAGATCGACAGATACCACCTACATATAGCAATAATAAATTACACAAACTCAGAAGCAGTGAAATAAATCTAAGTTACCTAAGCTACTCAGGTCAGAGTCGCATGGTGCTGTGGCTCAGTTTGTAGAGCATCTGCTTGGCATGCAGAAGGTCTCAGGATCAATCCCCAACATCTCCAGTTAAAGGGACTAGGCAAGTAGATGATGGGAAAGACCTCTTCCTGAGACCCTGGAGAGCCACTGCCGGTCTGAGTAGACAATACTGAGTAGACAATACTGACTTTGATGGACCATAAGGTCTGATTCAGCATAAGGCAGCTTCATGTGTTCATGGTGAACAGAATGAATGGATTGCAACATTCTTGTGTTCATGTAGACAAACACACTATGTTCATCTAGTGAGTATGTTTGGCGATCTCCCACTATTATCATTGATTTCCAGATGACTAAGATCAGTTCCCTTGGATAAAATGGCTGCTTTGGTGGGCTCTATGGCATTACAGCCTGTTGAGATCCTTCCCTTCCCCAAATCCTGCCCTCCTTAGGCTCCACCCCCAAAACATCCAGGTTTCCCACCCTCGAGCTGGCAACCCTGTTTGGTATGCTTGATATTTTCTTGAGGTAGATTAGGCTAGTTGTGATAGCTGATCTGTGGATTAGGCTTTAGAGCAAATTTACACAGTTTACAACCCAGGACAGAATGATGGTCCAACAGCCATATATGATGATCTGTCAAGGGCTGAATAAACTTCCTTGTTTTGCCATCTGCCAGGAAACCCACAAATTTGCTGTGGGAGGAAACATATCAAGCTCCTGTCAATCCATTACATGTATCTGGTGGTTATTTGGCTTTGCATGTTCCAAGCAGTCAAACATGCCCCTAAAGTTACAACTTGACTGCATATTCTCCAAGGCTGGTAGACACAACATTATGTTACACTGCAAATCTACAGCAAGTATTGTCTGGGCTGGCAGAGGTGGAATGCATAGACCGCTTTGCAACCTTAAATAGCTTCAAGATAAACAAACCTAAAGCGCATCTGTATTCATAGCCCAGTTGGCAAATGGGGAAGTACTGAGTTTAAAGAAGCTGTTTTTTAATACAACCAAAGTATTAAATTCTCCGTACTCTGTAGGAATCGGGGTGGATTGTCATTGACATCGGTCAGCGTGATGTTCACCGTGGTGGTTCCTGATAATCCACCCATCTGGCCTCCCATGTCCTTGGCTTGGATGACCACTTGGTATTGTTCTCGGTTTTCTCTGCTCATATCCGGTAAAGCAGTTTTGATGATGCCTTATAAAAAAGAAGGAAAAAAGTCTCAGAAACACATAAGAGACAAGACAGGGAGGGTGGGGTAGAATGAAAGAGAGAATTATGGTGGATATATTTTACTGGTTAGTCCACGGCAAATGAATCAAATTGAACGTGTATGTATTGAAATGAAGCTTTCAGTCTGTGGCCACTTAAATGTCGGAACATGGAAAGATAGAATTAGGAAGCTTCTATTACTCAATGTTTTTAGGCTAGCACTAAATCAATGTAATTATCCTTCTGTGGGGGGAACAGACATCAAACATGGTTGCAACTGTTGCAGTGAAAGCTTTTGAAAAACTTTTGATACTAGCTTTTGAAAAGCGAGGATCAAAGGGTGTTTACAACCATCTCCAGAAGCAAAATAGGGGCTGGATCTGGGGTGGAATGAGGTGGTAAAGTTCAGAGCCGGCAAGATGCACTGTACTACTTCAGAGAATAGATATAATATGGCTTTTAAAAAAAATACTCCCATATAAAAGGCTACACTAAACCCTTTTTTCTGGTCGCTTACTGTATGTATGGAATTTTGGGGTTTGTGGGGCGGGGTGGGGGGCTTTTTTACACAGGGGAGTATTTAAAATCAGTATCCCCAACTAAGGTTCCCATTGTCCCAGTATTGGCGGGCAATTGACTGGACTGCCCGCCGACCCTCAGCTGGTTGACAAGCAGAAGCAGGCCAGCTGAAGGGGGGATGGATCTGTGTACTTGGTATGATGACGTCACTTCCAGATTTACCCAGAAGCATCAGCATCACACCAGGGATGCTCTAGCACTCTCCCCAAAAAACTCTTATCAGAACGATAATTTCTTTGAGGAGAGCATCCCGGTGCAATTCTGGCACTTCTGAGTAAACCCAAAAGTGACCTCATTGTGCCAGGCACGCAGACTGCCACCCCCAGCCCCAACCTTGCAAAGCTTCTGCTGGTTGCCAGGGGGCAGCCTACAATCTAAAGTGATACAGTTTATTGAGGAGTGTGCAGTAGCCATGTACACATGACTTTATGTGCATGGAAATCAACACATGGAGAGGGCATGAGTGCACAAACCCTACCTCCTATGTGCAACCCTATGGATGTAGGGTTGAAGTGCCCCCACCCACTGGTGACCAAAGGGGTTTAGCAACCCTACAGCCTGCAAGTGGGGTCTGGAGTTCTCCTAGGGTTGCAAACTTCCAGGTACTAGCTGGAGGTCTCCTGTTATTACAACTCATCTCCAGTCGATAGAGATCAGTTCACCTGGAGAAAATGGCTGCTTTGGCAACTGGACATTGAAGTCCCTCCCCTCCACAAACCCCACCCTCCTCAGGCTCTACCCCAAAAACCTCCTGCCAGTGGCAAAGAGGGACCTGAAAACCCTAAATTCTCCCAGGATTACAACTGATCTCCAAACAACAGAGATCAGTTCTACTGCATTAAATGGTTGCTTTGGAGGGTGAACTCTATGGCATCATACCCCACTGAAATCCCACCCCTCGCCAAACCCTGCTCTCCCCATCCTCTTTTGGAATATTAGGTCAGCAGAGTGCTCCAAGCATATCATAAAGAAAAGTATATCTGGTTAGTGTGTGCTGCTAAGACAGTTACACACGGAACATCTTTAATCTAGTCTGCTCTCAAAGGGACAGCAGCAAAGAAGTAGAAACGAAAGACATTCAGGGTCCCGACCCATCTATCTCTCTGACTCTCTATAGTCCCCCTCTGCAGTCTGAGGTAAAGAGACAGCACAAAGTCCTTTACTTCCAACAAGCTCTACCCCCAAACCTGCAGGAATTTTCTAACCTGGAGTTGGCAACCCTTAATTGCTGGCTCTTAGGGAGAGGCTGTGGCTCAGTGGTAGAGCATCTGCTTGGCATGCAGAAGGCCCCAGGTTCAATCTCCAGGATCTCCAGTTAAAGGGACTAGGCAAGTTGGTGATGTGAAAGACCTCTACCTGGAGAGCCGCTGCCAGTCTGAGTAGGCAATACTGATTTTGATGGACCAAGGGTCTGACTCAGTATAAGGCAGCTTCATGGGTTCATGTGTTCAAGAATCTATGCACTCCAAAAATATACACATATTGGTTCCATCCCTATGACTGGGAATGCTGCTTTTCTAAAGTTCCTGACTATTCGGAGGGTGTGCCTACAATTCCTAAAGGCATAGACTCCATGCTTTGAAACTGGCAACTGTGTAGTGGTGGGGATGGGGCCAACATGTTAATTTCTGCTCCCCCTCTGCATGTGTCAATTTAAATGGCATCGGTCAAAGGACTTGGGTTTCTTTTAGCTGCGCACATAGATCCGCCTAGAGAGAATGCTGCTTGTTCTTGATGAGTTGAATCCAACCACGTCTTCTGCTGGTGAGAAAGGGAGGAGACCAGCAAAAAAAGAAGCTACACCGGGGATCATGGGACTTCCATGGATAAAAGCCATGTAGGACAGGGGCTATAGTACAGAGGGGAATAAGGTGAGATGGAGTGAAGAAGCTGGCTGGATCTAATCTGATGGCTCTTCCTGGCCCATTCATGAGGATGGATTTGATTGGGGAGCTTAGGTTGCTCAGGAAGAAGCCAGCAGCTTCCCTTACTGATCTGTGCCTTTCAGTTTAGCTCAAACCCCTTCTACTCATTACCAATTTAATTTATTTTTATCATGCTGCTATATTTAGAATCATGCAGTTCAGAAACCACAAGGCAAGAGAGAGGGTTTGTGCTTTTCAAATTCCACAGTGTTGAAGACCATTTAATAATTTTTATTCTGTTGGCTAAGAATTATTATTTTTTGCCTTCTCATTTTGGATTAGTCATACCAGCATATCACAGAACCAACGCAACATAATCTACCCACCAGCTGCAGCTTGGCATTTGTCGCGCTCATGTAGATGATACTCAAAAGATGACAAATGACTGGGTCTTTGAACCAGCTGCTCATCTCTAGTTTATGTAGGTTTTCTGTATGGCTGTTCTCAGAGAGGATGTCTACTCAGGAAGTAGCTTTAACATTTGGAAATGATTGGGGGGGATGCACCACAGTCACAATTTTGAGGGGCATAAAAATCGCTGTGTAACTTTGTCCTTGTAGGATATTGTCACTTGCCGATCAGTGAACAATCCCCCAAACAACAGCCACTTAACAGTTTTCTTACTGTGAAGAGAAAATAACCTGGTACAGGAGGCAACCCCAGAATTCAATTGATGTTTATCTTTGGGGATAAATTCCACCTTGCTTACAACTTTCCACATAATGCATAGAATAATGGCTCTACAACTTTGTCCTTTTAAAACATGGTCATCTGTGCATGAATAAACACTACAGTGTGACTGTAAACCCATGTGCACAGTTCAGCATTTGATAGAATCACCAACTAGCTAATCCCATCCCTTCCCTCCCAAACTGGCATTCTTCAGTTGCATGGCACACCCAAGAAGGTCAAAAATCCCTGCATTCCTTCTAGGTTTACTCCCTCTGCCCCTTCCAGGTTAAGAGAGGCAATTCAGGAGAGCTCTGCCCACAAAACATTGGTGCTAGCCATGAGTGTGCCAACTGAATAAATAAGGATAAGCAGTTATTTGGATAGGTTAATGAAAACCTCTTTTTTAGGGGGTGAAAGGCAGGGTGTAAATATTTGAAGAAAGGTGAAATTAAAATGGCTTCAATCCCTGAACATAATTAGAAGAAAGCAAAGCCAACATAATTAGAAGAAAGCAAAGTCGACAGACATTCTGACCTGTGTCTGGATCCACTGAAAAGTACGGCTGGCCTTGGAGGATACTATAAACGACTTTGGCACTGTTGCCGTAGTTAGAATCGTCAGCGTCGGTAGCTGTCACTTGGATGACAGAAGTGCCTGAATCGGAGCAAGACAGCAACATTGACAAGAAATCCAGAATATGAAATGAGACGAAATCTTAGAGGCAAGTTGCCCTGGTACATAAATATTTACTGGCTGGCTTGTTCATTCATGCACATATATTAAGGCGCTGCACGCGTCACTACAATAATAATCTGAAAGACAAATGCACTGGAGTTAACTGGCACACAACAAAACAACTTCTGCTCACATCCAACTGCAACAGCAGACCTGGCACTTCATTGCTACAATCTAAAAGCGTAGTGTAGCAATCAGGATGTCAGATGAAGCTTGGTGAGAGGTGGTGGCTCAGTTGGTAGGCAGCATCTGCTTAGCATGCAGAAGGTCCTCGGTTCAATCCATGGCTTCTCTAGTCAAAAGGATCATGAGGCAACTGATGGGAAAGATCTCTACCTCAGACACTAGAGAACTGCTGCCGGTCTCAGTAGACAATATGTGAATGGTCTGATTCTGTAAAAGGCAGCGCCATAGGTTCAAACTCCCGTTCAGCTGCAACACTTTTGGTGGCCAATCTCCGTTGTTGATCCTAAACTATTTTATTTATTTATTTTTATTTATTTCACTCTTATATCCCACCCTCCCCAGCAAAAGCTATTGAGAGAAGCAGTATTGTGTAGTGGCTGAAGCACTGGATGAAGCCTGGGGAGACCCAAGTTCAAATCTCCACTATGCCTTGAAGAAGAAGAAGAAGAAGAGTTGTTTTTTATATGCCGACTTTCTCTACCACTTCAGGAAGAATCAAACCAGCTTACAATCACCTTCCTGTTCCTCCTCACAACAGACACCCTGTGAGGTAGGTGAGGTGGAGAGAGTGTGACTAGCCCAAGGTCACCCAGCTGGCTTCATGTGTAGGAGCGGGGAAACAAATCCAGTTCACCAGATCAGAGTCCACCTCTCCAAACCACCGCTCTTAACCACTACACCACGCTGAAACATGGAAGGAGACTCAAAGATAAGACAATTGAAAATTAAATAGCACACAAGGAACCAATTCTATGCAGCCGGGCTATCAAGTTGCTATATTAGACACACCACAGCCAAAAATTACTAGTTTACACATACCTATATCTTATCCCTTGGGGCCTAAAAGAAAACAGAACTGAAAGACCCAACTTTTGTATGACTTCTTGGTTATTTTCTACAGACAAGTGGCTATTTACAAGTCTGCAATCAGCTTCTCCTTTTGTAACACGCTGCAGGTAACTATATGGTTGGGCTGCTGATAGGAAACACAGGTAGAAGGTGGTTATCGTTCTGGACTGTAAGAATAGTCATTAGTCATGAGGTACGTTTTCTAGCAACAAAGGGTATTTGGCATGCAACAGGTTAAGCCACAAAGAAGCAGACCAAACCACACACGCTCTCTAACATGTAATTGTTTTCCACACTCTCTGCCAGGGAAGGTTTTTCAATACAGTATCTCAGTATCTCCCAGGTAAGCATTTGGCTGTCTTAAGGATGCACACCCTTAGAGAGATCCCAACCGCCAGTAAATAAGCAATGGAGGTTGCCTAATGAGGCAGCAAATACCAGTCAGCAGCTTACAAACTCTTCCCTTGGTGCACAAACTAAAGGGAAAGGCGGCTACTATCGCTTTAACCTCCCCCCAATGAACAGATATAACTGCATAGAAACAACTGTTTGGGTTGCATGATAAAAAGCAATATTTTAGCCAGCTTTTCCTGATTTTTTTGTAAAAAATATGGAACGTGCTTGTTCTCAGGATAATTTTGTGTGCTGTTGCTGCTCTCCATATATTTTGGAGGGCTTTACATATAGGACTGGTTGGATTGAGGCTGGTCATTGACCCAGCAGAAGGAGGCTTGATAAAAATGAAAATTAATTCTAGTTGTGGCTTCACTCCATTATGGCATCTAAGCTCTCGTTAATGAAGAGCTCAAACTCTGGAAGCACCCATTCTCTGAGCTCCAAGTTTCTTTTTCTCTGAAAATCACGTATGTAGGGCTTCGGGTTGCCAACCTCCAGATGGGGCCTGGGGATCTCCTGGAATTACAACTGATCTCCAGACTACAGGCATCAGTTGGAGGGTGGACTCCATGGCATTATGCCCAGCCAAGGCTCCCCCCCCCAGGGTTTACCCCTGAATCTCCTGGAATTTCCCAAACTGGAGTTGACAACCTATTGGGGGCCAGTTCAGATTAGGACTGTGGTATCAGGAGATGGGGGATATAAGCCTTCCTCCCTTCCCCTAACTGTCCCAGTGGGGAAACACACAGCTACTGATTGAGGTAAAATCTATTATGTATAGGGTTGCCAGGTCCCTCTTCGCCACCGGCAGGAGGTTTTTGGAGGAGGGCGGGATTTGGGGAGGGGAAGGACTTCAACGCCATAGAGCCCAATTGCCAAAGTGGCCATTTTCTCCAGGTGAACTGATCTCTATTGGCTGAAGGTCAGTTGCAATATCAGGAGATCTCCAGGTAGTACCTGGAGGTTCGCAACCCTATCTATGTATATTAAGGTTGCCAGCTCCCAGTTGGGACATACTTGGAGATTGTGGGGGTGGAGCCTGAAGATGGCAGGGTTTGGGGAGGGCAGGGGCTTCAGTGGCATATAGAGTCCACCTTTCACAGCAGCAATTTTCTCCATTTTTTCTCTGTCACCTGGAGATCAGTTGAAATCCGAGATCTCCAGCACCAGCACCAGGAAGGCAACCCTAATGTGTATCCAAACATAGGAAATAGCAATTCCCTGAGGCTGTTTCAGATTTGGGGAAAATGCACTGGGTGTGTCTGCTTAATCCCCCCCGCCCAGTGTTAGAGCAGCTGCTTGGCCTGCAGAAGATCCAGGCTCAATCCCTGGCATCTCCAGTTAAAGGGACTAGACAAGTAGGTGATGTGAAACACCTCTACTTGAGACCCTGGAGAGCTGCTGCTTTGAGTAGACAATACTGACTTTGATGGACCAAGAGTCTGATTCAGTATAAGGCAGCTTCATGTGTTCATGCTGCACTTAAATTATAGAGAAGACACAATTCTGGGAGCTCAGTTCATGGACCCCCCAGTGTCATATTGGTTTGTGCCTTAGCTCTAAGAGTGCAGAGCAGTGGCGTCTTCTGCAGGGTATCAGCACTGTCTCCCCCTGGCTTTGTTGGCCAGGAATCCTTCAGTGGGCCTGATCCTTCCTTCTGTTGCCACTGTCTGTTAATGTTTCATCTTGGTCCAGTTGATGCTGCAATCCAGAGGGAGAAGCCATAGTCAGCGACTGCTTTTCCTCACTCCTGTCATGGCTTCCTCAAAGAGTGCAGGCAATGACATCAAAAGGAGAACAAGCAGAAGTCTCCAGGGCTTAAGTTCTCATTGAAGTGGGTTTCTCAGATGTTTCCCTAATACATTTGACCCTGACACTACATCTCCAGAGTATAGGGTTGCCAACTTCCAGGTAATAGCTGGAGCTCTCCTGCTATTACAACTGATCTCCAGCTGATAGAGATCAGTTCACCTGGAGAAAATGGCCTCTTTGGCAATTGGACTGTATGGCATTGAAGTCCCTCCCCTCCCCAAACTCTGTTCTCCTCAGGCTCCGCCGAAATCTCCAGGTAGTTCTCAGACAAGAGCTGGCAATCCTACCAGAGTAATGTGTGTGCATGTGTGTCATCAAGTCACAGCTGACTTATGGTGACCTTGTAGGGTTTTAAAGCAAGAGATGTTCGGAAGTGGTTTGCCATTGCCTGCGACCAGGGCAGTAGCCGGGGCGGGGGGGGGGTAGAGAAGGTAGCAAAACTCTGGCATGCAGAGAAGGTAGCAAAACTGCCTCTCCTACCCGGCACAAAGGCTCCTGTAGGAGAAGCAGTTCTGCCAACCCCTTTGCATGCCACAGGGGTGGTGGCTGCCCCCTTCTCCCCCCTAGTTATGGCTCTGCCTGCCTCCATGTAGGTTGAGGTAGTCCTGAGAGAACTGTAATTGACCCAAGGTCGCCCAGTAGGCTTCATGTGGAGGAGTAGGGAATTGAACCCTGCTCTCCAGATGAGTTCTGTGGCTCTGAACCACTGCAACATGCTGGCTTTCCAGAGTAATATGAGAAAGAGACCCCCAAACCCCTTTCTTCCATAATTCATCACATTATTAACTTCCATGGTGCCCCTTCTAGTCACCCCCCGCTCCCCCTGAGAAGGCTCCAAATGCTTTAGCCTTTATGCTCAGGGGAAAAAGTGCTCTACCCTTTTCAATATTTAAATTGGCGTGGTTTTTTTTTTGGTCTGTTTGCCTTTTCCAGCTTTTTGATATCCAGTCTGAGATGGGGGAACCTAAGCTGTACCTAAGCTGCACCCCAAGGAGAAAACGCCTGTCTGTGAGTTATTCAAGCTCCATCTTCCTTCTTGTTCACTCTTGCTAACCTTTTGTTTGGTTCGGAGGAAGTAATTTTGCCTCCGAGTCCCCTCTGACCTTTGCCAGTTTGGCCCATGAAGAACCAATCATGGTTGTTTCCCGTTCCGTATTGGCAAAGCAGGCAGCACAATACAAATAATATTTGCAGTCTTCTAGTGCTTTGTCTACTCCCTTACCAGAAACTAATTTCTTAAATTGGATGTGACATGGTGATGTGGGTAGAAACACTGCTATTATTACTCTGGGATGCCCTTGCTGTGGAATGCATTTGATTCAGTGGTGTGTTTAGTCAACCAGGGGGACTCCTGCATGTCGGTTGATAAAGCAATACTGTGACTGTTGCAAATGTTCCTGAAGGCAGTAAATTAAGATACTATTCCTAAATGGGGATTCCCCCCCCCCATTAATTTAACATGCAAGTCATGGAAACATCTGCTTGCTGTCTTATTTAGATATTTTATGGCCTTTGGTTCATAGAAAGCAAAACAAAGAAGTATAGGTTCAAAGAGAAATACAGAGTCTGAAGCAAAGCAAATTTTAGGCTTATCCTTATTGTAGATGTTGAGAATTTATATATTTTTCCCTTGCTACAGTTAAGTTTGAAAATATGATTTTTCAGCACAGTGGTTACAGCTACCCTGGTTATTAGGGTTGCCAGGTCCCTCCTTGCAACCAGCGGGAGGTTTAGGGAGAAAGGGTTAGGGGCAAAGATCACTGTCATCTATGTGATGACGTCACCTCTAGTTTGGCAGGGAGGCTCCAACTGGGGTGCGAGAAAAAAAGGAGCCCCAGATGACCACCTGAACAAAGGAAACAATCCTCCTCTCCAGCTACCCCTCCCTCCAGCTACCCCTCCCCGTGCCTCCCAGAGCATTGCCGTTGATCAGTTGTTTTTCCCAATCAGCTCTTTGGTGCAAGGCAGGAGGACGGGGCACCACTTGCCAGCCTGTTTTACCTTCCTTGCTTCCCTCATTTGGGTGGTCCTCTGGGGCTGCTTTTTTTCTCACACCCCAGTTGGGCTTGTGACGTCAGGCCGATGGCTCCCCCTCCCTTCCCCCGCCTGCTTCCACCCACCCACAGCCGAGAGTGAGCAGGCAACAGGAGCAATGGGCAGTAGATTGCCCACCATAAGCGGGCAGTTGGGAACCCTACTGGTTATTTATGTGGTGTGGCAGTTAATCTGAATTGGGGGGATGTGTCCTATCATCATTTAGGTGTAGCTATGGAATTAATACACCAATTTAGAGCAGGAGTCCCCAACGTGGTGTCCGTGGGTGCCATGGCACCCGCCAACACTTTTTCTGGCTCCCATCAAGTGTTTTTAGGATGTAGGCGGGGCCAGGTAGGGCCTTTGCCCAGCAAGGCTTCTGATTGACTATTGGAGATTTGATTGGCTATGCAGAGTTTTTAAAATGTTGCTCTGGCAGCAACTGTTCAAGGATCTACACTGTGTTACTAAAGTTAAGCAGTGGCAATCATTTTGTGGCTGGCTCTGCCTCCTTTGTCAGCCATTTTGTAGCAGCCATTTTGTTGCTGGGCCCAAAGGTAAACTCAAGGAACAACATAACATCTGCTACAGTTCAACTAAATGATTTCATGGCTGGCCTTGGATTTAACACAGCTCTCACTATATCCACATCCAATAATCCAATCTCTTGAACAGTACAGTTTTTTAAAAAATATTTCATTCCACATTCTGGTATGCACTGAATTTGCGTGTAGGACGCTTACCAGTATTAACACACAATATCATCACTGCATTTGGCAAGGTCTGGACACCTTTTTCATAAACTGGTAAATACATAATAAAATATTGCCAAAAATTGGGGTGGGGTGTTGGTTGGTTGCTGTTTTGAAGTTAGTAGGCAAAAACTCCTTTCCATCAACTGGGCGATGATGACTGAAATATCGCAGAAAGAGAACTGTTGGGGGGGTTAAGGATTTGTGACAACATGTGTGTGTGTTTAAAGTGCCGTCAAGTCGCAGCCGACTTATGGCGACCCCTTTTGGGGTTTTCATGGCAAGAGACTAACAGAGGTGGTTTGCCAGTGCCTTCCTCTGCATACAAATCCTGGTCTTCCTTGGTGGTCTCCCATCCAAATACTAACCAGGCCTGACCCTGCTTAGCTTCTGAGATCTGATGAGATCAGGCTAGCCTGGGCCATCCAGGTCAGGGCTGTGACAACATAGCGGCTAGCCAATTAGGGCTTCTGCAACATACTGCTAGAAATTTTCTCCCTCCGAGGTCAGTCATAGAAAGGAAAGGTTCGTTTAGAGTCTAAATGACTCTAAATGACTCAGTGGTTCCCAAACTTTTCAGGCCACCCCACCCTTGGTTCCACAAACTCAAACCCAGCGACCACTACCCTACCCTATAAAAAACATTATTCAAAATAGGGGTTTGCATGACTCACTAAAGAAGATGATAACAAAATTTCAAAACAGTAACAATTAATTGCACAGCTATTCAAAATCAAATTAAAACTTTTTAGTTGAAATTTATTCAACAAAACTGATGAACTTGATCCAGTGGTTTCAGCTCTTCAAATTCAGGGGGTGGGGGGGTAGGGGGGATTCTGATAGTTTCCAACAAATTTGCCAGCCTGGTGCCATAGCTTGATCTATTGTAAATTAGTGAACAACACAGTTGAAGGGGCCCACCTCTAGCCCCCCTGCTGCCCTTTGCCTCTTAATGCCCCCCAGGCAATCCCACCGCCCCCCAGGAGGTGGTACTGCCCACTTTGGGAACCACTGATTTAGACTGAACACCTCATGAACCCTTTCAAATCATTATCACTGCACATTTTAAAAATTATACCTGTTGTTACCTCTCCACTGGCTTGTTCTAAACTAAATTATTTGTTCGTTTAATACAAAAGGTCTCTTTTTCTCTGTCAAAAGTTGTTGGTAGGTATGAGTAATATATAGTCACTGAAGAAATGAGATGTGCCTTTTGAAAACATCAGTGGATTTCAGGAGTTGGTATTTGGGCAAAAATCCATGATTTGAAGTTTGCAGAGGACATCCACTAAGCTGCGGCAGGCAATTATGCTTCTGTTAAAATACTTTAAAAGAACAAGGTTGGTGTATGTAGGATGGCAGGGATGGATGTCAGGAAACCAATTGAAGGATGATAAGTATTAGCTCACAGCTGGCCATTTTATTTTTTCTGATATACTCTGATTGCATCTATTAGCAAGAGACAGCCCAGAGTTGTATTGTAGCCCCCCCCCCCCAATTTGTTTCTAGAAATTGTATTTTGTTTGTAAGCCACTGTGAGTCCCTGCAGGGGAGAAGAGCGGAGGAGAAAGGTATAAATAAAAAGAAATACAATGAGTAGAATAACATCCGTTGCTAAGTGAAATGTTCTATTTAAGAGTGGGGGTTTTTCCCTTCAAAAGAAGCTGCCATGGTTGCTGTATAATCACACCCTGCTTCAGAGTTAGGATGGGCTACTGAAGAGTAAATGAAGATATCATATGATGGCTAGATCCCACAATGCAGAAGTGGAAATGTCAACAGACTTAGCACAGTTCCACTTGCACAAGATTTTATGCACCGCCAAGCACTTCCCTCCCTGTATATTGTTTGGCCCAGAAACTGGTTGTGCACAACCTTGCACATGAGGAATGCAATTCAGGCTACAATAAGTCTGACTGAGAGCAAGCTGCTGTTGTAGTCATTTTCTTGCTGCATTTCCACTCTAGTGCAAGTGGACATTTTGTGCTGGATCTCACTTAATAGTTGAATGAGATGGTTTAGCAATGTGTAATGGCCCCATGGTGCAGAGTGGTAAGCTGCAGAACTGCAGTCCAAGCTCTGCTCATGATCTGAGTTTGATCCCGACGGAAGTCGGTTTCAGGTAGCCGGCTCAAGGTTGACTCAGCCTGCCATCCTTCCGAGGTTGGTGAAATGAGTACCCAGCTTGCTGGGGGTAAAGGGAAAATGACTGGCAAACAACCCCGTAAACAAAGTCTTCCTAGGAAACGTCGGGATGTGACGCCACCCCATGGGTCAGGAATGACCCGTTGCTTGTGCAGGGGACCTTTACCTTTAATGGGGAAGGGCTTGACCTAGATAGCCCAGGCTAGCCCAATATCATCAGATCTCAGAAGCTAAGCAGGGTCGGTACTTGGAAGGGAGACTGTTACCCAAATGGCCCAAATGAACAGCCATTTGGGTAACCAGAGGCTAGGGCTGTCAATTCGGTTCGTCCTGAACCGAAAAACTGCCGAATTTCCCCCAATTTGGCGGTTTCTGGTTTGGGATGAACCGAATTATAAAAAAAGGTGGGAAACGGGGGAGCCGAATTCGGGGTGTTCAGCAAATAAATTCGGCAAATTCGGGGTTCGGCGCAGCAGCATAACCGTCAGGCTCCCCCCCCCCCGCACACCTTCACGGGGTTTTCCTAACAGCTGTTAGGCGCAGATCTGTTTAAAGGGGGCCCCGCGCGCCTTCAGGGAAGCCCCGTGAAGGCACACGGGGGGGGGAACAGATCTGCGCCTAACAGCTGTTAGGCGCAGATCTGTTTAAAGAGCCCCCCGCGTGCCTTCACGGGGCTTCCCTGAAGGCGCGCGGGCAGCTCTTCCCGCCCCCCGAATTTCCCCCTCAACTCCGGATCTTGCGCCGAATTTCGCGGATCCGAAGCGAGGGAGTTCGGACTTCGGCACGTCCCAAATTTAAAAGGGCCGAATTTTGCCGAAGCCAAACTTTACCGAATTTTTTTTTCAATAGCCCCACCAGAGGCACATAGTCTTGCCAGGAGTTAACTTAGAGCCAGTGGCTGAGGGGCACACTTGTAAAACAGTGGTCAACTAAGCTATGCCTGATTCCCTATGAAGAGGACCAAGCTAGTCTGAAAGACCACCAAGGATGACTCTGCAGAGGTAGGCAATGGCAAGCCACCTCTGCTTCTCACTTGCCTTGAAAGCTCCTTGCTGGGGTCGCCACACACAATGAGGGAAGGCCTTGACCTGGATGGCCCAGGCTAGTCCATTGTCATCAGATCCCAGAAGCTAAGCAGGGTTGGCCCTGGTTAGTTCTTGAATGGGAGACCACAAATAGATGTTCATGGTTACTGCAATGAGGCAGGCAATGGAAAACCACCTATGAACTTCTCTTGCCTTAAGAACATAAGAAAAGCCTTGAAAACCCTATAGGTTTGCCATCAGTCATCTGTGGTTTGACAACACTTTCCAACCCCAATTGAGGAAGAGGGTCGTGGAAAGAGTCTTACATTGTATTTCACATGAAAAAGCTATGTGTTTGCTTGTTTGTTGTAATCAACAGAACAGGGAGAGTGTTGAAGAAGTACAGGTGCTATTCTCAATGGGCATTAGTGTTTTGGAACTGAGCCCTAAACTGTTTAATTGATTCTATGTCATTTCATTTATTCAAGGAAGTCTAAACAGCACATAGGCCAGGGGTGTCAAACATATGGCCCGGGGCCCCATCCAGCCCCTTGAGAGTCTTATCCGGCCCGTGAGCCAGCTGAGGCAGTCACCCCCCACTCTCGATGTGGACTGACGAGGCATGGCCCAGCCCGACCAAGTGAAATTTATGTCATATCTGGCCCTTGTAACAGCTGAGTTCGACACCTCTGACAGAGGCTTTTAGACAAAATAATATAACAGTAATTAAAATGCATGAGAAAATGGAACATTCAGCACTTTAAGAAAAAGTAAATATTCAATGCATATTTTAAAATTTGATTCTATGTTAAAGCCCTTTTTGCTTACTTTGGAAGTACTCTGTGCTTGTCAAAGAAGTCCACATAAAGTAGATTGTCTTTCCATCGTTCTTTCAAAATGTCTCATTTTTGTTTCGCCTGTATTTTCCACATGCATTAAGTAATGTGACTGATGCTTTTCTGTGCAGGCTGACTAAAGTCAGCTAATGGAATACATAAAATGGGAGATATAAACAGCCAGGGTTTTTTTTTTTTTGGTTCTCCGAAGTCTCACAAGCTTGCTTTTGCTTCAATTTACCCTGTATTTTGTCTGAACATGAAGCATGCAATATGTTCCTCATTTCACCAAAATCTCTGGTGGCAAAATAGCAAAAGAATGTGGAAATATTTGTATCAAGATATCTTTTTAATGTATCCATAGGAAGGCTTCAGTGTTGGGCGCACTTACGTGGAAGTAAGCCCCCTTGTTATGTCATAATTCCAAATAAATGTATGAAGGCTGCACATACACTTTTTAAATGGATGGTTGCAAGCAAAATTATTAGCAATTAAGTGTTCACAGGAGTTCAGTTGCTAGTCTATAATATTTGCTCTTTTACAAGCTTATCAACAAATATATCATCATCATCATCATCATGTTAAATAGCAATGTCTGGCCCCCATCTGCAGATATCTAAATCAGCGGATCAGGGCTACACTGGTACTAAACAGAGTTTTCTGCAAACAAGGGGGACCCTGCAGGTTTGCATAAAAATCTAAAATGTTTAAAAATACATTGGGGGTTTAAATCCCCCCCCCAAATTAAAAAAAAAAGTGTTGTCTGTGCATGTGCGTGATTCTGTGGTGGCCATTGGGAGCTGCAGCAGGCCTGGTGGTAGCAGCAGTGGATCCCGAGAGATGTGGTGGGCCTAGCAGCAGCTGTGGCAGAGCCTGAGAGCCCAGCGGAAGGTTTTTTTTAAAAAAAACACAAAATGATAAAAGGAACACCTGTAGCTTTAAAAAACGGAAGCCCTCAGAGGCAGTTGCTAAGCAACCACAGCATTCTAGGCTTGGTTTTTGTCAGTTAAAGGTAGGGAGCGGGGGCAAGGACATTTCCAGGGCTGTTTTGGCCTTTGAGGGCCAGGCCTGGCAGTAGCCGCCCAACTGCATGACTCCCATAGGCCTGGCTGCTTGCTACTATTAGACAGCAGAAACCCTTTAGCATAGGGTCTGGGCAACCGAGGTTTAAATCACAAGTGTGCCATGGAAACTCACTAGGTGATGTTGTGCCCGTCACATACTTTCTTCCTGACCTACCCCACAGGGTTACTGTGAGGATGAAAGGAAGCAAGGAGAATGATGCAAGCAGCTTTGATCCCCACTGTGGAGAAAGGTGGGGTATAAAGGAAGTAAATACATAATTAATATAGCTGAAGAAGAGAGGCAGATAAAAGACAGGTTGGTGGATGGCTTAAAAGGAGAGAATGAGGAAGAGAAAGGGGAGAGGATATGGGAGGCTGACAGGAGGCGGGAAAGAGGAAATAGTATGGGGAGGAGAATGCAGAGGAAAGTAAAGTAGCCCCCATAATCCTTGAGGGTTCCTTACCATGTAAGCGGGCTTGGCCCAGTGGCCGGCACCATACGACTGGGCCACCATATGACTGGGCCACTGTCCATGTCCTCTGAGAATCCCTTTTACTGTTGGGGGCCAAGGGAGTTCATAGCCAGACACGTATGTTAGATTTTAGGAAGACAGACTTTAATGAACCCAGAGGCATGATGAGAGTCATTCCGTGACAAGAATGCTGAAAGGGAGAGAAGCCAGTGAAGGGTGGGCTCTCCTAAAACAAGAGTTCTTGCAAACTCAAGCCATCAGTATTCCAATAGGATGGAAACGTGGCAGAGAATTCACTACAATTAAACTTTTATCACTTTTTTTGTGCAAGACTTCTCACAGCATCATCATATACATTGATGGTGCTGTGCAAATAACAACAACATGGGCTTTGAATTGTGGTTCTATTGACTTTTTTGGTGTGATTTTCTTTGGGAATTGATTGTAATATGCATGTCTCGCTAAAGCTGTGGATCAGTTTTATTTTGAGCAGAGCAGGGTATAGCTCTATGTTTTGGTTAGATCTTAGTGTGGTATTTAAGCGTCCATGGGTTTGCGTGTTTAACCTTTACATTTTACTAAGTGATTATTCTGTACATCTTTCTGTGATATTTATCTGCTCATGGACTCGGGTTGGGGATGTGCATTTATATCTCAGCACTGGGTGAATTGCACACATTCTGTAAAATGAGTATTTTGTGTCCAGAGGCTAACTGCATATTTGGGATAAGCCCTTATAAAAGCTACTTCATGTTACTAAACTGTTCTGCTTGTTAAACACTAATGGACATTTGTGTGATTATATGCAAGGCACCTGCTAATTCTTACAAAGAAATGCATTCCCTGGGTTCTGGTAACATATGAAGCTCATCTAATTCTTCAGAATAATTTGGGGCTTTTAGCATTTATTTAATTCATTTGTATCCAGTCCTTCCTACAAGAAGCCAAGGGCAGCTTAGAACATTTTCCTCCATTTTATCCTCACAACAGCCCTGAAAGGTTGGTTAGGCAGTAAGGGAATGACTGGAAGAACACCCAGTGAGTTTCATGGTGAATAGTTTTGAACCCAAAGCAGACCCCCAACTCCGACCTTTACCTCTCCTGCCCAACGGCTGCAGCCAGAATAGCCCCATCATTGCCTGCCCTTTCTGTGGATTCCACTTTCCCACCAAGTCAGCAACTCCCCTCCATGGGCTTTCTTCACTCCCTCCCCCCTCCTCTTCTTCCAGGGAGCTCATTAGGGCTGCCAGGTCCTACCTCTCCTCCGGGGGGAGACTTTTAAGGCACATCTCGGGATTGCGCGGCAATGCGTGGACGTGCCGATGCGCGTGAGCGTCACTTCCTGTTTACAACCGGAAGTCCCCCCTCGCAAGAGGTGCCACTTAGACTCTTAGTTTGAGTGGCATAAGGCCCCTTGCGAGGCAGGACTTCCGGTTGCAAACCAGAAATGACCTGCAGCAGCGCGTACGCGTGTGCACGTTTGCCCGCCGACTGTCAGCTGGTCGGCGGGCAAAGGGGCAAATTGCCGGGGGTTTGCCCGCCACTACCGGGCACCGGATACTCTAGAACTCATGCACGGAAATTACATGGAAATTACATAGCACCTCGAAAGAAGTGGACAGGCTGCTTTGGCTCTCCGAGCACTGCATTCTGTGCCCTCCGGACATGCTATGCCACCCTATCCTGTTGCCTCGAGGGGGGCGCTCTCCCCCTGCTTCCCTTGGAGGCCAGCAGCAGCTGAGGAGACGCCAGCACCAGTCAAACTCAGCCAGGTCAGAGCTCTGGATGGCAAAAGGCCAGCGCCGGGCAGTCAAGCCTCGAGGCTGCTTTTCAGCTCAGCCCCCTCGAGGGGGCTGCTCTCTCCCTGCTTCTCTTGGAGTGCAGCAGCAGCTGAGCAGATTCTAGCATGAATCTAACTCAGCCAGGTCAGAGGCTACAGCTACCTACCTGGCTGCTGTATGAGCCGCCGCCTCTCTGCCTGCCGCCCAGGGCAGCTTCTCCCCCTTGCCCCCCGTAGATTTGGCCAGACAGAAAGAAAACAGATAGTTCTGCAAACCTAGGGGACTCCCCAGGTTTGCAGAAAAATCTGAAAACATAAAAAAATACAGTGGGGGATTAATCTCCCCCCAAGCCAATAGTGTTGTCTATGTATGCACAGTTCCTATACTCCTTTGCCCACCATTTTGCTGAGGTGGCAAAGCTGCGGGGGCGGGCAGGAGGGAGAGAAGTGGCTACAACCACTGTGATGGCAAAGAGGCCGAGTGAGCAGCCAGGTGAGCTGCCGAGATGGCAAAGAGGCCGGGGGGGGGGGGCTTGGTGAGGCACTGCTCTGGGCAAGGCAGGAAAGCTGCTGGGGGGTTGAGTGAGCCACCACTGCTGCTGCTGGGGTGGTGAGACTCTCGGGGAGGTAAGTGAAGCAGCCAGGCAAGTGGCCAGACAAGCTAGAAAATAAGCCAAGAGAACCCCCAAGGTGGTGAAGCTACCACTGATGATGCAGAAAGGGAGACTGCTGGGATGGGGAAGCAAAAAGAGACTGGGGAGGCAGAAAGAGTGTGGGAGGCGGGAAGAAAGAGAGAGAAAGGTAGAGTGATGGGGTGGGGGACAGAAAGTGTTGGGGAGGAGGGAAGAAAGAGAGAAAGAGTAGCAGTAGACATAGGGAGAGAGAGACAGAAAAGTAAGAGATGGGGTGAGGTGAGAAAATTAGAGAAACTGAGAGAAGTGGGGGGAGAGGGGAAGAGTCAAAGGTGGGGGGAATGGGATGGCTGTTCCCGCAAGTTTCTTGCGGTCAAAAAGGTCAACCAAATCTGTGGATACTTAAATATAGGGGGTTATAAAATCCCCAAATGATAAAACGAATGCCTGTAGCTAAGAGCAAGAGAAAAGATGGTTTGGATACTGTCAATAAAAGGCAGGTGTAGGGGACAGGGCTCTTTTCAGGACTGTTTTGGCTTTTGAGGGAGGACTCATTGTCATTGGGGCAACTTGATACCACGTGACTGGCATGACTCACTTAGGTCTGGCTGCTATCTAATAGTCAGCAGCACCCATGCCACAAAAGCCAGTGTGGTGAAGAGTTTCAGACTAGGACAGCCAATCCTCATTCTGCCTTGGAAACTCTGTGGGTGACCTTGGGTCAGTTACACATTTTCAGCATAGCTTACCTCAAAGGCAGGGCCAAGATTGACCATTGAGAGCATCTGAGCGCCTGGCTGAGCCCTGCATGAGATGAGGCAGATGGTGGTGCCCGGCCAAGTCCCACACAAGGCAAGGGAGACAGTGACACCTCACTCGGCCCAGCCCTGAATTAGGTGAAGCAGACAGCGGTGCCTGGTCTGACTGAGCCACACACACATCTTAGGCCACGTGCAGGTTCATGGGTCTGAAGAGATAATCCTCATTGTTCAGCTTAAGAGCTGGAGAAAAGTCACCATTTCCAGGTGAGGGGAAGGACAGGTTCAGTTTTGAATAGACAGACAAATAATCAGGTAGAAGCTATTTGAAAAAATAAAAAGTAGTATGTATTAACACACACACTCCCAATCTGATGAGGCACTGCCAGCCTCCAGGTGGAACCTGGGGATCCCCTGGAATTACTGGTCCTCTCCAGACTACAGAGGTCAGTTCCACTGGAGAAAATGGATGTTTTGGAGGGTGGACTCTATGGCATTGCAACCCACTGAGGCCTCTGTCTTCCCCAGGTTCCATCCCCAAATCTCCAGGAGTTTCCCAGCCTGGATCTGGCAACCCTATGCACTTGTGCTCACTCCCACAAAAGGAACCAAAAGTCATATCCTTAGATTCTTAGGGACAAAACTTATCTCAAGTAGGAACTGATCTAGCGGTTGAGATGACTTAAAGGTTTGTATAGCGGAGGTAACTGGATAAGAACAATAGCAGACAGAGGGGCAAATCACACATCATTTGTCATTAACAAGCCAAATTGTCATTGACATTTATATAGACATCACAGCAGATGTGAAACATATAGAATTCAGGATTTTACAAAAATGAAATTAGAAGGCAAGAATCAAAGCTTTACATGTTGGCACATCCTATATGAAAATAAATAATATAATACCCTAAAGAAATTTCTTCCTCAGTCTGTAGCAACAAGCTTGCTAACACAGGAAACTTCCCAGTGTGTTCTTAGGAATACTAAGGTTCATTGAAAGCTGTTCCATGTGTGAGATCAGGAATGCCAGACAAGCTTCAAGGAAAGTCAACTTGTCTAAAACCACAATCACACATGAAGCTGCCTTTGGTCTTGCAAAGTCAGTATTTCCTGCTACAGAAGCTCTCCGGGGATTGAGATTTTTCATATGACATAAGGACATAAGAAAGGCCATGCTGGATCAGACCAAGGCCCATCAAGTTCAGCAGTCTGTTCAAACAGTGGCCAACCAGGTGCCTCTAGGAAGCCCACAAAAAAGATGACTGCAGCAGCATCCTGACTGTGTTTCACAGCACCTAATATAATAGGCATGCTCTTCTGACACTAGAGAGAATAGGCATGCAGCATGACTAGTATCCATTTTGACTAGTAGCCATAGATAGTGCTATCCTCCATGAACATGTCTACTCCCCTCTTAAAGCTTTCCAGTTGGCAGCCATCACCACATCCTAGGGCAGAGAGCGCCACAATTTAACTATGCATTGTGTGGTAGGTATTTATTATTACGGTATTAGCCAGAAAAGATACAAACCTTATCAATAAAACCGATTACATGATAAATTACCTCTTTGTACAAAATACAGATAAAGTTATATCAATTAAAATTCACCTTATTAACACTAATACCTTTTTCTGAGAGGATTTTAATTGCTGCAGAGCAATACTTGGCTACCTGCAAATAACACTGAGAGTCTCCCTCCCATAAGAGGAATTTAATTTTCTCTTCCTCTGAACTGGATTCCTATTTGTTATTTGTTGTGTGAAGAAATACTTCCTTTTATCTGTTTTGAATCTGTCACCCTCCAGCTTCAGCAGATGACCCCACATTAAGGTATTATGAAAGAGGAAGAAAAGCTTCTGCCTGTCCACTTTCTCCATACCATGCATAATTTTACAGACCTTTATCGTATCTCCCCTTAACTGCCTTTTCCCTAAGTTAAACTGCCCTAAGCACTTTAACCGCTCTTCATAGGGCAGTTGCTCTAGCCCCTTGATCATTTTCGTTGCTCTTTTCTATACCTTCTCAAGCTCTGCAAAATCCCTTTTTAGGTGTGGTAACCAGAACTGTACAGTATTCCAAGTGTGGTCTCACCATAGATTTATACAAGGGCAGTAATGATGGCAGTAGTTTTATTCTCTATTCCTTGTCTAATTATGGCCAGCATGGGATTTGCCTTTTTTACAGCAGCCGCACACTGGGTTGAAATCTTCATTGAGCTATCCGCTACCACCCCAAGATCCCTTTCTTGGTCTGCCATTGCCAGCTCAGATCCCATTAGTGTGTATGTGCAGTTGGGATTTTTTGCCCCAATATGCATCACTTCACATTGAATTTCATTTGCCATTTTAATGCCCACTGTGCCAGTTTGAAAAGATCCTTTTGGAGCTCTTCACAGTCCGTTTTTGTTTTTACCTGCTAACTACCTGCTCCTTTTAACTTGAAACACTAGGGATTCAATCTGGGCCCTTCTGTATGCAAAGCAGGTGCTCTACCACCGAGCCATTTGCCCTGTCTTTTCTACCCTGTAATGTGCAGCAGTAAAACAATGCTGTTTCTATTCTCAGTCAGGGTCACTGACTGACTGTGCATCTTCAGAACATGACTCAGAATCCTAATAAACCCACAGAGGCTCCTTGCAGCAAAGTTCATGTGGAAGTGTTCCCTGAAGATAACATTTATTAATCAGGGAACTACAACGTATAGTACTTATGAGGCGCATGAAGAATCAGCACTAGAGTGTGCTTTAAGAAAAGGAACGTTGTCTGTGATATTTCATCCAATTTTAAACATTTTTTTATAGAACATCTCTGGGATTTTTAATTTTGTTGTCCTGTATGCCCACATCAGACCTGAATGGAAGGGACCTTGACAATGTCTTATCTGAAGGACAGCGTCGCCAACTGTGCAGAAAATGTCCCATCATTCTGCATTGCAGTGTCAGCATTAGGTATGAGCGGAAAGTGCTGAGGTGAGGACTTGAAGCTCTTTAATTTATATATATATATATATATATATATATATATATATATATATATATATATATATATATATATATATATATATTTGTTCAGAGATTAGAACGCCGTCATTGAGGGAGGGGAGAAAGTGCACTAATAAAACTGGAAAGGAAAATGGATCTGTCAAATAATTCCCCAAGTACAAGCATGATAAAAATACTTTTTACTGTTGATTTAAAGGTCACCCGCAATTTGAACTAGTCAGCTGTGACAGCTCTCCTTTTTGGAAGTTAACAGTGATGGGAAATAAAAATGAAAAAGAGCCAGGCAAATGATAGTCCATTAATTGACGGGAAGGAGACATGCAAGGATGGGGATTACCCTTCACACAGTTTAGGGTGCCGTTCTGTTCGGCTTGCTATGATGGTACCTTCTGTGCCATCTTTTCTTAGAATAAAATTCGTTTCCCTCATGCCATAGAAAAGCGTGTTGGCTGAAATCAAGGGAACAGTCAATATCTTTGAAACTGATGGGTCTATACATGCTCAGGGCTTGGTAAAAGCATGTGTTCTCTCTGCCTTTTTGAATTTGTCTACCATGATATGCATAATAAAGACAGCTTGAATCAGGGATATAATAGTAATCCAAGAGAGAGCAGGAATGACTAACTGGAACCATTGTTCTTTGTAGCATTATGCCTCTGAATAGCAGCTGCTGGTGAGCAACCAGCTGGGATGGAGTGTTGCCTTCATTACCTCCTTGTGGGCCTTAAGAGTTGTCAGTGGCCTAGAGAAGATATGTCCTGCTCCTTCAATAGACACTTAATGTCAAATGAGACCCACACCCTGCAGGATTTAATTCAGTTCCACATAGGGTTGCCAGCTCTGGGTTGGGAAATACCTGGAGATTTTGAGGGTTGCCTGAGGTGGGTGCGGTTTGGGGAGGGGAGTGACTTCAGTGCCATAGAGCCCACTTTCCAAAGTCGCCTTTTTCTCCAGATCTCTATCACCTGGAGATTAGTTGTAATCCCAGGAGATCTCCAGCCATAGGGTTGCCAACCTCCAGGTACTATCTGGAGATCTCCTGCTATTACAACTGATCTCCAGCCGATAGAGATCAGTTCACCTGGAGAAAATGGCTGCTTTGGCAATTGGACACAATGTCACTGAAGTACCTCCCCTCCCCAAACCCTGCCCTCCTCAGGCTCCGCCCCAAAAACCTCCTGCCGGTGGCAAAGAGTGACCTGGAAACCCTATCCAGCCACCATCTGGAGGTTGGCAACCCTAGTTACACAGAGCTTTAAGATGGAGATGTCCCTCCCGGCCTATGGATGAGGGCAGTGATGGTTCCAACCATAGTTGGCCTCCTGTTCCATCTTTACTAGGTCTGCCTCACCTTCTCCCCTGACTACCTCATGACCAACATGAAGAGTGCCATCTGGACCCTTTGGTATTAATTGTTAAAGCTCTAAGATATTATAGGTTTTAATTTGTAAATTATCATGATTTTATGATGTATTGTATTTTAAATGGAACACTATGAATGATATTGTTGATGTGAGCTGCCCTGAGACCAACCTCCGTCAGGAATGGGCAGTTGAAGCTTTTCATAATATGGAGGTAAACAAAATCACTTGGTTAATAACATCCTGCTCCTGGAATCATCTATCTTAGCATTGTTGGGAAACTGAATGGCAGACTACATGGACCCTAGATTCCATTCAACTAGGCTCTTATGTTTCAGGGCCATTGTTCCCAAGACATGCAGGGCTGCTTTAAACATTCAATATACTGTATTTTCACATGAGCACTAAAAAATATAAAATATGAATAAAAATATTCATCATTTGGCTGGGACATGCAGATCTCCTACAATTACAACTGATTTGGAGGTTGGACTCCATGGCCTTATAACCTACTGAGGTCACTTCTGAAGTCTCCAGGAATTTCCCAACCTGGAGTTGGCAATCCTATGTATCATTCAAGCTAGGGCTGTGCATAACAATATGCCGAACTAACCCTCCCCCCAAAAATACTCCCCCCCCCCGAATAATGCTGAATAATAAGGAATAAAGAATGCTTTACTTAGCTCTATTCTTTTGGTACTTAAGTATTGCCCCTATAAATTTTGCCACAGATAGAGTAACAGAATCATTTGTATCTGATAGTAGCCATGTCACCTGTGCCCTCGTACTGCCAGATGCCTCGTCGGACATTTCCATATTTTCAAATAAAGGAGTAATTAAACTAGCCCTCAGCTCATTAAATATAGGACACTCCATTATCATATGTTCGATAGTTTAAACTTTGTTGTGTGAGCATCTACATATTCTGTTTGACTATGGCACTTTTTTATATCTGCCCTCCAGAACCGCCAAAGGAAGGGCATTCATTCTTGTCAAAGTAAAAGCTCTTCTGGGCTTTGGTATTTTCAGGCGATAGAAAATACCAGTTGCGTCAGAAGGGCAATACCCAAAAAGGAAGCTGAGCATACCCTATAAGCCCTAACAAATCTACTGTTAGAGTCCAAATCCTTTACTCGCATTTTGATTAGCCTAGTTATTTCTACAGTCTCTGAAGTCTTTACTATGTCATTTGTAATTCCCAGACATTTAATTTTCTTTTCCAGTAAATAATACCATTGGCTAATGTGAGCATCTTCCTGTCCAAGTAAAGTAGGCCCCACAGATTTTAAGATCTTAACTTTCCAAAGGAATGCTTTTATCCGTGCCTTAGCCTCCACTGATGATTCACCCAATTCAGCTCTCAGCGCTATGCCCAAGACACATCTAGGAGTAGCCAGTAAATCTTTATCAGTCAAGATAAAGGAGACATCACTACCTATATCTAGAGTTGTATAAAGCAAATGTCTAATGTTTTGGCATGAGGACATTTTGAAGCCTTTTCACTAGAGGGGGGAAAACCAACATTTACAGTTAAAACACTTTGGATGGATGTAAAAGACACAGAAATGTCAACCAAATTGCCATCACTGACCGTTTCATTATGTACTCCAGCATCAGCCTGTTAAACATTGTTTTCAGAATTTCGGCGCTGAATGACAATAACCGTTAAGACCGTACAGTATATGGTGTCTTTCCGTTTGACTGCAACTGGTTTTGTGCAAGCCATATGGAAACCAATGGGGTGGAAACAGGCAAATGACTATGAAACACATTTGCTAGTAAAAGATATTGTTCGCAAAACGGGAGCTGGTGAACTGATATTTATGGAAGCTTTCATTGTTACTTAAATATGGAGAGTAACCTCTGTTGAGAAATTGCTTTTAAAAAAAGATGGTATGAAGGTTATGACAACCCTTCTAAATTTTATGTAATAATAAATTATACTTACCAACCCTCGACTTTTCAGGGACACTGGCGATGTAAATGTCCTTGGTAAATTTAGGTTCATTGTCATTGATATCATGGATTTTAATAATAAATTCTGATTCTGGCTCTACTTGTCTTCCAGTCTTTCGGTCTATAGCCTTGGCACGTAGTACATACAGGGACTTTTCTTCTCTGTCCAGCTTTTTTGCCGCATGAATATCTCCTGTATTTTCATTTATAACGAATAGACTGCCAGCTCCATCTCCCGTTAATATGTATTTTAAATTTCCATCTCCTTTATCTTGGTCCGTGTGTAGCTTCAGGGGAAAAAAAGAACTCGATAAATATATGCATTGTTATTAACAACCCAATCTTTCCACAGTAAGTACGAGTAAGTCTTTACAAATCTTGTCTGTAATTGGGGTCACTGTTGGTTATCTTTTTTCTCGCTATTGGAATAAAAATTACCAATCTGAGACTTTGGTCACACATGCAAAGTAACTTTAAACAAATTGATAAAGGATGCAATGATGCAGAAGATAAGGAAGTAGCATTTAAAATGAAGAATACAGTGTCAAATGTGACATCAGTTTTTCAGCGTTCTTCCACAAACCCAGAGAGTTTTGGTTTTTGTCCTGAAAATAGCTGGTCCATCAACTTGTTTTCAGTGTGGGGTAGCCAAGGGAAATGATAATGTATGGTTGTGTAGTTAACACATGGGACTAGGTTAGGGATGCAATAAGTTCAGCATGTTCTCAGTTCAGTTATTGCTGGTCTTGCCAATCTTTATGAAAAAGACAGTAGCTAGGGATGCGTGGATTCCCCCAGATCATTACTTTTATTGCTCTGAATTTCATTCTGTGATGTGGTCTGCTTAGGGTTGCCAGGTCCCTCTTTGCCACCAGCGGGAGGTTTTTTGTGTTGAGACTGAGGAGGACAGGGTTTGGGGAAGGGAGGGACTTCAATACCATAGAGTCCAATGGCCAAAGCAGCCATTTTCTTCAGCTGAACTGAACTCTATTGGCTGGAGATGAGTTGTAATAGCAGGAGATCTCCAGCTAGTACCTGGAGGATGGCAACCCTAGGTCTACTCCTTAATTCCAGATTAGTCAGGAATTTTTAAAAAAATCAATTCCTGAATTGGAGCAGTTTTCAGTTGTCAATATACTTATACATGTGTTCACTGAATCAACATGTTACTGTAGTTATGTTTGCTATTCCTCCATTTGGGTGGTCATAAAAATCATTGGTCATAAAATCTACCATACTGATATGGTGATATCTTTCATTTTCTATCAAATGTTAGCTTTTCCCTCCCAGTTCTCACTTTAGCAATGCAGATAATTCCAGATAGATTTGACTCAATCAATCAATCAATCAATTGATTGACTCCAGTAGCACCTCAGAGACCAACAAGAGTCAAAGCTCTCTTTGTCAGAGGGGGAGGGGCCATGGCTAAGTGGAGAGCATCTGCTTGGCATGCAGAAGGTCCCAGGTTCAATCCCTGGCATCTCCAGTTAAAGGGACTAGGCAAGTAGGTGATGTGAAAGACCTCTGTCTGAGACCCTGGAGAGCCACTGCCGGCCAGAGTAGACAATACTGACTTTGATGGACCAAGGGTCTGATAAGGCAGCTTCATGTGTTCATAATTCCTCTAGTTTATGTGAGAAGCACTCATTCAAAATACAGGTGGAAGAACTGTATGTTAATTAGTTTTTGGGGGGTTTTTTGCATGGAGGAGCATTCAAAGAAATCACCCTCCAATCAAAAAATTAACTCCCTCATAATGTAAGGAAGGAATGATGTAAGGAAGACTTCATATTTTGTATCCCAAAGTGGAAAAGCAACAAAAAGAGCAATGTGATGTAATGGTAATACAATATTAATTCGCACATATTCAGAAGCCAATTTCTGTCTTGCAATGTCCAGCATTTCTTCTGAACAGGCTGTGGAGCCTTCATGCACTTGCTGCAATGGACAGTGTCACATTGGACAGTGTCACAATGGACAGTGTCACATTGTCTTGCAGCATTTAGTCACAGGACCTGCATGGACAAAAGCTAGGTGGGACAGGGGCAGTAGTAAAAAGGGGAATCAGATTAGATTGGGTGAAAAAGTTGCCTGGATTCAACCCATTAGAGCAGAGTCAGTGTTCTTTGTCTTGGTTTCATAGGCAATCTGAGCCAATCAGGAAACATTTTAAACACCTAAGAGTTCCTTGGATATGGAATGGTATAATATGGGGCAATCTTGTCAGATCTTGGAAGCTAAGCAGGGTCTGTACTTGGATGGGATACCGCCAAGGAAGACTCTGCAGAGGGAAGGCAATGGCAAACCACTGCTGCTTCTCACTTGCCTTGAAAGCTGCTTTCTGGGGTTCCCAGCACCTTAAAGACTAACAAAAATATTTTCTGGTAGGTTCTTGTAGGTTATCCGGGCTGTGGGACCGTGGTCTTGGTATTTTCTTTCCTGACGTTTCGCCAGCAGCTGTGGCAGGCATCTTCAGAGGAGTAACACTGTCCTTCAGTGTTACTCCTCTGAAGATGCCTGCCACAGCTGCTGGCGAAACGTCAGGAAAGAAAATACCAAGACCATGGTCACACAGCGCGGATAACCTACAAGAACCAATGAACTCTGACAGTGAAAGCCTTCGACAATATTTTCTGGTAGGGTATGAGCTTTCGTGAGCCACAGCTCACTTCTTCAGATACAGCTAGAATGTGAATCCAGATGGGGAAACCAACCTGGTTCACCACATTAGCATCTGCTGCTCATGTGGAGGAGTGGGGAATCAAACCTGGTTCTCCAGATTAGAGTCCACCACTCCAAACCACCACTCTTAACCACTACACCATGCTGAAATCTTGAAGACACAAGTGACCAGCTTGTGGCATTGGTGCCACAGAGCAATAAACTTTGATGGCATTGCTACACAGGACTGGAAGAGCTGACTGCCTGTCTACATTTTAAGGGAATCTGAATCTGAAACAGAGAGGTCTGCATATGCTCTATAGTATTCCCTGAATTGTTATGGTAGGAAGGGGGAAATGGTGCCTTTCTTTGCTGGGAAACGCCCTTAGACCAAGGGTTCCCTGGAAAGAACCCTGGTAATACGCCGCCACCACTGAGGACCTCCTGAGAACCTCTAGACTGAAATACTGAGAAGGCACGCTTCCAGCGCAGTACTAGAGCAATAACAAAATAACTTATAACCATTTTCATGGGTCAGGCATGGTTTTCATGGGTCAGGCATGAAGATATGACTCAGTTGTATCCCCTCCCAATCCCAAAGCTCCCCATTTCTCCACAACAAACTCTCTGACTTGGATGGTTTTTTGTTTGCAATGTTCTCCTGGCAGTGCTTTTTCCTGGGTGGTAAGGAATTGCTGACAAAAGAGAAAGCCAGGGAACTATCAGTTTCTGTCAATGGAACATTCAACCTGTGCTAGTCAATTGTTTATTTATTTAAATCATTTGAACCCGAGTGGGGACTCAGAGCAGCTTACATCATTCTCCTCGCCTCCATTTTATTCCAAAATATAATTAATCCTAACTAACTGGTCTTGTTTGACTTTTGGGAATCTTTCTGTGAACCAATCTAACTTTCTACAAACTGACATGTCAGTTTCTTCCTTTGCATTTTTTTTTTACAAAAGAAGGCATCTACTTTTATACAGAAACTTCTGCTTCTATAAATCTTCTTGTGGACTATGAGTAAATAATGCAGAAACCATCTAGCATGTGCTACTCCAACCGACTGAAGCTTCCTTGCGATACTGTGGCTCTCTGGCACCGTGAATTCCCAGGCTGAGTCTGAAGTTTGAGCCTATGCATTCTTCTGTTGGGCATCTAGCAATAACTTAAATTTGACAGGGCAAACGAGGATCCTGAATCATACCTCTGCAATTCTGTAGTTGTCAGCATCTGCTGAAGCATAACTGACTGCAAATTAACCACCTCCAGTGTTTAGTTGGCTCCAAGGGAGCAATGTGTTGGGAAGTGGCTTCATAATTTAGGGCTTAGTAAGGTGCAACTGTGGAGTTCTTCCTTCTCTCCTAGTACTTTGGCGATAATACACAGACACACACACACACATCCATAGTGTTTGTGTGTGTGTTTTGGGGGGTACATTATACTATCCATAAATTACAAGAAGCCATTTTCCATACAAATAATGTTAATACCAAACAGCCATATTGAAAAATAAGGATCATTCATATTTGTGACCAAAATCTGAATAAATAGTTTGAATTTCAGACAGATTGTATGGCTGTACCTATTTCATTTTATATGTACTTCAGGATAAAATAAAAATGCTGAGCTGTATTAAACTTGAATGAGATCTGAGGAATGTGTCCCCCCCCCCCCATTTATTTCATGGCCGATCTAGGGTAACTGTATTTCACTTGTGGAGCCTAATGAGAAGGAATTTCCATTTCCAGTTACATCTTCTTTGACATAACTCTGTGACAAAAAGGGCGAGGATAGGACAAAAGGCTCCCTTTTTAGGTGTGTGGTGAACCCTCCTAAGAAACATGAGAAACCTCTTCAACACTCTTGGCTTTCCTCAAAAAAACTCTGATGTTTCAACCGAGGAAACTTGCTTGAGGTGAAATTGTGGTGGTGCTCCGGAGCTCAGTGCTGTTATGGAAACAAGGAAGAGCTAAAAAGCACCGGGTGTCCCTTGTTTTTATTGAAGTAGTTATAGAGCTAAGGTAATTCTGTTGGTTTTCCTTCAGCTGACCTCATCAATAAACAGGGTAGATTTTTTTTTTTGTTGACAGCTACTTGCTGAACTGACAGTTTTTATTTTCATAAATGGCAAAATGGTCCCACATAGAAAGATTCTTATGCAATTACAATACAACCAAGGTGTTAGAATTCGCTTACATCTGACTGCATTTTTACAAATACTGTTTTCATGTCTGGATATGAAATCAATATAAATATATACTACTGCTTCTAAGTCTGTCATTCAGCATCCATGGCCCTAGACGGGTCCACATCTACATTGGCATGCATCAAGTTCCATATACTTTGGATAGGTTTGCCAGGTCCCTTTTTGCTACCGGCAGGAGGTTTTTGTGGTGGAGCCTGAGGAGGGCAGAGTTTAGGGAGGGGAGGGACTTCAATGCCATCGAGTCAAACTGCCAAAGCGGCCATTTTCTCCCGGGGAACTGATCTCTATCGGCTGGAGATCAGTTGTAACAGCAGAAGATCTCTAGCTAGTACCTGGAGGTTGGCAACCCTAATTTTGGGTGAGTATTGGAAAGTTTGCTTTAGCATGTGGATCGGCATTATTTGATCAGAGTAAATGTCTTGATGAACCCAGAATGAAAATTATTTCTATATAATAGCCTTCATAATTGGCAGAGTGACCATTATTTGGAAAGTATTGTGGTTTCAATCTAGACATTCAATCGAGAGTTTCCGTCTAGACATTAGGAAGAATTTTCTAACAGTTAGAGCGGTTCCTCAGTGGAACAGGCTTCCTCGGAAGGTGGTGAGCTCTCCTTCCCTGGAGGTTTTTAAGAAGAGGTTAGATGGCCATCTGTCAGCAATGCTGATTCTCTGACCTTAGGCAGATGAGGAGAGGGAGGGCATCTTGGCCATCTTCTGGTCACTAGGGGTGTGGAGGGGGGAGGTAGTTGTGAATTTCCTGCATTGTGCAGGGGGTTGGACTTGATGGCCCTGGTGGTCCCTTCCAACTCTATGATTCTATGATTCAGTCCCTTTCATCTGAGTTCCTGGTTGCTGCTTTCTTCCACAGAACTCAAGGGAAGCTATTAAGAGCAGACCAATCTCTAGGGTTGCCAACCTCCAGGTACTAGCTGGAGATCTCCTGCTATTTCAACTGATCTCCAGCTGAAAGAGATCAGTTCACCGGGAGAAAATGTCCATTTTGGCAATTGGACTCTATGGCACTGAAGTCCCTCCCCTCCCCAAATCTCACCCTCCTTAAGCTCCGCCCCAAAAATCTTCAGGTATTTCCCAACCCAGAGCTGGCATACCTAGCCATCTCCAGTCTGCACCGCGCATCCTTTGCTGCTGCATATTCCCTGTTCTCACTTGTGCTTCTTGGTGTAATGCGAATAGTGATATTTACATGAAATTCATTGGGTTGGCTCCAACTAACTTTTCCATGGGCGAACAAGGAGCACGGATCCCTTTGGCCACAAAAAAGGTTCTGCTGAGAATCATGGAGCTTTCATGGTCAAAACTTACCTGAGATGCAGGCTGTAGAGAGGAGGGGACTCGGCAGAGATTGAGATAAAAGCTGGCTGCGCTCTTCCCATAAACCAGTGGTCGGCAAACTTATTAGTCAACAGAGCCAAATATCAACAGTACAATGATTGAGATTTCTTTTGAGAGCCAAATTTCTTAAGCTTAAACTATATAGGTAGGTACACTGTTTATTAACTTAATAAACTTTAATTAAAGTTTTAAGTCTTAATTAAACTATAGGTACACTGAATAAAACTTGATATCATACTTAATAATGATCTTCTTTATTGATAAAAATTAAATTGTAAGTAAGGTATCCATAAAATTAAATCATGACAACGACTGAAAAACACTTAATGTGAACACTTAATGTGAGCAAACTTTTCTCTAGATTCACAGACACGGTAAACACATGACTGCTGGATCAGACTAAGGCTCTTCAGGTCCAGCAGTCTGTTCCCACAGTGGCCAACCAAGTGCCTCCAGGAAGGCCACCAGCAAGACCAGTGCAGCATCATTGTCCTGCCTGTGTTCCATAGCACCTGATATAATAGGCCTGCTCCTCTGACCCTGGAGAGAATAGGCATGCATCATGACTAGTATCCATTTTGATTAGTAGCCATGGATAGCCCTCTCCTCCATGAACAGGTCCACTCCCCTCTTAAAGCCCTCCAAGTTGGCAGCCATCACCACCTCCTGGGGCAGGGAGTCCCACCATTTAACCACGCGTTGTGTGAAGAAATACTTCCTTTTATCAGTTTTGAATCTCCCACCCTCCAGCTTCAGCAGACGACCCGAGTTGTAGCATTACGGGAGAGGGAGAGAAGCTTCTCCCTGTCCACTCTCTCCACCCCATGAATAATTGCATAGACCTCCATCATGTCTCCCCTCCTTTCCAAGCTCAGCAGCCCTACGCGTTTGCAGCGCTCCTCCCAAGGCAGAGTCCGAGAGGCGCCCGCTTTCGGGAGGCGGCTCCGCCACCCCGAAAAAGTGCCTCGGCGAAGAGGTGAAGAGGCAAACGCCCCCCCAACAACAACACTCACCACCGAGTATTGTCATAGTAATGCTCCAGCACGGAATATCCAAAGAAGGAGTTGTTGGGCCCCTGGCAAACCACGGGCTGCTCCAGGTCGACGTTGTAGGCGTAAGCCAGCGCCACGGCAATGGTGGCCACCAGCACTTTGAAGCCGCCCCGCTTGCCCGGCCAGGGGGACCCGGCCATTTTCCACGGGGGGCAGGGGAGACAGCACACCCGCTCACCTGCTCGCTCGCGCTCTCTCTCTCTCTCTCCGGTGCCGGCTCCGGACAGGAAACTTGCCTCCTCTCTCTCTCTCTCTCTTTCTCCGGCGCTCTCTCTCGCTCTCGCTCTCCGGCTGCCGGTGTGAGCGGGTGCGAGAGCAGGGGCTCCGAACCAAGTGGTAGAGCCGCACACAAAAAGCCAAAGAGCCGCATGCGGCTCACGAGCCGCAGTTTGCTGGCCACTGCCATAAACCATGCAATCCCATGCAGAATTACTCCACTGTATGCCTACTGATTGTAATGGAGATACAATGGAGCAACTTTGTATAGGATTGCACTGTGAAATAAGTACTGTAAGACAGTCTTTATTAGTAGTATTTCCCTTGGTTTCCAAATGAAATAAGATACTGATGTGATTTCAAAGGTCTCCCTGGAGATTTTAGTGTGCTAGCTCGAGCAGTCAAGGTCACTAATGCATGCTTCTTAAAGATCTATTCAATAAAAAAACCCAGTCATCCTGTATGCTTCTTTTTCATTGTGGATGTAGCTATGGAGGTAAATTCTAATTTTTGCTCCATTGTTCTGTTGCGCACATGATTTTGAACAACAGCTTTCTGAGTAAAATTTCTTTAAACTGAGGAGGGCATTCACCTTCTGGTATTTCTAATCAACATTCTCTATTTACTGAGTGTGTTGAGAAGCTATGATCAGTTACCTCTGGGGATTTTGCAGTTTTGCAGAACTATAAAGAGGAAAACTCACCATTCTCTTTCTTTGAATGCTCCTTTCTATAGCTTGGTGTTTGGAAAAAGAAAAAAAGAAATGTCTTGTACATGTTCTATAAGATTAATTTCTAGAAGACTGATCAGCAGGTCATTCCAGCATGCCTCCTGGAAGAGATGAAGGGAAAAGGGGTGGGGTGGGGCCAATATGATCACATAAACTAGAGGAAAAGGAGAGCCACACAGCCTGCAGTGATAGGGGTGGGATTGGGGTTGCCAGGTGCCTCCTGACAACTGCCAGAGAGTGGAGGTGGGGGGACTTACCAGCAGTAAACTAAAGCCAAACCTTTTAGCATCCACAATGCAGCACTAGAGTGATGTCATCACATTGCTGACGACCTTGGGGGCACTCTGGTATTTGGGCAAAACTCTATGGTAGAAACTGTTTTTACCATAGAGTTTTGCCCAAATACAAAGACTATTCCTCCAGTTATTGGTGATACAATGACATCACTTCCAGTGGATGCTGGAAATTATATCACTATGTTGTGGACACCAAAGGCCTCAGCCTAAGTTTACTGCTAGTAAGTTTCCCTGCTGGCTGGCTGAACGGCCCTGGGGAGCAGAGCGCAAAGTGAGGGGTATGACAAAACTCCTAGTAAGCAATTTATTATAGAGGAGAAGGCAAAAATAGTGTTACAGTAGCAAACATAATTTATTTCAGCAAATGTTTTTACTATTAGGTTTGAATGGTGAACCAAGCGAGACTCAAGAATTGCATGGTTCAAAAATCCTTGTTCTCAGGATATTGTGTTAAATCCAAAATGGCTCTGATATTAAGATTTCTGGATTATTCCCTTCTTGGACCAACTCCAGTGAAGCCATAGGTTCAATCCATCTTGCTTTTCTGCTGGTGTAAAAGGAAGAAGGGTTCCCTGTAGACCACCAGAAAAAGTTATACTGGGGATCATGGAATTAAATGGAGAAAATGAATGGAGAAAACTAGGTGATACAGAGGTAGCAGAGGACTTGGCTGATATTTCCTCAATTTCCTCAAGCAAGCATTGAGAGGAGCAGAACAGAAAGGGGGACTCACTGGATCTTTTCATTTTTAAACTTTCAAGCTTAAGTTAATAGTATCCATACTCTTTTTGATGTAAAGCAGTCAAATGTTCTAAAGACACGAGGGAATGTTTTTCATGAGCTCTTCCTGTTGACATAAGAAAGCTTATGTTAAGATAAATGTAACATCCAGTTAGCCAAATTTTAGAAATCATAGCCATTATAAACCAAGTTTTCCAGGATGATTTACTCTGCTGGGGGTTTCTCCATAGATGGTTTGTGCATGTATTTAATCACAGCCTTGGGTCTGCATGACTGTCCTAATTCTATTTCTCACTTCATTCTGTTCCTGGTCATCAGATAAAAATGGAACACAGATATCTGAAGCTGCTTGTAGAGTAGGGCCGCCAAGTCCCTCTTTGCCACCAGAGGGAGGTTTTGGGGTGGAGCCTGAGGAGGGCGGGGTTTAGGGTGGGGAGGGACTTCAATGCCGTAGAGTCCAATTGCCAAAGCGGCCATTTCCTCCAGGCAAAGTGATAGCTATCGGCAGGAGATCAGCTGTAATAGCAGGAGATCTCTAGCTAGTACCTGGAGGTTGGCAACCCTATTGCAGAGGTGTTGTTTTTAGTGAGTCTTCAAGGGAAGTTGTGAGAGCTGTGAGATTAAAATTTTACTTTTTATATGCACTTGATCAGATGTTATGATTTTGATGTAAAATATGTTTTTGTTTGTTTTTGTGACAGCCTTTGGCTAAAACCAACCAAATAATTATACGAATGAGTTTTAAAATTAATTGAGCAATGCCAGAACACTTAGAATTTCAATGTGTCTGTAGTGGCATATGAAGACTGAAATGACATCTTTGAATATCTTCATAGCTACAATATAATTGCATAGTGATTGATCTATGTATATTAAACATGCAGCTGATAACCTTCCCCAGTCAACACAATCAAACATTGCAATGCCAAGTATGTGGTGTAGGAAACCCTGAGTCATATAACTAATGCCTATTCTTCATTTTCTTCTGCCATTTGTTTCTAAATATGGGGATTGTAGTGCTTGGTTTGCCCATTGGACTCTATGGCATTGAATTCCCTCCCCTTCCCACACCCCACTCTCCTCAGGCTCCGTCCCAAAAACCTCCTGCTGGTGGCAGAACTGGCAACCGTATCTCTCATTAGGGTTGCCAACCTCCTGGTGGTGGCTGGAGATTTCCTACTATTACAACTGATCTCCAGGTGACAGAGATCAGTTCACCTGGAGAAAATGGCCACTTGGGCAATTGGAAACTATGGCATTGAAGTCCCGCCCCTCTTTAAACCCCACCCTCCTCAGGCTCCACCCCCAAAATCTCCAGGTATTCCCAACCCAGAGCTGGCAACCCTACCTCTCATGCTCACTCTGGTGCTGGTTCTTACTCTACGAGAGGTTTTGATAACTGTGGGGCTCTTCCTGCCCTTGGTCTGCTGCTGGCCCCTCTGTTATGACTGCTCTTACTGTTAGACAGCCCAAGAGGTCTCAGTGAGAAGAAGGGAGGGGTAGGGTTGCCAACCTCCAGGTAGTAGCTGGAGATCTCCTGCTACTACAACTGATCTCTAGCTGATAGAGTCAGTTCACCTGGAGAAAATGGCCGCTTTGGCCATTAGACTCTATGGCATTGAAGTCCTTCCCCTTCCCAAACCCTCCTCAGGCTCTGCCCCAAAAAACTTCCCGCCGGTGGCGAAGAGGGACCTGGCAACCCTAGGGAGGGGGTTGCAACACCTCATCTCCAGTGACCTCTGCTAGCCAACACTCAGAGCAGGATCAGTTACAACATCCCTAACGTGCTTCTGGGCCCTCTATAAACAACAAGTGGGATGCCCTCTTGGCCATTTTCATCCCACCATGTGACCTGGAAGTACTTAGCATTGAAGGAAAGCTCTCATTGGCCTGGGCCTAGGGTTGCCAACCTCCAGGTGGCACCTGGAGATCCCCTGCTATTACAGTTGATCTCCAGACCTTCAAAATCAATTCCCCTGGAGACAATGGCTGCTTTGGAGAGTGGACTCTATGGCCTGATGAGTTTCCTACCCTCCCCTCCCCTCCCCAAACCCCACCCTTCCCTGACTCCCCCCCCCCCAAATCTCCAGATATTTCTCAACCAGAACTGGCAACCCTAACCACACACACATATCTCCAGTTTAAAAGGATCAGGTCGTAGGTAATGTCAAAGGCCTCTGCCTGATACCCCAGAGAGCTGCTATATTTTTCACCTATGCATGTGAAACTGTGACACAAGATGGCCCTGACCTTGTTAAACCAGTGGGCTGACTCAGCTTAAGGCAGCTTCATGTGTAATTGAGAGTAATCATGAGGGGCTGGAGGAAAGGAGGGTGAGAGCAAGAAACTATTTATACTTAGTCCCACACAAAGTGCACTGATGAATGTGTATCATGAATTTAAATAGTGAAATGGGCTACGGCAGATGGGGGCAGCTAACTGCCAGAAAAATCTTACCTTTACTTAAGTGGAAGGGTTTTTTTTTTTTATAGAAAATTATAATCAAAGAAATTAGTCTCCTCACTAACATCTAGGGTTGCCAGGCTGCTCCTTGCCACCAACGGGAGCTTTGTGGGGGCATGGCTGGCAGCCGTGATTAGTGCGTGCGGCCGACCAATGTCACTTCTGGGTTTACCTGAACGTGATGTGGATCCTCTAGCAACTGCCTCCAAAACTCAATGGTTTCCATAGGGTTTTGGGGGTGATTAGGAGAGCATCCGCACTGGGTCCTGCTGCAGTTGGCCCTCTTCCGCCCAAGGGTGGCGGGCAGCCCTGGTGGATTGGCAGGCTTTTGCCCACTCACTCAGGCAGTTGGCAAGCCTACTAACAAATCCTCCCTTTCTATATGGCAAATGTTCCAGCATTCTGCAGATGCAACAGGGACCCATGTATTGGTACCCATTAGTGTCACATAGGATACCATGGCTTCTGAAGCTGCAGCAGCTCATATTTGCTTGTTGATTTCCTTATTTCACTGATGCTCTGCTTTTGTTGCAGTTGTTAGTAAACCATTAATGCTCTTTTAAAAGAAAAATTAAACCTTGAGAATGTTGAATACCTCACAGTAAAGGCGTGTGCTCTTTTTTATGGAGAACAGGCGCATTAAGCAACAATTCCAGCACAGTCCTAAGGAAGGTACTTGCGGCAGGGCCGGGGATGGCGCCGCTGCACTGCCTCCTGAGCAGCTTGCTGGCCTGGTGCAACAAGCCGAAAATGAAATGTTCCCCAAACCCCATGAAACTGCTCTATGCAGTCTCATGGGCAGGGTTGCCAGGTGCCCAGTGGTGGTGGGCAAACCCCCGGCAATTCACCTCTCTGCCCGCCAACCAGCTGAGGGGCGGCGGGCAAACATGAACATACTCATACACGCCGCGGCACGTCACTTTTGCTTTACAATGTATTTACACGTCACTTCCAGTTTACAATGCGTTTACACCCGGAAGTGCCGCATCACAAGCGGCCCTTTACCACTTGAGTGGTATAAGGCCTCTCGCAAGGTGGCACTTCCGATAGTAAACTGGAAGTGGCGTGCACGTGCCAGCACATCTGTGCATGTGCGCGCAATCTACTCAGCTCTGCCCCAAAAGCCTCCCGCTGGAGGAGACGGGGGACCTGGCAACCCTACTCATGGGACCATGCCACTATTTTTGCAGACACCTTATTTTAGGCCTTATTTTACTTTTTACTTTTTCTCCCAGGACAGTGTCCCCACTAGGATTGCCAGGTCATTTAGTTTGGCAGGCAATTGCCCACCAATCCAGTGCCTGGCTTGGAAGTGGGGAAGTGCCCCAAAAACCTCCCGCTGGAGCTGAGGGCGGACCTGGCAACCCTTGTGCCCACACGCAACCCTTCCACCAGCTGCCACAGCTTTCCTGCTGGCAAGACCTGGCAACCCTACCTTGGGTTCAACTCCTCACTCTGAGCCTCAATTGCTTTTTCTCTGAGCCTGGTGTTAAGCATCTGATCTCTCAGAAAGGAGTGCGCACCACAAGGCCTCAGTAAGAGTACAACCACCACTTTATTCAGCGATTTTAAAGCATAGCTTTTACAGAGAGTGAGTACTTTATTGCCTCCCCTGGTATACCCAAAAAACTGCACTTCTAATATCTCCTGTATATTACACTTAGGGTTGCAATCTACTATTACAACTGATCTCCAGCCGATAGAGATCAGTTCCCCTGGAGAAAATGGCTCCTTTGGCCATTGGACACTCTGGCATTTAAATCCTGCCCCTCCCCAAACCCTGCCCTCCTCAGGCTCCAACCCAGAAACTTCCCACTAGTGGCAAAGAGGGACCTGGCAACCCTAATTACACCTAGGGTTAAGAGGGGGGTGAAGGAGGAAAACATTTCAACCTGATATTTTAAAAATTAAAATAAAAAACAGGAATAGTTTTTTTTTTTAAAAAAACCTCCAGTGTAGACATACTCCTATGTCTCTCTGTGTGTGCGTAAAGTGCCTTCAAGTTGCAGCCGACTTATGGCGACCCCTTTTTGGGGTTTTCATGGCAAGAGACTAACAGAGGTGGTTTGCCAGTGCCTTCCTGTGCACAGAGACCCTGGTCTTCCTTGGTGGTCTCCCATCCAAATACTAACCAGGGCTGACCCTGCTTATCTTCTGAGATCTGATGAGATCAGGCTAGCCTGGGCCATCCAGGTCAGGGCACCCTGTGTCTACATAGGAGGCTTTGAAATGAGACTGGTGGGAATTTCTAGTGTTCCCCTTTTTTCATTGTTTCCTCAGTGACTGAGTACATAATATTATGAGCAATTTATTTTATTTTATTTTTTTGCAGGTAGATTAATCAGTAGCCCCTTGTACCTCTGCTGCAAGCCCGTAGTTTGAGCCGTGTTTGTTGGAGAAGTAAAATGGACAAATATAAAATAATTTGTGACTGTTTTCATCAACTCGGAGGACAAGGGTGCTTGAGTCAAGTATGATGAAGCACTAAAGGTGACCCGTTCCGAACACTTAAAACTGTCAGAGCCGGACCTGGAAGCTGTGTGTTGCTACCGCTGGACCATCTTGTAAACTTATAGCTTCTGGCAGCAAATTGAGAGTGTGAGGGCAAAGGTGGAGGGCAGCTGCTTCTTTGTCTGTTTCTATCATATCATTTGACATTGATTTAAAGCTAAAAGGCCTTTGCCTCTCCTTTCAGAACATTAAATCTGAAATGGTCAGAGAACTCCCTTTCAAGGTCGCATAAAAAGACCGGAAAGCTTCATGCGTCCACCTTAGTCCTCAGTCTCCTTTTCAGTTAATGGGGATGCTCAGGAAGAAGTGACTTTCGGGCCTACGCTTGCCTGTCTTCCGTTTCATGGGGTGACTCTTATGAAGTGTGAGTGACATGGCACCCATGGGAATGAGGTTTTCATAGGGCTGGAGATCTCCTGCTATTACAGCTGATCTCCAGACGATAGAGATCAGTTCCCCTGGACAAAATGGCTGCTTTGGCAATTGGACACTATGGCATTGAAGTCCCTCATGTGGGATTGCAGGGAAAGGGGTGGATCTTCTTATTGGAGTCTACAACCCAAATTTCCAGGTATTTCCAAGCCTGAAGCTGGCAGCCCTACCTGCAGCTAGGATTGCCAGGTTCCCCCCCACTCGCCACCAGCCAACAGTGGGGGAGGGGGGAGGGTTGCGATTTCCATGTCAGGGAACTCCTGGAGGTTGGTGCTCCACCACCTGGAGGTTGGCAACCATAGCTGCAGGAGAAATAACCAGCAAAGTTGCCAATGTCACTTTGGGGTAAAACTCAGACATGACATAAGGTACTTGGAGATTTGGGGGTGGAGCTGGGGGAGAACAGGGATCTCGGGGGGTGGGGTAAAGTGCCGTAGAGTCCATCCTCCAAAGCATCTGTTTTGTCCAGAGGACCTGATCTCTGTAGTCTGCAGATGAGCATTATTCTAAGACAGGAGTCTCAAACTAGGGTTGTCAGGTCCCTCTTCACCACCAGCACAATGTTTTTGGGGTGGAGCTTGAGGAGGGCGGGGTTTGGGGAGGGGAGGGACTTCAATGTCAAAGCAGCCTTTTCTCCAGGTGAACTGATCTCTGTTGCCTGGACATGAGTTGTAATAGCAGGAGACCTCCAGCTAGTACCTGGAGGTTAAGGAGAAAGAAACCAGCACAACTCAATATATTAAACAATTCATTAACTACTATAACAGTGAAAAAAACAACAACCACAAGGTATGCAAATATATACAATTATTTACAATAAGTTATCACAAGCCTAATAGCAAGTCCAAAAGTCTATCAGAGGCAATTTTTCTTCAAATCCAAATGTGGTCGACACTGTCAGAAATCAGTTGGGACAAAATCCAATCCAAAGAAGGAGGAAACGCTATTCCGGATATTCTTGTAGCGCTTTCACCAAAGCATAGCTTCATCAGCCTATTAAAAATTACAACAATCCTTTAGCCTCAGTTACATATTCGCTAAACCATTATATGAAAGTATTGGACGATATAAGCTTACCTCACTCTGTGTTAGAAGCATACAATTAGGGAGGTTTACAATCTTTTTAGAATAAACTTTAAGTAGTAATCACTTCAATAGTATTTTAACTTTTGCAATTTTTTAGTATTTTTAACTTAAAATTTTTATAGCTCCCAAAAAGAAGGGCTGCTAATCCTTCTGCATCAAGGTTAAGCTGTAACTCCCAGAATCAAGCACATATAGAAAGCAAGGGTCACATGACACAATCAGGCAGACTGAAATGTTAAGGATTTAAAGGCACAGTACTCATATAACAATTCTCAAAAGTAAATCTATAGGAATTTTACAAAAAACAGGACATGTCGAAGTCATTATTAAGCCCATTGGGGCTGGAGTGTTAAACAAATGAATGAAGCGCATCTCGTTTTGAAGTAACACTTTCTGTACATTTCTATGATCATGTGGATGGTCGTGATACACCCACAACACAAAAAACCTCGTGTCATTCTCCGTATGTTTTTGTTCTACAAAATGGCTTGTTAAGGGGGCCTCGAAGTTAAGGGCACGCAGCCTAGATCTGTGCTCCCCTATGCGCAGCCTGACTTGGCGCATTGTACTCCCGATATAAAGTTTTGCGCATTTACACGTGACCGCGTCAATAACACGGCTCGTGGCGCAATTAGAAAAGTGTCTTAATTGAAATTTGAAGTCAGATGTGGCAGAACGAAATTCCTTCACGGGGAGGCTTAACGGGCAGACAGAACACTTCCCACACTTAAAATGGCTGACGGCCGAAGTGTGTTGTGTGGGTTTAGAGAGATCAGAATACACTAAGTAGTCTCGAAAGGACTGTGTTCTGCGCATGCCAAAAACAGGCAGAAGATCACAACCTGAAATATCACGAAGGATATGCCAATGTCTCCTAATGGCTTGTTGGATTGCGTGAGAATGTGAGAATGCTCGTAGAATCACACCTCCCTGTAAAAATAAGATGTTCATTTGAGACATTTGATAAATTTTCTATATGGTTGAATACCATTAATGAACATCTTATATTTACAGGGAGGTGTGATTCTATGAGCATACCATTCTTAGATCTAGAAATCTATGTAAGACCTGATAGGAAATTAGCCGTGAAACCATATTAAAAAAGTATGTCAAAAGATTCCGGATTGCACTATCTTTCCAACCACCCAATTCATCTAAAAAATAATCTTCCCTTTAGTAACTTTCTTCGGCTTAAAAGGAATGCTACCTGTGCCAATGAATTCGTAAGAGCCTCTGACAATATGTCTGTTTCTTTGATCAGACGAGGTTATCCACCCCAAATTGTGTCTCAAGCCCGAGATAAAGCTAACGAGAAAGATCGCTCTGCATTATTCTTAAAAAACCCACAAACCTCAAAAAAGAATTTCTGACAGTGTCGACCACATTTGGATTTGAAGAAAAATTGCCTCTGATAGACTTTTGGACTTGCTATTAGGCTTGTGATAACTTATTGTAAATAATTGTATATATTTGCACACCTTGTGGTTGTTGTTGTTTTTCACTGTTATAGTAGTTAATGAATTGTTTAACATATTGAGTTGTGCTAGTTTCTTTCTCCTTAGCTTACTATTACCAGTATTGTGAGTATTTTTTATAAGTACCTGGAGGTTGGCAACCCTGTGTCAAACCCTGCAGGCTGAATCCAGCCCCTTGATGGCTCTTATCTGGCCTGCAAGCCAGCCGAGGCAGCACCCCCCCCCCACTCTAAATCGGGAATGGCAAGGCATGGCCCAGCCCAATTAAGTGACATTAATGTAATATCTGGCCCTCGTAACAATTGAGTTTGACACCCCTGTTCTCAGGGATCCCCAGGTCCCCCCGGGAGGCTGACATCCCTACCTGCAGCTGCTTCATGTGAGAGGCCTGGCAAACTTAGTTTGGATGGATCAAATCCTTGCAAAGTTCTGTGTGGATAGATGAGGTTAACAACAACAACAAAAGCCCTTTGTACACTTAGAAGTAGGGTTGCCAACCTCCAGGTACTAGCTGGAGATCTCCTGTATTACAACTGATCTCCAGCCGATAGAGATCAGTTCCTCTGGAGAAAATGGCTGCTTGGGCAATTGGACTCTATGGCATTGAAGTCCCTCCCCAAACCCCACCCTCCTCAGGCTCCACCCTAAAAACCTCCCGCCGGTGGCAAAGAGCGACCTGGCAACCCTACTTAGAAGTGTGGCAGAAATAACAGCAGTTATCAGGGAAATATTACTTTGGTGAAAAAACGAGCGCTACGTGCCACGCCTGCGGGATACATGATTGCTTGTTAATTGGGAAGACTGATGTAAGCAGCTCCCGTCCGGGTGCTTGGATCGTTTAAATGTTATCTCGGCTGTGTGGGAGCTGTTTGCTGATGAGTGGCTCCCACGTGGCTGGGAGGAATGTGTGAAGGGCAACATTGTCTCCCCTTAGCCTGCCTCGAACAGCTTCTGTTAAGCTGTGCCAACTTCTTAATTTTCCCAAAGATGTGATAAAAAAAATCCTTTGATTAATTCATGTACGTTTCATTTCTCTTTCACTTGCTAATTCGGCCCCGCAATCTTAGGTTTCTTCCCGGGGAAAAATTGGAGCTTTTAAGGGCATTTTTTTCCTGCTTTGGTGCTTTTATCACGTTGATCCATCACAAATGCTAATTTTAAACCACAGCAACGAAAAATATCCGGCATCCCTTTGTAAACTATCAAAGGACTCAAATACCAGCAAGGCGTCGTTTTTGTGGCTTACTTCTGTGTAGAAAAAACATCATTAGTAGCTGCGCGGGCCGGCTCCAATACTAATCAAGATGCGCTGATGAAGATGGGATAGAGGATTCTTTTGACTGATAAAAGATTTAAAGACTGAACCGTGTTGGAAGCTGTGTCAAAGAAGATTGCTTGCTGAGGTTGCTGAATACAAATGTGGATTAATGCCGCATTAACAAAAATGTCACTTTGTCCTTTAAAATATTTGAAATGGTTGGTCCCTATACTCCGTTTTCATTGGAATAGTAATCAGGATCTGAAACCCTTAAGGATTCTGAGACAGCTTAATTTGACTCACTCTGCAACAGCTGTTTAAAACTGTCCATATTTCACATGCCTTTATCAAGGCTGGTGTACATCATGATTAAAAATGTGAACAGGGAGTCAGAAAGTCTCCAGGGACTTCAAAGGGGTACAATGCCATAGAGTCCACCTTCCCAAGTGGCCATTTCCTCCAGGAAAACTGATCTCTGTTGGCTGGAGATCAATTGTAATCCCAGGAGATTAGCAAATTGCAGCTAGCACAGTGTAGTAATTAGAGTGTTGAACTAGAATCTGGGAGACCCCCTCTGCCATGGCAGCTTGCTGGGTGTCCTTGGGCCAGCCTCACACTTTCAGCCTAGCCTACCTCACAGGGTTGTTGTGAGGATGAAACAGAGATGGGGAGAATGTTGCAAGCCATGTTGAGTCCCCACAGGGAAGAAAGTAAGGGTATAAACGAGGAAAATCAATTGTCTGGATTCATTTTTAATTCCTTCTCCCTCAGGTGCTCCTCCAAACAAATTCTGTTTAATGTCCTAAAGAAAAGTAGGGCAGTGATTTTCAGGTCTGTGAACCACATCTGGCACATTGTCCCTTGTGTGGGTTCCTGGTCCTTGTTTCCCTGGTTCTAATTTCTCCCCCCCCCCTCACTCCCTCTGCTGGATGCTGGTTCATTCTTCCTTTCCTTGTGGCATTTCAGTGCTTTGCATAGTTCAGTGCAGGGATTATGTGTGAGGAGAGGCAGATCTGTGTGGTGTTTTCCAGCTGAGGACACTGATCAGGTGCAGAGGGGCCACACTGTTATGCCAGCCCCCATACTATCTGTCAGTGCTTCCACTTGTTCCAAAAAAGTAGCCCCTTTGCTGTTTGAGTGTGAATAGGAGCCTAAACCTCAAAGTGGTAAGATCAAACATACAGGCACATTTTAAAGCCCACACATCTTCAGGAAGCATTTTTTTTCCCATTAAATGATGTAGCCAACATGAGCAGCAGGGGCTAATCTGGTGAACTGGATTTGTTTCCCCACTCCTACACATGAAGCCAGCTGGATGACCTTGAGCTAGTCACACACTCTCAGCCCCACCTACCTCACAGGGTGTCTGTTGTGGGGAAGGGAAGGTAAGACGGTTTGATTTTTCCTTAAGTGGTTGAAAAAGTTGGCATATAAAAAACAATTCTTCTTCTGAAATCATGAATGAGAAGAAGCATTAATGTGCAGGTCTGCTGCCATTAGTGTGCAGGTCCGCTGCATGATGTATCATGTATACATGCTACATCATGGCAACAGACCTGCAATTTTAACGGGAGTTTTCTCCTGTTTATTTGCACAGCTGGGGGGGGGGGGGAGTTGGTTATAGAGGAACACTTTCCCCCCATCCACTTCTTTCCTTGTACCCACATTTCCTTTCATGCTGCATTTCACTCCTCCATAATTCTGATTTAGCTTGTGGAATTTCTGCAGTTATGAATGTTATGCCTGCATGATTTGCCAGTTTTCTTTTCTTGACATTTATTTGTGTCCTTCCCCTGCCATTTATGTTATCAATGCAATGCAGATGTTTACATCAGTAATACAGATGCAGATGAATGGAAGGATCTGAAGACTGTGGCAAACCGCATATACCACAGTGTTTGGTACAAAATCTGGGATTTTAAAAAAAATCTTCAGAACAATGGAAGTTTCTTGAAATGTTGGTTCCAGTTCAGAAGTGAGACTAGGCATTCAAAATTTCCAAAATCCAGAGATAAACTGGATGAAGAGAATTTAGGAGGCATACCTGTACTGGAAGGAAAGTGCTGTGGCTCAGTGGTAGAGCATCTGCTTGGCATGCAGAAGGTCCCAGGTTCAATCCCAGGCATCTCCAGTTAAAGGGACTAGGCAAGTAGGTGATGTGAAAGACCTCTGCCTGAGACCCTGGAGAGCCGCTGCTGGTCTGAGTAGAAAATACTGACTTTGATGGACCAAGGGTCTGATTCAGTAGAAGGCAGCTTCATGTGTTCATGTGCCCTGAGAACCAGACTGTGGAATGGGGAGGGGGGTGTTCCCACTCCACAGAATGGAATGGGGGCAGCCCCAGGCAGCATGTTCTTTTGACCCTTTGAATATGCACTCCGCCCTGTACTGAACAAATGAATGGGATGGACCCACATTAGACGAAGAAGAAGAGTTGGTTTTTACATGCCGACTTTCTCTGCCTCTTATGGGACAATCAATCACCTTCCCTTCCCCTCTCTATAACAGACACCCTGTGAGGTAGGTGGGGCTGAGAAAGTGTGACTAGCCAAGGTCACCCAGCTGGCTTCGTGTGTAGGAGTGAGGAAACAAATCCAGTTCACCAGATTAGCCTCTGCCACTCATGTGGAGGAGTGGGGAATGAAACCCAGTACTCCAGATCAGAGTCCACCACTACAAACCACCGCTCTTAAACACTACACCACACTGGCTCTCTAAATTAGGTCTAGATTTTTTTGAAAAAATGAAAAAATGAGAACTGAGATCAGGATTGGACACTCATTTTAGCACTACTTTTAAGTCAACACTCTGCCCATAACAAATATGCTGGTAAGACCCAGTAAGAGGTCAGGCTTCACCTGTTGCAAGATCTCTGGGAGTTCCATGAAACATTTGATAGAATAACTGTGTAGTTTATATAGATAAACTATCATATGTATACATATGTGCCACATTGCACATCCTTCAGCGTGTGAAGTAGTTGTCATGTGCAACAGAGTTGAATAAACAAATCATTCAACTAAGAGGAACAAGATCAGAAGTGTTGGGTTAATGCAAGGAAAAGGGGGGAAGCTTGGAGCTGGTTACAGTGGTGTTTGTTGAGAGTGTGTCTTTCCCCTTTCAAGGTGACTACACATAAAGTCCTCCTGAGACAGACAAGTCATCACAAAATGTCACCATTTGAAGCAGACAGATTGTGCCACTAAGGTAGTTATGGGTATTGATTTACTCTTACCGGTTTTCCATTTGCCCTTATGTGTGAGATTGGCAGCTGCAGAATAGATGTCATACTTTCCTGTTTAGTATTTTCCCCAAGATAGTAGCAGTGAGAAACTGGGGACCAAATTAAATGTTACTTAAACTCAAGGCTGCTAGTGAACTTGGACTGACATCACCCTGTTTCTGAGTTGCATCCCCAGCTGCTGCTGGTGGAGAAGTGTGCTGAGAGCCAGCGTGGTGTAGTAGTAAAGAGCTGTGGTTTGGATGTGTCACTGGCAACCAAGTTCAAGTTAATTCATGCCATAGTATTCCCTATTACCATGTATGGGTGTGGACAGTGAAGAAAGCTGACAAAAAGAAAGTAGATTCCTTTGAAATGTGGTGTTGGAAGAGATTGTTACGGATACTGTGTACTGACAAAAAACCAAATACATGGGTTGTATATCAAATCAAGCCTGAAGTGTCCCTTGAAGCTAAAATGACTAAACTGAGGCTATCATACTTTGGTCATATTATGAGAAGACAAGAGACACTGGAAAAAACAATAATGCTCAGAATAGGGCTGTCGATTTGGTTCGTCCTGAACCGAAAAACAGCCAAATTTCTCCTGATTCGGCTGTTTTCAGTTCGGATGGAACGACACCCCGAATTCAGCAAATTCGGGGCATCGCCGAATAAATTCGGCAGGTTTGGCGTTCCCGCCGTTTTTCAGCCCCCCCCCCCCCCGTGCACCTTCACAGGCCTTCCAGCTGGAAGGCGCAGATCTGTTTAAAGAGCCCCCCCACACACCTTCATGGAAGCCCCGTGAAGGCCCAAGGGGGGCTGAATTTTCCCCCGAACTCCGGATCTCGCGCTGAATTTCACGAATCCGAAGCGGGGGAGTTCGGACTTCGGCACGTCCCGAATTTAAATGGGCTGAATTTTGCCGAAGCCGTACTTTACCGAATGTTTTTCAACAGCCCTAGCTAGGAAAAGTTGAAGGCAGCAGGAAAAGAGGAAGACCCAACATGAGATAGATTGACTCTATAAAGGAAGACATGGCCCTCAGTTTGCAAGACCTGAGCAAGGCTGTTAACAATAGGACGTTTGGGAAGACACTGATTCATAGGGTTGCCATGAGTCGGAAGCAACCTGACAGCACTTAACACACACATTGTTAAGAGAAATTCTCTTAGTTCCTTTTTGCCCAATTTCACCCTAAATTCAAACAAGCCATTTCTTCCCCTCTTTTTTAGGAATTTGGAGTCAGTTTCTAAGCAATTCCATATTGGAAAAATATAACTTTGAAGAGTGGAAGGGCTGGAAGAGTTGTTCTGTAGTATTTTACTCTGTAGATGTTCAGAAGCAGGCAATGTCTTCCAAAACCTTCCTACCCTCCAGCTAGAGAACCACCCTGTGGGGTGTAACATAAACCAACTGCAAGAGCTGAAGTTACAAAAGGGACCATTGATTTCTCTTCAAAGATAAATAAAAAAGAAATGAGAGATCCATATTTGAAAAGCAGATAGGAGGAATCAATGGCTATTACTTAAAATGTGAATTTCAGAAAAAGAAATCTCCTTCCCCATAACAACGCTAATAGAGAGAATTGGGAGGGGCCGTGGCTCAGTGATAGACCATCTGCTTGGCATGCAGAAGGTCCCAGGTTCAATCCGGGGCATCTCCAGTTAAAGGGACTAGGCAAATAGGGCATGTGAAAGACCCTCTACCTGAGACTCTGGAGAGCTGCTGCCGGTGGAGTAGACAATACTGACTTTGATGGATCAAGGGTCTGATTCAGTATAAGGCAGCTTCATGTATTCATAACACAGGTATCCCCTTGATATAGCTGCCAGTTATTCCTTGGCTTTTCTGGTAACACTTTCAATCCATTATGGGAAAAAGTCCCCTATTAATTATGAATCAGTACATAACATTGACTCAACAATGACTCAACAAATGTATAGCGTGGTATCAGAAGACCATTGGTTTTCCCAAAGCAGCAGTAGCCCATAAATTGTGAGATATATAAATAGCTCATTTCTTCCCAAGGGAAAGCTACCATCAGTCTGCCTGGCTTCAGTGCAGTCAAGAAACCAAAACCTATTATATGTATATAAGGATCCTGTCATCTTGTCGAACGGTCATATGAACACAGTGCTTACCTTGCCCACATATTGAGTATCTGGACCAGTGTACTCCTCCAGTAAAAAAAACTGATTCCACATCCAGCCCCGCTTGGTTCGATGCAGTGCCCTTCCGTGGTCCTTAGGCATCCCCATTATCCATCCCGCTTGCAAGTACATGTTAGTCCTTTTTGGCGATGGTGATGTGTGAACCTCGTGAAGCATAGAAGTCCAGATAAGAAATGACAAGCAGAAGCAAGTTCTCATCATTGGCAGCTTCAGCAAAATGTCCGTCAGGCTCAATGGGTCTTTTGCTTCAGCTAGAAGAATCCTGTGCAAATAATGCTGTATTCCACTTATAAACGATCTGTGAATAGGAGATAAAAGATTTTCGTGAATGTTAAGAATTTTTTTTCAAGTGTTGAGTCCTGTCTCAAACCTTTGTGCTCAGAAGCATGATTTCCCTTCCTCCCTCCTCCTCCTCCACTCCTCTACATGAAGCCAGCTGGGTGACCTTGGGCTAGTCACAGCAACCTTAGAGCTCTCTCAGCCCCACCTACCTCACAAGGTGTCTGTTGTGGGGAGGGGAAGGGAAGGTGATGGTAAGCCAGTTTAGTTCTTCCTTACGTGGTAAAGAAAGTCGGTATATAAAACCAACTCTTCTTCTTCTCCCTCATCCTGCAGTGTCCTGGGATCTCTGTGGGGCTTGTTTCTGGAGTTTGTGGCCAGTACTTCAAACGGGGTTTCTAAGAGGGGAATTCAGCCTGGGAGTTCAGCGAAGGAGGTTGAGGGGTAGAAGGAGAGAACCCCTGTAGTCCAAGTTTCCTGAGAAGGGACATACAAGCTTCACCTATTTCTAACAACATTATACTATTATAGCTTATACTGTTAAAGGGTAGAGAAAGTCAGCATATAAAAACCAACTCCTCCTCCTCCTCTTCTTCTTCTTCTTCTTCGTTTCCGCTACCAAATCTCAGTTTATTTAGCTAAAGTGACTTCTATCCCCTTTGTGCCTTCCTTCTGGAATTGAGAAGAGTGTCTGCATTCAGATGAATGCAAAAGAGGTGGTGTGTACATAGATGTGAGGAAACCTGAAGGAAGGAACCAAGCTTCTGTGATAGATTGCAATTGAATTGTAGTAGCCAATCTGGGTTGCCCAATCTGGGTTGGGAAATACCTGGAGATTTTGGAGGCAGAGCCTGGGGAAAGAGGAGTTTGGGGAGGGACCTCATTGGTATATAATGCCATAGAGTCCATCCTCCCAAGAAGCCATTTTCTCCAGGGGAACTGATCTCTGTCATCTGTGGATCAGCTATAATAGCAGGAGATCTCCAGGCAGCATCTGAAGAATGGAAACCCTATAGCCACTGCATGTGGAGCTAAACAAAAATATACTCTTTTGTCTTTCTCCTCGCTCAATTTCATATAGATTATTAGGGTTTCCAACCTGCAGGTACTAGCCGGAGATCTCCTGCTATTACAACTGATCTCCAGCCGATAGAGATCAGTTCACCTGGAGAAAATGGCCGCTTTGGCAATTGGATTCTATGGCATTGAAGTCCCTCCCCTCCCCAAACCCTGCCCTCCTCAGACTCCACACCAAAAACCTCCCGCCTGTGGCAAAGAGGGACCTGGCAACCCTATAGATTACTGGCATTATACTAGTGACTTTTTTCTGAAATGTTAATACCTCAGAATCTAGATGAAGCTCAGTTAGGAACAAGTTTTTATAACTGAAGATTCCCTCCCCCTTTTTCTCCAGAATCATTCCTCCTCCCCCCAGTGACACATCAACGTATCTAGCTGGCTTTCTTTTCTCTCCCATCCATCTGCCAGTCTCCTCTTCCCCCAGCCCTTCCTTAGGTATTTATCAATAATGTATTCCATTCATTTCAGACATGTTGCTTAGAAATGTTAATGTGCACATTTTTAAAAAATAAAAAAAAGAGGGTTTAAGTTCAACCTTTCATTCGCTGGTGAGCCCCGGCTCATTAAACCCTGGATTTAGGTGAGTTATAAATTGCTAATGTCAACTGAGCAAGAGGATTTTGGACCTTGCAGTCGGGGCCTGTGCTACCTTCAGGCTGCTCTGGGTAGCCGATTTGGGGTCCCATTAGAAGCCATGATCTGATACATAATTTTGCCTTGCTATGGGGAAGGGAAGAGAAATGGAAATCTTTGCCATGTGTGTTTTCTACCCCAGGTGCCCAATTATTTTGACTCCTTGGTTACTGAAGGATAACTACCCTGAAATAATAAGTTGGTGTGGTTTTTTTTTTTTTGTTTGTTTTTTAAAGGAGAAAGATTCTTGTAAAGAAAAGCGGGGCGAAAACGCACGGTCGCTTTAACCTCCTTTATTCCCTGTTTCAGCGAGGATTCAGCCAGGAACGAATGCATGCGTTTCACTGAATGTGAGTTTGATCCTGGCTGAATCCTGGCTGAAACAGGGAATAAAGGAGGCTAAAGCGACCATGCATTTTCACCCGCAGAGAGGGGACCTGTTAAAACATTGTAGCAAGCTACCTGTTACTCCTGTATTAATGGGGAATTAGATCCAGTGATTCCTTCCACTAAGTTAGCAGTCTTGTTGTGACGGAGAAAGGTTCCTCTGTCGGAACAAGATTTTTTTCTGGAAAGGAAAGGAAAGGAACAACTTAGCAGAAGTGATTGAGAAGATCCAATGCTCTGTCTTCCAGCTAAGTAACGGCCCCAAATTTCACCAACACACTTCCGCTTCCTTCTCCAAAATCTCAAGTGGAAATACTGAACAAGGAGAGGTACCAAGACTTAACTTGAGGGAATGCATTCGTTACAACAGTCAATATTTGCTTTTACAACACAGAAGGAGGAGGAGGAGAAGAAGAGTTGTTTTTTATATGCCCACTTTCTCCACCACTTAAGGGAAACTCAAACCAGCTTACAATCACCTTCCTTTCCCCTCTCCACAACAGACACCCTGTGAGGTAGGTGGGGCTGAGAGAGCTCTAACAGAGATGTAACGTGCCCAAGGTCACCCAGCTGGCTTCGTGTGTAGGAGCTGGGAAACAAATCTAGTTCACCAGATTAGCCTCATGTGGAGGAGCGGGGAATCTATAATAATTTATTAGGTCTATGACCACAGTCTTGGACCAAGGGAGGAAGAAAGGAAGGGAGGGGAAGACGAGGGAGGATGGGAAGCATAATACATAGTATAATACAATACAATCTTAAGTTAACAATGCTAAAAATTAGGCGTCAGCCCAATAAATAAAATTCCTAACTAAAATAAACTGGGGGCGGAGTGAACTGACTAAAAGTTGCCAGAGGTAGGCGTTGAGAGTTCTTTCTTCTTAAGAGCAGCCACTCTGGCCAAAAAGCGGGCAACATTCGATGTGGCTGCACCATTAGTTGAGTCGCCAAGCAAAAAAGGCAACACCCAGGCATGTAGAGGGAGGTTCAAGCTGGTGAGGATTGGAGCAATAAGAGCATCTCTATCTTGAGACCAGCGAGGACAGCGGAGCATCAAATGGTCCAACGTTTCAATTTCACCCGTGTTACATGGGCAGAGATGGTCCGGAAAAGGTATCCCAGTATATCTACCCAACATGACCATGGATGGAAAGGCATTTAAACAAGCTAAAAGGAGAGCCCGACGATGTGAAGAGATTGAAACCGTAGGGTGGAACTCTGGAAGCTTCTCCGGTGGGGGGAGTCCCAAGACCAGAGCGGAGCAAGTACATCTGGTCCTCCCAACCGTACTGGCCCAATCTAACTCCTTCAATCTCTTCGAGACTGCTGCTAAATGAGATGGAACCAGGTTGTCAGAGGGAGTAGAGATTGGGAGTCCCAGTACTTTTAGTTTTTCCGCTAACAGATTCAGCCAGGGGTTGGGGACCGGGTCCCTAAGAGTAAGATGGAGAAACCCCAGCTGGGACGGGAGATTGTCGTCCGGCAACTTAAACCTAAGCTTAATTGCTCTCCTCCACGCACGTGCCTCAAGCGAGGGTTGGGCCAATTCCACACAGAGGGCAGGCCCAGCAACACACCTCGGAGAGTAATTCTCCTGAGAAAATTGTTCAAAAGGCAGCCTAGCTTCTCATCCACACCGGAAATCCAAATGTCTGCTCCATACAGAATCTGGGAAACCACCTTCACGTTAAAGACGTCAATGGCAGACGGGATGTGCTTGGCCCCCTTGGTTCGAAAAAACCTCTCTACCATTACAGTGTTGGATCTTGCTGTCTTCTTCACATGGTCCAGATGGGCAGACCAAGATAGGTTGTAACTGAAGACAATGCCCAAGTAGCGGAAGGTGGAAACCCATTCGAGTTGTCCGTTTTTGAGTGGGGAATCAAACCTGGTTCTCCAGATCAGAGTCCACTATTCCAAGCCACGACTCTTAACCACTACACCACGCTGGCATACCTCACCATGTTCTTTCTTTATCTAACATAACAAACATGTTGCAGTTACCTGGTGTGGACTGTGTTTGAAACAGATTCTTTGATTTCCTCCCCCCAAAAAACTGCCTGTCCATAAGGGACAAAAGGTTTCTCAAGGAAGAACCTGAGCGGAACTATCCTTCTTGTCATGCCAATTTTCTGTCTGTTTGCTTGTTTCCTGATGGTGACCCTTCAAACTTGCAAACTTGCACTGCTTGCAGCCTGGAGTGGTGTAATCCAAGAAGATCTTTATGGCTTGATTCTGCTGATTGTGCAAACCAGCCGAAATTCTGGCCTCAAGTCAAAATTTATTTTGAGCAAAACCTCCCCCCCACCAATAGCACAAAGATGAAATTCTTTAGAATGGATATATTTAAGCATTTCTTCACTCATTTCTTCCTCTCCTGACTGGTAGTATAAAAATGCATTAAATAACTGAGCAAATAATAATAAGAAGAGTTGGTTTTTATAACCCCTTTTCTCTATCGTAAGGAGTCTCAAAGTGGCTTATAATTGCCTTGCCTCCCCCCCTTGTGAGGTAGGTGGGGGTGAGAGAGTTCTGAGAGAACTATGACTAGCCCAAGGTAGCCCAGCTGGCTTCAGGTGGAGGAGTGGGGAAACCAACCCAGTTCACCAGGTTAGAGTCCGCTGCTCATGTGGAGGAGTGGGGAATCAAACTCTGTTCTCCAGATTAGAGTCGACCATTGTTAACCAATACACCATGCTGGCACTGAAGTTATTTTTTTAAAAGGACTTACAAGAGACCTGTAAACGTTTATATGATTGCAATGCATATTTTTGCCTTCATAGATCTTAGAAAGGCCTAAAATATAAAAGGGTCTATATAGATTATTTAAATGTATGTATTATGGATTAGCTGAGATCAGTAGTAAGGCTTTGTTAGCAAATGTGTTGATTCAGATTTCACTATAGCTGTCATCCTACTTATGTGTTTGATTAATTATGCAGACACATTTACAAGGATTAGACAGAGTTTATTCTAGCCTGTGTCAGTAGGGTTGCCAACCTCCAGGTGGTTTAATACAAAAAATACAGCACAAGGCTCACAAAATGCTTAACCCACAATGCCAGAACTATTTACTTATGATGAACTAATAGTGAACACAAAGAACAAACAAACACAGTGCTGTACAACAATAAGTCTATGAGAACACACACAACTACTTGTCAAAGAGAATATATACAAAAACAGTCCAACCGTTGACTTCCAATATTAGAAATGGTGCTCCTGTGGAGCGGTCTGTTAACTATGACAAAGCTACCACAGTCAGGTTGTAATATCGTTCCAAACCACAAAACAGTAACTTGAACTGGGTAAACGGCGTGACTTTTCAATGGAGCTGTTTCAAAAGTGCATCTTCTGCCGCTCGGAGCGTAGCGTGGCAAACGTCATTAGCGTAACTTGGGTCTCGGTTGTAGCGTATCCACTGATCCTTTTGAGGTGTTCTCATTTATATCCCTCTGGCTTTATGTTTAGGGATGTTACAACAATAAAGCAGTACGTGTATCCCAGGTATTTAAATCTACGTTTCACCCCGAGGCTTCTTCAGCCTATAAAGAATTTAAACCGACCACTGTGGGTTCCTTGGCTTTTGACCTCTATGGCATTATACCCCACCTGGAGATCAGTTGTAATCCTGGGAGATCTCCAGCCACCATCTGGAAGTTGGCAACCCTAGTGTCTGTGAGTTATCCTTAAAACCAGGGACTATTTTCCTGAGTGCCTTCTTTTATTCAGGGAAGTGTGAATGAGAAACACAGCCCTTGTAAAATAAATCAAACAAACAAACAAACAAACAGCCGTACCTTACAGCAAAGCTTTCTGGGTTTACTCCACTGATGTTTTGGCATTAGTTCCACTCCTACAGTAATGCATTTCACTCGTACCATTTCATAAAATTAGACAACTTCTTATCTCTGTATATCACTCACTATTTATGGTGCCAACATTCTCATTGTGTTAAGAGAATATTATTCAGAGCTAAAATGGGGGTGAAAAAGAAAATTGCTCGTAAAAGGCACGAATATCCCTTTCTTTTCCCTGGACTACTTATTTCCTGTGCAGAAATGCTGTTTTATTCAACATGACAAGCCCTCTTGTTCATAAGCTGTTTCCCTGCACTTGGATATTGATACTCAGCATTATTTGTGGCATTTTTTTTGGTGTTTCATAAACACTGTAACCTTCTGTCTGCCAAATGCTAAACAGAAAGGCGCGGAGAGCAGTGCGGCATTATTCTCCCCAACTGTCTGATCTTGTAAGCATCCCGCCATGAAACGATGAGGGTCACCTCCGGCAACATACTGACATGTAATTTATCAGGCCTAGTGGTGGCAATGCTACATTTCTTTATTCCTCTATTCTTTATGTATGCTAAAATGCTGGCTTTCCCAGCTGAATCAGTCCACAGACAGCCAACAACAAATTTCTTCATAAAGTTGGGGGGAAGAATTGTTTGGGGGTTCAAGAATCCTGCATGAGAAATAGATAGGGTTGCCAACCTCCAGGTACTCAATATTTCCAGCTGATAGAGATCAGTTCACCTGGAGAAAATGGTCACCTTGGCAATTGGACTCTATGGCACTGAAGTCCCTCCCCTCTCCAAACCCCTCCCTCCTCAGGCTCTGCCCCAAAAATCTCCAGGTATTTCTCAGCCCAGAGCTGGCAACCCTAGAAATCCTTGAAGAATAGCAGGCTGATCTTATTTATATTGAAAACAAAACAACAACCATCTACCTAGGGTTGCCAACTTCCAGGTGGGGGCAGGGCAATCTCCTGGAATTCCCATTGATCTCCAGACTGCATAGGTAGCTTATTTATTTGTTATTTGTTTATTTCAAATATTTATTCCACTTCTCCTAGAGCAAATGGCTGCTTTGGGAGGTGGATTGTACGGCATTATACCTTACTGTATGGTCTGTACCCTCCCCTCCCTAAAGTCCATTTCCCCAGGCTCCGCCCTCAAATCTCCAGGTATTTCCAAACACAGAGTGGGCAACCCTACATCTACCTGAGCCCCTGAAATGTAATGAAGCCGAAATATAATTGGATGAAGACAGAGGAAATTAAACGAGAGGAGAGGAAGATACCAAAGGCCCCCCAGACACTTAAAACAGAACTCTCAGAGCTCCATCTGAGCAGCACTGTATGCCCCGATAGGAAGACTTAGTGCACCAGCAAAGCAGACACACACACACACACACACACAAAGTTTGAAAGAATTTGGTATATAAAAAAATCTAGAAAGAAGCTATTTAAATTTCAGCAAAAATGTAAGTTTAAGGTACTTTTGAAATTAATTTTTTTATGGTTTAGTATTGCGTTCTTTTATACACCAGTAGGTGTATAAAGGAAACATAAATTACAGAAATAATAAAATTTACATACAAATGATTTTGATAAACACAGGATAGTCCTAATAGATACCAGCTAAAACTACACGTCTGTCAGCAATTTAACACTTTGACATTCTCCTGGGCAAATATTAGAGATTCAGTCATTTCAGGAACTAAAATCTCTGCCACTCTTCAGGGAAAAAGGCCCTGTCAATTTTTCTGTGATTACAGACCTGGGTGCAAAACTGGGCAACCAATCGTGTCATGGTAGTATTGTTTGTTTGTTTTTGGTTTATTTTTTGCCCTGACCTAGGCGGCCCTGTATTCCGTCAGATCTCAGAAGCTAAGCAGGGTCAGCCCTGGTTAGTACTTGGATGGGAGACCACCAAGAAACAGCAGGGTTGATATGCAGAGACAGGCAAACCACCTCTGAATGTTACTTGCCTTGAAAACCCTACTGGGTTGCCATAAGTTGGCTGCGACTTGACAGCCCTTTACATACGCACGCACGCACACACGCGCGCACACACACACACAGTTTTTATTTTGAATTACCTATGGGGGGCACCAGAATCTTTTCAGTGCTTAGGGTCTTAATCCTGCCCTGCATCTAAGTGAACTCATATGATCCATCCAAATCGTAGTTTACCGCCCAAAAGACAGAGGTGGAGATGGGGGATCATTGGACTGGTTGGGGAGACTCCTGTTTGGAACAGGATTACATTTTCCCTGAAGGACAAGTTTTGTAGGTTGGAGCCTCTCTTGGACACAATTGGTTCCTGACAACCACAGAAAGCAATAGGGGCTTTGGGGTATTTTGGATCAGCTGCTACGTCATCTGTGCCTACTGATGAGTTATAGAGTCTGTGATTCATACCGTAATGACTTCCAGATTAATGCTGTTGCAATGTGCTCCCTGATTACCTGGAAATTTCAATAAATTCAAAATGTTGCTGTTCATCTTTTAATGAGAGCGAGCAGATGGGAGCACATCACACCTTTGTTAGAACAGCTCCAGTGATTGCTATTGTGTCTTCCAGGCATTAGTCCCCCCCCCCCCACAAGGTGCTGGCTTTCACCTTCAAACCCTTAAAACTGTCTTGTGCCCGAGTACCCGCCAGAAGCATCTTCTCCTGTATGAACCTTTCTACTCCTTAATATCTTCCTATGGATGGATGTATCCCCTTTTGTGGATGCAAGATTGGTATCCGCTAACCATAGTCAATCAATTCAATTTATTACGGTCATTGACCAGCAAAGCAGATATACAAAAGGATTAACATTGATTAAAACAATGAAATATAGCAATATATCTTTCCATAAAACACTAATTAGAAAAAAATGTTTACAATAAAATTAATATTTTTCTTATTATTACCCATTCAGTGATATATTTCACTTCCCTTATCAGAATTACACCAAGTACATCTATGCTTAATACAAAACCTTGCATATTTGGTGACTTTATAAGTTATCTCATTATTCCTATCTGAAAGTCTTTTCATTATTTGGATAGATTTTTGTCTAGTTGGAAGGCCAGCCAAAATGGGTAGTATCAATTCTTGCCAAATGTGATTCTAAATCCTGCAAATACCACATGTTCTGTTGTCTCTACACTACCATCCTGGCAGACGCATGTACATTCCTGAAAAGGGATCTTTTTATATTTGTCTCCAATCACAGCTGAAGGGAGAGTATTGTGTCACATTAAGGTGAAAGCTCTCCTACATTTTGAATTGCTTACATTGAGGAGGTAAGGCATCGGCAACAACTTATTAAGAACAGAGACATCAAACGATGGATTTTTAATTCTGTTTAGGTCATGCTGCCTGGGGGTAGGGTACCAAAAGACTAGGGCAAAGCCAGGGGCATCCAGAATATCCTAAAGGCAGGAATTATTAAAAAAAAATCTGGATTAAATAAATTCCAGGTGAAGAGATATAAAGAATTACGTACCAAAACCAAGTGTAAATTGACCAAGAGAGTAACATCAACAGTGAATAGTGAACATGTATAATGAAATATACAGGATAATATGACCAGATCCCATGTACAAACTCAGCTCAGTATACTTCTGCTATCATCAGATTGAGTTAACAATAAGGCCCACGCCCACACAATCATACAGTGGAACGAAACAGTAACCTCTTCAAGGTCCATATGACAGAAGTCATAATAATTTGTTCTAGCCTCATTGTAACCTTATAGACCTGAAGGTGAAGAATAATAATTAGCGCATTAAATTGCCAATACATTTCCTCTGATTAAAATTAAAATTTGAGTATTGTGTCTGCCTCAAAACAATGTTCCTATCTTCACCAGAAAAAATTGTACTTCATAGAGCACCTTTGCATCTGTAAGATTACTATGATTCTAACTTCTGTTAATTGTTAAAACCGTGTATCAACCACAGTGCCTATCTTGTAATACAGAGAAAATATATTTTGTAGCGGGGAGAAAGTAGGTTTGATCTGCTCCAGTGTAGCAGTGCAAAGTTTGGCTGGGATATGGGGTATGGGAACAACACTATTAACATGATGTGCCTGAAAGAAATGTTTCCTGTTTTTGGTCTTGCAGCTGGTATCATTAGGGTTGCTAATCTCCAGGTACTAGCTGGAGATCTCCTGCTATTACAACTGATCTCCAGCTGATAGAGATCAGTTCCCCTGGAGAAAATGGCTGCTTTGGCAATTGGACTCTATGGCATTGAAGTCCCTCCCCTCCTCAAACCCTCCCCTCCTCAGGCTCTGCCCCAAAAACCACCTGCCGGTGGCGAAGAGGGACCTGGCAACCCTAGGTATCATTGATTTGAGGGGGGGGGGGGAATTGATACCAGCTGCAAGCACAAAAGGGGAAAACATTTATTTCAGACATAGCATTTTTATGTCGTGCTCCCATACTCCAGCAAAACTTTACACTGGTCTAAATATAATACATTATATTAGATTATTTACTTTTTAAACTGGGTGGTGGTGGTGGTGGAATGGAGGAGGAGTTGAGAACCATAGTTTTAAAGGATGAGGGTACAAGATCGCCAATCCTTACATGAAATATAAACCACTGAATATGTTGCATTTCTTATGAGCCAAACTGAAGTAATTTTGGCTACATTCAAAATCTGCCCCTTTGTTCTCTGCCAAGGAGACTAAACCGTATCAGCTAAAATGTCAGTTCCTGTACCAATTGCCATCTCCTTGTGTGGATTGTTCCTCTGATCAAAATCCTTCCAGATAATGTTCTGAAGGACTTGCTTCCTTGCCAGGCAATAGCCAAAGGTACTGTATTTATTATCTCTTTATATGTTGCTCCTTCCATGGCCACCTGAATATTCTGTAAAAGGGAGTTTGATTTCCACCTCAGACACTAGGGCAGGGATGGGGAACGTCAGGCCCGGGGGCCGTTTAAGGCCCATGAAATCATTTGGTCCGGCCCTTTGTGGGTCCTGGCAGATCTCTAGCTCAGAAGGATCTAAGACTGGTGATCCGCCCCCTCCTGCAGCCAGGAATAGCCTCTATTCAAGGTGGATGTGAGTTTGTTTTGCCTAGAAAAGGAACCTTCTTTCCCCCTTGCAGAAGAGTCCTTAGCTATGGAGCTGCCCAAGAAACTGTGTTAACCCTTTTCCACCCGGGCAGTGGAGAAACATATTCCCTCTGCACTACAAGAGGGCTGGGGAGGAAGAGGCGACAATACTGGGGTTTAAGGGGGCAATTTAAAAATGCAATAAATACAGATACAAGTTAAAATACAAATAAATGTGATCAATATAGTACAATAAAACCAATTAAAACATCAACAAATCACTCAAAGAATTAAAACAACTGCCTACCTCTCTGGTTCATAAAACTAACCAAAGGCCACACAAAAAACTGACCTGTTCCATAGTTCATAGCTAGGGTTGCCAACCTCCAGGTAGTAGCTGGAGATCTCCTGCTATTAAAACTAATCTCCAGCCAATAGAGATCAGGTCACCTGGAGAAAATGGCTGCTTTGGCAGTTGGACTCTATGGCATGGAAGTCCCTCCCCTCCCTAAATCCTGCCCTCCTCAGGCTCCACCCCAAAACCTCCAGGGATTTCCCAGCCTGGAGCTAGCAATCCTATTCATTACACTAAGCAAAGGCCACAGAAAACAAAGCAGCCTTACATACCCTACTGAATGCTGGAAGATCCTGAAAGACATGAACTTCCCCAGGGAGCTGGTTCCAGAAAGACGATCTTGTTAAAAAAGCAAATACCCAAATTTCCCTTTCACTGGGAAGTTCATGGTTCATATACATATCTGTTGGGGGGAGAGCATACCTGTTCAGGCACTGTAGCATAATCTGGAAGTATATTCATTGTTCGACACCTTCTCACATTTTTTTCTAATTGCAAAGTGCAATTGCACCAAGGCCTCTTCCTCAATCATATGGGAGAAACTGGAACTTCAGCTAATTCATCTGCTTCTTGCTAAAAATTAACTTTGCAATGGGCTCTTGATTTCTCTAGGATGTAACAGCATACCAGTATTTGTTTTGCTGTTGCTGAGACATTGACGGTCTTTTGGTCTGGGCCCTGTTGGTAGGGTTGCTGGGGGCCCCTTTGGCCACCCAGTGGAGGATGGGGGGTAAGATTGCCAGATCCAGGTTGGGAGATTTGAAGATGGAGCCTGGTGAGGACACAGACCTCAATGGTGTACAATGCCATAGAGTCCAAAGCATCCATTTTCTCCAGGGTAACTGATTGTAGTCTGGAGATGAGCTGTATTTCTGTGCGCTGTCAGGCTGCTATCTCGGTTTCGTTATTGCCTCTGTCTCTGCGCTGTATTGTCTGCCCCCCAAGGTCGCATACCTAGGCCTGGGAACTCAGCTCCTGGGAAACTGTATTCAGCCTGTGCGTGTAATCTCCCGCCTTTCCTGCCTTATAATATCTCCCAGCTAGTGAGCCTCTCATAGCTGTCATTTTATTCGTTTGCACTGTATGCCTATTTGACCAGTAAAAGCCATCTGTTTGGACTCTATATGACTTTGTGGTGATTTCTGGTTCTGTGGGCCAAGGGCTGACATTATGACAGGACATTATGACAGGACATTATGACAGGACATAGTCCCAGTATTGATTGGGAATCAAACACTATCTCCTTCGCTAGTCCCACCTGCGACCAGCATCGGCAAAACTTTGCTCTGCTATATCCGCCCGTTCCAGCATTAACCTCTACTGCCCCAGCACCACCGGCTCTACCCGCTGTATACCGGGACTTTGAAGATGTCTTCGACCTTAGGGAATGTGATGCCTTACCCCCCCACCGGGCCTCAGACTGTGCGATTGAAGTGGTAAAGGACTGCACATTAACCAAGAGTAAGATTTACCCTATGAGCGCTTCCGAGCGCACTGTCCTCCGGGACTTTTTGGACAAAAACCTCGCCAGAGGGTTCATTCGCCCTTCGAATGCCCCAAACTCGGCCCCCGCGTTTTTCGTCCGGAAAAAAGAGGGCGACCTTCGCCTGTGCATTGACTTCAGAAAGCTCAATGCGGTTACCCAGACCAACGCCTATCCTATCCCATTAATATCCGATATTTTGGGACAATTACAGGAAGGCCGTGTGTTCTCTAAATTAGACTTGGTGGAAGCTTACTACCGAGTCCGTATCCGCGAAGGGGATGAGCACCTCACTGCCTTCTCTAGCTGTTTCGGAATGTATGAATTCCTTGTGATGCCGTTCGGATTAAAAGGGGCCCCGGGGGTCTTCATGCAACTCATCAATGAAATCCTACATGACCTTCTATATCGTGGGGTGGTGGTCTACTTAGATGACATTCTCATTTATTCGAAAACTATGGACGAGCATGTGGCTCTGGTCAGGGAAGTTCTGCAACGCCTGCGTAACCATCAACTTTTCGCAAAACTAGCTAAGTGCGAATTTCACCAAAGCAAACTCACGTTTTTGGGATACATCATCTCCCACCAAGGTCTTCGCATGGACCCCGCCAAAGTCCAAGCCGTCCTCGATTGGACTCCCCCCACCAACCGGAAGCAAGTACAGCAATTTCTGGGATTTGCAAACTTCTATCGAGGATTCATCCCTAACTTCGCCCAGGTGGCTCTACCCATTACGGACCTACTGAAAACTAAGGGAAAAATAAGCTCGGCTGCCTTGCCCTCCGCGAAAATCCTATGGACTGAGCAATGCCAAGCCGCCTTTCTGGCCCTCAAACGCCTCTTCACTTCGGAGCCGGTGCTACAGCACCCAGACCCAAATCAAATGTTCATTGTGCAAGTCGATGCTTCCGATGTAGCCATGGGAGGGGCTCTCCTCCAGCAAGGACCGGATGGTCTTCTTCACCCTTGCGCTTACTTTTCAAAAAAATTTGCGCACGCTCAATTAAACTGGCACATCTGGGAGAAAGAGGCCTCAGCAGTTCATCATGCACTGACTCTATGGCGACAATTCTTGGAAGGGTCTAAAGTCCCCTTTGAGGTTTGGACCGATCACAAAAATCTAGCTGCCCTCACGGGGTCCCATAAGCTATCGGCGAAACAACAACGGTGGGCGGAGTTCTTTGCGCAGTTCCGTTTCACCCTGAAGCACGTCCCTGGGAAGCAGAACGTTCTTGCGGATGCCCTCTCCCGTTTACCACAATATCCGGTAAAACTTGAAAGACCCACCAACTCTCTGTTCACCCCTATGCAACGTGGGGCTCTACCTATGCTGGCTGTGCAAACTCGATCCCAGCATCAGCACACCTTACCCAACGTACAAGCTCCGCCAGCCCAACCGGCTGCCCAGCCGCCACCGCAACAAACCGGAGTTCCCGCCCTTCCTACCCCTCCGACCGCCCAGCCGCCTGCAGTCTGCGCGCCGCCGCACGTAAGCACTAGCCCCATAACTGTTTCTAAGATCTCCATGGCCGACGGGGGGGCCCCCTCCAAAATCCCCATCTCCGAGTCCTTTTTAACTGTCCTTCGGGACCAGTGCCTTTTAGAACGTTCCGCTCATACCCTACCTCCTGGTGTTTTGGAACAAGGAGGATCCTGGTACAAGGACTCGAAATTGTATGTCCCCAAGGCTCTCCGGAAGGACGTTTTACATTTAGCCCATGGAGCCAAAACAGCTGGGCACTTTGGGTTTCTGAAAACCCTTCACTTATTGCGCAGACAGTTCTGGTGGGGGGGAATGCGTTCCGACATTGACTCCTTCATCCGCAGCTGTCCCGTTTGTGCCGCTGCGAAACGATCGCAGGGCAAACCCCCGGGACTGCTACAACCTCTTGAAACGCCCAGCAAACCTTGGGAAGTGATTGCTATGGACTTCATGACTGATCTCCCTCTCAGTGGGGGTAAAACTGTGTTGTGGGTTGTTACTGATTTGTTTTCTAAGCAAATACATTTGATTCCATGCGCAGGGATCCCCTCTGCTCAGAAACTGGCCCGCCTCTTCGTGACGCATATCTTTCGTTTACATTCGTTTCCGCGTAAGATAATTTGTGACCGCGGAAGTGGTTTCGTTTCTAAGTTTTGGAAAGCTTTCCTCAAGTTGGTGGGAGTGGAACAAGGGTTGTCTAGTGCATACCATCCTCAAACTGATGGTCAAACTGAACGTGTCAATGCTGTACTTGAATGTTATTTACGCTGTTATGTTAACTACCACCAGGATAACTGGGTGGAACTGTTACCTTTAGCAGAATATGCCTACAATAATGCCATGCATCAATCCACAGGTTTTAGCCCATTTTTTGCTGTGTATGGACAAGATTTCAGTCCCATCGCTCCTGCAGACGATATAGAGGGGGAGGGGAACCCCGACATTGCCTCCTGGGCACACGCCCTCCGTACCACTTGGCCCTGGCTCGTTAGCAACCTCGACCGGGCCAAGCGTAAATACAAAGCGCAAGCTGACAAACATCGCTCCCCCGGGGGTGATCTGCAAGTGGGTACTTTGGTTTACCTTTCCACCAAAAATCTCCGTTCCACCCAACCGTGCCATAAGCTCAGTGCTAAATACATTGGCCCTTTCCCCATCACCCGGGTCATAAACCCTGTCACGGTGGAACTGGCTCTCCCCAAATCCTTGAGGCGTGTGCATCCTGTTTTCCACATTAGCCTCCTCAAACCCCATGTTGCTTCTCCACAGTGGCATCCGGACCCACCTCCTGCGCAACCCATCATGGTGGGGGGGGAGGAACACTTCGAAGTCTCCAAGATCCTTGACTCCCGTGTTCACCATGGCAACCTGCAATATTTGGTCCGTTGGAAACATTTCCCCCCTGCCTATGACGAATGGGTACGCGCACGGGATGTCTCCGCCCCCGACCTCGTCGACGCCTTTCACATTGCTTACCCAGATAGGCCAGCCCCCTTGCGAACTGGGAGGGGGCCTTGAGGGGAGCAGAATGTCAGGCTGCTATCTCGGTTTCGTTATTGCCTCTGTCTCTGCGCTGTATTGTCTGCCCCCCAAGGTCGCATACCTAGGCCTGGGAACTCAGCTCCTGGGAAACTGTATTCAGCCTGTGCGTGTAATCTCCCGCCTTTCCTGCCTTATAATATCTCCCAGCTAGTGAGCCTCTCATAGCTGTCATTTTATTCGTTTGCACTGTATGCCTATTTGACCAGTAAAAGCCATCTGTTTGGACTCTATATGACTTTGTGGTGATTTCTGGTTCTGTGGGCCAAGGGCTGACATGCGCTTATTTTTCTAAAAAGTTCACTCAAGCTGAACTTAATTGGGCCATTTGGGAAAAGGAAGCCGCCGCGGTAAAGCATGCCCTGGCAGTGTGGAGGCAGTTTTTAGAAGGTTCCAAGGTTCCTTTTGAAGTGTGGTCCGATCACAAAAACCTAGAGACCCTAATGGGGGCTTGCAAGTGTCCGCGAAGCACGTGCGCTGGGCGGACTTCTTTGCCCAATTTCGATTCGTTCTAAAATATGTACCAGGGAAGCAAAACCTTCTGGCTGACGCTTTATCCAGACTTCCCCAATATCCCACCAAGGTTGATCGGCCCACAGAGTCGTTCTTCACCCCTGCCCAATGAGGTCTATTGCCCACTTTGGCCGTGCAAACCCGTTCTTGGACCCGATCCCCACCGCCTTGCTTCCTCCTCCCCCTGAGTGACTGACAGCCACGGTTTCCGAGGTGCAGGGACCCAAGCGCCCCGTTCAGTCGCTCCCTGCACCTGTGTCGACTCCGTCCCCGGTCAAGGGAGTTTTGGTACAAAGATTCTAAATTGTATGTTCCGGAAGTGTTGCGGGGGGAGGTTTTGATTTTGGTTCATGGCGCCAAGACCCCCGGACATTTCTGATTTCTCAAGACATTGCATTTGCTGCGGAGACAGTTTTGGTGGGCGGGCATGCGGTCAGATGTGGACTCCTTCATCCGCAGCTGCTCCACATGTTCAGCAGCCAAACTGTCTCAGGGCAAGCCACCTGGACTTTTACAACCGTTAAGAGACTCCCTCGAAACCATGGGAAGTAATTGCAATTGACTTCATGACGGACCTACCCCCTAGTGGGGGAAAGACAGTTCCTTGGGTGATTACTGATCTGTTTTCGAAACAGGTGCATCTTGTACCCTGCGCAGGTATCTCTTCCGCCCCGAAATTGGCCCGCCTCTTTGTGTCACATGTCTTCGTCTCCATTCCTTTCCGTGCACAATAGTCACGGACAGGGGTTCAAATTTCGTGGCCAAATTGTGGAAGGCTTTTCTCAGATTGGTCAGAGTAGAACAAGGACTGTCTAGTGCCTTCCATCCCCAAACGGATGGTTAAACCGAATGGGTGAATGCGGTGTTGGAATGCTATTTACGCTGTTACGTTAATTACCATCAAGATGATTGGGTAGACCTGTTGCCTTTTGCTGAATATGCTTATAATAATGCGGTTCACCAGTTCACAGGATTCAGCCCTTTCCAGGTTGTCCATGGTAAAGAGTTTGGCCCCGCTGGTCATGTTGATGTTTCTGAGGAGAAGGGGGGAGCTGACGTGGCCGGATGGGTACGTTCAATTCAAACAACCTGGCCATGGCTGGTTAAAAATCTGGAGCAAGCCAAACGGCGTTACAAGGCTCAGGCTGACAAACATCGTTCCCCCGGTAAGGAATGCAAAGTGGGGGACCTTGTCTAACTGTCCACCAAGAAGCTATGATCCACCCGCCCGTGCGATAAACTCAGTGCCAAGTATGTGGGTCCGTTCCCCATTTCCTGGATTATTAATCCAGTGGCTGTGGAACTCTCCTTGCCCAAGTCTCTACGAATAATTCATCCTGTGTTCCATGTCAGTCTTTTAAAACCGTATGTTCCTTCCCAAAAATGGCATCCTGAGCCACAACCCGAAGTGCCTGAAATGGTGGGGGGGGGGGAGGAGCATTTTGAAGTAGCTGAAATACTGGATTCTCGCATTTGCTACGGTTCACTTCAGTACCTGGTCCACTGGAAACATTTTAGTCCTGCCCAGGATGAATGGGTGTGCGCCTGTGATGTCTCCGCCCCCCGCTTAGTACAAGAATTCCATGCCGCCTACCCTCACAAACCCACGGTGGGAGGGTGAAGGGGGGTCTTTAGGGGGGCAGAATGTCAGGAGCAGGCCATGAGGATGGTATGCGGTAGTGCGCTTGGGCTGCTTCCAGGTGCTGTTGTGCTATTCTGTCCAAGGCCAGTCTATGCCCCGTATTTAGTCTTCATAGATTCCCATACTGTGGGAATCGCCAAGTACTCCTTCCTGCCTCCTGGAGGGAGGGTTGCCTGTGTAACCAGTTATCTCCTTTTGCTTTTCCATATATCCTGTGTACCTTGCCTTTGACCCTTACTAGTGTCCTTTTGAATATGGCTTCTGAAACCTGTCGATTCTACCCAATAAAACTGCTTTCGTGGATTGGTTGTCTGCTGAAGTCTGTTTAATGGGGCCACAGGACTAGAGCTTACACCTTCTCCGCCTCTACTATTTCCCACAAATACTAAAAATTGTTATTACTGCTTGTTTTGCTATGTTGTTATTACTATAGTTGTATTGTTGCTGTGACAGATAGGGCACCTAGTTTTTATTGTTGTATTTTATGTAACTGTGTACCAGTTTTACATTGTTTTATAGGTTGTGAGCCGCTCTGAGCCTGGCTTGGCCTGGAAAGGGTGGTCTAAAAATCAATCAGTCAATCAAATAAATATATGGTTTTGTTTGGTCGTGTTTTAAAACAAGTGCTGATCTGTTTGAGGAGAAGCCACTGTCCACTGCTCTGTGTCTCTTGTTTCTCTCCTCCCTGTAACTCCCGTGTGCTCTTGTAGCGACATGTACTCAGGCTACAAGACAGGGACGGCTGTGAAAATGTTGTCACTGCACTAAGTGGCAAAGTAATGTCTATTTTTATACAAAATACAGATTCTCTGTGTACAGAATGATTATACTTTACAAGAAACCATTACAGAAACACATGTTTTATTCACTCTGTTTACTACTTTAAACAAACAGAAGCTCACTTTGTGATGCTAAGAGTATGTCACATTTTTAGTAGGACTGCTAAAATCAAGATATGTACAATCCAAAAGAGGGAGCTACAGTATTATGCTAGACTTTGAATTTTAGGTTACTTGCAACTTAAATACTTTTTGGGATTTCCCCCTCATATATGTGTTTTACTAGACCCCCACCCCCACCCCGTGGAAGAAAAAAGAGGGGAATAAGACCCAACCTGTTGGGTAAAAGGAATATATATATATATATATATATATATATATATATATATATATATATATATATATATATATATATATATATATATATATATATATATATATATATACTGTAAATATAATTTATTGGAAGCGCTATGTAAAGGTTAAAAATATTTAAAAAACATTAAAATAGCACTGATCTACTAGGTTGATACCTGCACACATAGTATACATAGTATATGAGAGACATATACTAACCAGTATCACAACTAGAACCAATCTGACCAGATGTTTGAGTAATTGGTAATAGATTTTACAACCTATACACATGCCTGGTTGGGTTTGAATTGTTTGTATATGTATGTATGTATGTATTTATTTATCTATGTAAATGTGTGCAGGCTAACGTGTGCAGGCCTGATGAAGGCCCTATATATATATATATATATATATATATATATATATATATATATATATATATATATATATATATATATATATATATATATATATATATTCCTTTTACCCAACCTCGGGTACCCAGCTTCTAGACCCCCCACATAGGTTTTCTAGAAGAAACAAAGCTGTTTTCATCACAAGGTCAAAGTTTGCAGCACCTTTTCACTATTAAAAAATTATGTGGTTTTCTAAAAATGATTTTTGCAAATGATTTACCGTATTTTTCGCTCCATAAGACACACCTGACGATAAGACGCACCTAGTTTTTAGAGGAGGAAAACAAGAAAAACAAGAAAAAAATATATTCTGTGTCCCGCGATGGACCCTCCAGCAGGGATCGCGGGACGTAGCGCGGATGTCTCTCTCCCCTCTGCGGAGGGCCGCCCAGTCTCACCCGGCACAAACGGGGAAGTGAGGGAAGATGGGGGAAGGCTGACGCCGGGGCCTGGGGGAGGCCAGGGTGGCAGGACGCAGGCTTACCCGCTCCCTCTCTCTCCTCCACAGGACACCAGCCAGGAGAGGAAACAGGCAGAGACCCTCAGGTCGTCCACCGGGCGGGAACCGGGAGCCGCATCGGAGGCAGTGAGCAGGCGCAGGAGTGGGCAAGGTGCGGCACCCCGCCGGCCAGCTGAGCGTCGGCCGGGCGCGGCCAGGGGGAGGGTGGGGCCAGCAGCGCATCCAGAGACCACCGCCCAACACGGAAGCAGGCGAAAGGGCCCGACCCTTATGGGCTCGGGGGCGGGGTTTGGAGGGGAGGCAACCTTATGAAAGGGAACGTCAGCAGCCTCCTCTCTGCAGCAAGGGGAAGCAGCGCTCTGCCGGACAGACACAGGAACCCCAGCACTTTCCTCTCGGCGATTCAGCTCCAATTACGGTAACACACACACATTCACTCCATAAGACGCACAGACATTTCCCCTCACTTCTGAGGAGGAAAAAAGTGTGTCTTATGGAGCGAAAAATACGGTAATCTTTCTGTACCTCATTCCCCCTTGCGTACACTAGAGAAACTCACGCTTGGAACACTAAGGGTATACATTTGTGGAGGGAAATAAAATGGGGCTCTTTGGAAGCCACATAATAGGAATTTATTTGGTTCAGAGATGCGAGATAGAAAATTATCTGCGGAAACTTCCATGGAAATGTTTCCGATGCTATATTTTTCAGTGGAAAATTGCCCCCCCCCTACACCCACACATATAAATATAGTCTGCTTATCTATAGTTGTTTTGTGCAGCAAACCAATCTTGTTAAATGGGATAAATGGTTGGATATGAAGCATGACGTAACCCCATAACTTGCACATGGTGTATTTGCTTCCATTTCCTGACACTATTTACATTTTGCTAACGTTATTTAAATTGTTTATTTCTATTTTCCAATTCATATTTTCCTGGAAGTTCCATATCACTGATTGGGTTTGAAATATGTCTCAGTAGGGTTGCCAGGTACCTCTTTGCCACCGGCAGGAGGTTTTTGGGGTGGAGCCTGAGGAGGGCGGGGTTTGGGGAGGGGAGGGACTTCATTGCCACAGAGTCCCTCCCCTCCCCAAACACCACCTTCCTCAGGCTCCACCCCAAAAATCTCCTGCCGATGGCAAAGAGGTACCTGGCAATTTCCCAACACGGAGCTAGCAACCCTACATCTGAGTGACAGTGGCTTGAACAGAGCCATAGGTGTCGGCAAGCAGCTGAGTCTCTGGACGCGCACAGCTGTGCACACCCACCCATGCGCGCGCACACAAACACACTTATGTGGATCTTCTTTGTGGAATACACAATTGATATGGTTGGCTCAGAAGTCCAGATGACAACTCCCTAGAGTGGGAAGAGTTCAAGCCAACATGTTAATGCCAAATCTATCAAGAACTGCATGTAGGGTTTCCACCAGGTGGTGGCTGGAGACCTCCCACTATTAAAACATCTCTAGGCAACAGAGATCAGTTCCCTCTGGAGAAAAGGGCCACTTTGATAATTGGACTCTATAGCATCTTGGCCTGGCCCTTCCTTCTGCACCCTAGTTGGTGCAGCAGAGCAAAAAGGGATGCCTATGCATAGTATCCATGTGACTTTGCACAAGCAAGTTGATCCACCTGACATGTGACAAACAACCCGGCAGCACAGAGATCTGCTGGAACAGACAATTTCTAAAACCTAGAGTTCAGGGTGGAGAGGTGCAGCTGATTGACATTGGGGAGAAAGACGGGGTGTTTGTGAACTAAAAAAGACTGTACCACTATATAAGTTTCATGTTGAACCTCCAGTGGGGTACAAGCAGTATAGGTCAATCTCCTTCCTGGGAAACTAGCATAAAGCCGTAACATTCCACCTTTCCCCCTCTTTCCATTGTAATTAACAGAAGAGTTTGGGGAAGAACTGGAACAGTTCACTATTAAATCTCTTCCTTGGTATATACATCCACCCCATCACATGGGGAGAGTCCCAGATTCCTAGAGAGATTGACCCTGTCACCTAAAAGGAAAGGTACAGGCAACCAGATTGTATAGAACTGAGTCCCATACATAAGGTGGACCTAAAAACTGCTTGCATGCACAGCCATGCTATACAGAACTACCCTTCTTTGACCCCTGACTGAGAATCCTTATTTAAAGTTCCTAGAAAGCATTTTCAGTTACTGAAAGAGCGAAAAGTCCCCAGTACACGAGTGCAATCCTGCAACTCTAAGAAACAGAAGAAAAATCTCATGACTGACAGCAAGAGCTCCAACTGGTCTATCATTTTGGGATACTGAACGATGTTATAGATATGGGGTGTTTCCATTCCCTAGGAGCCACAGTAATCAATAAATGAGGAAAACTTAAAGTCCATGCTTCTGTCCCTGCCTGTGAGGAGTGGAGTACCACTTGGTACCACTGCGACCAAGGGAGATACAGAAAACTCTTGGCAGGAGGGCAGCCTGAGTCTGGAGAGTGTCTTGAGGCCTCCAGAGTAGGGTTCCCAATTGCCCACTTGTGGTGGGCAATCTACTGTCTATTGTTCTGGTTGCCCGCCAATGCTCAGGTATTGGCAGGCAGAAGCAGGTGGGGGAAGGGATGACATCATAAGCCATCCGGAGGGATGATGTCATAAGTCCTATTAAGGTCCCAGAGAAGAAAAGCAGCCCTAGGCGACCACCAGAATGAGCAAAGCAATGAAGGTAAAACAGGCTGCAAGCAGCGCCCCGTCCTCCTGCCTAGTGCCAAACAGCTGATTTTGAAAAACAGCTGATTAGTGGCGAGGCTCTGGGAGGAGCAGGGAGGGTAGCCGGAGAGGGGAAAATAAGGCACATCCAGTTGGGGCCGCCCTGACAAACTGGAGTGACGTCACCATGCAGACGACACTGATCTCTGCCCCAACCCTGCCTCCCTAAACCTCCCTATGGCTGCAAGGAGGGACCTGGCAACCCTTCTCCAGAGGTCTACCCCCTGCCTTGCCCTCCCCTTCTCTGGTGCTCAGGAGTCTGAGGGTTGAGAAGCTTATAAGCCTGTGAGCCTCCTGTCTGTTCAATCTTCCTGGATTCTTGGATAGCTAGCTAGGGTTTCCAGCTGCAGGTTGAGAAATACCTGGAGATTTTGGGAGTGGAGGCTGAGGAGTACGGGGTTTAAGGATGGGAGGGACCTCAGTGAGGTCTAATGCCATAGCGTTCACCTTCTAGAGTTGCCATTTTCTCCAGGTGAACTGATCTCTGTCGCCTAGTGGGAGATCTCCAGCAATCACCTGGAGGTTGGCAACCCTATAAGTAGCTATGGAACAATATTAACTTGCTTTTGAGGGAACTGAGCTGCAACGAAAAGGGTGGGAGGGAGGCAATTTGTATTTGAATGTTTGAAATGTCTAACGTGCATTAAGCTTGCTCTCACGTTTTGTTGTATTTGCAATGCATAGCGGGTTCTGGTTCATTGCCAATTCTTAGTGTGTCCTCTACAAAGGGCTGTGAAAACTGTACTGTAGATTGATATCTTTATTTACTTATGCACTCCCAATTTGTGTCCCATCTTATATACATCTTCCTGGTGTTTCTATATCTATTCCTGTTACCATTTGCCATGCAGATTGCTTTTGAAATGTATTATACAACAATGCCTTCCAATAAACCCCTTTATTTGTATCTGTATCCTTTTAGAGTCTGTGTCTTGCTAATGGCAGTCACGTACTCATTGGGGTTATAAGTAGGGTTGCCAGCTCCAGGTTGGGAAATACCTGGGTATTTTGTGGGTGGAGCCTGAGGAGGGTGGGGATTGGAGAGGGGAGGAACTTCAATATAATAGAGTCCAGTTGCCAAAGCGGCCATTTTTTCCAGAAGAACTGATCTCTGATGCCTGGAGATCAGTTGTAATAGCAGGAGATCTCCAGCCACCACTTGGAGGCTGGCAACCCTAATTATAAGGAACCCATACTGGCAGAGGCCTCCTACGAAGAAGAAGAAGAATTGATTTTTATATGCCAACTTTCTCTACTACTTAAGGAAGAATCAAACTGCCTTACAATCGCCTTCCCTTCCTCTCCCCACAACAGACACCTTGTGAGGTAGGTGGGGCTGGGAGATTTCAGAGAGAACTGTGACTAGCCCAAGGTCACCTAGCTGGCTTCATGTGGAAGAGTGGGGAAACTAACCCAGTTCACCACCTCTGAACATCTCTTGCCTTGAAAACCCTATGGGGTCACCATAAGTCCGCTACAACTTGACGACACTTTCCACAAACACGCACAAGGGGCCCTGAACAGTCTCAATTTCTTGTGAACTCTCTTCATGCTGAGTGTTGTGTATGTCTTGGGGCGCTCCTTTTTTTGATCGGAACTCACTAGGACTTTGTTTTCATACATTTCTTGGTTGCCTCGGCCACAATCTCACTGAAGTATTAATATTCAGAAGCTTTCCTGTTTTACTCTGTAGTCATTTGTTTCTGAAGTCTTGATGTTCCTCTGCAGAGTTAGTATTCTGAAGACGGTGGATTAGATGTTCCGTATTGCAAACACACACATTTGTGACAAATCATTGTTTACTAATGGAATCTTGTAGATCATAAACTGCAGGGCTTTGTAGGACTTGGGTATTTTAAAATGTGGCTCTTAACGCCCCTCTGATCAATATATCTGACTCACTGAATGTTTTTTTCATAACAAATCCTTTAATCCATAGCTTCATATTAACTTAATGATACGTTTTCTCTCATCTGCCTTTGAGCACTCGTAAGGCTGCATTTCCCTTCTAATCTTGTTTTTATAGGCTTGGGCTATGATGCCCTTTACAATCTCCTGCTATTGTTTTACGAGGCCTTGAATTTGACCTTGTGTTCTTGCATTTTTAAAGCTCCAGAAGGAGATGTTCCTTTAGGTACACAGGGCCTAGGCTATTGAGAGCTTTAAAGATTTCCTAAATGAAAGAAAAAAGAAAAAGGAGGAGGAGGAGGAAGAGGAAGAAGAAGAAAAGGAAGAAGGGGAGGAAAAAGAGGAGGAAGAAGAAGAGGAAGAAGGGGAAGAAGAAGAACTGACAGGCGACGCCAGTTGTGCTCTGAGGGAAAGACTTTGGAGCAAAAAACTCAAGGCCCCATCCACTGTGCAAAGTGGGAGTAGGGACAAAAAGAAACTCTATCATTCACTAATATTGGGGCTGAGAGAGTGTGACTAGCCCAAGGTCACCCAGCTGGCCTCATGTGTAGGAGTGGGGAAACTAACCCAGTTCACTAGATTAACCTCCGCCGCTCATGTGGAGGAGTGGGGAATCAAACCCAGTTCTCCAGATCAGAGTCCACTGCTGCAAACCCCACTCTTAACCACTACACCATGCTGGACCACATCCTCTCTGACCTGTCCCTAGATAAAAGCCTATCACCTGTCCCTACATAAAAATCCTCCCTCTCTTCCTTCTGCTCATTACCTAGCTGAGGCTGCTACTGTAGCAACACGGAACTGAGGAATATGTCAGTCTCTCCCTCCCTCCCTCCTTCCCTGGTGCATGGCATACTGATTTCACAAGCACCCTGGGAAACCTGTATTTTTCAGCTTCCCTGGTGCCTGGAATTATATTGTAGTGAGAAGCCTCACACCCTCCTTGCGGCTGTTATCCTTGCTGATGTCGCAGCACTTATTACTCGCACCACACTGGAGCGATGAGGATATTGCAGTCTAGCGGGGGTGGGGAAAGGATTGTGGTCTTGATGATGTGATCACAACCCTGCAGGAGCCCACAGTGGGCTCTTGACTCAGCTAAGCTGGTCTGATTCTTTGCAAATAAAAGATGCAGCTTCCTAAGCCCATGTCCAAATCAAACGTGCTGGGTGTTTGTTACTCTCTGCAATGTTTCATTGTGAAATAAAGAAAGGTTTTCAAATTAAACAGGGAACCTTCTTCTTAGGATTGCCAGCCTCTGGGTACTAGCTGGAGGTCTCCTGCCATTACAACTGATCTCCAGCTGATAGAGATCAGTTCACCTGGAGAAAATGGTCACTTTGGAAGGTGAACTCTATGGCATTATACTCCACTGAAGTCCAGCATAGATCCTTTAGCTCTGGTGAGATAATACGCTATAATTTGTGCTAGCCGGCAATCTTGCCAGCACATTCTGCTGCACTCATTTAGGTTTCCAAATTTCTTTCAAAGGCAGCTCCATTTAGAGTTCATTGAAGGAGTCTAGGTACATGTCTACTGATGGCCAGTCTAACTCCCACATGCCCTTTAGCATGCCATGACCCCAAAATCAACAAAAGAGGCAGGACTAGGAATGACTATGCATGTATTAAGAAGCTATGGAATATTACTCTCCACCATCACTATGTAGCATTCACACAAGTAAGGACTTTCCTGCATTCTCCACATGGGCTGAGAAAAATCTAAACTCTGGGTTGGCTTCAGACTAACTTTTCAGGCCACACCAGGCACTTCTTTTCATGGAACAGAATATTACAGCCCCGCTCCCCACCAAAGCCCACTGACTGTGGGGACAGGGGACTCTCATAGAGTTGCCATCCTCCAGGTGGTTTAAAAATAACAGCAAGCACTGATGGCACACAACTTATATTTATATAAGTACAATCCTATCTAAGCATATAACAATTATGCAGAAAGTCCCGAAATCTGTAGATGTAAACACAGTTACAAATCACACCGAAAGGCGAAGCGCCTCCAAAAGACTCGGAGAGAAGGCGAGCTCCAAAGATCAAGCGGAAAACCCAGACTGGATTTTCATTGCAGCGCTAAACACCGAAGTGTGCCAGCGTAATAAAGATCAAAGTTCATCGAATTGAGCCGTAGTTGGAAATTAAATTACTTCATCCCGAGATGGGAGACTGGTAAGACCCATTTCGCCGTGGCTTTGTCCATCGGGGAAGTGAAAGGTAGCGAGAGGTGAATATCTATCTCTAAAAGCAAAATACAAAGTAGATAGGATTTATATACATACAATAATTCTAGCTTAACTTAACAAAATGTAAGAACGGGAAGACAGTTATTACATACCAGACGCTGAAAAGCATGTAGCTTACAGATCAGAGGATGGCTTCTAGCGATAGTGAAAGTACTAACTTTTAAGTGTTTTAATTGTACCAACCCCTCCCCGCCCCCATTTGCAAATGGGCCTTGTCAAGTTTGGTGGCAATATCAATGTAGCATTTCAGATCACAATGTGAAAGTTGTGCCATGCTGGAACCCGACGCTAAAATCAATGGCTAAATGGTTGTTGATAGCAGATGGGTTTGGATGAGATACAAAGAAGTCATCATATTTTATTGCTTGTATATACTCTATAGCTGTCTTCAATATTCTTACAGTTGAAAATGATGGAACATTTCAAATGCAGCTGGGTTCTTTAGTTTTAAGTCATAAGCATTTCCTCTCAGTTTTGCTCAGAATATATTTTGACGTAATTACAAGTTACTAGGGTTGCCAGGTCCCTCTTCGCCACCTGTGGGAGGTTTTTGGGGTGGAGCCTGAGGAGGGCGGGGCTTGGGGAGGGGACGGACTACAATGCCAGAGAGTCCAATTTCCAAAGCAGCCATTTTCTCCAGGTGAACTGATCTCTATCGGCTGGAGATTAGTTGTAATAGCAGGAGATCTCTAGCTAGTACCTGGAGGTTGGCAACCCTACAAGTTACCTACTTTGTTTTGCCCAGTTCATTGAGATCTGTTGGGGATGCCTTTCAAAATCTTGAGCTGATGGACAATGGTGGATCCATCATACTTCTGACACAAATTAGCACACCCATTTTCACATTTTTTAAAAAGCATAGTTTTATATAGGGTTGTATAAATCATGTAATATGAAAAGCATTCCGATGTTACAATATTTTTTTCTAAGGATAGGAAGGAAGGCTATGCTGGATCCCCAGTTGCCATCCTCTGCTGTGTGGAAACAGAGGGCACCACCGTGGATTGGAGGTCAAAACTCATAGAGACTCGATATATAATCCCTACAATCCAAGCAGTCATAGTACAGATGAACACACGTGAACACAAGAAACTGCCTTATACTATCTAGGACAGGGGTGTCAAACTCAATGGTTTCGAGGGCCGGATATGACATAAATGTCACTTGTTCGGGCTCGGCCCAGATTGAGAATGATAGGAGGTGGCTGCCTTGGCTGGCTCATGGGATGGATAGGAGCTCTCAAGGGGTCGGATCCAGCCCTTTTATGTTTGACACCCCTGATCTAGACGCTAGTGTGATGTAGTGACTAGAAAGTTGGATTAGGATCCAGGATGGCCCACGGTTGAATCCCTGCTGTGCCATGAAAGCTTTCTGGGTGACCTTGGGCCAGTCACACACTCTTCGCCTAACTTACTAGGTTGCTGTGAGGATAAAATGAAATAGAGGAGACAATGTAAGCAACTTTGGGTATCCTTTGGGGAGGCAGGGGGGGGTGTAAATTAAGCAAATGAAATTGGAAAAGGTCAGTACTGTTTAATCTGACTTGCAGTAGCTGTCCAGAGTCTCAGGAAACCCTTTTCCATATCAACTCCTACCTGATTCCCCCCCCCCCCAAACTGATGATGCTTGGGAGTAGAACCTGGGACCATCTGAAAGATGCATTATCAGCAATGCTTTCCTATCAGTAGTGAGTGTTTGGGTTTTGGATTCCCTTTAAATGTTTCCCTTGTTACACAGAAGGGTATAGGAAGCATGGCATTTGCCTTTGGCATGGACCTCAAGTAAAGGCTTCCCCAAAATTTGCTCATCCCCTCCATTAATTCATAACTTTTGTTTCAACTGAGCACCCTTTTTTTTTACCTGACTGACAGAAGCACAGAAAATGCCAATGAATGAAACATGACTTGTGCCCATTAGGTAATACTACCTTGATGTACATTAAGTGATAGGTGCATTGATGTTCGGGAGGAAACAGAAGTCTGTCCCATTGTGCGGCCTTCACCGAAAGACACCCAGTGGGAGTCTTTGACATGCCGGTGAGAGTTGCTGAAACACGCGCATGGCTTGTATGCTGTTACAAAGAGTGCTTTGCGCATATGTGTGTTTTTACCCCAGTCTCGTTTGAAATTCAGGATTCCTTTTATTGCCTGTTAAGTGCCCCGGCTGACTAGCATGAAATGTAATTTGTGCTAATCAACTTGAGGTGAGGGGAGCAGAAAATTAATGGCTCTCATTTTATGTTCCATTTTTACAGCAACCTCTCCCTAATTGCGTCCCTTAATAAAATAGAATATGTTTTGCATTGAAGTTTTTTAGACTTCACAAACCCATAATTTAAACGCTAATTGCACAAAAACAGTGGAAGGGAAGGCCATGTGGTGACTGTGTTTTCAGTGATACCTCCGGGAGAAGTGAGATGTTTCCCTGGGTAACTGACAGCAGGCTTGCTGGTTAGTTTACTTCAAGAAAACATTTGTTGGTTTATGAGTGAGGCAGGTAACGCCGCCGGCCCCTCCAGGGTCCCATTCCGCTGCTTATAAGGACACCATGAATAGGGTTGCCAGGTCCCTCTTCGCCACTGGCGAAAGGATTTTTGGGAAGAGCCTGAGGAGGGCGCAGTTTGGGGAGGAGAGGGTCTTCAATGCCATAGAGTCCAATTGCTAATGCGGCCATTTTCTCCAGGTGAACTGATCTCTATCAGCTGGAGATCAGTTGTAATAGCAGGAGATCGCCAGCCAATACCTGGAGGTTGGCAACCCTAACCATAAACAATACAGGGCAGACCAAAGGTCTGCTAGCCTAAGCATTCTGTTTCTACCTGGATGCTTCTTAGGGATGCCAGTCTGCAGGGGGGGGAATTCCCCTGAATTACAACCTCAGGAGAAAATGCATACTTTGGAGAGTGGCCTCTATGGAATTGTACCCCACTGAGGTCCCTGTCCTCCCCAAGTTCCACCCCCAAATCTCCAGACGTTTCCCAGCCTGGATCTGGCAACCCTACCCTCCCATCCCCCACCAGTTTCCAGGGGGGACCTGACAACCATAATGCTGTTGAAAACTCATAATCAGAGCAAGAAAGTAATAGCTTCTCCTGTAATTTGTCTCCTAAATCTGGTATTCAAAAGCATACTGCCTCTGATTAGGTACTAGCTGGAGATCTCCTGCTAATGAGAACCAGTGTGGTGAAGTGGCTAAGAGCGGTGGTTTGGAGCGGTGGAGTCTGATCTGGAGAACTGGGTTTGATTCCCCTCTCCTCCACATGAGTGGCGGAGGCTAATCTGGTAAACTGGATTCGTTTCCCCACTGCTACACACGAAGCCAGCTGGGTGACCTTGGGCAAGTCATGCTCTCTCAGCCTCACCTACCTCACAGGGTGTCTGTTGTGGGGTGGGGAAGGCAAGGTGATTGTAAGCCGGTTTGATTCTCCCTTAAGTGATAGAGAAAGTCGGCATATAAAAAACTCCCCCTCCTCCTCCTCCTTCTTCTTCTATTACAACTGATCTCCAGCCAATAGAGATCAGTTCACCTGGAGAAAATGGCCACTTTGGCAATTGGACTCTTTGGCATTGAAGTCCTTCCTCTCCTCAAACCCCACCCTCCTCAGGCACCACCCAAAAAAACCCCACCGGTGGCAAAGAGGGACCTGGCAACCCTACCGATTATGAAGGTTCCCTTTAGTTCATGGCTAAACCCCATTTATTTACCAGTCCTGCAAGAATCTGTCAAATTCCTTTTTAAATTAATTTAATCTATTGGCTGTAATCATGTCTTGCAGAAGTGAATTCCATTTATGCAAAGTGCAAAGAAATACTTCCCTGTCTGTCCTGAGCCTATTATAATCAGCATTGCTGGGCAAATCTGAGGACCAGTTTATACACTCGGTTGGCCATTGGTCCTTGCTTTCCCTGTATATCCATAAGGCACTGCATCGTGAAAACCACTGCCTGTATGACCAATTGGTGTGATATTCTTCCCCCATGTTTTTCTCAAAAGAGAGAAGAATCAACGTACTAGAGTCTGCATTGCAAGATGTATGTGACAGCTTTCCTTCTCTTTGACTTAAGTTAGCCAGCTCTGGGTTAGGAAATACCTTGAGGTTGTGAGGGTGGTTCCTGGGGATGGAAGTGTTTGGGGAGAGGCAGGACCTCAGTGGGGTATAATGCCATCGAGTCCACTCTCCAAAGTGGCCATTTTCTCCAGGTGAACTGATCTCTGTAGTCTGGAGATCAGTTCTAATTCTGGGAGACCTCCAGGGCCCCACCTGAGGGTTGGCAACCCTTGTTTGACTACATGTTTTTGTGTTGCATTGCACAGCAATTTCTAGGCTTTCTTCTCCTCACACACAGTACTGTACTAGGTTTCCCCTTGCAATCTTTTTCAAGGACAGTTAGAATCATACAAGGTGGTTATTTCAGCTGGTGCTCTGCTGTACTGCGAGATCACATGGGATGACTTGTTTCATTGGGTTATATCCAGTGCAAAATATGTGCTTGTGCAAAGGAACAGGCACACATTTTGCACTGTCCTAAGCTCAAATGGACAAAAGGAAGATTGCATTGATAAATATTAACGGTCTAAAGTCTTCTTCCAAGTGAACAAAAATATTTAATCAACTAAAAAAATAAAACTCAGACATATTATGCATTCAAGAAACTCATATAAAGAAAAAAAAACATGAACACATTTTAACAAAACCCTGTGAAATTCCTCCATAAAGTTTCACGGTGCTATGCCTGCCTTTTTGCAGGAATAACTGAACTCCATCCAAAGGGAGAGTTCCCAGGCCAAAAGGGCTTTGGGAGCTGACTAAATCCCTCGGAAACACCCCCTTTGATGCCGGTGCGAGCCCTTGTGTGGGGAAAATGCTGCCGGTGAGGCTGTTCCACTCCTGCAGTTCGGGCTGCCCTGCTGCTCCCCAGAGTGCCAGTTTAGCTGGCACAAGTGGCACTAATGCTGGCACTGGGGTCACACCAACTCCTAAGCTTGTTCGGCCTCATTAGTATTGGGCTGCCCATTGCGGCTCAAGATTTATGAACTGGGTACAGAGTATTTATACAAGAGTATGCAAAGATTTTAATGATGGGAGTGTTAACTGATGGATTTCAAATCGAAAAAGAAACACGTCAAGACTGTCCATTATCGTCACTTTTATTTATTCTTGAGCTAGAAGTGCTGACTTACAAAGATCAGACAAGGCCCTAGAATTAAAAGATTAAAAGCAGATGGAGAAGAGTTTAAAATGAAAAGTTATGCTGATGATATGGTGCTGACAATCTTAAATCCCCACCTGTCGATGCAATACATAATAGAACAAGTTGGAAAAAATTGGACCCTTTTTGGGTTATAAAATCAATAGGAAAAAAATGAAAATAATATTAATTTTTTTAATGAATCAGAAAGAGGAAGATATCAGAAGGATTACAGAATGTGTAGTAATGTCAAATCCAGTTAAATATTTGGGAATAAACCTGCCTGAGCAAAATGACACACCATTTAAAGATAACTACAAAAAATGTGGGTGAAGGTACAAGAGGACCTGCTGAGATGGTCTAAACTAAAAATTCCATGGCTAGGAAGAATTTCTACAGTAGAAATGAATGTATTGCCTAAACTAAATTTTCCATTTCAGATGTTACCAATCTATATACAAGAAAAAAACTTTGAAGGCAGAAACAGATAAATTAGTTTGTATGGAATAGCAAAAAGATAGCAAGAATGAGATTTAAAGTTTTACAAGATGAGAAAAAGAGAGGAGGACCAGCAGTACCTAATATTAAATGATATTATCAAGCTGCTGAATTGGTTTGGATCGTGGATTGGATTAAAAATTCAGGTCAAAGAATAATAAAATTAGAAACAGCAGATTTGGAAAAAGGCTTACATAATTATCTATGGACACACACACACACACACACACACACACACACACACACAATAACAGTGAAAGCTACAGTGCAAAATAGAAGCAATGTAATTACAGATGGACTACTTAGAATTTGGGAACCTACCCAAAGAAGAGGGGCAGGCCATTCTTAAGGGGGGTGGGGGTCTGGGAAAAAAACACAGTGCAACTCCCCAAAGAGTACCATGGAGCTGCGCCATGATTTTGCAGTCTTATTTTGATGGCTGCAAAATGGTGCATTTTTGGGCCACAAGGGTTTAGGAAGTTGGCTAAAGGCAGCTCTGTCCCAGGAAATACCCCAGGAATGCACCCCTGGATGCTGGTGCAGCCTCTTACACCAGAACTCGAGGCTCCTGCCACTGCTCTATTCCTGAGGACTGGCATAAGTTGCCCTGTGCCAGTGTCCATGCCTCTCTGGATGGTCCAGAGGGGCACTTACGCTGGTGTAGGGGTCATGCCAACTCCTATGTGGCTCTTCCCCTATTCACAATTGAATAGTTAGTCCTCCAATATCCCCACTATGGAAGCATATTTTGATAAGAATATAAAATAAAAGTGGCACAGACTGGTAAGCTGCAGTACTGCAGTCCAAGCTATGCCCACGACCTGAGTTCGACCCCAATGGAAAGTTGGTTTCAGGTAGCCGGCTCAAGGTTGACTCAGCCTTCCATCCTTCTGAGGTCGGTAAAATGAGTACCCAGCTTGCTGGGGGTAAAGGGGAGATGACTGGGGAAGGTACTGGCAAACACCCCATAAACATAGTCTGCCTAGTAAACGTCGGGATGTGACGTCACCCCATGGGTCAGGAATGACCCAGTGCTTGCACAGGGGACCTTTACCTTTTTTAAAAAAAATGATTTTATAACATATGGACATATGATAAACTCTCAAGGAGAAATCAAGTCTTGGCAAAAGGTGAAGGATGAAGGCAACCCCCCCCCCCCCGCCGCCAAAATGACTACTATATTTTCAACTAGTTTCAAGATTTAAAAAGGACATTCATACAGCAGGTGGCATAATAAGGGAGCTGACTAAATTCAAAAAGGCGATAACGCAGCAATAAGAACATTTATTAGGATGAATTTATACGCTATTACTTCAATTTGACACAGAAACAGGACAAATTAAAACATGTATGGTTAGATGGATGTCAAAAAGCAGTGTCCAACAAAATTAAACCTGGGGTTGGTGCTATTGTCAATTTTTTTCACACCAAAGGTGGGAAATATATTCCAGGGGCTATTCAGGTTTTTAACCTGAAAATTACCCCAATTATCCTCTTTGGTGTTGCCATCTGGATTACAGTCATCAATGAATCTATAGATCGTCCACTGCTTCAGTTCTTACGAAAACTCCTAAATGCCCCTCGATGTGTTGCTGGCGTTACTCTTCGTTCCGAGTTTGGCCAAATGTCACTTGAAGCTAGGGCGTGGTTGGCCGCCTTTAAACTACACCTTAAACTGTGCTTTAGCACTGAGGGGTTCCTAGCTTCTCTGAAGCCTGACCCTTTTAAATCCTCATGGCAAAAAATCTTAGATGAGAAACTGGCGTTGTTGGGCTTCTCGCAGGATGTGTTATCAGATCTTGGGAAAACTGAAGCTTTTGCCAAAATTAAAAAGCGCATTAAAGAGCTTGATTATAACAGCACTACTTTTCGTGCTCGTCGCGTCTGTTCATCCCCATTCTTCGGAATACCCCCTCCACGTGGTCTGCCTGCCTATACATATTATCTAACAACTCCTCGTCTCTGTAGAGCTTTTTGCTTGGCTAGATTGAATGCTAACCCTTCTATGGTAATGCAGGGCAGAATTCTGAATATACCATACTCAGACAGGATCTGCCCTTGCTCTTCTGGCTCTATTGACTCATTAGCCCATGCCCTTTTGGAATGCCGCTTTTACGAGGAACTTCAATTGCACTATATTTCCCCCCTTTTAACATACAAATCCAATGCCTCTGTGACTGACATAATGCCTTTTTTACTAAGCGATAGGGACCCCAAGGCTACATTGTCAGTGGCAAGATTTGTTTCAGTCCTTATATCCCTCCAACACTAGATATATGCTGCTCAAGATCAATTGATCAAGGAGCTTCTAAGGGATAAAAGGAAAAGGAAAGGAAAGGTTAGATGGATGCAAAATTTTGAGGAAGACATATCTCTCCAATAATTGGAAACCTTATTGATGAAAGATATAAACTTTCCAGCTAGTCAAACATTAAGAGAAAATTGGTATAAAATGTTTTAATGCTGGTATATTACCCAAAGGATATCGACAAGATAGATAAGAACTATAATGGGAAATGCTGTAAATGTAGAAAGTTGGACAGCACCCTTTATCATATGTGGTGGACGTACAAAAAGACAAAAAAAGAAGAAGGAAATCCATGCCAAAATCCAAGAAAATTTAAAAATTACATTTGCTATGGAATCAAGAACATGCTATTGGGCATTCTGCCAAAAATATTTGAAAAAATTGGAAGAATTGTTTAGATATATGATGTCCATGCTGAGAAAACTGGGAAAGTGGGCATATTGAATACACAGTAATGGCAAAATTAATGAACTATATGAATAACAGACCAATCAAAGAATTTCAAGACACACGGAAAGCATACTATTTATATTATTCTTTAAAAATGGGCAGCGGAGAAGGAGGTTGTTGAAATGATATATATGAATTATTAATAATCCTTTTGTTGTATTGTATTGAAAAAGTGTTAAAAGGGGGTATATTTTCATAGGAAGAATTAATGGGATTTTTTTTTAAATTGCACATGTTTGCATAAGAAGAATTAGCTGGAGAGCCATGGTGATTAGAATATGAATCTAGGATCTGGGCAACCTAAGTTGAATCCCCACTCTGCTATGGAAGCTGGCTGGATGATCTTGAGGCAGCTACACACTCCTGGCATAATCTACCTTACAGGGTCGTTGTGAGGATAAAATGGAAAAGAGGATTCCCATTGGGGAGAAAGGTAGGGTATAATCGAAGAAACGAAATAAGACTTTTTTTTAATTGCACATGTTTTTGCAGCAAGAATTAACAGGAGATGTGTGTGTGTGTGTGTGTGTGTATGTGTGTATATATATATATACACACACACACACACACACATATACACATATATCCTGTTTTTATATAGATATAGATATAAATAGATATAGATATATTGCACGTTTTCATACACATTCTGCTTTGAAGACCCAAACAAAACTCTGAGTAACCTTCTGTATAGGACTAATGCACAAATCAGTCTGAAAGCAGAAACGGTGAGCAAAATATGGGTCACTCCTTCATAGATTGAAAGGCTACTTAAGGTGACCAAAACCTAGCAAATTCCCATCCCCACACTTTTCAAATCCATGTGACATTTAAATGAAGCTGACATCAGAAGTCTGGAGGCAGTAGAGTTGTATATTTTAATGTGGCAGGTACACGGTGTGCTAACTTAAAACATATCAAGTCAGAAGAGTGATGTCATGGGAAATGATGGTGGAGAAGACAAATAGTTGAGAAGATACCGAAGGAAATGATGCAAAGACAATGAAGGTCGGATGGGTCTCAAGGCATACCTTTGACTGCATATTAACCTGGTATTAGCTGAACTGGAACATAATGAGAGAAGAGAGCAGACTATGTAGACAGGAATGAGTGGTGAAGTAAAGCTATCATAAATATGAAAATGATACTGCAAGGAATAGTTCTCAGTCAGAAAGCAAGCTGTAAACAATTGCAAAATGAGGATTGGTTCTTAGGGTTTAAGGATGCAAACTGTAAATGTTCACCTCTCTTCTTCCAGATACCCTTCAACAGAACTTTCTCCTTGCCAGACTATTTCCGCTGGTTAGAAATCCATATGTTTAGACAAGCTTTCTTATTGGTGAGATGTAATGCCTTAGACTCAGCTGACACACAAGGGCAATACAATAAAATTATCGCAGAAGAATGAAAATGCCCAATCTTGTCAGATCTCGGAAGCTAAGCAGGGTCAGCCCTGGATAGTCTTGGATGGAAGACTACCAAGGAAATTGAGGGATGCTTTGCAGGCAATGGAAAACCACCTCTGTCTCATTTTGCCCTGACCTGAATGGCCCAGGCTAGCCTGATCTCATCGGGCGAAAACGCACGGTCGCTTTAGCCTCCTTTATTCCCTGTTTCAGCCAGGATTCAGCCAGGATCAAACGCACATTCGGAGAAACGCATGCGTTCTATCCTGGCTGAATCCTGGCTGAAACAGGGAATAAAGGAGGCTAAAGCGGAAGCTAAGCAGGGTCATCCCTGGTCAGTACTTGCAAGGGAGGCCACCAACAAAGTCCAGGCAAACCACCTCTGAGCATCTTTTGCTTTAAAAACTCTAAGCAATAAGTCAGCTGCAACTTGATGGCAAAAAACCAAAATGAGATATTACAGAAAGGGGAGACATGCGTATCCTGTGAAAGCGCAACATTTGCAAAATCCACTGTCCCATTTCAGTTCAATGGTACACTTTGCCCAGGGTACACAGAACAAGGACTTAGACAGCAGGTTCTGTGTTTCCCACATTGCCTCAGTTAGTAAGCCAGAAAGGGAGAAACGGTGCAAATCAAGCACATCCACCAGAAGTGGCCATATTTCTTGAGAGCAGAGCTGAAAAACAATGTACAGAAATAGCAACACATTTTAAATCCAATTTAATCCATGGGAGGACACACTGTTTTGCTAGTGTGGATTTAGGGTTGCCAACCCCCAGGTGGTGGCTGTAGATCTCCCTCTATTACAACTGATCTCCAGGTGACAGAGATCAGTTCCCCTGGAGAAAATGGCTACTTTGGCAATGGCATTGAAGTCCCTTCCCTCTCCAAACCTCACCCTCCTCAGACTCCACCTCCCAAATCTCCAGGTATTTCCCAATCTGGAGCTGGCAACCCTATGTGAACTCAGTGAGCAGCAGCAGTGAAAAGGCCAAGCCCATGCTGGGGATTTTTTAAAAAAAGAATTGAAAATAAAACAAGCAGAATTGTAAGGGCCTTGTAAAGAAGAAGTAGAAGGAGAAGAAGAGGAGTTGGTTTTTATACCCCGATTTTCTCTACCTATTTAAGGAGACTCAAGCTGGCTTACAATTGCCTTCCCTTTCTCTCCCCACCTTGTGAGGTCACCCAGCAGGCTTCACATGGAAGAGTGGAGAATCCAACCCAATTCTCCAGATGAGAGTCTGCCCCTCCTAGCAACGTTAAGGGCTAACGCACTCAATATATACTACATTTTAAAAAAGTGTTATCCAGGTTAGATTGCATCTCAGGCCTCCCATTTCGGCTTGGAAATGCTTTGGAAGCGCCAGACATCTGTTTTTTTCCCAAAACGCCTATACCACGATGTATTTTGTTATGTCGTTTCAAAACCAAGGGGTGCGTTCAGTTACATACGCTATTCAGTTCTCCGCCCCTCTTTTTGCAACACCCAATGAAATGCCTTTCTCCTCCCATCCCACCTTCCCCCTCCCCTTCCGTTTGCATCCACCAATCATTACTGTTACTTATTCCCCGCCCCCTAAGTGCTTGTGGTCTTACAAAGGAACACGGGAACGTTGGAACATTAGATCAACCATTTTTATTTGTGCAGGGTCCCAATCAAACATTTCCCTCATGAAGTGGATTTTGTAAACGGTTCAGGGGCTTGAGGGGGAAGGAATGCAGAGGAGGGCGAGGGCTGGAAAAGTAGTGAAATTGCTGCGAGCGGCAGATGGGGGAGGGGGAAGCAGCAGGAGGAGGAAGGGAGAGAGATAGAGAGAGCGCCCACACACACAAACACACACACACACACAAGTCAGGGCTCTGCTGCTGGCACAAAGTTTCTCCCTGCCTGTTCCTCCCTTTCTCCAGCTGCTGGGGTGCCTCCCTGCTCTCAAAAAAAATTTTTTTAATGTGCTCGTCCCAACGAAAAACTGCAAGATCATTGGACCAACGCCCGAAAAGACGGCAGCTCTGTGATTAGCACTGTGCAAGGAACGGCTTTTGGGGGGTTTTTTTGGCGCAATCGCCACACTAATCTTACACCTGAGCAAATGAACCTTTTGAAAAATATTTCTTCTGATCCTGATATCATTTTTATGCCGGCTGATAAGGGAGGTGCTTTGGTCATTTTAGACTCAGTATCATATGACCGTGAGAATATGAGAATTGGATAATAGAAATTTTTATAAGCCTATACCAACTGATCCTACTCTTAAAGTAATGCACATAGTAAAAACTGTGATCTATGAGGGACTATCTTTAAACTACATTGATAAGAATCTTGCTGATTTTCTTATGGTAAAGCACCCCCGCGTTCCAATCTTTTATTCTTTACCAAAGATACATAAATCTTTGAGGGACCCACCGGGACGTCCGATTATTTCGGCTATTGGAAGCATCCTGGAACCATTATCCAAATTTATAGATCATTTTCTGCAACCTTTCAGCAAGGATACCTGTTCTTATATTAAGGATTCAAGGGACTTCATCAATAAAATTGAAAATATAGTCATACCAGAGGGGTCGGTGTTTGCCACCTTTGATGTTTCATCATTATACACGAATATACCTCTGGAAGAAGTTAGGGGGATCATAGAAGAGCTTTTTGATACCAGGACTTGTACTGATATTCCCTCTCATTTCTTACTCGGTTTGTTAGATATAGTTTTTGAGTATAATTTTTCAGATACCGGGATCAATTTTATTACCAGACGCAGGGCGTCTCCATGGGCGCAGCCTGCGCACTGTCCGTGGCAAATATCTATACGATTTTTTTTGAGAAACATTTTCTGATGTGTCATAATACATTTAAGGATCATGTTCTATATTATTTTCGGTTTATCGATGATTTGTTCTGCATTTTAGATTCAACAGAAGCCTATAATTCTGTACATCAGGTTCTGAACTCTTTAAACCCTCATTTAAAATTCACTGGTCAATGTGATCCATCAGCTATCTCCTTCCTAGATCTGACGGTCTTTAGGACTGTGGAGAACAAAGTTGCCTTGAAACCGTACCGCAAGCCCACCGATGTGGGAGCAGGATTACATTTTAGATCACATCACCCGCTGCATTTGCGGCGTAATCTACCTTTTAGCCAACTGCTAAGGTTAAAAAGGAATGCTACTTTCACCTCTGACTTTGTTCCAGCAGCACGAGATTTGTGCCACAGATTAAAACATAGAGGATATGAAGAGTCCGTCCTGTCTACTGCTCTCACCAGAGTAGCAAATAAAGACAGAGAAGATTTACTACTACCCTCCCAGGACTTGAAAAGTAGGACGACAGGTGTCTTTGCATCCTTGCAGTTTACTCATTTAACCCATGAAATACAGAAGATTATTCGCCGTCATTGGCATGTCATCGACACCATTCCTGGCTGCTCTGAACTTCCCACATTTGGTCTTAGGAAGACCAGATCTCTTCATGATTTTCTGGTCCATACTGATAGACTTGAGGAGAAACCCAGGATCAATATTCGTGGGCATCATAAATGTGGTTCATGTGTGATGTGCCCATATAGCCTTCCTATTAAAGAACTTAGCTCTTCTACCTCCAATTTTAAATATACTCTTCAACACTTCACTAATTGCCAGTCTAAAAATGTTATTTACGCGGTCCTCTGTCCATGTTTCAAATATTATATTGGTTCAACATTACGCCAATTAAAAATCCGCATCAGTGAGCATAAAACCAGGATCCGCTCCAAAACTCTTGAGGCACCACTTACTGAACATTATCTCAAGATGGGACATTCTGAGAATGACATTTTATTTTTTGCCCTGTGGCAATATAAACCTCGTTCCTATCATCAGGAGGATATTGCCAAAATATTACATCAGCAAGAACTTAGACACATCTATTTATTTAAATCGCTCTCCCCCGCTGGTTTGAACAATGAGTTCGACCTATCTGTCTTTCTTTAAAAATCTCTATGTCTTGATTTCACTCAGCTGTGCCGACAGACCCAGGTCTCTTAATGGAGGCTTGCAATGAGGTTTCTTACCAGCTATCAGAGATAGATAGAAACCCTATGGGACGCTGGTCAAATGATGGTAAGCTGTTGCATGCTTGATTAAAATATAGTAATTAATTTATGAATGGTTATATTAGACTGAATGGTTAACTGTGATCTTTGGGCTATTAAAAATATTTTTAGAGGTTTATTAACCCGACATGAATTGATAAGGAGACGACAACTGATGAAGCAACCGCGAAACGAACACTAAACCCGGAGGTGTCGTTTTGGACTTCTTTGGACTTTTCCTTTGGATTTGCCTTAGTTTGAATTTCTTCATACCTATGTTTGGAACTTGCACTGATACTGTGGAGCAATCCTATGAGACTTATATTTTGAAGGGATTCTTTTAGAAATTATGTGATGGAACATACTCTGTGACTATTTTCTATTGAAAGTTGAAGTAATACATTTATTAGTTATTGTATAATTTCAGTATCTTACTGGAGATTTTGGATTGTAAATCTTTATAGCATATATGGTGATTAATATATGTTCATGTCTGCATGATAGTATTTGGTGTTTTTGTTTAACTCTAAAGTCTTGTTATAATTAACAATTGAGCTTGGTGCTGCTTGGTTTTCTCAACCACCTGGAGGTTGGCAGCCCTACTTACAATACTAGAATCTGTGGGTACCCAATGGAGTTGATGAGCATTAGATTCAGGACAAATGAAAGGAAGTTCTTTGCTTAATGTAATTAAATTGTGGAGTAATTAAATTGTGTAATTGACTGTCAGTGAGGTAGTGCTGTCCATGGACATATATGGTTTTAAAAGGGGATAAGACAGACTCATGGAGGATAGGACCTTTTATGCATGGCTGTTTCCCTTGCAGTCACCCCTCTGATGACTTGGGGTTTTTGTTTGGATTATGCATGCCGTTTCCAACTGTCAGAGGTCACCTTGCTCTCCCTCTGTGTTTCCCTGCATTTTCAAATTTGGGATAAAACAGCTCCTTGAAAATGTGGGCAAAACACGGGGATACACAGGGGGAGAGTGAGGCAACCTCTGATGGTGAAAAACATCATGCATAATCAAAACAAAGACCCAAAATAATCGGAGGGGTGACGGCGAGTGAAACAGCCATGTGTAAAAGTCCTTGGTCTGTCAACGGCTGCTACCATGGTGAGTAAAGGGAACGTTCATATTCAGAGATAGTATGCCTCTGAATATTAATGCTAGGAGGCAACATCAGGGGCCTCGATGTCCTGCTGGTTTGTTGGCCTTCTAGAGCAACTGGTTGGCCTTTGTGTGAGACAGTGCGCTGGACTAAACAGACCACTGCTCTGATCCAGAAGGGCTCTTTTTATGTTCCAAGGAGGGTTTTTTTCATGCTTCTATTGCTCTGGACCAATGGGGTGTGGTTGCTGAAACAAACCAGATTTAAAAGATGGTGTTTTTGATCTTGTTAGTGGTGTTTTCATTGTCTCCTATGGATTTCCCTAGCCACTCAATGCTATTGGTGGGAATGAAAGTCAGCCTACAATACAAAGAGAAATTTTTGAGACAAAATAAGTACCGTGAAAGAAAATACAGTTGGTTCAGGGTTAGGTTGAGGTGTGAGTGGATTAACACTGTGTGCAGTTCTGGAGGCCTCACTTCACAAAGGACGTGGACAGAATGGAGTGGGTACAGAGGAGAGCAATGAGGATGATCAGGGGCTCGAAGACCAGGCCCTACAAGGAAAGGCTGAAGGACTTGGGAATGTTCAGTCTAGAAAAGAGGAGGTTGAGGGGGGAGCTGTTCCAGTTGGAAGCAGAGGCTAGGACTCGCAATAATGGATTTAAATTAGGGATGGAATGGTACCAGCTGGACATGAAGGGGAGGGATTACAGTAAGTGTTGTTCAGCAGTGGAATCAGCTGCCTAAAAAGAAGAGTTGGTTTTTATATGCAGACTTAAGGAAGACCACTTAAGGAAGAATCAAACCAGCTAACAATCACCTTCCCTTCCCCTCCCCACAACAGACACCCTGTGAGGTAGGTGGGGCTGAGAGAGCTCTAAGAGAGCTGCGACTAGCCCAAGGTCACCCAGCTAGCTTCATGTGTAGCAGTGTGTGTGTGTGTGTGGGGGGGGGGGAAGTTCACCAGATTACCCTCTGCTGCTCATGTGGAGAACTGGGAAATCAAACCTGGTTCTCCAGATTAGAGTCCACCACTCTTAACCACTGCTCTTAACCACTACACCACGCTGGCTCTCATGCTGGCTCTCTCACTGGAAGGTGGTGAGCTCCCCCTCACTGGCAGTCTTCAAGCAGCAGATGGAGGAACACATGTCAGGGATGCTTTAGGGTGATTCTGCATTGAGCAGAGGGTTAGACTAAAGGCCTGTATGGCCCCTTCCGACTCTGTGACTCTATGATAAGTCAGAAGGATATCTCAACAAAACTCTATGATTCTATAATTCTATACCTTGACATGAGAGGCTGAGGGCCTGGAAATCTTGAATACCACAGAGGAGCATGCTCACTAGAACAACATGTACCCATTCTTCCTATCCCTGGAGCATTATTTAAAGTAATTATTTGCTGCAGACATTCCTTGGTTCACTAAGTAGTTGTATCCATTTACCCATTTTGAAAAATGTTATGCCACATTTGAAAAAAAGAAGACTGGATTTACTGTTGTTTCATTTAGGATTTACCATTATTATATATTTAATCTCATAAAAATAATGTATTACATCCCATCTCATCTTCTGAATCATATGCCACACAGAACAGAGAGGGTACAGAAGAAATAAAACAAATGAATTAAACATCCTCTGCAGATTTTGGAGCATGGGACAACTCGAATGTCACTCCCCCCCGCATTTGTGAACGCTAATAAAGCAATCAAGCACACTTACGTTTCTTTGATTGACACGGAATGACGAAATGCATTATTCATGAGTAGGAAATGGGAACTTGTTGGCTGTTTGTTACCTGAGCAATTGATTTCAATTTTCAAATCTAATAGGAATTGCATATTTGTTGTTTATCATGGGTATGATAAACAGATGCCAGAAAGTGTGGTGGCATACCTAATGAGCTGTGATTTTTCATTATGAATACGGTACTCAGATTTTTGTTTCTGAAGCATCCGTTGTGTGTGCGTGCACATTTATCTGTCTGTTTCTCTTTCTGTACATGTTCTGTCATAAGCCATTTATGCATGGCTGTTTCCTCACAGTCACCCCGCCGACTACTTCAGGGCATTGCTTTGGTTATGCATGCATTTTCTGGCCATCAAAGGTTGCCTCGCTCTCCCCATATATTTCCGCATGTTTCCCTTGTATTTTCTGGATGCTGGCTAAACATCAATCCATAAAATGTGGGCAAAATGTGGGGAAATGCCTGGGGAGGGGAAGGCGACCTCTGACGGTCGAAAAATGCAAGCATAACCAAAGCAAAGCCCCAAAGTAGTCGGCGGGGTGACAGTGAGGAAACAGCCATGCATAAATGGCCATAATCTAGGGTGACCAAGGGACACAAATCAATGTGACTATGCTGATAGTATTATCAATTAATAGGTCACAAGAGACGGGTGGAGGTTTAGCCCAAATGGAATTAAACATGACTGTTTTTAAGCATGTTGAAGACAAAATCTGCCTACCAGCCCACAGTGAGACCCCACGGGATGGGGAGCAGTGGCTGTTCTAGCTCTACCGAAGCCAGTTCCAGCACTGGGACCGGAGAACATGTTTCTGACACAAAGTCTGGGAAGGACTGAAAGCTGTTGTTTCACTTCCTGCTTCTTACAGCAGTTTACTATGGCTTCAGATGAGGGATGAATGAATATTTGCTATTTTGTTTCTTTATACCTGTGTTGTATAAATTTTTCGTCAATTCTCTGCTTCTCACTGCTTTACAGAATCCTTTTGATATGCTTGTACGTTTTTACACCAAGCGTGCAGTATTTATACCTACAAAATACATCATATCTTCAGTTATATATAACGTGTAATGCTGATGTGTTAAAATGAGATTAAATAGTGTACACTTTATGGGGGAAAAACTGGTGCTAGGAAACCGAAAATGAAGTATCATGAGTTTGATATGCATAAGGAAGAGCGAAGTTGGGATGGGGGGATTTTCAGGTTAAAACAATAGAGATGAGAAATTCAAACACATCCCTACTTCAGGCAAAGGGAAGGGAGTTCCAAGTGTTCTTTGTCCCCAGTTTTGTTTCCCTGATTTTCCATTTCAGGCAAGAGCTGCAGTAGATTTCTCCTCAGCCTCTCCCTCAGTGCCCACACCCCAAAACCCCACCCATCCCCACTTTCTCTTTGTTTATTCCTGAGACACTGTATGTTCTAGGAAAGTTTAATATCACTTGTCTTCTTGGAAAGCATCCAGACAGGGTTGCCAGGTTCCCCCTGGCCACCAGCTGGGGATGGAGGGATCGGGTTGTCAGATCCAGGTTGAGAAACTCCTGGAGTTTTGGGGATGGAGCCTCAGGAGGACAGGGACCTCAGCGAGTACAATGCCATAGAGTCTCCCCTCCAAAGAAGCCATTTTCTCCAGGGGAATGGATCTCTGTCAGTTGTAATCCTGGGAGATCGCCAGCCACTACCTGGAGGTTGGCAACCCTCCATCCAGATGGCCCTGTTGCCTTTGGTGATGAGGTCATCTCCTACCCTTTCCTTCTGCCTCCCTGTGTGAGATGCACTGAAATCTACTTCCTGTGAGCCTGAGGGCTCCTGCCCTTCTTTCAGATCCCCTATTGAGGCAGGGCAGGCTCTCACTGTCTCCCCTCTATGGTTGCTATTATCCCTTCTCAATAGAGCACCCTCCAGCTGGTTTTTTTTTTTTTTTTACTTTTATGACCTTTAAGGATACACACAACTGCAAATAATGAGGGTTGGAGTTGTATGTCTTTGTGTTGGATGCTGGTTCTTCCAGCGTGGTGTAGTGGTTAAGAGCAGTGGACTCTAATCTGGAGAACTGGGGTTGGTTTCCCCACTCCTCCACATGAAGCCAGCTGGGTGACCTCAGGCTAGTCACAGTTCTCTCTGAACTCTTTCAGCCCCACCTACCTCACAGGGTGTCTGTTTGTGGGGAGGGGAAGAGAAGGTGATTGTAAGCCAGTTTGATTCTCCTTCAAAAGTAGAAAAAGTCAGCATGTAAAAACTAACTCGTCTTCATAATACCTGCTGAGGTCTCTACCCACGGGCACTCATATGAATTACAGGCGACATGTGATTTTCCCTTTCACAAGCCTCAGTTTATCATATTGGGTTATGGAGTTATCCCCTGATCAGTTTCAAGGCCAGACAAAGATCTAAGCAGCTGTTACCGGTACTTGTCTCATCTTGAGAGCAGCAGGAGGAGCAAAGCCCTCACTGACTGTCCATGTGTGTGTGAGCAACACACGTCCTGATCTACAAAGCAGTCCCAGTTGACCTTTTTCTGGTGCCATCATGGACAGTGATATTAATTAACAGGGATGTGCAGGGATGTGCAACTTTTCTAATCACAGTCTGACCCACACTTCACCCCGTTCAGAAAGGGTCTGCATCAGAGTATTTGTTTTCTAATATTCAGTGAAGGAGAAGAAAGGTAAAAACCATCCATCTGATGATTTTTCTGCCATCTTCTGTACTTGGAAAGGCTGGGGTAGCAAGGAGAGAGAACTATTCAGCAGCAGTAGATATGTGAGTGACAGGGACACTATCCAATGAAAGTAGGGTTGCCAGCTCTGGGTTGGGAAATACCTGGAGATTTTGGGGGTGGGGCCTGAGGAGGACAGGGTTTGGGGAGGGGAGGGACTTCAATGGGGTATAATGCCATAGAATCCACCTTCCAAAGCAGCCATTTTCTCCAGGTAAACAGAGCTCTATTGGCTGGAGATCAGTTGTAATAGCGTGAGATCTTCAGCTAGTACCTGGAGGTTGGCAACCCTAAATGGAAGACTTCCTTCTGAAAAGAATCCTCCCTAATGGCAGTTCTGTACTCTGACTTTCCACCTTCTGCCATGCTAGTGCCCATGAGAGTACTTTCTCATTCTGTACAGCATGGGCCCTAGTTGCTTGGTTTACCCCATTCACTGAAGTTATACACATGCTAGGGAGGCACAGGAAAAGCCTTGCTAGTATCCTCTGGCAGACAGGCAGGCCAGATGGGGAGATAGCACAGAGGCTATGGATTGCCCTCTCTCTTTATGTAGGACCTGCCAGTCCATCTACATCCTAGGAACTGGAAAACACTTTGGCCGTTTATGCAGGGTCGATTTTGATGCTCGCTCAAAGTTCCTTTTTTAAATCCGACCTTTAAAATGACTATTCATGGTCCTGATGCAAGAGATGAAAGTCAAACAAATTCCACACCCTCCCCACTCACCTGCTCCTTTGTTCCTTCATTTGCATAGCCACTAGAAATCGACATTTGCATAGCTAAGCCTCAGCTGTGATTCTTCATGTGGAAGCTTTGAGGCTGGGGCGGAGCAAATACAAAAGGTCGTGTTAAAGGGGCTCTTAAGAAATGTGAAGCAAGTATGTGCCGGCTTCACAGTGACATCTGGAATGATGGTTCAGCGTGAAGAAATTTTTAAAAATATGCAGGGCACATCAGCCTGGAACGCGCTGCTAATTACCAAGCATAAACGGCCTTTGTGTCCCCCAGGTTCTGTATATTAAGGTGGTGCGTTTCCCCTCCCCCCTGAAAACCACGTTTCCATCTGATTATCCATTTAAATTACTAAAGGTTATTTTCTATACCAGGACATCGATAATCAATAATCAAACATCCATAATCAGGGAGTCATCTCCTTGGATACTCTGAAAGACAACTGGGGCTCCGCTTTGACTGTTTCAAAGGGTTTTTTGTTGTTGCACAACCCTAACTGTGACTAGCCCAAGGTCACCCAGCATGCTTCATGTGCTGGAGTGGGGAAACCAACCCAGTTCTCCAGATTGGAGTCCCCCACTCATGTGGAGGAGTGGAGAATCAAACTCAGTTCTGCAGATTAGTCCACCACTCACAACTGCTACACCAAGCTGGCTCTCAGGGATAGGGACTGTCTCTTGGGCTACAAGAAAAGCACTCAAAAATGAAGTGAGCTGATTTGCAGGAATGGGCATGGTTTAGCATCCTTCCTTTCAGCACTCTGGTTTTGTTAACAACAAAAGAACGAAGTAGTCCCTCCACTTTCTGCTTGAACATCTTGGGAAAGGGAAGAGCTCAGGCATATGCTAAAACCTGCCCCATCTTCCCACTGCTTGAGATAGGAGGAATATAAATAACCCACAGGGCATCAGAGTATGGTTCCCAAAGTTATTGTTGTTATGAACGCGAAAACAGCATCTTGATAGCCTGTCGCTTGTTATCAGGGTCCTCTTTGCACAGATCTGTGAGTCATTTCTTCTTGCTTCCCTTTGCATCCCCCCTTTTTGCAGAGATCTGGGATTTACAAGGAAAGCAAAAGACAGTTATACCCTTCTAAGACTGTTGAAGCCTGTGTGCCTAGAAGGGTGTTACTCCATTTAAGATCGCGCTGTTAGTCTCCTAAAAGCCACTTCTCCACGAAGTTCTCCGGCGAACAGAAAATGTACTCTTATGTCTCTGCTCACATCATTATTCATGATCAAATATTTATGTGTCTGTGTACAGCCTTTGCACAGAGCACCTGCTTGAAGCCACATCACTTCAAACAGAACTCTTGGATGGGTAGAATAATATTCTCCATGTGAGTTTCGGTAACTCTGCTCTGCAATTTCTCTCTTCTTTCTGAGCTTCTTTCTGTGTTCATGTTTTATAAACATCAGGTTGGTGCCATTTCATTTCTTTTCTGATTCTAAGATCCTAATTTTCTCTTCTTTCTTCCCCCACCCCCCACCTCCTATGGGCTCTAGGATAATTACCATACTCTACCTTGGGTGCGAGTTTCGAATCAAGTTTTCATTTCCAGTTAGATGTTGCCCATTGACAAAGAGAGAAACTAAGGATGGGAATGAATGGAAAGTAGGTGCTGCCTCTTTTAATATCCCTGCAGACATAAGCAAACAAGATCACACATGCAGTTGTCCCTTTTAAGGGTCATATCTTGGCAAGCTATTGGCAGCACATCTTAAAGAGAACTGAAACTCATCTTCCATCTTTTGTCTCTTTCATATCCTGCACAAAACAATCGCCAGAGGACATTTATATCCTTGTTTTACTATTTGAACACCCAGCTGGAAATCTACGACTGGAGGGAACCACCGAGAGACAATGCCCATTTTGGGGGATCCAATGAGTCCAATAAAAGCTTACTGTGACTGACAAAGGATTATTGTCGGTCAGTGACTGTATGTGAGAAGGACATACAGGGAGTGGGTGGAGCTTAAGGGAGGAGACTGAGCAGCTGGGGAAAAAGGTGTGTGTGTGTGTGTGTGTGTGTGTGTGTGTTTTTACTCTGGGTTCCAGTGTGATGGGTTGTGCCTAGTGGGGGAAAAACAGAAGGGTGATGAAAGAGAGAGTTTGGGAGGGGAAAAGGTCCCTGCTCTGGTCAAAGAGGGGAGGGATAGTCTCTGAGGAAAGAGGTATTCCTGGCCCAAGTATGGTGAGAGAATTACTTTAAGCGTTGAGAAGTAATTCCACAAGAAGGGAGAAGGGAGAATCTTCATACTTCCTAGTTTTAGGCACCAGAGTATACACAGGAACCTCTGTGTGCAGGTTCTGGGACTAAGCTACTTTAAAGGGTTGGAAACCTGGATTAAGTAAAATAACATATGTGCTGTATTTGTTGAGCCACTCACTATTTATATAGAAAATCTGTACCTTGAACACACATACATGAACACATGAAGCTGCCTTATGCTGAATCAGACCCTTGGTCTATCCAAGTCAGTATAGTCTACTCAGACCGGCAGCGGCTCTCCAGGGTCTCAGGCTGGGGTCTTTCACATCACCTACTTGCCAAGTCCCTTTAACTGGAGATGCTAGGGGATTGAACCTGGGACCTTCTGCATGCCAAGCAAGTGCTCTGCCACTGAGCCACAACCCCTCCCTTTCCTTAATACTAGTTTTTCCTCCAATACCTTTCCCTGTGAAGTGTAATAAAATTCTGTTATTTTATGGTTGAACTGAACAAAGCCTCTGGCGACTCCATTATCTGAGGTAAAATGAAGCAGGAGATGTGCAACGAAACTTTGCAATGAAAGCAGGTCCGTCAGGTGACGCAAGGCTGCTGTCCATTGTCAAAGATTTTCAGTTGGTTTTGTAAGACAGCTTGTGGTAATGTAATAGTTAACGCTGCATGAGCTGTGAACCAGAACATTCCCAGCCTTACATTCATTAGGCAGGAACTGGTGTTGTGGTTAGATTGTCAGAATGGAGAGACCCCGGTTTGAGTCCTCACGTAGCAGGTGATCATGAGTCCATCGCTCTCTCTCTCTCTCTCTTGCTCTCTCTCTCAGCCTATCTTTCCTCATTGGGTGGCAATAATTGTGAGAATTAAAATGGAAAAAGGACAAACCAGCTAGGTGCCCATTAGAAGAAGGGTGGGATTAAAATGTGACAGACAGGTGGCCTATCTCTCAGCTTTAACCTGAAATACATATTAACCTGCTTTAGAAGATTGAAAAAAAATTACTGACAATGTGTCAGAAACGCATGAAAGCAACACGAAAATGCTAAGTATTGTTTTATTTTCACAAACAGCTACAGAACTTCATAACCACACTGAAATACTGAAATTAAAATAAGCAATTATCTCCACTGTCAGGGATTTAGATAAACCTCATTGGGAGACAGCAGAGAATCACATACAATAGAATGCTAATGGTCATTCACTTAATAGCTTTATCTTCAAAATGCTGGTATTATACAAGGTGGGAGTATTCATTATTTATGAACAAGCTACTATTGTTTGGTGTTTTTTCTCCCCTCCTCCAAAATCTGAGATTTGAGTGGCAGATCTAAATCATTTTGATAAAAGTTGTCTGGTTTTATGAGAACTATGTGGGCTACTGAAAAGATCCCAAAATATGCATCTGGTTTTGATGCAATACATCACTGTCAGGCCTTGAGAGCTGGTGACACTCAACATTTTCATTAATTATAGCATTACATTATTAATGAACCTTTGGAGAGTTTCATAAAACATTTGGCAGATGTAAAGAATGTTCTGTTCAGAGATACAGGTATGGAGTTTGTGACCATACTGAGTACCTTCTAGCACCATTATTTTAGTTGGTTGTTTGGTGTTTGGATTCACATATCCAATTTGTTCGAATTCTCTCACACACCTGTCTAATTGATTTCAGAATTACTCCTTCCTGCTCTCTCCAAGGAACCTGTTAGGGGTTTTGAAAACATAAGTTGAAGAGGGTATCCACACACCCCTGTCAAACTGTTGTCGGCCAGAAGGCAATGCAACAGCATCACTTACTCATAATGGCCAATGAAGCCTGTACGTAATATAGAGATTTCTTCTTTGAAAATATGGTTTGAAACTGTGGAGGGTTTTGTTTCCCTGTTATTTCCTTTCTCTTTTTGTATTGTGCAATCCATGCTTTGTTTTATGTGTTTGACAATATGTACTGTTCTGTAAAAAATAATAATAATAACACAACACCACATTGCTCCTATGTGCCATTTTGGATGTTCGAGTCCACATTTGCCACCCCATTCAAACAAACCTTTGGGGAGGAAGGAAAACTAGAATCATCCCTTGTTTTATGTACAGTATCAGCACACAGTGCTGGCAGATGTCTACCTTGTTTCAAGTTAAGACTCTTGATTCTTCTCTTGATGGACTTGCTACTGCTTTTATGACTACCAGATTGTATGGCATGCTTGTTTGTTTGCCTCTGTGTTTCCTATTATTGCTAATAAAACTTTACATCACTTGGCAATAATCTGTACAATCCCCATCCTTGAATCTCAATGGCTTGGTTGTCAATTCTCATGACACGTACATGGGATCTAGCACATACATGAATGTGGGAATTCACTAAAATGTCTCCTTTAAGGGAGCAACTATGTTGTTTTTGTTTTTTTTAAAAAGTCTAGTTAAGCTGTTGTCCTGATTCTGGGAACGTAAAAACAGGCATCTGTGCATACAACGAAACCACCTGCTATAAATCAGAATGCTATGTTCTTTTCAGTGCACACTCAAATGCACAGTCCTATCTGCATGTCTACGGAGATGCACATCCAAAGGGGCATCCCATTGAAAGAATCCAGATAGGTTCTACATTCAGATGCACCCCTGATTTACTCTCACAGTCCTTCATGCATGTGCGGAAGGAAGCATGGTTTGGGTTGGAACGTAGATGTGTTAGGCTTACAAGACACAAATAGTTAGAAATGCTAACATTAAAAACAACAACCAAAAACATCTCCTTCGAACATCTTCCACATAACGAACAGTGATCATTAGCATATATCGTGAACATGTATCATTGAAATTATGAGTAAACTGTGCTAAAGTGGAGAAAGGTATTCAAGATTTCAACGTCAATTTCAACGCTGCTTTCCCTCCTTTTCCCCTGCTCCAAATTGTATAGCAAGAAACTGGAATATTTATGTCCTGTGTTCGCAGTCTCTGGGACAGGATCTCGCTGCTGTATTAAATGGTGTTGAATCTTCTTCCCCCTCCTGCCCCCTAGCACACTTCATCAGCACTCTGCTTCTCCAAACTTAGACTGTGCAAACGGAAACCACCCCTACTGGGGTTCTTGCTCTTTTTTTAAAATCCCGAGTCATTATTCACCCCGCCTGCCAGGGGATGGATGACTACAGTACACAGACTGCCCATATGACTGCAGAGGATATTGATTTCCTTTACGCTTCACATTCATCATTTTTAGTCCAAGACCTGGATCTCTGTGAAATGAGAAGGGATGCCATTGTGTAGATTCTTGCGTGTGTAACTGAAAATTTAAAAAGAGGGTGGGGGGGATAATCAATGAACTGTCTTTTCAGAGGTCTCAGACTTAAAAAAAATCTGTGTTGACTAGTTGTCTCCTTTGTTTCCTGTTCAAAAATAGAAAAGGCAGAGGAAAAGCTTGTGGGCTGCTAGGAGGCTATGGGATGGGTTGACCCCTCTACCTGCTGACTTTGCCCATAATGTCTTCAACTGAACCACCACATCCCTGAGTAGAAAACCTGTAGAAGAGCTCTGTGGGGCTTGAAAGGCTGAACCCTAAAGCCTAGCTGATCATACAGCACCTTTTCTGAGACCAGCATTACATTTAGTCCAAATCGGTTTTTCTCCCAACAACGTATGAAAGTACAGATTTCTCCTCCCCCTCCTTTTTCTCTTCCAAAAGGATCCATCTGCCATTTAGTATTAATGACTTCAGTCCAGTCCTTGTTTATCTTTTCCTTGAGTTCTACTTGGATCGTTTGAAAATATAATAGTGCAGACTATGCTGAGCTGGGATTTCAAGCTGATTCCCTGGAGAAGACAGCCAATGCTTTCTGTGCAACAATATTAACCAGGCTAAACAAAAGTGTGTGCATCAAACTGAAATGTCAAAAAACAAACATGCAAGGAACCCCCCCCCCCAAATCTGCTGTGGTGAACTGCTCTGCAGCCAGACAGAGTACAGAAATTATCAACATCAAATGCTGCCTGTTTTCTAGAGGGAGAGGGATTGAACAACACCTTTCAAGTCTGAGTCCAACTTTCCGAAACATCTTGCAGCCTTCCCCTGAGCGACCTGCTTCTGTCCCATCTTTCTTTCCCCCTCCCCACCCCTCCACACACCCAAGTGGGGAAAATCAAACTGAAAGATGACAGCTGAGAAACCAGAAATGCCTCCGAGGTGATGCTGGGGGTGGGGGTGGGGGTGGCGAACTCTTGAAGACGAGAGAATCACTCACCTTCTCTTCTCCCAGGAAAGTGAACAGTGGCTCGCCCGGTTGCTCTGCTGTGTCCTCAGCTTCCTTCCCCAGTTAGCTCCAGAGCTGCCTCTCCTCAAGGCTTTCCCTTACTAGTGATCTCTCTCTCTCTCTCTCATCTCTCTCTCTCTGCCTCAGCATCACTTAACTTCAGCAGCTGGGAAGCCCAAGCCCCAGGCCCCCTCGGTCTGATTGGCTTTTCCCTTTCGGAGCTCCTGATTAAGAAGAATACATCCCTCACACACGGGAGAGTGACTGCTGCTGCCCAGAGCTGCAGCCAAATGCTGAATGTGTGGAGGTTTGGGGATGAGTGGGGGGAAAGGTATGGAAGCAGTATGTGTGTGTGTGAGAGTGTGTGTGCTGGGGGTGTGTGCATTGGCTGTGCCAAGCACAGAGTGATTTGCAAGTGAATGAAGGAGGAGGGCTCAAGGGAGGAGTGTTCTGACAAGGACTCCCCTTGTACCAGGCAGAAGCTCTGCGCTTCGAGTCTCACTTGCAGAAGACCCACTTAATGTGCTCAGCGGGGGGGGGGGGGGGGGGAGAGGGGCTAGTCATTTCCGCAGCCTGTAAATCAGCTGGATGTTTTACTATGCTTCCTTTTCATGGTGATTCATTGCCACTTTCATAATGATTTGTGAAGAAGAAGAAGAATTGGTTTTTATAAGCTGACTTTAAGGAAGAATCAAAGTGGCTTACAATCACCTTCCCTTCCCCTCCCCAGGGTTTGGGAGACCACCAAAAAAGACAAAGGTGGTGGAATAATAGAATCAAAGAGTTGGAAGGGTCCATACAGGACATCTAGTCCAATCTCCTGCTTAATGCAGGATCAGCCTAGAGCATCCCTGACAAGTGTTTGTCCAGCTTCTGCTTAAAGACTGCCAGTGAGGGGGAGCTCACCACCTCCCTAGGCAGCTGATTCCACTGTTGAACAAGTCTTACTATGAATTCTCCCCCCCCCCACCATATCCAGCATGGTGTAGTGGTTAAGAGAGGCGGACTCTAATCTGGAGAACAGGGTTTGATTCCCCATTCCTCCACATGAGTGGTGGATGCTAATCTGGTGAACCAGGTTGGTTTTTTCATTCCTCCACGTGAAGCCTGCTGGGTGGCTTTGGGCCAGTCACAGTTCTCTTCAAGCTCTCTCAGCCCCACCTACCTCACAAGAGGTCTGTTGTGGGGAGGGGAAGGCAATTGTAAGCTGCTTTGAGACTCCTTAAAGGCAGACAAAAGCAGGTCCTCTGCTGCCAACAAGAACAGCTCCCTGCCCTCCTCTAAGTGACAGCCCTTCAAATACTTAGAGAGCAATCATGACCCCTCCCAACTTCCTCTTCTCCAAACTAAATGTTCCCAAGTCCCTCAGCCTTTCCTTGTAGGGCTTGGTCTCCAGGCCCCTGAACATCCTCGTTGCTCATCTCTTGCCTGGAGTGCCTTGTGGATGGGGTCCCCTCAAGTCTGTTGCAATTCGAGGGCACATACTTCTTTCCCCAACTAACGTACAAGCTATGTATAGTGAGGGAGTGGGAGAATGGCTATATTTTCCACCCCTCACAAGCGCCCGTTCCACTAGATATAAAAATTCACCACATCTAGGCCCAAGTCCTGCAGTTTCCAGGCTTTACATGGAGTACTGATCATAGTTTAAACCTATATGAACTGGAATTATTTGTGCATTGGCCATGTGCAGATAAAACTCCCGTGTATGAGTAACTGATGGGACCAGAACAGGGGTGGTATTTTAACTGAAGAAGAAGGTGGGCCCCCATTAGAGTTATGAGGCCACTACTCCCAGTGCACCACACTCCAGAGTAGTACAATGTGCTACAAACATCAAGCAAGAATCTTTAGACTAAAATAAAATTTAAAAATAAACTAAAAGCTAATTTTCTAAACATTGCTACTGTGTTCTATTAATTAGACATGACTAAAAGGTTAAATACTGCACACCTAACACAGTTAAAAGCTTAAATAAAACCCAACGATGGTCCTAAGTAGGCTGAACCCATCTGAGTCTGCCTTGAATTCCTCCCCTAGTACAATCTAACTCTTACCAGAAGTACCTGATAAATGCAGCACAATTGATCCATGGGCAGCCCAACCTTAACCGGAGGGGGAGAGAAGTCTACAGCTGGTGTGACCCCAGCACCGGCATTAGTGCCAGTTGCACTGGCTAAAGTGGCACCAAGGTCAGCGCTGGGCACAGCCTTGCCAGCAGTGTTTTCCCAGCGCAGAGGTTCACAGCAGCATCAAAGGGGCATTCCCGGGGCAGAGCTGATGATAGCCATCTCCCAAAGCCCTTTCAGGCCAGAAACACCCCTTTTTGCAGGTGCCAAGTTATGCCTGCAAAAAGGCAGCCGTAGCCCCGTGCAACTCTATGGAGAGTTTAGGCTTGCTGCCCTCAGCAACAATCTGCTCAGGAGGCGGCACGGCGGCACCGTCCCCAGGCCCAAGGTAAGTACCCCACCTCCATTAAGATTGCACTCTAAGAATGTTTTTTCTTACCACGACTGAATAACGTAAATGCCCTTTGGTAAAATGTGTCACTGGGCCTACTGTCAACTCAATTTACCTCATGATCTCTTGTGACAGGCAGGGCATCTTTCAGGCACATTGCCGCATAATTCCCTGCATAGGTCACCACCTGATTTTCAGCCTCCCTTTAATGGATTTGAAGGGCTGAATCTCTGAGGACACTGACTTAATCCTTTCCTTTTCTCTCAGCAAATTTTGGATTCTCAGCCAAACCACCTGACATATGCCTCTCCATTGCCCTAGAAACACTTTACATCGATCCTGCCTAAGTATAGGGGGACAACCAGATATTGAGAGTCCTTCAAAAGACCTTCTTATCCCTCCCCAATTACCACTACTACCACTACCTCTTCTTCTTCTTCTTCTTCTTCTTCCTCTTCTGTAAAATAGTGAGGGTGAGAAAATGTTTGTCCCAAGCTTCATGGCAGAGTGGGAATTTTAACCTGAGCCTTCCAGATCCGACTCAGACTCTCTAGCCACTACACCAAGCTAACTTTCAAGAGCTGGTAAACCTGTAGATAAGCCTTACCTATATTTGTAGGGTTGCCAGGTCCCTCTTCACCGACAGGAGGTTTTTGGGGCAGAGCCTAAGGAGGTTGGGATTTCGGGAGGGGTGGGACTTCAATGCCATAGAGTCCATTTGCCAAAGAGGCCATTTTCTCCAGGGGAACTGATCTCTATTGGCTGGAGATCAGTTGTAATAGCAGGAGATCTCCAGCTACTACCTGGAGGTTGGCAATGTTATATATTTGGCATAGTGCTTGGTCTAGCATAGTTCCTCTGAATGGCTTTCAGATAGGCAAAAGGCCTGGGAATTCTCATCTTTAAAAAAATAAAAAGTCCTTCTGCTTCTGGCCAAGCCTCAGTTGAATTTGCATTGGATTCCTATAAACAGGAATAAGCATCCAGGACTATCGATGCTATATATAATCTCAGAGTAAAACAAATAATGTTTGTATTAGACATCAGAGTGCCTGCTCCTTCTCATATATATTTAATGATATTTTAAAATATATATCACAATAACCACTATGCAGGGAAAAGGGGGAACACTGTGCACGTTGCGTGTTGCTTTTGGAAACCTGGGCAATTGTATGGTATATCAGATGGCTTAAAAGATACAAAGTGCTGCACTCTATGCGGCAAAGGCAATAAGTGTGGATCAAAAAGACAAAGAGGTAGGGGGAGAGGGGGTTCAGCAGCCGTTTGAAACAAACACTGGAAAAAAGAAAAGAAAAAATGTATGACTGATATCAGTTGCTGAAGGAGACCCTGTGAGCTAGGAGACAGAGAAACAGGAAATGTACCAAAGAGCTTGGCGGGGTTTACTTTGGTTCGGAGCCAGAGTGTGTATATCAGAGAAGTTGCTTTGCAAAGGCTTTCTGCAGTAAAGTCTTCGGGTTTATTACTGGTTATGTTTTTAAGACATGGCCCGCCCCACCCCGCCCCACACAAAGCCATAAGGCACAGCGAGTGAAAACACAGGAGGGTTGGATCCCGCCAGCTTTTCTGATGATGATGATAAAGGGAGGATGGGTCTCCTTGGACCACCAAAATGTTTATGCTGGGGATCATGGGACCTGCCCACACAAAAGTCATGTAGGAGAGAGAGGCTTTGGTAAAAATGGGAATTAGGTGAGTAGGGTTGCCAACTGCCAGGTAGAAGCTGGAGATCTCCTGCTAATTCAACTGATCTCCAGTCAATAGAGATCAGATCACCTCGAGAAAAATGGCCGCTTTGGCAATTGAACTCTATGACATTGAAGTCCCTCCCCTCCCCAAACCCCGCCCTCTTCAGGCTCCGCCTCCAAAATCTCCCGCCAGTTGCGAAGAGGGACCTGGTAACCCTATAGGTGAGACTGAATGAGAAAGTGGGCTGTATCTAACCCAATAAAATTAAAACATATTGGATAAAACGTTGCGAAGATATATTTTTTAAGCTATCAGTAACAGTAAAACCAATTGATTACCAAAGACCTCCTGAAGGAAGTAGCAAGTGTTGAGCTGCCAACCTCCAGGTAGTGGCTGGAGATCTCCTGCTATTACAACTGATCTCCAGCTGATAGAAATCAGTTCCCCTGGAGAAAATGGCCACTTTGGCAATTGGACTCTATGGCAAGTCTTTCCCCTCTCCAAACCCCTCATCAGGCTCCACCCCTCAAAATCTCCACATATTTCCCAACCTGGAGCTGGCAACCCTAAACAGGTGACATCTGTGGCCTAAGTGCCCCCCCCCACAAAATAAAACCAAAAAAACAAAAAAAACCCAACCAGTCACACTCAGAGCAAGTAGTATCTCCAGCACCTCATGGGCTCACCTTCAGGCCATTGTGCAGAGAACTGGCTGTTCATGCCAAGTAAAATGGTCGAATAGAGGAACCTCGCTTTTTCCACTGTCGTATATCGGTAACATTAATTAATATTAAAGACTGGCTAGAAATGCTATTGTTTTTCACCAAATGAGGTATCGATTTGGGCAAATGTGGCCCTTTGTTTTTTGGTTAGACAGCAATTCCATTGAGACTCTGTGATGTCTCCTTGCCACTGAATGTGACCTCTAACCGGCCTATATTTTCCAGGCCAAGATGGTGGGGATTCCAGTGTAAATATTAATAAATATAAATAGCAACCAGACAGTAGCTCTAAAGGGACAAATTTATAAGCACAAATACAGAAGAAGCCACAGTGGAGGCGGCAACACAGTACTATCATTATATATGGTCTGTTAGTAAGATTCATGAAATGATGATAATGTAAGATGTGTAAATAAAACATGCATATTGTGCAATTGCTGAACTCACAGAAGTAAACGTTTTTTGTTTTTTTTGCAAAAACACAAAGCTATTTATTATCATATTAGGGATAAGTATTGTTAAAGTCTATCCAATGGCATGTTGTCCATCATAATGTCACAGTTGTGCAAGATGATATTGGCTATTTGCTCACTATTTGTGACTGAAACGTCAACTGTTTATAATGTTCTAAACCAGTCTAGCGACCTCATGCAGTCTCTGCAGTTGTCTAAGATTGGGATTGATGAGGCACTTCATGCGAAAGTGGTGGGAATCTTATGGAAGCATCCAGAAAAAATTAAGCTTACTATCATAATTAAAATGGGTGCATTTCACACGATAAGCACTTTTTGGGTCACCATCAGTAAGTGGTTTCAAGATGCAGAACTGTGGGATTTGTGCACATGGGGAAGGGCTGTGGCTCAGTGGTAGAGCATCTGCTTGGCATGCAGAAGGTCCCAGGTTCAATCTCTAGGATCTCCAGTTAAAGGAACTAGGCAAGTAGGTGATGTGAAAGACCTCTGCCTGAGACCCTGGAGAGCCACTGCTCGTCTGAGTAGACAATACTGACTTTGATGGTCCAAGGGTCTGATTCAGTATAAGGCACCTGCATGTGTTCATGTGCATTGAGTCAGGCACAGTTCCAGAAAGCTGGAGTAATAGATGGTTACAAGTATAACCATGAAGCCAGACTTCACAAACTAGCTTATGAAGCACTTGGGCAGCTAGTATGACAGGGGAGAGAGTTACAGAGTTCTTGTGCCACAGCTGAGAAGGGATCCATTAAGTGGGTATTGTAATCCTAAAAATGCCTGTTATACATCCTTCAAGTAAGAGTCCTACCTGAGGGATTGAAGACAATATAATAATAATGTTGTGCTGGATTGTAGTCTATGGATTGTTTTATATTTTTCAAGTGATAACTGGAAGCATGCAGGTATGTTTGGCTGTTCTTAGCACATAATGGATTTAGGAGGAAAAGAATGCTCAGCAATGTGGAATAGCATTCACACACTGTATGAGGTAATGCAGCATTAGGATTTTATTGTGCCTCTGCCCCATCTGACCATGTTTGATGAAACACCCTAACCCTTTGGGGACCTTCTACGTCAACATAAAATGTATACTTGCTGGCTGTGCCCCTGACTTCCATGTACTAATCAGGGCATTGTGTTTAGAGCTTATGCATGATCAGGAGAGTCCTATATTGCACATACAGGAGGCTATGCACATTTGAGTGTACACCCACAGGTTCTGTACACAAGCTCTGTTATGTGTACAGAGATGAGGGCCATAGCCAGCTGCCACAGGCCCACTCACCACTATGCACAGATATAGCATGCCTGCAAAGAGTTTTAATGATGTATGGACAAGATATCTCAGCAAACCGTTAACCTCTAGGCCAGTGATGGCGAACCTTTTAGAGACCGAGTGCCCAAAATGCAACCCAAAACCCACTTATTTATCGCAAAGTGCCAACATAGCAATTTAACCTGAATATGGTTGCTGATTCCAGGCTGGGAAATTCCTGGAGATCTGGGGGACAGCGGAGTTTGGGGAGAGATTTCAGCAGGGTATAATGTCATAGAGTCCACCCTCCAAAGCTGCCATTTTCTCCAGAGGAACTGATCTGTGTAGAGTGGCGGTCGGTTGTAATCCCGGGAGATTCCCAGGCCCCAACTGGAGGTTGGCAATCGTGTGTGTGTGTGTGTGTGTGTTAAGTGCCTATGAATCAAAGTCCTCCAAAAAGTCCTATCTTTGGCAATCGTACCAGCGGAGGAATCCCTGCGATGGCGGGAAAGCAAGGCAACGTCGCCGTGTTACCTCAGGATTGCCCACTTACTGCAGCCTCGGGGAAGTTGGCCAGGCTGCGCAAGCAGCAGCAGTTCTGGGTGAGAAGCGAGGGCAGAGGATGCCCCGGCGGGACTCCTCCTCCGAGGGCAGGGCCGGGGGCGGTGCAGCCAGCCGGAGCCAGCTTCAGTGTCGCCGCCGTTCACACCGTGCGGGACAGATGCTGGCGGCACAAAGCAGGAGCAGTGCAGCGGCTCCAACTCGAGGAGAGCCCGGACACGCCGCCAGCCATCCTGGCCAGTCCCGGCGCCTTGGGAGCGGCCGCAGCAAGGTCGCCCTGCACCGCAGAGGGGGAGAGAGAGGGAAGCTCACAGGTGCCCCGGCGATGGCAAGAGGACCCGGGGAGCTCAACTTTCTCCCCCCTCCCCTCGTGGCTCCCATAAGAAGGAGAGGAGAGAGGCTGCCCAGTGCAAGAGCCGGGGCTGCGGGCAGGGGTCGCCACCATGAGGCGGCTCGGGGGATCCCTCCCGCCGCCTCTCCTGCTGCTGCTGGGGCTGCTTTTCTGTGCTGGGACGACGGGGCACGTGCCCACAGAGAGGGCTCTGCATGCCCCCTCTGGCACGTGTGCCATAGGTTCGCCACCACTGCTCTAGGCTCTAGTTCATGTGCTTACAGGGACCGATCCTCCAGTCAATGTGGTGGAGGTGCAATCAGCCCCACTCCCTATGTGGGAGTGGCAACCAGTGGGAGCTCCTGGGGGACTGGGGAAATCATAGTGGGCATTGTGGTGATGTTGTTATGTCACTGGTGGCACAAATCCAAAAGTGATGTCAATGTGTTGGGGGATGCTCTAGTATTCCACTGTAGAGCATATCCTTGATGGGATGACATCACTTCCTGGTGTGCTGTAGAATTGATGTAGCTGTTGGCACCACACCCATTTTTCCTTAGCGAGTAGCAGCAGAGGGTCGAGGGCTTCCAGCAGGAGGTGTCCTACTATAGTGGGAGACCTGGCAGCCCTAACATAACATCACATGTGAATTGGGTTGCCAGCTCTGGGTTGGGAAATACCTGGAGATTTGGGAGGTGGTGCCTGAGAAGGGCGGGGTTTGGGGAGAGGAGGCACATCAATGGGATACAATACCATAGAGTCCACCTTCCAAAACAGTCACTTTTTCCACATGAACTGATCTCTGTTGCCTGGAGATCAATTGTAATAGCAGGAGATCTCCAGCCATCATGTGGAGGTTGGCAACCTTACATTGTGAAACAAGCATTCCATTTTAAATTCCTTTGCAGGCTGACCTAATTCACATAGTTTCAGTTGATGGAATAGTTTTCACAAGCAGGAGGGAGTGGAAGATAGTTCACTCTGTTCATGGGAAGGGAACAACATACAAATAAAGTTCAGCTGAGCCCATGTTGGCAGTCTAGCAATATTTTAAAATAAATGTGTTAAACTAGCCTGGAGCTGGGATCTTGCAGATTTCTAATAGCTGGCATATAAAGATGCAAGTTATAGCACCAATTGAAGGTTCCCAACTGAGCATTTAAAGCCTTTTATTTAATTTAAAGAAAAAACTTTGGATGCCAAGCCCTGACTAGAATGAATAGTTTCATCCTTAGTTGACAACCAGCTCCACCATTTCTCAGCCTGGCTTGAGGAAAGAAAGAAAGAAAGAAAGAAAGAAAGAAAGAAAGAAAGAAAGAAAGAAAGAAAGAAAGAAAGAAAGAAAGAAAGAAAGAAAGAAAGAAAGAAAGAAAGAAAGAAAGAAAGAAAGAAAGAAACCTATACTCTGGCTGAACACTGGGCCTTTAATGTCCTCTTTCTCAAAAAATCAGGTCTGGAGCCGCCAACCAGACATTTCTTTGTGTCTTAGGTACCTTTGTCCTGGCTAGAGGACTGTGACATTATGGGCATGCATTAGGGTTGCTAACCTCCAAGTGGCCCCTTAGAGATCTCCTCCTATTGCAGTTGATCTCCATATAGGGTTGCCAGCTCTGGGTTGGGAAATACCTGGAGATTTTGGGGGTGGAGCCTGAGGAGGGAGGGGTTTGGGGAGGAGAGGGACTTCAATGGGGTATAACGCCATAGAGTCCACCTTCCAACATAGCCATTTTATCCAGGTGAACAGATCTCTATCACCTGGAGGTCAGTTGTAATAGCGGGAGATCTCCAGCTACCACCTGGAGGTTGGCAACCCTATCTCCAGACAATCAGATACGTTCCCATGGAGAAAATGGCTGTTTTTGAGGATGGACTCTATGGCATTATACCATGTGTTGAGTTCCCTCCTCTCCCTAAACCACACCCTCCCCAGGCTTCACCCCCAAGAATTTCCCAATCCGGAGCTGGCAACACTAGCATGCAGGAGTTCATCATAGGGAGCTAGCAAAGGAGCTAAGGTTGCCAGGTCCTTCTTCACCATCGGTGAGAGGTTTTTGGGGCAGAGTCTGAGGAAGGTGGGGTTTGGGGAAGGGAGGGACTTCAATGCCATAGAGTCCAATTGCCGAAGCAGCCATTTTTCTCCAGCGGAACTGATCTCTATCGGCTGGAGATCAGTTGTAATAGCAGGAGATCTCCAGCTAGTACCTGGAGGTTGGCAACCCTAAGAGGAGCCAAAATGAGGCCTGGCTTTTGGCCTTCTAAACACCCACCCCCCATGAATAGTTTTTTGGAGATATGGATTATCTTTATCCTGAAACGTTTGTGTAGTGGAAAGCATCTGTCCTAGCTGCCTGCATAGAGTCCTACACAGATGCATCCTAAGAGGAAGTCAGCAGTCCTTGAGGAGCCTTTACTGTAAATATATAATGCAGAAAAAGGGAGGGGATATTGTCACTTCATATGTCCACTGGATTCTGTGTATTATTTTCTATATTTACTTCATAGGGAAAGGCTTTTGGTTAGTGTAGTTGAGAGATCAGTCCCTTAGGAGATACACCCTGGGACAAAATATGAATGAGAGAGGCATCAGATCCATGTGGTATATTTCACTGTCCTTTACCTACTGTTGCTTATCATAGAAACATGTGATTTTGATCTCATGGGCAAAAATCTCCCAAAGATATGGCTGCCATAGTGCTACGTGGTGAGAGTAAATAAAAAAAGAAGCCACTGAGCTGGGCAGTTGAAGAAGAAGAAGAAGAAGAAGAAGAAGGCTAACACACTCAGTATATACAACGTTTATAAAAACGTGTTATCCATGTTAGATCGCACCTCATGCCTCCCGTATTGGCCCGGAAACGCATTGGAAGCGTCAAATTTCCGCTTTTTCCCAAAACGCTTATTCCACGAAGTATTTCCTCATGTCGTTTTAAAGTCGTCAATTCAAAGGGTGCGTTCAGTCGCAGACGCGATTGTTTTCTCCGCCCCTTTGTTGCCGACACCCCATGCGAAGCCTTCCTCCTCGCATCCCACCTTCCCCTCCCCTCCCCTCTGTGTCCACCAGTCATTCAATTTGCAGCAGGACTCTTTTCACCTGCAGCCACAGGGAGGGCGCCCACCAGCCCCGGCCACCCCGGCAGAAGCCGGGCTCCAAGCGCCACTGCCCGCCTTCTCTCTGGCTTCTTTCACCGGCTCCAAACTCCCGTGGCTGCGGGAGGATCCCGTGGCTGCCCTTGCTGGGGCTGGAGGCTTTCGGATGTCCCCGGACTGCTGCTCCACTTATCAGAGCATTGGGGAGACTTTTGCTTTGCCACAACTGCTGGGGGGTGGGATTGCGTGGAGGGGAGAGGAGGCAAAGTCTGAGCCCTCTCACACTTTGGGCATCCGGCATCAGTTAACCGCCCCCACCCCCGGTTAAAAAAAATTGCGGCTGTTTCCAAGCCCTCCCCCCCCCCCAGAAACACACGCACACACAATTTCAGGGGTTTTTGCCTGAAACCGGCTTGTGCAGGGGTTGGGGGTTGTGCACGAAGGTTTGTGTGTGCGTGAGAACTAAAGGCATTGGGGGAAAACGTCCTATCGTCCCATTGCACCGACGATCCTGCGCAGGTGCACCAAAATGCCGAGGGGGGGGGAGGTGGAAGGGAACCCAAGCAAGTCATGATTATGTGTTGCTCCCTCCACGCCCCACTCTTTCTTCTGTGTACGCTATTTTATTGGAGGTGCACTCTGAAAGCAGACGTTTCAGAGACGTTAGAACGGGCAGGAGTGCGGGGGTGGGGGGGAAACCGGAACTCGCATCCAGGACAAACGCTTTTAAGGTGTTTTCCACACATTTCCTGGATTGGGTGCAATAAGAGAAGAAGAAGAAGAAGAAGAGTTGGTTTTTATATACTGACTTATTCTACCACTTAAGGAAAAATTAAACCCCCTTACAATCACCTTCCCTTCCCCTCCCTACAACAGACACCCTGTGAAGTAGGTGGGGCTGAGAGAGCTCTAAGAGAGCTGTGACTAGCCCAGGGGTCTCAAAACTGCGGCTCCAGAGCCGCATGTGGCTCTTTGGCCTGTTGAATGCGGCTCTCCGAACTTGGTTCGGAGCCCCTGCTCTTGCGTCCACTTGCGCCGGCAGCCGGGCTGCGGAGCCGGTGCGCCTGAGAGAGAGAGAGAGCGGGAGAGCTGTCTCTCCCCTCCCCCCGCCGTGGAGAATGCCCGGGGCCCCCTTTTCCTTGCCCTCAATGGTTGGGAGGCTAAAGCCTCCCCTCTAGCCGTGCGATCGCTGGGTGGGCAGCTCGGCGGTTCCTGGCCCCCTTGCCTATCAGCTGTTGGGCGGGGTGGGCTTCCTTTGGTAGACCTGGCCTCCGGCTAAGTCCCATTGGGAGGCCGTCTACCCACTGACTTTCTTTGGCGGTAGACCTGGACTCCGAGGAGGGGAAAAAGTCCCCCTTCAGAGGCCAGGTCTACCAATTGGCTTCTATGGGCCTCCAGAGGCTAGGTCTACTGCCAAGAAAGCCAGTGGGTAGACATGGCTCCCAATGGGACTCAGCCGGAGGCCAGGTCTACCAATAGGCTTTTATGGCGGTAGACCAGGCCTCCAGATGAGGACTCCGGACGGGGAGGGGGAAATGGCAGAACTTACAATTTAATTTTTATCAATAAATAAGATCACTATTAAGTATGATAACAAGTTTTATTCAGTGTACCTATAGTTTAATTAAGACTTAAAACTTTAATTAAAGTTTAAGTTAATAAACAGTGTACCTATATAGTTTAAGTTTAAGAAATTTGGCTCTCAAAAGAAATCTCAATCGTTGTACTGTTGATATTTGACTCTTTTGACTAATGAGTTTGCCGACCCCTGGACTAGCCCAAGGTCACCCAGCTGGCTTCATGTGAAGGAGTGGGGAAACCAACCCAGTTCACCAGATTAGTATCCGCCGCTCATGTGGAGGAGGGGGGAATCAAACCTGGTATTCCAGATTAGAGTTCACCGCTCCAAACCACCACTCTTAACCACAACATCATGCTGACAACCATCCTTAGGGTTGCCAGCTCCTAGCTGAGAAATACCTGGAGACTTTGAGGGTGAAGCCTGAGGAGGGTGGGGTTTGGAGAGGGGAGGGACTTCAATGTCATAGAGTCCAATTGCCAAAGTGGCCATTTTCTCCAGGGGAACTGATCTCTATTGGCTGGAGATCAGTTGTAATAGTGGGAGATCTCCAGCCACCACCTGGAGGTTGGCAACCCTGTCCTTCCTGTGATATTTCATGGGGTGGAGTGCAGGAAATACCCCACCCTCTTCAGGCTTCGCCCCAAAAATCTCCCACCGGTGGTGAAGAGAGAGCTGTTAACCCTAACCCCATCCCCTGCTGGTTGCCAGAGGGTACTTGGCAACCCTAGCCTGTAGTATTGTGCAGACATGCAGTTTCTGAGTGGCTGTTACAACCCGGTGCCAGCAAGTGATGTCATCCCCTGCACCCATACCATACGAGCCCCCAATGTGCCCTTCTACCAGCAAAGGTCAGACAACTTCAGAATATTTCCTCTGAAAGAAAACAGGAACAGACCATGAGTGACAGAAGAAGAAAAGGGACCAAAACAACCCTTGGGGAAGGAGATTGAAGCAAGACATATACAAAGCTATCCGAGAAAGATCAGTGTATACTGAGACTCATGGGATACTAATCACATTGCAAAGTGTGTGGGTGAAGTGACCATTAGCAGAGGGAGAAAAGCCAAAATAAACAAAAAAGGGGGGGAAAGATAGCAAGATTACCTAACTGTTGGAGCTGTACTGCAAATTTAAACCCCCAAACACTCAGCAAAATGATCTTCATTATTATGGTATTGCTATTCCACAAAGATGTTCAACAGCAGTGAAATAATATTCAGCTATCATGTCCCTCTTAATATTTTCCACATTTTCTTAGCCATTATTCTGTCTGTTTGTTTTGTTCCCCACAACTTGTGGAAAACTCATAATATTTCCACAGTCTTCTAATACAGCTGCTTCTTTCTTACTGCTAGATAAATATACTTTCTGATCCAAAGAAAAGAGCTAACCATATTAAATATTTGTAATAAGGATTTTTGGTTTCCAAATTTGAGCGACAGGGTTTTGCCACAAGGCCTGCATGACAATTTTGTCCAATTTGCTGGTTACCAGGAAACCATCTTCATTATGTGTATATAAGAATGGCTCCATCGCTTCAGGCGTAAACTTAGCCATTTAGTGAGTGGATTGTTAATACTCTGATTTCCTTTTCTGTTGTCTCCACTCAAGCCAAGTCAACCGTAGAGGTGAAGCTGCCACACAAAAGAACCTTTTCTCTCTGCAGCGGAGCTGCTAACAAAACACACACACACACACACACACACACAAATCATAAGGACCGATTGCTTGATGATGTCGTTTGGAACTATTGTCGCGAAGGCAATGTTAATATTTCCCTTCCAGGACTCGTTTTCTAAGCAGGTTTGCTTTGTAATGAAGACGTTAAGGTTTTGTGTCTGCATACATTTGGCAAGCTAGGTCAGAGGCCAAGTGAAATGCTACCACATCAGTATACGCTTGAGTGCATAGATTTGTACCTATATCCTAAGCATGCATGCTTACCAGCAAATAAATGCAATTTGATTTCAGTGGCACAATTGCTGGCTTCTCAGCAAACATTATCGTAGCCTTAGATTTTTGCAGCACATCATGACACAGATCAGTATCAGGTCGATAGCAATTCCTGCTTTTTGTTATCACAAATTTTCATGTACTTTTGAGAACTAGAAATAATATTAAACTATGAAGACTGGGGTTTTCTTTTGTTTATGCATGCCTTTTCCACCCGTCAGAGGTCGCCTCGCTCTCCCCGCACATTTTGCCCATGTTTTCCAGATGCTGTTTTAGCCAGAATGTGTGGGAAGAGTGAGGCGACCTCTGATGGGTGGAAAAGGCATGCATAAGCAAAAGGAAACCCTGAAGCAGTCGGCAGGGGTGATTGCAGGGAAACATCCCTGCATAAAAGGCCTGGGAACCTCTGGATTATCTTAGAACCCCTTGGCTATTGAAGGTCCTTTGACATCTATCAGTCTATTCCTGGTAGTAAAAAAAAAGGAAATTTTATGGGAAACCAGTGGGAAGTTCTGCAGATGTCCATCTAAGTATGGGCACAGTATCAGGTCCCTGGGGAGAACATTTGCTCCTCACATTCTGGTGGGGGGCTCATGTCTTGAGAAGGTGTGTTGCAAGCCCAGACTGTGCAAGAAGTGATTGATCTATCTCAGGGTATGGTCCATTGTAAAGCATTTGTGTTACATGCAGAAATTCCCAGGTTCAATCCCTAGCATCTCCAATTAAAAGGAACAGTTAGCAGGTGATGTGAAAGACCTCAACCTGACCAGGACAGCTTCTGCTGGTCTGGGTAGACAGTACTGACCTTAATGGACCAGTGGTCTGCCTCAGTGTAAGAAAGATCCACGTGTGTTCAGAATCTCTGCCCTAATACTTGAATCTCTTGTTTTTATAGGGAGGGGAATTTCTTTTTCTGAGATTCGGTTGTTGTTTTTTCATATAGCCATTGATTCCTCTTTTTTTTCTTTTGTTTTTTAAAAGAGGGATTTCTTTTTCATTTCTTGTTCAGGAGAAATTATTGTACTCTTTTGTAAATTCAGTCCCTGGAGTTATGTTACACACTGCAGAGGGTTGCTCTAGTGGGATGATAGGAAGGCATGGGAAGACACTGCCTGCCTGAGCATCTACAGAGTGCAATTTTACAGAACCTCACTTTCTGCTCCTCCTCTCTTCAAATTTCTATGTGGTCTAATCAATTCTGATTTGCCCTCCCTTCAGCAGTGTTGGAGGAGAGATACAAAAGGGTACGTCTCTCAGAGAGAGTATGCCCATGTGGTATGGGGGTGCGGGGGAACTTTGGAGCATGTTCTTATTTGCTGTCCATTTTATAAGGAGATTGGTGCTAAAATTGCTCTGCCCTGGCTTAATCAGCTTCCAGGCTGCTCAGATGAGCAGTAGGCTGAAAAGCTGCTCACAGATGAAAATCCTAAGGTCTCTGTTGACACTGCTAAGTTTGTGCCGGCACTATTAAAATACGGTATTATTTGTTTGGTAAAGTTGCTACAAATAACTTTACAATAGACTAAAAACCGATTTTTCATAGCAAGTGTTTTAAGGATCAATTTGTGTAGCATTATTTGTTTGGGCTGTTGGAAATCGTTGTTTGTATATGCTTCTGTTTGGCTGTTAGCCGTATTTGTAATAAAGAGATTTGACTCCAGTTCTGACTCCAAACTCCTGAAAATGAGGGAAAATAACAGATTGTTGGATTTCAGGGAGAAATTGGGTAAAGAGGAATGTCTCATAACAACACTACCCAAATCCTGCTTGAAGCTGTGCAGGTACGGTCCAATCTCTACCTCCCATCATACATCAGCCATTAGACAGGACTCGTAGCTGTGCTGCTGGCTACTCTGCTTTGGGAATGCTTCCCTCTCCATCCATGTTATTTTCTCACAGCATTGAGAGAGATTTTTGACTGTGCCTTTCTGTCCCCTCTAGCTTCTTTGTTCTCAGCCGTCTTCCCCCGTGGATCAAAATCAGAGCAGTCAGACGTTTCCGCCCAAGCAGCTGCACCTCAAGGGCTCTCATGCCGGCCTGTTCAACTTTGAAAGGGGAAGCTTTTAATATAACAAACACAAACTCTTCGAGGGGAGCTCAAGAGGCAAGTCTGAGAATTAAGAGTTTCCTGCCTGGCACTTGGTGTGTCTCATAATAAGGCACTTGTCTCTCTTATTATCGTGGGTATCAAGGCAGAGAAGAGGGTCACGTCTTCAGTGGTTTGATGGGCAGATCAAGCGTTCAGCAAGAACTCAAGGAATAGATTCCAAAATGTTAGCCTGTTGCTGTCCCAACTGGCTACTAGGCTGAAAGCCTTTTGTTACAGGTGAACTCTAACAATTTTCTTTGAACTTAATTAATTATAAATACACCACCCACTTTTGTATGGAAAAACTTTTTTATATATTTGGAAATCATGGCCACAACTTTTTATTGGCAACAGCAGTAACAGAAAAAATGCATTGGCATGGCATGAAGGGGCATCAGCCGGCCCCCTGCGGACGGATGTGAGCAAGGCCTCCCAGCAAGCCTGCTGGGATTCGCAAAGGATGGCGGTGCCTGGAGAGCACCTGGGCTTGTGCCACTTGATGTTCCCCCGCCACTTGGGTAGAGCCCAATTCAGCCGCCCACGAGCCAGCTTCTCGCCACCGTGGCCTCATCCAAAAACCCCTTATTGGGGTTCCCCAAAGGGAGGGAAGGGGCACGCAGGCCGCTTCCTCCAACAAACCCATCCAGCCCCTATGCCTAATCCGCCAAAGTTGTGACAATTAGCCAAACAGTAATTAACCAATAGGGAGGGAGGGAGGGAGGGCAAAAACGGAGACAGCGGAGCTGCGGGCCGGAGAGCTCTGCTTTTTGCTGCAGAGCAGGAGGGCAGGAGTGAGAACTCCTCTCCTGCTCTGCATACCGGCCCCGCCTGGCCGAAACCAGCCCGCAATCCCCATAGGCTCTTTTAAGCTGGCGGGAGGTGGGCTGGTTGGCCGGGAGCGATAGCTCTCCACCGCTTGAGGAGGCGGAGTGGGCGTCAGCCGGCATGAGCCCAGCCACCCGCGCCTCCGGACTTGCCCGGCCCCCTCAGCCCCCGCCCGGGACACCAAATCGGGCTCCAGGTGACTCCTGGAACCCTTGCTTGCCTGGATTGACACATCTGTAATGTAGTGTTTGCATTTAATGGGCTCTTTTATGTCCTATATATAGCTTCTTGCAGAGCTGCCAAGAGTCAATAGCCACCCCCATACCGCCAATATTTGCTCTGGGATCTCCCACACCTCACTCAGGCTCAACCCAAGCATTGTATTTAACCGTTTATTTACTTACTTCATTTATACCCCACCAGCATGGGGTAGTGATTAAGAGCAGTGGTTTGGAATGGTGGACTCTGGTCTGGAGAACTGGGTTTGATTCCCTACTCCTACCCACGAAACCTGCTAGGTGACCTTGGGCTAGTCACACTTTCTCAGCCTCACCTACCTCACAGGGTGATTGTTGTGGGGAGGGAAAGGGAAGATGATTCTAAGCCATTTTGATTATCCTTTAAGTGGTAGAGAAAGTCAGCATATGAAAACCAACTCCTCCTCCTCCTCCTCTTCTTCATCTTCTTCATCTTCTACTTCGTCTTCTTCATTGTCTTCATCTTTTCTCTTTGATGGGAAGTCTTTGGTCGCTTTAACCTCCTTTATTCCTCGTTTCAGCCAGGATCAAATTTTTCAGTATGCACGATACCTCATTCCTTGGAAGCTCAATGCTGTTTCAATGCAAAATGAACTGGGCTTTTCCCATTCCTCTTCTGGCCCGAATTAAACCATTTATCCTGGCTCATTCCAGAGTCACAGAGCATGCATACTCCGTTCTCGGGTTGAGCTTCCCCACGCCATCACGCCCCACCCTTTTCCAACCCCCTACTCAAAGCAGCATGCAGGGGAAACCAGAAGATTGGCTTCTCTCACAGCCAATCACAAAGCAGTATGTAAAGAGGTGGGGATTCAAGTGCTTTCTGCTTCCTGCTACTTCAGAGCTCTTTCTGAGCAAAAGAAAGGCTTTTAAAAAAATGAGGCTTAGATTTCTCTCCCCCCACCTTCTTTCAGATTGCTCCATTGTTTTTGTTCTTGAAATGCTTCTTTATGCTGCAGTTGGGTCTGGGGGGAAGGAAATCTTCTCTCAGTGGAGAACTGCTAAGTAAGCCAATTACAGAGCAGCATTTAAAGGGGTGGGACTTGATTTGAGCCTGGGAGACTGTTTTTCTGTATTCATGGTTCAATTAGCACACAGTTTCATTCCTGATCATTCAAGGCAATGCATACAGTTTCCCCCAACCCGGGTTACTTTGATGTGCGATGAATCCAGGTCCGAGCAGGGAGATTCAACCCAGGCATAAAAGACCTTTCACATCAACTACTTGGTCCTTTTAACTGGAGATGCCAAGAAATTGGACCTGGAACTGATTTTTTTGTTTGTTTGTTTTTGCCTTCAAGTCACAACTGACTTATGGCAACCCTGTAGGGTTTTCAAGACAAGAGACATTTGGAGGTGGCTTGCCATTGTCAGCCTTTGTCTCATGCCCTGGGTATTCCTTGGAGGTCTTTCATCCAAATGCTACACAGGACTAGGGTTGGTGTCAGCTCTGGGTCACCAGCTAAATCCCACAAACGAAACTCCTAGGCAGGTTTTCCATAGAAAGTTGTTTATTGTGAAATAAACACAGTGATTTGCAGAAAGTGACTTGGGAATAAACGGCGACACTAATGGGGAAATGCTGAGGGTGCAGGAACTATAAAGGAAAGCTAACTGGGTTGCCACAGCAACCCCTGTTCTCAGGGCCAGTTCCCAGGGCAGAAGCGGAGTAAGACACAACAATAAAAGAGGATAACATATTGCAACCTTGAGGCTAACCATCTGACCAGCCACTGCACAACAAGCCGGTGCCTGACAGCTGGGAGTATGTAACTAGCCCAAGGTCACCCAGCAAGCTTCCATGGTGTGAGTGGGGATTTGAACCTGGGTTTTCCAGGTCCTAGTCCAACACCTTCACCACATCACCAAACTGGCTCTCTAGTCAGTATTTGGTGGCTTGATATTTTGGTGCTTTGCCCATTTCTTTACTGATCAGCTTGACTCTGGAGACACACTGGCAAATCATCCCATGCCTGGTGATACGCAGTGGGGTAATTGAAGATATAGGTTTCAGGTCCAAACCCACTTATTTCTGATGAGCAGAAAGGCACAAGTGTCAAATACTAAATGGCTTAAGGGACAAACAGCCCGTTTCTGTGCTTGTTTACTTAATACAGAGTCCTGCTGGGGCAAACAACTGTCGCCTCTGCATTGCTAGGTTTATTATTAATACTATTATTATATGCACGTTTCAATCACAAATCCCTCAAAGCAGTGAAGAAGCAGCAGCAGCAGCAGCAACAAGAAGCAAGGCCTCAATTTAGTTATCTGTTTGTTTCCTTTGTTGTCCTTGCTCCTGCTATCTGTTCTCCTCATTTTCATAATTTACTCTGAGGATTCTTTTGCTTCTTTTTTGCACCGTTGATAACCTGTGCACCATTTATTGTCCAGTAACCGAGTCAACGAGGCAGGGGGCTTAACAAATGCGAGCATTTTAAAGGGAAGAATTAATGAGAAACTGAGGGTGCTGCCCCTAGACAGAATGTATAGGGTTGCTAACTCTGGGTTGGGAATTACCTGGAGATTTTGGGGGTGGAGCCTGAGGAGGGCAAGGTTTGGAGAGGGGAGGGTCTTCAATGCCATAGAGTCCAATGGCCAAAGCGGCCATTATCTCCAGGAGAACTGATCTCTATCACCAAGAGATCAGTTGTGATAGCAGATCTCCAGCCACCACATGGAGGTTGGCAACGCTAAGAATGTAGGTCTGTGGGAGTTGCTCTTCCTTTTGGATCAAAGGGCTGATTTACACATAAAGGTTTCCCAGTAGGGCAGCTAGCTGGGAGCCCCCAGGCCAAAAAACCAGCACAGGGGAAGGGTGAAGCCCCTTTCCACGCACACTGTGGTCCTGATCCAAACCCAGTCCACATGCACCTGGGAAGCATGGAACTTTTGGTGCACATGTGATCCACTTTCAGTTTATTCAGGTTTAAGAGCCCCAAAGCCGTACACCAAGAAAAAAAATATTTAAGAATCACAAACGATAGCAAAGAATTTTTTTGCCACATCCACCGAGCGTGCTTTACAAAAAGAGTATCAGAAGTGGCTGGATAATTTAACAGCCATTTTACGAGACATTTATCCCTGGCAACAGTGTGTTTGGAATTATGAAAGAGAACACGCAATAGCGAGTCAGCAATTGACAAGGAGCAATTGGCAAGAGCATTGTTCTGGAGGAATCCCAGCAAAAGGCCCCTTTAGCTATGCTGTAGGTAGCACATTACAGAATGTAAGCAAAAATGACCATCTTAAGTTAGCTGTCATCAACATACATGTGATCCAAAGACCTCATGGTGGCTACAAGGACCTCATAATATGTTAGGGTTGCCAACTCCAGGTACTAGCAGGAGATCTCCTACTATTACAACTGACCTCCAGCCAATAGAGATCAGTTCACCTGGAGAAAATGGCTGCTTTGGCAATTGGACTCTATGGCATTGAAGTCCCTCCCTTCCCCAAACCCCACCCTCCTCAGGCTCCATCCCAAAAATCTCCTAGTACTTTGCAACCTGGAGCTGGCAACCCTATAATATGTGAATCATGTTCCCTGTTCCTGTTCAGAAATTCAAGTGCCTATGTTCCAAAGTACACGGGCAAATTAAAAAAGAAGTCCCAAATCATTAAATATTTAAAAGTTCAATCCCCAGGTTTAGATGGTACATACAAACTCCTAATTTTAAGAGCAGAAAGAATCAATTTAACTACAGAGAGTGTTACTCCCTTATTGCTACCAGCCAAGATAAATAAATGGTGAAAATCACATGAACAGACAGAAAACTTAGCAACAAGAGGTGTTATAAAGCAAGCCCTTTGAGTGGAATATAAACCACAACTAAAGAAAAGAATGAGTTAATGATTCAATATCTGCTCTTCTGCCTGGACAGGATCTCTGGGCTAGAGGGAATCATCCCTCAGTTTGTCCAGTGGGAGACAGGAAGAATAATCTATGCTGGAATGCAAGAGTTATCATTTTCTTTGTTTTGTAGGCAAATGGGTTAAATGAGCCTTACTGATCCTGGTGGAATCCTGGGAACGGATTCCTTTAAGATTTTTTTCCAGTAACTAGTGTATGTGGGCTATGGATGCGGGGAAATGACCCAACCCATCTGCCCTGACATCCAACCAGGTCCAACTTGTCTTGCTCAAGTTCACCCAGCAGGCTTCATGTGTAGGAGTTGGGAAACCAATCCAATTCTCCAGATTAGAGTCTGCCACTCTTAACCACTACATCCTTCCTGTCTCAGGTGCCTTATAAAGTTTGGGCATGACCAGAAGTGCAATACCTTGGGCTGGAGCCATAGGGCAAGAGCCATGGGGCTCTTGGTCCTTTGTTTCTTATCCCTGTGATTTGCAACCTGAGGCTTCAATCAAGCCAGCCAATGAATTCAGGACACCCAGAGATGTACTTTTCTTTTCTTTTTTAAATGTTCACTGGTTTGGTGCTTGTAGGTTATCCAGGCTGTGTGAGCGTGGTATTTTCTTTCCTGTCAGGCATATCAGTGTTGTTCGCTTTGTTCACATCCTGCCATCCAGACTCAAGGAATGTTATCCCTACTGAACCGCAGCCAAGGTTGCAAAGACTGTTATGCCTAACACTTTCTGTTTGATGTTCTGGGAACCTACTTCGCTCTGGGAACTTACTTTTGTTTTCAATATGTAATCTCTCACCCTTTCCGTGCATCTATAATACCAGGTTTCAGCAAGACAGCTCCATAGCTGTCACCTTTTCCTTTATGCTCTGTTATTCTATTTGACCAGTAAAGACCAGCTTCTTTGGACCTAATTGTCTATGTCGTGGTTTCTGGTTCTTTGGACCAAGGGCTCACATTTCCTGACGTTTCGCCAGCAGCTGTGGCAGGCATCTTCAGAGGAGTAACACTGAAGGACAGTGTCTCTCAGTGTCAAGTGTGTAGGAAGAGTAATATATAGTCAGAAAGGGGTTGGGTTTGAGCTGAATCATTGTCCTGCAAAAAGTATCAAAGGTAATGTGCTAATCATTGTCCTGTAAGTATCAAGATAATGTGCTAATGAGGGTGTGGTATGTTAATATGGAACCATTGTATCCTGAAGTGATCTGTTAATGTGTGAAATCCAAAGCTAATCTGCCTGGCTATTGTTGACTGTATTCTTTGTTAGTCTGGAGGTTTTCAGGACAGGAAGCCAAACCTTATTCATTCTTAAACTCTCTTCTTTTCTGTTAAAGTTGTGCTGATGTTTATGAATTTCAATGGCTTCTCTGTGCAATCTGACAAAATAGTTGGTAGAATTGTCCAGTCTTTCAGTGTCTTGGAATAAGACCCTGTGTCCTGTTTGTGTCAGTCCATGTTCAGCCACTGCTGATTTCTCAGGTTGGCCAAGTCTGCAGTATCTTTCATGTTCTTTTATCCTTGTTTGTATGCTGCGTTTTGTGGTCCCAATGTAAACTTGTCCACAACTGCAAGGTATATGATATACTCCTGCAGAGGTGAGGGGGTCTCTTTTGTCTTTTGCTGATTGTAGCATCTGTTGTATTTTCTTGGTGGGTTTAAACACTGTTTGTAGGTTATGTTTTTTCAAAGGTTTCTCCATCCTATCAGTGACTCCTTTAATAAATGGCAAGAATACCTTTCCTATGGGAGACTGTTTTTCCTGAGTTTTCTGAGTTTTGTTTGGTTTAATGGCCCTTCTGATTTCATTTCTGGAATAGCCGTTTGCTAGCAGTGCGTGATTTAGATGATTAATTTCTTCCTTGAGAAACTGTGGACCGTACAAGACAGATCTGTGAACCACAGTTTCTCAAGGAAGAAATTAATCATCTAAATCACGCACTGCTATTTAACGGCTATTCCAGAAATGGTTCCATATTAACATACCACACCCTCATTAGCACATTATCTTGATACTTACAGGACAATGATTAGCATATTACCTTTGATACTTTTTGCAGGACAATGATTCAGCTCAAACCCAACCCCTTTCTGACTATATATTACTCTTCCTACACACTTGACACTGAGACACACTGTCCTTCAGTGTTACTCCTCTGAAGATGCCTGCCACAGCTGCTGGCAAAACGTCAGGAAAGAAAATACCAAGACCACGGTCACACAGCCCGGATAACCTACAAGAACCAATGAACTCTGACCGTGAAAGCCTTCGACAATATGTTCACTGGTTTATTTATGCATTTTTCTTGTAAACTGCTGTGGGTCCTTTTTGGAGTAAATCGGAATACAAACAGTTTTATCTTTTTGTATGTGTGTGTTTGGTAGGGGGCACGCAAGGGCTACAGAGGTCATGTGAATCTTTTGGTTTCTAATAATTGTGAATGTAGCTCTGCAAGCCATGGACTGAGGACCCCTGTTTTAAATAAATATGTTCAAGCCAGAGAAAGCAAAGCATGTTCCTTAAGGCGACATTCAGTCTCATGCATAGCTAGGGTTGCCATCCTCCAGGTAATAGCTGGAGATCTCCTACTATTACAACTGATCTCCAGCCGAAAGAGATCAGTTCACCTGGAGAAAATAACTGCTTTGGCAATTGGACTCTATGGCATTGAAGTCCCTCCCTTCCCCAAACCCCACCTCAGGCTCCGTCCTTAGGCTCCATCCCTTAAACCTCCCGCCGGTGGCAAAAAGGGACCAGGCAACCCTAGGCATAGTTTGACTTGCTAGAATGTTGGCCTTTCCTACAAGTAGGGTGGCCCGGTCCACCTTGAACACTGGTGGGTGATGGATGAGTAGGGTTGCCAGATCCAGGTTGGGAAACTCCCAGAGGTTTGGGGGTGGAGCCTGGATAGGAAAAGAACCTTGGTGGGGGACAATGTCATGGAGTCCACTCTCCAAAGCATCCATTTTCTCCAGGGGAACTGATCTCTGCAGTCTAGAGATGAGCTGTAATTCTGGGGGATCCCAAGGTCTACCTGGAGGCTGGCATTTCTACTTACAAAGTCAGTGTCAATCTCTAGATTTTGATTGTTAGGGGCAAAGAAAAAACACACAAGCGTTGCCAGTAACCAGTGTTGCTTGAACTGGAAGTATGCCACTGTACCTTTCCGAGCTCCAGTTTTCAAGGTTCTGTTTTTGGGTTGAGTGGTTTGAGCTCTCATTCAAATTAATTTGCAATCACACTCTCCTCCCATGGGAAATTTATTATGCCTGATTATATCTTCTAGTAAAAAGCAGTATCTCCCCTCTTTTTTTCTGGCATGGTGCAAACTTCAAAAGATGTAGTGCTGCATTTGAGTGAAAGGGACCGAAGACTGTGCTCTCTACAGTGAGCATATCACAATCTTAGATCTTTAGCTCAAAATATTCAATCTCCCCTTTTCATACCTATGCCTTTTACTTAGTTCTTGGCAAATCAAGTGGCATCCTTCAAAACGCTATCTGGAGAAGTATCCAAAGACGTTGCATGTGATGGATGCCACATGATTTAGCTTTCAGGAAGAGGCTGTACTTCAGGGATGACAGATTTCAGTGAAAGAAATGAAATGAGTCAGAAGACATACAACAATTGCAGAAAGAGCAAACAGAAAAATAGAGGCATGGGGATGAAAGATGGTTGGGGCAATGGAGACCCTTTTGTGAAGGTCAGGGGAAGTAGGTCAGAAGTACTGGGAAACTATCGGTCCATTCATAAACCAATTAAAATCCCATGACTGATAACTGAATTTTGATGAGAAGCGAGAAAGAGAACAAAGAAATAACAGATTTCCCTCTAATCATTACCCATTCTTTATACATGCATGAATGCAAACTAAATTTCATTATTGTCTTTCTATCGAAAATGAAAAACAAGGTCCTGTGCAGATTTTTTTAAAAAATACAATATATAAACTACTGCCTGTTCCTAGAAGTACCTAGAGAGGAGCCACTTGGGGTCTCCACTGGGGAGAAAGGTAGGAGAGAAATGAAGTGAATAATAAGGCTGTAAGAACATGTATGTGGCTGGGCGCCTTTCAGTTTGCCCATTTGATTAAGCATGAAGGTAGCACTTTATAAAAACAGAAATGTTGATAACATTGCAGTTTTTTGAAAAGTCTTCCGTGCAACCAGATAAAAGCAAAACTTGAAGCCAACCGATTTGGAGGTTTTTGTTCAGGATATGTATATATTTTAAAGGAAGCTCAAATAGTTTTGCTAAGGTTAGCAAAACATGTCAGTTTTGTGTGTGTGTGTGTGTGTGTACTTAGGCCATCCTTACAAGACATGTTCAGTATTCAATTAACGAAGATGAAGCACACTGTACTAACTGTGTGCTGGAAGAGTATAAAACCACCATTCTTTTATGTGCAACGACCTCCTTCATAGTTTTCGCAAAAGCATGGGACATGCCTTTCTCATAGGGCATTGTGCATATAAACATTCTAAGCATATGTTGGATCCAAAGGTGAGGATTTAGGGTGAACTTCTGCCAGAAGAATAGAACTTTCTCGCCTCCCCTTTCCTTCTGCAACCCACTGAATTCCCTTAGATCAGGGATGGGGAACGTCCGGCCCGGGGGCCGTATGCGGCCCCGAGGACATTTTCAGTGGCCCTCGGGAGCTCCAGGGCCCCGCCGCAGAGGCTCAGCACAGCGCACCCCCCCCCAGGGGGGTTCCTGGGGCCGCGGCGCCCTTTGGACCTCCTCTCGCCAACTGTTGGTCGGCGAGAGGAGGGGGGAGGGGGAGGGACGCTTCCCTCAAGGCTGCCACCTACAGTCACAGCATGCAGGAACGCCACGGCACACTGTAAGCCCCTCTCGCCGCCTGTCAAGCGGCGAGGGGGGGGGAGAGACCGGTGGCTCCTGGCAGCGGAACATGTGCGCGGGAGCCGATCGGGCTTGGAGGGGCCTTTTCTGGACTCAAGGTGGGCGGTGGGAGGGCGTGGAGGCTGGGACCCGCTCGCGCGGGGCTGCATGTGCTGCCGTGTGTGTGTTGGGGGAGCCTGGGAGCCTGGGGCCCGGTTGCGTGGGCCGGCGTGTGTGTGTGTGGGGGGGGGGAAAGGCTTTTCTCTCCTCCTCTTTTTCTGTCACTCTTTCTCCTTTCTCCCCCTCTCTCCCTCGTCTCTTTTTTTGTCTGTCTCCTTCCGTTCTTTTCTCCCCCTCCATTTCTCTGTTTTCCTTCCTTCCTTCCCTGAGGATCGGCTGCGGGTTGCGCCCCCCTGGCGCCTCGTTTGCTCGGGGCCCACCGCTGGCTGCCCTCCTGCCTGGGAGGGAGGAGGGAGCAGGGGTGCCCTCCAGGCCTTCTCTGCGTGGCCTCCTCTGTAGTTGCCAACCTCCCGGTGGTGGCTGGAGACCTGGCAACCCTAGCCTCCCCCCCCCCCCGTTCCGGGAGATCTACACCTGGTTATGGCCCCCAAATGATGTAATAAATGAGCAAATGGCCCTTGGCAGGAAAAAGGTTCCCCACCCCTGCCTTAGATGATGCTCCTGGAAACAACTCGCCTCTTTTGAGCATCATGGAGGCGAAATAAGGTTTTTATTTATTTACTTTTTTTGTACCCTCCCTTTCTCCCCAATTAGAGTTGCCAGGTCACCCCTGCTACCGGCGGGAGCTTTGTTAATTCTCAGCTGTATTTTGTGTGTGTGTGTGTGTGTGCTACTCTGAATGGGAAATATTAGCAGTGATTTTTTGTGTTCCTTCATTCTCTCATCTTCTGCACACGCTTTATCCTGGAGTGGTAGAGGTGGTAATCCTGCCACTGTATGGTGATACATATGCAGTACCGATTCTGGAGACACCTTGATGGCTTTCTAAAAAGGGTCTTAAAATGGGGCATAAAATCTCATTTTTCTCTTAACAAGAAGAGCCAGCTTCTGTGACATTAAATATGACCTTAAGAAGCTTGGAAGTATTTTCTGTGGAGTTCTGCTTTTACTTGTTTCATGGCAGTAAAATACATATTTATATGAAGGCTTCAATATTTAGTTTAAAATTTAGCACATTTTTTCTCCCTTCCCTTCTATTGTCTTACTTTGTCTGGGATTGTACTCTGTGCCAAAAGATGCCAAAAGATCTCTATGGCTTCTTTCAGATGCTTATTGGGTGGTGGTCCAGTTCTTGTGGTTATGGATTGAGGGTGTGTGTGTGTGGGATTTTGTTTTCTTTAATAGATACTGGGTTGCCAGATCCAAGTTGGGAAATACCTGTAGATTTTGGGGTTGGAGCCCGAGGAAGGCGAGGTTTTAGGATAGAAGGGCTTCACTGGAGTATAATGCCATAGAGTCCACCTTCCAAAGTGGCCATTTTCTGCAGGTGAACTGATTTCTGTCACCTGGAGATCAGTTGAAATCCCCGGAGATCTCCAGCCAGCCGCTACCAGGAAGTTGGCAGCCCTAACTGGATACCCAAGAATGTGAAAGTAATTCTCACATTCCATTGGTTCAATTCAAACCCTTCTGTTTCAGATCAGTTCTTACCGGGTGCGTGAAGAACAAGTAACCATTTGATAGGTTAAACTGAAATTAATGTAGGGTGTGTTTTTCCCCCTCTCTTTTCATTTTTGAAATGGATAATTTATTCTGACATTGTATAGGTATCTCTTCGCTTGTTTTTAAAACATTTTTTGTCAATCTCTTTTGAAACATTAACAGTATGTTCCTATACAGAGTTATTCCAATCTAAGCCCACCGAAGTCGCTGGAGTAATGCTGCATAAAATTGCTTCATTCATAGAGCTGTCATTCTATGCAATGCAAATTTATTGGTGAAAGAGAAACACACCTGTCCTGGTTCAGAGCCTTGGTCAGTTATATTTTTAGTATATGTTGTGAGCACTCAGTTTATGAGTATGGGAAAATAAAGGGCAACCTTTGTTAGACTGCATATCGGGAAATCCCATGGATTGGGATCTAACCCAATAAGCAGTCTGAAAAGAGAAACAGCCTGATTTGATGATGAAATACAATTAAATTGGTGTTCAAGAACATTCATATTTAAAACCATTGGTGCTTGCCTGGGAAATAAAGGTCACTGAAGAAGTTGCTAACAAGAATGTAGTTTAAAAAAAACTGTGAACTAAAGTGAGTTGAGTTCTAAAAAAGAAATGTGTTATTTTCTAATAAATCAAAAGAAGACATGGAAACATTCATTCTGATTGGGGAGGGGAGTCCCATTTTGCAGAAATCAGATCCACTGACCCTGAGAGCAGAAGCAAGTATGTAGAAACGGCAGAACTGGAAAAGGCTTGGAAAATGAAAAATTACCTTAGGAAGGGAAATCTAAGCAACAGAGGATAATGCCAGCCCATTCAAGCCCCTAAGAAGGGGGAAAGAAGAAAATCAATTCAGAAGATTTTTTTAAAAATCAATTCACACAAAAGAATATATTTTGATTGAGCAACAGAGCCCGGAACCAATGGTTACAAAGTACACAGTGAGAGCAAATAAAAAAGCTAATGGCAAATAAGTGTGAAGGGATCATTATCCTTTGGATTTTTGGTAAAATAACTCAGAAAGGGTCAAAACAGCTTGCAGAATACTAAAAACAAAAACCGGAAAATAGTGAGTATTTATAAGATCGTTCATGGTGCTTGACATAGAGCCCTGTAAGCACTGAGAGGCTCTTTGTGAGATTTCCTTCAGTCCTAGAAAAGGGCAAAATAGAAAGAATGAATCTGTCTTGTTTGTTTGTTGACTTCATTTAATAGTCCACCTTTCTTACAGAGATTCTGCATGGAGTATCTGTTGGAAGGGAAGGCCTTTGCGCTGTCTCTTAACCTCAGACTTCAGAGGGGGACTTGACTAGTGAGTCGGAGAGATAGAGGGGTCCAAACACTGGGCATCCTTTCTCTACTGCTCAGACACTACCCTTTGAGGTGTCGATTGCTCTTCTCAGGGAAAAGCTTCCTTCCTTCCTGCTTCTTCCACACACCCACTTGCACATGCACACTTCTCCATCTTGCCACCATGAGGGAAGGACGCAAGTCCTGGATCCCCTTCCATCCTAGTTAGTTAGAATAGATAGGGAGCTATATTTTACTCTATCCTATCCAGAAATGGAGTTCCTACAATAAATGAAGTATACTAGTTGAATAGACAAAAGGCTCCAAGCAATTTTCTTCTGGCACAAACAGAGATTGTTGAATGGGCCCACAATAGCCTTTGTGAACTCTGCTAAATTAACAAGTATTTGAGCATAACAAAACCCAATGAAACCCTATAGTATCTGTATCCCAAATGACATAGCTACACATTGGAGGGGGCAGGGTAAACATCAACTTTCTCCCAGGAACTGGATCGATGCCTGGTAAAGTAACCAAGGTCATTTATGCATGGGTACTTGGACTCACTTTCGCCCCCTGTCTGACTCAGTTGTTCCTTGAAGTTCTGCACGAGTTTCCCGTCCATTAGAAATGACCTTGCTGCCAGCCCTTGCAATGTCTGGGTCTTCCCATTCCTCTGTTAACCCAACTCTTCTCTCTCCCCTGAGCTCAGCCCGGGTGAAATCTCTGTGCAGAAGGCAAAACAAGGGCCACAGAAGCTGGCTTTCTCTCACAGCCAGTCACAAAGCAGAATGTAAAGAGGCGGGGATTCAAATGCTTCCTGGGAGCTCTTTCTGAGCAAAAGAAAGGTTTTTTTTAAATGAGGCCTGGATTTCTCTCCTCCCCCTCCCCCACCCATTCCTTTCAGGTTGTTCCATTTTTTAGTTTTAATTTAGTTCTTAAAATGCTTTTTTATGCAGCAGTTGGGTTGGGGGGGGAGGAATTTTCTCTCACAGTGACTTGATTTGAGTTTGGAGACTGCTGGTGCAGAGATACCCAAATGGAAAGTGTGGGCCCAGCCAGCAATGAACCTCAGGAAAAACTCCCATGCATAAACTAACCAAGTCCCTGGTACAACCTGTGTTTTTCCTAAAGGGGGAAACACGTACCACTTATATATAATATTTTCCAATCACCTTTTTTTTTACCTAAAAGGGGCCATGCCCCTCAAATGGGTAAGAAAAGTAGGGCTTTTCATGGGACAGGGTAAAAACAGGAACAGGCATTAAACAAATAATAGTTTCACAAAAAAACAGTGGCATGCATTGCAGATACTCCAGAACACTATTTTAGAAATCAAAACGTGGAGGGAGTGCACATTTTTTATGCCAATAAAAGGTGATGATTGATAGATTGATTGAGTTCACATTTATTAACACTTGCCAGGCCAAAATGCTTCCAGAAAGGCCCAAAAGACCCGGAATAGGCATTAAACAAATAATAGTTCTGCAAAAAAAAGTGGCATGTGTTGCAGATATCCAGAACAATATTTTAGAAATCACATTGTGGAGAGAGCATGCATTTATTAACCCTTTCCAGGCCAAAATGCCTCCGGAACACTCCGGAATGGCCCCGAACGACCTGGAACAGGCATTCAACAAATTATAGTTCTGCAAAAAAAACAGTGGCATGCCTTAAAGACCCTCCAGAACAATATTTTAGAAATCAAAACGTGAAGACAGCATGTATTTATTAACCCTTTCCAGGCCAAAATGCCTCTGGAACACCCCCGATTTGGGAAAAATTAGAGACAAGCAGAGGAAACCCCAGGAGATGCACAAATGCACAATAATGAAGTGGGGAAGCAGGAAAAAAACACTTCCCAACAGCATCAAGGTGGGCCAAATACTGTGAGTGGACATGTCTGGGAGAAATGCTAAGCAGATCTACTCAGAAGTCCCATTTTATTCAGTGAGGCTTTACACCCAGGAATGTGTTCTCAGGCTCGTCGTGACCTCCTGCATCACTGAAGTACTCTGACATCATTGAAGTTCTTGAGCCGGCATGGTGTAGTGGTTAAGAGTGGAAAGCCAGGTTTAATTCCACACTCCTCCACATGAAGCTTGCTGGGTGGCTGTCAGCCCTTGGCCCACAGAACCAGAAATCACCACAAAGTCGTATAGAGTCCAAACAGATGGCTTTTACTGGTCAAACAGGCATACAGTGCAAACGAATAAAATGACAGCTATGAGAGGCTCACTAGCTGGGAGATATTATAAGGCAGGAAAGGCGGGAGATTACACGCACAGGCTGAATACAGTTTCCCAGGAGCTGAGTTCCCAGGCCTAGGTATGCGACCTTGGGGGGCAGACAATACAGCGCAGAGACAGAGGCAATAACGAAACCGAGATAGCAGCCTGACATTCTGCTCCCCTCAAGGCCCCCTCCCAGTTCGCAAGGGGGCTGGCCTATCTGGGTAAGCAATGTGAAAGGCGTCGACGAGGTCGGGGGCGGAGACATCCCGTGCGCGTACCCATTCGTCATAGGCAGGGGGGAAATGTTTCCAACGGACCAAATATTGCAGGTTGCCATGGTGAACACGGGAGTCAAGGATCTTGGAGACTTCGAAGTGTTCCTCCCCCCCCCACCATGATGGGTTGCGCAGGAGGTGGGTCCGGATGCCACTGTGGAGAAGCAACATGGGGTTTGAGGAGGCTAATGTGGAAAACAGGATGCACACGCCTCAAGGATTTGGGGAGAGCCAGTTCCACCGTGACAGGGTTTATGACCCGGGTGATGGGGAAAGGGCCAATGTATTTAGCACTGAGCTTATGGCACGGTTGGGTGGAACGGAGATTTTTGGTGGAAAGGTAAACCAAAGTACCCACTTGCAGATCACCCCCGGGGGAGCGATGTTTGTCAGCTTGCGCTTTGTATTTACGTTTGGCCCGGTCGAGGTTGCTAACGAGCCAGGGCCAAGTGGTACGGAGGGCGTGTGCCCAGGAGGCAATGTCGGGGTTCCCCTCCCCCTCTATATCATCTGCAGGAGCGATGGGACTGAAATCTTGTCCATACACAGCAAAAAATGGGCTAAAACCTGTGGATTGATGCATGGCATTATTGTAGGCATATTCTGCTAAAGGTAACAGTTCCACCCAGTTATCCTGGTGGTAGTTAACATAACAGCGTAAATAACATTCAAGTACAGCATTGACACGTTCAGTTTGACCATCAGTTTGAGGATGGTATGCACTAGACAACCCTTGTTCCACTCCCACCAACTTGAGGAAAGCTTTCCAAAACTTAGAAACGAAACCACTTCCGCGGTCACAAATTATCTTACGCGGAAACGAATGTAAACGAAAGATATGCGTCACGAAGAGGCGGGCCAGTTTCTGAGCAGAGGGGATCCCTGCGCATGGAATCAAATGTATTTGCTTAGAAAACAAATCAGTAACAACCCACAACACAGTTTTACCCCCACTGAGAGGGAGATCAGTCATGAAGTCCATAGCAATCACTTCCCAAGGTTTGCTGGGCGTTTCAAGAGGTTGTAGCAGTCCCGGGGGTTTGCCCTGCGATCGTTTCGCAGCGGCACAAACGGGGCAGCTGCGGATGAAGGAGTCAATGTCGGAACGCATTCCCCCCCACCAGAACTGTCTGCGCAATAAGTGAAGGGTTTTCAGAAACCCAAAGTGCCCAGCTGTTTTGGCTCCATGGGCTAAATGTAAAACGTCCTTCCGGAGAGCCTTGGGGACATACAATTTCGAGTCCTTGTACCAGGATCCTCCTTGTTCCAAAACACCAGGAGGTAGGGTATGAGCGGAACGTTCTAAAAGGCACTGGTCCCGAAGGACAGTTAAAAAGGACTCGGAGATGGGGATTTTGGAGGGGGCCCCCCCGTCGGCCATGGAGATCTTAGAAACAGTTATGGGGCTAGTGCTTACGTGCGGCGGCGCGCAGACTGCAGGCGGCTGGGCGGTCGGAGGGGTAGGAAGGGCGGGAACTCCGGTTTGTTGCGGTGGCGGCTGGGCAGCCGGTTGGGCTGGCGGAGCTTGTACGTTGGGTAAGGTGTGCTGATGCTGGGATCGAGTTTGCACAGCCAGCATAGGTAGAGCCCCACGTTGCATAGGGGTGAACAGAGAGTTGGTGGGTCTTTCGAGTTTTACCGGATATTGTGGTAAACGGGAGAGGGCATCCGCAAGAACGTTCTGCTTCCCAGGGACGTGCTTCAGGGTGAAACGGAACTGCGCAAAGAACTCCGCCCACCGTTGTTGTTTCGCCGATAGCTTATGGGACCCCGTGAGGGCAGCTAGATTTTTGTGATCGGTCCAAACCTCAAAGGGGACTTTAGACCCTTCCAAGAATTGTCGCCATAGAGTCAGTGCATGATGAACTGCTGAGGCCTCTTTCTCCCAGATGGGCCAGTTTAATTGAGCGTGCGCAAATTTTCTGGAAAAGTAAGCGCAAGGGTGAAGAAGACCATCTGGTCCTTGCTGGAGGAGAGCCCCTCCCATGGCTACATCGGAAGCATCGACTTGCACAATGAACATTTGATTTGGGTCTGGGTGCTGTAGCACCGGCTCCGAAGTGAAGAGGCGTTTGAGGGCCAGAAAGGCGGCTTGGCATTGCTCAGTCCATAGGATTTTCGCGGAGGGCAAGGCAGCCGAGCTTACTTTTCCCTTAGTTTTCAGTAGGTCCGTAATGGGTAGAGCCACCTGGGCGAAGTTAGGGATGAATCCCCGATAGAAGTTTGCAAATCCCAGAAATTGCTGTACTTGCTTCCGGTTGGTGGGGGGAGTCCAATCGAGGACGGCTTGGACTTTGGCGGGGTCCATGCGAAGACCTTGGTGGGAGATGATGTATCCCAAAAACGTGAGTTTGCTTTGGTGAAATTCGCACTTAGCTAGTTTTGCGAAAAGTTGATGGTTACGCAGGCGTTGCAGAACTTCCCTGACCAGAGCTACATGCTCGTCCATAGTTTTCGAATAAATGAGAATGTCATCTAAGTAGACCACCACCCCACGATATAGAAGGTCATGTAGGATTTCATTGATGAGTTGCATGAAGACCCCCGGGGCCCCTTTTAATCCGAACGGCATCACAAGGAATTCATACATTCCGAAACAGCTAGAGAAGGCAGTGAGGTGCTCATCCCCTTCGCGGATACGGACTCGGTAGTAAGCTTCCACCAAGTCTAATTTAGAGAACACACGGCCTTCCTGTAATTGTCCCAAAATATCGGATATTAATGGGATAGGATAGGCGTTGGTCTGGGTAACCGCATTGAGCTTTCTGAAGTCAATGCACAGGCGAAGGTCGCCCTCTTTTTTCCGGACGAAAAACGCGGGGGCCGAGTTTGGGGCATTCGAAGGGCGAATGAACCCTCTGGCGAGGTTTTTGTCCAAAAAGTCCCGGAGGACAGTGCGCTGGGAAGCGCTCATAGGGTAAATCTTACTCTTGGTTAATGTGCAGTCCTTTACCACTTCAATCGCACAGTCCGAGGCCCGGTGGGGGGGTAAGGCATCACATTCCCTAAGGTCGAAGACATCTTCAAAGTCCCGGTATACAGCGGGTAGAGCCGGTGGTGCTGGGGCAGTAGAGGTTAATGCTGGAATGGGCGGATATAGCAGAGCAAAGTTTTGCCGATGCTGGTCGCAGGTGGGACTAGCGAAGGAGATAGTGTTTGTTTCCCAATCAATACTGGGACTATGTCCTTTAATCCAGTTAATTCCCAAGACCACTTCAAATCGGATAGGGGCTATAGTGAAGTCTATTTGTTCCCAGTGGGAACCAATTCCCATTGCCACCCCTATGGTGCGGTGATCAACTGGACCCCCCTGGAAATGGCTTCCGTCCATTTGGGCAAATTGGACGGGGGCGGGTAAAGCCTCAGAGTCGGCTCTGAGTGCAGCAAAAGTGGTTTCGCTTATGAGTGTGCGACAGCAACCGGAGTCAATTAGTGCTTTGACGGGGATTTGTGGGCCACCGTTAAGTTGCTGTAAAACTGCATCCACGTAGACGGTGGAGTCCACTTCTTTGATTTTGGTAGGAGCATTCGGTTTGATAGGAAGATCCTGAGAGGTCTGTGGAGACGCTCCATTCACCACAGACCGGAGCCGTTTTTTGACAAGTCGAGGGGAGATTCCAGGTTTAAGGCTGGAGAAATCCAAGGATTTTCCTCATCCGAAGAGGGAAAATCGTCCCCCAATGGGGCACTTGTAATCCGAGACCCGGCGGGGTCGTTGGTAGTAGGCAGGGAGGCTGGGTCCCCGGCATGGAGTGCAGAGGGTGTGGGTCTTCCCGGAGCTGCGCTGCGGGTGGCCGCGGTGCCTCTGCGTGGTGGACGACCTCGGGCGCGGGTTGTCGTGCTGGGATGAAATATTTCCTGGCGGCGTGGGCAAACGGCTGCAAAGTGGCCCATTTCTCCGCAAGTAAGACAGGCACCCCTCTGAAATCGGGCTTCACGTTCCTGGGGCGGACGTGGGGGATTTCGTGGGACGAGCAGTGGTGCCTTGGGTTGAGGCTTTTGGGTGCCTTTTTCCTTGTGCTTTTGACGGACGAGAGAAATGAAGCGTCGGCGGCTTTCCACTTCCTCGGCTAATAGGATCCAGTCTTCGAGGGTATCGGGATCGCCTCGCATGTAAGACCAGTTCAGAATGTCAGGATGCAAGGCTTCCCTGAAGTGATGGATCAGGGTGGTCTCGGGCCAACCTACAATTTTACTTGCCAGTCGTTGAAATTCATCGGCAAATTCTCGAACTGTAGCAGAGCCTTGTTTTAATTGTAAGAGTTCCGTTTTGGCTCTTTCCCCCAGGAAGGGGTCCTCAAACCTCCTTCTCAGGGCAGTCATGAAGTTGTTGAGGGAACGAATGGCACGAGAGCGGGTGTCAAACTGGAGGACCATCCAGTCAGCCGCTTTACCTGTCAGAAGGGAAGCTACGTAACGCACCCGGCTGTCTTCCGTGGGGAAAAGTTGTCCTTGTTCTCGCATATAACTGTCCACTTGATGCAAGAAACAAGGCAAAGTCTCGAGAGATCCGTCATACGTAGTCCTCAATTTGAGTTGCTTCCAAGGGCCGGGTGCAGGTTGACCCGGTTGCACGGGTGGTCCGGGCGGAGGAGCAACAGGAGCTCCAGGAGGCAAGGGTGGAGCAGGCACATTAGCGGGTGGTTGCACGGGTGGTCCGGGCGGAGGAGCAACGGGAGCTCCAGGAGGCAAGGGTGGGGCAGGCACATTGGCGGGTGGCTGTACGGGTACCCCCTGACCCGGAATGGGCTGTCTCTGAGCTATCAGGGTTTGTTGTAATTGCCTGTTCTCTTGAAGCATAAGTTCCATTACTTCCTGGAGTTGATCAACACGGTCGGAGAGCTCCCAATTCTGGGCTCGTAAGAGATGAACCTCCTCACTTGGGCCACCAGTAAGATGAGGCTTACTGGTCCGGAAGCTTGTGGCCCATTGAGAGTTATCCCCATATAAATCCTCGTCTTCAGACTCTCCTGAGTCTCGACGTCGGTCAGCCAAACGGCGTGCGCGTTGGGTCGCGCGCGACGGGACAAACGCCGGGGAATAAGACAGACCCGATAGCCCTAGTACATTGTCCTTGGGGCGCGTGTCCACGTTCGCCAGATTCCTAATCCTTGCTGCAGCCGCCCTGGCTGCTTCTGCAGCCTCTCTCTCTCTTGCGACCTTAGCCGCTTCGGCGGCTTGCTGATCCGCAAGAACTTTGGCGTTCTCAAGTCTTAGGGCAGTCTCTGCCGTAATGCGCGGCAAAAGTTCTGTTTCCAGGAGTGCGAGTAGGGGGTCGGGTTCCCCGCCCAGCAGAGGTTGTACTCGAACCGCCAGTGCGGGTGCCTTGGCTCCAAAAGTCGAGGTCAAAACTTGAGCCAAGGTGGCTACCGGAGTGTCCTTTGTACATTCCACAAGGAGAAGAGCGGTGCTAATAGCGACTCGCTTGGCCTCAGCCTGACAGCTGGCTGCATCCGGGATCAGGGAAAAACCCTCCGGCGGGGCTCCCGCCATGGTAGAAAGAGTTTCTCGAGAAATAAGATTATCCAAAAGTCCAGTTAATATTTGTAAATCCTCAGTCGCCAATCGGGCATCGTCCAGTAATTGATCCAAGTCCTGAAGATCTAGACGAGCATCAGTATCCTCCGACGTTAACATCCAGAGACGTCCTTTAAGAGAGTGCCACTGTTCCTGTACCAGTCCCCTCAAGCGGCAAACCTCTCGGGTCGTCCGGAAAAGTTCAGCGATTAAGTCTTGTAACAGAGTAGGATCCTCAGAGAAGGGCTCCAGGGTGTAGATCACCTGGAGAGCTGCACAGCTCCCATCCAAGTGGCAGGCGAACCCCCCTGGGCTCCAGCCTGGCTAGTAGAATGGTGAAGAGAAGAGATAGCTGTCATAATGTCAGCCCTTGGCCCACAGAACCAGAAATCACCACAAAGTCGTATAGAGTCCAAACAGATGGCTTTTACTGGTCAAACAGGCATACAGTGCAAACGAATAAAATGACAGCTATGAGAGGCTCACTAGCTGGGAGATATTATAAGGCAGGAAAGGCGGGAGATTACACGCACAGGCTGAATACAGTTTCCCAGGAGCTGAGTTCCCAGGCCTAGGTATGCGACCTTGGGGGGCAGACAATACAGCGCAGAGACAGAGGCAATAACGAAACCGAGATAGCAGCCTGACAGTGGCCTTGGGCTAGTCATAGTTCTATCAGAACTCTCTCAGCCCCACCTACCTCACAAGGTGTCTGTTGTGGGGAGGGGAAGGGAAGGTGATTGTAAGCTGCTTTGAGACTCCTCCAGGTAGAGAAAAGGTGGGTATAAAAAACCAGCTCTTCCTCTTATCTTCATGCATGCTCTGGGCACCTGCTGTCCCTTTTGTCAAATCCCTCTTAAAATACCGAAGCTTCATGCAGCTTTCTAACCAACTCAAAGCCAGCAGTTGCATTACTGTTTTTATTCACTTCCATCCTCTGTACACAAGGTGGATCCTCCCTCCCTTCCCTTTATTATTGCACTCACTTTTATTCTTACCCACTGCCTAAATTAAGGTGGTATATTCTAGGTGGCCCTACAGAAGGGGCTACAAACCCCCGGTTCAAGATACTACAGAAGGTTCAACCTTTGGCATTTCCAGTTCAAGAAGAATTGCTGCAAGCCAGATTAAATAATATCTGTGTTAGAAAACCTGGGACAATCACTGCCAGTCTGAGTAAAGGAAGGGCCGTAGCTCGGTGGTAGAACATCTGCTTGTCATGCAGAAGGTCCCAGGTTCAATCCCCAGCATCTCCAGTTAAAGAGACTAGGCAAGTAGGTGATATGAAAGACCTCTGCCTGAGACCCTGGAGATCCACTGCCGATCTGAGTAGACAATACTGACTTTGATGGACCAAGGGTCTGATTCAGTATAAGGCAGCTTCATTTGTTCATGTGTTCATTACTGGCTATCGGGAGCAATACTTACAGTAGTTTCAGTTGTTCAGTTGTCTATATACATTAATACGACATCTCTTTTTTATTGTTAGCTGGTTAAATACTGCACCTGGTCTTGTGGAACTTTAACAAATTGACTGATGTGCAAGTGGGGGACCTGCAAAAACCCTTGTGGAGGGGGAATTCCCATTCGCCCCTTCCACAGGACCCCTGGCTCTGCGCTGTGTAGCCTCCAGCCAGTTGACCCCCATTAGGTTAAGGCCATGCCTTAAGCCCCAAGCTACAACTGGACAGTTGCAGGGGGGGAGGGCACTTGGCACTGAAAGCATGCCCAGAGGCACATTCAGCCCTGACCCACCACAGAAGACCCTGTTGCCTGTCACTCCCACCCAATCCTGTATTGTTCTCCCCTCCTGTCGTCTGTCCAACCGTCCTTTCCACAGACCTCTCTTAGGACATCCCTGCCTTTTCATGGGGATCTTCAGGTGCTAGGCAACCCAACATTTCAGACAGTTTTCATGTGATTTTTGAGCAAGTGAAAACGTGGATGACTAATTTAGATGGATTGTAACCCCCATTTTTGGGAGGGAAGATGACATTTGATCTCATCAAATCTCAGAAGCTGAGGAGGGTTGGTACTTGGATGAGAGACCACCAAGAAAGACTTTGCAGAAGAAGGCGATGGCAAACCACCTCTGCTTCTCACTTGCTTTGAGTTCCTTGCTGGGATCCCCATAAATTGACTGTGACTTAACAGCACTTTACACTCACATGCAAAAAAAAAAATTTAAATCCTACTTTTCCACAAACAGGGGTATTCCTAAAATTTGTAGAAACATATCTGTTGTGGATGCAATTTAACTCCATGCCATGAAAAGCTTCAACTGCCTATTTCCTTTATTAAAGGGACAAGACATTTTTTCTCCGGATCTGTTGGTAACTCTAGTTCCAGACCACTTTATCACATACATTAAGTGAACTTCCAGTCAGCAGAATCATATGCACAGCATGTTTAAATAATAGTTACCTGAGTAATCCTTTGCCTTTCCAATACGTTTGCATGCTACCAAAAATCCACATATGTGGCATATTAATAGAAGCATGAACGTACAATTTAACTGGTTCTTGTAGGTTATCCGGGCTGTGTAACCGTGGTCTTGGTATTTTCTTTCCTGACGTTTCGCCAGCAGCTGTGGCTGGCATCTTCAGAGGAGTAACACTGAAGGACAGTGTCTCTCAGTGTCAAGTGTGTAGGAAGAGTAATATATAGTCAGAAAGGGGTTGGGTTTGAGCTGAATCATTGTCCTGCAAAAAGTAACAAAGGAAATGTGCTAACCATTGTCCTGTAAGTATCAAGATAATGTGCTAATGAGGGTATGGTATGTTAATATGGAACCATTGTATCCTGAAGTGATCTGTTAATGTGTGAAATCCAAAGCTAATCTGCATGGCTATTGTTGACAGTAGTCAACAATAGTAGTACAATTTAACACTCAAACACTACTCTTCATGCTTAGAAAGAAAAGCTTATCTTTAATATTTTGTATTATGATTGCAAAGCAAAATCAAAAGAGTTAACAAAAATCTAAGCACTGCTAATTAAAATTTTAAATCACTAATAAAAACTAACCTTCACTGACAAATCAGCTGAAGTGACAGCTAAATGATCTAGTAGTTAAACCAATTGGTGCAGGTAGCCCTAATCTTTGCCTGAATGTAGTGCTAATGCAAGCAAGGTGCAATCTTGTGGAACACCATAGCAGAAAGGCCAGGAGAGTGAGAAACAGCCACCAGCACCAATTCTGAAACCTACATGCACATAGGAATGCAACCACTAAAGTGTAGTGCCTCCCCCAGTCCAATTCCGCTCAAATGATACATAAACATAATGTGAACAAAGGTATTATTGAAAGCCACTGAGAAGTTCAGAAGAACTGGTTTCCAAAATATTGTTCTGGAGTGTCTGTAAGGCATGCCACTGTTGTTGTTTTTGTTTTTTGCGGAACTATAATTTGTTTAATGCCAATTCCAGGCCATTCTGGGGTGTTCCGGAGGCATTTTGGCCTGGAAAGGGTTCATAAATGAGCGTGCTCTCTCTCCGTGTTTTGATTTCTCAAGTATTGCTCTGGAGTATCTGTGATGCATGCCACTGTTTTTTTGCAGAACAATTATTTGTTTAATGCCCTTTCCGGGCCGTTCCAGCTTGTTCCGGCTTTTACCCTGTCCCCTTATTCATATGATGACTTAGCAGCAGCAGTGTGATTTTGTCCAATGTCAAGATGACATTTGTCACCTGGAGAAAGTCTGACAACGCAACAGGGATTTGTGAGTACACTGGTCATTATGTCTGGCTTAACAGCCCATATGGCAAATGCTGATGATGTCTTCTTCTCAAAATGATTTGACAGACATCCGATTACTGTGTTTTCAACTACAAAGGAAAATGGAATGGATACTCCATCCCTGAGAAGATGAACTGATTCTTTTAACTTCCTTCCACAACCCAGCAAGAAGAGTTGGGACTTCAGCTTTAATTATAATTGGATGACAGCTCAATTAATAATGTAATATCCCTTATTTATCAACAGCATTTTAATTACTGGAGTTCAAGAAAGTAATTTCTGGACTAGCGGTGAATGCCGTGGATTATGGACTTCTGTACAGGTGATTAGATCCAGGCTAATTAGTTCGAGATTCCCTCACTGATGACTAGGCAGTAGACTCAGTGAACCAGTGTTGCGTGTGGACATGGCGTGGATATTGTGTGACTCTATCTGACTCAGTGATGCAAGGAGGAGTTTTATGAGGGGGAGGGGGAGTGGGAATAGCTAGATTATCTCAGCATTTCCCCCCCCCCTTTACCTTTGGTGAGAAAATACTGTCCACAGCCATCAGTGCTCGAGCGTCTTTGCGGCCCTCTCCGTCTGTGTCGGCCTTTCACATCCCTGTTGTTTACTGATAACCATTGACAGGTCAAATGAGAGAAACAGATTGCTCTTTCGCAGCTGGGGACCTGTGATGAATACTATCGTGTCTGATATAATAGGCTTTCGCCTTCTTTTGTGACTGCAAGAGTGGATACTCACAGGGCCCTTTCCCTCCCCTCCCTCCCTCTTTCTCCCCATTCTGTCACAACAATGTGTGAATTCCATTTCTCTGAACTTTCCCAGCAAAAATGCCATCTTTTTAAACCTGATTACTTACAACCGGTAGCAAAGGTGATGCTTTAAAAATATATATATATTTCTCTGGTAGAGGTAAAATATGAGAGAGCTAGTGTGTTATCTTAAAACCACAATAGAGGCAGGGGCGAGGCGCCGGTGTGTCTGCTCAGGATGCCATCTTGCCCGACTCCACTAGCGAGGTATGATGGTTAAGGTGTCGAACTAGGACCTGGGAAACCCAGGTTCAAATCCCCACTCACACCTTAGAAGCTTGCTGAGTGATCTTGGGGCAGTCACACACACACAGCCCTGACCCTGTCTAGAATTTGGATGGGAAACCGCCAAGGAATACTAAGGTTGTGACGCAGAAGCAGGCAATGGCAAACACCTCTGATCGTCTCTTGCCTTGAAAACCTTACAGGATTGCCACAAGTCAGCTGTGACTTGATGGTAAAAAAGAGAGAGAGAATCGATTACATTTGGGATGCATGCATATGTCTGCCTTTCTAAATCTCTACAACGTAAAAAAATCCAAAAGGTCCATTTCTTTGGCCACTTTCTCAGATACATTATATTTTGACACCTCTTCATCCTTCCACTTTTTGTTTTATAAGCTATGGCTTCTGAGCACTGCCCCTAGTACCCCATAGGTTCTGTGCTCAGCTTGCAACTATCTGTCAGCTGGTGGCCTGATTTTGGCAGACAAATCAGGCCTCCAGTGGCCCTCCTGAGCTTGTTACCCTAAGCAGGTAGTCTCCGCTTAAGTTGAGGGGAATGAGCTGGAGACAGAGAGTGAGAGGGGAGGAACTGGGATCAATAACCTATGCATACCAGAATAGTCCTGGGTGTAAACTCTTAAATGAACAGTCAGTTGTACAGCCGAAAGGGTTTTTTATTTAAAAAATTAAGTAATAAAAACAATAAATATATCTCAAGCAAATGAGCATACACTCAAAGCTTACAAGAGCTGACTAAGAGAAAAGGGAGAAAATGGGATAGGGTTTCAGGGATGAGCGATAGTTACCAGTCTTAAAGGGATGTCCAGGGAAAGCAGCACTGAAGAAGAAAATGACCCGTTTCCAGGGGCAAAAGGAAGAGCCCGCATGCAAGTGGGGGAGCATGCACGGATCCAGAACACACACATACTACAAATGGCCAAAAGACCAACATTTATACCCCCAAATGGGTCCTGAAGCACTCTGAGGCAAGCTGGCAGGAAAGCCAGAGACAAAGAATTGATTGTTTTTCTGGAGGTTCAACAATAATATAGGGCAGGCTTAATGAGGCATCAGGACCCAAGAGAATACCTGGACTATTCTCTTGAATATTGATTGGTTGCTGGGATGGGTGCTGATAGGGTGAGTAATGGTCTGCTCAGAGTGCTGATTAAATCACCTTAGGGTGACACAATGGAGATTAGCTAGCCCCATTGTGCAGCCTACCTTAGGGCCAGGAAAAAAATTCAGCAGCCAACCTCCCTCTTCGCCACTGGTGGGAAGTTTTTGGGGTGGAGCCTGAGGAGGGTGGGGTTTGGGGAGGGGAGGGACTTCAATGCTGTATATTCCAATAGGCAAAGTGGCCATTTTCTCCAGGTGAACTTATCTCTATTGGCTGGAGATCAGTTGTAATGGCAGGAGATCTCCAGCTAGTACCTGGAGGCTGGCAACCCTACTATCCATTGCTACTACTCAAAATGAATACTAGTCATGATGCATACCTATTATCTTCAGTATCAGAGCAGCATGCCTATTATATTAGGTGCTGTGGAACAGAGACAGGATGCTGCTGCAGTCATCTTGTTTGGGGGATTCCTAGAGGCACCTGGTTGGCCACTGTGTGAACAGATTGCTGGACGTGATGGGTCTCGGTCTGATTCAGCATGGCTTTTCTTATGTTCTTAAACCTGTGTTAGAACCTATTTCAAAACTAAACAATGCCTAGTATCCTACCTTCAAGTAGATGGTCCTTCAGTCTCAACAGCCTTTCTTCACTTTAAGTGGCTCTTCACTTTGATGCTGGAGGAAGGCTAGGATAAAGAAAGTGGAAAGGTAGGGATTAACCAAGGGAGCCCCATTACCTAGGGTTGCCAACTCCAGGTTAGGAAATTCCTCAAGATTTGGAAGTAGAGCCCAGGGAAGGCGAGATTTGAAGAGGGAGGCCCTTCAGCAAGGTACGATGCCATCAAGTCCACCCTCCAAAGAAGCATTTTTCTTATCTCTGTTATTTGGAGATCAGTTGTAACTCCAGGAGAACTCCATGCCTAGGGGTACCAGCTCCAGGTTGGGAAATACCAGGAGTTTTTTGGGGGTGGAGCCTGGGAGGGATAGGGTTTGGGGAGGGGGGGACCTTAGCAGAGTATATTGCCATCGAGTCCATCCTCCAAAGCAGCAGTTTTCTCCAGGGGAACTGATCCTGGTCATCTGGAGATCAGTTGTAATAGCGGAGGATCTCCGGGTGCCACCTGGAGGCTGGCAACCCTATATTTACCTCTTATGTATTATCTCATTTTTTTAAAATGTGTGGTGTCATTGGCGGGAGCGTGTGCTTGAGGGAAGCACACTATAGCATTGAAAGGCTGCTCCGTAGAAGCCACTATTTATAGCTCTGAATGCTCACCTAACCTGTAGCCTCTATTAACCAGCCCTGCAGCCTAGAGCCAAACGTTGCCCTCTTCCAGCTAACGCTGACATGAACCAGAACCTTTATGAGCCTGTAGCTGAAGGATTTGTGTTGAAGCGTGTTCATTCAACAGAGCTAATCCCTAAAGCTATTCTTTGATTCTCCTCTGCCTCCCGCCCTTCCGCCTAACACTGAAAATGGGGAATAAAATAATTGAGAAATGAATTTGCCTTCCGTCTCAATCACACCTCTGCTGTAACACCTTCTAAGCTAAAGGTATCTTTTACCTGTTTGGAATACAGTCTTTTCTCTCTTCCCCTCCCCAGTCCACACATGTTGCTGGGGTAACATGACAAATCTGTCCCTCGGTATAAAATCCCCCAAACAGCAAGAAGGCATTCAAAACAGCAGGCTGCCCAGCCAGGTGAAAGTAATCCAGTTTTAGCAAGTATTTAGCAAGCATTTTCTCTCACAGCGATTAGTAGTCTCATGGCTGGATGATTCGAAAGAATAATCCAATTTATTTAAATAAGCACGGGATGTTATTGATATTGGTGTATGTGCTGGGCGGGGGGCGGCTCTGTCTTCACGGTCAGAGAATATTATCATTTTCAAATTTGAATGCTTGTGTCAGGCATTGCTCTCACCAATGCTTGAGAATATAGATGTCCCTGGGGGTGTGTGTGTGTTAGATTTCACTTTGTCGTGCCCTGCCTCGATCAGAACATATGGCTGTGACAGCAAGTTGCAGCATGGTGCTTCAGCACCTGAAGTGGGCTGGCCAGATTGTGTTCTGCTTGCAATGATACGAGAGGACAGGGATTAACCAAAGGTGAGGTTTTTTCTGGTGGCACCCAGCATCCACCACCTGTCTTTCGTTAGTGACAGAAACGAGATAAATTGGGTAGAACAGAGATTGGGGAGGAGGGAATGCAAGTTTTTTTTTCTTTTCACTTACAAATTTTCTTCAGTGTATGCTGACTCCCCGCCTCCCCGCCTCGCCAGATCAATATGAGAGCCTAACTAAATGCCAAATAGAAATGCACGCAGTAAAAGCCTGATCAAAAAAACATTGCTAGGAGAGGGCCAGCCAGGATTTGCTTAAATTTCCCCCCGCCTGCTGTTTTTTCTCATCTATCTCCCCCATACCCAGTACTTACACACTGGGAGGTTCCAGGCAGATGTGGGTGGTGGTGGAAAGAGCCATCAAGTTACTGCTGATTTATGGTGACCCCGTAGGGTTTTCAAGGCAAGAGACATTCAGAAGTGGTTCACAATCGCCTGCCTCTGCATAGCAAACCTGGACTTCCTTGGTGGTCTCCTACTAGGGTTGCCAGCCTCCAGGTGGTGGCTGGAGATCTCCTGGGATTAAGACTGATCTCCAGGGACAGAGAGAAAATGGCCACTTTGGTAATTGGACTCTAGCATTATGCCCCATTGAAGTCCTTCCTCTCCCCAAACCCTGCCCTCCTTAGGCTCCACCCCAAAATAACCAGGCATTTCCCAAACTGGAGCTGGCAACCCTATCTCCCACCCAAACACTAACCAGGGCCAACCTTGCTTAGCTTTCAAGATCTAAGATTAGCTAGCCTGGCCAGGAAGGTGTGTATCTTGAAAATACATTTTGCTTGTTTGTTTATTAGATTTATATCCAGCCCTTTCCCGGCCAAGGTCCGGCTCCGGATGGCTCACAACAACAACAAAAACAACAAAAACGACACAATAAATATAAAATAGAAATTAATTAGAATTGAATAAAACAAACAAAATTATAACAATATCCCTAGTTAAAAAATGGCACCCACATCTAATCTGATCTCACATATGAAATGAATATTTTCCAGCAGAAGCAGTAAAACTCTAATACTTATTGGTGCTGTACTATATTCACCAAAGGAAAGAAGGAATTTATCAAGTTTTTTTAAAGGCAAAACATAAATTTTAAATAGGAATACTCTTCCAAGGAAGACTGACTTCACAGGACAGTATGTTAAGATAAACCTTTATTTTCATCATTAAAATGTCATTTTTAGAAAGGCCATTAATATTTCCAATTTAAAAAATCAACCTGATGAGGGAGCTCAATTCATCCAATGCTGCCCTCCGTTCGCTGGCCCTGGACGGCAGCCTCGACGTGGCAGACAACCCAAAGCAAGGAAGAGAGACCCCCCCCCCATTCAGATACACACAGTGGACTTCTTGTTTTGCTTCTGAAATGCTGGTGTGGGGGACGGGACAGTAAGCCAGAAAAGGTAAAGAACTTCTATGCCTTCTTTGCTCCAGATTTCTGTCCCCTTCCCACTGCATTGTACTGAAAAAGATAGCCTCTCGTGGTTTTACCCCACACCAGCATAAGTGCCCATTTAAAGGTAAAAGGTAAAGGTAAAGGTCCCCTGTGCAAGCACCGGGTCATTCCTGACCCATGGGGAGACGTCACATCCCGACGTTTCCAAGGCAGACTTTGTTTGCGGGGTGGTTTGCCAGTGCCTTCCCCAGTCATCTTCCCTTTACCCCCAGCAAGCTGGGTACTCATTTTACCGACCTCAGAAGGATGGAAGGATGAGTCAACCTTGAGCTGGCTACCTGAAACCGACTTCTGTTGGGATCGAACTCAGGTCATGAGCAAAGCTTTTGACTGCAGTACTGCAGCTTAACACTCTGCGCCACGGGGTTCCTAAGTGCCCATTTAATCCAGGATAATAAGCACTTGCACCATCCTTGGTGGCACACACACTGGTGCCTGGGTGCCCCAGAGTGGCGTGGGCTGCCGCTGCCGCCACACCAGGACCAAAATCCCTGAAGCTGGCATTGGGGGTGTGTGTGTGTTCCCAGGGCTTTCCAAGGGGCTGAGCGGATGCTAATCAGCTCCCTGACCCCATGGGAATGCCCCCTTAAGCTGGGCGTGGCTGCACCACCTTTTTTGGTGATATAGCCTTGCTGTTTGCAATGGGGCATTTTCCCCTTTTTTATTTTTAAAAAAAGATTTTTCTCTCTCTCTGCGGATATACACCCTCCTCCCCAGGAATGGGCTGCCCATTTCCTTTACTCTATAAAGCACCACCCACACTGAAATTGCTGTCCTATGCAAAATAACCAGAAAGCTCTTCTGAGCACATGCAGGGCACCTTTACACTTCCTTTGATTACCTACAGCCCAATCAATCCCTTCTAACTCGCTCATCTTGATACTCATGTCTTGCCGTGTACCCAACTGTAATTCAGAGATGTCCTGTCAGGCCCATGGCCAAGGGCCGCAACAGTTCTACCATGACCGGCCTCCCTTGTGCCCACTGCACCACCTGCCTATCTTCTGCACTCTCTGCATTAGTCAATCTCCACCTTTCCACCTGGCCAAGACACCACCAGGATCAGTTTTAAAGGCACCATTGGACTCTTTGGTGTAGTTGTTTAACTATTGTGATGTATATTGGTGGTTAACAGTGGTGGTCTGGAGTGGTGGATTCTGATCTGGAGAGCGGGGTTTGATTCCCCACTCCTCCACATGAGCGGTGGAGGTTAATCTGGTGAACTGGATTTGTTTCCTCACAGCTGGGTGACCTTGGGCTAATCACAGCTCTTAGAGCTCTCTCAGCCCCACCTACCTCACAGGATGTCTGTTGTGGGGAAGGGAAGGTGATTGTAAGCTGGTTTGATTCTTCCCTAAGTGGTAGAGAAAGTCGGCATATAAAAACCAACTCTTCTTCTTCTATATTAATTTTAATGCTATTTATTTATGAGGAGACACTGTATTTTAACTGATGTAAGCCATCCTGAACCCGACCTTTGTTGGGAAAGGGTGGGTTAAAAATCAAATGAATGAATTAATGAGTTAATATGCAGAGAGCCAGTGGAGATCCATACTGTGATATCACTCTGTTGGGACGCAAAAAACAGTAGTTCAGCCCAGCCCAGAAAGGAATTGCTACAATTCTTCCTGAGATGCATTTCTAAGACGAAAAAGACTTGGCCTCCGGTTCGCATGCACAATTTAATTGTCATGAAGCCGAGGCATGCCCTGCCTGCTCTATTAATTCCACTGAGCGTCCTGCTATGTGCACCGCTTCAAGCATGAATGCGTGAGGCCCCTGGCTTTCCCGGCATGAACAGGGAGGGAGGGGCTAAATTTGAGCTGATTTATGCAACTGCGACATCTTTATGTATGGATAATATTTCTTGTCTATTTTCCTCCTCTTCCGACCATGATTTTTCAGGCAGATGCCCATGCTCGAGAACCCGGCAATATGGACAGACCACCCAGGGCCACCAGGACAGAAAGGGTAACTGAAAATAATGCAGGCTAAAAAGGGGAGCAGAAAATGTACCCTTCTGTAATGACAGGCCCTTTACTGAATGGTTTATAACTATGTATGATAAAGCTTCCGATGCATCAGATTCCTGCCTCTGCCGTGCTTAAAACAGATCCCTCCCCCTTGTTATTTCACTCTGCCCTTACCAATCTTAGTCGGAAAGGTCCACCCAGAATGTCGTATGATATAACTTCTTAAGGGTGGTTATTTTCACTGTATTTGAAGCAAATGCTAGGTTGTCTTAATTAATTAACTTTCCCCCCTCCTCTTAGAAATCAATAACGGGGTTTTGTCCTTTACAGTCGAGTCAGGGTCTGCTGGGAACATTGAAACTGAAGTGTGAAGAGGTCACAGGGATCTTACAGCACTGCTTTCAAATATTATTACTCTCTTGCTAGCATTTCATATAGACCCAGCTAGAATAAAAGAAGTTATGTTGACTACCATGCTTACCAAGCGTTCTAGATAGAGAAGCTTCAAGTGCCCGTGAAGGTTCAATTTTCTTGGAGCTAGAAGCTGACTTAACAGGAGGGATTAGTGAAATCGACACAGGTGCGTCCCTCTGCGCTGGGTATCTCATTAGTGAGTTTTAACAAAGAGGCAAAAAGGCAAAAACTTAACTGCCAAAGGGACTACGTGTAAAGGGACCCAAGGTTTGTTTTAAAGGGACCTATAGTTTGTTTTAAACGGCCAGACTTCGAATAGAAGGTGAAAGATATTAAAACAAAATTTATTTGCTTATTTGCAGCCTATAAAAAGCATGATAGGTCAAATTCTGTATTGAGTCCTCCTGGGTTGCCAGGTTTTGTATTCAGCTCTAAATAACTAAGAAGTGTTCTTAAATTAAAGAGTGGTACAGATTTTAAATCCTTGGGGTGACTTTATTTTTTGTATCCGTTAAGGAGTGTTCATATGTTAAATACATTATGTTTATCTGTATTTGTGGTTGATGTGTACCATGGTTATTTTTAATTGTTCCCATTTTTTTTTTTGTGTATTTTTGCTGTATTTGCTGGTCATGGACCGTAATAAATACTTTTGACCTTGTCTTTAACCTAACAAAGTGTGCCATCTTCTATTTTTCATGCTCCCTTCATGATTTTTTTCATCCTATCTCACTAGCCTCGAACCTCCCTTCCTGAATTCTTGTTCTACCATCATTAACCTTCAAGTGAAGTTTCCTTCTTTCAAAATACCCTTTTCGGGACTTCTCTTCCACTCCCGCCTTTCATTAAGTGCCTCCATAAGTGCATTTGCTCAGAGTCTTGACCATGATGTGAAATTGCGGAAACAATATTTGCTGTTTTATGCTGAATATACAAAAGCCCTGACATTTTGAAATCAATAAATGAGAGACAGCAGACTTGTCTCACAGAAGTAGTGGGACTTCAGCTGCTTTCATAAATCTTGTATTCTTGGACAACAGCATACATATCCATTGTAGCAATCCCACATAATATCTGAAGATAATAATTGTGGAAATAGACCTTCTGATTTTTTTTCAAGCCCATTTGAAGAGAGTAATGAAGCTTGCTTTAAGCTGTCGTTGAGGGTTTCTTAATATCCAGGGAAGATAATACTGTGGTAGTTGTGTTAATGTGATCTTCAACTTAAAATGATGTTACAGAAGAAATCCTATAAGTTCTATTAAATGAAATTCTGTAAAATGGCTTCCCGCTTGCTAGAAAGTTATTTCAAGGAAGTTTTCTATTAACAATAGAAATAAGGAACAGCTTGGATCCTGCTGTAAATGTTCACTGACCAATGGGCTACCATCACCAGAATGGGACTCTCTTGTCTCCCTTCCCTGCCATGGTATGAAATGCTACTGGGGTTAGGGTTGCCAACTGCCAGGTAGTAGCAGGAGATCTCCTGCTGATTCAACTGATCTCCAGCCGATAGAGATCAGATCACCTGGAGAAAAATGGCCGCTTTGGCAATTGGACTCTATGGCATTGAAGTCCCTCCCCTCCCCAAACCCTGCCCTCTTCAGGCTCCGCCCCCAAAATCTCCCACCGGTTGAGAAGAGGGACCTGGCAACCCTAACTGGGGTAGATATCAGACCCCCCCCCAAGAAACAGCAGGAGGAGTCAGAGGACTTAAGTGAGATGGAGGAATAGGTGCTCCCCTTCTCTTAGCAAATATTTTCTGCCACAGATATTGGCCCATTCAAAAGATGAGCGGGGTTGACGCTGGGCGCACAGCTGCTGTCCAGCTGGCTGCCACCATTTTCCTACTCGCTCTGCACCTGTGCGGAGTGAAGCCAGCCGCTCCAGGCCCGCTGCCGACGCTGCCAGTCCGCACAGCTGCCACAGCCACCAGAAGCTGGGGAGAAGAGAGCCAGTGGCTTTCTCCTGAACTCTCTCCCCACCCCCACCCCCAACGGACCAAGCTGAATCTGGACAGACCTCCGGCTCCCTGCGTGGACCCGTAACCTCGGCTTCTGGTGAGCAGGAGCAGTTGCATGGCCAAGTTCAGAAGCAGCCTTAGATAGTAATACTTATAGTATTACAAGGTGGTTTTAAGAACTACTGAGTCAATTCACACAACACACTTGGACTATTCTTAAGGTCCTATACGTAAGTCCGTGGGGTGCATGTTATTAGAACACTGTGAGAGCAACTACAGGGTGACATCAGTTTTGCTCATCTGCTTTCATCGCATTCAAAGCCACAACCTTGATGTCTATGAATCTTTGCTTGCAGAATTATATTTGTATCCTCCCTGCAGGATCAATGAGGGTTGCCAGGTCCTTTCTGGCCACCGACAAGGCATTGGGGTGGGGGTGGAGGTAGGGTTGCGAGATACAAGTTGGGAAACTACAAGTTGGGAAACTCCAAGAGATTTGGGGGTGAAGCCTGGGGAGGACAGGGACCTCAGTGGAGTCTACCCTCTAAAGCAGCTGTTTTCTCCAATGGAACTTATCTCTATGGTCTGGAGATGAGCTGTAATTCCAGGGGATCCCCAGGTGCCACCTGTAGGCTGGCATCCCTAGAATCAATCCTTGACAGGCCATCTTAAAGGACAAAGTAATGTATGCTTGTCATATTTTTAATTACCATCTTGAAATATTTTTCAACCTATTTCGTCAATAGAATGATGACCTGATTCACTGCCCGTCTTTTGTTTAAACTTCTGGAACAGTGATGCGTGGAAGCAACCTCCTCTTTTGGTGCCTTGGTGGCAGTGTGCCAATTAATCCTTGAGCACATTTGTCAAAGGAAATCGTATAACCCTTCTCTGTCAGAAAAGGGTATTGTTACAGGTGAGTGAACTCCCAGGGACAATCAACTATTGCAAACGCTAGCAAAAATTAATGGCGGTACAAAACTAAGTTGCATGTCTTAAGGGGCTGGAAGCGCTATGTGGATCGGATTTGGACATCAGAGATCTAGTTTCACATAACTGACAGGTGTGCAGCTTATAGTATAGTTATGGGCAATTCATGGACCACAATCCAAATGTGCTTATTTCCATGTAATCGTGCACTTCATATACAGTTAATCATGTAGTGTGTTCTCTGGTTTTTGTTTGTTTGTTTTGTTTTGCCACACTGTCCCTGCAGCTGAAGAAGTAAGAAGCCTTTGAGATTTTTTTTCTTTAAAAAAAACACCAATAAAATTGGCTTGAACCCTTTTGGCCGTTTGGAGTGGCTCCAGTGGAAACACTGGAGAAATATCCAGCCATGAATGGCTTCCTCAATGAATATATAGCTCCTGATCAAGTGGTTTTTTGGAGAGGAGGGAGCAAGCTAAAATGTAAAGTACTTTGTATTAATCAACAATTTTGACAATACATATCATAAGGCTGGATTCATATATTATCACTACAGAACAAGAACCAGGTCCAGGCTTAGACTGCATCACCAACGGCTTATATCCTACCATCTGTGTCTGATGATGGAAGGGTACTTCTGTCGTTGGAACAGGCAGGGCACTTTCAGATGATTCTCACTCCCCCCCCCTTCTGCAATTCAAAAGGGTCTGCTCAACCTTAAGAATAGCAAGGGGGCTTATTGGTCTACTATGGGAGGGGGAGGCAAGGAAGTCCCACTGTCTACTCTGCTCACAACTCTCGAAAAATTTGTAATCAGGATCTGTGCTGGTTGGGCAGATGGCATGGATACTTCCAATGAAAGCACTGCCAGCCCTTAGTTAGAGATTATGTATTGCTGAAAGCAGCGATGTCTTTGTGTCCTATATTATTGCCATTACTGATGTCACATGGCAGTGGACAACATCAACCTGGCTCCATGTTAGGCTTGCCAGGTTCCCCCTGGTCACCGGTGGGTGATTGTGGGGGGCAGAGTTGCCAGATCCAGTTTGGGAAACTCCTGGAGATTTGGGGATGGAGCCTAGGCAGGCATGAACCTCAGTGGGGCACAATGCCATATAGTCCACCCTCCAAAGCATCCATTTTCTTCAAGGAAACTGAGCTTTGTAGTCTGGAGATGAGCTGTAATTCCAGGGAATCCCCAGGTCCCACCTGGAGGCTGGCATCCCTACCCTCTGTATACAGTAATATATTCAAGGGAATTTGTATGAACTCATACTGATCGAAAGAATTAGTTCAATATTGTCTACTCTGACTGGCAGTGGCTCTCCAGGATCTTGGGCGGAGGTCTTATGCATTAACTACTCCCTGTTAACAGGAGATACTGGGACTGAACTTGGTACTTTCTGCATGTAAATAAGATGTTCTACCACTAAGGCCATGATCCTCCCTTTATTTTTTCCCTAACCATTCTGCTACATGTTTCCTTCCTGCCCTTCAGAATTCAGATGCAGCTTTCTAAATGTCCCAAGGGTTCCTCAGTAAGAAGATCAGTAATGGTATGAAAAATTCCCTTAAGCCCCTTTCAGATTACTATTCTAAATTGGATGACATCTGTTGTTGGCCCATTTCCGAATAAAGCGATACAGATATGGGCATTCATACAGCTCAATTCAATCAATCTATGAGCCATCTCTAAAACACTCTGGCCAGTTCAAACTGTGCTGCTATTGTTTTCCCACCTTTTTTGGTGGCATGTTTTTTTCCAGCTACAGCAACAGGCATGTCAGTGGTGCTGCTATCCCACTACAGTGTTATAACAGTATAGTGCAAATCTTAGAATGTTAAAGAAAAGAGCTGGAAAAGAACGTTGTGCTGAAAAAGGCAGGAAAAAATAGTGATCCTTGCTTACCCAGCGCTGAAAGGGGGAGGGGCAGGAGGAGCCAGACCAAACCACCGAATGACCAGGACACCTTTGTTGGGATGTAAAATGGCCACAACTCTACTGGTTACAGCTGAACAGGGCCTTGGCATAGTATAGGGGCTAGATCCATGACTTTGGCCAACCCACCTGCCAACCGATGAGACCTCCTACTCCCAGCCTCTCCTGGTTGACCATGATAGACCAGTTTAAATGGGGGGGAGTTGATTGGAGGAGGTTGGCCAGGGGAAAAAAACTCCACCGAGCTGAACCGTGCAGCCATGAGGGCTCTCCCAGCTGCCTGCTAAGCCCCTGAACAGCTGACGGAGCGGCAGGAGCTGCTCCGCCTCGAGGCCTTCTCTTCCTTCAATATCCCAAAGTGTAACAGGTTATCCAGTAATCACAGCAATGTTTCCTACTATCCCTAGATCTGAATAGTGGCCTGTCTTGATTATGTTGGACCCAGCCAGCTTTTTCACTGGTGAAAATGGATGGAAGGGGTCCACTTGGACCACTGAGAAAACTATGGTGGGAAACTATGGTGGGACTTGTATGGACAAAAGGGACGTGGTATGAGGGGCTGTAGTAAGGAGGGGGATCCAGTCAGATAAAGCGAAAAAGTGGGCTGGATCCAACCCACTCTTTTGAATACCCCTCTTTTCCCAAGTTGATGGACCATCAAGGGGTGCCTACTTAACCACCAAACCCTGTCAATTTCCCCATTCCACTTTTCCTAAGCAGCCAGTCCTTTTCGATACCAGTTTCCGCATTGCCTTGAAAATGGGAGAATACAGACAATGTCTGAAAGTGGAGGGGTAAATGTCATATTAAATTTAAAAAAAAGTAGCGTAGTGGTCCATTGTTTGCATTTGAATTTTGTTCTCAAAACCCCTTTATTTTTGTCTTTCATCCAACAGGGTAGTTTAGTCGACACTCTGCTGTAGCAAAGTGCTGTGGAAAGCAGGGGTCTTGTCAGTCAGACTTGCTATGGAATCTGTAGAATGCCACGACCGTCCCATTATACTTTTAGCACAATAGTGAGAGATTCGCTGTTAAGAAAAGGGAGAAAATTAATAGAAAGGTATGCAATTCATGGGTTTTTTTTTAACAGAAATCCTTTTTTACTGACAAATGCATGCATCTATATTTATGCAGACAGCTGTATCACAACATTTTTAATAAGTCCTTCTGAAACCATCTGACTCTAACTTGTTATAAAAGATAATTGTTTGCCCTGCTGACTTCTTAGTGGAGAGAAAGAAATCTCTGGCTCACTACTAACAATATCTGAACCCTTTCTGAATAACAGGTGTTTCAGAACTCTTTGATTTTATATTCCCCCTCCCTTCCCAGAGTGTGGCTCTGTAGTCTATTTCACAAGGTAACACTCTGCAGAAATCTGTCACTCTTGCAAACGGTGCGATAATTTTCCGTGATGTTCAAAGGGGGCCTGATGTGATTTACAGATCTGACATGTAATGTTCTTCTGGCTCATGGGATCTCCCAGGTTTTGGGAGTGCGGAGGAGAGTCGCTGTAAGGGGAAGCGTATCTCTAGTTGGATGACCAAGTGACATGAAATCTCATGCTTCATTAATGATGCTTCATGCACCAGCTGGCCCATGGATCATGAAAATGAAGCAGAAATACTGCAGGGTTAATAAACAATCATGAACTGCTTGGGATCCACTTCTTCAACTGGAATAATCATCTTTTTTTGAAAAGAAATCCCCTCTCAGCTATTAAAGCAAGGCACCCACAACTCTAATTACTAGAACAAGGCAACAGAAAAGGAAACGTTCTAATGCTGTATTACTTTCAACAAACTAGACTTGGCCTTTTCTGGACTGGTGTTGCTCCACTTACTTTGTCCACGTGATTCAACTATGACCATGAGGCTCAGGTTTTTCCAGTGATTTACAGTGATTTCTGCCTGAGGGTATGTTTTCTTTGCTTTGATGTGTTCCCCCCTCTGCCCCCCCTCCCAATGTGGATCAGGGCTGTTTATATGTCAAGCCCCATCCCCTTCCCATGCTGCAATGAAGAAACACCAGCTCTGCTCTCCAAACAAAAAATTCAGCCCACCACCAATCCAGTACAAATATAATATTCTTGATCTCTTATCATGATGAAAAAGATGAGAATGTATTTGTGGAAACTTGTGCATGGAGAAGGAGAAGGAGAAGAGCTGATTTTTATATGCCGATTTTCTCTACCTTTTTTAAAAAGGAGAATCAAACTGGCTTACAATCTCCTTCCTTTCCTCTCCCCACAACAGACACCTTGCATGGTAGGCGACGCTGAGAGAGCTTGAAGAGAACTGTGATGTGCCCAAGGTCACCCAGCTGGTTTCATGTGGAGGTGTGGGGAAACCAACCTGGTTCACCACTCATGTGGAGGAGTGTAGAATCAAACCCGATTCTCCAGATTAGAGTCCATCGCTCTTAACCACTACACCATGCTGGCCCTCAAGTCCTTTCTCTCCTCAGCCTTCCTTCAATGTCTTAAACATGGCTAAGAATTACATCCCTGTCATCTGGTACTGTTTTAACAGCTTGGCAACTCCAGAGAGGGGGAAAAATGGGAGACCACGGCACTGTTATGGTGTAACTGCTAGTGATTTTTTCTTGCTACTGTTCTCCCGAATTGTGTAGCCCTACGGCTGTTTCTAGGTTGCTGGAGGTAAAGTGGAGATGATTGGGGAAGGCATTGGCATACCACCCCATAAACATAGTCTGCCTAGTAAACAATATGATGTGATGTCATCCCATGGGTCAGTAATGACCCAGTCGGTGCTTGCACAGGGGATCTACCTTTACCTTTAGGGCTATTCCACCCCAGATGTACGAACAAAACAGTACCCTGCTTACAGAACCAGCAATTATTAGTGTTTGTGGCATATGTCTTGCAATTTTAGTGTATTAGGGGGAGAGTGGGATTTTTGTACAACAGGGGATGAAGCATATGGGCCTAGATCCAGTGATACACAAGCAGAAACATAAATCAATTTAGTGCAGTATCACTTGCCCAAGATCTTGCTCAACACCTAGCACTTTCCTCCCTCTGTATTATAGTGCCCAGAAATTGGTTGTGCAATATCTTATGCAAGTGAAAACACAAGTGGGGATACAGTTAGTCTGGATTTGCACAAGTGTTTTTCGCAAGCCAGCGTATTGTAGTTGTTAAGAGCAGTGGACTCTAATCAGGAGAACTGGGTTTGTTTCCCCACTCCTCCTCATGAAGCCAGCTGGGTGACCTTGGACTAGTCACAGTTTTCTCAGAACCCTCTCAGCCTCACCTACAGTGAGGGGAAAAAGTATTTGATCCCCTGCTGAATTTGCCCGTTTGCCCTCTGACGAAGAAATGACCAGTCCATAATTTTAATGGTAGGTTTATTGTAGCTGTGAGAGACAGAATAACAACAGGAAAAACCCCAGAAACTCAGAAGACAAAAGTCAGAGATTGATGTGCATTATAATGAGGGAAATAAGTATTTGATCCCTTTGCAAAAGATGACTTAGTACTTGGTGGCAAAACCCTTGTTGGCATTTACAGAGGTCAGACGTTTCTTGTAGGTGGCCACCAGGTTTGCACACATCTCAGGAGGTATTTTGTCCCACTCCTCTTTGCAGATCCTCTCCAAGTCAGTAAGATTTCGAGGCTGATGTGTAGCTACTCGAACCTTCAGCTCCCTCCACAGATTTTCGATGGGATTAAGGTATGGAGACTGGCTAGGCCACTCCAGGACCTTAATGTGCTTCTTCTTGAGCCACTCCTTTGTTGCCTTGGCCGTGTGTTTTGGTTCATTGTCATGCTGGAATACCCATCCTTGACCCATTTTCAATGCCCTGGCTGAGGGAAGGAGGTGCTCACCCAAGATTTGACGATACATGGTCCCATCCATCGTCCCTTCGATGCGGTGAAGGTGTCCTGTCCCCTTAGCAGAAAAACACCCCCAAAGCATAATATGTCCCCCTCCATGTTGGACGGTGGGGATGGAGTTCTTGGGGTCGTAGGCAGCATTCCTCCTCCTCCAAACACTGCCAGTTGAGTTGATGCCAAAGAGCTCGATTTTGGTCTCGTCTGACCACAACACTTTCACCCAGTTCTCCTCTGGGTCATTCAGATGTGCATTGGCAAACTGCAGACGGGCCTGTACATGTGCTGTCTTGAGCAAGGGGAACTTGCGGGCTCTGCAAGATCTCAGTCCTTCACGGCGTAGTGTGTTACCAACTGTTTTCATGGTGACTATGGTCCCAGCTGCCCTGAGATCATTGACAAGTTCCCCCCATGTAGTTCTGGGCTGCTTCATCACCGTTCTCATAATCATTGCAACTCCACGAGATGAGATCTTGCATGGAGCCCCAGACCGAGGGAGGCTGACAGTTAGGGTTAGGTTAGGGTTGTCACCTTCTCACCAAGCTGCTTGGCAATTGTCTTGTAGCCCAGTCCAGCCTTGTGCAGGTCTACAATCTTGTCCCTGACATCCTTGGACAGCTCTTTGGTCTTGGTCATCGTGGCTAGTTTGGAATCTGATGGATTGATTGCTTCTGTCGACAGCAGAACCCTAACCCTAATCTGGCTGGTTGATAGGGGATCAAATACTTATTTCACTCATTATAATGCACATCAGTCTCTGACTTTTGTCTTCTGGGTTTCTGGGGTTTTTCCTGTTGTTATTCTGTCTCTCGCAGCTACAATTAACCTACCATTAAAATTATGGACTGGTCAAAATATTGTCGAAGGCTTTCACGGTCAGAGTTCATTGGTTCTTGTAGGTTATCCGGGCTGTGTAACCGTGGTCTTGGAATTTTCTTTCCTGACGTTTCGCCAGCAACTGTGGCAGGCATCTTCAGAGTAGTAACACTGAAGAGACACTGTCCTTCAGTGTTACTACTCTGAAGATGCCTGCCACAGTTGCTGGCGAAACGTCAGGAAAGAAAATTCCAAGACCACGGTTACACAGCCCGGATAACCTACAAGAACCTATGGACTGGTCATTTCTTCGTCAGAGGGCAAACGGGCAAATTTAGCAGGGGATCAAATACTTTTTCCCCTCACTGTAACTCCCAAAGTGTCTGTTGTGGGGAGATGAAGGGAAAGAGATTGTAAGCCAGTTTGATTTTCCATTTTAAAAGATAGAGAAAATAGGCATATAAAAGACAACTCTTCTTCTTCTTGGATTTCCATTTTTGCAAACCTATAATGCGAGCAGAAGTGTTCTGCTGGATCCAATCCATGATCTGCGGTTGGCTTCTTATCTCTTAAGCATGGATGAAGCATGAAGCATGCTCCAGGCTGGTGGAATCATTGGCATCATAGGATATTCTGTTGTGCCTCCTTCAGTTAAACCTTGCGAAGAGTGCTAGGCATGTACATATACATCCAGTACCCAGCCATGTATCTGACAAAACTATGGCTGCCAGGTCCCCCGGGCCCCTGACAGGGAATGGAGGAATAGGATTTACAGATCCAGGTCAGGAAACTCATGGAGATTTGGGGGTGGCGCCTGGGGGGTACAGGGACCTCAGTGGGGTACAATGCCACAGGGTCCACTCTCCAAAGCATCCATTTTTCTCCAGGGGAACTGATCTCTGTAGTCTGGAGATGAGCTGTAATTCAGCAGAAGCCACAGATTCCACCTGGAGGCTGACATCCTTAGACAAAATGCTCTGATCCATGCAAGGTTATCTTACAATCAAATGTGTCAGTGTCACAAGACAACAGCATTTCCCCAACGCTGAAGTGAATATGAGAGCCCTCGATTGTATAGAGTGCCACATGCACCCTGGACACCACGTCTGCATGCTTGAGTTGCTGAACTGGAGGTAGTTCATTCAAATGTACTTTACTTACAGGAATTTGATAAATTTGAGTGGCTTTCTCTCTGAACAAGAGGTAATGTCTGTAGAATGCTGGGGAGGGGCTGTTATTATTTTTCCTCTGTTCTGGGTATAATAATAGCAGCAAGAGTATAGTATAGCTAAGGGTAAATTTGAGGCCATGGGCATATAGCATATACCAGTGTACCTGCAGTTCTATCGGGTGTATGATGTTTTTGTCGACATGGGACTTAAGACACATATGTTTAATTGAGATGGAGCCTTACTTTCATAAACATAAGATTTTTTTTAATCCTTCAGTGCTAATGAACTTGTTTTGCGCAAGCAGTTCATGTGTCTGTGTGTCAATATGTTTATCCATATGGTAGTCTTAAATTAAGGATGAAACATATTTGCACACTCCCATATCGTTAGTCAGAAACAGGTAGGAGGTGTTGAGCAGTGAAGATTTGAAATGAGGCAAAAAACAACAACAACAACCCTTAAACAAGAGAGCTGTGGAGGTCTGATCCTCAACTTTAGTCATATTTACACTCCATAGGTTTTATATATGGTCATAGCTTCTCATGAAGAATACTGGAAAGTAGAAGGTAAATTAACTGGAAACTGTAGTGTTTTGAATTCCTGATGGGGCAGGAGAGAGGGCATTGGTTTTCAAGAATATTCAGTAGGGTTCCCTAGGATGATGGATGAAAATAATCAGTTTGTTTATGGGCCTCCCTTCCTTCTGAATCCGTTATAGCCCTAGATCCCATAGGTGTTAAATGATGACCCCACTCCTTCTTATTATCTCCAAGCTCCCAGTAATCAGTATTTGGTGTTGAGGGAGAGAGAGAGGGATCCCCTTACTTCTTGTTATTTTGCCAGAGGTTATTATGTGAAATTATTTTTCTCCTTCGCCAGTCTCCACCAGATTTTACCTCGGAGAGAAATAGGACACAAGAGGCTTCTTAAAGATAACAAAGTAAATGGGAAATTTATTAAACAGTACTCACAAGATGGATTTTTAGGCAAGGCTGAATTGGAGGGAAAGATCGAGCTAGCCTGGGCCCTCCAAGTCAGGGTAGCAATTATAAGGGAGAAGCTTTTCCCCCTCTCTCATAATACTAGAACACGGGGCCATCTGCTGAAGCTGGAGGGTGAGAGATCCAAAACAGACAAAAAGTATTTCTTCATACCACAAATAGTTAAATGGTGGAACTCCCTGCCCCAGTATGTGGTGATGGCTGTCAACATGGAAGGCTTTAAGAGGGGAGTTGGCATGTTCATGGAGGAGAGGACTATTCATGGCTACTAGCCAAAATGAATACTAGTCATGATGCATACCTATTCTCTCCAGGATCAGAGAATGCCTATTGTATGAGGTGCTGTGGAACCCAGGCAGGATGGTGCTGCTGCAGTCGTCTTGTTTGTGGCTTCCTAGAAGCACCTGGTTGGCCACTGTGTGAACAGACTGCAGGACTTGATGGCCCTTGGTCTGATCCAGCAGGGCCTTTCTTATGTTCCTATGATAGATCTTCTTGTTGGGCAATACCATTTCTAATTGCATGTAGGGACTGAGTGTTTGAAATTTTCTCCTTCACAAAATGTGCCCTACATGGTCAAAACATGCCTGTCAGGAAAAAGGTCAACATATAATTTTCTAATTATTTTGGTGTTAGTTTTCCATACATGAGGAGGATTTTATGCGGGAAAAGTAAATTCAACAATGGATTCTCTACCTGGAGTCTAAAGTAATATAGCCCAAGGATAGCTCAATCAAGTGGAACTTCTGCTCATCTCTTTTAGGTTTTGGTTAGAATGGTGTAGTAAGTAGACTTGGGGTTTCAGCTGCAGGGACTTGAGTTCAAATCCTTGCCACTATCTGGACACTCATACTAAGAACTGTTTTACGAGGAATCATTTTAGGATACTGACAGTGCAATCCTGTGCAGAGTTACTCCAGGACTGCGATGTAAATGTTTTTTGCTGTGGCTGGGTTTCTAAATGGCTGCATTTTAAACACTTTGTTAATTTTTACCACTCTTAGGCTCTTTTATGATTTTGTCACGTATTCCTTTGTGAGCCCCCTTGTGCCCATTCCCTGGAAAGACGGCATACACATTTTCCAAATAAACAAGGTGTGAATTCTCAATTTAACCTCTTTGTGATATCTGCATGCGTGCTGCCATGACCTCCTCAGAGGAATCCAGGTAATAATTTTAATAAACAAAAATAACTTTGGTTTACAGACGCTCTGGATGAAAAAAAGAAACATTAGTGATATATGAGGACCTGATTCCTTCCAAGTCTCTCCATTCGGGCATTGATCTCTGAAACAGTTATATGCTTTACACCAGGGGTGTCAAACTCAATTGTAACGAGGGCCAGATATGACAGAAATGTCACTTGGTCGGGCCAGGCCATGCCTTGCCAGCCCAGATCGAGAGTGGCAGGGTGGGGTGGCTGCCTCGGTTTGCTCGCGGGCCGGATAAGAGCTCTCAAGGGGCTGGATCTGGCCCGCAGGCTTTATGTTTGACACCCCTGCTTTACACTGTACAGTTGCCAGAGATGCAAGCTCCGGAAAACAATGTGATTGAGTGGATGCTGAATGATGGCCTCCAAGCTGAGTGTAGAGTTGTAGAAATGTCTTGAATTCTGCTTGATGCATTGCTCTCGGTCACTATCCTGCACTCCTTGAGAAGCAATTTGAACTGAGTTGCAGTTCCCAGTCCAGGCTGCACTTACGGATGAAGTTATTAATCAACAAACAAATGAGCAAATGGGCCTATGCAACTCATCATCTTTGTGAAAGCAGTTCCAAAGCCATCATCTCCATGGCGTTGTGATTAAGAGGGGCAGATTCTATTCTGGAGAACTGGGTTTGATTCCCCCACTCCTTCACATGAGCAGAGGACTCCAATCTGGTGAACTGGGATCGATTCACCACTCCTCCACATGAAGCCTGCTGGGTTACCTCGGGCCAGTCACAGTTCTCTCTGAACTATCTCAGCCACACCTATCCCACAAGGTGTCTGTTGTGGGGAGGAGAAGGAAAGGTGATTGTAAGCCACTTTGAAACTCCTTAAAGGTAGAGGAAAGCAGGGTATAAAAACCAGCTCTTCTTCTTCTTCTTCTCCAGCCAGCATTTTGTAGTGGTTAAGAGCAGTGGTTTGGAGCGGTGGACTCTGATCTGGAGAATCGGGTTTGATTCCACACTCCTCCACATTAGCGGTAGATGTTAATCTGGTGACCTGGATTGGTTTCCCCACTCCTATACACAAAGCCAACTGGGTGACCTTGGGCAAGTTAGAGCTCACTCAGCCCCATCTACCTCACAGGGTATCTGTTGTGGGGAGGGGATTGTAAGCTGGTTTGAGTCTCCCTTAAGTGGGAGAGAAAGTCGGCCTATAAAAACCAACTCTCTTCCTCCTCCTCCTTTTCTTCCTCCTTTGTGACTTCTGCCAACTGTCTATCCGAGATGAGTTTCTCCCTCGGAGATTCCAGTGAGAAGAAAGTAGTCCAAAGAAAAGATTGTCACATTACAAGCCTGAAGTTCCAGCAATGGTTGTAGGGTTCCTGTATGTACGTGTACCACCTTGTAAATGAGGAAAATCAACTTCCCATACGCATTCATTGTTGTGGCCCCACTACGTGGAATGGCGTGCCTGAGAAAGGCTCCCTCACACATGTTATTCTACAAACTATGTAAAACAGAATTGTTTCAGGAGCATTTATATAAATGTAATAGGGATACATTATAATGGAATAGTTCCAGATGGTGTTTTAATAAAAGATTATGCACTATATCACATATAGTATGTATTATCTGTTTTTGTGTATGTATTATCTTGAACTCACTGCATTGTTTTCTACTTATGTGATACCATTTCCTGCATTGTTTAACCTATCATCAATATATTTAATTCTTAATGTGGCCAAACCTGTTGATACTTAAATCCAGATTTGTAGCCACAGACAGAAAGACAGCTCGTTCTACAAACCCAAGAAAAAGACCCAGATTTATAGAAAAAAATATATGAGCAACTTACTATTGCATGACTTTTTCCCCCAGGGAGGTGCTGCCAGGGGGAGGGAAGAAAGGAAAGCTTATTCGAGGTCTCATCCTATTGATTGCATTGATCAACACTATGTAATCTGCCTTGAGTTTCAGTGAGAAAGGCAGAATAAATAAATGTTTGCTCTTACTTTGAGATGTTGTTTAACTGGCTCATGTATGTAGGTGGTTATTATAATCACATTTAATAAATGCAATCATTCTTCTGAACCCTTCCTCCAAAGACCTTAAGATGGCATGTGTACCATTTTTACCTTCACAACAACCCCGTGCTCATTTTAGAACAGGGGTCTCTAATAGGTAGCTTGTGAAGTACCAGTAGATGTCCACATTTCCTACTGACAAAACCTGGTAATAGTCTGGAGGTGAGGAGCGGGGATTAGCTTGGAATATTTGCCATTACTCAGAAATAGCTCCTATTAAAGAAAGAAGAAAAAGTGTTGGTTTTTTTATGACGACTTTCTCTACCTTTTAAGGAGAATCAAACCAGGTTACAATCTCCTTCCCTTTCTCTCCCCCCAACAGATACCTTGTGAGGTAGGTGAGACTGAGAGAGTTCAGAGAGAACTGTGACTAGCCCAAGGTCACCTAGCTAGCTTTATGTATAGGCATGGGGAAACCAACTCAGTTCACCATATTATAGTCCACTGCTCATGTGGAGGAGTGGGGAATCAAACCTGGTTCTCTAGATTAGAGTCCACTGCTCCTAACCACTATACCACACAGGTGAGTGTGAGTGAGCCCTGGTTAAAGATGTAGGATAGTGAATGGTGCAAGGTCACCCAGAAAGTTTCATGACCAAGAGAGATTTCAGTCTATGTCTAAGTCCAACATCAATTGTGCCACACTGGATTGTGCCCAATGATAATATAAGTGGAATTCGGAAATCATCTGTGTTGCCAGAGCCAGAGGTTTACCCTAGGATCCCCAACTGAGCAACTTTCTCTGTGCTTTGTAGAGCCATATGAAGATGAGTGAACTTTCGCCATGATGGGAGGAAGGGAGCTTTTGGGGAGGGCCATGGCTCAGTGGTGGAGCATCTGCTTGGCAAGCAGAAGGTCCCGGGTTCAATCCCTGGCATCTCCAGTTAAAGGGACCAGGCAAGTACTGATGTGAAAGACCTCTGCCTAAGACCCTGGAGAGCTGCTGCTGGTCAGAGTAGACAGACTAGACTTTAATGAACCAGGGGCCTGATTCAGTATATGGTAGCTTCATGTGTATGTGCATGTGTATGAGCTCATGCCTGCAGTGCTTTGGTAGCATTGGAAAGTTGCTCCATCTCACTGTCCCGCACCACAGTGTCATAGTGCAGCACCTGAAAATAGGGCACTATCCAAAGTATTACACAGAGAACTTGGCAATTCTTGCAAAGTTCATCCACTATTATGCAATCTACCGCAGCACAGAATGGAAATTTAGGTAGAGTCACCTACTTGTCTAGGCCCTGCAGGGACCCTGTCCTTCCATTGATATGAGGACAATGTCTTTCTTCGCCCTGTCCTGGATGAACCAGGCTAGCTTGATCTCATCAGATCTCAGAAGCTAAGCAGGGTTAGCCCTGGTTAGTAATTGGATGGGAGACCATCAAGGAAGCCCAGGGTCGCTACACGGTTGAAGGCAATGGCAAACCGCATCTGATAGCCTCTTGCCTTGAAAACCATACGGGGTTGCCAATAAGTCGGCTGCGACTTGAGGGCACTTTACACACACAGTGTCTTCCTTCAGTGACAATGGTTCATAGACAATTCCGATTGGCTGCATAGTAATATGACACAATGTGATCCTTGATTGGTTGGGATCACACAGAAAGGGAGAAGAAAAAAGCAAGCGAATGAAAGGTATATTTGGAGAGTTTGCCAGTTTGGGATTGCCCCTCAACCCCTTCTATTTCAGCTTGGCCTGAGTTTTTTCTTCCAGTAGATGTTTCACTCATTTAGATTCTGCTCAGGTGGAACCATTTAGAAGGATTAAAAAAAAAAAACTTTGAAAAGGCTTACTGAATTCCATAAGAAAGTTTGACACGTCCCTGAATTTGCCCCACCACTTTAGTCAGTATCTGAGTAGGCAGGGAAGGTGGAGTAATTGGGAAAATGTTTGCCCCCAAAGCCCTCCCCCATCTATCTTAGTGGAATGTATCATAAGACTAAGTGCAAGGAGTGCATTTGCAAATGACCTGCAATAAAACACTGCCTTGTGCACTTTTAAATTACTGTGTAAAGTAATTTAAAATTCTCTCGGGGGCACTTCCCTGCAGGACACATTGGAGCAAACTCTATGAAGGGAACTTCCTGCAGTAAATTCAGCAATAAATGTCCATGCAAGGAGTTAATTACTATGCCACAAAGGTGGCTTCTTTCTAATGCCAGGTTAAGGTCTCAGGGTCTCTGGGAGGATGCCTACTGCCACACATCTCTAATTTTCCTGCTCCAAAGCGAGTGGACACTGCAATCTCTACCTTGAACCTCTGGCCCTTTGGAAAAAGAAGAGTGGCTTTTACAATTATGATAATTATTGGGGGGGGGGGGGACATGCTTGGCATGCCAAAAGTCCCAACTGAAATCTCCAACATGTTTTAATAATGAGAAGTGGAGCATGTGATAGAATTACTTTCAAGAGGCTCAACATGGCCAGTTTGGCATTGCGGGCAACTTAAGCCAGAGCGCCTGCATGCGCCAACCAGAGATTAGGGTCCTGAGAGTATACGTTGCTGGTGCAGATGTTGCAGATACTTATGTCCCAGTTTATACCGAGCACATGGAACCTTACATGGGTCATCCTTTTTAACATTGACCCATTTAAATTTGCTATAGCATGAAACAGTGGAGACCTGTTGGCATTCAGTAGGGCTGAGATGATTTTGCTCATTCTGTCCTGTCCTTGTTCCTTTGTTTTGCTGTGTCCTGTGTTCTAGTCTGCATCCTTCCCAAGATCCCCTACAGATTTCTCTAAACTTGTTGTGTGCGCACAGTTTGCCAGTTTTAATCATACTGAATGTCTGTTACAATCCTTCTTCCATAGTGCTTCCTAAATGATAATGCAAAATATGTACTCTGTGCTTCCTTACCACCCACCCCAAATCTGCATGTGGTTTTGTTCCATGACACAGGCAGTTCAGCTCAGAATGCTTTATTTCAGGGAGAATTCCTATTCAGGAAGGAATTGGATATTAGAAGCAGTGAGAATTGACAGAGCTAAATTGTGTGTGTGGGTGAAGTGCCGTCAAGTTGCAGCCGACTTATGGCAACCCCTGTAAAGGTTTGTGTGTGTGTGTGTGTGTGTGTGTGTGTGTGTGTGTGTGTTTTAGGCAAATGATTAAGCGGAGGTGGTTTGCCATTGGCTTCCTCTGCAAAGTCTTCCTTGGTGGTCTCCCATCCAATTACTGACCCTGCTCAGCTTCCAAGAGCTGACGAGGTAGGACTATGCTATGCTGCCTTCCCTAACAGAGCTAAAGTTAGATGGACCAAATCTGAGTAGAAGGCATTTTCACAGGATCCTTTAAAATCTTGTCTCAGACAAGAGAGGTTGCGCCCCACAGGTGTTCTGTGTGGGAGTTAGGTTTTTGGGGCAGCAAGAACAAGTGTGACCCTCCAGTGGCTATACAGATGCTAAAGGAGGAAGGAATTGAAATCCTGATCAGCGTTTATACCTTCTTAGGCTGGGAAGATCTGTGTCAAGTTTATCCCTTGTGTTGAAACACTCATTTTTTTTCTGTTTGACAAAGAATTCTGATGATAAAAGGAAGTTAAAATCTGGCTGGCTACAGACTGAATTATGTTCCGCCTTTATAAAGCTGCCCAACTAGGGACCCATCAGGCTTAATGCAACCTATCAGGGACTCTTCACACTTTTTGATTTTGCTGCTTTCCTGGGACACCAGAACAGATTGTCAAACAACCGGCAGGTCTTTGCTGGCCAACAGGCTGCATTTGACTGGGTAGGTCACAAGCTATGCAGGCCGGATCTCATACAGTATCAAATGCTTGCATGCCCTGTGTATGAGTCTATCTTCTGCCACAGTAGAGTTGCCAGCTCTAGGTTGGGAAATACCTGGAGATTTGGGGGGCAGAGCCTGAGGAGGGTGGGGTTTGGGGTAAATTGCTATAGAGTCCACATTCCAAGGTGGCCATTTTCTCCAGGTGGACTGATCTCCGTTGGCTGGAGATTGGTCGTAATCCCAGGAGATCTCCAGCCACCACCTGGAAGTTATAATAAATGGCAGCACGTGGCTTCAAAGATATATAATGTGAAATATACCAACTGGAAAAGAAAACAATATTTCACATTATATTATCTCTGAAGCCACGTGCTGCCATTTATTATAGTTTCTACTATTTCCAGCATAGGTATTTTCTTCTTCCAACTACCTGGAAGTTGGCAACCCTATTCCACAGACTTATTGTTAGCTGCAGGTCACGGCCCATTAAGGAATGAAACAGCTTGATCAGACTCCTGCCTGAGGGCTGAGTAGAAAAGCAAGTGAAGTGACAAAAATCTAAGTCCTGAATATTGGGGCCTCTGTTTTGGTGACACCCTCTCCCCCCGAAGATCATTACAAAAGGGCCCAGGAAGTGTTTGCTTTCTTAGCATGATCCTGATTCTGATTGGCTAGTATCACTAGGGTTGCCAACCTCCAGATACTAGCTGGAGATCTCCTGCTATTACAACTGATCTCCAGCCAATAGAGATCAGTTAACCTGGAGAAAATGGCCACTTTGGCAATTGGATTCTATGGCATTGTAGTCCCTCCCCTCCCCAAACCTCACCCTCCTCAGGCTCCACCCCAAAAACGGTTTCGAAGAGGGACCTGGCAACCCTAAGGATCACTCATGTGACCGGTATAGAGGGAACCATCCCCTCACTCTAAATGTGCTTCATTTGCCCCGAATGTGCTTGAGTGTTGTGATGCATGATATTCAGTTCCTGAATCCTATTTTACTGGGGAAATGTAATGAGCAACAAAATAAAGCAATATGGGTGGGGGTCCTTGTAGCAAAGGAGGAGGGAAGCGGCTTTGAACAACATTGAGCAGCCGCAATAAAAAAATCCTTAGTTTAACATACCTCCCGGTGTGCCAAAAACTGCATTCCCTATTTGGAGCTCTCCAACCCATCCCAAAAATGTCTTAAACAAAAGTACCTATAACTCTTGGGGCTTCATGGCAGGAATTGGAAATGTTCTTTTCTTTGGCACAGTGACATACAGTGTGCTGTTTGTATTCCTCCAGAGAGGACAGTGCATTTCACAAATGCGACAGGCAAGAATACACATGACTAGGTCGGGTTTGGTTCAGACAAATGCATTTTAAACTACATCTTTTACAACTCCATAAAAAAAACAACTTAGAGAAATTCAGTCTAGACACCAGCAATTTATTCACACTTTTGTCAAATGGTATGACTTTTTACAGGGTGCCAGAAGATTCAACTAATGCCTACACTTTAACCCCCTGAACAATAGCATTGTCAAATTGCTTTCTTTGTACTGCCAAACACCTTCATTTCCTTTTTATGTGCTACATTAAATAAATTCAGGTAATTAACATCACATTAATTCTTCATTAGTGACATTTTACACCTTCACTGTTTTTTTTAAATGCAAATGATTTATTTATGTTAGCATATTATTGTCTCCTTTTGTGTTGTTCACATTTAGTTGTGGAGCCAAAAATGGTGTTATTTATCTCTATCATTGGAGCAATAACATCTTTAATGAAAATAACGGACGAAGATAACTTTACGATTCAATGCAATCTGATACATGTCACTTCCGCAATGTGCCCTTCATGTATTCATGCCGCAGTGAGAAATACACAGTGCTGTCATGAAGCATAATTCAAGCTGAACGAATGGGGTTTTTTTTATTTTAAGTGGAAAATATAGTCACTCTGCTGTTCCTGCTTTGTTCCAAAAGGGCGTTGCAAAGGCACATGGTAGCTAATAGTTTTATTTTTTAACCTTAAAACTCAGGCTCTCAAAGTGTGGTCCGGACCTCCATGCAAGGCCTCCAGCAGTTGCTGGGAAAAGTGGGTTCTCTTATTGGAAACACAAAGGTGCCTTGCAAAAAGGTACATAAGTAGGGTTGCAAACCTCCAGGTACTAGCTGGAGATCTCCTGCTATTACAACTGATCTCCAGCCGATAGAGTTCAGTTCCCCTGAAGAAAATGTCCACTTTGGCCATTGGACTCTGTGGCATTGAAGTCCCTTCCGTCCCCAAACCTCACCCTCCTCAGGCTCTGCCCCAAAAATCTCCAGGTATTTCCCAACCTGGAGCTGGTAACCCTATACACAAGCCACATGAAGAAATGCACAGCCTGGGTTGTACATAGGGTTGCCAATTTCCAGGCGGTGGCTGGAGATCTCCTGCTATTGAAGTCAATCACTGTACTTTTGTGACTAGGTTTTTAGATTTTGTGATTCACTAAAAACCATGGTACCTTATTTAACCAGCCACTGTAAGTGAGGATACAACATATTTTGAATTGAAAAACAATTCCTTTTTATTGTAAATACTTCAGAAGATAGTAAAATGAGAACATATATGCACACTATATACAAGCTTCAACAAAATAATATAGATCTGAATATAACACAGTTACATAATAGTTACCAACCCAGTAACCAACCCATCAATGATCGTGCCAGTGAAAAATTCTCATTACAGTCAGCAGGCAGGCTTGCCTGGTAAAGAATTTCCCATACAGACTGTTAGCAACAAGTCTGGGAGATAAAGTCCCAATTTCTCTCAGTTTCCAAGCCCTTTTTAAACAATTTTGGGGGCACTGGTCCCGGGAACCAATAAGATGGTGTCATGGGAAGGCTCTATTTTTCCCAGACTTCAAAGGGACTTCAAAGGACTTGTGATGCATGAAATCAGATTAAAAGTCTGTACCCAAGCATATACTCTTAACCTTGATGTCCTAAATTGATGGATGGCATCAGGACCTTTCATATCAACATCTTTCTCAAAACATTAAGTTTCACACATATGTCTGCTCAATGTCTAGCCATTAAGTCAAAGCATCTTTAATCTTAAAGTTATATATAATTGTATTTCGATTACACTTCTAAGCGAAATAATATCTGAAAAATCTGTCTAGCCAGGTGAAAAGGCATAAAAGCCTCTTACAAAAGGTGTTCTCATTTTTTTTTCTGTACTCTGTTATCTAGGTTGGCTTGCAGCCTAGACCATCAGCTGGTTCACTGATCTAACTTCTGTGGTCACACAGCTGTTTCTACTGTCTCAGACACTGTTAGCTACGTAGCCAAAACATGAATGAGAACTGAGAACAATGAATTAAATGCATTTAATGCCATAATATGTCAATATCTATAACCAATATATTGAAAACCATAACAACTGATCTCCAGGAGACAGAGATCAGTTCACCTGGAGAAAACTGCCATTTTGGAAGGTGGACGTATTTTGATTTAATTTTAACCCGTTGGTTCTACACCGAATTTCTAGGGCAATAGAAAACAACTCCACACCATCTTCCAAATGACAGCCCTTCAAGTACTTCAAGTACTTGAAGAGAGACTCCTTACAGTAGAGAAAAGCGGGGTCCAAAAACCAACTCTTCTTCTTCTACTTAATTTGGTTGTGACCCCATATGTTATTATCTGGAAGAAATCAGCTGCAAAAACTAGGGATGAACAAAGTTCCCAAAGCTCTGTTTGGAATGGACTTGTCCAAACCTTTGGGGTTAAATCCAGCCAGCTTGTTCACTCAGTACCCCCCCCCCCCCATTCCTCTCCATACTACAGTCTTCGTCACACATAGCTCTTGTCCTATGGCAGGGCCTATGATCCGCAGCATTGCTTTTTTTCTGTGGTCAGAGTGGACCCCCTCATTCCTTATTCACCAGCAGAGCAGCTGGTTGCATCCAACCCATTGTTTTCTCAGCCTGATCCCCAAGTGTGGATCCTTGTCATACTAGGAGTGCCCTGGAACTCCAGTATCTCCTCTATCCTCAACAACCAATCTCCCAGTTCAGCATCCTGAATAGCTCAGATTTGCCTGAGCTCATGGGAGCTAAGGCATAGTCAGTACTAGGATGGGAGACTACTGAGGAAGACAAGAGTCACTACACAGAGGAAGGCAGTGGCCAGCTCATAACTTGGTGTTGGTGGAACCCCTGGTGGGGTTGTCAAGGCAAGAGACTTTCTGTGGTGGTTTGCCATTGCCTACCTCTGTATATCGACCCTGGACTTCTGTGGTGGTCTCCCATCCAAATACTAACCATGGCCAACCTTGCTTAGCTTCTGAGATTTGATGAGCTTGAGCTTGCCTGGGCAGGGTTGCAACTCATTGGCACATTCTTCTGCAAACTGGCATTGGCACTAATGTCAGCCAGTCCTTTGGCACACTATACTTTCATTGCTCTGACCTGAACAGCCCCAGGCTAGCCTGATATCATCAGATCTCAGAAGCTAAGCAGGGCCCTGGTTAGTGTTTGGATGTGCAAACTCCAAGGAATACCAGGGTTGTGACATGGAGGAAGGCAATGGCAAACCACCTCCGAACATCTCATGCCTTGTAAACCCTACGGGGTCACCATAAGTCAGCTGTGACTTGATAGCACACACACACGCACACTTTCATTACAATACAGCCTTGATCAGTCATCTGCATATGGTCCTACCCCTCATAAGAATGTAAGAACATAAGAAAAGCCATGCTGGATCTGACCAAAGTCCATCAAGTCCAGCAGTCTGTTCACACTGTGGCCAACCAGGTTCCTCTAGGAAGCCCACAAACAAGACAACTGCATCAGCATCCCTCACTTCCGATCATAACAAGCTGAGAAAATAGTACATTTGTTAACTTCTCAGAGGTTACCTAAATCAGAAAATGTAATCTAACATAATGTAATAAGTTATAAAGGATTCTGCAGCATTGGGGAAAACCTGGGGAGAAATGATGGCAATAATTTATCCACTGGAATTGACAATGGGCAGATGCTGCAAAATGCCAAATCCTTGAGTTGTTGTCTGTATGATGGTTATGACAAATGACTTCAAATCATCAATTCAGGAAGAAGGAAGAAACATTGTAATTAGATCCCCAAAATGAGTGAAATCTTACTTGCATTTGCATCTTGGAAAAGATGGTGGCTCATCGAAGGCTATGCAAATGTTGCCGTATGCTGTTTCACGTCCATTACTCAAAAGTTATATTGCTAAAGTTGGGATGAGCAAGTAGAGTCCTATCCGATGGTTAGCAATGGCACCATTAATCTGGGCTTTGGAAGGGCCCGACAGCCGAATTCATCTCTAAGTGATTGATGCTATTCCCAGAAACCTGATTAGGGCAGCTAATGCACAGCCCCAGGTCACAAATGCATAAAAAGCACTTGTAATGAATGTACAGTCCTGTTCCTTGTTGTTTAGCAGTAAGAAAGGCCAGTGCTGTGAAGCTGACCCAAACGTCATTTCACTAGCTGGGGAAGGTTGTTCATCTAAAGAATGTGACCTCTAGATGGAGGAAAACAATGGCGAGGCCCATTGAAACTTGATCACCTATCTCAAGGAGGTTCATCTGAGTCTGTGACACCATTAATGCCCAGCACCCAGGAGATCTTTGCACTCTGCCATGTGCATTTGCATCTCACAGCTTGCTCAGCCCATGAGTTACAACTAGGGTTTCCAACCTCCAGGTGGTTATACAAACAAAGGCAACCTGTGCCAGAAATAAGTGAACTTAAATCAATAGGCAGCATGGAGGCTCATACAGTATTCAATCTATCGTGTACAATAACAAAACTATAGAATATCAAACAAAATTGTCATTAAATTTTGTTTGATATTCTATAGTTTTGTTATTTTACACGATAGATTGAATACTGTATGAGCCTCTATGCAACCTCCAGATAGTGGCTGGAGATTGCACGCTATTACAACTGATCTCAAGGCGACAGAGATCAGTTCACCTGGAGAAAAGGGCTGCTTTGGAAGGTGGACTCGATGGCATTGAAGTCCCTCCCCTCCCCTAACCCTGCCCTCCTCAGGCTCCACCCCCAAAATCTTCAGGTATTTCCCAACCCAGAGCTGGCAATGCTCATGTGATCCTGTGGAAACAGTTTATTGGTCTTGATCTTTTTTTTGGGGGGGGGAGAGAATATTTGCATACATCCCCCACTTTCTGTTTGGTAAGAGACATCCCACCTCCTTCCCTCTGAATCCCTACAACAGTGGTATTCACTTTGTGGCTCTTGGAGGGCCACATTCACAATTACCATCATCCCAAAGAGCTGCATTTACTTCCATCCCTAGCAGGAGGCCTGCACCTCAGGGAGGTATCCAGCTTACCTGTTCATCTGACGGCAGCTGTTTCAAGTTGGGAACCATCCATCAACCAAGCCTCACCAGACAAGAGCCTTGCCCACACTCCAGAAGCATGGGGTATGGTGCCACATTGGGAACAATGCTCAAAGTGCCACAGCTGGTGTTTCTTAAATGCATTTTATTAGGGCTGTCAAAAAAAAAAATTCGGTACAGTTCGGATTCGGCCGAATTTGACCCTTGTGGGTTCGGTACGTGCCGAAGTCCGAACTCCCCTGCTTCGGATCCCCGGTAATTCGGGGGGATCCGGAGTTCGGGGGAAAATTCGGCCCCAGCGCGCCTTCAGAGGGATTCCCTGAAGGCGCGCGGGGGCCCTTTAAACTGATCTGAGCCTCCCAGTTGGGAGGGTGCGGAGCCCGCTGAAGGGGGGCGGGCTGCCCTTTAAACTCATCTGAGCCTCCCAGAGGCGCAGATGAGTTTAAAGGGCAGCCCGCTCCCCTTCAGCGAGCTCCGCTGGAGAGGCTCGGGCTGCCCTTTAAACTGATCTGAGCCTCCCAGCTGGGAGGCGCAGGTCAGTTTAAAGGGCAGCCCGCGCCTCTCCAGCGGAGCCCGCTGAAGGGGGGCGGGCTGCCCTTTAAACTGACCTGCGCCTCCCAGCTGGGAGGCTCAGATCAGTTTAAAGGGCAGCCCGCGCCTTTCAGCGGGCTCCCCTGAAGGGGGGCCGAATTTGCCGAATTTATTCACGAACTCCTGAACTCGCTGAATTCGGCCCCCCCGGTTGCCCGCCAGGTTTGAGTTCGGATCCGTCCGAACAGAAAATCACCGAATCAGGGGAAATTTGGTTGATTTTCAGTTCGGACCGAACCGAATTGACAGCCCTACATTTTATACCAGTTTGCTCACAACATTTGACATTCAGTAAACTTAATTTCTTTTCACCATGAATTCTCCCACTGAGTCATATCTATTACTGCTCCAAGATTTTGCATCCACTTTATCATATAATCCTTTACCAGCATGATGTAGTGGTTATGAGTGGTGGATATGTTTCCCATCTTGCTTTGGGATTGTTTTGAAAGATTTCTTAAGCCACAAATACTTGTGAATCCCATCTTTAATATCCATTAATTCCATTTTCACATTCTGCATTCTGTAATTCAATCTGCTATCCCCTTAAACGAGTGGGGAGAAAATTTAAATGCCTTTTTTTAAGTTTGCAGAAGCGCTCCAACAATGTTTCTTAATTGAAAGGCGTGGTGTAAAGTTGTAGATTTGTCTTCCTGATTTAGATCTCAAAGATAGCCACTACCTCGTAAGGTAGCAGGTTCTATCTGCCACAAAATAACTGAAATATGCTAGCAAAGGAAGCATCCTTTAAAAGTATTCTTTTATCCAGAACCACCACCTATCTAATAATTCCTTAACTTTTTATTTTTTATAAGAAGAGGCAACACAAGCACCCAAACAATTAAGTGGATTCAAAGATGGCAGAGCTGGAGGCAATGGTGGATTAGTTACTAGGTAACCAATACACAACTGCCAAGTTTGAAATAAGACAGTGAGAATTCCATTTATTGCTTGAAAGGAAAGGATAGGTTTTTATTTTCACATTTCTACACCAATATTCAAATTTTACAGACATTTGTATTTTTGACAGCAGGACTGAAACCACTGACTTTGTGGGAGCTAATATAAATCCGCTCCAGTGTAGCTCACAGCCAAAAGAAATTAAATTATTTTACATTGGAAATCATTCTGGATAAAATCCATTAACGATTAAATGGGAGCAGCGTAAAACAACTAGCTCCACTCACCTGGATATACCAACTACCACTGGATTAGAAGATCATTGATTTGGAAAATTTGACTGTTAGAAGCTGATAACATTGCTGAAGGTTGTTAAAAAAATAGCATTTATTTCTATTAAGTTTTAAGGAAAAAATATGGGAGATTTTTGTTCATGTGTCAGTAGATCCTGCTAGAATATATGCTTGGCTTCTATAAGACCTTTGCATGAAAGAAGAATTCATTACACAGTCTTTCCATCCACTGATGATGGTATTAAATTGTAAAGCGCCCAAAGCCTGATTATAAAGTGGTGGCATTCTATCTGACGAGCAGCTGATTCCCAGTGTCATGACAGGGCCACCCATGAGCACAGCAGGAAATCCCTGCCTGCGCAGCACTGTTCCCATGCAGAATAATCATGATGACTATCACAAGTGATGAGTTGCATAATATGCATACATTTTAAATCTGCCCAGATGCTGCACTCATCTGGAGAAACCCTACATGATTGCAGGAGGTTTAATTCATGGCAACATTTTACAGGGCCTATTTGGTGGTGACCCCCAAGATTATAGTAGATAGGGCAGCCACCATTGCTGAAAAAATCTTTTTGTTTTGCCAGCCTTTTGGCCTAACTTTGTTGAGAAGTTAGTGCTGCTGCTATGCTCATATTTCTGAACTGTTCCCAGATTGTATTTGTTGTGTTGTATTGTATTTTAGGATTGGTGACTTAATTAGCATTAAGGGAAACACTTCTAATTTCTCTACCCAATTTCTCCCTGAAATTCAACAGTCTGTTTCTTCCCTTCTTTTTAGGAATCTGGAGACTGTTTCTAAACTATTCTGTTTTGATCAAAGAGAAATTTGAACAGAGGAAAAGGTAGAAAAGGGAGATTCTATAAAATTTCAGAATTTCACTCTGTAGATGCTCAGAGGCAGTCGGTGTCTTCCTAAACCTTTCTATGTTCCTGCTAAAGCACCACCCTGTGGTGTATAACATCAAAAAAGAGATCAAGGGCTAAAGGTACAAAAGAGCACACAAAGGTGTAAAGAAAACCCTAAAAAGATAAATTAAAGAGATATTCCTCTTTTGAAAGAGAATAAGAGGAATCCATGGCTACATAATGTCAATGTGAGAGTTCCCAACTCCCTGGGCTAACTTCGCAAAATCACTGCTCAGGCTTGAATGCAGAAACAATAGATTTATTGAAGGCTTCAGACAGATGAGACAGACACGGATTCAAAGTTGCAAGTGAATTGGCATAGCCGGGTTACAAAATATATCTATTCCAGGGCACTAGGGTTCACACTGATGTTATGGGAAGTTACAAGATAGATTGGTGCAATACAAAACATCAAACGGGTCCCAGCAAGGCTGCTAGGGCTATCAGATCTTCAAGGCCGGACTCGGCCTGAGGGAGTGCTCACAGGAAGCGCGGTAGGGGAGGGCACCTGGGAAAGACAGCAGAGGCGCCGGGTTGCGGGGAGGTGTGAACCGCTTTTACGAGTTCAAAGAGATAGGCAAGGATCAAAGTGGGGAAGGGGAGTAACGAATACCAGACCCTCACATTCTGCCCCCCTTAAGGCCCCCCTCCCGCAAGGTCAGGAGGACGGGGTTTATCGGGATAGGCGGTGTGGAAATCTTGTACCAGGCGGGGGGCAGCCATGTGTGGGGCTGCCACCCATTCATCGTGTGCAGGTCCCAGATGTTTCCACCGGACAAAATAGAACAATTTCCCCTTTTTCCATTTGGAATCCAACACTTTAGACACTTCCAGATGGGTGTCCCCTCCCACAACCGTAGGAACCTCAGGTTTCGGAGGGGGGTGAACTGGGGGGCCGCAACGTACGGTTTGAGGAGGCTTATATGAAAGACGGGATGGACGCCCTTAAGGGTCTTTGGAAGCTCGAGTTCCACAGTGACTTCATTGATCACCCGGGTAATGGGAAAAGGGCCCACATACCGATCATTGAGCTTTTTGCAGGGTCGGAGGGAGCGCAGGTTCTTAGTGGAGAGATAGACCTGCCCCCCCACCTTGAGTTCCCAGCCCGGGGATCGATGTTTGTCAGCTTGTTCCTTGTACTTGCTCTTGGCACGTTCGAGATTTTTGAGCAACCAGGGCCAGGTAGACTGGACTACTCGTGCCCACTCCTGGACCTCGGGGACTGTTTCGAGCTCTGGGGTGACGGGAGCGGAACCAAAAGGACCAAATTCCGTTCTGTACACTACGCGGAAAGGACTGAAACCTGTGGAGGAGTGGGGGGCATTGTTATAGGCGTATTCAGCAAACGGCAGCAGATCCACCCAATCGTCTTGGTGGTAATTGACATAACAACGGAGGTAACATTCGACCACTGCATTTACCCGTTCCGTTTGACCATCAGTCTGAGGGTGGTCAGCTGAGGAGAGACCCTGTTCTTCCACACCCATCAATTTTAGGAAGGCTCGCCAGAATTTGGCGACGAACTGGACCCCCCTGTCTGAGAGGACCTTCCTAGGGACCGAGTGTAGTCTGAGGACATGAGTGACAAACAACTTAGCCAATCCCTGGGCCGAGGGGAGTCCGGCGCAGGGAACGAAGTGGACCTGTTTGGAGAAAAGGTCCGTGATCACCCATAGAACCGTTTTACCCCGGCTGGGAGGTAGGTCGGTGATAAAATCCATGGCGATAACCTCCCAGGGTCGGGTGGGGCTCTCCAGGGGTTTTAATAGTCCAGGGGGTTTTCCCATTCTTTTCTTGGCCGTAGCGCAGGTGGGGCAGCTGCGCACGTACAATTCTACATCGGCTCTCATACCTGGCCACCAAAATTGTCTTCTCACCAGGTGCAGTGTTTTGACAAAACCAAAATGACCTGCCAGTTTGGCGCCGTGGACCAGTCCCAGAACTTCCTTACGGAGAGAAGTTGGGACGTAGAGTTTCCCCCCCTGTACCCACCAGGAGTCCCGTTGCTCCATGCCCGTAGGGAGAATCTGTTGCTCCATTTCCTGCTGGGAAGCGTCCCGGAGCCTTTGCTGAAAGGCCTCCGGGATCCCTTTGAGCATGGGATTCCCTGGCAGCCGGGCTTGTGACCGGGTGGTGACAGTGAGCCCCGGGATTTCCCCTCGTTGTTCTGGGGTGAAAAGGGAGTCCACGGGGCAGTCAAAATCGTTGCGGTACTGGGGAAGTCGGGACAGGGCATCTGCCAGGGCATTTTCCTTTCCGGGGACATGCTTGAGAGTGAAGCGGAATTTGGCGAAAAACTGGGCCCACCGAATTTGTTTGGCGTTGAGCTTCCTAGCCCCTTTGAGAGCCTCCAAATTTTTGTGATCGGTACACACTTCGAACGGAAACTCGGCCCCCTCCAAGAAATGTCTCCAGATGGTGAGGGCATGTTTCACCGCTGCCGCCTCCTTCTCCCAAATAGCCCAATTGATTTCTGATTGGGAGAACTTTTTGGAGAAGTAGGCGCATGGCCGCAGTTTCCCTTCCACGTCCCTTTGCAGTAGGGCCCCTCCCATGGCTACGTCGGAGGCGTCCACCTGAACCACAAAAGGCTTAGTGCAGTCTGGGTGGGCCAAAACCGGCTCCGACGAAAAAAGCACTTTAAGCTCGTCAAACGCCTGTTGACAGGGGAGAGACCACTGCAAACGGGCCGAGGGTAGAGCGGCGCTCGCTCCCTTCCCCTTGGTACGCAAGAGGGAAGTGAGGGGGAGGGCTACCTGCGCGAAATTGGGGATGAAGTTGCGGTAGAAATTGGCGAACCCCAAAAATTGTTGTAGGTGGCGGCGTGTGGTGGGGGGTTCCCAATCCCGCACGGCTTGAACCTTTTCGGGGTCCATTTCCAAGCCCTGGTGGGAAATGACATAACCCAGGAAGGTGATGGAGGGCTGGTGAAATTCGCATTTGGACACTTTGGCATACAGCTTGTGTTCACGCAAGCGTTGGAGGACCTCGCGAACCAACTTAACGTGTTCCTCCATGGTTTCAGAACAAATGAGAATGTCATCCAGAAATACCACCACCCCCCGAAACAACAAATCATGTAAAACCTCATTGATTAATTGCATAAAAACACTCGGGGCTCCAGAAAGTCCGAAAGGCATAACAAGGTACTCAAACATTCCAAAACAGCTGGAAAAGGCCGTTTTGGGTTCGTCCCCCTCCTTAATGCGGACGCGGTGGTAGGCTTCCACCAAATCCAGTTTAGTGAAGATTCGGCCCTCTTTCAGTTGCGCAAGAAGGTCTGGAATGAGAGGGAGGGGGTAAGCGTTAGACTGGGTGACTGCGTTCAGTCTGCGAAAGTCTATGCACAGTCTTAAGTCCCCCGTTTTTTTCTTGACGAAGAATGCGGGGGCGGAGTACGGGGCTTTGGAGGGGCGGATGAAGCCCCTCGCCAGGTTGGTGTCCAGATAGTCCCGCAGCACTGCCTTTTCGTTGGGACTCATGGGGTAAACCTTCCCCTTGGACAACTTGCCTTCCCCCACAATTTCAATGGCACAGTCTGTGTCCCGGTGTGGGGGCAATTCGTCACATTCCCTCACATCGAACACATCCGCGAACTGGGAATATTCCGCGGGCAGGCGGGGCGGAGGGGTGACTTGGGGTAGGGATCCCACCAAAGCGGCGGCCGGGGTGCAAAGCACTCGGTCCTTGTCGTGAGCCCTGCAAGGGTCCTCCGGGAACGTGAGGGTTCGCTTGACCCAGTCGATCGAGGGATTATGCCCCTGCAACCAATTCATCCCCAAGACTATGGGGGCAACTATGGGGGCAATAGTAAAATATTGGCTATGCCAATTGACTTGCAACTTAATGTGAGAGTTCCCAACTCCCTGGGCTAACTTCGCAAAATCACTGCTCAGGCTTGAATGCAGAAACAATAGATTTATTGAAGGCTTCAGACAGATGAGACAGACACGGATTCAAAGTTGCAAGTGAATTGGCATAGCCGGGTTACAAAATATATCTATTCCAGGGCACTAGGGTTCACACTGATGTTATGGGAAGTTACAAGATAGATTGGTGCAATACAAAACATCAAACGGGTCCCAGCAAGGCTGCTAGGGCTATCAGATCTTCAAGGCCGGACTCGGCCTGAGGGAGTGCTCACAGGAAGCGCGGTAGGGGAGGGCACCTGGGAAAGACAGCAGAGGCGCCGGGTTGCGGGGAGGTGTGAACCGCTTTTATGAGTTCAAAGAGATAGGCAAGGATCAAAGTGGGGAAGGGGAGTAACGAATACCAGACCCTCACAGTCAGGTTCTCCAGCCAACCTGGGCAATTCCCAAAAAGCCACTCGCTCAGACAGTCAAGTCAGAAGCAGGTAAACTTTATTGTAGAAGCAACAGGCAAAGCTAAGGCAACTTGCAGATTCAAAGCTGCTAATGAGGAGCCAGGCTACGAGGCATATCTTATAAGCATGATTACATCACAGGTGCAGTTTAAACGGCCTGGGAAATGACTAGATAACGGTGCTTGGCGGTGAGGGGGAAGACGGAGCCTAAACACGGTGCTGCTCGTTAGCCGCTCAAGGCCAAGGCAAGGGAGGGGGAACGGAACAGGGAGTGTGGGAAGAACAGAGCAAATGCACATCAAAGCATAATGCAAACCCTGGCCGAACTCATGTCAGGAGCCTGACCGCTTGTACTGGCCGGCCCAAGCATGGCTAGGCAAGGACTCAGAAGACAACCATAAGGCAACCTCTGACCTGACAACCTCAGACACTCTGACACATCTAAACAAATGAATTTCGGGGGGGGGGGATTCCACTCCCCATAATAACACCAGAAGCGAGTCTATTGTAGTGTAGTGGTTAAGAGCCAGCATGGTGTAGTGGTTAAGAGCGGTGGTTTGAAGCAGTGGACTCTGATCTGGAGAACCAGGTTTGATTCCCCACTCCTCCACATGAGCGGTGGCAGCTAATCTGGTGAACCGGGTTGGTTTCCCCACTCCTACACATGAAGCCATCTAGGTGAGCTTGGGCTAGTCACAGCTCTCTCCAAGCTCTCTCAGACCCACCTACCTCACAGGATGTCTGTTGTGGAGAGGGGAAGGGAAGGTGATTGTAAGCCGGTTTGATTCTCCCTTAAGTGGTAGAGAAAGTTGGCATATAGGAAAAAAAAACTCTTCTTCTTCTTCTGCACCACTTTCTTCCAAGTACATGTTCAGCCTTCCGAACTAGATCAAAGCCCATGAGTAGGGTTACCTTCTTCCTCTTGTGCTTGTCTCCATCCTCTGTGGATGCTGTCCTCTGCTGCGGTCTTCACTTCCTCTGCTGCTAGCCCTTCCATGTGCAATCAGGGCTCCTTGAAAAAATATTGGCCTTTCATACCCAGGGAAGTGCTAGCGGCACAGGAAGGGAGCGCCATAGAGAAGGACAGCTCCTGAAGCAGCTGGAGAGAAGTACAAGAGGAATGATGTCATAGACTCTAAGGAAAGGTATATATTACAAAGGGGAGAGGCTTCTGGGGTGCTACCTGTTTTTGTTTACCTCCTGGCCCTCTAAGGTGGAACCAGATGTTAACTCACTGGAGCTCTTTGGCTCTTCCACAGGTCACAAGACTCTTTAAACAGGCACCCAAGCTGAGGTGTGAGCTGAAGGGCGAGAGGCTTTTTTCAGAATCATAGAGTTGGAAGGACCCATTCAGGCCACCTAGTCCAACCCCCTGCTTAATGCAGAATCAGCCTAGAGCATCCCTGCCCTGACAACTGTTTGTCCAGCCACTGCTTAAATACTGCCAGTGATAGGGAGCTCACCATCTAGGGTTGCCAACTTCCAGGTACTAGCTGAAGATCTCCTGCTATTACAACTGATCTCCAGCCAATAGAGATCGGTTCCCCCAGAGAAAATGGCTGCTTTGGCCATAGGACTCTATGGCATTGAAGTCCCTCCCCTCCACAAACCCCGCCCTCCTCAGGCTCCGCTCCAAAACCTCCCTCTGGTGGTGAAGGGGGACCTGGCAACCCTATCACCACCTCCCTAGGTAGTGGATTACACTGTTTAACAACTCCTGCTGTAAAAAAATGTTTCCTAATATTCAGCTGGTACCTTTCTGCCCGCAATTTAAACCCATTATTGTGAGTCCTCTCCTCTGCTGCCAACAGGAACAGCTCCCTGCCCTCCTCTAAGTGACAGCCCTTCAAATACTTTTAAAAAGCAATCATATTCCCCCTCAACCCCCTCTTCTCCAGACTAAACATTCCCAAGTCCTCATAGGACTTGGTCTCCCGGCCCCTGTTCATCTGTGTTGCTCTCTTCTGCACCAGCTCCAGTCTGTCCACATCCTTTTTGAAGTGGGGCCTCCAGAACTGCACACAATACTCCAGGAGCGGCCTGACCAATGCTGTGTACAGCAGAACTATGACGTCTTGCGATTTGGATGTAATGCCTGTGTTCATACACCCCAAAGGGTGTGACTGTAAAAAGCTCCAGTGGATGGGAGGATCTTGCCTCCTGCATCTGGAGAGAAGCTGAGCCTGAGCCTCCATTTTTATACTAGGGGTGGGGGGTATGCTTTTCAGTTGTCTTATTCCACATGACAGCTGGTTATCTTGGTGTTTTTGTCTTGTCCAGTGCCATGTGGGAGCTGGTATCTGGACGGCTGTCTGTAAGTTTGCTTGTCTTTCTTTGTCTCACCTGCTGGCTGGGGAGCAGGTTGGGGAGGAGAATGGTGCCATGATCAATAGGGTATGAGGTAGGGGGAGATACAGTTGTGGAGGAAGAACAGGCTAGGCAAGGGGAAGGGTCAGCAGGTATTTGCATGCTGTTGCTCCTTCTGTTTCTTCTTCCAGGCAGGATGATGCTGGTGACCATATCAACACTCCACTGGGCTTTAATATCTTTAAATGCCAGGTCAGTTACAGGTAGGAGTCCTGTGGCACAGAGTGATAAGCTGCAATACTGCAGTCAAAGCTCTGCTCACAACCTTAGTTCAATCCTGAAGGAAGTCGGTTTCAGGTAGCTGGCTTCAGGTTGACTCGGCCTTCCATCCTTCCGAGGTTGGTAAAATGAGTTCCCAGCTTGCTGGGGGTAAAGTGTAGATGACTGGGGAAGGCAATGGCAAACCACCCTGTAAATATAGTCTGCCTACTAAATGTCGTGATGTGACATCACCCCATGGGTCAGTAATGACCCGGTGCTTGCATGGGGGACTGCCTTTACCTCTTGAAGTTACAGGTAAAATGGCAGCCATCCACAATTGGATTCTGGATGAGAAGGCTGACCTGGCAGTGATCACTGAAACTTGGTAGGGGGAGCAGACGGCGTTAGCCTTTCCCAACTATGCCTCCCAGGGTACTCAGCAGATGGAGAGGTGGTGTCACTGTAATCTGTCAATGCCCTGTCCAAGATTCTGCTGCCTTTGAGAGTGTGGTGGGAGTGAGACAGGACTGGGATTCTTTTGGTGTCCTGCCCACCTGCTGCCCAACTGTCTCCCTGCCTGAGTTTGTGAAGGTGGTCTCAGATGTAGTGTTGAGGCCTCCTAAGCTGATTGTCTTGAAGGACTTCAACATCCATGCCATGGCTGCCTTGTCAGGATTTCATGGTGTCCAGGTTTCATGGCTCAGAATTTCATAGTCTCCAGGATAACAAGGGGCCTGTCTCAGGTCGTAAAAAATAAGACTAAGGCTGATGGTACAAAATAAGGTAAAAATATTTTTTTAATTACTCAGCGAAAGTTCCCTATGCATTTTGCCAAGAGCCTTCTTCAGGGGAATCTAATCTCTGATATGTTGTGTGTGTGTGTAGGTGTAATGTTGCATTACTGAGTTTGTCACACCCTCATCATAATTATTGGGCCTCCTCCATGATAGTGGTATTGCTTGTTTGTGTTTTTATTGAATTAGTTTATAATTTTCAATTGTGTTTTTAATTGTTCAAATGGGGATCCTGATCAGGTGGAAAGGTGGCATAAAATCCTTTAAAATTAACAATAAACAGTTGCACTATTCCACCAGTCCTTTCCTAGCTAAAGAGAGTCCTGATATATGATGGGCTCTGAAATAAATAGACTCCAAAAAAAAAGCAAAAAAAAAAAGCTGTGTGCTCCTGGACAGCTAAGCTACCAAGCATGAGAATCCAAACATCGTATACCATGACATTATAAATCCTCACTTTCCAAATCACACTAGATGCAGCCATTCAGAAAGCACTTGCTGCAAATGTTCTGTGCTGGCTAGAACCTGGCTCCAATTCCCTCGCATGATGAAGACAGGGAAACATTTTTGTAGCTACAATCCATCAAGCCAGACAAGTTGCCAGGCTTCTCAAACAGCAGTACAATTAGCAGATGCAAGCACAGACTTTCCTGACGGTGGAGCAGCTGTAAATCTTGGAGATTAAGAAAACTTCTTTTGAGTAGGAGAACAATAATAAAGCGGCTCTCAATGGAAGACTAGGAAAGAACAAACTAACTGCCTGAAACATGCCAGCACCTACTGCCAAAAGCTCATTATGAAGAACCAGGGTTTTAACATTTATTTATTTAAAGCAAGGGTGTCAAACTCAATTGTTACCAGTGCCAGATGTGTAGGGTTGTCAGCTCCAAGTTGGGAAGTAGCTAAAGATTTTGGGGGTGGAGCCTGAGGAGGATGGGGTTTGGGGAGGGGAGGGACTTCAATGCCATAGAATCTAATTGCCAAAGCAGCCACTTTCTCCAAAGGAACTGATCTCTATTGGCTAAAGATCAATTCTAATAGCAGGAGATCTCCAGCTCCTACCTGGAGGTTGGCAACCCTATGGCTGTGACATAACTGTCACTTGGTTGGGCCGGTTCATGCCTCGCCAGCCCAGATTGAGAGTGGGGGGGGGGACGGCTGCCTTGGCTGGCTTGCAGGCCAGATAAAAGCTCTCAAGAGGCTGAGGCCAGCCCATGAGCCTTATGTTTGACAGCCCTGAATAAAAAAGATGGGAGGGGGCTGTATTACAACAACATGATGGTAGACAGCTCTTATTGGGTGATAGAGTGGTCCCCTGGTAGGTACAGATAGTTGTCTGGGAGGTCCAGACTTCTCCTGGTCTTGATGGGATCAGAAGACAGAATTGCTAGACAGGCACATTTCTCACAATTGGTTCAGTACAGCAGGCTTCCTGTGAATTATTTTTATTTTTTAAAAGAGCAAAGTCTACATGAATCATACTGCTGGGTCGGACCAAGATCCAAAGACCATCACAGATATTTCTGGATGACATCCTAAGCCAATGCCAACAAATAGACAACATGGAAAATGCATAATTTAGTGTCTTCCTGGGGGCTGCTCTGTTGTTTAAACACAGTCCAAAGTCTATGTTGCTGCACATTAACAGCCCCTGTGAGACTGAAATTTTCCACCAGGCCTATGGCTGAGGGCAGCGATGGTTTTTCCACCTGGCTGGCTCCCGGTCCCGTTTTTCTGTTTGGTTATATTACTGTTCATGTGTTGTTAATTCTACTTCCTATAGGTATGATGATTGTTGTTGTTTTCCTTCTCCTTTATTCCTTCCCCTCTGTTTTGGGAACCACTTGCCATTAGAGATTTATAGAACTAGAGATTTAATTGCAACTTATGTTTTAATTGATGAATATATTGTAAGCTGCCCCGAGCCAGGGGAGGGGCAGGACAGAGAGAGAGAGAGAGAGAGAGAGAGAGAGAGAGAGAGAGAGAGAGAGAGAGAGAGAGAGAGAGAGAGAGAGAGAGAGAGAGATCTATCATACGACTTTTCCAGACATTACAAGCATGTTCCCTGGGAGCCCACCAGCCATGCATAATAGGAGGATATGCTATCCATGATTCCCCCCTGAAAATTAGGCGCATCTACCTTAAAATTACCTCCCCAGAGCCCTGCAATGTTTCTCCATAGAGTATCACAGAGCCAAATTTATTTTGAATTCCTGAACCCCCCCCCCCCCCTGGGAGGAGGAGGAGGAGGAGGAGAGTTAGTTTTTATATCCTGCTTTTAAGAACATAAGAAAGGCCCTGCTGGATCAGAGACCAAGGCTCATCAAGTCCAGCAGTCTGTTCACACAGTGGCCAACCAGGGGCCTCTAGGAAGCCACCAACAAGACGAGTGCAGCAGCACCATCCTGCCTGTGTTCCACAGCACCCAAAATAATAGGCATGCTTCTCTGATACTAGAGAGAATAGTTATGCAGCATGACTAGTATCCATTCTAACTAATAGCCATGAATACCCCTTTCCTCCATGAATATATCCACTCCCCTCTTAAAGCCCTCCAAGCTGGCAGCCATCACCACATCCTGGGGCAGGGAGTTCCACAATTTAACTATGCATTGTGTGAAAAAATACTTCCTTTTATCTGTTTTGAATCTCTCACCCTCCAGCTTTAGCAGATGACCACGTGTTCTAGTATTATGGGAGAGGAAGAAAAACCTCTCCCTGTCCACTCTGTCCAAACCATGCATAATTTTATAGGCCTCTATCATGTCTCCCCTTAGCCACCTTCTTTCCAAGCTAAACAGCCCTAAGAGTTTTAACCGCTCCCCATAGGACAGTTGCTCTTGTCCCCTAATCATTTTGGTTGCTCTTTTCTGCACCTTCTCAAGCTCTGTAATATCCTTTTTTCGGTGTGGTGACCAGAACTGTACACAGTATTCCAAGTGTGGTCTCACCATAGATTTGTACAAGGGCAGTATGATATCAGCAGTTTTATTCTCTATTCCTCGTCTAATTATGGCCAGCATGGAATTTGCCTTTTTTACAGCAGCCGCACACTGGGTTGACATCTTCATTGAACTATCCACTACCACACCAAGATCCCTTTCTTGGTCTGTCGCTGCCAGCACAGATCCCATCAGTGTATATGTGAAGTTGGGATTTTTCCCCCCAATATGCATCACTTTACACTTACATTGAATTTCATTTGCCATTTTAATGCCCATTCTTCCAGTATGTAGAGAGCCTTCTGGAGCTCTTCACAGTCCGATTTTGCTTTAACCACCCTAAATAATTTGGTGTCATCTGCAAACATGGCTACTTCACTGTTTAACCCCAACTCCAGGTCATTGATGAACTGGTTGAAAAGCACTGGTCCCAACACAGATCCCTGAGGCACCCCACTGCTCACATCCCACCATTGGGAGAACTGACCATTGATTCCCACTCTCTGCTTCCTATTTTTTAGCCAGCTCTCAATCCATAAGAGGACTTGTCCTCTTATCCCATGACTATGAAGTTTGCTTAGCAGTCTTTGGTGGGGGACTTTGTCAAAAGCTTTTTGGAAATCCAAATACACAATATCCACAGGCTCATTCCTGTCCACATGCCTACTGACGCTTTCAAAAAACTCTAATAGGTTAGTGAGACAGGACCTACCCTTACAGAAGCCATGTTGGGTTTTGCCCAGCAGACCTTGCCCTTCTATATGCTTGACAATTCTATCTTTAATAATGCTTTCCACCCATTTACCCGGAACAGACGTTAAGCTAACTGGCCTGTAATTTCCTGGGGGCCCCCTGGAACCTTTTTTATAAATGGGTGTTACATTGGCCATTCTCCAGTCCTCTGGTACAGAGGCTGATCGAAGGGACATATTACATATCTTTGTTAGAAGTTCAGCAATTTCCCATTTGAGTTCTTGAAGAACTCTAGGATGAATACCATCTGGTCCCTGTGACTTGTTAGTTTGCAGTTTGTCTAGACGTTCAAGGACTTCCTGCCTTGTTACCACTATTTGCCTCAGTTCCTCATTTCCCCCTCTCCAAAATCTCTTTTCAGGAGAAGGAATCTGCCCTATATCTTCAACAGTGAAGACAGATGAGAAGAATTCATTTAGTTTTTCAGCAATCGCTTTATCCTCCCTTAGAGTTCTTTTACTCCCATTGTCATCCAATGGTCCAACCGCTTCCCAAGCTGGTTTCTTACTCCTAATAGACTTAAAGAATTTCTTATTGTTTGTTTTGATGTGTTTAGCAATATGCCCCTCAAAATCTTTTTTTGCATCTCTAATTCTCTGCTTGCATTTCCTTTGTGCAAGTTTGTCTTTGCTTCTGTTCGCCTCGTTTGGGCAAACCTTCCAGTCTCTGAAGGAAGACTTTTTTTCTCTAATTGCTTCCTTCACCTTACCCATTAGCCATGGTGGTGACCTCTTGGACTTATTACTACCTTTCCTGACCTGTGGTATACAAGCTAGCTGAGCCTCCAGTAATGTGGACTTGAGTAACCCCCAAGCCTTTTCAAGAGATTTAACCCTCCTAACTGTTCCTTTCAACTTCCTCTTTACCAGTTTTCTCATTTTAGAGAAGTTCCCTCTTTTAAAGTCAAAGGTAACTGTGTGAGATTTCCCAGTCACTTTCCCACTTACATTTAAAATAAAATTTGATGCCATTGTGATCACTATTGCCAACTGGCTCAACTACATCCACATCCCGTACCAAGTCACTGCAGGCACCACAGAGTATTAAATCCAGGATTGCCTCCCCTCTGGTTGGGTCTATGACCAACTGTTTGAGGGCACAGTCATTTAGGATGTCTAAAAAATTTATCTCTTTGGCTTGACTGGAGCATACATTTATCCAATCGATATGAGGGAAGTTGAAGTCTCCCATTATTACTACTTCATTACCTTTACATGCTTCCCTATGTCCGCAATGTCTGCAACCTTCGCACCAGGCAGGCAAGTCACCATGCGGTCTATGCACCCGCCAGAAACCCAGTTATCTACATTCCTAAGGATTGAATCCCCCACTACAAGAAGCCTCCCTCCCCTCTGAGGCATATCCTCGGTATGAGAGGATATCTGTTCATCCACCAAGGAAGAGGTTCCTTCTAAAGTACCACATCCCCCTACTGTGACGTTCGAGGTTGCCCCCCTGTGGCAGCGGTAGGGAGTGCTGGGTTGCGAGGCGGATCCGTCCTGAACTCTCCTCTTACCAGACTCAGGGGACCTCTCCTGGCTGGCCTTCCCTGGATCCCTCTCTCCGCCCTGCTACCTCTTGGGGTTGTAGAGCCAGCCTCAGAATAAGAGGTTCAGATCTAATTCAGAGCAGATGTATTGGATATGGATGTTTCTGTTATAATTGAATTAGATAAATAATATGAAGAGAGAAACAATGTAAATTAAAGGATCAGAGGAGGGGAGAGGGGAAGTTAAAGAATTATACTTTTTAATATGTGAAATGGAATGTATAATGATTTGGAAAAAATGAAAAAAATTATTTTTAAAAAAAGAATAAGAGGTTCAGGGGGAGTTAACATCACTCCTCCCTCCTCTCAGCAGCTTTCAGGCATCCGCTCTCTCTCTCTGTCTCTCTGCCATCCGCTGCTTGCCTTCCTCCCTGGCCAAGTCTCAACCCCCTCCTTATGTAGGGGAAGTCTCACCCCCTCCCCTTCTCAGGCTCCACCCACCCGAGCTTACAAAGCAGGGGCCATTTCCATCATGGCGTGCCTCCTTCCTGTCCGACCTCCTCTCCTCCCCACCAGGTCTCCCCACGGCCAGGGCAGCGTCGGCCTCCTTCCAGGCCGGCAGCTGCATCGCCAGCCAGGATTCGGCGCAGCGGTGTTTCCCCTGCTGTTCCCCCGCCTCTACCTGGAGGGTAGCTTTTGCGGCTGCTGTCGGGGCGGCCCCGCAGCTCGCACCTGCAGTTTCTGCAGCGCCGCACCCAGCCGCATCCTCTTTTTCCTCCCGGCCAGGCCTTGCCCCCTTCCCCATCTTCCGGCCTTCACCTGGTGCTTCTCCTATCCCCCTCCCGGTAAGTACCTCCCCGCCAGGTTGGGTACTGGCGTGGTCGGCCATGGGGGCCCTAGCAGAAAGGCCCGAGGTGCTGGCCGGTGCCCGCGGCTCGGGACACCTACCTTAGTGAGATGGCCTCATCCAGTTGAGCTACCTTGGCCTCAAGGAAGTGAACTTGCTTCCTGAGAGCCAGGAGCTCCCTGCACCTAGCACACACCCATGACTTCTGTGAAGAAGAAGAAGAAGAAGAAGAAGAAGAAGAAGAAGAAGAAGAAGAAGAAGAAAAGAATTAGTTTTTATATCCTGCTTTTCTCTACAATCACCTTCCCTTCTCCCTCACAACAGACACCTTGTGAGGTAGATGGGGCTGAGAGAGTTCAGAGAGAACTGTGACTAGCCCAAGGTCACCCAGCAGGCTTCATGTGGAGGAGCGGGAAATCAAACCCAGTTCTCCAGATTAGAGTCTGCCACTCCTAACCACTAAACCACGCTGGTAAGAAAACCCCTTACCAGTATAGGGATTCAGGAATACTCAGGAATCCCAAAGGTTTTTGGGTCTAATATACCCGAATCTCAATTTTCCTGTTTTTTTTTTTGTTTGTTTGTTTGTTTGCTCTTGGGCCCTAGCATCTGCTGTTCAGAAGTCTCCTGCTTCTGCAGATACAGTTTTTGCTGTACTATGATGGAGTTATTGTCAAGACCAGCAAGTTTGAGAATGCTCCATATGAGCCCAGTCATTCTTTGAAATGGTATGGATAGGCATTGACCAGGGCCTAACCAATGTGCGACATACAGTCACAGAACAGCCTTTTCTCTATTGAGGTAAATGATCTTTACAAACGTATTCATAGTTAAGCATACATTTGTAGGGTTGCCAACTTCCAGGTAATACCTGGAGATCTCCTGCTATTCCAACTGATCTCCAGCCAATAGAGATCAGTTCACCTGGAGAAAACGGCTGCTTTGGCAATTGGACTCTATGGCTTTGAAGTCCCTCCTCTCCCCTAACCCCACCCTCCTCAGGATCTGCCCCCAAAACCTCCCACTGGTGGCGAAGAGGGACCTGGCAGCCCTATCCAGTTGAGCACATTGCTTAAAAACTTGTATTCAAATCCCCATGGTACTATGAAGAAGAAGAAGAGGAGGAGGAGTTGGTTTTTATACCCATTTTTCTTGCCCTTTAAGGAGTCTTAAATCATCTTACAATCACCTTCCCTTCCCCTCTCCACAACAGGCACCTTGGGAGGTAGGTGGGTCTGAGAGAGTTCAGAGAGAACTGTGAGTAACCCAAGGACACCCAGCAGGCTTTATGTGTAGTAGTAGAGAAACCAACCTGGTTCACCAGATTAGAGTCTGCTGCTCAAGTGGAAGATTGGTGAATCAAACTCATTCTCCAGATTAGAGTCCACCACTCTTAACCACTATGCCACAATGGCTCTGAAGGAGTTTGTGTGTGCCAGTCAATTTTTCTCTGCCTCTTTCACAGGGTGGTTGTGAGGGAACAGTGAGGAAGGAAGAACCATGGATTCCTCTCTCAGCTCCTTAGATGGGGTGGGGCAAATTTTGTCATGGTTCTTTTTGATCGACTTTTAATGGTGTCAATTATTTTATTTTAGTGTAAGCACTAAGATTTGAGATAAAACAGATGGGCTGTAAGGGTTGATATGAACAAACTGGAGCATCCTTCCAATTCTTTTTTTACACTCCTATTATCCGGTCAAATTAAACTAAACCATTCCAAAATCTTCTTGTTCCCAGCATCCCTGAATGAGTTTGCTTTGTAATTGGAGACAAGAATACACATGGTCAGAAGAACCGCACTGCTTCATTTTGTCTTCAGTGAATAAGTAGTTCAAAGAAACTAAAAGGGAACCTGCACTTTAATAGCGATTACAAATCTACTACTGATTGGCAAGAGTCCAAAACATCACTCAGCTAGTTTGGCTTTCCTTTTCCGAATAGCACCTCTCCCTATGCATGTGGGAAGCTCATTTTTATAACCAAGAAGCAGTTTGTCATAAGCAGTTTGTCATAAGTCATTCAAATCTGCAGTTCGAAGAGAGACTCAAACATTTCAAATGGGCACGCACATGCCCTTGGGTGTGCCTACAGTTGCTCTATGGATCCTGTTTAGTGTTTGAAGTAAAAGCCATCTTCTCATCTCTGCATTTTGTAAAGCAATATGGCCAAAATAACATCAGAATGTAAGAATCATATCCCCTACTTTAGTCGCTGATTACAATTAGTTTATACTAGATAATATCGGCCCCTGCCAATATATTGTCTAACGATCTTGTTCATTAATCTACTGATTAAATGTTGCTACTAAACACTTTTCTCTAAACAAATGAAGGTCTTCTCCCAGGCAAGGATTTTTAAGGCCACTTCAAAAAACACCCTGAACTTTATAGCAGCCATATTTTTCTACGGTTATTACAGTTTAATTTCCACGGTGACATTTTTTATCATCGCAGTTCACAATGTTGATACAAAATATAATTATAGGAAGCAGGCTCACTGATGCACCACAATTAAATATTTCTGCAGTCACATTGCAATGAAGACTCAAACATGTAATCCCCAATCACTGGGAATGCAAAGGGCACAGTTCTGTTCCTGCATTATGAAGCAACAAAACAAGGGAAAGAAAAACCTTTACCCTATGAAACTAGAAAAAGGTACCTAAAAGGTAAGGAATCAACATGAAACCATGGGCTAATAATGATACAAGTGATTTTGTGAATAATATATAGTAAATTTAATACAGACAAACAATATTAAACTAGTAATTAAAGTAAGTAACATGTATCCTCCCCCATTATGTGTTGTATTGTCCCCTGTACAGGGGACAATACAACACATAATGGGGGAGGATCTGGGGTCAATCTAAATTTCTTTCCTTATTTTTATCTAATATTAGCTGTTTTAGTGATCAGGAGAAACTTTCTTTTCTCTTGTCTGACATTGACTCTGCTGTTACCTACAATATGTCTCTTTTTGCCCTAGTGGCCAGAAAAATTTGAGCCAGCACTATAGTTAAACAGGATAATATCCATAGGGCTGTTGATTCGGTAAAAAAACGAAAAAGAAAAATACCGAATAAATGCAAATTCGGTAAAATTCGGGTTTGGGTTTATCAAGTCAGCAAAATCCGGGAGGTTGGCAAAGCTGGATTCGGGTAGCTTCTTTCCGTGGCTCCTGGGGGGGGGGGCATTTTTGCAGGTAGAGGTCCCAAATTTTCAGGGTAGCTAGGAGGGACTTTCCTAGCAAGAACCCCCAAGTTTGGTAAATATTGGGTTAGGGGGTCTGGAGATATGGGGTCTGGAAGGGGTCACCCCATCCTCCTCCATTGAAATGCAATGGCTAAGTGGCTGTGACTCTTTAATGTGATCCTTCCAATGTATCTCAATGGGGAAGCCGGGCTTTAAACGGTGGGTGGGAAAGTTTGTCCAGTGCCTCCATAGAGATACAATGTGATACACTTTGTCTCTATGGAGGTGCAGGGGGACTTTTCCCACCGTTTAAAGCCTGGCTTCCCCGTTGAGATACATTAAAAAACACAAAAACAAAACAGTGACTTTGTTTAAGACAGTGAGACCCACAAAATGTGTGAATCTATAAATATATCAAAGGTAAAAATATAATGAGGTTGCCCTCTGGTATGATTGTGCTTTGGGTTCAAGAAATATGATTATATGATAAACATCACACTGAGAGGTCTAATGCAATATAAATACATACACATACATCTTATCAGATTTCTCCCATTGTTGCATGCGTTAATTGTGAACCTGTGAAATGTTTGATGGAAGAGCACGTTCATGCTTGTTTAAGACAAAACAAACATATGGTGGAATTATTATTATTATTAATAATAATATTAATAATAATATTATTAGTGATGTTTTAATTTTTGTGTGCTTGTGTGCATGTCTGTGCAAACCGTGTATCTTCATCAGAACCACGTCGTAAGTATATCCCTGTTTTGTGTTATTTTAGAATGCTTCCATATCTACATGTCATAAATTTAGCTCTTTGGATATAGAAAATCAGCCTGGATTGGGCAACCCTACTGTCAGGGTAGGGTACCTGTATCTCAGTTGCTTTCGTTTCTCTGGTGTTTTCCCACTGAACAGACCCAAGAACCCAAGGACTGTTTATGCATACCTAACTGCCTTTGAAGCTGTGTGAACCACAGAGCTGTTTGTGTTCTGTAATCTCTTGCATTTTCCATGCTTTTATATTACCAAGTTCAGGCCAGCAAAAGCCATTGCTGTCACCTTTTCCTTATGCACTGTTAACCTGTTTAGACCAAGTAAAAACCAACTTCTTTGGACCTGACTGTCTCTGATGTGGTTTATGGTTCTAATAGGCCAAGAGCTCACATTGTGACAGCAATCCTCTTTTCTTCCTGTCAGGCTAGAGCCCCGGAGGGTTCACCTGCCACTCGGATGGGAGCGCGGAAAGCGCTCTCCGAGTGACTTGTGGCTGGAGCCCCGTGTGGTTCGCCTCAGACCCGTCGGATTAGGTTCCCGGGCAACGGGTTCCGTCTGAGAACCCTGGAAGACGATCCCGACCTCGTACGGGATGTGGTAGTGGAGCTACATAGGACTGGCACAGAAGTTAGTTGCCTAAATGGATTAATACAGATACAGTGGCGTTCTCTAACGGCAACCCCCTGGATGTCCGACATTGAGGATGCCAACGCCAGTTTAGACCTCCATGCCCTGGATCGGTTGGTGGAGGATGCTCAGTCGGCGGCTGAGGATTTACAACTGCTACCTGACTTGTTAGACTAACTTATTGATCGCAGAACTTTTCCTGATCTGTCCGCGGTCCCAATCCGTCCTACTAACATGGCGACCCCGGTCGTACCAGCCCCCGAACTGTGTCTGGTTGAAGCGAGAGCGGTGGCCGCACGGGTGAATGCCCTTCTCCAGGGCCATACTGCGGCAACTATCTCGGTGGCGGAACTTACTAGACATCTCACTCCCGATTTCGACTCCAATGCTGCGGCCTTGACGGTACTGATCCAACCGATGCTGGACCTAAACGATGACCGTGTGGAGCTACTCTACACTTTGGAAAAGGAGGCGCTCCCTCTCATCACCGTGAAACTGACCGCCCAACTGGCAGCCGAACTGGAGCTAGCTGAACGTAAAAAGGCGGAAGACCAAGCACGAGCAGCAGCTGAAGCCGCAGCAAGGGCCCGGGCAGAGCAGGAGGAGAGGGAACGACTCTCCCGGGAACAGGCGCACGGCGGCACACGTCCCCGACAGCCCAGGGGTTTTGACTTGCCTCCTTCGTTTATCCCATCCTACGTTCCGTCGCGTAGTGTTCAACGCACCCGCAGACTGATGAGAACTTTACACGAGGACACCTCCGATGAGGAGGACTTGTATACTGAGGAACCTCACTGGGCCAGTGGGTTGCGGTCCAGCCAATCCCGCCGGAGTGGCGCGGACAACGAGATATTTTTACTACGAAACCAGAATATGGATCTTTTGGAACAGGTAGCACGTTTGCAAGACCAACTGACTTTACTACTCCAAAACAACGACCAGTTACAACAGGCTCCCGTTGTGCCCGTTGCTCCCGCTCCAGGGATACCACCGCAACTACCGCAACAACCAGCTGTACCGGTGGGAGGCGGAGGCCCAGCCGGAGGGGGTCCTGCCGCACCTGCTGGAGGCGGGGGTCCAGCCGGAGGGGTACCTGCCGCACCTGCTGGAGGCGGGGGTCCAGCCGGGGGGGGGGGGTCCGGTTGTGCCTGTAATACCGGGCGGAGGTCCGGCGGCGCCTGGAGGGATTCCCGCTGCCCCGGGGGGAGGACCTATCACACCCCTGTTTCTAGGAGTCCCAGCTCCTGGATACCCCCAAATGCCTCCATGGAGACCGCCAAAACTGAACGTTACCTATGACGGCTCTGTGGAAACCTTACCCCGCTTTTTACATCATGTGGATAGTTATATGCGGGAGCACAGGCAATTTTTCCCAACCAAAGAAAGCCGCGTGTGCTTCGTGGCCTCCTTGTTAACGGAAAAGGCGGCCGACTGGATGATTCTCCAATTTGATACTCGGTCTCGCTCCGTTCGTTCCCTCAACAATTTCATGACCGCCTTACGACGATGCTTCGAAGATCCCTTCATGGGAGAGAGAGCTAAATCGGAACTTTTACAACTTAAACAAGGCTCCTCTCCCGTTCGGGAATTCGCAGATGAATTACAACGGCTCGCTAGTAAAATTGTAGACTGGCCAGAAGCGACTCTTATCCATCACTTTTGAGAAGCCTTGCACCCCAATATTTTGAATTGGTCATATATGCGAAGTGACCCTGACACTCTGGAAGATTGGATCTTACTAGCTGAGGAAATTGAAAGCCGCCGACGGTTCGTCTCGCTCGTCCGGAATAGAGCAAAAGAAAAGGGGGGACAAAAACCGCCCACCAAACCTGTGGCTCCTACCCCGCGAAGACCGACCCGACCACCTTTGGATCGTGAGTCTCGTTTCCAAAGAGGAGCTTGTCTAATCTGCGGGGGAATGGGTCACTTTGCAGCGACTTGTCCTCAACGCCCGGAGACCACTCACCCCAGCATGCCACCCCGAGCTCGAGGGAGACCTCAACGCAGAGGCACCGCGGCCACCCGCAGCGCAGCGCCGGGACGACCCACACCCTCTGCACTTCACGTTGGGGAACCAGCTAACCTCTCGACACCAACCGACCCCGCAGGGTCTCGGATTACAAGTGCCCCATTGGGGGACAACTCTCCTTCTTCTGACAAGGACAATCAATGGACTTCTCCAGCTCTAAACCTGGAAACCCCTCTTGATCTGTCAAAAAACGGATTCGGTCTGTGGTGAGTGGAGCGTCTCCACAGACCCCTGCAGAATCTCCTGCTAAACCAAAGCTCCCGTCAAGGTGAGTGAAGTGGAAACCACTGTTTATGTGGACGCAGTGTTACAGTACTATAAAGGGGGTCCCCAACTGCCTGTCAAGGCACTTATAGGCTCTGGCTGCGGCCGCATTTTAATTAGTACCGCCACATTTGCAGCCCTCAAAGTCAAGTCTGAAGCTTTACCAGCTCTCGTCCAATTCGCCCAGATGGACGGTAGTCATTTTAAAGGGGGGGCAGTCAATCATCGCACACGGGGAGTAGCGATGGGTATTGGTTCTCATTGGGAACAAATAGACTTTACCATAGCCCCCATCCGATTCGAAGTTGTCCTAGGGATTAATTGGCTTAAAGGCCATAGTCCCAATATAGACTGGGAAACTGACACTATTACCTTTGCCAATCCCAAGTGCGACCAGCACCGACGGGAAGCCGTGGTGGTGCCTCCACCCGCTCCGGCATTAACCTCCGCTGCCGCATCGCCAACGCCTTTACCCGAAGCATACAGAGACTTTGCAGACGTTTTTAATATTCAAGAATGCGATGCTTTGCCCCCCCCACCGTACTACAGACTGTGCAATTGAAGTGGTAAAAGACTGCACACTAACTAAAAGCAAGATTTACCCCATGAGCGTTTCCGAACGCGCTGTGTTACGTGACTTTTTGGATAAGAATCTTGCTCGAGGGTTCATTCGGCAATCGAACGCTCCCAACTCAGCCCCTGCATTCTTTGTCCGGAAAAAGGAGGGTGACCTGCATTTATTTATCGACTTCCGAAAGCTTAATGCAGATACCCAAGCCAACGCCTACCCCATACCGTTAATCTCGGATATTTTGGTGCAATTACAGGAGGGACGCGTTTTCTCCAAGTTGGACTTAGTGGAAGCCTATTATCGCGTCCGTATCTGTGAGGGGGACGAACCCCTCACCGCCTTCTCCAGCTGTTTTGGAATGTATGAATTTCTTGTGATGCCTTTCGGGTTAAAAGGGGCCCCGGGGGTTTTCATGCAACTCATAAATGAAATCCTCCATGATTTGCTGCATGGTGGTTTATTTGGACGACATGCTTATTTATTCAAAAACTATGGAGGAACATGTTGCTCTGGTCAGAGAAGTTTTGCAACGTTTGTGTAACCACCAGCTCTATGCAAAGCTGTCTAAATGCGAATTTCACCACGAGAAAATCTCTTTCTTGGGGTACATAATCTCTCATCGCAGCCTTAGCATGGACCCAGCTAAAGTCCAATCGGTACTTCACTGGACACCACCCTCCACCCGCAAGCAAGTGCAGCAATTTCTGGGCTTTTCTAATTTCTACCGCGGTTTCGTTCCAAATTTCGCTCAAGTGGCGCTACCAATCACTGACCTCCTGAAAACGAAGGGTAAAGGGGTTTCTGCGATGTTGCCCTCTGCCAAAGTACTGTGGACTGATCAATTCCAATCCGCTTTTGAAGCCCTCAAACGGCTTTTCACCTCTGAACCTGTTCTGCAGCACCCAGATCCGAACCAAATGTTTATTGTACAGGTCGATGCGTCCGACGTAGCCATGGGGGGGGGGGCTTCTCCAGAGAGGACCGGACGGTCTCCTTCACCCCTGTGCCTACTTCTCGAAAAAGTTTGCGCATGCCCAATTAAACTGGCCCATTTGGGAAAAGGAAGCATCAGCCGTCCACCATGCCCTCACTCTGGTGGAGACAATTCCTAGAGGGATCCAGGGTCCCCTTTGAAGTCTGGACCGATCACAAAAATCTAGCTGCCCTCACGGGGACCCATAAGTTGTCTGCAAAACAACAGCGTTGGGCGGACTTCTTTGCTCAATTTCGTTTTGTTCTTAAACATGTGCCCGGAAAACAGAACGTGCTTGCTGATGCCCTATCCAGGTTGCCTCAATACCCAGTAAAACTGGATCGACCGACAGACTCTTTATTTACCCCGGCGCACAGAGAGGCCCTACCTGTGCTGGCTGTGCAGACCCAATCCCAAACTCGACTCCAGCATGGAGACCGTGCAGTGGCCGACAAAGTAACCAACCCTACCCAGCGGGCTCCCTCGCCCGCCCCTCTTGCGCCGTCTGACTCCGGCGCCCTGCCGCAACCAGTTTCCCCCCCTTCCATCTCCACCAACTCCTGACTCACCCTCTTCCGCAAAAGGTGGGGGGGTGACCATCTCCAACTCCTTTCTGAACTCCCTTCGGACCCAGTGCTTAGCTGAACGCACTGCCCAAAGACTCAAAATTATACATGCCTTAAGCGCTTCGAAGGGAAGTCCTGCAATTGGCCCATGGAACTAAAACTGCGGGACACTTCGGGTTCCTAAAAACCCTTCACTTGTTGCGCAGACAGTTTTGGTGGGGGGGAATGCGATCTGATGTAGACTCCTTCGTTCGCAGCTGCCCTATCTGTGCCACAGTCTAACGATCTCAAGGCAAGCCCCCTGGACTGCTGCAACCGCTGGAAATTCCCAGCAAGCCCTGGGAAGTAATTGCCATGGATTTCATGACGGATCTCCCTCTTAATGGGGGCAAAACTGTACTATGGGTGGTCACTGACTTATTTTCCAAACAGGTACATTTGGTTCCGTGTGCAGGTATTCCCTCTGCCCCCAAGTTGGCCCACCTCTTTGTGTCACATGTTTTCCGTCTGCATTCGTTTCCGCGCAAGATAATTTGCGACCGCGGAAGTAGTTTTGTTGCTAAGTTTTGGAAAGCTTTTCTCAAGTTGGTGGGGGTGGAGCAGGGTTTATCGAGTGCCTATCATCCCCAGACAGATGGGCAAACTGAATGGGTCAATGCTGTGCTGGAATGTTATTTGCGCTGTTATGTCAATTACCACCAGGATGATTGGGTAGAATTGTTACCTTTTGCAGAATATGCTTACAATAATGCTGTACATCAGTCTACAGGTTTCAGCCCATTCTATGCTGTATATGGTCAGGACTTCGGTCCTCTTGCCCCTATGTGAGCTCTTGGCCTATTAGAACCATAAACCACATCAGAGACAGTCAGGTCCAAAGAAGTTGGTTTTTACTTGGTCTAAACAGGTTAACAGTGCATAAGGAAAAGGTGACAGCAATGGCTTTTGCTGGCCTGAACTTGGTAATATAAAAGCATGGAAAAACGCAAGAGATTACAGAACACAAACAGCTCTGTGGTTCACACAGCTTCAAAGGCAGTTAGGTATGCATAAACAGTCCTTGGGTTCTTGGGTCTGTTCAGTGGGAAAACACCAGAGAAACGAAAGCAACTGAGATACAGGCCTGACACCTACCCCCATTCCCCACTGGTGGCTAGGTGGGACTTGGCAACCCTAGTTTCAGGGAGTATTGAAGGTTATGGTGAAAAGGCCAAGTGGACATTTTTTTTCTGTTTCCGCAGCACAACTGCAGAATACTGCATAGGATCCAAGCTGCTGTACATTTAAGGGGCCCTCTCTGCTTGGCTGAAGGGAGAGGGAAATCAAATACTTTCAGAGTGCCAAGATCCCTTTTTTGAGGTAAACATTTTTTCCAATTAATTACAAGGCTTAAAATGTCTGCTGTATAACAACACAGGGATTTGTTTAGTAGTATCTCTTCTGTGCATGCAGAAACAGTATCAAGATGAGACTTCAGGTCCCTCAGAGCTCTTCCAAATCAGTGTGAGAAATGTGTGACGGCTTGCGGCTGATTAGCTGCTTTCTTGAAAATCTAGAGGGTTTTTTCATCCTTTTCTTTCTTTTTTTTCTTCAAGTAAAGATCTTTGACATGTTAATTGAATAGACACGGTAATAATTTCTTAAGGAGGGGGCAAAAACTGAGCTAGAGCCGACTTGTTCAGATTGTTTGAAACATCTGGAAGACTGTATTCCAAGATCTTAATCTGTGTTTTATTGTATAGATTTTGTTATGTTATTGCACAAAATGTAGTAATTTCACTCCCACATAGAGCTGATTTTAAGTATATGTTGTGGCTCTGCTATGATAAATATGTCAGGTTGGAGGTATATATGTCAGGTGTATTGGAATGAGACTAGGCTTATTTAAAAATGGGGGGCACAGAAAAAAATCATATTATAAACCAAACCATGTAAGATCAAGTATTAGGAGGAGGAGGAGGAGGAAAAGGAAAAGGAAAAGGAGAAGAAGAAGGAGAAGGAGAAGGAGAGTAGTTGATTTTTATATGCCGATTTCCTATACCTTTAAGGAGAATCCAACCGGCTTACAGTCCCCTTCCCTTCCCCTCCTACAACAGACATCATGTGAGATAGGTGGGGCTGAGAATAGAATTGTGACTAGCCCAAGTTCATCCAACTAGCTTCATGTGTAGGAGTGGGGAAACCAGCCTGGTTCATCAGATTAGCATCTGCCTTTCATGTGGAGGAGTGGGGAATTGAACCCAGTTCTCCAGAACAGACGCCACCATTTATTACTAATCATTACAAGAACCCCATCCCTCCAAATCTCCACTACATTTCAATCTGATTTTAGATTCTTTTTGAAGCAGAGGTAGACAATATAATCTGTAGTTTTGTTAAGGGACATTACAGACCCCAAAGGGTTCATCATTCGACTACTTTTGCATTGTTTTGTAAAGAACCTTGGCCAGCTACAAAATCACATTATATTGTTTTGTTTGTTTATACTGGAAGCATTACCCTATAATGAAATGTACTGGGATTCAGTTATATCAATTTCCCCCTCCAACCAGAAAATATGGCCATTTATGCAGAGCTGATTCCCTCACAGTCACCTCACTGACTACTCCAGGGCTTTGTTTTGATTATGGATGCCTTACACAACCATCAGAGGTCACCTTGCTTTCCCCCAGCATTTCTAAGCATTTTGGCTGGGTTTTCAGGATGCTGTTTTAGTGAGAATTCAGAAAATATGGGCAAAATGGGCAGAAATGCTTGGGCAGAGCGAGGAGACCTCTGACAGCCGGGAAAGGCATGCACGATCAAAATGAAGCATTGGAGCAATCGGCAGGGGTAAACCATGGGGAAACAGCCCTGAATATGTTAAATATGTTAAATAAATAAAAATAAAAGAAGACTGGTCTTTTCACTAGAAAGGGATTGGTGTTGCACCAGTTCTCAAGGTCTTATCAAGGTAATGTGCAATAAATTACTATGGATATGAGGGAAGGGCCGTGGCTCAGTGGTAGAGTATCTGTTTGGCATGCAGAAGGTCCCAGGTTCAATCCCTGGCATCTCCAGTTAAAGGTGCTATTCAAGTAGGTGATGTGAAAGACCTCTGCCTGAGACCCTGGAGACCCGCTGCCGGTCTGAGTAGACAATATTGACTTTGATAGACCAAGGGTCTGATTCAGTATAAGGCAGCTTCATGTGTTCATGATCTCAGAACTAAGGGGCTGTAAAGAGTAAGAGAGAAACAGATTTGGATTGAGAAATTAGGGTTTGAATTAATTTCAGCTCTGTCTCACCTTTCTGCCATGGAACTCAACATGGGTCCCCAGTTGGTCTGTCAAACTAGACTGGAATTCAGTCACCACATCACATCCCTTTAAACAATGTCCTTGATCTCTGTGTTTTTTAAAGATACAAGTATCAGAGATTCTTTGAGCTTAGTCCATTGTACTCACATTAAGGGTTATTTTACGTTTTATGATTCCATAGCAATGAATATCTAGGTTTTCTTTCTCATTCAAACTATCTCTTTTGAAAAGGATTGATTTTGCCTGGGTAAAATGGTTAAAATCATGGGTAGTAAATGATGAAAATGAATCTTATATTAAAATTGAACAAGACTGTTAAATTTCTGCTAAATAGATGGCCATGAGTAAACAAATTGATAGGAATTTTTTTATAATAAGGATAATAACTGTATTAATACCATGCTAAAACAATGGGATGTATTAAGGGAGAAACTAGCCCCAGATATCTCCCCACTGTCTTCCTTCCTTTGGAACATCTTAGCTGAGAATCCAGAATTTCAACTTCCTTGTAGAATAAAGACAGATAAACGGAATTATTATTATTATTGGATTAATAATAATAATAATTTAGAACCTCTAGAAAACAATTTTTGGAAAAAGAAGTTAATATTACATTTATAGAATATTTACAAATAAAAAAGTATCGGAATAATTTAAAAGAAAAAGAATTAATTGAAATTAGAGAAAAATCAGAGTTTGAGAAATTAATGCTCCAAGATAAAGTATCAACTTCAAAAATATATGCAATTTTATTAAAAGATAATTTAAATTTAACATTGGGTTATAGGGACAAATGGAACATTTATTTAGATGAACCACTGAGTGATCAAGAATGGGAACATATCTTTTCAAAGGGATTAGATTTCTCCGTTAGCTTGCAAATAAGAGAAAATCTAATTAAGATGGTATATATGTGGTATTTAAGTCCAATTAGAATAAGTAAAATCTACCAATCAGTGAACGATAGTTGTTGGTACTGCAATAAAAAAACAAGCGGACTTTATACATACGTGGTGGAAGTGTGAGAGAGCTATAACTTTTTGGACTGAAATAGTGAAATATCTATTGGAATGGAGATTGACATCCCATGTAAACTTGAGATACTCTTGTTAAATTTATCCCCTAACTTAAGATAAACAATGTATGGGGTTACACATGATAACTGCTGCTAGAATGACTTTTACCAGACACTGGAAACAAAAAACAACTCCAAAGATAGAGGAATGGTTGGTTAAAATTAAAGAAATGTATGTATCAATTAAGTTAACAACACATCAGAAAATGGTGATACAATGAGTCTAGATGACCTATGGTTACGAGCTGTAAATAAAATGGAAAATCTTATATTCAAGGGTGAGAAAGGACAATGTGCTGCGATGATAGTCAAGCTATTTTATAGAGGACTAAACCATGTATTCGGTGTGGTTTGTTTGTTTATTTGTTACGGCCAATGGCCAGCATAAAATTACAAAACAGTACAGGTATACACACACACACACACACACACACACACACACACACACACACACACACACACACCAATAACTGAAGTGATAGAAAGTTGAATAAAATATCCTAAAATGGACAAGTTAAAATACATTTGTCAGCATATTAAAATACAAAAGAAAAAGAGAAAAAATACATTATACCATGCTTCACCCATCACTCATCATCTGTTGCATCACAAAAAGTATAACCCTTTTTATTTTGAGCGTTCCTTTTAGTAATGGCCTTCCAACAAAATTTAGCTACATCGTAAACTATAGCAGGATTTTTACCTCGAGCAGAAATTGAATGATTGGTTATAGATTGATGTAAAAGGCCAAATTGTTGTAACCAGGGGTCGATTATAGTTCTTCTAAATTCCAGGTAAAATTCACAGTATAATAAAATGTGTGCCAGGGATTCTTCCTCTCCCACTGTACATAAACATTTTCTCAGCTCTCTAGGTTGATTTAGAAATCTACCTAGGAGAACAGCCGAGGGAAGGGCATCAAATCGTGCTCTGGAGAATGCCCATCTCAGCTGAGGTGATATAATGTTAAAGAGATATGGGACCATGGCTTTGCCACCACACAATAGTAATCCCCATACACCCCAGAAAGTTGTGCAATCTCCGACTGGAATTCCATATCACTCAAGCGTTGGTGGACTATAGCTTTTGTTCTGTCCAGCCTTAGATCCATTAAATGCACAGGATCGATGCCAATTGAAGAAAGTTTATGGATTATCCTAGCTGACCACTGTGGATATGGTGTAGCATGTTTTGCAATCCACCAATGAGGAGTTCATTTGTGAAAGCTCTCCAGTTTGTTCACCAACTATCAGCACTTCCTCCAATAGGTGATTTGGATGAGCCGGTATTCGTGAACCTCAGCTAAATGGAAGCAAATATGAAAAAAAAGTGTGACACCTCAGTCTAGTATATCTCTTGATTCTTCCACCCCAGAATGAAGGCATGAGACTTAGGTTAATTGAGGTTTTATTAAAGGCTGGTCTGCATAATTATAAACAAATATGCCCCTCCCCTTTTGGCATGGGTGACTTTTTATGGGTGAGCAACCCCTCTCTGACACCAAACTAGGGTTGGCAGGTCTCCCTGGGCCTCCAGTGGGGGATGGGGGGTAAGGTTACCAGATCCAGCTTGGGAAACTCCTGGAGATTTGGGGATACAATACCATAGAGTCCAACCTCCAAAGCACCCAGGTTCTCCAAGAGTACTGATCTCTGTCATCTGGAGATGAACTGTCATTCCAAGGGATCCCCAGGTCCTTCCTGGAGGCTTGCATCCCTAATCCAAGCTTAGTTGTTGCAACGGCTGTGCCTTGTTTCTCTTTGCATGCCCACAAAACTGTGCTGAGAGTCATGAGGACACCTCCCTCTCCTCCCATGCCATGCAACAACTCGAGTTTACCTGATGTTGCTTCATACAAAGGGAGTCCTCTTTCAGACCCCCAGACACATACCCAATGGACAGCTGACTTCAGTGGAACTTCCTTCATCTTTAGATGTCTCAGGATATTTGTTGATTTTACCTATGCCACAGCATCTCACTGTGTTCCTGGCATTTCTAACCAGTCCATAATCAGACTATCCCTGATTAACCCACCGTGTGGAGCAGATGAAAAATGACCCTTCTTCCAAGGGTCTGAATGATTCCCACTCAGCCACTACTGGCTATTTTCATATTGTCTTTGTGAGGGCAGTTGTCTGGGCAACCACTTGGTGAAAGGCCTACTTCCAAGAGATAAAGTCAACTCCGCTACAAATGGTGGAAGAATACTAGTACCCACACAATAATGGGACACAGCTCTTGGATATCCCAATGTTTCAAGATGTTAGCCGAATTGCTCCTTAATATGGGGAAATTAGCTGAGCAATCGGTAACTATGTATTTTTATAGCGGGGTCGCACTCAGCTATACCAAAATCCATTTAATGAGACTTTGAATAAAGACAGACAATGGATTTCAAATTAAATAATGTGTATGTCTTTTGTCATTCAATTCAGTGATGGACACAAACATACAGAGAGTCTAGGAATATCAAGAGAGTAGTTCAAGCACAGTTGCCAATGTGGCAGGAGGTCGTTGGTTGGGTATATTTACCGTATCTAGATGAGGTGTTGTCCAAATTCACATAGACTAAGACAGATTGAAAAGTAAAAGCCGAGATGGGGGCAGGGGGTCCCGTAGACTTGACCAGCAAGACGGGAGGGAGCATGGCTAGGCTGTGCAAACCAAACCAACAGAGTAACGGCAAAGATGCCAGGAAAGACCTAAGGTTGGGATCCAAGAGAGCGATATGGGCAGGGGGCACCCCAGATATGCTGTTTTTTCTGGGGGCAGGGAGAGGGGTTTCACCCCTCCTAGGTTCCCTGGTGGCAAAACATGACAAAGGATTAAGTTGTGGCTTAGTGAGAATTTGGAAATCTATTCTAATTCCGATGGCTTTTGCAACCCGTGATAAACTGGAAATTCTCTGCTGATGAGATTAACCCACTGGAACAATAAGTGTGATCTGTGTAAACGTCCTGGGATCGCTGCTGCAGAGCTGGAGGAACGGCTCATCTTGATATCTGGATGGCTGCTGACGGCCCATTAAGCGGTGGATGTTGCAAGGGGGGGTGTTTGGCACTGGCTACATGACATTCTGTTTCTCCTGACATGGCTGCGGCTGGAACAGAGTTTGTACAGGAACATGGCTTCCCTCAGGTTCACCAGAGGCTGCCCCTGCGTCTGCTTCCTGGCTGCTAGCTGCACGGTGCTCGCAGGAGCGGCCGAGTCCGTGACAATGGAGCTCGCAGTGACCGTCCCGTAGCGTTTGGGTCGGGCACGCAGCCAGCACAGTAGTCAAGTGCCTGCATAGCGGGTTGCCAGGTCCCGTCCGGGAGGTTTAGGCAGGCCCATATGCTATCAAAGATGTCCTCCTCCTCAGAACAAGAACAAACCTTGGAGTACTTACTGTGAAGGTTCTTACTGCTCTGAGGTAAGGAGGTTATCTTGCCCCACCCAAAAATGCATAAGATCGACAAAGAAGTCAGTAAAGTGACAATATGGTTGCAAAAATTGCCTGTCACCTACTGTAATGGGTACAGATTCATTTTCAAGTCATGGAAGAATCTCAGATCAAAGGGTAAAATGTTTGTAGGGAGAAGGACAACCTGGGACAATTAGTTATCCCCTGCAGTCCTTCTATTGTCCTTCTATTGTCCTTCTATTTTCGCTTAACTGTTGGCACCTGTTCTGTTTTTTGTCTAATTGGGTATGCCTTCTGGTTCCTTCCTGTCTCATTGTAGCTTAGGACGTCTTTGAACTGAGGAAGGGCAATTCCAGACCAGGAGACAGGAAGTTGAAATTTGATCCTGCCTCCCTGAGCAACCAGTCCTCCTTTCTCCCAGGATGGGTCCCCCCGCCCAGGAGCTTTGTGGGTGGAGTGGGGGGAAAGCCCCTCTCACCTACTAAAGGTTGTGTACAGATTTGGTCAAAAATGGTGGCTAAGGTGGTCTTAATTAGTAAAATGGAGGAAGAAAAAGATCCGACAGTGACAGAGATCTTGTTTAGTAGTTATTACCACTGAACAGCATGATAAACTGAAACAACTTACATTAAAAAATAGATTCACATTTGCTGTTTAGTTAAATGAAGGCCCAGTGAAAGTTCAAGAAGGGAAGAGCGAACGAAGTGTAATTACCGTAACTCTCAGCAGGGCCTTACTGTGGTGGTAGAAAGTGCTGTCAAGTCACAGCTGACTTATGATAACCCCATAGGGTTTTCAGGGCAAGAAATGTTCAGAGATGGTTTGTCATTGCCTACCTCCATGTGGGCTCAGAGAGTTCAGAGAGAACTGTGACTGGCCCAAGGTCACCCAGCAGGCATCATGTAGAGCAGAGGGGAATTGAACCTGGTTCTCCAGATTAGAGTTCACCACTCTTAACCACTACACCACGCTGGCTCTCAGAGCCTCACTATGTCCCTTTAATACTACACCAGGATAGATGTCTTTGCATGCATCTACTGCAGTCATGGGGGCAAATGACAGAGGTGATGCTGATAGAGACATCACTAAATGTTTCCATTTACATGTGAAACGCTGGACCTTTCCTTCTGCCATTAACCTCTGGACACCCTCTTAATCAAGATATGGATTCTGAGCCTGGGATAGATTTTACAAAGTCAGCTTGATGTCAGTGCAGTTTAAAAATGCGGTGTGTGTGTTAGTTTAAAAAAATATATTTCTGAAATTGGAAACATATTATGTCAGAAGATTAATATTATGAGGAAAAGCAATACTGCATTAAACCTTCAGGTGCTTCTGGTTTATAAACAGGGACTGATATTTTGTAACAGTAATTCTTGGTTGACCTCATTCTGTCAAGGCTTAATTCATGTAGATGAATATAAGAGCAGTGTAGGGTTACCACCTTTTAAAAAAGAGAGATGGTCCCCTGTGCTAAAGTTTGTAACCCTACACTGCTCTTGTATTCATCTACATGAAATAGGCCATGGCAGAATGAGGTCAACCGAGAATTAATGTTTATTCTTACTGGCCCACTCCCAATGACCTTTAAAAAAAGATGGTACCCCTCTGCTAAAGGTCACTGGGATTGGGCCAGTATGAATAAACAGGGCTTGGACATTAGCTAAATGTACAAGCAGGTCAAAAGCTGGTGAGAACAGCTATACAACAGGGTTGGCTCCAACAGCAAAGGTGTTCATGGCCATTATAGCTGGGGTATTTTTGTCTCAGTCCCTTCTGAGTTCAATGAGGTGCAATGTGGTATTCGCTGGGCTGGTGATTATCCAGTCAATGAGACCTAGATACTTTTTTTATATCCCACACAGGCATTTGTCACATGTTGCTGATCCATCCACTGACCTATTGGATACTGTGGGATTAGCTTGGTCATTGATGGTTAAACTATAACTAGTTTGGCAGGAACAGGGTAAGTTGTTCAAGACAGGTAGGGATAATTGACAAGCACCCTGAGACATTGCGTGTGATGGAGGGTCATTCCTGCATTGGTTTTAACGATTGGGTAGGTTGGAAGGGCCCTGACCTGGATGGCCCAGGCTAGCCTGATCTCGTCAGATGTCAGAAGCTAAGCAGGGTTAGCCCTGGTTAGTATTTGGATGGGAGACCACCAAATGCAGAGGAAGGCACTGGCAAACCACCTCTGTTAGTCTCTTGCCATGAAAACCCCAAAAGGGGTCGCCATAAGTCCGCTGCGACTTGACGGCACTTTACACACACAGGTTGGGAAGGAACACTCTTGGGGCTTAGCAGCATTCTTCCAAACCCTTTCATGGTCATGTGATACACTGTGGGGAGGGGGTGTAGCCAAGGGCTATGCATTCAGATATATCCAGTCCAAATAAATATCCAAAGATACCTTATTGGTATTTTTTGATATACCAGGAGTTCCAGAAATTCCCAGACATATATGGGATTAACCAGAAATATAGGGAGCCAGCATTTTGAGGCTTCCAAGACTTAAAAAAAAAGAAAACAAAATTTTCCAATATGTATTCTTTGTGTGAGTTGTTTCCCATTGAATTTTGCTTTCTGTGGTGGTTTCTCAGATTCAATGTTGCCTCTGATTCTTGGGTTGCACATTGGCTCAGATTCTCTTATTTTACATTTGTATGTCTTGGACAAACCTCTGGTTTGACATTGGGTTGGATTCTCTGGTTGTACATTTATTGTATTAGGCTTGCCACATAGTCCTGCTGTTCTGCTGGGATTCCCTGGTTCTGTGTTGGTTCTTTGGGCTTGTTGGCTGTGCCTGCTTTGAGAGACTTGGCCAGGGGTTGCTTTGCTTGCTCTTGTGTCTTTGGCTATTCTTTGCCCTGTAAAAAGCATGGACTTACCCCCTCCCATAGCAAACAATGGAGGATGGCTGAGGGCAATGTGTTTAGGGGCCTAGAGAATTGGACCTCTTAGTCCAACTCTCTTAAATTTGAGGTGTTTTTAAAGGATAGGCACCAGCATCTATGCTGCATTTTTGTGCAATTTGCTCAAAAATCAGCCCCTCCTGAGGAAGCCTGTTCCACTGAGGAACCACTCTGACTGTTAGAAATTTCTTCCTAATGTCTCGATGAAAACTCTTTTGATTTAATTTCAACCCATTAGTTCTGGTCCGATCTTCTGGGGCAACAGAAAACAACTTGGCACCCTCTTTGGCTCCCTGATATCCAGATCCAAAAAATACTGATTTCCCCCCCAAGCTGCACATCTCTAGTGTAACTTGGGACTTCTGGCACAATTATTTGCACGTAAGGACTCCCCCCTTGAAGTCCCTAGGTTGCCTTAGAAAGCAAAACTCCAGCAAGGACCTACTCTCATCTAAAGATCCTAATGTTTATGTGTGCATTCTACTGCCCCCAGCTCTTTGTAGCCAGCAAGCCTATCAGTCACATTGACCTAAAATATAAATAGTTCAAGCTTGCTTAGCCACACTTAATATGGAAGTATCAGTGCTCCTCCATTGACTACCCAATGAGCCCTCAAGACACAAGGATAAAGTTTTAAACTTTAATGAGTGAGGGAATAAAAGAAGAAAATAGAAATGCAATGATCTCATTGAAGAGTTCAGATACTTAAGGAATCCTTCAGAAAACATAGAACAAAATAGCATCCTAAACAGTCCCCCCCCCCCCAGCTTAAAGGAATGGAACAAAGAGAAAGAAAATGCTTCTGTGCTTAGTGGTTTTCTAGCAGAGAGGGAAAAGAGGGAAATAAAAAGGATATGAGAGTAGCCATGAATTATGTTGAAGTGAAGGAACTTTTCTTTACTGCAGAAGGAGAGGTAGTTTAGTTCAATTGCCTAGACTAAAGTTTATCTATGGGTCACATTTTTATCATGCTTTTATTCCAAGGAACTCAGGGTAGAATACACAGTGCTCCCCTCCTCCATTAAAGCCTTACGGAAACCTTCTTAGGTAGATGAAGCAGCTGAACGTGACTGACCCAAGGCCCCATAAGGAAAGAAGAAGAAGAAGAAGAAGAAGAAGAAGAAGAAGAAGAAGAAGAAGAAGAAGAAGAAGAAGAGGAGGAGGAGGAGGAGGAGGAGGAGGAGGAGGAGGAGGAGGAGGAGGAGGAGGAATTGTTTTTTATATGCCGACTTTCCCTACTACTTAAGGAAGAATCAAACTGCCTTACAATCACCTTCCCTTCCCCTACCCACAACAGACACCCTGTGAGGTAGGTGGGGCTGAGAGAGCTCTAAGAGAGCTGTGACTAGCCCAAGGTCACCCAGGCTTCATGTGTAGGAGTGGAGAAACCAACCCGGTTCACCAGATTAGAGTCCGCCACTCATGTTGAAGAGTGGGGAATCAAACCTGGTTCTCCAGATTAGAGTTCACCACTCCAAACCACCATTCTTAACTACTACACCATGCTGGCTCTCTTAACCTAACCAGTTGTGCCATTCTAAGCCTTCATTGGGTCTAAAAGGATGTAGCTCCCCTAGGGTGGCACTGCCAGTGAACTTCATAGCTGAATGGACATTTCAACCACATTCTCCCCTGTTCGATACTATTGGCTCACTTAATAAGCCTCTGTTGGTTAAGTGCACTTAAGTACAAGGTGATAGAGGGATGCTACCTGGCTATCATGTAGCTGGTAGGGCTGCCAGGCATGGTCTGGCAACCAGCAGGAGACCAGAGGGTCAGGGACATGGAATGGTAGTTCTTAGCAATGGCATGATGTCCCTTCTGGGGAAACCTGGAAATGATGTAATAGCTCTCTAGGAATTTCCAGCAACTCTATGGTTTTACCAGAGAGTTGCTGGCAATTTACTCTAAATGATTTTTACAGAGTTTCCAGTGATTCCTACTGAGGACTGATGTCAGTTCCAGGTTTTCATAGGAAGTGAAGTCATACCGTTGGCCAAATGACCATTTTTAAATGAGAAAATGTGAAGTGGGGGGCAGGGAATACCCCATCCCACTAGGCAGCTCACAACCCGAGTCACTAGCCATTTCTAGCCTTATACAAGTAATAAAGGTGTCACATAGTCTTGTCAACAATTAAATTCTGAGTCAATGTTGGGAATTTTTTCCCTGGGCAAATTATCCAAGGGAGGCAAAATGGTTTCTCAGCAAGATTCCACATGTCTTTATATGGGTTTCATCAAAAGCTACAATACAAGTTGGTCAAGGTTTGACATGCCATCTGCTGTATTCTAGTACTAATTATAAATTCAAGCCAGGGCTATTTTATTAAATGGACAAAAGAGGCAGGTTCCTAGGGCCCACTGCTCTTAGGGTCTACTATGTGCATGAGAGACAATCCTTGTACATGTGATATATCAGTGTACAGAGCAATGTACATATAGGGGGAGTAGAGCCAGTATGCTCAGTCCAACTCCTTCTCTCTATGTTGTGTGTGCAGGCCTATGTGTGTGGAACTTATGCATGTAGGGTGCTGTGTCCACAGCAGAGAGAGACCACATAGGTGGAGTATGGGGCCAACATGATTGGACTTGGTCACCTACCAAGCATATTGGCTATTCCAAGGATATAGGGCCCCAGTGGCTCATATGAAGCCATTTTGTCCAGGGCCTACCCAAACCTAGATCTGACTGCTCCTGGCCAGTGAAGAAACTCTCCACAGAATTCAGTAAGATTGGATGTTCCACATGCAAATTTTGAGACAAATCTTTGAGGCTTCTACTTGGAAAGAAAAAAATCAAAAGCATTTCAGTCAAAGTAAGCCAAGTTTCTGGAAGGCTGGTGATATTTTGGAGAGTAGTGGCTGCAGCTGCACATGTATGATATACATTTTATATCAATTTATTTCAAAACAAGAAAGAAAGAAAGAAAGAAAGAAAGAAAGAAAGAAAGAAAGAAAGAAAGAAAGAAAGAAAGAAAGAAAGAAAGAAAGAAAGAAAGATTTATTATTGTTAAGGCTCAGGCAAATAATCTTTTCCTGGAGTCCAAATGATGATGGTAACCGCATTACAGAAAGATGCTTAGTTACATAATAGGAAAGGGTCACTCAAACAAAAAATCCCATTAATTATTTCAACTGCAATGCAGGTTCATGTAGGAGAAGATCTTTAGGGAACGTTTAACCTACTGATAAATCCTTACTGACACTGGATTGTAATTAGAGTGTCATTCATGTAGTGTTTGAGAATATGTCAGAACTTGCGAACTTCTTAACATGCCATTGATTTCCTCCCAGGGAATTAATTACCTGAACTTTCCTAAACAGGCACCTAGATTTTGTAATTTTGTCAATAAAAATGTATGCTTAATCCAATTTTGAAATTACAATTAACTTGCTATAATTGGCACATACAAGTCCCAAGTAATTTGATAGATTAATTAAGATATTTTTTAAAAGGCTACAAACTTTGTAAAATACTTCTGTCAAGAGCTCTCCAGTTTTCCTGCTGTTAGGTAATGAGAGTCAGAACAGTTTCCTTCCTTGTTATAGAACTGAAATATCTCCTCAGAGGCAAATCTTGTTTTATAGTGGTATACTAGATAAGGATGCGGGAATGAAAAGGAGACAGGAGGGGACCGAACTAAAATTTTTGCCTTGCTCTGACTGGTAGGTAGGATCACTCCACTGATGTTCAACTCCTTGGACAAAAGATGGGAAGCAAATATAACTAATAATCATAGATAAAGGGGAGGATGGTAATAATGGATGGTATCCCATGTCGTGTTCCACATAGGCAAGCTGTTGATTGGCCTCAGGGTGTTTTGCTATCTGCTAGCTTCTTTTCTTATCTGAGGTTTTCTGTAAGGACGCCACCAAGATTGTCCTCTTTGGCTAATCCCACATGGGGATTTGTCCTCATGTGGACAACAGGAAGCCTCTGAAGTGAAATGGAGTGTCCAGACAATGTTCTGCTCAATCCAGGCTTGACTTGTCTGCCTCCCCCCGCCCCCTTTTTCCACTAGAGAAAATATACATCTAATTTACTCCAAAGTAAAGGGGAAACTGCAGGATGACTTTAGGGACAGCGTTCATCTCCTTATCTTCCAAATGGTAGAACTAAGCTCCCCTTTATCCCCGCCCCATTTTTAACCCTTTAAAGGCCTTTTTGCATTTATTTACAAAGTTGTGCTATAGCAGTACAGCAGTGCTGTGAACATAGGCCGATGTTGAGAGGGAGGGCAGGAAGGGATGAATCAGTGCTCAGCTCTTGTGGCCCTTTCATACAAGTTTATGCTGATCACCACTTTGGGGTCATTTGTGAAGAGAACACTTGTTGGGCTTTTATTACAAACAGACAGACACACATACAGACTGGATGTACACACACATTCACTATAATGTAGGGCTGGAAATCTCCTGCAATTACAACTGATCTCCAGCCAATAGAGATAAGTTCACCTGGAGAAAATGGCTGCTTTGGCAATTGGTCACTATGGCATTGAAGTCCCTCCCCTCCCCAAACTCCACCCTCCTCAGGGCCAGCCCCAAAAACCTCCCGCCGGTGGCGAAGAGCAACCTGGCAACCCTAACTGTAATGTGTGAATGGGGCTAGGTAGTAGCAGGGATGGGAGGGTGGCAGTTAAGCAAGCAGCACAGCAATGGGATGTTTGGACATGATTCCTGCCTGTTCCATGTCACACACTTCTGCTGCCAAGGTAGAGTCTCCTTTTTGCACCCCTGTCTGGAAGCAGCCTTTTCTTATGCTTTCCCTTGTATATATTTGCCCAGGAACTTATTTTTCGACTCGGTCTTGAAAGGTGAATAACAGGCAATAAAAGATAGTGTCTTTGAAATATATTCATAGGGTCTTTAACACGTTTTTAATGACCTAGAAAGTGAACAAAGTGGCAGTATTCATAGGCAATAGAACATTTATTTAAGCAGAAGTGGGAGAAGCTTGGAATTCCTGAACTTCCGCTAGGGTGCTGAACTGAGTGCCACATCTCTTGAGGGCTCTCAAGAGAACCAAGATTCGTTCAAATCTGGGGTGTAATCCTGCACCACTACCTGATCCTAAACAGTGGACTGGGAAACAGGACTTCTCCTGCTGCCCACGAAGTACGGTTTGACCCCCAGTTTTGCCGAGAGAGCCATCATGCGACTCTTGGAATCCTGGACGAGGTCCCATCTGGCTGAGGGGGAACCATTGCCTTGAACGTTTCTTTGGGATTTAGGCTCAGCTCTCCCCTATCTATTACCATCTAAGCAATGATATTTAAGCAAGAATACCTGCTCTTCTAAAATCTGAGTAAGTAACAAGAACTCTTTTGTTTTACCTGGAATTGGAAGCTTGGAAGGAGTGGAAAAAAATATCTATAGAATCCGAATCCTCCCATCTGAGATTTGGTTGACTCTTTGGCATTTAAAAACATTTGATAAGCCGACAGGATCTTAATCAAATTGATCGGTGACTAGACACAACAATTGGGACTATTTGAATGATGGTATAGCCACCAATCAGAAATCCTGAAGTGCAAGGAGGAAGGACGAGCAGATTCCTCCCTATTTCCGGGAGGAGGCTTTTCTGAGTAAACAAATTCCCTTGCCATGTCTTACCCGGAAGTATCAGCTATTGTCTGCCATCGTGAGAACATTACGGGATTTGAGACTGGACGTGTGGCATTGTATAACTGGCAAATACTTCCCCAGTTCCTAGGCAAAAGGAAGGAGGCAGAAGTGCAACTTTTTACTCTACCACCCGCAACATCATTCTACAACTCAACACATTCCTGTCTGGATTTTACAAATTAAACTTCAATTAACTACCAGAAGTGGCAACCATGGAAAGTGAGATTAAATATATGGATTGTCTCTTCTCTCTGACAAACAACATCTATGAACTTGCTACTCGGAAAATGGATGAAATTCTGGGAGATCTTAAGGACATTAAAGTCCGGATTATGGCAATGAGATCTGAGATGAGAGAAGGAAGCTCCCCAAATGATAAACCATTAAATGAAGAATTAAACACTGCAAAGGAGATGGAGAGCTATGAAGGATTTCCGAAGGATATATACCTCCAAGAAGAAACCGAATCAACCCGACTGATAACCATGGAGATGAATGCAAGCGATTTGGATTTGTGGTTTTATGTACTACCTGATGAATTTTTCAAAGTTAACTGGGAGAACTTAAAAGGGCAAACAGCTGGAAATACTGGGATTCTTCTCTTCGCCTTGGGGATGGAAGAAAATCTGTTGCAGATTCACTATCTTACATCAATTTTCACAGAGGGAACTACATTAACAACTTCCATGGATGCCCTTCAACGTTTAAAGCTTCTGGGAAAGAGAGGAAGATGTTGGAAATTTAAGATAAAGAGACTGGGTCAAAGGGCTTAGTTTTTTTTCTAGGATTTAATTAAAAAGGTCTGATTAAACGGTTTGGCTTTGATAAAAACAGAATAATTAATGACATTAATATAATTGATAGTCATTAGATATGTGGGAGAAACAGAGAAATTAGGATATTCATTTCTAAAGGAGGTTAAAAATGTTACATATTATCTAATCCATTTTTATTTCTATTTTTATATATTTGTTCTTTTTTCCTTTTTTATTTTTTTGTCTTTCTTTTCTCTTTATTTCAAAATAGGTAAATGAAATAGTAAATGTTTATAAATGTTTGTAATAATATTAGGATTAGAATCTTAAACAAAGGAGATAACAAATAAATGATGATTGAGGGAGGTGTAGGGGAAGTTTTTATATTTTATTTTTTATTATCTATATATGGATGCATTTTCAACAATTATTAATTAGAATTTATACTTTGATATTTACTTATATTGATTGTTGAATACTCTGTTTGATCACTATAGAAAAAGAATTAAAAAATTATTTTTAAAAAAAGAGAAGCTTTAAATTCCTCATAATACCAAAGGGGGCACTTTTCACAGCATATGACCCTAAGTAGCGTAACGGCAGATTCTAAGATTTTTGGGTTTCTCATTTTCTCAATACCCTTCTAATGTAATGGTTTTGCAGTGATGGAAACTGAAAATAGAACACTCAAAATGATCTGGAATGAAGATACAGAGATTATCCGCATGGTGTTTTGAAAAGAAGCTCTAGGGAGTCTAAGATTATAACCCCAAATGGGAAAAGACTCTGTATAATTTTGACAGTTTTTAAACAATTTTTGTTTTTCCTCCAGAAAGAAAACAGTATTTAAAATGCATTGGAAAATGTGGGGATGAGTTTCATACATATGTTGGTGTTATCCCCACCCTAGCCCCATACATTTGTAACTGCCCTTGCAGAAAAGGTACTCATTCTTCTCTTTTTCTTCATATTTGCATAAAAGAAAGATTCATGACTTAGCTCAAAGTTAATTTTCAGAATGAATTAGTTGAGGATGAAAGGGAATGATACATTACAAGGGCTAAAGAGATAATGATAATAGGATGCAATTAATGTGCAGAAGATTGACAAGAAATGCAAGAGTTCTACATGAATACAGCAGTGCTCATGGAAGGCAATTTTCCAGTCTTCTCCCTCCCACTGCAGCCTGTTGTGCCCTCTGAAAACCTGCCCTGGAGGGGCAAAGAGGAAGGGGGTTTTCAGTAGGAGGGGGAATTTGCTCCCCTTTCACAGGTAGACGTACTAAGCCAACCTGTCAGACTGTGCATGGTTTATCAATGGAAATCTTAGAAGTCAGATGTCTTGATCATGTAATGAGGTTTTATGGTTGCTATTGTGCATAGAGCCCCATGGTGCAGAGTGGTAAACTGCAGTACTGCAATCAAAAGCTCTGCTCATGACCTGAGTTTGATCCTGACAGAAGTCGGTTTCAGGTAGCCGGCTCAGGGGAGATTCAGCCTTCCATCCTTCCAAGGTTGGTAAACTGAGTGCCCAGCTTGCTGGGGGTAATGTGTAGATGACTGGGGAAGGCACTGACAAAGCACTCCGTAAACATAGTCTGCCTAGTAAACATTAGGATGTGATGTCACCCCATGGATCAGTAATGACCCGGTGCTTGCACAGGGGATTACTTTACATTTTTTTTATTGTACATTAAGGTATTGTTTGTTGACCTAGTGTATTGTTTAGTATATGACATGTCTTTTGGGGGGGGGGAGGAGATGTAAAGAGAGTGTCTAAAAGCAAACTGTAAATTCAGTTATTTAGAAATTCACTCAAGATGATTTGAATCACTGCTGTTTGTTAGAGGCACATAAAAATAATACAAAGCAGACAGAGTATTTTCAGCAGCTGTCATTAAAAATAATGTGTTTGGGGTACACCAAGTTAAAATCAATAATTCTGTGTTATAGCATTGGTTGCTTCAAAGTCTTTTCCATTCAAGTAAATACCCATATTGGAATTATCCCTTTTTATGTCTAACACAGTATCCAAAACATAGAAGAGCCATCATTTACTTTTCAAAATAAACAGAAGGCATTTGTCAAGCTATACTTAAAAAAAAAACCTACTTCAAAACTATCCCCATTTGTATAACGATCCAGTGTTCAAAGAAATCTATAGTCTTTTCGATGAACCGAAGAAATCTATAGTAATTTCAGTCAATCTTTTACATATTTCCCACCCTTCCTCTAAGGAGCTCAAGGTGCAAACATGAACATTTCCCATTTTGTCCATTTTATCCTCACAACAACCCTGTGTGAGAGGGATTAGACAGACAGAGTTTGGCTGGCCCAAGGTTACCCAGTGAACTTCAAGGCCGACAGTCAAACTAGACATGATGGGATCCACAAGGGATCTGGCCTCTAAAACCGCAGAATGAGGCATGCTTGTTCCTCCTCCCAGGTCTTTTCATGTGCCAAAAAGGCTGTGGGGGATAGGGGTGTGCAGAATTTATTTCCAGATTTTCTGGATTATTCAATTTATTGAACCCAATTTTTTGGGGGTAAACCAGAAAAAGCTGAACACCTATACTGGTAAATGGATATTTTCAGCTTTTTTTGGGGGGGGGGGGTCCTGAAAATGTTCAGCTCCATTAAAGTCTATAGGGATTTTTTGAGGCTTGTGGGAGGGGGGCTCAAGGTAGAGGCACCAAATTTGCAGCATACCTGCAGGTCAGTCTTCTGAGAAGAACTCTCAAATTTGGTGATGTTTGGTTCAGTGGGTCCAATTTTATTCCCACTGATTTTTAAAAGATCGTTGTCTGTGCATGTGCAGACAGTGCTCTTCAGCTGCCGTCGCAAACACCCAGCCCTGACTGTGTCGGCTGCAGACACCAGAAGGCTTTCCCAGGCTGCGTTGCTGATAGGGGATGCCTGGGACAACTCCAGACTTTTAAGTAAGTGGTTGGGGAGAGCTGGGGTGGGAAGGAAGTGTGGAGCCATGATGCGAGGGGGGAGATGGGTTCCCCCCACAGTTTCACGGGTCCCCACTTGTACGTGTTAATGTATTCACACGTGAATAAGGTCTTAGAAACAGATGTGGTAGTATCCAAGCCCTTCTGCACACCTGACTGCTTGTCTTTATCCTGAGCTAGCTCGGTAGTCTGGAAATGGAGTATAGGCGTATCTCAAAGCCATATTGTTTCTGTATGTACTTGTTATTGGATATTGTTTCTGTATGTACTTGTTATTTTTCTACGCCCTTTCCTTATTTGTCGAAGAGAACATATCTGAGTAATGCAGAAGGGTGTACTGGAAAGTATTTTTTCTCCTTCAACCTAGTTTAATCTGTACCTCATAATTAACAAAGGGTAATTAGTTGCTGTCTTTTAGCAATATAGATTTTTCCCCCCTGAAAAATGTTGGCTCTGTGACATCCTTAAATATTTACATTTTGGTCATTGGAATTAATTGCCTGAAAAATGCCAGGCTCAAAAGCACACACAGCAGGTGCCTCCTTGAGTTAGTGACCATTAATTGGATTTCTCTGCTCTTTTGGACAAACACCCTCAAGACAGGCCTTTAATTCCTGTTAAGAGAAGATTCAAATATTGCTACTCTAATTGTGGGAACTTTCTAGGTCTAGCAGAAAAGAAAGTATAAGTGATTAATATTATTATTTTATTTTTTTGGCAACACCTCTGCATACGCCTTGCTGAGAAAATGGAATGAACCAGTCACAAGTAGAAGAACAGTTATCAGCATTTTATGGATCTCTGTGGCAAATACTGATGGGGTAGTGACAGACCAGTGAGTTATTTGAGGGACTTTCTTTGTCGTTATTGTATCTCAACTTACCAGTTCAATTTCTCAGTATAGATTGCTTTGAATGGAGAGCAAAACTACTGCTGGGAAGATAGAGTTCCTCTAGGAAGTTGTATCACGGCCTATATGATAAATCTCAGTGCTTGTAAAATAGGTGCTAAGCTTGCAACTAGAGTTTGTAGAATGGTCTGTACCAGGGCCATCAGATTGCTTTTGGTCAGAGGAGATCACAGCGGTAGACAGGCCACTTCAATATCCTTGCCAAGTGACCTCAACATTCACTTCAGTATTCTTGCCATGTGATTTCAACATTCACCTCAAAATTCTTGCTATGGCTTGACCTCCTGCTAGTATCAGAACATTGTGGGTCTCCCCCTTCAGTGATCTGTCCTCTCCCTTAGGCACAGACTATGGGTGGGACAAGGCATTTGCCAACTAACTCTTTCCTCAGCTCATTGACATCAGAGTGCCTGTAGGCCCCTTTCCGGGCAAAAGTGGAAGGTTATTTTTCAGAAACATTCCTCTTCAAAGTGTTTCAGCAGAACTTACAAGTATTGGTCCCTTTTGTACCTGCTCTGTTTGTGCCTAAGGAGGGTTTTGAAGATCCCTTTCTAAGAAATGGATACTGGATTAGGAGTGAAAGTGATTATTAAGCAATGGCCTGTACTCCTGAGGAATCGTTTCCAGTTATGTCAATAAACATTAGAGTTGATTGAGATGTTTTGGAAAACAAAAAAAGTCTGAAGTAGCTTGTTTTTCTACTGTAAAGTTATAAGTCTCTGCCATTAAATTCAATACCAAGTAAAAAAGTAAAAGAGAGAACATTGCAGGGGGGACACACGTAGCAGCAGGTTCCAAGCCACATGAGTAATATCAGAAGGAGTGCTGTAATGCATGTGTGTAATGCATCATCCATATGGCTCTTCTACATTTATGGAATGATGGGGGATTTTTCCTAAGCACTTTCCAGAAATGTTAACCTTCATGTTTTGGTTGGTGTTTGCTAGCCTAGGGTTCATGTGTAGGCAAAAAAGAACTGGAATTTTAATTTACAGATCTTCGGTGCTTCATCTTGTTTGATCCTCATTTATGTCTTAGATTGCAATCTGGCCCCTTGCAGGTAAGTTGTCAGTCAGGAAACATCCACAAAGAAACAAGACAGAAGAAGAAGAAGGAGTTAGTTTTTTATATGTCATCTTTCTCTATCTGTGAGGTAGGTGGGGCTGACAGAGTGTGACTAGCCCAAAGTCACCCAGCTGGCTTCAAGTGTAGGAGTGGGGAAACAAATCCCGGTCACCAGATTAGCTGCCACCACTCATGTGGAGGAGTGGGGAATCAAACCCCGTTCTCCAGATCAGAGTCCACTGCTCCAAACAACCGCTCTTAACCACTACATCACACTGGCTATACTTTTGTCAAAGAACCTGACTCCCACTTAGATCACTGTTGGGGAGAGGCCGTGGCTCATTGGTAGAGCATCTGCTTGGCATGCCATTCCATTTATTTACTAGCTCCTTTGCCCAAAGGTCTTGAGTTTAACCATAACAATAATACATAATGCTTGGCATGCAGAAGGTCCCAGGTTCAATCCCCAGCATCTCCAGTTAAAGGGACTAGGCAAGTAGGTGGTGTGAAAGACCTCTGCCTGAGACCCTGGAGAACCACTGCCAATCAGCGTAGACAATACTGACTTTGATGGACCAAGGGTCTGGTTCAGTATAAGGCAGCTTCCTGTGTTCTAGACCCTTTCAGAGTAATGTGAAATGTGTGTGTAGGGTGGCTTCTTTAAAATAATTAACTGAAACACCCTTCGATAAGAATAAGTGCTACTTCTGTGCCTTGCACGACAACTTTAATAAAATCTTACTGGAACAATAAAGATCTTACTAAAAAGAAGAGTTAATTAGAAGAGAACATAAGCATATGAATGCTTCTCACTTTGCTACAGCCTTGTCCTTTTAAGAAAAGGGAAGTTTTTCGTGATATACCGCCAGCAGGAAATCCACAAAACGATTCAAGCCCTCTCGCTTGTTTTCACTTTAATAAGCAGGTTGAGCAATTTCACTGGTGAAATGATATAATTATTCCTAAGCGTTTTTGGAAAGAGAACAAATGATGGTTTAAGTTATCTGCAGGTTGATATGTCACTGCTGGAAGCGATGGCAATTAGTAAATCTGCAGAAGCATTGTTAATGTTATTTGTTTCGGCTTCAGCGTACTCTGCTTTATTAGCAAGTCTTCTATTTATGTAGCCCTCTGGGCCATTTCGTATTTGCTTCACTTAATGAAGTCTCTCGTCTTATTTAACCATACCCAAATATCCTTTCTCCATCCTCCCCTCAAGAAATGTGAATGAAGTGCTCAGATATATCCCCTGGAAGGATGTCATTTTGGAGATATTAAAAACCGGGAAGTCTCCGTTGCATCCTTCAGCATTATCATCAACACTCACTCAAAGTCACAGAATGGAATTCGAGACATTGTTCATATCTTAATTAAAACACATCAGCTAATCACCAATGACGCCGAGTGATTCAAAGTAGAAATGAGTGTCAGGATTCAAGATGAATGATGACAAACATATATGGAATTCATGATATTGCTGCACAGATGTAAGGTCAAAGTTCCTGCCAATATCATTGTGGATCAGTTCTGTGTAGACACAGTGTAAAGTGTCAATATTAAGCATGGCCATAACCCTCTTGAGCTATCCGATTGAACCATGTCCCCCTTTGGAATGATCACCAGATTCTATTAAAGTGAAAACAAGGTTTTGTTGCATGCCCACCCACAGCTCCTTCTCCCCTTTTGACCAACAGAAGCTCAACCCAAAATCCATGGAATGTGTAGAATCATTTTTATTTATAGAGTTTCAAAATTTCCTGGGAGTGAATGGCTCATGCACTTGGAGATAACCCATGCCAGATGAATTAGATCCATTAATGATTCATATTTCTGATTTATCACATTGAAAGGGAAGGGATCAGAAAAGCATCTTTCATTGCATAGAAGAGGCTAATGGCTCGCACCCTGCAATGCTTGAACTTAAAACTGGGACAAGAGGGCAACTTCAGTCTAAGGAGTGATTGCGTCTTAGTGCAACAATTTTATCAGTTGGGAGTAAATTGATTGTACAGTGGATACATTTTTTTGTCCCTTCACAAGAGTATGCATTCATTTGGCATGCTCAAAATCATTCTAGGTCTGATTTGGGATCTCTCTTGGCATGTGTTTAGAGAAATTACGTAGTGTGGAAGTGTTTCCAGAATGCCCTTTAGTGGTCTAGTTTAGTGTTAATTGTGGCTGTATGAAATCAATCCTCTTATGAATTATGTATGACATTAGGATCCTGCCCGCCTTTCAAAGAACTCAGAGCAGTGTGCAAGGTCTTCCTTTGTAACAACTCTGTGAGGAAGATCACAATGGTGGTGAAAGCTGGCTCAAGGTCACTCAGGAAGCTTTGTGTCTGAATAGGGATTCGAACCCTAATCTCCTCTACATCCAAAACTTGTGTTATGACATAAACTAGTTCCGCTGTACACTGCATTGGTCAGGCCGCGCCTGGAGTATTGACTACAGTTCTAGAGGCCTCACTTTTAAAAGGATGTGGACAGAATAGAGCAGGTGCAGAGGAGAGCGACGAGGATGATCAGGGGCCTGGAGACCAAGCACTATGAAGAAAGGCTGAGGAACTTGGGCATGTTCAGTCTGGAGAAGAGGAAGTTTAGGGGGGACATGATTGCTCTCTTTAAGTATGTGAAGGGCTGTCACTTAGAGGAGGGCAGGGAGCGGTTCCTGTTGGCAGCAGAGGAGAGGACTCACAATAACGGGTTTCAATTGCAGGAAGAAAGGTACTGGCTGGATATTAGGATTATTTTTTTTACAGTAAGAGTTGTTCAACAGTGGAATCAGCTACCTAGGGAGGTGGTGTAGTAGTGAAGAGCGGTGGTTTGAAGCAGTGGACTCTGATCTGGAGAACCGGGTTTGATTCCCTACTCCTCCACTGGAGCAGTGGGAGCTAATCTGGTGAACTGGGTTGGTTTCGCCTCTCCTACACATGAAGCCAGCTGGGTGAACTTAGGCTAGTCACAGCTCTTAGAGCTCTCTCAGCCCCACCTACTTCATAAGGTGTCTGTTGTGGGGAAGGTGATCGTAAGTTTTATTCTTCCTTGTGGTGGCGAATGTCAGCATATAAAAACCAACTCTTCTTCTTCTTCCAGCTCCAGGTTGAGAAATTCCTGGAGATTTGGGGGTAGAGCCTTGGGAGGGTAAGGCTTGGGGAGGGAAGCGATGTCTGTGTTTTAAAGCAGTGAAGGAATATAAAGGAGAGTTACAAGAAATTAGAATAAACTGTTTTGGTCATTTGGGATACCTATGACATCAGCACCTGATATCTGTTTTCATAATTTCATTTTGCATAATCACATGCATTCCCATAAACTGTGGGTTGTAGCCCAATATAACTGAGCACAGTGGAACATAGCCACATTGCTCAGAAACTCTTCTTCTGCCATATGCTTTATGGATTATTTTATAGTCCCATCTTTGGACACACATATACATCATCCTGTTATCTAAAGGTCACATTCTGTGTCGTATCTCCAATTGATGAGGTATTCCATGCATTACTTTTATAGTAGCATAAATACAGAGTGTACTTTAATGCGACAGGAAGTTATATATAATCTATCATCACATGACCCAAATATTGCAGCTGCCTGAGAAACAGGATTCTGGTCCTCTTAAACTGCATTTCTGTCTCAGATTTAATCTGTTAATATACAATCCATACAGAAATTCAAGCCAATTCAATTGTTAGTTGCCATTTGGCTATGATCTATTTCTAATTCATGCATCAACCAAATATTCTGCTATAATTAAGGTTGCCAGTATCCAGGTGGGGGCAGCATCACAACTGATCTCCAGATGACAGAGATCAGTTCCCCTGGAGAAAATGGCTGTTTTGGAAAGTGGGCTCTATAACATTATACCCTGCTATGGTCCCTCCCCTCTCCAAACCCCGCCTTCCCCAGGCTCCACCCGCAAATCTCCAAATATTTACCAAGCAGGTGTAGACAACCCTAGATATAAGGCATACCACAGCTGCACCTGCATCTTGTACCCATAAATCCAGCAGCCTTGTTTTAAATGTGTAAAATCCTTCAATAAAAAGTGATGGTAAAACAAGTAAATTTTCTGTTTGGAGCAACAAGGCAGGTCATGGTGCCTGTCATCCTTCTGGCAGCTTGGTCAACTCTTCATCAGTCAAGGAACTTTCTGAAACCTCATTTCAACACATGAAGCTACCTTCTACTAAATCAAGCCTTTGGTCCATCAAAGTCAGTATTGTTTATCAGACTGGCAGCAGCTCTCCAGGGTCTCAGGCAGAGGTTTTTTGCATCACCTACTGCCAGATCCTTGAACTGGAGGTAACAGGGATTAAAGTAGGGCTGTCGATTCAGTTCAGCCCGAACCGAAAAACAGCCGAATTTCCCCTGATTCGGCGGTTTTTAGTTCAGGACGAACCGAACTCAAAAATGGCGGGAAAACGGGGGAGCCGAATTCAGCGAGTTCGGGAGTTCACAAATAAATCCGGCAAATTCGGGGCGCAGCAGCATAACCGTCAGTAAGCAGCATTCTCCCCCGGCCAATTGGTGGCCAAGCTGGGTCTTCTTCTGGCCAATCAGTCAGGATTGAGTACTAGAGGAATCAGCTGCTGCGCGGCCCGGCCGGGGAGAGAAAGAGAGAGAAATCCTCGTGGGGGGGGGTGCGTGTGCACATTCGCTCCTTTCCATGGCTGCAGGGGGCGCATTTTTGGGGATAGAGACCCCAAACATTTTTAGCGGAGCTTCAGACGAGCCTTCTTAAGAGACCCCCCCAAGTTTTGTAAACATTGGGTCAGGGGGTCCCGAGATATGGGCTCCACTCCTTTTCCCTCCCCCCTTTTCCATTTCCGTGGCTGCAGGGGGCGCTTTTTTGGGGGTGCAGCCCCCAAACTTTCAGCATAGCTTCAGACGAGCCTTCTTAAGAGACCCCCCACGTTTTGTAAAGATGGGTTCAGTGGGGGCAGAAATATGGGCTCCCCCATTTTCTCTTTCCGTGGCTGCAGGGGGCGCATTTTTGGGGTGCAGCCCCCAAACATTCAGCATAGCTTCAGATGAGCCTTCTTAAGAGACCCCCCAAGTTTTGTAAACATTGGGTCAGGGGGTCCCGAGATATGGGCTTTCCCCTTTTCCCTATTGGGATGAATGGATCACCCGATCCTGTATGCATCTCCAGAGCGGCAAATCCAAGGCAAAACCTCCCGTGCTTAAATAGAATCGTATTGGATTACCCAGTCCTCCCAGCCCCTCCTGATGAAACAGAAGACAGCCACAGTAAGACCCCTTTGGGGGCTTTAATCTGTAATTTTTCTCCTGTGTGTGGGTGTGTGTGGGGGAAGCAGAGTATGTGTGTGTGGGGGGAGGGAGCAGTTTCTGTGGGTGGGTGGGGGGAAGCCAAAGGGGGCTTTTGCCCATTCTTCCTGGGGTGTGTGTGCCCCCTCGAGTCTCTCTCTCCCTGGTTTGAGGGGGGGCTTCAGTTGTGTGTCTTCAGGTTTCCCCTCATTCATAAGATCGGTTAGGTCTATTTTGATGCTTGCTCAAAACTGGTTTTCAAATGGTGACTTAAAGAATGCATTTGCCTGGTCCCGACTCGAGTCCAATGCAAAAGGGGAAATTCCACCCCTCCTGCTCATTATGCATAGCTAGCTGCCTCTGTCCCTTTCCATGGTTTGCAAACTCCCAGGTGTCAGGTGTTGCTTTGAATGGTTGCAAATGTGTTGCTTTGCATGGTTGTGTTGCTTTGCAGTTGTGTTGCTTTGCAAACTTCTTCGCACCTGCCCCGCACTTGCTCCCCGCAGCTCAGCTGTTTGTCGGTGCTGGGAGCTTTGTGCGTGGGCGGCAAGCTCTGCTCAGAGATGCACATTAAGGGTGGGGGGACCCCTTTCGGGGCCCATAGCTCAGCCCCCCCGACCCAATGTTTACAAAACTTGGCGGGTCTTGCAAGAAGGGTCCTTTGAAGCTTCGCTGAAAGTTTGGGACCTCTGCCCCCAAAAATGCCCCCCCGGAGCCGCAGAAAGGCGCGGTTGTGTTTTTAATGGCTTTATTCGGCCAAATTTTTTCCCCAAACTTTGAATTTGCGCTGAATTGCATGGACCTGAAGCGGGGGAGTTCAGACTTCAGCATATCCCGAATCCAGATGGGCCAAATTCGGCAGAATCCGAACTATACTGAATTTTTTTCCCAACAGCCCTAGATTAAAGCTGGGACTTTCTGCATAAGTTCAGGCTTGATTGGATCTAGAGCCCACTTGTTTGTCTTTTTGCTGATCCACAGTATCTGTAAAACTCTCCTCCAACACCACATTTCAAAGGGATCTATTCCTATCAGCATTTTTCATTGTCCAACTTTCACACCCATAACTCATACCCTGAGCTCATACCCTGCCAGAAAATATTTTTGTTAGTCTTTAAGGTGCTACTGGACTCTTGCTCTTTTCTACTACTGCAGACAGACGAACACAGCTATCCACTGTGAATTATTTTCACACCCATATTTAGTAATAGTGAATACTATGGCATGAATTAACTACACCATGGTCACCAGTGACATATCCTTACACTTAAGGATCTTTTTTAGCTTCTTCATGGCTGCCCTTCTTAGTCCAATCTCCTTCTGATTTCTTGGTTACACTCTCCCTTTTGGTTGATGATGGAGCTAAGGAACAGAAAATCATGGACAATTATAATTTTCTCATTGTCCACCTTAAAGTTGTGTAATCCTCCTGTAGTCATAACTTTCATTTTATTGATGTTCAGCTATAATCCTGCTTTGGCACTTTCTGTTTTAACCTTCAGATCCTTTAAATCAAGGTCATTTAAATCACCTCCAAATTTCAAGTAAATAGGACTAAGAGGTCCAGTTCTATGGGCCCCTGAACAAGGTACCCCGCACCCAGCCATCCTGAAACCATGATTTCAACGGAAGATCAGAACGACTGTGAGTAAAGGAAGCTGAAGTTGTTTCCCAGTTCCCAGTAGGTTCCCTGTTCCCAGTTCCTTATTCATGGTTGCCACGTTTTGGAAAGTCAGGGAAAGTCAGGGTGATGGAATTTGGTCAGGGAAATTCAGGGACACTGTGATTAAAATGTATTCAAGCAGTGGGATTTGCAAAGCAAGGCTAGTCTAAACATTTATCAAGGTACAAACTGTAAACATCTAAATGTTTTCATTACTACCTGCTAGTACTGCATTTAACTTACAGATAAAGATAAGTATGTTTTTGGGTCATGCTTGTGTATGGAATGGAGATTTCATCTCCTGCTAAACCCAGCACAGAGTTGCAAATTCATTTTGCTGCTGCTGGATTTCACAGACAACTAGCACTTTCAACTCTGCACCATGCAAAGTAAATTTTGCATTTGCAATTTCTTGTTCCTGCTGGAGTTTACAGAGTAAATATAGTACCAGGCTCTATGAAATACACACAAATTTTAGTGAAAATATGTGAGGAGTGAACATTCAATAAAGGAAACTTACAGTGTATATACTGAATACAACCAAACCAAGACAATACAAAATATATCAAAGCACAACAATCTACTATGTCTTCTAACAACGCTTAGCTATTGGTCACAAAGGACTCTTATAAAGTTCATATGCATTCAAATCCCACAGGCACAGGAAGAAAGTGACAGGCAGAAGATGGAGGAACGCCATCCGGATCCTTCGCATTTTCACTGCCATGTGGGCAGCTTCCTCAGCTCTCCGTCTAGTTTGGAGTCAAAGCTCCTTAAGGACAGGGGGAAAAATGATAATAAAATTCTATTCTGTTAACTATGTCTGGTCTAAAATACTTATTATCTAATACAACATGATATTGGATGCAAGCGAAATTACATACCTTCAAGAAGAATACATTTTCATATAATAATAAAACTACAACAACTTTCCATGCGCCCGCTAAGCTGCTCCACTCTAAACCTCTTACTATGTGAGCTGCAGGTGTGGTTAATTTATCAGAGCATGAGGTCGTAACAGTTTGCTCAATGCAAAAGGGAATCAGCTGTAACTATTTCATTTACAAAAAACAAGAAAGATCTAGTTCATTATTCAAACCGAAAGGAAAATAAGATTTTAAAAGATAAATAAAGTGCATCTCTTGCCTAAGAAGTATATTTTGGACATTGTCTAAATCAAAAGAGTTGCCTCTATAAATCCATATAGCAAAGAACTGCAGGTCATTCTCATTATGCTTACTCTCAATGAAATGCAACGTTAAAGGGGCGTCCTAAATTTTTGTTCTGATTCTTGAATTATGTTCCCCAATACGTAATTTCAATGGGCGTAATGTGCTGCCTACGTACAATTTTCTGCATTTACATGTGATGCCATAAACGCATCTACTTGTGGAACAATTAGAGAAATGGTTAAGTTTAAATCTAAATCCAGATGTACTAGAGCTGAATTCTCTCAGAGTAAACTCAATGGGCAAAATGAACAAGAACCACATGGGAAATGACCCAAGGTAGATGGAAGAGGATGTCCTATAGAAACATCAGAGTGAATAAGTTTATCCCTTAAGAAAGCATTCCTTCTAAGACCAAAAACAGGAGGATCTGAACAGCCCTCTATGCCTGAAAGAATGTGCCAATGTTTGTTCACTATCCGCTGAATGGAACGGGAATGCCGACTAAAGGTAAATGAGCAGAAAACCCTATTCGCACTGGTATCTTTCCTAGATTGGAACATCTGGTCGCAAGATCTAAGGTCGGCTTTAATTTTTGCTGTGCGAATAATCTCATCAGGATAACTCCTATCAGCTAGATCTAGATGTAAGTTCCTAGCTGCCTGTTCATAATTTTGATTCAAGGTAGAGTTTCTCTTCAGGTGAATGAACTGGCTAAAGGGAAGATTGTTTTTAAGATGGACCGGATGGTAAGATTCGTACCGTAAACCTGAATTCCTGGCCATCGGCTTTTTGAAAGGTTTCAAGGCAAGGTTTCTGTCGGTTCTAATAAATAATTCAAGATCCAAAAATTGTATGGTATTCAAATTGTAGGTTCCTGTAAATGTCAAATGTTGGTCGCAAGTATTAAGCCACTGTGTAAAATTCTGGAAGGTTTCAGCGCTTGAAAAACAAAAGGTCATCCATAAAACGTTTGAACAAAAGCATTTCCTGAATGAAAGGATTATTATTAAAAAATAAATAGCTTTTCAAATGAAACCATGTATAGGTTGGCCACTGAAAGAGATAGGATCCTAAGAAACATGACTTCTCTGCATGATGTTGGTGCTACGAATATACCTGATTTTGACAAGCTGTTTAATTTAAGTAAGAAAAAGATCTGATATGAGTTACATGGTTCTTCCTTAAGTGACTATGCAAAAGCTATGATCATCCCAAGGGGGCTCCGTATCCAAAAGGCACCCGCCTTATTTGCAGATAATGCCTCCTTTAAAGATAAATGGGCTGCAATACTTAACAAGTGTTCTATTGACCTGAGCCTTTTAATCATAGATCAGGCTACTAATGAGATATCTGCAGTCACTCAAGAGATTGATAGTGTAGTGGTGGAAATAAAAAAAGACTTATCAGACAGTGAATATAGGAATCAGATTGAAAAATTAGAAGCGGATTTAAAATCTTATTCTGCTAACATCAAATCATTTAAGATTAAAAAATTTAACAGAGATAAGGAGGACTATGAGAAAAAACGAGTCTATCATTGGGAATATGCAGATTCCAACACCAATTTTAGACGCAGATGGACAACCACAATAAATGATGATTCCAGGTCCGATCATGACAATTTCAGCTCGTATGACTCTAGCAAATCTAACTTCTCAGATAGAGGATATCAACTACGTTCAAAAGGACAAGCAAAGAATTTTTCCCACGTGGAACGTCCTTGAGGATTCAAGAGAAGCAAACGATAGTGTTCAACTTACCGTCTAGAGTCTTTTCAGATGCTGAACTTGAGGTACTGAATCTGGGTCTTGGTTTTGTGCCCACTCCTCCTTACTCTCCTTTTCAAACCAAAATTGATATGTTCAAACTTATAAGGAATATAAAATTGCACGATTTTTTCAAAAATAGTTCTTCTGCCTCTAATACAGACCGCTTTCCCTTTAAAAAGAAATCCACCTTCATTCCCAACACATCAAACCATTTGATTAGTACTTTTCAATTTTTGGTTAACAGAGACATAGACAAACTCAAAAGACAGCAATGGAAAATCCCTCCTAATTTTACTGCAGCTCAAAAAAATATTATTCAAGAACTCTCCAATGATAAGTCTATCGTCATTCGGCAAGCTGACAAAGGAGGAGCAATAGCTATTTTAGATTTTGCTGCATATGACTCTGAGAACTGCAGGCAATTATCTGATCCCCAATTTTATAAGAAATTGCCTATAAATAGAATTTCAAAGACCATCAGAACTGTGATTTCTGAAGGTTTATCCTTAGGTTATATAGATGAAAATACAGCCAAATTTCTTACAGTTTCTTACCCAAAAATACCTATTTTTTACACATTACGTAAATTACATAAAAATGCCATAAATCCACCTGGCCGTCCCATCATTTCTTCAAGAGGAAGCATTACTGAATCCCCTTCCCAAATGCTTGATTTTTATTTGCAACCTTTTGTTAAAGATACCTCATCTTTTTTGCTGGATTCCAGAGATCTTATAGAACAACTTGAAGGCTTTCATATTCCCAGTAATGCCATCCTAGCTACTCTTGATGTTACAGCGTTATACACAAATGTTCCTTTAGATAGTGCAAGGAATATTATTGCTGATTGTTTAGATCAATGTTCCATCTTGTCCCCTCCTACTCATTTTTTACTTGACCTAGCAGATATTGTCTTAGAAAACAATATATTTCATTACAATTCTGATTTTTTTGTGCAGATTAAAGGAGTGGCAATGGGCGCCTCTTGCACCCCGTCAGTGGCCAACCTATACATGGTTTCATTTGAAAAGCTATTTATTTTTAATAATAATCCTTTCATTAAGGAAATGCACCAATAAATGAGACCAGAGGCCATAAGTTCCACAAACCAAAACCTTTTTTTTATTAAACTTTGAACTATGATTACTGTGAATTGTAACATTTTCTCTTCTCTTTCAACTTAACAAGAAAACAAACCCACCCAACTCTAACCATCCCAAGAACAAAAGTTCACAGCTCCCTCTCGCGACTCTCAAGCAGATGATGCTCCAATCTCCCAAAATGTTGGTCAATGGTGCGGACTGCAAATTAAGGGGAGAAAAGGAGAAATGTTGAAGCACAATGGTACGGCATGTCAGGGATCCCCTTAGCATGGTATGAAGGCCTACACATTGTGTTGCACCGCTGCTCCAGGGCATGAAGGGCATCCGGCACCACCTCGATGCCCCTGTTTGTGGCTGGAGGGGCTCTTTCTTGCCCTGGCACTGAAACTTTTTATTTTATTTTAAAAAAACACAATTTCACAATTTAGGGAGGGGGGGGGATAAGAGAACCATGTCAGAGGCGATGTCCTCTGAGTGCTGTTGGCTGTACAGCGCTGCCCGCAGACATGACATTTCTACATACCCATTTGGGGCTCCTCATAAATTAGTTCTGCTACCACGGCAATATCTGGCCCTTGCTCAACATCCCTACAACCTTAAAACACAAGAACATAAGTAAGTGCATGCTGGATCAGACCATGGTCCATCAAATCCATCTGTGTGTTTACACAGTGCCCAACCAGTTGCCTCTGTTAAGCCCACAAACAAGACAACTGCAGCGACATTGTCTTGCCTGTGTTCCACAGCACCTACCAAAGCAGGCTTGCACCTCTGATCCTGGAGAGAATTGCTATGAGTCATGCAAGCATCTACTGTTATTGGGTGCCTTGAGCACCCCTCTCCTCCATTAACATGTGTATTCTCCACTTAAACCCTTTCCTGTTGGCAGCCATCACCACATCTTGGGGCACATAGAGAATGCATTCCCACAGGCACTGAAATAGTCTCCTGAATCCACATGTGATTCCACCTTACCATGATCTGATCTCCCCCTCTTCCTCTTCCCGCTGAGGGGACCCTTGACCATGCTCCAGACTCATGCCTCCAAGGGTTTCTGCGATGGGAGGTGGATAAAAAAACATTGCAGCAAATAACTGTGAAGCACTGCCTTTTGGCATGGGTGTTGAATTTTCCACATGGATGGCGTTGTTCGTCTGGAGGTCCTTCCCCCAGAACTGAGGGATGCATGAAGGGGCATGCATCCAGGCCTTCTCCCAGACTCAGAAGTGGGTGTCTCAGGGGGTTTGTTTTGGAAGTAATCTTCCCATTCACCTCCATTGTGTGGTGGTTTGTACCAGAGTACACCGGCGGTCACTTATACATCAATGAATCATGGTTATCATGAGGGAAAAATCGAGAGAGTGGGTTAAATATTTTTATGTGGGCAGAGATCTCTGTGGGCAGCAATAACATCCCAAATTCCATCAGGGTGCACAATGTATGCTTGCCATCCGCGTGTTGGTTAGTAACAGTGGAATCAGGTTTTTGTGGCCTCAGTAGGGCTGGGTGTGGGGGCCAGAGGCGTGAGCACACTGGCCCTTTGTCTCTTAGCCCATGGCTTGCACCCTGGCACCTATGGTATTCAGGCAGACCCAGAATAACTAGGTTTGCAAGCTTCAGGTTGGGAACATCTGGAGATTTTGTGGGTGGAGCCTGAGGAGGGCAGGGTTTGGAGAGGGGAAGGACTTCAATGAGGTATAATGCCATATAGTCCACCTTCCAAAGCAGCCATTCTCTCCAAGTGATCTCTGTCATAAGAACATAACATAAGAACATAAGAAAGGCCCTGCTGGATCAGACCAAGGCCCATCAAGTCCAGCAGTCTGTTCACACAGTGGCCAACAAGGTGCCTCTAGGAAGCCACAAACAAGATGACTGCATTGGTTCTTGTAGGTTATCCGGGCTGTGTAACCGTGATCTTGGAATTTTCTTTCCTGACGTTTCACCAGCAACTGTGGCAGGCATCTTCAGAGTAGTAACACTGAAGGACAGTGTCTCTCAGTGTCAAGGGTGTAGGAAGAGTAATATATAGTCAGAAAGGGGTTGGGTTTGAGCTGAGTATTGTCCTGCAAAAGTAATGTGCTAATCATTGTCCTGTAAGTATCAAGATAATGTGCTAATGATGGTATGGTATGTTAATATGGAACCATTGTATCCTGAAGTGATCTGTTAATGTGTGTAATCCAAAGCTAATCTGCATGGCTATTGTTGAATGTTGTCTTTGTTAGTCTGGAGGTTTTTTAGAACAGGAAGCCAAGCCTTATTCATTCTTAAACTCTCCTCTTTTCTGTTAAAGTTGTGCTGATGTTTATGAATTTCAATGGCTTCTCTGTGCAATCTGTCAAAATAGTTGGTAGAATTGTCCAGTCTTTCAGTGTCTTGGAATAAGACACAGTTGCTGGCGAAATGTCAGGAAAGAAAATTCCAAGACCACGGTTACACAGCCCAGATAACCTACAAGAACCAATGAACTCTGACCGTGAAAGCCTTCGACAATATAAGATGACTGCAGATCAGTCACCTGGAGATCAGTTGTAATACTGGGAGATCTCCAGCCGCTACCTGGACATCATCGCTGTGGATCATGCGCAGTCTGCCGGTTCTCCCTCCCAGTAAAGAGTTTCACAAGGGAAGACACTGGCTTCACATATGTACTGCGTCAATTTACAAATTGCTCCTCTGCAAATGTTATTTATTTAGTCATTTGTATGTGCAAATTAATTTATGTTAGAAAAACCACACACCCCCTTAAATTAAGAATTGGGGATCACAGATCCACAATAAAAAATCAAGTATTAGAAGCGCCCCTAGTGGAGCATTGGTTGAAGTGCAAACATACAGATAGTGACTTTCAGTTCTTTGCGGTTTGGCAAGCAACACCTAAGAAGTTCCAGAGATCTAACATAGAACGAATTTTAAGTCAGCAGGAAGCACGCTTTGTGCAACTCTTTGACTGCATATCCCCTAAGGGGTTAAATATGGCCAATGATCTTACCTCCCTCTTGTAAACTAACAGCTGCACCTGGGATCGATCCTAATGAGTAATGCAGTAAGCATTTAAGTATACTGCCTGTATGGAATTAATTGACTGGAAACAAGAAAGGATTCTTGTCGGGTTGACACCACACAAGTCACTGTGTATGAAAATTCATTTATGATTGTAAGTATAATTGTAATTATATTATATATATGTAAAATAATTAATATTACAATGCTTAGAATGTTAATTTATAGTTCTATTTAAATAATTTATCAACAGACCAGCATTCTGATATTACAAACAAATGCTGAGGATACAAGGGACGTTCTGAGAGAAAATCCAGACGTCATAAATATATGTCCTTCAGGGTAGCTGAAGAAATATTGAAACAGGCAAAGATACCGGAATCCTGTTCTACCCAACTGGACTCAAGGACATTTATGGACAATATATGCATAATTCATGAAAGAAAGACACCACAAGTCAATTGCTAATTTCTGTTGAATTTGATTTTTTATGAATTTTGCCTTGTTGTACCGTATATACTCGAGTATAAGCCGAGTTTTTCAGCCCAAAAAAAGGGCTGAAAAAAGCCAACTCGGCTTATACTCGGGTCAATACGGTAGGGTAGGGGAGGGGGGAGGAGGGAGGAGGGAGGAGGAAAACCTACCATTGCCGCCATCCTTCGCTGCCGGCCCACTCGCGTTCCCGCGGCCTGGGAGCGGCCAGCGGGGCCTGCCTGGGAGCAGGCAGGCCTCGCCGCCGCCCCCGCCCGCTGCCGGCCCGCTCTCCTGGGAGCGGCCAGCGGGGCCTGCCTGCTCCCAGGCAGGCCTCGCCGCCGCCCCCGCCGCCGCCCCCGCCGCCTCCCCGCTCGCCTTCCCGCGGCCAGCGGGGCCTGCCTGGAAGCAGGCAGGCCTCGCCGCCGCCTCCGCCCCCCCGCCCCCCCGCCGCCGGCCCGCTCTCCTGGGAGTGGCCAGTGGGGCCTGCCTGCTCCCAGGCAGGCCTCGCCGCCGCCCCCGCCCCTCCCGCCGCCCCCCCCCCCGCCGCCGGCCCGCTCTCCTGGGAGCGGCCAGCGGGGCCTGCCTGCTCCCAGGCAGGCCTCGCCGCCGCCCCCGCCGCCGCCCCCGCTGCCTCCCCGCTCGCCTTCCCGCGGCCAGCGGGGCCTGCCTGGAAGAAGGCAGGCCTCGCCGCCGCCCCCGCCCCCCCGCCCCCCCGCCGCCGGCCCGCTCTCCTGGGAGCGGCCAGCGGGGCCTGCCTGCTCCCAGGCAGGCCTCGCCGCCGCCCCCGCCCCCCCCCCCGCCGCCCCCCCGCCGCCGGCCCGCTCTCCTGGGAGCGGCCAGCGGGGCCTGCCTGCTCCCAGGCAGGCCTCGCCGCCGCCCCCGCCGCCGCCCCCGCTGCCTCCCCGCTCGCCTTCCCGCGGCCAGCGGGGCCTGCCTGGAAGCAGGCAGGCAGGCCTCGCCGCCGCCCCCGCCCCCCCGCCCCCCCGCCGCCGGCCCGCTCTCCTGGGAGCGGCCAGCGGGGCCTGCCTGCTCCCAGGCAGGCCTCGCCGCCGCCCCCGCCCCCCCCGCCGCCCCCCCCGCCGCCGGCCCGCTCTCCTGGGAGCGGCCAGCGGGGCCTGCCTGCTCCCAGGCAGGCCTCACCGCCGCCCCCGCCGCCGCCCCCGCCGCCTCCCCGCTCGCCTTCCCGCGGCCTGGGAGCGGCCAGCGGGGCCTGCCTGGAAGCAGGCAGGCCTCGCCGCCGCCGCCGCCCCCCCGCCGCCCCCCCCGCCGCCGGCCCGCTTGCCTGGGAGCGGCCAGCTGGCCTGCCTGCTCCCAGGCAGGCCTCGCCGCCGCCCCCGCCGCCTCCCCGCTCACCTTCCTGCGGCCTGGGAGCGGCCAGTGGGGCCTGCCTGGGAGCAGGCAGGCCTCGTCGCCGCCCCCCGCCGCCGCCGGGCCCGCGAGGGTTCCTCCGGCCAGCAGGGGCCTTCTGCAGGTCCAGCAAGGCCGCGCCGCCATCCCCGCCGGGCCCACGAGGGTTCTTCGGGCCGGCAGCGGCCTCCTGCAGGGCCAGGAAGGCTGCGCCGCTGCTTCCTGCCGCCGCTTCTCATGGTGAGTAGGGGGTTCAGGGGCTCTTCCCCCTCCCCCCCTTGAATGGCACTGGGGTCGGGGTGGGTTGGGGTGGGTTGGGAGGTCCCGGGAGGCCGGTGGGAGGGCGACCTGGGGCAGGGGCAAGATCTTCCCTGCGCTCTAAAATGGCGGCCGCCATTTTAGAGCGCAGCTTTACCAGAAAAGGGAATTTCTTATTGACCCTCGGCTTATATGCGGGTCAATAAGAAATTCCCTTTTCTGGCCTCAAGTTTGGGGGGGTCGGCTTATACTCGGGTCGGCTTATACCCGAGTATATACGGTATATATAAAACTGTACATTTAATTTTGTTGATTGAAATATGAAGCAATAGTGCAATCTGAGGAAATTATATTTATAAATATTGATATAAGTGAATCATTAGCCTACATCTGTGATTTTTGAATGCTACCTGGAGGATGGCAACCCTAAGAACAGCCTAGATTTGTTTGTTTTTTCTTTGTCTATTTTTGATACATTTTGCATTTTTTGTATGCCATTTTATATCATTGGGGAAGGGGGTAGGCTAAAAATTCCAAAATAAATGTGAAGTTGCTTTGAATACTGCATGTGTGCCTTTATTTTGGAGACTGGATTAGAGAAGATACTGGCAGAGACTGGTTCACCATTCACCGGTTGGCTACTGATTTGCCAAATTGTTTCACCGCTCTACCACCTCTGGAAGCCAGCCTCCTTTACTGACCTTGAGAAGCTTCATGGTGGGAGACAGGGCATCTTGATTAAAGTGAGCTACTTTGGCAGATAATTATTATCTGAAACGCCATCAATAGTCAAAATTTATACTAGTCATGATGCATACCTATTCTCTCTCCAGGATCAAAGAAGCAGGCCTATTATATTCGGTGCTGTGGAACACAGGCAGGACAATGCTGCTGCAATTGTCTTGTTTGTGGGTTTCCTAGAGGCACCTGGTTGGCCACTGTGTGAACAGATGTGATGGGCCTGGGTCTGATTCAGCATGGCCTTTCTTATGTTCATATACTTGGAATACTGTATACAGTTCTGGTCACCACAACTAAAAAAAAAAGGATACTGCAGAGCTTGAAAAGGTGCAGAAAAATGCAACCAAAATGATCATGGGACTAGAACAACTGCCCTATGAGGAGTGGTTAAAACACTTAGGGCTATTTGGCTTAGAAAGAAGGTGGTTAAGGGGAGATGTGATAGAAGTCTATTAAATTATACATTGTATGGAGAGAGTGGATAGGGAGAAGCTTTTCTCCCTCTCCCATAATACTAGAATGCAGGGTCATCTGTTCAAAACAAATAAAAGGAAGTATTTCTTCACACAGTGCATAGTTAAATTGTGGAACTCCCTGCCCCAGGATGTAGTTATGGCTGCCAACTTGGCTACTAGTCAAAATGGATACTAGTCATGATGCATGCCTATTCTCTTTCCAGGATCAGAGGAGCATGCCTATTACATTAGGTGCTGTGGAACACAGGCAGGATGCTAGAAGCACCTGGTTGGCCACTGTGTGAACAGACTGCTGGACTTGAGGGGCCTTGGTCTGATCCAGCAGGGCTTTTCTTATATTCTTATGATGCATACCTACTCTCTTCAGGATCAGAGGAGCATGCCTGTTATATTAGGTGCTTTGGAACACAGGCAGGATAATGCTGCTGCAGTCATCTTGTTTGTAGGCTTCCTAGAGGGTGGCCACTATGTCAACAGACTGTTGGACTTGATGGGCCTTGGTCTGATTCAGCATGGTTTTTCTTATGTTCTTAAAACTACATTGGGGAAGAAACAGTATTTGCAAATGCATTGCAAGCATTTGGGGTGATATTTTAAATCAGCCTTCATCGCAGTTTTCCCCCCCTTCTTTTCATAATTTACTCCCTGTTTGGAAAGAAAAGTGCTATCTAGTTTCATATTTAACACCCACATACATATATTTAATTAAAATGATAACTATAATTAACCTCATCAACTCCATTCCTTGTTGTAGGAATGGTGACTGTGTTACTTTATTTTAACACTAGCTGTTTCCAAATTAGAGACTGGGAATTAGAATATCTTGCTCTTAATGTATCTGATGAGATTTTATACTACAAAAGGTACCCTCAATCTCATGAAGATCTATTCAAATATTCAAAAGTAGAACGCTGTCATTTTACTCCCATGCTATGTACAGAGCATATCAGTAACATGAGGTAACATGAGGTAATGTTGCATGCTCACACAAAAACTTTCACCCTTGAATTACATTAATAGAAACTTTATTTCCTTTACTTATTTATTTACAGCATTTTAATGCTGCTTTTCTTTGACAAACATGCACAAAGCCACTCACAATACATAAAATGAGCAAATACAGTATAACCATATATCACAATAATAAAACAGACCAATGTGAACCTAAAATGCAGGGATAGAATTCTTACTTGAAAGCAATAATTAATAAATAGGTTTTAGTTGATGGTAGGACAACACCAACAAGGCTCTCTAGTGCATTGGCAAAGTGGCTGTGTTCAGACTCTTTAATATGATCTTACCAATGTATTTGAATGGAGAAGCTGGGCTTTATAGGGTGGGTAAGTTCACCCCACACCTCCATAGAGACAAAGTGTATCACATTGTATCTCTATGAAGGCACCGGGTGAACTTTCCCACCCACCGTTTAAAGCCCAGCTTCTCCATTCAGATACATTGGTAAGATAATAAAGAGTCTGCCAAAGCATTTGAATGGAGGAGGATGGGGTGACCCCTTAACTCCAGACCCCCTGACCCAATCTTTACCAAACTTGGGGGTTCTTGCAAGGAGAGTCCCTTCTAGCTACCCTGAACATTTGGGACTTCTACCTGTAAAAATGCTCCCTCAGGAGCCGCGGAAAGCAGGATATTCGGGAATGGCAAATTTGGCTTTGTCAGCTTCCCTGATTTGTGGACTTGGTAAACCCGAACCAGAAATTTACTGAATTTGCATTTATTTGGTATTTTTCCAATTCGTTTTTTACTGAATCAACAGCCCTAATTAGAAAGTCTTGCACAATTTCCATTTCCTCATTGTCAACTTTGAAGTTATTCTCCTGTGCTAGGAGATGTCAATAAGGGATTTTTATTTTTCCAATTGTTTTATGGTCTACTGGTCAGAGGTTTGTTCTTGGGAGACAGGTTGGGAAACTGTCTGAGATAGGATGTTGGACTGGATGGACCACTGTTCTGATGCAAAAGGGCATCTCTTATGTTCTTTTGGAAGCACAGAAGGGTGGGAGGAACCCCCCCCCTGGGTAGTGCCAGCTTTAATTAAAAAGAGAAAAAATTGGAATGCACATGCACACATGTAGAAACACATGCCAGTACACATAAACTTGATCCATAATTGTGCCATCTGCTTGAAAATGCAAACTCCATTTTTTTCTGTTGTTGAAAAAAATCTATTATTAAAAGGAGGCAATATTACTCAGGTCTGTAGGCACAAGGATGACAAGTTTCATTGCTGACTGAGTGGGAAAAAGAGAATTTTTAAAGTCATTTGCATAATTGTTTCGCTTTTATAAACTGGGAAGTTTACAAAGAAAGTATTGGTTTGGAAAGAGGAATAGCATTAGGAGAAATACTGATGAGTGTAAACAGATTTGTTAGGTATTAGAATTTCCAGTATGTGAGAACATGAAAACAGAGAGCCTCGGAATTAGACTGAAACACCATCTGTTTTCCCAGACATAGTGTTTAATGAAGAACAGCTAATAAAAGAAAATATACTTAACAGGATTTGTAAGAATGAGGAAATGGTAGAATGCAAAAGGTAGGAATCAGTTTGGGGCTGCTTCCATTTACACACAATCTATTTGCACCCTCAATTATAATGGCCAACCACCAGGGAGGCCCTGGAGATCTCCCAGAATTACAACTGATCTTCAGATTACAGAGATCAGTTCCCCCGGAGCAAATGGCTGCTTTGGAGGGTGGGCTCTATGTTGTTTTGTCCCTCCCCAAACCCTGCCTTTTTCATGCTCCATCCCCAAATCTCCAAGAATTTCTCAACCTGGAGTTGGCAACCTTTCTAGGAGTACGTGGTTTCACCAGTTGGATTGCAGTTCATCCTTGTTCATGATCGCATAAAACAGCCCTGTCTCTGGATGCTGTGGATTGGTTGTGATATGGCAAACAAGGGTTCGTGGGGGGAGAGAGAGACCTGAGATCAATATTTCAAGAAAACAGTTTATTTGCAGCTGCTCAGAGGCCCTAATGGGCAGAAATCTCTGAGTCCCGATCATACTGAGGAAGGGATATTTATCCAGATTCAAGATATGACAACCCATCAACATTCAGGGTAGGCTGATAGCACTCCAGACATAGAGGCGGCGCAGTACAGTTCAGTTCTATCCAGTTCTTGTTATGGTTTACTGTAACCCTCCATGACTCTTAACCCACTTCCTTAGCACACAGACATACAGGGATATTCTGCCCAGCAACAAGCTATTCCCTGGCTGTCCTAATACATTTTACAGAAAGGAAAAGAGATTATTACAAATTGCTAAATCAGTGGATCTTCCATAGTCAGGGGAAGTCTACCTGCTGTCACAGTTGCAGTTTTGGCAGCATGGAAAAGTGCCACTATGGTCATTAAAATGGCACCACCATGTACACAAAACCACTTGGAGGAGATGGTTCTCACAACTGGTGCCTCTGCTTGTCTGTGAGCCCAGCAGGCCAAGCATGTTTTCAAGGTGTCTATGGAGGAATGTGGCAAGCATGAATTGACATTCAGTATCACCTCCTTTCACTGCTTCACACATCGCCTTGCCTTGGGGGTACAGCTCATGTTCTGAACAAGATGTTTAGGCCCCCTCAAAGTTTTAAGCTACAATCCTGTTCAGTCCATTTTTCGAGCCTGTGGTAACCATAGACATTCATCTGCCAAAGCTGTCATTACCTCACCCATTCACATCAAAGTGGGCATGTGCTCAATAAAATTGTGTCTCAACTGCATTGAAGCAATGAGGGGCAATAAGCTTTTTAATGGAAGTTGATGAATAAGTCCATAGCCTCATATATGAACAAACCATAATTCCCTTCACGAGCATTGAGAAATTAAGAGTAATATATCATGGGCAGGGTAGACTTTGCAAAGGCAATAGAACGGATCTGAACACGCTAAAGGGTAGGTGTACATTTAATATAAAAACATGAACACATGAAGCTGCCTTATACTGAATCAGACCCTTGGTCCTTCAAAGTCAGTATTGTCTACTCAGACCAGCAGCAGCTCTCCAGGGTCTCAGGCAGAGGTCTTTTGCATCACCTACTTGCCTAGTCCCTTTTAACGGAAGATGCCAGGGATTGAACCTGGGACCTTCTGCATGCCAAGCAGATGCTCTACCACTGAGCCATGGTCCCTCCCCAAATGTATTTATTTTATAAATTAAAGTAATACAATTACTGAGGAAGCACACCGTATGTCATAGGTCATTTGTGCATGGCTCTTGCCTTGCGGTCACCCCGCCGTCTCCTTTGAGGCTTTGCTCTGATTATGCTTGAATTTTCTGACCATCAGAGGTCACCTCACTTTCCCCACACATTTCCATGTGATTTGCCCACATTTCCTGGATTTGTGTTTAGTCAGCATTCAGAAAACATGGGGGGAATGTGCAGAAACGTGCCGGGAGAGGGAGGCGACCTTTGACCATTGGAAAATGCAAGCAAAATCAAAGCAAAGCCCAGAAATAGTCGGTGGGGTGACTGCGAGGAAACAGCCATGCATAAATGGCTGATAGACAGCATAGTGTAGGGCTTTGAGTGCTGGACTAGGATCTAGGAGATCCAGGTTGAAATCCTCACTGTGTTGTGGAATTTTGCAGAGTGACCGTGAGCCAGTCACTTGCTCTCAGACTCATACCTCACAAGGGTGCTGTGGGGAGAAAATGGAGGATTGGAGAACAATGTAACTCACTTTGGGTTCCCATTGGGGAGAACGGTGGGGTATAAATAAAATATATAATATAGTGTCCAATAAATAAATTAAAACACATTGTAAAATTGAACAGAAGTTTCTGCTTAGATATCTTGGTGAACAGTTCATGATAGCCCTTTCCTCCATGAAATTTTTACGATCCTTTTCAAAAACCATCTTAAATAAGTGTCCCTCCCCTAATCTCTTGCAGCTGATTCCGTAAATTAAATATTTGTGTGAAGAGGCAAGAGTTGATTTAATCTCTCAATCATGGACTATTATCATTTATGCATTTGAAATATGTTTAGTTCAGTGGCAATCACTCTGTGGCATTCATGGTTGCCATCTACCAAAAGAGCCACATTTACTTCCCTCCCTGGCAAGATGCCCACACTACACCAGTGTGGTGTAGTGGTTAAGAGCTGTGGTTTGGAGTGGTGGACTCTGATCTGGAGAATGGGGCTTGATTCCCCACTCCTCCACATGAGCTGTGGATGCTAATCTGGGGAACTGGATTTGTTTCCCCACTCCTCCACATGAAGCCTTGGGCTGGTCACAGCACTCTTAGAGCTCTCTCAGCCCCACCTACCTCACAGGGTGTCTGTTGTGGGGAGGGGAAGGGAAGGTGATTGTAAGCTGGTTTGATTCTTCCTTAAGTGGTAGAGAAAGTCGGCATATAAAAACCAACTCTGCTTCTTCTACCTCAAGGAGGCTTGCAGCTTAAAGCTAGTCTGGTGGGTACCCCAGAAAATCATTTTGCTCTTTTTTTCTGTGCCTTAGTACCTTTACCTGCTTAGCTGTACTTGTGTCAAAATCAAGGAGTACATTTCACATTTTAGGGGAGGCCAAGATTCTTTAACAGTTTACGAGTTTTCAGCTCTGTTGTAGATTAAAGCTCCTGTCCTAAACACACTTAATCTGGGAGTAAGCCCCACTGAATAAAATGAGACTGACTTTACCGACCACTTTTCCCCTTGTTGAAAAGTGTTTGGATTTTTATCTGGTGACTGACAACATGAGGGTTTTATGTGTTACGTTTATTCTGTACACTTATTAATTAAAGGGTGTTTATGTATTTAGTTTAGAATTTACTGGATTTATATTTCTGTGCTTTTTTTTTTTTGCTGTCTCAAGTCACAGCTGAATTATGGTGACCCTTGGTGGCGGTTCTGAAGGTAAGAAACATTCAGAGGTGTTTTTTTGTTGCTGGCCTCTACATCCGGACCCTGGTATTCCTTGGTTGTCTCTGAGATCTTTTTTTTAATATATATATATAAATTTTATTGATTTTTTAAAACTATAAATTCTTCATAATTTTAACAACAATGTAAAAATAATGTCAAAATCACAATTACATCAATTGTTATCTTAATTTCCAATAAACATAAAAATAAAACGACTTCCCCATCACCTCCATCTACCTCTTAATAAAGTGTTGCTATCCTTTGTTAACATATTCTGATCCTAATATTAATCTCATTCTAAAGTTTCATGTTATATAAAATTTTACATTCTGGATCAGAGTAAAAGGTAACCTTCCATTTTTCCCAGATCTTATACATTGTCACAATGATTCATCCAAGCCTCCCATTTTCCCTAATTTCTCCAACTCCACCAGTTCTAACATTTAAATGATTTAATCCCTTTATTCTGAAACATTTGTCCCTTTCCATTTGGCTGCCTAAGATAATCTTGCAGCCATGATAACATAAATTTAATCATGCTAAGTAACATCATCTCCAATATTTTAGGGATGTTTTTATGTTTAATCAATCTTATTTCATTGTAAATCATATCCCAAATCCATATCACAAGTCCACCCCTTATAAAAAAGGAAAAGAAAAAACCAATATCCTTACTACATTCCAACATTTTCCTTGAAATGATAATCACATTAATATTGATAATTCCACTATACATTTATATCACATCGGTAGTCTATATAAGGAGGTCTTGTTTACATAATCCCTAAATGATGTCTAAATCTTAATTCCACTACACCGTAAATAGCCATGCCACCCATCCACACTGTCAAAGCCTTCCAATCCAGCAATCATATTTAAATCAGTCCTTTAACCATGGTCTAATACTTCCTTCTGCAACTGAAATAAGTCAGTCAGGTATGGGAACAGGATCTCTTTATTCTCTCTCATTTCCTCAGGCAGGTTGCATAACCAAAAAAAATTCTTTCTGGCCTTCATCTCCCTCATGGCTTCAATCTGTTTTCCTTGACCTGCTCTCTTCTTCCTTATATCCACACGTCCTTCCATAACTTTTTTAGATGAAAAGTCCATTTCTTGCATGTCTGTTCTCATTGTCACAAGCTGGTTACCTTCTTGGACTTCTGTCTTCTTCTTTGTATCCTTGTATTCTTCCATAACTTTTTTGACAGAAGAATCCATTACTTGCATGTCTGTATTGGTAGCCATCATTTGAACCTTCATATCTTTTATGTCTTCTGTAACCAGATCCAACTTCTGATTACAAATCTGTGATGATTGGTCAAGAGTCGTCATCATTGAAATCAGTTGAGCCATCTGTGTTGATATCTGTTTTAATTGTTTAATTGTCGCCTCAGAATGTTTAACAAGCATGTCCTGCACTTTTTTTTCCATGGTTAAATTCTGTAAAGTTTCCTTTAATTTCATAAAGGCAGGGCTATGAATTAAGCCAGATCAGGGAGAGGTTCCAGACATTTACATAAGTAGCTTAGTTAAGAAATTGGTGGTCGTCTAGCAGGAGTCCATTGCAAGTAGTTAATAAAGAATATTTCATTGACCAGCTTAGTATCTTTTTCGGGTTGAAAAAATAAGTAATTAGGCTTAAAATAACTTTTTAAAGTTGAAAATACCAACGAGTTTTACCAGACGCTCTAGATCGGCAGAACCAGGAAGTATTCCAGGAATTACCTCATCACGGACCTTCTATCGTCTCTTCTCTATGGTTGTTACCTTCAGGAATGGTTTTAGTGTAACACGAGTGAGACGAATTTCCGGTCCTACGACCTGCTTCCTGTTGATTTGCTTGCAGAACAATAGAGAGGGATATATGAAGCACAGAGTCTTCCGATCCAGAATATCCTCTTTGTTGTAAAACGTGGCTGGAGGACTCGGACAGATTCTCAAAGGCTTCTCCCTCCCCTTCCTTTAAGGACGCGTCGGATTGGCAGATCTTAAGTCAATCATTCAAGCTCGTTGTTTTAGTTTAAGCTGATCAGTTTGATAAGGCTCCTGCTGCTTTGTCTGATGGATCTCATGCAGCAAAATCATCCAGTTCAATTAAGGGAGGAACACGGTTACCAGGAATATTTTCTTCTACCCCCTGTTATTCGATAACGCCAGTGAAGAACGAAAGATTCTTATCTACTCACTTGGGCGTCTGGAGGTGAGGTTCTAATCTTAATGTAGTCCTTATGATGTTTATAAGGTGCTGGAGGGTAGAGTCTAATGACGAAGTTGCGCTCTGGCGATTTCAATCCCTTCGTGCCCACGGGATCAACGTCTGAATCTCCGGGATTGTCTCTGAGATCTGATGAGATCAGGCTAGCCTGCGCCATCCAGGTCAGGGTGCATACATATATATCCCCACTTTACTTGTTCTCAGACTTTTGGGTTGGTTGCAGGTCCCTCTTTTACTTTTTGGCACCCTGCACCTCAAAATTATTATAGTAAACATGGGACAACCATCCATTTTAAATACAAGGGATTTGTTTATATGGCGTTTGTATCTATTACCTAACAGTGCATTCCTGAGATACGCTGGCGGCCCGCACCAAAGGTCTTCAGAGGCCAACGAAGGCCTACCCCAGCGCAAGGGAATACAGTGCCGACTTCCGGGCGTTTGTGGCCCCAGTGCCAGCATGCAGGGCTGGCTGCTGGTCACCGGTCACCTGTCGGCATCCAGACGCCGGCAAAGGCCATGGCGGCATCCCGGGAGGTGTTCCTGGGGTGTCACGGTGCTGGGTGGGGGGCAGGGCCGAAACCTCCTTAGGAGGCACCACTGCGGTGTTGCTGTGAGGGTCTCTGTCTTTGTGTCTCTGCTTTCCATCACCTGCGGTGTTATCAGTGAACTCGTAAAAGCAGTTCACACCTTCTGGTCTCAGGCGCCAGGCCTGATGGCCCATGTATCTTCCCCCCCGCTGTTCTTCCTGCCAGTACTCCCTCAGGCCGGTGCGGCCTTGGAAGTGTGATAGCCGCACCAGACTTCCTGGGATCCGTCTGATGTTTTGTATTATGCCAAGCTTGTAACTTCCCATAACAATAAGTGTGAACCCCAGTGCCCCAGTGCCCTGGAGTCAATATATTCTGTAAACCCGTATAGCCCCTCACTTGCAACTTTCTACCTGTGCCTGTCTCATCTCCTGAAGGCTTCAATAAATCTATTGTTTCTGTATCAACGTCTGAGCAACTGATTTGGAGAAGCAAACTCAGAGAGGGGGATCTCTCACATTAAGTTGCAAGTCCTTGCCTCTCGGACTGCAGCTGTACCGCTTTGGACAGAATGTCAGCCGACGAGGACACCACCCCTAACCCCGATGCCCCCAAGGAACCGGACGAGCCGGAGAAGCCGGACCCGAAGGAGGAGGGAGCCAAGCCAAAGAAACCGAAGGATCGCGCCCCCGACCAAGATCGGGACGGACGTCCCCGGGGGCTTCCTTATTGGCTGGACTCTCCCAAGGGCTGGTCGCTCTCGCGGACTGCGGCGAAGGATCGCCGGTTGGCCTTCCCCAGCACGGGACTCGAAGGGGATCCGGCCCGCAAAGAGGCCCTCATGGAGGAAGAACGAAAGCAGTGGCAGGAAGACCGCCGGGCTATGCAGGAGCAGATGGAGATCATGCAACGCGTAATGGGTGAGATGGCCACGACCCTAGATGCGCTGAAGTTGCAACCTCCAGCCGGTGCTCCCCCAGACGGGGCGCCGGTAGTTCCGCCCGCAACCCCTGCCCCCCCGGCCCGTCGGGACCTGAAAGTCACGTATGACGGGTCGGGAGACCAGTTGACCTTTTTTATGGTCCAAGTAGACATTTTTATGCGGGAACAAGGCCGAACCTTCGTTTCTGAGGAGTCCCGGGTGCAGTACGTGGCTTCCTTACTGCAAGGGGAGGCGGCTGCCTGGATGGTGTTGCAGTATGAACTCCGCTCGCCGGTGCTGCGAACCCTGGACGAGTTCATGGTAGCACTCCGAAACCGTTTTGAGGACCCGACTCTGGGTGAGCGGGCTAAAGCCTCCCTGATGCAACTGCGCCAAGGGACTAAGTCGGTGGCGCAGTATGCAAGTGAGTTCCAGTCACTGGCTAGCCGAATTCTGGACTGGAGTGAAGCTACCTTGGTACAATGTTTCAGGGAGGGTCTCAACCCAGACCTCCAACATTGGGCCTTCATGCAAGGGAACCCCCCGGATGTGGAAGGTTGGGTTCGCCATGCTGCTGACATCGAGAATCGCAAACAACTCCTGAATTTGTCCAAGCAACGGCTTGGGCGAGACCCCAGGCCCCGAGGTGACCGTGGCCGGGAACTCCGGCAAGGGGGTGGCGGGGGTCTCTCGGCCGCGGAACGCCGCAAGCGGTTCGAGGCCGGCGTCTGCCTGATCTGCGGGGGAAAGGGTCACTTTGCATCGCAATGCCCCTCTCGCTCAGGCCGTCCGACCCCCCCCCGCCAAACCCAGGCCGAGCCGACGAAACCGGCCGCCGACAGCCAGCCTCGCCGCAGAAGTGGACCACTGAGCCGGCGCTCCGGCGCACCCTCCGCTCTCCACGCGCGCCCCCAGGATGGGGCATCCGACTCTACGGTCCCATCGGGGTCCCGGATTACAAATACCGTCTTTGATTCGGACGGCTCCCCGGAAGCCACCACCCCGTCCCCCTCTTCCAGCGAGGAGGAAGAGTGGGAACAGCCGGCAAAAAACGCCGTCGGTCTGCTGTAGAGGGGGCTCCGCAGCAGACCGTCCCTATCGTTGTGCAAGGAGCTCCACCGATGGTAAGCGCCCAAGAGGACAATGTATTTGTGCGTGTTCATCTGTCCCTACCCAAAGGGGGTCCCCCGTTAGAGGTCCCCGCGTTGGTCGACTCGGGGTGTGCCCGCACCATGATAAATGAGGAAACTGCCAAGAAGTTGGGTGTCCGGCGCAAGCGGCTTCCGGGACCCCTCCGTTTTTCCCAAATGGACGGGAGTGACTTTAAACGGGGCCCTGTGACCCACAGAACTGCAGCCGTGATTATGTCCGTGGGGGAACATTGGGAACGGTTGTATTTCACCATCGCCCCTATTGTAACCCCTGTGGTGTTAGGGATGAACTGGTTAAGGGGACACAATCCCTCCATTGATTGGGTTAAACGGGTGCTTTCCTTCCCCGAAAACCCCTGTGGGTTGCATGACAAGGAACGGGTACTCAGAACTCCAGCCGCCGCACTGGTAGGGTCCCCCGCCCCAGTCTCTCCTCAATTACCCTCTGAGTACTCGCAGTTTACTGATGTTTTCGATGTTAGAGAGTGCGACGAACTGCCTCCCCACAGAGAAACGGACTGTGCCATCGAGATTGTAGGGGAAGGCAAACTGTCTAAGGGAAAGGTTTACCCCATGAGCCCTAGTGAAAAGACTGTATTGCGAGACTATCTGGATGTCAATCTGGCGAGGGGTTTCATACGCCCCTCCAAGGCTCCTTATTCAGCCCCAGCTTTCTTTGTAAAGAAAAAGACGGGAGATTTAAGACTGTGTATTGACTTTCGCAGACTGAACGCAGTCACCCAGTCTAATGCTTACCCCCTCCCTCTTATTCCTGACCTTCTAGCACAATTAAAGGAGGGCCGAATCTTCACCAAACTGGACTTGGTAGAAGCCTACCACCGCATTCGCATCAAAGAAGGAGACGAACCCAAAACGGCCTTTTCCAGTTGTTTTGGGATGTTTGAGTACCTGGTCATGCCGTTCGGACTTTCGGGGGCTCCGAGTGTCTTTATGCAATTAATTAATGAAGTTTTGCATGATTTACTGTTTCGGGGGGTGGTGGTATTTCTCGATGACATTCTTATTTACTCTGAGACCATGGAAGAACATGTGCGCCTAGTGCGAGAAGTGCTCCAGCGGCTGCGGGAGCACAAACTGTATGCTAAGGTGTCCAAGTGTGAATTCCACCAACCTTCTATTACATTTCTGGGGTATGTGATTTCCCACCAAGGGTTGGAAATGGACCCCGCCAAGGTCCAGGCGGTGCGGGACTGGGAAACCCCCACTACCCGCCGCCAACTTCAACAGTTTTTGGGGTTTGCCAACTTTTACCGGAATTTTATTCCCAACTTTGCCCAAGTTGCGCTTCCCCTCACTGCCCTGTTGCGTACCAAGGACAGGGGGGCTAGCGCCGCACTCCCCTCAGCCCGTCTGCAATGGTCTCCCCAGTGCCAGCAAGCTTTTGAACGTTTAAAGCTACTTTTTTCATCCGAACCCGTTTTGGCTCACCCGGATTGCACCAAGCCCTTCGTGGTGCAGGTGGATGCCTCGGATGTAGCCATGGGCGGGGCCCTATTGCAGAGGGATGAGGGGGGACGGTTGAGGCCATGCGCCTACTTCTCCAAGAAGTTTTCCCAGTCCGAAATCAACTGGGCCATTTGGGAGAAGGAGGCAGCAGCGGTCAAACATGCCCTTACCATATGGAGACACTTCTTGGAGGGGGCCGAGCTGCCGTTCGAAGTGTGCACAGATCACAAGAATCTTGAGGCTCTCAAGGGAGCTAGAAAACTCAATGCCAAACAAATTCGGTGGGCCCAATTTTTTGCAAAATTCCGGTTCACCCTCAAACATGTCCCTGGCAAAGAAAATGCCCTAGCTGATGCTTTGTCACGACTTCCCCAGTATCGCAACGATTTCGATCGCCCCGTCGACTCCCTGTTCACTCCCGAACAGCGAGGGGAAGTCCCTGGCTTGGCCGTCACCACCCGATCCCAAGCCCGCCAACCGGAGACCCCCCCTACGCTCAAAGGTATCCCGGAAGCATTCCAACAGCGACTCCGGGACGCCTCCTTACAGGAGGAGGAGCACCATCTCCTCCCCACTGGCTTGGAACGAACCAACACTTGGTGGGTGCAAGGGGGGAAACTATATGTCCCATCTTCCCTTCGCAAAGAAGTATTGGGACTTGTACATGGGGCCAGGCTAGCGGGTCATTTTGGTTTCATAAAAACGCTTCACCTGGTTCGAAGGCAATTCTGGTGGCCCGGTATGAGATCTGATGTAGAGTTGTATGTGCGCAGCTGCCCCACCTGCGCCACAGCCAAGAAACGGATGGGAAAACCCCCGGGGCTTCTCAAACCGCTTGAGAACCCCTCCCGTCCCTGGGAAGTCATCGCCATGGATTTTATCACCGACCTACCTCCAAGTCGGGGGAAAACGGTTCTCTGGGTTATCACAGACCTCTTTTCCAAACAGGTTCATTTCGTTCCATGTGCAGGTCTTCCTTCAGCCCAGGGCTTAGCTAAACTGTTCATCACGCACGTCCTCAGGCTACACTCGATCCCGAGGAAGGTCCTCTCCGACCGGGGGGTCCAGTTTGTTGCCAAATTCTGGCGGGCTTTCCTAAAGTTAATGGGAGTGGAGGAACAGGGCCTTTCTTCCGCCTATCACCCCCAAACGGATGGTCAAACGGAACGAGTAAATGCGGTAGTAGAATGTTATTTGCGTTGCTATGTAAATTTCCACCAGGACGACTGGGTCGACCTGCTGCCATTTGCCGAATATGCGTACAACAATGCGCCTCATTCCTCTACCGGCTTTAGTCCCTTCCAAGTTATATACGGGACGGATTTTGGCCCTTTCGGTTCTGCCCCCGTCTCGCCAGAGCTCCAGTCTACCCCTGATCTTCAGGAGTGGATTCAGGTGGTTAAATCCACCTGGCCATGGTTGCTCAAAAATCTGGAAAGGGCAAAAAGCAAGTACAAGGAACAAGCAGACAAACACCGGTCTCCGGGATGGGAACTCAAGGTGGGGGAGCAAGTCTATCTGTCCACCAAAAACCTCCGCTCTCTTCGCCCCTGCAAAAAACTGAGCGACCGTTATGTAGGACCTTTCCCCATTACCAGAGTAATCAACGAGGTTACCGTGGAACTGAGTCTCCCTAAGACTCTCAAGGGAGTTCATCCAGTCTTCCATATAAGTCTCCTCAAACCTTATGTAGCAGCTCCCCAGTTCCACCCCCCTCCCGCTCATGAGATTCCTACCGTAGTAGGAGGGGATACCCATTTGGAAATATCCAAGGTTTTAGATTCCAAATGGAAGAAAGGGAAACTGTTTTACTTTGTTCGCTGGAAAAACCTTGGCTCCGCTCATGACGAATGGGTGGCCGCACCCCACATGGCAGCTCCTCGCTTGGTCCGAGAATTCCACCTCGCTTATCCCGATAAGCCTCGTCCTCTCGGAGGGGGGCCTTAAGGGGGGCAGAATGTGAGGGTCTCTGTCTTTGTGTCTCTGCTTTCCATCACCTGCGGTGTTATCAGTGAACTCGTAAAAGCAGTTCACACCTTCTGGTCTCAGGCGCCAGGCCTGATGGCCCATGTATCTTCCCCCCCGCTGTTCTTCCTGCCAGTACTCCCTCAGGCCGGTGCGGCCTTGGAAGTGTGATAGCCGCACCAGACTTCCTGGGATCCGTCTGATGTTTTGTATTATGCCAAGCTTGTAACTTCCCATAACAATAAGTGTGAACCCCAGTGCCCCAGTGCCCTGGAGTCAATATATTCTGTAAACCCGTATAGCCCCTCACTTGCAACTTTCTACCTGTGCCTGTCTCATCTCCTGAAGGCTTCAATAAATCTATTGTTTCTGTATCAACGTCTGAGCAACTGATTTGGAGAAGCAAACTCAGAGAGGGGGATCTCTCACAGTTGCCTCCTAAGCTTGGCGCAGGCATTCTGGTAAGGAATGCACGGTAAATCTATTTCACTGTTTAGAAAAAAATAAACAGAATGTAGAGCCTAAATATATAGGAGTTACTGTTGAATAAATGGAAAGTTGAATCAATGTTAGAAAAGCACATTTCAGCATTCAGCTAGTTTAATCCTTGTGTTTGAGATGTGAATAGCATAAAGATTTGGCATCAGTTGTTCTTAATCAACTATAGTTTCACTTCAGCAAAAAATGTATGACAGGTGTGTTGGTCAGGAGAGCCAGCATGGTATAGTGGTTAAGAGCGGTGGTTTGGAGTGGTGGACTCTAATCTGGAGAACCAGGTATGATTCCCCACTCCTCCACATGAGCGGCAGAAACTAATCTGGAGAACTGGGTTGGTTTCCCCACTCCTACACATGAAGCCAGCTGGGTGACCTTGGGCTAGTCACAGCTCTCTCAGCCCCACTTACCTCACAGGGTGTCTGTTGTGGGGAGAGGAAGGGAAGGAGTTTGTAAGCCAGTTTTATGCTCCTTAAAGGGGAAAGAAAGTTGACATATAAAAACCAACTCCTCCCCTCCTCCTCTTTTTCGTCTTCTTCTGCTGCTGCTGCGGTAAACCACTTAGTTTTGCATGAATTAACACAAACTAGCCAGCCTGTTTTCAGCAATGCAGAGCCCTCAGATCTGTAAACCCCTCTATGAATCTGCCAACAAAGGGTCAAAGGAGCAAAAATGTACTTCCTTATGGTATCTATTACCCTGTTTGGGAATTCCTGTTCCCTTGCCATACCCTTGATAGGCAGCAAAGTGACGTTCTGACACATGAATTAATGTTCAAAATACAATTCCAAGTAGTGAGAGTGCTGTTCATCAACACTGATAATTTGGACAACATTAAAAAGAATGTCTAAAAGTCTCAAATTAATAAAGTGTGATTTGGGGAGGGAGGAAAAGAAGGTTTCCCCGACAGGAACGGCAGATGTGAGAGCTTTGTCTGGATGATGTAGTGTTCATCCATCATTAGAGTTCTGTCACTCTGATGATGCATTAATGTAATTCATCATCAGGTCCCCATCACTCCCATGATATATGGTTCACTAAAACAGTGCTCGCTGGCAAGAGCTCATTCTGGGGATTCAGCAAGTTGGACGGCATCATTTAAAAAGGGATTACTGTTCCTTTTCTTTTACAAGCTCCAAACTTAAGTGGGAAGGCTTGAGAAATTGGCCGTGGATTCGGGGAGGCTCTGTAGCCTCTACAGTTTTCGAGAACAACAGGGATTCTGTTTGTGAATGTTAAGTGTGGTGTAGTGGTTCAGAGTGGTGGACTCTAATCTGGAGAACTGGGTTTGATTCCCCTCTGCTCCACATGAAGCCTGCTGGGTGATCTTGGGCTAGTCACAGTTCTCTCAGAACTCTCTCAGTTCCACCTACCTCACAAGGTGTCTGTTGTGGGGAGAGGAATGGAAGGTAATTGCAAGCCACTTTGAGACTCCTTAATGGTAGAGAAAAGCAGGGTATAAAAACCAACTCTTTTTCTTATTCTAATAATAATAATAGCAACAACAATAATAATATTAGCAACAACAACAACACCTGCTGAGGTTTGCTAGGGATCATGAAGGAAAGCTCTGCTTGGAGAAAATTGTCTGATGTCGGTTCAGCTGGCTATGCAAATATGCTAAGGTTGGCAGCTCTGGGTTGGGAAACACCTGGAGACTTGTGGGGGTGGAGCCTGGGGAGGATGGGGTTTGGGGAGGGGAGAGATCTCAGCAGGGTACGATGCCATAGAGTTCACCCACCAAAGCAGCCATTTTCTCCAGGGGAACTGATCTCTGTAGTCTGAAGAACAACTGTAACACCGGGAGATCTCCAAACCCCACCTGGAGGTTGGCTACCCTAATTTAATGTGCAGATATGATACAGGGAAAAAGTGATTAGAACATCAGCCTAGGCTCTGGGAGACTCAGGTTTGAATCCCTGCTCTGCCATGGAAGCTTACTGGGTGACATTGGGCCAGTCACACATGCTCAGCTTAACCTACTTCACAGGTTTGTTGTGAGGATAAAGAGATGGGGAGAGCGGTGTCAGCTGCTTTGGGTCCCCATTGGGGAGAAAGGTGATGTAAAAGTGCAGCTAATAAATACACTTTTTAAAAAAAGTAAAAAGTATATTTCTTATTACATGCAATAGACTTTACCATACCTGTAAGGGTTTGAGATGCAGTTCTGCGAGTTGGGCTTCTGTTTGTTTCTCAAGGTGCAGAATGGACCTGATACTGAGTTGTTCATACTAGAAGACTCAAACAATAAGGAACATGCTTGAGTTGCTAGGATTAGGTTTTACTTTACATGTCAATGTGGTTGATGCTAACTATTGACAATGGAGCTCTTGCCAATGCCAGAGGTGAGTCTGGAGCTAGGGTTGCCAGGTCCCTCTTTGCCACCGGTGAGAGGTTTTTAGGGCGAAAACTGAGGAGGGAAGGGTTTGGAGGGAAGGGGCCTCAATGCCATAGAGTCCAATTGCCAAAGCGGGCATTTTCTCCAGGTGAACCGATCTCTATCAGCTGGAGATCAGTTGTAACAGCAGGAGATCTCCAGCCACCACCTGGAGGTTGGCAACCCTATGTGGAGCCCAGGGCCCACCATGCCCAGAATGACACTATTTTTACTTCAAGAGCTCAGGTTTTGTTATTTTCTAGAAACTTAATGACAAGGGGATGAAAAAGAGGGAAGAAACAACAATTGATAACACTGTCCAATTAAGCAGGAGATCAGTATAGTGGTTAAGAGCGGCAGATTCTAATCTGGAGAACCGGATTCAATTCCCCACTCTTCCGCATCAAACCTGCTGGGTGACCTTGGCCAGTCACAGTTCTTTCAGAACTCTCTCATCCCGCATGGAGGTAGTCAATGGCAAATGTTATGTATGTACATAGTTGGGTGGATCTGCAGGAGGAACCTTAGGAGCTTGAGTCCCTGACGAAGGCTCCTAAGCCTGCAAGCCCTATTGGCCACCGCCGGCCATCGCGGGCAAATGCTATTGGCCCTAAGCCAGGACACACCATTGGTACTCCGGGGTTGTTCCCCCCTATCACGAATCGGGGGGCGTGGCCGCGGGTGACCAGGGGGACATATAAGCAGGGCCAGGTCGTTCTGTTTCCAGTTCAGTTCTGTTCATTGCTGAAATCAATAAAGCTGCATTGTTGTTGGAACTCCGTCTCGACCTCGTGTGACCTCCCCATGCGGACTTAACAGTGGCGACGAAGGCTGGTAGGCAGTCTGGCTTGCTACTGAAATCACTCTCGCTGGAATCTCCTGTGATTCTCCGTGACTTCGCAGTGCCCGGTAGGCAATCCGGCTCGCCTTGCTGAATTCACTCGACACACCTGAGACACTTCACTTCACTGAAATGGCCACCCGGGGTTCGCTGGAAGAATTCAACCCCGCCGTCCCTATCGACTGGGAGAGCTACGCAGACCGTGTTACCTGCTTCCTCAATGCCAACGACATTGACGATGAGGACAAGATGCGGTACACATTCCTCAGCGTATGCGGGGCCAAAATGTTCCAGCTCGCTCAATCCCTGCTGGCACCCGCTAAGGTGATTGAGGCACCATTTAGGGACATAATGGCCGCTCTGGGCAACCATTTTATGCCCAAGCCCACGCACCTCGCTCGCCGTCGGCCGTTCTACCTTCGGGACCAGGAGCCGGGGGAATCCGCCGCAGCGTTCCTCGCCACCCTTCGCCAGTTGGCCCGGTTCTGTGAGTTCAAGGACCTCGACGACACCCTCCTCGACAGGTTTGTTTTCGGCTTCCAGAGTGAAAAAGTGCAGCGCCGTCTCATCGCCAGGAGTGGCGTCACCCTCACCGCGGCTGTTGAGGAGGCCACGGCGGTGGAAGCAACGCCCGCCACCGGCCGAGGGAGCAGCCGGGGCTCCACGGCCCCGCCACCAGCATCCATCCACTACGAGAGCACCAGTGACGACGACTCCACGGACGAGGCTCACAAGTTGTCCTCCCGATCGCACCAGGTGCAGGGCCCCGTGGCTCGCCCGTGCGCCAGCTGTGGTGACCACCACGATCACCGGACCTGCCGGTTCCACGACGCCTCCTGCCGTGGTTGCGGCCGGGTCGGCCACATCATGAAGGTCTGCCGCTCGGCGAGGAAAGGCCGGCCGGCGGGTCCGGCCAGAAAGAATGGAGCCATGCAGCCCGTCCACGACCTCGTTGACGACGAGCCCTCCTCGCCCTACCACGCCCGCCATGAGGTCAAACTGCACAGCATCCACGTGCACAAAGTCGCTGGCGTGGACAAGATTTCCATCTCCGTCCTGATTGAGGGCACCCCCTGCAACATGGAAATTGACTCGGGCTCTGCCCTCTCCGTCCCTTACTTTGACAACGTCCTGATTGCCGCCGGCTCCTAGAGTGAGCTCGTGGAGCGGTTCCACAGGGTGCTCTGCAAATTCCGGGATGAAGAGGGGAAAATGCCAACTGGGCCTGCCACAGGTGGAGTTCCTGGGGTACTTGGTTGACGCTGACGGAATTCACCCCACCCCAGACAAAATCAAGGCCATCCACAGCTCCCCCCCGCCGCGGAACAAGCAGGAACTCTAATCGTTCATCGGACTCTTGAACTTTTACCATGCCTTTTTGCCCAACAAGGCATCGGTTGCGGAGCCCCTTCACCGGCTCCTCGACAGGGCGGCCCCCTGGTCCTGGGGCATGCCGCAGCAAAAGGCGTTTGAGGCCACCAAGGGTCTTCTGTCCTCGTCGAGCCTCCTCGTCCATTTTGACGAGCGACTACCAGTGGTCTTAACGTGTGATGCCTCACCCTACGGCATAGGCGCTGTCCTGAACCACCACCTACCTGATGGGCGGGAGTACCCAGTCGCCTTTTATTCCCGCACCTTGACCACGGCAAAGAGGAACTATGCCCAAATAGGGAAGCCCTTGCACTTGTCGCCGGAGTGAAGAAGTTCCATGATTACGTTTATGGCCGGCCATTTGACATCGTTACTGACCACAAGCTGCTGCTTGGACTCTTCCTGCCTGACCGGCAGACACCCCAAATCCTGTCGCCTCGTATGCTCCGGTGGTCCATCTTCTTGAAAGCGTATGAGTTCCGCCTCCTCCACCGTTCCGGGAAGTCTATCGGCAATGCTGATGCCCTCAGCCGCCTGCCCCTCCGAGACTTCGACCCCGACCCGTCCCCGGTGTACGATGTCCTGCTCCTCAAGTCACTGCCTGAACCGCCCGTGCAGGTCGCTGATATCGCAGCGCACTCGCCTAAAGATCGGACCCTGGCCCGTGTTCTGAACTGGGTGGGGAAGGGGTGGCCTGCAGCCCGGCCGGGCGGGGAATTTGCGCCATTCGCCACCCGGCAACATGAACTCTCCCTGAACAAAGGCTGCCTTCTCTGGGGGAGCCGCGTTGTGGTCCCAGCCAAACTCCGGACCCGAGACCTGGAAGCCTTTCACGCCTGCCACCCACGGATCGTCAGGATGAAAGCCCTGGCCAGGAGCTACATCTGGTGGCAGGGCATTGATGCCGCGGTGGAAGAATGGTATTGACCCTAAGCCAGGACACGCCATTGGTACTCCGGGGTTGTTCCCCCTATCACGGATCAGGGGGGCGTGGCCACGGGTGACCAGGGGACATATAAGCAGGGCCAGGTCGTTCTGTTTCCAGTTCAGTTCTGTTCATTGCTGAAATCAATAAAGCTGCGTTGTTGTTGGAACTCCGTCTCGACCTCGTGTGTCCTCCCCACGTGGACTTAACAGCAAACTACCTCCAAACGTCTCTTGCCTTGAAAACCCTACAGGGTTTACATAATTCGGCTGTGACTTGACAGCACACACACAAGTTAAACATCATTTTCTATCTCTGAATGCTGCTTCCATGCATTGTATTACTGTACACTGTAGCAGATTTAATCTTTTTACCTAGCCAGAGTGGTATAGTGGTTAAGAGTGGTGGATTCTAATCTGGAGAAATGGGTTTGAATCACCACTCCTCCCCATGAAGCCAGCTGGGTGATCTTGGGCTAGTCACAGTTCTCTTCAAACTCTCTCCACCTCACCCATCTCACAAAGTGTCTGTTGTGGGGAGAAGAAGGGAAAGAGATTGTAAAACGATTTGATTCTCTTTAAAAGGCAGAGAAAATCGGCATATAAAAACCAACTCTTCTTCATCATCATCATTGGCCCTTAGCATAGCTGTCAGTTTCCATCTAGATAGCCAATCCCAGCTACATTTAGATAGCCAATCCCATTTTTAGGTAAGTCTTTTTACTTCCTTTTTTTGCTGCTCTTAAATTAAGCAAATAGCAGCTGTGATTAAATTAAGCACAATTATCTGTAAATGTTTTAGGAACCACTGGTACCTAATTCTGGAGTTCAAGGTACATTAAATCCTAGCCCTATTTGAGAGTATTATAGAAATCCTTTCCTAAAACACAACAAACTCTTACACAGTAATTGAAGCACTCAGAAAGTTTTGACTGCAGTGACATGACCCTGAAGACAATTCATAAATATGATTAATAAACAACTCATACATTAACACACTTTAGAGACATACATATATAGAAAAAGTGTTAACATTTAATGCTTCATGAAAATAATTAAACTATGGATTAAAAAAACCCTGTATGCATAATGTTGGAATTATAAATTGCCAGTGTACAGATTGGGGGTAACCAAACTCTTGAAAATCTGGATCCTACAAAGGGGAGGGTTGTTGCAATGTTCTCCAAATTATGGAAGGAAAAACGGCAGCATTAGTTAAGTATATTGGTCCAACATCAAGCTGCTTGCACATCTTGAAGAGTCATTGGGGATGCAAGCAGCTGCTTGCTAGAATCAAGGTTGGACATAACAGAGATTTGGGGTCAGGAAGGAATTTTCATCCAGGCCAGATTGGCCCAGGATCCTGGAGTTTTTTTGTCTTCCTCTGGGCATAAAGCAGGGGTCATTGGGGGAAGGGGGGGAGGTAGTTGTGAATTTCCTGAATTGTTCTAGTGGTTGGACTAAATAACCGTTGAGGTCTCTTCCAGCTCTATGTTTCTAGATACTGGCAGGACACGCATGTTGGAAATTGCACTCTTGTAATCATTCACCTCTTGGTGGTGGAAATAGGGTTGTGCAAAAAAAAATATGGTAAATTTCGGGTTTGGTTTATCGGGCCTGAATTTTTTTGGTAAATTCGGAATAAGCCAAATAATCATACCAGTAAAATAAAAAAGGATCCATTATAGTCTACGGAATTTATTTTCAAGGCTGGGTGTGTGTGTGACATTTTTTTGAGGTAGAGTCACCAAATTTGCAGCATAGCTGCAAGGGACTATCTTTACATGGACACCAAAGTTTGGTGAAGTTTGGGATAAGGGGTCTAATTTTATGGGCCCGCAAAGGTTCACCCCCATCCTCCAAGCATTTGTGAGAGGCTAGAGCCAAGTTGTCAATCAGTTTTCAGGTACAGAAGCTCAGCATTGCCAAGGACTGGCGGAAAGAGCTGATTGGCAGGTTGGTGCCTCAAAGTGTGGGGGCGCCATTCATATCTGGATCACATACATGGTCCATGCAAATTAGCTTCCACACTGAGGAAAATGGCTTAAATGCAAGAAAAATAAGGCTCAGAAAACATTTCTTTTGGTAGCAAGTGGCATCCTGTGAACAGTCCTTTATTATAGTCATCAAAAATCTGATTTCAAGAGATGCTCACAGTGTGGGGAAATGAAGACACTACTCAGGGTGACCTTCAGTTTGAGAGCAGATTTTTATGGTGGGGGTGATATTGGAGCCAGCCAAAATCATGACCAAGGTAGCTCTTCTGAAAGAGAGCGCTCATCCGTGCGGGTGAGGAGTCTTCATCAGAAGCCAGATCAGTAGCTGTTGAAGGTGGTGCTTTTAGTTGGAGGGTATATCCCTTGGATGGGACTGGGTTTGCCCTGTATTTTAAATGACCCTTCTGCGATCCAGATTACTCTGCTGAAGAGTAACATATAGTTTGGTCTGACCAAGTTGGCTCCCATTACACAACCCCTCCCTCAAAAGAGACCCAACTATTGGGTCTTAACAAAGCCAGTCAAAGAGAGAAAAATGGGAGAAAGCACAGAGCCATGCATTTGAACAAAGGCGAATAGCTGAAACTCGGGAATTGCCTGTTCAGCTTCAGGCAGATTCCCAGGCTAGTTTTGGGTTTATTTTCGGTCCAGGTTTACCAATTTGCACAGCCCTAGGTGCAAACCTCCTGGATTCTCTTGTTGGGACAGGAGAAATCTGCAGCTGAATTATCACAATATCCATCAATGTGTTGGCCGAAGACAAGGTCGAAACATTCATATACTCTATGCTACATGGGATGTAATTGAAGCCTTTTTTTCATCAAGGGGAAGTTAAAGGAATCCGGCTGGCACCAAGCTGTGTCTTGGCATGTGTGTGTTAATCAGTTACATTCTTTAGAGTGTGCTCTAAATATAATTTGAATTTCTAAAACCATTATCATCACTGTTCTCGAGTGAAAAAGTTATAAAAGCTGCAAAAAATTACTTGAAAAGCAAAGGACAAAGTGAGAATATAAAATATAACATAAAATCAGAACTAGACATAACTGGGTCATTTTTGACTGAACAGTCGCCCCCCCCCCCGCCCCCAACACACACCTATCCCAGTGCTGATTATAGTGCTCTTATACTTGGTCACTTGTCAACATTATTTTGGAGCTGTTTGTGCATATGTGTTTTATGGTTGGGTGGGAAGACCGGAAATATACCAAAGTGACTTTTAAGAAATTAAATGCTCAAAGACATAAAGTCCTGACCAGAGTAGTAAGCAGAACTACCCCAAGTCCTTTCCTGCGATAGCTTCCCCCCCCCCCCCGCTCCACTTTTTCATTTCTATAAAGGAAATTACTGCTGAAGCAAGCTTGGGGAAGTGCCATTTGTTTTATGGGTATAATCCAGAGGAACATAAAATAAGTTTGAAAGCACTTTGTGTGAAGGAAAAGAATCAGCAAAAAGAAAAGTCAACAAGTAATCACAGCAGAAACACAATGGAAAAGCCCCTTTCTAACCAGCAAAACTGCATATTAACAAAAGCATTGGCTTCTCACAAGAGACAGTTTGTAGTAGACAAGTGGTGGAGGACGGGGTACTCATCCTTCCCCCCTCGCTCAGCACTTTCCCACTGCAACTTCTACGCTCAGGTGCCCAAGATACATGTTTATGCTCAGGGGGGTGGCTAGAGATCTTCTGCTGTTACAATTGATCTCAGGGAGACAGAGATCAGATCACCTGGAGAGAACTGATGCTTAGGAGGATGGCCTCTATGGCATTATACCCTACTGAGGACCCTCCCCTCACCAAACCCCACTCTCCTCAGGCTCCACCTCCCAAATCTCCAGGTATTTCCAAACTCAAAACTGACAGCCATAGTTTAGGCTCATAGACATGTATTTGGAGAAGAGAGGAAATAGCTTTTGGGTGGATCCCCTCTTTCCCCATGCTGCAGTAGTCTGGTCAGAATCAGGCCCCCTGCAGTGAAGTTTAAAGGAGATCCTTTGCTGGGAACCCTATTTTTAAAATGTTGGTGGAAACCTGGGGACATGTCTAGATGGGCCCCACTGGAATTCTTTATCAGTGAAACCCCGGTGGATACTTTGGTAAGTAGAAGAAGCCCCCTTCTCCCCATGCAGATGATGTTACATATATTATTTTATTGCAGGTCCCCAGAATGGTGTGGTGGTTAAGTGCGGCATACTCTAATTTGGAGAATTGGGTTTGATTTCCTGCTCCTCCACATGAGCGGTGGACTCTAATTTGGAGAATCAGATTAGACTCCCCACATGAGACCTGCTGGGTGATCTTGGGCTAGTCACAGTTCTCTCAGAACCCTCTCAGCCTCACCTACCTCACAAGCAGTCTGTTGTGGGGAGGGGAAAGGAAGGTGTTAGTAAGATGCTTTGAGACTCCTTAAAGGAAGAGAAAAGTGGGGTATACAAACCAACTCTTCTTCTTCTAAAGCCATCTATGCAAGTAGCAATCATTTCTCCCACTGGCAATTAATTCTACAATTTAATAACTAATTGAGTGAAGAAGTGCTTCTTTGTTCCTCCTGTCCCACATAATTTTGCTGATCATATAAGTCAGTTCTCCATTTTGAAACATATCTGTAAAAAACTCCCCACTGACAAGGGCTTGTTGAAAATAATATCTTGTGCATTAGGAGACGTTTTCCAGCCTCATAGAAATATTGTGATGCCGCTTTTATTATTTGGAGTAGAAGTTTGTCCTTAGAACACCCCCTGCCCCCAAAAGGTTACAGAGATGGAAGATAGGATAATTTTTTGAGTATACAGAAAATAAGGAACAATAAATAAAGGCCCTTTTCTTCAAATGCCCTGCAGAATAGACCAGCCTATGAGCTATGGAAAATCTCTAAACTCTGAATAAGTACTCAAATAAAGTCTACATTTTATCTTTCCCACTTTTCTGTTGCATGTGCCCCCAAAACATCTCTGAGTAAGCAAGAAACCCTTTCCAGCTCTGCACTGGTGAGTCAGAAACTCACATTACTTCTCCACAGTGAGCCTGTCATGGATTATGCTATCTCAAGGAAATGTGTGCTGGAACAACAACTTTCAGCCAAGATATTCAGTTGACTGGCATTTTAAAATTCATCGAAAATAGTGGCTTACTGGGATGGCAGTGTGAATGCTTAGCCATCCAGGGGAAGCTGTTCAATACTGGATTGCCAAAAGAGTGGAGGAAAATCTTTAATGATACATCAGTGATGAAGTGCCAAAATCATTGGCTTGAGTTTGGTACAAAGGACAATGTATGCATTAATCTGACACAAGAGAAAACGAGCGAGTGGCAAATGAAAATTATAGTGTGCTAATGAGAACAAAGCAGCAGAAATACATAAGATCACAGAAAAAGACATGGAAGTGGTTTACAGTTCCTGTTTCTGCTGAATCTTGTCATCTGAAGCCAAGTTTCCCGGATCCAGTCCACAGGTTCCAAACAGCAATAAAAATGAGCTCAATTCAGTTGATGGTTACTTAGTCAGCGGCATACTGATGATGTTTCAGAGGCTGTTAAATGAGAATTGTTATCCTGAATCAACATAATCCTTACCAGGGGTGCCATGAACGTCATAGTGAACATGTTCGACTAGGGTTGCCACCGTCCAGGTGGCACTTGGAGATCTCCCGCTGTTACAGCTGATCTCCAGATGACCAAGATCAGTTCCCCTGGAGAAAATGGCTGCTTTGGAGGGCGAACTATATGGTATTGTACCCTGCTAAAATCTCTCCCCTATCCAAACCCTGCCCTTCCCAGGATCCACCCCAAAAATCTACAGGTATTTCCCAACCCAGTGCTGGCAATCCTATGTTTGACAGGTTTACATACTGCATTCGACAAACATGATCACCCACGAGCTAAACCTCTGAACATCTGTTCATCATAAATTGATGTTAAATAGCTTTCAGTTGCACAGGAGCTTTGGCGGTGGAGTTTGAGTTTCTTGTATTGTGAGGGTGTTTTTTGTTTTGTTTTGTTTTTTTACATTTGTGCAGGAGGCTAGATTATTCTGCCCAGGATCACGGATAAGTTGCATCAAGTAAAAATAAATTACTTGAGGGGCAACACTTCTCATAAGGCCATGAAAATTGCAATGCACAAAATAATGTTGATAACATGGATTTAAACATCTTTTAAAAAAAAAAGTATTAAGAACACCTATTCCAATCAGGAGGGCTGTACACACAGGTACCATAAAAGTCTGAGCCAAAGTCTATGAGCTTCAGTTCACTGTGCAGGAGGTCTACCAAGATGTTCTCATCCATGTCCCAGTGCAATACAGCACATAGATTGCAATGGTGCACTACTGTGTAGTATTAAGAACATAAGAAAGATCATGCTGGATCAGACCAAGGTCCATCAAGTCAGGCAGTCTGCTCACACAGTGGCCAACCAGGTGTCTCTAGGAAGCCCACAAACAATGCAGCAGCATTGTCCTGCCTGTGTTCCACAGCACCTAATATAATAGGCATGCTCATCTGATCCTGGAGAGAGTAGGTATGCATCATGACTAGAATCCATTTTGACTAGTAGCCATGAATACCCCTCTCCTCCATGAACATGTCCACTCCCCTCTTAAAGCCTTCCAAGGGTTCAGCCAACACCACATTCTGGGGCAGGGAGTTCCACAATTTATCTATGTGTTGTGTGAATAAATACTTCCTTTTATCTGTTTTGAATCTCTCATCCTCCAGCTTCAGCAGGTGATCCCACATTCTAGTATTATGAGAGAGGGAGAAAAGCTTCTCCCTGTCCACTCTTATAAGTGCTACTCTGACTTGGATGGCCCAGGCTAGCTCGATCTCATCAGATCTTGGAAGCTGAGCAGGATCAGCCCTGGTTAGTATTTGGATGGGAGGCCACCAAGTTGCTATGCAGAGGAAGGCACTGGCAAACCACCTCTGTTAGTCTCTTGCCTTGAAAACCCCATCAAGGGCTGCCATAAGTGTTCTGGCCCTTTTCACACACACATTGTAATTGCTGGCTAACTAATTGTCTCACTTTATGATTGGTGATTGGCTGCTGAATGGTGTCCAGCAATAACAGTTCTCTGTGGGGGAAGTGAGATTCCTGCAGGCTGTGTGATAATGGGCACATGTGAAACCCTGCTGATTATACTGCACTTTGCAGTTTCAGTACCTGAGAAGTAACCCAGCTCAAACTGTTCAAAAACAGTCAAACTGGCAAACAACCCATGAGCCAAAATGATGGGTGTTCAAGCATCTCTAATCTATACATTGGACATAGTATTTGTTGCTGTTTTAGGCCATTTTGTATTTCCTTGGGTATGTCTTTCAACCTTTTCAGTCTATCAGCTTCTTTTGTTCACAATACAGTGATATCACTTTTTTATTTGTTTGTTTGTTTATGTAGAACATTTTTATGTCACCTTCCCACCCAATCAGGGTCCATAGTTGAACACATTAAAAAATATTAAACAATTAAAATACAGCTAAAATATACCCGTGGCGCGGAGTGGTAAGCTGCAGTACTGCAGTCCAAGCTCTGCTCACGACCTGAGTTCGATCCCAACAGAAGTTGGTTTCAGGTAGCCGGCTCAAGGTTGACTCAGCCTTCCATCCTTCCGAGGTCAGTAAAATGAGTACCCAGCTTGCTGGGGGTAAAGGTAAGATGACTGGGGAAGGCACTGGCAAACCACCCCGTAAACAAAGTCTGCCTAGGAAACGTCGGGATGTGACGTCACCCCATGGGTCAGGAATGACCCGATGCTTGCACAGGGGACCTTTAGCTTTTAAAATATAAAATTCAATTAAAAACACATAAAAACACTTCAAGATTCATCATGGTCAAAAAATCTCGATCTCATCAGGCATTCTCCACATCTCTTTTAAATAACTTCACTCCCTGATAAAACATGCCAGAAGTTCATTTCCCAGGTAAAATTTAGGCTCCATAGAATTCAATAGGATCACTATGTAACATTTATTGCAGAAATATGGTAAATATCTCACTTTAGGCTTTTTCTGGGTTTCTTTTTATTGCATTATTCAGGGAACTCAATTTGTCTCTTTCCTGGTTGGGCATAAATTGAGATGATGGTCAGAACACAATGTGATGCATTGAAAGAAGAGATGTCATTTAAGAAGATACTGAAGTAAAAATATCGGAATGACAGCTTCTAAAAAATGAATTAGAATACATTGGAGAGTTGAGCATGGAGCTTGGGAACTCAGTGCTAATTCTTCATGAGTAGCAGAATATAATATTTGGATCAATTATCTGTAAGTAACGTGTGTTTCGCTACCTCAGGCACTTCTTGTGAAGCTCCATGGACTAAAGTGCTGGAGGCAATTTTATTATGTAACTGTCATTTAATATAAATTATTTGAGTGCATCAGGAACAAAAAAAATGGCAGAAAAGATCTCAGGAAAAAAGCCACCGGGGATCATGAAGGATGCAGATTTGGCAAGAGCTTAATCAGTAAGGGGAGGAGGAAATCCAGTGATTTCATTATGGACTTTGAAGAAGTTTAGGAACAACAGATTCCTTAAAAAAAAAAAAACCTCTAATTTTATTTTGGTTTTGATTACTCAGTATGTTAAAAAAAAGTATATACTCAAGGTAAAATCTATTTTTTGTAAAATCTTTTACCAATTACTCAAACATCTGGTCAGATTGGTTCTAGTTGTAATACTGGTTAGTATATGTCTCTCATATACTATGTATGCAGGTATAATACCTATATGATACAACTTATACATATGCCTGGTTGGGTTTCAACTGTTTGTATATGTATGTATGTATGTATTTATTTCTGTAAATGTGTGCAGGCTAATTAACCACTGATGAAGGCCCAATAGTCTGAAATGCGTTTGGTATGTGGTTACAGATATCAACCCTAGGAAATGCCATTGTGCTATTTTAATGTTTTAAAATATTTTTAACCTTTACATACTTGCCAGGGCCGACCTGCTTAGCTTCTGTGCTGAGATCAGGCTAGCCTGGGCTATTGAGGTCAGGGCCCTCTTCTTTCATATAGCCCCCATTTCACATTTTTCCCCCATGCAGGTCCCATAGACTTGTTGGCCAAAGGGAACCCTCTTTTCCCCCTTTCACCAGTGGAAACGTTAGTTGGCTCCAACCCTCTCTTACAATCTGGCAGGGTTGATATCCATGAGCTCTGGTAATTTCCCCACAAAGTTATTTATAAAATAATAGCTAACAGCTTGTCTGTTGCCATTCTACTGGCACAGCAATAGTTATTCTGAGAGAGCAAAAGATTTGTGTGTATGTGCAATTTGGGGGGGGGTTACTGTCAGCTAGTTTGTACATCACAGGCCTTCTGCATTGAGGTTTGTTAATCTGAGCTACTCAGCCCTTTCGAGCGCATAAATGTGCAGCCTAAGATAGTCAATGAAGGCTATCACATCACTCCATGTACCCTGAGCAAGTTGGAAAGGACCAAATATCACACCTGTCCTCCAGAGTGATGGAGCTGCCCATATCTATTACTGTCCGCGACAGCAGTGCCAAGCTCAGCATTAACCTCCCTTTATATTTCATTACTGTCAATCACTCTGAGGAAGTTCTAATTGGACAGCTCTGTGAAATGTGGCCAGGTTCCCTCCTGCCAGAATGGCAAGGAAATAAACAGAAACCCAGAGAATCACAGCTTTGAACTTTTGTTGATGTGTTTATTTATTACAAGCCGTGTTGCAGGTCACCTTATGCAAAATGCTTAGAAGCTGTACAAGGAGGGGAAGAGAGAATATCAATGAAGCATAACATGACAATCAGTCGGCACGGTGTGAACCTTTAGCTGTCTGGATCTGTCCACATCCTACAAAGCTCTACACATACACATCTCTACACATATCATCAACTCTAATGATAGTTTCTTCTTGGCAAAGCTTCCGATTATTTCTGTTCAGACCCTTCATTTGTGCTGCCCTGAAACCTGCTTTTTCTATGCCAACACCCCTTCCTGATATCTGCACATCTCCCACCATACAATTGTTTAAACAACATATGAAAATGGGTCATTCAACATGTTGTCCTTTAATGTCAATCAATCAAGTCTTTATTCGGTACATAACCAGCAAAGTTGTCCTTTAATGTCTGAATCTCCCCCTGCCTTCCCTTTCGTGTCCCTCCCCCTTTTATTCTCTAATGTTTACATTCTGAACCAGCAGGGATTATTTTCATTTAACATACTTATCAATCTTGGGGGCTTTATAAGTAATAAATATCATCTCATGTTCATCCTTCTCCTTGTATTTGTTTTAGGTTTTTTTTTTATGTACTAATTAACTTTCCCGCTCCTACTTTAGAAGAAAGAAGCAGTAGAAAATCAGATTATCGAGGCTATAAAGTAGCCATTATGTTGTGACTTTGCCTATGTACGACCACTCCAAATACAGATTAGTTAAATATCTATTTGGGGAGTGTTTGCAGACTGCCTATTGACCCAGCAAGCTGTAACAGCTCTAGTCTGTCAGGAAAATTCATATTTAAACTCCACTTAGAATTCAGGTTGTTGACCTAGCAAAAAAAATATAGCCGCTCCTTCCAAACTGGTACACTCAGTTGTTGAAATCTGTGTTTGGGGATGGCTGGCCAGTGACAGCTATAGAAAGGCTGGGATCACTGATATGTACACACATTTCTCTCCTAGTGGAGCAGAAGGTCTCTTGGTGACGTCTGTATAGTCATGCAACGATTATGTGAGTGACAGTTCTTGGGAGTGAAATACAGAAAAGGGCATGGTAGGGGCTTCTACTTTAATCCAGAAAAGAAAGATATGTATGTATGGACTGGTGTTTCTGTGGATTCTCTTTTTAATTTTATGTGTTTTAGGAAGCCAATTCTTTGAAAAGAATTTTTCAGTCTCTTGCGTTATTGGCCTTTCTGTAATGGCAATAATATCATCATGTTCTAATCTCTCCCTATTGCATGAGTGAGTCGAAGCACCGTGCCAGAGGACATGGAGCGTCTCTGCGTTGCTAGGTAATTGAGTGATCCTCTCTATCTCCTCAATGGCTCACGGAGTGCCAGAGCAAAGGGGAGGGAGGTGAAATCACACAAGTAGGGTGGTGCATATCGATATACCCGAACCCAAAATAAATCCAAAATTTGCCGTTTCAGCAATATTCAGGTTTCAAGTTGACCGAATACCAAAACCTGGGAATCTGCCTGAAGCTGAATATGTGATTCCTGAAAAAGCTGAATAGATATTTGGCTTTTTGGGTTTCGGCTATTGACCTTCTGCGAAGTCTCCATTTTGTGGCCCTTGCTGTGTTTCAAGGAGAGCCCATCTCCTTCCTTCATATTCCTGCCCCCTGGCTGGTTCAGGAGGGAGGGAGCAGCATCTTGGAGTGGCCAATAGGAAGGGAGGGAGCAGCATCTTGGAGTGGCCAATGGGAAGGCTCAAAGAAGCTTCCCATGTGGCCAATGGCAGGAATGTTTCAACGTTGCATTATTTGAATTTTGGGGCTTTCTCTGCTTCAGATCTTGCTGGCTTTCACCTGAAAAAAGTGGGGGTGATTTGATTGTTGGGGAAGGGGCTGCTTTGTTGTTGTCATCATTGTTCTCATTGTTGAATTCAGAGAGAGGTTTTTTTTGGCAGTTTGGGGTCTTCTTGTGTGAACTTTGCTATGTTTTCCTATGGGGAGTGGGAACAACCCCTTTGGTCCCCCTTAAAATTGGACCCCCTGACCCAGTCTTCACCAAACTTTGGGGCTTGTGCAAGGAGAGTTCCTTCAAGCTACCCTGAAAATTTAGAAACTCTACCTCCAAAAACGCCCCCACAGGAGCTTCAATTTTTTCCCCATAGACTATAATGTCCCCGAATTTTTTCAATAAACCTGGAGATAAGCCAGGTTTCACCAATATTTCACCAATATTCACCAGTATTTACTGGTATGGGTATTTGGCTTACTTTAGGTTTACCCAATAAATCTGAACCCAAAATTAACCTTTTTTTTTTTTTTTTTTTTGCACAACCCTACACACAAGCAGTAGGGCCACTCTCCATAGATTCTTGCACAGCAATGGAAGAGAAGCTGCCCAGACAATGTAGGAATGCTTGTCTCATGCCCATCCATTGATGCCTGGCTGTAGCATAGCACTATGAGAAGGGGGATATACCAGCGTGATGTAGTGGTTAAGAGGGGCAGACTCTGATTTGGAGAACTGGGATTGATTCCCCACTCCTCCACATGAGCGGTGGTGTCTAATCTGGGGAACACACACTAATACAAAAAAGTATAGTTAAGCTAAATTTAAACTAAAAGACACCATGTCTTCAATTATGAAACTTTGGGAACCATGTGGTCAGATGTCCAGTGGGCTACCATGGATTGATAATAGAGGGCAGGAGTTCATTACTTCTGACTCACTATACAGCATATCAGACACATATTGTGGCTTGCCAGATCTTTGACACACATACCACATACTTAATTTTGCAGCTACGCATAGCACACAGCACAAGTTCTTGTGGTCTCCTCCCAGCTTCTGCTTACAAGTGGCCTTGAACCCCAACCATATTTCCTCGCTGGACTGCTTTACCTGAACTGAGTGTTTCCCTCCCTAAAATCAATTATGTTTAACCAGTGATATGAAAAGTGAGATTGATTTTTGTGTTTACTTAGCTTTCTTCCTAGAAACAACTTGACGTGCCATTGGCTGTGTCTGTAATGCAGGTGCTCTCTTGGTGTGTCAATTTTTATCTCCCAAGAGGGGTGTTAGGTTTTATTTGGGGCAGGGGGGCTCTGCTGTTCTTTGTGCTTTGTCAGTTAACAGAATACAAAGCTGTACAGAATATTAATTTTGAATGTCATAGCAAATTCCCTCCATGTTGAGATGATCTTAAAAACAGAAGTTCCTGGAACAACAGCTTTGAGCAGTGAGTGCATGGGTATTTACAAATCACAATGGATGCCTATAGATGGTGGACAGTGTCATTCAAAACAGGGTTACACCCCTCTAAGTCCACTGAAGTCAAGGGGCTTAGGAAGATGTGTCTCTGCTTAGGATGACATCATTGATGGCCAGTTAAGCAAGCAACTGAATGAAAGAGATTGAAGCATTTTATCCTGCCTATGCAATGCTGGAAGTTGCCAGGCCATCAATCGAGGTAAACCAAATACTAGTCTAGCTGTCATTGAGAAAGGAAACCAGTATTTGAGTTCTACCATTTCAGTTTGCAGGGGCGGGTCACACACAATGGATTGCTTAGCAACACAAAAAACTCCACTTCATTTATTTATTTATTTATTTTGGTGTCAAGTCATATCTGATTTATGGCAACCCCTAGTGAGGTGTTCAAGGCAAGAGACATTCAGAGGTGGTTTGCCATTGCCTGCCTCCGCGTCACAACCCTGGTATTCCTTGGAGGTCTCCCATCCACATACTTGCCAGAGTCGACCCTGCTTAGCTTCTGAGATCTGACGAGATCAGGCTCGTATGCCTGATTAAAATGCTTAGGGCTGTTGAGCTTGGAAAGAAAGTAGTTAAGGGGAGATGTGATAGAGGCCTGTAAAATTATGCATTGTATGGAGAGATTGGACAGAGAGAAGCTTTTCTCCCTCTCATAATACCAGAATGTGGAGTCATCTGCTGAATCTGGAGGGTGAAAGTTTCAAAACAGATAAAAGGAAATATTTCTTCACACAATGTATAGTTAAATTATGGATGTGGTGATGGCTGCCAACCTGGAAGGCTTATAGAGGGGAGTGGATATGTTCATGGAGGATAGGGCTATCCATGGCTACTAGTCAAAATGAATGCTAGTCATCATGTATACCTATTCTTTCCAGTATCAGAGGAGTGGGTCTATTCTACTAGGTGCTGTGGAACACAGGCAGGATAATGCTGCTGCAGTCGTCTTGGTTGTGGGCTTCCTAGAGGGACTTGTTTGGCCACTGTGTGAACAGACTGCTGGATTTGATGGGCCTGGGTTTGATTCAGCATGGCTTTTCTTATGTTCTTATGTATTTAAAAAGCCCTAAATGTCAAAGAGAAGAGTTATAGCTTACTCATTTCCCAGCACACAAGCTGACCCCCTTTTGTACAGAGTAATATTCAGCTCCCACTTGCAATATGAAATGGTGCAGCCCAGGCATAGCTTCACCATGTTAATAAGAATTGGGCCTCTATTGTGGTTTTATTATTGATAGTTTTATTATTGATAGTTTATTTTCTACTTTTGATATCATTGTCGGGTGCATGCCTGGAACTCCTGGGAGATTTGAGGGGTGAGGCACGGAGAAAAGGACATTGTGGATGTCACTTCTGGCTAAAACCAAGAAGTGGCATCACCAGCATGAGGATTTCACCGATTACTATAGTAAAACCTCACAGTGGGTAGCCGTGTTAGTCTGTCTGCAGTAGTAGAAAAGGGCAAGAGTCCAGTAGCACCTTAAAGACTAACAAAAATATTTTCTGGTAGGGTATGAGCTTTCTGAAGAAGTGAGCTGTGGCTCACGAAAGCTCATACCCTACCAGAAAATATTTTTGTTAGTCTTTAAGGTGCTACTGGACTCTTGCCCTTTTCTACTATGGTAAAACCTGTGAGGTAAAATCATGGAGTCTATGGTAAAACCATAGAGATTGATGAACCCTTAGAGAATCAGGGATGTTGCTTCCAAGTTGTAGCTGGAAGTGATGTCAACGCATCACTGATGCCCCCCATTTCTCCCACTGCTCATTTGAGCACCAGCGGGGAACAAGGTTGCTTTGACAGGAATTTGCCCACTGGAAGTGGACAAGTGACACACCTAGAAATGATTTCCAGATGTATTTGTCAGCTAAAAACATTCAGATTAATTCTTAGATTAATTTTAGAACACACCTGAAGTGCATTTGCTAGCATGTGGACAATTTCATGCATATAGGAGCTCTGACTTGGATAGCCCAGGCTAGCTTGATCTCGTCAGATCTCAGAAGCTAAGCAGGGTCGACCCTGGCAAGATTTTAGATGGGAACTCTTCTTTTTCACTCCTGGAAACACTGGTCGTTTCCCTCTTCAGCGCTGCTTTCCCTTGAAGTCTTCTCTTCTGGAACGGTAAATATCAGCTTGTTTCAGGCACCTATTAGGCAGACAGGAGCACGAATCTGAACCCAGAAATACAGACAGATATGTTAGAGGCACAGGTAGGGTTGCCAACCTCCAGTTGGTAAAGAAAAACGTGTGCTGTACTAATTACGGTCAACAAAAATCACAGCCGCTATGGCCAGCCAATGTTCATACAATGAGGAAAATAACACAGCTCAAATGTCACTGATATTTATAAGTTCAATATTATGTGTATACATTCAATTATCAGCTAGCTAAGTGCACAACTAATCAAACAACAACCTATACAAAATGCTGCAACACAAGTGAAACAGTAAATGAGCATTCCATAGAGCCAGCACAGCTGGCAATACATGCAGTAATAGCTATCCAATATAGAATACAAATTAAAAAGTGAATGGATGGCACCACTTAATATAGAACAAAAGTTCTGACAGATGAAGGACTGTGGCAGCATTGTATCACAAAGGTAAGTGATTCAGGCAGAAAAACCTTGAGTGATGGCAAAACTTGAAGGTGATACAGGATCCCGGTAAGCTCCTGTTTTCACGTCCTTCTTCAGTCACTTTCTTATTAACAACTGGTGTAATAACAAAAAAAATGGTAAGCATGATATTTTTGGGTTATTATACCACTTGTTAGAATTTTTATTAAGTGTATAATCTCATGTGCAGCATCATTAGGTTAGACTGTGCACCTTCATAATATGTAACTTTTCAATTATTGGATTTATTAATAACATAGTGTACAGACACCTACTAAGGAGTACAAGGGAAAGCAGATGTGTCACCTTGTGTTGGGTGATCCTGGCAATACATAGTTAATAAGAAGGTGACTGAAGAAGGAGTCGAAAACAGGAGCTTACTGGGAAAGCTCCTCCTTAAAGGGGAAAGAAAGTTGGCATATAAAAACCAACTCCTCCTCCACCTCCACCTCCACCTCCACCTCCACCTCCTCCTCCTCCTCCTCCTCCTCCTCCTCCTCCTCCTCCTCTTCTTCTTCTTCTTCTTCTTCTTCTTCTTCTTCTTCTTCTTCTTCTTCTTCTTCTTCTTCTTCTTCTTCTTCTTCTTCTTCTTCTTCTTTTTTGCTGTATAACCTGGGCCCCCAAACTTGTTAAACCTGTGGGAACTTCTGGAATTTTGGGCAGAGGAGTTGGGCACCCCCATAAAGTGACTGCTGTGAGTGAGACCTGTCATGAAATGGCTGCTACAAAGGCTTGGTCCAGTCCAAAACATTGGGAGGTTCCACAACTGTCCTTTTGTGATGGAGACAGCTGTTTCAAAATGGCTCCTCCCTGTAGACGACAAAGTGATTCTCCCTGGGCTCTTTTTCTTTTTCTTTACTCCAAGACTGACTCTGTGCTTTGGGGAAGAGATACTGAGAGGAAGAAGCAAGCGGGTGCCTAGAAATGCATCAGAGAGTGCTACGGTGCTCACGGTCACCAGGTAGGGGAACACTGTTTAAGCCTATTTCTATTTTCAAAAAAACTGTTGTGAGCCTGTTGTCTAGGCAAGGCAATGTTTTGCAGTAAACAGCTTAGCATGCATGCATCCTGCTGTTGTTAAACTCCAGCTAGTGTCTATCATAAACGAAGGCAGAGATGTTTAACATGGGTTTATCAAATTGTGATTAACATTGTTTTAAACAAAAGCAGCTCATGTCGTTTTTCTTGTTCTCCATTTTATCCTCACAGTTCAGTTCAGTTTATTTAGTCATTTGACCAGCAAATATCAGTACAAATTTACAATTTTAAAATCCACACTGAGGATCTCCATATCTTACTGACTACATAACTTTGCCACTGAATAAGAGATGAAAACATCTTTATCTTCTAGTAAAAACTTAACAAGAAAATCATCTGAATAGTTACATTCCTAAAATTTCTGGTTAACATAGGTAAAATTAACTTATCTCTAACCTCCTGATAAAATTCACAATGTAATAAAATATGTATAATTGTCTCAACTGGATTAAAATTACAGGGGCATAATCTGGCCTCTACAGGTATATGGTGAAATCTCCCGCTGAGCATAGCCAAAGCAAAGTCATTAAATCGGGCTCTTGAAAAGGTCCATTGAAAGCTAGAAAATGTAATGGCTGTTAAATAAGGAGCATTTTATATCCACAACATAGGGTTGCCAGGTACCCCCTGGCCACCAGCAAGGGATGGGGTTGCTAGATCCAGGTTGGGAAATTCCTGGAAATTTTGGGATGGAACCTGGGGAGGACAGGGACCTCAGTTTGGTACAATGCTACAGTGTCCCCCCTCCAAAGCATCCATGTTCTCCAGGGCAACTGATCTCTGTAGTCTGGAGGTGAGTTATAATTCTGGGGGATCCCCAGGTCCCACCTGGAGGCTGGCATCCCTATCACAACCACACTGTGAGGAAGGAGTGTGTGACCTTCCCAAGGTCACCCAGTGAGCTTCCACAGCAGAGTGGGGATTCGAACCTAGGTCTGCCAGTTCCTAGACTGATACTGAAACCACTATACCACAGGGGCTGTAAAGCTGAGTAATCTAGTACTGTGGCACATTTACCATGTAGCTCTGACTGTTAAGATAAGGCAAGAAGGCTAGTTCATCTAGCCACAAAGCAGAGTCATGAAGTCCATCTTCTTTTCTTTTTAAAAATGTTTTTATGTTTTTACTTTAATGTGAAAACATTAAAGCACAAACAACCATAATATAAAAATATCATCTGCCTCTGCTGTATGTTGGGGGGATGGTTTCACACCTTCATTACTGCAGTTTCTTTTTGTTCTTTCCCCCTTCAACTGCCCCCAGCATTCCATCATCCCTGGAGTGCCGTGTTTATGTTCGCCATTCATTGGGGATGTGCGTCTTTTTTTTTTTAATCCTCTCCTTCCTATGCTGCATGCATTTAGGGACAGGGGTGCTTCATGCCTTTTAAGATGCATTAAGGCAATTGAGCCCCGTGGCGCAGAGTGGTAAGCTGCAGTAATGAAGTCCAAAGCTCTGCTCACGCCCTGAGTTCGATCTCGACGGAAGTTGGTTTCAGGTAGCCGGCTCAAGGTTGACTCAGCCTTCCATCTTTCCGAGGTCAGTAAAATGAGTACCCAGCTTGCTGGGGGTAAAGGGAAGATGACTGGGAAAGGCACTGGCAAACAACCCCATAAACAAAGTCAGCCTAGAAAATGTCGGGATGTGACATCACCCCATGGCTCAGGAGTGACCCGATGCTTGCACAGGGGACCTTTACCTTTACCTTTAAGGCAATTGAGCAGGGCAATTTTCCTTCCGCCCCCTCTCTTTCCCCTCTGTCCTCCTTCAACTGACTTCAACTGCCCTCAACATTCCCTAATTGTCTTTTTCTTTTCTTCTGTCTTTTTTAAAATGCCTAGTAACAATTTTGTTCTGCATACTTGGAGAGTGCTCCACGTATGCAGAAACCTATTTGGTGGGGAGGGGAAGAACTTTGCACTGCCTTTCGACAGAAACTTGTTGACTTGTGTGCCCATTAGAAAGAATGAAAGGATAGCTGCTGCGGGTAGCAAGTTTAGTGCCCGTTAGAGCCCATGGTGTTGTGAGTCAATCATTTGCTTGAAAATAAGCCATTGATTTCAGTAGCGTTTTCTTCCAGGTAGGCACGGGGTGGGGGGTTACAGCTTTAGAAGGCTGACAGACTAGAAAATATATAGGGGAGAAACAGCAATGTCAAACATTCTTTGTCATCTACCTTGACTACAGTTACACAAGCCTACCTCCAGCTGTGCTGTCCAATGTTGGTGATATTCAGCAGCCAGCCAGAAATCAGCGTTATATTTTAGCGTGCTGAACAAATACACTTTTATCAAGCCTTTACAGATGGGGCAACCTTGCAGCTGTGACAAACAGATCAAAACAGTTGATCCCTGCTAGACAAAAGGGAGCTTCAGAAGAAATTCAGCACGACATAGCCAAACTTAATTTCCCAAATGAGTGAGGCACCCATTGAATTTCATCTTTGAAGCCTGCCATCAGAACTCTACAAAATATATATTGCCGTAAGCAAAATCGAGGCTTTAGCATCAAGGGAAACAGAAGGGATGGAAGGAAGCAGGAGGGGGCAGAACTGAGTGCAGAGCAAAAAATGGTTTCTCTCTGTACCTCTGCCACAAAGAGTTTGAAAATGTGGGCTCTATTGCCAGTTGTTCTAGGAATAAGTGAACTTTAATTCTAGGAATAAGGGAACCTTTATTTATTTAGAATATTTTATTGGAACTTCTGCATATCAAAATGTCCGTGATTTTGTCAGATGATTATTACAGCTGCAGACATTTGAACATCATGACATTTTATTTACCGGAGGGGTGGGGGATAGCAGTCATCTCCTCAAAGTAATGAATAAATACTAATAACAACCACAGCCCTAAATCTAGTTACCTAATTGTTGTTTTGTTTTGTTTTTGAGCTTGGGGAAGAGTTGCTATGCTGTGTGGTTCTTTTTGCTTTACTCCATTTACAATCTGTGCCTTGATAAGGTAGCCACAGAAGTGAGTCTCTTGGATATCACATTTTATATCCCACAGGGATTCAGCTCAAGATGCTTCCCAGGGACACTTCCAAATTTCTCCTCATTCTCTGCTTTGAAATTACTCGGTCTTCTTTCCGATATAGAAGTGATGCCCTAGGGAATCTTCTGCTGCTTTCCTTTGGTTTCCAAATTTGTATTTAATGCACTTACAAATTTGCAGCAAATTTCTGTCCCTTCAGTTCCTTCATGGCCCTCTTGCTCCTTGTAACCAATGCATGTCTGTACATTGCATGCTTTCCCCCAGTACTTTATCAATCTCGATGTAACTATACTCATAGCTGTACCAAGATTTATTTTGTATGATGTTTTATCAATGCACAGAAGCATACAGGTGCCTCAGTAAAACACTGCACATAAAGAATCATCATGCAGTCATATTAGGGTTGTCAACCTCCAGGTGGTGTCAACCTCTCCAAACCTCACCCTCCTCAGGCTCCACCCCCAATATCTCCAGGTATTTCCCAACTCAGAGCTGGCAACCCTAAGTCATATGTATGATCAGTCTAGGGTTGACAGCCACTGGATGGCACACAGCAGAAGACTGGGAGGAAGGTACATGGGGCTGCTATTGTACCAATGGCATGATGTCATTTCCAGGGTGAACCCCAAAGTGACAGCACACCACTCTAGGATTCACCAGAAACTCTATGCTAAAAGTTGTTAAATCCTAGAGTGACATTACATCACATCTAGTTTCTCCCCAGATATGATGTCACACTGTTGGCATAATGGCTTTTTTGTCTTATTTCCTCCCCCCCCCCCCCCCGCTTACCAAGTGCCGATGTGTGTCAGGGACTCAAAGTGGATGATCCCTTACTGGGGATGGGAAAATGGCAACCCCAATGATCATATCAAGATTTTTTTGAATGTTTTGTCAATAAGGATGAGCATATCAGTGACTGAGGATAGGAGAAGAATGCAAGTGAAACGAAGGAACTCAACACTGTTGCCAAATTATTTATGTTCCAATTCCAGAGTTAATTTTACAAATTCTATGAATCATACTGGCATTAATCAGGTATGGAATATCTTCACCTTTCAAAGCAATAAACATTAATTCACCTAATGGAAGTTATCCTCAGATATGTTCTTTTGCTCTGCTAGCAGTCTTAAGTTCAGCTAATGCTGAGTGCCTCAGACCATGTCCTGCCATCATTTGTCCAGATGGCTGAGGTCATAGTTTCAGGGCCAATGCAGATTTGTACTGTCCACATCTGATGAGTAGCACAAAAAATGTTCGTTAACTACATTCTCACTAGACTCATTGCAACTCACGCTGAGATATTTTCAGCCATCCATCATATTGGCTTTCAGCAGTGAGGTGCCAGGAAAAAGGCAGGGATCGTTGTTCCAGCAAGCCTTTTCTGTTTTCCCAGTTGTGTGCTATCCAGAAATGGCATGCCTGGGATCATGGGCAGAAGACATCTGGAAGTTCTCTGAAAGGAAACCTTCCCACTCCTTGTCCTTCTGTTAAGCCTGGAGATAGGGGCTACCATTTGTGACCTATTTTTCAACACAGCACAGCCTTTGAGTATTCATTGCCAGCACTTTCACAGAGAAGTCTGAGAGGAAATAAAAGGAACTGTAACTTGTCATCCATCATAACTTTTAAGACAAAGTTCATTACTTACTAGTAGGGCTGTGCATATCGGTAAACCCAAACCGAAAATAAACTTTTCAGTTTTGGGGGGGTTTCATTTAAGCTGAATAGATAACCAGTTGCCGAAAAAGCCAAATAGGTATTTGACCTTTTTTGACTTTGGCTTTCCTCAGGCTTTTCCCTATGGGAATTTTTTAATGAGCTCGGGGGGGGGGGGGGGGGCATTTTTTGAGGTAGTCACCAAATTTGCAGTGTAGCTACAAGGGACTCTCCTTGCATGAACCCCACAGTTTGGGACAGGGGGTCCAATTGTATGGGGTCCCAAAGAGGTTGCACCTCTCCTCCATAGAAAAACATGGTATTTACTATAATGGACCTGGATTTTTTTGGGAAACCTGGAAATAAAGCCAAAATATTTATTTACCAGTATGGGTATTCAGCTTATTCAAGGTTTACTGAAAAAAATGGGTCCAGTAAACCCGAACCTGAAATTTAACACAAAAATTTTTTTTGCACACCCCTACTTACCAGTCCCTTTCTCTCACCATCCCTGTTATGGTACTACACCTGAGGCTGAGGAATAGAGTGGCCTCTAGGCCTCAAGGTGGTATTTCCCTTACTCACAGGTAGGGTTGCCAGCTCTGGGTTGGGAAATGCCTGGAGATTTTGGGGGTGGAGGCTGAGTAGAATGGGTTTTGGGGAAGGGAAGAACTTCATTGGGATATAATGCCACAGAGTCCACCTTCCAAAGTGGCCATTTTATCTAGGTGAACTGATCTCTGTTGCCTGTAGATCAGTGGTAACAGCAAGAGATCTTCAGCCACTACCTGTAGATTCAAAGTAAGAAATGGCTGGGTACTGTAAATATAACTAGAAAAAAACATCACCCAAGTTGCAAACAATGCAAGACAATGTACAAAATTTAATTACAAAAATAATAATACAAAGAATGCACAAAACAAAACACCTACAACAATAAATTGTGGGGAAACACTGTGAGCGTATATCCCCGTGCCTCGGACCTGGCAAGAATGTGCAGGAATGTTTGCAAATGATACAAACTACAGGAGTCAATGTCCAACTCTGAAAATGAAGCGAAGAAGCATTCCCACGCTGCAGTGCAGTCAAAGGATGTCCAGGTACGATGACACATAAACGTTCAGTACGTGTTATCTAGATCAAGTTGATACTTTTTGCTATGGGCTTCATCAACCTGAAATAGGTGTATAGGACCATTTAAAAATACAAAATACAATGCAATGATTATAAAACCAGCCACAAAAAATATACAAATTATATACATACAAAGCTGAGAAAGTTGCTAGCACAATATACATGAATATAAATTAATTATAAACTTACCAAATATGCATAACACTTGATATGAATCCATAGTAGGCATTAATCATAGGACCTCAAAAGGTTCTGGTCTGGATCTCCAAAGCGGATAATACAGGCAAGAGTGTGAATTAAATGAGAATTCACAGGTGAATGCAATTACCTACTAAGGTAGTATGTTTGCACTCAGAGGGATTAAGTTCAGGAAGTCTTAAAGCCTCAAGAGCAACTATGAGAGAGAGGCTGAAGTCTAAAGATTATAGGAAATTGTTATAGAAGGTTGTAAACTTTATAAAAAACAAGATAGATCCTATTCTGTGTTTAAACCTCCAGGAGCTAGGGTCTGGAAAAGAAAGATTAATTTAGCCTCTTGCTGGAGTAGGCGCCGCTGGATGTCTTGAAGATTGTGTGGCTGTCCTTGATATTGCCACAGAACACAAAAAGAAATGTCATTCTCATTATGACCTTTCTGTAAATAGTGTGAAGTCAAAGGGGCTTCTTTAACTCTAGCCCGAATTTGAGAACGATGCTCACAGATCCTTGTCCTCACAGTCTGCATGGTGGACCTGATGTACATGGATTTACATGAACAAAAAATACAATTCTGTGACAATATCAAGGTAGTCTTATATTATTTCTTAAAATTTCATGGGTAGTCTTAGTTCTTGACTCATTATGGAGAGGGCAGTATAAGAAGACATGTTCGTGGGTCGCAATTTCTTCACCATTGCATGGGCAGACTCTCTAAAAAAGAGGATTTTTTTAAATATCTGCCTTCTAAGATGGCCGATGACAAAGCTTCACATCTGGCAAACATGAAAGCCCTTCTAAATTTATTCACCTCCAGTGTCATCAGATATGGGACTGCCGTCATGAGGTGTCAGAACTTTTGTGAGGCTATGAAACCAGGCGACCTTGCAAGGTCATGCTGTCTCTCAGTGTCTTCCACTCTCTGCCTTACAACTTTTTTAAACTGACCTCCGCTCAGTGTCAGTAGGGCCTGAGGTGAAAACCCTAGTTTTCTTAGGTTTGATTGCACCTCCTCAGATCATTTGGACTGATGTGCATCCAGACTAAGCATTGCGAGGAGGCCGGGTCTTTGTATACTTACATTAGCCCACATGTAAAAGGACATGAGATTGATTTTGGCTTCAATTCTCATCATTCCTGTCTCCAATCGGATCATAGAATTGGAGACACATCTCGGTACTTGTAAAATAGCAAAAACACCTGGCACAGAGATGTAGGGTGTTCAGTCCTTGAAGCTGTGTGATAGTGAGGCTGTTTTTGGAGGGAGCTGATCCCTCAATCTATTTGACCTAAGGTATTCACTTAGATTTAGAAGTCCAGAAACAAAGTTATGCTAGGGTAATTTATTGTTTTCCAGCTGGTTTCTTTCTCTGGAAATTTTTACTGTGTGGTAATCTACCCTATCTTTATAACTTTAAAAAAAACTTACATTGTTGTTACAGTGAAGGGAAGGCGACATGGCATAACCCAATCTCATCAAATCTCAGAAGCTAAGCAGGGTAAATACTTAGAAGGGAGACTGCCAAGGAAGGCTCTGCAGAGGAAGGCAATAGCAAACTACCTCTGCTTCTCACTTGCCTTGAAAGCCCCTTGCTGGGGTCACCATAAGTCAGCTGTGGCTTGATGGAACTTTCCACACATATGCACACATCATTACAGTATTTGTTTAATAAATTAGTGTTTTTATTCACTCTACCATGGACCTTCATGTCCCATATTTGTAGGGTTACCATGTCCCCTCTTGCCATTGGTGGAGGCTTCAGTGGTGGTGGTGGGGCGATTTGTAAGCGTGCAGCACACATGCACAATAATTTCCCTTCCAGGGTAAACCTAGAAGTGATGGGTATGCTCTAACATGTCCCTCAAAACGACTCTATGGAAACCATAGAGTTTTTGTAGGAATGTGCTAGAGCATCCCGGTCACACCAGGAAATGATAGGGATGCTCTAGCACATTCCTTCAAAAACTCTATGAATTCATAGAATCATAGAGCTGGAAGGGACCACCAGGGTCCTGCACAATGCAGGAAATTTACAACTACCTCCCGCACACAACCCCAGTGACCCCTACTCCATGCCCAGATGATGGCCAAGATGCCCTCCCTCTCATCATCTGCCAAAGGTCATAGAATCAGCATTGCTGACAGATGGCCATCTGTCTTTGCTTAAAAACCTCCAGGGAAGGAGAGCTTACTACCTCCCAAGGAAGCCTGTTCCACTGAGGAATCGCTCTGTTAGAAATTTACCCTGGAAGGGACAATTGCCCATCAAATAATAGGCATCTGGCAAAGTGACAATTTTCTCCAGGTGAATTGATCTCTATTGGCTGGAGAACCATTGTTAATAGCAGGAGATCTCCAGCTACTATCTGGAGGTTGGCAACCCTAGTTATGGCTCCCAGTGAAGAAGGGGTTGTCTGTGGGTAACAAGGTTATTTCTGCTTTGTCCTAAAGTATCCAGATAGATCTGAACCTTGGGCCCTCTGTCAAGAAATTAATCTCTGGCTGAAGACAATCATTAGAGATTTTCATAAGACACCATGTTTCAATTTGAAACCTGACTATGTGTTGTTTCTTCTGCAGTCTAGTTCCCCATCCCTAACAAAAGGCTCATACTCTGAGCTGTGTGTGCTCCTTGCTAAGAAAAAAAAAAACAGGAAAAGAAAAATACAGTTTTGTGCCAAGGTAATCTAATTGCCTGCCAAGAAATCTGGATTCTGGTGGCCTGGATAAATTATGCAAATGAAGAAAAAAAGGATGCCAGTTTCCTTCTTTGACAGTCTTTTCCCCCTCTGATGTTGCTAGGCCTAGGTAGTAGGGATCCCAACCTCCAGTTACTAGCTGGAGATCTCCTGCTATTACAACTGATCTCCAGCTGGTAGAGTTCAGTTCCCCTGAAGAAAATAGCTGCTATGTCAATTGGACTCTATGGCATGGAAGTCCCTCCCTGTTCCAAACCCCGGCCTTCTCAAGCTCCATCCAAAAAGCCTCCCACTGGTGGTGAAGAGAGACCCGGCAACCCTACAAGGTAGGGGCCAGGAGCTTTGCCCTGCAGTCCTGCCTCTATCTTGGATGACCGGAAAATTTTCCACCCACTGCTGTGGTTAATGAGACTTGAAGCATATATTCACACTCTTATGGGCTAGAAACTTGTTTAAAAGAAGAAGAAAAGAACAGTTATTTTAAGGAAGAATCCTTCATTAACTGGAACCGCCTCCATTTTCCACAGAATCAACTCATATACGCAGTCCTGATAATATGGAACCATTCTGTGGCAGGCCTAAGGCCCGTTTACTATTAGGGTTGCCATCCTCCAAGTGGTGGCTGGAGATCTCCTACTATTATAACTGATCTCCAGGTGACAGAGATCAGTTCACCTGGAGAAAATGGCTACTTTGGAAGGTGGCCTCTATGGCATTATACCCCTTTGAAATCTCTCCCCTCCACAAGCTCCGCCCTTCTCAGGGTCCACCCACAAAATCTTCAGGTATTTGCCAACCTGGAGCTGGCAACCCTAACTGTTAGGGTTGCCACCCAGAGATCTCCCAGAATTACAACTCCAGACTACAGAGATCAGTTCTCCTGGAGAAAACAGCTGCTTTGCAGGGTGGACTCTATGGCATTGTACCCCACTGAATTCCCTTTCCTCCCCAGGCTCCATACCCAGATCTTCAAGAACTCCCCAGCTCAGTTCTTATTGAAAAAAATTTCTTCAGGGAAATCCAAAGTCCAAAGCCCTGTGTTTCCCCTCTCCACTTAGATCCAGGCTGATTCAAGAGCTTAAAGTTACTTTGTTTGACTGAGCCTAGTCAGCTGTAGTCTCACACAGCAAATCTTTCTTCCACTCTTGATCTTGCTTTGATACAACTGATATTTAGGTAGAAAGGTTTAGTTTTGCTTAGCCCAGTTGTGATCATTCATTAGGGTTGCCATCCTCCAGGAGATCTGCTGCTATTACAACTGATCTCCAGCCGATAGAGATCAGTTCACCTGGAAAAAATGGCCACTTTGGCAATTGGACTCTATGGCATTGAAGTTTCTCCCCACCCCAAACCCTGCCCTCCTCAGGATCTGCCCCAAAAACCTCCCACCAGTGGTGAAGAGGGACCTGGCAACCCTATAATACACACATACACACACTCACTCAAACAAAAAATGCACAAAACAGAACAAGCAACACAGTTGGTAGAGACTGAGACTTATCGGGACAAGCCTGCTGCTATCTCCTTTGAAGAAACCAAGCCTGCTGCTAAAACAACAAGCAGCCTGAAAACAAGGCACTCAAAACAGAGTAGGGGAGTCTGCAGGAACAAAATTCCTTGCCCCTCCAACCCCAAGCCAGGGATTAGAGTCCCAAGGGAGAGAGCAACTAGACACGTAAAGAAATCACGTTTGTTCAATTCGCCATTTTTCACCCCACTGAAATCTCTGTCCTCTCCAGGCTCCATCCCCAGATCTTCAAGGGCTCCCCAGCTCACTTTCTTTTTCACCTACTCAGTACAGTCATTTTGTGCAAAGTAGGTTCCCAGATTCATGTAAGCTGTTTTCCAAGGGCAGACCAACACTGCTTTAAAATGCCGTGAGTTGAAAAGATTATCTGGCTGGTGCCCCTTGCTGTTGGAAAGCTTCCCATATGTTTACAGACATTAGTGCTCACGCTCTCTCTCTCTCCAGTGCTCTAAACCTAACAAAAGCAATCACAAGTACAAAATGCAAGATAAAACTCTCCAGTGTGGGGGGAATGTATCAACTGCCAGGAAAGGATGCAGAAATTATTCATTAACTCAGATCTTTCATAAGGAACGGAATCTGGGAATATTGCTCTGGCACCATGAATGTTCCATAGTGCAAAAGTGTGTTAAGCACATCTCTCTCTCTCTCTCTCTCTCTCTCTCTCTCTCTCTCTCTCTCTCTCTCTCTCTCTCTCTCTCTCTCTCTCTCTTTCTCTCTCTCTCTCAATGTAACTCAGAACCTGCATTCAGGAAGTGGTTTTATTTATTAAAAGCAATAAAAACCTGTTCTGACTATTACTCAGAGCACACTGCCTGACACCTGCCATTTTGGAAAAGAGCAAAGGAATTTGTAAAAAACAATGTGCAGGGATGAAATTGGCGCAATTTATTTTTAATGGTGGTCCCAAGCCGAAGCTGTTGCCCATATAGTAAAGAAGGAGGAGGAGGAGTTGGTCTTTATTTGCCGACTTTCTCTACCACTTAAGGAAGAATCAAACCAGCTTACAATCACCTTCCCTTCCCCTCCCCACAACAGGGTAGGTGGCGCTAGAGAGCCCCTCTTCCTCCTCCTCCTTCTTGTATTTTTTTAAACATAATTTTTATTGTTTTTTCAAAAATACAGAAAAGAAAAGGGATAATAGGTAAAAGGGAAACATAATATGATATAACATTTTGTGTGTGCCCTGTGATGCTGTCATTACTCATTTTTGTAATCAAGTATTTTCTTTATCATTTACAAGTCATTATATCACTATTTTTCTTCTGAATAAAAAAAATACTTTCCAGCTATCATTATATTTCTACACTTAATTCTACACCGTATTTAGATATATGATTCTTATATATACAAGTCTGTTAATTACCAAATTAGAATAAAATCACCTAAATATAAACAATCTTAACCATACTTATTGTAGAAGGGTTGCCATTTCAGTTGATGTTCTTCGTGTTGTCTTCCTTGTAACTGATCAGTAAGCTTTGCCATAGTAGCGAATGCCATTATTTTTGTAATCCATTCTGTCAAACTGGGTATCTCTTTGTTTTTCCAATATCTTGCGTAAACAATTCTCGCTGCGGTGGTCGCATATTGAAAAAATTCTTTTTGTACAGCTCGTAACTGAGCTGGGATCATCCCCAAGAGCATAAATTTAGGATTTAAGTCAAAATTTGTCTGAAGAGTTGTCATGATCTCATTATGTATTTGCTTCCAGTATCTCTGAGCTTTTTTACAAGTCCACCTTTGATGAAAGAAAGTCCCTTCTGTCTCTGAGCATTTCCAACAATTTGCTTGATTAGATTTATTCATCTTTTGTAAGTCTTTTGGTGTGAAGTACCATCTGTAAAACATCTTATACTAATTTTCTCGGACATCCTGGGATCTGGAGAATTTTATTTCAGATTTCCACATTTTCTCCCACTCAGTCATTGGAATCATTTCACCGAAATTTTGCATCCATTTAACCATACATGTTTTCACTTGTTCCTCCGCCGACTCCATGGTTAATAACATCTTGTAGATTTTAGATAATAAGCGATCTTGCGATTTCGTTATTATTTGTTCAAAGTTTGTCAAATTGTTGACTGGGTGATAATCAGCTTTTAACCCATGTACCACTTGATGATATGCCAGCCATGATATTTTGATATTTTCTTCTTTTAATTCCTCTAGAGATTTAATCTGACCATTCTTTTTTATTAAGTCTCCATACCTCAAAAAGTCATTGGATTTCCAACTCTCAAAGTCCATAGATGCTTCTGTTGGAGACATTAGTCTAGGAGCTTTCAGGCTAAGAGATGGTTTCAATAAATTCCATGTTTTAATCAAATGGTAAAAAGTAGAATCTTGATGTCTTGACCAAAGCCAGTAATGGAATCCTTTTTCCAGGGAGGGTTTCTCCAATCTAATTGTTATACTTTCAGGTTGGATTATCCAATCTGTCATGGCCAATAGTGCACCGGCTTGATAGTACAGAAATAAATTTGGTTGTGAGAGTCCTCCTCTTTCTTTAGCATCTTGTAAAATTGCAAATTTAACTCTAGATTTTTTTCCCTTTCCAAACAAACTTATTGATACTTCTTTGCCATTTTGTTATAGTTGCTTTATTGATGTCAATTGGTAATGTCTGGAATAAAGACATTGTATTTTTTCTTAATTCTTAATTTTTTAAAAATTAACTCTTAAGTCCTACTCTCTTAATTATCACCAAGAGACATGCAGCAAGAAAATAATCAGCCAGCAAAACTGCAGGTTGTGGGGTGGGTGGGCGGGGGGAACGGATGACCAAATTCCAAAAACAGGATTGAATATTAGGGCAACACAATTACAAACACACCAAGGATTTTGCCTCAGGCCCAAATCTCCACCATAGAATATCTCTACCTTGCACATCCAACAAAGTCACATTAGACTAGACCTCAAAATTAATTGCGATGCATAATCAGGATCAAGTGGAATTACCAGATGGTTTAACGTAACAAAATAATTTATCCATTCCTGAGGGACTAGTCCCTCCTGAGTTTGCTGAGAGCTCTGTAAATCCATCTGCTGAATTGACAGGGAAAAGGAGTGCAAGACACCTTGGGGGTGGTTTTCATTTCATGCACCCCACCACCACCACATCCTTCTAAGCTGCTCCATTGCCAAGAGACCAACTGGAAGCCACAGTAAACCTTGCCCCAAAAAGGAAAGCTCCACTCATTAGAGACTGTTACAGCTGATACAGCTGATGTTTCTTGGTAACATACTACCTGGAGCAGCTGTTGGTCTTGTTGTAGACCCTGGGTCAAACCATGGGGATTCATTCTGATTTTGGTGGCACTTTTCTTTGGAGCAAAGTTATTTGTGCCAGAGCAAAGTGCCCCCACTAGTGGAACAGATCCATGGATTCCAACCCCCTGAAATGGCAAAAGCAATACAGGCATACCTTGTTTTTATTGTGCTTTGCAGATCTCACATTTTTTACAGTCAGCAGCCATCAACATCAAGATCCTCCATCAGCAAAAGAAATTACTACTCGATGAAGGCTCAGATGATAGGGGAGGGGCTGTGGCTCAGTGGTAGAGCCTCTGCTTGGCATGCAGAAGGTCCCAGGTTCAATCCCCGGCTTCTCCAGTTAAAGGGACTTGGCAAGTAGGTGACATGAAAGACCTCTGCCTGAGACCCTGGAGAGCCGCTGCCGGTCTGAGCAGACAATACTGACTTTGATGGACAAAGGGTCTGATTCAGTATAAGGAAGCTTCATGTGTTCATGGTTAGCAATTTTTAGCAATAAAGTATTTTTAATTAAGGTGTGTACATTTTTAAAAGACATACTGCTATTGGACATTTAATAGACTACAGTATAGTGTAAACATTACTTTTATTTTCACTGGGAAACAAAAAAAGGTGTGTGATTCGCTTTAGTGTGATATTCGCCTTATTACAGTCGTCTGGAACTGAACCCGCAATATTGCCTGTAGTGGCAATATCACCTGTTGCCACAGCATCTGTCTTATCCCACTCACCAGTGTCCCAAGCTTCAGCAGCAAAAGGCAGAATCAAAAAGATGCAAATAGAGAAAAATTAACAATTTCAGAACAAGTTTGAGAGCATGGTGCTTCTGCAACTATTTAAGGAACACGTGTCTATGAATTGCATCACATCATCCAGCCTTGTCATGAACATATCGTACAGTATATATACTTATTTTATACCATATGTTAAGTGCTAAAATGCCTCCTACCTGATGGTTTCTTCTTAGCAATATTCCTCTCCCCCCCCCTTTGTAAAAAGACCCTTGGATTTTACCCTCTTCTTCTGGATCAACCAGCTTCTTCATTCCTTCTTATGTAATTCCATTCTTTACTACAGCTCCCGTCCGACATGATTTTTGTTCATGCAGGTCCCATGAGCCTCAGCACAGCCTTTATGGCGGTCAAAGGTGTTGCCCAAGTTGCTCAGTTATGAATATTTATATGAGGAATTAGCAAATCAATAACTGGCAAATGAGTAACTTCGGGATCTAACCAATGTATATCAGAGTCTCTACCGTGACCCTCAAAATAAGGCAGAGGCAGTGGATTTAGTTAAAAGGTTTTTACTTAAATTAATATGTACTCACAGAAAACATAAAACACATTCATTCATAGCACACATACAGAGCCTGGAAAATCAAGGTAGTAGAGATAGAATGTTCGCCAATGTGGGGGGGTCCTTTGAAGAGGGGTGATATTCACCTGATCCTGAAGACGGCATCCTGGACTCCGTGCGGCAGAGAGGAATGAAAAGGGGGCAGGGGGGGTCCCCTGTGTGTTCGAGCATCGCTTCCCAAACCGACAGAATAACAGCAAGTATGAGAGGGAGAGGGCTAGCTAATGAATGCGCTTTGGCTTTCCCAGTTATACCTTTCTGGGGGGTTAATTAGATTACCCCCTCGTGGTTCCCGGGGTGGACAAAGACCTTAATGGTCGGCTGCTAAGGTGGGGCAGGGGGGAAATTTAGACAGGCTAACCTAAACCATTGATCACACACATTCTTTGACTTCCCCATCACCTCTATCTGCCTCTTAATAAAAAGTTCCTCCCGTCATAGGTAATCTAATCTTGATAAAATATCAATACCATATATAAAAAACCATAATCTGTTAGTAAATATAATTATGCTTATTCAATATAAAAAAAAATCAAAAATAATCCTCTGGATCAGATTAGAAAATATTCTTCCATTCTTCCCAATTTTAACTCATATTCACAATAATGCATCCACGCCCCCCATTCCCCCAAAAACCGAACGTCATTTTCTTCATTTAGAATAGCTGTGAGTTTTGCCATTTCTGCCACTTCAAACATTTTAACAATCCAGTCTTTTTTCTCTGGAGTTTCTAGCCCTTTCCATTTCGCTGCATAAAGCAGTCTCGCAGCTGTTGTGGCATATATCAAAAAGGTTCTTTGTGTTGCTAAGTCGTCTGGAATCATACTCAATAACATCATTTCTGGTGTTTTGGATATATTCTTTTGTAGTATTAGTCTCAGTTCGTTATAAATCATGTCCCAGAAGTCTTTGGCTTTGTCACAGGTCCACCACATGTGATAAAAGGAACCAATTTCTTTGTTACATTTCCAACAAATAGGGGACATCGTTTTATAAATCTTTGCAATTTTCTTGGGTGTTAGATACCATCTATACATCATTTTATAGATGTTTTCTCGCACTGACTGTGCTTTTATTCCTTTTAAATCTTTAGACCATAATCTTTCCCATTTATTTAAAACAATATCATGTCCCACATTTTGAGCCCAATCGATCATAGTTGGTTTAATCGTGTCCTGCTCACAGTATATTGTTAAAAGGAGATTATACATTTTAGAAATCAGCTTTGTATTATTGTCTAGTAGAATCCTTTGAAAAGGAGATTTTTCTTTAGAGAAACCTTTTTTTGCATCTTGTACAAAAACTGATTTGATTTGGTAATATTGAAGCCATTGTAAATCATCCTTAAGCAGTTGAAAGTCTTTTAGTGAGCATTTCTTTCCTTCCCAATTAGTTAGATCTTGATAAGTAATAAATTTGTCTGGTCTAAGTGGGCGCAAAGTTAGCATTTCTTGGGGCGATATCCACATCGGTGTTTCTGGTTCCAAAATGTGTTTATATCTCATCCAAATACGAAGTAGAGAGGACCTGATTATATGATTACGGAATGTTGCTTGTAGTTTAATTTTATCATACCACAAATAACCATGCCATCCACTTAAGTTATTATAACCTTCCAAGTCTAGCAAACGTACATTTGACAAATTCATCCAGTCTTTTAGCCATACTAAAGCTACCGCTTCAGCATAGAGTTGAAAGTTAGGCAGTGCTAAACCTCCTCTAGTTTTTAGATCCACCAAGTATTTATAAGCAGTCCTTGGTTTTTTTTCCTTGCCAGATGAAGTTTGAAATGTCTTTCCTCCAAGTTTCAAAATATTTTGTTTGTGATATTATTGGTAAATTTTGGAATAAGAAGAGCATCCTCGGTAAGACATTCATTTGGATCGTTGAGATACGTCCCATTAATGACAATTTTTTGTTTGACCATATAATCATATCAGTTTTAATCTTACCCCATAACTTGAGGTAATTGTTGGTTAACAGATCTTTATTCTTTGCAGTGATCCAAATTCCCAGGTATTTAACTTTGTTAGCTTTCTCCCAGCCAGTATATGATATAAATTCCTGTTGTTGTATTTCCGATAAATTTTTAAATATTATCTTTGTTTTTTCTTGATTCACTTTAAAGCCTGATACTTTTCCAAAATCATCCAAAGTCTCCTGAAGTATATTCATTGACTGTGTTGGGTTTTCCAAAATTAGCAGTAGGTCATCCGCGAATGCTCTCAACTTAAATTCATGTTTTTTAATTCTTAGCCCGCGGATGTCCTCCATACTTCTTAGTTTCACACATAGCGGTTCCAACACCACAAAAATAAAAGTGGAGACAAGGGACATCCCTGTCTAGTCCCTTTCGTGATTTGGCAGTTATCTGACATTGATTCATTAACCAAAATTTTAGCTTGTTGGGAGGTATAAATAGCCGATATACCTTTCTGAAAACGATCTCCAAAATTCAATTTATCCAAAATCCGTTTCAAAAAGTTCCAAGAGACCATATCAAAGGCTTTTTCTGCATCCAAAAATACAAAAGCCGCAGTTTGTTGAATATTATGGTCATAATATTCCAGTGAATCTAGTAAAATTCTTACATTGTCTTTTATTTGCCTTCCTGGTATAAAACCTGCTTGGTCCTCATGTATAAGATCCTTAATAAATTGCTTTATCCTACATGCCAAAACCGAAGCAAAAATTTTGTAATCCACATTTAAGAGCGATATAGGTCTGTAATTAGATGTTTTTTCTGGATCTCTTCCTTCTTTGGGTATCAGTGATATAAATGCGTGTGACCAAGTCTCCGGGGATGTTCCCTCGTCCAAAATTGCATTGTAAAGTGAACCAAAAAATCCAACTAAATTGTCACTAAAAGTTCTATAAAATAGTGCAGTAATTCCATCTGGTCCAGGTGTTTTATCCGTTTTTTGTCTCAGTATTGCTTCTTGTATTTCTTCCCTTGTTACTGGAGCTTCAATACATTCTCTCTGGGTCATTGACAAAGCTTTCATCTGTATTGAGTTTAGAAATTTGTCTATTTTCTGTTTTGGAGTATTTTCTTTCTGATATAACTTAGAGTAAAATGAAACAAATTCTTTCTGAATTTCTGAAGTTGAATAAACTGGTCCTTTAGCAGTTTGGATTTTTGTTATAATCTTCTTTTGAAATGAGTCCTTCAGTTGTGTTGCTAAAAATTTTCCTGGTTTATTTGCATATTCAAAATACTTTTGTTTAGCAAGTTTCAGATTTTTATTCATTTCCTCCATTATTACCAAATTTAATTGGTGTTTAGATGCAGAAATCTGTATTTGAATTTCTCTTCTCTCCTCTTCCTGTGTTACCATTACCAATTTCTGCTCCAAATTTTGTAAATTCCAAAGTATGTTGTTTGTAAATTGCAATTGAGTCTTCTTCCAGGCCGAGTGTTTCTGTATCATAAAACCTCTCAGAACAGCTTTGAATGCGTCCCAAACTGTATTTAAAGAAGTTTCCCCATTAAGGTTAATTTCAAAAAAGTCTTTCATTAAAACCTGTAATTCCTTTTGTATCTTGTTGTCTTTTAAAAGTTTATCGTTCATTCGCCATCTAAATGCTTGTTTATTGTTCCAATCAAAGGTAACAGGATTGTGATCAGAAAAAGTTCTAGGTAAAATATGAATTTTACGTAGTTGCGTGAAAATTGATTTACTGGCCCATATCATATCGATTCTGGAGTGTGAATCGTGTCTTGCTGAATAAAAGGTGTATTCTTTAGCTGTTGTATTCATTGTTCTCCAAATGTCTTGTAATTCTAATTCTGAAGCCATGGCAAAGAAAGTTTTAGGCAAGCATCCATCATTGATATCTTTTGCTTTTGATTTTTTGTCCAGAGATGGGAGAATAATTCCATTGAAGTCGCCCATCAATAAAATTTGGTCTTGTGCGTACTGGGTTATCAGGTCATGTAATTTTTCATAGAAGGATTTTTTCCCTTCATTGGGTGCATAGATTCCAACCACTATTGTCCTTTGTCCCAATATTTTAGTTCTGATAATTACAATTCTTCCTTCATTGTCTTTATATACTAGTTCTGGACAGAGACTGGGGTGGGCATAGATTACCACTCCCTTTGTTTTAGTTTTAGCAGAAGCAATAAATGCTTGTCCAAGCATCTGTTTCTCCAAGTATTTTTTATGCTTTGAAGCTATATGGGTTTCTTGTAGGCAGATTAGGGAGTATTTATATTTCTGTAGATATTTGAAGATTCTGGCCCTTTTAGTTTTCTCATTCAGTCCATTTACATTCCAAGAAATTGCTTTTGCCATAATGTAGTATTTTTTAGCAAAATAAAAAGTCTATAATTTAGTACCACCTTCTGCACCCTGTACCTCTTCTTCTTCCTCTTCTTCTTCCTCCTTCTCTCCAGGTAATTCTTTAAGGTCCATTTTATATTTTCTCAAAAATTTCCCCACATCTGCTTGGGATAGAATTGTCGTTTTCACTTCCTTATAGGTGAAAGCCAAACCTTGTGGCATAATCCAACGATATTTGATGCCATTAGCTTTCAGTATAGACACAAAGTCTTTGTAGTTATTCCTCTGTGAAAGTAGATGCCTTGGAATATCCTTCAGTAGTATAAGAGAGGAGTCTCCTGCTGACACTGGATTTTCATAATGAATCTTCATAATCTTGTCTTTAACTCTGGTGTCATAGAACACTATCATCAAATCTCTTGGCTTAGATCTTCTCATTCTAGCAGGTAGTGGTATCCTGTATATTCTATTAATGGCTTGTTTTAATTCTTGTTCATCTATCTGAAATAAGTAGGCCAAATTTGGTATTGCAGATTCTTTATTATCTCCCATCATATCTGGAAAATTGCGTATACGAAGGTTGGTCTCTTTCACTCTCATCTCCATCATTGCCATTTGATTTTTTGCCGCCATCTGATCCGCTTGTATTGTTTCAATCTGTTTTTCTTGGCTTGTTAATTTTTTCTTTGTGTCCTTGTGCTCATCCATCACTTTCTTAATTGATACATCCATCGCTTGCATATCTGTCTTCATAACAATCATTTGAGTTTTTACTTCTTTCAAGTCTCCAGTGACCACATCCAACTTCTGATTAATAGCTTGGGATGCTTGACCAAGATTTGTCATCATAGAAGTCAACTGTGCCATCTGTGCAGACATCTGTTCAAACTGTTTATTTGTTGCCTCAGTTTGTTTAGTTAGCATATCCTGTAACTTTTTTTCCATGGTCGAGGTTTGTAAAGAGTCCCTTAGTTTAGTATAGGCAGGGCTATGTAGTGAGCCAGAGCGGGGTCGAGACATTTACATTCAAAAAAAGCTGGTAAAATACATGTCCACCGACAGGGCCTTTAAGGTGCTGGTTAAAAGATGATAGTTCAAAGATCAGCCTAGTAATTTTTTCGGGTTTAAAAGAGTCGAAATTGGCTTTAAAATTGCATTTTAAAGTTTTAAAATACCAGTGAGTTTTTTCGGTCGCTCTAGATCGGATTAATCAGGAAGTAAACAGGAAGTTACTAGTGCTGCAGACCTTCTATCGCCTCTTCTCGATGGTTATTCCTTCAGGAATGATTTGAAAGTAACTCGAGTGCGACGGATATTCAGTCCCGCGGCTACTTCCTGTTGTTTTAGTTCCAATGATAGAGAGGGTGTTATAGAGAGTCTTCCGTTCCAGGCACTCCCTTACTGCAAACGTGGCAGGAATTCGCCGGAAAATCAGGAAGAGAAATCACCCTCCCCTTCCTTCGGACCTCTCATTGGTGATAATTCTTGTCAGTCTAAAAGGTATCCTTCCGACTCTTTGTTATGGTTTAGGCTGATCGATCCGATAAGGCTCCTGTCGCTAATCCCGATCTTTTTTTCTTTTTTCTTTTCTCTTTTTTATTATATGATATGGAATTATAACAACTTTAGGTTAGAATTGAAATTCGATATTGTTATAGATGTTGTTTAATGCAATGGAAAATTTCTATTATAAAACCCAATAAAATTTATATATATATAAAAAAAAAAGATCACACACATTCTGGGAGGGTCAGGAGTCACTGGAGACAAAGACACGACCAGCTGCGTCAGGGTGAGTCACTTCCTGGATGCCGAAGGTGCGATCTTTCGGAGCTGATATCTCAGTGGCTTCCGATAAGCCATTAATCATGCAGATGTAGGAGGGGGTGCTGGCTACGTGTCTAGTAGTTCCTTGTGAAATGGCTTCTGCTGGAGACTCGAGTGGTATCACAGGAAAATGGATTCCGTCTGGTTCACTCGGAGGGCGGGCAGGCTTGGTTCCTCCTTGCCTGTTTCGCTGGGTGGTGCAGGAGCCCTTTCCATTGTGTTTGGGGCTTGGCACATGTCTGGAACGGTGGCGACATGTCTAGATGGTTGCCATGTAACACAGTCTGGGGGGTGGCAACCATTTGGTAATAAAGGGGACTCACTCTTTCCTTTCACCAGTGGAAAAGTTGGCTGGATCCAACCTATAATGTCCACCGCTGCCCAGTTAAGAGTGGTGAACTCTAATCTGGAGAACTGGATTTGATTCCCCACTCCTCCACATGTGTGGTGGACTCTAATCTGGAGAACTGTGAGCACTAGCCCTGTGACAATCCCATAAACAACATCCACAGACGAATAGTCCAAAAGAGAGTTGATTTATTGGAAAATCTACAGGTTAACAGCAGCTGATATTCAAGATGGCACTAACGAGAACTAAGAGCATGGTACAGGGTATATATGAAATCAAAAGCATTGGATGCCATGAGAACCCCCCTCCCCTTGAGGTAAGATTTACACAGAGTCCAGAGTCAAAACACAAGTTGGCAGTTGCTACAGTTGACCTTGGCCAGCACCTGCAGTAAGCATAAACATCTTCGGTCAGACCTTGCCTGGCATTTCCTGTACAGGCTAGGCCTGACAAGAACAGGGTTTCATTCCTCCACATGGAGCCAGCTGGGTGACCTTAGAGCCAGCTGGGTGACCTTAGGCTAGTCACAGTTCTCTCCAAACTCTTTCAGCCTCCCCCCCCCCATCTCACAAGGTGTCTGTTGTGGGGAGAGGAAGGGAAGGTGATTGTAAGCCAGTTTGAGACTCCTTAAAGGCAGAGAAAATTGGTGTATAAAAACCAACTCTTCTTCTTCTTCTTTTATAAGTGGAAGAATGGTATGTAGATGATTTAATATATATATTTATAGGCCATCTTTCTCATTGAGATTCAAGGCAGATTGTTAAATATGAAAAAAGCAACCAGATACCATAGGACAAACTATGAACAATGCAATAAATATAGGATTGTAGCATTAGAAAACTATGGGAACAACAAATTGTTTTATAAACAATGCAGGAAGTGGAATTACAAAGGTAGAAATCAATCCTGTGAAAGTAGGGTTGCCGACCTCCAGGTACTAGCTATTTCCTGCTATTTTCCATCAACTGATTTCCAGCTGATAGAGATCAGTTCACCCAGAGAAAATGACCACTTTGGCAATTGGATTCTATGGCACTGAAGTCTTTCCCCTCCCCAAACCCCACCCTCCTCAGGCTCCACCCCAAAAAACTCCCATCTGTGGTGAAGAGGGACCTGGCAACCCTATGTAAAAGTAAGATGATACCTACAATATGAGACTACATATCTGTAATGTGTATTCTTGAATTGTTCCATTGTACTCCAGTTCTAGCCCTTACCTGGATGGCCCAGGCTAGCCTGATCTCGTCAGATCTCACAAGCTAAGCAGGGTCAGCCCTGGTTAGTATTTGGATGGGAGACCACCAAGGAATACCAGGGTTGCTGTGAAGAGGAAGGCACTGGAAAACCACCTTTGTTAGTCTCTTGCCATGAAAACCCCAAAAAGGGGTCGCCATAAATCTTATCTAGTAATGATGGTGATTCCCTCAAAAAGATCCTTCAGCAAAATCCAGGAAGACCCATCCTAAAATCTAGGGTTCTCAGCAGACCATTAAGAAAATTGTTGGGCCCAGTTTTCTGAGCAACAGCAGCTTGATGTGCCAGAATCAAGAGGTACAGCTCTTCATAACAGGAAGGGCAATGTTATCATCTGCTACTGTTTGAGGATCAAGCTGCAGTTGAAGACACAGAAACAGAGGCAGGTGAAATTTTGGTGCAGAGCGGTAAGCTGCAGTACTGCAGTCAAAGCTCTGCTCACGACCTGCGTTCAATCCCGGCGGAAGTTGGTTTCAGGTAGCTGGCTCAAAGTTGACTTGGCCTTCCATCGTTCCAAGGTCAGTAAAATGAGTACTCAGCTTGCTGGGAATAAAGTGTAGATGACTGGGGAAGGCAATGTCCAACCACCTTGTAAACATAGTCTGCCTAGTAAATGTTGTGATGTGATGTTACCCCATAGGTCACTAATGACCTGGTGTTTGTGCAGGGGACTACCTTTACCTTTTTACCTCTTTCTGTCCAAGTGGTTTTAACTCATTTGTAACAACAGCATATCTTGTTGTTGAAGGCTTTTCAGGCTAAGAGAGCCAGCATGGTATAGTGGTTAAGAGCAGTGGTTTGGAGCAGTGGATTCTGATCTACAGAACTGGGTTTGATTTCCTACTCCTCCATATGAGTGGTGGAGGCTAATATGGTGAACCATGTTGGTTTCCCCACTTTTCCACATGAAGCCAGCTGGGTGACCTTGGACTGGTCACAGCTCTCTTAGAGCTGTCTTAGCACCATCTACCTCACAGGGTGTCTGTTGTGGGGAGGGGAAGGGAAGGTGATTGTCAGCCGGGTTGATTCTTCCTTAAGTGCTAGAGAAAGTCAGCATATAAAAACCAATTCTTCTTCTTCTTCTTCTAACAAATATACAGCCTTAATCCCCCCTTATAACCCATTCTTCCTTGAGGTCTTTTAAACATTGCATATTCTTCAACAAGTCACCCCCTTCTGTGGTGTCTTCTGCCCACTGTCCTCCCCTTCCCTCTTGAAATAAATGAAAATTATTGCTCCCCATGGACCCCCTAAATGCAATCCTTCCACGGATAACTGTAACTGTGTTCTGCAAAAGTTCCACCTTCCTCTCTCTCGACAAAACAAAATCTCCTTTTCCTGCTGGGCTTCAGCATTAGCTTAGTTCAAGTGTGTTTTTCATGTTAATAATTCCCGAAACTGCCTTTTTCCCTATTAAGAATGATGAGGGTACAATAGTTCCTGTGGCTCCCCTTTTTAAATAGATGGATATCAAGGGCTTTTGTATAAATATATGGCTGACGCCGCCTTTTTGTGTTATTTTTAAAGGCTACATATTTTGTGGCAATGGTGAAAGAACCCCCATGGGGCAAAGCCTGAGGTGGTCGCAATATGCAAGTCGAACTCTGCTGAGAGAAATATAAAGCATCATTCATTTCGGTGGCACAAAGCTGCCAATAGCTCAGCGGAAATTTTCTATCCAGCCGCATTTGGGTATTTTTTTAAAAGTTAAATAATAGAGGCTATTGAATTAAAGCATATTATTCTTTAGAATGTAAAAAAAAATAGAACTGGAAATAAACATGAAGAGAAGGTGAGCTATAGCAATGACTTCTCTAACTGAAAAAAAGTCATTCTCTCCCACCCAATGGATTGCAACTGGGTTTTGAAGAGACCAATACTGTGCAAAGTTCAAAGTGTTGGTCAAGCTTTGGCCATGAGCATGAGAAAAGTCAGAGCAATCCTAAACAGAGTTTGCACTGGAAGTGGGTGTCTATTCTCCATATGGATTTGTGTCAAAATATGAAACAGACTTTAAGGGGAAAGAACATTTTTTCATCATAACTGGAATATTGCATAGACTTTGATGCTTGAACTGAGAGATAGACTTTGTCCATGTGATCTTAAGAGAGTTGCACATTATTTCATATGATGTTGGAATGCCCCAATACAATTCTTATCATGATCAGTGGATTACCCCATTTATTTATTTATTTATTTATTCCACTTATTACCCTGCTCTCCCCGGCCAAAACTGGGCAAGTTGCTTAAAAAATATAAATGTCCCATTAAATCAGTAAAAGCATTAAAACGTTTAAAAATAGCCCTATAAAATCATATAAATATTATCCTAATTTACCTAAGATGCCTCTAGAGTGTAACACAAAACACAAACTTCATCTAGGCGAGCAGATGGCATAAATACAGACTGAATAAAAAGATATTATCACATCAGGGAGGTTATGAAGGCCAGCATTTATATATAGGGAACCATAGCTGGCCTCAACCATAGGCCTGGAAGAATAGCTTTGTTTTAAAGGCCCTGCAGAACTCTTTAAATTACCTGCCACTGTAAAGAAAGATAAAATAGTCACCTTTTTGCTGGTGGATAGAGATCCAAGAACACTGGCAATAGCCAAGTATCTCTCCACCATATTTTCCTTAAAGAAATACATTTACTGCTCAAAACCTTTGGGTCATGGGAGCTTGGAAAGGAAAGGAAAGCTTGAACTGAGACTTAACATGGTAGACTCTTTGACCAGAACCCTTGAAAGTGCAGAAATGAACAGAATTATCCCAGATCAAGTCTTTTGACTGGGAAACAGTACCAATGACAAAAACACAGTAGCTGAGCCACATCCAACAGTGTATGCAGATTAAAGAATACAAAAGCATGTGGCTATAGGACACCAACTAATTACAATATCTAAAACATTTATGGAAATGATGACAGTGCATTGAGATTTATTACTTTGGGTCAATAAGAATTATTCTGATGAAGACTACTTTGAAATGGGGCAAGGGCCAGCAACCCATCAGAAGAAGTCTATGTGTTCATTCTGCGAAGACAGTCTACAGATTTAATTTTTCTTTGAGAGAGATCATAGATCGGAGAAGAGAAAGGTTACAGAGTGGCCCAGGGCATCTGGCTCCTTGCTAGGAGGTTTTCTGTAAACTGTTTATCTCAAAGAAGGACTATAGTATGAAACAGGACTTTTAATGTCATGCAACCAGCATTATATATACATCTTTAATATTTACTTGTTGAAATAAATTATTTAGATATTGTAATTAGTTGGTGCCATATAGCCACATACTTTTGTACTCTGCATCCTGCAAAAACTGTATGAATGCTCTGGATCAGCTAGCCAGGTTCAGTATAGATCAGTGGTTCTCAACCTGAGGGTCGGGACCCCCAAGGTGGTCGCGAAGTGTTTTCTGGGGGGTCGCCGCCATTGTCCTGGGACAGCCCCCATCCCAGGCTGTCCAGGACTAACCCAGACGCCCTGTAACCCTGATCCATCTGCGAGGGCAGGAAAAACCCCAAGCAGAGAGGTGAGGAACTGGCCGACCGACAGCTGGAAGGAGCCGGGCTGCAGAGACGCGGCGGCGTGCCGCCGCACACCAGCTGTAGCCCTGCTGCCCAGCTGAGAGGCGGGCGGGCCAGCCCTGGGCGCGGTCGCACCTGCGCCAGAAGGATGACGTGGCAGGATGTGTGGGAGGCAGAGGAAGCTCCCCTGGCTCGGCCAGTTCAGGTCTCGGAGGAGAAGAGGGCGGTCCCCCTTGAGGCTGCTACAGCCACGTTGTTTTTACTTTTAGCCGCACTCAGGTGGGGCGGGAGCTTCAGCCTGGAATCCAAGTGCGCATGTCTGTAGTGTGGCTTCGCTTTTCTGCCCCGAGTCATCAGTTCCGCTCTGCCCTGAGTCATCAGTTCCGCTCTGGCAAGGCCAAGGGGGAGAGAGTCGAGGTGCATGCGCAGTTCGGGATTTCTTCCTCGAGTGCGCAGGTTCGGTGAGGCGCAGAAGGAGGCGTGACTGGCGGAGGGGAGAAAAAGGCATGAAAAGTCTGAGCGGGATAAGCGGCCCTTGGCTCTTTCCTGGCCCTTTGCTCTCGTGAGGTGATTAAACGGAGCTCTGCTTTGAGGGATAACTGCAGTTCTGTGCACAAGCAGTGTCCCAGTCATGAGAGGGGGTTTCCTCACGAGAGCCCCGGCCTGCTTGGAAGAGTTTTTGGGGAGAGAGGGGAGGACAAGGAACGCAGTGCATGCTCAGAGGCACTCTTTCCTCCGTGCCAGGAAAGGTTGCCTCACCACACAGTCACAGCCGCTGCGCAACAGGTGGTAGTACCGTTTGCTTGTTTGTTTTAAACTTTAAAATTTAAAGTAATTATATATATGGATACCCTGGACTGCCAAAAAAACAAATGTGTTTTCTTTATCCTATTGAAAAGAGGGGGACTGGCGCTTCCAAACCTAACAACCTATCACCGAGCAGCAACATTGGTTTGGCTTAGAGACTGGATTATGCAGACCAATGAAAGAAATCTTAAATTGGAACTGGCAAATTTACAATGTGGAGCTCATTATCTGCTATGGGGGAAGAACTGGAAAAAAAGATTAGAAGAACTTGCAGGTCACCCAGTCATAGAAAACATGGTAACAGTGTGGCAAAAACTTAAACCAAGACTAAGTTCCAATGGATCCTTGTTGATGGCACCTTTTAATGTCTTCGGCTCAGTAGTGGACAGAAAAAACTATGGAACAATACAATATCAGGACTTGGTGAAAATAGATGGATCATTGAAAACACTAGAGGAGATACGAGATAGTCACCCCACAGATGCCATGGCTAACTTATCACCAATTAGTTTCAAGGTTCCAGGAAAACTGTCTAATGCGGGGGGTTTTGAAAATAAAAACAGAATTTGAACAGTTGCTATGCAAACCAACGCAACACCTACTAGGCAAAATCTACAAACTATTGGTGATATATGACACAGAAGACGAGCAAGTGATGGCGTGCCAAATCAAATGGATGGAGAACTTGAATGAGATCATAACGGTGGATGAATGGGAACAACTATACTGTAAGAATCTCAAATTTACGTTATGTCAAGGGATTCATGAAAACTGGGTGAAAATGCTGCATAGGTGGTACCTGACGCCAAGTGACATTCAAAATATGAACACTCGGTCTTCGGGTTTGTGTTGGAAATGTAGTAAAACTAGGGGCACGTTTTATCATTGTTGGTGGACATGCGAATTAGTTCAGAAATTTTGGAAGGGAATACATAAGAACTTAGAAGGCATTATCGGTCAAGGTATATTATATGACCCCAAATTATTTCTACTAAGTAAAACTCCGGAGAATATTAACAAAGACCAACAGAATATGCTGAAATACTTAATCACAGCGGCAAGAGTAGTATTGGCATCTTTATGGAAAACAAACAAAATTCCTACCATAGAGACCTGGATGGATAAATCTTACGAATATATAACGATGGCACATCTGACTGAATCCTTGCAAATGAATAATCAAAAGCAAATTAGAGACAAATGGAAACCTTTCTATGACTATATGGCAACAAAAAAAAAACAATAATAAGACTCCAAGAATTACAATGGACTCAAGGTGGAGTTTTTATCCACTTTATTAGAAAATAACTGTATTAATAAAAACTAGAGGGTAGCGCAAAGCGCTATACGGTTAAATATTAACTGAATAATTTACTGCTTGTTTTCTTTCCTCATTTCCCCCCCCCCATTCCTTTTTTTTCTTTTTGTACCCTCACTTATTGTTAAAAGTCAATAAAAATATTTATAAAAAAAGAAAATGTCATTTATGCAAATTTATGCAAATGTGACAAGGGTCGCAGGTTACTTGGCAATTGTAAAAGGGGGTCGCGACTCGAAAAAGGTTGAGAACCACTGGTATAGATACTAGGAATCTAGCAGTGTTGAATGGAGAAATTAAAATAGCCCAAGTGGTGATGGTGGCAACAAGCTTAGGATCTGTTACCTCTTCAAGTGGCATCACCAATTTGTGGAAGAAGCAACAGGTGACTCTACACTGGTCATCATCAGCGATTGTTGGGTCTGATATAAGAAGTCCCTGAACTATTGCCAGTGAGACTGGGGTTCCCCTTGACTTGTTCCTCTACTCCAGCAACACTCCAGGCCAGCTCCCCTCTCAGAATCTTTCTTGCAAGCTACACGAACAATCTGTCCCAGGAACTTGGCTTTTGTTTAGTCAACAGAATTGTACCTTCTGCTTGCTGCATAGGGTATAATGCCATAGAGCTCACCCTCCAAAGTAGCCATTTTATCCAGGAGAACTGATCTCTGCAGTCTGGAGATCAGTTGTAAAAGCGTGAGATCTCCAGGCCCCACCTGGAGGTTGGCGACCCTAAAAGAGGGTGGGGTGGGGAAAAGTTGGAATTCCTGACTGTCATAGGAGCTCCCAAACATGTTGGACTGTAGGCACTTCTGAAATTTTTAGAAAGGATAGTATATTCCACCCAAAAAAGGCTGCCGGGGTGTAGGTGAGGGTGAACAATCACATGTTGTGAGGCTCCAAGTAAAGCTCTCTGGAGACACAAATGTTCTTGGGAAAGCACCTCCTGTTCCAATGAGGTGGAGAAAAGACAAGATTGGCCCTTTGCTTTAGGGAAGAGATGCTTTGGCGAAGAAACAGGTGGATGCCATAAAGGTGCCATGGCACCCATTGGTGATGCCCCCAACCATGCAGAAAAGCCCCTTGATACAGTAACTGTCTGATACAGAATAGTCCAGCTTTATTTGTTTATGTGTGAAAGAAACATCCTAGCTAGACGTCTCAGATCACCACAACAAAAACTTTTAATGGAGGCAAGTCAAGCACACAACTGAGAGTGCTAAGCCACAAGTTACTGTGACACTGACTAACCATTAAGTATTCATTTGTCCATTACGTTTTGACATTCTAGAGTTACCACGTCCATTTTGAGTGGGAAACATTACACTGGAAGGCATTCATGCAGAATGGACACTTCCTATTTTGCTTTCAGATGTTTGAGTTTCAGCAAGATTTGTTTCAGGTCCAGCATAGTTCGAAACACAGGTGGGAAAATCTGTGTTACATATTTTTCCTGTTTGTCTATTTATGTCTTCTTTCAGAATAATTCAGGAAAACACAAAACACACTGTGTTAATGCCTTAGGATCTGAATTTTAGGAAGGAAGGACTTCCTACATTGGCTAATTGCCCTTATTATCTATCATTATGGAGATAGTTATAATGAAACTTCATATTATTTTATCACCAAATTATTCTGAAAATAAAGACAATGTGTCCAATGCAACTATTTCCAGAAGTAGTGATCAAAAGTTAGCAACAGAGACTGTGGTTAATGCATTTGCTCCGGTAATGCGGTGATTTGTATTAATCCCGCTGAACAAAGTGTTATTTCATATTTCAAGAATCTGCTTTATAATTAGCTATAAAACATTAAAAACCCCATGTCTTACATTGCACTGTAGGTAGGATAATATTAAGTGCTGTGCCTTGTTAACTAAGCACTGTACATCCTCAAGTTAAAGCCTCTATTATGTTATTTGAGTATGGTGTTCTTTTAGAGAAGCGCCATGTGTCTTTTCCTCTTATCACATATTCCTCAGGGTAATTGACCCTGACACCCAGTATAAAATACCTGAGAACTTATATTTCAAGTTATTATTTGTTGAATGCAAGCTGCAGTCTCTGCTGTTCTCCATCATGTATTAAAATATATGAATATATAACTATAGAAGGCGTGGTGTGAAATATGTAAAAAAAAACTGATAATTTTGTTTTCCCACACCCTGGCATGGGGCGGCTATCTGCAAAAAGGTATACATCATTCTTGCAAAGGTGACCTAAAGTAATATTGCTCATTGCATGTACATTATTTTTTGCCTATGTACATAGTACCTTTCTGTATTGATTGACACCAGCACATGTGCAATAGGCTTGCATTTGCCATATGCTTAATTTTTCATATCGTGTCCTATCACAAGTGCAATAAGCTTAATTGGGCATCGTTTTTTGCCATTCAAAAGTACAGGAAGGGGTCGACTGAGTGAGAAGCACAAAGGTGATTTACCATGACGCTGTCTATAGGTTGTGGTATCAGGGCATATTTTGAAACTGCATGTAATATCAGTTGAGATAGCATGTGTTAAGGACTTCTGTCTTTGATAGATTTGGATTCTCTTCTTTCCTTCAGTTCCTTCAGACATTGTCTGAAAACATGAAACAGTTGTGTGGCTATGGCTTGTGTGTGGCAATATTGGGAAAATATGTGTCGCTAAATTAGGGGGTGAATTTGTGGGGGCTGAGGTTAAGTGATAAAAATGTTCATTAGTACCACATAACAAATTACAGTAATGTAAGCTTTGGAAAATAAATATGTACTTAAGTGCTGACAAGTTGCAATAGGGTTGCCAGGTCCCTCTTCGCCACCAGTGGGAGGTTTTGGGGGCAAAGCCTGAGGAAGGCAGAGTTTGGGGAGGTGAGGGACTTCAATACCTTTCCTTTTATCCCTTAGAAGCTCCTTGATCAATTGATCTTGAGCAGCATATATCTAGTGTTGGAGGGATATAAGGACTGAAACAAATCTTGCCACTGACAATGTAGCCTTGGGGTCCCTATCCCTTAGTAAAAAAGGCATTATGTCAGGCACAGAGGCATTGGTTTTGTATGTTAAAAGGGTGGAAATATAGTGCGATCGAAGTTCCTCGTAAAAGTGGCATTCCAAAAGGGCATGGGCTAATGAGTCAATAGAGCCAGAAGAGCAAGGGCAGATCCTGTCAGAGTACGGTATATTCAGAATTCTGCCCTGCATTACCATAGAAGGGGTAGCATTCAATCTAGCCAAGCAAAAAGCTCTACAGAGACGAGGAGTTGTTAGATAATATGTATAGGCAGGCAGACCACGTGGAGGGGGTATTCCGAAGAATGGGGATGAACAGACACGACGAGCACGAAAAGTAGTGCTGTTATAATCAAGCTCTTTAATGCGCTTTTTAATTTTGGCAAAAGCTTCAGTTTTCCCAAGATCTGATAACATATCCTGCGAGAAGCCCAACAACGCCAGTTTCTCATCTAAGATTTTTTGCCATGAGGATTTAAAAGGGTCAGGCTTCAGAGAAGCTAGGAACCCCTCAGTGCTAAAGCACAGTTTAAGGTGTAGTTTAAAGGCGGCCAACCACGCCCTAGCTTCAAGTGACATTTGGCCAAACTCGGAACGAAGAGTAACGCCAGCAACACATCGAGGGACATTTAGAAGTTTTCGTAAGAACTGAAGCAGTGGACGATCTATAGATTCATTGATGACTCTAATCCAGATGGCAACACCAAAGAGGATAATTGGGGTAATTTTCAGGTTAAAAACCTGAATAGCCCCTGGAATATATTTGCCACCTTTGGTGTGAAAAAAATTGACAATAGCACCAACCCCAGGTTTAAATTTTTTGGACACTGCTTTTTGATGGGCATTCCAATTTAGGTTATGGGAAAACAGAATGCCAAGGTAAACAAACTCCTTGACTTGGTCAACCTCAAAGCCATCTAATATCCAGCGAAAAAGAGGCAATTTTCTCCTCTTAGTGAAGATCATAATCTTAGATTTATGATGGTTTATTTTAAGACCTTCCCTAGAGCAGTACTCAGAAAAAGTTTGCAAAGATCTTTTCAAACCAATTCTTGTGCGGGACAGGAGAACTGCATCGTCAGCATAGAGTAGAATCGGGGTGGGATGACTTGCAAGCTTTGGGGGGTGGCAAAACTCTGAGAAATTGGTTGCCATATCATTCAGGTATAGGTTAAACAAGAGAGGAGCAAGGAGGCAACCTTGTCTAACTCCCTTGACCAGTTCAAAGGGCTCGGTTAGTTCTCCTTGGTTGCCACAGCGAACCTGAGCTGTGAGGTCAGTATGAAATTGCTGAATAAGCCATAGTAACCTCCTATCCATAGTAGAATGTGATAGTTTCAACCATAGCCTCTCCCTCGGGATGGTATCAAAAGCTCCCTTAAGATCCATAAAACCCGCATAAAGGGTGCCATTTCTGGGGGAGGAATATTTCTCGGCTAGATGGGAGAGCACTAAACAGTGGTCCGTGACAGACCAACCCCTTCTAAAGCCAATCTGTTCCCAGCCAAGGATGTCATTACTTTCAACCCAGTCCAACAGCCTCTTTAATAAGTAGGAGGAATACAATTTGCCTAAGCAAGACAAAAGGCTGATTGGACGATAACAGCTTGGGTCAGAGCGCTGACCCTTTTTAAAGATTGGGACAATAATAGTATGTCTCCAAGATTTTGGAATAGCTCCTGAGACATTAATTTGTGTGAATACAGGAGCAAGAATGTTGGCCCACCAATCGCTGTTGACTTTAAAAAGTTCGTAGGGAATTAGATCAGGACCTGGGGCTTTACCTGAGTGTAGGCGATCAATGAGCGGTTTAAGTTCCTTAGGAGACACATCTGGCCAGGAATTCAACAAAATAGAAGGTGCTACAGGTATAAGACCCTGGTTTTCCACAGAGTAGGAGAAGAGGCTCTTGAAGTAAGCTACCCAGACCGAAGATGGGATACATGCGGGGACTCTGGCATAGCCATTGCTTAAAGAATTCACAGTCCGCCAGAAAGTTGAATTATCATTGTTGTTTATAGCTGTAATCAAGCTCCTCCAATTTTTATATAGGGCCTCTTTTTTCCTCCAGTTTACCAAGTCCTTGTAGTTCTTTTTAATAGTTAACAATTCCTTCAATACTGAAATAGTGTTGTTCCTTCTGAATTCTCTATGTTTCCTGGTTATTGCTCGTTTGAGTAGTCTACACTCGTGGTTAAACCAAGAATTTTGTTTGTATAAAGCGTGAAAGCTTGAGGTGATTTCTTTAGTAAATAAAGGTTTAAATAAATCAATTAATCTGAAAAAAACATTTAAGACAGTAGCTGCAGACTCTTGCTCAAGGAGGGCAGCTTTCAACGAAGTCACCTCCAAAAGCTGCATTTTGCCACGCACCAAGGAATCAAGCTCAGGGCTCCAGTAAACACGAGCTGGGGCTTTTTGGGATTGGTGCAATATTTGATGGTAGGATGGTAATAAGTGTGGAACACATAATTGGTTGATTGAAAGAGAGATAGGGAGATGGTCACTGCCCATGTAATCACAGACTTCCATATTACTGATTAGAGGTAAGAGATCTAATGAAACCAGAAAATAATCGATAACACTGGCACCATTTTGGTTAAAAAAAGTGAAATCTCCATTAGGGTCGATCTGCGATCGCCCATTGACTATTATTAGGTTCCTCTGTATAGCGAATTGGGCCAGGCTTAAGCCAGAAGAATAGGACTTCAATACCATAGAGTCCAATTTCCATAACAGCCATTTTCTCCAGGGGAACTAATCTCTATCAGCTGGAGATCAATTGTAATAGCAGGAGATCTCCAGCTAGTACCTGAAGGTTGGCAACCCTAAGTTGCAACCAATTTATGGCAACTCCAGAAGGGGTTTTCAAGGCAAGTAAGAAGCAGAGGTGGTTTACCATTGTCTTCCTCTGCAAAGTCTTCCTTGATGGTGTCCCTTCCGAGTACCGTCCCTCCTTAGCTTCTGAGAACTGACGCTATTGGGCTATACCATGCCTCCTTTCCTCCCCTGGAAAATTAGTAGTGAATATGAATAAATGGATGGCCAAGAATTAGAGAGCAGGGCAAGACAATTATGAATCATCTTGAAGATAAAAAATGATCGCATGCCTCCCGCTACAAGTAAATAAGTTACAAGCTCTGTGTCATAATGCCTGCAGTAAAAGGCAACATTATCGTAATTCACAGCCCAGGGAATATTTGCTACCCATGAGTATTATTTTTGCACTCTTTCTTTTTGGTTTTTTTGTTGGCAAAAGGTCAATATTTGTTTTATAACATTCACTCCAGTTATTTTCCCTCTCTTCTCTTGACAGATGAACTCTTACAGGGGAAGTGCCAGCTGCCACGGAGTTCAGATGAAAATAATTTTCTTCTCTCTGCTTGTGTTCAAATGCACAGTAATTTCCAGGCTGTATGTTGGCTTTTTTGAACAGCTGACATTAAATCTTACATAATCGCTTGGGCAAATATTTGGGGTATACCTATATAAATAGATGGATAGCCATAGTACATGAGAGCCAGCTTGGTGTAGTGGTTAAGAGCAGTGGTTTGAGGCGGTGGAGTCTGATCTGGAGAACCATGTTTGATTCCTCACTTCTCCACATGAGTGGCGGAGGCTAATCTGGAGAACTGGATTTGTTTCCCCACTCCTACACATGAAGCCAGCTGGGTGACCTTGGGCTAGTCACACTCTCTCAGCCCCCCTACCTCACAGGGTGTCTGTTGTGGGGAGGAGAAGGGAAAGTGATTGTAAGCTGGTTTGATTCTCTGGTGAGTGGTAGAGAAAGTCAGCATATAAAAACCAACTCCTCCTCCTCCTTTCTTCTTCTTCTTCTTCTTCTCCTTCTCCTCCTCCTCCTCCTCCATATCTGTGGGAAAGTCCTTCTACAGAGAAGCCCAGAGAACTTTGATAGAAGCCTTGTTGGGAGTCCTATTCTGTCAGAAATTAAATCTAAGTATGGGTTTCCCATTCCCTGACCCAGATAGCCCAAGCTAGCCCAATCTCATTGCATCTCGAAAGCAAAGCAGGGACAGCCCTGGTTAGTATTTGGATGGGAAACCCCTAAAGAAGTCCAGGCTTGCTACACTGAGGCAGGCAATGGTAAACCACCTCTAAACATGTCTTGCTTTGAAAACCCTGAGGGGTCACCATAAGTAGGCTGTGACTTAATGACACTCCCACCCTCCATGGACTTCCCATGGAGTCACCATGAGTCTGTTGTGACTCGATGGCACATCCTTGCCTGTCTCTAATTGCCCAGGGTAATCCAATCTTGTCAGATCTCACAAGCTAAGCAGGCTCAGCCCTGGTTAGTAGTTAGATTGGAGACCACTAAGAAAGTCTAGGGTTGCTATACAGAGGCAGGCAATGACAAAACACCTTTGCTCTTCTCTTGCCTTGAAAGTTCTACAGGGTCACTATAAGTCAACTGCAACTTAAGGGAATGTTCCACCACCATGGCCTCCTCTGTAGTATTCCTTAGCAATTAGAACTTTCCTTAGAGTTTGCATCCTTACAGTGAGAAACTTTCAAACAGCTGGACAAAGTTTAACAGGAGCAATTACATGAGTCTTCCCACAGAATTGGCAACCTCCTCCCAGCTGGATTCTGTAAGGAAGGCCCACTTAATCAGACCTTAGGGTTGCCAAACTCCTGGTAGTTAGTGAACTTGGACCACAATTAATTAGTTATTCAACCCTATGCGGTCACTATGGCAATAAAATAATATAATATAGAAAAATAACACCATAAACTCAAATAACATATAATTATTTAGTGTATTGTGTTATAGCTTCACACAGTCATATGAATAATTTTCATATATATTTGCAGCAATAGATGGTTTTCATACACATTTGCAGCAATGAAAAAAATAAAATACTTGTTTACTTCACAAGTTAAAAAATTCTTTTCTTTTCTATTAAACCCAAATAAAGGAAATAAGGTACTTGTTGCTTTCACAAGTCCAAATGAAAGGTTCTTTTCTTATCAACTATATTGTAACCAAGACAGGTGTCCGGTAAGAATGTCCTGTTTCAAAGTCAATTTTTTCTTCAGTTGATATAGTTGATATATATGATTATTCAGATGATAATAAGATGATTTTTCTGCTCATCTAATATATCTTTGTTTTTCTTTTGCAGGTTCCAATGATCCACGCTGCATTCAAAGATAGTCAGCACCTTGTGCGTTCTTCATCATATTGTACTAAATACTCTATTAATAAAAAATATTTTTATATATATACAGGTGTTATTATTGTAAAGTAATTACATGATGCATCTTCATTACATTAACAGCATCCCTTAAGGATTGCTTAGTGCATACCGATAGAATCGATCCCCCCATGCAAGTAACCAGACGGGGGCATTATCGCTGTGGTTCTTGTGCAATGTGTCCCTACGCCATGCTGGTTAAGAGTTTTACTTGTGTACAAACTGGTTTCAAATTCGAACGGCGGTGTTACAGAAAAGCTGAGTAGTCACAGGTGGCGTTTAGCCTGTTCGGAATTACCGTATTCATCATTGTGATGAAGCGGGCCTCTTGCTGGTTTAAATTTTTTTCTACATTTTCTGTGGCAAATTGCTTTTTCTGATATCGCCAAAGGGCGAAAAATCTTAAGTCCGTATCTTTATGTTTATGTTTAATAAAATGTGATACGATCGGAGCCTCTAAAATTGAATTCCGGACACGTGACCTGTACTCACCGATCCTCAATCTCAGCATTCGATTGATTTTGTCTACGTAAATAAGTTGGCACGGACAAAGAACAGCGTATATCACATTGTCCGAACCACAGTCTGTATATGTTTTGAGTTCGAATTTGAAACCCCTGATCATCCTCGTTGCTCTCCTGTGCACCCACTTGATTCTGTCCACATCCTTTTTGAAGTGAGGCCTCCAGAACTGCACACAATACTCCAGGTGTGGCCTGACCAGTGCTGTGTACAGTGGAACTATGGCATCTTGTGATTTGGATGTTATGCCTCTGTTGATGCACCTCAATATCTCATTAGCTTTTTTTGTCGCTGCAAAGAGGCTCCCAGAATACTGGCCAAAGTTTGAAGGGCATCTGAATTTCTGCCATAATTATGAAAATCCACCCCAGAGAGGCCTACAGTGGAATAAATTATGTTTATGGATGGATTTTAATATATCAATGAGGTAATTTCCTGTAACACAGATAGGGTTGCCAGCCTATAGGTACTAGCTGGAGATCTCCCACTATTACAACTGCTCTCCAGCCTACAGAGATTAGTTCACCTGGAGAAAAGGGCAGCTTTGGCAATTGGACTCTTTGGCATTGAAGTCCCTCCCCTCCCCAAACCCTACCCTCCTCAGTCTCCGTCCCAAAAACCTCCTGGTATTTCCCAACCCAGAGCTGGCAACCCTAAACATAGTTCTTGTTGTGTTATTTTATGAGATTACAAGGTTTTGGGGATTATATTGCTAACATGGTAAATTTGTTTGTTTTCATACATTATTGTTATCTGGGAATGGGGGTTACACATGTGTTTCCTTTCATGTTCATGTTTCTAACCCTGACTTAGGATCCTAAGTCTGTGAATACACAAGGGTGTATCTGGGACATATATTTAGGAGGTAAGAAAGTGAAAAGATAGGATGTTTATAATTAATTTGGTTTTATTTGCTATACCAGTAGATAGAGAAGGCAAGAAACAGGGAAGATGGATAGGGAAGATGGACAGGGAAGACTCCATTCTTGGCAACAATTTTAATTAATTCAGGTTTTATTAGCTATACCAATAGATAGAGGGGAGTGGACATATTCATGGAGGAAAGGGGTATTCATGGCTATTAGTTAGAATGGATACTAGTCATGCTGCATACCTATTCTCTCTAGTGTCAGAGGAGCATGCCTATTATTCTGGGTGCAGAGGAACACAGGCAGGATGGTGCTGCTGCAATCGTCTTGTTTGTGGGCTTCCTAGAGGCACCTGGTTGTCCCCTGTGTGAATAGACTGCTGGACTTGATAGGCCTTGGTCTGATCCAGCATGGCCTTTCTTATGTTCTTATGTTCTTATAGAGAAGGCAAAAGACAGGGAAGATGGACAGGGAAGATAGACAGGGACGCCTCCATTCTTCGCAGCAGTATAGGTAGGGATGCCAGCCTCCAGGTGGGACCTGGGAATACCCCGGAACTACAGCTCATATCCACACTACAGAGATCAGTTCCCCTGGAGAAAATGGCTTCTGTGGAGGATGGACTCTATGGCATTGTACCTAGGGTTGCCAGCCTCCAGGTACTAGCTGGAGATCTGCTATTACAACTGATTTCCAGCCGATAGAGATCAGTTCACCTGGAGAAAATGGCGAATTTGGCAATTGCACTCTATGGCATTGATTTCTGTACCCACTCCAAATCCCACACCCCTCAGGCTCCACCCCCAAAATCTCCCAAACAAGGTATTTCCCAAACAAGAGCTGGCAACCCTAGACCTTATGTACAAAGTCCACATGGACAGGTTCCTCCCCATGATTTGGAATCCTTTTTTTTTAATGTATGTGATCACAGGGAGGGAGTTTACACCTGTACACTGCTCACACATGTAGACCCCATGCTCATGAACCACTGAGCATGCATTGGTGGAGGGCAGAGCCAGCATGTTTGTGTCCACAGCAAGCATTTTCAGTGCAAAAAAAGCACATAATGTTGTCTATAGATGGGAAACATATTTTTATATGCCATGCACATTGATAGATTGTGAATGAATAATACCTCACTAACAGATTGTATTAGATAAACAGAAGTGCTTTATCTTTGACAAAAATTATTGGATTCTTTAAAAGAAACTATAGCATATAGATTGTTATTCAGTTTCTATATATCTATAATTATGGTCCCTTCCTATACAAATCTTAAGTTGTATAGTTGTTAGAGTGTCAGACTAGGATCTTGGAGCCCAGGTGTGAGAGATCCCCTCTCTCTGAGTTTACTTCTCTAAATCAAATGTTCAGACGTTGATACAGAAACAAAGGATTTATTGAAGACATCAGGAGATGAGACAGGCACAGGTAGAAAGTTGCAAGTGAGGCGCTTATCGGGGTTACAGAATATATTGACTCCAGGGCACTGGGGCACTGGGGTTCACACTTATTGTTATGGGAAGTTACAAGCTTGGCATAATACAAAACATCAAACGAGTCCCAGGAAGTCTGCTGGAGCTATCACACTTCCAAGGCCGCACCGGCCTGAGGGAGTACTGACAGGAAGAACAGCGGGGGGGAGATACTTGGGGCAATCAGGTCAGGCGCCTGAGACCAGTAAGTGTGAACTGCTTTTATGAGTTCACAGATAACAAAGCAGGTGAAGGAAAGCAGAGACACAGAGACCCTCACATTCTGCCCCCCTTAAGGCCCCCCTCCCGCGGCCTCGATAGGACGAGGCTTATCGGGATAAGCGAGGTGGAATTCTCGAACTAAGCGAGGGGCCGCCATGTGGGGCGCGGCCACCCACTCGTCGTGTGCGGACCCAAGGGTTTTCCAACGAACAAAGTAATACAGTTTTCCTTTCTTCCATTTGGAATCTAAAACCTTGGATACTTCCAAATGGGTATCCCCTCCCACCACGGTCGGAATCTCTGGTTCGGGAGGGGGGTGGAACTGGGGAGCTGCCACATAGGGTTTGAGGAGGCTTATATGAAAGACTGGATGGACTCCCTTGAGGGTCTTTGGGAGTTCCAGTTCTACGGTAACCTCGTTGATCACCCTGGTAATGGAGAAAGGACCCACATAACGGTCACTAAGTTTTTTGCAGGGACGAAGAGAGCGGAGGTTTTTGGTGGACAGATAAACTTGCTCCCCCACCTTAAGCTCCCATCCCGGAGACCGGTGTTTGTCTGCCTGTTCCTTGTACTTGCTTTTAGCCCTCTCAAGGTTTTTGAGCAGCCACGGCCAGGTAGACTTAACCACCTGTATCCACTCCTGAAGTTCGGGAGTGGACTGGAGATCTGGCGTGACGGGGGCGGAACCGAAAGGACCAAATTCCGTCCCGTAAACTACTTGAAAGGGACTAAAGCCGGTAGAGGAATGGGGCGCATTATTGTATGCATACTCGGCAAATGGCAGCAGGTCGACCCAGTCGTCTTGGTGGAAATTCACGTAGCAACGCAAATAACATTCTACCACCGCGTTTACACGTTCAGTTTGACCATCAGTTTGGGGGTGGTAGGCGGAAGAGAGGCCCTGTTCCTCAACCCCCATCAATTTTAGGAAAGCTCGCCAAAATTTGGCCACAAACTGGACCCCCCGGTCGGAGAGGACCTTCCTCGGGATCGAGTGTAGCCTGAGGACGTGTGTGACAAACAGTTTGGCCAAGCCCTGAGCTGAAGGAAGACCCGCACACGGAACGAAATGAACCTGTTTGGAAAAAAGGTCCGTGATTACCCAGAGAACCGTCTTTCCCCGACTAGGAGGTAGGTCGGTGATAAAATCCATGGCTATGACTTCCCAGGGACGGGAGGGGTTCTCTAGCGGTTTGAGAAGCCCGGGGGGTTTTCCCATCCGTTTCTTAGCTGTGGCGCAGGTGGGGCAGCTGCGCACATACAGCTCCACATCGGACCTCATATTTGGCCACCAGAATTGCCTCCTTACCAGGTGAAGAGTCTTTACGAAGCCAAAATGACCCGCCAACTTGGCACCATGTACAAGTCCTAATACCTCCTTGCGGAGGGAAGATGGGACATATAGCTTTCCCCCTTGTACCCACCAGGTGTTCGTTCGTTCCATGCCCGTGGGGAGGAGATGGTGCTCCTCCTCCTGCAAGGAGGCGTCCCGGAGCCGCTGCTGGAAGGCTTCCGGAATACCCTTGAGCGTAGGGGGGGTCCCTGGTTGATGGGCCTGGGATCGGGTTGTGACGGCTAAGCCCGGAACCTCCCCTCGCTGCTCGGGAGTGAACAGGGAGTCGACCGGACGGTCGAAATCGTTGCGATACTGGGGAAGTCGCGACAGAGCATCGGCTAGGGCATTTTCTTTGCCAGGAACATGCTTGAGAGTGAACCGGAATTTGGCGAAAAATTGGGCCCACCGAATTTGTTTGGCGTTCTAGCTCCCTTGAGAGCCTCAAGATTTTTGTGATCGGTACACACCTCAAATGGCAGTTCGGCCCCTTCTAAGAAGTGTCTCCAAATGGTGAGTGCGTGTTTGACTGCTGCCGCCTCCTTCTCCCAGATGGCCCAGTTGATTTCGGACTGGGAAAACTTTTTGGAGAAGTAGGCGCATGGTCGCAACCGCCCCCCTTCATCCCTTTGCAATAGAGCCCCGCCCATTGCCACATCGGAGGCAACCACTTGCACCACAAAAGGCTTAGTGCAATCCGGGTGAGCTAAAACTGGTTCGGACGAAAAAAGTAGCTTTAAACGTTCAAAAGCCTGCTGGCAGTGGGGGGACCATTGCAAGCGGGCCGAGGGAAGAGCGGCGCTAGCCCCCTTGTCTTTGGTACGCAACAGGGCAGTGAGGGGGAGCGCTACCTGGGCAAAGTTGGGAATGAAGTTGCGGTAAAAGTTGGCAAACCCCAAAAACTGCTGAAGTTGGCGGCGGGTAGTGGGGGTTTCCCAATCCCGCACCGCCTGGACCTTATCGGGGTCCATTTCCAAACCCTGGTGGGAGATCACGTATCCCAGGAACGTAATAGAAGGTTTGTGGAATTCACACTTAGACACTTTAGCATATAATTTGTGCTCCCGCAGCCGCTGGAGTACGTCTCGAACCAAACGCACATGTTCTTCCATAGTTTCAGAGTAAATGAGGATGTCATCGAGAAACACCACCACCCCCCGGAACAGCAAATCATGTAAAACCTCATTAATTAATTGCATAAACACACTCGGAGCCCCCGAAAGTCCGAACGGCATGACTAGGTATTCAAACATTCCAAAACAGCTGGAAAAGGCCGTTTTGGGTTCGTCTCCATCTTTAATGCGAATGCGGTGGTAGGCTTCTACCAAGTCCAGTTTGGTGAAGATTCGGCTCTCCTTTAATTGTGCTAGAAGGTCGGGAATAAGAGGGAGAGGGTAAGCGTTAGACTGGGTGACCGCGTTCAGCCTGCGAAAGTCAATACACAGTCTTAGATCTCCCGTCTTTTTCTTCACAAAGAAGGCTGGGGCCGAATAAGGGGCCTTGGAGGGGCGTATGAAACCTCTAGCCAAGTTGACATCCAGATAGTCCCGTAATACTGCTTTTTCACTGGGGCTCATGGGATAGACCTTCCCTTTAGATAATTTGCCTTCCCCCACAATTTCGATAGCACAGTCCGTCTCTCTGTGGGGAGGCAGTTCGTCACATTCTCTAACATCAAACACATCCGCAAACTGCGAGTATTCGGTAGGCAGTTGGGGAGAAACCGAGACTGGGGCGGGGGACCCTACCAGTGCGGCGGCCGGAGTACTGAGCACCCGTTCCTCATCATGTAACCTACAGGGGTTTTCGGGAAACGTGAGCAGCCGCTTAACCCAGTCGATGGAGGGGTTGTGCCCCCGTAGCCAGTTCATCCCTAACACCACCGGGGTTACAATAGGGGCAATAGTAAAATACAAGCGTTCCCAATGCTCCCCCACAGACATAATCACAGCCGCAGTTCTGTGGGTCACCGGGCCCCGTTTAAAATCACTGCCGTCCATTTGGGAAAAGCGGAGGGGTCCCGGAAGCCGCTTGCGCCAGACGCCCAGCTTCTTGGCTGCCTCCTCACTAATCATGGTGCGGGCACATCCCGAGTCAACCAAAGCGGGGAATTCTAAATGGGGACCCCCTTTGGGTAGGGATAGGTGAACCCTTACATACACATTGTCCTCTTGGTCGCTTACCATCGGTGGAGCTCCTTGCACAACGACAGGGACGGTCTGCTGCGGAGCCCCCTCTACAGCAGACCGACGGCGTTTTTTGCCGGTTGTTCCCACTCCTCCTCCTCGCTGGAAGAGGGGGACGGGGTGGTGGCGATCTGAGACTCGTCAGAATCAAAAGCGGTACTTATAATCCGGGACCCCGTTGGGCCCATGGAGGTGGAAGCTCCATCCTGGGGGCGCGCCTGGAGAGCGGAGGGTGCGCCGGCGCGTCGGCCCGGTGGTCCGCTCCTGCGGCGGGACTGGTCTTCGGCGGGAGCCTTCTCCGGTTCGGTCTGAACCTGGCGAGGAGGGGTTGGACGGCCCGAGCGAGAGGGGCATTGCGACGCAAAGTGCCCTTTCCCCCCGCAGGTCAGGCAGACACCGGTCTCGAAGCGTTTGCGGCGTTCAGCGGCCGAGGGGCCCCCGCCCCCTCCCGGTCGGAAGTCCCGGCCACGGTCACTCCGGGGTCTCGGGTCCCGTCCGATGCGTTGCTTGGACAACGTTAGGAGTTGCTTACGGTTCTCAATGTCCGCAGCGTGGCGGACCCAGCCTTCCACGTCCGGGGGGTTCCCTTGCATGAAGGCCCAATGTTGGAGGTCCGGGTTGAGACCCTCCCTGAAGCACTGTACCAGAGTGGCCTCACTCCAGTCCAGGATTCGGCTGGCCAGGGACTGGAACTCGCTTGCATACTGCGCCACCGACTTGGTCCCTTGGCGCAGTTGCATCAGGGAGGCCTTAGCCCGCTCACCCAGAGTCGGGTCCTCGAAACGGTTTCGGAGTGCAACCATAAACTCGTCAAGGCTCCGCAGCACGGGCGAGCGGAGCTCGTACTGCAACACCATCCAAGCGACCGCCTCCCCTTGTAGTAAAGAAGCCACGTACTGCACCCGGGACTCCTCGGAGGTAAAGGTCCGGCCTTGTTCCCGCATAAAAATGTCCACTTGGACCAAGAAAAAGGTTAATTGGTCTCCTGAACCGTCATACGTGACTTTCAGGTCCCGACGGGTCGGGAGGCTAGGAGGTGCGGGAGGAGCTGCTGGTACCCCTTCCGGGGGATTACCGGTGGGTGGTTGCACTTTAAGCGCATCTAAGGCCGCGGCCATCTCACCCATCACGCGCTGCATGGTCTCAATCTGGTCCTGCATAGCCTGGCGGTCCTCCTGCCACTGCCTCCGTTCTTCGTCCATCACGACTTCCCTGCGTGCAGGGTCCCCCTCGAGTCCTGTACTGGGGAAGGCCAACCGGCGTCCCTTTGCCGCGGTCCGGGAAAGAGACCAACCCTTGGGAGAGTCCAGCCAATTGTTGAGGAAGTCCCGGGGGCGTCCGTCCCGGCCTTGGTCGGGGACAGGAGCCCTAGGTGCCTTCGGCTTGGCGCCCTCTTCCTTGGGGTCCGGTTTCTCCGGCACCTCAGGTTTCTCTGGTACATCGGGGTTAGGGGTGGTTTCCTCGTCGGCTGACATTCTGTCCCAAAAGGTACAGCTGCAGTCCGAGAGGCAAAGGCTTGCAACTTAATGTGAGAGATCCCCTCTCTCTGAGTTTACTTCTCTAAATCAAATGTTCAGACGTTGATACAGAAACAAAGGATTTATTGAAGACATCAGGAGATGAGACAGGCACAGGTAGAAAGTTGCAAGTGAGGCGCTTATCGGGGTTACAGAATATATTGACTCCAGGGCACTGGGGCACTGGGGTTCACACTTATTGTTATGGGAAGTTACAAGCTTGGCATAATACAAAACATCAAACGAGTCCCAGGAAGTCTGCTGGAGCTATCACACTTCCCAGGCCGCACCGGCCTGAGGGAGTACTGACAGGAAGAACAGCGGGGGGGAGATACTTGGGGCAATCAGGTCAGGCGCCTGAGACCAGTAAGTGTGAACTGCTTTTATGAGTTCACAGATAACAAAGCAGGTGAAGGAAAGCAGAGACACAGAGACCCTCACACCAGGTTTGAATCCACAATTTTCTTCATTCTTGTCAGATAACCTTGGGCCAGTCCCACCCACTCAGTCTAGCCTACTTCACGAGGACATTGTGAGGATAAAATGGAGGAGAGGAGAATGATGTAAGCCACTTGGCTTCCCACTGGGGAGAAAGCTGGAGTATAATGAAGTAAATAAAATCCTTCCATTAACATTTTCTTACAAATGCTCAATAATAGACCACTAAATAATGTTTGTGTCTATGTCAGTTTCCAGTTCTATTAACGATAAATTTCTGAAAATAAACCATTGTTTTAGATATGAGGTGCTAAGTTTCCCCATATTGGTTAGCCATCTACTGGGAGCGTTATAAGGTAGATAAATCAGTCTTTCATGAAGGAGTACGCAAATACTGAATCAGCTTTAATTAGACAATTAAATTCTAATTTGCTATTAAAATTTTAACACAACTCTGTTAAAGTAGACTCCATGAATTTTTAGCATCCGTCTACATTGGCTGCTCTGCGTGCATGGCGGTGATTATGATGATGCAAGGAAATTGAGAGCTTCTGATAAAAATTGAAGATGTCCTGCAAAAGTTACTTCTTATTGATTTCAATGGTAGAATTAAGCCTATGCGCCTGCCTTTCCCATTAAAGCCAAAGAGGCATAACTTTGGCTGGATGGAGCCCTTGAACAATTCTATGGAAACTGTAGAATTTTTGCAGGAATGTGTTAGAGCATCCCCGTCACTTCCTGGTTTGCCCAGAAGTAGGATTGCCAGGTCCCTCTTCGCCACCAGCAGGAGGTTTTTGGGGAGGAATCTGAGGAGAATGGGGTTTGGGGAGGGACTTCCATGCCGTAGAATCCAACTGGCAAAGCAACCATTTTCTCCAGGTGAACTGATCATTATTGGCTGGAGATAAGTTGTAATAGCAGGAGATCTCCAGAAAGTACCTGGAGGTTGGCAACCCTACCCAGAAGTGATGGGGATGCTCTAGCACATTCCTCCAAAACTCTATGGTTTCCATAGAGGGTTTTTTAGGGATGTGCTAGAGCATCCCATCACTTCCAGGGTAAAACCGGAAGGGATATTATTTATCTGCTGGCCAGCTGAGGGGAGGTAGGCAGGCCTGTTAATTGCCAGGCAATTGACTGCCATTAACAGTCACCTGGCAATGCTATGCTGAGGTAGTTAAATAGGCCTGGTCCTTGGACTGTTTAGGCCATATCTAGTTTGGCGGGGATAGGGCAAGATGATCATGATAGGCTGGGATGATCGACAAGCACCCTGAGGCATCAACAGTGATGGAGGGTGTGTCCAGAACAGCACATCACTGGCCATGAGGCGAGGTGCAGCTGGGAAGGAATGCCTTTGGTCACTGGGGGTGTGAGGAGGAGGTAGTTGTGAATTTCTTGCATTGTGCAGGGGGTTGGACTAGTTGACCCTGGTGGTTCCTTCTAACTCTATGATTCTATTCTATGAATTCTAGGTTGTCATTAGATCATAGAAAAGTGATGTGAGTAGGGCACATATTTGGACTACTAATAGGTTTCTGTTTCTCTTTTTTTAGCAAGCACGGAGTACATTTCCTTGTTAGCTCAAAGCCTTTGCAATGCACCACTATAGCTGTATGTTTTTGGAAGCTGGAGCTTGACTTGTTAGGGATCTCTGAGGAAAACAAGATCAATAGCTCGTCACAGCAAGAGATACTTTACTGTCTGCAGGGTGCTGTAATATAGCTTCGCAGAGAGTGGGGGGAGTGATCCCAAATCTCAGCTTGTCTTTGTGCAATTGAGCGGGCTGCTATTAAGCCAGTTAAACAACTTCCCCCCCAGTAATTTAATCTCCAGATCATTAACTACAAATGTCACTTTGTAGTTGCACTTCAATGTTTAAGGGTACTTTGGGGGGGGGGGGAAAGAGAGGAGTGATATGAATTGTGCCCTTGGATTTCAGCAATATTTGTGAAGACATGAAACTGATTGTATTGAGTCCGGCCATTGATCTGTCAGAGTCAGGATTGCCTGCACAGTCTGGAAGTGTCTCTCTAAGGCCTCAGGTAGAGGTATTCAACATCACCTGTAGCTAGGGTTGCCAGATTCCCCCTCTTCACTGACAGGAGGTTTTGGGGGTGGGTTTGGGTGATCGCACACATGGCCACGTGTGATGTGCTTATGTCATTTCCGGGTTTAGTCCCAGAAGTGCTGCATTGCGAAGGGGCCTTTTACCACTCAACCCACCATGTTGGATTGAGCCTTGTATTAGCCCTAGGCTGATACCCTGGGGGTTTGAGTGGTAAAGGGCCCCTTCGTGATGCGGCGCTTCTGGGACTGAACCTGTAAGTGATGTAAGCACGTCATGTCTGGCCACTTCAAGCAGGCTGCTGGATTGGCGGGCAATTGCCCACCAGTTCCACCAACCTGGCAACCCTACTTGTTGCCTGATCCTTTTAACTAAAGATGACGGGGATTGAACCTGGAACCTTCCACAGTGGAAGCAGGGCCAGCAGCAGGTGTTAGCATCATCAAACAGTTAGTGGGAGGCCCCAGGAAGGTCAAAAATTTTTGCAAAGCAATACAACTGCAAAGCAACACAAGCACGCAATGCAACACCTTTGCAACCATGCAAAGCAACACCTGACACCTGGGAGTTTGCAAACCATGGAAAGGGACAGAGGCAGCTAGCTATGCATAATGAGCAGGAGGGGGTGGAATTTCCCCTTTTGCATCGGACCCGGGACCAGGCAAATGCATTCTTTAAGTAACCATTTGAAAACCAGTTTTGATCAAGCATCAAAATAGACCTAATCGATCTTATGAATGAGGGAAAACCTGAGGACACACAACTGAAGCCCCCCCTCAAACCAGGGAGAGAGAGACTTGAGGGGGCACACACACCCCAGGCAGAACGGACGAAAGCCCCCTTTGGCTTCCCCCCCACCCACAGAAACTGCTCCCTCCATTTAATCACGGAAGGTTTTGCTGCTCTGGAGATGCATACAGTATCGGGTGATCCATTCATCCCAATAGGGAAAAGGGGAAAGCCCATATCTCGGAACCCTCTGACCCAATGCTTACAAAACTTGGGGGGTCTCTTACGAAGGCTCGTCTGAAGCTATGCTGAATGTTTGGGGGATGCACCCTCAAAAATGCACCCCCTGCAGCCACGGAAAGAGAAAAGGGGGGAGCCGATATTTCTGCCCCCACTGAACCCATCTTTACAAAACTTGGGGGGTTTCTTAAGAAGGCTTGTCTGAAGCTATGCTGAAAGTTTGGGGGCTGCACCCCCAAAAAAGCGCCCCCTGCAGCCACAGAAATGGAAAAGGGGGGAGGGAAAAGGGGTGGAGCCCATATCTCGGGACCCCCTGACCCAATGTTTACAAAACTTGGGGGGTCTCTTAAGAAGGCTCGTCTGAAGCTCTGCTGAAAGTTTGGGGGCTGCACCCCAAAAAAGCGCCCCCTGCAGCCACGGAAATGGAAAAGGGGGGAGGGAAAAGGGGTGGAGCCCATATCTCGGGACCCCCTGACCCAATGTTTACAAAACTTTGTGGGTCTCTTAAGAAGGCTTGTCTGAAGCTCTGCTGAAAGTTTGGGGTCTCTACCCCCAAAATGCGCCCCCTGCAGCCACAGAAAGGAGCGAATGTGCACAAGCACCCCCCCATGAAGATTTCTCTCACTCTCTCTCTCTCCTCGGCCTGGCCGCGCAGCAGCTGATTCCTCCAGTACTCAATCCTGACTGATTGGCCAGAAGAAGACCCAGCTTGGCCACCAATTGGCCGGGGGAGGAGAATGCTGCTTACTGACGGTTATGCTGCTTACTGATGCCCTGAATTTGCCAAATTTATTCGTGAACTCCCAAACTCGCTGAATTCGGCTCCCCCAGTTTCCCGCCATTTTGAGTTTGGTTCGTCCTGAACTAAAAACCGCCGAATCAGGGGAAATTCGGCTGTTTTTCTGTTCGGGCCGAACCAAATCGACAGCCCTATTATTTCATCTGAGATCCTTTCATGGATTTGAAGAGTATGAACTGGGCTGAACATATCAAGTTATTCCCGCCTTTTTAAAAATATATATTTTTATTAAAAAGTTTTTAAGATACAGAAAAGAAAAGGGAGATAAGGAAGGGGGTCATGTAACACAAAATTTTCACTTCCGAGCCTTAACCAAAGATAGTATTAACAAAGAAAAATTGTAGATTTATCAAAATCAAATCTTACTCTATAACTTAAACATCTTAAAGCTCTTTCAAATGGCTTAAATCTATCATACTCTTGATAATCATTCAATATTCATTAAAAAGAAAAATAGTTCTAAGAATGTCTTATTGCGCCTTCAATTAAGTGTCGTTGGATATTCTTACTATAAATTTCATCTAGAAAATTTTATTTACTATTTACGTGATAATCATAAACTGAACATACCTTACACTTAATACATCATTGGCTATAGTTACTTCAAGTTTCATCCACTATTCTAAAAAAAATATTTACTGTTTGTATTATAACCATAAAAAGGTTGCCATTTCAGTTCAGATTCTTCTATTGACTTTTGATTCACCAATTGCATTAACCTGGCCATCAAAGCAAAGTCAAAAAGTTTATCAGTCCACTCTTCAATATCTGGAATTGTATTAGAGTTCCAATTATTGGCATTCACAATTCTCGCGACAGAGACTGCATACTGGTAAAGCTCTTTATATTTAGACTTTAATTGTGAAGGAAACATTCTGAACATCATGCAGTTGGGGCCAAAGTCAAAGGTTTCCTGAAACATTTTCTGAAGCTCTGTATGTATCTATCACCAGTATTTTTGACTTTTACTACAAGTCCACCATTGATGATAAAAAGTTCCTTCCACATCTGAACATTTCCAACACTTAGCTTGGGGCAGATTGTACATCTTTTTGAGCTCTTTGTGTGAATGGTACCATCTAAAAAACATTTTGTACCAATTTTATTTAATGCTCTGTGAAGAGGTAAACTTAATCTCCAAAATGCTTCCCACCGTTTCATAGGGATTTCTCCAAAATTCTGCATCCATTTAATTATGCAAGTTTTTACTTGTTCTGTCTCAGTATCATGTTTTAGAAGAAGTTTATATAGTTTGGTCAACAGATGGTCTCTGGTTTTGGATACTATTAATTCAAATTCTGTCGATTTCCTTGGTTGCCCATCAACAAAACAGTCAGCTTTAAGTCTGGCAATTATTTGACAGTATGAAAACCAGGAGATTCTCATACCCTTCTTAAATAGGTCTTGAAATGCCTTTATTTTCCCATTCTTCATTATCAAATCACTGTATGTTAAGTAATCGGTATTCTTACTATCATGAAGATCAGGGTATGCTTCAGTTGGTGACATAATTACTGGGGGAAAGGGCTAAGTCTGGTCTTCTATTGATTCCACACTCTGAGGAGATGAGTGGGGATATCATAACCGTCATCTTTTACTGGCCGTTGGGCCTTAGAGGCTTTCCCTCCCCAAAGTTGAAAATGAAACCCTTGCATAGTCCCAGTTTTTTCTAACCTAATCTTTCTGTTTTCTGGTTGAATAATCCAATCCATAATCCAAACAAGACATGCTGCCTGATAATACAACTTCAGATTGGGATGACCCAAACCACCTCTTTTTTTTTCATCCTGAAGCACTTTAAATCTGATCCTATTTTTTTCCGCCCCAGATAAACTTGTTTAATTGTTGTTGCCAAGATTTTTTGTTTCTAACAATTTTAGGCCCAGTGGGCAAGGAGATCCGTAAAGTGTATGGCACTATCCAATGCAGCCTATTTCCACATCGCATGACCCCCCCTCTCTTATTGCCTCAGACAGCTTCAGCTATCTCAATCAAAGTTGTCTTTTCTTTTGTTTTCCCGTACGCCTGTAACAGATTCCCCCCCCCTTGTCTCATTTACCCAGTCGTAAAAGAGGCAAAATGTATGCAATCCCTCCTTCTGCTCGGCACCAATTGGTGAAGTCTTTATGTGTTTGTTTAATTGTTCAATTCCTGATACATTTGTTTCTTGGTACTGAGCTTTTTAACTTTTGATGACAGGATTGTTTTCACCTTTAATGCCTCCAAGGTTCTCACCCCTGTAGATTTTGCTTAGAAAAGGAAAAGAGTTCAGCTACTTACTGTGAGAGTCCCCAACCTAGCTGGGCAAACCTCGCCAAATCAATTGCTCAGACTTGAATGCAGAAACAAAAGATTTATTGAAGGCTTCAGATAGAGAAGACAGTCTCATGGATTCAAAGTTGCGAGTGACTAGCTTATCGGGGTTACAGTATTTATCTACTACAGGGCATGAAGGTTCACACACAAGGCATGGGAGGTTACAAGGCAAAGTGGTGCAGCACAAAACATCAAACAGACCCGAAGAGACAGTGAGGGCTATCAGCATTTCAAGGCCGGACTCGGCCCGAGGGAGTGAAGGCAGAAAGCACAGTAGGGGAGGAGAGGTGGCACCTGGGCGCCATGAACGAGGCGGGGGACTCAGGAAGATACATGGAGGTGCGAACTGCTTGTACGAGTTCAAAGGGGTAGAGATGGCAACAGATAAGAGCCAGAAACAGATGGCCCTCACATTCTGCCCCCCTTAAGGCCCCCCTCCCGCGAGTTCGGGAGGCCGAGGCTTCTCGGGGTAGGCGCAATGGAATTCGTGTACGAGTCGGGGGGCTGCCATATGGGGGGCTGCGACCCATTCATCGTGTGCAGCGCCCAGATGTTTCCACCGTACAAAGTAAAACAGTTTCCCCTTTTTCCACTTGGAATCTAAGACCTTGGACACTTCCATGTGGGTATCCCCTCCCACAACAGTGGGCACTTCAGGTTTGGAAGGGGGGTGGAACTGGGGAGCGGAAACGAAAGGTTTGAGTAGACTAATGTGAAAAACGGGGTGCACGCCCCGTAGAGTTTTAGGTAGATCCAGCTCCACAGTCACCTCGTTAATCACCCGGGTAATGGGAAAGGGACCCACATAGCGGTCATTGAGTTTTTTACAGGGTCGGAGGGAACGCAGATTTTTTGTGGAAAGGTAAACCTGTTCTCCCACCCGGAGTTCCCATCCCTGCGTTCTGTGTTTGTCGGCCTGCTCCTTGTATTTCCGCTTGGCCCGTTCAAGGTTCTTCTGTAGCCAGGGCCAAGTGGAACTGACCGCCCGTACCCATTCCTGCATCTCAGGCACTGCCTCGAGTTCGGGGGTGACGGGGGCGGCACCAAAAGGGCCGAAATCAGTCCCGTACACCACTCGAAAAGGACTAAACCCTGTGGAGGAGTGGGGGGCATTGTTGTACGCATATTCGGCGAACGGTAGCAAGTCCACCCAGTCATCCTGATGGTAATTGACATAGCACCGGAGGTAGCACTCGACCACGGCATTCACCCGTTCGGTTTGACCATCAGTTTGAGGGTGGTAGGCAGACGAGAGACCCTGTTCCCCCACCCCCATGAGTTTCAGGAAGGCCCGCCAGAATTTGGCGACGAACTGAACCCCCCTGTCGGAGAGGACCTTCCTAGGGATCGAGTGAAGTCTGAGGACATGGGTGACAAACATTTTGGCCAACCCCTGTGCCGACGGGAGTCCCGTGCAGGGGACAAAGTGGACCTGCTTGGAAAAGAGATCTGTAATAACCCATAGTACGGTTTTGCCCCTGCTGGGGGGGTAGATCGGTGATGAAATCCATGGCGATTACCTCCCATGGCCGGGCGGGGGTCTCCAGGGGTTTCAGAAGCCCTGGGGTTTTACCCCCCCTGTTCTTGGCGGTGGCGCATATGGGACAACTGCGCACGTACAGTTCCACGTCCGCCCTCATGCCCAGCCACCAGAACTGTTGTCTCACTAAATGTAACGTCTTGACAAACCCAAAGTGACCGGCCAGCTTGGCTCCGTGGACCAGTCCCAAAACCTCCTTGCGAAGGGAGGCTGGGACATAGAGTTTCCCTCCCTGCACCCACCAGGATTCCTGTTGCTCTATACCGGATGGGAGCGTCTGCTGCTCCGCTAAAGCGTTTTCCTTGCCGGGCACGTGTTTGAGGGTGAACTGGAATTTGGCAAAGAACTGAGCCCAACGTATTTGTTTGGCGTTAAGCTTTCTAGCCCCTTTGAGGGCTTCCAGATTCTTGTGATCGGTGCACACTTCAAACGGGAATTCCGCCCCCTCTAGAAAATGCCTCCACACAGTGAGAGCATGCTTGACTGCCGTGGCTTCTTTCTCCCAGATGGCCCAGTTGATTTCGGACTGGGTAAACTTCTTGGAGAAATAGGCGCATGGCCTTAAGGCGCCGTTTTCGTCCCGCTGCAGAAGTGCCCCTCCCATAGCCACATCGGAGGCATCCACCTGGACTACAAACGGTTTGGTACAGTCCGGGTGAGCCAGGACCGGCTCGGACGAGAAGAGTAGCTTCAAGTCCTCAAAAGCCTGTTGGCAGGTAGGGGACCACTGCAAGCGGGCCGAAGGCAAAGCGGCATTAGCGCCCTTTCCCTTGGTGCGCAGGAGGGAAGTGAGGGGAAGGGCCACCCGTGCAAAGTTGGGGATGAAATTGCGGTAGAAGTTGGCAAACCCCAAGAACTGTTGCAGTTGCTTGCGCGTGGTAGGGGGTTCCCAATCCCGCACTGCCTGAACCTTTCCGGGATCCATTTCTAACCCCTGGTGGGAGATTACATAGCCGAAAAAGGTAATGGAAGGCTGGTGGAATTCACATTTAGACACCTTAGCATATAACTTGTGGTCCCGTAACCGCTGGAGGACTTCTCGCACCAGCCGGACATGCTCTTCCATGGTTTCAGAATAAATGAGTATATCATCCAAAAATACCACCACCCCCCTAAATAACAAATCATGCAACACTTCATTGATTAATTGCATAAACAAACTCGGAGCCCCAGAAAGTCCGAACGGCATCACTAAATACTCAAACATGCCAAAACAGCTCGAAAAAGCCGTTTTGGGTTCGTCCCCCTCTTTTATGCGGATGCGGTGATAGGCTTCCACTAAATCCAGTTTGGTGAAAATCCGGCCCTCCTTCAATTGTGCTAGCAGGTCTGGAATGAGAGGGAGGGGGTAAGCGTTAGACTGCGTGACAGCGTTGAGTCTCCGAAAGTCTATACACAGTCTTAAGTCACCCGTTTTCTTTTTGACAAAAAAGGCTGGGGCGGAGTACGGAGCTTTGGAGGGACGGATGAAACCCCTCGCCAAGTTGGTGTCCAAATAGTCCCGCAACACTGCTTTTTCACTGGGGCTCATGGGGTATACCTTCCCCTTGGATAACTTGCCGTCTCCAACAATTTCAATCGCACAGTCGGTCTCCCGGTGCGGGGGCAGTTCGTCACACTCCCGCACATCAAAAACATCAGAGTACTGGGAGTATTCCGAGGGCAAGTTAGGGGTATTGGGAACGGGTCCCGGGGAACCCACTAGGGCGGCCGCCGGGGTACCGGGCAGACGATCCCTGTCATGCATGGCGCAGGGATTCTCTGGGAAAGTCAGGTTTCGTTTGACCCAATCAATGGAGGGGTTGTGGCCCCGCAGCCAGTTCATCCCCAAAACTACGGGGGCAACTATGGGGGCAATGGTAAAGTACAGTTGTTCCCAATGCTCCCCTACAGTCATGACTACCGCGGTAGTTCGGTGAGTGACGGGCCCCTTCTTAAAGTCACTCCCGTCCATCTGGGAAAAGCGGAGAGGACCCGGGAGACGTTTGCGGCGGACCTGCAACCTCCGGGCCGCCTCCTCACTAATCAAAGTGCGGGCGCATCCCGAGTCCACTAGCGCGGGGAACTCTAAAACTGGACCCCCTTTTGGTAAGGAGAGGTGGACCCGGATATAAACATTATCCTCTTGGGCGCTTACCATCGGTGGAGCTCCTTGCACAACGGACGGAGCGGTCTGCTGAGGAGCCCCCCTTACAGCAGACCGACGGCGTTTTTTGCCGGCGTTTCCCACTCTTCCTCCTCGCTGGACAAGGGGGACGAGGTATTTGTAATCCGCGACTCGGCAGAGTCAGAGGTTGCATTGGTAATCCGGGGTCCCGATGGACCCGTCGAGTTGGCGGCCCCATCCAAGGCGTGCGCGTGTAGCGCCGAGGGAGTGCTCCATCGTCCCAGAGCGTTGCTTCGGCGTCGAGGTTGACCCTCTGCGGGAGCCTTCTCTGGTTCATTCGGGATGGGACGAATGGAAGCAGGGCGTCCGGAGCGGGACGGGCATTGGGAGGCGAAGTGACCTTTTCCTCCACAGACCAAGCACACCCCTGCCTCGAAGCGTTTGCGGCGCTCCGCTGACGTGGGGCCGCTACCGCCTGGGGTACGAGGGTCACGGACCCCACTTGATCTGTCCCCTTTCGGTTTAAAGTCGCGGCCGGAACGTTGCTTGGACAAGTACAGGAGCTGCTTCCTATTTTCGATGTCGGCGGCGTGGCGCACCCAACCCTCAACATCAGGGGGGTTACCTTGCATAAAGGCCCAATGCTGCAGGTCCGGGTTCAGGCCCTCTCTAAAACACTGCACACGGGTAGCCTCACTCCAGTCCAGAATCCGACTCGATAAGGACTGGAACTCGCTCGCATACTGCGCCACCGACTTAGTCCCTTGGCGCAGTTGCATCAGAGCGGCTTTGGCCCGCTCCCCCAGATTCGGGTCCTCGAACCGGTTTCGGAGGGCGATCATAAAGTCATCCAAACTCCGTAGCACAGGGGAGCGGAGCTCGTACTGTAACACCATCCACGCGGCCGCTTCGCCTTGCAGGAGGGAGGCCACATACTGGACCTGGGACTCTTCGGAGGTAAAGGTCCGGCCCTGCTCCCGCATAAAAATGTCCACTTGGACCATGAAAAAGGTCAGCTGGTCCCCCGACCCATCATACGTGATTTTCAGGTCCCGGCGGGCCGGAGTCCTGGGAGGAGGCGCGGGGGGAGCCGCCGGTGTCCCATCCGGAGGGTTACCGGGCAGAGGCTGAACCTTCAGCGCGTCCATGGCAGCAGCCATCTCCTGCATCACAATCTGCATGGCATCTATGCGTTCCACCATGGCTTGGCGTTCCTCCTGCCACTGTCTCCGCTCCTCATCCATCAGAGCGTCCCTATGAGCGGGGTCGTCCTCGAATCCCGTACCCGTCAAGGCCAAGCGGCGGTGCTTTGCCTCGGTCCGGGAGAGTGACCAACCTTTCGGAGAATCCAGCCAAGTGTTAAAGGTGTTCTTGGGTCTTGTGCCCGGACCCGGTCCCGGGTGCGGCATGCCTGGTACCTTCCGCTTGGCTTCCTCATCCTTTGGGTCCGGCTTCTTTGGTACGCCGCTTCCGTCCGGCGAGGCCGGAGGAGTAGTCTTATCCTCGTCGCCTGGCATTGCTGTCCCGTAGGGCACAGGTGCAGAACGAAGAGGCAAGGACTCGCAACTTAATGTGAGAGTCCCCAACCTAGCTGGGCAAACCTCGCCAAATCAATTGCTCAGACTTGAATGCAGAAACAAAAGATTTATTGAAGGCTTCAGATAGAGAAGACAGTCTCATGGATTCAAAGTTGCGAGTGACTAGCTTATCGGGGTTACAGTATTTATCTACTACAGGGCATGAAGGTTCACACACAAGGCATGGGAGGTTACAAGGCAAAGTGGTGCAGCACAAAACATCAAACAGACCCGAAGAGACAGTGAGGGCTATCAGCATTTCAAGGCCGGACTCGGCCCGAGGGAGTGAAGGCAGAAAGCACAGTAGGGGAGGAGAGGTGGCACCTGGGCGCCATGAACGAGGCGGGGGACTCAGGAAGATACATGGAGGTGCGAACTGCTTGTACGAGTTCAAAGGGGTAGAGATGGCAACAGATAAGAGCCAGAAACAGATGGCCCTCACATTCTGCCCCCCTTAAGGCCCCCCTCCCGCGAGTTCGGGAGGCCGAGGCTTCTCGGGGTAGGCGCAATGGAATTCGTGTACGAGTCGGGGGGCTGCCATATGGGGGGCTGCGACCCATTCATCGTGTGCAGCGCCCAGATGTTTCCACCGTACAAAGTAAAACAGTTTCCCCTTTTTCCACTTGGAATCTAAGACCTTGGACACTTCCATGTGGGTATCCCCTCCCACAACAGTGGGCACTTCAGGTTTGGAAGGGGGGTGGAACTGGGGAGCGGAAACGAAAGGTTTGAGTAGACTAATGTGAAAAACGGGGTGCACGCCCCGTAGAGTTTTAGGTAGATCCAGCTCCACAGTCACCTCGTTAATCACCCGGGTAATGGGAAAGGGACCCACATAGCGGTCATTGAGTTTTTTACAGGGTCGGAGGGAACGCAGATTTTTTGTGGAAAGGTAAACCTGTTCTCCCACCCGGAGTTCCCATCCCTGCGTTCTGTGTTTGTCGGCCTGCTCCTTGTATTTCCGCTTGGCCCGTTCAAGGTTCTTCTGTAGCCAGGGCCAAGTGGAACTGACCGCCCGTACCCATTCCTGCATCTCAGGCACTGCCTCGAGTTCGGGGGTGACGGGGGCGGCACCAAAAGGGCCGAAATCAGTCCCGTACACCACTCGAAAAGGACTAAACCCTGTGGAGGAGTGGGGGGCATTGTTGTACGCATATTCGGCGAACGGTAGCAAGTCCACCCAGTCATCCTGATGGTAATTGACATAGCACCGGAGGTAGCACTCGACCACGGCATTCACCCGTTCGGTTTGACCATCAGTTTGAGGGTGGTAGGCAGACGAGAGACCCTGTTCCCCCACCCCCATGAGTTTCAGGAAGGCCCGCCAGAATTTGGCGACGAACTGAACCCCCCTGTCGGAGAGGACCTTCCTAGGGATCGAGTGAAGTCTGAGGACATGGGTGACAAACATTTTGGCCAACCCCTGTGCCGACGGGAGTCCCGTGCAGGGGACAAAGTGGACCTGCTTGGAAAAGAGATCTGTAATAACCCATAGTACGGTTTTGCCCCTGCTGGGGGGGTAGATCAGTGATGAAATCCATGGCGATTACCTCCCATGGCCGGGCGGGGGTCTCCAGGGGTTTCAGAAGCCCTGGGGTTTTACCCCCCCTGTTCTTGGCGGTGGCGCATATGGGACAACTGCGCACGTACAGTTCCACGTCCGCCCTCATGCCCAGCCACCAGAACTGTTGTCTCACTAAATGTAACGTCTTGACAAACCCAAAGTGACCGGCCAGCTTGGCTCCGTGGACCAGTCCCAAAACCTCCTTGCGAAGGGAGGCTGGGACATAGAGTTTCCCTCCCTGCACCCACCAGGATTCCTGTTGCTCTATACCGGATGGGAGCGTCTGCTGCTCCGCTAAAGCGTTTTCCTTGCCGGGCACGTGTTTGAGGGTGAACTGGAATTTGGCAAAGAACTGAGCCCAACGTATTTGTTTGGCGTTAAGCTTTCTAGCCCCTTTGAGGGCTTCCAGATTCTTGTGATCGGTGCACACTTCAAACGGGAATTCCGCCCCCTCTAGAAAATGCCTCCACACAGTGAGAGCATGCTTGACTGCCGTGGCTTCTTTCTCCCAGATGGCCCAGTTGATTTCGGACTGGGTAAACTTCTTGGAGAAATAGGCGCATGGCCTTAAGGCGCCGTTTTCGTCCCGCTGCAGAAGTGCCCCTCCCATAGCCACATCGGAGGCATCCACCTGGACTACAAACGGTTTGGTACAGTCCGGGTGAGCCAGGACCGGCTCGGACGAGAAGAGTAGCTTCAAGTCCTCAAAAGCCTGTTGGCAGGTAGGGGACCACTGCAAGCGGGCCGAAGGCAAAGCGGCATTAGCACCCTTTCCCTTGGTGCGCAGGAGGGAAGTGAGGGGAAGGGCCACCCGTGCAAAGTTGGGGATGAAATTGTGGTAGAAGTTGGCAAACCCCAAGAACTGTTGCAGTTGCTTGCGCGTGGTAGGGGGTTCCCAATCCCGCACTGCCTGAACCTTTCCGGGATCCATTTCTAACCCCTGGTGGGAGATTACATAGCCGAAAAAGGTAATGGAAGGCTGGTGGAATTCACATTTAGACACCTTAGCATATAACTTGTGGTCCCGTAACCGCTGGAGGACTTCTCGCACCAGCCGGACATGCTCTTCCATGGTTTCAGAATAAATGAGTATATCATCCAAAAATACCACCACCCCCCTAAATAACAAATCATGCAACACTTCATTGATTAATTGCATAAACAAACTCGGAGCCCCAGAAAGTCCGAACGGCATCACTAAATACTCAAACATGCCAAAACAGCTCGAAAAAGCCGTTTTGGGTTCGTCCCCCTCTTTTATGCGGATGCGGTGATAGGCTTCCACTAAATCCAGTTTGGTGAAAATCCGGCCCTCCTTCAATTGTGCTAGCAGGTCTGGAATGAGAGGGAGGGGGTAAGCGTTAGACTGCGTGACAGCGTTGAGTCTCCGAAAGTCTATACACAGTCTTAAGTCACCCGTTTTCTTTTTGACAAAAAAGGCTGGGGCGGAGTACGGAGCTTTGGAGGGACGGATGAAACCCCTCGCCAAGTTGGTGTCCAAATAGTCCCGCAACACTGCTTTTTCACTGGGGCTCATGGGGTATACCTTCCCCTTGGATAACTTGCCGTCTCCAACAATTTCAATCGCACAGTCGGTCTCCCGGTGCGGGGGCAGTTCGTCACACTCCCGCACATCAAAAACATCAGAGTACTGGGAGTATTCCGAGGGCAAGTTAGGGGTATTGGGAACGGGTCCCGGGGAACCCACTAGGGCGGCCGCCGGGGTACCGGGCAGACGATCCCTGTCATGCATGGCGCAGGGATTCTCTGGGAAAGTCAGGTTTCGTTTGACCCAATCAATGGAGGGGTTGTGGCCCCGCAGCCAGTTCATCCCCAAAACTACGGGGGCAACTATGGGGGCAATGGTAAAGTACAGTTGTTCCCAATGCTCCCCTACAGTCATGACTACCGCGGTAGTTCGGTGAGTGACGGGCCCCTTCTTAAAGTCACTCCCGTCCATCTGGGAAAAGCGGAGAGGACCCGGGAGACGTTTGCGGCGGACCTGCAACCTCCGGGCCGCCTCCTCACTAATCAAAGTGCGGGCGCATCCCGAGTCCACTAGCGCGGGGAACTCTAAAACTGGACCCCCTTTTGGTAAGGAGAGGTGGACCCGGATATAAACATTATCCTCTTGGGCGCTTACCATCGGTGGAGCTCCTTGCACAACGGACGGAGCGGTCTGCTGAGGAGCCCCCCTTACAGCAGACCGACGGCGTTTTTTGCCGGCGTTTCCCACTCTTCCTCCTCGCTGGACGAGGGGGACGAGGTATTTGTAATCCGCGACTCGGCAGAGTCAGAGGTTGCATTGGTAATCCGGGGTCCCGATGGACCCGTCGAGTTGGCGGCCCCATCCAAGGCGTGCGCGTGTAGCGCCGAGGGAGTGCTCCATCGTCCCAGAGCGTTGCTTCGGCGTCGAGGTTGACCCTCTGCGGGAGCCTTCTCTGGTTCATTCGGGATGGGACGAATGGAAGCAGGGCGTCCGGAGCGGGACGGGCATTGGGAGGCGAAGTGACCTTTTCCTCCACAGACCAAGCACACCCCTGCCTCGAAGCGTTTGCGGCGCTCCGCTGACGTGGGGCCGCTACCGCCTGGGGTACGAGGGTCACGGACCCCACTTGATCTGTCCCCTTTCGGTTTAAAGTCGCGGCCGGAACGTTGCTTGGACAAGTACAGGAGCTGCTTCCTATTTTCGATGTCGGCGGCGTGGCGCACCCAACCCTCAACATCAGGGGGGTTACCTTGCATAAAGGCCCAATGCTGCAGGTCCGGGTTCAGGCCCTCTCTAAAACACTGCACACGGGTAGCCTCACTCCAGTCCAGAATCCGACTCGATAAGGACTGGAACTCGCTCGCATACTGCGCCACCGACTTAGTCCCTTGGCGCAGTTGCATCAGAGCGGCTTTGGCCCGCTCCCCCAGATTCGGGTCCTCGAACCGGTTTCGGAGGGCGATCATAAAGTCATCCAAACTCCGTAGCACAGGGGAGCGGAGCTCGTACTGTAACACCATCCACGCGGCCGCTTCGCCTTGCAGGAGGGAGGCCACATACTGGACCTGGGACTCTTCGGAGGTAAAGGTCCGGCCCTGCTCCCGCATAAAAATGTCCACTTGGACCATGAAAAAGGTCAGCTGGTCCCCCGACCCATCATACGTGATTTTCAGGTCCCGGCGGGCCGGAGTCCTGGGAGGAGGCGCGGGGGGAGCCGCCGGTGTCCCATCCGGAGGGTTACCGGGCAGAGGCTGAACCTTCAGCACGTCCATGGCAGCAGCCATCTCCTGCATCACAATCTGCATGGCATCTATGCGTTCCACCATGGCTTGGCGTTCCTCCTGCCACTGTCTCCGCTCCTCATCCATCAGAGCGTCCCTATGAGCGGGGTCGTCCTCGAATCCCGTACCCGTCAAGGCCAAGCGGCGGTGCTTTGCCTCGGTCCGGGAGAGTGACCAACCTTTCGGAGAATCCAGCCAAGTGTTAAAGGTGTTCTTGGGTCTTGTGCCCGGACCCGGTCCCGGGTGCGGCATGCCTGGTACCTTCCGCTTGGCTTCCTCATCCTTTGGGTCCGGCTTCTTTGGTACGCCGCTTCCGTCCGGCGAGGCCGGAGGAGTAGTCTTATCCTCGTCGCCTGGCATTGCTGTCCCGTAGGGCACAGGTGCAGAACGAAGAGGCAAGGACTCGCAACTTAATGTGAGAGTCCCCAACCTAGCTGGGCAAACCTCGCCAAATCAATTGCTCAGACTTGAATGCAGAAACAAAAGATTTATTGAAGGCTTCAGATAGAGAAGACAGTCTCATGGATTCAAAGTTGCGAGTGACTAGCTTATCGGGGTTACAGTATTTATCTACTACAGGGCATGAAGGTTCACACGCAAGGCATGGGAGGTTACAAGGCAAAGTGGTGCAGCACAAAACATCAAACAGACCCGAAGAGACAGTGAGGGCTATCAGCATTTCAAGGCCGGACTCGGCCCGAGGGAGTGAAGGCAGAAAGCACAGTAGGGGAGGAGAGGTGGCACCTGGGCGCCATGAACGAGGCGGGGGACTCAGGAAGATACATGGAGGTGCGAACTGCTTGTACGAGTTCAAAGGGGTAGAGATGGCAACAGATAAGAGCCAGAAACAGATGGCCCTCACACTTACAGTTTTTATGCTGAGTAGCAAATAGCTAGATGAGTTCCATTGTTGTTGAAGTCTCCTTATAAGTAATAGTTCAGGTCGAGTTCGGCTTGGAAGATCACTAAATAAATACAGGCAAACAGAGGAGAAGGGAGTAGGTGGGGGGGAGGGAATGCTGGCTGCCTGGCTGGCTTAGGAAAACCTGACCTTTCTGCGGCTTTTCCTGGAGACTGCAGCAATATGCGGTCACACAAGACTTGTGGACACGCCGAACCAAGGGGAGGGGACTCCAAAACAGAGTTCTGAGATTCTGGGGCGCCAGCAGCAGGCTGGAGTCCCTCCAACTGGGGAAAGGCTAGGGGCAGTTAGAGTAGCCAGGTGTGTCACCCAACAGATGACTAGTCTGCATAGCAGAAGAGTAATTAAAAGACAGGGCTCATCCAGTCCCGACTGGAGGGATATAACCTCCAAATAAAAAGAGCCAGCTTCAACAGCTACTGACACCACCAGGCTTCCGAAGGAGATTTCTTCATCCACATGGATGAGCACTCTCCTTCAGACAGCCCCAATGGTTGAGACTTCGGCTGGCTCCGATATCATCACCCCCCCTCCCGATAACTTGCTGTCAAAGTGAAGGTCACTTAGAGTAGAGGCTTCATTTCCCCGCACTGTGACCATCTCTTGGAATCAGATTTTTCATGACCATAATAAAGGACTGCTCACAAGATGTCATTTGCCACCAAAAGGAATGTTTTCCGTGCTTTTTTTCTCTTGCATTTATGCTTTTTCCCTCCATTTGGAAGCTCATTTGCATGGACATCATGCAAAGCGACCCAGAAATGAACACAGACTGCAGACTTTGAGGCGCCAGCCTGAAATCGGCTCTTTCCGCAAGTCCTCGTCAATGCTGAAATTTGAACCTGAAAAACAATAGACAGCTTGGCTTGCAAATGCCTGCAGGATAGGGGCAACCCCTTTGCGGGTCCATAAAATTGGACTCCCTGTCCCAAAGTTCACCAAACTTGGGTGACTGTTGAAAGAGAGTCCCTTGCAGCCACACTGCCGGTTTGGGGACTCCACCTCCAAAAATGCACCCCAGGAGCTTAAAAAAAATCCTCATTGACTATAATGGGCCCGAATTTTTCAGGAAAAATTTACCGGTATGGGTATTCAGCTTATTTTGGGCATGCTGAAAAAAATCAGGCCAAATAAACCCAAACCCAAAATTTACCCCCATTTTTTTTTGCACAACCCTAGTGACTTGTTTAGTGTGGTGGAGACTGGAGGTCACCTTATCCCAGGTTAGTGTGGTGGACACTGGAGGTCACCTAATGTACCATTAGATGAAGTTCGGGTCATTATTGAGGATCTATTGAACAGCAGGTCTTCATTCACTCCTCCCACCCTATTTCTCATGAGCCTCCTGGACATTATTTTTGATTATATATTTTTTTAGATTCCAGGACCAAATCTTCCTACAAGTAAAAGGTGTTGCAATGGGCTCCTAATGTGCTCCTTCTGTTGTAAATATCTACATAGTATGATTTGAATAAAATTATATTTTTTTCTGACAATCCTTTCAGGGATCACATTTGACTGTACAAAAGGCTTGTAGATGACCTCTTTTTTTGAATTGGACAACGTCTTAATTTTTTATAATTTTCTGAGTTGGTTAAACAATAGAAATGAGCACATAAAGCTTACAGGACAGGCTCATTCAGAACAGATAGCTTACTTAGACGTCACAGTATGGGTGAAGGATAACCGCACCTTGGGAGTGTGCCCCTTTGAAAAGATAAGTGATAAAAATGCCCTTCTTCATTTTCACTCCTTTCATCCTTTTCATTTAAAAAGGAATTTGCCCTATGGGCAATTCCTAAGGTTAAAACTCAATTCCACAACTTCAACCGATTTTGAGAACTCGGCCTTAGAACTTTCTCAGGCACTTAGAGCTCGGGGTTACTCTGAATCCATAATAAAAAGAGCTAAGGACAGGGCAGACATTCAGGATAGGAGCACACTGTTAATAAACAGGGTTAGAACTGACTGCCAGTTCCTAACAGCCTCATTACAATACACCCTGTTGGCTGGCAAAATCAGAAATATAATTCTAAAAACTGGCATTTATTAAGAGATACACCTGGGTGCCACCTCCTGCCCAGATTGGGCTTTAGAAAAACATCATCTCTCAGAAACACACTGACATATTACCCAATAAATCTCTTCCATCATGTGTAGGATATTACAAATGTCAGGGGTGTCAGGCATGCCCCTTTGACCCACCGGTCAAGGAGTTTAAATGCCTAAATACAGGTTTCACTTTCAAACTAAATTCATTGACTAATTGCAACTCTCAAAATGTGATTTACATAATCAGATGCCTTTGCAATTTATTGTATGTGGGGAAAATAGTCCGTCCCTTGAAATATCACATTGATGAGTACTGATCAAGAATAAGAACAGGTATATTAGAAGCGCCTTTGATGCAACACTTCAGGGACAAAAAACACACTGATATGGATATTCAGTTTTTTTGCAGTTTGACAATTTCATCCTAAGCCTTTTGTCAAACAAAATGTTGACAGGATCTTGCTACAGCAAGAAGCAAAGTTTATTTTCTTATTTTGAACCATGTCACCTTATGGGCTAAATTCTTCCCTGGACTTAAGTTGTTAACTTTAGTGTCGCTTTAAGAGGTTTTGCCATCTCAGTTTGGACCTGTGGTTCATTAGACTTGATATACTTCTCTGTGACTTGGATAGTCAGCTAGGATTCAGCCATTGCTGCTATATGGAAGACTGCTAGAACGCTCCTCCATTTAAATGGTACGTTTCTATACTTTTATGTTGTTATAATTATTCTTTGCATGCAGCTCTCTGCACAACTTTAGATTGCCTTTATATTTGTAGTGGTGCACATTACAGTTGTATTTTATGATATGTTTAGATAGAAATGTTAAGTTCCTAAGGAAGAATCCTACGGGATCTCGGAATAGGATCACCATGCTCCGACGCTGGTCAATTCCACTCAAGCACGGACGCGACTGATGAAGATTTATATGAAAAGGGACTTAATGTACCAGACTCCCTTTTCACATTCTAGTGCTGAGGATTTATGACACTGTCAGTTCAGGAGTAGGATCATTCCTTCTTTAAGTCAAAGTAGTTAGGAGATATTGTTATTTCTTGGTACTTACCTTGATGTTACATCGCTGGGATTTGCAGACTGTACATATATTTGTTGTTTGTGCACGCATGTGTTATTATAGTTTTTTTGTTGCAGTAGTACTGTTGGCCACCATGCTTTTGTTCTTTATTTGCATTACCTCAAAACCTGGCATGAGTCTTTGTTGAAACCAGCTTCTTCCAAACATTGTTACTCTTGGTGTTATGATAAGAAAGGAAGGGGACTGGTAAGCATAGGGGGCTATGAGCCCTTTTGTTTTAGACATAATTCCCCACCGTTCTTCACCTTCCACATTACACAGCAAGATAATCTGATGGCTCCCTGCTGACAAAACAGAACTGCCATGATTACTAATAGCTGAGGCAGCATATTGACCCCAAATTCCTGTAATGTAATTAGAACATCTAGCAATTAATAGCTTACTTCTCTGTTTGGCAATTTACCTGCATGATATCTGACCTCCCAAGTTTGATAGCACATTTATTTAGGTAACACTAAAGGGAGGGGAAATCCCTTTTACCACCTAATTTGATAATGGGGGAATTGATGGAAATACTTACTAGCTTTTTTTATGCATTGGGGATGAGGATGAGTTGATAAATGCTGCTAGTTGTTCCTGTTGCTTTTCAGTTTTATACCTGCAATTTTTAATTGTGTTGGTTTACATCTGTGAGCACTTGTCCCGTGGTAATCCCACAAACAGCATCCAGAGACAAAGAGTCCAAAAGAGAGCTGATTTAATGGAAAACATACAGGTATTGCAGAGTTCACAGGTACATTGGCACTAATGGCAATTGGGAGCACGGGGTAGGCCTATAAGGGAAAGTATTAGTCACAACAGGTCAAGGCGGCCCCCCTTCTACTGAGGAGCCATTCCCATGGGAGATAGCACTGGAACAGGAATTCAGCAGTTAGCAAGTTTGGCCTTGAGAGGCACCTGGTAGAATCGAAACTAAAACAGTCAGAGTCTGACAGGGTGCTTAGAGCTGTGGAAAGCAGCCCTGACAACATCCACCAGCTCATGACTTTCTTGCCTACTCTCTCTTCTGGGCCTCAAAATTTCAGGCTCCAGCAGGAGACGGAAGTCATACTCCATGGGTGGAATCCCTCTGCCCATGGAAAAACTCCAAGCAATCCTGTGTTGCCTGTATTTTTGGGGTTAAGGTTCTGTCATGAGGACCATATTGATTGAAAAGTGCCTTGCAAATGTAGGTCATGGTCCAGTTTAACAAAGGGAGGTGGATAGATCCAGCATGGTTAAAAGCAGTTGACTCTAACCTGGAAAACCAGGTTTCCCCACTCCTACAAAAGAAGCTTGCTGGGTGGTCTTGGGCTAGTCATAGTTCTCTCTGAACTCTCTCATCCCCACTTACCTCACAGGGTGTCTTGTGGGGAGGGGAAGGTAAGGTGATTGTAAGCCAGTTTGATTCTTCCTTAAGTGGTAGAGAAAGTAGGCATACAAAAATCAACTCCTCTTCTTCTTCTTCTTCTTGTCTCTCACTCTCTCTCTTTTTAAGGAAAGTTTATGCTTTACATATGCCTGGTTTTGAGATTCAATTTATGGAACATTTTAGTTCAATAGCATGACCTGAGCAGTGAATTCGATTATTCTGAATGGATATATACCGTAGGGTATTTTTTGGTATCTACCACGTATGACTGCTGTCGGTAAAGTATTCAGCCAAGCCAACATGAAAGAGCGTTGTAAGGGCAGGGAAATCAGATCGTAGAAGTACTCGGGCAATGTGTTCGGTGCAGGTATTATATCATTGAAAAGGGGCGACTAGGTCTTCTGTGCTCCAGCTATTAATCTCTGGTAGTCAATGTTGAGAACGCATCTCTTCATTTCAGTATAAGATTGTTTTTCATTCATAGTAAATAATTGCTCCATAGATAGCCCAATGGTTTGAAGTTGTTTAACTATTCTGTTGTACCAGGAGGAGTTGGTGCTTTCGGCCAGACTCCCTGGAGTTGCTCGATAATGCATTCGTAGCCAGAATCTAAATATATTTAGCCAGGCACAGGATGATAAAAGGTTCAGACCAGTTTCTAAACATAGAGTCTCATAAGAGATGTATCTTGGTACTCCCAGAAGCTTACAAAGGAAAGCGGCCTGGATTTTCTCAATTGCTGGGGATAGTTTCAGACCCCAAATCGGTATACCATAGAAAAGTTGTGATAATAATTTAGCTTTAAAGAGTCGGATTGCTGCTGGAACATATTGGCCTCCTTTGGAGAATAATTTTTTTTATTATGTCTCCTATCTTGTATGAGGTTAGGGTTAGAATCATAACTCACAGCTCTCTGAAGTGGTTGCTAAATTTCTTATGGTTTCTTTGGAGTAATAGTGAATGTAGCTAATGAACGAAGGATTCAGGTTATATAATGGTCTCCCTGGCCTTTATATGGAGCATTAAAGCTGTTTGTAGTTATTATTTGTATAGGTCTGGCCAAAGTATGGCCATTTTATAACTGCCCTGTATTTTGTATTGGATGTCTCATTTTTGTACTTGATGTTTTAGCTACTATGCTACTATGCCAATAAATAAGGCTATGAATGAATGAATGTTATATACCCATCTGAAGTTGGATTTTAAATTACAGGATTTCCACATATCTGCACTATGATCAAGGAAAACTGTTAAGGAAAACTGATAAGAAAGGCCAAGTCAGATTGCTTTTCTCCATCCTGTGAGCTTGTTGAAGTCAGTGGGGTTGCACCAGGCTCTGAGAAGCCTCCAGTTTTCCACAGACAGTTGGGAACATAGATGGTATGTTGATTTTTCTTATTTGTTTGCTACATAACAGTTTTTGCTCTGCAGCTGGCTATCCGCCCTCAAAAAATCCAAAGTGCTTCTCTGAAAAGTGTTCCCATTGCACATGTGAACCATATATGCCCTTACACCAGACTAGATTTTCCAATTAAAATGAAATATTTCCTGTCTCCTCATGTTCTAGGAGCCAAACAAAAGGAGTCTGATGAGTGAGTTCCTTTCCCCTAGCTAATTTTTGTACATTGGAAATCAGCAATAAATATTTTGAAGGGTTATGAGTAAGTTCCTTTCCCCTTCAAAATATTTATTGCTAATTTCCAATGTATAAAAATTAGCTTAAAAAGAGAATAAAGGTAACAAAACCCAAGAAAGGGACTTCTTGGCACCAAAATTGTGGAATTCTTTCCCCAGGGAGATTCATCTATCCCCTTGGATTATAGTCTTCTCTTGTAGGTTCTTTCCCCCTTCATAATATTTATTGCTCATTTCTAGTGTACAAAAATGAGCATAAAAAGAGAATAAAGGTTACAAAACCCAAGAAAGGGCATTCTCCGTCATGGCGCCAAAATTATGGAATTCTCTCCCCAGGGAGATTCATCTGTCCCCTTTTATCATAGTCTTTGCTTGCAGGTGAAGATTTTTCTGTTTTGTCTGATGTTCTCTCGCTGACCCTCCTTCTTCTTTGCTTTTTAAAGGTGGTTTTTAATGTCTGTTTATAAGTTGTTCAATGTCTTGAGGGTCCTCATTAGGCTGAAAGGCTGGATAGAAAATATTTTAAATAAAAGGAAATAAATAAAAGAGCTGGAGAAAGAGAGAGCACAAGTTAGAACCAAAGCAAAAAGAGAGTGGTTGTTTGAACTGCTTTATAATCTGAAGCAAGACATGTGGTCAGCATCAGCCTCTATTTGTTTGATAATGTGTCTTATTGCTATAGATACTTAAAGATAATACTGTAGAGATAAATTAGAGTGACATGTGTGTGTAAATGTTTGACTTCTAGGTATATTGGTAAAGGCTTATATGTCAGGGCCAGTATTTTACACAGAAGCAATAACATTTTTACCCAGTTTTCAATGTTCACTCATACGATAAAGGTTAAATGGTTAATGGGGGGGGGAGGTGCTGGAGAATATAATACTTTCTGATGGAACAGATGCAAAAAAAAATAATACATCATTTTTGCCAGCAAGAGGCACATAAGCAATTAGCAGTTAGTGATTATACAGTATTCAGCCTCAGGTGACTGACAAAGAAAGAAAGAAAGAAAGAAAGAAAGAAAGAAAGAAAGAAAGAAAGAAAGAAAGAAAGAAAGAAAGAAAGAAAGAAAGAAAGAAAGAAAGAAAGAAAGAAAGAAAGAAAATGAGAATTGTTAGGAGAATTGAAGCTGATTCCTCCATTCTCAGAACTGAAGGGTACATCTGTGAATGATTAAAGGCATCTGATGCTGGGTCCTGTTTCTTATAACCATTTGATCGAGCTGGTGAGAGGAACAGCTTGCAAACTAGCAGAACGAAGACATGCACTCAGAAAGTTAACATTTGCATGAGAGTAGTACAAATGAGTACAGTTCGAACACAGTGTCGGATCTCTCTGTGTGTGTCTGTGCCATCAAGTCACAGGCAACTTGGAGACCCCTTAGGGTTTTCTAGGCAAGAGACAAACAGAGGTGGTTTGCCATTGCCTGCCTCTGTGTGGGCAGAGAGAGTTCTGAGAGAACTGTGACTGGCCTGAGGTTACCCAGCATGTGGAGGAGTGGGGAATCTAACCCGGTTCTCCAGATTAGAGTGCGCCACTCTTGACCACTATATCACACTGGCTCCCCAATGTCAGATGGGATAGTGCTAATCACACCAGCATGTTATAGTGGTTAAGAGCGGTGGTTTGGAATGGTGATCTGGGGAGCTGGGTTTGGTTCTCCACTCCTCCACATGAGCAGTGGAGGTTAATCTGGTGAACTGGATTTGTTCCCCACTCCTACACAGGAAGCCAGCTGGATGACTTTGGGCTAGTCATACTGTCTAAGCTCCACCTATCTCACAGGGTGTCTGTCGTGGGGAGAGGAAGGAAAGGTGATTCTCCCTTAAGTGGTAGAGGAAGTTGGCATATAAAAACCAACCCTTCTTCTTCTTGTAGAAGGGGAATGGGATTCAAAACTTAATTAAAGCACTTTCTGCATGTATCTACACACAATTCAGAGATAATCAGCACATTCACAGATAATCAGAGGTTGACTGTATGAATCGCTTGATATGTGTTACACATGTATTTGGTGCACACATGTGGTGAACATACGTTGAAGTTCTTATACATCTGTACCAGTGGTTTAGGGTTTTTTTCCTTCCTGAACGCACCTGATCAGACACCTCTGGGGACATAATGTACAGATGCAGATAGATTCAGCTAGATTTTATAGATACAGATAGTAGGGGCTACATTGGGGAAATGTTTAAGTATTATCTGTAACAAAGAAAGCAGCTGGTCTACTATAGAATTTCTAAGGGAACTTTAAATTGTAGCTGTGATAAAAAGAACTACTTGTATATCAGATTGATATTCATACCTTTGGTGGGGGCTCACATTAGTAATTGCTCATGTCAAGCTCACAGAAGCAAACGAGGCTTTGGGGTTCTGGAAATACATACCATTTTCCTTTCTCCACTGAAGAGCTATGAGACTTCTGACATTGTAAATCAGACTGAATCCAGCTAACGCTCAACAGAAGAAAAGAGGGAGGAAATATTGGGAGGGAGAGGTTTTCAATTCTATGCTACTGGTATTGATTCACAGAGATTTTATTTCGTGTCTAAGTATAATTGTATTGATTTTCATAAAGCTGGAGAATTGGAAATACAGCATAAATGCTGTTAAAAGTACACTGTGTTGTTTTAAGAATTGGACATTTTAAAGGACCCAGCTTAGAAGATGGCAGTAGGCAACATTTGAAAGGGAATAAGGATGAGTGTGGTGCGTGCAAGAGCATGGACACATAGTCGGGGAACATTTGAACTTCATATGCAAATACAGTATCACATGATAATCCTTAGTTGAATGACCTGGAAATATGTTACTCTAGGGTTCCCAGATGCCTGGTAATGCCAGGTAATGGTAATTGCATGCCAATTAACAGGCCTGCCCGCCTCCCCTCAGGTGGAAGCAGGCCAGCTGTGGGGGTGTGTGTGTGTGTGATCCACGCACACAATAATGTCGCTTTTGAGTTTACCCCAGAAGTGATGGAGATGCTCTAGCATGATTCTAAAAAAACTTTATGGAAACCATAGAGTTTTTGTATGAATGTGCTAGAGCATCCCCATCACCTCTGGATTCATCCTGGAAGTGACGGGCATGCTTTAGCACATTCTATGGTTTCCACAGAGCTTTTTGAGAAACATGCTAAAGCATCCCTGTCACTTCCAGGGTGAACCAGCCCCACCACAAACAAAAGTGGTGAGGGGGCATCTGGCAACCCTATTTTTCTCCCCTCCTTCAGCCATTGTCTAGCATCACTCATTGTGTGAACCATATTAACGTAAGTATATAATGACAGCACCCGCTTGTGTGTCTAAAGTGCCATCAAGTTGCAGCCAACCTATGGCAACCCCAGCAAGGGGCTTTCAAAGCAAGTGAGAAGCAGAGGTGGTTTGCGATTGCCTTCCTCTGCAGAGTCTTCCTTGGTGGTGTCCTTTCCAAGCACTGACCCTGCTTAGCTTCTGAGATCTGATGAGATTGGGCTATACTGTGCTGCCTTCCCTCCCAAGCACCCACTTAGAAAACCACTTAGAAAACCAGTGTGGTGTAGTGGTTAAGAGCGGTGGACTCTTATCGGGAGAACCAGGTTTGAGTCCCCACTCATCCACATGAGTGGAGGACTCTAATCTGGTGAACTGTGTTGTTTTCCCCGCTCCTACACACGAAGCCTGCTGGCTGACCTTGGGCTAGTCACAGTTCTCTCCAAACTCTTTCAGTCCCACCTACCTCACAGGGTGTCTGTTGTGGGGAGGGGAAGGGAAGGTGATTGTAAGCTGCTTTGAGATTCCTTAAACATAGAGAAAAGTGGGGTAAAAATAGACTCTTCTTTTAGTGGGTCTGAATACTACTAAGGACAGGTCTTTGATGCTTATTAGATGGATTTTAAAGATTATATACTTTAGTCTTTGACAGGGATTGCATTTTTATAATATATGTAAGTAGAGTAAGCAGTCTCATGGGAGCAGAGTGAACAAGAGAGAATAGGATAGACAGCTTTTCTTATTAAAACACATTGTTGAGAGATCAGATATGCAGGACTTTGAAATGTGACTTATCAAACTGAATGTAGCCACATAGGGCAGCCCAATGGAGGGTATCAACCTAGGGCTAATAGCAGGCTCAATCCAACATGGTGATTCACAATAGAAGAGTGTTCAGCTGCTGTGGGGCATTAGGGATGCCAGCCTCTAGGTGGGACCTGGGGATCCCCCACATAGGGTTGCCAAGTCCCTTTTTGCTACCTGCGGGAGGTGTTTGGGGCGGAGCCTGAGGAGGGGGGGTTGGGGAGGGGGGACTTCAATGCCATAGAGTCCAATTGCCAAAGCGACCATTTTCTCCAGGTGAACTGATCTCTATCGGCTGGAGATCAGTTGTAATAGCAGGAGATCTCCAGCTGGAGATGCTGGAGAGCCACTACTGGTCTGAGTAGACTATACTAACTTTGATGGAGCAAGGGTCTGATTCAATATAAGGCAGCTTCATGTACCTGGAGGTTGGCAACCCTACCCCCAGAATTACAGCTCATTTCCAGGGTACTGAGATCAGTTCCACTGAAGAAAATGGATGCTTTGGAGGGTGGACTCTATGGCATGATACCCCATTGAGGTCTCTGCCCTCCCCAGGTTCCATCCCAAAATCTCCAGGAGTTTCCCAACCTGGTTCTGGCAATGCTACCCCCCTACCGCGCCAGTGGCTAGGGTGGGCCTGGCAACCCTATGTGTCATGGGGATGAATGAGTCAGATGGGACTAAGAAAACAGTAGGTACTACCCGCTACATATGGGAACTGATAAGGCACAGATGAAAATAATCAGAAGTATACTGGACATTTTTTTCTTGCCTTGTAAATTAGCTGATTTGTGGAAGGCTCTGTTTATTTACATTATTTATAGTCTGGGTCTCTCACTGGGATCTGAGGCAGATTGCACAGAGTAAATCAATACAATCAACTGGATGGGACATCCAATAAACAGTGTAATAGGATTTGGATTGTATCAATCTGAAACCAACCAGAAATCTGAAAACAGAATTGAAGCAAAGCTTAAGTATTGCTGGCCAGCAGCAATGCCAGTCAGGCAGCGGTAGAGCAGTAGGGTTGCCAACCTCCAGGTACTAGCTGGAGATCTCCTGCTATTACAACTGATCCCCAGCCGATAGAGATCAGTTCACCTGGAGAAAATGGCTGCTTTGGCAATTGGACTCTATGGCTTTGAAGTCCTTCCCCTCCCCAAAGCTCCACCCCCAAAACCTCGTGCCGGTGGCAAAGAGGGACCTGACAACCCTACAGAGTAGGCTGGTTATCCTGGGCACACTTGTTAACCAACTTGTCCCACTAACCAAGTGCCTGGTTGAAAAAAAGATTTTAGTGTACAATTAAAGTTTTCTGAAATTTTATGCTTTATTTACTACATTTAAAAAAATCAGTCTTCCTCCAACAAGCTCAGGGTGGCATACTTGAGTGTATGTGAGGTAGGTTAGGCTGAAAGAGAATTTCATGACAGAGGGGAGAATTTGAACCCGGGTTTCCCTGTTTCAAGTTCCACACACAAACTACTGCAACAGAGCTGTTAATTACTGTGGTTGCCTTGAGAATTGGAGTCTTCGCCTTTTGTATACTAATATTTTGGTGTTCTTCAACAGAAGTATATCTGAGTCTGTGTTTTGTTCCTTATTCATGCATATTTTCCTGACTGGTTTTGTTTTCCTTGGAGGGTTGTTTCTTCTCCTTTTTTGGCTTTCTAATTCTTGTCATCCCTCCCTCCTGGTTTTGCATGAGATTGATTTATTTCATTTATACCCCAACTTTCTCCCTAGTGGAAACCCAAAGCAGCTTACATCATTCTTCTCTCCTCCATTATTCTCACAATGACCCTAGGGTTGCAAGCTATGGATTGGAAAATATTTTGAGGGTGGAGCCTGGGGAGGGTAGGTTTTGAGGAGAGGAGGGTCTTTATTGGGGTATAAAGCCCCCTTCTGGATGCACACCTTAACGTGGTGAGGGGGTTTGTGAGTGTCAGGGAAGCTGAGAGCAATACCGTAAGGGGTTTAGACTCTATCAAGAGACTAAACTCCTAGCAGAGTCACTCAAGACGGAATGGTCACAGCTGAGACACCAGACGAAGATGCATCCACCCCCTTAAGGGATCAATGGCCACATCCGCAGAAGAGAACAGGCAGTTCCAATGGGGATGGGGGTAGAGGAATCCCTGAAGGTTAGCTACTGGGCAGCAGCAGTAGTGGAAGGTGACACTGGCGGAAGATCTTTCGTAGACAACGGCAGTGCCACTACGGCTAACTCTGGTTAGTACTGCGCAGAAGAAGGCACTGGTAAACCACTTCTGACCAACCTTTACCTTGAAAACCCTATGATGAGACAAACCAAAATGAAAAAAGATATAGTGCTGGAAGATGGGACCCCCAGGTCGGATGGCACTCAATCTGCTACTGGGGTAGAGCAGAGGACAAGTACGAGTAGCGCTGTTCTTAATGATGCGATTGGACTAAAGCCGAAAGGACGTTCAGTGGTTGACATGAATAGATGCAAAAGGAAAGTCCGAAGCTGTTCGACGCATAAAATAGGAACATGGAATGTGAGAAGCATGAATCAGGGTAAGCTTGAAATTGTTAAACAAGAAATGGAACGTATGGACATTTCAGTCCTGGGAATAAGTGAATTAAAGTGGACTGGATTAGGACATTTTCAATCAGAAAATTACAAAGTGTTTTATTCAGGGAATGACCAAAAGAGAAAAAACGGAGTTGCTTAAATAGTGAGGCAGGATGTAGCAAAGGCAGTCAGGAGCTATAATGCAAAGTCTGACCGAATAATATCAATCAGACTTCAGGGAAAGCCTATCGACATAAGCATCCTTCAAGTTTATGCCCCAACTACAGATGCTGATGAGGAAGAAATTGAAAGTTTTTATGCCAGTGTTCAGGAAGAAATTGATCACACACCTAAACAAGATATGCTGATAATCATAGGTGATTGGAACGCAAAAGTAGGAAACAAAGCAGAATCAAATGTTGTTGGCAGATTTGGGCTAGGAGCACGGAATGAAGCAGGAGAACGCCTCGTAGAATTCTGTGAAGACAACAATCTGTTCATTGCAAACACATGTTTCAGGCAACCAAATAGACGATTGTATACATGGACATCACCAGACGGCCAGTATAGAAATCAAATAGATTATATAATTGGAAGCAGAAGATGGAGAAGCTCTATTCTCTCGGCCAAAACAAGACCAGGAGCCGACTGCGGTACAGATCATGAATTGCTAATATCAAAAATAAAGATAAAGCTTAAGAAAAACACCAAAACATTCATAGCACCAAAATACAATCTAAGCAATATTCCGGAAGAGTTTAAAGACCATGTAAGGAACAGATTTGATTACTAAGTTCAAGTGAATGTAAACCTGAAGAACTATGGGTGGAAACTAGAGATATTATCAAGGAAGAATGTGCAAAGACTATTCCTGTAGCCAAAAGAAAAGAAAAACCTCGATGGATGTCTGAGGAAACTCTTAAAATTGCCAGAGATAGACGAGAAGCAAAAGTAGCAGGTGACAGAAATAGAATCAAAAGTCTAAGTGCAACGTTCCAGCGACTAGCACGTAGAGACAAAGAGACCTATTATAATAGCCAGTGTAAAGAAATAGAAGAGAACAACAAAAAAGGAAGAACAAGAGATCTGTTCCACAAGATCCAAGAAATCAAAGGGAAATTTAAAGCACGGTTAGGCATGCTGAAAGATCAGCATGGAAATACATTAACTGAACAGGACAAAATAAAGAAAAGGTGGGAACAATACACTGAAGAACTATACAGAAGAGATGAAAGGATAAAAGATTCTTTCCAAGAAGAATCTTTTGAAGAAGAACCTACAGTTTTAGAAAGTGAAGTGAAAGCTGCATTGAGAGCAATCGGGAGAAACAAATCACCAGGAGCAGATGGGATATCAATAGAGCTATTCCAAGCCACAGAAACGGAGTCCATCAAAATCTTGACAAGAATATGCCAACAGATATGGAAAACAAAACAATGGCCCACAGACTGGAAACAATCCATTTACATTCCAATTCCCAAGAAAGGAGACATCAAAGATTGCAACAACTATCGGACCATTGCATTAATTTCTCATGCAAGTAAAGTGATGCTCAAAATCTTACAGCAAAGGCTGCTACCATATATGGAACGAGAAATGCCTGATGTTCAAGCTGGTTTCAGAAAAGGAAGAGGCACTAGAGATCATATTGCAAATATACGCTGGTTACTGGAGCGTACGAGAGAATTTCAGAAGAAAATCAGCTTGTGTTTCATAGATTACAGCAAAGCTTTTGACTGTGTGGATCATGAAAAGCTATGGCTGGTTTTAAAGGAAATGGGTGTGCCACAACATCTGATCGTTTTGATGCGCAACCTGTACTCTGGACAAGAGGCCTCAGTTAGAACAGAATATGGAGAAACGGAATGGTTTCCAATTGGCAAAGGTGTCAGACAAGGATGTATTTTATCTCCCTATCTCTTCAATCTATATGCAGAACATATAATTAGGAAAGCTGGATTAGATTTAGATGAAGGTGGAGTGAAAATTGGAGGGAGGAACATTAATAATTTGAGATATGCTGATGACACTACATTATTGGCAGAAAATAGTGAAGATTTGAAACAACTATTGCTGAAAGTTAAAAGAGAAAGTGCCAAAGCAGGACTACAGCTGAACATCAAGAAAACAAAAGTAATGACTACAGGAGAATTTTAAGGTTGAGAATGAGGAAATTGAAATTGTTCAAGACTTTCTATTCCTTGGCTCCACCATCAACCAAAAGGGAGACTGCAGCCAAGAAATTAGAAGGAGATTGAGACTGGGAAGGGCAGCCATGAAGGAGCTAGAAAATATTTTGAAGTGTAAGGATGTGACTCTGGCCACCAAGACTAGATTAATTCATGCCATCACATTCCCTATTACTATGTATGGGTGTGAAAGCTGGACAGTGAAGAAAGCTGATAGAAAGAAAATAGATTCCTTTGAAATGTGGTGTTGGAGGAGAGTGTTACGGATTCCGTGGACTGCCAAAAAAACAAATCAGTGGGTTATAGATCAAATCAAGCCTGAACTGACCCTAGAAGCTAAAATGACTAAACTGAGGCTGTCGTATTTTGGTCACGTCATGAGACGACAAGAGTCACTGGAAAAGACCGTCATGTTTGGAAAAGTAGAGGGCAGCAGGAAAAGAGGAAGACCCAACAAGAGATGGATTGACTCAATAAAGGAAGCCACAGCCTTCAATTTGCAAGATCTGAGCAAGGCTGTCAAAGATAGGACATTTTGGAGGACTTTCATTCATAGGGTCGCCATGAGTCGGAAGCGACTTGACGGCACTTAACACACACAAAGCCTCAGAGCCCCCCTTCCAAAGCGGCCACTTTCTCCAGGTGAACTGATCTCTTTTGCTTGAAGATCAGTTTTAATCCCAGGAGATCTCCAGCCACCACCTAGAGGTTGGCAACCCTAAATGACCCTGTGAGGTAGGATAGGTTGAGAGAGAGAGGCCCAAGGTGACCCAGCAAACTTCCATGACAGAGTGGGGATTCAAACCCGGGTCCTCTGGCTTCTACTCTTGACACTGTAACCCGCTACACCATGATATCTCATGCCATACAACCCCATGGATTTCCACTTTAGGCATTACCATTGTGGCTGACATTCATGCATTGATTCAAGACAGTGTGGTATGAGAGCCAGCGTGGTGTAGTGTTTAAGAGGACTCTAATCTGGAGGACCAGGTTTGATTCCCCACTCCTCCCCATGCAGCCTGCTGGGTGACCTTGGGCCAGTTACAGTTCTCTCAGAACTCTCTCAGCCCCACCTACCTCACAAGGTGCCTGTTGTGGTGGGGGGAAGGGAAGATGGTTGTAAACCACTTTTGGTAGAGAAAAGCGAGGTATAAAAACCAACTCTCCTCCTCCTCCTCTTTCTCTTCTTCTTCTTCTCTGCCAACATACAGGGCAATCCTACTCAAAGTAACACTGTTCTAAGGCCATTGATTTCAAGTGATTTAGAAGGGTTTAACTCTGATTAGGATTGTACTATTAGGCTCCAGGATTAGCCCCCTCCTCATATAATTGCCCTATTGCTGCTTTACAACTGCAAATTACTTTCTTCAATGGAACGTTTCAAAAGCCAGACCTAATTACAGTACATATCTCAGCACTGTCTGATTGCTTTTCTTTTGGCTGTTCCTGATGAAATAGGTATCTCCTGAATACAGGCATATCAGGAACAATAAACAGCCATTTCAAAAAAAGAGAGGAGAGAATAATTACTAGTGAATTAGGTTGATTTCCAGGGCAGTACGATTGTCATTGTACCAAGGGATATTCAAAGCTCAAGCAGCATTGATGTAGCAAGGTGTTCCTACTCAATGCTGTGCATATTAAAACAAATTGCTGCTCAAAATAATAATGAACATGAATAAATTCCGGTAATTAGCTGCACATGTTCTTAATTGGCACTTATCCCTTTGTTCCTGGAAATAAAATAAAAATATCAATAATTATACAAAGAGGCAAATAGAATCACAATGTTTGTGTGTGAATGGGAAAATATTCCAGCAGAACAATCAGATTTGGCAGGGAACCATTTCCTGAAGATCTTTTTTTTTTTTTTGCATTTAATTGGCAGTGATAAGCACCAAAAGGCCTAAAATTGCATAACTGCATCTGCACATATTTATCCTGAGTCCCCCTTGCCCCTTTCTCGGTTTGTTTCCTCTCTGTTTAAATTTACATTATGAAGTCCTTGGGGCAGAGTCTTTTTTCTTACAGTATTCTGTGAAGGGTTCAGCTTCTAGATAAAGAGATCCTGGGGCTCAAATCCATCTGAATATAATAACTACTGAGCTGAAAGCACTTCCAATTAGTCCTTCTTTATGGATTGCTCTGACCTGGATAGCCCAGGCTAGCCTGATCTCGTCGGATTTCCGAAGCTAAGCAGGGTTGCCCTTGGCAAGTGTTTGGATGGGAGACCTCCAAGGAACACCAGGGATGTGATGTGGAGGTAGCCTTGCCAGGTCCCTATTCACCATCAATGGGAGGTTTTTGGGACAGAGCCTGAGGAGGGTGGGGTTTGGGGAGGGGAGGGATTTCAATACCATAAAGTCCAATTGCCAAAGTGGCCATTTTCTCCAGGTGAACTGATCTCTATTGGCTGGAGATCAGTTGTAATAGCAGGAAATCGCCAGCTAGTACCTGGAGGGTGGCAACCCTATGCAGAGGCAGGCAAAGGCAAACCGCCTCTGAACATCTCTTGCCATGGAAACCCCGCCAGAGGTCACCATAAGTCAGCTGTGACTTGATGGCTCCAAATAAATAAATGGATTGCTCTGGAGCAGATCAGGCTTCGATCCTTAACTGTCATACCATCCACTCATGACCCTGCCCAAGATCAATATAAATATATTTTAAATAAAACTTTATTAACAAATATATTTGAAATAAAACAAAATCAACAAGTTTAGGAATATACACCCCACACTCTGCTGGATGTCACAACAACAACAACAACAACAACAGCTTTTCCAGCAGAGTCTGGGACATACGTTTTTAAAGATGGATGTATCACAGTGGCAAGGGTGTTGAACTTTGATGGGGAGTTCAGTTCAGTTTCCCACATTGCCATGAGAATGACCTTGGGGAGTCACTTGCTGTTTTTCAGCCTGGCATCCAAAGATGATTAAATTGGATAACCTCCATGTGTTCCCTGGATGAAGCAGGGGGTCATATAGTCTTGTGTTGTTTTCCTGGTAACCCCCCCAGTTATGCCATGGACAGGGTCAGACCTAGGGGGCAAGGGGGGCAGCTGTCCTGGGTGGCAGCCAGAAGGGGCACTGCTGCGGCAGCCAGAGGCTGTGGGGGCAGCTGCCCCCTCGAATGCTGCACATGCCACATGCAGAACACATGCCGCTATAGCTCTCCCTCCTTGTCCCGCACTACTGCTGCTGGAAGACCGAGCAAGGCATCAAGTGGCAAAGAAGCACGTGACACCCAGGAGGCTGACTCGGAGTCAGAGCCAGCGGCACATATGCACACACAGAAACACACATCTTCCAGTCTGGCCCCAGGCAGACCCCAGTGCAGTGAGGTGAGGCAGCCACTTCCCTTGCTGCATGGCTGTCCGGGCCTGGGGCTGCCTTTTTGTGTTGGCCTGCTGAAGACAAGAGCGCATTGTCACTCTAGCCCTGCCCACTGCAGAAGTGGTCCCTCCTCTGGCGGTGGGTCAGATTGCAGCTGGGGGGAGGCAAGACTTGGGGGGAGAAAGAAAGGGGAGTCTGATGCAGTGGGGTGGGAGAAAGAGACAGGAGCCTGATAATAAAATCATAGAGTTGGAAGGGACCACCATGGTCATCTAGTCCAACCCCCTGCACAATGCAGGAGATTCACAGCTACCTCCCCCCCAACCCCAGTGACTCCTACTCCATGCCCAGAAGATGACAACAAAAACCCCTCCAGGATCCCTGGCCAATACTCTAGGTGAGGTCTAGCCAGAGCAGAGTGATATCACTTCACAGGATCTGGACACTATATTTCTGTTGAGTTGGTAGTTTTAGGGGGGAGAAACAGAGGGGAGCCTAGTGAGGGAGAGGGGAGAGAGAGAGGAGCCTGGAGGCGTGTGTCTGTGTGTGAATTATGTGCAGTCAAGTCACTTCCACCATATGGCAACACTATGAATGAATTCCCTTCAAAATATGCAGTCGTTAACAGCCTTTCTCAGCTCATGGAAACTGAGGGCCATGGCTTACTTGATGGGGTCAATCCATCTCATGTTGGGTCTTCCTCTTTGCCTGCTACTTTCCACTTTTTCTAGCATTATTGTCTTTTCCAGCGAGAGGGTATTTCAGAAGTAAATTTGTCTGAAGACCTCACCTACTAGAGTTTTATCACAGTCTGAGTGAGGAAGGGAGGATAGGGGTAAGATTAGATGTGGTTGATTCATGTACCTTGGTATCTGCCTCAGGCACCCCAGCCAAAAACCCAGAAATTTTGGGCATTTTTGTGTGAGAACAAGAAACGGGTTGGTTGTTCAGGCCAAATCTGTAGAAGACTTTCAGCATTCATACCTTCAGCAGAAGGATGAGACATGAACACTTTTGCAGGATGGGATGTATTTTTTCCAAGCTTTTCCTGGTTCATCATGCTGTCTAACCAACAAGTACTCTGTAGGAGTAGAATTAAGCTTAAGGCTTATGTAAATGTTCCAGATTTCTGTATAAGACTCTGTTCTGATGTCTCTCTACTTGTGTCAATATCAGAGAGATCTATGTGTGAACCTTTAGTTCGATGTAAGAGCCTAAATCCATGTAAAGACTGATGAGTTCTGTGTAAGAACTGAGTGCAGAGGATCCCCTGTCAGTTAGGAAGCCCTCTGACTCCTACTCAGACAATGTTCAGAAATCTCTCTTTTAACTAGAGAAATCTCTGATGCATGCTCAGAGTATTAGCTCCTGGTTCTGTGTAAAGGAGACTATACTTTTTACAGTCTTCTTTCTGTCACGACTGGGAGGCCAATATTATATATAGATCTTTCAGTAAGAACACATTAATCCCTGCTAGAATCAATAAGTCCTCAGTGTTTCCATATCAAATATGGAAAGATCCAAACTCTTAGACTCCATACTAAGGTTGATGGATTCTAGGAGCCTCCATTCATAGAATGGAGAAGTCTGCAAAAATCACTACAACTAATCTTAAAGCCAGCATATATCAATACTAATATTTTGTTTTATAGTTTCAAGTTCGCATATTCAAAGTAGCACATCAAATTCTTTTGAAATTCATTCGTCATTCTTCCTCTCAGCATACTGGTTAATTTGGCCATCACAGCATATTCTGACATTTTTTTGTTGCCATTTCTCTATTTCTGGGATGTCCTCTTGCTTCCACACTGTTGCAAGAACCACTCTTGCTGCCTTCGTCATGTAACTGAATATGTTCCTGTGGTTCTTTTCTAGGTTTTCTGGTTCTAGTCCCTACAACATAGTTTCCGGATGCAAGAGAATTTTGATTTTTAAAACTTTTTGCATTTCTTGGTGCACCTGGATCCAAAATTTCTTTACTTGTTTGCATGTCCACCACGAGTGTGGAACAGATATAGAAAGAAATTAATGGATAAGATCCCCTTATGGCTTTCACAACATAAGGAGCTATTTAAGAGTAGAATAGGTATGGAAAAACAATGGCTTACATATAAGGATTTACTATTAGAAATTATTGAAAAAGACAAAGTAGTATACAAATTAAAAACCTTGGAAATGTTGGAAAAAGAGGATAAACTAAGCGAATGGTGACTTTTTGCCCAATTAAGAGACAGATATATTAAAGATAAAAAGAATACGGATTTGAATTAAAGCCAATTACAGTAATAAATCAATTATTAAAAGATGATGACCATTTAATTGGAAGGATGTATTAGGAATGTTTGAAATTAGACACAGAAAATGAGATTGTCAAAGAATTTATGGTGTCATGGGCAAAAAAATTGGGACATAATATTCAATTAGAGGACTGGCAATATACATGGAAAAGGGGCCTCAAATTTTCATCCAGCTATTATATAAAAGAACATTACTATAAGATGCATTATAGATGATATTTGACACCTTTTAAAATATCAAACATGAAGAAGAATGAAAGGAGAATAGAAAAATGCTGGAAATGTCAAAATGGGTTGGGAACATTTTCCCACCAATGGAGTTGTAACTAAGCGAAAAAATTCTGGAAAGGTATTCATGAGGAAATTTCTAAAGTTATGGGAGTAAAAATTCCACTCAAACCGGAAATATATTTACTGGGTATCTTGGATAGAACATTAGAAAAACAGTTGGGATATATCTTTAGACATTTAACAGCTGCAAGAATCATATGGGCGAGAAATGGAGAATAGAAGAAGTAACCACATTGCATGAATGGCATCAGAAAGTTATGGAGTTGGCCAAGATAGCCAAGTTAAGTAAATATATAGAAGATAGATGGATCTCTGGAAGGTATGGTCAATATGTATAGGTTTTAGAACCTAAACTTACTAAACTGTAGACTAAGATGAAAATAACTAAATAATAATTAAAGTAAAAACAGATAAAATCAAAGCAATTAACAAAAGAAATAATATATATAATATTATGTTCTGTTTAAGGAGAGCTGGAAGTCTGTTTCTGTATTGTTTTGTATTTCACTTTTTCTTTTTCTTCACTTTCCTTTTTGTATACTGTTCTTTTGTATATCTCAACATATTCTGTAGTATTTTGTATACTTCAATAAAACTATTTTTTTTAAAAAAAGGGGGGGAAGAGTTTCCATCTAGACATTAGGAAGAATTTTCTTACAGTTAGAGTGGTTCCTCAGTGGAACAGGCTTTCTTGAGAGGTGGTAGGTGCTCATTCCCTGGAGGTTTTTAAAAAGAGGTTAGAGGGCCATCTGTCAGCAATTCTGATTCTATGAGCTTAGGCAGATCATGAGAGGGAGGGCATCTTGGCCATCTTCTGGGCATGGAGTAGGGGTCACTGGGTGTGTGTGCTGGAGGTAGTTGTGAATTTCCTGCATTGTGCAGGGGGGTGGACTAGATAACCCAGGTAGTCCCTTCCAACTCTATGATTCTATGATTCTAATAAAAATAGAAACAAATGTTTTAAAAAATAGAAAAATACAGAAAAGGGAAAAAATAATACAAAACAATACAAAAGACATTCTGCATGGACATACAAAAATTTGATAAAATCACCACACACATACAATTATTTTTCTATCCTTCTTAAATACTATATTATGCCTTTTCAATGGGCTTAGACTGGAGTAACTCCTTAGGAATGCACTATTAGTTTCTTACTTGCTAGCTTTCTCTATGTTGCTAATGTTTTAACAATAACACTAAGATTTTTTAAAAATTAACATCCAGTGCATTCTTCTCTAAAATAAGATTAGTCTTGCCATCACTGCATATTCTGCTAATGTTAACATTAACACTATCTTATTTTTGAATTAACATCAGTTATCCAGATACCTTTGAAAGTTCTTTAGCAATGCATGTCAAACTGTGCAAAATAATCCTTGCAATTGTTAAAAGCGAAGCAGCGGCTTCTATAGGGGCCAGCTATAGGGGTCATCTGAGTGCTCATCTGACTCCACTAAATGTAGAAAGAGTTTTCCCCTTGCTGTCAGTGGGAAGTGAATTGCACATCCAGAAAGCCCAGCAGAATTTACTCTGGTGGGAGTCAATATATTTATAGCTATGCTGTCAAGAATTTACTAGACAACCCTGCCATTCTGCTTTTTGAGTGGTATTTCCCAGGACCTTGGTTATCTCTCCTGGGTAGATTAATAGCACCATTGTGAGAGTGAATTTATTTTCTTGGATTTAGAAGTTCCCCTTCCTTCGTTTGACAGCAAATATAGATGAATCTCGTCCAACTTCCTAACTGAAAGCAAGCTTGTTTCCGTGTCACTAATGACATTACTGTTTTTAAGATGAAAGCCAAATTGATCTTCTGGTATTAACAGTGATAGAGGGAGAGGGCATAACTAAACCACTTAGCGAGAAAGTTATTTACATCTTAAATGCATTAAGAACATTTTCCTTCTGAGCTTTTGGAGTGCTGTGTATGTAAATACAGACTCTCCAAAGTTTCCATCTTCAAATGAGCGTGTTTCTCTAAATATTTCACTGTGAGATGTTTACCTTCAAATAACTTTGGCATTTGAGTTCAGTATAAAAAAAATGCCACGCAAATCAGGGCTCTGACAGCATGGGTGATCACAAGAGGATGCATTATTCAGATCCGCTTGTCAGCTTGAAGTTGGCAACTTCAACAAGCATAGGAGGAACTGATTCACAAGATCAGAAGGAAGGGCAGAAGAATATGTGAAGGGGATCTTTACAGGATCTGATCAAAAACTCCGAATAGTCCAGTGTTCTGTTTCTGGCAGTGGCTGGATAGACACTCCAGGAGACTGAAAAACTGGGTATGAGGATAGTAGTCTTCCTGTTTTGTTTGACCCAAGCAACTGGTCTGCTGATGCTTACTGAATGAGAATATGGGGAACAGGGCTATCTATGGCTACTAGTCAAAATGAGCACTAGTCATTAGGATTGTGGGGAGGGGGGGAAGGTAAATTTTGGGTTTGAGTTTATTGGGCCTGATTTTTTTTTCTGGTAAACCCAGAATAAGCGGAATACCCATACTGGTATTTCGGCTTTATTTCCTGCTTTGCCCAAAATTTTGGGCCCATTGTAGTCTATGGGGATTTTTTTTGAAGCTCATGTGGGGGCATTTTTTGAGGTAGTCCCCATGTTTGCAGCACCCCAGCAAGGCACTCTCCTTAGATGGTCACTGAAGTTTGGTGAACTTTGGGACGGGTCCAATTTTATGGGCCCACAAAGGTGTCGCCCCCATCCTCCAGGCATTTGTGAGCCAAGCTGTCCATTGGTTTTCAAGTCCAGAAGCTCAGCGTTGCCGAGAACTGGTGGAAAGAGCTAATTGACAGGCTGGCGCCTCAAAGTCTGGGGCTCCCTTCATACCTGGGGTGAAAAGCATGATGCCAATACAAATTAGCTTCCCAACTGAGGAAAACAGCTTATTTGCAAGAAAAATAAGGCACGGCAACATTTCTTTTGGTGGCAAATGACATCCTGTGAACAGTCCTTTATTATAGTCATCAAAAATCTGATTTCAAGAGATGGTCATGGTGTGGGGAAACGAAGCCTCTACTCAGGGCAACCTTCAATTTGAGAGCAGATTTTCAGCTGGGGTGATATCGGAGCCAGCCAAAGTCTGTCCTTCAGTGTTACTCCTCTGAAGAGTCACTGTCCTTCAGTGTTACTCCTCTGAAGATGCCTGCCACAGCTGCTGGCGAAACGTCAGGAAAGAAAATACCAAGACCACGGTCACACAGCCCGGATAACCTACAAGAACCAATGAACTCTGACTGTGAAAGCCTTCAACGACAGTTCTGGTAAAATTTTCCAGACAAAGGGTCACAGTGTCTGGGGTATCTGCGTCATTATCGCATCACATCTTTAGTTAAAACAGCTAAAAGACACACTGGTGTCTGGATTTCCATTTGGTGCGGCATTCTAAACGAAGCCACGAGGAATCTAGCTACCGACCAGGTTACATGGGAATTACAGTCATTTAATAGGAAACGAACAAGCCCCACACCCGTTTGAGCTCGGCTGTCTTTTAGGAGAGGTTCTATGTATTTCTCTCTTGCTGAGGTATGTTGTTCACAGTGTAGGAGGATGTGAGCTACCAATTCTGGTTGTTTTTGGGAGCAGGAACAATGTCTCTTCTCGTAAGGGGTATTTGTGTATCTACCGCGCGTTACTGCCGATGGTAGGAGATTTCAACGTGCCAGCATAAACTAGCGTCTATGCATCGGTAAGGTGAGTGAGGAAAAGTAATTTGGCAGTCTGTTTCTTTTAGGGAGAATCCCAAAGTGCAGTGGTTAGCATATTCTTTGAGCCATGGTCTGTAACATCTTTCCCTCAATGTCTTCATTTCTTTGTTCAAGCATTCTATAGGCTTGCTGCTCATTTAGGGCAAGAAGGGACCCAAAAGTTACTCCGATTACTTTAATTTTGGTGAGGATCCCTTCTCTCCAAAACGAGTGAAAGCTGTCGGCGAGGAGCCACCATATCAGAACTAATTCTGGGGCCAGGAAATGTATTTGCAACCAGAACTTAAATATACATAACCAAGCTCTAGTTTCTAATAAGTTTAAGCCAAGCTCTAAGCAAAGAGCTGGATACGCCACATAGTTGGGAATGCCCAGTATACGTCTTGCATAGATTGCCTGGCTTTTTTCAATACTTTGGGTATTCTCTACCCCCCATATGGGTATCCCATATAGAAGCTGCGGGAGCAGTTTGGCCTTCAGGATGCGGATGGCCGCTGGAACATACTGTCCTCCACAGGATTAAAAAAATATTGACACCGCCCCCATCTTGCATTTGATCGTGTTGGTAGTTTGCTTCCTCTGCATGGTCCAGTTTAAATTATATTGGAAGTTTATTCCCAAGTATCTAAAAACCTTGACGTGTTCTATTTTGTTCCCACTTAAACTCCAGGACATGGGATGCCATGACTTCGCAAAGACTAGGACCTTAGTTTTCTCGTAATTTAAGAGTAGATGGTTTTCCTTGCAAAAAGTGGCAAACGTGTAGGAGACGATTAAGGCCAACTTTGGAGAATGATAGCAATACTGCGTCGTCGGTGTACAGAAGAAGAGGAACAGGCTGAGTGCTCAGTTTGGGGGAGGGTGCCCTTCTACCTGCCCCCAAAAAGCATGAAGGTCGGTCAAGTAGAGATTAAATAGGTGTGGGGACAGCACACAACCTTATCTAACTCCTTTGTTTGAATTTATCTCTGAAGTAAGTTGTCCCTCTCTATTGCATCTTTATTCTGCAACTGGTAGATGTATAGAGCTGTCGAATGAGAGAGGGCAGTCGGTTTGGACCAGAGGCATGCTCTTTTAGTTGTTGGGGGCCCTGATTGGGTAGAAATGCAGAGCACAAATTTTGCAAACCAACAAACAAATATAAATGTACAGAAATCAATCATATTTTTCCATACGGTTTCTGGAGCAGACATCACAAATCTATCCATCACCAATGGTATTCTTCCAATTTGTCTCCAAACAATGCTCTTCCAGCTGTCCTAACAAAAGTCCCAGAAGGTTGGTTGTATCATTTCCTTGGGGGGTTTGCAGACCACTAAAGCAGAATTGCAGCTCACTTTGGAGGGCTCAGTGTGGAAGAAACACATATAGTAACTTGGAATAAAACAAAATGAATTTTGACAAAATGTGTGGAATTTCCTAAGAGAGGTTCATGTTCTTTTGATTTCTGGTACGGTGATATATATATAATTTAATATATATATTAAATTACAGGTTTTTCAGAGAATATTTTAAAGGATAAGATTCTGAATGTTTGGGGTGTGGGACAATAGGAAGAATTTTATTACATGAAATTGCATCTAAATATGGTCTAGAGACGTTGTGAGTGTGTATGTTTTCATACAAAGATGTACTTAGGGACAGGGGAGTGCATTTTATAAAAAGATGAATGGATGTTTCCTAGAAATGTATTTTATAAATAATTCACATGCTGCTTTGCTTGTCATAATAAATGAGATGTATTGATTTGAAACAACACTCATTTCCCCCCTTCATCTATTCATTGATAAATTCTTCTCTTCTTGAATTAGTTTTCCAGTAATCACTGCCAGACAATAAAAAGGTCTATATTGGCTAGGCCCCTCTCTTTGACACTGTCTGCTCTAATAAAGTGCAATCTATCCTAGCTTCTGTCTACATACCCATCATTACTTCCTGTATGTTTGTGGTAATAGTACAATTCTTCCCAAATTAGCAGTGCACCTCTGTGATTCAGCTTCTAGCTTGTGAATAAAGATTTCGCACAATTGCTCCATTTTCATTTTAAAAAGAACAACAGCAAAATTTTTAGAAGGCATGCCTTGGAACAAAAATCCATAACCATATTGAATCATCATGATTCTGAGTAGGAATAGTACTGTCTTGTCTCTGTGTATGTGGGTAAACCTTGGTCAATGTTTCCTTGATATGAGAGATGTTACTTGTATTTTTTTAACATAAAACTGACCAGTACACATACTAAAGTTTGCAGGAGTTGACCTTTTCGGTGATCTTGCTAAGTTGAAGGAATTTCTTAAACATTCTCAATGTATCTTGAACATTTTTTTTCAGAAATCTGAAGCAGGATAGGGTTGCCAACATCCAGGTAGTGGCAGGAGATCTCCTGCTATTACAACTGATCTCCAGGCAACAGAGTTCAGTTCCCTGGAGAAAATGGCCGCTTTGGCGATTAAACTCAATGGCATTGAAGTCCCTCCCTCCCCAAACCCTGCCCTCCTCAGACTCCACCCTAAAAACCTTCCAAAAGCAGTTGTGATCTGGTCTGAGGTCACATTCTGTTTGTTCACTTCACTAGAGAGTGGGGGCCATTGTTAGACTCCACCCTTACAGAGCTGCCAATAGAAAGAACCAGCACAACCATTGGAACACTGTTGCCAGCCCACTAAAAAACCCACTATGATAATGTGTATTGTCCCCTTTTGTGGACGTGCACTCAAGAGCATCTAGTGAAGCTGCTGGGCAGTAGATTCAGGACGGACAAAAGGAAATATTTCTTGTCACAACAAGTGATTAAAATGTGGAATTTACTGCCAGAGGATGTCATGATGGCCACAGGGTTTGTTGTTGTTTTTTGCCATCAAGTCACATCTGACTTAAAGCGACTGTAAGCTCCTGACCCTTAGAACCAGAAATCACCACAGAGTCGTACAGAATCCAATCAGATGGCCTTTACTGGTCAAAAAGGCAATACAGTGCATACAGGGAACTATGGCAGCTATGGGAGTCTCACTAACCGAACGATAATATAAGGCAGTAAATGGCGGGAGATTATACACCATCAGCATACACAAACAGAGTCAACTTTCCCAGGAGCAGTGTTCCCAGGCCTTGGTATGTGTGGTCGGCCTTGAGGCTAGACAGTACAGTACCAACACAGAAACAATAGTGAAACCGAGATAGCAGCCTGACATCCTGCTCCCCTTAAGGCCCCCTCCCAGTCGATAAGGGGGATGGCCTGTCCGGGTAGGCAGTGTGAAAGGCATCAATTAGTTTGGGGGCGGAGACATCTCGTGCACGAACCCATTCGTCGTAGGCAGGGGGGAAGTGCTTCCACCGGACCAAATACTGTAGGTTTCCATGGTGAACACGGGAGTCAAGAATTTTGGAGACTTCGAAGTGCTCTTCCCCCCCCCCACCATAATGGGCTGTTCGGGGGGCGGATCGGGATGCCATCGCGGAGAGGCCGTATGGGGCTTCAGGAGGCTAATGTGGAAAACGGGATGCACACGCCTCAGGGTTTTCGGGAGAGCTAATTCCACCGTGACAGGATTTATGACCCGTGTGATCGGGAATGGGCCAATGAATTTAGCATTGAGTTTAAGGCACGGACGGGTGGAACGTAGGTTTTTGGTGGAAAGATAGACCAATTTACCCACTCGCAGTTCACCCCCAGGGGAACGGTGTTTATCAGCTTCTGCTTTGTATTTGCGCTTGGCTCGGTCGAGATTGTTAATGAGCCAAGGCCAAGTGGTACGGAGGGTGTGTGCCCAGGAAGCAATGTCAGGATCTCCCTCCCCCTCTACAGTGCTTGTGGGAGTAACAGGACCAAAATCTTGCCCATACACTGCATAAAATGGGCTAAAACCTGTAGATTGATGTACAGCATTATTGTAGGCATATTCTGCAAAAGGCAACATTTCTACCCAGTTATCTTGGTGGTAGTTAACATAACAGCGTAAATAACATTCAAGGACAGCATTTACACGTTCAGTTTGACCATCGGTTTGGGGATGGTATGCAGTAGACAATCCTTGTTCTACCCCCACCAACTTGAGAAATGCTTTCCAAAACTTGGAAACAAAGCCACTGCCGCGGTCACAGATTATTTTGCGCGGAAACGAATGTAATTTGAAGATATGTGTCACGAAGAGGCGGGCCAGTTTTTGAGCAGAGGGGATTCCTGCGCATGGAACCAAATGGATTTGTTTGGAAAACAAGTCGGTAACAACCCATAATACAGTTTTTCCCCCGCTGAGAGGGAGATCAGTCATAAAGTCCATAGCAATCACTTCCCACGGTCTGTTGGGTGTTTCTAGAGGTTGCAGTAGTCCCGGGGGTTTGCCTTGTGAGCGTTTCATTGTAGCGCAAACAGGGCAGCTACGAATAAAAGAGTCAACATCGGAACGCATTCCCCCCCACCAAAATTGTCGGCGCAATAAGTGGAGAGTTTTTAGGAATCCAAAGTGTCCAGCTGTTTTTACTCCATGAGCTAAGTGTAAAACGTCTTTGCGAAGTGCCTTGGGTACGTACAATTTAGAGTCTTTGTACCATGAGCCCCCTTGTTCCATTACCCCAGGGGGTAGGGTGTGAGTGGAGCGTTCAGAAAGGCAGTGGTCCCGAAGGGTATTTAAAAAGGATTCGGAGATGGGAATCTTGGCGGGACCCCCCCCCCGGCTATAGTAGTTTTAGGAGTAGTGATGGGGGTAGAGCTTACGTGCGGTGGTGCGCAGGTCGTAGGCGGTAGGGCAGCCGGTGGGGATGGAGGATCGGGATCGTCGGCTCGTTGCTGTTGCGAGGGCGGTTGGGTAGCCGCTCGGGTTGGAGGTGCTGGAGAACTGGATCTGGGATGCTGTCGCTGAGATCGAGTTTGCACGGCCAGTACAGGAAGGGCTCCCCTTTGCGTAGGGGTGAACAGAGAGTTAGTCGGTCTCTCGAGTTTCACTGGGTACTGTGGCAACCGGGAGAGGGCATCTGCGAGAACGTTTTGCTTCCCAGGAACATGCTTTAGGACGAAACGAAACTGAGCGAAGAATTCAGCCCAACGTTGTTGTTTCGCTGATAGTTTATGGGACCCTGTGAGGGCAGCTAGATTCTTGTGATCGGTCCAAACCTCGAAGGGGATATTGGACCCTTCTAAGAATTGTCTCCACAGAGTTAGGGCATGGTGAACGGCCGCTGCCTCTTTTTCCCATATGGGCCAGTTCAATTGTGCGTGCGCAAATTTCCTCGAAAAGTAAGCGCAGGGGTGAAGAAGGCCATCCGGACCTTTCTGGAGAAGGGCCCCTCCCATAGCTACATCGGAGGCATCGACTTGCACAACGAACATTTGGTTTGGGTCCGGGTGCTGTAATACGGGTTCGGATGTGAAGAGGCGTTTGAGAGCTACAAACGCAGCTTGGCATTGATCAGTCCACAGGATTTTTGCGGAAGGTAAGGTAGCCGTGTTTGCTTTCCCTTTGGTTTTTAGTAAATCAGTAATGGGTAGGGCCACTTGTGCGAAGTTAGGAATGAATCCTCGATAGAAGTTTGCAAACCCCAAAAACTGTTGCACTTGCTTGCGGTTGGTGGGGGGAGTCCAATCGAGAACGGCTTGGACTTTGACAGGGTCCATGCGAAGACCTTGGTGGGAGATTATGTATCCTAAGAATGTGAGCTGGCTTTGATGAAACTCGCATTTAGCCAATTTGGCAAAGAGTTGGTGGTCGCGCAGGCACTGCAGAACTTCTCGGACTAGAGTCACATGCTCTTCCATGGTTTTTGAATAAATAAGAATGTCGTCTAAATAAACCACCACTCCGCGATATAGCAAGTCATGAAGGATTTCGTTGATGAGTTGCATAAAGACCCCCGGGGCCCCTTTTAATCCGAACGGCATCACGAGGAATTCATACATACCGAAACAGCTAGAGAAGGCAGTGAGGTGCTCATCTCCTTCGCGGATGCGGACTCGGTAGTAGGCTTCCACCAAGTCTAGTTTGGAGAATACCCTGCCCTCCTGTAACTGTCCCAAAATATCAGAAATTAATGGGATAGGATAGGCGTTGGTTTGGGTAACCGCATTGAGTTTTCGGAAGTCAATGCATAACCGAAGGTCGCCCTCCTTTTTTCGGACAAAAAACGCGGGGGCCGAGTTCGGGGCATTTGATGGGCGAATGAACCCTCTGGCGAGGTTTTTGTCAAGGAAGTCCCGGAGAACAGTGCGCTCGGACGCGCTCATAGGGTAAATTTTGCTTTTGGTTAATGTGCAGTCCTTGACCACCTCAATTGTACAGTCCGAGGCTCGGTGGGGGGGTAAGGTGTCACATTCTTTAAGGTCGAAGACATCCACGACGTCTCGATAGGCGTTAGGTAGGATTGGAAGCGCTGGGACATCGGAGGCCAATGCTGGGACGGGTGGATATAACAGCGCAAAGTTCTGCCGGTGCTGATCGCACATAGGACTGGCGAAGGAGATAGTGTTTGTTTCCCAGTTAATGCTGGGACTGTGTCCTTTAATCCAGTTAATACCTAAGACCACTTCAAAACGGATAGGGGCTATAGTGAAGTCTATTTGCTCCCAGTGGGAGCCAATTCCCATTGCCACCCCTATGGTGCGGTGATCAACTGGACCCCCCTGGAAATGGCTTCCGTCCATTTGGGCAAATTGGACAGGGGCGGGTAAAGCCTCAGAGTCGGCTCTGAGTGCAGCAAAAGTGGCTTCGCTTATGAGAGTGCGACAGCAACCGGAGTCAATTAGTGCTTTGACGGGTAGTTGTCGGCCACCGTTAAGGTGTTGTAAAACTGCATCCACGTAGACGGTGGAGTCCACTTCTTTGATTTTGGTAGGAGCATTCGGTTTGATAGGAGGATCCTGAGAGGTCTGTGGAGACGCTCCATTCATCACAGACCGGAGCCGTTTTTTGACAAGTCGAGGGGAGATTCCAGGTTTAAGGCTGGAGAATTCCAAGGATTTTCCTCATCCGAAGAGGGAAAGTTGTCCCCCAATGAGGCACTTGTAATCCGAGACCCGGCGGGGTCGTTGGTAGTAGGCAGGGAGGCTGGGTCCCCGGCATGGAGTGCAGAGGGTGTGGGTCTTCCCGGAGCCGCGCTGCGGGTGGCCGCGGTGCCTCTGCGTGGTGGACGACCTCGGGCGCGGGTTGTCGTGCTGGGACGAAATAATTCCTGGCGGCGCGGGCAAACGGCTGCAAAGTGGCCCATTTCTCCGCAAGTAAGACAGGCACCCCTCTGAAATCGGGCTTCACGTTCCTGGAGCGGACGTGGGGGATTTCGTGGGACGAGCAGTGGTGCCTTGGGTTGAGGCTTTTGGGTGCCCTTCTCCTTGTGCTTTTGACGGACGAGAGAAATAAAGCGGCGGCGGCTTTCCACTTCCTCGGCTAATAGGATCCAGCCTTCGAGGGTATCGGGATCGCCCCGCATGTAAGACCAGTTCAGAATGTCAGGATGCAAGGCTTCCCTGAAATGATGGATTAGGGTGGTCTCGGGCCAACCTACAATTTTACTTGCCAGTCGCTGAAATTCATCGGCAAATTCCCGAACTGTAGCAGAGCCTTGTTTTAATTGTAAGAGTTCCGTTTTGGCTCTTTCCCCCAGGAAGGGGTCCTCAAACCTCCTTCTCAGGGCAGTCATGAAGTTGTTGAGGGAACGAATAGCACGAGAGCGGGTGTCAAACTGGAGGACCATCCAGTCAGCCGCTTTACCTGTCAGAAGGGAAGCTACATAACGCACCCGGCTATCTTCCGTGGGGAAAAGTTGTCCTTGTTCTCGCATATAACTGTCCACTTGATGCAAGAAACAAGGCAAAGTCTCGAGAGATCCGTCGTACGTAGTCCTCAATTTGAGTTGCTTCCAAGGGCCGGGCGCAGGTTGGCCCGGTTGCACGGGTGGTCCGGGCGGAGGAACAACAGGAGCTCCAGGAGGCAAGGGTGGAGCAGGCACATTAGCGGGTGGTTGGGGTGGCTGTACGGGTACCCCCTGACCCGGTATCGGAACGGGCTGTCTCTGAGCTATCAGGGTTTGTTGTAATTGCCTGTTCTCCTGAAGCATACGCTCCATTAGTTCCTGGAGTTGATCAACACGGTCGGAGAGCTCCCGATTCTGGGCTCGTAAGAGATGAACCTCCTCACTTGGGCCACCAGTAAGATGAGGTTTACTGGTCCGGAAGCTTGTGGCCCATTGAGAGCTATCCCCATATAGATCCTCGTCTTCAGACTCTCCTGAGTCTCGACGTCGGTCAGCCAAACGGCGTGCGCATTGGGTCGCGCGCGACGGGACAAACGCCGGGGAAAAAGACAGACCTGATAGCCCTTGTACATTGTCCTTGGGGCGCGTGTCCACGTTCGCCCGATTCCTAATCCTTGCTGCAGCCACCCTGGCTGCTTCCGCAGCTTCTCTCTCTCTTGCGACCTTAGCCGCTTCGGCGGCTTGCTGATCCGCAAGAACTTTGGCGTTCTCAAGTCTTAGGGCAGCCTCTGCCGTAATGCGCGGCAAAAGTTCTGTCTCCAGGAGTGAGAGTATGGGGTCGGGTTCCCCGCCCAGCAGAGGTTGTACTCGAACCGCCAGTGCGGGTGCCTCGGCTCCAAAAGTCGAGGTCAAAACTTGAGCCAAGGTGGCTACCGGGGTGTCCTTTGTACATTCCACAAGGAGAAGAGCGGTGCTAATAGCGACTCGCTTGGCCTCAGCCTGACAACTGGCTGCATCCGGGATCAGGGAAAAACCCTCCGGCGGGGCTCCCGCCATGGTAGAAAGAGTTTCTCGAGAAATAAGATTATCCAAAAGTCCAGTTAATATTTGTAAATCCTCAGTTGCCAAGCGGGCATCGTCCAGTAATTGATCCAAGTCTTGAAGATCTAAACGAGTATCAGTATCCTCTGACGTCAACATCCAGAGAGTCCCTTTAAGAGATTGCCACTGTTCCTGTACCAGTCCCCTCAAGCGGCAAACCTCTAGGGTAGTCCTGAAGAGTTCGGCGACTATGTCCTGTAACAGGGTGGGATCCTTTCGAGAGGAATCCAGGATAATAGGTCACTCGGAGAGCTTCTCAGCTCCCATCCAAGCGGCAGGTGAACCCTCCTGGGCTCCAGCCTGACTAGTAGTACAATAAAGAAGGAGAGATAGCTGCCATAATGTAAGCTCCTGACCCTTAGAACCAGAAATCACCACAGAGTCGTACAGAATCCAATCAGATGGCCTTTACTGGTCAAAAAGGCAATACAGTGCATACAGGGAACTATGGCAGCTATGGGAGTCTCACTAACCGAACGATAATATAAGGCAGTAAATGGCGGGAGATTATACACCATCAGCATACACAAACAGAGTCAACTTTCCCAGGAGCAGTGTTCCCAGGCCTTGGTATGTGTGGTCGGCCTTGAGGCTAGACAGTACAGTACCAACACAGAAACAATAGTGAAACCGAGATAGCAGCCTGACAGCGACCCCGTAGAGTTTTCAAGGCAAGAGACTTTCAGAGGTGGTTTGCCATTGCCTGCCTCTGCATCAAAACCCTAATATTCCTTAGAGGTCTCCCATCCAAATACTTGCCAGTGTCGACCCTGCTTAGCTTCTGAGATCTGATGAGATCAGGGCATAGACAACTTTAAAAGGGGATTAGGTAGATTCATGGAGGATAGGTCTATCAGTGGCTTCTAGCCATGGTAACTAAAAGGAAACCTCCACATTCAGAGATGGTAAGCCTCTGAATACCAGTGCCAAGAGGCAACATCAGGGGAAGGCCTTGGCCTTCCAGAGTAGGGTTGTGCATATCAATAAACCCAAACTGAAAATAAACCTGAAATTAGCTGTAATTTTCAGGCTTTGGGTTTACCGAATGCCAAAACCTGGGGGTCTACCTGAAGCCGAATAGGCAATTTCTGAAAAGGTTTGAATAAATATTCGGCTTTTTCAGGTTCAGCTATTCGCCTTTGCTCAGAGGCATGGCTCTATGCTTTCTCCCCCCTTTTCTTTCTTTTTTGACTAGTTTTGTTAGGGTCCCATAGTTGGGGCCCTTTTGAGGTAGGGGTCATGTAATCAGAGCCAACTTGGTCTGACCAACTTTCCAGGAATATTCACCCAACAGAAGACTTGGTCTGACCAACACCCAACCACACAGCCATCTGTCCATCACCATTCAGTGGGTTAATCTGGATCAAGCATAAGGGCTTTTTTGGGTTGTTTTTTTTAAATGGGGCTCGCCCAGTCCCGCCTGGCAGGATATACCCTCCAACTAAAAAGTGCCAGCTTTGACTGCTGCTACTACCAGGCTTCTGAAGGAGACTTCTCAGCTGCGCGGATAAGCACTCTCCTTCAGACAGCCCCCATGGTCGAGATTTTGGCTGGCTCCGATATCATCAACACCCCCCACCCCAAAAACCTGCTCTGAAACTGGTTGGTCCGAGTAGAGGCTTCGTTTCCCTGCACCGTGATCATCTCTTGAAATCACATTTTTGATGACCACAATAAAGGATTGTTCACAGGATACTATTTGCCAACAAAAGAAATGTTTTCCATGCCTTATTTCTCTTGCATTTAACCCTTTTCCCTCAGTTTGGAAGCTAATTTGCATTGACATCATGCTATGCACCCCAGATATGAAAGGAGCCCCCAGACTTTGAGGTGCCAGGCTGCCAATCAACTCTTTCCACAAGTCCTCATTAATGCTGAACTTCTGAACCTGAAAACAGATGGACAGCTTAGCTCGCAAATGCCTGGAGGATGGGGGCAACCCCTTTGTGGGCCCATAATATTGGACCCTCTGTCCCAAAGTTCACCAAACATTGGTGACTGTGCAAGGAGAGTCCCTTACAGCCACACTGCAAATTTGGGGATGCTACCTCTGCAAATTTGGGGACTCTGAGACAGGATGCTAGACTAGATGAGCCACTGGTCAGATCCAGGAGAGCTTCTCTTATGTTTTTATGTTCTTACAAACAGTACATTCACATAATTGTTTTGTGATCATAAGTGTGGCTATAGCACTCACATTGTTCTCAATTTTAATTTATTATTATTATGGTTCTTAGACCAAGAATAAAATGTTTGCAGTTACATGGCATACCTAAACCGGCAGTGTAAAACAACACATTTGATTTAAACACTATACAAAACATAATCTGTTCTAAAAAAACACCAGACTGGACATTTGTTGATCAAATCTCAAGGCCAATAATAAAGTCCACTGGAAAATTAATTCCTGTTGATTTTCACCATGCCAACAATGAACATGTGAATGATCCCCCATTCCATGTACCATTTTGCTTTCCATCTCTGCATTCAGCCCTTCTGAAAAGCTTCTTTTACTGATTGACACTGGCCCAATAAAAGTTTTTGCTTTGCCACAGCCTATTCTGAATTTCAATCATTTTTTGCTTTAGCAAAATTGCTGCACTTAGGTTTCACTTTGGAAATGCAAACATGTCAGCCTGCATCAGATATGACATTAATGCAGTAATACATCTGTACCAGATCAGACTGACTGACACTACTTGGTCTAAGAGGTCAAAATGACTGCTAAATCAATCACGGCTTTCAAAAAAAGGGCTGACTTTAGCCCTACTGGTTTCCTCTATCCACGAAGTTTCTGCTTCTCAGAAAAAAATTGATGGGGCTTTGTCAATGGTGCCATGAATGTCTGACTTATTCCAAAAAGGTTTGGCATTGTACATCAGAAAGAATGGGATTTCCTATCACCCGTGAATATCTCAGCAAAGATGCTATGCTATCACACAGATATTTTACCCAAGCAGAACTTGCACTTTGGCCTCAGCATTTTGATTTATAGGAAGCTTGACTGTAACTAGGGTTGCCAACTCTGGCTTGGGAAATTCCTGGAGGTTGGGGAACAAAGGGATCTCAGCAGGGTTGTCATAGAGGCTACCCTCCAAGCTGCTGTTTCCTCCAGGGGAATGTACTTTTGTAATGTGGAGATGAGTTGCAATGCCAGGAGAACTCCAGGCCCCATTTTCAGGTTGGTAACACTAATTGCAACATAGTGGTGTGTGAAGAAGAAGAAGAGTTGGTTTTTATATGCTGACTTTCTCTTTCACTTAAGGAAGAATCAAACCGGCTTACAATCACCTTCCCTTCAACTCCCCACAACAGACCCCAAACCCTATGAATCATGTGAGGTAGGCGTGGCTGAGAGAGCTCTAAGAGAACTGTGACTAGCTCAAGGTCACTCAGCTGGCTTCATGTGTAGGAGTGGGGAAACCAACCCGGTTCACCAGATTAGCATCCGCCGCTCATGTAGAGGAGTGGGGAAACAAATCCAGTTCACCAGATTAGTGTCCACTGGCCATGTGGAGGAGTGGGGAATCAAACCTGGTTCTCTAGATTAGGGTCCATCACTCCAAACCACCGCTTTTAACTGCTACACCTCACTGAAAAATTGCAGCATTTCCTTCAGTGGAGCCTAATTTGCAGACCACCTCTGTCAGTTCAAGTAGGGAGACTGTTAGGCAGTGGGGTGGATGGTACACTAACAAAATCCCCACCCTGTCTCTCAAATCCTAACATTAGGTACTGATAGTGTCCTAGGTGGGGTACCATTCTGGGGGAATAAAATCTGTATAGATTACAGCAACGCTGTGTCCCCATCTACCAGCCCTATGCTGATCATGCTGACTCTGGGGGACACAATTGGGAGAGGTTAACTCCTCCCCCTCTCCTTGCCAAGTCTCATTGATACATGCCAGGTCAGCCCTCTCATCCAGGATTTTCCCTGTGACTGACCAGGCATTTAGCAGCAGGATTTTAAAGCCTGGTGAGTTGTTGATAATGGTTACCAACATCACTTTGGTGGAAGAAGAGCCAGAAGGGGGCAACAGCACACAGTTGTCTGCTGTCAATTCCCCTTACCTGGCTTCTCTTCTCCCACCATCATACATTCCCTACCCCAAACCCTATGAATCATGGCACCATCGGTCACAGCCTATGAATCATGGCACCCCACCCACATACCCACACTTAAAGTTTACTATACAAAAGTACAAACTCACCTCTCACCGGGGTCTTGTAAACATGAGAGCAAGTGTGGTACAGCGGTTAAGAGCAGGGTTTGATTCCACACTCCTCCCATGAGCGGTGGACTCTAATCTGGTGAACCAGGTTAGTTTCCCCACTCTTACACATGAAGCCTGCTTGAGCTTGGGCTAGTCACAGTTCTCTCAGAACTCTCTCCACTCCACATACCTCATATGGTGTCTGTTGTGGGGAGGGGAAGGGAAGGTGATTGTAAGCCAGTTTGATTCTCCTTTCAGTAGAGAAAATCAGGATATAAAAACCAACTTTTCTTTTTCTTCTTCTCCTAAAAGGTCTGAGTAACACACACACACGCACACACACACACACAAAACCCATCTTTCACCTGGTTAAAAAAAGGGGGGAAGAGGCATGCCCTCACCATCCTTCTTTCCAGAACAACAAGGCAGAGATCCCACGCCAGCCTAACACCATTGACTAGGTAAAAAGGTAAAGGTAAAGGTCCCCTGTGCAAGCACCAGGTCATTCCTGACCCATGGGGTGATGTCACTTCCCGACGTTTACTAGGCAGACTTTGTTTACAGGTTGGTTTGCCAGTGCCTTCCCCAGTCATCTTGCCTTTACCCCCAGCAAGCTGGGTACTCATTTCACTGGCCTCGGAAGGATATAAGGCTGGGTCAACCTTGAGCCGGCTACCTGAAACCAACTTCTGTTGGGATCGAACTCAGGTCATGAGCAGAGCTTGGGACTGCAGTACTGCAGCTTAACACTCTGCACCACGGGGCTCTTGACTAGGTAGGATACCCATATCCTAACAGTAAACATGTGTCATAATTGAACTCGCATAATTTTCATCTACAAAATGTTGACATCTGGAGGCTCAAGTTATGAGACTGACCTGCAGATCATGTAATTTGTATATCTGTGGTTTTTGTAAAACTTACCAGCTTTTTAATATACATTAAAATATCTTTTCTAATATTTTCTCACCTCACTTAGGGATGGAACATTATATATTTGAAAGGAAGCTAAGGTTCTTATTATTTTTTCCCAAGGCTCATTATTTCAAGCCCCTGAAGCCCCCTAGAAATAATGAGAGCTTCAATTAAAGAGTAAATAAAGGCAACTCTTGGTTTTGACTTTAATTGAAAAGTTTCAAGGAACCTCAAATATAATGCTAAGGTTGCAAGAAGGCTAATGGCAAAATTCCCATTTCAGGGCTGCATAGTCTTTGGAACAACTAGGTGATGGCGTTCAAAGACAGCAAGAGCTTGAACCAATGTGATTCCTAAGAGTGGAGTTAATTTATATATTGAAATCCACTTTTGTATGTGGCCTTTAAGTATAGCTTGGAAAATGGGTCAGTGGACAAGAAGTACGGATGATTATTAAGCATTTCAGTAGCTCTTTTTGGTGGGCAAAGTTCTTGCTATTTCTGATCTTATCCATCTGCAAGACAGCTTTACAAAGTAAATGGCTGTTCCCATTTGTGTGTGTGTGTGTGTGTGTGTGTGTGTGTGCTATAAAAGGAAAAGTCTCCAGTCTTTGGTTTCCTATGGAGCAGAAACATAATACATTATTTTAAAATTCAAAACAGGAAATTTGGATTGAATCTAGGTTTCCCAATTGCCCAAAGATTAACTGGGATGCCCGCCACCCCTCAGCTGGTTGGCAGATGAAAACAAATCTGCTGAAAAGGGGGAAGTAATCCCCACGCATGGCATGATGTCACTTCCAGGTTTACCTCGGAAGTGCCATTGTCATGATGGGGACACAAGCATTCTCCGCCTAAAACTCTATGGTTTCCATCAAGTTTTTGGAGGACAGTGCTAGAGCCTCCCAGAAGTGACATCGTCATGCCGCGTGCATGCAGATCGCCACCTCCAGCCCTGCCTCCACGAAACTCCTGCCGGTGGCTTGGGGGGACCTGGCAACCCTAGCAGAATCCCATGTTACATTTTCATGCATGCCAGTGCCCTGTCATATACAAGGAAGTGGGCATTTTGTAACCTGGGGATGGCCATATCAACATTTCTGTGGGGCTTTCCACCTCAATTGGAGTGGTGGACTCTGATCTGGAGAACTGGGTTCCCTGTTCCTCGACATGAGCAGCAGAGGCTAATCTGGTGAACTGGATTTGTTTCCCCACTCCTCCACATGAAGCCAGCTGGGTGACCTTGGGCTAGTCACAGTTCTCTTAGAGCTCTCTCAGCCCCACTTATCTCACAGAGTGTCTGTTGTGGGGAGGGGAAGGGAAGGCGATTGTAAGCTGCTTTGATTCTTCCTTAAGTGGTATAGAAAGTCAGCATATAAAAACCAACTCTTCTTCTTCTTCTACGTCAATCACACACACTGGGAAGTCGATAGTTTCTTGAGCTGTTTACTGCAGCATGCAAGTCTTACTTTGAAAGGAAATCCAGTTGATACAGTTTCTTTTTTTGTGGGGGGGAGAAATAAACCTTTCTCTTTTCTGGAAACTTCAAGAAAATGTATGAGATGATTGATGCTTGCAGCCTTGTCTCCAGCAGAAAGACCTTGAAATCTGATGAGGTCTGCCTTTGTCAGTAGATCTATCACAGTCATGGAAATTAATTGGCAATGTATGTCAAGAGTCACAGCAGAGGGACTAGGACACAATTCTGACACTTCTTGCTCTAGAATATGAAGGGCAGATGACTTCAGTGAGATTACTGCTGGCTAAGCAGCTTGAGGGTTGCAAGTAATTGTAGCCTGAAGACCAAACTACCTTCTTGCCAGTTGGAGCAAGAGAGTGTGAAAAAACATTGGACTAGCACTACCTATGTTGTTTCTGATAGCCGGGAAAACTAAGGCCCCCTCTTTTAGCATAGAGTTGCCATTCCAGTACTGGCACCCAGTGGGAGCATTTTGGGGATGGGGACATGCTAATTAGAGTCAGGGACATGCTAATCTCCCCAATGCTACAATGACACTTTTGCTGTGAACCTAAAATTGACGTCATCAAGCTTCGGTGGAGTCTCAGAGTGTACCACCTGACATGATAACATCACTTCTGGGTTTGCATGGGAAGTGACATCATGGTGTCAGAGCACCACCAATTCTCCATTTTACTCTGCCAGCCTACTGATTGGTGGTAGGGGACCAAGTCCTGGAGACCTGGCAGACTAATAATATAATTCCGATATAATTGCTTCCAGGTTTAGCTTCATGTCCCTGTACCTCAGTCAAAAACACTGGCCCAATCCAAAGAGCTTTGTCAAACTTGCCAACAGGATTTAATTTTTAAAAAAATGTTAAATAGCACCCTTCCATGCACTTAAGCCCTCTTTAAAAGTTGCATCCACACATACTGAAAGGCTGCCTGTCAGGTTCTCCAGCCAACCTGGCAATTCCCAAAAAGCCACTCGCTCAGACAGCCAAGTCAGAAGCAGGTAAACTTTATTGTAGAAGCATCAGGTACAGCTAAGGTAACTTGCAGGTTTTCAAAGCTGCTAATGGCGGGCCTGGTTACAGGACAATACTTAAGACATGGATACATGATTACATCACAGGTGCGCATACTAACAGCCTGTTAGTAACAGGCTTGGGAAAGGGATAGATAACAGGAAAGGGACTGGTAACAATGTCTGGTGGAGAGGAGAGCGAAGCAACCCAAAACACGCTGCAGCTTGTTAGCTGCTCAAGGCCAAGGTAGAGGGCTGGGGGAAACTGGGAGTGAGAGCAGCAGAGCAACTATGTAAACACCTCGCAGGGCCCTAACTCATGTCAGGAGCCTGACTGCTTGTACGAGTCAGCTCCACCATGACTAGTATGGACAACTGAAGAAGAAACAAAAGACCACCTCTGACACTGCCTGCCTACCATGGTCAGATCCTCCTGATATGTGTGGTTGCTCTGTTGTCAGAACATTGGCAAATATGTGTATTTTGCATGTGCATGTGCTTTGGTAGTCTCAAACTGACCATAGGATTCCCCCAGTTCTGGTTTGGGCTGACTAAACTGGAGGTGCACGCAGAATATATACATTGTTCCTGTTCAGACAACATTATGAAAGCATATAGCGAGATGATCATGGGTAGCATGATCCGGGTATGTGTGGACAGACCATCTGTAAAAGGCTTGTGTTTTCAAAGATATACAAGTGATACAAGTCAAAGATTATGTTAGTGTTCAGGACTGAGGGACTTGGGAATGTCTAGTGGAAAAGAGGAGGCTGAGGGGGACATGATTACTCTCTTTAAGTATTGAAAGGGCTGTCACTTAGAGGAGGGCAGGGAGCTGTTCCTGTTGGCAGCAGAGGATAGGGCTCGCAATAATGGGCTTAAATTGCAGGCAGAAAGGTACCACCTGGACATTAGGAAAAATAAACGTTTACAGTGATAGTAGTTCAGCAGTGGAATCGGCTGCCTAGGTATATGCTTTCAAGATTAAGAGCTACCTTCATCAGGCTGGAAATATTTCATTTCTCTCATTTACAAAAGCTATTCACTTTGTTATATAATCATATTAAATCCTTTTAACTGGGTTTGATTCCCCCCTCCTCCACATGAGCGGCAGACTCTAATCTGGTGAAATTGGATGGTTTCCTCACTCCTACACATAAAGCCTGCTGGGTGACCGTGGGCTAGTCATAGTTCTCTCTGAACTCTCTCAGCCCCACCTACCTCACAGGGTATCTGTTGTGAAGAGAGGAAGGGAAGGAGATTGTAAGCCGGTTTGATTCTCCATAAAAAGTAGAGAAAGTTGACATATAAAAAACTTCTTCTTCTTCTTCTTCTTCTTCTTCTTCTTCTTCTTCTTCTTCTTCTTCTTCTTCTTCTTCTTCTTCTTCTTCTTCTTCTTCTTCTTCTTCTTCTTCTTCTTCTTCTTCTTCTTCCCTGATTAAATGCCGGTATGCCTTATGTACCAATCCGCAATACAGGTTAGCACCTTATTGATTTCAATGGGAGCAAATTGACTTAATTCCATAAACTTCAGTTTAAGTATTGTGTGGATTAAATAGTCCAGTCTGCAGTTTGTTGACAGAGTACATACCTAAGAGTGCAAGTACTTGAGGCAAGAAATGCAAAAATCAACGCAATGAATACAATATCCACTGAAATCTAAGATATTATATGATATTACACTATCCGTTTAATATTTGCTTTGCTGGTCAATGACCGTAATAAATTGAACTGAAAATGTTCTTTTGCAGTAATTGCCATCTAGACCCAGAGGCCAAATTGTGTTCTACTGTAGTGCTCAGAAGTTGAGGCTCTGTAATAGTATTGGTTTGGAGGGAAGGCGTCATGATGTATCTCGATCTCATCAGATCTCAAAAGCTAAGCAGGGTCAGTACTTGGAAGGGAGACCACCAAGGAAGACTCTGCAGAGGAAGGCAATGGAAAACCACCTCTGCTTAATCACTTGCCTAGAAGGCCCCTTGCTGGGGTCACCGTTAATAGGATTACCAGCTCTGGGTTGGGAAACACCTTGAAATTTTGGGGGTGTAGACTGAGAAAGATGGGTTTTGGGGAGGGGAGGGACTTTGTTGGGGTAGAATGCCATAGATTCCATCATACAAAGGGGCCATTTTCTCCAGGTGAAGTTAACTCTGTCGCCTGGAGAGCAGTTGTAATAGCAGGAGTTCTCCAGCTACCACCTGGAGGTTGGCAACCCTAGCCATAAATCGGCTGTGACTTGGTGGCACTTTTAACATACACAATAACATTGATAACAGTCAGGACTTTGCCATTATGGAGCACATGCATTCAGGCATGGCTGGAATGTTACATCTCTCTCACACACGCACACCCAAACTGATGTTGCAGTAAAGTGTGGAATGTAACTCTTATAACTTTAGAAATATTTACTTGGTAAATGAAAATGTGGGCAATATTTTGATGGAACTTTGATTAACATTTTGTAGGATACAGGAGCTGCCATCTCTAAGTGCTACATAGTCATATCATCTTGCAACTGAAAGTATAGATGCCAGGTTTCCCATGGCGGCAGGAGACACCCTGGCAACCCAGTCCATTGCCTGTGGATCCCTCAAAGGCTGGGGGCTGGGGGAAGAATTGGGGGGAATGGGGTGCACCAGCATTGCGCTGGCATGCAACATCACTTCTGGTGAAGGCCAGAAGAAGAGCCATGCCATTGTGAGTGTCATCAGATTTGCCAAAAACTCTATGGTTTAATCATAGACTTTTAGCAAATCCTACAGCATTACCCCCACGGCACAACACCACTTCTGATGTTGCATGGCAGCATAATAATGACGTGCCTGTCCTCACCCACAAATCCTCCCAGGAGTGGCAGACCACCACCTGTTATCCCTAACTTAAAGGGCCATATAGTCCATCAGCCCCGTTCAATGCCAAGTCTACAGAATTCCCTGCAGATGATTGTCTAGCCTGTGCTTCAAGCTTTTCTTGTAAGACTTGTTTTCCAGATCATTGAATATCTTCATTGTCCTCTTCTTTGTTGCCCGCTCCTTAGACTCCCGAGACTGATGTTGGAGGGCTTTCTGGGGCTATCTTCCTCCTAATGTTCAACTGAAATATACCCTCCTGTACCTTAATCTCATCAGACATGTCCTTGCCCTCTGACGCAGCAGCGACATCATAATTGGCCTCTTTTATTTGACAGGCACATATCTGAATAATATAATCATGACACATCACTCATGTGAGCCTTCTTCTCCAGGCTAAACATATTGAACTTCAACTCCTCCTTGTTTTCCAGACTCCTGACCGACTTCATTGTCCTCCTCTGAACATATTCCTTTTTGCCTATATGCTTCTTATAACATGACTCCAAGAACTGGACACTGTACTCCAGATGAGGTCTGAGTAGTGTGAAATAGAGTGAAACTATTACTTCTCCTTACTTGGATACCATGCTTCCATTAATGCTGCCTAAATTCACATCCCTAAAATTGCATTGTCCTTTACTTTGCAGCCACATTGTGCTGCCAACTCATGTTCATCTTGAGACCACATGTAACCTGGAGAATATTTTCACATGCACGACTGCCAAGCCAGATATTCCCCCATCGTATGCCTGGGCACATTATCCTGATATTATTTATCGGATGTCAGTTGAACACCCTTCCTCTATAAAATTAAAGTTAAATTGGGGCTCATACTTGAATAATAATACTCCTATCCCTTTGATTTCTATATCACTTACTGGAAGGATGCTTAGGATTGTATTTCAAGCTGGATATGCATTTGCAGACAACGTTATAGCATTTTTATCTCACTTTCATCTTTCATTTAATCAAACACTTATTGATGTCCATGGAGCCCCACTGCTTTCTGACTCCTCCCTAGACAGATGCAAATACTCAATAGCATTCTGTTGGCTCTACCCTTTTATCCTGCTGCTCTGTCTCTTCACAGTACCTTCCCCCAGTTACTCACACTTAAGTGATTCTCTATTAGAATAGTCAGCACCAATCGATTAAAGCAAAATTAAGACTGACGGCTACACCAAAGGACAGCTGAGTAAGCAATGTGCAATTAAAGATTTTGGGAGGGAAGAGTGAAACTCCTTGGCCATTTGTGGGGGGGGGGAGACACAAGCTTCTGAACACAATATAGCTGAAACCTCAGTGATCAAGTTAAGAACAAAGCAACCAGGAACCAATTAGTCTCACAGATGAGGGAAATCCCATCTGCTCCACATTGACCACAGTTTTTCAGAGCCCCTCCCACTGTTTTCACTCCCTTTCTCCCCCCTTCCACCCTCACCTCTTTTTCTTCTTTTCCAGCCTTTTGGCTGCTTTCTTTCATTCCTCTGGCCCCTCTATTGCTGCTTTCTCTTCCTGCCTGGGTTGCTCGGCAACCTCAAAATGCTGTGACCTCACAAAGTTACCTGAGCTGTCACTTGGCATTCTCCATCTGGGGGGATTTTAAACCTCCATCATTTTTTGTTACTATTTTGGGATTCCTTTGAAAACCTGGGAGTTCACCTAGGTTTGTGAAAACATTTCCCCTGCCTGCCCCTGGCCCCGGTGTGCTGAGCTTTTGATCCACACTCTGACAGCAAAACTCAGATGAACTGTAAAATATTCTCTATGGTTATGGGACACTGTGTGGAAATCTACCTACTTGGTCATATTCTAATATACATCTATAATTCTTCATGCCACTGAAGTCACAAACATTACAAAGATGATCAGAATCTATATTCTATCCCCTTAGAACTTTAGAGCCAGTGTGTTGTAGTGGTTAAGAGCAGCAGACTCTAATCTGGAGAATGGGGTTTGATTCCCTGCTCCTCCACATGAAGCTTGTTGGGTGACCTTAGGCCAGTCACAGTTGTCTCTCTCAGCTCCAACTACCTCACAAGGTGCTGGGGGGGGGGCAGGGGGAGGAAAGGCAATTGTAAGCCGCTTTGAGACTCCTTATGGTAGAGAAAAAGTGGGGCATAAAGACCAACTCTTCTTCTTCTTAATTTGCTGGAACGTTAACCCACAAGAAAGTGATTGAGCACGTCAGGCATGTGCAGAACCTATTACAGGAATTCCCTAGCAGCTCTTGGTCAGCTTCTTGCTCAGTAGCTGGATCCCTAAATAAGAAGCCATAACAGAACAACATCATCTACTTTCTCCTGCTGGGAGCCATCATTAATATGGAAGCAACATTGAGATAGAAGCTGATCAGGTCTTCTGTATGAGTTCACATCCAACGGCACCATCTGTAACTGGAGATTTTCTCACAAGCAACATTAATGCTCTTCCCAGCCCAATGTTTCTTTCTTTCTCCCACCTGCACACACTGACACAATTGCTACCACTACTGCTGTTATGGGATTATTTTTACACAGAAACATCTGTACATAAAAATATACTTCTGCAACTGTGTCAACAGTGGGAAGAAAAGGCCAGGGGTAGAAAAGTTGTCCTCTACAAAGTCTTCATGAAGCTGGCTTATACTGAGTCAGTTGAGCTTTTGGCAAAGAAGCTCGTATTAGGAGAAGATCCTCAGCTTACACTCCAAACTGCCAAGTTCTGCGCTGTTGCTATTAAAATACGCAGAACGTTATTAGAGAATGATCATTAGAATATTTTACAATTTTAAGGTGATAATTTTAACCAGGGGTTGTTTTTATTGATCTTACACCTTTATTTGTACGGGCAGACTGTGATTCTGCAGCGCAAAACTATTTAGTCTAGAAATTTTGATGTGTTGGAATATGATTGGTCAGTTGACTGTATTAATAAATTTCACCTAAGCATTTCCTCTTACCATCCAGGTAAGCATCGGTTGGCAAAAGGAGCTGAGGGTGGTAAACCCCCCACCCACAATGGGATAAACTGGCAGCTCTGGAAGGCAGACTCTATGGCATCACATGTCCACTAAGCTTCCTCTCTTCCCTAAACTCTTCCCTCCTGCGGCACTGCCCCCGAATCTCCAGGGATTTCCCAAGCCAGAGTTGGTAACTCTATGGGGCATTTTTCATGGTAGATTTTGCTTCTGTTTTGCCACGGACTAAAAAAAACCACGATTTAAATGTTTTTTTCATGGGCGCGATTTATCCCTGTCAATTATCTGTCGTTTTGGTTTTTCATGGGAACAAAGCACGCTGTATTTGACAACGGTCTTGTCTGTCCCTTTTGCAGGCGGCCTCCCCTTCCAACAGGCTCATTGTTTATGCCTGCCCCCAGCTCCACCCCAACTCCGCCCAGCAGATTGCCTCGTGCGGTTCACCAGCCCCAGCGCAAAAAACAAGCCCCAGTCCCTCTGGTCTCCTCCATTTTTCTTCCACCCTCGCTCTGTTCTGCTTTTGGAACACTCAGATTCCAAATTGGGGGGGGGGCAAGGCAGCGCTTTCCTCAAAGCTTCCCTCTATTTTCTATAGGTATGGAACCCATTGACCTTTAATAATAGACAGGATTGGGGGGGCAGGGAATCCATGTGCCCAGAGAAGTGTTTCGCTGAAAGTGGGAATGGCGGGGGGGGGGGGGAGAGGAAAGAAGGCCCCTGGATTGCGCACCGGCCATGATCCGGCCACATTGCATCGTGAGAGACAGGAGAGCTCCTAGCTTGCGCACCAGCCCGATCCAGCCAGTGTGCATGGTGGGGGGGAGAGAGGAAAGAAGGCCCCTGGATTGCGCGCCGGCCATGATCCAGCCACAGTGCATTGAGAGAGAGGAGGGGGATAAGAGCAGGCTGGCTGCCCCTCTTAAGAAGAGTGATGCCCTAGGTTTTCCGCTCTCAGGATGCACATTTTTCCTATCCGAATTCTCAAAAATCCCCCCTCCCCTCTGGGGCAGAGGGGCCAACAGCCCTCCCCCACGGGTCCAGCTGCCCTAGACCAAGCTGCCACCACCACCACCCCCAGCGTGCGAGGAGCACATGGCGTGGCCCTGCCGGTCTCCCCCTGGAGCCGTCCGTCCAACGTCCTGGGCTTGGAGGTGTGGGCCCAGCTCCAAGGCCCATCCTGGGCGAGGGGCGGGGAAGGCGTGCGGGGACGGAGGGAGAGAAGTGCCAGGATTCTAGGCAGGCAGGCAGGCAGCCAAAGGGGCGGTATTCTTGTCCGAGCGCGAAACTCCCCCAGCCAAGCACAGTTCTTGGGGGAGGAGAAAGGAGACGTCCCGGGGAGCGAAGCAAACATTTTTTCATGGGCATCCGAACAACAAAACACGTGTTCACAGGAAAGATCGTCTCAAAAGTGGTTTGGATGGCCTCTCTTTTAACGCGGTTTATTTTGCTCAGTGGGGGAAAACACGGATCTGCAGTGAATAACCAAAATTTGACTCCGACGCAAATCAGCGTCAAAACAGCAGCAAATCTCCGTGAAGAATACCCCTAAGCCAAAAGCCTCCTTGCTTTGTGTTACTTTTCAACACAGAAAATGAGTTAGCACTTTTGAGAGTTCCAGATCAAATCAAGACCGGCACTGCCCAGATCCTTCTTTGGCTTATAAACCTTCCTATTCATTGGATATACCTGCTGTTGTTGTAAACACAGTTTAAAACAGGGGTTGCACTAGGTTAGTACCTGCACAGGGATCAGTGTCCCCCCCTCCCCACGTTCAATGGGATAATGGTTTGCAGAATGTCTTCTAAATGCAGTTACCGGAATTAGTGGACCCTACGTACTGGTGATTTGGGCTCCACCTATCATTGACTGCACAAGGGATACCAGCCCACCTCTGCTGATACTTACATTATTTGTAGCATGCATTCTCATTCTTTGGGTGTATCTGACTTGTGGGGACAGAGAACAACACCAGTGCACAAGAAAGATTTTTTTGTGTACAGCCCTGAGATTTCAGCTGTGACTTGGACCTAAAAATGTCCAACTTTCACCAGAGATTCAGAGTACAGTGCAGGTTCTTACATTATCACAGCAGTTAAACTTGTTCATTTCCATATAGTTTAGGACATACCTATGTTTCAGTGGCAGCCTCTCTTAGTTCCATTTCTATTGATTTTTGTTGCTGCTATATATTCTTGCCACCACCTCAGAATCCTGCAAGTTATTTCCCAATGTGTTTTGTTTGAAACCCATTGAATTCCCCCTCCCCCCGACCATTCAGGTCGGTGGGCTTTATCTCATATAGTATTATCAGTGTCATTTCAGTATGAGTTTCTGATCTTCTGAATATGGTTGGATCAATAGCTTCTTCAATAGTTGCTTCAACTGTAGTAGAACAGAATCCATTGAAAAGTCTGACTTACTGCCTCATTTTCCAGACTTCAGAACTTCTTCATGAATTGAATCTGTAATAGAGTATGAAATGTGAAACTTTCCTCTTCTAAAACAGAACAGTAGAATCCTTGAAGCAAATGATTGTATTTTATTACTGGTCAAGTTTACAATTTAACAAACAGTGTGAGATCAATGCTAGAGTTACCACTATATTTTACCTACAGTGAAATTTGGCTTGGAGTTAGGGATTCATGTCCAATCATTCAAGGATTTTCAAGGGAACCAATACAAATTTTTGATGACACCCCCCCCCCTTTTAAAAGAGGTTTCTACTGCTGTAGCCAGCCATCCCAAAATGATGTTGGAAAGAAAGCTGAATTGTTTCAGTTTTTTCAGCATTGGGATTACCAGCTATAGTTTAAAAAGCCTTTTTTTTCTAGCTAGGTATTTTTTGGCTCTTTTTTTTTCCAGTTCAGCTTTATTGAATGCACACCCCTAGTTAGAAGGTTTAGGGGATGAAAGCAAACTTTAGTTGTAAATTGTAAATTTGCAGAATGGTATGTTAACTGCAACTAGGGTTGCCAGGTGTCTCTTCGCCACTAGTGAGAGGTTTTGGGGGTGGAGCCTGAGGAGGGCAGGGTTTGGGGAGGGGAGGGATATTCCAAGCCATAGAGTCCAATGGCCAAAGCGGCAATTTTCTCCAGGTGAACTGATGCCTATCAACTGGAGAACAGTGGTAATAGCCGAAGATCTCCAGCTAGTACCTGGAGGTTGGCAAACCTAACTGCAACATCACCCCTGGCCTAACTCATACCCCAGCAAAAGCATGTTCCAGATCCAACATATTTGTATTTCACGTGCTAGATTAAAAAATGGCAGTCTATAAACTTCATACTCCAATGCATCCATTTTAGCTTTGATGAGACTGTTCTGAAGCAATTGTTTTTGGAGCAGCAAGTATAATTGTCTGTTCTGTTGTTAAAGAAACCATCCTAGGATCTGATCCAAATAGTTAATTGTGAAAATCATATTTGCTTTCTGTACTCACAGAGGTTTTAATAACAGCTTGCCTGTCATTTGTTAAACATACACACTTGTGTTGTTGCATTCCATTTAGAATGACTGCCAGAGATCTCAGCCAGAAATAAAGTAAAAGCATGTCTTTCACAACCTGCTGGTATATTTATTTTATCGAAAATAGGATAACGGGCCTGCTGGAAGTGAACTGTAACAGAGACATGGACATGTGTGAGATTGTACAATCTGTGTGAAGGTAGTAGTAATGGCGATGGTGGACATACAACTCTTAAAAAGTGGCTTGGGGAGGGAGAGTGGGACCAGAGAGAAATATAATGTTCCAATTTGAATGTCATGTATTTTGATAACATTTCTAGTGTTTATTGTTCCGTTATCTTAAATATGATGAAGTCAATTCAAGTTAAATTACTGCAAAGCAATAATAGATTTTTGCATTCATAGTGGAAGTATAATTTATTATTAGAACATAATTATTTACTTAAACCACCTGAGAATCCATCTACATATAGGGATGAATAGAGTTTCATAAAACGTATCAAGTGTCTGGCCAATTAATAGTGTTTGCTTAACAAGGTAATCCAAAATATCTGCTCTATTTGGCTCTGATCTCTCATTTAGGGCTGTTGATTCGGTAAAAACGAAATGGAAAAAATACAGAATAAATGCCAATTCGGTAAATTGCTGGTTCGGGTATATTGAATCAGCAAAATCTGGGAGGTTGGCAAAGGTGAATTTGCCATTCCCGAATATCCGACTTTCTGGGGCTACTGCGGGAGCATGTTTGCAGGTCGAGGTCCCAAATTTTCAAGATCGCTACTCAGGTCATGAGCAGAGCTTGGACTGCAGTACTGCAGCTTACCACTCTGTGCCACGGGGCTCACGGGGGAGATACATTAGATCAGATTAAAGAGTCAAACAGACACTTTGCCAATGCATTTCCATGGGGGAGGATGGGGGTGACCCGTTCCAGACCCCATAACTTCGGACCCCCTGACCCAATCTTCACCAAACTTGGGGGTTCTTGCAAGGAGAGTCCCTTCAAGCTACCCTGAAAATTCAAGACCTCTACCTGCAAAAATGCCCCCCCCCAGAGCTGCAGAATGTTTTTAAATGGCTTTAAATGGCCGAATTATTCGGGAATCCCGCATTTAAACCCAAATTCCTACCTATACCGGTTTAGGGTTATTCGGGATCAGGATTTCCCGGGGGGGGGGAAGGCCATTTAAATCTGAATCCGAATTATACCCGAAAAAATGAAATTCAACAGCCTTACTCTCATTCATTAATGAAAAAATTTGGGAAAGGTCACTGAAGTTTGATGATTTTTGTGAGGGTTATGGGTTAGGGTTTAGAGACAGTCCTGACTCCTCAGCCTAGCCCTGATATGTATTTATCTGCTTACTAGGGTATGGGACTCCCTCTGCAAAAAAACAACAACAAAAAACCCCTCCCATTTTACTTTGTTTAGTGTAAGGGGTGGGAGCATCTTTAAATGGATATCCCCATTTCTTTCCCATTTGTCCTTATTAATGTTTACATTGTCAGTTCACTCTGTATATTAGATAAAAAATTAAAATGGGTATCACAGCACCTGAGTAACATTAAATTCCTAAATTCCTAATTCAACCTACAACTACATAAATACTGACGTCTAAGTCTGGGTGAATAGAAACAGTCTGGAATTTGGTATAATTTAATTGTTTATCTTATCACATATTGTTTATTGTTATATTTACTATTGAATTTCTTAATGCTTATCTAGTAATAATATGTTTCATATTATATGTTTATTATGTTATCTCCAATGGAGTCCTTGGCATGAGTCCTTCTATTTCAGTGGTAAAAATCTCAGTTCTTTTTGTCTTTGTTTTATCCTTTGTTTTTATTAATATTATACAATAAAAACATAATTTAAAAAGAACCCCCCCCCCAAAAAAAAAACCCACATCTAATCCCAAATGATCTGCTGGAATGATAGATGGGGCAGCTTACGACTAAAACCTGCTTCAGAGAGCAGGGCAAAGATGAATAGCCTCTCAAGTGTCCATCTGGATGGACTGCTCCCCTCACGGCAGGCAATCACTTCCTGAAAGGCACCCATAGTATTCTCATGCCTTATTTAAAATTGGGGCTGCCATAAAGCAACACATTTCTTACAACGCATAGTTAAATTGTGGAACTCCCTGCCCCAGGATGTGGTGATGGCTGCCAGCTTGGAGGGCTTTAAGAGGGGAGTGGACATATTCATGGAGGAGAGGGGTATTCATGGCTATTAGTTAAAATGGATACTAGTCATGCTGCATACCTATTCTCTCTAGTATCAGAGGAGCATGCCTATTATTTTGGGTGCGGTGGAACACAGGCAGGATGGTGCTGCTGCACTCGTCTTGTTTGTGGGCTTCCTAGAGGCCCCTGGTTGGCCGCTGTGTGAACAGACTGCTGGACTTGATGGGCCTGGGTCTGATCCAGCAGGGTCTTTCTTATGTTCTTATGTTCTTAACCCTGCACAAGTGGGCAGCGGATTCCTAAAGGGGGGGTAGATCCCAGCCGCTGTGGAGGAAAAAAAAGGGTATTTAAACATAAGAAAAAGGAAAAATAGGGGGAAATGCCCCATTGAAAACAGCGAGGCTGCGCCACCAAAAAAGGTGGTGCAGCCCCACTGCCACTCAAAGGGGGGTTCCCAGGGAAAATGGGGTTAGGCAGCTGCCCAAAGGCAGCTCCACCTCGTGAACACCCTGGGATTGCCTCCCCCACACTGGCATGGCCTTTCTCTTCCAGGATTTAGTTCCTGGAGTGGCTGCACTGGTGGTGTGGACCTCTGTCACACCCAGATGCCAGCATGTTTGCTCCCGCACCGGCGTGTTTGCCACTTTAGCCCTTGATAAAGTGGCACCTATGCTGGTGCGGGGTCATGCTGAGTCTTAAGGAGATCCCCCCCAGGATTGCAGCCTTAGGCTATGAACTAAATTCTTAAATCCCTAGTTAGAGGTGCCAGCCTCCAGGTGGGACCTGGGGATCCCATGGAGTTACAGCTCATCTCCAGACTACAGAGAGCAGTTCCCCTGGGGGAAAAAATTGAGGATGGTGGCCTCTGTGGCATTGTACCCCACTGAGGTCCCTGCCCTCCCTAGGCTCAACCCCCAAATCTCTAGGAGTTTCCCAACCTGGATCTGGCAACCATACTTGCTCATCCCCCACTGGTGACCAGGGGGACTGGCAACCCTTTTCATAGTACATTACCAGTTCAGCTGATAATAGTAACTCACGGGGGACAATTCAGAAAAAAAATGTTTTTTAAAATCGAAGGGCCTTGAATACTTCTTTGTGTGAGCATGCTTCACTTTCTCTGGCTGCTGCCTGGTGTACTCACATTATATATTTGTGTAGTGTTTTGTGACTAATAAAGCAGAGCGCCTGCACTGTTCAAGTGTTCTCCTGTGTAGCTTTCTGACAAGTGCCACTTCAGAGTTGATGTGTAGCCATTCTTATCCAGCTGTTCTAATTACATATGTAGAAACACACACACACACACCGTCAGTTTTGATGGCTTTGGCTTGATGAAAACATCGCCCAAATGTATTTCTTATTGAGAAGGGAACCGTCTGAACAAATGAGCAGCTGAAGAGCAAATAAGATTGGCATATCGTATATGGGTGATTTTTTACTTCCGTTTTCTTTAAGCCTGCATTCCCATCTCTTCTGCTTTCCAATATTGCTTTTCCAAATCCATTGTCCTTGTTTCGCATGCTGGGTTGTTACTAATTTTGTATTGTATGTCTCTTCTCACTTCTCCGCCTCTCTGTCTCTCTCTGTCTCTCTCTCAGATTGTAATTGAAGAGTCTGAAGATTTTTCATAACTTTTATCATCTGTGGTCTATGCACAGGTCACTGCAAATTCTCAAAATGAAAGCACTGAGCCACAATATTAAGCATCGTTATTAGTCTTTGAACGTAATTATTAGCTTTTATTGAATGGGTCTGCCTCTCAAGCATAGCTTACAAGGCCATAGCAAAGAGCACATCTCCGTTGCAATTCAATATCAGTTTTATATCATAGCTTCCCTGTAAAGAATTTTGGGGACTAGAGCTAAGAGACACCTCATTACTCACCCACAGAACTACACATCCCAGGACTCCATGGGGAAAAGACTTGAGTTTTAACCAGCTTTAGTTGATCTTGTTGTCATGAAAGTGTTCAGAGCATCTATTCAAACTTTAACAATACCAAACCAACCAATTTTACAATACAATTTTAGCTGTTGGTTTAGCCTAAATCTGAATAGCACGTTTTAGCTTTGTTCCCCCCCCCCCAGATTTTAATTTTCCATTTGAACTTACAAAGAAGTGAGACTGGTTCATATAGCCACCACCTTGGCCTACGATCATGCTTGTGTGTGATGACAATTGCAGAAATTGCACAGGTCGCAAGGCCGTATGTTCTCTGCCTCCTTCTTCCTACAACAGCCCCAAATGTAGGGTTGTCAGGTCTCTCTTCACCACTGGCGAGAGGTTTTGGGGTGGAGCCTGAGGAGGGCAGGGTTTGGGAAGGGGAGGGACTTCAATGCCATAGAGTCCAATTGCCAAGGTGGCCATTTTCTCCAGAGGAACTGATCTCTATCGGATCAAGATCAGTTGTAATAGCAGGAGATCTCCAGCTAATACCTGGAGGCTGCCAACCCTACCCAAATGCCCCCCAAATGCTTCCCCTGGACAACAAGGCACCCCAGGAACCTCATGAGGGGGGAGACAGAAGTCTGCCATGGAAAAGCAAAATTGGCAAAAATTGCCCCCTTCCATCAGCAGTGGGACTGAACCCATTGGTCTTTTAAGTCTACTACTGAACTGGGAATTGAGGCAACACCTGCCTGTTTTCTGTTTGCATCCTTTTGCCCTGCAGATTCAGTAGGTGAGGGAGAGAGGAGAAAGAAAGAGCCTGCAATAAAACAGGCTTTGCTAGCTTGACTATCGGTTCAACAGCAGATTTTAAGGGGGTTTATCTTAGGGTTGCCAGATACCAGGTAATAGCGGGCAATTGCCTGCCAGTTAAGGAGGATACCTGCCACCCCTCAGCTGGCTGGCAGGTGGAAGCAGGCCAGCTGAAGGGGGGGTGATTAATGTCACTTCTGCAATAAACCCGAAAGTGATGGGGACATTCTTGCACATTTCTCCTACTCTATGAAAACCACAGAGCTTTTGAAGGAATGTGCTAGAGCGTCCCCGTCACTTCCAGGTTTACCCTGGAAGTGATGTTTTGCACCGATCACCCCCCTCCCCCAGCCTCACCACAATGAAGCTCCCACCAGTGGTGAGGGGGGACCTTGCGACCCTAGTTTATCTGCAGGAAGGCCCATTTTGGGAGATAAAAATATAAGGCCGAGGCTGGTGGTACAAAATAGGTAAAAATATATTTAATTGCTCAGATAAAATTCCCTATGCATTTTGCCCAAGAGGCTTCTTCAGGAAAATCTGTTTTCCTGAAGAAGTCTCTTGGGCAAAATGCATGGGGAATTTTATCTGCGCAATTAAATATATTTTTACCTATTTTGTACCACCAGCCTTGGCCTTATATCTATTGGAGGGTAGACTCTATGGCACTGTACCCCACTGAGGTTCCTGTCCTTTCTAGGCTCGACCCCAAAATCTCCAGGAGTTTCCCAACCTGGAGCTGGCAACCCTACCTCCCCACCCCATGCAGGGTTACCAACCTCCAGGTAATAGCTGGAGATCTCCTGCTGTTACAACTGATCTCCAGCCGATAGAGATCAGTTCACCTGGAGAAAATGGCTGTTTTGGCAATTGGACTCTATGGCATTGAAGTGTCTCCCCTCCCCAAACCCCGCCCTCCTCAGGCTCCACCCCAAAAACCTCCCGCCGGCTGTGAAGAGGGACCTGGCAACCCTAACCCCCTGCTGGTGGCTAGAGAGGACCTGGCAACCCTACTGCCGTTCCTAAGATCTGATCCTTCATCTTCAAAGAACCCTGGCTGCAGGAATACAATCTACTTCAGAGCGCTTCCCCAAAATCAAAGCAAATCCTTGAAATCTTTCTGGATTGCTTCTCCTTGTAGGATTACAAAGGCGTCTTTCTGACCATAAAAACAGTACCATTTTGCCTGTCAGATTCCTTCCCCCCCCACACCACACACACACACACTCACAGCTGTGCATAAGAGAGTTTTCAAAGAACAATCAAGTCAGCTTGGGGCAAACTTTCAGCGCAACGGGTGGCAACATTATTATCAGAATGTGAATATTTCCTTTTGTTAGGAAGAACAATGGCAGAAAATGCCTATAGAGTTTGGATTTCAAATGTAATCTCCAAATAATTCTTATAGCTGACTTGAGTGCTTCTTAAAAAATGTATTAATTTGACACCTCTTATGTGAGAATCGCCTCCTCAGTCCGTGGAGTAGGAGACAGTTAAAGAAAAGAATAAAAAATTCTACCCAAAATGCACACTGTAAGCTTTGAAAGCCTGCCCTGCTTTGAATCAGGTTTCATTTTAAACACCTGAGGGGAAATATATATTATGAAGTTGATGTGTGATCTCAGATTATGCATTCATCAGAATCCAGTGGTGTTGCATGTACTGAACGGTACTAGGGCAGACATGTTGCCAGGTTATCCATTTGGAACCCATGTCAAGGGTACCATACTCTGTGGGTTTTGTTCAGAATTCCCAGGGGTGCACCCTTCCTATTTTCCCCATCAGCTCTGTCCCTCTCTCTCTCACCCCACAGTCACCCATCCCCCCTGAGCCATTTCTGGCTCAGCCAGGACAGATCTTGTCCTCCAGCTCCTTTCCAGTGAGGCAAGATTGGCTGCCTCAGGCTAGACCTGGCCAGCCCTGGGAGATTCTCTTTTGGCCTAAGCCTTGGGTTTTCCCAGTGTTGGCTGATGATATCATCAGCAGGTGACGGGGGATTGTTACAGGTGCCAGCTACTACCTGGACAGATCGTTGCAAGACCTGGAGGTGAGGTTCCCATTCAACCCTCTCCCCAGCCCCTACAGTAGCTCGAGAACTGCAGGCTGCAAGTTCTGATGACGGTAATGGTGGAATCGAGAGTGGGGTCGCTTTCTGCCACTCTGCTGGCTCCTGCTCCCTTAGGGTTGCCAGCTCTGGGTTGGGAAGTACCTGGAGATTTGGGGGGCAGAGCCTGAGAAGTGTTGGGTTTGGGGAGGGGAGGGACTTCAATGCCATAGAGTCCAATTGCCAAAGTGGCCATTTTCTCCAGGTGAACTGATCTTTGTAGGCTGGAGATCAGTTGTAACAGCAGGAAATCTCCAGCTACCCTATGGCAACCCTATGCTCCCTCATAAGCAGCTCCTGGCAAGGTAAGGCTGGTGAACCCTGGGTTAGTGCTGTAGCTGGTCCGGAAACAGCCCTGTTCCCAGACACACAGCAACAATCCTGTGAGAGAGGATAGGCTGAGAGAGAATAACTGGTCCAAGATTAACCAGTAAGTTCCATGGCAAATAGGGATTTGAACACAGATCTCCATGGTCCTGGTTCTGCATCCAACCTATACACCACAATGGCTTTCTCACCCTACCCCACCCATTTATACGTTGGTGTTGTGAACCTTTTCTTGTGTGTGCCTATTTTCATTGCTGGTGTTGCTAATCCATTTGCTGCTTTTTATGCCATTTATAGGTTACAGATAATGTTTTTTCACAAGAAATATTTGGCATGGATAACCAGAAAAGGCCCCCAAATTACTTGCGTGTTCAATTGAAGTAAAAGAGAAGCAAAACTGGTTTTTCAGCTCAACCAGTAGGGATGGGAAATTCAATAGCATCCCTGACAGGTCTGTCCCCAGTGCTAGAGAGAGCCAAAGATGGAGAAAAAGCATGAAATGACATCCGTAGTTGGCAGCTTGAGAATCTCATGATACCAAATGTATTTTAACGCACACATATCAGTAAGTTTGTGCCAGATGAATTAACACCAGGACATCTCTACCCTACTTTGTCAAATTAGACAATGCAACCACTTTCTAGAAGGCTGCAGAGGAAAATAAAGAAAGAGAAATTGGATTATAAAGGCAATTGTGAGCATTATGGTTTTCATGTTGAGTAAACATGGCCTTTATGGGCTTTTTTGTATAATAGCTGTGCAAGAATATTGGAAGTCTGCTGAGAAAGAATGTAAAGTCTGCAGCAAGATGAGTGAATTAACTTCCCCCACCCTGGTTTAGGTCGATGCTATCCAATGGGAAGGCAGTAGAAAGGAGTTTAAGGCTGTTTCGGACAACAGGATGCAGACAAATGGTTTCTTAACAGCAAATACTTATATTAAAAAAATCACAGATCCAGTTCTAATTATATGTGTCTAATGTGTCTGGAACTGGAAAAGCCTACCCTGGCCTTCATCCCCAGGTTCATTTATTGACTCCTTCCCGAAGTGTAGGGTTGCCAGGTTCCCCCACCACACCACACCGCCACCAGCTGGGGATAATGGAGGTAGGGTTGCCATATCCAGGTTGGGAAGTCCTGGAGATTCGGGGAACCCTAGTAAAATGCCATAGAGTCCACTCTCCAAAAGATCCATTTTCTCCAGGGGAACTGATCTCTGTAGTCTGCAGATGAGCTGTAATTACATAAGAACATAAGAAAAGCCCATCAAGTCCAGCAGTCTGTTCACACAGTGGCCAACCAGGTGCCTCTGGGAAGCCCACAAACAAGACGACTGCAGCAGCACCATCCTGCCTGTGTTCCACAGCACCCAATATAATAGGCATGCTCCTCTGATCCTGGAGAGAATAGGTATGCATCATGACTAGTATCCATTTTGACTAGTAGCCATGAATACCCCTCTCCTCCATGAACATTTCCACTCCCCTCTGAAAACCTTCCAAGTTGGCAGCCATCAACTCATCCTGGGGCAGGGAATTCCACAATTTAACTATGCATTGTGTGAAAAAATACTTCCTTTTATCTGTTTTGAATCTCTCACCCTCCAGCTTCAGCAAATGACCCCGCGTTCTAGTATTATGAGAAAGGGGGGAAAGCTTCTCCCTGTCTACTCTCTCCAAACCACTCTCTCTCTATCATGTCGCCCCTTAACTCCCTTCTTTCCAAGCTAAACAGCCCTAAGCGTTTTAACCGCTTCTCATAGGGCAGTTGCTCTAACCCCCTGATCATTCTGGTTGCTCTTTTCTGCACCTTCTCAAGGTCTGCAATATCGTTTTTTAGGTGTGGTGACCAGAACTGTACACAGTATTCCAAGTGTGGTCTCGCCATAGATTTGTACAAGGGCAGTATGGTAGCAGCAGTTTTATTCTCTATTCCTCGTTTAATTATGGCCAGCATGGAATTTGCCTTTTTCACAGCAGCCACACACTGGATCTTCATCGAGTGATCCACTACCACTCCAAGATCCTTTTCATGGTCCATTGCTGTCAGCACGGATCCCATCAGTGTATATGTGAAGCTGGGATTTTTTACCCCAATATGCATCACTTAACACTCGCACACAAGTGTAATTTGCCATTTTAATGCACATTCTTCCAGTTTTGTAGAGATCCTTTTGGAGCTCTTTACAGTCTGATTCTGTTTTAACCACCCTAAATAATTTGGTGTCACCTGCAAAGTTTGGGGGGTTCCCCAGGTCCCACCTGGAGCCTGGCGTCCCTACTGAAGTGTATAGTTGTAGAGTCCTAGCAAAAAACACACAGCCTCAAACATTGGATGTAGACTTACCAGGTAAATATTGTACTCAAGTAGCATACTACTGCACCTACAGTTGCCAAACTCCAGGTGGTGGCTGGAGATCTCCCACTATTACAACTGATCTCCAGGTGACAGAGATCAGTTCCCCTGGAGAAAATGGCCTCTTTGGCAATTGGACTCTATGGCATTGAAGTTCCTCTCCTCTCCAAACTCCCCAGACTCCACCCCCAAAATCTCTAAGTATTTCCCAACCCGGAGCTGGAAACCCTAACTGCACCTGAGGATAGAGTTGCCAGGTTTCTTAGATTGCCTGCCAATCCAGTGCCTGGTTTGGAAGCGGGGATCGTGTAAGTGGTAAAAACTCATTGCAATGCAGCACTTCCGTGTGTAAACTGGAAGTGATGCAATTGCAGCCCCTCATCTCCCACCAGAGCTGAAGGGGAGCCTGGCAACCCTACCTGTGGATCTGGATAGACTAAAGGGATCTACCTTAGGGAAGCTTGAACACCAATTGGTTTGGCTCTCAGTCTCAAGCAGGGAGTCAATGCCTTTCTTTTTTTATTGGTCTGGCTGTTTGTGAGCAGCTCAGGCCTGTTCTGCATGTTACTTCCTGTGAATTCAAACAGCACAGTACACTACAGTGTTGTTGGCAGTGCATGCAGATTTCTGCTGAGAACAATTGTTACCGCTAGGGTTGGCAGGTCCCTCTTTGCCATCAGCGGGGGAATTTGGGGCTGGAGCCTGAGGAGGGTGGGGTTGGGGAGGGGAGGGGCTTTAATGCCATAGAGTCCAATTGCCAAAGTGGCCATTTTCTCCAGGTGAACTGATCTCTATCGGCTGGAGATCAGTTGTAATAGCAAGAGATCTCCAGCTAGTACGTGGAGGTTGGCAAAACTCAAACACTGTTGTTTTTTCCACATTCAAGCAAATGATATATTGGACAGATTTTTTTTAAAAAAACATGCAACTCTGGTTATCTCAAAGAAAAAAAGTGATCTGGTGATCTGGTGGAAACAGTGGCCCTTGGTTCTGGCTGCCCCAGTAGGTAGAAACATCTGATTGCCATGAAGCCATCTAATGCAACCACATATCAAAATATTTATCCACAATAAACAGCCTTTATGTTATTTGGCTTTTTACACTCTTGTATTTGATACAATATATAACCAAGCCCATAATCTCTCCCTCCCCCCTATATTTATATTTCTGTCATTTTTATTGGATCTTCTGGTATGAATCTTCCAAATCTACCAAGAAGCAGGTTCATCGTTCAGTCTTTTATATAGCATGTTTACTCCTTTACTAATAAATCGACCTTTAATTATAGTGTTGACATTGGCTGCCTTATGATTTGCTCATTTCACTGGCAGATGTTCTTCATTATGCTTGCTAACGCTTTCCATAACAGAATGTCAATTCCTGATTGGAATATTTGTCTGCCCTTCTGTACATCTACTATACAAATCATGCAGGCAATGTTAAAATATTAGACCATAGAATATTGCTTGTGTGTGTGTCTTCTAGTTTTTGTATTGCAGTAGCAGCCGTGTATGAATCAGGAGCATAGACATCATTTTCACTAGCTCTACAAAATACACAGATGCAAAAAGACTTGGTCCCTACCTAAACTTTCTTCAGTTGGAAGGATTTCCATTCACAGAAGTGACTCCTCCTCCTCCTCCTCCTCCTCCTCCTCTTCTTTTTCTTCTTCTTCTTCTTCTTCTTCTTCTTCTTCTTCTTCTTCTTCTTCTTCTTCTTCTTCTTCTTCTTCTTCTTCTTCTTCTTCTTCTTCTTCTTCTTCTTCTTCTGTAGCCCATTACTAGTAGAGGCACCCCTCATAAAACACAGCAGTGACATAATCTCGTACCAAAGATCATGTAATCCAGCCAACCTAGTTTTCAGTTGGAATAATACATGAAATTTAAGTTGGCACTCCTATACACTCTTAAGTGGCAGGATGCTGGACAAGATGGACCTTTAGTGAGAACCTGCAAGGCTCCTCTTACATGGACCAAATGCACATGAATAACAGAATCTTCGGACACCTCAAAGACTAACAAATGTATGTGGCATAAGATTTGGTTAGAGCACTTTTTTTTAGATGTATGAAGTGCTGCCTTCATTTGATAGAGATCTATCCCCAGAGCAGTAAAAAAGTTGATCACTTTCTTAAAGATTCTTAAGGATTATCTGAGCCAGCTACAGTTTGTAGTGTCATGTTATTGGTTTGGGCTGGGCTACATATTTTCCCCACATGTGGATATAAAAACGTATTTGGGAAAGCTGTACCTGTTGTACTTCTGCATCCCCTGAGCCCAATGCCTAGCTGATAGACTGAGACAAAGAGTAGGTGCATGGGATCAAGCAAATCTCTAAGCAAACATTCTACACAAGACATGTACAGAACACATGTACAGAACACATGTACAGAACACAGCAGGAGCATATGAGTGATGTCTAAGACCCAGGAGCATTGAGGAGGGTGTAGAGACTGCTGGAATGTCACTTATGTTCCTATATAGAGCAATCATACATGCAATTGCTAGATATGCTGCTCCAGTTTGGTACACTGACCATATAGAACATCTTGATAATCTTCAAGTTAATTTTTTTAGAAGCTTGGTGGGTATTCCATGGTGTAGCTTCTCCTCCACTATACTGTGAGAACTAGGGCTCCCAAACTTATAATCTATTATATATCAATCTGTCATTAAATTTCGGTACTCCTTCTTCGAGCCATCAACAGCTCCTGACATGTTTCAATTGTTAATTTCAGAAATCTCTGTGTCCACCTGGACTAGTAGGTTAGGGCTGTCGATTCGTTTCATCCCGACTGAAAAACAGCCGAATTTCCCATGATTCGGCGGTTTTTAGTTCGGATGGAACCGAATTCAAAAAATGCGGGAAAACGGGGAGCCGAATTCGGAGAGTTTGGGGTGTTCGGTGAATAAATTCCGCAAATTCAGGGTTCGGCGCAGCAGCATAACCGTCAGTTAGTAAGCAGCATTCTCCCGCGGCCAATCGGTGGCCAAGCAGGGTCTTCTTCTGGCCAATCAGTCGTGATTGAGCACGTGAGCCCAGCTGCTGCGCAGCCCGGAAAGAGAAAAAGAGAGTATCTGTGTGAGAGAGAAATCCCCATGGGGGGTGCGTGTGCACATTCATTCATTTACGTGGCTGCAGGGGGCGCACTTTTGGGGTTAGAGGTCTCAAACTTTGAGGGTAGCTTGAGGGGATGCTTCTTGCAAGAACCCTCAAGTTTTGTAAAGATTGGGTCAGGGGATCCCGAGATATGGGCGCCGAAAAGGGTCCCCCCCTTAATGTGCATTTTTATTCCATTTACAGCACACATTCGAGCCATTCCATGGCTGCAGGGGGCGCATTTTTGGGCGTACAGCCCCCAAACTTTCAGCGTAGCTTCAGAGGAGCTTTCTTGCAAGAACCCCCAAGTTTTGTAAAGATGGGATCTGGGGGGGGCAAAATATGGCCCCCCCTTTTCCCTATTGGGATGAATGGGATCAGCCAATCCTGTGTGCATCTCGAGAGCAGCAAATCCAAGGCAAAACCTCCTGTGCTTAAATGGAATTGTATTGGATTACCCACTCCTCCCAGTCCCTCCTGATGGAACAGAAGACATCCACAGTAAGACCCCTTTTGGGGCTTTAATCTATAATTTTTTCCCATATGTATGTGGGGGGGAAGCAGAGTCTGGGGACAGTTTCTGGGGGGGGGGGAGCCAAAGGAGGCTTCCACCCGTTCTGCCAAGGGGTGTGTGACTGCTCACCTCTGCGGGAGTGTGTGTACTGCTTTTAAAGTTTTAAAGTTTAAAATTGAGTCTGTGCGGCGGCTAGTGAGTCTCTCTCCGCTCAGCACCCAGGCCGCACCTCCTCCTTGGTGTTTTTCCCTGTTTTTCCCCCTAGCCTGGGGTTGAGTGCAACGGGGCGGCTTGCGTGAGATCCCCTGCATCTTGGATTTTTCCCCGTTTGGGGGGTGCACCGCGGCGCCGTATTGGTTGGAGAGGTGGGGGTGGTGCTGGTGAGACTTGCTTGAGTTTGGTGGGGTCGTTTGCATAAGGGGGGAGCGTCCCTCCACCATGAGAAGAAGGAGCAGGGCAGAAAATACAAACTCTTTTTTTTTTTGCACGGTCTGTTTTGCTGCTCGTTCAAAAATGTTTTTGCAAAATCTGACTCTCACAATACATTTGCTCGCGTGTTGCTTTGCATTGCAATGGTTAGCACGGGAGGTTTTGCCTTGGATTTGCTGCTCTCTAGATGCATAGGATTGCCTGATCCCATTCATCCCAATAGGGAAAAGGGGGGGACCCCATATTTCACCCCCCGATCCCATCTTTACAAAACTTGGGGGTTCTTACAGAAGACTCCGCTGAAGCTACGCTGAAAGTTTGGGGCTGTACCCCCAAAAATGCGCCCCCTGCAGCTACCCTGAAAGTTTTGGACCTCTACCCCCAAAATTGCCTCTCCCCCGGAGCCGCGGAAAGGCTCGAATACGTTTTCAGTGGCTTTATTCGGCTGAATTTTCCCCTGACCTTGGAACTTGGTGTCGAATTCCACGGATCTGAATCGGGGGAGTTCGGACTTCGGCATTTCCTGAATTAAAACGGGCCGAATTTTGCCGAATCTGAATTTTACCGAATTTTTTTTTCAACAGCCCTAGTTTAGACAAAAGATTTTCCCTTCCAGTAGAGCGACTGAAAGGTGCAAGGAATAGTACTTGAAAAGCAAGTTGCAAATAATTCCAAAATAAGATCTTAAATGAGGATTAGTCCTTAGTGTTTAAGGATGCAAACCATAATTGTTCACCTCTCTTCTTCCAGATACCCTTCAACAGAACTTTCTCCTTGCCAGATTATTTCTGCTGGTTAGAAATCCATAAGTTTAGACAAACTTTCTTATTGGTGAGAAGTAATACCTTAGACTCAGCCGAGACAGAAGGCAATACAATAAAATTATTGCAGAAGAATGAAAATACCCATTTTGTCCAGATCAAGTAGACTCCCTAGCCCACATTGTTTTAGCATGTCCACAAAATAATACTGCATGAAATAAATATATCACTCCCTGGATAAAACAGCTAAAGGCACTTTCTGAGAAGTGGATACTGCGTTATTTGCTGCCAAGTAGATTGGTCAATTGCGTGAAAGATGTGGCAACTTTTCTCTTTATAGTGTGAAGGAAAAATTAAATTTCATTTCCCCCTTTTTAAAAGTATGAAATGTTAGATGAATAGCCAATGGCTGTTAAATCTAGGGAAATGAAAGAAAAAAAGTTTTTGGGAAGCTTAACCTGTTGTTCTTTTGCAACCCCTGAGCCCAATGTCTAGCTGATAGACTGAGACAAAGAGTGGGTGCATGGGGTCAAATCTCTAAGCAAACAATATTGTGCTTATAAAGTGCTGTCAAGTCACAGCTGACTTCCTGTCCCTCCTCTCTTCAAATTTATCTTTTGACCAAAATTTAAATAATTTGAATGAGACTAGAAATTCCTAAAAAGAGGAAATGAAGTAGATTGTTGGATTTCAGGGAGAAATTGGGTAAAGAGGAATTAATTAAATTCCTTGTAACATTGCTATGCCAATTGCACTGTAAGAACATAAGAAAAGCCATGCTGGATCAGACTAAGGCCCATCAAGACCAGCAGTCTGTTCACACAGTGGCCAACCAGGCGCCTCTAGGAAGCCCACAAACAAGACAACTGCAGCAGCATTATCCTGCCTGTGTTCCACAGCACTGAATATAATAGGCATGCTCCTCTGATCCTGGAGAGAATAGGTATGCATCATGACTAGTATTAATTGTGACTAGTAGCTATGGATCCTCCATGAACATGTCCACTCCCCTCTTAAAGCCTTCCATGTTGGCAGCCATCACCACAGGGAGTTCCACAATTTACTGTACTGTCTGAATACACAAAAAGTAACTCAATGAACAGGTGTGAGCTGCTAACAAATAACCAGACATTCTGTCAAAAAATAACTCCTTGCTTGCAATTAGTGAGCTGCAGTGGTGGTTTTCAACCATCCCTGGTTATGCACAGTATGAAGAAGAACGTCCCTTTTAATGGCTTTGGACTAACTGCCCATCAGTTCTGTTGGGGGACTGACTCAATATAGTGAGTGAGGAAGGATTTTTCCCTTTATGCACATAATTTCAATGAGACTAGAAATTTTGTCAGCCTCAATCATGACCTCCTTCTGGGTTCATGGAACATTCCTGAGGTGAGTTGCCTCACTCTATGCTACCTTAGTCATCTCTATCGGTCAACAGCAAGGAGAACCTTTATCACACATCATGTGCAGATGTGTGGTAAAGTGGGTGTCTGCATGGGCGCTATGTCGTCTTGTTTCTAAGGGCCCAAGTAGACATGATGACATCCTCGTGGCGGCCACGAGGACACTGCCACTATTTTAAAGTGCCCACAAAGAGAGATTGAATCAACTGAGCACATATTGCTGGAGTGCGCTTTATACAACAAAATCCACAGTGAAACTATTGGGCCATTGTGTGAGCTCCAGGCAGCTGGCCTTCAAGGTTCTGTTTCTCAGAAGTTTGTTATGACTGCTTTCTCTCCGTTGGTGTGATAACTGTAATCTACCATGGGAACCAGGCTCGGCCGGGTAACCAACGGTACCTTTGGTTTTCTGTATATGTTCCAACATGTCTGTATTCCCCCCAGTAGAGTCCTCGTACCTTCCCCTGTAAGTTCCTGCTACTCAACTTGTGCTTCCCAAATAAACCAGCCTCTTAGAATACCCTGTCTGGACGTTTGGTGATTGGAATTCAACAGGTGAACTCAGACCTTGCACATTGTTGGAAAGATTCCCAGGGAGATCTAATAAAATCAAAATAGACTATCACCTATTGGATAAAAAACACCAAACAACACAAAGGGTTGCCAGGTTTTGTGCCCAGGTTTATAACCTCAAAAAAACTAAGAAATGTTCTTAAATTAAAGAGTGGTACAGATTTTAAATCCTTGGGGTGATTTTATTTTTAATATTCATTAAGGACTGTTAATATGTTAAATACATTATGTTTCTCTGTATTCATGGTTGATGTGTACCATGGTTATTTTTAATTGTTCCATTTTTTTTGTATTTTCGCTGTATTTGCTGGTCATGGACCTTAATAAATACTTTTCACTTTAAATGATATAAAAATGTTGTGAGGGCCCTATCTTGATCAGCAAGGCAGACTGAGATAATTTTGATCTCCCCCCAGAACTTATGAATTCTCAAAAAGGCTGCAACACCCCACCCTTGTGGCTGTTTCAGCACTTCAAAAGGCATGAGGTGGGGCAAGAGCCCTGTGCTGAGCATCCATTCAAGATCAGGCCCTCACAGCATTTTTAAACCCCTTTCAAGTGGTAACAACATCCTTAGAAGAAGCAGAAGAAGAAGAAGAAGAAGAAGAAGAAGAGTTGGTTTTTATGTGCCAACTTTCTCTACCGCTTAAGGAAGAATAAAACCGGCTTACAATCACCTTCCCTTCCACTCCCCAAAACAGACACTCTGTGAGGTAGGTGAGGCTGAGAGAGCTCTATAAAAGCTGTGACTAGCCCAAGGTCACCCAGCTGACTTCATGTGTAGGAGTGGGGAAACCAACCTGGTTCACCAGATTAGTGTCTGCCTCTCATGTGGAGGAGTGGGGAATCAAACCCGGTTCTCCAGATTAGAGTCCACGGCTCTTAACCACTACACCACGCTGGCTCTTATGGTAGTCACGAGGACACCTTCATGTCTAGTTCGGCCCTAAGAGTCAAGAAATCCAGGTGAACACCGAGAAAGTTGTCTTTCACTGTGCTCATCAAGTATCTTACATCAGCCAAAGAGGTGGACATGTGAGAACTCAAAATGCTGACTAAAAAGACCATAGGATGACACAGCGCCCATTCGTTTCATTCTAGGAATAATTAGTCCATTCAAGGTCAAAATGTTGTATTTCAATATTGTGATTGGCTACTGTCTAAATAGGAAAAGGTAACTCTCATTTGTAGGTTTAAAACGGCTTCATTCATGAAAACATTTTTATACCTTCCCCCCGCATAAACTGACAGAACTAATTTGGCTTCCGCTGCACAAGCAGGGCATAAAAATATTGTTATGACAGGTTTAATTACTATATTTCCCAATGGAAAATGTAAATCTGGTTCCAAAGAAATGTTTATTAAATATACTTGCTGCCTCTGTAAACGTCCATTCTTAAACAGATGTTTCTAAAGAAAAAATAATGTAGTAGAAAAGTGAAGACTTCCTTGTAAATCAAGAACCAAAGAAAATTTTTTGTTAGAGTTTCTTGGACAATCTCTTTTAAGCCACATTACATTACATAGTCTTAGCCAGAATTTACAGAGCCCTTTAAAGTTCTCAGATCATTTCACATGAATTGTTTTGGTGTAAAATTTACAACAATCCTGCAAGATACGTGAGTATCATCTTTCATAGGGTGAAAATGAGGGTTGAGGATGAGAGAACAGTGGTTTGACTCAGGGCATCTAGAAAGAGATCATGAAAGATGCAGACCCAGGACTTTGTGAGGAATAGCTCATTCTCTTACAGCACTTTCCTGAGCCGTGCCAGCGGCCAGGACGAAAGGCCTTTGGAGGCCGGCGAAGGCCTGCGCCGGCACAAGGGCCCACAGCACCGGTGTCTGGGCAGCATATGCCAGCATTTGTGGCCCCAGCGCCGGTGTGCAGGCCTGGATGCTGGTTGTTGGCCACTGCCATGGCAGCGCCGAGCCTGGACACCGACGGAGTCTTCCACTGGCATTTGGATGCCAGCAAAGGCCGCAGCAGCGTCCCGGTAAGCGTTCCCAGGATATCACGGCAGCGGCCTGGGGGCAGGCCCACCGTTAGGTGGCTTCCTAAGCCGTTACAGCTTGGGAACACCACCTTTTTTTGGCCAAAAGGTGGCGTATCTCCCGTGCAACCCTATGAGCGGCGCAGGCATTCCAAACAGCGGCGCAGGCATTCCACCCAGGAATGCACGGTTAGCCACTGTTTTATTTAAGGGCACCTCTTGAGATGACGCATTTAAGGGTCAAACCAGATCGAATGACGGTTGCTGAAGAATTTCATAGTTTTGGAGGTTCAGCATGAACTTTGGTGTGTCACAGGTCAGATCAGAGCTGCCAAAGATGTTTCACTCAGATTAATTTTGACAGAAAAATGGACACCTGTAATGGCACCTGTTTTTTTGTGGCTCAGGAGTTAAAAGTAGCTTTTTTATAAGCTGAAACTCTGCTGGGTAAACAGTCTTTTTCTGTTTTTGTTGTATCCAGAAGAATTTTAATAAAAAAGGTTCCTTCTCAGTGTAGAGTTAAAGCAATCAACTAAATTTAATTTGCTTCTAGAACTTCTTTTTTTAATCCTTCCAGACCTCTGGTTTATCCAGGACAGTCTAAAATACTGGCCTGCTTCAAGGAAAGATATGCTATTGCTACTCAATTCAAATTCAGGGTTAGGAGATATAGGTTGCAATCCCAAGAACACTTTCTAGGGAGTAGCCCCAATTAATAAAAGGGAACTTACTTCTGAGTAAATCTGATTAGAATTGCTCCTAAAATTTTCTGGTTGTTTAGGTAACACCTATAGTCATTTTGGAAAGTGTTCATGTCTTCAGGAAGGACAGAGATTCAATAATTTATAAATCTCTGGTTTGTTTGTTTGTTTGTTTTTAAAATAAAAGCACTTTGCAGTGAATTTTCAGTGAATTGGGGATTTTCTATGTCCTAAGTATTTGTTGCCATTTGTGTGCTTGGGCACACACTTGTGTTCTCCTGAATTGCACAACACATGAACATATGAAGCTGCCTTATACCTAATCAGACCCTTGGTCCATCAAAGTCAGCATAGTCTACTCCAGGGGTCGGCAAACTCATTAGTCAAAAGAGCCAAATATCAACAGTACAACGATTGAGATTTCTTTTGAGAGCCAAATTTCTAAAACTTAAACTATATAGGTAGGTACACTGTTTATTAACTTAATAAACTTTAATTAAAGTTTTAAGCCTTAATTAAACTATAGGTACACTGAATAAAACTTGATATCATACTTAATAGTGATCTTATTTATTGATAAAAATTAAATTGTAAGTTCCTGCCATTTCCCCCTCCCTATCCGGAGTCCTCGTCTGGAGGCCTGGTCTACCGCCATAAAAGCCTATTGGTAGACCTGGCCTCCGGCTGAGTCCCATTGGGAGGCCAGGTCTACCCATTGGCTTTCTTGGCAGTAGACCTGGCCTCCGGAGGCCCATAGAAGCCAATTGGTAGGCCTGACCTCTGAAGGGGGAGTTTTTCCCCTCCTTGGAGTCCAGGTCTACCGCCAAGAAAGCCAGTGGGTAGACATGGCCTCCCAATGGAACTCAGCCGGAGGCCATGTCTACCAAAGGAAGCCAGCCCCGCCCAACAGCTGATAGGTGGGTGGGGGGCAGGAACTGCCGAGCCGCCCGCCCAGCAATCGCGCGGCTAGAGGGGAGGGGAGGCTTTAGCCTCCCAACCATTGAGGGCAAGGGAAAGGGGGACCCGGCCATTCTCCAAGGCGGGGGGGGGAGAGACAGCACGCCTGCTCGCCTGCTTTCTCGCGCTCGCTCGTTCTCTCAGGCGCGCCGGCTCCGCAGCCCAGCTGCCGGCGCGAGTGGGTGCGAGAGCAGAAGCTCCAAACCAAGTTCGGAGAGCCGCACTCAACTGTCCAAAGAGCCGCATGCAGCTCGGGAGCCACAGTTTGCAGACCCCTGGCCTACTCAGACCTGTCGTGGCTCTCCAGGGTCTCAGGTAGAGGTCTTTCACATCACCTACTTGCCCAGTCCCTTTAAATGAAGATGCCGTGGATTGAACTTGGGACCTTCTGCATGCCAAGCAGATGCTCTACCTCTGAGCCACAGCCCCTCCAATAATGTATTCCACTGCATCAGATGACAAAATAGAAAATTAGACTTAGCTGGGCCTCATATCCTTGGGTAGCTCAATTGACTGTGTTCTTTTGAGCGTAAAATGAAATAATCACAGGATACTAAGTGGTCTGAGCTTCAGGGATGTGTGTATGCAAACGTGACAGTTCTATGGATCAACTTGTGCTTAATAGTGCAATCCTAGGGCACTTTCACACATATCGAATAATGTACTTTCAATCCACCTTCAATGCTCTTTAACGATCATTTGCAAGTGGATTTTGCCATTTCACATAGTAAAATCCAGCTACAAAGAGCATTGAAAGTGGATTGGAAGTACATTATTCAATACCTGTGAAAGCACAGTAAAGGCCAAACTGACAGTAAATCAAATTCCTGAGCGGAATGCCTGTGCTGGGCTTAGGAGGCAACACACCTGGTGCCAAAAATCCGTGCAACCCGCATAGGGTTGTACGGGAGATACGCCACCTAAAAGGTGCATTGAAAATTGATTGAAAGTTCCTTATTTGGCATATTTGAAAGTGTCCCTAAGCAGAGTTACACTCTTCAGAGATCATTGACATCAATGGACTTAAAGAGGTGCACCTCTCCTTAGGATGGCGGCACAAATCTCTTCCATGAAAATCAGTGGGGTTAAAATGTGCATTACTTTGGCTAGAACAGTACCCCTTGTCAGACAACAGACCACAGCATTTTCTCTCAGCAGCTGCCTGGTTTATTGGTCTCACCATCATTTTTCTCAGGCCATTCCAGATGTGCCCATGATCCAGGTTTTATACCCACTTTTGATGAAACTAGAAAGGCTGCCCTCTGTTTTTTAAAGTTGGTCATTAAACAAACATCAACAAGGACAAAGTGACATGAATAGGAGCACATTTAGCACAGCCATACTCATAGAGGTCAAACCTTGTGGCTCTCGCCGCGCCTACATTACTTAGGTTTAATTATATGTAACCAAGCCTAGTGAGGGCCTATTTGTTCAAGTTAACAGGAGTAGACGTTTTATAGACAAGTAAATTTCATGGAGGGCTGGATGTATTTTCAGATGGAAAATCCCAGCCATCCATGAAATTAAAGGGGAAAAGGGCTGCTTATAAAGAAAAGTTTTGCAATTACAGATCCTGTCCACTTTTCTTCTTGCATTTCTGTATAAACTTTCTGTCAGCGAGTTGGTCTCTCAGGATACCATGTTTTCTTCTATTGCTGTTGCTTACATGACTCTGGATGTTATAAAGGATGTCTGTGTTATTAGTGCAAGAGCCACAGCCCCCCGGGTGTATTGTAGTCAAAGGAAAACCAGATGAAAAGCTCGAAAATTCAGCTTTTACATATCCTGACAATATTCATAGCTATACTCATTTGAAGAGAGCTTTAGTGCAGTGGAACTCAGTTGTACTGCAGTCATGCTCAGTCAAACTGGCCACGGTAATTTTTAAAGGGTCGAGTCGGGGTGTTATTTGCCCCACTTGGGAACTGTACATGCATTGAATGCTGCCCCCATTAGAGATGTGTGTTTGGACATTTCTGGAACAAAGGCATATCTGAAAAACACATTATTGGTATTTTTTGATATAATTGGGTGTCGGGATGGTATCCAGGATTTCCCAGGATACCATTAAAAGAGTCCCCAAAATTCCAGAAATATTTGGAAGAAACCAGGAATATCAGGGGCCAGCATTTTGAAGCTCCCAGAATGTTTTTTCTTTAATTTTACTGTGTGTCATTGTCTTCTTGCCAGGGTTTGGTATCAGCTTGCTAGGTTGGTTTGGCTTGGATTCTATGCTTTGAAATCTGTTTTGTTGGTCTTGCAACATTGTGTTCTTTGCTCAAGTTGGTTTGCATTGGATTCTCTGGTTCACCATCGGGGAATGTACTAAAACAAATGCAGTTGAATATATTCTTCTGCATTGTCCCCTGTACCATAATTATTGTCTAGAATTAATAAATCCCCATATTACACCTTCAGAAAATACAATGCATGGTATCATTAAATTTTTACTTGAGGACAAGATTCCTGCTGTCACTGAACATGTGGCAGAGTTTCTGATGGCTGTCATCAAAACAAAACAAAAGAGTAACGATTAAGTAAATGGTATAAAATTAACCTAGGTTATTTGAAAGCACGGGGCTTCATCATCAGATAGAGTGCCGGGGTCTATTGTAGCTCATAGTCACCTGTTGGATATATGTATTGTTATGTTTATAGGATGGAGTGTTTATTATATATCTTTGTACTATTGTTATTTTATATCAGTGTCCTTTCTATGCCAATAAAGGTATCTGAATCTGAATCTAAAACAAATGACAGGATTGCCAACTGGCAACAATAGGGAGATGACAGAATGCCTAATGGGAGCCAAGAATGCCAATTGACATGCAAGGGCTGCATTGAAATGCATTATAGCACAAAAATATGTTGCAATAAAAATGCAGAATGGATTTAGGATGACAATGTCTGGGCCCATAAAGAATGCTCTGGGACTGGAATGATAAACTGCAAAGTGGAATGAGGGCCCCTTAGACTCTTGTGTCTTTGGCTATTCTTTGCCCTGGAGAAAGCACGTAATTTCTTCCCTCCATAGGAAACAGTGGAGGATCTAGGTATCAGGGAGCTGAAAAATATCAGTATTCTTGGTTATTCAGGCCCCAAACACCAGTTTGGTATTTGGATCCATGTTTCTTTGGGGGATTCTATTATTTGGCTCCATTATTCCTTATGGAGAATCTTTCCGGGGAGCTAGAGGGGCTATTTTTTAAACAAATGGTACCAAAATTGCAGCATAGCTGATGATGCCTGTTCACTTAATAACCCCCAGGTTTACAATGCTTCTCTATGGGGAATGGGGGCTACCCCTTCAGGACCCCATAAAATAGGACCCTCCGTATTTGGGGGTTCATGCAAGGAGAGTCCCTTGAAGCTACCCTGAAAATTTGGAACTCAACGTCCAAAAATGCTCCCACAGGGGCTTCGGGAAAAAATCCCATATGGAAAAGCCTGCGGAAAGCCGAAGCCAAAAAAAGAGCTGAATACCTATTTGGCTGATTCGGCGATCAGCTATCTGGCTTTGTCTTTATTCCCAGGTTTTGGCATTCAGTAAAACCAAAAACCAAATATTGTCAAAACAACTAATTTCAGGTTTATTTTCTGTTTGGGTTTATTGATATGCACAACCCTACTCATGGATAACCATAAAATACTTCCTTTCATGCCTACATATGCACAGATCTTTGGATGCTCGACACACAGTGTTCAGGGTTTCATTGCAAATAACTAATTCTCTCATTGATAGCGCTTTAGATACCTTCTGATTATATCTTCTTTCCATAGAACAATAGTTAGCTTAAATGTGGGAAATTAATTAAACCTCCAAATGCTCTGAATTTCTTTGTGCTCCCTTTCAATTATCTGGCTGACACATTGACTTCACTTTATAGATGAACAACACTTCTCCTTGCAATCTGCAAACACAGCAGGTTTTTCCTGAACTGGCTTAAATGTAAATATCTACCTTTACTTTAAGCGATGAAGCATGTCTCCATATCATAGCAATTCCGAATTCTCTTTTTTTAAAAATCACTGTTTTTAAGCACAGTTCAAATAATTTAAAAGATCACCTCACACAGTTACCTCATGTTGTATTTATTGATTGGGAATGACCAAAGAAAGAGCTTTTAAAACTAATTGTGTGTGTAATGATACTGGGACAGTGTTTGGAATCAATTTTAGGGACTTACTGAGAATACTGTTAGAACAGCTCCCTTTTAGTATCATTTGGGCATCTACAGTTACCAGTAACAGGAGATCACTACACTATGTCCGAAAAGCAAATCAACCTTAATTGTTTTCCCCCATCAAAATTGGATCATATATATTGAGTTCATCTGCTCAGACTGAGGAGAACTGAGGCAAGTTCTCAATACTGTTTTAATAGGTGTGTGGCAAACTAGCTACCCCCTGCCCCCGTCATCACCCTGACAATCTATTTGCTGGGCACAGGCAGATGCACTGCAGAGATTAAATAGAGCAGATCAATACATAGGAACTCGGATAGTGTGGAGAGGTTACAGGCTGTCATAATGGTTCTTTTCAATCCTTTCTCAAAACTAACACACTGATGAATTGTTTCCCTGGGTGATGTTGACAGAGAAATCATGCAATCAGATTCACACTTCTTTTTTTGGAGGGGGGGGGGCTAGGGAAGATGCTTATTTTGAACGTAATTAAAATGTTAGACTATAATGACCACCAGTAGCCTTGTCAGAATTAGATATTTATCAGTGAATGTTGGCCATAATTGCTTCTATTAGAAGGGCACTGATTAGGGTTGCCAACCTTCAGGTAGGGGCTGGAGATCTCCCACTATTACAACTGATCTCCAGGCATCAGAGATCAGTTCCCTGGAGAAATTGGCCACTTTGGCAATTGGACTCTATGGCATTGAAGGACTCTCCGCTTTCCAAACCCCGCCCTCATCAGGCTCCACCTACAAAATCTCCAGGTATTTCCCTAGTTGGCAACCCTAGTACTGATAGACAAAATGTTTTTCCAGCAGAAATGTACAGGTGGTTAAAGCAATGAATGGGAGCAAATATTCTTATTCCTGGTAAGTAAAGTTACCAATTCGAGGTTGGGAAATTCCTGGGAATTTGGGGATGGAGCCTGGAGATGGGTGAGTTTGGGAAGACTAAAGAGCTCAGCAGGGATGTGATGCCATAGAGACCATTGTCTCAATTTGCCATTTTTTCTGGGGAAACTGATCTCTGATCTAAGTAGTTTGGAGATCAGTTGGAATTTCAGAAGAACTCCAGCCCACAGCTGGATGATAGCAACCCTATTAGTAAGATTCAGATATAAGTAGGTGGGATATTGTATGATAATTTCTGATGCAACCATCCTTTTTTAAGTATAAAAATGTTAATATAAAAATATATTGTGCTGGTTGACTTTGAAATTTAAAACATATCGCAAGATCCATGTAATCCAAAATATGCTTCCTCAAATTTTCTAGTGTGTAATTTTGGAGTGAGGCCCAATAGTTTTTTGGCAGGTCTTTGGAGAAAACAATTGGGGTTTCATAGATTCGAGGGCAGATCCTAGTCATTTCTGGTAGCTCTAAAGGTTAAGAGAAGCCATGTTCAAAAGCTCTATTTTCATTCAAAGTGAACAGTGAAAAAGAAATGTTGAGACAGGGGGAAATTCTTAGTATTTCTCCTTGCTTTTTTGGTTCAAAATGAAAAAAACTAACCAAATCATGTTTTCCTAGTTTGTTAGTTAATTGGGCCACATTCCCTCTTTATGTGTTCTTGTTCTTTCTATACAGTTAGGAGTACGGTTGCCAACCTCCAGGTACTAGCTGGAGATCTCCTGTTATTACAACTGATCTCCAGCAGATAGAGATCAGTCCACCTGGAGAAAATGGCCACTTTGGCCATTGGACTCTATGGCATTGAAGTCCCTCCCCAAACCCTCCCCTCCTCAGGCTCCCCCCTGAAACCTCCTGCTGATGGCAAAGAAGGACTTGGCAACCCTCATTAGGAGAGACATCTTTCTTGAAAGGAAGAGCTTTCCTTTCAGTCCTAAGCTTGGATTTTGGATATTTCTCTAGAGCAGGCCTACACAATCAGTAACCCAATGAAAGCCCACCTTGGCCAGTGCCGGATTTACGTATAAGCTAAACAAGCTATAGCTTAGGGCCCCACTCTCTTGGGGGCCCCCCAAAAAATTAATGGAAATATACTTCTTCTTAATTGTATTTCAGTTCAACAATTACTTTAATAAAATACATATTTTGTTATGTGCAAATGGCTTTAGATACCTATTAGGTCCATAAATTACCATATAGCATATATTCAACACAAAAAACAATTTGTTGTTGACAAAGGACAAATGGACATTACCTTCAATAGCTTAGAGCCTCATCAACCCTAAATCCGGCCCTGACCTTGGCTGTGTATTATTGGCAGTAATAACTAGAATTCTCATTCTCAAGGAAATTTCTGTTTCAAGGCCTTAGATTAATTAATCACAACCAACACACTTCTTTTAGAAGAACCCAGATCATGGGAAGAGAATATTAAAAGAGACCTAATAAAAAGAATGAACTGGTTGTTGAAAAGACTGAAACATTACAGAGGCAGTGAGTTACCGTATTTTTCGCTCCATAAGACGCACCTATTTTTTAGAGGAGTGTCAGCCCTTGGCCCACTTGCACCAAAAACCACATCAGAGACAGTCAGGTCCAAAGAAGCTGTTTTACTGGTCAAAATAGGTTAACAGAGCATAAGGAAAAGGGTGACAGCAATGAAGCTGGCTGGCTTGAACTTGGTAATATAAAAGCACTGAAAAGGCTTGCGATTACATATCAAAAACAAAGCTGTGTTCCCAGAGCTTCAAACGGAGTTCAGTAGGCATAACAGTCCTTGAGTCTGGTCGGAGGGAAAGCGAAAGTAAACATCAACTGAGATACAGGCCTGACAAGGAGGAAAACAAGAAAAAATATTTGGAGCACCAAGAGGATGGGCCCCGCCCAACAGCTGAGCATTGGACCGGGAAGGGGGGAAAAGTGCTCCGCGCTGCCTGGGCAGGCAGCGCAGAGCAGTTTAAAGACCCACCGCCCCCCTTCCCGGGACTCCCAGGAAGGGGGGGTGGGTCTTTAAAGTGCTCTGCACTGCGTGCCCAGGCAGCGCAGAGCACTCCCCCCCCATGCAGCTGTTGGGCGGGAGCATCGGAGGGGAAGGGGGGGAAAGTGCTCTGCGCGCATGCACCTCCCGGCGCGTGTGCTCCTCCCTTCTCCTCCTTGCCTCAGCCAAGCTGGTTGAGCAGAGCCGGGGGGAGGCGAGCTAACTTGGGGACGTGCGCGCCCTCGCCAGCCGCTCTCCTTCCACGCTCACCGGACTCGAGGGAGGTAAAGCAGGGAAGGGAGAGGAGGGAGAGGCACATGCGTCCCCAGCTAGCTGTCGGCTTCCCAGACGGCTCCCGGGCATGCCAGGATCCCGAGGAGCGCTGGGCGGCAGGGGGGAGGGCCCCCCGCCCCCAGCTGGCTGTCGGCTTCCCAGCTGGCTTCTGGGGCGCTCCGGCTCCGCACTGGGCTCCAGCGGTGCTGCGTGGCTGGGCCCCGCCCCCCAGCTGGCTGTCGGCATCCGAGCCAGCACACACACACACATTCACTCCATAAGACGCACAGACATTTCCCCTCACTTTTGAGGAGGAAAAAAGTGTGTCTTATGGAGCGAAAAATACTGTAACTGCATTTGAACAACAGAGCAGAAATAATAGTAAAATACCATAAGGCTTAAGACATCCTAAATAGGACAAAGAGAGAACATTTGCAGTGAAAGAGAAGCTCAGGAGTTTTACTAATTAATTACTAAACAAGGTGCTTGTAGCAGAAAAGCAGATATTTCAAGATTTACTCCCTATAGTAATGTCAACCAGGTGGAGTTGGAGATCTCCAGAAATATAACTGATCTCCAGACTACAGTGATCAGTTCCCCTGAAGAAAATGGCAGCTTTGGAGGATGGACTCTATGGTTGCAATCCTGAAGAGGGGGGGCAAAGCTCCTTAGGAGCTGGTATGACCCCGTGCCAGGGTAAGTGCCCTTTAACCCAGCAGAAGGGGCATTTACGCAATCCCAGGGGCAAACATGCTGGCATCAGGGAGCCACGGAGCTGCGCCTACAGGGAATTCCCAAAAGTAGGGTTGCCAGGTCCCTCTTCACCACCGGCGGGAAATTTTGGGGGTGGAGCCTGTGCAGGGCGGGGTTTGAGGAGTAAAGGGACTTCAATACCATAGAGTTCAATTGCCAAAGCTGCCATTTTCTCCAGGCGAACTGATCTCTATCGGCTGGAGATCAGTTGTAATATCAGGAGATCTCCTGCTACTACCTGGAAGTTGGCAACCCTACCCAGAAGGGAAAGCTCACGCCGTTGGGGAGGCATTCCCAGGGTGTTCCAAGTGGTGGAGCTGACATTAGTCCGCTTCCAACCCCTTTCACCCCAGGAACACCCCCTCAAGCTGCGGCATTGCTATACCACCTTTTTTGGTGGCATAGCCTTGCTTTGCTGTATGGGGGCATTTTGCGTTTATATTTTTTAAAATGCTTTTTTCTTTCCTCAGAGGCTTCCCAACTGCCACGGATCTCTGCCCCCCCCCTCAGGAATGGGCTGTAGGGCACTTCCGGTGGTGCCGCTGGAGAGAGCACTCCATTTCCCCAGGCTGTCCTGGGAGAAATCCAAGTTTGCGTTATTTCTGGGGTACATAGATACCCCAATCCGACCCTTGCAAGTGGGTTGGAAAGCAGGAACTCCCTGCAGCCCGCAAACGCGGTTTGACCTCCTAGGTACTCTGAGGGGGCTTTTTTAAGCCCCTCGGAGTCCTGGAGGCCGGTCCTGCGAGGGCACTAGGGAAGGACATCGCCAAAACGCAACTCTGGCCTCAAGCTCTACCCTCCACCACCTTATTACCAGCATAAGGACTACATAAAGAAAAGAACCTCACCTCTTGACACCCAAGTGAGTACAAAGAAATCTGCGTCTACTTACTGGAATATTTGAACAGACGGGGGGTTGATAAGAACATTTCTGAGACCCCCATTCCTCCTTAATTCGAACTGAAAAAGTTTGATCTGAGTTAGTCATCGGGATTAGCGACAGGACCTTTATCAAATTGATCAGCCTAAACCATAACAAAGAGTCGGAAGGATACCTTTTAGATTGACAAGAACTATCACCAATGAGAAGGTCCGAGGGAAGGGGAGGGTGATCTTTCTTCCTGATTTTCCGGCGAAAAGAATTTCCTGCCACGTTTGTAGTAAGGGAGCGCCTGGAACGGAAGACTCTCTATAACACCCTCTCTATCATCGGAACTAAAACAACAGGAAGCAGCTGTGGGACTGAATATACGTCGCACTCGAGTTACATTGAAATCATTCCTGAAGGAATAACCATCGAGAAGAGGCGGTAGAAGGTCCGCAGCACTTGCAACTTCCGGTATACTTCCTGATTAACCCGATCTAGAGCGACCGAAAAAACTCACTGGTATTTTAAAACTTTAAAATGCAATTTTAAAGCCAATTTCGACTCTTTTCAACCCGAAAAAATTATTAGGCTGATGTTTGAATTATCATTTTTTAATCAGCACCTTAAAGGCCCTGTCTGTGGACATGTATTTTACCAGCTTTTTTTGAATGTAAATGTCTCGACCCCGCTCTGGCTCACTACACAGCCCTGCCTATACTAAACTAAGGGACTCTTTACAAACCTCGACCATGGAAAAAAAGTTACAGGATATGCTAACTAAACAAACTGAGGCAACAAATAAACAGTTTGAACAGATGTCTACACAGATGGCACAGTTGACTTCTATGATGACAAATCTTGGTCAAGCATCCCAAGCTATTAATCAGAAGTTGGATGTGGTCACTGGAGACTTGAAAGAAGTAAAAACTCAAATGACTGTTATGAAGACAGATATGCAAGCGATGGATGTATCAATTAAGAAAGTGATGGATGAGCACAAGGACACAAAGAAAAAATTAACAAGCCAAGAAAAACAGATTGAAACAATACAAACTGATCAGATGGCGGCAAAAAATCAAATGGCAATGATGGAGATGAGAGTGAGAGAGACCAATCTTCATATACGCAATTTTCCAGATATGATGGGAGACAATAAAGAAACTGCAATACCAAACTTGGCCTACTTATTTCAGATAGATGAACAAGAATTAAAACAAGCCATTAATAGAATATATAGGATACCATTACCTGCTAGAATGAGAAGATCTAAGCCAAGAGATTTGATGATAGTGTTTTATGACACCAGAGTTAAAGATAAGATTATGAAGATTCATTATGAAAATCCAGTGTCAGCAGGAGACTCCTCTCTTATACTACTGAAGGATATTCCAAGGCATTTATTCTCACAGAGGAATAACTACAAAGACTTTGTGTCTACACTGAAAGCTAACGGTATCAAATACCGTTGGATTATGCCACAAGGTTTGGCTTTCACCTACAAGGAAGTGAAAACGACAATTCTATCTCAAGCAGATGTGGGGAAATTTCTGAGAAAATATAAGATGGACCTTAAAGAATTACCTGGAGAGAAGGAGGAAGAAGAAGAGGAAGAAGAAGAGGTACAGGGTGCAGAAGGAGGTACCAAATTATAGACTTTTTATTTTGCTAAAAAATACTACATTATGGCAAAAGCAATTTCTTGGAATGTAAATGGATTGAATGAGAAAACTAAAAGGGCTAGAATCTTCAAATATCTACAGAAATATAAATACTCCCTAATTTGTCTACAAGAGACCCATATAGCTTCAAAGCATAAAAAATACTTGGAGAAACAGGTGCTTGGACAAGCATTTATTGCTTCAGCTAAAACTAAAACAAAGGGAGTGGTAATCTATGCCCACCCCAATCTTTGTCCAGAATTAGTATATAAAGACAATGAAGGAAGAATTGTAATTATCAGAACTAAAATATTGGGACAAAGGACAATAGTGGTTGGAATTTATGCACCCAATGAAGGGAAAAAATCCTTCTACGAAAAATTACACGATTTGATAGCCCAGCACGCAAAAGACCAAATTTTATTGATGGGCGACTTCAATGGAATTATTCTCCCATCTCTGGACAAAAAATCAAAAGCAAAAGACATCAATGATGGATGCTTGCCTAAAACTTTCTTTACCATGGCTTCAGAATTAGAATTACAAGACATTTGGAGAACAATGAATACAACAGCTAAAGAATACACCTTTTATTCAGCAAGACATGATTCACACTCCAGAATCGATATGATATGGGCCAGTAAATCAATCTTCACGCAACTACGTAAAATTCATATCTTACCTAGAACTTTTTCTGATCACAATCCTGTTACTTTTGATTGGAACAATAAACAAGCATTTAGATGGCGAATGAATGATAAACTTTTAAAAGACAACAAGATACAAAAGGAATTACAGGCTTTAATGAAAGACTTTTTTGAAATTAACCTTAATGGGGAAACTTCTTTGAATACAGTTTGGGATGCATTCAAAGCTGTTCTGAGAGGTTTTATGATACAGAAACATTCGGCCTGGAAGAAGACTCAATTGCAATTTACAAACAATATACTTTGGAACTTACAAAATTTGGAGCAGAAATTGGTAATGGTAACACAGGAAGAGGAGAAAAGAGAAATTCAAATAAAGATTTCTGCATCTAAACACCAATTAAATTTGGTAATAATGGAGGAAATGAATAAAAATCTGAAACTTGCTAAACAAAAGTATTTTGAATATGCAAATAAACCAGGAAAAATTTTAGCAACACAACTGAAGGACTCATTCCAAAAGAAGATTATAACAAAAATCCAAACTGTTAAAGGACCAGTTCATTCAACTTCAGAAATTCAGAAAGAATTTGTTTCATTCTACTCTAAATTATATCAGAAAGAAAATACTCCAAAACAGAAAATAGATAAATTTCTAAACTCAATACAGATGAAAGCTTTGTCAATGACCCAGAGAGAATGTATTGAAGCTCCAGTAACAAGGGAAGAAATACAAGAAGCAATACTGAGACAAAAAACGGATAAAACACCTGGACCAGATGGAATTACTGCATTATTTTATAGAACATTTAGTGACAATTTAGTTGGATTTTTTGGCTCACTTTACAATGCAATTTTGGACGAGGGAACATCCCCGGAGACTTGGTCACATGCATTTATATCATTGATACCCAAAGAAGGAAGAGATCCAGAAAAAACATCTAACTACAGACCTATATCGCTGTTAAATGTGGACTACAAAATTTTTGCTTCGGTTTTGGCATGTAGGATAAAACAATTTATTAAGGATCTTATACACGAGGACCAAGCAGGTTTTATACCAGGAAGGCAAATAAAAGACAATGTAAGAATTTTACTAGACTCACTGGAATATTATGACCAGAATATTCAACAAACTGCGGCTTTTGTATTTTTGGATGCAGAAAAAGCCTTTGATATGGTCTCTTGGAACTTTTTGAAACGGATTTTGGATAAATTGAATTTTGGAGATCGTTTTCAGAAAGGTATATCGGCTATTTACACCTCCCAACAAGCTAAAATTTTGGTTAATGAATCAATGTCAGATAATTGCCAAATCACGAAAGGGACTAGACAGGGATGTCCCTTGTCTCCACTTTTATTTTTGTTGGTGTTGGAACCGCTATGTGTGAAACTAAGAAGTATGGAGGACATCCGCGGGTTAAGAATTAAAAAACATGAATTTAAGTTGAGAGCATTCGCGGATGACCTACTGCTAATTTTGGAAAATCCAACACAGTCAATGAATATACTTCAGGAGACTTTGGACGATTTTGGAAAAGTATCAGGCTTTAAAGTGAATCAAGAAAAAACAAAGATAATATTTAAAAATTTATCGGAAACACAGCAACAGGAATTTATATCATATACTGGCTGGGAGAAAGCTAACAAAGTTAAATACCTGGGAATTTGGATTACTGCAAAGAATAAAGATCTGATAACCAACAATTACCTCAAGTTATGGGGTAAGATTAAAACTGATATGATTATATGGTCAAACAAAAAATTGTCATTAATGGGACGTATCTCAACGATCCAAATGAATGTCTTACCGAGGATGCTCTTCTTATTCCAAAATTTACCAATAATATCACAAACTAAATATTTTGAAACTTGGAGGAAAGACATTTCAAACTTCATCTGGCAAGGGAAAAAACCAAGGACTGCTTATAAATACTTGGTGGATCTAAAAACTAGAGGAGGTTTAGCACTGCCTAATTTTCAACTCTATGCTGAAGCGGCAGCTTTAGTATGGCTAAAAGACTGGATGAACTTGTCAAATATACGTTTGTTAGACCTGGAAGGTTATAATAACTTAAGTGGATGGCATGGTTATTTGTGGTATGATAAAATTAAATTACAAGCAACATTTCGTAATCATATAATCAGGTCCTCTTTACTTCGTATCTGGATGAGATATAAACACATTTTGGAACCAGAAACACCGATGTGGATATCGCCTCAAGAAATGCTAACTTTGCGCCCACTTAGACCAGACAAATTTATTACTTATCAAGATCTAATTAATTGGGAAGGAAAGAAATGCTCACTAAAAGACTTTCAACTTCTTAAGGATGATTTACAATGGCTCCAATACTACCAAATCAAATCAGTTTTTGTACAAGATGCTAAAAAAGGTTTCTCTAAAGAAAAATCTTCTTTTCAAAGGATTTTACTAGATAATAATACAAAACTGATTTCTAAAATGTATAATCTCCTTTTAACAATATATTGTGAGCAGGATACGATTAAACCAACTATGATCGATTGGGCTCAAAATGTGGGACATGATATTGTTTTAAATAAATGGGAAAGACTATGGTCCAAAGATCTAAAAGGAATAAAAGCACAGTCAGTGCGAGAAAACATTTATAAAATGATGTATAGATGGTACTTAACACCCAGGAAAATTGCAAAGATTTATAAAACGATGTCCCCTACTTGTTGGAAATGTAATAAAGAAATTGGTTCCTTTTATCACATGTGGTGGACCTGTGACAAAGCCAAAGACTTCTGGGACATGATCTATAATGAATTGAGATTAATACTACAAAAGAATATACCCAAAACACCAAAAATGATGCTACTGAGTATGATTCCAGACGACTTAGCAATACAAAGAACTTTTTTGATTTATGCCACAACAGCTGCGAGACTGCTTTATGCAGCGAAATGGAAAGGGCTAGAAACTCCTGAGAAAAAAGACTGGATTGTTAAAATGTTTGAAGTGGCAGAAATAGCAAAACTCACAGCTATTCTAAATGAAGAAAATGACGTTCGGTTTTTGGGGGAATGGGGGGCATGGATGCATTATTGTGAATATGAGTTAAAAATGGGAAGAATGGAAGAATACTTTCTAATCTGATCCAGAGGATTATTTCTGATTTTTTTTTATAATGATTAAGTATAAGTATATTTACTAACAGACTATGGTTTTTTTTCTATATATGGTATTGATAGCTTATTAAGATTAGATTACCTACGACGGGATGAACTTTTTATTAAGAGGCAGATAGAGGTGAAGGGGAAGTCAAAAAACTTTTCCATTTCTCTTTTTTCTTTTTTATTATATGATATGGAACTATAACAACTTTAAGTTAGAATTGAAATTTGATATTGTTATAGATGTTGTTCAATGTAATGGAAAATTTCTAGTATAAAACCTAATAAAATTTATATATAAAAAAAAAAGGAATGGGCTGTAGGGCATTATACCCCTCTGAAGTCCCTCCTCTCCCCAAATTACACCTTCTCCCCTAATTTGCACCCCCCAAATCTCCAGAAATTTTCCATCTCAGAGTTGGCAATCCTAACTCCCTATTAGGAAAAAAAAATCATTGATTTCGGCTAGTATATATTTTTTTTACTCTCCCCCTAAATGACATTGTGTTGTGTGGTCAGCTAGGAGTTGGCAAATTCCTGGAGATTTGGGTGTGAAGTAGGGTTGCCAGGTCCCTCTTCACAACCAATGGGAGATTTTGGGGGCGGAGCCTGAAAAGGGCAGAGTTTGGGGAGGGGGGGACTTCAATGCCATAGAATCCAGTGGCCACAGTGGCCATTTTCTCCAGGTGATCTGATCTCTATCAGTTGGAGATCAGTTGAATTAGCAGGAGATCTCCTGCTACTACCTGGCAGTTGGCAACCCTAGTGTGAAGTCCGGGGAGGGTGAGGTCTGGAGAGCGAAGGGACTTCAGTGAGGAATAATGCCATACAGTCCACCCCACACCCCCCCCCCCCCCAAAGCAGTGTTTTCCTGCAGGGGAATTGATATGTGCCATCCGGAAGTGAGGAGAATTCCAGGAGAATTCAAGGCCCTCCTTGCAGACTGGCAACTCTACAAATAACAGAGGCAAAGTTGCCATTTTATTTGAACCAGTATTTTTTTTATTAATATTTCTGTTCTTGCAAATTTTGTAGCTATTTTTTTGTAGAACAGAACATTTAGGGCAGTTGTGAATCCATAGCATAAATAAGGTGCAGTCCTCACCAGCTCATTGTTAGCTGCAAGCTCAGGAAATCAGTTTATAGAATTTTATGCAATGACACTTAAAGGGACATCCATCAATAAAGATTATGCATGGTCAAATTGTGTGAAAGAACCAAGTGCCAACCCTGCCTATGAATCTGCATCAGTGACATATCTGAGGTGCTTAAGCATGCTATTCTGCCAATGCTACCTAAGGTATTATCTTTCAGAAAACATCCATCAGGAATCTACGCTGTGCAGACAGGACTGCGTTCGGGGGGGGGGAGGTTTAAATTAAGATACTATGGGTGTAAAGAACAAAAATTTTAAAAACCTCCCTGCTCATTCCATCAGAGAGCTCTTAGTCAGCTGTATTTAGGTGGGTGTATGAAATGTCCTGACGCGGATAGCCCCAGGCTAGCCTGGTCTTGTCAGATCTCAGAGGCTACGTATGGTCAGCCCTGGTTAGTATTTGAATGAGCAACCTCTAGGGAACACCAGGGTCATGATGCAGAGGCAGGCAATGACGAACAACCTCTAAATGTCTCTTGCCTTGAAAACCCAGGGTTGCCATGAGTCAGATATGATTTGGTGGCACACACACACACACACAAACACACACACACCTTGAGAGCCAGTGCGGTGTAGTGGTTAAGAATGGCAAACTCTAATCTGGAGAACCAGGTTCAATTCCCCACTCTTCCACATGAAGCCTGCTGGTTGACCTCGGGCCAGTCACAGTTCTCTCAGAACTCTCTCAGCCCACATGGAGGCAAGCAGTGGCAACTCATACCTCGCAAACTCTGTGGGGTCACCATAAGTCAGCTGTGACTTGATGGCACTTTCCACCACCACCACCATGGAATTCAAGGCAGCAAAACAGGTATTTATTATGTTGATCAAGGACTAAACAGGGACTGGGGTTTCTTCTCAAGCTATAAGATTTGAGAGTAGCATTGTTTTTGTACCCTTGATATCTCCATGCAAAATCCCTACTGATGAATTTCCTTTCAGTTCAGGATCTATAAATTAAAAGGTGGGGGGGGGGAGAAAAATGTAATTGGACATTCTTAATATTCTTGATATTATTCTATAATCTAACCCACTGACAGCTCAAATGTGGTACAATTTCCTGGGGCCAGAGCTCCACGAAAGCCTTGGTTTGTTTATGCCATGTCACATTTAGGACAGAATGTTTCTTTCAATATACAAAAGAAGGAGGAGGAGGAGGAGGAGAAGAAGAGTTGGTTATTATATGTCGACTTTCTCTACCACTTAAGGGAGAATCAACCCAGTTTACGATCACCTTCCCTTCCCCTGCCCACAACAGCCTGTGAGGTAGGTGGGGCTGAGAAAGTGTGACTAGCCCAAGGTTACCCAGCTGGCTTCATATGTAGGAGCAGGGAAACAAATCCAGCTCACCAGATTAGCCTCCTCTGCTCGTTTGGAGGAGTGGGGAATCAAACCTGGTTCTCCAGATCAGAGTCCACTGCTCCAAACTGCTGCTCTTAACCACTACACCACGCTGATTGTATGTACGGGGTGGAGTCTGTGTACACATGTGTGTGGGGGTGGTTGGTTGGCTGGGATAATGTCTAGGATCCTGACCAATGCTTCTTCAGGCACAAGGACTTCTGCCTGTGGAGCACAATTTTCTCACCACCACCCCTACAGCAGTACAAAATAAATCCCATTATCCATTTTTGGCTGCCATATGAGGGACAAATTGGGAAAATCACACTCCTTAGGCAGAAGTGTTTGCACTCAGAGGAATGTCAATCTGGATGCGACCCAAAAGGCACAGTCCAACTAGCATTAAGTGCACAAAGCTTGCACCCATTCCCATGGGAGAGCTGGGTGCATCTTTAATTATCTCCCTTTGCAATGGGACTTAAATATTTTAGCAAAAGCTTTCATTACTGAGTAGGTTTTCCACATCCCAGAGTAATGGCAAGATGGACTTTTACATGGTATGCTTTGCCGTATACCTCACAGATGCGCCTCTCCCATCATTGTCATTTCCCAGGCATTCTACCCCTCTCTTTGATCAGTGATTCACTTTGAAGATGCATCAGTCTGAAAATGAGTCCAGCACTGCAAGGCAGCCTGTGAGGTCTTGCTCTATGAATGGAAAACAGAGCTTTAAAGGTTGTCCCAGGACTCAAGGACTTGCCTGGCTTACGGAGGAGAACTGGCCATGTGAGGAATCACTCCATTTGGGAGAACTTCACAGTTTAGAAGTACCTTTACCCATATATTGTTCAGGGAGAAAACAAGGCATAACAGTACTATCGATATCCTAAAAAAGCAGTATTAATTTCTTGTTATTATTATGACTTTATTAGCTGCAAGAGCTAGATTAGTGATTTTCCATTGAGCACAGAATTGGAGAAGATATTTCAATAACAATTGCCGGTTGAACTGGAACTGTAAACTGGGCATTTGGTCAAGCAGTCATAGGACCTCTTCATTCCATTTGTAACTCTACTTTGATCTGTTCATCACATATTCTTGAGACATAGGGTTGGAGCTGTGGCTGAGTGATGGATAGGGTTGCCAGCTCTGGGTTGGGAAATACCTGGAGATTTTCTTTTGTGTGGGGGTGGAGCCTGAGGAGGGCAGGGTTTGGGGAAGGGAGGAACTTCAGTGGGGTACAGTGCCATAGAGTCCACCTTCCAAAGCAGCCATTTTCTTCAAGTGAACTGATCTCTATCACCTGGAGATCAGTGTTGTCCCAGGAAATCTCCAGCCACCACCTTGAGGTTGGCAACCCTAGTGATAGAGGCTCTGCTTTTCTGGCAGAAGGTCCCAGGCTCGGGCCCCAGCATCTCCAATTCAAAGGATCGAGGCACAGGTGATGTCACATACCTGGGAGCAATGGGGGCAGGGTGGAGACTACCAGGATGTCATTTCTGGTTTTGGAATCAAAAGTGACATCCCAATAGTCTCTGCTCTCTGCCCAATGCTCCTGGATCTTCGGCATCACACATATGCTCCACAAATCAAGGACATTCTTATCTAAGCCATGAATTAACTGCTGCTTTCTATATGCATCTTGTGTAGAATGTTTACTTAGAGATTTGACCCCATACACCTACTCTTTGTCTCAGTCTATCAGCTAGACATTGTGCTCAGGGGATGCAGAAGTAACAACAGGTACAGCATTCCCAAATACTTTTTTATATCCACATGTGGGGGAAATATGTAGCCCAGCCAAAACCAATAACATGACACAGCAACCTGTAGCTCTGGTATAAATCTCTCTATCAAATGAAGGCAGCAAACACTTCATACATCTAACAAAGTGCTCTGACTAACCAAAGACTATTTGTTAGACTTTGAGATGGCTCAAGACTCTGTTACTCATGTGCATTTGTTCCAGGATCTCACTAACGGCATATCTCATCCAGCATCCTGCCTCCCACAGTGGCCAACAGTGTAACCTTGGGAAGCCCACAGTAAGGACATAAAGGCCAGATCCCTTGACTGAAGCTGCCTTCCAGAAATTGGCAATCAGTGGCATAATGTCTCCGAACAAGGTGGTTCCATTTAGCCATCATGGCAAAATCAGCATTATTTGCAAAGAGATGCACATTATGGATTTTGCTCATATATTCTTCTTCAGCCCCTGACCTGGTTGGCCCAGGCTATCCTGATCTTGTCAGATCTCAGAAGCTAGCCTGGGATGGCCCTGGCTATCACTTGGATGGGAGACCACCAAGGAATACCAAAGTCATTATTCAGAATAGGACTGTGCATATCGTTAAAGCCTTTTTGGCTTCTTTCAGGTTTAATTAAACCCAAATATTAAAACTGGGAATAAAGCTGAAGCCAGATAGCCAATCGCTGAATCACCCAAATAAGTATTCGGCTTTTTTTGGTTTCGGCTTTCTCCAGGCTATTCCCTATGGGAATTTTTAATGAGCTGTGGGGGAGGCCTTTTTCTAAGTACAGTTCCCAAATTTTCAGGGTATCTTCAAGGAACTCTCCTTGCATGAACCCCATAGTTTGGTGAGGATTGGGTTGGGGGTCCAATTTTATGGGTGTCAGCTCTGAGCTCACCAGATAAATCCCACAAAACAACTTCTAGGCAGGTTGTCCATAGAAAGGTGATTTATTGAGAAATATACAGCAAGTTGCAGAAAATGACTTGGAAGCAGCAAGTATACTAATGGGGGTAGGAATCAGAATACAGTAGATGTAAAGTTGAAATGAACTTTCTGGATGACTCCTGGTTGCTACCGCAACCCATAGATAGCCCTTGTTCCCAGAGAAGAGTGAGACATAACATAACAGAGTTGAACAACATTTCGACCTTGGAGCACCACCTGGCCTAACTGCTGAGTACCAGGCCGTGCCTGACAATGGGGTCCTGAAGGGGGTCACCCCCTCCTCCATAGAAAAGCATTGTAAACTTTTTTTTTGCACAACCCTGATGCAGAATAAGGCAGTGGCAAACCACCTCTGATAGTCTCTTGCCCTGAAAACCCTACTGGGTCACCGTAAGTCAGCTGTGACTTGATGGCACTTTACACACACACACACACACACATTCTTCTTCAGTGAATGAAACACTACCCCTCTTCAATGATCTATAGTAAACAGGTGAAACATGTACACTGTCACACTTTTAGAAAATATTCAGCATTCATTTATTCACAAATTAATATATTGTGCTGTCTGAGACTTGATTGGCATCTTATTTTGATAGTTCCCGGTGTTGTACATAATTTTAAGCTCTGGATAATTATCTAAGGGGAAAAGATCTCAAATATTAGCAGTGGTAAATGAAAGTATTCATTTTTGGTGATGCATAGCAGGAGTCTGTGTATGACTTTTACAACAACAACAACAACAACAACAAAAGCAGTGTGATTCTTTTCATTCTAGAATGAAAGCATTTTGGGCCATTGAAACTATCTCCAGTACATTTTTCAATATTCAATATTCCAATGCTGTGTAATATTTTACTCAAAGACTGAAATCCTATGCGGTTATTTACACTCAAGCCCCATTGACCTCAGTGGTGCTCACTTCTGAATAAGGAGGTATTACAGACATGGATGAGCTTTGACTCATGAAAGCTTATACCTTGGGAAATGTTGTTAGTCTCTAAGAATTTTGTTCTGCTACTATGACTAAAATGGCTACAAGTTATCACAGATGGCTGGCTTTGGCCTATGTCCATTTCAGCCAAGGCTTTGTCTGTAGTTGGGCAGCCCTTTCCAAGCCACCTGGAAACCCTAACCAGAACATTACTTGGGGGGGGGGGGGGCTGTACTGGTGTAACTGGTCCTTATGCCGACCTATCTCAGAGATACATCATTGTAAAGGTCAGTCAGCTGCCTGTGTGCTTCCCTCCCTTAGGATTGCTTTGACAGTTTACTTTTGGGGTGTTATTCTTTTCTTTCTTTTTCTTTTTCCTTTTTTTAAAGGAAGTGATGAGGGCTGGAAAGTCTCCATTATATAACTGATCAATCCCCAGCAGATCAGCTTTAAGTCTCTTTTAGTGGAATAGAGCCTCAGAGTCTTTTCATTTCTTATATTGATCCAGCTGCTCTAATGGGACATTGGCATTGTGCTCTGCTGTCTCATGGGATTTGTTTTGATCGGTTTGCAACGATAGCTTGAGGTTGGGTGGTAAATGGCTATATTTCATACCCAGTATTGCTGCTTGGTTTTTGCTATTGCAGAGGTCAAAAAGTTAATGGCTTTATTATATGTTTGTAGAGGGTGGTTACCATATATACTCGCGTATAAGCCGAGTTTTTCAGCCCAAAAAAAGGGCTGAAAAAGCCGAACTCGGCTTATACACGGGTCAATACGGTAGAGGGGGGAGGGAGGAGGGAGGGGGAAACTTACCGCCGCCACCTTCTCCCGGCCGAGAGCAGCCTTTAGAGGCCCCCTGCGGCCGCGGGGAGGCCGCCCAGCCGCCCCCCCGCCTTTTCCAGGCCGGGAGCGGCCTCTAGAGGCCCCCTGCGGCTGCGGGGAGGCCGCCCAGCCGCCCCCGCCACCTTCTCCCGGCCCGGAGCAACCTTTAGAGGTCCCCTGTGGCCGCGGGGAGGCCGCCCAGCCGCCCCCGCCGCCTTTTCCAGGCCGAGAACGGCCTCTAGAGGCCCCCTGTGGCTGCGGGGAGGCCACCCAGCCGCCCCCCGCCTTTTCCAGGCCGAGAACGGCCTCTAGAGGCCCCCTGTGGCCGCGGGGAGGCCGCCCAGCCGCCCCCCCCGCCTTTTCCAGGCCGAGAACGGCCTCTAGAGGCCCCCTGTGGCCGCGGGGAGGCCACCCAGCCGCCCCCCCCCCCGCCTTTTCCAGGCCGGGAATGGCCTCTAGAGGCACCCTGTGGCCGCGGGGAGGCCGCCCAGCCGCCCCCCCGCCTTTTCCAGGCCGGGAGCGGCCTCTAGAGGCCCCCTGCGGCTGCGGGGAGGCCGCCCAGCCGCCCCCGCCACCTTCTCCCGGCCCGGAGCAACCTTTAGAGGTCCCCTGTGGCCGCGGGGAGGCCGCCCAGCCGCCCCCGCCGCCTTTTCCAGGCCGAGAACGGCCTCTTGAGGCCCCCTGTGGCCGCGGGGAGGCCGCCCAGCCGCCCCCCCCGCCTTTTCCAGGCCGAGAACGGCCTCTAGAGGCCCCCTGTGGCCTCGGGGAGGCCGCCCAGCCACTCCCGCCGCCTTTTCCAGCCCGGGAGCGGCCTTTAGAGGCCCCCTGCGGCGGCGGGGAGGCCGCCCAGCCGCCCCCGCCACCTTCTCTCGGCCGGGAGTGGCCTGCAGAGGCCCCCTGCGGCTGCAGGGAGGCCGCTATGCCGGCCCCGCCGGGCCCGCCGCCAGGAGCCCAGAAGGTACCGATAAGCCTGCGCGCGTGGGGGGTGGGTGGGTTATAAGCCGACCCTCGGCTTATACGCGGGTCGGCTTATACATGGGTATATACGGTACACTTAATTTCTGTTAACAATGTGGCAAATGGCAAATGGGCCTATGTGAATACACTAATTCCTATTTTCTGTGTCTCTTGTGACTGGTGCCAAATACTGGAGAGATGCCATTGTTTTGATAGATTAAAAAGCTATTTGTGAGTAAGGATAGTTTTTTTTGTTTTATTACAATTGACTATTCTTTAAAAAAAATAGGGCCCTGGTGAAGGAAGAAGTTGATTTTTATACCCCGCTTTGCTCTTCCTTAAGGAGTCTCAAAGCAGCTTACAATTGCTTTCCCTTCCTCTCCCAGCCAGCATGGTATAGTGGTTAAGAGCGGTGGTTTGGAGCGGTGGAGTCTGATCTGGAGAACCGGGTTTGATTCCCCACTCCTCCACATGAGCGGTGGAGGCTAATCTGGTGAACTAGATTTGTTTCCCCACTCCTACACATGAAGCCAGCTGGGTGACCTGGGGCTAGTCACACTCTCTCGCCCCCCCCACCTCACAGGGTGTCTGTTGTGGGGAGGGGGAGGAAAGGTGATTGTAAGCTGGGATGATTATGCCTTAAGTGGTAGAGAAAGTCGGCATATAAAAACCAACTCTTCTTCTTCTTCCCCACAACAGGCACCTTGTGAGGTAGGTGGGGCTGAGAGAGTTCTGAGAGAACTGTGACTGGCTCAGCAGGCTTCATGTGGAGAAATGGGGAATCGAACCCAGTTCTCCAGATTCGAGTCTGTCGCTCTTAACCACTGCACCACTCTGGAGAAGTACTGTTGACAGCTGCTGAGGTAAATTAACACCTAAATAACAGTCCCAAGCTAAATGAATAGTCATATGCGAAACCGCTAGAAACTTTTGCCTTCTGTTATCAGAACTCCCCTACCTTCCCTAAAAATTCCTCAGATGCTTTGCTAAAGAGGCAACTAGCTGAGGCACTTGAAGCTGCCTTATACAGGGGTGGCCCATTAAGGGGAGTATTGTACACCATGACACATCACATACTGCCTGATGTCCCCTCCCTGGTCCTGGAGATCAGTAGTTAGATCTCTGGTTGTCTTTAATTTTCCTTTAAAGCCACAGTAGCAATTAAAGTCAGTAGCAATTTAGGTAAGGGCCACTATATTTGAACAGAATGGATTTAGCCCTTTTCCTCTACACTAGTTCTTGCATAAATCCTCAGACACTATTGGGGTAAAAAGATGAGTTGCCTGTTTTCTTTCCTTTTCAGGGGCTAATAACATATTGGAGGGATTTATGTCTCTCAAGAAAATGGTAGAGGATGATGAATTAATAGGACTGCCACAGCATTCATCCCGGATCTTTGGCATCTTGTCTAGTTGAATACAAATTTTGAACTTTAAACTTTGCTTTAGATTTTGCTTTAGGTAATTAAAAGGATTAGGAATGTGCAGACCCATGATCCCCAAGGCAAATGAGAAGCAGAGGTGGATTGCTATTGCCTTCTTCTGCAGAGTCTTCCTTGGAGGTCTCCCTTCCAAGTACAGACCCTGCTTAGCTTCTGAGATCTGATGAGATCAGGCTATACCATGCTGCCTTCCCTCTGCCACCTTGTTTAAGAGTCAGAAATTACAGATCTGAGTACTGGTGGTACTGAAATATGTTCTCAGTAGAGTTGACCATTGTGCTGTTCTCCTAGACCTCACCTTTCACTGATACCCTCAGTTCTCAGGAAACCATGTAGTTTAATGTACAGCAGTTCACAAACGGTACTAAGTAAAACAGAGATCTTCACTTGTGCACTACAAAAGGGGAAGACTGATTAATCGGGGTCATATCACTGGACAGAGTGTACTGAAGGATATGCATCTAGTGATCCACCTACCATGTATTTTCACACGTCAGATGCTTGAGAACCATGCTATTTTTCCAGTCACTGGCAGCCAACACAAAGGATGCATCTGAACAATATACATAAATTGTAGGGGTGGTTGACAAGGTATCTTTGGTGGATCACAAGGTCTGCAGATCTGATCTTCAACCCCAACAAGATCTTCCTCTTCTTCAAATTTTATAATTTATGTCACTTGCAACACCAAAGCAGAGACGGCAGACCATTATTTTCCAATTTCTGTTTTATTTATGCATTGTTAATCCACACTAATTAGGAAATAATTACTATAACTGAGTAAGAAAATCCTTTTAACCCAGTCATTAATAGCATTTTTTGTGCTCGCCATAATAAAATAATCTCAAAAAAAACGTAGAAAGGCCAATTATATAATTTGATAAATGTGTTTTTGCTTTATGATTCAAACTTCTTCATAGCCACCTGCTAGGCCTTTCTTCTATGAGAATAGTGGGGAATGAATATATTACATTCAACAGCTGTGTTGGGGGTGTTTGGTTGGAATTATTTCTCCTGTAGTTGTAATCTGTGAATAATGCAGCTACACAAAATGGAGCTGTTTTGTTTCTTTTTTTCAAAGGAGGAAAAAAATGTTATTTTCATTTCAATGGGTCTTGAATTACTAAATATCTTTGAACTCTCATGGTTATAATAGGGACAGGCAGTCTTTCTGCGTGAGAGCTCTTCTAACTCTAATTGTTGTGTACAGTGAGGGAAAAAAGTATTTGATCCCCTGCTAAATTTGCCCGTTTGCCCTCTGACGAAGAAATGACCAGTCCATAATTTTAATGGTAGGTTTATTGTAGCTGTGAGAGACAGAACAACAGGAAAAAACCCAGAAACCCAGAAGACAAAAGTCAGAGACTGATGTGCATTATAATGAGTGAAATAAGTATTTGATCCCCTATCAACCAGCCAGATTAGGGTTAGGGTTAGGGTTAGGGTTCTGCTGTCGACAGAAGCAATCAATCCATCAGATTCCAAACTAGCCACCATGACCAAGACCAAAGAGCTGTCCAAGGATGTCCAGGGTCCAGGGACAAGATTGTAGACCTGCACAAGGGTGGACTGGGCTACAAGACTATTGCCAATCAGCTTGGTGAGAAGGTGACAACCCTAACCCTAACCCTTACTGTCAGCCTCCCTTGGTCTGGGGCTCCATGTAAGATCTCATCTCGTGGAGTTGCAATGATCATGAGAACGGTGATGAAGCAGCCCAGAACCTCACGGGGGGAACTTGTCAATGATCTCAGGGCAGCTGGGACCATACTCACCATGAAAACAGTTGGTAACACACTACGCTGTGAAGGACTGAGATCTTGCAGAGCCCACAAGGTCCCCTTGCTCAAGACAGCACATGTACAGGCCCGTCTGCAGTTTGCCAATGCACATCTGAATGACCCAGAGGAGAACTGGGTGAAAGGGTTGTGGTCAGATGAGACCAAAATCGAGCTCTTTGGCATCAACTGAACTGGCCGTGTTTGGAGGAGGAGGAATGCTGCCTACGACCCCAAGAACACCATCCCCACCGTCCAACATGGAGGGGGACATATTATGCTTTGGGGGTGTTTTTCTGCTAAGGGGACAGGACACCTTCACCACATCGAAGGGACAATGGACGGGACCATGTATCGTCAAATCTTGGGTGAGCACCTCCTTCCCTCAGCCAGGGCATTGAAAATGGGTCTAGGATGGGTATTCCAGCATGACAATGAACCAAAACACACGGCCAAGGCAACAAAGAAGTGGCTCAAGAAGAAGCACATTAAGGTCCTGGAGTGGCCTAGCCAGTCTCCAGACCTTAATCCCGTCGAAAATCTGTGGAGGGAGCTGAAGGTTCGAGTAGCTACACATCAGCCTCGAAATCTTACTGACTTGGAGAGGATCTGCAAAGAGGAGTGGGACAAAATACCTCCTGAGATGTGTGCAAACCTGGTGGCCACCTACAAGAAACGTCTGACCTCTGTAAATGCCAACAAGGGTTTTGCCACCAAGTACTAAGTCATCTTTTGCAAAGGGATCAAATACTTTTTTCACTCATTATAATGCACATCAATCTTTGACTTTTGTCTTCTGGGTTTCTGGGGTTTTTCCTATTGTTATTCTGTCTCTCACAGCTACAATAAACCTACCATTAAAATTATGGACTGGTAATTTCTTCGTCAGAGGGCAAACAGGCAAATTCAGCAGGGGATCAAATACTTTTTTTCCCTCACTGCAGGTGAGAGAATTTTGTCAAATGCTGTTTTTCAAACTGGTACAGCTGGATGGCCCATGCAGAGCCACAGACGGCATAATTCAGATTTTGTCTTGTCTTGGTGACCAAGAGGGAGAGAAGGGCAAAGTTTCACCTGCAATATGATGTGGTGTATCCTACTGCTATCCTACCAATCCATTGAGAAATTTTTATTTTTAAAAATGTATTTATTAAAATAGATATACCACACATTTTGTTTTGGCTCAGGTTTGAAGCCTTCCACCAATCTAAGGAAACTTCCTCCAAATCCTGCATTGAGCAGGGGTTTGGACTAGGACTGTATGGCCCGTTCCCACTCTATGATTCTGTGAATTAAGTGGATCTTCCATTGGAGGATAGGGTTGCCAACTTCCAGATGGCACCTTGAGATCTCCTGCTATTACAACTGGTCTCCAGGTGATCAAGATCAGTTCCCCTGGAGAAAATGGCTGCTTTGGAGGGTGGACTGTATAGCATTATACCTTGCTGAGGTCCCTCCCCAGGCTCCACCCGCAAAATCTCTGGGTATTTCCCAACCCACGACTGGCAACCCTATTGGAGGAGGAGCCACTTAAGTTGGAGGAAGGCTTTTTACGCTGGAGGATAGTGGTTGGATCCACCTTATTGAATGTCAGCGGTACTCCGAGCATCTCTGTGTTGCAGTTTATCTACTACCTGCTTGCCTCTTAAGAACTTAAGAACAAAAAAGAAAAGAACATAAGAATGGTGATGCTGGATCAGGCCAAGGCCCATCAAGCCCAGCAGTCTGTTCACACAGTGGCCAACCAGATGCCTCTAGGAAGCCCACAAACAAGACGGCTGCATCAGCATTATCATGCCTGTGTTCCACAGCACCCAATATAATAGGCACACTCCTCTGATCCTGGAGAGAACAGGTATACATCATGATTAGTATCCATCACCACATCCTGGGGCAGGGAGTTCCACAATTTTACTATGCATTGTGTGAAGAATACTTCCTTTTTGTCTGTTTTGAATCTGTCATCTTCCAGCTTCAGCAGAAAACTCCACATTCTAGTATTATTACTCTCTCTATACCATGCATAATTTTATAGACCTCTATCATGTCTCCCTTTAACTGCTTTCTTTCCAAGCTAAACAACCATAAGCATTTTAACTGCTCCACATAGACAGTTGCTCTAGTCCCCTGATCATTTTGGATCATTTTTTGGGGGGGGTGTTGACCATAACTGTACACAGTGGTGACCATAACTGTACTCCTATTTTATGGAGTACAGAGGTTAGGTCTGTGTCCTCCATGACATGTTCATAAGTTCTGAACATGTGGTGTCTGACTAGGACCAGGACCATAGTGCACGTGGAGGCTTCAGCCTTCCCGGATGTCATCTTCCCAGCCTGAAACACTCCCAGGGTGGGGTGCTGGGGCTATTTGGCTGGTTGGGGAAACTCACACTTCTCCTGCAGTCCTGGTCCTAAACTAGCATAAGTACATGGGAATTGGTGAGAACCCATAACGCTAACAAGTTTCCATAAAAATCTCTTTAGTGTCAGCATGGTCGTGATCCTCAGATTTAGATATCCGTAGATAGAGTCCACGTTTTGCTGTTAGATATATAGATGATGGCACATAAAGTCACAACAATATCAATTTAATCAATTTTCACATGCTAAATTAACATTATGGGCCAATACAGAACTAAAAACTAATAAGCAATATTTTTTTATTGCACACTTGGACAGAGGGATTTTTCTCAGTTGAGGTCTAGATATGACTTTTCCACCTGTTTTAGTCAGCACACAAAAAATCATGTTTATGATATACTGGACACCACAGCACCTTTTTAGTAAAGGGCTAAATTAAGTGTGTAATTGCTGGCACTATAACTTACAAGATACATCTCTTAAATATATGCATTGGGCCTGTCGAGTTATTTGGCATTTTTGGAAGTAACTGTATCAATTTTGCATTAGAATATACATTGATCGTTGAGGGTGCTTATGTACTTTTAAACTATTTACCTGTCTCCTGGAGGCTTACTGATGGTCAACTAAAATGGACCCCCTGCACCCTTACCATTGCTGAAAGACTGATATTAAAACACTGGAGTGATACATGCCATCTCCTATAATCCACTCGATCAAGGACCTTACAACCTTATCAACATTTGAACATATGGCATACAGACAACAATTATGTATGGCATAATAAGAACATAAGAAAGGCCATGCTGAATCAGAGCAAGGACTATAAGGTCCAGCAGTCAGTTCACACAGTGGCCAACCAGGTGCCTCCAGGAAGTCCACAAACAAGACGACTGCAGCAGCATTATTCTGCCTGTGTTTCACAGCACCTAGTGAAAATTGCTTCGGTCTAACCACTCAGCAGCCTTGAAGCCCATATGGCACATTCTTTTTGTAACTCATAGCCCATTCCTGAAACCTGCAGGGGCCAGGGACGGCATGGCCAGGCCACCGCTGCATTGCCTCAACAGAGCTTTCATGGCTGCCATGGGTGGGGGGAGGGTTTTAAATTTATAAAAACCCAAAAATGGTGGGAAAGGCCCCATTGCAAACAGCAATGCTGCGCCACCAAAAATGGTGTAGCAGCACTGTCATTGCGTTAGGGGACGTTCGCAGTGCAAAAGGGGTTAGGAGGCTGCCTAATGGCAGGTCCTGATATGCCTGTATTATTGTATTAATTCCCAATGACAATAACACAGTAGGAGGTTGAGAGTTCAAAGAAGTTTGTTTATTAGGCCCAATATACACACCGGGTGAGAACTGCCCCAAATGCGCAGGACAATTCACACACCAGAACAAAGGAGTGCAACAACGTTTATAACTTCTGGTCAGGGGTGATACAAATATGTCATATAGTGCGTAGAAACTCAAAGACCCAATAATGGATACATTTGGATTAGCATAACCTATCAGTGTGGTTTTGAGGCGTGGATTTAGGTGGCTACATGATCTGTAATGGAGAAACGAAACTTAACATTCTCATCTGACACTCCTTAAATGACTGCCTTGGGCCTCATTAGGGCGGCTAGCTGTACCAGGCCTGCAAAGATGATCTCATTGGCACCTGATTCATAATGGCTGCGAGCTTATGCTAAACCCAGTGATCACACACTAGTGAATCTGAACCAAAGATTAATTCTTTACCCCTTATACATGGGGCAGTGCCTTTACATATGTGTGCAGAATATATATGTGCCTGATGTTATGCTCTTATACCTGAGCATAGCACCTCATAAAGCTATGAGTATACATACATGTGAAAGAATATACGTTTTCCCATAAATGAAGTTTATAGGCACTTCAGTCCATCCCCAGAACGCCCCGGGAACTCCTGCCTGGATGCCAGCATGGGGACTTACACTGGGAGAATGCTGGCATGAGCCCATGCCCGTGTCTGAGGACCATGCTGCTGCTGCTGCTGCGGTCCAGAGGGGCCGGCGAAAGTGCCCCAACGCTGGCGCCCATGCCAATTTGCATAGCACAAGTGGCATGGACACTGGCATAGGGGTCATGCTGGCTCCTTAGAGCATTCACCCCACCCCTTCAGGAATACACTGCAACTTTCATAAGGCTGAGATTGTTTTGCATCCCAAGTTGTTCCCTGCCGTGTTCATGGAATTTTATCTAAGTCATCCTATTGGCATAGCAGTGCTGTCCTCCAGCATTCATAATTCTTCCTCACCTGTCATTCTCAAGATGGATGTTAAGCGAGCTCTCCATTTTTACCTTGAAAGAAAGGCAGGTTTCATAAAGCCCTTGTATCGGTTTGTGTTTGAAGCAGCAAAGAACAAGGTGGGGGGGAGAAGCTGTCCGTTGAAATGGATAGCTTGGTAGATCAAGGCCGGCTGCAAAGCAGTAAAGACCCTTGGCTGAGGGGATCTTTAAGCCAGACTTGTCAGCTCTAAAATTGTCTTTTGGCAAACCTCTGCTCTTTTCTTTCTTTAGTTATCTGGAATTTGACAAACAGAGGGACAGTCTGGACAAAAAAATTATACTCTAACACAATGGAACCTGACTCTGCGTGGAAAGAAGTGTGCTCACCATCCTGAGAATTACAATGCTAGTTATAGCCAAGATGTCAGGATTCATATGCTATATTTGTCCTCCGGGATTTATACAGTGGGATCATCAGTGTTGCTTGTGTTGAGACAAAATGTTTTGTGTGCAATAGGAAGACACAAATATGCAGTAGTCCCCTCACTTCTGGCACCTCAGCCCCCCAGCCATTTTTAAGGCTGTGAGGCAAATTCTGATGTACTTGTGTGTGTGTGTGTGTGTGTGTGTGTATAAAATACCATCAGGTCACAGCTGACATATAGTGACCCCATAGAGTTTTCAAGGGAAGAGATGTTCAGAGGTGGTTTGCCATTGCCTGCCTCTGGGTAGGCTGAGAGAGTTCTGAGAGAACTGTGACTGGCCCAAGGTCACCCAGCAGGCTTCATGTGGAGGAGTGGGGAACTGAACCTGGTTTTCCAGATTAAAGTCCTTCACTCTTAACCCCTACACCATGCTGGCTCACCATTTTTTTTGTATGGACCTTAAAAACAAGATGCCAAGCCATTTGTAAGAGACAATGACACTCACAGCCCATTCCTGAGCTGACGGCGTGCGGAGTTGGCAGGGAAGAGGCGCAGTGGTGCCTCTTCCTAAGCCGACTCGTGCACTCTGTGGGAAAGAAAAAAGCCTTTTCAAGGTTTTTGTTTGTTTGTTTGCTTGCTTTTAGCCCCATTGAAAACAGCGAGGCTGTGCCTGCTCAAAAGCAGGCGCAGCAATGCCGTTCCTGCCGGTGGCGGCCAGATAGGAAGTTGCCTAACCGGCAACTCCTCCCCCGCCCTGCCCCCCTGCGCCGGCGTAGCCTCTCTACGCGGTCCCACGGTGCTCAGCTGCCGGTGGGACTGGCCTCCCTGCCAGCATAAGTGCGTGTAATCATGCAATTACACACATCCTGGCGGCGGAGTCACGCTGCCTCCTAAGAGGTTTCGCCCCCCCTCAGGAATGGGCTGTGACTCTACTTCTCACACTAGGTTTCTCAAAAGCAGAAATATTTGTGTGTGATTGGTTGTGTTTGCAACAAAAATAGACAGTTGCACAGTAAAAGAGATACAGATGGTTATACTAAGATCCTTAAAAAAAATGCATGATGGTACACTGGACATTGCATTCAATGGTTGTGTAATTTTCCATACTGCTGGATCAAGTAGACATTTCATTATTCAACATTAGGTAGCTATTAGAGGCCTTTAGATGCTGTCCAAAATCTCTATGGAGGCATCTGTGGTATCTAGTAGATATTTACGGGCATATACAGTCAGCGATCAGTACATTCTGGGAAACGGTGGTGAACATTAGGATGATATTGATGTGAAAAGACTTAAACTAATGGCTTTGAGAGACAATCTGGTGTATATATGATCTGCTCACATGATTCCCGTTTGATAATTTCTAATGTGTAATTACAGAAGGTGGATATGCCACTGACAAGTTAAGAACATTGACTATGTAACAAAATATTTTCATGGTTAGAATACAGGTGATGAGCCATCGTCATGAGTTTTGGTACTCAAGGATTCTGCCTCAAACCATGTTTCGAATAGACATTGGGTCATAGGTATTACTATCCCCATCATTCATTAGATGACATTCATTAGATGACATTATACTGGAGCAGGGGGTTGGACTTGATGGCCCTGGTGGTCCCTTCCAACTCTATGATTCTATGATTCTATGACATGTTGGCCACTGGACAAGGTTTGTTGATTTCACATGCTTGTAATTCTCAGAACTATTTTAGGGTGACTTTCTGTCTCTCATGAGCAAGATTTGACAAGACAGTTTATCTCTGGTATCTCCTGCAGCCTCAGCAAGGCCTTTGAATAATTTTGGGGCTCAAACTGGTAAACTAAAGGTAGTGACAGTGTTGGTCATATCAAAAGAAAGGTGAAAACAGAATTTTACTTTTGAAAGTCTTTTAAAATTTTACTCAATTTAACATAGATGTTAAATAGCCTTAGAGGAATATGCCAGATGTACAGCTGCCAAAAATTTACACCCACCCATGTAGTAGCTCCCAACTGTTCTGTCAAATTTGACAGAAGTTATCATGAACATGAATGAAGAGGGAGGTGGACACTATGCGCCAAATGGAACTTTTCTGCCCTTAGATGCATTTTGAGAGCCAACATGGTGTAGTGGTCAAGAGCAGTGGTTTGGAACAGTGGACTCTGATCTAGAGAACCCGGTTTGATTCCCCATTCTTCCACATGAGCAGTAGAGGCTAATCTGGTGAACTGAATTTGTTTCCCCACTCCTACACATGAAGTCACACTCTCTCAGTCCCACCTACCTCACATGGTTTCTGTTGTAGGGAGGGGAAGGGAAGGTGATTGTAAGTCGGTTTGATTCTTCCTTAAGTGTGGAGAAAGTCAGCATATAAAAAACAATGCTTCTTCTTCTTCTTCCTTAAGAGTGGAAGAGTTCCACATCCTTTGTGGAACCATTGCCAGAGTCATTTGAAGTTTAATTAAGAATGCATTAATTTAATGCTCAGAGTCAAGGTACCTATTATTGTTACCGTGAAGATGCAACCAATGCTAGCATCATGATGAATGAGTCCCCTCTGCAGCTATAATGGCTAGAAATGCTTATTCAGGAAATAATCAAATAACAGTTTCCACAGTGTTTTTGGCCACCAAAAGTGACCCATATTCTATTGGAGGCCCACTAGATCAATATATCTGATTCACAATTCAGCCAAATCTGAGGATACTTAAATCCAGAGACTGGAGCTGTGAATGGACAAGACATATCTTCCTAACAACCTGAAAAATACTCCAGGTTTGCAGAAAAAATTTGGGGGGAGGGGATAAAAAAAAAACCTCCAAAAGAACAGAAGCAGCATCTGCAGCATTAAGACACAAATGCCTTGGTTTCTGCCAATAAAAGGCAAGGGGAGGGGGAAGAGTTCTTTCCACAGCTGTTTTGGCCTACTCAATAGGGACACGTCTGACAGCAACCAAAGGGCAACTTGCTACCACGTGATCTGCCTGACTCACCTTGGTTCAGCGGCTTGTTTCTGTTCAACAACTGCCCCCCCCCCCCAACAGCCAGTGTGCTGTAGTTGTTAGAGCTTCAGACTAGGATTTTGGAGTCCTAGGTTCAAAACTTGCTGGGTAACCCTTGGTCAGTCTCACACTCTTAGCCTAACTTACCTCACAGGGTTGTTATAAAGGTAAACTGGAACGCAATTATGTAAGCAAGCTGCTTTGAGTCCATATTGCAGAAAAACGTGGGGTATAAATGTAGTAAAAGTATAGCTGAAGGTGAGGGGGCAGATAACATGTTGGTAGGTGGGTGGAAAGGAAAGGAAAGAAGGAAGCAGGGAAAGTTGATATCTGAGGGCCACCGAGAGGAGGGGAAAAGGAAATAGTGTGCAGATGGAGATACAAGGGAAACTGAGGTGCTTCTTGCAAGTTAAATTCCTGCATTGTGCAGGGGGTTGGACTAGATGGCCCTGGGATCCCTTCCAACTCTATGATCCTATGATTCTAAGTCTTTCTGAGCTCTCCACCATGCAACGGGGGCTAGCTTAGTGCCCAGCACTGCATAACTCTGACAGGCTTTTCCCAGGGAGAGTCTGCCGGGGTAGGGAAGGAGGGAAAACTTAAGACTGGGGGGGAGGTAGGTTGTGTGGTGGGCAGGAAAGTGAGAGGGAAGCAGGAGAAGAGGAAAGGCTATAAGGGTTTTCAGGGAATGGAAAGAAATAGTGGGGTGGGGAAAACGAGATGCTTCCAACACAAGTCTTTGAGGGTCTCCGACTTGTGGGATGACAATTTCTATAGCAAATACTTCTTGGTGTTATTGTCAGAGAATGGAACCCTCATTACAAATTGGTTGAGTTTGGTTGCCTACCCATACCAAGAGTGAAGAATGTACCATCCCAAAATCTCTAACAGCCCGTTCCTGAGCTGAGGCGTACGGGGACAGCGGGGATGAGGTGCGTAGGCGTCTCTTCCTAAGCCATTTCCCCGATTCAGTTAAACAAACAAACAAAAAAAAGCAATTTTGCGGCTTTTTTTGTTTGTTTGTTTGTTTAACCATTTTCGCCCCATTGAAAACAGTGATGCTGAGCCTGCTAAATAGCAGGCACAGCAACGTTGTTCCGGCCGCCGGAGCAAGTGGCCGAAAGGGGATAGGGAGCCGACTAGCCCCCGGCTCCTCCCCCGGCCCGCCCCCGGCCCACCCCCCTGCGCCGGCCCACCCCCCTGCACCGCCGTGGCCTCTCCATGCTGTTGCCGGACCACTGAGAGACCACGCCGGCAGAGGGGGGAGGCTCAGTCCCTGGGAGCTTGGCCGCCGGTGGGATTGGCCTCGCCGCCAGTGTGAATGTGTGTAATTGTGTGATTACATGCATTTATGCCAGCGGAGAGGTCACGCCGCCTCCTATGGAGTTTCGGCCCCATTCTCAGGAATGGGCTGTAAGAATGTTCCAGAAAGCAGAAGTGTACTAAAATTTTGGCTAGTGTTTTTACCCAGTATTGCTGTGAATTATGACCAAGATATTTCTCTTTGGAAGACACAGAAGGGAAAGGGGGCCTCCAGTACAACATGGAATATCCAGAGGCCTGTTTAAAAACAAAACTCAAACTCTGTTTTATCGATTGATTTTTGTGGAATTGGGAGGGATTCATTTCCCAGTTTTCCCTTCCAAATGGTGGTAATTTGACACTATCAGCACCACACCCATTGTTGGTTTTGCATGCAATTCTTCAAGCTAGCAACTCTTATGTGGAAGCATGTTGCCACGCATATATTGCCTGGAGCTGTATTAGGACTAAGGGGGCAATTGTCGTAATCCAGATTCAGGGCAAAAAAGCATACTACAGATCTTTCTGTTGTAGAACATAAGGGATGGAAAGGTAAAACTGAACTCAGGGATGAATACAGATATTACTCTATGGATGTGAAATAAAATAGAAGTTCAGTGGCATGTTAAAGATGAACAACATTTATTTCAGTATGAGCTTTCATGAGTCACAACTCACTTCAACTGTAATATCATAATGTCGTGGAAAAGGGGGGAATTGAGAATTTACGCTTGAAACATTCATGACAGGATTCACTACCCCTTCTTTAAACTTTCCCATAAGAAGAATTCCCACTATGATTTCCCTTCATGTACCTGAAGAAGTGAAATAAATGTTTTTAATGTGATACTGGACTAGGATTGCGCAAAAAAAATAATGGTAAATTTCAGGTTTAGTTTTATTCTGCCCAATTTTGGGGGGTAAACCCAAAATAAGCCAACATAGGACCCAGTCAGATTTTATGTAACAATAAATCTACCACTTAAATTGCTTCAGAATTCCACCTACATAAACTGAGGCATGGCTACACAGCGATTAACTAAATGCACATGGGTGAATATTCTCTACTGTTGAAGTATATTACCTCATAACAGAAATGTTTCTTTTATAAAGTTTATTACTACAGGCTTTTGTAAGAAAGCGCACATGAAGAAAGTTTAATTTATCACTTTATGCTCCAAAGAGAGCTATAAATCTCAGTTTCATTTTGCTTGTGAGAAGAACATATTTATCATCACCTCAGTGGTAGGTGATGAGCCTGATTAATTTTAAATCACCAAAAAGAAGTCCAGTTGTGTTACAAATCTTGGAAAATGCACTGAAAGGACATTCTATTTGTTTCCCCTCATCGCCGCCCCCAAAAGTGTTTTGCTGCCAGATGAACCTTTCAGGAATATTTATATGCTGACATCTAGTGGCACTAAATTAATCCCATTGAAATGTTCCTCACAGATAGCCAGTGGCTTTATCTTGCCTCATAACCAAGACACCTCCTGGCAGAAGTCAAGTGAATATGGTAGTTTGGATTAATGTTTGAAAACAAGTGCCTGTTGATTCTCCTGGTTTTTATGAGAAGTGTTGTACTTTTGGACTTTAAGACTCGATATCTGTCTTGATGTCTGCCGAAGGGTCGGTTCCAGGAGCTTGCAAGCTCAGGCAGTTGCCAAGAACCCAAAGCTAGGGTTGCTAGCTCTGGGTTGGGAAATACCTGGATATATTTGGGGTGGAGCCTGAGGATGGGGAGGGACTTCAGTGGAGTATAATACCAATAGAGTCCACCTTCCAAAGTGGCCATTTTCTCCAGGTGATCTGATTTCTATCAGCTGGAGATCAGTTGGAATCCCAGGAGATCTCCAGCTAGTACCTGGAGGTTGGCAATCCTTTTGTTCACTTTGCACAGTATAGATGATGAATCAATTCCAGTGTCATCACAAGATAATTTTCTGTTGGCGTGCCTCACTTCTTAAGGTTAAAGTGAACACTGTGAGTAGGGTTGCCAACCTCCAGGTAGTAGCTGGAGGTCCCCTGCTGTTACAGCTGATCTTCAGCCGATAGAGATCAGTTCATCTAGAGAAAATGGCTGCTTTGGCGATTGGACTCAATGGCATTGAAGTCCCTCCCATCCCCATCCCCAATCCCTGCCCTCCTCAGGCTCCGCCCAAAAAATCTTCAGGTATTTCCTAACCTGGAGCTGGCAACCCTAACTGTGAGAGTGCGAAACTAGAGGCCTCCACAGATCTTGGAGCCAGCACTGGCCTGCCATTGGAAAGTGAAATTCTCCTCCTTCCAGTTTGTAGAAAGACAGAGAGCTAGGGCTGAATAAGAAGGTCGTGTGATAAATGTCTTCTAAGAACATGCTTCAAAAAGCACTTATACTATAGTTTTGGAATTATCCAAGCTTATTTACATTGAATTGACTAATTTACTGGTTAATTGGATAAACACTAGATGATTAATCAATTAAAAATAGCTTTAATCAGCAGATGGGTCTACTTTAAACTGATGGCTTCATCCAAAGCAGGAAGAAACCTAATTCTGTTGATTTATGGGCTGAATTCTCAAAGGCAAATCTAATTGAAGTGACTAGTTTGTGGATCACAGGCTTAGTTCCTAAAGGGAATGTACTGTACCAAATTTAATGAAATTTAAGAAGCAATACTACCCCACCTATTGAATTTAGCCTCCAATTTTACAACACCAATCTTTGTATCCAGTCCTTAGCCAACATTTGTTGCCAGATGCACCAGAAAAAAATGGAGCAGAGAAATCAATTAGATTAAGTACAGAGCCTTTCATATTATCAACAATTGTCTCAATAATATAAATAGTCTCCTTATCGTTATATAAGGAGCTGGGGAAACTCAATATATGTATGAATATGTCCCATTAAGATCTAATTCTCAAATAGGCTTTTTGAGCAGCAATAAATTAGAGAGGAAGGAAGAATAAGGGGGGAAATGACATGTAAACACAATCTTTTTATGAGTGTTTGAGTTCCTGCTGGAACAGAAATTTTGAATAGAACTCTCATTGTCCAATTCTTGGGGCTTTTATGCATGGCTGTTTCACTTGAGGTCATCTGTCGACTAGTTTGGGGCTATGTTTTGGTTATGCATACATTTTCCAACCTTCAGAGGTCGCCTCACTCCATGTGTTTTCCCCGTATGCATAATCAAAACAAAGGCCTGAATTAGTGGGGGGGGGGGGAGTGACCACGAGGGAAACAGCCATGCAGAAAAGGCCTTAGAGTTCTTAAATTCTGCTGTATTATGTATCCATACTTGCTCCTTGCCAATGTGTAAATAGCACTTCCATTTATCATGATGGCTTATATAAAACGTGACATGTGCACATGGTCCAATTGAAGTTAGCTGCAAAGTGCAGCCCAATTCTAATTTACTCCAAATTAAACCTTACTAATAGGGTTGCCAAGTGCCCAGTGGTGGTGGGTAAAATCCCACTGATCCACCAGGCTGCCCACCACCCAGCTGATGGCCGGCGGGCACTGTGTGCACACTCGTGCACATGCGGACACTCTTGCAATCTTGGATAAAACTCTATGGAAACCATAGAGTTTTGACCAAGATTGCTAGAGCATCTGCGTCACTTTTGGGTTAACCCGGAAGTGATGTAGGAGTGTCATGCAGGGTGACCGCGCGCATCACACGCCGCAGCCACAGCCCCAGGAAGCTCCCGTTGGTGGAGCTACAGGGCCTGGCAAGCCTACTTACTAAAATCAATAGGGCCTACTTCCCCCTAACTTTCCTTACCATTGCAGTCTAAGGGTACTGCTAGACAGGAGAATAAATGCATGACTACCACCCAAAAGGGCATCCATGTATTTAATCCTGCCTCCTCTATCAAATTCAGTGTTTCTGAAGCTCTTATGCTAAACACCAAAAATGGGGCAAATTTAGAATGCAGTTAGGGATGCCAGCCTCCAGGTGGGACCTAGGGATCCCCCAGAATTACAGCTCTTCTGCTGGCTACAGACATTAGTTCCCTGGGGGTGGACTCTATTTCATTGTACCCCACAGAGGTTCCTGTTCTCCCAGGTTCCATCCCCAAATCTCCAGGAGTTTCCCAACCTGGATCTGCAACACTGCCCCGATCGCCCACTGGTTGCAAGGGGGGACCTGGGCAACTCTAAATGCAGTCCTAAGAACTGGTTGATATAAACAGTTACAAGTGAAATGGGAAAATACCCTGGTGCATTGTGTACATGCATATTTGTATTGAAATATCCCAGTAGTTACATGCATGGAAAAGTCCCACAGTCGTGGCCTTTTCATTGAGTAAAATCCTTTCTTCCTCCCAGAAACACAAATCTTATGACCTTTGCAAACCCGCTGGGGGGAGGGGCAAGGCCAATATAAAAAAAATCTTGAGTGACAATATTCTTTCTGACTATACCCCTTTGAACACATTCTCAAGACAATGTGCAAGATATCAAAAATTATAATTAGAAACAGATTAAATACTTAAAAAAACTAGAAGGCAACAATAAAACATAACTGTTAAAACAAATCACTTTAAAAAATAGTCAAAGCTTAAATCTGGGCGGAAAGTTGTCATTGGTGATTTATGCATGGTTGCTTTAACTTCCTTTATTCCCTGTTTCAGCCAGGATCAAAATTTTCATCATGCACGATATCTCATTCCTTGGAAGCTCAACACTGTTTCAACACAAAATGAACCCGGCTTTTCCCATTCCTCTTCTGGTCCGAATTAAACTGTTCATCCTGGCTCATTCCGGAGTCACAGAGCATGCATACTCCGTTCTCAGGTTAAGCTTCCCCACGCCATCATGCCCACCCTTTTCCAACCCCCTCCTCAAAGCAGCATGCAGGCGAAAACAGAAGATTGGCTTCTCTCACAGCCAATCACAAAGCAGTGTGTAAAGAGGTGGGGATTCAAGTGCTTCCTGCTACCTAGGAGCTCTTTCTGAGCAAAAGAAAGGCTTTTTAAAAAATGAGGCTTGGATTTCTCCCCCCCTCTTCTTTCCAATTGCTCCGTTGTTGTTTTTGTTCTTGAAATGCGGCAGTTAGGTCTGGGGGGAAGGAAATCTTCTCTCAGTGGAGGACTGCAAAGTAAGCCAATTACAGAGCAGCATTTAAAGGGGTGGGACTTGATTTGAGCCTGGGAGACTGTTTTTCTGTATTCATAGTTCGATTAGCACAGTTTCGTTCCTGATCATTCAAGACAATGCATACAGTTTCCCCCAACCCGGGTTACTTTAATGTGTGATGAACCCAGGTCAAAGCTGGGAGATCCAACCCATGCATAAAAGACCATTGTCTTGCAGAAAAGTAACATCAAGGGGATCAGAGAGAGTCTCTGAGAGCACAGCTTGACAAAGTCAAATTCTAAGGCCAGGTGTACCCCATAGGCAGTACACACAACTGCCTCAGGCAGCAGAATTTCAGAAGCTACAGGAGAAAACCAGAATTCTGAACTCCGGAATAACTAGTTGGTTGGGACAACATTATCTGCGGTGTGCCACACATATCTACAAATATCTACTCCTGTGCAGACTGTCATGGATTGAGGGGGGAATGATCTTTCAGCAAAATGATGTCTGTCAGAAATTGATTAAAAAACTAACAATATATCAACTGGTACCCACCCTCTGGTATAAAATTATTTCCAATGCTCACTATGCACTGGTAACTCACAAAGAGAACAATGCAGCGTAGCCTAAGATAAAATCGTTATATAAGGAGCTGGGGAAACTCAATATATGTATGAATATGTCCCATTAAGATCTAATTCTGAAAGAAGTTTAAAAAGGTTCTGAGGAAGTTAACCTCTATGAAACAAGTGAAACCTAGGAGCTTGTTAACTGAAATATGGAGTTAACCTGATACATAAAGGAGGCAAATTTGCTACTCATGATATATGAAGAAGTGTTTCACAAAAGAGAGAAAAAGCAATAGTCTCAATTTATTTTGTATTAGAAGGTGCTTATTTGTATTACAAATGTAAAATATACCTTTGCTCTGCAACCATATTATCTAATGGATATCATGTATAGGTAAAGGTAAAGGTCTCCTGTGAAAGCACCAGGTCATTCCTGACCCATGGGGTGACGTCACATCCCAACGTTTTCTAGGCAGACTTTGTTTACGGGGTGGTTTGCCAGTGCCTTCCCCAGTCGTCTTCCCTTTACCCCCAGCAAGCCGGGTACTCATTTTACCGACCTCGGAAGGCTGGAAGGCTGAGTCAACCTTGAGCCGGCTACCTGAAACCCACTTCCGTTGGGATCGAACTCAGGTCATGAGCAGAGCTTGGACTGCAGTGCTGCAGCTTACCACTCTGCGCCACGGGGCTCCTGGATATTCATGTACATACACATATATTTATGAATATATTATTGTGAGTGTTGTAAAGAATTTTATACCAGAGGTTGGGTACCAGTTGATATATTGTTAGTTTTGCACATTTAGTACCTGACTCCCCCCATAATTTTAATGTCAGAAATTGATGGCACACAAGGGCTTAGTGAGGTGAAAGTTCAAAACAACAGATTTTATTAATAACAGCAACAAAAGATGAGGATTTGAACAGGCAAACTTGGTTTCAGAAATGCAACAGGTTGGTCACAAATGAATAAAGAGTAGGCACTTCACAGTTAAATATATGTACAAGAGGCGATTGGTTGCTTTCATATGGTATCACTAAATTCACTTCAAAATGCTGGATTTTATTTTTACTGAGAGGCTTGCTTTAGTGTATCAGTTACTTGTTCAGATTTCGCTCGAGTTTACTTAAAACGCAAGGTTGCTTCAGTTTTCTGGAGTAAGGAACGACACGAATCACACCACCCATTTAATCCTTAAACTGGACTGGGTTCACTCTGGATTCTAGAGAATAATTCTCCTCAACCCTTTAGGGATCCCTCAATACACCTGAGTTGACTTCCCTCTCCCTGGGTTTGAGAACTCTCTTTCCATCAGAGCGATCTCCCAATTTCAATACCAAGATGCACTCTATACACTCAGAGTTAATGTCCTTATGAACTAGTTGCTGATCCTGTCTGGGTCAACAAACAAACAAACAAACAAACAAACAAACAAACCCTTACATAGTGTTCCTTTTATTTTAATTCCTGAGGACAAATCTGCCTCAGGCAGCCCCCAGATCTCACTAGCTGCTTAGAGCTCTGTCCATACTGAACTCCAGTGCTGAACTGACTCTCTCTCTCTCTCTCTCTCTCTCTCTGTCTCTGTCTCTGTCTCTGTCTCTCTCTCTCTCTCTCTCTCTCTCTCTCCACCTGAATGTTTACCCTTTCATTGGCCATTCCCAGAATTCTTTCGCTGTCAATCAACTGACTACTAAGCCAGAACAACTTCTTTGATTCTTGCATTCGTCACATCGACTCTTTTTTCTTACTCTCTGATAGTGGAGAAAACATCCCTTCTCCCATGCATCTGTATGAAACAGTGAGAAGGGGTTGCCATCTATGCCCCTGCCCTCAGCAGCTCCTTCATCCATCAGGCCCTTTTCTGTCCTTTTTGGGTCTGCAGCACTTCCGTACTGGAGAAGAAAGGTGGCTTATAGCATCTGAATCCATCTCCTCCTTCTTCCTTACCAGGATGTGGTGATGGCTGCCAACCTGGAAGGCTTTAAGAGGGAAGTGGACATGTTCATGGAGGATAGAGCTATCCCTGGCTACTAGTCAAAATGGATACCAGTCATGATGCATACCTATTCTCTCCAGGATCAGAGGAGCAAGCCCATTATATTAGGTGCTGTGGAACACAGGCAGGATAATGCTGCTGCAGTCATCTTGCTTGTGGGATTCCTAGAGGCACCTGGTAGGCCACTGTGTGATCAGACTGCTGGACTTGATGGGCCTTGGTCTCAGCCATCATGGCTTTTCTTATGTTCTTAAGTGGCAGTACTGAGGCTGCTGGGTACATCCAGGGGTAGCTCTGGCAGTTAGGGATCCCAGCCTCTAAGTGGGAGCTGGGGATCCCCCAGAATTGCAGCTTCTCTCCAGACTACAGAGATCAGTTCCCATGGAGAAAATGGCTGATTTGGAGAGTGGAATCTATGGCACTGTGTCCCACTGAGGTTTCTGTCCCCCCAAGCTCCACCCCCAAATCTCCAGGAGTTTCCCTGGAGCTGGCAACTCTATCCCCCATCCACTGCAGGTGGACAGGAGGAACCTGGCAGTTGGAATGCTCCACTCCTGGACACAGGGAAGAAGACGAAGAAGAAGACGATGAAGAGGAAGAGCTGGTTTTGATATGCTGACTTTCTTTACCATTTATGGAAGAATCAAACTGGCTTACAATCACCTTCTCCTCCCCACAACAGACACCCTGTGAGGTAGGTGAGGCGGAGAGAGAGTAACTAGCCCAAGGTCACCCAGCTGGCTTTATGTGGAGGAGTGGGGAAACCAACCCAGTTCACCAGACTAGCACCCACCGCTCATGTGGAGGAATGGGGAATCAAATCCAGTTTTCCAGATCAGAGTCCACTGCTCCAAACCACCACTCTTAACCACTATACCACGCTGGCTCTTCCCTTCCTCGGATTCATACAAGACAAAATGGACTTTGGCCTCCAGGTGCAGTAGCAAAATCACTTGTGTAGGCCTTCTATGTGCCATGGCCAAGGATAACTGGTTCTGTGCATTGTTGTACTGAATTTCTAGAAAACAGTGTAATATGGTCAGGATCAAGCCCTGTTAATAGGATTGCCAACCTCCAGATTGTGGCTAAAGATCTGGGATTACAACTAGGGCTGTCAAAAAAAAAAAATTCGGTACAGTTCGGATTCGGACGAATTTGACCCTTGTGGGTTCGGTACGTGCCGAAGTCCGAACTCCCCCGCTTCGGATCCCCGGTAATTCGGGGGGATCCGGAGTTCGGGGGAAAATTCGGCCCCAGCGCGCCTTCAGAGGGATTCCCTGAAGGCGCGCGGGGGCCCTTTAAACTGATCTGAGCCTCCCAGCTGGGAGGCGCAGGTCAGTTTAAAGGGCAGCCCGCGCCTCTCCAGCGGAGCCCGCTGAAGGGGGGCGGGCTGCCCTTTAAACTCATCTGCGCCTCCCGGCCGGGAGACGCATATCAGTTTAAAGGACAGCCCGCGCCTCTCCAGCGGAGCCCACTGAAGGGGGGCGGGCTGCCCTTTAAACTCATCTGCGCCTCCCGGCTGGGAGGCGCATATCAGTTTAAATGACAGCCCGCGCCTCTCCAGCGGAGCCCGCTGAAGGGGGGCGGGCTGCCCTTTAAACTCATCTGAGCCTCCCAGCTGGGAGGCGCAGATCAGTTTAAAGGGCAGCCCGCGCCTCTCCAGCGGAGCCCGCTGGAAAGGCTCGGGCTGCCCTTTAAACTGATCTGAGCCTCCCAGCTGGGAGGCGCAGGTCAGTTTAAAGGGCAGCCCGCGCCTCTCCAGCGGAGCCCGCTGAAGGGGGGCGGGCTGCCCTTTAAACTGACCTGCGCCTCCCAGCTGGGAGACTCAGATCAGTTTAAAGGGCAGCCCGCGCCTTTCAGTGGGCTCCCCTGAAGGGGGGCCGAATTTGCCGAATTTATTCGTGAACTCCCGAACTCGCTGAATTCGCCCCCCCCCCCGGTTGCCCGCCAGTTTTGAGTTCGGATCTGTCTGAACAGAAAATCACCGAATCAGGGGAAATTCGGTTGATTTTCAGTTCGGACCGAACCGAATTGACAGCCCTAATTACAACTGATCTTCAGATGGCAGAGATCAGTTCACCTGGATAAAATTGCCACCTTGGAAGGTGGATACCATGGCATTATATCCTACTGAAGTCCCTCCCTTCCTCAAACCCTGGCTCTCTCAGGCTCCACCCCCAAAATCTCCAGGTATTCCCCAACCCAGAGCTGGTAACCTTATCAGAGGTCTAGAGAGACCCCGGACACTTTCAGCTTTTGAGGCCTCTAACCACAATAAAAATTAAAAATGATGTGCATAAAAACATGTTACAAAACTGATGAAATGCTAATAACAACAAGTGTCTAAATTTGAGATCTCCTGATTGGCCCTCCTGGGCCCTCCTCTGATTGGCCCTGGTTGAGATCATGCCTTACCTTTCCTGTTTTGCAATGAAGCATCAGTAGAAGATGAAAAAGCAGCCTCCATCTCTCTGAATCACCTGATAATGGTGATAGTGGGGCTGTGTTGCTTCAGTGTATTGAAAGGGGCAGCAACATGGACAAATCATGCTTCGGAAAACCATCTTCAATGCACTCTCTGACTTGAGATATGAACAAATTATTTTCCGCAGGGCCGCCAGCACTTAACGCCCTTGCAGAGGGTTCCAATTAAAAACCAATTACAAAGCCACGTTTTTCATCTTTGATGAATGAATTAGTCATTTAATCACACCAATAAATCAGTGAATGTTTTCAGCCCAGCATTTTGCATCTTTAATGCTAGTTATTCCTTATGTTGGTCTGGGACACAGGCACACATGTAATTTCATGGCATAGATGAATTTACTTTTCTCTTAAATACTTTTCTCTTTTTTGGTTTGTCAGAGTTGCCTCTGGTTTTTTTTTAAATAATCATAGTTAGCATGCATATAAGTGCATTTCTAACGGTCAGAGTGCTTCACTAGCAAATCAATCCTTACAACAGCCTTGAAAGGCTGTATATTTTTATTGCCCACTTCAACAGTGCAATCCTAAGCAGTTACACTTGACTTTAATGGACTTAGAAGGACACAACACAGTTTAGGATGGCATTGTAATAGTACCTGTTGGATAACAATGCAATTCAATAGCTGTATAATAGCTGTATAATTCAATAGCTCCCGAGGGGACCCAAGAAGTGTGCCGAATTGAGGTGCTTTTGCACCTCACCCGGGTTCCTAAATGGTGGAACGGGGAGAAGGATTACCCCCTGCAGCCATCAAGAGCGGTGTGACTCCCAAATTCTCCGAGAGGGCTTTCTTAAGCCTCCCGGAGATCTGGCCGCTGTCCCGCGGGCATCTGAGGGGAATTCATTGCCCCGGACGCTTCTTTGGATTCAGGCTTCGATCTCCTCTATCTAATACCATCATATAAACTACATAAAAGCACAGAAAACCATAACTTCCGAAATCTGAGTAAGTTATATGAACCCTTTTGATTTACCTGGCTTTAGAAGATCTTCAGACTAAATGGAAATGACTGCAGAATCCATACACTCCACTCCATATTATAAATAACTTTTTGGTTTAAAAAGATTTCTGACAAGATAGCAGGGACCCTATCAATTCAATCTGGAGATAGACACAACAAACGGGAACCTTTGAGAGGCATTGCATAGTCCAATTAAATTCCAGGACTTGTAAAGGGGAGGGAGATATGTATTTGAGTGAGTCCTCCAGCCACATTTCTCTCGAGAAGAGACTGGCTTGGGATATTGGAAGACTCGCTGCTGTATGATACGCCTAGCAACCTAACAACTACCACGGAGGAAAGGGAAGTTGGCATCTTCTGGATCGTAGGACCAGAAGTGCGTCTCTCAGGTGCAGCAACTAAATCTGTCCTACCCTGAACCATTGAGATGAGGTGAGAGAAGGTCCACGATCACTTCCTGTTTACTTCCTACTTCCTGTACTGAAGCCGAGCTAGAGCATCTAGAAAACTCTATGATATCTCTTAACTTAAATCCCATTTTTTACACTGAATAGACTTTAAAGTTTATATCTACTTTGGCGAACTTACTAATTAGACTGAGATACATCGAACTTGCCAAAGGAAAACATCTTTTGGGTCCTGAAAGAATGTATTTATTATCTGCCAGCGTAAATGTCAACACGTCCAAGATCAGGATCATTACACAGTCCTGCGTTATCAAAATCCAAGGAACCCTCTGCTGAAGCAATAATGGACAAGGCTGAGAAGAAAATGCAAGAACTTTTGGCCAAACAATCTGACTCTTTTACAAAACAGTTTGACCAAATGTCCAAGCAGATGAATCAGATGTCTGAGCTTTTAACTTCATTAAGCTCTTCAGTTAACCAAAAGCTGGATGTGGTGACAGGAGAGATAAGATGTAAAGGACCAAGTCACCTCCTTGAAAACAGACATGCAGACAATGGATTCATCTGTTAAGAAGGTGACTGAGGAACAGAAAGAAGTAAAAAAAAAATCGAGGGCCATGAAAAACAATTGGAAGCAGTACATACTCAAGAAGAAACAACGAAAGACCAGCTTGCAATGATGGATATGAAAGCAAGAGAATCCAACCTGCGTCTGCGTAATCTCCCTGAAGCTTTTGGAGATACCAGGGAGACCCTGATAAAAAACATTGGCTGACTTATTCCAGATGAGTGAACAGGATCTGAACCATGCAATGAATAGGATTTATAGGTTACCACTGCCAACTAGAATGAGGAAATCTAAAGACAGATATGTTATGATTACCTTCTATGATATTAGAGTGAAGGATGCTATTATGCAACTTCATTATGAAACACCTATATCGGTAGAAGGTAACACATTAATTATCCTCAGAGATATCCCTCAACACCTGATGATGAAATGAAATATCTACAAAGAATTCACAATGACTTTAAGAAAAAATGGAATAAGATACCGATGGATTTTACCTCAGGGACTTACTTTTACTTACAAGGGGAACAGAGGCACTGTTACTTCAATGGATGATGTTGGAAAATTTTTGAGAAAGTATAGAAAAGATTTAACAGGCCTTACTTCTGAACAGGAAAGAGAACAAGACAGTGACCAAGAAGACTCTTCCTTGCAAGGAGCAACTGGTGGAACATAAATCTGTTTTTTTATATTTTTTTAATCATCATGGCTAAGGTTATTTCATGAAACGTAAATGGACTGAATGAAAAAGTAAAAAGAGGAAGAATTTTTAAATTTTTACAAAAACAGAAATATTCTCTGATTTGTTTACAAGAAACCCATATTTCAAAAAAAGATAGAAAATATTTGGAAAGAAAATCATTGGGACAAATGTTTAATTCTTCATCTAAAACAAAAACTAAAGGAGTTGCATTTTATGCTCAACCTAATTTGTCTCCTGAACTTGTCTATAAAGATGAAGAAGGCAGAGTCCTAATAATTAGGTGTAAAATATTGGGACAAAAAACATTGGTAGTAGGGATCAACGCACCTAATGATGGGAAAGCCACATTTTATAAACAATTACATGAAGTTTTATTGCAATATGCTGAGGAACAGATCCTGATGATGGGAGATTTAAGTTGGCATTTAAAAACCAACTCTTATTATTATTATTATTTTGGCTGCTTAAGTTTGCATGGATACTAATTGTCATCTGCATCATAATTTGGTTGTGTAATGTGAGCATTCCTGAAGGCACCCCCCACCACACACACACACAATGCTAGTTTACTCACTGAATATTCTACATTCTATTTTCAATATATTGTACACCAATATTCTTGTACTTCAACTCGGAAAGTGTGGTTCATGTAGGGAGAGCCAAGCCATAGAGTTTCCTGCCCACATCCAACTTACTCAGAGGAACTTAGGGGGAAAATATTAATAGAAAAGGCAATTTCCTCCTTTGTTTTGGTTGATTAGCTTGCCCTTTTACCAGCCTGAGTACTGATCAAACCACATGGGAGGCAAAAAACTCTAGTATACTATTTTTTTTTTCTTCCTGGCTTACAGTTTTAGCCTGGGACGGATCGGCCCTTAAGGCCACTGGGGAATGTTCCAGTGGGCTGATGACATTAGGGGACACACCCACCACCAGGGCAGCCCTGCATGGTGGGTGGGAGCTACCACTGATGAAAGGTAGATGCCCTGGCAAGGTGAGTGAGAGCTGCTACCACTGCAAGCCTGCAGCCCCTGCCCCATACAAGGTAGGCAGACAGGAAGTGGATGGAAGCATCTGCAGTCTGGCAAACCCACCACACACAGTGGGATCAGATGTGAGCCAGGAGAAAGCCATAGTATGCCTGCTCCTTCCTTCCTCCTCTCTGTAGGCTAGAGTTGCCAGATACCAGGCAATGGTGGGAAATTGCCCACCAATTAAGGGGGCTGCCTGCCGCCCCTCAGCTGGGTTAACCCTGGAAGTGACAGGGATGTTCTAGCACGTTCCTCCAAAAACTCTATGGAGATTTGGGAGGTGGAGCCTGAGGAGAGTAGAGTTTGGGGAAGGGAGGAACTTCAATGGGACATAATGCCATGGAGACCACCTTCTGAAGTGGCCATTTTCTTCAGGTGAACTGATCTCTGTTGCATGGCGATCAGTTGTAACCCCGGAGGATCTTCTGCCATGACCTGGAGGATGAAAAAGAAGAGTTGGTTTTTATATGTTGACTTTCTCTACCACTCAAGGAAGAATCAAACTGGCTTACAATCACCTTCCCTTCCCCTCCCCACAACTGACATACTGTGAGGTAGGTGGGCAAAGAGAGTTTGACTAGCCCAAGGTCACTCAGCTGGCTTCATGTGGAGGAGTGGGGAAAGCAGCCTGGTTCACCAGATTGGCATTCACCATTCGCATGGAGAAGTGAGGAATCATACCTGGTTCTCCAGATCAGAGTCCACCATTCCAAACCACTCTTAACCACTAAACCTCGCTGGCAACCTTAGTCATCAACTGGAGAGCAGAAATAAACAGAGTACTTTTGATTTCTGAGCAAATGCCTTGTGAGGATCACTTGTTTTGAAAAGGAAATGTTCAATTTCCTTCCTGCATACTAAAACTTAATGGTGTCTGTCTGTACGTAGGTGGATGAGCAACCCTGCAGCTTTTATTTTCTTATTTACTTGCAATTTCACCTTCTATTTACAGTTTATTGTGAGTGCTAATGACCTCATCATGTGCCACAAAGGGTGCAGTGTAGTGATGAAAGGGTTTTCCCTCCCCCTTCCTTTATGATTTGGAATTCCACTTGGTACTGTGTTCCATTCCTCCTGACACCACAATTGTACATCTTGTCATCAGAACGTCCCACAATATTTTTTATATATATTTAATTTATACCCTGTCCCTTCCCAGCCCAAGTCAGGCTCCAGGAGGCTTCCAACAGTATATGTATACAACAATTCAAACTTAAGTTAGAACACAGGATTAAAACAAATACAATTTAGAAGTCCATCTAATTTCACAATAAATGATTTTCCTTGAGGAGAGCCCATCAGGGTTGTGTACAGAGGGCCAGTGATCTAATCTGATGTCAGTCTTCAAGTCTTGATTTTGTTCATATGCTAACATGCTGAAGGTATTTACTTAGTTTAGGCATGGCATTTTAGATGGTATGGAATACCTTGATTCTTAGGATAACATTGGTATACTAATGGTTTTTGCATACAAAGCTTGATTTAAGACTTCCACAATACTTTCTAACTGTTGGTGTCTTCTGATTGGCTGTGATAGGGTCAAAATGTCTCCTGGTGAACAACTTAGCAGCTGCCACATGGATGGTGGAGAGGTAGCTAATGACATCTTCTGAGTTGCTAACAAAGTTGCCTTCTCTCACACGAACATACCCATTCACTCCAGTCATCCTTGGAGGCTCTGTTTTGGTTGCCCCCACCATCTAAGGCTACACACGGCAACCCAAGAAAGGGCCTTCTTTGTCTGGGCAACAAAACTTTGGAACAAAATCTCTCCAGGGAGATTTGTCTTTCTCCCTCTATCAATTTCTTTCACCAGGAGGTAAAGACTTTTTTTTTGTTCCATCTGGGGTACCCCCAATAATGATTATTGGCTCTCCTTCTGAGAGAGTGGTTAAGAGCAGTGGACTCTAATCTGGTGTAGTGGTTAAGAGCAGTGGACTCTGATCTGGAGAACTGGGTTTGATTCCCCAGTCCTCCACATGTATCTTGCTGGGTGACCTTGGGCCAGTCACAGTTCTCTCCAAACTCTCTCAGCCCCACCTACCTCACAAGGTGTCTGTTGTGGGGAGGAGGTGATTGTATGCCACTTTGAGACTCCTTAAAGGTTGAAAAAAGTGGGGTATAAAAAACCAACTCTTTGTCTTCTAGTGTTGTGGTTTGTATATTTTTAATTGAATGTTATGATTCTTCCTTAAGTGGTAGAGGAAGTTGGCATATAAAAACCAACTCCTCCTCCTCCTCCTCCTCCTCTTCTTCTTCTGTTTGTCATGACTAAATAGCTACACATTTTGTGATGGGATCTTCCTGGATCTCCACAAAGTAATTCCCCCTCCAGATAATCAGCAGCTGTGGTGCATCATAGGATTAATAAGCCCATCATGTTGGTTTCTTTCCTCCATGCAGAGCAGAGTATGTGGCTTATGCTCTTGCTGACATCACCTTGCATTCCACTGTGTCTATGTTCTCTTTTCAAGTTCTGATTTTCAGCAATTACATCTTGAACCATGACACTGTTCAGGTGGGGGGAGAGGGACTACATGAGCTTCCCATTTTCATCTTGGATAAAATAAGTATGTCTGTGCTTTGATTCTATGTTCCTTTGGATGTACAATTTAATTGACATCACAAGGGAAGATACTCCTCTCAGATGCATGTCATATTCAGGCTCAGCAGCTAGATAAGTCATCCTAACAATCACCTTGTTGGGACTCATCATAGTTCTGGCATAATGGAACAGCTCAGCATAAGGATCTTTTCAGCATAACCCCAGATCCGCTGTTGTTTGCTTTGATTTCTCTCTTTGTTGTTCTTTTTCGTTAACAAATCATGTATTTTCTTGCAGCAAGATGGATGATAATGAGCTTCCGCTGCAATAACCTCCCAAATGCGATTTCCCAGAATCTTTGCATAACCCCCTCTATGCAATCCAATAAAGGCATTTCAGTTTACATCATTCTAGTGCATGGTGTAGTGGTTAGAAGTGGAGGACTCTAATCCAGGTTTGTTTTCCCATTCCTACACATGAAGCCTGCTAGGTGACCTTTGGCTAATCACAGTTCTTGGGGTATAAAAATCGGGATATAAAAACTTCTTCTTCTTCTCCTCCTCCTCCTCCCCCTCCCATGGCTAGTCCAGATTAAAGAGGATGGACATGTGTCAGGGGTTGACCTGAAAGGACCAAAAGGTATGACAGGATAAACAAAGAAGAAGATTTGGATAGGAGAGAATGGAGTCCCTGACCAGGTTCGAAAACTATGGGAAAACTGGCTGGCTCTATGACAGACCAGCCAAGGATGGGAGAGCTAAGAGACAAGAATCAGGTAGATAGATGAGGAGGGTTAGATTTGGGAAGGAGAGTAAAATGGCACACTCACACCTACTGCCTGTCTGGCTGTAAAGAAGAATCCAGTGATTTCACGCCTCTAGTGAAAGAAGAAGGTCCAGGCATAGAATATCCTATGACAAATAAGGGGGTTTAGATGCCCCGTTTCATGATTTGGGGTTACCTGGATTCCAGTGAGTGTTGTGTTATTGTGTTTTTAACCAAATTGTGTGTAAAGTTAGGATCTGCAGTGGGATTGGGTCAAAAGTGCAGTGTCTTGTTTCATGTTGGTGGGACTGAATTTTTGGGTGAGCGGAAGATGAAGTGTCAGGAAATCGTGTCAGGTAATGTGACAAGGGACAGCAGAATGATATATATTTATTTATTTATTAAATTTATATCCCTCCCTCCCCAGCAAAGCTGGGCTCTGGATGGCACACAACACATTTAAAAATATTTCATCAATAAAACATTCTTAATAAAAAATTGTCCCATAAAATCTCATTTGGGCACACTTCTTGTGATGTGTAAGCACAGCAGAGATAACCAGTCAACAACCCACACAACAACAGTAGTCTACATAAGAAAAAAAGGGGGGGAGTTTGGGAAGCCAATGATTGATGAAAAAAACGTAGCTGACCTCAACCATAGGCCTGGAGAAATAGCTCAGACTTACAGGCCCTGCGGAATTCCCTAAGGTCCCGCAGGGCCCTGGTCTCATTAAAGAGGCTATTCCACCAGGCAGGGGCCAGGGCATAGAAGGCCCTGGACCTGGTCAAGGCCAGCCAGACACTGTTTGAGCGGGGGACCACCAGGAGGTTATTGTTTGCAGAACAAAGTGTTCTATGGGGCACATACCAGGAGAGGTGGTCCCACTCTAGATCTGGAGGGTTTGAGTGAATGACCTGAGTGGTGGACTGGCTGGGGTCAGTTCAACAAAGGCTGAGAGGAGGCTTGAGGGCCTTCCCTGGGCGTGTGACTGAGTTACTGGAGAAGATTGTACTGTGAAGGAGACTCTGGAACAGTAGGTTGATGTTGTGTGATGGTGAGTCATTACTTGTGGCCGTGGGTATGAGGGAGTTCTGAAGGTCCAGACAAAGGGATCTTGAATGCTGTTCTCTTGGTATGTGCATCTCCTCTTGGGAGCACCTGAAGAAAATCTCTGCCTCGAGAGAGACAGAGAGACCCAGTTTTCATATCAGACCAGATGTATTTTATTCCTGCACTTTCGACATCTTGGGCAAGGGAATCTCGGGGTACATATGCAGCAGGTCTCGTTGTGAGGGTGTGTGTGTGTGTGCAAGGGGTTCCCCCCTGGGCAACAATAGAAGCCCTCTGGATAACCTTTTGGAACTCATTTTCTGCTTCCAACTCCATCGCTCAAGCCCTTTTCTGCTTTAGCCTCTCCGATGGCTTTTTGGTGAAAGCTTGATGTTCAACTATAGGAATTGTTTGTTTGCAATGCTGTTTTTAATTGCCATTTGGATTTCTATTTTTCCAGCTCTTGTGAGGGATTTAAACTTGCCTGATTGGTTTCAAGCCAGACTACTTTCCCCCCTTGCCACTAGGCATCATCTTCCTGTCTGCTCTGCTGCTGACCCTAATGATTGGTGCTGAAATTAGCTCCTTGCTGCAATCAATAAGCTATTCCTACATGTCACAAGATCTCAGAGATTTTTCTTCTAGCAGAGAAGCATTTACCCGTCCCCTCCTGGAATCTGCTGCTCACCTGGAAGCCAGAGGCAAACACCTGTTTTCGATAGATTCTGCCATGAGATTGATTCAGTCCCCTCCCCCAAAAAAGAGCAAAAGCTTCTTCACATAAACACATGAACAATGAACACATGAAGCTGCCTTATACTGAATCAGACCTTGGTCCATCGAAGTCAGTATTGTCTATCAGTCCAGCAGCAGCTCTCCAGGGTCTCCGGCGGAGGTCTTTCACGTCACCTACTTGCCAAGCATCTTTAACTGGAGATGCCGGGGAGTGAACTTGGGGCCTTTTGTATGCCAAGCAGATGCTCTACCACTGAGCCACAGCCCCTCCCCCATTTCATTGGAATGTCTTTCTCCCTATCCTACAGGGGCTGATTCGGCATGGCCCCTCACCAGCTCCCATCACTTCAGCCCTATTCACTTCATAAAAAGTAGAGTTATTGCCCCTTCCAAACTCACCTGTCTCAGTCAAAAATGGCTGTTGCTTATCTGAATTTATTTGTGTGACTCTTTAGCCAAGTCTTATTTTAAATGTACATTTGAATCATCTTCCCCTTGTATTCCAGGTCTCAAGAAAATAATTTAGAAATAAGGCCCTATCATGAATGGTAAACAGGATGCACAATTAAGCTAATTGAAGATAATAGGTATATTATGCAGCACAATAATTTTAAATTGGCATTGTGGGGGGAAAAACAGAACTGTTATTGGGAATGAGTATCACAAACATGTTTTGATATTGTGTGAGAAGTGTTTGTTCTTTTCTAGTTTATATTTTTTTAAATGAAAAAAAAATGACACAGTGGCATGCTGTCTTCTGTTTGAATACATAAACCCACATTTAAAAGACATTTCTGTTGCCAAGAGTTGTCACTAAAACTTTTTAAATCCCTCCCTCCTCCATTTCACTTCTCTGTTCACAGCATAGAAATCCACCCATACATTAAGAACAACATTAAAGGGAAGTTTATACACCGATTATAGGATTGTCCTCTTTGTGTTTTATTTACACATTAAATTGTTCATAAAAAATAGCATAATCGCCAGAGCATTTCACATGCATGAGGAAGTCTCATCGATTGCGACGGTACTTAAATGTGAGAACTATGCACAGAATTATCACTTAATAACATTGACCGTCTCAGTTGGATTGATTTTTTTCTGAAGCTGCAGTATACGAGCCCTGTGATCAACGCTGGGAGATTGTGAGCGGCCATGTGACATTTGGATGAAAACGATGTGAAGCTGTGACATTCCAGGGACTTAAATGGCTGTGTGCTGTCATTCACAGCATGGTGACCGCAGACTGTCAGAACTCTACCTGCCTTGATTAATACTGTAAGTAGAGATAGCTGTGCAGAGAAGAAAATGATGTTTGTAGTTGACACGCCTACAAGCAATGTTCACTGTGAAGGCCCTGGCGCACGTCTGTCTTGCTGTGCAGTGCATTGGTCACAAATCACTGGCAACAGAGTATCCATTTCCCCTGGCCTCCTGGGAGCTGAAACAGCCATTGTGGTGGAACATAAGTGAGTGTTCTCATTCATATTGTGCCTCGTATCTTTCCATTTCATTGTGTAGGCATCAAATACCTAGGTTTCAGGGTTTCCCAGAGTCACCGCAGGCCCCCGGGAAAAAATTTCCTGGTCCCAACTCCCCTTTAAAGAAGAAGGGCAGATGCACACACAAAGGAAGGATCTCGCCAATCCTAAATGGAACTGCAGTGGTGAAACCCTACCCAGGAACCTATAATTGCTCATTTCAGTCCTTTGATTAACTAAAAAAGCACAGCAGGTACTGTCTTGCTTGTTTCCAGTTAAGCACAGCATTAAAACTAGCAATCTATAGAGACTTCTAGCTGCTGTTAAAGCTCCAAGATTATATCGTGTCAGATGAAAGCAAAATGGGGCAGGTGGACAGTCAGGCTTCCCGGGGAGCCCTGAAGCAGCCCAGGCCTAGGGATTTTTTTACCCCCAGTCACCCCCTCCTGGTGGCCCTGCTAAGCTGTCCAGGAACAGTAGCCCTGACTAATGAGTAAATAAATTTAATTACAGCCAAAGCCAGAATAACACGACCAAATACAACCTGTGGGAGATTAAGGTCTCTCTTGTTTAAAAATATCACAATTTAAAAACAGTTAAAACCAATAATTTACCGGATAAAATTAGCCAGTGTTAACATTATCATAGCCCTGACTAATATTGTTTCTCTTGCATAGGATGCTGTTTTATTATGATGCTGTCACACCTTAAAATTGTTGATTTTATACCAATACACTGACTGCTAACCATTTCCATTTTACTGCTAATAGGGCTGTGTTATTCAGATGTGTGTTTGATTTAGTTTATTTTTCATACTTTGTTAGCCACCTTTGGGGTCACCCAAATTTGGCAGTCTCTGCTTTAGTCAGGGAAATTAGCTGAAGAGACAGAGCGAGAGGTGGGTAACTGGGATCTGCTACCTACGTACACTAAGACTGATCCTGGGGGAAACTCTCAAATAAGCAGGTGGTTGTTCAAATCAAAAGGCTTTTTTATTGAAAATAACAAAATTAAGAATTCACTTTCAAGCAGTAAGCAAACACTCACAAATCATTCAAGAACTTAAGAAAATTAAGTGGATAGCATCAGGGATGGGCAATATTTACCATTCCAGAAGAATGAACGTCCAGAGAAAGCAATACTAAGGTGGGAAACGACCAGCATTTTTGAAAGCAAAAGAGAGGAATGCCCATATGCATATGTTCGGATCCCAGATACACACACTATGTATGTTCAGATCCAAGATACACACACCATAAATGCTAAAGGACTAATATTTATACCCCAAAATTAGTCCTGAGGCGGTATTTGAGGTAACTGGCAGTGGAAATCTACCAGGGTCAAAGAAATTGATTGCTTCTCCAGGGTCCAAACAAAAGACAGGAGAGGTTTGGTGAGTTTTCAGGATGCAGGAGAATGTCTGTGCAGTCCTCTTGAATACCAACAGATTTTCCAGAATGGGTGTAATTAAGAAAGGTAATGCTCAGCCAGAAGTGCTAATTAGATCACCTTAGGGTGAGAAAATGGGTGATTAACTAGTCTCATTGTTCAGCCAGGGGACCTTGGACCAGGGGGAAATGCACAGTTTCCAACCATCTTTCTGCCCAGTTTAAACACACAAAATGGATGTGGAGCAGTGTTCTGCTCTTTGCTTGCCTTGGGTCCTGTTAGGGCTGTTGATTCGGTAAAAACCGAAGTGGAAAAAATACCGAATAAATGCAAATTTGGTAAATTTCTGGTTTGGGTATACCGAATCAGCAAAATCTGGGAGGTTGGCAAAGCCGAATTTTCCATTCCCGAATATCTGGCTTTTTTTTTTAGCAATGTCTTTCCGTGGCTTTTGCGGGGGCATTTTGCAGGTAGAGGTTCCACATTTTCAGGGTAGCAAGAAGGGACTCTCCTTGCAAGAACCCCCAAGTTTGGTAAAGATTGGGTCAGGGGGTCCAGAGTTATGGGGTCTGGAAGGGGTCACCCCCATCTTCCTCCATTTAAAAGCATTGACTGGCTGTAGGCAGATTGTTTAGAGCGATCTATCTGCATCACAATGGAGCAGGGCTTATAGAGATACAATGTATCTTTAATGGAGGAAGCTATTTCCTGTGTTTTTGCAAGGGGAAAGCTCTCTTGCTTGCAAAAGCAAGCTCTCTTGGTGCAAAAAACCTTGGCTTTTGTTCCTACTGTGCCCCCAGACCTCCATCTACCTGACATCATGTGGCTAGACGTGGGTTTTGTGGGGAGTGTGCCCTGGCTCTGGGGGTGCTCTGAGAACTTGAGACTTGAGTTAACAGATTGATAAACTTTGGTTAACTTTGCTTGCTTCCTATTGAACTCTTGTCTTTGCCTTACCTGTGTGTTTTCTGCCTGTGGGGGGATCCAGTTCACCTGCCTCATGGCAGTGATTCTCCGGTGTGAAATCAGGCTACTGATTGGGGGGGGGGCTTCTGCTGTGGTTAATTTGGGTTCCTAAAGAGTTACCTTGCCTTACCTGTGTGATTTCTGCCTGCGGGGGGGACAATTTGCATTGGTTTTAATGGAGAAGGGAGGGCGCCCCCTTCAGACTCCATAACTTCGGCACCCCTGACCCAATCTTCACCAAACTTGGGGGTTCTTGCAAGGAGGATCCCTTCAAGCTACCCTGAAAATTTGGGACATCTACCTGCAAAAATGCCCCCCCCCCCGAGCCACGGAAATTCATGAGTGTGTTTAAATGGCTTTAAATGGTGGAATTATTCAGGAATCCTTAATTTAAAGCAGAATTTAATCCAGAATAGGGTAATTCAGGATTCAGGATTTCCTGGGGGGGGGGGGAGGCCATTTAAATCCGAATCCAAACTATACCAAAAAAAAAATTTCCAATAGCCCTAGGTCCTGTGCCATTATGGCACCCATTAGCGGGTGAGGTCCACCTGCTCACATTCCCCCCCCCAACAAAGGAATACGGCACACCCCCAACCCCCAACAAAGGAATTCATTCACACATACTCAACCTCTAAGAAGAGAATAACCTTTGAAGATGGGGGCTAGACTTAGCTGCAGATGGGTCCTGTCACATTGACAAATTCCTCTGACCCCTTGATAACATGGCCAGCAACAGGCCTCCATGGGGAGGGGTTGTGGCTCAGTGATAGAGCATCTGCCTGGCATGCAGAAGGTCCCAGGTTCAATTGCCATGCAAGTCAATTGCTCCCATTATATCCTCTAGCTTTTATAAAGCCTTTAAGGGCAGCCCACATGGCCGTAATAAAATCTAAAATGGCTACTGCTAGCTCATCAGCCAAAGCTGCTGAAAGGTGCCCCTGGCCACCTCTGTCCCCTGTCCATCCAGCAAGAGACATATGGGTCCACCAGCACTTCCAAGCTACAAACCTGCTTCTCTTTGTGTGCATGCTGAGAGGATCAACAGAATGGTGAAATGAGGATACACTCTGATTGAGAGGATTCCTCCATCGTTCTGATTCTTCACTAGAAGAAGAAGAATTGGTTTTTATACCCTGCTTTTTCTCTACCTTTAAGGAGTCTCAAACCTGCCAACCTTCTTTTCCTCTCCCCACAACAGACATCTTGTGAGTCAGGTGGGGCTGAGAGAGTTCAGAGAGAACTGTGACTAGCCGAAGGTCACCCAACAGGCTTCATTTGGAGGAGCGGGGAAACAAACCCAGTTCACCAGATTAGAGTTCACCGCTCTTAACCACAAAACCCACTGGCTCCATGCTAGATTACTACACAGTATATCTCATGCTTAGCTTATTTTTCCTGTTCCTGGATCTCTTGGTCTGCTGCCAACTCTAGCCTTGACACTGATGAGGTCATAACTCTGGTTCCACATCTTCCTGTTATGTAGCTTCCTGGCATGTGCTTGAGTTAGGGTTGCCAACCTCCAGGTACTAGTTGGAGATCTCCTGCTATTACACCTGATCTCCAACTGATAGAGATCAGTCCACCTGGAGATAATGGCTGTTTTTGCAATTGGGCTCTATAGTATTGCAGTTCCTCCCCTCCCCAAACCCCACCCTCCTCAGGCTCCACCCCAAAAACCTCCCACCAGTGGCAAAGAGGGACCTGGCAACCCTAGATTGAGTGGGCCCCAGGTCTCAAAACCATGATGTCTTCTATGCTAGAGGGCGGCAAAATATTTGGAATTTTGTGAGTGTGTATGTAAGGAAGTTGTGCATTTGTTGAAAAACAAGTAAAGATGAGGAATCTAGCATATATACATACAGAGACTAAAATAGGGAAGTAATTTTCTTCAGCATTCAGATGTATTGCCCTTTTCTCTTGTAATGCTTTATGAATTATGAATTGTGTGTGTCTGGAAAGCCCAAGGGTGATAGTGAAGTGGCATTGACAGCAATACATTGTCATTTCCTCCTCTGAAAATGCCTGCTGTTTCTTGCTGGATTTCTCAAATGTGAATTATGTCACTGATTTCCAAGGATTCCAGTCAGATAAACAGTAAAACACAGAGTCTCCCTGGTAGAATTATAGACCCGTCACCTTGAAGAAGAAACAGACTGACAGGGTGGGAGCCCTTAAGGCCTGTATAGGCCATTCAGCAAAGCCATGTCTGCTGAATTCTTTGAGCAACCCCTTGAAGTAGAGCCCCCATTTCCCAAGCTTTCAGTGCTTAGCTGAACGAAATGAGAGTGGAGAAAGCAGGTGTTCAGAGCAATTTTACATGCTTCCTGTTGCTAGGGAAACCACATCCTTTGGCTGCCAAACACGGACCACGTCTGTCAAACACAAACAAGGGAAGAGATTAGACATATACACATTAGAGACACATGTCTCCTGACTCACAACCGTTTTTGGAAGAGGGAAAAAAGAAGACTAAAAGTATTCTGGAATTCCCCCATCCCTATTTTTTAAAATCCCTTAACATAATAATTAGGGTTGCCAACCTCCAGGTAGTAGCTGGAGATCTAGCGCTATCACAACTGATCTCCAGCCGACAGAGATCAGTTCACCTGGAGAAAATGGCTGCTTTGGCAATTGGACTCTATGGCATTGAAGTCCCTCCCCTCCCCAAACCCCACCCTCCTCAGGCTCCACCCCAAAAACCTCCCACTGGTGGTGAAGAGGGACCTGGCAACCCTAATAATAATTAACTGTCTTTGAATATTTGTACAATAAATTCTATCTTGTTTCAAAATACTAAAAAGTACCAAAGATTAAAGATTAGAGTTGTACAGACTGTTGGCATCATGTGAAGGAAAGAATTTCAAAAGGTGAAAAGGTGGCAGTAAACTGAGAATCTAGATAACTATTTATATATTGAAATTAACAGAAGACTTAACTGAACATGTGGCTGCTAATGTACAAGCTAAATTACCAGAATCATCTTCTGCATTTTTTGGTTACCCCTTTCCCTTGAACATATGCATGTGTATGTCCTTTATTTTACTATTTGTTTAAATAATATGCTACCTCTCCAGAAGACTGCTTGGGACTGGTCACAAAGTAAAAGCAACTACGGAAAAACTAACATATCATGAAAACAACATTAAACAGACACCAGGCTGGATGCAGACCTTAGAAACATCTTTAAAAAAATGGAACCATTCAGTTAAAAGCCTGGGTAAACCGAACCATTCTAACCTGGTACCTAAAAGACAGTAAAGTAGATGCCAAGAGAACCTCAAAGGGTAAGGTGTCACCACTGAAAAAGCCCTGTTCCTGGTTGCAACTTGCTTCACTTCTCCAGGTTGGGACAAAGAGAGAAGGGTTTGGCAAGAGTATCTTCACTGGCAGGCTGGAAAGTAGGGGAGGGGGTTTCTTCAAGTAGCCCAGCTAGGATTGCCACCTCCAGATTGGCAAATTCCTGGAGTTTTGTGGGTGCTTGTGGAAGGCAGAGTATTGGGAGAGGAGGGAACTCAGCAGGTATGTGAATCCCATGCAAAGCTGCCATTTGCTCCAAGGTCTTTTATGCATGGGTTGGATCTCCCTGCTTGGACCTAGGTTCATCACACATTAAAGTAACCCAGGTTGGGGGGAAAGATATGCATTGGCTTGAATGATCAGGGATGAAACTTTGTGCTAATCGAACCATTAATACAGAAAAAAACAGTCTCCCAAGCTCAAATCAAGTCCCACCCCTTTAAATGCTGCTCTGTAATTGGCTTACTTAGCAGTGCTCCCCGTGAGAGAAGATTTCCTTCCCCCCAAACCCAACTGCTGCATAAAAAAGCATTTTAAGAACAAAAATAAAAAAAAGCTACCTGAAAGAATTGGGGGGGGGGGCAGAATCCAAGCCTCATTTTTTTAAAATAGCCTTTCTTTTGCTCAGAAAGAACTCTGAGGTAGCAGGAAGCAGGAAGCACTTGAATCCCCACCTCTTTACACACTGCTTTGTGATTGGCTGTGAGAGAAGCCAATCTTCTGGTTTCCCCTGCATGCTGCTTTGAGTAGGGGGTTGGAAAAGGGTGGGGCGTGATGGCGCGGGGAAGCTCAACCCGAGAACGGAGTATGCACGCTCTGTGACTCCGGAATAAGCCAGGATGAATGGTTTAATCTGGGCCAGAAGAGCAATGGGAAAAGCCAGGTTCATTTTGCGTCGAAACAGCGTTGAGCTTCCAAGGAATGAGATATAGTGCATACTGAAAAATTTGATCCTGGCTGAAACGGGGAATAAAGGAGGCTAAAGCGACCATGCATAAAACACCCAAGGAAACTGATCTCTGTAATCTGGAGATCAGTTGTAATCCCAGGCGAATGCCAGGCCCCATCTGGATGTGGGCAACGCAAACCCCCTTGAATTAATAGGTAATTAACATCTAGAACAGCGACTCCTTAGCTGGGTAAAGGAAAATGCAATAATAGGCCCAGAGCAAATCGGCTTCTCCAAATCAACCTTGGACCACTGCCTGGTTCTGGCCACAATTGCAGAAAAGTACATGAAAATGGGTTGCAAGAAACTATTTGTCACTTTTATTGACCTAAAATCTGCCTTCGACTCCATTATCAGAGATAAACTCTGGTCTAAGCTGTCTAGTATGGGAATTGACCCTCGCCTTTTATTCCTTTTAAAAAAACTTCACTCATCCACAACATGCCAAGTAAAATATTCTTCAAACGGTGGCCTTACTGATAAGATCCCATTTAATAAGGGTGTGAAGCAAGGTTGTATACTTGCTCCCCTTTTTTTTAATCTGTTTCTGTCAGACCTGGCTTGTTCTTTAGAGCCTATTAATGGACACCTTCCTAAATTGGGAGGCAAAGCCGTTCCTATTCTTTTATATGCCGATGACACCGCTATTTTATCCTACTCTAAAATCGGACTCAAACGCTACTTAAGTGTGTTTGAGGAATACTGTCATCTAAATCTTCTTAAAATTAATTACTCTAAGACTAATGTCGTGGTTTTTTCAAAAAAATGGTCGCCCACCAGCTGGCGTATTGGTCAGGCTAAAATCCAACAGGTGAAGAGTTTTAAATATCTCGGCATTACTTTTAATTATAACCTTAAATGGGCAGTTCATAGATCCAGGATTACCAAACTTGGGAGACTCTCTTCAAACCAACTGATGTCCTTCTTTCTTTATAAGGGTAACCAGTATGTCCCCGCTGCAGTTAAGGTATTCAACTCCAAAATCTTACCCCAGATTCTGTACGGTGTACCTATCTGGGCCAATGCGTTCAATCGGGACTTAGAATCCATTCAAGCTAACTTTTTTAGAAAAATGCTTGGTCTCCCTCGCTGTGTCTCTTATTATGCTATTACCTCTGAACATGGTCAAAGCTTGTGGGAAACCAAGACATGGCTGCTAACCATTCGTTATTGGCTTAAACTGTTTTTTAGAACAGAGCGTGGTTCTCTGATGTCTCTGCTGCTAAAAGAGCTTCATAATACCTCCTGGGATTGTTTAATTCTGTCTAAAATAAGATCATCTGGAGTCTCTGTGGAAGACCTGGCTTTAACTAGTGAGGCCCACATTTTTAAAATTGTTAAACAGCGTTTCTTGGATATGGAGCGTCAGACGTTACTCCCCACTCAACCCTTGGTCTGCTTTCCAGCAATGTTGGGCCTCAAGAATTTAACCAACAATATTCCCCATTATTTTCATACGCTGGACATCCCACCCCTCCGCAGAGCCTTCTCTCTTGCTAGGGTTAATGCCTTTCCTTCAAGGATGCTATATGGAAGGTATCAACAAATACCAATCCAGGATAGGACTTGTCCCTGTGATACCTATTCCCTGGACTCAATTGATCATATTCTGTTGGTCTGCCCCTTATATGAAACACCCCGTGGGAAATGGTTAAAAAATTGGCTTCTTTCCAAATATCACCTATCTACCCAAGCAAAACGTCAATTTTTATTAAACGATTCCGATCCGAAGGTTACCTTAGATGTTGCCAATTTTCTAGTGGATGTGATGAAAGTTCAAAAAGCCCAAAGTTTGTAATTTCTACTTTTGGAATTTACTGGCCTATGTTTTTATCTTAATGACTGCATATTTTATGTACCTTTGTAACAATTGTAATATTACTTATGCCATTAAAGGTTTTTTCAAGGCATTTCAAGGCAAACCCCAGCTACAAATCATTACACTAGCACTCTGAAACAGAGCAAATATTTCAGCACAGGGATGATATGATACATATAACACCTGATAATAACCTGACTGCCACATATTGAACTAATTAATTTTTTGACAGCTTCACAAGCAAACCAATGAAAATTATATTACACTAAACTAATCTGGATATGACCAGAGCATGGATCACTGTGGCCAGTTTACACTTTTCAAAGGACAATCGTAGCTAGGGTATTAGTGGAAGGAGGAGACCTAAGATTCCAACCACAGTACGGGATTCAGAATTGCCCCTAGGATACAACCTTGCTCCTTCAGGAGGAATGCAACTCCAAGGCAGGCTGATTCATTCTTGTCTAGATTGAGCTTCAGTTTATTGACCCTCATCCATTTTATTGCCTGTTCCAGGCACCTGTTCAGGACTTCCACAGACCCACCTGACTCAACTGCATGTATAATACAATACAATACAATGCAATGCACTGCAATGCACTTCAATCCAATGCAATACAATACAATACAGAGCCAGTGTGGTGTAGTGGTTAAGAGTGGTGGACTTGAAGAGAGCTTGAAGAGAACTGTGACTAGGCCAAGGTTAACCAGCTGGCTTCATGTGTAACCGTAGGGAAACCACCCCAGTTCTCCAGATTAGAGTCCACCGCTTTTAACCACTGCACCACGTTGGCTCTTGATGAATATATAGGAAGGTGCAGGGGAGAATTAAGCTAGTAGATAATGTGACGGACATGTTAACCAACTGGCGTGATCAATGTGTATCCTATGGTTGCCAGCTTTGGGTTGGGAAATACCTGGAGATTTTGGGGGTGGAGCCTGGAGAAGGTGGGTTTGGAAAGGGGAGGGGCTTCAGTAGGGTGTAATGCCATAGAGTCCATATTCCAAAGCAGCCATTTTCTCCATGTGATCTGATCTCTGTTATCTGGAAATCAGTTGTAATCCTAAGAGATCTCCTGCTACCAGCTAGAGGTAAGAAAAAAAAGTGACTATGGGTCATTCTCATGAACAGCAAGTCTGCTGTCAGAGATATTATCGCACAGTCTGAGGAAGCACATTGCACTTTTATGCGAAACAAGGAGATATAACCGGGAACTTGTCATCATTTATGTGCCATATATATCATAACAACAAAAACGCATAGCCACAGAAGCTAGCGTTTAAAATCGGCTCAACCAGCAGTTAAGGAAGTAAAATCATCGGATTGGTCTACGTGGGACCAGCTGACCGCAAATGAGAACACTTTGAATTTGCACTGCCTGATTCGTGGCGAAGTATAATACATCTTAAGGACTTTGTGGACCTTGCTGCTGGTCGTAAGAAATATATTCCCCCTGGGGGTATTATGATCTGGGGTGATTGTACCATAAAGAAAAAAACTGTGTAAATGTATAGAAGCCTATTTAACATTGATTTCAGGCTTTTTGTAGTTTAGAACCTTGTAATTTAGAATTTAGTTACATAGTGTTGAGCATATTGTGCATATTGCAGTAGCATATCAGTAAAGGTGCATATGGTAAAGAAAATCAGTGGCTATGTACTGAGATCATTTCCTTAGGGATTTACTAACCAGCTAGAGGTTGGCAACCCTAGCCACCAAAAGGAATGGTGTTGATAGCTTTCCATTCACTGCCTGACATTTTGGGAAGTTCAGAACAAGAAAGAATGGGAAGAGAAAGAGAGAGAGATTAGAAGTGAAAAAGCAAGATTGAAAATGCCTTTACAAGTCCAGTTTCAGTGCAAAAGGAGTGTCTGTATGCAAATAAGCAATTAGCCATAACTTGCTTATAACTTTTGGTGTTTCTTCAAAGTGGCTGTTAAATGATAAACTGTGGATAGAGTAACAAACCATATGTTTACAGGACAAGTTGGAGTCGGAGTTCAAAATAAATGGAGTTTTCCCAAGTTATAGGGGAGGTAGATGACTACGTCTGAACCCATAGCATGATGCAAGCCTCATAATGGTTTGCTTTAACAATTTTTTTGGTTTAATGGTTCATTTCAGTGGTTCAGGTACCTGTTAAAGCCTTTTAATGGCTTTGTTTTATTATTTTACTTGTAAGCTGCCTTGAGCAGGTCTCTGGAGAGGTAGCATATACATTTTCTATATAAATAAATAATTGAAAGCACCTTTGCACCAGTGAATCCTGAACCTGAACCATGTGCATTCTCAAGAACAACGGTTTTAAACATACCCAAAAGAAAATCCAGTTTTTGTAAGGGAATGCTGGACAATTACTAAAACTTTTAGCTGCTAGCAACAAGGACCTTTCACGTTGAAAACTGAACATTGTGTAAATTTGACACAATAGCAGTTAACATCCACCCATCCTCTCAAGCTGGTTAAACATCCAGGGAAGTGAGAGCTTTTAGTGATGATGAGGGGTTTGATACATGGCTGTGCCTACCTCTCCATTGCTATTATAGCTGCTATGTTTCAGACCAAATTGCCAAGCGCCTACCAGTCATCTGTCTCCACTCTTCATCTTCCGGTTTTCTGAATTTTATTAGCATTCTGAGAATAATTAAGTTTGGACAGAGTGTTCAATAAGAAGAAAATGTCATTCGATCACCATCCCCTAGATTACACTTAAATTAGAGTACCAGAGATAGCTGTTTTGACACAAGACTCAAAAGGTTATCTGTGAGCAGATAATAATTTCCTTCCATTATATGACTGATACTAACTACAAATTCAACTCCAAAGTATAATAATTAGGTGGCAATTTATCTTACAAGATGGCATTTAGTGGATACAGTGTCCATGATGAACAGATTGCTATTGCTGCCTCTCTTGCAAAAGGTAAAATAGGTCAGACAGCAATGCTTTTAAATATCAATGGTTGATCATGATTCGCATTGCTTTGAAATCTTGAGTCAATTGTTGTGATATTGGCCTATTCAACTCAGCATTTAATATGAACTGGCAGTTCAGCTGTTTTCCCTAAGGTAAAATCTAAGGCAATGTGAAAGGGTCCTGCTTTGGTACACCAGTGGTAGGCAGTCCAAGAGACATTAAAATAATATCAGTAAAATGATGAAATATTCTCCAATTCACCTAACATTTCCCAGAATAGGAACATTTTCTATTAATTCTTCTTTTACTGCTACCTTCAACTTTTCCTAACATGATAGTCTTTTCCCGTGACTCTTGTCTTCTCATAATAGGACCAAAGTACAATAGCCTCATTTTAGTCATTTTAGCTTCTAGGGACACACACCTTAATGTTACGCTACAGGATTGGCTTGATGAAGAGGCCTATCTCCACCCTGAACAGTGTGGTTTCCGTCGAGGTACCTCTACCACAGACCATTGTCTGACCCTCCTTCAGTTGGCCTCTAAGTATGAGTCGCCCGAGGGGATGTTTATATGCGGCCTTTATGGACCTAAGGGCTGCATTTGATTCTATCTCCCAACATAGGCTTTGGAAGAAACTGATGAACACCAGTATAGACCGCAGACTCCTGGTTTTGATTATGGCCCTAGTCTAGAACAACTGCCTCAGTGCGTGTCGATCCCAGTGGTACACTGACAGATTCTTTCCCAGTTCAAAAGGGGGTAAGACAGGGATGCCTGCTTGCTCCCTCTCTGTTTAACATCTTTATCAACGACTTGGTGCCGCATATCAAAGAGGGAGCAAAACACCCCGTGTCTGGCCGGTCAGCCCATACCACTTTTATTATATGCGGACGATGCGGTTTTGTTGGCGACATCAGAAGTGGGGCTGAGGTCCACTATCAATCTCTTCTTGGAATATTGTGATCAAGAAGCACTCACTGTGAATTACGCCAAGTCAAAAGTGCTTCGCTTTTCTGCCACCAAGAGAAGAGGCTCCCAGTTTTTCAAGGTCAAAAACGGACAACTAGAATGGGTTTCCACCTTCCGCTACTTGGGCATTGTCTTCAGTTACAACTTATCTTGGTCTGTCCATCTGGACCATGTGAAGAAGATAGCAAGATCCACCACTGTAATGGTAGAGAGGTTTTTTCGAACCAAGGGGGCCAAGCACATCCCGTCTGCCATTGATGTCTTTAACGCGAAGGTGGTTTCCCAGATTCTGTATGGAGCAGACATTTGGATTTCCGGCATGGATGAGAAGCTAGATTGCCTTTTGAACAATTTTCTCAGGAGAATTACTTGAACTCCGAGGTGTGTTGCTGGGCCTGCCCTCCGTATGGAATTGGCCCAACCCTCACTTGAGGCGCGTGCGTGGAGGAGAGCAATTAAGCTTAGGTTTAAGTTGCCGGACGACAATCTCCCGTCCCAGGTGGGGTTTCTCCATCTTACTCTTAAGGACCCGGCCCCCAACCCCTGGCTGAATCTGTTAGCGGAAAAACTAAAAGTACTGGGACTCCCAATCTCTACTCCCTCTGACAACCTGGTTCCATCTCATTTAGCGGCAATCTTGAAGAGATTGAAGGAGTTAGATTGGGCCAGTATGGTTGGGAGGGCCAGACGTACTTGCTCCGGTCTGGTCTTGGGACTCCCCCCACCGGAGAAGCTTCCAGAGTTCCACCCTACTGTTTCAATCTTTTCACATCGTCGGGCTCTCCTTTTAGCTCGTTTAAATGCCTTTCCATCCATGGTCATGTTGGGCAGATATACCAGGATACCTTTTCCGGACCGTCTCTGCCCATGTAACACGGGCGAAATTGAAACGTTGGACCATTTGATGCTCCGCTGTCCTCGCTGGTCTCAAGATAGAGATGCTCTTATTGCTCCAATCCTCACCAGCTTGAACCTCCCTCTACATGCCTGGGTGTTGCCTTTTTTGCTTGGAGACTCAACCAATGGTGCAGCCACATCGAATGTTGCCCGCTTTTTGGGCAGAGTGGCTACTCTTAAGAAGAAAGAACTCTCAACGCCTACCTCTGGCAACTTTTAGTCAGTTCGCTCCGCCCCCAGTTTATTTTAGTCAGGAATTTTACCTATTGGGCTGACGCCTAATTTTTAGCATTGTTAACTTAAGATTGTATTATACTATGTATTATGCTTCCCATCCTCCCTCGTCTTCCCCTCCCTTCCATTCTTCCTCCCTTGGTCCAAGACTGTGGTCATAGACCTAATAATAAATTATAATTAATACCTTCCTGAGAATTAATACCTTAACATTACGAGGGGGTTTGTGTGTGTCAGGGAAGCTGGAAGCAATGCTGTAAGGGGTCTAGGCTCTATCAAGAGACTAAGCTCCTCGCAGAGTCACTCAAGATGGAATGGTCACAGCTGGGACACCAGACAAAGATGTGTCCACCCACTTCAGGGATCAACAGCCACATCCGCAGAAGTGAACAGGCACTTCCAATTGTGATGGAGGCAGAGGAATCCTTGAAGGTTAGCTACTGGGAAGCAACAGTAGTGGAAGGTGACACTGGCAGAGGATCTTTCATAGACAATGGCAGTGCCACTACAGTTAACTCTGGTTAGTACTGTGCAGAAGAAGGCAATGGTAAACCACTTCTGACCAACCCTCACCTTGAAATCCTATGATGAGACAATCCAAAATGCTGCAAAATAGCTTCCTTGAAATTGTTCAGAAGGCTTCCACCCCCTTTGACTTTCAGCATGGGAGCTCTTTGGGAGAGTCACTAGAACTTCAGCAACAGCTTCTGTTCAATTATTTTTGTCTTCGGCATTTCAGATATATGTTCGTTTTATCATTTTTAAGTTGTTGTGTTTTGTTAGCCCCTTCAGGTCCCTTGTAGGTAGAAAAGCAAGTTTAGAAATATTGTCCATCAGTAAATAAAGATGCCTACCACTGTGAAGTTTTAGGAAATACTCTTTTATAATGAAATGGAGATCACATGAAAAATGGGGGATCCCAATACTGATTTTACAGTGGATTGTGTTTTCTTACAGTTTTATAAAGTGGCATCTGAATATGAATTTCATCTTGTTAAGAACAAGGCCAGGTTAAAAAAAAAACAACAACGGAAAGCTGCTGTTAGTCATATAGTCCTAGGAAATGATGAATGTCTGGAGAGGCTACCTGCCATCTGCCTGATTAGTGTACCTGCATGCCTTCTTACTGCCCAACCTGAGTCACCGCCACCATTTTCAATTCTCCATAGTTGTCAATAAAGCTGCCTGCAATAAATTAAATTTGAAAATTGCTGAATACAAGGAGCGGCTGTCCTTTCATCATCTGCAATAAATTCGATAGTAGGCTTGGACTCTTTGAGAGCACAGCTGCTGCTGCTGAAATACTATACTGGGGAAAAAATCCCACATTTTTTTTTCATTAACAGATGGAGAATCTAAACTCGTTGGAGGAAAAACAAACAACAGCCAAGGATAAAGAAGGAGGAAAATAAAACCACAGCAATATCAGAATAATACAAGAGAGCTGGAGAGAAGAATACAAAATGGTGTCTTCTTATAAGCTGCAGCATATGGATGTCCTTGTTCTGGGAGATGGCATTCGCAAGAGTTTGAAATTCTTTGCATTGGCATGAATGGGAAAACCATACTTTTCATTCTAGGTCCGCAGGATCATAGTTAAGTATGAACTCAATGAGAGATTGAATTGTTTTATAGCACCCCATCCATTTGGTGGTGGAAAGTGCCACCACGTCACAGCCAACTTATGGTGACCCCATAGGGTTTTCAAAGCAAGAGATGAACAGAGGTGATTTGACTTACTTGCCTCTGTGTAGTAAATCTGGACTTCCTTGGTGGTCTCCCATCAAAGTAATAACTGTGTTGATCCCTGCTTAGCTTCTGAGAGCTGATAAGATTGGGCTAGCCTGGGTCATCCCCGTCAGGGTTGACTGAAGAGCTCCTCAAGTATGTAAATGTATTTGTTCTCCCCTCCCCATGTAAAAAGGAGTCCCATGGAGCAGAGTGCTAAGCTGCAGTACTGCAGTTCAAGCTCTGCTCACGACCTGAGTTCGATCCCAATGGAAGTTGGTTTCAGGTAGCCGGCTCAAAGTTGATTCAGCCTTCCATCCTTCCGAGGTCGGTAAAATGAGTACCCAGCTTGCTGGGGGTAAAAGGGAGATGACAGGGAAAGGCACTGGTAAACCACCCTGTAAACAAAGTCTGCCTAGTAAACATCAGGATGTGACATCACCCCATGGGTCAGGAATTACCTGGCGTTTGCACAGGGGGCCTTTACCTTTACCTTTTACCCCATGTAAAAGTCAATCATTTCATAAACTAGGCTAGCCTTATCTCATCAGATCTCGGAAGCTCAGCTGGGTCAGCCCTGACAAGTATTTGAGTGGGAGAACCACTATGGAAGTCCAGGATCATCACACAGAGGCAGGCAACAGCAAAACACCACTGAATGTCTCTGGCCTTGAAAACCCCATGGGGTTTCTAAACATCAGCTGTGACTTGATGGCAAAACAAATAATGCAGGCATGAATGAATGAAAATGCAGGCATGCATACTTTTTACAAAGCCGATGTAAAGCCCAGTAGAAACTCACTTTATATTATCTAATAAATCCTAATTAAATATATTGGTGATGTTCTGATAACAGCATGGGCTGTTGTCTAATCTGCAAAAAACTCAGATAACCGAGCTATTCCAGGAAGAAACTCAAAGCTGGTGCAGAGGGGACTGTCACAGGGATTAAAACGGAGAAACCCAATAAAACATATTCAGGAGTGTGGGACCATCACAGACCAAACAACAAAACTGAAATTTCTCAACACATCACACTAGGGATGACTTAAAATCCCTATCCCTACTATATTGACCTGAAAACCCCCATTTTAATTTTATTTTCCCATGTGTTCATTGAACCCATCATTCTTTAATTTCATGCCATGTTGAGTTGTCTGATTCCAATCTTTTCCCCATACAATGTACACATATTTCAGCATTATTTATTCACCAGTAAATCCATATTCTACAGTCTGAGAGCAATCCTATGCTCTCTCTCTCTCTCTCTCTCTCTCTCTCTCTCTCTCTCTCTCTCTCTCTCTCTCTCCCTGCCCCTCCAAATGGGGTTTACAGGAAAGTGTGTAACCTATATGTTGAATCACCTCAAAGATTTGCTTGCAGTTCCAAATGGGCACCAAAGCAGCAGGTTTTACATTGTTGCAGCAGCAGCAGTGTTAAGGGTGGCGATTGGCTGGGGAAGTACTGGTCACAGGTGCTGCTTTATGAGGGTTGCCAACCTCCAGTCGAAGATCTCCTGCTATTACAACTGATCTCCAGGCGACAGAGATCAGCTCCCCTGGAGAAAGTGGCCGCTTTGGAAGATGGACTCTGTGGCACTGAAATCCCTCCCCTCCCCAAACCCTCAGGCTCTGCTCCAAAAATCCCTAGGTATTTTCCAACTCGGAGCTGGCAACCCGATGTGTTACTAAGCTGTGGATCATCACGGGATGGCTCTTTGGGCGAAAACTCATGGTCGCTTTAGCCTCCTTTATTTCCTGTTTCAGCCGGATTCAGCCAGGATAGAACACACGTTCAGCGAAACGCATGCATTCGATCCTGGCTGAATCCTGGCTGAAACAGGGAATAAAGGAGGATAAAGCAACCATGCGTTTTTGCCCTTTGAAAGCAAACTAAGTGCTGCTTTTGTGCCAACACAGTTGGCTGCATTCATGTTTGGGCATTCCGTGGTGCTGATCAAAATTTGCTTACAATCAACCAGAGGGCAGAGCAGGGGTTCAATCCAGCCCTACTGTGTATGCCAATGTATATGTGGCATAGATTAATGTCTTAAAACAACACCTTTTGGGGATGCTCACATGCTCCCATATACATTGAATGAAACACATTGAATGAAACTTTTCAAAAGGGAACCTGTGCTATTTATTTCCACCTGCCTTATTCACTTATGGATGCAAAGGAGAGAACATCTCTAATTGAATCCCAGATTCATCCTGCTTTATTAATGCACATTTCATGGGTGGTGGGGCGGGCAGAGGCAAGGAATACACTTGTGCATACAATTTCCCATTCTATATTCAATGGCAGTAATTGAGGATTCAAATTAGGCAGGCAGAGTCCCCCCCACACACACACATACACACACTTGGAATTATGAACATCTGTTTATACTCAGGAATTTGAAATATGAATTGTATCCTTTGCACCCATACATTGCCAGTTGAGGGGGATTTACATAAATACATCTTGGTTCCAGGCAAAAAACAAAAAACAAATAATGGATGCAACTGATAGAGAGAATTTGCTTCACTGCATCAAGAAAATGTAGACAGGAATTATTTTTCCACTACCATTTCACACCCAAATGGAATTGAACTGGAGCAGGGGCATGAGGCTATGAAGAAGGGATGGTTTCTGAGACTAGGATTGGAAATAGAATCCTAAACATACTCATGCCCTTCTAAGCTCAGTGACTTCAGTGGGCTCAGAAGGGTGCAACTCTGTTTAGGAAGCATGGCAAATTGTCTTAAAATCAAAATCAAATGATCTAACTTTTAAAAATCTGGCCTCGCTAACTTCACAATGTACACATCCTCCAGTTCCAGAGGAAGCTCTAATTTTAAAGGAAAATCAAATTCAATGATTTTCTAGTAGATTGGGGGGTACTGATTTGGAATGGTTGCTGTCTTTTCTAAGCTTTCATACAGAATTCTGAAAGTCCTTTTTCATGCTTGTAATATGAGATTGTTGGCCCCCTATTTGTCCCAGTAACCTGGTATGCCGTGAGGGCATATGGGACCAAAGCTGCCAGGAGAAGCAGGGCATTACTATACCAAGCTGAACCAAAGATTCCCAAGCTCTGGACCCCATCTTGGTGACCTGTGCAAACTTTGGGTGCTATCAGGCAGAGATGGGTTGTTTGCATTCCTCTGACCTTGAGGTGGAAAAGGTGGAAACACTAGGGAGTAAATGAGCCTCCCTCACATCCTTAATTAAGCGCTCCGACAGATGCCTGGAACTGATAGCCAGTACCTTAATCCGATCAGCAACCTGAGAACTATTCAGCTAACTCTGACTAGTCCCTTTGCATGTCTAATTTGCCCTCCAGCTGTATCCCAAACCTATCGCTAAACTAGTCTCCAAACACTAATCCCCCCATCTAAAAACGGAGACTGCCTAATTGGGGTAACAAGATGCTCCCTATGACACCTTCCCCCTGGTCTCTCCCAGGACTTACTCTTGCAAGGGGTGGTCAAAAGATGGTTCAGCCGTGGCGATCTTCAGTTCAAATGCAGCCCAAAACCTTTACATGCAGTGATAAATTTAAAGCACTTTGTATAAGAACCTAAGGAAGAGTTCTACTTTTAGCAGATCTGTGGTTCATCCACCCCAGCATCCTCCTGGCTGCAACCTCTGAAAATTTCTTAGGGTGTGGAGATGATGACTTTCCTCCTGTTCCATGCATATCCCTAGAACACCAGAAGCAGAAGACACCAACATGGTTAGGCAGGGAAGGATCCCTGGGAAGAACTGGCCATATTTTCCAGTGCTCCATGTGTAGGTCTGCATATACCGGGTCATAGATATGTTGTTCTCTGCTTCTAAGAGTATGAAGCCTTCCCTCTTCCAGTCATGGGAAGCCCCATTCCTGTCTGCTCTGCTTTGAACATCTTGGCTATTCAGCAATGAACCCTGCTTACTTTTTTACACATGCAGTTAATAAGTCATTGGGATCTTCTCAAAACAGGGACAGGTTCTAGTCGGATTTGGAAAAGTAGGTATTATTTTTTTTAAAAAAAGAGTATGACCTGGACATTTGTTTGAGAATTGGAATAAGTTCCTACAGTACTGCGTTAGTTATTCTGATCCAGATATTCCTGTGGAAGGCTTGAAACTTTGAGACATTTTCAGTATTTAGAGTTGAATAATTTGTCTACAGTAATTACTTGTAGGATGTGAAATATACTATTGTTGATTATTGATGGTACTATACAACACTGACAAAGACAGCTGGTCATTAGTGAGCCCAAGTTTCATGGTGGGTCTCTCTCTCTCTCTCTCTCTCTCTCTCTCTCTCTCTCTCTCTCTCTCTCTCTCTCTGTTTGTTTGGTTCCCTAATTTTCCTTGCCTGTAGAACTGTGTCTATGTCGATGGATTAACAAGGCATCATACAGGATCATCCTGGTCAGTACACTAGTATCCCTTGTGATAAGCCTCTGCAGGCGTTAAACAAGGGTGTGTTTTAGCTCCCCTACTTTTTAATATTTTTCTTTCTGACCTAGTGCAGTCATTGGGTTCAGTTAATGGTCACCCACCTAAATTAGGGTCCCAGTCTTTACCTCTACTTCTTTATGCGGACGATACCGTCATTCTTTCTTTCACCAAAGTAGGCCTCCAACGATACCTACCGTATATACTCGTGTATAAGCCGAGTTTTTCAGCCCAAAAAAAGGGCTGAAAAAGCCGAACTCGGCTTATACACGGGTCAATACGGTAGGAGAGGGGAGGGGGGAGGAGGGAGGAGGGAGGAGGGAGGAACTTACCGCTGCCATCGCCGCCCAGGCGCCCAGGAGCCTTTCTCCTGCCGGCAGGGGCCTGGAGGGGCCGGCAGGAGGTCCCTGCTGGCAGGGTCCTTCCTGGGCCGGCAGAAGGTCCCTGCCGGCTGCTCCGCCGCCGCCCAGGTGCCCGGGCGCCTTTCTTCTGCCGGCAGGGACCTTCCTGGGCCAGCAGGAGGCCCCTGCCGGCTGCGCCGCCGCCACCCACGCGCCCAAGCGCCTTCCTCCGGCCGGCAGGGGCCTGGAAAGGCCTCCTGCCGGCCCAGGAAGGCCACGCCGCCGATTCGCCGCATCTCCCGGTAAGTAGGGGGTTCAGGGGCTCTTCCCCCTCCCCCCTTGGATGGCACTGGGGGTGGGGTGGGGTGGGGCGGGAGGGCGACCTGGGGCAGGGGCTCTGCGCTCTAAAATGGCGGCCGGCATTTTAGAGCGCAGCATTGCCGGTAAAGGGAATTTCTTATTGACCCTCGGCTTATACGCGGGTCAATAAGAAATTCCCTTTTCTGGCCCAAATTTGGGGGGTCGGCTTATACTCGGGTCGGCTTATACCCGAGTATATACGGTAGATGCTTTTAATAATTATTGCCATTCGAATTTACTTTCTATTAACTCCTCCAAATCAAAAGTAGTGGTATTTTCCCAAAAAAATGGTCCTTATACAAATGGGATATTGGGAAGGATTCAATTGAACAAGTTAAAAGCTATAAGTATTTGGGAATTACCTATAACTATAATCTCAATTGGTCTATACATCGACATAATACTATTAAAGCCACCAGGATTTCCTTAAATTAACTCAAACAATTTTTCTACGCGAAGGGGAATCAGTGTGTTCCTGCAGTAATCAAAATCCTGAATTTGAAAATATTCCCCCAACTTCTGTTTGGTGTTCCCTTATGGCTTGGAACTCTTAATCAAGAAGTGGAGAACATCCAAGCCGTATTTCTTAGACAAATATTGGGGATACCTAAATGTGTTTCATATTTTACAATTTGTCTTGAAACCGGGCAAAACTTGATTGCCAGCAAAGCCTGGATTCAAACAATAAGATATTGGCTCAAATTATATTTTCAAACTGAGCCAGGTTCCCTTTTATATCTTTTGAAAAGTGAACTTCATTATTTCTCATGGGACATATTGATTAGATCTAGACTCTGCCAAATTGGAATTGATTTAGATAATCTTGCTCTGGCCAATGAATCTTACATCTTCAAAAGAATCAAGCAATGTCTCCTTGATGTAGAATTGCAGAATTTTAACCCAGCTCTTCCCCCCATCTGTTCTCCTGCGGCCCTAGGCCTTAATAATGGATCGGGTAAAATGGCTAGGTATCTAGGTAACCTAGAGATACCTTCTCAACGCCACACTTTTCTATTAGCTAGGGTTAACGCATTCCCATCTAGGATGCTTTAGGCCGATACCTTCAGATCCCTAGACATGAACACTTATGCACATGCGGTTTAAATTTGTTGGATACAATTGACCACATCCTTTTAGATTGCCCCTTCTATGTGACTCTGCGGGATAAACTGCCATTTACTTTGCTCCAGTACAAGAGATACAGGAGTAATGAAGTGAAATGCAAATTTCTCTTGAGTGATCATGATCCTAAAATTACAGCTACCGTGGCTGAATTTCTTACAGGAGTTCTTAAAGAACAAGAAAGGTTTTATTAACCCGACTTGTAACTTATATGTATTGCCCTTTGGAGGTATATTGTTGTTTTATCTCTGTCTTTTGGTATGCCAATAAAGGTTAATGAAATGAAATGAAATGAAATGATACGCCTCTGCAACCACCAAGGCTGAAGAACTGAAGAGGGAACAATGTCCTCCTACATACCACTGTCTACCATGCCCCCCGAGCATAAGCACTTCCAGCCAAGGTCTGAATCTTAAGTGGGCTGTCTTGTTTGTATGACTCCACAGTTTTCTTCCAGGTATCTCTGCTTCTCTTTTCCCATCCCAGTCTTCCACCTTCCTGTCTAGCCTGTGTGCACAGAGGCTCAAGTTCCCATGGGTGTGACTTCCCATCTCAAACTCAGATTAATATTCTTGTGGATGGTTCTCAATGTTCTCTCAACCACCAGTTCCTCCCTACCTATAGCCTAGCACAGACATCCTCAAATATAGTTCTCAGGGCTGGTGAGTGTTTATAATGGCCTGAAGATGATAAATAGTACATTCTGCAGGAAGATGATGAAGAGTTGGCTTTTATATGTCGGTGTTCAGGTTTTCACTAATGTTTAAGGAGTATCAAACTGGCTTACAATCATCTTCCCTTCCTCTCCCCACAACAGACAACTTGTGAGATAGGTGAGGTTGAGAGAATTCTGAGAGAACTGTGACTAGTCCAATATCACCCAGCAGGCTTCATTAGGGTTGCCAACCTCCAGGTAGTAGCTGGAGATATCCTGCTAATATAACTGATCCTCAGCCGATAGAGATCTGTTCCCCTGGAGAAAATGGCCGCTTTGGCCATTGGACTCTATGGCATTGAAGTCCCTCCCTCCCTTCCCCAAACCCTGCCCTCCTTAGGCTCCGCCCCAAAAACCTCCCACCAATGGTGAAGAGGGACCTGGCAACCCTAGGCTTCATGTGGAGGAGTGGGGAATCAAACCCGGTTCTCCAGATTAGAGTCCACCACTTTTAACCGCTACACTACTCTAGCTCACTTGATTACTTGCAAGTAAATACTGTTGTAAGGCTGTCACACATTGCAAAGGGGGGAGAAGTGACCGAGTTATAGGCCCTTTCCTTACCTGGAATCCTCAAGGTTTTGTTCAATTGTGAGACAGTTATCCATGAATTCATGAAACGCTGCCACAAGCATCCAAACATGCAGGAAATCAGATTGCATAGTAGTATGTATTCTTAATGTGTGCATACATCTCTTTATAGGTGTTTTTTTTTAGAACAATGAACTGCTACTATACTATTTCAAGTTTAACAGAGAAGCAACACATGCAGAGCTCAGAGTGTTAAAATTAACTCCCACCCCTCCCCGCAAGCAGTCTATTGTTGGATTTTTGCTTGGCAGTGATTCTTGAGTCACCAAAGGCCTGAATACATCATTGTTCCAAGGAACAGTGGGAGGTTTCTGTTCCACTTGCGTGAATGAGGAGAGGGGATTTGTTGGTTAAAAAAAACACCTAAAGTTCTTTTTAGGGAGGGAGCACATTTGGAAAACTTGAAGAAGTGTGGGAGAATGGAATGAAAACATGATGGATTCCTCCTGGGGGTTTTAATTGGACTTCTTCTGCTTGGCCATACACAGAAGTGTTGTCGAAAGAGAAAGAATGTCCAACATGTTTCCATAATAAATTAAACTCCCATAGTTACATTTCACTTTTACCTTCAAGAACCAAACTGGGATATTTTTTTTCTTTTGCAGCTATAAAATGTGCAACCATATCCTTGTCCTACTTTTCTTCTTCATAGAAACCAAAGGCATCGAAATATTATGAAGACTATACTCTGAGCTAGATCCAGCAATCTAGACCAGTGGATCACAGATCTTTCTTGTCTCCCCCTCCTCCAAGAAGTCTCTTTTGACCCCTGGAAAAGTTGATTTCCAGAGTTGTAGAATCCGCATGGACTATGTGGGTTGGGGGTTGTATTTAGGAAGGGCAAGGAGCTGATATTGTTCCCTCTTCCACAAGCACCAGCTCTGTTGATCTGTGGGGAAGCAAAGCTACGTTGCTGCTTTCTACCTCCTCATTGCAGCCCCCAACCCACATGGCTAAGTGTTCACATGGATCCCATAACCCCAGAAACCAACAGAAACCCCAGAAACCAGGAGCTCCTCCCCCCCAGAATACCCCGGGAATGCCTCCCAGGATGCTGGAACACCCCCCGAAATGCCAGCGTGGGCCTTTCTGCTGGCATCCCACCAGCAGAAGTCCCCACTGGCGTTCCAGGGTGGAGGTGCTGCAGCGTTGTCTGGAAACCAGTGTCCGGGCCTCCATGCCAGCACTGGGGCCACTAATGCCAGCATAAGTAGCCCGGGTGCCGGCATGGGCCCCCCGAATGACAGCACGGCCCCTTCCTGGCCTCCTAAGGGCTTTTGCCCTTGAAGGTCAGGAATGCACTGTTAACCTCTTACAAATGTTTCAGTCCCCCACATCATCATACCATATAAAAGAAAACCTCAGACCCTGCCTTACCAAGGTAGATCATGATGGGTAGCCATGTTAGACTGTCAGTAACAGTAGAAAAGAGCAAAAGTCTAGTAGCAACTTAAAGACTCGCAAAATTTCTGGCAGGATATGAGCCTTCCTGACTTACAGGTATCTGAAGAAGTGAGCTGCAACTCATGAAAGCTCATACCCTACCAGAAATGTTGTTAGACTTTAAGGTGCTACTGGCCTCGTGCTCTTTTCTACTGCCTTATCCTTTATTTCTGTCCTTTATGCTTGCGGACCAAGAGGTCATGAGCAAAACAAGTTCAATAAACTTGGTAATACAGAGATAATCAAACATACAGAAATACAAAATCCAGAATATACAGTTAGAGGGAAGTATCATTAGAAGACATAGATATTTTTTTTGCCATGGTGAGGGTTGCATTTGGATCAATATTAGCCAATACCTTTGCTACTATCTCTTGCTCTAGAACAGGTCCCCACCTCTGAATGTATACTGTAATCCATTTACCTCTGGCAAGATCATACAATTAATAAAAAAATGCCAAACAGTACCCAAATTACCTGATTTACGATCGCAAAATCATTCAGAAAAAGGGATCCCCCTTATCAAGAGTTAGGCATGCTGTGAACTTTGACACAAACATACTCGCCAAGCAAATTTACCTTGCTTGACCTCACCCCTTTACACTCCCAGTGAGTTCCTGATTAGATGATGCATGGTGAAGTTTGTTTTGAGCATAATACCATGCGGAACAGCTTTGTGAGTTTGCGGTAGTCATTTGTGCTAACCTTGATCAGTGCAGCTTTCAGATTATTTTGTTCCATTCAGGAACTAAATTATTAAATATACTAGAAAAGAAACAGTATCCCTTGGACACACAATAAGGCTGTTAAATTGACTGGCTTGTGTTAAAGCATGGCATCACTTACAATTGGTCCTTTCTTTGCGTTTACACAGTTGGACTGACGTTAGACAAAATGAGTGACTTGCTTTTTGCACTTAACACCATCCACATCATCTATTCAAGTGATCGCAAGGAACTGATTGCAAGAGTAGCTTGGTTCATAGGTAAACAGATACAAAAGAAACACAGAGACATCTAAGTAATGAGTCTCAACTGAAAAATCTCAACTGGGTCTTCCCCTTTTTACTGTGTGCCATTTAAAACTGGCGGTGGTGGCAGGGGCTGCAGATGAAAGCAAGCAGGAATTGTGTTTGACTCCAGTGTAATTGTGCAAACAGGGTGAACTGGAATTCATTTTGTCACATCTGAACAGCTTCCTGGATGACTGGCTCCCTCTTCTCCCTCTTCTCAACTGGGGAGCAGCCAGGACATCAGTTGAACTGGTAGATGGCTACACATAAGAAGCAAGAGTTAATGATTTATCAAACACCTTGTTATATATTTATTTTGTCTTCTGAGAAAATTCCTAATCATATATTCACTTAGTAGACTGAATTCCATCGACTGTTGGGAGAGAAAACATATCAAGCAATTATTCAGATACATATTAGAAGACTTTTGCTTTACTTTTTACAACCTTGAACATAAATGCTCTTGGTAATAAATTAAATAAGTATAACAGAGACTTGAAAAGGAGAGGGGATATGGATCTAGGACTCCAAATCCCAGATTGTTGGTTGTTGAATATTCACTTTTTATTGCTTAAGGAAAAGAAATTAATGTGAAGGTGGTGACAGTTTCTCTGACTTTTTTGGTTGCAATCTTAAGCGGGTCTACTTAGAAGTAAGTCCCATTTTGTTCAATAGGAATGTGTTCTTAGGATTGCAACCTCTGTCTCCTTTATTTTCTCCACTACAGTTTAATGACATTTGAACAGAAGGTAAAAGTAGAGCAGGGAAACATCCTATAACCAGCCCTTTTGTTAAATGCTCAAAAGGGAGTTAATAAAATTAATACTCCATTTCTAAACAGGTGAATTCAAAAGTATGATAGAACAACAACAACAACAAAAGGGGGGGACTCAACCAAATATGTAGACATAATTTCAAAGTTGAGCTACAAACTATACAAATAACAAAATAATGACATTTATTGCAAGGTATGCACAGTAAAATTGTTAAAAACCCACAGCCTGGAATACAGGCTACATATAAAAATCAGTTATAACATTCTTATGCACAGTTGATATACAAACAATGTAAATGACCAATACTTGACCAGATGCATTTTGGCCTGAGTAGACCTTCCTCAGTTGTCATAAATACATAAAGTTATAAAAAAAACCACATCCGGAAATAAACTTTATGGGAAAAAATCTAATATTTTGTATAGCTTGATGTAATTCCTTAACCCAAATTGTGGGTCTTGCCACATGAAAAGTTGCTCACACAATCTGATGCATAATGAACTATGCTTCCGGATGTGTGTACATCAAACTGTGATGATTCTGAATTGGCACATCCGGAAGCATAGTTCATTATGCATCAGATTGTGTGAGCAACTGTCTATGTCTGGAGATGAGCTGTAATTCCAGGGGATCCCCAGGTCCCACCTGGAGGCTGGCATCTCTATACAATGTTTTCATTTTTAAAAATTGGAGAGACATTAAACATGTGCTCTAATTCTGAGTAAAGGGGCATCACTTTGACTTTTGGGTTTGTGTACAAAAATGGTTAAAGCCTGTGCTGGATTTCATAGTGAAGAACATGAAGAAAGTTTTGAAACAGAATGAAAGCATTTCATTTGCACATCTCTACTGTGGAGAGTTGGCTTAATTCCCTGGACCATGGGTCCTCCTAGCTCAGTATTGTCTGCCAGATTGGCAGCAGCACTCAAAGGTTCTCCTGACAACTAGCTGAAAAAGACCCTAAGTAGGTGTAAACACAGTTGAGCATATTTGCCTCCTGTTATACTTTGTACTCTTGTGCCTTGCCTCCAACCCCCCCCCCCACACACACACACACATTCCCCACCCCAACAGTCTCAAAATTTAGATGATAATCTCCTTGGGGCAGGGAAGATGAAGAAGAGTTGGTTTTTATATGCCGACGTTCTCTACCAATTAAGGAAGAATCAAACCGGCTTACAATCACCTTCCCTTCCCCTGTGAGGTAGGTGAGGCTGAGAGAGCTTGGAGAAAGCTGTGACTAGCCCAAGGTCACCCAGCTGGCTTCATGTAGGGGTGGGGAAACCAACCCTGTTCACCAGATTAGCATCCGCTGCTCATGTGGAGGGGTGGGGAATCAAACCTGGTTTTCAAGACTAGAGTCCACCGCTCCAAACCACTGCTCTTAACCACTACACCATGCTGGCAGACATGTTCTCAGCTTTATGTTCCTTTGCAAAAAGCCCCATAATTTTATGGGACAGTAACAATATCCACGGCTCAATTTCTTTGGGTTTATACTGATACTGTAATGTATGTAAATATTCCTTTTGCTCACATAATGTATTGTCTCAACAGGACATTCAAGGAAAAAGATCTTTATATCCCAGTAGTGTTGCAATATCAACTATGTATTTAAATAATTTCTCAGCTCATGTTCTAAAAGTTAGTTTGCATTTCACTTATTACTTGGCGTAGACTCTTCTAAATATAGGCTATTATAAGACACATTATGTGACATTTCCTGACAGGATGCCTTTGTTTCTTATCATTGATCGTGCACATCTCGCATCAATTCATCTTACAGGTTTCATTACCATTAGGTTTTCATTCATTATCTTTTCCAGCAACAGTCTGGAGATTCTCTGTATTCAATTACAACCTGCAGCTATCATTCGGATTCTTGGAGCTAGGACTTTTTTGCTATTTATTTTCTGAGAGAGCACAGGGTGTCGAATAACAATGCTGAACACTGTACCCGCATCCAAGTTATAGGAATGAACTATCAGAGCTCAAGTATGTAGTTCACTGCATGCAGAGATTTCAGGTGCCAAAACTCACTAAGTTCAGAAAACAAAATCATTCTAATCCAGAGGGATGAAGAATCATGTTCTCCTTTGCTGCTTTAACTGCTGACCAAGTGCAGTATCCTATGCAATAAAATTCGACTAAAGGGCACAGATTTGCCTTATTTCATGGAAGAGTTTAATAATAATGAGAAACACATAGAAGCACATTTTCAAAGTGTTCATTATGTGGTACAATATGCATGAAATTAATAAAGCATCCCTGGGTCAGTCCTGACTAGTACTTGGATGGGAGTCCACCAAGGAATACCAGGGTCACAATACAGAGGAAGGCACTGGCACATGAAGCTGCCTTATACTCCATCAGACCCCTGGTCCATCAAAGTCAGTATTGTCTACTCAAACCGGCAAACCACCTCTGCTTTTCACTTGCCTTGAAAACCCCTTCCTGGGGTCATTATAAGTCAGCTGTGACTTGATGGAACTTCACACACACAGGGGCATTTTTCACCATAGATTTTGCTTCTGTTTTGCCACGGACTAAAAAAAACCAAGATTTAAATGTTTTTTTCATGGCCGCGATATATCCCTGTCAATCTCGATGTAGGCCCCTGGATTGCGCGCCAGCCCTGATCTGGCCACAGTGCATCGAGAGAGAGGAGGGAGATAAGAGCAGGCTGGCTGCCCCTCTTCAGAAGAGTGATGTGAGGGAGTTTTGCCTTGGGTTTTCCGCTCTCAGGATGCACATTTTTCCCATCCAGATTCTCAAAAATCCCCCCTCCCCACTGGGGTAGAGGGGCATGGCGGGGGGGAGAGGAAAGAAGGTCCCTGGATTGCACGCCAGCCATGATCCAGCCACAGTGCATCGAGAGAGAGGAGGGAGATAAGAGCAGGCTGGCTGCCCCTCTTCAGAAGAGTGATGGGAGTTTTGCCTTGGGTTTTCCACTCTCAGGATGCACATTTTTCCCATCCGATTTCTCAAAAATCCCCCCTCCCCTCTGGGGTAGAGGGGCCAACAGCCCCTTCCCTTGAACACCCCCCACGGGTCCAGCTGCCCTAGACTGAGCTGCCACTCCCACCATCCCCAGCAATGCGAGGAGCACATGGCGTGGCCCCGCTGGTCTCCCCCTGGAGCCACCCGTCCGACGTCCCCCTGGGCTTGGAGGTGTGGGCCCAGCTCCAAGACCCATCCCGGGCGAGGGGCAGGGAAGGCGTGCCGCCTGCCCGCCCGCCAGCCTCCGGGACGGAGGGAGAGAAGTGCCAGGACTCTAGGCAGGCAGGCAGGCACGCAGCAAAAGGGGCAGTATTCTTGTCCGAGAGCGAAACTCCCCCAGCCAATCACTGTTCTTGGGGGAGGAGAAAGGAGACGTCCCGGGGAGCGAAGCAAACATTTTTTCATGGGCATCCGAGCAACAAAACACGCTTCTACTGGAAAGTACGGCTCAGAAGTGGTTTGGTTTGCCGCTGACATAACGCGGCTTTTATACCTCTATCAGGGAAAAGCCGGATCTGCAGTGAATAACCAAAATTTGACTCCGACGCAAATCAGCATCGAAACAGCAGCAAATCTCCGTGAAAAATTCCCCACAGAGAGTATTAGGCGTTGTGGTAGGCTGAAAGCCATAACACTGATAATCACTTGTTTAGCACTGTAATGACTATAACCAAGTACAAATGACAGCCCCACAAGTTCACTGAACACACGGGGAGGAATGGCAGGCATAACTGTAATGTCTGTGCCTCTGCACGATTTCCTGGTCATGTGGAGGGGTGACTACGTGGAGGAGGAAGAAGAGTTGTTTTTTATTTGCCAGCTTTCTCTACCACTTAAGGAAGAATCAAACTGGCTTACAATCACCTTCCCTTCCCCCCCCCCACAACAGACACGCTGTGAGGTAGGTGGGGCTGAGAGAGCGTGACTAGCCCAAGGTCACCCAGCTGGCTTCATGTGGAGGAGTGGGGAAACCAACCCGCTTCACCAGATTAGCATCCACCACTCATGTGGAGAAGTGGGGAATCAAACCCGGTTCTCCAGATCAGAGTCCACCACTCCAATCCACCGCTCTAAACTACTTTGCCATACTGGAAGTGGTTGTGTGATCTCTCCCTCTCTGTGATCAGAGATGTTCTGAAAGCAGCACTGATGATGATAGAGACATAATCTATCAAGCCTGAAAATTAAACTTTTGACTTAACTGAAAGAAGAAAGGCTGCTTTACAAAAGAGCTGCTGTTGTTTTTTTCCTGGCTGCTATGCCTGATCTTGTCAGATCTCAGAAGCTAAGCAGGGTCAGCTCTAGTTAGTACTTAGATGGGAGACCACCAAGGAATGCCAGGGTTGTTGTGCAGAGGAAGGCAATGGCAAAACACCTCCGTTAGTCTATGGGATTGCCATAAATCAGCTGTGACTTGGTGGCACTTTACACACACACATATGCACACACACGCACGCACACACAACAGTTGTGTATACGCTAGCAAATCCACAATGCTTGAGAGAGAGAGTGGAAGTTAGAATAAGTGTTCTGAGAACAGGAATATAAAGATTTGCAAAGCCAGGAGTGTATTAAACCCAAACATTTTCAATTATTTGAAAAAGCAGTTTGGGATGAGTTTTATGTATTTGGCTGTGTCTGTTGTTGTTTTAATTTGTATTTGCTAACACTTATAATTAGCTTTGTGCACATTTGAGTCCTCCCTGTTCCTTCCGGCACCTAACGCTCAAATGACAAACTTTCAGTAAATTGGCTGGGGTGGGGGAGAGAACTTGATCAATTCTCCCTATCTGAAGACCACAATAGAATTTTATTTCTAACACTGATCACAGGGACAAGAAGTATGCATGGCCATTTTCTCCACACAGTGGTATCCTACAGATGACCAGGCGATCAGAGTGTGGTGTAATGGTTAAGAGAGGTGGACTCTAATCTGGTGAACCAGGTTGATTTCCCCATTCCTATACATGAAGCCTGCTGGGTGACCTTGGGCCAGTCACTCTCTCAGCCCCACCTACCTCACAAGGAGTCTGTTGTGGGGAGAGGAAGGGAAGGAGATTGTAAGCCAGCTTGATTCTCCTTAAAAAGTAGAGAAAGTCAGCATATAAAAACCAACTCTTCTTCTTCACGCAGAACAAGATGCATTAGTACTTATGTGGAACACTCATCCGTACAGGACTCATATTTAATGGTTGTAAGTCTCTGGTTGTGACATGCATCAAACATGGTCAGCATGTCAGTTGCTTTCTCTAACTGAAAATCAAGCCAATTTCCAGTGATCCTCGTTGGACTGAAGGAAGCCTGCATCTATTGTGACTTCCCCAAACAGAGTGCAACTTGATGCCGTACATTGTACCCTGGAAAGTGCTCAGATCTCCATCCCATTTTTGCAGTCTGACAGCAAACCCTTGAATTATTTATTTATTTTTTACACCATGACGCTCAGGCTGACACTTTTCTCAGGGTTCAATGCTTCTTCAAAGAGGGAACTCTTTGACTGTAACCTGCTTATTTTGAGGGGTAAGAAACTTTTATGGACTCATGTAATTGCTCTCCTTTAATTATCTATGCAACAATGATGGATGGTTAGTATAATGTTTTACGGATTTAGTCTATGTTAAGAACACAATAGTTACATATTAATAAAGAGCTTAGAACGAGAGCAGAGATTCTCTAATAGTTTTTACTTGTGTAACATGCCCAGAACAAACCCATAGCATGACAGAGGTGTACCTCTGGCTAGGAGTTATATGATTTTTATAGGAAAGCTAACTAGATGTGTGGGGTTTCTTAAGTGCACCCCTATACCTGAATCAGGCTCAACCAGAGTCATCCGGAACATTCGCATGAACCAGGAAGCTCACAGGTCACCTTGGGCCAGTCACACACTCTCAGCCTAAATTACCTCACAGGAATGTTGTGCAGATGAAATGAAGAAGAACCATTTCTGCCACCCCTGAGTTCCTTGGAGAAATGGTAGGCTAAAAATGAATAGACAGATATGATTATTGGCATATCTTTTCAGTGAAAGCCAAGCAAGCTGTTTTTTTATATGATGTCAGTCTATCTATAATTGACCAATGTAATAAACCCCTTTTTAAATTACACGACCAGCCTACTTGGTGGTGGAAAGTGCTTTCAAGTTGCAGACAACTTATGGCAACCCCATAAGGTTTTCAAACCAAGAGTCTAACAGAGATGGTTTGCTTTGCCTGTCTCTGCATAATGACCCTCGATTTCCTTGGTGGTCTCCCATTCAAGTAATTAACCTGGACGGATGCTGCTTAGCTTCCGAGATCTAATGAGATTGGGCCAGCCTTGGCCATGCAGCTCAGGGCAGCAGCCTTGTGTCAATCTCATATAATTTGTCATTTTACTTTTTAACTAGTAGTAGAGAAATGGGAAACGACATGAGAGGAAACATATATCCTTCCATTCAAAGTCAGCAGAATACAAAAGATAGACATTTAAGGGCTCCTCTGCCCAGTCTCATTCCTTCCTCTCCTTCCTGTGCCTTCCAGCAAAGAGAAAAGCTCAGTCCTGTTTACATTTCAGCTGCTTCATTTACAATTCAATTAGAATGAATTTCACTGGAGGCAAAGTACTGCAAACAGCATTTCTGGATTCATTTACCAAGACCTAGTAGATAGTGAAGGTTCAGTTACCAGGAGTCAGATTCCTACAGAACCCTGGGATGGCTAGTGGGGTGATATCCTTTTTGATCAGCAAAGTATATTCATTGTGTGCTTTTGAATCCATTTATCCATAGCTGCTGAAATGCTGGATCCAAATGCTTCAGGGCCTATTTCAAAAGGACAAGAGGGAAACAGGGTAAAAGGATTCTTTGAAAATATGGATTTCTCTAGCATACAGTTCTATGGAAAATGTATAGTATATCTCAATGGTTTCCATATTTATTTCTTTAGATCTTTATAAGACCCTTTTATCATTGATGGAGACCCAAAGTGACTTATAACATCATTCTTCTCTCCCCTGTTGTATCCTCATAACAGCAACCCTGTGAGGTAGATTAGTCTGTGTGTGCATGAGGCTGACCCAAGATCACCCAGCAAACGTCCATGGCACAGTTCTGCTGAGGCAAAGAGAGGCGTTACCGGCTGCTCCACCCCAGGAATGCCCCCAGGAGGACAGCATGAGCACGTGTGCTGTTAGGATGCTGATGGAATGCTAAGCTGACATCCCGACACCAACGCTAGCGTCCATGCCAGTCTTACCAGTGCAAGCGGCACAGGTGCTACTGTGGCCACTTGCACACCTCCTGAGCTCTTTCGGCCTCAGAACTTAGGAATTCACTCTTAGTCACGTTTATTTGTTAAAGTTGTTACCAAATCAGGGTACTGTGAGATGCAAGAAGCTTGGCAGTGCTCAAGATCAGCTGGGACAAAATCCATCAAGGCGATCTGATTCAAGATAATTCATTCAAGATAATTTCACCCAGTAGTAAAGTTCATGTCACAGTTCTCTGAATGCCTACCCAGGATAACTGGAAATATGCAAGTGAGCAGCTTGGAATATATCACTTGTTCATATGTTTCAAGTTGGGTGATCAGGTGCAAAAATCATTCCTACAGTGATCCGCTGACTGCAAAGAATGAATACAGTGCCAAAACTGAGCGACCAAAATGCATTTTATGAATCAATCTCCAGCAGATTCCCAATATGGGAGTACTAAAATCCATTCATAATATTTATCACAGGTTCTGGATAATGACTTTGCCTTATTCTTCCAAAAGCCATGACAAAGTTTGTAACATGAGCTTTGCTAATGGCACTGAGGGGTGTCCTAAGATGAGGCCGGGGCTGGCCACCTTGGGACTTTCCCCATTCCCCGAGCCACTTACTGCCAGGCAGGATCAGGCCGGGAGGGCCACTTGTGCTGCTGGCACCAGTCTCCCACCTCCTCCCACACTCACCCTTTCCTTTCCTTTGCAGGGCGGGGCCCTGACAATGAAGGAGGAGGCAGCTGACCCAGTGGTGCCGAAGAGAACACCAGGGAGGGCAGGGAGGAGTCGGCTCCCTGCCCTCTTAAGAAAGGAAGGAAGTGGCCATTACAAATGTAGGAAAACTCAGTTTCCCATGACTGATTGTAACCCTGCAGTTAACCATGGGGAAATTAGTGTCTTGAGGGAGGAAGCAGACGGTGGCCATTACTTACAAGTCTAAAATGTAAATATTTTTAAAATTATCCCGAGGGGCAGTTTTCGAGGTAGAGCCCCCAAATTCATAACGTAGCTTGAAGGGACTCGCCTTGCACGACCCCCAAAGTTTAGTGAAGATTGGGTCAGGGGTCTGATTTTATGGGGTCTGGAACGGGTCGCCCCCTCCTCCATAGAGAAATATTGTAAGTTTGCAATGTTTCTCTATGGAGGGTGACCCTTTCCAGACCCCATAAAATCGGACCCCCTGACCCAATCTTCACCAAACATTGGGGGTCATGCAAGGAGAGTCCCTTCAAGCTCCTCTGTGAATTTGGGGGCTCTACCTCAAAAAAATGCCTCCTAGGACTCAAAAAAGCCAAATCATTATTCAGCTTTTTCCGGAATTGCCTATTCGGATTTAGCTTTCTCCCCAGGTTTGTGCATTCAGTAAACCTGAACGGGAAATTTACTGAAATGGCTAATTTCGGGTTTATTGATATTCACAAATCTAAATTACACACTTCCATGCCTTCAGTGGACTTAGAATGGTGCACCTCTGCTAAATTAGGCTGGCACTGTGAGTTATGCCCACAGCCAATAGAAGCCTTTTTATATTCATATGTAGTCATATCATATGAATGTCTATAACTGCAAGAAAGCCCACTTGCATCATATTAATAAAGAGAACATACAATTGTGGTGTGATGCATATTTCTTTTAGGCCATTTATGCATAGCTGTTTCCACACGGTCATACCGCTGACTACTTTGGGGCTTTGCTTATTTTATGCAAGTATAACCAAAACAAAGCCCCGAACTAGTCAGCGGGGTGACTGCAAGGAAACAGCCATGCATAAATGGCCTTAGTGTAGAAAAGAAATTCTATCAAGGAATTAGGCAGCTGATCTTTCTATCACAACAATGATGACCGCGCAGTCCTATGGAGAATTACTAAACTCCTTTTATTTTAATCAGATTAAACTGGAGAGGCTCTCCGTAGGATTGTAGGGTAAGATCACCAAGCGTGGCAGAATTCTGTAAAGAGCATTGTCTGGGAAGCACAGGATTAATTTACAGATCTTAATTGTTCCCGAAAAGATGAAATACAGAATTTTTTGCTCTTTGTAATGGTGCAATACTTCTTATGAACTCCAATAACCTTTTAATTAAGTGCTTAGGGGGGAAATCACATTCAAGTTGTTCAAAAACCTGTAGGTGGCATGTTGCTGAGAACCTCAATCACTTTCTAAATTTTATTTCCCATAAATTTGAATTGCTTTGTGCATTTCAGAATGCTTTAAAATGATGAGAGTGCTTTATATGCCATCCAGATGTACCTCTAGCTTCTGAAGGCCCACAATAATTTTAAATCACCATTAGCACTGGAAGAATAATCTTAAACTCATTAGAATGCTTTAAGATTTGTTGTCAGGCTTTTCATTTGGAAGTGTGACAAGCAAAATGGGTGCTGAAAACTTCAGATGAACCAATAACTTTCTTGAGATGGGCCTGAAAGAAAAAACACATATTCAAAGATAATTAGATAGCAGTCAAATGAGAAAGGAAGGAAACTTTTTTACAGTGATGGGATAATTATTGAGTGACAGATGTGGATTTATAGGTGACATGAATGAGATGCCCCATGGACCGTGGCATCCTCGAGAGCGTACAGGGGTGAAGCTGTCTACCAGTGACGGTACATCTAGTAACAAAGAGGACAAGTGGACATTACAAAAGTAGTCCAACAAGAAACAGCATCCAGCTGGGGGGCAGGGAGGTGTGTGTAAGAGATAAATCATAAAGATGAGGCTTCAAAAAGACTTCAAATGGTGATAACCCGCATCTGATGATTCCACATGAAGAAGAAAAGTTTTTATATGCCAACTTTTTCTACCACTTAAGGAACAATCAAACCATCTTGCTGACCCAGGGCTATATGGGAGGGAATGCAGACGCGCTAAATTATAAGTAAGACACCTTCTTAGTTAACAATTTTATTACAACATAATTTATTAAATAATAACATACATAAAATTAATTGTAAGGATTGAATAATGAATTGGAAATATAGTAGGCCACAACTTGGAATTGGCAGCAGCTGCGACCCCCGTGGCGCAGCATGTATGATGTGTCAGGTACCAGGGCTGACCCCAATGCGGCCCTGTGTAACCAACCAACCCGCAGCCACCCCTCTGTGAGCACCCGTGGCGACGGCCCACAAAGACACTGGGATGAACGCCACTGGGTGTTTTGCCCGTCGCTTGGGAAGAGGCGGACAACCTACCACCCCTTTAGGGCATGATCTTGCAGCCTCTCCCAACCCCCCCCCTTAATGGGATTCCCATAGTTGGGAAAGCGACCCCTCCCGGCAGCTTTCCCCCAAACTGACACATCTCCATGCCTACCGCCAAAAAGCTGCATTGGCCTTTCTCCCACACGGGCCAGAGCAGCTTCCGCCACATCGCACAGCTGAAGCCAATTCTACAAGCCCCTGAGAAAGTTCCGAAGCCATGAAACCATGCCCCAGCTGGAGAGATGCACCCATCTCAATGGCATAATGCTGCCATACGGAAAGAACCGTCCCTTTGACATATTACCGTTCCGCCAAGTCTGCCCACAGTCCTGTCAATTGTGCTGGTAACTTTCCTCCGTGCTGCCTTTATGCGCTTGACGTTGCAGGCACCTCTCCAAGGCCTACTTTCCAGCAAATCCGACAAGCAGAATACCATGTTTGGGCATGCCACTGCCAAACCTGCCAAGCCCAGGCAGGTTACCTGTGCTGCAAGGTCATCTCCCATGGGGCCCCATACTCCTTTACCAGTTGCAGCAACACCGGCTTGAACGAATGCCTCAGCACGCTCCATTGGTCCCACCAGTAACTCCAGACTGCACGTTCCAGGCCCCACATGCCCCGTTGACATTCCAGGCCCTGGGTGCCCCGTTGGCCCCGCCAATAACTCCAGACCACTCGTTCCAGGCCAAATTGCTATCCACATCCAGCCGGCCTGGCATACCATCCGAATCTCAGCAATGATGTGTCCGGCGTCCAATACCGTTCGACAGCATCCTGAAAGTCATAAACACAATTAAATTAGAGCCCGGCCACGCCGAACATACTCATGTGTACGCAGCTGACCACCAGCTACCACTGGTTTGGAACTGTTGACGCCATGGCATGCTGACCATTCCAATATGGCATGCCAACCCTCCCGAAAGACTGCCGTGTCCCACGATCTGTTGACGCCATGGCATGCCGGCCATACTAATATGGCATGCCAGCCCTTCGGAAAGACTGTCGAGTCCCCCCGATCCACTACGTCCTGCAGTGTCCTGAAACTCAAATGCAATAAAAGAAAACTTGGTCAGTGATAAACGACAAGGCCCCTGGCTTATATGTGTTTTGGGGCAGAGGGAATACCAGCACATGGGACGAGATGTATCTGTTTAGAAAACAAGTCGGTAATAACCCATAAAACCGTTTTTCCCTCACTGAGGGAGAGATCAGTCATAAAATCCATAGCAATTACTTCCCAGGGTCTAGAAGGGATCTCCAACGGTTGCAACAGTCCAGGGGGTTTCCCTTGGGACCGCTTGACAGTGGCGCAGACTGGACAACTGCGGGTGAAGGAGTCCACGTCGGTGTGCATGCCCGCCTACCAGAACTGCCTGAGTAATAAGTGGAGAGTTTTTAAAAAGCCAAAGTGTCCTGCAGTTTTGGCACTGTGAGCTAACTGCAGGACTTCCTTCCGAAGTACTTTGGGCACATACAATTTCGAGTCTTTGTACCAACAACCACCTCGTTCTACTAGGCATAGGGGCAGTGCCTGAGCAGTACGTTCTACCAGGCATTGGGCACGCAGGGAGTCCAGGAAGGAGTCGGGCAGTGTCATCCCCACCGTGGAGGGGGGTGAAGCAGGGCTCGCTGGCAGTGGTGGCGGGGCGGAGGGGAGGATTGGTTGAGTTGCGGCACTAGGCGCAGGAGGTGTAGGTGGGTCCAGTGAGGGAGTCAATTCCCTGCTGACAGAGGCCCTGCCGTGTGCTGCTTGGGGCTGGGGCTGGAGCAGAGTTTGGGACCGAGTTTGTACAGCCAAAACTGGTAGAGCTTCTCTTTTTGCTGGGGTGAACAAGGAGACCGTTGGACGGTCGATTTTCACCGGGTATTGGGGAAGCCTGGAAAGGGCATCAGCCAGTACGTTCTGCTTTTCAGGCACATGCTTGAGCACGAAACGGAATTGAGCAAAGAAGTCAGCCCAATGCTGTTGTTTTGCAGATAGTTTGTGAACCCCCGAGAGGGCCTCTAGATTTTTGTGATCAGTCCAGACCTCAAAGGGGGTCCTGGAACCCTCCAGAAATTGCCTCCACGTAGTGAGAGCATGGTGGATGGCTGCAGCTTCCTTCACCCAAATCGGCCAGTTCAGTTGGGAGTGCGCAAACTTCTTTGAAAAATAAGCACAGGGGCGGAGAAGACCGTCTGGCCCCCTTTGCAAAAGAGCCCCCCCCCCATAGCTACGTCAGACACATCCACTTGCACTATGAACATATGGTCAGGATCAGGATGCTTTAGCATGGGTTCAGAAGTGAAAAGCTGCTTGAGAGTCGTAAAGGTAGCTTGACACTGATTTGTCCAGTGAATCTTAGCGGTGGGCAATGTGGCAGAGACTCCCTTACCTTTGGTCTTTAGGAGGTCAGTGAGCGGCAGTGCCACTTGAGCAAAGTTGGGAATGAAACCACGGTAAAAATTGGCAAAACCGAGAAATTGCTGCACTTGCTTGCGGGTGGAGGGAGGAGCCCAATCAAGCACAGATTGTACCTTAGCAGGGTCCATGGTGAGCCCCCGGTGTGAAACTATGTTTCTGGTGGAATTCACATTTAGAAACTTTAGCGTAGAGTTGATTGTCTCTGAGATGCTGTAACACTTCCCTGACTAGGGCAACATGCTCATCCATGGAATTAGAGTAAATAAGGATATCATCGAGATAAACCACCACGCCTCGGTATAATAAATCATGGAGGACCTCGTTAATGAGCTGCATGAAGACCCCCGGGGCCCCTTTTAATCCAAAAGGCATCACCAGAAATTCATACATTCCAAAGCAGCTAGAGAAGGCTGTAAGGGGTTAGTCTCCGTCACGAATCCGGACCCGGTAATAAGCTTCAACCAAGTCCAGTTTGGTAAAAATGCGCCCCTCCTTCAGCTGTCCCAAGATGTCTGAGATCAATGGGATGGGGTAGGCGCTGGTTTGGGTGACTGCATTGAGTTTTCGAAAGTCAATGCAGAAGCACAAGTCGCCCGTTTTCTTTTGGACAAAGAAAGCGGGGGCTGAGTTGGGAGCGGAGGAAGGCCGATTGAACCCTGGAGCAAGATTTTTATCCAGAAAGTCTCGCAGTACAGCGCGCTCGGAAACACGCATGGGGTAAATTCTACTTTTAGACAGTTTGCAGTCTCCCACCACTTCAATTGCACAGTCCGTTGCACGGTGGGGGGGGGCAATGCATTGCATTCTTTAACATCAAAAACATCCCCAAAGTCTCGGTATACATCGGGTATTTGGGTCACCAGTAGGGCATCGGAGGTTAAGGCTGAGGTGGGCGGAAGGACGAGTGCGACCTCGCGTCGATGCTGGTCACAAACAGGGTCGGAAAACGTAATTGTGTCAGCCTTCCAGTCTATGGAGGGACTGTGCCCTTTGAGCCAGTTGATTCCCAATATGACTTCGTATCGGACAGGAGCTATGGTAAAGTCTATCTGTTCCCAATGGGAACCGATGCCCATCGCTACTCCTCGTGTGTGACGGTCGACCGCCCCCCCCCAAAGTGGCTACCGTCCATTTGGGCAAATTGGACGGGGGGCGGTAGGTTCTCGGATTTGACTTGAAGAGCTGCAAAGGTGGCCTCATTGATTAAAGAGCGCCCGCAGCCGGAATCTATGAGAGCCTTGACCCGTAACTGGGGGCCCCTTCTATAGTGTTGTAACACCACGTCCACATATACAGTATTTTCGACTTCACTCACCATGACCGGAGCCTTGGGTGTTGCAGGAACATCTGCAGGGGTCTGTGGGGACACTCCACTCACCACAGACCGTGTCCGTTTTTTGACAGGTCGAGAGGGGATTCCAGATTCAGAGCTGAGGGATTCCAATGACGATCCTCGTCAGAAGAAGGAGAGCTGTCCCCCAATGGGGCACTTGTAATCCGGGACCCTACGGGGTCGATAGGTGCAGGGAGACTAGACGGTTCCCCGGCATGAAGGGCAAAGGGTGTGGGTCGTCGCTGCGCTGCGGGTGGCCGCGGTGCCTCTGCATTGAGGTTGTCCCCGAGCTCGAGGCGGTACATCGGGTCAAGCGAGTTCTGGACATTGAGGGCAAGCCGCTGCAAAGCGGCCCATAACACCGCAAACGAGACAGGCTCCCCTCTGGAATCGGGACTCGCGATCCAGAGGGAGCCGGGTTGGTCTCCGCGGGTTGGGAGTTGACGGTTTGGGGGGAGGTTTTTGACCGCCCTTCTCTTAGGTCCGACTCTGGACCAGGGACACAAATCGCCGGCGGCTTTCTACTTCCTTGGCCAGTAAAATCCAATCCTCAAGGGTATCTGGGTCACCTCGCATATAAGACCAATTCAAAATGTCCGGGTGCAAAGCTTCTTGGAAGTAGTGGATAAGGGTAGCTTCAGGCCAATCCACTACTTTACTCGCGAGTCGTTGGAATTCATCTGCGAATTCCCGAACTGGAGAGGAGCCTTGCCTGAGTTGCAAAAGTTTGCTTTGGCTCTCTCTCCCATGAAGGGGTCCTCAAAGCGCCTCCTCAGGGCAAACATAAAGTTGTTGAGGGAGCGAATGGAGCAGGACCGCATATCGAACTGAAGGACCATCCAGTCGGCCGCTTTCTCCGTTAACAGGGAGGCAACGAAATGGACGTGGCTATCTTCGGTAGGGAAGAATTGTCTTTGCTCCCTCATATAACTATCCACATGATGTAAAAAACAGGGCAAAGTTTCAACTGAGCCGTCATAAGTAATCTTCAACTTCGGTTGCCTCCATGGCATTGGGGGTACAGGTGGGTATCCAGGAACTGGAGCTCCCGGTAACCCCGGCGCACCCGGTAGTACCGGTAAGGCAGGTGCAACAGGCACTCCGGGAACTATGGGTCCTCCGCCAGGAGCAACGGGACCCCAGCCAGGAGCTGCGGGTCCTCCGCCAGGAGGAACCACCGGCGCAGCTGGTTGTTGCGGCGGTTGCTGCAGCGGTTGCTGCGGTGGCTGCTGTGGCGTCACGTAAGCCGGGGCAATGGGCACAGTTTGTTGAGCCCGTTGTAACTTGTCGTTGTCTCTGAGTACCAGGGTCAGTTGATCCTGTAAGTGCGCCACCTGCTCCATAAGGTCCAGATTTTGGCTTCACAGCAAAAACATCTCATCGCCTGTGCCTCCAGCACGGCGGGACTGGCTGACTCGCAAATTAGCGGCCCAGAGACACTCCCCACCGTATAAGTCTTCCTTATCGGAATCTTCTGGCACCTCGGGCAAAGTCCCCGCCAACCTGCGGGAACATTGAATGCTAAGCGACGGGACGAAAGATGGGGAGAACGGGGGTAATTCATAGCCCCCGGGTTGTCGGGGGTGTGCGCCGCCCCGTGCCCGTTCAGCAGCTAAGCGTTCCCTCTCCTCCTGTTCAGCTCGAACTTTTGCCGCGGCTTTAGCTGCTGCCCGTGCCTGCTCCTCCGCTCTTTTGCACTCGGCCAGGGCCTGGTCGGCTTCTAGCCTGGCGGTCAGTGCCATGGTAACGAGTGGAAGAGCCTCCTGTTCCAAAGTGTAGAGGAGTTCAGCGGGATCTGCCAGATCCAGCATCGGCTGAATCTGTACCGCCAAGGCCGCCGCATCAGCACCGAAGTCGGGGGTGAGATGTTTCGTGAGTTCAGCCACTGAAACAGTGGTCACAGTGTGGCCCTGAAAAAGGGCAGCCACCCGTGTGGCCACTGCTTTCGCGTCCACTTGGCAGAGCTCGGGGGCTGGTGTGACCGGGGTCGCCATGTCTGAAGACCTGGCAGGACGGATCGGGACCGCAGTCAGAGTCATTTGCATTTCACTGGCAGTTAGTCCAGCCAACAGGCTAGTCAACAATTGTAAATCCTCTGCCGCCAATCGAGCATCTTCCACCAACCAGTCAAGGGTGTGGAGGTCTTGGCAGGCGCTGGTATCCACGACTTCAGCAGTCCAGGGAACCGTCGCGGCCAGAGAACGCCACTGAGCCCAAACAAGTCCAGTCAGGCGGTTAACCTCAGCATCAGTATGATGTATCTCAGTCAAAACGTCCCGTACTAGATCGGGGTCGTCGTCTGCTATCCCCAAAGGAAGAAACCAAGGATGGAAGCCTTTTAGGGCTCCGGGCAGGAACCCACCACCCGGGCGAACCGCATGGGGCTCCAGCCATGGCGTCCTAGCTCCAATCCGAGTGGCAGGCGAACCCTCCGAGGCTCTAGCCTGACAGGTGAAAGAGGGGTGATTCCTGCCTTAATGTAAGCACTTGGTCCATAGAAATCCAAAAACCACACCCGGAGACTTAGTAGTCAAAAAGAGTAGGTTTACTGGTAACAGAGGCAAGCGGAGCTTAGAAGTCCAAAGGCAGGAATGGAGGGGAAATGGCAAGCATTTGATTATATGGGTGTCGCGAGAATTTTCAGTATTGATCATTAGTTTATATTAAAAATATTAGTAATTCCCGCCACAATGGGAAACCAGAAAAGCAGCAGCAATGCAGTCTCAGGACATAACTCCAAACAGTCTAGAAACCCCAAGGCTCCCACGGGCGCCTACTAGCTTCAAAGGGAATAGGAATGCGAGCGGTTAGATAAACAGTCCTTGAAGGAGAGCCTGTGAGAAAACGAAACCATCTCAGATACAGCGAGCAGGCCTGACAGCAGGAGAACGCCTCATAGAATTCTGTGAAGACGGAATCTGTTCATTGCAAACACGTGTTTCAGGCAACCAAATAGACGATTGTATACATGGACATCACCAGATTTCAATATAGAAATCAAATAGATTATATAATTGGAAGCAGAAGATGGAGAAGCTCTATTCTCTCAGCCAAAACAAGACCAGGAACCGACTGCGGTACAGATCATGAATTGTTAATATTGAAAATCAAGATAAAGCTTAAGAAAAACACCAAAACATTCATAGCACCAAAATACAATCTAAGCAATATTACGGAAGAGTTTACAGACCATGTAAGGAACAGATTTGCATTACTGAGTTCAAGTGAATGTAAACCTGAAGAACTATGGGTTGAAACTAGAGATATTATCAAGGAAGAATGTGCAAAGACTATTCCTGTAGCCAAAAGAAAAGAAAAACCTCGATGGATGTCTGAGGAAACTCTTAAAATTGCCAGAGATAGACGAGAAGCAAAAGTAGAAGGTGATAGAAATAGAATCAAAAGTCTAAGTCCAACGTTCCAGCAACTCGCACGTAGAGACAAAGAGACCTATTATAATAACCAGTGTAAAGAAATAGAAGAGAACAACAAAAAAGGAAGAACAAGAGATCTGTTCCACAAGATCCAAGAAATCAAAGGGAAATTTAAAGCACGGTTAGGCATGCTGAAAGATCAGCATGGAAAAACATTAACTGAACAGGACAAAATAAAGAATATATACACTGAAGAACTATATAGAAGAGATGAAAGGATAAAAGATTCTTTCCAAGAAGAATCTTTTGAAGAAGAACCTACAGTTTTAGAAAGTGAAGTGAAAGCTGCATTGAGAGCAATCGGGAGAAACAAATCACCAGGAGCAGATGGGATATCAATAGAGCTATTCCAAGCCACAGAAACAGAGTCCATCAAATTTTTGACAAGAATATGCCAACAGATATGGAAAACAAAACAATGGCCCACAGACTGGAAACGATCCGTTTACATTCCAATTCCCAAGAAAGGAGACATCAAAGATTGCAGCAACCATCGGACCATCGCATTAATTTCTCATGCAAGTAAAGTGATGCTCAAAATCTTACAGCAAAGGCTGTTACCATATATGGAACGAGAAATGCCTGATGTTCAAGCTGGTTTCAGAAAAGGAAGAGGCACTAGAGATCATATTGCAAATATACGCTGGTTACTGGAGCATACGAGAGAATTTCAGAAGAAAATCAGCTTGCATTTCATAGATTACAGCAAGCTTTTGACTGTGAGGATCATGAAAAGCTATGGCTGGTTTTAAAGGAAATGGGTGTGCCACTACATCTGATCGTTTTGATGCGCAACCTGTACTCTGGACAAGAGGCCACAGTTAGAACAGAATATGGAGAAACGGAATGGTTTCCATTTGGCAAAGGTGTCAGACAAGGATGTATTTTATCTCCCTATCTCTTCAATCTATATGCAGAACATATAATTAGGAAAACTGGATTAGATTTAGATGAAGGTGGAGTGAAAATTGGAAGGAGGAACATTAATAATTTGAGATATGCTGATGACACTACATTATTGGCAGAAAATAGTGAAGATTTGAAACGACTACTGCTGAAAATTAAAAGAGAAAGTGCCAAAGCAGGACTACAGCTGAACATCAAGAAAACAAAAGTAATGACTACAGGAGAATTACACAACTTTAAGGTTGACAATGAGGAAATTGAAATTGTTCAAAACTTTCTATTCCTTGGCTCCACCATCAACCAAAAGGGAGACTGCAGCCAAGAAATCAGAAGGAGATTGAGACTGGGAAGGGCAGCCATGAAGGAGCTAGAAAAGATTTTGAAGTGTAAGGATGTGTCACTGGCCACCAAGACTAGATTAATTCATGCCATCGTATTTCCTATTACTATGTCTGGGTGTGAAAGCTGGACAGTGAAGAAAGCTGATAGGAAGAAAATAGATTCCTTTGAAATGTGGTGTTGGAGGAGAGAGTTACGGATTCCGTGGACTGCCCAAAAAACAAATCAGAGGGTTATAGATCAAATCAAGCCTGAACTGACCCTAGAAGCTAAAATGACTAAACTGAGGCTATCGTATTTTGGTCGCGTCATGAGACGACAAGAGTCACTGGAAAAGACAGTCATGCTAGGAAAAGTTGAGGGCAGCAGGAAAAGAGGAAGACCCAACAAGAGATGGATTGACTCAATAAAGGAAACCACAGCCTCAATTTGCAAGATCTGAACAAGGCTGTCAAAGATAGGACATTTTGGAGGACTTTCATTCATAGGATCACCATGAGTCGGAAGCGACTTGACGGCACTTAACACACACAAGCAACGCTCCCCACCTTCCACATGACTGGAAATGATGGGTACATGGCACATATTACTCTTGTTGGGAAAACCAGGTGGGCAGCCACTGGAGCCCAGACGTGTTTCGGGGGGTGGTGGGGGGTGGAATAGGGCCTGCAGGTCAGAGCAGCACTGTTCTGCGACAGAAGCTGCAGTTGACTATTTCATAATAGTTTGTTTTCCTTGAAAAGGAGCTTCAGTGTGAGCTGGCATTACAGCAATCTGATTTAAATTCCATTATGCCATGGAAAAAAATATGAAAAGGCTATAGTACAAATGAGTATCAAATTTAATGGATTTCTTCTCTCATGTTTTGTTTACCACATATCAAAGAGTTACCGGATAACCCTATCCCCTCTGTCTCATTGTGTTTCATGTTGTTTCTTACATCATGAATAAACGCAAGTGTCTAAGCTCTTTACAGAGGGCATGGTCAGCTCCAAATAATAATTCCCGAAGCATAGCTGGTTTTATCAGAAACATTCTTCCTCTGAATTTCTTGTACAGTTATATACCTAGTTCATCTCCATGGTTCATCCTAGGATTATTTAATACATATTGTAAAATGCAACTTACCAAGTGGAATTTAAAAAACTTAGGAAGATTATCGATCACAAAAAAGTACCCCGTGAAGTCAGGGCATCAACAATCTTTGCAATACCATATTAAAAAGTCCACCTGAGTATTGATGGACTATCCCCATCTAAATTCACATTTAATTTTTACACACCTCCTCTATTCCTTCCCCCCCCTTAAAGCATAGGGCTTATCATTTTTTAATATGGCATTTATCAGAGGGTAGAGCTGTCATTTCTGGGTCATGTTTATCTTGGAGTTCTATATGAATCTGGCACAAGAGTTATTAGCCTTATATATTATAGAAAACCCTTCGATCAGGCAGACAATTCCTATCTGCTTTGAGCACTTGTTCTCTTTATCAGACAACCCGATTTGCAAATGCTTGACATAGCTGTATTGTTTCTCTCTTTGTATTTGTATGGTGACTGGTACATTTCCTTGCCATCAATTTGCAGTGAAGAAACTAGCTAAAAGCCTAAATAAAAGGCTATATCCTTGTGCAATACAATGCGGTACAATAAAAGTTTGTTGTTTGTGGCTGAAGGCCATCACAATCTGTCATACTAAACCCAGTCATAAATAATAACTTTAAACAGTCTGACCAAAAAAAAATATTAGTAATTAAATGCATTAAACACCCTGATTAAAAACAGCTTTGACCCAGATTTCCTTGGCTGCTAAGGCAAAGAGTAACACTTTATAGGAAGCAAAGCCAGGATACAGGAAGATCTTGACAGGCTGGAGAATTGGGCTAAAACTAATAAAATGCAATTCAACAGAGATAAATGTAAAGTTCTGCATTTAAGTAGAGAAAATCAAATGTATAATAATAGGATGAGGGAGAAATGTCTTAGCAGTAACGTGTGTGAAAAGGATCTTGGGGTCTTAGAAGACCAAACACTGAACATGAGTCAGTGGTGTGATGCAGTAGCTAAAAAGGCAAATGCGATCTTGGGCTGTACCAACAGAAGTATAGGGTCTAGATCATGCAAAGAGATGGTATTGCTTTAATCTGCTCTGGTTAGACCTCAGCTAGAGTGTTGTGTTCAGTTTAAGGCACAGCAATTTAAGAAGGATGCAGACAAGCTGGAACCTGTCCAAAGGAGGGCAACAAAGATGGTGAGGGGTCTGGAGTCCAAGACCTATGAGGAAAGGTTGAAGGAGTTGGGTATGTTTAGCCTGCAGAGGAGAAAACTGAGAGGAAATATGATAACTTCAAGTACTTGAAGGGCTGTAATATAGAGGATGGTACTGAGTTGTTTTCTGTTGCCCCAGAAGTTTGGACCAGAACGAACAGGTTGAAATTAAATCAAAAGAGTTTCCGTCTAGATATTAGAAAAAACTTTCTAACAGTTAGAGCGATTCCTCAGTGGAGCAGGCTTCCTTGGAGGTTTTTAAGCAGAGGCCTGATGGTCATCTGTCAGCAATGTTAATTCTATGACCTTAGGCAGACCATGAGAGGGAGGGCATCTTGGCCATCTTCTGGGCATGGAGTGGGGTCACTGGGGGTGTGGGGAGGGGAGGGAATTGTAAATTTCCTGCATTGTGCAGGGGGTTACACTGGTGGTCCCTTCCAACTCTATGAACTGGAATGGCATCTGAAAGGAGAAAGAGCAGCTTCTCTGGATCTGAGGAAAAAAAGATTTAGGCCCTTTAGAAACACTGAGAATATTAGATCTGGGCTCTGTATAAAGAGGACAGAATAAAATATAATGCATTCATTCCGCTGGAAATGTGGTTCCACAAATACATAGATGAGAGGCCTGTGGTGTTTGGGAGTCATGTCCCGCTAACATGGCTGTTGGCATAGTTTGAAACCAGAGTAAGGTACCGTATATACTCGGGTATAAGCCGACCCGAGTATAAGCCGACCCCCCAAATTTGAGGCCAGAAAAGGGAATTTCTTATTGACCCACGTATAAGCCGAGGGTCAATAAGAAATTCCCTTTACCGGCAATGCTGCGCTCTAAAATGGCGGCCGCCATGTTAGAGCGCAGGGATGATCTCGCCCCTGCCCCAGGCCGCCCTCCCGCCGCCCTCCCGACCCACCCCAACCCCAGTGCCATCCAAGGGGGGGAGGGGGAAGAGCCCCTGAACCCCCTACTCACCCGGAGAGGCGGCGAATTGGCGGCGGCGGCGCAGCCTTCCTGGGCTGGCAGGAGGCCACTCCAGGCTGCTGCTGGCCGGAGGAAGGTGCGTGGGCGCGGCGGCGATGGCGGCGGTGATGGCGGTAAGTTCCCCCCTCCCTCCTCCCTCCTCCCCCTCTACCGTATTGACCCGCGTATAAGCCGAGTTCGGCTTTTTCAGCCCTTTTTTTGGGCTGAAAAACTCGGCTTATACGCGAGTATATACAGTAAAAGTTATTCTGAGATTGTATATAAAAACCAACTCTTCTTCGTGCTCATTAAGTGTTATTCAGATATTATGTTGCTCAGTCATCATCCTCTTAAGCATTCTACTGCCTCACCTCACTGCTGTACAACATGCAGATTTAGCTGCAATCTGATTGTTTGAAAAATAGTTTTGAGATCAAAATTAAAAGTACATTTTTGAATGTTGCTAGATAGCATCTCATTTAATTGCAATAAGCTATTTTGATATAATAAAAAGAAAAAAAAATTTTTTGGGGGGGGAATGCAGGCTATAAATAATCAAGTAATAATTTTAAGCTTGTAGCTTCAATACCTTTATCATCAACTGTCATTTACACACACACACACATCCCAAAAAAACTGTTGGAAAATAATGAAGAGCTTCAAAAACCTGTCTCTCTTTAAAAATGATTTGCCACTAACAGCATCCCCCATAAATTAGTAAAAGATACAGCACACAGCAAAGCAAAACCAAGACTATATAGTTGTAATTCCACATCCAGGTTCTGATAACATTAAGGATTGGCTGGTATTTCTCGGTTTTTATTGTCTCATCAAACCTCTCTTCGGTGGAATTATGTCCTTATTACATTGCAGTTGGTGTACTTTACAGTACATTCCATAGACTCACCTGTTATTACTTGCTTTGGAGTGTGCAGCCCAGTTTTCTGAGAAAATGAACAAAGATCAGCTGATAAGACAAACTGCATGCCTTCTTTTATACTGCTTCCTTACACCAGCAGAACTAAGAGGCAACAGACCTAGAGTCTGAAACCAGACAATATGAGGGGAGTTTCATGTCAGGAGCTCCCAGTGTTTCGTTTTTACCATTTTCCTAATTTAGAATGGCCCCAAAGTGCCACTGTTTCCCCCATTAAACAAACTTATGTGTATTGATACCAGCCACGGTTGCCAACCTTTAGATGGTGGCTGGAGATTTCCCGCTATTACAAACTGATCTCCAGGCAATATAAATCAGTTTCCCTGGAGAAAAAGGCTGCTTTGGTAATTGGACTCTATAGAATTGAAATCCCCTCCCCTCTCCAAACCCCACCTTCTCCAGACTCCACCCCCAAAATCTCCAGGTTTTTCCCAACCTGGAGCTGGCAACCCTAATACCAGCAGTTCTGTCAGGGTATTTTAGTTTGGGGAAATGATGCAGGTGAAAGAGGTGTGACCTCCCCTTCTGCTGTGATCTTGATCCAAATGTGGCTGCTGCATGCATCGCTTTAAGAAATGCTGAGAGCGCCTGACACAGAAATCTCAGCAGTTTTTCTGTGTAGACCAGGTTATCCCAACATGGCGCCCATGGGTGACATGACACCCTCCATGACTTCTCTTGGCTCCCATTGAGCTTTTCAGGAAGTGGACAGGGCCACTGTAGGGCAGGGCTTATTACTGGGCACCCTCATTCAAGTTAAAGAGCTTTCTACGGCTGCTGTGGCCTAAGTATCAGAAGGACCAGCAAGCGCCAAGGCTTTCCTTAGCCAGTATATGGCTCCATTCCCCCTTCTGGCCTAATGGACTTGTCATGAGTTTCTTTTGCAAAAAGGAAAAGGTTCTGTGTTCTTATCTTAAAGCCCAGGGAGCTGGGCTGTGTATGAGTTGAGATTAGTTGAAGCCCACCCTAGGGGGGGAGAAGGGGGTCTTACCAGGTGCAAAATGAGGCCTAGGCCTTGATGTTGTTGGCACAATGACATCACTTCCAGATTCATCATTGCTGATGATGAGGGGGACTCTCTTGTATTTGGACAAAAACTCTGTGTTAGAAGCTGATTTATCATAGAGTATTGGCCAACCGCCAGAGTGTTTTCCCATCATCAGCGACATGATGACAGCACTTCTGGAAGTGACATCATTGCACTGACAATGTCAAGGCCTATGCTTCATTTTATGCCTGGTAAGACCCCCACCTGCCAGCAGTACAGTGCTGGAGGAAAGGGGCCCAAAGTGAAGTATCCCCTGCCCTTGGTGGAGTCTGGCAACCCTAGTTCCCTCTTCCTTCTCCAAGCTTGTTTCCTTCCAGTGGCAGGACCATGCTTCCAACCAAAGTATTTATTTATTTGAACATTCATACCCCACTTTGCTTCATTTCTAGTTAAAACCAGAATAAAACAACAAACCCCAAATCTCTCGCTCCCTCTCCCCCTTAAAAGATACCTGCCATTCAAACCCCCCTCAAAAGCCCTTGCAAAGCCTTGCAGCACATCCGGAATATCTCCAATGAGGGGCCCCCTCTTCAGAAAGCCTATTCAACAGAGAAGGAGCTATGGTAGGAAAAGCCTGGGCTCTGATTGATGCATGCAGTGGGATTGTTACACCAAGCAGAGCTGTGACTAGCCCACCGTCACCCAGTTGTTATGCCAAGCAGAGGGGCCTCTTTTTATTGGGGGAAATTAGCTGGGGGCTGATAAAGCTTTGCAAGAGGTTGGCATGGGGACCTTTAAAACCAATTTCTGCGCCAGATGAGCACACGAGTGGAAAAGGTTCCCAATAAATAAACTTTTTGTGAATTTTAAGGGTTTTATTAAAATAGTCAAATTAGTTTACACAAACATACAAAATTCCCAATACACAAAGAAGTCGAAAGTAAAGGTTTGAAGAATTTTTTTTTTATATAAATTTTATTGGGTTTTATACTAGAAATTTTCCATTGCATTAAACAACATCTATGACAATATAAAGTTTCAATTCTAACCTAAAGTTGTTATAATTCCATAACATATAATAAAGAAAAAAAAAAGAAATGGAAAATTTTTGACTTCCCCTTCACCTCTATCTTCCTCTTAATAAAAAGTTCATCCCGTCGTAGTTAATCTAATCTTAATAAACTATCAATACCATATATAAAAAAAACCATAATCTGTTAGTAAATATAATTATGCTTATTCATTATAAAAAAGACCAAAAATAATCCTCTGGATCAGATTAGAAAATATTCTTCCATTCTTCCCAATTTTAACTCATATTCACAATAATGCATCCACGCCCCCCATTCCCCCAGAAACCGAGCGTCATTTTCTTCATTTAGAATAGCTGTGAGTTTTGCCATTTCTGCCACTTCAAACATTTTAACAATCCAGTCTTTTTTCTCAGGAATTTCTAACCCTTTCCATTTCGCTGCATAAAGCAGTCTCGCAGCTGTTGTGGCATAAATCAAAAAGGTTCTTTGTGTTGATAAGTCGTCTGGAATCATACTCAATAACATCATTTCTGGTGTTTTGGGTATATTCTTTTGTAGTATTAGTCTCAATTCATTATAGATCATGTCCCAAAAGTCTTTAGCTTTGTCACAGGTCCACCACATATGATAAAAGGAACCAATTTCTTTGTTACATTTCCAACAGATAGGGGACATTGTTTTATAAATCTTTGCAATTTTCTTAGGTGTTAAATACCATCTATACATCATTTTATAAATGTTTTCTCGCACTGACTGTGCTTTTATTCCTTTTAGATCTTTGGACCATAGTCGTTCCCATTTATTTAAAGCAATATCATGTCCCACATTTTGAGCCCAGTCGATCATAGTTGGTTTAATCGTATCCTGCTCACAATATATTGTTAAAAGGAGATTATACATTTTAGAAATCAGTTTTGTATTATTATCTAGTAAAATCCTTTGAAAAGAAGATTTTTCTTTAGAAAAACCTTTTTTAGCATCTTGTACAAAAACTGATTTAATTTGGTAGTATTGGAGCCATTGTAAATCATCCTTAAGAAGTTGAAAGTCTTTTAGTGAGCATTTCTTTCCGTCCCAATTAATTAGATCTTGATAAGTAATAAATTTGTCTGGTCTAAGTGGGCGCAATGTTAACATTTCTTGAGGCGATATCCACATCGGTGTTTCTGGTTCCAAGATGTGTTTATATCTCATCCAGATACGAAGTAAAGAGGACCTGATTATATGATTACGAAATGTTGCTTGTAACTTAATTTTATCATACCACAAATAGCCATGCCATCAACTTAAGTTATTATAACCTTCCAAGTCTAGCAAACGTATATTTGACAAATTCATCCAGTCTTTTAACCATACTAAAGCTACCGCTTCAGCGTAGAGTTGAAAATTAGGCAGTGCTAAACCTCCTCTAGTTTTTAGATCCACCAAATATTTATAAGCAGTCCTTGGTTTTTTCCCTTGCCAGATGAAGTTTGAAATGTCTTTCCTCCAAGTATCAAAATATTTAGTGTGTGATATTATTGGCAAATTTTGGAATAAGAAGAGCATCCTTGGTAAGACATTCATTTGAATCGTTGAAATACGTCCCATTAGTGACAATTTTTTATTTGACCATATAATCATATCAGTTTTAATCTTACCCCATAACTTGAGGTAATTGTTGGTTATCAAATCTTTATTCTTTGCAGTAATCCAAATTCCCAGGTATTTAACTTTGTTGGCTTTCTCCCAACCAGTATATGATATAAATTCCTGTTGCTGTGTTTCCGGTAGATTTTTAAATATTATCTTTGTTTTTTCTTGATTCACTTTGAAGCCTGATATTTTCCCAAAATTGTCCAAAGTCTCCCGAAGTATATTCATTGACTGTGTTGGGTTCTCCAAAATTAAAAGTAGGTCATCCGCGAATGCTCTCAACTTAAATTCATGTTTTTTAATTCTTAACCCGCGGATGTCCTCCATACTTCTTAGTTTCACACATAGCGGTTCCAACACCAACAAAAATAAAAGTGGAGACAAGGGACATCCCTGTCTGGTCCCTTTCGTGATTTGGCAATTATCTGACATTGATTCATTAACCAAAATTTTAGCCTGTTGGGAGGTATAAATAGCCGATATACCTTTCTGAAAACGATCTCCAAAATTCAATTTATCCAAAATCCGTTTCAAAAAGTTCCAGGAGACCATATCAAAGGCTTTTTCTGCATCCAAAAATACAAAAGCCGCAGTTTGTTGGATATTCTGGTCATAATATTCCAATGAATCTAGTAAAATTCTTACATTGTCTTTTATTTGCCTTCCTGGTATGAAACCTGCTTGGTCTTCGTGTATAAGATCCTTAATGAATTGTTTTATCCTACATGCCAAAACCGAAGCAAAAATTTTGTAATCCACATTTAACAGCGATATAGGTCTATAATTGGATGTTTTTTCTGGATCCCTTCCTTCTTTAGGTATCAATGATATAAATGCATGTGACCAAGTCTCCGGAGATGTTCCCTCATCCAAAATTGCATTGTAAAGTAAGCCAAAAAATCCAACTAAATTGTCACTAAATGTTCTGTAAAATAGTGCAGTAATTCCATCTGGTCCAGGTGTTTTATCCGTTTTTTGTCTCAGTATTGCTTCTTGTATTTCTTCCCTTGTTACTGGAGCTTCAATACATTCTCTCTGGGTCATTGATAAAGCTTTCATCTGTATTGAGTTTAGAAATTTATCTATTTTCTGTTTTGGAGTATTTTCTTTCTGATATAGCTTGGAGTAAAATGAAACAAATTCTTTCTGAATTTCTGAAGTTGAATAGACTGGTCCTTTAGCAGTTTGGATTTTTGTTATAACCTTTTTTTGGAATGCATCCTTCAATTGTGTTGCTAAAAGTTTTCCTGGTTTATTTGCATATTCAAAATACTTTTGTTTAGCAAGTTTCAAGTTTTTATTCATTTCCTCCATTATTACCAAATTTAATTGATGTTTAGATGCAGAAATCTTTATTTGAATTTCTCTTTTCTCCTCTTCCTGTGTTACCGTTACCAATTTCTGTTCCAAATTTTGTAAATTCCAAAGTAAATTGTTTGTAAATTGTAATTGAGTCTTCTTCCAAGCCGAATGTTTCTGTATCATAAAGCCTCTCAGAACAGCTTTGAATGCATCCCAAACTGTATTTAAAGAAGTTTCCCCATTAAGATTAATTTCAAAAAAGTCTTTCATTAAAACCTGTAATTCCTTATGTATCTTGTTATCTTTTAGAAGTTTATCATTCATTCGCCATCTAAATGCTTGTTTATTGTTCCAATCAAAAGTAACAGGATTATGATCAGAAAAAGTTCTGGGTAAAATATGGATTTTACGTAACTGAGTGAAAATTGATTTACTGGCCCATATCATATCGATTCTGGAGTGTGAATCATGTCTCGCTGAATAAAAAGTGTATTCTTTAGCAGTTGTATTCATTGTTCTCCAAATGTCTTATAGTTCTAATTCTGAAGCCATAGTAAAGAAAGTTTTAGGTAAGCAACCGTCATTGATGTCTTTTGCTTTTGATTTTTTGTCCAATGATGGGAGAATAATTCCATTGAAGTCGCCCATCAATAAGATTTGATCTTTTGCGTGTTGGGTTATCAAATCATGTAGATTTTCATAGAAGGATTTTTTCCCTTCATTAGGTGCATAAATTCCAACCACTATTGTCCTTTGTCCCAATATTTTAGTTCTAATAATTACAATTCTTCCTTCATTATCTTTGTATAATAGTTCTGGACAAAGACTGGGGTGGGCATAAATTACCACTCCCTTTGTTTTAGTTTTAGCTGAGGCAATAAATGCTTGTCCAAGCATTTGTTTCTCCAAATATTTTTTATGCTTTGAAGCTATGTGAGTCTCTTGTAGACAAATTAGGGAGTATTTATATTTCTGTAGATATTTGAAAATTCTAGCCCTTTTAGTTTTCTCATTCAGTCCATTTACATTCCAAGAAATTGCTTTTGCCATAATGTAGTATTTTTAACAGAGTAAAAAGTCTATAATTTGGTACCTCCTTCTGCACCTTGTGCCTCTTCTTCTTCCTCTTCTTCTTCCTCCTTCTCCCCAGATAGTTCTTTAAGGTCCATTTTATACTTTCTCAGAAATTTCCCCACATCTGCTTGAGATAGAATTGTCGTTTTCACTTCCTTGTAGGTAAAAGCCAAACCTTGTGGCATGATCCAGCGGTATTTGATACCATTAGCTTTCAATGTAGACACAAAATCTTTGTAGTTGTTCCTCTGTGAAAGTAGATGCCTTGGAATATCCTTCAGTAATATGAGAGGGGAATCTCCTGCTGACACTGGATTTTCATAGTGAATCTTCATAATCTTATCTTTAACTCTAGTGTCATAAAACACTATAATCAAATCTCTTGGCTTAGATCTCCTCATTCTAGCAGGTAATGGTATCCTGTATACTCTGTTAATGGCTTGTTTTAATTCTTGTTCATCTATCTGAAATAAGTAGGCCAAATTTGGTAGTGCAGTTTCTTTATTGTCTCCCATCATGTCTGGAAAGTTGCGTATACGAAGGTTAGTCTCTCTCACTCTCATCTCCATCATTGCCATTTGATTTTTTGCCGCCATCTGATCAGTTTGTATTGTTTCAATCTGTTTTTCTTGACTTGTTAATTTTTTCTTTGTATCCTTATGCTCATCCATCACTTTCTTAATTGATGCATCCATCGCTTGCATATCTGTCTTCATGACAGTCATTTGAGTTTTTACTTCTTTCAAGTCTCCTGTAACCACATCCAACTTCTGATTAATAGCTTGGGATGCTTGACCAAGATTTGTCATCATAGAAGTCAACTGTGCCATCTGTATAGACATCTGTTCAAACTGTTTATTTGTTGCCTCTGTTTGTTTAGTTAGCATGTCCTGTAATTTTTTTTCCATGGTTGAGGTTTGTAGTGATTCCCTTAGTTTAGTATAGGCAGGGCTGTGTAGTGAGCCAGAGCGGGGTCGAGTTCCCGACATTTACATTCAAAAGAAGCTGGTAAAATACATGCCCACAGACAGGGCCTTTAAAGTGCTAATTAAAAGATAATGATTCAAATATCAGCCTTATAATTTTTTCGGGTTGAAAAGAGTCGAAATTAGCTCTAAAATTGCGTTTTAAAGTTTTGAAATACCAGTGAGTTTTTTCGGTCGCTCTAGGACGGGCTGATCAGGAAGTATACAGGAAGTTGCTAGTGCCGTGGACCTTCTACCGCCTCTTCTCGATGGTTGTTCCTTCAGGAATGATTTCAGAGTAACTCGAGTGCGACGCGTAATCAGTCCTACGACTACTTCCTGTTGTTTTAGTTCCGATGATAGAGAGGGTGTTATAGAGGGTCTTCCGTTCCAGGCACTCCCTTACTGCAAACGTGGCAGGATATTCTTTTCGCCGGAAAATCAGGAAGAAAAATCACCCTCCCCTTCCCTTGGACCCATTGGTGATTCTTGTCAATCAACAGGTATCCTTCCGACTCTTTATTATGGTTTAGGCTGATCGGATTGATAAGGCTCCTGTCGCTAATCCCGATGGCTAACTCAAATCAAACTTTTTCAGTTCGGATTAAGGAGGAGTGGGGGTCCCAGAAATATTCTTATCAGCCCCCCGTCTGTTCAAATTTCCAGTAGGTAGACGAAGAGTTCTTTTGTACTCACTTGGGTGTCAAGAGGTGAGGTTCTTTTCTTTATGTAGTCCTTATGTTGGTATTAAGGTGGTGGAGGGTGGAGCTTGATGCCTAAGTTGCGTTTTGGCGATGTCCTTCCCTAGTGCCCTCGCAGGACCGGCGTCCAGGACTCCGAGGGGCTTAAAAAAGCCCCCTCAGAGTACCTAGGAGGTCAAACCGCGTTTGCGGGCTGCAGGGAATTCCTGCTTTCCAACCCACTTGCAAGGGTCGGATTGGGGTATCTATGTACCCCAGAAATAACGCAAACTTGGATTTCTCCCAGGACGACCTGGGGAAATGGAGTGCTCTCCCCAGCAGCACCACCGGAAGTCCTAAAGTAAAGGTTTGAAGAATTGAAGGTACCCAGGGGAAATTATATTTACCTTCCGAAGGCAAAGTTCAGATAGAGGTAGCAGTGTGGAGACAAGTAGTGACCTGCAGTACTCGCAATGTAAGGAAAATGATACACACAAGTATCGTGGCTCACACTTTGGATCCAGGAAAAGTGCTAGCAATTTGATATGGCAAATGGGAATATATCCTCCAGGATGTTGCTGGAGGCTATGTCTGATTGCACCTAGCAATGTCTGGGAATGGCTGATCATTGCCAGTGGCAAAGGTTTGATTGCTCTAGATTGGATAAGGAGAGTGCAGTAGAATAGAGCCAGGAGGTAAGGCAGATCAGAAACAATGTCTGGGTACTTGAGAGTTGAGTACCCAAGCATTGGGTTATAGAATTAGAGACTGAGGCGGGGACTGGAAAAGTTCTAGCAAGGTGAGTCAGAGAGCTTGGCTAATTACTTGATGAGATTACTGTGTCCATCTAAATAGAGTTGATGAGATTTGGCAAGATGTGTCTGGTCTATTGCACGAGAGCTAAAGGAATGCTAAAAAGTCTATCCTTTTTCTTCAGTGCACCACCAGTGTTCTTTTCAGGGGAAAGCGTGGTAAGCAGCATGTCATTGCCCAGTCAGCTACTGCAGCACTGGCACAAACAAGATGGATGACAGGAGACCCCTGTTTATCTCTGGCTATACAGCACTGTTCCATCCTTGCACACTAGCTCCAGTCCTGAACACCTTGCTGGGTGTACCAGGGTAGCCTAGGGCTATTAGCATACCATAACAGGATAGCCAAGAGGTTGCTGCCTTAAGGCTGTAGTTGGTGCACAGGGATATATGGAGAGAGACAGTCCTTCAGATGTGTGGGTCTCAGGTAATGAAGGACTTTAAAGGTCATAACTATCATCTTGAATTGAACTTGGAAACAGACCACAAACTGGGCAACATGTGTTCCCGACAGCTAGCCCCTGACATTACTCAGGCTACCACATTCTGGATCAGTTGTAGTTTCTGGGTTATCTTCAAGGGCAGCCCCATACACAGCAGGCGACAGTAATCCAACTGTGAGGTTACAGAAGCATGGATCAGCATGGTCAGATTGACAGAGTCTAGGTAATGAGGTGACAAAGTAGATGTAGCTGATAGAAGGCTCCAAAGAACAAGGCAGCTACAAGGTATCTGGCTACTTGTTGAGTAATAAAAGAATTTATGTCTGATAAAAGATACACCACCAACTGCTGGTCTGAGAAGCTCTGAGCCCTTGACAACAAAGGTCTGATATAAACATTGCTCGGCCTCAAGGAATAAAAATCAAAGAAACATACTCTATGGGGTCTGTTAACCTTGACATAGTTTAGGGCATCAACTTGTCCTGTGAGCAGTATATCTCAGGGAAGCTTTTCACATCTTTATTTTGAATTATGTTTGTTACAGTACATTATCTATTTTCCTGCCAGGAATATTGTTAGATTAAAAATAACAATGAACATAACACAATACCTATTTACGAAGCAGAAAAAGCCAGATTTTTTCATATGTTTTTTTCCCTTTGCAGGAACAGTAGATACATTTTATCTCCATCACAACAGTCTAAAAGAGGTGTTATTTGACGGAACAGCCTGATTCGAATCCCCTCCAAATGGTTAAGTCACAAACTCTCATTGCCTATCAAAGTTAATTATTTATTGATTTTTTAAAATAAAGATGGCCATGGATTTAAAGCATAACTTTGAGATTTCAGTTTGAAGTACATCTTTGAAAGCCCTAGTTAGCCAATAAAACCTTTGGATTCTATCGTGATTAACTATTTTTGGCAAAGGGACAAATGTACTGTTCATTCTTGGCCTTTTAAAGAATAACCACTGAAATACAGTCAAGGAAAATTTCCCAGGAAAGAGAAAATGAATTAGTGTTAAACAGGTCATTTGATCAATTAAATGAACATCGTACAGGCTCAAGACATCCTTGTAATATCTGCAGGATAATATCATGACTTCTTAAAATGAAGATAATAAATAAAATGCTAGCAGCAATCTTCTTATTGTAAAAATGTGATTTAGTGTATATTGGGCACAATCCAGGCAACAGGAAGCACTCTGAAGTCACATTGATTTCAGAGGGGTAGATTAATGCAGGTGCTTAACTCTCACATTGAAATCAATTGGGGTTAAATGTGCTTTACTTTAACTGGATTGTATCCATTATTTTAAACATTTTTTCACCTGCTCTTTCAAGAGCGCTCACTTATTCTGCCCAGATGCTTACAAACCATTCCCTGTCAATTGTTATTCACTAATTTATTACATTATTTATAGCCTGCCTTTCCCCATGGACTCAAGGCAGGAAATTTTGTAAGAATTCATCTTACCTATTAACCAAACAGAGATTTTTCTCCATAATTAGGTCTCCAATGAGTTTTGTCTACATACTGGTGCTGTCTTGATACTACTTTAAATAAATGGTGAAGCCCTCCTCCCCCAATCCCATGCACATACATTTATATGGTTAAGGATTAACTCTACTAAACTGCTAAAAAAGAAAGAAAAGAAAAGAAAAAGAAATCAATCATTTTTGGTGAATGGAAGAGGTAGAGTAATGATATATATATTGGAAAGTCATTGTTGACTCCCCAACTCCATCAGGCTATAAGGAGCCATCCTTGGCAACCACACACCAATTTCTCTACTGAAAGGAGCCTCAAAGTTGCTTACAATCACCTTCCCCTCCCCCCTCTCAACAGGCACCTTGTGAGGCAGGTGGGACTGAGAGACTGTGACTAGCTCAAGGTCACCCAGCAAGCTTCATGTGGAGGAGTGGGGAATCGAACCTGGTTCTTCAGATTAGAGTCCACTGCTCTTCACCACTACACCATGCTGGCAACCTTAACCTTTAACAGCCCACTGCATAACAATGAATTGAGAGGTAGAGGAAACAAGGGAATTAATCACAGCCATACTCTGTGTGGCAGTGGCTTCCCATGGAAGCTGCTCAGATCTTGCATGACTTCTGGAAGGATGGAGCTATTGAAGTCACCAGCACCAGGACAGACCCTTCATAAGGCAGGGGGAGGGGTTGGCTGAGGGGACGTACAGGCTCTTGCTCATCAGCCTAAATGTAGGGTTCTCATTTGCCCAGTTATGGCAGGCAATTGCCAGCCAATCAACTGGGCTGCCCGCTGCCCCTCAGCTGGTCAGTGGGCAGAAGCAGGCTCACTGAAGGGAGGCAGTGATCCCTGTGCATGGTACAATGATGTTTAACCCCGAAGCACTGGCATCACAATGGGGATGCTCTAGCATTCTCACTCCAAAACTCTATGGTTTTGCCTGGCTCAGCCTCGCTGTTCTCAATGGGGCAAAATTCTTCATTTTTTTTATTTTTAACCTTTAAAACTGCTTTTTTTTAGCCTTTTGTTGGCCAGGGAACTTCTTTGGAGGTTCTGCTGTGGCACCTCGGCTACACTGTCCCTGGCCAATGAAAGGTTCGGGAATGAGCTGCCTCACTCTACTTACAGTGTGAAATACAATATTTTTGCACTGATGTCTTTCAGAAAGCAACAAAGAACAGTTCAATAATTTAGTAAAACAGACAACAAGCTGTTAGAAAACCTGAGTCTGCATTAGTTATTTTGATGACTCCTAAAATTCCCTTTGGAAGATTTAAATATGCATCTTACAAATATGTGTGTGCCCAAATCAAGATGCTATGAAATCCTACCGTGTTATAATTATCAAAGCATATAAAATCATCTCATTATGAATGTTCAAGTACCATATAATATATGCAAATTTACAGATCCATATTGGTTATCACGTTAATCTCCCCAGAGAGAAATTGTAGACACATATGCCCATTATTTGAGGTAGCTTCTGTAATCTTTATTAAATTTAAACTATTGATTTGAGCAGAGTGTTAAGCATTCTCAGAATTTTTTTTCTCCTGCAACAAATGGGATTTACAAGGAAAGCCAAAAAGAGAGTCAAAATAGGTAATTGATTGAGTTGTTTATATCTCTACAAATCCTATTTCAATTCAATTAGCAACTATAAAGAAATGGAACCTTGCTGTTTCTGGGCAATATCAGATTCCGCCAACTGTTCCTGTGGGACTGAAAGGGAGTTCGTTTTGTTTCAGGGTTTTTTGGTTTTGTTTTCTATTTTCCTTACATGGCCAATACTTGAATGGTCTGGTCCCACATGTATGAAAGCGAATGCTCCATATAGCATTTTGTTGGCGGGGAATAAGGAAACAGAACCTGGGCATCTATTCTATCCCTTGCTCTGTCCTAAGGTAGAGCTCTCTTACGGTGAAATTCTTACCAGATTTACACACTTCTAAGTCCATTGAAGTCAATGGACTAAGAGGGATGTAACTGTGCTTACGATTGCACTGTTCCACCTTCAGATGGCTTCAGTCAGACATTAAAAAATCAGCATGCTCCACTATCTTTCCCCAAGACCTCATTCCCCTGATTCTTCTTGGAAGGTTTCTTGGAAGGTTTCTTTTTAAGGACCCATTCAGCCTTTCAAGCAACTTTATTGAAATGGCCTGTTATTATCAAGAATGCTCTGTGTCCCAGCTGATCATAAATGGACAGCTGTGCTCTCAAGCACAAGAAAGGAAGGAATGAAGGAGAAGATTGCTTTCCCTAAAGTGTGAAATGCATAAGGTTGCCAACCTCCAGGTGGTGGCTGGAGATCTCCTGCTATTACAACTGATCTCCAGGCAATAGAGATCAGTTCACCTGGAGAAAATGGCCACTTTGGAAGGTGGACTCTATAGCTTTATACCCCATTGAAATCTCACCCCTCCACAAACCCCACCCTCCTCAGCCTCCACCCCTAAAACCTCTAGGTATTTCCCACCCTGAAGCTGGCAACCCTAAAAATGGATCACAAATGTGTTGCTCACATGTGCTCTCAAGCTGCTTTCCACACACCCTTCCCTCATTCATCAACTCTGGGTTAAAAGCATCAGTAAAGAAAGGCGTTTCAGTCCAGGATGGTAGTGGGAGCTGTTGGGTTTGTCTCTCAGGTCTCAGAAACTCTCTACTTTAGCTTTGTCTGTTTTACCAGGCTGACTCATAGTTCATGCCCCAATGACAAATACCCTGCACATAAGTGTTCTCAGACAGCTTTGTCACAACTATGCCTCTTCCCCACCTCTTCACCAAAGGCACCCTCATAACTATAAATTAACATGATAGGAAGTTTCATTGGTTATCTCAATCTTTCTGGATTCAGCAAGCTGTATGGTTTGCACCTCTAATAGGGTTGCCAGGTCCCTCCCCAGGTTTATGGGGCAGAACCAGAGGAGGGCAGGGTTTGGGGAGGGGAGGGACTTCAATGCCATAGAGTCCAATTGCCAAAGTGGCTATTTTCTCTAGGGGAACTGATCTCTATTGGCTGGAGATCAGTTGTAATAGCAGGAGGTTGGCAATCCTAATCTCTAATATTCCAGCCTTGCTCATTTTGCATGCCTGACTACCAGCAAAAGTTAGAGCCAGTGAGTTCTGATCATGTGCTGGCATGCTCAATTCCAGCAGCTGGCATGTGCTATTAACTGTGTATGTGCAAAATTAGTATAGATAATTTATCTGATTTGAAAGGCTGTGTGTGTTTCTTGCTCTCATACCTGGGGACTGTGGTTTGAGTCTGTCAGTTCTGAGCATGTGTTGCAAGCAATCGGAAGAATTAATCATTAAGATGTTGGATGAGAATCGCACATTTTCCTGAGGAATCCAAGGTCTTCCCCTGAAAAATAATTAAAATTCCCATGAGGCAGTACAAAATGTGCATGGATGAATTATTCCAGATATGGACAGTATAAATGTGAGAGGGAGTATGGTATGGCCCAATCTAATCAAATCTCAGAAGCTAAGCTGGGTCAGTACTTGGGAGACCACCAAGGAAGGCTCTGCAGAGGAGGGTGATGGCAAACCACTTCTGCTTCTCCCTTGCCTTGAAATCCCCTTGCTGGGTTCACCACTTGACAGCACTTTACACACAGACTCATCACTGTATAGCTACCTTGCAAGGTAGGTGAGGCTGGCTGAGAGAGTTCTGAGAGAACTGTGGCTAGCCCAAGGTCACCCAGCAGGGTTCATGTGGAGGAGTGAGGAATTGAACCTCCAGATTAAAGTCTGCCGCTCATGTGGAGGAGTGGGAATCAAACCCAGTTCTCCAGATTAGAGTTCACCATTCTTAACTACTACATCACACTAGCTCTCGTGATTAGATAACATGGACCCATTAGATAACATGAAGTCTTTTACATCCTTAAATGAAACTACTCATTCGACCCAATTACCTTGAACATTATCACACTAATAAAGTTAAAACAATCAAATTGCCCAACTGTGAGGGTCTCTGTCTTTGTGTCTCTGCTTTCCATCACCTGCGGTGTTATCAGTGAACTCGTAAAAGCAGTTCACACCTTCTGGTCTCAGGCGCCAGGCCTGATGGCCCATGTATCTTCCCCCCCGCTGTTCTTCCTGCCAGTACTCCCTCAGGCCGGTGCGGCCTTGGAAGTGTGATAGCCGCACCAGACTTCCTGGGATCCGTCTGATGTTTTGTATTATGCCAAGCTTGTAACTTCCCATAACAATAAGTGTGAACCCCAGTGCCCCAGTGCCCTGGAGTCAATATATTCTGTAAACCCGTATAGCCCCTCACTTGCAACTTTCTACCTGTGCCTGTCTCATCTCCTGAAGGCTTCAATAAATCTATTGTTTCTGTATCAACGTCTGAGCAACTGATTTGGAGAAGCAAACTCAGAGAGGGGGATCTCTCACATTAAGTTGCAAGTCCTTGCCTCTCGGACTGCAGCTGTACCGCTTTGGACAGAATGTCAGCCGACGAGGACACCACCCCTAACCCCGATGCCCCCAAGGAACCGGACGAGCCGGAGAAGCCGGACCCGAAGGAGGAGGGAGCCAAGCCAAAGAAACCGAAGGATCGCGCCCCCGACCAAGATCGGGACGGACGTCCCCGGGGGCTTCCTTATTGGCTGGACTCTCCCAAGGGCTGGTCGCTCTCGCGGACTGCGGCGAAGGATCGCCGGTTGGCCTTCCCCAGCACGGGACTCGAAGGGGATCCGGCCCGCAAAGAGGCCCTCATGGAGGAAGAACGAAAGCAGTGGCAGGAAGACCGCCGGGCTATGCAGGAGCAGATGGAGATCATGCAACGCGTAATGGGTGAGATGGCCACGACCCTAGATGCGCTGAAGTTGCAACCTCCAGCCGGTGCTCCCCCAGACGGGGCGCCGGTAGTTCCGCCCGCAACCCCTGCCCCCCCGGCCCGTCGGGACCTGAAAGTCACGTATGACGGGTCGGGAGACCAGTTGACCTTTTTTATGGTCCAAGTAGACATTTTTATGCGGGAACAAGGCCGAACCTTCGTTTCTGAGGAGTCCCGGGTGCAGTACGTGGCTTCCTTACTGCAAGGGGAGGCGGCTGCCTGGATGGTGTTGCAGTATGAACTCCGCTCGCCGGTGCTGCGAACCCTGGACGAGTTCATGGTAGCACTCCGAAACCGTTTTGAGGACCCGACTCTGGGTGAGCGGGCTAAAGCCTCCCTGATGCAACTGCGCCAAGGGACTAAGTCGGTGGCGCAGTATGCAAGTGAGTTCCAGTCACTGGCTAGCCGAATTCTGGACTGGAGTGAAGCTACCTTGGTACAATGTTTCAGGGAGGGTCTCAACCCAGACCTCCAACATTGGGCCTTCATGCAAGGGAACCCCCCGGATGTGGAAGGTTGGGTTCGCCATGCTGCTGACATCGAGAATCGCAAACAACTCCTGAATTTGTCCAAGCAACGGCTTGGGCGAGACCCCAGGCCCCGAGGTGACCGTGGCCGGGAACTCCGGCAAGGGGGTGGCGGGGGTCTCTCGGCCGCGGAACGCCGCAAGCGGTTCGAGGCCGGCGTCTGCCTGATCTGCGGGGGAAAGGGTCACTTTGCATCGCAATGCCCCTCTCGCTCAGGCCGTCCGACCCCCCCCCGCCAAACCCAGGCCGAGCCGACGAAACCGGCCGCCGACAGCCAGCCTCGCCGCAGAAGTGGACCACTGAGCCGGCGCTCCGGCGCACCCTCCGCTCTCCACGCGCGCCCCCAGGATGGGGCATCCGACTCTACGGTCCCATCGGGGTCCCGGATTACAAATACCGTCTTTGATTCGGACGGCTCCCCGGAAGCCACCACCCCGTCCCCCTCTTCCAGCGAGGAGGAAGAGTGGGAACAGCCGGCAAAAAACGCCGTCGGTCTGCTGTAGAGGGGGCTCCGCAGCAGACCGTCCCTATCGTTGTGCAAGGAGCTCCACCGATGGTAAGCGCCCAAGAGGACAATGTATTTGTGCGTGTTCATCTGTCCCTACCCAAAGGGGGTCCCCCGTTAGAGGTCCCCGCGTTGGTCGACTCGGGGTGTGCCCGCACCATGATAAATGAGGAAACTGCCAAGAAGTTGGGTGTCCGGCGCAAGCGGCTTCCGGGACCCCTCCGTTTTTCCCAAATGGACGGGAGTGACTTTAAACGGGGCCCTGTGTCCCACAGAACTGCAGCCGTGATTATGTCCGTGGGGGAACATTGGGAACGGTTGTATTTCACCATCGCCCCTATTGTAACCCCTGTGGTGTTAGGGATGAACTGGTTAAGGGGACACAATCCCTCCATTGATTGGGTTAAACGGGTGCTTTCCTTCCCCGAAAACCCCTGTGGGTTGCATGACAAGGAACGGGTACTCAGAACTCCAGCCGCCGCACTGGTAGGGTCCCCCGCCCCAGTCTCTCCTCAATTACCCTCTGAGTACTCGCAGTTTACTGATGTTTTCGATGTTAGAGAGTGCGACGAACTGCCTCCCCACAGAGAAACGGACTGTGCCATCGAGATTGTAGGGGAAGGCAAACTGTCTAAGGGAAAGGTTTACCCCATGAGCCCTAGTGAAAAGACTGTATTGCGAGACTATCTGGATGTCAATCTGGCGAGGGGTTTCATACGCCCCTCCAAGGCTCCTTATTCAGCCCCAGCTTTCTTTGTAAAGAAAAAGACGGGAGATTTAAGACTGTGTATTGACTTTCGCAGACTGAACGCAGTCACCCAGTCTAATGCTTACCCCCTCCCTCTTATTCCTGACCTTCTAGCACAATTAAAGGAGGGCCGAATCTTCACCAAACTGGACTTGGTAGAAGCCTACCACCGCATTCGCATCAAAGAAGGAGACGAACCCAAAACGGCCTTTTCCAGTTGTTTTGGGATGTTTGAGTACCTGGTCATGCCGTTCGGACTTTCGGGGGCTCCGAGTGTCTTTATGCAATTAATTAATGAAGTTTTGCATGATTTACTGTTTCGGGGGGTGGTGGTATTTCTCGATGACATTCTTATTTACTCTGAGACCATGGAAGAACATGTGCGCCTAGTGCGAGAAGTGCTCCAGCGGCTGCGGGAGCACAAACTGTATGCTAAGGTGTCCAAGTGTGAATTCCACCAACCTTCTATTACATTTCTGGGGTATGTGATTTCCCACCAAGGGTTGGAAATGGACCCCGCCAAGGTCCAGGCGGTGCGGGACTGGGAAACCCCCACTACCCGCCGCCAACTTCAACAGTTTTTGGGGTTTGCCAACTTTTACCGGAATTTCATTCCCAACTTTGCCCAAGTTGCGCTTCCCCTCACTGCCCTGTTGCGTACCAAGGACAGGGGGGCTAGCGCCGCACTCCCCTCAGCCCGTCTGCAATGGTCTCCCCAGTGCCAGCAAGCTTTTGAACGTTTAAAGCTACTTTTTTCATCCGAACCCGTTTTGGCTCACCCGGATTGCACCAAGCCCTTCGTGGTGCAGGTGGATGCCTCGGATGTAGCCATGGGCGGGGCCCTATTGCAGAGGGATGAGGGGGGACGGTTGAGGCCATGCGCCTACTTCTCCAAGAAGTTTTCCCAGTCCGAAATCAACTGGGCCATTTGGGAGAAGGAGGCAGCAGCGGTCAAACATGCCCTTACCATATGGAGACACTTCTTGGAGGGGGCCGAGCTGCCGTTCGAAGTGTGCACAGATCACAAGAATCTTGAGGCTCTCAAGGGAGCTAGAAAACTCAATGCCAAACAAATTCGGTGGGCCCAATTTTTTGCAAAATTCCGGTTCACCCTCAAACATGTCCCTGGCAAAGAAAATGCCCTAGCTGATGCTTTGTCACGACTTCCCCAGTATCGCAACGATTTCGATCGCCCCGTCGACTCCCTGTTCACTCCCGAACAGCGAGGGGAAGTCCCTGGCTTGGCCGTCACCACCCGATCCCAAGCCCGCCAACCGGAGACCCCCCCTACGCTCAAAGGTATCCCGGAAGCATTCCAACAGCGACTCCGGGACGCCTCCTTACAGGAGGAGGAGCACCATCTCCTCCCCACTGGCTTGGAACGAACCAACACTTGGTGGGTGCAAGGGGGGAAACTATATGTCCCATCTTCCCTTCGCAAAGAAGTATTGGGACTTGTACATGGGGCCAGGCTAGCGGGTCATTTTGGTTTCATAAAAACGCTTCACCTGGTTCGAAGGCAATTCTGGTGGCCCGGTATGAGATCTGATGTAGAGTTGTATGTGCGCAGCTGCCCCACCTGCGCCACAGCCAAGAAACGGATGGGAAAACCCCCGGGGCTTCTCAAACCGCTTGAGAACCCCTCCCGTCCCTGGGAAGTCATCGCCATGGATTTTATCACCGACCTACCTCCAAGTCGGGGGAAAACGGTTCTCTGGGTTATCACAGACCTCTTTTCCAAACAGGTTCATTTCGTTCCATGTGCAGGTCTTCCTTCAGCCCAGGGCTTAGCTAAACTGTTCATCACGCACGTCCTCAGGCTACACTCGATCCCGAGGAAGGTCCTCTCCGACCGGGGGGTCCAGTTTGTTGCCAAATTCTGGCGGGCTTTCCTAAAGTTAATGGGAGTGGAGGAACAGGGCCTTTCTTCCGCCTATCACCCCCAAACGGATGGTCAAACGGAACGAGTAAATGCGGTAGTAGAATGTTATTTGCGTTGCTATGTAAATTTCCACCAGGACGACTGGGTCGACCTGCTGCCATTTGCCGAATATGCGTACAACAATGCGCCTCATTCCTCTACCGGCTTTAGTCCCTTCCAAGTTATATACGGGACGGATTTTGGCCCTTTCGGTTCTGCCCCCGTCTCGCCAGAGCTCCAGTCTACCCCTGATCTTCAGGAGTGGATTCAGGTGGTTAAATCCACCTGGCCATGGTTGCTCAAAAATCTGGAAAGGGCAAAAAGCAAGTACAAGGAACAAGCAGACAAACACCGGTCTCCGGGATGGGAACTCAAGGTGGGGGAGCAAATCTATCTGTCCACCAAAAACCTCCGCTCTCTTCGCCCCTGCAAAAAACTGAGCGACCGTTATGTAGGACCTTTCCCCATTACCAGAGTAATCAACGAGGTTACCGTGGAACTGAGTCTCCCTAAGACTCTCAAGGGAGTTCATCCAGTCTTCCATATAAGTCTCCTCAAACCTTATGTAGCAGCTCCCCAGTTCCACCCCCCTCCCGCTCATGAGATTCCTACCGTAGTAGGAGGGGATACCCATTTGGAAATATCCAAGGTTTTAGATTCCAAATGGAAGAAAGGGAAACTGTTTTACTTTGTTCGCTGGAAAAACCTTGGCTCCGCTCATGACGAATGGGTGGCCGCACCCCACATGGCAGCTCCTCGCTTGGTCCGAGAATTCCACCTCGCTTATCCCGATAAGCCTCGTCCTCTCGGAGGGGGGCCTTAAGGGGGGCAGAATGTGAGGGTCTCTGTCTTTGTGTCTCTGCTTTCCATCACCTGCGGTGTTATCAGTGAACTCGTAAAAGCAGTTCACACCTTCTGGTCTCAGGCGCCAGGCCTGATGGCCCATGTATCTTCCCCCCCGCTGTTCTTCCTGCCAGTACTCCCTCAGGCCGGTGCGGCCTTGGAAGTGTGATAGCCGCACCAGACTTCCTGGGATCCGTCTGATGTTTTGTATTATGCCAAGCTTGTAACTTCCCATAACAATAAGTGTGAACCCCAGTGCCCCAGTGCCCTGGAGTCAATATATTCTGTAAACCCGTATAGCCCCTCACTTGCAACTTTCTACCTGTGCCTGTCTCATCTCCTGAAGGCTTCAATAAATCTATTGTTTCTGTATCAACGTCTGAGCAACTGATTTGGAGAAGCAAACTCAGAGAGGGGGATCTCTCACACCAACTCTGAATTTGGACTCATTTATCTATTCATATTATTATATCTGTATATCACTTGAGAAAGAAGACTTTGCAAGAGCCAGAGTGATCTTGTGTTCGATGCCTGCTAAAAGCACTCTTACTTTCTCTCCAATTTGCCCTCCCCTGAAGAAGTGGTAAAATCCATAATTCTCTTATAGCTGAGTGAAACACATATTCTAAAAGACCATACACCAATTCACCCTGACTGACACAAACATAATCTATTCGAGTAAGGAAGCTTTTTTTAAATAGTGATGATATCACATTTAATCTGGCCAACATAAACAGTCTTCTATATTGTGGAACAGTTAAATATTTTAAATATTCAGGAGAGGCCCTTGGATATGACAAAACTTCATAAAGGGGGACGTGGAGTCTTTTCAGAAAATAAAGGATTGCAATGGATTATAAGGGATTGTCTCAAGAACCTTATCGGGAGATAACTATAGAACTGGGGGTGAGCTAATTAAATTAGTGGGAGGGAATAATCAGAATGGGAAGTGTCATGCTGGAATTAATGGGTATTTTTAAGACACATTTCCAAATTGCAGGCATGTCAATGAGTCATAAAAACATAAGAACATAAAAGCCATACTGGAACAGACCCAGGCCCATCAAGTCCAACAGTCTGTTCACACAGTGGCCAACCAGGTGCCTCTAGGAAGCCCACAAACAAGACGAATGTAGCAGCATCTAGCCTGTGTTCCACAGCATCTAATATAGTCGGCATGCCCCTCTGATCCTGGAGACAATAGGTATGCATCATGACTAGTATCCATTTTGACTAGTAACCATGAATACCCCTCTCCTCCATGAACATGTTTACTTCCCTCTTAAAGCCTTCCAAGTTGGCAGCCATCACCACATCCTGCGGCAGGGAGTTCCACAATTTAACTATTTGTTGTATGAAGAAATTGTTCCTTTTATCAGTTTTGAATCTCTCACCCTCCAGCTTCAGCAGATTACCCAGCGTTCTAGTATTGAGAGGGAGAAAAGCTCCTCCATGCCCACTCTCTCCATACCATGTATAATTTTATAGACCTCTATCATGGCACCCCTTAGCCGCCTTCTTTCCAAGCTAAACAGCCCTAAGCGCCTTAACCGCTCCCCATAGGACAGTTGCTCTAGTCCCCTAATCATTTTGGTTGCTCTTTTCTGCACCTTCTCAAGCTCCGTAATATCCTTTTTTAGGTGCGGTGACCAGAACTGTACACAGTATTCCAAGTGTGGCCTCACCATAGATTTGTACAAAGGCAGTATGATATCAGCAGTTTTATTCTCTATTCCTCGTCTAATTATGGCTAGCATGTAATATATTATAATAGACATGCTCCTCTGATACTGCAAAGAATAGGTATGCATCATGACTAGTATTCATTTTCACTAGTAGCCAGGGATAGCCCTCACCTCCATGAACATGTCCACTCCCCTCTTAAAGCCTTCCAAGTTGGCAGCCATCACCACATCCTGGGGCAAAGAGTTCCACAATTTAACTATGTGTTGTGTGAAGAAATACTCCCCTTTATCTGTTTTGAATGTCCAGCCCTCCAGCTTCAGCAGATGACCCCACATTCTAGTATTATGAGAAAGGGTGGGGGAAAGCTTCTCCCTGTCCACTCTCTCTACACCATGCATAATTTTATAGACCTCTATAATGTCTCCCCTTAACCGCCTTCTTTCCAAGCTGAACAGTCCCAAGCATTTTAACTGCTCCTCATAGGGCAGTTGCTCTATCCATACCTGTAGCAGAAATTTTGGGACAATGGGAAGATGTGAATGGGAGGTTCATAGAGGTCACAAGGCAGTTATCATCTGAATTGTGTTAGTGATCAGTGATTGCACTGTGCACACCATGTAAAAGACAATACAGGGGGTGTCGCGTCTTTGTTTTCTAGACTGGTGTGGTTTAATTGCTTTCATCCTGTGAGCACACTTGTGCTCCCTGATATCTTCTGCCGAAAAAGCTTCCCTGAAAGTTGCCACTATGGCAAGATCATCGCCATGTTTGTTGCAGCAGGATCCATCTTGCGAGTCAAACAGTGGCGATTGCTCCCTGTATTCTGTGCTTGCCTTGCAGAGGCTGAAAATGTTATAAAAAATACTGTTCGCACTTTGTTTGGCCCCTTTACCGGTAGCTGTGAAGACGTCTTCCAACCATTTTTTAGTCGTGGCATCAGGGGTTACCGCATTATGTATTCCCAGCGATGTATCAAGAGTTTGAAAATGTTATTAAAAACATCGCTTTAAAAGGGTTTTTGGATACCTCGGCTAAAAAATGGTTGGAAGACGTCTTCACAGCTAAAGGGGCCAAACAAAGTGTGAACAGTATTTTTTATAACATTTTCAAAGTCTTAATACATCGGTGGGAATACACAGAAAGTCCGTACAGTGTTTTTTATAACGTTTTCAAACTCTTAATACATCGCTGGGAATACATAGTGCGGTAACCCCCATCCAAAAACCCTTTTAAAGCGATGTTTTTTTTATAACATTTTAAATCTCTGAATACATCGCTGGGATTACATAATTCGGTAACCCTCTTGCTCAAGGTGTTACAGCCGCAGTGCGTATAGTCAGGCTGGGAGTGAAGGTTCTGCAGATGAATGTGGGGGAAGCTGCCTTCAGGCAGAGGGAGAGGCTGCATACATTGAAATTGCTAAGGACAAAATGTTAACGTTTTGTGTACTTAAAGAATGTGGCAAGCAGCAGATGGGGAGGGGAGGGGTTGGTGGGCAACAGCTCGGGCGGGGGAAGATGCCAAGAAACTGTATGAGAATGTGAAACAGCCTTTTTTTTTTTTTGCATGATCAAACATATGCATCCTGTTCAAACACAAGTGGAACTTTTATTGAACATTCATAGGCATTGATCATAAATTGAGGACTGGCTGCAAAATGAACCAGCAGGTGACTGAGCATCCCTGATTATCAGTTGTCCTCAGAACAAAGAGAACCACAGGATGGCTAAATGCTAAGTAACAACACAGCATCATGACTTCTGTCAATTAGTGCAATAAGAAGTACAATTTCACATAAAATTTGACCCTACTTTTATATCATGCACCAATTTTGATGAGATTAACACATCCCACTCATTTCTTAACCATTCATCTGCTCTTTCCCTCTTTCTTTTCCCCAAGATGTAGACCAGATTAATCTAGCTATCACAATCATATTGAATATGTCATCTGTCTTTTCTGCAGGAGTTGACCCTTTCCTTATTCCCAGTAAACATTATTTTGGACAAAAAGGACATTCACAATTCTGAAACTTTGGATATTATTCTCCTGACAATCCTTGAGAATGTTGGTTCCCTCCCAAAGGGCGTGAGCTAAAGGATAGTGACTAAAATTACAAGTATAGCAATGTTCACGATTATTTCCATATATTTGTATATAGTGCTGTCTAAAAGTATTTAAGGAAAGTACTTATTTTATCCTGACACTATGGAAGTGCAGACAGCAATTCACCAGTCAAGATCAACACTGAATTAAATGCATCTATCAATACAAGAAATGTTCTAAATCCAAACAGTATTATTTTTGACATTCAGGCGTGGGCAGACATTTTCTGATCTGACAGTGATTCTGGCAGCACACCACCCAGTTTCAGCTTCCTGGGCAGCCGGAGAAGCCCAGGATAATGAGGGAAGAGAGTGACTCAACATCATCAATATGTGCATTGCAGCCATGTAGTGAGCAGGTTCCTCCAATTTCTGCCATCTTTGCACCATCTTACTGGCTTTGGAAGGTCTCTCTGATCCTGTGTATCTATGCACCCCAGTTACTGGAACTATTTACATAGTTCCCACTAGGCAAGGAGAAGATAAGGTTTTCCTAGCAGACAGTCAGGGCAAATGGGGGGGGGGAGAGGTGAATGAGGGTACAACTTGCCCCCCCCCCATGTGTAGGCTGCTTGCATGTTCCACAGGGGGCAGAGTAAAACATGTTTGTTTGTTTGTTTGTTTCTCTGAACTGGCAGAGATGAAGAAAACTAGAGGCAGACACTAGGGATGCAAGCCTCCAGGTAGGACATGGAGTTCCCCTGGAATTACAGCTCATGTCCAGTCTCCAGAGCTGCTCCTCTGGAGAAAATGGGTGTGTTGGACAGTCTGTGGCATTGTACCCCACAGGTCCCTGTCCTTCCCAGGCGCCAGGAGTTTCCCAACCTGGATCTGGCAACCCTACCCCCTATCGCCCACCAATGGCCAGGGGGGACCTGGAAACCCTAGCAGGCACCCATGCTTTTCTCCTCCTGTCATTGGCAGCTAGTCAGCACTGCAGACACAAGAGGTGCTGGTGAAATGGATTTTCTCATTTGACATACTTTTCTAATGTTTTCATCATGATCTTCGCAAGGCAGTGTGATCAATAGGGCTACCAGCTCTGGGATGGGAAATGCCTGGAGATTTTGGGGGTGGAGCCTGAGGAGGGTGGGGTTTGGGGTATAATGCCATAGGGTCCACATTCCAAGGTGGCCATATTCTCCAGGTGAACTGATCTCTGTTGGCTGGAGATCAGTTGTAATCTCAGGAGATCTCCTGCCACCACCAAAAAGTTGGCAGCCCTAGCGATCAAGGTGGAGGCTGACTGGCCCTTACACCTCATGGTTTTCCTGCTGATGTGTCTTGATTGTGGACCCAATGGGGAGAAAACTAAGACCGAAGTGTCAAAATTAATATTTGCACTAAATTCTAAGCCCTATAAGTAATTTAGAAACTGTCTAGGATTTCTTTCTCTTTAATAAAATTACATTTCTCCATTTAAAAGCAAACAGTATGCATCATTTGGTAATTACTTCTCAATACCTCCCTATATTTATTTTCATTTTATTTATTTGATTATTTATATGCCATTATTCTGCCACCATGAAGCCCAAAGCATAGAAACACAAATGTCATTCCATACCCCCCCCCAACAATCATTCAGTTTACTCCAGGGCTGATCTTGGATCCATTAGTAGGGTTGCCAACCTCCAGGTAGTAAGCAACCAAAATAAACACCACTGCACTGATACCACAGGTAAGGAAGAAGAGTGCAGGAATTGCTGGAATTACTGAGATATAACGGACAACACACTAGTGTGACAAAGTGTATCAAGTGTACAAATTAACATATAACAAACACACAGTATAATACAAAACTCTTTCAAAGTCCAAGGTACAACATGCTAGTTTAAGAGCTAAGCATCAAGGAATTCTTCATATAGAAGTTCTAAGAAGACAATCGTTTCTGTATTCTTCATCAGTTCCATTTAGTTCAAGTTTCTGTTATATGCACATAAGGTTATCCAATTTAAATACAGTCTCTTTCTCAAACTGATAGGAGATCAAACTGTGTATGGTCTTTCAAATTAAGGTTCCTTTTAATTATTTTTATTATTTTCTACAATTCAACAAAAATAAACATATCTCAACAATATATTCAGTTGTAACTGCTTGTAACAAAAAAAGTTCATTGCTATTACTGAGAATATGTTATCTATAATATTCAATGCTATCTGCTATATGTGACTTCCCCGCATCTTCTTCAGTCACTAATTCTACTGGTTAACACTTTTGCATTTCAAATTAATTTCTAATCCTTATTTTCTCTCATACAGACTTGCTTTAAGCTTATACTACTTCTATAAGCAATTTCAAGTCCTACCTAGTTATAATATTATCATCATTGTCTCTATATAACATTCTATTATTCTATAATAAAGGGATTAGATCAATACATAAACAATTTTTTTCATTAGAAATTCATCAAAGTAAATCCACTGTGGCTCCCTTACACCCCAAAAATAAGCATCATTTTATCCATTATCTTGTTTTGGGAGGGGATCTGCCAGTCCTTCTTTATTTCCCAATCCCCACCCCCCATTTTTCAATATAGTAGCTGCAATTCTGGCCTCTGAAAATGTAAAAGAAGATCCCAGTGATTGTATCCATTGGCTTCTTGTTAAAATTTCCAGCAGCTTCTTGGTAAAATCCTTCGTCATGTCTCCCTCCATCGCTGGCTGCCAGGAAGTGTTTTCTTGGGATAATAATGTTCCTCCTGTCAGCAGTAACTCAGACAAGTAGATTGTAGAGATATTGAGTTCTCTCATGTTGCTCTCTCTCATTGCCAGCTGGTCACTTGCAGCTACCTCTTTAAAATCTTGGGTCTTCATATCGTGGATCTCCTCAATAATTGTGTCCAGTTTTCCATTAATTGATTTAAATAGGATATTCATCACCTCAGCTAGTTGAAATACTTGATGTGAGAGCGTTTGTTGTTTTTCAAAGACTAAATCTTGTTGCACTGCAAACATGTCCATTTGTTTGAGTAACATCTCTTCCATCCTCTTGTTTGACATATCTGCTTGTATTCTTATATAGAAGCAGGCTTTGTAATTTTCAAGATATCCTCAATTATGCTTCAAAGCAGCACAGATAAAGAAAAGAAAGTAGACAGGAAACTGCAGTATCATAGACCCTGCGTCGTCTCCTCTCGGTGGTTAAGTGGTAGGAACGATTTGAAGGTTACACCGGGGAGATTCACTTCAAGTCTTCCAATCTGCCCTGTCTTTTCGATGGTAACAAAGCCCTTCTTATTATCTTCCGGTCTTAAGAGGCGACGTGGCTGGACATTGAATCAAAGAGAGCCGGAAGGGGGGGGGAGGTTTTCGTCTCCCTCCCTCCCCTCAAAGCATTTAATTGGTAGTTGTAAAGTCATTCAAAAGTCCCTTTTATTGCGTCTACTCACTGATCAAGTTGATAAGGTCTTAGTCAGTTCATTTAATGGCATTTGTTTATTTTAAAAGTCTCGTTACGCTGGGCAGGGAGTCGCCGGTTTTCGTAGGTGTTTTTATCGTCATTCAGGTCTTCTCAATCAAGATAAAGACAAAAAGTGTCTTTTTACTCACTCTGACTTCCAAAGGTGAGGCTTCTTGTTCTTTTCATAGATTATTTGATGTTAATGTATAGAGGAGGTCAAAGCCTATAATCCAAAGAGTCGTCCGTGGCAATGGAAGCCCCTATGCCGGCGGGGACAACTTCCAACTCTACGAGAGGCTTAATAAAAGCTCTCTCAGAGAATATGGGAGTCCAAACCGCTCTTGAAGGCTGCAGGGGAATTTCATGCTTCCCGATCCACTATTTAGGACCGAGTTCTAGTGCTTTTTGCACTCCAAATCTAAACGACTCTTGGTGTCTCCTGGGAGCCCCCAGGAAACAATGGCGCTCGGACCAAACGCTCTACAGGAAGTCCTCAAATTAAGGTTCCAATACAGGATACAACATTGTCAATATGCAGATTGTACAGACAAATTCAACATTTCAACTGTTCCCACTGGGATACTTGAACTAAATGGAACTGATGAAGAATACAGAAACGATCGTCTTCCTAGCAACTTCTATATGAAGAATTCCTTGATGCTTGGCTCTTAAACTAGCATTTTGTACCTTGGACTTTGAAATAGTTTTGTATTATATTGTGTGTTTGTTATATGTTAATTTGTACACTTGATACACTTTGTCACACTTGTGTGTTGTCCGTTATATCTCAGGAATTCCAACCTCCAGGTAGTAGCTGGAGATCTACTGCTATTACAACTGACCTCCAGTCGATAGAGATCAGTTCATCTGGAGAAAATAACCGCTTTGGCAATTGGACTCTATGGCCTTGAAGTTCCTCCCCTCTGTCAGGCTGTTATCTTGGTTTAGATGTTTCCTCTCGTTCCTTTGCTGAACCGTCCAGACTTCAAGGACGGCTTCACATACCAAAGCCTGGGAACACCACTCCTGGGAAATAATGCTCTGTTTATGCTTTGTAATCTCCCGCCGTTTCTCTGCCTTATATTTCCTACTAACGAGCAAGACAACTCATAGCTGTCATCTTATTCTCAATGCACTGTATTGCCTATTTGACCAGTAAAAGCCATCTGCTTGGAATCTAATTGTCTCTGTGGTGATTTCTGGTTCTTTGGGTCAAGAGCTGACATTATGACAGCTAACCCAACTCTTCTTTGTCGATTCTCTAGTCAGGCTGGAGCCCTGGAGAGTTCGCCTGCCACTCGGATGGGAGCAAGGAGGGCGCTCTCCGAGTGAACCGTGACTACTACTTCTTGGAACCCTGGAGTCCTCATTTGAGGATCCTACCCTTCTACAGGACATAGTCGCTGAACTCTTTAGGACTAATTTAGAGGTTTGCCGCTTGAGAGGACTGGTCCAGACACAGTGGCAATCTCTAGTGAGGGTACTCTGGATGTTAACGTCGGAGGATACTAATGCTCGTTTAGACCTCCAGGATTTTGATCAGTTGCTGGATGATGCCCGGCTGGTTACTGAGGACTTACAAGTACTAACCGGTTTATTGGATAAGCTTATTGCCCGTGAGACTCTCTCATCCACGGCTCTAACGCGTCCTATCGCCTTGGGGAAAGCTACCATGGCGGGAGCCGCACCAGCAGATGTGTCTTTGGTACCCGATGCAGCTAGCTGTCAAGCTGAAGCCAAGCGGGTCGCTATCCATACGGCTCTCCTCTTTGCGGATTGTACAAAGGATACCACGGTAGCCACCTTGGCTCAACGTTTGGCCTCGACGTTTGGGGCCGATGCACCCGCGATTGCGGTCCGAGTGCAACCATTGCTAGGCGGGGAACCCGGCCCCATACTCACACTCCTGGAAACGGAACTTTTACCGCACGTTACCGCAGCTGCAGCCCTGAGACTTGAAAGCGCAAAAGTTCTCGCTGATAAAGAAGCTGCTGAAGCGGCTAAGGCGGAAGCCGAGGCTCAAGCCGCAAGGGATAAAGAGCTACAGTTAGCTGCGGATCGGGCGCGGACAGGCGGTCGCCCCAAGGACACCGTAAGGAGCGGTCCTCCGTTGGGTCTATCTTTTCCCCCGGTATTTGCCCCATCGCGCACGACCCAACGCGCACGCCGCCTCGCGGAACGATGCCAAGACTCCGGGGAGTCTGAGGAAGAGGACTTATATGGGGACAGTTCTCAATGGGCCACGAGTTTTAGGACGAGTAAACCTCATCGTACGGGTGGCCCAGGAGAGGATGTTCACCTCTTACGAGCCCAAAATCGAGAGCTATCTGGCCGTGTTGATCAACTCCAGGAGCTAATGGAACGTTTGCTTCAGGACAACAGGCAGTTACAGCAGGCCCTGACAGCCCAGGCACAGCCCGTCCCACAGGGACCCGCAATACTGGATCAGGGAGTGCCAGTCCAGCCACCCGCTAATGTGCCTGCGCAATCTCCGGCTCCCGGAGGTCCTGTTTTACCTGCACCCAGGGCACCCGTGCAACCGGGTCAACCTATGCCCGGTCCTTGGAAACAACTCAAGTTGAAAACTACGTACGATGGATCTCTCGAAACCCTACCCTGTTTCTTGCATCAGGTGGACAGCTATATGCGAGAACAAGGACAGCTCTTCCCTACAGAAGACAGCCGGGTTCGCTATGTGGCTTCCCTTTTGACAGGCAAAGCAGCCGACTGGATGGTCCTCCAGTTCGACACCCGATCCCGCTCTATCCGTTCCCTCAACAATTTCATGACTGCCTTACGGAGGAGGTTTGAGGACCCCTTTCTGGGGGAACGAGCCAAAGCGGAGCTTCTACAACTAAGACAGGGCTCTACTCCAGTTCGAGAGTTTGCCGATGAATTTCAAAGACTGGCAAGCAAAATTGTGGGCTGGCCCGAAGCCACCCTAATTCACCATTTCAGGGAAGCCTTACACCCTGACGTTCTGAACTGGTCGTACATGCGGGGTGATCCCGACACCCTCGAGGATTGGATTCTATTAGCCGAAGAGGTGGAAAGCCGCCGGCGCTTTATTTCCCTTGTCCGCCAAAAACACAAGGAGAAAAGCGTCCAAAAGCCCCAGCCCAAGGCACCCCCCCCCAATCCACGGAAACCTGCGTGTCCACCCCAGGATCGCGAAACCCGATTTCAAAGAGGTGCCTGCCTCACTTGTGGGGAACTGGGCCACTTTGCAGCAGTCTGCCCATACCGCCCTGAACCCTTTCGTCCAGCACAACAGCCCGAGCTAGAGGACGACCGCAACGCAGAGGCACCCCGGCCACCCGCAGCGCAGCGCCGGGAAGACCCACACCCTCTGCACTTCACGCTGGAGACTCATCCATCCTTCCTACATCGAATGACCCCGCCGGGTCCCGGATTACAAGTGCCCCATTGGGGGACAACTTCCCCTCTTCTGACGAAGAGAACCCATGGAATTCTCCAGCTTTAAACCTGGAATCCCCCCTTGATTTGTCAAAAAACGGCTTCGGTCTCTGGTGAGTGGAGCGTCTCCACAGACCTCTGCAGATTCTCCTGCTAAACCGAAAGCTCCTACTAAAGTAAAGGAAGTAGAAACCACCGTTTATGTGGACGCAATTTTACAACACCATGAAGGTGGTCCCCAACTACCCGTTAAGGCACTCATTGACTCCGGTTGCAGTCGCACTCTCATAAATGAAGCCACATTTGCAGCACTCAAAGTCGAGTCCGAGGCTTTACCAGCCCCCGTCCAATTTGCCCAAATGGATGGGAGCCATTTCAAGGGGGGCCCAGTTGATCATCGCACTATAGGGGTGGTGATGGGAATTGGCTCCCACTGGGAGCAAATACACTTTACCATAGCCCCTATCCGATTTGAAGTGGTCCTGGGAATTAACTGGATTAAAGGTCATAGTCCCAGTATAGACTGGGAGACGAACACCATCTCCTTTGCCAACCCCAAATGCGACCAGCACCGACAGCAAGTTGCCCTGCTGTCTCCACCCACTTCGGCATTAATCTCCGATGTCCCATCACCACCATCCCTCCCTGCTGTATACCAGGACTTTGCGGATGTCTTTAACATTAAAGAATGTGATGCCTTACCCCCCCACCGGGCCACTGACTGTGCAATTGAAGTGGTGAAAGACTGCACATTATCCAAGAGTAAAATTTACCCTATGAGCACTTCCGAGCGCACTGTACTATGGGATTTTTTGGACAAAAACCTTGCCAGAGGGTTCATTCGCCCCTCGAATGCTCCCAACTCAGCCCCCGCATTTTTCGTCCGAAAAAAGGAGGGCGACCTACGCCTCTGCATTGACTTCCGAAAACTCAATGCAGTTACTCAAGCCAACACCTATCCTATACCACTAATATCAGATATTTTGGGACAACTGCAAGAGGGACGTATTTTCTCTAAATTGGACCTAGTAGAAGCCTACTACCGCGTCCGTATCCGCGAGGGGGACGAATCCCTCACTGCCTTCTCTAGCTGTTTTGGAATGTTTGAATTCCTTGTGATGCCCTTCGGGTTAAAAGGGGCCCCGGGGGTCTTCATGCAACTCATCAACGAAATCCTTCATGATTTAGTGTACTGCTGGGTGGTAGTTTATTTGGATGACATTCTTATTTATTCAAAAACCATGAACGAGCACGTCGCTTTGGTCCGAGAAGTTCTACACCGCCTACGCAACCCCAACTCTTTGCAAAACTGGCTAAATGCGAATTTCACAAGAGCAAAATAACTTTCTTGGGATATATAATCTCCCATCATGGTTTTAGCATGGACCCGGCCAAGGTCCGTTCCGTCCTCGATTGGACACCTCCCTCCAACCGCAAGCAAGTACAACAGTTTCTGGGCTTTGCTAATTTCTACCGCGGATTTATCCCTAACTTCGCCCAAATAGCACTACCCATCACCGACCTTCTGAAAACCAAAGATAAAGAAAACTCTGCCACATTACCCTCCGCTAAGATACTGTGGACTGATCAATGCCAGACCGCCTTTGTAGCCCTCAAACGCCTTTTCACATGGGAACCTGTGCTACGGCACCTAGACCCTAATCGAATGTTCATTATACAAGTCGATGCCTCTGACGTAGCTATGGGAGGGGCCCTACTCCAAAAAGGACCAGATGGTCTCCTTCACCCCTGCGCTTACTTCTCAAAGAAATTTGCGCACTCCCAATTGAACTGGCCCATTTGGGAGAAAGAAGCCTCAGCTGTTCACCATGCACTTACTCTATGGCGACAATTCCTGGAAGGGTCTAAAGTCCCCTTCGAAGTTTGGACCGATCACAAGAATCTAGCCGCCCTCACTGGAACCCATAAGTTATCCGCGAAACAACAGCGTTGGGCGGAATTCTTTGCTCAGTTTCGTTTTGTCCTGAAGCATGTCCCAGGAAAACAACACGTTCTCGCAGATGCTCTCTCCCGATTGCCTCAATACCCAGCGAAACTCAATCGGCCAACAAACTCTTTATTTATGCCTGCACAAAGAGAAGCCCTGCCCGTACTGGCTGTACAAACTCGATCCCAAACGCTGCCCCAGCGAAAGCACACAGTCACCGGCGTGCAAACTCCTCCAACCCTACCGGCTGCCCAGCTGTCCCCACAACGGAAACCCACGATGACCGGCGCTCCAGCTCCTCCAACCCAACCGGCTGCCCAGCCGCCTGCAGTCTGTGCACCGCCGCACGTAAGCGCTTCCCCCTCGTCAACCCCCATAACTGCTCCTACTGCCATTGCAAACAAGGGGGGGGGGGTCCCCGTCTCCGAATCTTTGTTAAATTCCCTTCGGGAACAATGTCTTATGGAACACTCTGATCAAACCCTGCCTCCAGGTGTAATCGAACAAGGAGGCTCTTGGTACAAAGACTCGAAATTGTATGTGCCCAAGGCGCTCCGAAAAGACGTCTTACACTTGGCTCATGGAGTAAAGACAGCTGGACACTTTGGGTTCCTAAAGACCCTTCACCTGTTGCGCAGACAATTTTGGTGGGGGGGAATGCGTTCTGACATTGACTCTTTTATTCGCAGCTGTCCTGTTTGCGCCACAGTCAAACGATCTCAAGGCAAGCCCCCAGGACTACTGCAACCACTTGAAATACCCAGCAAACCCTGGGAAGTGATTGCTATGGATTTTATGACGGATCTCCCTCTCAGCGGGGGAAAAGCTGTATTATGGGTTATCACTGACTTATTTTCTAAGCAAATACATTTGGTTCCATGTGCGGGGATCCCCTCCACTCAGAAGTTAGCCCGCCTCTTCGTGTCACATGTCTTTAGACTACATTCGTTTCCGCGCAAGATAATCTGCGACCGCGGAAGTAGTTTCGTTGCTAAGTTTTGGAAAGCTTTTCTCAAATTGGTGGGGGTGGAGCAGGGGTTGTCTAGTGCATACCATCCCCAAACGGATGGTCAAACCGAACGTGTTAATGCTGTACTTGAATGTTATTTGCGCTGTTATGTCAACTACCACCAAGATGACTGGGTAGAACTGTTGCCTTTTGCAGAATATGCTTACAATAATGCTGTACATCAGTCCACAGGTTTCAGCCCGTTCTATGCAGTGTATGGACAGGACTTCGGTCCTATCACCCCAATGGAAGGTTTGGAAGGGGAGGGGGATGCCGACATTGCCTCTTGGGCACACACCCTCCGTACCACATAGCCCTGGCTGGTTAGCAACCTTGACCAAGCCAAGCGCAAATACAAGGCGCAGGCTGACAAGCATTGTTCTCCCGGTAGGGACCTGCAAGTGGGTAACCTGGTATACCTTTCCACCAAGAACCTGCGTTCCACCCGTCCGTGCCATAAGCTCAACGCTAAGTATATTGGCCCATTTCCCATCATTCGCATCATAAATCCTGTCACGGTGTCTCTCCCCAAAACCCTGAGGCGTGTGCACCCCGTTTTCCACATTAGCCTTCTAAAGCCCCATGTTGCTTCCCCACAATGGCATCTGGAACCGCCTCCTGAACAGCCCATAATGGTGGGGGGGGGAAGAACATTTCAAAGTCTCCAAAATCCTGGATTCCCGCATACACCATGGGGCCTTGCAATACCTGATCCGCTGGAAACACTTCCCCCCTGCCTATGACGAATGGGTTCGCGCACGAGATGTCTCCGCCCCCAAACTCGTCACCGCCTTTCACAATACCTACCCAGACAGACCAGCCCCCTTGCTGGATGGGAGGGGGCCTTAAGGGGAGCAGGATGTCAGGCTGTTATCTCGGTTTAGATGTTTCCTCTCGTTCCTTTGCTGAACCGTCCAGACTTCAAGGACGGCTTCACATACCAAAGCCTGGGAACACCACTCCTGGGAAATAATGCTCTGTTTATGCTTTGTAATCTCCCGCCGTTTCTCTGCCTTATATTTCCTACTAACGAGCAAGACAACTCATAGCTGTCATCTTATTCTCAATGCACTGTATTGCCTATTTGACCAGTAAAAGCCATCTGCTTGGAATCTAATTGTCTCTGTGGTGATTTCTGGTTCTTTGGGTCAAGAGCTGACACCCTCCCCAAACCCCACCTTCCTCAAGCTCCGCCCCAAAACCTTCCCGCCGGTGGCAAAGAGGAACCTGACAACCCTATCCATTAGGCAGGCCCACTGACAATTACAGGGTACAAGCCACAGGCTAAGAGCCAAGGACCAAAAGCCTTTTGTCATGGGTCAGCCTGCTGAAGCTTCTGCCAGGGATCAGCCTGCTGAGGATTCCTCAGGAGTAGAAGATCTGGAAACTACTGCCAGTGACAGGGAGGAACCACAGAAGGCAGAGCAGGTGCAAGCAGATGACTATGCCCCATGCCTACAACCACCCAGGGCAGAGGACTCACCTGGACCCAGCAGCAGCCCTCCTCCACTGCAGCAGTGATACCAAAGGTGCAGAACCCCCCTCCTCCAGCACAGGAGAGAGCCCTGGCAGCTGACAGCAATGATGACGATGAGCTCCCTCTGGCAAGGACTGCTGAGTCAGAGGAATCAGCAACAGCTGGGTCCTCTTAGGCTTATTTAAACAAACGTTAGCAGCCAGGTTGATGTGGGAACAACTTGTGTTTTCCCTCTGTGATACTGGTGAGTTACTTGCTTGAAAACCTTTGTGTATCTAGGACTTTGACCATTCTCTTGCACTGCATTTACCTGCTTCTGACTCTTGGCTTTGAGTTTGGGCTACTCTTGACCATGCTCCTCTGCCTCTGGCACCTGACACCCTTTGGCATTTGCCCTTTGGCTCTTGCCAAAAGGCTTGTATTTTTGGCTATAGTCAGGATTTTAATATCTGAAACAGGGAGGGAGACAGATGCTCAGCTTTGGGGTTATACAACTAGCAGTCATATTCCCACAATCCCCCTACTCGGTCCTTCTTTGAGGTCACCCTAAGTTTGAAAGCTGTTTTTTTCCCCCACCCCTTGTTGATATTACCTTGCTTTGGTCTCTTGGATGCTTCACCATTGGATTGCTCATCCATTCCAGAGTTAATGTTGTGACACTTCTGGAAACTGAGCTCTAAAGCAGGGCATTTGTTTTTATTTTTTGAATCTGAAAGATCCATAAAAAAGAGCAGAACCTAAGGCAAAATGCTGGCTACTCATCGTAACTCTTGCGAATTGGCCTTTAAAAACCACCTTTGAGTTCTATAATAATATTAATTCATAGAGAATTACAGCACAGTTCTGACTGAGTTAAAATCATCAAACATATTATAAATAAGATTACCTGCTCATTTAGTAAACTTTAATACACCTTTTTCATTTCACCCTTTCACAAATCTTGTTTCACGATATGATTGCAATTTAATTAAACTTGGCCTGTTAAAACACAACGTTGGCAGTTCTATTTTGTTACACAGAAAATATTAATTAATTCTATAGCCTGGTGATATCTAGAGTTGTTCCAAATACGCTGTGAATAATTTTGGCACAAAATAGACACATAATCCTCCTTAAAAAAAAAAAAAGTACCTTTTCACATGTGTTTTATGGCCATTTGCAGCCATTCTGTTCCTCTTCTCTGTTATCCTTTGGAACTGTTTCTTAGTGCTCTTAGTGGGAGCCAGCATGGTGTAGTGGTTAAGAGCTGTAGTTTGATGTGGTGGACTCTGATCTGGAGAACCGGGTTTGATTCCCCTCTCCTCCACATTAGTGGCGGATGCTCATCTGGTGAACTGGATTTGTTTCCCCACTCTTACATATGAAGCCAGCTTGGGTGACTTTGGGCTAGTCACACTCTCTCAGCTCCACCTACCTCACAGGGTGTCTGTTGTGAGCAGTGGAAGAGAAGGGAAGGTGATTGTAAGATATGATTCTTCCTTAATTGGTAGAGAAAGTCGGCATATAATAACCAACTCTTCTTCATCATCATCATCTTCTTCATCTTCCTCTTCAGGGGTGTGCATATCAGATTTACCGAAGTAAAAAAAAATATGGAAAAAGGCGGCAATAAAGGGAGCCGAATAAACAGATCCGGAATAATGCTGAAAAAAATTCAGCATTATTCAGGCCACTTTGGCCCCATCCTGCAGGGCCAACAGAACAGGAGCTGGACTGAATCAGACCTTATACTGAATCAGACCTTTGGTCCATTGAAGTCATTATTGTCTACTCAGACCGGCAGCGCCTCTTCAGGGTCTCAGGCAGACATATAACCTCCTTCCTACTGCCTGTAACTGGAGATGCCGGGGATTGAACCTGGGACCTTCTGTGTGCCAAGCAAATGCTCTACCACTGAGCCACAGCCCCTCCCCAGAGAACAGTTCACCTGGAGAAAATGGCCGCTGTGGCAATTGGACCCTATGGTACTGAAGTCCCTCCCCTCTTCAAACTCCACCCCCAAAATCTCCAGTTGTTTCCCAGTCTGGAGCTGGCAACTCTACTTTTTAACCAACAGAAAATCTGGCTGGATCCTACCCGAGTATCCATCTACTGAAAGGCACAGTGGCAGCTATCTTAAGAGCAATATTATCAGGATATAAGTGCATGTTTTGTTCCATGTGATGGGCATGATGACTCTTCCAGATCATGAGCCTGACTTAAAAGGGGCTAAACATTTTGCTCAGTTTGATTCAGCTCTGTTCCAAGCAAGCCTCCTGCTGATCTCAATGCCAGGTTGACCGGAGCGAGGGTTTGTTGTCATATTAATAAGATTAATAGCAGCTCATCCATATGTGTTTGTTCCTGATAGTCTTTCTTGGGCAATAAATAAATCTTCACCTGCAGATTTAGAGATAAGTGCGACATTAATCTGGTATTCTGCTGGGGAGAAAAGATGAAGCAAATCCCTATTGCTTTTTATCACAATTGCTTATTTACTGTAAATTTTGCCATGTTTGAAAGTTCCCTGGGGAGTTGATTGCCTTGTGATGTGAGTAGAAGGTATAATATTTCTCCAGTGATAACAAGCAATAATAATGAGTATGTGTATGAACCTTGGCTTTTTAAAAGCCAAGTAATGAAATATGTGGGTTTGTTTTGTGAAAGAGGAAGTTGCGTTTGAGACTCAAACTACATAATATGGGGGGACATGTTAGTATTCCAGCAGTAATGATTTGCTAATTATCTACTCTTGCCATCTTCTGCAGTGATTGCTTATCTTAAATGATGAATAGAAAAGTAGTACCATTTTCATTTGAGCCTAGGGTTGCCAACCTCCAGGTGGTACCTGGTGATCTCCCAGAATTACAGCTGCTCTCCAGGCTACAGAGAGAAAATGGCCACTTGGGGGTGGTGGACATTATAATCAGCTGAGTCCTTTCCCCTCTGCAAATTCTAGCCTCCCCAGACTAGATTTTTTGCATATAGTTGCTTGACAACTGGACTTAATTACTGCATTAATCAGAGACTTCTTATCAAAAGACACCTAAGTGGGTCGTATATTGTGACTTACCTGTTCAATTAGGATCTGTGATATCCTTGCTATAGTCAATTTTGGATTGCTTATTGTACATTTGTATCTTGTTGTATCTTTATTTGTATATAATTGTATATATTTTGCACTTTTTCACTATAAAATTCACTTTTTGCATAAGTAATTTGTTTATAGTGCTGTCTTGGGTTGCTCCAACCTCCAGGTGGGGGCTGGTGATCACCCAGAATTACTACTGCTCTCCAGATGACAGAGATCAATTCCCCTGGAGAAAACTGCTGCTTTGGAGTAAATTCATGGACTGAGGACCTTACAACATTGTCAGTATTTGAATGCATAACATAAAGTCCACAACTGAGCATGGGCTTATTTTTTAGATATGTGTAATTTTTAATGGAAAATTATGTGTCAATTTGCCACCACTGTTATACTTTTGTTTCTGCTTTACATATACTTCTTTTCCTTTTTATTAGTTGCTGGATTTTGAGTTTATTTTCCTTTCCTGTTCTGTTTTTGAAATAAGTAAATACATAAATAATAAAATCTACAGGAATTTCCCAACCCAGAGCTGGCAATTTGTGCCTCTGGGGCGGGGGTCACCCAGCAGTAGATTCAGTACAGACAAGACTTTTTATTTACACTGCGCATAATTAACAGAACTCACCACCTCATAGGGTTGCTAGCTATGGGTTGGGAAATACCTGGAGATTTTGGGAGTAGAGCATGAGGTGGGGAGGGTATGGGGAGGGGAGGGACTTCAGTGGGGTATAATGCCATAGGGTCCACCTTCCAAAGCAGCCATTTTCTCCAGGGGAGCTGATCTCTGTCACCTGGAGATCAGTTGTATAATAGCGGGAGATCTCCAGCCACTACCTGGAGGCTGGTAACCCTACTGCCACAGGACTAAGTGATGATCAGTAGTTTAAAAGGAGGCAGATTCATGAAGGGTGCATTTATTTATTTATTAAACCATTTGTACCACAACTTTCCTTGTGGTTCAAGGTGGTAAGTTACAACAGCAGCATATATTAAATATGGCGACTAACTGGAACCTTCAAGTTAAGAAGCTGTATATCTTTGAACACCAGCTGCTAGGGCACAAGAATGGGGGAAACTTTGGACGGTTACCTGTTTACCTCTTCCTTTGTCCATGTGTGTTTGTGTGTCTGTGGATAACGACTGCAGCAGCTTTTTATTTGTCCGCAGATGCGTAAATGAGAACTGACACCAGAGCTGGGATAATAAAAGGGCCAACTTTATTTAATCATTCAAGAGGGATCTGCAGCGCACAAAACCAAAACATCCCCAATAACTGACTGCAGTGCGGGCCATTGCGGGGATGCTGAAGAGTCAGGCCTCCTCTTGCTTTTGCTTCCCTGCTCTAAGGGTGAGACCCACCCTGGCTCTGAGCTCCGAGTCGTCACATGTGGTACGGCTCCTGCTCTTCCTTGCCAAGCCTTTTTAGTGCTCGAGGGAGGTGTGCCGCGTCCAATCTACCCTAGCCGCGAGGTCTATAGGTAAAAGATAGCGGCAGCCCTCAAGGAGTTCCTGTCCCAGGTCCCTGCCAGGCACTGAGGCCCCAGTCCTGGTTTGAGGGTTACTCCTTCATCTTCCCAAGTGATGCCTCAGGGTGCTCACTGGAGTTGTAACAAGAACCATGAAGCCACCTTTTTTCCCGCACTGCTCCTGCCACGGGGGGCGGATCAGCCTAATGCTTGGTCTGCCCCCAGCCCCCACTTGCCCTCTAGGCTGCCAGGAGGCCCCGCTGCAGATCCCCCAAGAAGATGTCATAGCCTGCATCTGAAAGGTGGACACCATCAGGTCTGTATAGGTATGGAAAGCAACGCTTGATTTCCGGATGTGCAATATGCAAGCCATCCCCCGAGACTACCGCATGCCGTATTTCACCATTCACCTTTGCCCGAGCCCTTTCCAGATGCCCTGGGGCCAATGCGCCCTTTCAGACCCGTCTCAGGAGCATGTCTGACCAAACCAACCGTACGCCGGGCACCAGGGCCCTCAGGTGCTCAAAGTCGACCAGGGCTTGCAAAACAATAGACTTTCCAGGCCGCTTTCCCATGTCATTCTCGCCCAAGTGGATGACGATTACTTGAGGTGGGTGAGACGCCTTCAGGTGGTCGTGGAGGATTGGCAATAACTGTTCCCACCGCATGCCCCTTCTGCCCAGCCATGCAATCAGCATCGTTTCGCTAAAACCCAGCTGCGTGCCGAAACCCCCTGTGGCTGCCCTGCAGCTAGCCCAAAAGATAATGCTGTGGCCACAGATGAGAACTTGCCTCCTTCTGCGCTGGCAGCCTGTAAAAACAAAACGTCAGTGTGCCGCCGCAAAGGATCCCTGCCCCAACCCCACTCCTTGCAGCTGTGCCACCGAAACCAAAGGCCTGACATAAGACCTAAAAGCTGCTGAACGCCACCTGCTGACTGACTTAACCATTTCATCCCCGTGTCTCAAAGTGGCCGCTGTGGAGGCAGCCCCAATGCGAAAGGAGTGAGTACCAAAAAGGTGAGGGGGGGGGCTCCCAGACTAGCTAAAACTCTCTTCACCACCGCCCAGAACTGGTACCTAGTAAGTGGCTTGCCATCGGCATGCTGGAAAAAAGGCCCAGTTTCCTGTCCCCGTGTTGCAACATAGCTCTTCACGGCTTGCATGGGGCAAAAGACCACTGATGCACAGGGGTACAATTGAAATACCTCTCCCTACCCTTCTGATCAGTCTTAGATGCTCGGAGCCTGACCGCTAAACCCGTGGCTGTTACGGAAACATCCCGCATATGCAGTGCTCTGCCTGATTGGTCCCATTTGGATTGCACTAACAATTCACTAATCCGCAGGGCCCCAAAGAAGGCCAGGAGGGCAGCTGCACGATACAGTTTGACCTCGAAAGCTGAGGCGCAGTGCGATTTTAAGGCCAGAGACAAACTTGCTAGCAACTCAGGGGACACCGGGGCCCTGGCATCTGGCTTCCTTGGCTCTGCTCTGGCCCACCCCTCCAGCATCCTCCTCACCCTAAAGTCGCCTGTCATGTCTGCCCTCCCGGCGGCCTTTGCGTAGAATGCCAAAGCTGACAGGTGGCCAGCTATAGTGGAAACCGTGTACCCTGTGTTGTGCAGCTGGATGCAGTACTGCATGAGGTGGTCCACCGGTATAGGCCAAACCGGTATAGGCCAAACCATAGCCATTCCGAGTACGCGGGGCCAAAGAGTTGTTTATGGCACACCAGGCCTCACCCCTCCAAGACTCCACAGTGCCACAGGCATCTCCTCTGGTGATTCCTGGGCTAGAGGGGCCAGGATCCTGAAGCGCTCTATCTGAAAACGGGATAGTGCATCAGTGCAATTATTTGTTATTCCAGGAACATGGCGAGCTGAAAAGAGGATGTTATATTTGAGGCACTGTAGTACAAAAGCCCGCACCAAGGACATGACTCTAGGGGATTGGGAGGACAGTGTGTTAACGATGTGGACCACAGCCTGATTGTCACACCAGAAACGCACTGAATGATTGGCTAGAGCCTCCGGCCAGATGTGAACTGCCACTACCATTGGGAAAAATTCTAGGAAAGTGAGGTCCCTTATAATGTCACTGGCCTTCCATTCTGCTGGCCACCGCTCGGCACTCCACCTGCCCTGGAAGTAAACACCAAACCCGTGGGCCCCAGCTGCATCAGAATGCACCTGAAGTTCTGCCTCGAGCAAAGGGTCTTCCCTCCAGAAAGATACCCCATTGTAACTTTCCAAAAAACGGGCCCACATGCAAAGGTCCTGCCTCATGGCGCTAGTGGCCCGTATCCTGTGGTGGGCGGCCCGCACGCTGGCCATGGCCCGGCAAAGGTGATGCACAAAGGCACGCCCCGGCGTGACTACCCTGCATGCGAAATTCAAATGTCCCACTAATGATTGGAGCTCACGCAGCGTGACTTTCCTTGCCCGCATAGCACCAAGCACGAGGCCCCGGAGCTCAGCAAGCTTTTGGACTGGCAGCCTTGAAAGCTGCCCCACGGTATCCAGTTCAATTCCTAGATAGGTCAGTTTGGTGGATGGGCCCTCAGTCTTTTCATGGGCTAGGGGCACTCCCAGCTCCCCGCACAATGCATGAAATCGCTGCATGAGCTCCAAACACTTACGCGACTCTGGGGGGCCTGCAAAAAGGAAATCATCTAGATAATGTGTTACTCTGGGTTGACCAGAAAGCACCTTAACTGCCCACTCTAGCATGGAACTGTATTTCTCAAACGCTGTGCAGGATAGGGAACACCCCATAGGCAATGCCTTGTCAAAATAGAATTTGCCTTGAAATGAGAAACCCAGGAGATGGAAGTCAAGTGGATGGGGCAAGGCACTGAACGGGCCTGCTACTCTGCCTTCCTTGACTTCCTTATCAATTTTTTGTTTTAACTATACCCTCCATCCCAGTTATTGACTTCAGATTCCTGGCCATGCTATGCACCCTAGAGCCCACCGCTGGGATCCAAAAACCATATGTAAAACCATCAATCAAATACTGTGCGTCCAAATCCTTCGGGTAGGCAGTTAAAAGGCACCTGAGTTCGGGGACTTTAATTGGACTGGGCGCCTTTTGGAGCAGCGCCTGTGGCAGCTCCCCCACCTCCTTTCTGCCCCCAGCCCTAGTCCCCTCGACCCCGCCTATGGGGTCGACCCTTGGGGCAGGAAGTGACGGGGTGGGGTTCCCTACAGATGGGGCATTCATGCCTGTATCTGTATGGGAGATGATCATAGCGGCCGGTGGAACTGAAATCCCAGCAAAGCAAGCGGGGTTGAACCGCCTGCCCCCCCGGGGGCCTGAAGCTTGGGGCGCGATTGATGAGGTGTCCACTGTGGGACCTCTCACCCTGCACTGCCCTTGCAGGCATCATGCACTGCATCCACAATTCACCCTGCGGGACGTCCCAAGCAAGGGCTGGGTTACAAGCCGCTCGCAGTCTGAAATTCACGTTGTACTGGAGCCAAGCTTGACCCATGAACTTGTTATAAGCATGATTAATGATGTTCAGATACTTGACCAAGGCTGAGGCCCTGGATGGCTGTTCACACACTATTACCCCCTGATAGATAAGGTAACCTACCAACCAGTTGGGCCAAGTGCAGTCCACTTTCTTCCTTTGCCACTTATCATCATCCCTATGCTCTTCCTTGTCTCTTCCTTTTGGCTCCTCATCCCCGTTCCTCAGCCGTGAAAAGATATCCACATATTCCCCTCTAAGTATTTTGTCTGTTAGAGCCTGGGGAAGGTGGGATCCTAAGGGCAGCCCCATCTCCCCATGTGTTATCAGCTGAGGCTGAGGGCCCTGGCCAAGCGTAGCTGTGGCAGTAGGCTGCACAGCCACTGGAGTGGGCCCTGCGGCTCTCCCATCCAGCATCCCCCGGGGGTCAGTGGCTTGCTGTCCTTGCCACACCTGATTGATCACTGACATTTGATACTGGGCAGTGGCCGCAGGCTGACGAGAAGGCCGCCGCCCCAGCCTGGAAGGCAGCCGCCCCCGCCCAGAGAGCTGCAGGGCCCGCAAGGCAGGCAGTGCCTCATTTGACTGGTAAGGGGGTGGCAAGTCCATTGCCTGATCGTTAACTAAAGACTCCCCAGTAGATGATGTGGCCCGTGACTGTGTGTGCACTGGGGACTCACCTGTTTCTGAGAGCCTGGGCGGTGAGCAGCTCTCCCTTGTTGGTGCAGGGGCAGACTCACTGTCCTCCCTGGGTTCCCTCGCATTCCCCTGCTCCAGCGTATCCATACGCTCTGCAATCGCATCCATACGTCCTGCAATCACGGACACAATCTGATAAATGGATTCCAAATCATGAGTCCCCTGTGGTGAGGCCCCACGCTGAGCAGGCGGCCTCCCCTGCCCCATGATTCCTTGCACCCCACCCACTGCTTGAAAAGCACCGCCCCGCTTCCCTTTCCGGGTGGTTGTGCTTGTGGCTTGGATGTTCCAGGCCACGTGGCCAGCAGCCTGCCCCTCCAGTACTTTTTGGGTGAGCCTCCGTGCCCTCTTGGGCCTTTTGGCCTGTGAGGGCTGTGCACCTTTCCTTGGTCCCATGGCTGGTAGAAGCAAGAGGTAGAGGCATCAGAAAAGAAATGAAGGGGGCTTCCGTTCCAGAAACATGCATGAAGCAGGAGGTAGATGCTGCAGAAAAGAAACGTTTCTGTTCCAGAAATGTGCGTGAGAGAGAAACAAAAGCTAGGCCACAAGCCACTGAACAATGGGGGCAGTAGGACCCTGACACTGGGCAGCCAGTTCGCAACCAGGCTTCCTAAGAGCACACTAGCGGAACAAAGGATATGACTCCTGAGAGCGCACGTAGACAAACGAAACAAAAGGAGCAAAACGGCGCGCGCACGCGGCAGGGAACAAAAAGAGGATTCTGTCCGGAGAGGCGGAAAGCAGGAGATGCTGAGACCCTCTGCGCACAAGCAGATGCTTGCCCCACCACCCTTGGAAGGACTGTACCAAACGGACAGCCCCTGCCCGGCTCCCTCTTCCCATGTGTCCGAGTGTGAGTTCCTCCGTTCCTCCGTCCGCCTGTCTGCTCCATCCGCTTCAAAAGAGGGAGGAAATCTCCACCCCGGCGCTATTAAGCCCTTTTCCCAGGCCCGCCCTCTTCCCACGTCAGGCCAGAAGATGCAAGAGGACAAGCTCTCTTTTTGCGCTACCGCAGCCAAATGCACCCCTCCCCTCACTTCGTTGAATGTGGGGTGGGGGCGGTCTTATATCAATTGTGCATTCCAAAAGAAAGGCCACAGATGTTTTCGTGAAAAGAGATGCCAACTTAACATTTTGATCTATGAGATAAATTATACTTCAGATGGCTGTTTCTTTACAGTAATAAGGAAATGGAGTTTTCCATATCAAAGCATTTTATTTTTCCACAAATTAGAGGTTTAAATGTGATGCTCCTGTTACTGAATTCCCAGCAACGTAGTCATTAAGCTATTATTCATTAGCCTTATTATTATTGTGCCTTTCAGTTTTATATTAGCTCAAATGTCCTGCCAGTAGTGCAGGATAACAGAAATTCAAAGAACGCCTTGATCCAAAGATGTGAAGAAATTACGGGTGGCAGCACCCCGTGATCTTGCAAAGCAGACTCTTCTTAGAGATTTGTTGAAGAAATAAAATTTATGTAAAACTCATTCTTCACTGCAATTTGTTACAAGTTTCTTCAGACTGTTCTTTTTAAAAAAATGAGCTTTTTCAAACAATCTGGTTTGTAACAGTGTGCTGCTGCTTCAAAGAATGGCCTGCCAGGTCTGGCTTCCTGATGTGTTCGCTGATTTGATCGATTACTTTGTGAGAATTTGTTTGTCTCATTAATACATAACATTTTTTGTAGGGTGGGGGGTATTGTGGCATTGGTGAGGGACAAAAAAGATTTGGGAAAATCATGTTTGGGAGTCGGGGCCTTTCTGCCATCTCTCTGGGAATGATTGAAGAGCATCGAACAGTAACTTTGCTGAAGTTGCTGGATTGGGTTTCTGTGTGGAAAGAACCCAGAAGAGAAATCCCATATAAGCTACCTTTAATCCTATAATGAAAGACAGGTGGGATATAAAAGGCAGAGGGGTGGTGACAGTTGGCGGGGGGGGGGATGTGACAGGCACGGATAGTATGCTTAACTTTCCCAAAACCCACCTTTTTTCTCTTCTGCAACATTGTCTGTCCCCCAAGCAAGGCAGATATGGCTAGGGAATAGGGTTAACAAACAAAAGAAGGAGAAAGAAAAACTCAACCTATAAACAAAAGCTGGTTGTGTATAGAAAGACTAAATAATGTATAGAAATATGTTTATTTTAAGGCACTGATATATGTATTAAAAACATTAAAAGTCTTTTTTTTAAATAAAAAAAAAGCACAATGGCAACTAATACAGGTTGATAAACATAAACCACAAACCAAATGCATTTTGGCCCACTGGCCTTCATCAATGGTATGATAAAATCCCTTGTAATGCACACATACACATTATACAACACGTATAACAATATTATAACAGAATTACAACAGCCCAGGTATGTAGGGGTTGAGTTCCAATTTGATTCTGAGCCCAATATATTTGATCAAATTAAAGAGCCCACTATTGTGGAATACATACTAGTTGTTCTGGTGTGTGTGTTAAGCGCCGTCAAGCTGTGACTCCTTCTCCTTCCAATAGAAGTTGTCTGTTCTTGCTATGTTGATAATTTGCGCAGTTATTATGAGTAAAACAAAGAAATCACAGCAAAGACTATTTAAATGACACTCTTTTTTGCAATTTATTCTTGAGTATATATGAGAATAGGCTGTTAAGCCTTGCTGAGCATTTTCCTTGCCCTGATGAAATTGGAAGTAGTGTTAGCCAAATTGCTCTTTAACTTGGGGAATTAGCAAGCAAGATGGCAAACTACAATATTTATATAGCGAGAGCAACCTTTGTATACGAGACGGTAACTGTGACCTTTAAATAAAGACTGAAGCGAAGGATTCCGAATTAAGAGAGTTTATGTTGTTTTCTTTCAAATCAGTGATGCATACACACATACAGAGAAATCTAAGAAATGCAGAGACAGTAGTACAAGCACAAATGCCAACGTGGCAGTGATCGTTGATGGGGTGATATTTACCGTTCTTGAAGAGGAGTTGTCCAAGTTCATGTAGACTAAGATAGAAGAAATTAAGAGCAAAGGCGGGGGCAAGGGGTTCCCATAGACTTGGCCAGCAAGGCGGGAGGGAGTGTGGTCAGGCTGCGCAAAACCAAACCAACAGAGTAACGGCAAAGATGCCAGGAAAGACCTAAGGTAACATTATGGGCTCGGGGCACCCCAGATATACTGTTTTTCTGGGGGCGGGGAGAGGGGATTTACCCCTACTAGGTTCCCAGGTGACAAAAGGTGACAAAAGGATTACTCTTCGGCTGTCGGGGTGGGGTAGTGAGAATTTGGAAATCTATTCTGATTCCAATGGGTTTTGCAACCCGGGAGGAACCGGGAGGAACCGGGAGATCTCTGCTGAAGTGATTAACATTCTGGAACAATAGGCATGATCTCTGCAAACGTCTGGGGATCGCTGCTGCATAGCTGGAGGAACGACTCATCGCTGATATCAGGATCGCTGCTGATTGCCCATTAAGCTGCTGATGTTGCAATGGGGAAAGGGGGGTGTTGGCACTGACTATGTGACTGTCTGCTTTCCACGACATAGCTGCGGCTGGAACAGAGTCTGCACAGGAACATGGAGTCTCTCAGGTTCACTGGAGGTTGCCCTTGCTTCTGCTTCCTAGCTGCCGGTTGCACGAGCTCAGAGGAGCAGCCATGTCAGTTTCAACGGAGCGCGCAGTGGCCGTCCCAGTCGCGTTTGGGGTGGGCGCGTGGCTGGAACAGTAGTCGTGTGCCAGCATAACGAGTTGCCATGTCCAGTCCGGGAGTTTAGGCAGCCGTATGCTTACAGTAGTGCCTCCATTGTTGCCATGGGGATGGTAACTAACAGCCCATTCCTGAGCTGACAGCATACGGAGATGGCGGGGAAGAAGCTGCGCCTCCTCCTAAGCCATTTTGCATACGCCGTTAAACAAAAAAAAGCAGTTTTGCGGCTTTTTTCTGTTGCACCGGGGCCTTTCGCCCCATAGGGAACAGCGAGGCTGTGCCTACTAAAAAGCAGGTGCAGCACTGCTGTTCACAGAGCCAGCGTACCGGGCCAAACCTGGATAGGAAGCTGCCTAACCGGTGGCTCCTCCCCCTGGCCCACCCTCGGAACGCCCCCCTGTGCCGGCGCAGCCACACTATGCCATGGCCTGTGCCACAGAGAGGCCGTGCTGGCGGAGGGGCGAGGCATGGTCCCACGGTGGTTGGCCGCCAGCGGGACTGGCCTTGCCACCAGCATAAGTGCATGTAAATCCGTGATTACATGCACTTATGCTGGCAGCAAGGTCACGCCGCCTCCTAAGAGGTTTCGGCCAAAAACCTCAGGAATGTGCTGTTAGTAATACCTATGAAACAAACTGACTAGAGTACACACTGGATCTCTTGTCCCAGGAATATTTGCAATGTTAAAAACCAAGTCTGGCAAATAGCAGGAGGGTTGGGGTGGGAACATGGGTGATGGCAGCATGAGCATGATGTCACTTCTGGGGAACACCTGGATGTGACGACGGGTAGCTCTAGGAATCTCTGAAAACTCTATAGTAAACCCCTAGAGTTTCCAGTGATTTCTAGAGCTACCCTATTTCACTTCCAGGTTTTTACCGGAAGTGATATAGTGCTCCGCTCGATGCTGCTTTTTTTCTCCTGCTGTCCGCTGCAAGCAATGGGACTTGGAGGTGGGGGATCCCTCCTTTGCAGCTCTAGTTCTTGAACTATCATTAGGACAGAAGTTCAGCTTAAGAAGTTTACTTAATTCCCATCCTCCGTATCAGAAATTTCTGTCACATGTGTAATCTTCTTTGCATCACTTTCCCAAGAATATGTGCATCTTTTAAAAGAGGTCTGTCATGCTCTGATGTACATCTGCATTTTTGGGGGGGGTTGAGGGGGGAACTCAGAAGCCTCTTTCTTGTATAGTCTTGAACAGGCTTTGATAATGGGACGAAGCCCTAACACATATTTGTGCATGTAGACACAAGCCAGAAAAGCTCTGAATGTTTCATTAGGCGCTTTCTGATTTTCCTCTGGGAAAACATTTTGTTGGATGTCGGCTTGTAAATTTCCACCATAAAAATCATCTAGCCTCATGAATTAGCGAGTGCTTGTTTGAAGTGCTTAAATGATGTCAACATTTATCTCGCCATCAACATATATTAAAGCCATTTACAAGGTTTCTGTCATACCCCACAAGCACAGGGTCCTGTCACAACTGGGCCTGCTTGAAACCTGAGGCACTGCAGGTAAGGAAAATGTATGCTTGTGCTAGTATTCCATGCACTCAGTGTCTCCTTTAAAATTTTGCTTCATCGGTACAGTGTTGGTATGACAAGGATCCACAACCCAGGCAAGCACTGGGCCGATACTATCACTACATCTATAACTGCTGCGTAGGGTTGCCAGGTCCCTCTTCGCCACCAGCGGGAGGTTTTTTTGGGCACCGCCAGAGGAAGGTGGAGTTTGGTGAGGGGAGGGATCTCTGTGCCATAGAGTCCAATTGCCAAAGTGGCCATTTTTTTTCCAGGGGAACTGATCTCTATTGGCTGGAGATCAGTTGTAATAGCAGGAGATCTCCAGCTAGTACCTGGAGGTTGGCAACCCTAATAACTGCTGAGGGGCAGCTGAATGCATGGAAGGCCACACAGGTAAATTGTCCTTGAGTCTTCAGTGGCATCCTCAAATCAGGCCCAGGAAATGGAACACAGGGTCTGTATACACCAGTGAAGGGGTCAGGCTACACAACCATGGGCAAGCTCTGTTCTCTTTGTCCTGTGGAAAACAATGGCAGCCAAATTTTGCATTTCAGGTAAGGTTGCCAACCTCCAGGTGGTGGCTGGTGATCTCTCGCTATTACAACTGATCTCCAGGCGATCAAAATCTGTTCCCCTGGAGAAAATGGCTGCTTTGGCAATTGGATTCTATGGCATTGAAGTCCCTCCCCTCTCCAAACCCCATCCTCTTCAGGCTCCACCCCCAAAATCTTCAGGTATTTCCCAACTCGGAGCTGGCAACCCTAGGTTCAGGACAGAGTTGAAAGGCAGCAATATCTGCCTCTTGCCTCAAATACTAGATCTACCGGGGGGAGGGGCAGGTTTAGACGGCACCTCTGTGGTATCCCCAAAAGTCCTCTTTTGGTTTCTCCCGCATAAGAAAGTGGTGTCCATTCAGACAGTGTTGTCCTTGGAGGACATCATCACAGTGGGAATTGAACCTGCCCCCCTGCTGGCTGGTCTGGCCGCACTTGGCAGGGGTCTGTATGAATTTTGCAAATTTATTTGTCCCTGGGCCATTGCTGTGTTTGGGATTTAATACTATCCTCAGCAGAGTTACATCCTTCTGAGCCCACTGACTGCAATGGACCGTGTTTGGGACTGCACTGTTAAATACGTTGTTTTTTAACTGAAGTGATTGTTTCTCACCTTTAAAAAAATATTTATGCTATTTATAGTCCTCCTTTCTCACTTGGACTCAAGGCAGATTGCACAGAGTGAGTGAATACAATCAATGTATGAGTAGGTTTGCCAGGTCCCTCTTCACCACCAGCAGGAGGTTTTTGGGGCAGAGCCTGAGGAGGGTGGGGTTTGGGGAAGGGAGGGACTTCAATGCCATAGAGTCCAATGCCCAAAGCAGCCATTTTCTCCAAATGAACTGATCTCTAACGGCTGGAGATCAGTTGTAATAGTGGGAGATCTCCAGCCACCACCTCGAGGTTGGCAACCTTACAGATGAGGCATTCAATAAACAATGCAATAGGATTAGGGTTGTAGAACCAACCAGGATTTTAAAAACAGAACTGAAGCAAAGCATAAGTATTAATATGGCACATTAAATGATGCAAAATCCCATAGTAGAATCCTACTTTCAACAAGCTGTACTCATAGTATAGACCACAGTCCATAAGGATTTTTCTAAGCAACTTTGGGAAACATTTACTACTGTGCAAGTGTATTGCTTGCATAGAAAATTCCTCTTCGATAATTCAGTTATGTGTAGATTGAGGAAAGCCATGAGAGTGGGAGCCTTTCTGGCCTGCTCAGGCCAGCTGTTCCACAAAGAGGGGGCCACAGCGGAGAAGGCACGGGTACGGGCAATTATTGATTTTGTCTGCTTGCAGGTTGGCACCTAAAAAGGACCCTGCTCCGATGAGCAAAGCTGCCGTGGCGGAGCATGGGATCACTGAGGAAAGGCAGGCTACAAATGCTTCAAACAATTTATCCTTAAACCTACTGTGCAGTGGCAGAGCTCCTCCTCAATTTTTCCCACCCCACAGGCTTCCCATCTTGTCAACAAGCCAACCTACAAAGACAAGGAAAAATTAGAGAGCTTCACTTTCCCCAGTCAATTAAGTTGCTGCATGCAACCCATATATTTGGGGCCCAACACTGAGAAGACTATGAGATCACCATATGCAAAACATTTGAGAGACATACTGAGGTAAAGTGCCTTACAGCAACTAAAGACATGGGCATGTTGATGGGGCTTGACTGGGCCATGCAATTCCTTGTTTGTAGGGTTGGCAACCTCCAGATACTAGCTGGAGATCTTCTGCTATTACAACTGATCTCCAGTCAATAGAGATCAGTTCACCTGTAAGGAGCAGGCCATGGGGATGGTATGCGGTAGTCTGATTGTGCTGCTTCCAGGTGCTGTTGTGCTATTCTGTCCAAGGCCAGTCTATGCCCCATGTTTAGTCTTTATAGTTTTTCTTACTGTGGGAATCGCCAAATACTCCTTCCTGCCTCTGGGAGGGGGGTTGCCTGGGTTACCAGTTATCTCATTTTGCTCTTCCATATATGCTGTGTACCTTGCCTTTGCCCCTTACTAGTGTCCTTTTGAATATGGCTTCTGAAACCTGTCGATTCTAACCAATAAAACTGCTTTCGTGGATTTGCCGTCTGCTGAAATCTGTTTATGGGTTTCTGCAGGGCTAGAGCTTACATTAGGACACTAGTCTTATCCTTACTTGTTGACCTTGGCTGGAGCCCTGGAGGGTTCGCCTAGACGCTCGTCTCCTCAGTTTGGGGTGCAGGACGAGCTCCCCGAGGACCCCGACTTTCTGCGTGCCGTCTTAGAGGAGGCACAGCGGACTTACGCGGAGTCCACCCGCCTGGTTAGGCTGGTGATTGATCAGTGGCGTCGCCTGGCAGCGGCGACCCCCTGGAGGACTCAGGACACTGATCTATATGCCCACAACAACCTCTTGGGGCTAGATACTTTGCTGGAGGAGGCCCGATTGGCGCAAGAGGACTTCTCTCTCCTAACTCAGTTGTTGGCTGAGCTTGCGCTCCACAGGACGCAACAGGAGTCGGCGGCCCCAATTCAGGGGCCTGACTTCTGTTTCCCAATGGCGGGTGCTCGGGGGAAGACATTCCGCAAACTGTTCTGGATCCCGCCTTATGCCTCCAGGAAGCACAGAATGCTGCCGCCAGGACAGTCCTGGTTCTTGTGGGTTTTACGCCGACCACAGCGATGGCGGCCGACGTCGAAAAGATACTAACTCCTGAATTCGGTCCTGCCTCTGCGGACCTGGCTCAACAGGTCCAACCGCTGTTGGGCCAGCACAAGGAAATCCAAATTATCTTGGAGCAAGCAGCCAAACCAATTGTGACGGCTGCTGCCGCCACCAAATTCGAGGCGGACCGAGCGCTCGCGGACTGGAGGGGGGTGGAGGAGCAACTGTTGGTGGATGCAGCCGCCGCTCGGGCGTGGGCAATGGCAGGAACTGGAGCGCGGTCGAAAGTTAGCGGGGGACTGGACTGGTCTTTCCCCTCATTTTCTTTGGGCTCCCCGGAACCTGGCCTGCCCCAGGAAGTGGCACGCAGGCAATGGCTCACCTTTGCTCCTGATGTACAGGAATATTCAAATGAAGAGGACTTGTACGCAGAGGAGGGCGACTGGAATATGAACTACCGAGTCAGCCAAACCCGACGGACTGGGGGGGCTGAGGAGGAGATCCATGCCTTGAGGTTTCAAAACCGAGAACTGTTGGATCGTATGGCCCATATGCAGGACCAAATGGATGTGTTGATGTGTGAGTACCATCGCCTAAAGCGAGCTCAAGTGGTGCCCGCGCAGGCACTGGTCCCTGGCCAACAGCCCCCCGGCCAGCAGCCCCCGATGCAGCCGGCTCCAGGGCAACCTCCGGCACAACCGCCTCTGGGGCAGCCAGCCCCGGCGCAACCACCTCTGGGGCAGTCGGCCCCGGTACAACCAGCTCCTGGGCAGCCGGCCCCTGGGCAACCACTGGCAACACCCCCTGTGGTCCCGGTCGTGCAGTGGAAGCAACCCCGTTTGCGAGTATCATTTGATGGCTCCGCGGATGCATTGCCCTGTTTTCTACACAAAGTGGACAGTTACATGAGAGAACAGGGTAGGGCTGTTGAATTTAAAAAAATTTGGTATAGTTCGGATTCGGCCGAATTCGGCCTGTTTAGATTCGGGATATGCCGAAGTCCGAACTCCCCCACTTCGGATCCGTTCAATTTGGCGGGAATTCAAAGTTTGGAAAAAAAATTCGGCCGAATACAGCCATTAAAAACACAATCGCGCCTTTCCATGGCTCTGGGGGGGCATTTTTGGGGTTAGAGGTCCCAAAGTTTCAGCAGAGCTTCAAAGGACGTTTATTGAAAGACTCCCCAAGTTTTGTAAAGATTGGGTCAGGGGGGGCTGAGATAAGGGCCCTGAAAGGGGTCCCCCCACCCTTAATGTGCATCTCTCAGCAGAGCTTGCTGCCCACGCACAAAGCTCCCAGCCCCGACAACAGTTTGCAAAGCAACACAACCTTGTAAAACAATACCTTTGCAACAGGGAAAACCAGAAGACACACAACTGAAACCTCCCCCCTCAAACCAGGGAGCGAGAGACTCGAGGGGGAACACACACCCCAGGCAGAACCAACGAAAGCCCCCTTTGGCTTCCCCCCCACCCACAGAAACTGCTCCCTCCCCACACACACACACAGACTCTGCTTTCCCCCCCACACCCACACATACACAGGAGAAAAATTATAGATTAAAGCCCCCAAAGGGGTCTTACTGTGGCTGTCTTCTGTTCCATCAGGAGGGGCTGGGGAGGACTTGTAATCCAAGATGATTCCAATTAGGCACGGGATGTTTTGCTCTGGAGAAGATGCACACAGGATCGGCTGATCCATTCATCCCAATAGGGGAAAGGGGAAAGGGGAAAGCCCATATCTCAAGACCCCCTGACCCAATGTTCACAAAACTTGGGTGGTCTCTTAAGAACACTGGTCTGAAACTCCGCTCAAAGTTTGGGATCTGCACCCCCAAAAATGCGCCCCCTGCAGCCACGGAAAGAGAAAAGGGGGGAGGCGATATTTCTGCCCCCACTAAACCCATCTTTGCAAAACTTGGGTGGTATCTTAAGAATAATTGTCTGAAGGTATGCTAAAAGTTTGGGGGCTATATCCCCAAAAAAGCGCCCCCTGCAGCCACATAAATGGAAAAGGGGGGGAGGGAAAAGGTTGAGAGCCCATATCTCGAGACCCCCTGACCCAATGTTTACAAAAATTGGGGGGTATCTTAAGAAGCTTCATCTGAAGCTCCACTGAAAGTTTGGGGTCTGTACCCCCAAAAATGCACCCCCTGCAGACATGGAAAGAAAAAGGGGGGAGCCCATATCTCGGGACCCCCTGACCCAATGTTTACAAAACTTGGGGGGTATCTTAAGAAGCTTCATCTGAAGCTCCACTGAAAGTTTTGTGTCTGTACCCCAAAAAATATGCCCCCTGCAGCCACAGAAAGGAGCAAATGTGCACAAGCACCCCCCCACACACACACACGAGGATTTCGCTCTCTCTCTCTCTCTCTCCCTGGCCGGGCCGCACATCAGCTGATTCCTCCAGTACTCAATCCTGACTGATTGGCCAGAAGAAGACCCAGCTTGGCCACCGATTGGCCGGGGGAGGAGAATGCTGCTTACTGACGGTTATGCTGCTTACTGACGGCCCCGAATTTGCCGGATTTATTCGCGAACTCCCGAACTCGCTGAATTCGCCCCCCCCCGGTTGCCTGCCAGTTTTGAGTTCGGTTCCTCCCGAACTAAAAACCACCGAATCAGGGGAAATTCAGCTGATTTTCAGTTTGGGCCGAACCGAATCAACAGCCCTAGAACAGGGGCATACCTTTCCCACGGAAGACAGCCGAGTAAGGTTCGTTTCCTCACTTTTGGCTGGAAAGGCTGCAGAATGGATGGTTCTCCAGTTTGATACCAGGGCCCACTCCATACGGTCGCTTAATGAATTCATGCAAGCGTTAAGGAGACGTTTCGAGGATCCGTTTCAAGGGGAGAAGGCCAAAGTGGACCTCCTACAACTCCGTCAAGGATCCTCCTCAGTCCGAGAGTCTGCAGCTGAGTTCCAAAGACTCACTAACAAAATAGTGGATTGGACTGAAGCTACCCGGGTGCATTACTTCTGAGCAGCATTGCAACCTGAGATACTAAACTGGGCATACATGCAGCGAGACCCAGCCACCTTGGAGGAGTGGATTTTGCTGGCGGAGGAAGTGGAAAGCCGCCGCCAGTTTATTTCCCTTGCCCGACAGCAGGCCAGGGAGGGGGGAAGCCAGAGAAACCCTCCCAAACCTGCCGCTCCTCAGGCCCCAAGCCCTTAACTTGGAGTCTCCCCTCAAACAGCCAAAAAACGGACTGGGTCTGCAGTAGAAGGAGTGATACCGCAGACCTCCGCAGGTGTTCCTGCGAAACCCGAGGCTCTTTTCATGGTGAGTGAAGTAGAAGAGGGACTGACTTCACTTGGAGCACCCTAAAAGTGGTTTTGTTAATTAACGAGTGGGCACATCCGGAGTCTATTAAGGCTTTAACTTGTAATTGAGGATCTTTTCTATAATGTCGTAATATCACATCTACATACACAGTCTCTTCTACTTCACTCACCATGAAAAGAGCCTTGTCTAAGAATTCGCGGAGCACCGTCCGTTCTGTAGGACTCATAGGATAGATCTTACTTTTTGGCAGTTTTCCATCCCTCACCACTTCAATAGTACAGTCCAATTTGCTCAAATGGATTTCAGGGTGGGGCCAGTCGACCGTCGCACTGACGGAGTGGCAATGGGAATTGGCCACTATTGGGAACAAATTAACTTTACTATTGCGCCCAATGTTCAATATGCTGTGGTGTTAGGCGCAAATTGGCTCAAAGGACACAGTCCCACCATAGACTGGGAAGCTGAGACTTTAACGTTCAATAGCCCGCTGTGTGAGTTACACCGATATGAAGTGGCCGTTAAAACCGTAAGCAAACCAACTCCTGCTCTGGCCTCAGACACCTCCAGTCCGACCCAAGTGCCGCCCGAATATCAGGACTTTACAGACGTGTTTAATGTGCAGGAGTGTGATGTGTTACCCCCCCCCACACCGCTGGATGGACTGTACTATTGAAGTGGTGGGGGATGGAAAACTCCCAAAAAGTAAGATCTATCCTATGAGTCCTACAGAACGGACGGTGCTCCGCGAATTCTTAGACAAGAACTTGGTTCACGGTTTCATCCGACCCTCCACCGCACCCTATTCGGCACCAGCTTTCTTCGTGCATAAGAAAACAAGGGATTTGCGTTTGTGTATTGACTTTCGAAAACTCAATGCTGTTACTCAAATGAATGCGTATCCCATCCCCCTCATTTCTGATCTCTTGGGACAACTGAAGGAGGAACACATTTTCACCAAATTGGACTTAGTTGAGGCTTATTACAGAGTCAGAATCCGGGAGGGGGATGAATCTCTGACAGCCTTTTCCAGTTGCTTTGGGATGTTCGAATTTATGGTGATGCCTTTTGGATTAAAAGGGGCCCTGGGGGTCTTCATGAAACTCATTAATGAGATCCTCCATGATCTACTGTTCAAAAGAGTGGTGGTTTATTCAAATGACATTCTCATTTACTCTAAAACCATGGATGAGCATGTTGCCTTGGTTCGAGAGGTGTTGCAACGTCTCAGAAACAATCAGCTGTATGCTAGTGTCTAAATGCGAGTTCCACAAGAAGCAATTGACTTTCCTAGGATATATTATCTCACACCAGGGACTGACTATGGATCCTGAAAAGGTGCAAGTGGTGCTCGGTTGGGAACCACCCTCTACTCGTAAATAGGTCCAAAGATTTCTCTGGTTTGCAAATTTTACAGAGCGTTCCTCCCACATTTTGCTCAGATTGCACTACCCATCACGAACCTCCTTAAGACTAAGGGAAAGGGGAATACAGCCACCTTACCCAACGCCCGGGTGGAGTAGACTCCCCAATGTCAAGCCGCCTTCGATAGTCTTAAACAGCTTTTTACCTCCAAGCCTGTTTTGCAGCACCCGGACTGCAATCAACCATTCGTAGTGCATGTAGATGCTTCCGACGTAGCGATGGGAGGTGCGCTCCTGCAGCGGGGGGAGGATGGGCACCTGCATCTGTGCGCTTATTTTTCTAAAAAAATCACTCAATCCGAACTCAATTGGGCCGTTTGGGAAAAGGAAGCCACTGCGGTAAAGCATGCCCTGACCGTGTGGAGGCAGTTTTTAGAAGGTTCCAAGGTGCCCTTTGAAGTATGGTCCGATCACAAAAACCTATAGGCCCTAACGGGGGCGCGCAAGCTTTCCGCGAAGCACGTATGCTGGGCGGACTTCTTTGCCCAATTTCGATTCGTTCTAAAATATGTACCAGGGAAGCAAAACCTTCTGGCTGACTCTTTATCCAGATTTCCCCAATATCCCACCAAGGTTGATCGGCCCACAGAGTCGCTCTTCACCCCTGCCCAATGAGGTCTGTTGCCCACTTGGGCCGTACAAACCCGTTCTCGGAACCGATCCACACCGCTGCCGCTTTCAATGGGAAGCCCCACGCCCGGCTCAGCCGACAGCACCACCTGCCTTGCTTCCTCCTCCCCCTGAGCGACTGACAGCCACGGTTCCTGAGGTGCGGGGACCCGAGCGCCCCGTTCAGTCGCTCCCTGCACCTGTATCAGCTCTGTCCCCGGTCAAGCTGCCCGCCGACTCCTCTCCGGAGGGGGTGGAAGGACTGTCTGATTCCTTTAAGGAGACTCTCCTTTACAGTTATCAAACGGAACTGTCCTTGCAGACCCTTCCAGCTACTCTAATTTAACGCGGGGAGTTTTGGTACAAAGATTCTAAATTGTATGTTCCAAAAGTATTGCGGGGGGAGGTTTTGGGTTTGGTTCATGGCGCCAAGACCGCCGGACATTTCGGATTTCTCAAGACATTGCATTTGCTGTGGAGACAGTTTTGGTGGGCAGGCATGCGGTCAGATGTGGACTCCTTCATCCACAGTTGCCCCATATGTGCAGCAGCCAAATGATCTCATGGCAAGCCGCCCGGACTTTTACAACCATTAGAGACTCCCTCGAAACCATGGGAAGTAATTGCAATGGACTTCATGACGGACCTACCCCCTAGTGGGGGAAAGACAGTTCTTTGGGTGATTACTGATCTGTTTTCGAAACCGGTGCATCTTGTACCCTGTGCAGGTATCCCTTCCGCCCCAAAATTGGCCCGCCTCTTTGTGTCACATGTCTTCCATCTACATTCCTTTCCACGCAAGATAGTGATGGACAGGGGGCCAACTTTCATGGCCAAATTCTGGAAGGCTTTTTTCAAATTGGTCAGAGTAGAACAAGGACTGTCTAGTGTCTTCCATCTCCAAACGGACGGTCAAACTGAATGGGTGAATGCGGTGTTGGAATTCTATTTACGCTGTTATGTTAATTACCATCAAGATGATTGGGTAGACCTGTTGCCTTTTGCTGAGTGTGCTTATAATAATGCAGTTCACAAATCCACGGGGAAGCCCTTTCCAGGTTGTCCATAGTAAAGAGTTTGGCCCCGCTGGTCACATTGATGTTTCTGAGGAGGAGGGGGGAGCTGATGTGGCCGGATGGGTACGTTCAATTCAAACAACCTGGCCATGGCTGGTTAAAAATCTAGAGCGGGCCAAACGGCGTTACAAGGCTCAGGCTGACAAACATCGCTCCCCCAGTATGGAATGCAAAGTGGGGGATCTTGTCTATCTGTCCACCAAGAACCTACAATCCACCTGCCCATGTGATAAACTCAGTGCCAAGTATGTGGGTCCATTCCCCATTTCCCGGATTATTAATCCAGTGGCTGTGGAACTCTCCTTGCCCAAGTCTCTACGAAGAATTCATCCTGTGTTCCATGTCAGTCTTTTAAACTTTTGGGAAGTATGTTACTTCCCAAAAATGGCACCCTGAACCACAACCTGAAGTACCTGAAATGGGGGGGGGGGAGGAGGAGCATTTTGAAGTGGCTAAAATACTGGATTCTCGCATTCGCTACGGTACCCTTCATTACCTGGTCCTCTGGAAACATTTTGGTCCCGCCCAGGATGAATGGGTGCACGCCAGTGATGTCTCCGTCCCCCGCTTAGTACAAGAATTCCATGCAGCCTACCCTCACAAACCCATGGTGGGAGGGTGAGGGGGGTCTTTAGGGGGGCAGAATGTCAGGAGCAGGCCATGGGGATGATATGCGGTAGTCTGATTGTGCTGCTTACAGGTGCTGTTGTGCTATTCTGTCCAAGGCCAGTCTATGCCCTGTGTTTAGTCTTCATAGATTCCCGTCTGCTGAAATCTGTTTATGGGTTTGCTGCAGGGCTAGAGCTTACATCACCTGGAGAAAATGGCTGCTTTGGCCATGGAACTCTATGGCATTGAAGTCCCTCCCTTCCCCAAACCCCACCCTCCTCAGGCTCTGCCCCCAAAACCTTCTGCTGGTGGCAAAGAGGGACCTGGCAACCCTACTTCCTTGCCTGGCACAAGGTTGTGCCAGGCTGCATGCCTCCTTTCTCACCTGGCAGAGACTGGGCCAGGCAACACTCCTCCTTCCCCACTAGGGTTGCCAGGGCCATTGCCCAGCTCGGAAGCTGGGATCACTTGCACGCGCAGCTGCACCCACGCGATCACATCCCTTCTGGTTTACACCAAGAAGCTCCACATCACAACAGGCCTTTTACCAGTTTGGTAAAAGGCCCGTTGCGATACGGCATTTCTGGGTATAAACTGGAAGTGATGTGATCGCGTTGGCGTGTCCATGCACACAAGATCCCTGCCTCAGCTCCACCCCAAAAACCTCCCACTAGAGGAGAGGGGGACCTGGCAACCCTATTCCCCACCCAGCACTGCTTCAGGCTGGGCTGGGTTGCCAACTTCCAAGTGGCACCTAGAGATCTCCCACTATTACAATTGATCTCCAGACAATGAAAATCATTTCCCCTGGAGAAAATGCTTTGGAGGTTGCCCTCTATGGCATTATACCCTGCTGAGGTCCCTCCCTTTCTCAAACCCCATCCTCCCCATGCTCCACCCCCAAAATCTCTAGGTATTTCCCAACCCAAGGCTGGCAACCCTTGGTTGGGATAGCCCTAGGGTTGCCAACCTCCAGGTACTAGCTGGATATCTCCTGCTATTACAACTGATCTCCAGCCGATAAATATCAGTTCACCTGGAGAAAATGGCCACTTTGGCAATTGGACTCTATGGCATTGAAGTCCTTCCCCTTTCCAAACCCTGCCCTCCTCAGGCTCCATCCCCAAAACCTCCCACCAGTGGCGAGGAGGGACCTGGCAACTCTAGATAGCCCTGGCAGTGAGGTGCCCCCAGGCTATTTACCCACCAGGACTTTCCTGGCAGCTTTAGTGGCCAATCTGCCTCACCTATGGGGCTTTGTTCCCACAGCCTGCTCTCCCAGGGTGTATACAGGTTGAGAAAGAATACTTGTGCTTTTTTAAAGGCTTTTCTAGCAAACAAGGCACCTGTGATCTTCCCCCCACCAAATTCTTACCCATCAATTTTACATTCCTTTGGGGGTTCAATAATTCAGCCCAGCCCAGTTAAATTTTATATTGCTTTTTTTAAAAAAAGAGAGAGATTTCAAGAAAAGCTCTTTTGAGCAATGTATACACACCTCTTGACTATAATTTTATCAGACAACATGAAAAGCTGTGTGTAAAGTGGATATTGAGGCCTTTGATATGTCATATGTAGCTGGACATGGCTGCTCTAATCAAAAGGAAATTTAAAAGGAGCACTTAATGAAGGAACTCTGTCTGCTAAAGCCTCAGTTCATTGTACTTTAAATCAAGGTTATTGTATGCAGGTTGGCCAAGATTAGGGGTTATAAAAATGATGCACACAGAAATAATCACTAAAGTTTTAAAAGCTATTAACTGAAGTGTAGATTAAAAGATGTGCAAAAACTTGTTAATATCACATTTAATTAAGGGAGGTTTGGAAGCTGCTTTTGGATTGTGGCACATCTTATGAATCTGACTGCCCTGAAAAGATAACTTAAATCTTTAATTAAAAAAACCCCAAAAAACTAAATCAGCAGCCTCGTTCGTTCGTTCGTTCGTTCGTTCGCTCTCTCTCTCTCTCTCTCTCTCTCTCTCTCTCTCTCTCTCTCTCTCTCTCTCTCTCTCTCTCTCTCTATCTCTATCTATCTATCTATCTATCTATCTATCTATCTATCTATATTTAGAATCTCTTTGGCTTGCTGAAAACCCACAAAGCGACAGGAAGAAAAGCAATCAAGCCAGGGTAGATACGCCACAAGGGAACCTATTACATCACAAAGCTGACAACTAAGCCCCCAAATCCTTCTTTAACAGATTTATTTAAAACATAAGCTGCATAGAAACCTGACTTCTGTTTTCATTCCCTAAATTAAGCTAATTTAGATGTCTTAAATGTTACATCAAGTCCCCCCCATGCAACATTTGCTAATTTTTGCCGTGCTGTTCTTGAAGGGTTGCCAACCTCCAGGTACTAGCTGGAGATCTCCTGCTATTACAACTGATCTCCAGCTGATAGAGATCAGTTCACCTGGAGAAAATGGCCGCTTTGGCAATTGGACTCTATGGCATTGAAGTTCCTCCTCTCCCCAAACCCTGCCCTCCTCAGGCTCCACCCCCAAAAACCTCCTGCAAAGAGGGACCAGGCAACCCTATGTTCTTGTCATCTCCACCAAGACAGAGAAAATGAAATTTTGGTGTGTGTGTGTGTGGGGGGGGTCCACTTATGGAACACTGATTCAGAACATTGCACCATTCCATATAGGGGTGTGCAGGACTTCATCTCAGCCTGAAAAATTTGTGGCTCTACCAGATCCCCTTTTAGGTTGCCTCAAAACTGATCACAGAAGGAACTTCTGAATTTGTCTTGAACAAGGCTGAAGAAGTGGGACCTATGCATTTAGGCACAGACACCAATATAATTAAAGTTTGTAATGGTGGAAGGGGAGGAAGATGCACACAGCCAAGTTTACTCTTTCATTCTGCCAAGAGAATGCACTGAGTATCTAAGTGATAATAGAGATACAATTTTCACCTTTCCGTTTTTCAGAAATTGGTTCTGTGCTGCATGCCACTCCTGCTAAGTCTGATATGACCAATCAGAACTTTAATCCAAGCCAGTACAGGATCTCCTATAATTTCTGTGGATGTGGAACAGTGTCCAGAGCTTTAGACCATACTGAAGTTTCTGAACTCAAGGGGAGTCGATCCCACTATTTCTGGTAAGTAAAATGAAAGGGCATCTGGCAGGGAGGACCCCATTCGTGGGCTGAAGTCTGCAACAGGTCCTCAGCTCACAAGTCTCAGTGTGAGACAATGTTGGAAATTCCATAGAACAGGTGTGGTGGTCTCATAAGAACATGAGAAAGGCCACACTGGATTAGACCAAGGTCCTCGAGTCCAGCAGTCTGTTCACATTGTGGCCAACCAGGTGCCTCTGGGAAGCCCACAAACAAGACAACTGCAGCAGCACCATCCTGCCTGTGTGTTCCAAAGAACCTAATATAACAGGCATGCTCCTCTGATCCTGGAGAGAATAGGTATGCATTATGACTAGTATCCGAGGGGGCTGATCCACGTTCATTTTGGACTGGAACACAGTGGCTATTTATGCAGGGCTGTTTCCCCACGTCACCCCTACCGACTGCTCCAGTGCTTTGATTTGATTATGCATGCCTTTCCTGAATGTAAGAGGTTGCATTACTCTCCCCATGCGTCTTGCTCATGTTTTCTGGATTCTCACTAAAACAGCATCTGCAAAACACGGGCAAAACACACGGAAACATGCGGAGAGAGCGGGGCGACTCTGATGGTAAGGAAAGGCTTACATAATCAAAATGAAGCACCGGAGCAGTCGGCATGGGTGACCGCGAGGGAAACAGCCTTCATAAATGGCCAGTGTGAGATTTAGTCCAAAATAGATTGGTAATGAATACCCAGCTTGCTGGGGGTAAAGGGAAGATGACTGAGGAAGGCACTGGCAAACCACCCCGTAAACAAAGTCTGCCTAGTAAACGTCGGAATTTGACGTCACCCCATGGGTCAGGAATGACCAGGTGCTTGCACAGGGGACCTTTACCTTTTTAGATTGGTAAGGAGTGGCCATCTCAGTTCTGGTATTGATCCCCCCCCCCACCAATTTTTGGATTTTGTTTAAGGGATATTGGTTCCTGTAAATGTTCAGATTGCATTACATAGCGAAGTATAGAATTGGGTGACTAGATTAGCAAAGTATCTGCTGCTAAATAGAAAGAAGAAAGGTCAAAGGGGAAGATTTATCTGCAGTCTGGAATTTCTCACAGCTGCTGACATGATGAACACTGTCTGCTTACAGAAAGTCAGGTGTGCTTTGGAGAAGTGTCTAATGAAAGCAAGGTCAAAAACAGACAATGAAGAGAGATTCCTAATGGCTCGACATACGAAAAGAAAGTGCAGTACTCACCAAAGGGGCTTTTACATCCTTTGCAATAAAGAAATCCTTCACAAAGGCCATTTGGTGACACTTGACTCTTATTCTAGCTCCTGCTTGCAAAGCTTGCGGTTGAGGGTGTGGGCCAGGAATTGAAAAAGTGTTGAGAATGTATTTCATGGGGGGCAGGGAAGCACACACAGAAGGGGTGGAATTCCTGGTCAAAGTTTATGCTGACAATTGCTTTCTTCTTTAGCACTGTTCCTAGTATGCTAATAAAGAAAACAGCAGTACTACTGAAGAAGAAGAGTTGGTTTTTATACCCCACTTTTCTCTACCAAAAGGAGTGTACAATCACCTTCCATTCCCCTCCCCACAACAGACATCTTGTGAAGTAGGTAGGGTTGCCAACCTCCAGTTACTAGCTGGAGATCTCCTGCTATTACAACTGATATCCAGCCAATAGAGATCAGTTCACCTTGAGAAAATAGCCTCTTTGGCAATTGGACTCTATGACACCGAAGTCCTTCCCCTCACCAAACCCCACCCTCCTCTGGCTGTGCCCCAAAAAACTCCTGCTGGTGGTGAAGAGGGACCTGGCAACCCTACTCAACGGTTATAGATATAGTGATAGTATTGGGCTAGTGATAGTAGTTATAGTATAGTGTAGTGATCGTATCGGCCCAGCTCACCTGGAGAAAATGGCTGCTTTTGCAATTGGACTCTATGGCATTGAAACCCCTCCCCAAACCCCACTCTCCTATGGCTCCACCCCAAAAACCTCCCGCTGATGGCAAAAAGGGACATGACAACCCTAGAGGTAGATGGGGCTGAAAGTGTTCTGAGAGAACTGTGACTAGGCCAAGGTCACCCAGCAAGCTGCATGTGGAGGAGTGGGGAATCTGATCTGGTTCTCCAGATGAATCTGCCACTCATGTGGAGGAGTGGGGAATCTAGCCCAGTTCTCCGGAGACCACTGCTCATGTGGAGGAGTGGGAAATCGAATCCCCGTTCTCCACATGAGAATCCACCGCTCATGTGGAGGAGTCGGGAAGCCGGTTCTTCAGATAAGAATCTGTAGCTTGTATGTAGCAGTGAATCAAACCCAGTTTTACAGATTAGAATCCACCGCTCTTAACCACTACACCACACTTGCTCAGTGAGTTCTGTGAAATTCAGAAATTATTTCTTTCACACACCAATCAAAAGTAAAGAGCCTTGTTGTCATTTGCATCTAGTAACCTCACCTTGGGATGTGAGGGGGGAAAGTCTTAAGGCATAGTCCTTCCTTAGGTAGACAGGTGAGGGCATCTTCCTCCAATTGGAAAGCTTTTGGGTATGTGCGGATTCATCTCTCTAGTGCATTCGTATCCTACGCTTCCTTCAAGGAGCTTTGGCCATCAGTCCCCCTTTTTATTTTCACAACCACACTACGAGATAGGTGAGGCTGAAAGAGAATGGAGTGAAGTTACTCATTACGCTTTATGGCACAGTGGGGATTTAAACCCAGGCCTTCAAATCATAATCCAATGTGGCTGTTATTCCCTGTAGGTCCTGAAACTCTGGGCATCTACATACTTAGGTATAGAAGGAACTGCTGACAGGGAGGGAAAGCAGGGAAGGTCTGGGATTACTGTGTGAATTGATCACTGAATCTTGATGTTCATACTAGAGCATGCCAACACTACTTTTAAAAGAAGGCCTGGGTATGTCCACATACAAATCCAGCTATCATTTCATGTAGAGAAGAACTGGTGGATGAGTATGCAAGAGATGTGCCTCCCTCCAGTCTACTGTTAACAGTAATGACTGGTGTGAACCAATGACATACAGCAGCTAGGAAGAGGGAGGAAAGAAGAATCCACTGAACTCTACATTAAGGTTGTGCATATCGATAAACCTGAACCAAAAATAAACCCAAAATTAGCCAATTTTGCAATATTCAGGTTTCAGTTTCACCAAATACCAAAACCTGGGAATAAAGCCGAAGACGAATAGCTGATCTTCAAATCAGCCAAATAGGTATTTGGCTTTTTCCAGCTTTGGGTTTCCCCAGGCTTTTCCCTATGGGAATTTTTTAAATGAGCCCTGGGGGAGGCATGAACTCCGAAGTTTGATGAAAATTGGGTCAAGGAGTCCGATTTTATGGGGTCTAAAAGGGGTCTCCCCCTCCTCCATAGAGAAATATGGTAAAGTTTATAATGCTTCTCTATAGAGGAGGGGGGTGACCCCTTCCAGACCCCATAAAATCAGACACCCTGACCCAATCTTCACCAAATCTCAGGGTTCATGCAAGGAGAGTCCCTTGAAGCTACCTGGAAAATTTGGGAACTCTACCTCCAAAAATGCCCCCACAGGAGCTTTGAAAAATCCCCATAGAGTATAATGGACCCAATATTTTTGGTAAACCCGGAAATAAAGCAGAAATACAAATTTACTGGTATGGGTATTTGGCTTATTCCAGGTTTGCCAATAATAATAATAATAATAAAATAAACAGGTCCAATAAACCCAAACCTGAAATTTACCAAAAATATATTTTTTTGCACAACCCTACTCTACATCCATCTTTTCCTGTGTGTGCCACTGTGCCCATGTGGGGATGAACTGAAGATGGCTTCCTGTCTCATTTGGCCCATGTGAATGTTTCCATGTCTTCCACATGCTTGCAGACATGCATATTCAACTGCAGGAATCTGCAGCCTTAATGGACCTGTAAGCATTTTTGGCATTTTATTGGGTACCACCCAGTACCATGGGACTGGCATGGCCAAACACAAAATAGCTACCATGGGGCCTTGGGCCAATCATAAGTGCCCTCATGATGGAGGAAGATCTTTTTTGAATGCATGTTCTGGGCAGACAGGAAGGGTATACCTCTTGAGCTCTTCTGAAATACTTCCTGTTTCAATGAGATACTAGAAAGCCAGCATTGGCTCTTGGTTTTGGAGAAAAGATGTATCAGGGAAGAAAGGTATGGACTTCAAGAACTACACTGGTGGGCACCATGGCAACCAGGCACCTCAGTGAGAGTCACCGTTCTCATGAGAACACTCCTCTGAATTACAGCCTAGTGTCCCATTCTCTGGGGATTCTCTAATAAATATTGTACCCCCCCATTTTAGATTTTGTTGCCTTTTTCCTGCTCTATTGAGCTTGTTCTTATGATGCACCTACACACATGCACACACCCTAAGTAGCCATAGAAAGGAGAATGGTTAAGATGGAGACCTTTTATGTAATCAGCCAACCTAAACAGGAAGCCATTTGGAATACTATAGCTCCACATGGAGATTCTGCCAAACAGAGGCAATTGCCAGTGGAATATGCAGTGTTTTGGGGGAAACAGAATCTTTGGTTAATTCCACTGATGTAGGGATGCCACCCTCCTGGTGGTACCTGGGGATTCCCCCAAAATTACAGCTCATTTCCCGATGACAGAGATCAGTTCCCCTGGAGAAAATGGATGCTTTGGCAGGCGGACTCTATGGCATTGTACCTCACTGAGGTCCTTCTCTTCCCCAGGTGCCACTCTGAAATCTCCTGAAGTTTCCCAACCTGGACCTGGCAACCTTACCCCCCATCTCCTGCTAGTGGCCAAGGGGGACCTGGCAACCCTACAATGATGCCAGTATTCCACTTGGGACAGCAGCCCCCAAGTCATCTATTAGTAGAATACTGGGGTGGATCCAACCAGCTTTGTCACTCAGTCTTGCCCAGTTCCCATCCTTACTACAGCTTCTGCCTCTCTGTCCATGCAGGCCCCATGGACCCCCAGCATAAGATTTTGTGTAGTCAATGGAAACCCTCCCTCCCCTTTATGCCAGCAGAGAAACTGGTTGGATGCACTCCTGGCAGCTTGACCTTTTGTTCATAGACCAAAAAAATAAAAATAAAGGAGACAACCAAGTGACTTAGAAATGATAAATGCCAAGGAGATGGGGATGCTTATTTGTAAAACGAAAACAAATATTCGAGAAGAAAAAGGAAAAGGCAGAAGGAGAATATTCTATCACATGCAAATCTCTTTCACTGGAAGAGACCTAATAATCACCTGGAATGCTGTATATGAAATACATTCTATTCCGAGACAATGAATGCACAGAAACAGTTTTGCATAAATGCATGGCCTAAAATAACCAGGCTTTGCCCACAGTTACTGTATCATGTATTATGCCTTGTTCATTAACTAACCTTTCTGGTTCCTTGTAGAGTCAAATGTATGTTAATAGAAATAGTGCCTAAAGAAGAAAATACACTGACTAGCATAAGAATGGTAAAGATTTATCTATGGAAGATACACTCAGGGCTATTATCATTAGCTGATACAGTGAAGGCTTCATTGAGATAATGATTGCCGGAGGAAGTTATGTATTCTTTTACAGTTGGGAGGAATTATCTGTGGCTGGAAAGAATTGTTACTCTAAATCAGACAAGAAAACTTCATTTGGGCTTTGATTCTTATATGCCACATTATTTAGAACAGAATTCACAAACTATCAACCCGTGGCTGTTTGGATGTAAGTCTTGATGGTGAAACATCTTCATAGGCATCTCGGCTTCCCATTCTCTTTACTTGGTTGGTGGAGCATTACAGCTTGAAGAGCCAGCGTGGTGTGGTAGTTAAGAGCGGTGGACTCTAATCTGGAGATCCAGGTTTGATTTCCCACTCCTCCACATGAAGCCTGCTGGGTGACCTTGGACTAGTCACAGTTCTCTCAGAACTCTCTCAGCCCAACCTACTTCACAAGGTGCCTGTTGTGGAGGAGGGCGAGGGAAGGTGATTGTAAGCCTCTTTGAAACTCCTTAAAGGTAGAGGAAAGTGGGGTATAAAAACCAACTCTTCTTCTTCAAAGGCATTTGAAGTTCATTCCAAGACGGAATTGAATGGGTAATTTCAGGGTCATCAAGCAAGTTTGCACGCTCCCATCCTGCTGAGGACAGACAGTGAAATTGCAGAAAGGCTATCAAATCAGCAATGGAAATAGATTTGCACCAGTAGTTCACAGCAGGTCAACTAACTCTCCTGGAAACTTTGGAGAGTTGCAGCCAGTCAGTAGGCAATAGTGACCTTGATAGACCTTGTTCTTTCAGATCCAATACTCTACTTATGCATTTGCTTGCTAGAACAATAGCTATTACCAGCTTTTCTGTCCAAGTAGCTCTTAGGGCAAAACGTGAAATCTGTTTAAAGTAGTCTAACCCCATTGAACAAGCATAGAATCTCTTGTACTGCATCTTTTTATAAACAAAAACAAAGTAAAACTTTAGAGCTGGCTTTTTCTGTCAAGGCCTTAAACATCTTGCTCTCTCTCCTCTTTCACTTAACTTTAACATATATCTTAAAGAAGAAGGAAGGAAGTTAGGGCTGCTCACTACTTAGATTTGGTTGTATTATGCTGCAACCACTCTTGATTTCATATTTCAGTATACCAGCACAGTTGCTTGAATTTTTTAAGGTTTTACCTCTAGTATCACAGTTCCCAATTTCAGACAATATATTTTGATTCATAATTTCTCCCTGTCTTCTCCCAGCCTTCACTTCTGGGAACAGATTTCTTCAGAGGAACCATATGAAGAAGAAGAGTTGGTTTTATATGCCAACTTCCTCTACCACTTAAGGAAGAATCAAACTGGCTTACAATCACCTTACCTTCCCCTTTCCACAACAGACACCCTGTGAGGTAGGTGGGGCTGAGAGAGTGTGACTAGCCCAAGATCACCCAGCTGGCTTCATGTGTAAAAGTGGGGAAACAAATCCAGTTCACCAAATTAGCATCCACCACTCATGTGGAGGAGTGGGGAATCAAACCCGGTTCGTCAGATTAGAGTCCTTCGCTCCAAACCACCACTCTTAACCACTATACCATGCTGGTTCCAAAAGTTTGATAACTTGGATGGAGAGTCCCCTCCCTCCCTCCCTCCCTCCCTCCCTCCCTCCCTCCCTCTCTCTCTCCCTCTCTCTCTCCCCCCCCCACCTGTGGCAGGCATAAGTCAACACATTACTGTCATTGTGAAGTATTAAAATATGTCACAGTGGGTAGCCGTGTTAGTCTGTCTGCAGTAGTAGAAAAGAGCAAGAGTCCAGTAGCACCTTAAAGACTAACAAAAATATTTCCTGGTAGGGTATGGGCTTTCGTGAGCAACAGCTCACTTCTTCAGATACAGCTAGAATGTGAATCCATCTGTCTTTAAGTAGAGGAGAGTGAATTCAGACAAGCATTAGTATGTAAATGTTAACAGTATGTAAATGTGAATAGCAGGCGTGATGGGATTAGGTATGGTATGCAGAAGAGTCTGTGATGTCCAGGGGAGAGATGGGTGTGGAGAAATCAGCATTGGTAATGGGCCATGAATGCAAGGTCTTTATACAGCCCAGGTAAATGCATTGTCTTTAGTTTGAATATCAACTGTAATTCAGCAGTTTCTCTTTCCAATCTCCCTTTAAAATTCCTTTGTAAGAGAACTGCTACTCTTAAATCTGCAACAGAATGTCCTGGAAGGTTGAAATGTTCTCCCACTGGTTTTTGAATATTGTGGTTTCTGATGTCAGACTTATGTCCATTTAATCTTTGTCTAAGAGACTGACCTGTTTGTCCAATGTAGATTGTGGAAGGGCATTGCTGGCATGTGATGGCATAAATCACATTAGAAGATGAGCAGGAGTATGAACCTGAGATAGTATGGCTGACATTGGTGGGTCCAGAGATGATGTTCCTAGAATCTATATGAGGGCAAAGTTGGCACCTTGGTTTGTTGCAGGCCTTGGTGCCAGAGTCCATGTTCCTGTTAAGTAGTTTATCATCATGGGTGAGAAGTTGTTTTAGGTTAGCCGGCTGTCTGTAAGCAAGAAAGGGACGCCCCCCAGTGCTTCAGCAAGGGAAGTGTCACAAATCAGCATTGGTAGTAGGTCCTTAATAATACGTTGGACTGGTTTTAGTTGGGAGCTATAAGTGACAACCAGAGGTGTTATGTTGTCATTCTCTCTGGGCTTTTCTTGTAGTAAGTTGTGCCTGGATATCATTCTGGCCTTCTCAATCATCTTTCTTACCATATCAGCAGGATATTGTAGTTGCAAAAATGTAGGTCTCTCAAGTGTGTATCTCTGTCTGAAGGATTGGAGCAGATGCGATTATAGCGTAGGGCTTGGCTATAGACAATGAATTGTCTGATATGGTTGGGGTGGTGGCTGGATGCATGTAGATACATTTGCCGATCCGTCAGTTTCTGGTACAATGTGGTGCTTGTGTGTCCCCCGTGGATCCGTACTGTGGTGTCTAGGAAGTTGATTTCTTGTTCGGAAAGTCGTTGAATGCCTGGTGAAATCTTTCAAGGGCTTCTTTGCCATGAGTCCAGACAAAGAAAATGTCATCAATGAATCTCAAGTAAAGGAGAGGTGCCAGTGGGTATGAGTTCAGAAAACATTGTTCTAGATCTGCCATGAAAATGTTGGCATATTGTGAAGCCATGCGAGTGCCCATGGCAGTGCCATTGGTTTGAAGGTATAAGTCCTTACCAAACCGGAAGTAGTTGTGAGTGAGAACAAACCTGCAGAGTTGTGTAGCCAGATCTGCTGTGTTGTTGGCAGGGATGGTATTTCTAATGGCTTGTAGCCCGTCATGGGGAATGTTGGTGTATAGAGACTCCACATCCATGGTGACTAGAATGCTGTTTTCTGGGAGATGGTTGATGGACTGTAGTTTCCTTAGAAAGTCTGTGGTGTCTCGGACATAGCTGGGTGTATTAATGACATATGGTCTCAGAAGGGAGTCCATATATCTTGATACTCCTACGGTGATGGTTCCAATGCTCGAAACAATGGGGCGTCCAGGGTTGCCAGGTTTATGTATCTTAGGCAGGAGGTAGAAAGTGCCTGGTCGAGGTTCTTGAGGTGAATCCGTATCAATTTGTTCCTGTATGTGTTTTGGTAATTTCTTCATGATTTTGTTGAGTTTTCGCTGGTATTCCTGAGTGGGGTCTGTGGATAGCAGCCTGTAGAAACTGGTGTTTGAGAGCTGTCGTTCAGCTTCTTGTATATATTTAGTCTTGTCCATTATGACAATGGCTCCTCCCCTGTCAGCTTGTTTTATTATAATATTTGGATTGTTTCTCAGGCTGCTTATGGCATTCTTCTCTGTAAGGCTGAGATTGGATCTTGAGTGGTGTTTTCTGTTGATTATTTCAGTTTGGGCTCGGCGGCGAAAACATTCAATATACATGTCCAGTATATTGTTGCGGCCTCACGAAAGCTCATACCCTGCCAGAAAATATTTTTGTTCGTCTTTAAGGTGCTACTGGACTCTTGCTCTTTTCTACTATTAAAATATGTGCATGTTATGTAAAAAAAACAAAAAGTGGAAAAACAAAAAGTCTGGCCATATCTTCTAAAGTAATTTAAGTATGAGAAATCAATAATTTTTTGGTCAAGCCTTGTATTATCTTTGGAGTTTCATTTATCAAATTACATTCTGTCCATTTACCAAATTACAGATAAGCAACATCCTTTCGTTTTCCTGCCTTTTGAATCAGGTTTGGAATGCTATTTTTAATGGTAAAATTACCCCTTTCCCTGATAATATGTTTGTAATCGCATTGCAATTTGTATGTCTTTTTTCTTAAAAAAATAAATAAAAGCGGAGCCATGGTTGGTGGTCTGTAAATGGAGTGTTGCTGCATTAATGATTGTCAGTCTTCCTCTCCAAATGTTGGAGGGAACTACAAAGAAAAGCGTAGTTGTATTTCGGTATGTTTAGTTCCTATTTAGAACAATCTGGGAGTGAAAATTCCAAGTGGTTTGGATGTACATTTTGCCGGCCCCTGTATAAACCCTTATGATGTGTTCAGCACAGCTCGAAGTTTATAAGGGTGGATGTCAGCTGAGGGAGTTCCTGTCCTGTGTAGATATTAGGGCCATTTTTGCTTGGTTATTAGCTGTGCAATCCCTGTGGGACTGCTCCCTGGCTTCTTTTGACTTCTTCATGAACTTCCCATCCTTCAGCAGTCACTTTACAGTGGCTGCGCACTCATTTCGCATTTCTAGGAACCTATTTTATCACAAATTTTAAGGTAGCCGTGATTCCAAAGCTAAGGTAATAGAGGAAACTTGTGTGAAGAACTGTCACATTGCATTTCCCTGTCCATGCCCCTGCACCACCCCATCCTCATTTCCTCTTCCACTCCTCCTCCAACCAGCCTTCCTGCAAGCCCTCCCCCAAAGCCCATGGGAGCTCCCAGAAGCCAAAAGAGAAGGGAGCCTCTTAGTTCTGCAGTACCATGATGATCGCCATTCTCCAGCCTTCCCCCCCCCCACTGCCTTTCTGTTTGTTTGAGAGATTCACTTCATCGATAAAATGATGAATGTACAAATAGAAATGAAGAGCGGGTAAGAGAGAGACCCAGCGTTCCCTCCCCCCGGGCAATTTACCGCTGAGTAACCTGGAAGTGGGATGGGGGGTTGCTCATCTTTCTCTCACCCTCTCTTCATTTCTATTTGTCCATGTATCATTTTATTGATGAAGTGAATCACTCAAACAAAACAAAAAAGGTGAGGAGGGGAAAGGATGGAGGATGGTGATGGTCACGCTGGTGCAGATCACAAAAAAGCACCAAAAATCCTCTGCATTGGGTGTCGAATGGCAGATTTAAGAAGGGTTCCTCTCCTCACTCTTGTGTTGGGAAGGGCAGGATCTCTCCCTGCCATGCCCGGGAAAGGCAAAGTACCTTTTGTTTGGTTTGTTTGTAACAGCAAACCCCCACACAGCAATCCTTCCCCAGCAAACCTCCACAAAATAACGTTTTCAGAAGGGAGGGACTCAGACCCTTCGCTTTTTTGTGGTGATTTCTCCATTGAGGACATTTACTCCTGGTACCCCTTGAATTTCTTTGGGGCAAGAAGCCGCCATGAATAGAGTATTTATAAAATCGGTTTAGAAAACCATGCATCTGCAGAGCGGCACCCCAACCCATGCATAAATGATCTAGGAGTGGGGAAAGCCTAGCTAAGGAAGAACTTTCATGTCAGAAGAACTGTGCAGAGGAAATTAGGGTGGAAATCTTTACATAGCGCGGCTTGGATCCAGTGAGGTGGAATAATCTGTTCACATAAGGAACCCTTCCATGAATGTATGTCTCCTTCTTTCAATGAAAGGTCTGTGTTGGGTCCAATCTACTGCTTCTCAATCCTTATGAAAACTCTGGAAATAAGTTCTTTATTTTAATTCCCGTATCGCAGATGGGTAGGGTTCCCAACTCCAGGTTGGGAAATACCTGGAGGTTTTGGAGGTGGAACCTGATGAGGGCATGGTTTGGACAGGGGAGGGACTTCAACACCATAGAGGCCAAAGGGACCATTTTCTCCAGGTGAACTGATCTCTGTCGCCTGGGGATCAGTTGTAATAGCAGGAGATCTCCAGCCACCACCTGGAGCATGGCAACCCTCCAGATGGGGTGAAGGAAGCTAGTAAGATGGCAGCTTGCCTAATGTTGTCATGACCCTCATTTTACTGGCTTTGGTCTCTACCTTCTTTGGGTTCATGACTAGCAGTCTGGCCTGAGGCTGCCAAGGTCTCCCATTGCAGTAGAAGGCCTCCTGTCAGCAGCCCTCATTGTCCACTGCCACTCTGAGCAGCAGTGGGGAATTGTTTTTTAAAGACATCATTATCTGCACCTCTGTGTCAGATGGCCAAAGGGCCTACCCCTTTCTGAAACACACCAATCCTCTTTGGTCCTGTTTGGTGTGAGAGCAGAGCAGCCAGGGTTGCCAACCTCCAGGTGGTGGCTGGAGATCTCACAGCATTACAACTGATCTCCAAACTACATAAATCACTTATGCATTTATTATTTGTTTGTTTAAATATTTATTCCACTTCAGGATAAAATGGCTGCTTTGGAAGGTGCACTGTATGGCATTATACCCTACCGAGGTCCCTCCCTTTTCTAAATCCTACTCTCCTTCTAGGCTCCACCCTCAAATTTCCAGGTATTTCTGAACCCAAAGTTGGCAACCCTAAGAGCAGCTGACAGGCAATCATGATCCTTAGAAGGGGTGGGGGAGCCAAGTGGGAGAGGGGAAAGCAAGAAAAAGCTGCTGCACTGTCAGGTCAGGAAAACAGGGTCTGAACCTTCAGAGAAAAGAGACCGGAGGGATCCTGTCTCAGAGTTTTCCTCATGTGTAAACAGGCTCAACTAGTGAATGTGTGGAGATAGGGGTTTTGTCTCCAGAGAGTTAGTTGGAAAGAACCTGTCTCAGGAGACTTCGTAAGTCTCATTACCTGTCTTTGGTGATAAGCAATCTAGCTTGAGGAAGGGACTGTAGTTGTCTTGAAGACCCAGTTTCAGGGGTGGGGGGGACTAGTGAAAGATTTGTGTTCTCTGAGAAGAGCTCACGTTTACACTGTGAGAATCCTGAGGCTGAGGAAAGGCCAGTATTCACCTCAAGGATACAAACTTGGCTGCTAACTTTTCTATACTCTCCTAAAATCAACTACAACCTTACAAATGAATGGCTTCAACAAGACTGGGTTACATCTGTAAATAGTTTCTATCCCTTTTCCTGAACTACCCTATTGCCCTAACCTTGCAAATAAATAAAAGTTGCTGTTCTGTTTCTGTTTCTAGGTGCTGAGCTTATTTTATTCAGAAGCCACTTGGGTTAAGTCTATCAGATGGAGGGTTGCGATAGAGACATTGGTTGAATGCTACCTCTGTTTAAATGGCATATTTAAGACCCTGACCTTCACATATTGGTGCCATAGAAGGGGGGTCCAGCCAAGAGAAGTCCTTCCCCCCAGTTAGAGACTGAAGTGGCTGAATATAAGATTCTGAAGCAGTTATCCTAAGTTTGTGAGGTAATTTTTTGTTTTGTTTTGTTTTACATAATGCCTCCAAAAAAGACCAAGAAACAGGCTGAAGGTGACAGGACTGAGGCTAGGGAATTTCAGGGGCAGAACAGTTAGAAATCTGAAAAATCCAGTGAGAGATTGAGATGACAAATTAGCACAGGAAAGAAAGAGAGATAAATAAACAAAGAGAATTAGAGATTCTGAAATTGAAAGAAAAAGAGCGAAAGGAGAGAGAAAAAGAGCGAGAAGCTAGCAGAACTCACAAGTTACAGCTCCAAAAGGTACAAATGGAGCAACTCCACATTAGGGCAGAGTTGAGTCAAGTTTGTGGAGACTTACATCAGAAAGACATCCACAAATTTCCTAAATATCAGAGGGGGGATAGTATATAAAGTTTCTTTATTAGTTTCGTGAGAACCTTCAAAGCCTTTGGAGTGGCAGATGGAGAAAGTATTAGTATTATGAGGACTCAGATTTGTGGTGGTTTGGGAGACATTTAATTTAAAATGAGGGGAGAGGAGTGTTTGAATTATGATTTGTTTAAAGAAAGAGCTAGACAAATGTTTGGTTTTACAGCTGAATGCATCAAAAGGGAGTTGAGAAGTCTGAAGAGACCTATTGTGAATAGGGCTGTTGAATTTAAAAAAATTCGGTATAGTTCGGATTCGGCCAAATTCGGCCCATTTAGATTCGGGATATGCCGAAGTCTGAACTTTCCCACTTCGGGTCTGTTCAATTCGGCGGGAATTCAAAGTTCGGGAAAAAAATTAATGGACTCACTAGAAGAGCTGGGGTATCAACATTTTCCCTCCACAAACAAGAAAAAAAAATTCTTGGGATCATCAGGAGAAGGCAGCCCCTTTGAAAGACAACACGGCCAAACCAAAATCTAAACCAGGGACCAGTGAGGGAAAAGTGTGTTATAATTGCCACAAAGATGGACATATTCACTCATACTGACCTGAACTTGGGGGTGGGGTGGGGGGAAGCTCTTCAAAATCAGTCAAAAAGTGTAATGTATTCACACAAATCACACCAGAGTTGAGCCTAAGGGAGCAAAGTGTTCCTGGTACCTTTGGGCTGTATCTGTGGAAAACACCTGAGGGATTAAACAATGAGTATATTGAGATGATGGAGGTGAATAAGCAAAAGGTCCTTGGTCTGAGAAACGTGTGGTTTCAAGTGACTCTAATGAAACCAGAGTTTATACAGTCTGAGCAAATATTTTAAGAAAAGCAAGTCAGATTGAAAGGTCTAGGTATAAGGATTGAAGTGGGGGCTGTGAAGTAGGACTATACTGCGAACTGCCTGCCCCAGTGTTAATAGGCTATGACTTGGCACAGAGGGACCAACATATTAATGTGTTAACCCAAAAGCAGAGGCAGCCATGAAAGAAACAATATATCAAATCCTATATAACAAATCTTATATTATACCCTACAAAAACCTTAGTTATAGTACATCAACCAGTGTAAATATTTCTCATAAACCAACAGGTTTAACCATTCATGTTACAGGTAAGTATAACAAATAAATACAATATCATTCTCTGTATGCTCTTAATCCAATCTCATATCCTAATAGGACTAATATTCCATGTATTCTTTCCACAGATGTCAGGCAGAAGAGGAGGACGGCCGTTTCTGTTCTTCTTCAGTTCCTCTTCTGACACTTTATTTCCTCCAGTTGGTATCAGTTCTTTATTTATACAATTCCATTCCATAAACTCCCCATGGGTAGTATTCAAATCCTTCTGCCTTCCCAAAACTAGTATGGTTCCCTGAGATTCATGGGTTCCCCAATGGGATAGATTAGTCCTATTAGGATATGAGATTGGATGTACTATAACTATATACTATAACCAAGGTTTTTGCAGTGTATAGTATAAGATTTGTTATATAGGATTTGATATATTGATTTTTAAAAAATTTATGAAGACTGTGTCTGTGTTTATTTGGTATAAGATACACAGAAGTGTCTATTTCTTGCTAACTGTGAAAGAAACAATGACAGAAAGTAAGGGAAGGGAGAAAGCCAGCCACTCCACTGAAATCACTGTCAGTAACACAGAAGCAGAAGAGGGGACATTGCCTAGCAACCCTGATTTGTTAATTCAGGCTAGCTTGGATGAAAGCATGTTGGGGTGTGCACATAAACCAGATGAAACTTTGAGACCTTTAAGAGAGCAAGAAGACAGAAAGACACTAGGAGCTGCTACAGGGGAAGTGTCGTGTTAGTTTATGGTGATGTCTAGGAGAAACAGCAACAGCTTGTGGTTCCCCAAAATATGCAGACAACAATTCCTGATGCTTACACATGAGAGACCTTTTGTGGGTCATCCGGGAATGACCAGAACCAAGCAGAGACTCGTGCAAATATTTTATTCGCTGGAAATGGAGATAAATGTAACAGATTTCTGTCAGACCAGCCAAGTCTGTCAAACAGTGAGCAAGCCTAGGGAGAAGACCAAACACCAGTTACACCCATTGCCTGTGTCAGAAACACCTTTCTCCCGAGTGGGAATGGACATCATTGGACACCTCCCCAGAGCAACAAGAATGAAAAACAAATACTGCCTGACTATAGTGAACTTTACCATGAAATATCTACAAGCTGCTCCACTCGGCAATGCAGAAGCAAAAACTGTTGCAGACACTGCTTCAAGCACCTTTGACAGAGTGAATTTCCCCTCAGCAATTGTGTCAGAATTGGGAAGTAACTGATAGAGGCCTTTTATGCATGGCTGTTTCCCTTGCCATCACCCTTCCAATGACTTCGGGACTTTGTGTTGATTATGCATGCCGTTCCCAACCATCAGAGGCCGCCTCCCTCACCCCATGCATTTCCCTGCATTTTGCCTGCATTTTCAAATTTGAGATAAAACAGGTCTCTGAAAATGCAAGCAAAATGCAGGGGAATGCAGTGGGAGAGTGAGGCAACTTCTGACAGTCAGAAACAGTATGCATAATCAAAACAAAGACCCAAAGTCAGCGGAAGGGTGACAGTGAGTAAAACAGCCATGCATAAAAGTCCAGAGACTATGTGGCACGAAACATCTGACAAACACTTCATACCCTCTGGCAACAAATGGCCTCACTGAAAGATTCAATGCTATACTCGGGACAATGGTGAGAACCTGTGTGGTGGTGCCTGTAGACATCGTAGAAGAGGGTGGGGAATATACAAAGCCTCAAGATCCAGATAATGTCATCAACTACATGGACAAGCAGCAAAACATCCTCAAAGAGACTCTTGACCCCACTAGAGAGAACAAGCAACATGTGCAGAGCAAGCAGAAACTATGTTATAACTCCCGAGTGAGAGATAAGCATTTTGTGGCAGGGACAAGGTCCTCAAACCAAAGAAAGGGCACAAATTACCCACTGCTTGGGAAGGGCTGTTGACTGTGGTTGAATGTGTCCAGAGCCTGCGGCAGCCCGGGACAGCTCAGACTTCGCCCACCTCCCTGCAAGGTGGCAGCCCACTGGGGAAACTCATCCAACCGTGGGGAAATGGGGCAAGACTCACCGGGCCCCAAGAGCCAGGCTTTGCCTCTCCCCAGGGTGGAAAAAGGTGAGCGGAAGATGCCGGAGGTCCCCAGGGGCAAGGTCTCTTCAAGCCAGGTGGTAGAGGAGGTGCGCCACGTTGGGACTCGCCAGCCACTTGATATAATGCCCAGCACCCCTGGGAGGGTTGCCACCTTCCCCAGTGAGGCAACTGGTCAAAACACAGTGCCCCTGTCTGGTGCCTCAGTACAGGATCTGGCCATCTCATCCCCACAGGAGGCAGGGTGTGGGACTGCATGCCCAACTTTGAGAGCCCAGAATGGGAGAGCCAGGCCATCTGAAAGGTGGGGCCTCACCTTCTTGGCCTTACATGCACTCGGGGGGAGGGACAGGTAGGTGATGGATTAGGGTTGCCAGGTCCCTCATTGCCACTGGCAGGAGGTTTTTTTGGGTGGAGTCTGAGGAGGATGGGGTTTGGGGAGGGGAGGGACTTCAATGCCATAGAGTCCAATTGCCAAAGCGGCAACTTTCTCCAGGTGAACTGATCTCTATCAGCTGGAGATCAGTTGTAATAGCAGATCGCCAGCTAGTCCTGGAGGTTAAACAATAAAAACATATGCTGAATAACCACAGTTAAATAAATCAACAGCACCAGCTCACTATACACTTTCAATAGTAATTCAGTATAAAAAATTCTCCATTGGAATATGAAGCAGAACTCTCTTGTATTAAAGAAACTATACGGTATAACATAAATTATAAAGGTTACATCACCATAAATCTCCGTGTAGAACAATATAGGGTGCAATCGCCCTTATTTAATACAAACTCAAAAAAAAACTCAAAAAAGAGTCCAAAAAAGTCCTATAGAGACACGTGAATCATAGAAAGTCCAAGAGTCCAACGTTGCAATAGTTCAAGTTCCAATAGTTCAATAATTCAAAACAAAGAAAGTTCATTCATAAATTCAAAACGCCACCTCCGGATTTGTGTACGTTTCGCCAGAAATGCTTCTTCAGTTGGTGTTCCTTTTTTGAAGCGGGTCCATAGACCTCTAGAAAAAGTAAATAACACACCAAATACCTAGAGAATAATCTTATACATGATAATCATGTACATCCCATAATCAAATTAGTTCCATACCTACCAATGACCAGCTGACCAAATGGTTCTGTCTCTCTGAGGGCTGGTAACTGCTCTGCTGGATGCAGGAAAGAAATATGCTAGCTACAACTGAGACCAATTAACAGCTAGGGGAGCCTTGCTGAAAAAACTTAAAGAAAGCTGGAAAGATCAAACTCATTGTTCAAGCCCATGGGAGCCATTGTTTTGAACAAAAAGATGAGCTGCATTTCGCGTCTGTGCAAAATTTTTGAAACATCTTCCATCTGATATTTTCGATGTTTATATTGCCACAAAGCAAAAAAAGACAAATCTGAGTCGGAGTGCCCCTTCTCCAAGAAATGGCTCGTGAGCGGTGCCTCCAGGGTCTTAGAGCGTATCCGCGCTTGATGCTCGCCAATTCTTAGTTTTAATTGGCGGCTTGTGGACCCGATGTACATCAAAAGGCATGGACAAATAATCGCGTAGACCACGTTCTTAGACGCACAGTTGGTAAATTGTTTAAGAGTGTACTTAAAATTGGAACTCGAGGAACTGACTTCCTTAATAGAAAGGCTAGACGGGCAAAAGGCGCATGCGCCACATTTAAAATGCCCGGATGGTAGATTGATCTGTTGTTCGTGTAATCTGTCAGTCTTAACCAACATATTGCGAAAAGATTTTGTCCTTCTAAGTCCGATGATGGGTGGTATCGAGCACCCTGGTATGCTATCTATGATGTGCCAATGTTTACGAATGATCTTCTGTATTTCAAATGAGAGATGATTGAATTCTAAAGAAGCCTGTATTCTAGGCTGCTTAGTAATATCCCTCTTATAGGGACGAAGTAGGGAATTCCGATCCTTAAGAGCCACTTTTCTGAGAGACTCTGTAATGATGGATTGCTTATAACCTCTCTCTAAAAAATTCTTGTTACACACCCGAGCCGCTGCCAAAAAATCTTCATTGTGGGTGGAATTACGTCTCAATCTTAATAGAAGGCTATAAGGTAAGTTTCGCCGGAGATGTACTGGATGATGAGAGGTAAAGTGGAGACTAGCTCCCACATTGGTGGGTTTCCGGTATGGCTTTACCGCCACAAGATTCTCCCGGGTCCTAATGACCTCCACATCTAAAAAAGCAAGACTAGACCTATTCATTCCTGGAGGTTGGCAACACTATGATGGATGGGAGGGGGTGCAGCAACACCCGGGATAAAGGGGGAACATGTGGGGCAGCCGGCGTAGCAAGGGAAAGAGAGTGTAGAGAGGGGAGGAAACAGATGGATGATGAAGAAGACGGACAAGTAGACAGGCAGGTGGAAGCATTTGCAGCTGAAGTGGATTCTCTGTAATTAGGCTATTCTGAGTCCATTAAAAGTGGTGATTGCAGCAGTTGGAAGCTTCTGCATGGGGACTGCCAGGAGGGCTGAGGGCTGGTAAGGCCCTGCTCAGCCCGTCAGCAGGGGCATTAGCCTTCCAGCCCCAGGGGATGCTGGGACAGACCGCCACAGCAGAGCTCTCTGCTGTAACTGATGAAATAGTACTGAATTCACGAGAAGGCTACATGCTATCATGACGGGGGCAAATTAGTGGTATCTGACTCTACAGGTGGAGGGTTGGGGTAGAGACCACATTGGTCAAACTTTACATCATGCTACATCAGTTTAAATGTCATATTTAAGACCCGACCTTCAAAATCACTATATCACATCCAGGGAAAACCCAGCAGTGGCATAGGGTAGCTCTAGGAATTACTGGAAACTTTTATGATTTTACCATAGAGTTTCCAGAGATCCCTTTCATCGCTTCCGAGTTTCCCCCAGAAATGATATAGCAACACAGCCAATGTCACACACCCTCCATGTCCCTGCCTCAAACCCTCTCACCAGTTGCCAGACTACCCTAGCCTGGCCAGTCTTATGCTAGATTACTACAAGCTTAATTCTGGACTATTTGCACTATAGTGGGAGGTAAATAAACAGAAAAATAGATAGGAGCAGGAACACTCTGCCTGTGTGTATTATGCAGTCTACAAGGTGTCTTCAAGCACACAGAGAAGTTCTTTGGTACAATGGGGAAATCCAAAGAGAAAACTGACACATGAAAGCTCTTGAGCCTCAGAACCAACCTATATACTCCATAATGTGTGAACTGGTTGTTATGGTGTAGTGGTTAACAGTGTCAGACTCTCATCTGGAGAACCGGATTTGATTCCCCACTCCTTCACATGAGGCCTTCTGGGTGACTTTGGCTAGTCAGTTCTCTCAGAACTCTCTCAACCTCACCTACCTTAAAAGCTGCCTGTTGTGGGGAGAGGAAGGGATTGTTATTGTAAGCTATTGTGAGACTCCTTAAGGTAGAGAAAAGGGGGGTATAAAAACTATTCTTTGTCTTCTGAAAATACCTGATTTTATTTTTAGGTATGAATTAATGAACTGTGTAAATAGAACCATCAGAATAGAAACCAGGGGTGAAACCTAAGGTTTATATCAGGAGAGAGACTTTTTTGGTATTTCTGTGGTTTATGTGGGGGGGGGGGTTCTTTGGAATATATAAAAGTTGCACTCTCTATTAAAGAAGATAAGTAAAACTGTTAAAATGAGTTGTTATCCCCCCAGACACCATCCCAGTATCCTCTAGGTATAACAAACCTTCTTAGCATGTTTCACAAGTTTTTGCTTGTTTGCCTTTGAGGTTTGAGGTAATTGTCAGCAAAATTCTGGAGGAAATGGAAAAAAGAGGAATAAATGAAAAGAGAATAATGAGATTTGCCCATAAAAGTAAAAGGAGGGGGAACAGAGAGAAAGAGAGGGATTTGTACAAGTGCCTCAGAACATATGGTCTGAAAATGTAGCCAGATTCACAATAGAGAGACAAATTGAACATGAGAGACTCAAGAAAGTAGAAACATTTACAAGCAAATGGAATTCCCTAAGTCTTTGACACAAATAAAGTGAAAGGCACACCAAGTGATATTGCATTAATCCAGGGGCACATTGTGGCTAATATTTAAAACAAACAAGCAAGCAAGCAAACAAATACTAAGTGATTGCAAGAACAGACAACCAAAAAGCAAGGAAGTTAGGGATGTGTGAATGGTTCTGATTTTGTTTCTTTTTATATCTGTTTAATTATTGGTGAACATTTTGATTTTCTGTTTTTCACAACTGGGTTTGTACATTTGTGTTGTGTATACCTACTATATATATATATTTAGATGCAAAAGATAAGAAGATAAGAAAAGCCATGCTGGATCAGACCAAGGCCCATCAAGTCCATCAGTCTGTTCATTCAATGGCCAACCAGGTGCCTCTAGGAAGCCCACAAACAAGACGACTGCAGCAGCATTGTCCTGCCTGTCTTCCAAAGCACCTAATATAATAGGTCTTGGAGAGAATAGGTATGCATCATGACTAGTGTCCATTTTGAGTAGTAGCCCTTCTCCTCCATGAACATGTCCACTCCCCTCTTAAAGCCTTCCAAGTTGGCAGCCATCACCACAACCTGGAGCGCGGAGTTTCACAATTTAACTATGCATTGTGTGAAGAAGTACTTCCTTTTATCTGTTTTGAATCTCTCACCCTTCAGCTTCAGCAGATGACCCCGTGTTCTAGTATTATGAGAGAGGGGCAAAAGCTTCTCCCTGTCCACTCTCTCTATACCATGCATAATTTTCTATCTATACCTCTATCATGTTTCCCCTTAACCACCTTCTTTCTAAGCTTAACAGCCATAAGCGTTTCAACTGCTCCTCATAGGGCAGTTGCTCTAGTCCCCTGATCATTTTGCTTGCTCTTTTCTGCACCTTCTCAAGCTCTGCAATATCCTTTTTTTAGGTGTGGAGACCAGAACTGTACACAGTATTCCAAGTGTGGTCTCTCCATAGATACCACATTGACGTTACAATGTAAGCCCTTTATACATGTAATACATAAATTATGGCAATTTATGGGTGCACTGAATTAATGTTGGGAAAAGTACATAATTCTATGGAGGAAAGCCCATGTGAGGAAACAGAAAACTTAAAAGAATCATGGCTTTGATTCACGCAAAGTAGATGGAAAATCAAAACAGAGACTTCAGATTGAAACAGCAGGCAGGAGAAATTTGAAATCATCCCAGGCTCACACAAGTAAAGAGAAAGTACCAAGTCTACAAATAAAATCCAATAAAAATACAGAGGGGATCATCATGAAATACTGGACTCTCAACTGACAAGCACCGGTTAAAATTGTTTCGTATCCTTCTTCAGAAACATGTAAAGACTGTAGCCTCATGAGGCTTCCAATGATGACACACGAGTCCTTCCATGAACTGCAAATGCTGCAGTCTGATGGAGTTTATATGTGTTACATGTTTCTGAAGGAGGATATGAAACAAGTTTAACCGGTGCTTGTCATTTCACATGCATATGGACCAACATTACCGATCCTATCCAAGGCTCATACATTCCAGGCTTCGTTGTAGCCTTGGACACTCAGCCAGTTGTGGGGTGTAAGGACGGTTTTCACCATTTCTCCACTTTTGTCTGCACAAGAATTGCTGTGTATAACTATACTTATCAAGCCTCCAGCCAAGACGCAGGATCGCGATTCGCCTCATCCTTTCGCCACTTACAGTGTGCATGCTCCTCATTGCTATTACAGGTCTTTTTTTCGACCCCACTCATGGAAGCTTTCCAGCTTAGCTTTTGGATACTATATTCCTGTCTTGTTATATTGTTGTAGAGAATTTGTGTACTGTTTGGTGCATACATTTGATGCAAATATGCATGTTTAAGTTACATATGTTGCTTTAGCATCATTACCTTGATTATACTCAGTTTTGAATCACAGACTTTTGTGGCTTGTGTGCTTGTTACAATTACTCTTCCTTGCTCAGCCCAGTAACAGCACACATCTTTACCTAACTATACCACCAGGTACTAGCTGGAGATCTGCTGCTATTACAAGTAATCTCCAGCTGACAGAGATCAGTTCACTTGGAGAAAACAGCTGCTTTGGCAATTGGACTCTATAGCACTGAAATTCCTCCCCTCCCCAAACCCCACACTACTCAGGCTCCACCCCAAAAACCTCCCGTCGGTGTCAAAGAGGGACCTGGCAACTCTAACTTTAACAGATTATTTTATTTCTATTAACAGGTTTAGAATTTAGGGCCTATGGAGCAAAAAGTCACAGAGCATGGGCAGTTGCTCACATTGCTCACATTGAACCAACTGCAAGAGCCCCACCCCTTCAGTCAGTCTGGCTTGCAGCAGGAGAGAGAAGGTGCAGAGCTTGACTGAGGGAACTGCTAATTTCTTTGCAAGGCCAAAAGAGAGCCATGAAGCATCAAGAGCAGCAGCAGGAGCCATTGGACAGCACATAGAAGCAGCCCTGCACTAGTTTAAGATACGTTTTGGACTTGCTGTTGTCTTTGTGCTACCTGTCACCACTTGTGAGGACTTGCCTTGTACAGAGTGCCCATTCTGAAGATCAATGAAGATCCTGTCTCTGCAAATGTTGCTGTTCATAGTCATTATGATTCAATTTTACATGTAGTTGTAAAGTTGTTGGGTTTATGATGAACATTTGTTACCTTAGGCTTGCCAACCTCCAGGTGGTGGCTGGAGATCTCTTGGGCTTACAACTGATCTCCAGGTGATAGAGATCAGTTCACCTGGAGAAAATGGCCACTTCGGAAGGTGGACTGTGGCATCAAATCCCATTGAAGCCCCTGCCCTCCCCAAACCCTGCCCTCCTCAGGCTTCATCCCCCAAATGTCCAGCTGGCAACTCTATGTTACCTTGACAACTATAGCACCTGGAACATTTTCTCTTTGAAGGGATTTCATGATTGTTTGCCAAACCACAAGGGTGCTGCCTTTGATTGACTTGAATCCCCCCTCCCCTACTATTCAATTGAAAAAGTTAATTTAGGAGAGGGATCTGTATAGCCGGGGTTCTGCTGAGTTATATCCACACACTAGGAATGATTCAATATCTGCAAAACAAGCATTCAAATTTTAATCTTCTCCTGTTCGCAATACCTTTTTTTGTATTGAGTTGAGCATTTCTTATTTTGGCATGGAAGATCTGCTTGAAATGAACATCATTTCAAATAGTTTTGCATTTGCACAGTGGTGGGCACAGTGTTTTGGTAGTTGAAACTAATTATAAGCATCAAAGGTTATCATTTTTTTTTTTTTTTAAAATGCTTTTTCCCAAGAGAGTAGTGTCTGATAGAGACTTCAGTCTAGGGTTAATTGTATTCCACTTTCTTCATTAAAATAGTATTTTGTTTCCTGCACCACACTGGGTTGAAGTCTCTGGCAATAGAGTGGCATAACCAGCTAGCCCAAATGTAAACGTGGGCAAGCATGGTGTGCAGTTGGGCTGCTAGCCTTGGAGTATCACTTCACCTTCAGAGAACCCCCCCCCCAAAATCAAAAGTAATGGGGAGAGGATAAGATACATAGAGAGCCAGCAGGGTGTAATGGTTAAGAGTGCTGGACAGAATCGAGAGAATGCAGAGGAGAGTGACGAATCAGGGGCCTGGAGACCAAGCCCTAAGAGGAAAGGATGAGGGGGATGGGAATGTTTAGTCTGGAGAAGAGGAAGTTGAGGGGGGCCATGATTGCTCTCTTTAAGTATTTGAAGGGCTGTCGCTTAGAGGAGGGCAGAGAGCTGTTCCTGTTGACAGCAGAGGATAGGACTCGCAATAATAGGTTTAAATTGAGGGCAGAAAGGTACCGGCTGGATATTAGGAAAAAAAATTACAGTAAGAGTTGTTTGACAGTGGAATCAGCTACCTAGAGAGGTGGTGAGCTTCCCCTCACTGGCAGTCTTCAAGCAGCGGCTGGACAAACACTTGTCAGGGATGCTTTAGGCTGATCCTGGATTGAGCATGGAGTTGAACTAGATGGCCTGTATGGACCCTTCCAACTCTATGATTCTATGACTCTAATCTGGAGAACTGGGTATTGGTATCACTTTTCTCTGCTGTGGTTAGACCTCACCTAGAGTATTGTGTTCAGTTTTGGGCACCAAAATTTAAGAAGGACATAAACAAGCTGCAACGTGTCCAGAGGAGGGCAAGGAAGATGGTGAGGAGTCTAGAGACCAATCATCTGAGGAAAGGTTGAAGGAGCTGGGTATGTTTCGCCTGGAGAGGAGATTACTAAGAGGTGACATGATAGCAATCTTCAAAGTATTTGAAGGGTTGTCATATAGATGATGGTGTGAAGTTGTTTTCTGTTGCCCCAGAAGGTCGGACCAGAACCAATGGGTTGAAATTAAATCAAAAGAGTTTTCAGCTAAACATTAGGAAGAATTTTCTGACAGAGTGGTTCCTCAGTGGAACAGGCTTCCTTGGGAGGTGGTAGGCTCTTCTTCTTTGCAGGTTTTTAAGCAGAGGCTAGATAGCCATCAGATGGCAATGCTGATTCTGAGAACTTAGGCAGATCATGAGAGGGAGGGCAGGAAGGGTTGTGTCAGTGCTTGGCTCTTGTGGCCCTTTCTTACATTCTCAGGGTAATGCCAACCACCATTTTGGGATCAAGAAGCAATTTTCCTCCAGGCCAGATTGGCCAGACATCCTGGACAGTTTTTTGCCATTTTCTGGACATGGAGTAGGGGTCACTGGGGGTGTGGGAAGGTAGTTGTGAATTTCCTGCATTGTGCAGGGGGTTGGACTAAATGACTTTGGTGGTCCCTTCCAAAGGGGAATCAAAGAATGATTCTATGATTCTAAGGCCCTATGGAGCTGACAATAGACTCACCTATCTCATCATAATCTCCCAAACTGGAAGCAGTGCAGGAGGAGACAGCTTGTGAGCTGATACAAACTGCCATGGCTGTTGGGTAGAAATGCCAGCCTCCAGGTGAGACCTGGCGACCCCCTGGAATTACACCTCATCTCCAGACTACATAAATCAGTTCCTCTGAAGCAAATGGATGCTTTGGAAGATGGATTCTATGGGATTGTACCCCACTGAGGTCCCTGCCCTCCCCAGGGTCTGCCCCCAAATCTCCAGGAGTTTCCCATCCTGGATCTGGCAATTCCATCTCACCCCCCCCCCCTATCCCCAGCGGGTGGCCAGGAAGGACCTGGGAACCTTACTGATGGGTTTGGGCCATGCGGTGCTTGGGGATCAGGCAGAGTTGCTGGTACTTGGTTATAAGTGGAATAACCAGTGTACTCATGTTCCTCCAAGACAACAGCTCCTGTGGCCACTGTTTCAGGATCAGAGAACCCCCTTTTTGAAGCTCACTATCTTTTAGGCACCTCATTTCCCTAAAGTATTGTTAAGAGGTTCTTTTTTAAAAAAATGAACTGTATGGTAAAGTTGTATAAAGGAACTTGAAAGACCAACTTTCCAATAACAGTCACTGCAACACCGGAAGGCATTGTGAGCATTTGCAATAAGCATCTAGAAGATAATGTCCTGAAAATCAAACACACAGTTTACATAATTACGAGCTTTTAAGGGAGAGAGAAAACTTGCATGTATAACCCAGAGTGGTTCCAAAGGGGCCCTCAAAGATGACAAACTGTTAACATAACTGTCAGAGTCTCTGCAAAAATTGGACTTGGTCTAATTAATACCGCAAAAACCTTTGCAGAAATGAACTCAATTATACAACATCTTCCATCACATTGCCAACATAACTCTGAGAAAGATGGGATATATATGATATATTTTGAGCTACAACGGGAAAGTGAATGCTATATGGTGACAGCAGCGAATGTTCTGAAATATTCTTATGGTTCAACAGAACATTATGGGTCCCCCTTCAAAAAACAACAACACTTTCTGTAAAAAAAACCAGGACAAAATAGCCGAAATGTGTGCTCACACAAACAGACCTGGTTATATCCTCAAGGTCTAGATTCAGAATATGGATTTCAGGGTTTTTTTCTCCTTTCTGTTTTGATCTGAAAATCCCCATTTCAGTTCTACTTCTCCCTTATGGAAACTGAACCTGTGGGTTTTTTTTTGGGGGGGGGAGGGAATGCACTACTTTTCTTTCCTTGCTCAGAACATTTCCTGTAAAATGTACAAATGTATGCATTTTCCAACATTAATTATGTGTCGATAAATCAATATTATACAAGAGTATAAGACTGATTTATTGACACAATAAGGCATAAATTTTACAGGAAATGAATTTTTATACAGTGGTTTACAAATGAATTTACAGAACTAACAGCAAAACACAGAGCACCAACTATTGGCAATAATATAAACCAGTGGTTCCCAAACTTTTTGGGCCACCGCCTCCTTGGTTCTACAAACTCAACAGCAGTACCCCCTTCCCTATCCCACAAAAAGCATTATTCAAAATAGGGGTTTGCATGACTCACTAAAGAAGATAATAACAATAAAATTTCAAAACAGTAACAATTAATTGCACATCTATTCAAAATCAAATTGAAACTTTTTAGTAGAAATCTATTCAACAAAACTGATAAACTTGATCCAATAGTACCAGCTCTTCAAAGTCTGGGAAAAAATTCTGATAGTTTCCACCAAATTTGCCAGCATGTTATCATAGCTTGATCTATTGTAAATTAGTTGAAGGGGCCCGCAACACAGTTGAAGGGGCCCACCTCTAGCGCCCTCTGCTGCCCCCTTGCCTCTTAGTGCCCCCCAGTTAATCCCATCATCCCCCAGGGGTAATACTGCCCACTTTAGGAACCACTGATATAAACAATCATCAAAAAAAGCAAAATAGCAAAGATTTTCTTATCCCTAGGCATTGCTTCATCTTGTCCCTGATAGCTACTACTTTGCCTCATTTAGGTTTGCAACAAGAAAAAGAATGAAGGTTTGCTTCCACATGAGTGGTGGAATCTGGTGAACCAGGTTGGTTTCCCCACTCCTACATAGGAAGCCAGCTGTGTGACCTTGGGGTAGTCACAGTGCTCTCTGAACTCTCTCAGCCCTACTTACCTCACAAGGAGTCTGTTGTGGGGAGAGGAAGGGAAGTAGATTGTAAGCTGGTTTGGTTCTCCTTAAAGGTAAAGAAAGTTGGCATATAAACTCCAACTCTTCTTCTTCTTCTTATATGGATGTTTCATAATGGATTGGCTCCAACAAGTTTTTTTCCAAAGGGTAAAAAGGGAGGAAGGGGTCCTTTTTGACCACCAGATAAGCTGTGGTATGGATAATAGGATTTGGCTGGGAAAAAACCCAGTAGGATGAGGGCCATAGTAAAAAAGAGAATCTGGTGAGATAGCTGTATCCAACCCAGAATGTTGAAATCCATATGGGATTATTATATTTGAGTGGATGCCACGGACCTTTTCCACTAGCAGAAACACTTTCTTCTAGTGGAAGGAACCTCCTCCTAACCCAAGAACCGCAGATGCATATTGCATCAGGGGAAGGCTCATTCCTTTCAAGGAAAGACTCTCCACTAACAGAAAAGATCTGTGGGGACCAATTAAGGTTGCCAGTCTCCAGGTGGGACCTGGAGTTCTCCTGAAATTACAACTGATCTCCAGTCTATAGAGATCAGTTTCTAGGGTGGCTGACCTCCAAGTGGTGGTTGGAGATCTCCCACTATTACAGCTGAATTCCAGGAGAAAGAAATCAGTTCACTTGGAGAGATTGGACGCTGGGAGAGGTAGACTCTGTACCATTATACCCCATTGAAATCCTTCCTCTCCCCTCCTCAGGCTTCACCTCCAAAATGTCCAGGTAATTCCTAACCCAGAGCTGGCAACCCCACCACACCTTCCATTAACAGAAAAATTAGCAATGGAATTCCATGGCCTTTATTATTATTTTTAATAAGTTACTGAAGCTGGTAATCAAAAAGTGATGTGTTAGAGGAAGCTCAGGCATTTACCCACTTTGGGGAATGTTTAATACTTAATTATAACCAAATGATCTACAACAGGTAGAAGGGACCATAATAGTACTGTGTGTTGTAATGGGAATTCCAAACGGAAAAGGAAGATAAATGAGTTCTGCTTATGTGTTCAAAATTCTTGATTCAGCACACTTAGACTGAATCATTATTTTAATTAACTCAAGACAGAGTTATTTCATTACCTTCACCTGTGCTTGCCTACCAACGCTTTTGGCCTCCTAAGCTCTGAATTATTGATTTTTGGATACAACAAATGACTTTTAAACAGGCCCCTAATGTGGTTCTTGTAGGTTATCCGGGCTGTGTAACCGTGGTCTTGGAATTTTCTTTCCTGACGTTTCGCCAGCAACTGTGGCAGGCATCTTCAGAGTAGTAACACTGAAGGACAGTGTCTCTCAGTGTCAAGGGTGCAGGAAGAGCAATATATAGTCAGAAAGGGGTTGGGTTTGAGCTGAGTATTGTCCTGCAAAAGTATTGTCCTGTAAGTATCAAGATAATGTGCTAATGAGGGTATGGTATGTTAATATGGAACCATTGTATCCTGAAGTGATCTGTTAATGTGTGTAATCCAAAGCTAATCTGTATGGCTATTGTTGAATGTTGTCTTTGTCTGGAGGTTTTTCAGGGCAGGAAGCCAAGCCTTATTCATTCTTAAACTCTCCTCTTTTCTGTTAAAGTTGTGCTGATGTTTATGAATTTCAATGGCTTCTCTGTGCAATCTGACAAAATAGTTGGTAGAATTGTCCAGTCTTTCAGTGTCTTGGAATAAGACCCTGTGTCCTGTTTGTGTCAGTCCATGTTCAGCCACTGCTGATTTCTCAGGTTGGCCAAGTCTGCAGTATCTTTCATGTTCTTTTATCCTTGTTTGTATGCTGCAGACTTGGCCAACCTGAGAAATCAGCAGTGGCTGAACATGGACTGACACAAACAGGACACAGGGTCTTATTCCAAGACACTGAAAGACTGGACAATTCTACCAACTATTTTGTCAGATTGCACAGAGAAGCCATTGAAATTCATAAACATCAGCACAACTTTAACAGAAAAGAGGAGAGTTTAAGAATGAATAAGGCTTGGCTTCCTGCCCTGAAAAACCTCCAGACAAAGACAACATTCAACAATAGCCATACAGATTAGCTTTGGATTACACACATTAACAGATCACTTCAGGATACAATGGTTCCATATTAACATACCATACCCTCATTAGCACATTATCTTGATACTTACAGGACAATACTTTTGCAGGACAATACTCAGCTCAAACCCAACCCCTTTCTGACTATATATTGCTCTTCCTGCACCCTTGACACTGAGAGACACTGTCCTTCAGTGTTACTACTCTGAAGATGCCTGCCACAGTTGCTGGCGAAACGTCAGGAAAGAAAATTCCAAGACCACGGTTACACAGCCCGGATAACCTACAAGAACCAATTAACTCTGACCGTGAAAGCCTTCGACAATATTTAGGCCCCTAATGTGTTCTTCTAATGACAGTGTTATGAATATAGTTACGGCATGCCTTTGCTGCTCAGCTGAAGGTCTCTTAACAAGGCTAGTAAGTATCCCCTTGTATCTCCAAGTACTAGTGGTTGTCCCAATTTCTTCGCTGGTTTGGTACATTTGTTTTAAATGGTAATCAAGGATTATACATACAGCCAGGGACTAAGGGAAGCAGGACTGACATTAAAGCAAGAAAAAGCTGACTTTTGATTTTATAGTAAGTCTGGTGGCAGCATTTTGAGAGCCAAGGAGGAACGACAACTAACTAGAAAAAAACCTGGCCTGACATCTCCAGCTATGGCAGTAGGCCTTTTCCTATTGTCTCCAGTGACACCTGGAGTAGGGTTGCCAACCTCCAGGTGCTAGCTGGAGATCTTCTCCTATTACAACTGATCTCCAGCTGATAGAAATCAGTTAACCTGGAGAAAAAGACTCCTTTGGCAATTGGACTCCATGGCATTGAAGTCCTTCCCCAAATCCCGCCCTCCTCAGGCTCTGCCCCAAAAACCTCCCGCTGGTAGCAAAGAGGGACCTGGCAACCCTAAGGGTGGTATCAAAATGTGATAACTGTCTAAACTATGGGACACCCACTGATTGCAGTGATGTATTATTTCTATGACACTTTCAGTAGGGTTGCCAGCTTAGGGTTGGGAAATACTGGAATTTTAGAGCCTGAGGAGGGAGGGATTTGGGAAGGGGAGGGACTTAGTTGGGGTATGATGCCATAGAGTCCACCTTCCAAAATGCCCATTTTCTCCAGGTGAACTGATCTCTGTTGCCAGGAGGTCAGTTGCAATCCCAGGAGATCTCCAGCCACAATCACATGAACACATGAAGCTGCGTTATACTGATTCAGACCCTTGGTCCATCAAAGTTAGTATTGTCTTCTCAGACCAGTAGCAGTTATCCAGGGTCTCAGGCAGAGGTCTTTCACATCACCTACCTGCCTAGCCCCTTTAACTGGAGATGCTGGGGACTAAACTGGGACCATCTGCAATCCTGGAGGTTGGCAACCCCAACTTTCAGCAATGGAACAAACCCTTTGGAATAACCCAATTTCTGACCTATGAATCTGTATCCTGACCACCAGTGTCTTGTTTTCTCTCTCAGCATTTTGTGGTCTCCTAAATAGGTAGTAAAGCCAGGTGCTTGTTTGATGTTGGGGCCCCTACCATTCTTTGATGAACCGCATTTAGCTTGCTGGTTACAAATGGTATAGGCCAGGGGTGTCAAATTCAATTGTTACAAGGGCTGGATATGACATAAATGTCACGTGGTTGGGTCGGGCCATGCCTCACCAGCCCAGATTGATAATGGGGTTGTGGTAGCTGCCATGGCTAGCTCACGGGCTGGATAAGAGCACTCAAGGGGCCGGATCCAGTCCTCAAACCTTATGCTTGACACCCCTGGTATAGGCTATGTAATCATCATTACTCTTGGTGGTATTTGAATCAGGTTGGTTTTCTTCTCGATTACACATTGATTCATACACTGATACAGAAATAGTGTTACAGTTATCAAAAACCATGTTACTCTTTTCAAATAATATTTTTGGCTTTTCCCAAAATTCCTTGGATAGACACTCTTCCAGGTTCCCTTCAAAGTTCACGTTATGTCAATCGCTGGTGGGAGCTTTATTTGCTGGTAGGGTTGCCAACTGCCAGGTAGTAGTAGGAGATCTCCTGCTAATTCAACTGATCTCCAGCCGATAGAGATCAGCTCACCTGGAGGAAAATGGCTGCTTTGGCAATTGAACTCGATGGCATTGAAGTTCCTCCCTTCCCCATACCCCGCCCTCTTCAGGCTCCGCCCCCAAAATCTCCCGCCAGTTGTGAAGAAGGACCTGGCAACCCTATTTGCAGGTATTAATTCTAATGAGGAAGTAACTCAAATACAAACTACTGCTTATTCGTCCAAGTGGAAAGTAGAAATAATAGTGTTTCCTAGGAATCTATGTCAATTTATTATTTCAAAGGGAATTAAAACATTTAAGTGTGATCCGGAACTCTGGTACAGCATCAGAATGAACTCTATTTAAGGTTCTCTTCATGCACAAAGGTATAATGTATAAGTATGGAAGTGCCTGGTCTGTAAATATTACCTTTAATGCTTTTTTAAAAAGTAAAATGGCATGTGATAGCTATTATAGTTGTGGACCAGAAAAGTGACCCTGTAAAAAATATCATCAATAAATTCCAGGTTATTTATTCTCCATCAAAGATTTTATATGTAATGTCTCTGGTTCATAAGGCAAACAAGATTTGTGTTGGTGCTAGAGCGACCTATTGTACCTTGAAATCACACCGGTCTTTGCGCATAAATCTGTGAAGGCTATTACAGAGATAAGTGAAATCTGTCATGACGTTTTTAATCAAAATCTTTGAAAAACCTTGCATATGTAGGTACATATTGATATCTAGGGCTGTGCACTATTATTATTATTATTATGGTATGGTTCCGGTTTATTAAACCTGGAAATTTCCAAAATTCTGAAAAAGATGAATATAAAGGATTTAATCTTGGCACCCTCCACTGCTGACCCTACCAGAACTAATAGCAGTTCAAGAGGGCTAGTTTCACTCAGGGAGATGTTGTGAGGAGCACATGGTTGTCCCCTCTGCCCATGAGGCAGCCCAATTCAAATTGTTCTCTTCCTCATAGTTCTATTAAAAATAACAAAGACATATGATATGATCATAGACTTCCATTTACACTCCTAATGTGATCCAGATCAGATCCTAGGATGAGACTGTACATAAGAATCCTTAGAGTGCATGGGTTCCAGGCTTAGCGGTATCTCGAAGTACATTTTTAAAAAATTTCTCAAAAACAACAAGGGGAACACCAGGTACTAGCAGTTAATAGCAGTGTTGCAATTGAGACACAAATTCTCCCGTTGCCCCTGTCACCGAGAAAGATACTGCTAAAAGGGAAACCATGGAGGGAAACTGTATCCTTCTTTCCCATTCTGAAAGTTCTGGAGGATTGATGAAAATTTTGATATTGTTCTGAAGCCCCCCTTCCATCAGAAGCATTTCTCTTCCATTACAAAAAGGAGGGGAGATTATATTCCTTTGGGAGGGGAAGAAGTCAATGTCTCTTCAAGGCTATATGGATAAATGCCACATTCAAGGGATAAAACATAGGCCATTTATGCATGGCTGTTTCCTTGCTGTCACCCTGCTGACTGCTTCGGGGCATTGCTTTGATTATGCCTGCATTTTTCCACCGTCAGAGGTTGCCTCAATCTCCCCGTGTCTTTCCATGCATTTTGCCTGCATTTTCTGGATATGTGTTTGACCAATATCCAGAAAATGCAGGAAAAATGTGGGGAAACATGCAGGGAGAGCGAGGCAACCTTTCAAGGTCAGAAAATGCAAGCATAAATAAAGAAAAGTAGTCGGTGGGGTGACCATGAGGAAACAGCCATCCACAAATGGCCATTGTCTGGGTCTACCCGTTATGATATCCATTACAATTGTCTCATGAGAGACAAAAAGACAGCAAATGGGTTGAATTCTCCCTCCTCTTTCCTATCCCTGCTATTCAGCATGGAAACTGTTGCACTGGGCAGAGTAGGGAAGCCAGCTTCTTCACTTGAGGTGTGATGAATGACTGTTTGGAGTTGGGGAGGGGGAGGAAGTCTCCATATCCCCCCCAGTCCCATCAAACTTGAGAGATCTTTAGTTAGCCAAGATGCAGAGCCCCAGATGTTCAAGGATACTGGTGAAAAAAGGGAGGCGAAGGTCCACTTTCACCATAAAAAAATGCTAGGCTGAGGATCATTGGGACCTGCATGGACAGCAAGGCTTTTGTGTCATTGAGGCTATAGTAAGAAAGGAAATTAGGTGACATTAAGTGGAAAAGCTTGCTGGATCCAACCCACTGTTGTCCATTACAGGTAAATCTCTGTGACTCCATGGGGCTCTGACCCTTCTGAAAATGTTAACTGGGAGATCTTTCCTGTGCTCATTCTGTCAGGCTGTAGTCATTACTGAAAAGTAAAAGTCCCAGTTGTGACAATATTTTGTTTTTCTTTCTCCCCGAAGAACAGGACATCACTCGGGATTGGTTTTTCTAACAATTTGCTGCTGTCAATATCATTAGATATGTGGGGGCAAAGAAATACCATGAGAGTATAGGATCTTGTTACTCTGGAGTTAACCTTCAGCCAGAAGTCAGTAAAGATCATTTTCAAGTTATATGTTGTTGTTAGGTTGGAATAGGTGACAATCAGTGAGTATAGTGAGACAATTTAAATTGCCAAGCAGAAGGGCAGCCAAGCAAGAAGGGAACCTGAAGCAGACAGGCTCTTCTAACTCTTAGCCCTGGTGTTATGAAATACCCAAGACAAAAAACTGAACAAGAAAAAGTTTTTTAAACAGAGGGAGGGTGGGAGAGAGAGAGGGAGGGAGAGACAGGGGTTTAAATGGAAGTAAAATATGCAGGGTTAACTGGAAGAGCAGCAGTTTGTGGAGAAACCTCCCCCTTCCCCAAAAAAATCAACAACAAAACCATTAAAATTAATTTGCTGGATTAGACCAGCATACTGCTTTCCAATTGAAACCAACCAAATGCCTTCAGAAGCCCACAAGGACATCTGGGATGCAGAGGTATACTGCTTCTTTACAAGGAGTTTATCTTTGGCTATGCATTGCTAGAGTTGTTCTGTGAATTTGTCTAATCCTTCTTAAATTTTGATTGGCTAATAGGCATCTCCACATCTTGTGGTGCTGGAATCCACAAATAAGTGTCTGTGTGAAAAGGCTCTAAAGATGTGGAGGGTTCTTTCCCCCCGCTTGAACTCCTGCCACACTCCCCCAATCCATCTCAAGTCCTGAGACAATCAAGAGTCCATACCTTAGAAACCTTAGCATTAGAGTTGCCAGGTCCCTCTTCACCACCGGTTGGAGGTTTTTGGAGTGGAGCCTGAGGAGGGTGGGGTTTGGGGAGGGGAGAGACTTCAATGCCATAGAGTCCAATTGCCAAAGCGGCCATTTTCTCCAGGTGAACGGATCTCTATCGGCTGGAGATCAGTTGTAATAGCAGGAGATCTCCAGCTAGTCCCTGGAGGTTGGCAACCCTAGATTTTAGGACTGATAGATTCCCTCCAAACCCACAGTCTTTCTTTATTAAGATCATTTCAAAATGGCCACGGTCAAGCCATGCCGAGCTAAACTTAGGCCATCACCTTCCAGTTCCAGTTGGAAGCCCAGCTTTTCCTTTAGCCTATGAGAGAAAGTGTTGGAGACTGCCAATCAGGACAAGCATTCAAACTATATTTAGAAACTGGATGTAAATTAAGGCAAAGATTACCTGATCTGCATCTATACATTCCTCAAAAGGCAGTTTGCTGGGAAGGAGGGAATTTTGGCCTGTAAAGGGAATTTGAGCTGGACACGTTAGCTGACCAAATTTTAAAACTCAGCTAATGAAAGCTTATTCCATGACAATGGGTAATCACCGTTGATCTTGGAAATGACCCTCAAAGAATGCCCAGAGTCCAATTGCCAAAGCGGCCATTTTCTCCAGGGGAACTGATCTCTCTTGGCTGGAGAGCACTTGTAATAGGAGGAGATCTCCAGCTACTACTTGGCGGTTGGAAACCCTACTTCTGGGGGACCCCGGCTAGACAGCTAGCTAAAGAGTCTTGGTCTTCAGAGGTGCCAGCCCCTTTCCCAGCTGAGTTCTGCAATTCTTACTTCACTTTCCATATATTAGAGATGTGAACATTCTGGGGCTCAGGTTCATGAGCCTTTCAAGCATCCACAGACTCCTGGGAAACATGGATCTACAGGCTGGGTCAGATACCATCACACAATCAAGCCACTGAATCTCTGAGCTGGCAATGGCAAACTAGACCTGAGGACCATTTCAACTTTCTGTAGAAGCAAAATACCAATCCTTGTTCTTATCTTTAGATAAAAATCCTTGTGGCTTGAAGATAGTAATGCTCCCACTGGGGAAGCAATTGCAAATTCTTCCCAATTTTTTTATTCCCATTCAGTTTAAGACCCTGTTTTATACTGAGCTCAAAGCTTTGCAAAAATCTATAATTGTGCCTTAATCTCATACATTTTATTTTACTCCTTAGGAAGCATGCAACCAGCATTCAGTTCAATAGAATGCTGTCAATCTAAGTGGTCATTAAATTGCCCCCTAGTTGTCTTGGGTTCTAGTTCATTTTTTAAAAAAATTGTCTGTTTTTCGAAAGGTACAAAGTAAGGTATGGTGTCTGTAAGTAACCTAAGGTGGACTAACAGCATTATCATTAGTTGAAAAGCATTAAGCATCAGGGTATCCATTACAATAGAAAACTCTGCTGCTCTTGAACAATGTTGCTTTGAAGAAAAATATCCCTCAGCTGAAAGGAAAGCGCTGAATTCTGGGAATATTCCCCAAATGAGACAGACAGATAGATCCCAAGCCAAACATTGCTTCCATTAGTTAGTAGTTATATGCCACAATATCTTTGTTATGCTAAAAAAAACAATCATCAGCACAAAATCACAGAGATAGGAAGGGAACAAGTTGTCCATTGTTACTTCAGTAACTGTGATGCGTAAAGGTGCACTTATTTTAAGACCCTATCAGGTGCCATCCATCAATGTGCCGCGTGAAAAGTTGGATTCTTCACATCTGGTGTGCGAAACAAAAGGCAGTCCAGATTTCATATTTTTAAATGTGTTGTGTGACAGCTGAAATCATTATCTCTTACACATTGATCAGTGTGGTGGCAAAGACGTTATATTAAGCACGGAAAGAGAGCTGTCGGCCTCTGGGTTTAGGAAGTGTGCTGATAACAGTGAGGACTCTGAAGTAAGCAGAACATGTTTTAAACATTTTTTTCTAAAATTTCATAGGTGGATTCCCCCATTACCTTTTACTTACTCCAGGGTACATACTGTCTTCTCTTTTTCAGGCATTTTATTAAAAGGAGACATGGCAATAGTCTTGCTGGAACAGATAAGATGCTCCAATCTAGTACTTTGTTCCTAACAGTGGCTTGACAATGGGGAAAACAGCAAATTTTGTCTATTTCAGGATTCTTTTAGATATACTTGTAGTGGTTTTAGATCTCCTTTGTTCTTGGTTTGGTAGATTTTTTTTTCCATATTCTACACACACATTATATGCTTTTAATACACAATTGATACAGCTTTATACATACAATGCATATAATCTATAGGTATAAGAAGTATCACGTATATTGTTGATATGTTGATGCTCAAGTAATGCTCAAAAATGTTTACCTTTCATAGGGAAAAATCAGTGCGGGGGGGGAACAGATGATGGGTTGGTACAGGCAAAATCAAAATTGGGATTTTGTGATTGAAACATCAGCGATTAGAGGAGAAATGAGTAATCATCCCTATTGAACTAATGTTTCAGAGAACTCACAAGCAGCTCATGTAGGCAACAGCTCTCAGTATCTGGCATTCAGACAAAGGATGTGAATTGGGACTTCCTAATTTGTTCAGTCTACTACATTTCCCCAAGAAAGTATCAGTAGTCATATGCTATAAGTTCTTTGATATTCAGTAACACAACAGTTCACTGAAAGGTGTTATGATGCAGCTGTGAAATTGGGTAGAAAAACCAGGAGTTTCACATTTAATGAAACGAGAACCACTTTCCATAGTGCTGACATATTATGGTGTCTGGCAGGTGGCCGTGCTGTGATAGTAGAAGAGTAATCTTTAGATCCCGTGGAACAGTCAGTTCTTTAATGCCAAATATCTTCCAGGAGTACCTAGCTGAAAAGACCTTTAAATGTGTGGTGTATGCATTAGGGCTACTGAAAAAAAAATCAGGAAAATTCGGGTTTGGTTTTAATTGGCCTTGTCCCCCCCAGGAAAACCCGAATGCAGAATTCCCCTATACTGGTAAAGGTGGGAATTTGGCTTTAAATTCGGGATTCCCAAATTTTTTTTGCCATTTAAAACCCATTTAAACCCATTCGCGGATATCCGCTGCTCTGGGGGGGGGGCATTTTTGTAGGTAGAGGTCCCAAATTTTCAGGGTAGCAGGAAGGGACTCTCCTTGCAAGAACCCACAGGTTTGGTGAAGATTGGGTCAGGGGATCTGAAGTTATGGGGTCTGGAAAAGGTCACCCCCTTCCTCCAAATGGCTTTCCTGATAAAGTTCTTAACAACATATGCCCTTATCTGTTTTTTTTTTTTTTTTTGTATTGTGTTTAACCTTATGAGCTGCATTGAGCAAAACTCTGGAGAGGCAGCATATAAATTATCTAAATGAATGACAGCCAGCATGGTGTAGTGGTTAAGAGCGGTGGTTTGGAGCGGTGGACTCTGATTTGGAGAACTGGGTTTGATTCCCCACTCCTCCACATGAGCGGCAGATGATATTCTAGTGAACTGGATTTGTTTCCCCATTCCTCCACATGAAGCCAGCTGGGTGACCTTGGGCTAGTCACACTCTCTCAGCCGCACCTACTTACAGGGTGTCTGTTGTGGGGAGGGGAAAAGAAGGTGATTGTATGCCAGTTTGATTCTTCCTTAAATGGTAGAGAAAGTCGGCATATACAAACCAACTTTTCTTCTTCTTCTACTTCTTCTTCTTCTAAATATATACATACATAAACAAACAAACGAACAAACAAATGAGATACAGGGCTCAAAACATGTTACTATGGCAAATGCAACTAGAAATATCCTCATAATTTCTTTCTCAAGACTTTTATATCCTGATCTTATCCCTGCTTACTGCCTGATGTACAGCAGGAGATGGGGATTGGGGAGAAGGTTGGGGCTGCCCTCAGTGATGTCACAATGTCATTTCTGGGGGAAAACCTGGATGTGATGTCACACCATTAGGCCGATGGTCATTTTTTTCTTTATTTTTCTTGGGGCTCGGCAGCCCTTTTGTGTATGTGTCGTTGTTTAGTGAACTCCTACAAAAGGCTTGGTGATTAGTTATCTGATCATCAATAAATAGGTAGCATTTTCACGGCTGGCGACTGTGAGGTGTTTCAAACCCACAGGAATTTGTGCATTCCTAGCCTACAGATGTCTGGTGTGCTAACATTTTATGTGTAGCTGCTGAGGATCCAGTTATTTAAACTGGGTGTGTTCAAAGTCATAAAGATTAATTCTTTCATTCTGCCAGTGTCATGTACTGTCCTAGTCCTAGAATGGAAGAGGTATTCAGATTTGGAATGGAATTGTTCATGATTGTAGAAGTGAAACTCATACAATTAACATTTCTGATCTTTATATATATATATATATAATCAATAAATAGGTAGCATTTTCACGGCTGGCGACTGTGAGGTGTTTCAAACCCACAGGAATTTGTGCATTCCTAGCCTACAGATGTCTGGTGTTTATCAGAAAGAATTATCAGAAAGAACACCACAAATTATCAGAAAGAACACCACAAATTTGCTTCAAAGTTCATTGTTAGACAATATTTTGATGGCAATTCTATTCCCAATGCAATCAGCATTTTCAAGTATCCCACATCACTAGAATTTATCTTGTAATCCTTCCCCCTGATAGAAATCCTTCGAAGAGGTGAATTTTACAGCTAGGCAACTTGCCACACAGGTTTTTAAATCTGTAAGATACATTATTATTTTGTTCCAGCACTCAAACACATTAGCATGCACTTTAAAATGTACCGCTTTAAAATATCATTCATACTCAATTGTAGTAGAAAATGTGTGGTTCTGAACACAGTGATGAGGTGAAAATATTTATAAAAGGTCTCAGTTCAGCGCCGCTATGAAAATTAATATAAGTGCCAGGTGTAATATTTGTTGTTTCCAAAATTGAATCATGAAATTTGACAGGTGATTCATTTATAACTGATATTTCAAAGATATTACATGAAGGTTGAACTCACTGTGTTGTTAGAGGAAATGTGGTGTGTGTAGTAGGCTCAAATAAATATGTTGTGGTTCAGACCCCAGCAAGTGAGGAATCCTCAGGAGAAGAGCCGTACCAGAAACCAGCCTTCCTCAAACCTCAGCTGGCTGAGAGCCCCGTGCAATCTCACCCACACCTGGGAGAGAACAAGTGCAGCAGAAGCAATCTGAATCACAGACCAGCCCTGCTGGGGATTCCAGAATGGTTGCTGAAACACCTGACTCAGTTGACCCAGCCCCAGCTGCAACCCCTCAGATTAACAGCCCACCCAGTTTATCTGAACTAGTTCAGCAGCACAGACAGCATTGCAGAATAGAATTGCACACTAAAAGGCACAGTGCCAGATTGGAACCTCAGAGGTGGAGCATGGAGAACTGTAAGTCTTCGGAGGATGAAGTCTAAGGAAAGGATGACAGCATAAAAGGCTGGCTTGGACAAGCCAGTCTTGCAGACACAACTTTGAAAAGAGCCGGAAACTTTTGCTGCTGACGCTTCTCTGCAATGACCCTATGGATTTCTGATCCTCAGACCTGCCTTACTGACCTTGACCCAGCTTGACAACTTCGGCTCCTGTTTGCAGCTCCTGGCCGCATCCCAGATGGCTTCTCTTCTGCTTTGGTGACGTTTTCAGTGCCTACAACCAGCCTCCCTGTAACCTGACACTCCCCGGCACAATGTATAAACCAGCACAATGTATAAACCAGTTTAACATTCCATGTGGTAGACAGGAGAGAGACTGGAACTATTAAATATTGACATCATTCATCAGATTACTTTGGCTCTCGCCCTTTCTTACTTGCCCAGGGCAATACTGATTGCCACGTGGGGGTCAGGAAGCAATTTTTTTTCCAGGCCAGATTGGCCAGGGATCCTGGAGGAATTGGGGGGAGGCATCTTCTGGGCATGGAGTAGGGGCCACTGGGTGCGTGTGAAGAGGCAGTTGTGAATTCCCTGCATTGTGCAGGGGAATGACCCTGGTGGTCCCTTCCAACTCTACGATTCTATTCCAGTAATTACAAAGACAGCATAAAGAGCATTATCACGCCTCACCTTTTTAAACGTCAGAATGTTTAGTTATTTTCATAGGTGATGATCCAGTTTTTGTTTGTTGATTTTCAAGTCACAACTGACTTATGGCGACCCCTTAGCGTTCTCTAGGCAAGTGACATTCAGAGGTGGTTTGCCATTGCCTGCTTCCACATCAGGCCCCTGGTATATCTTGGAGGTCTCCCATCAAAATACTTGCCAGGGTCAAGGCTGAGAGTGTACAACTGGCCCATGGTCACCCAGCAAGCTTCCATGGCAGAGTGGGGATTCAAACCTGGGCTTCCCAGATCCTAGTCCAACACTGTAACCACTAAACCACACTGGCTCTCAATCTTGCTGGATGTTTATTCTAGGGCATCATACCTTCTGCCTACCTGAGTTCTTACTGTTATCCTTCTGTATAAGAAGAGAGGTAACTTTAGAAGGGACGCCTGCAATTAATGTCATGAACACATAAACACATGAAGCTGCCTTATACTGAATCAGACCCTTGGTCCATCAAAGTCAGTATTGTCTACTCAGACTGGCAGCGGCTCTCCAGGGTCTCAGGCAAAGGTCTTTCACATCACCTACTTGCCTAGTCCCTTTAACTGGAGATGCTGGGGATTGAACCTGGGACCGTCGCATGCCATGCAGATGCTCTACCACTGAGCCACAGCCCCTCCCCATGGATCGAGAGCCAACTAAATCAGCTCCATATAATTTAATCCAAAGGATAGAATGATCCCTCTCTGAATTGCAAACTGCAGTTACATGTGCAAATGTTTTAATTATTTTTTTAACATGTCAAACATATCACATATATAAAATGAATGAATCAATGATATTTATCTTAGAACAGTCCAATCCTGAACCTAGAACCTCCTCCAATTCTTAATTAACAATCCTTAGGAAAACACTAACAATCTTTTGGTTAAAAATTCTTAATCTAATCATGTATTTAAAATACATATTTTTAAATACAACAGGGAACCAGTCAACCTCTATTGACAATATCACAATTTCTCCTTCTTCCTCTGGCTTTACTACATTCCAGTAATGTATAAATAGACTTCCTGTTTGCACTGATAAATTTTGAGAGTGTGCTTTCTTTCTCTTTGGCTGTTTGCAGACTGAAATTTTGTCCATAATCATGATATACCAACACTTTCTTAACTACATGTATATATTTGGTATCTTTCAGTCCACCTTTTTGGCATGAGTAATCTGTCCCTACTATCATATTTCTCACTAAATACCTATTTTTTCCATTTGACCAAACAAAATTAACATTGGATTTCATGATACATTATACTATACTATCACACTCAATATATCACAACTTTTTTAACTCTTCTCGATAAAGTAAAAAATGCATTTTAAATCACGAATCTTTTTACTCTTGGCAATCAGAAGTTGTATATCTAGAAATTATTATATTAGCTTTTTAGCAATGATTTGCACCTAAAATGCATTATATTAGAGAAAGCCTTTGCCAAATGTCTCCAAGACACCAAATTGCCTTCTTAAGAATATTGATCACATAACAGTGAGGTCACACACTGGTATACAATTAAAGCCTATTTCTTGGGCTTTAGATCCTCTTTCCTCTGGAGTACCATGATGCATTGCAACTGTAGGCAAATCACATGTATTTGATGATACCTTTAATTAACTGTGATATTGTGTGAATTTACATCCAACGTAGCCAGAAAAAATCAAAATAGCAGATTTTCTGGGGTCAGTAAAATAGAAATAAAGAATCTCCTCTGAGGAGATCATGTATAACTGGAGGGATGTTCAAGTCCTGGGCTCAGAATATGTTTATGTTACGTATTTTATTGGGGCATGCCAGTTTTGAAAGGTTGAAAGGGAACTTTGCGGGTTTTCTCATGGAGAAAGAGAGAAATAATGAGCTGTGGTGCTGTCCATGGAATAATTTCACATGATTCTGTCTGTGCCACTATCCAGAAATCTATTCCTAAATATGTATTCCATTCCAGCACAATTCCAGCAGTCATTCCTTCCCAAAACCCAATTGCCGCATAAAACAGCATTTTAACATAAAACAAAAAAATGGAACAATCTGAAAAGGGGGGGGGGGAGAGAGAGAAATTCAAGCCTCAGTTTTAAAAAGCATTTCTTCTGCTCAGAAAGAAGCAGGAAGTATTTGAATCCCTGCCTCTGGATATGCTGCTTTGTAATTGGCTGTGAGCAAAACTAAACTTGTGTGTCCCGCATTTTGCCTTATGCATGGGGATTTCACCCAGGCTGAGCTCAGAGAGAGGGACGAATCGGGTTAACAGAGGAACAGGAAGGTCCAGGATTTGTGAGGGCTGGCAGCGAGGTCATCTCTAATAGAGGGGAAACTCATGCATAACTCCAAGGAACAATTGAGACAGATGGGGGGTGAATGTGAGTGAAAGTACCCAGGCATAAACGACCCTTATTACCCAAGTGAATTGTAATGGCTTGATCCCCCCTGAATGGTGTTCCGGTATAATTGTTCCAATCTGTAAAGCTGGAGACAAGGATAACCCTAAGAATTTTTAACCCATCAGTTTGTTGTTGAGATCTATGCAGCATTTGCAGGTAAGATCTATGCAGCATTTGTGTTGAACAGACTTCAGCCTTGGATGGCCAACTAACTCCAAGATCATTGGCCCAGAACAGGTGATTTTTCGTAAGGGATATAGCACACTTGATCACTGTCATGTGTTATCCATCTTAATTAGTAAGTATGTCATGTCAAGGAAGGGCATTTCGAGAACCTGACTGTGGACTAAATTGAAGCAGACAATTGATTGAAGATTGTTGTGGTTGGTTCAGGGGGGGACTCTTCAAAAAGATCCATGCTGTCAGGCTTGGCAGCGTGGATCTCAAGGAACCCCCCCCTCCCCGGGAGTCCCAGGGAGGCAGGCGGGGGGAGCTTCCTTGAGATCTGCACTGTTTGTTAAAGGAAAGTGGGGGAATCCTGAATTTATTTGGTTTTCCTCTAAAGCCGCTAAAGTCGGCTTCAGAATTTCCCCCCTTTTTTTTGCCTCGGTCAATCCCGAACTGCAGAAAGCCGAATCAACATTGATTTGGCTTTTTTCCAATTCAGGATTGACCGAATCAGCAGCTCTAGTGTGGGATAGTGGTTAAGAGCAGTGGTTTGGTGAACTCTGATCTGGAGAACCGGGTGTTACAGGCTTTGACATATTAGAGCACAGGAACTATGGAATTAGTGTTGTACATATGCAGAAATATTCAATGTAAAACCAAAATACACATATGAACAACAAACTATACAGCAAAGGCTTAAATTTCCTTTTAAAAAGGAAAGAAAGCCTGGATATTCTTTGCCAGAGGCTTGTGTTTCTGAATTACTCTGTCAAAGATTTCCGTGTCAGTGCAGATTTGCTAGCATTTTCTGCCTTTTTCTATGACCGTTCCCAGCCTTCTCAATGGCTAGAGAGAAAAGCCTTTGCAGCGCCTCCTACATTTTTTAGGCTACAGAGCAGAGTGTTCACATCCTGCCTTTCCAATGACTTCATGTGCAGAAATGCTCTCCACCCACTATACTCCAAGGGTAATGATGTAATGTAAACAATATATTGTATTTTAAGATTTAAACATGAAGACATGATGCTAAAAAATAATTAATAGGTTCAATCTCAACGTATTTTTCTGGAGATGAGAATGATGGTAAAATTGAATATATAGAGAGATAACAAGACTCAAAACTGACTGTTTAAGGTTTAGCAAAATAGCCTGGTGGAAGGGGAAGTCCTTATTTGTTAGTATAAAGGGAAGCCACAGAGCATGTGCAGTACAACTGTATCCTTCTCGAGCTCAAGATTCAAGCTCATTGAAGGTGACTTAAACAGTATAAATACAGGCAGAGAGAGGGCTGGAACTTCAGACCTCTAAGGGAGGCTCAGAAGATGGTATTGGTATGTATGGCTTTACAAATATATTATTCTAGAATATGAATTAGAATATGGCACAACACATCAAAATGGAATGATTTGCTTTTTCTCTTCCTTCCTTCCTTCCTTCCTTCCTTCCTTCCTTCCTTCCTGTGGTTTGTTAGCAGTGGCCTCTAATCTGGAGAACCGGGTTTGATTCTCTGCTCCTCCACATGAGCGGCAGTCTCTAATCTGGTGAACCAGATTGGTTACCTCACTCCTACACATGAAGCTAGCTGGGTGACCTTGGGCTAGTTACAGTTCTCTCTGAATTCTCTCAGCCCCACCTACCTCACAAGGTATCTGTTGGGGGGAGAGGAAGGGAAGGAGATTGTAAGCAGGTTTGAATCTCCTTTAAAAGGTAGAGAAAATTGGGGTATAAAAACCAACTCTTCTTCTTTCTCTCTCCCTCCCTTTCTTTCCACCATTTATGGATCTCTCAGTGCAAAACCACAATGCATGGAAGCCTGTCCTATGCAGTCACTAATTTCAAAAGCCCCCTTTTGTACCTCCCTTCTACCCAAGGTTAAACAAACCCATAAACACACCTCCAAACTCAGGGAGACAGTGAATGGGTTGGATCCAGCTTTTCCACTGGCGAAGAGAGCAGGAGGGGTTCCCTTTGGCCACCAACCTCCCCCCCCACACACACACACACTGGGGAACTCTACACAGGGCTTCCCTTAAGACTGCTCTGGAAACTTCAACTGGTTGTCAGGAGCAGGCCATGGGATGGTATGTGGTAGTCTGATTGTACTGCTTCCAGGTGCTGTTGTGCTATTCTGTCCAAGGCCAGTCCATGCCCCGTGTTTAGTCTTCATAGATTCCCATATTGTGGGAATCGCCAAGTACTCCTTCCTGCCTCTGGGAGGGGGGTTGCCTGGGTTACCAGTTATCTCCTTTTGCTCTTCCATATATGCTGTGTACCTTGCCTGTGCCCCTTACTAGTGTCCTTTTGAACATGGCTTCTGAAACCTGTCGATCCTAACCAATAAAACTGCTTTCGTGGACTTTCCATCTGCTGGAATCTGTTTATGGGTTTGCCGCAGGGCTAGAGCTTACACTGGTCCAGAATGCAGCAGCGCAGGTCCTTACAGGAACTACTTGGAGAGCAGTTGTCCAACCAGTGCTCCGCCAGCTACACTGGCTCCAGATTGAGCACCGGATCAAGTTTAAGCTTTTGGTAATGACCTTTAAAGCTCTAAACAGTCCTGGGCCATCGTACCTGTGGTATCACCTCTCCTGGGATACCCCCCAAAGAGTGCTTCTCTTGGCTGGAGAACATCTACTGGTGATTCCTGGCCCCCAAACCATCCAGCTGTTCTCAACCAGGGCCTTTTCGGCTCTGGTCCAGCCTGGTGAAACACCATGGCCAGTGAGATTTGGGCCCTGCATAGGGTTGCCAGCTCTGGGTTGGGAATTGGGAAATACCTGGAGATTTTTGGGGCAGAGCCTGAGAAGAGCTGCATTTGGGGAGGGGAGGGACTTCAATGCCATAGAGTTCAATTGCCAAAGCAGCCATGTTCTCCAGGTGAACTGATTTCTATTGACTGGAGTTCAGTTGTAATAGAGGGAGATCTTTAGCTACTACCTGGAGGTTGGCAACCCTAGCCCTGCAGGATTTAAAACAGTTCTGCAGGGCTTGTAAAACTGAGCTGTTCCGCCAGGCGTATGGTTAAGGACAGTGATGGTATTCTGTCGGTATTCTATCAAGCTGGCCTCTCCCACCCTCTCCTCTCTTCCATTTTCTCTGCCCAGATGTAACGTGTGGTGCTGTTGTGTTATTGTACTGTTTATTGTTATTACAATGATGTAATTACTGTCTTCCTAGAGTGTTGAGGTTGTGATATGCTAAGTCACCAGAGTTTTTGTAGTTAAATTCTATTTAGTATATAAAGGTTTTTAATTGTTTTAGTGTGATGTTAGCCACTCTGAGCCTAGCTTCAGCTGGGAAAGAGTGGCCTATCAACCAATTAATCAATCAAACTATCAATCAAACAAACAAACATTGGGCCTTCATGAAAAAATGCTACGTAGAATGGGGGTAGGCTTGCCAGGTCCCTCTTCACCACTGGCGGGAGGTTTTTGAGGCAGGGCCTGAAGAGGTAGATGTTTGGGGAGGGGAGGGACTTCAATGCCATAAAGTCCAATTGCCAAAGCTGCCATTTTCTCCAGGTGAATTCATCTCTATTGGCTGGAGATTAGTTGTAATAGCAGGAGATCTCCAGCTGCTACCTGGAGGTTGGCAACCCTGGATGGGGGTTGTAGTAAGAAGGGGAATTAGGAGAGGTGGAATGAAAAAAGCTGGCTAGATCCTTCCCTAAGACTACAGTACTGATTCTGCATTAATGGGTCTGACTCACAAAAATGTACTCGGAAAACTTTATATGTCTTTAAAATTCCACCGGATTTCAGTTTTATTGTGTCAATCCACAGAAACACATCTGAAAGGTGAAAGCAAACAGAGCAGTGAAATACATATCTAACAGTGCATTTCTGAGCGGAATGCCTGCACTGCTGTTTGGAGGCAATGCAGCACAGGGTTGCACGGGAAAGACGCCACCTAAAAGGTGCCGCATCTTTGCCTAAAATAGGGGGTGTTCCCAAGCCGTAACAGCAGTAAGTCAAACCAAACAAAACAGGGTCGACTCAATTATCAAAAGCTATATTCAAAGTTAACAACTACAGAACACAAACAAGTGTATAAAATATTGTGCAACTATATACAAAGATATGAAGCTGTACAGAAGGGTAGCAAATACAGCAAAAAGCTCAATGGCAGTCTCCAACAAGGAACGAAAAGCAAGTCAGGGATCGGAGCAGGTGGAAACCAAGATCTTGCCACTGCCGATAGAGCAAGGTGACACAACGAGATGGAGGAGGGAACGCTTTCCCAGGGAGTTGAGGTGCTTTCGCTTAAGAGAGCTTCTTCAGCCTAAGGAACAAATAATATCTTATGTACAAATTCTAATCATTTTATGTTCATGCCTCATGCTTATCTAGAGAGAAAACCTCCTGCTTACCTCCAAAAGAGGGGAGTATCTGGACTCAGCCAAATAAAATCATGATTGAACAAGTAGGATTGACTGAACGTTTTCAGTTCTGTTTTGCTATTTTTAATTTTAGTTTTTAAAGAGATTTCATTCTCCCACCAAAGGGCTGCAAATTGAAGTAGACTCTGTCAGCTGTAAGGGCATATAAGAAGTTTTATTTCAAGTCACATGATGGTATGTGCATGGATCGTCAGAAATTTAAAGGGGACAAGTCGAATTAAAGTATAAGCTATAAAAAGCAAGATAGATCTATTTCGTTATTCAAACCATGAGGGGTCATAGTATTGAATAGATGGATAAAGAGCATTTCGTGTTGTAGGAGAGTTTTTTGGACATCACTGGCTTTATGTAGATGATCTTTAAAGGTCCACAGTACAAAAAACCTCAGGTTGTTTTCAGAGTGCTTCTGTTCTAAAAAATGGCTTGTCAACGGGGCTTCTAAATTCCGCGCACGTATGCGGGACCTGTATTTGCTTATGCGCAATCGAATTTGGCGGATCGTGCTACCAATATAAAGTTTTGCGCATTTACATGTGACCGCGTAAACCACGCGGCTCGTTGCGCAATTAGAAAAGTGGTGCAACTTAAATCTGAAGTTGGAAGTGGTAGAGCTGAACTCTTTCATGGATAAACTTAAAGGGCACACAGAACACCGTCCGCATTTAAAATGGCCAAGCATTGAGGAATGCTGTGTAGGTCTGAGGATATCGGTATGCACGAGGTGATCTTGAAGAGAACTAGTCCTCCGCAAACCAAAGGTAGGTGGACATTGGCAACCAGGGATTCCTTGAACAATGTGCCAGTGTTTCTTAATTATTTATTGTATTTCATTTGAATGTTTACTATAAGTTAAGGCACAAAAAATATTGTTGGATTTAAGTTGTGGCTTATTCACAAATAAAGAAGCTCGATCTCTCTTAATGGCTTTGTCTTTTGCTTGTAAGATTACGTCTAAAGGGTAATTCTGTTGGAGTAAAGAGGCAGTCATTTGCACAGAGGTAGCTGTCGCGAGAATTTTTAGTATTGAACATTAGTTCATGTTCAATATATATCATTAATTTATATTAAATGAGTTTGGGTTGGAAATGACCACCTGCATACCACACAAAAACCTGACTTGGACCCTAAAGGGCACAGGAGCTAGTCACCCAAAGCACATTGCGTGCTCCAAATCAAGGCCGTTCAAGCAGGCGACAAATTGTCTGCCCACTCTAGGAGGAGATTGGGAACATGGATGGACAAGACAATCAGATATCAAAACTGACATTGAAAGAATTATTATGGAACAAGATATTTCTAAACAATTAAGTCATGATTTGCAGAAAACTCATTTCCTAAGACAGGGGTCATTGGGACCCCCTCTCCTCTCTATAAAGGAACAACCCAAAACCCCAGTTCTTTGTCCTTCCACGGAGAGACCACAGACCCTTTGAATAGTTGCCATCTCTGTCTCTCTCTCTGGAAGTGACCCAGGGGCCTCTGTATCTGTTTGTCTCTGTATCTGTGTCTGTCAATGTATGTATACGTTTGTTAAATTACTGTCATATATGTTAAATATTGCTTTCTCCTTTGCTTCATATTCTTTTTGTAAGTTCAATAAAACTGAATGGTTTACTGCTCGCATGGTTTGAATGCTGTTTAAGAATGACTGTGTAAGAATGCTACTCTGTATGAAAGGTTCTGTCGTACTCAGGCAGGAGTGTAGCGTGCAGGCAGTAACCAGGCCCAAGGCTTGGCCTCTGGTTTCAACAACAGCAATGGGAGTACTGAGTTGACCAGAGCCTGACGCAGGCTTTTCTCTTCCCGTGGACTGGGCTAGACCAAGGTAATTAGCAGGTAAAGGAGTAGAGGCACTTACCAGTCCAATCTCCTTGTCTCTCAGATCAGGCATCAGCTTGCACGCCGGGGTTGACTGGGATGACTTCGGTTGCTGGAGCTTCTTTCAGTCAGTGGCCTTCAACATATGTTGAACCCACAAGAACTCTGGCAATCTGCCTGGCCTTTTATCAGCCTTGCGGTTCCAGCATTTTCCACTCCTCCCTGATTAGGCTTGATTGTCTTTGCTCTATCTCTCAAGGCCCACCTGGCCTTTTGCCTTCGTTCCCTTAATTGAAGCCAGGCCCTGATTCTCTGCTTCTCAGCCAGCTTGGGAGAACTTGCAGGCGAGGAGTCCTGCTCTTCTTGCTGTTCTGTTTGCTGCCAGAATGAGCAGCCCTCATCCCCTGCCATGGGCCTTGGTGGCTCTGATGCCCGTTCCTGCTGTTCCAGTGCAGTCATTGGAGGAACGGGCCCAGGTTCCCACTCCTCCTCTTCCTCAGAGGAGGAGGGCAGCTCAGGTTGGCCTACGACAGGTTCTTTTATATCCAAATCTTTCTGGGTTGCTTTTTGGTAAGTGAAGCAGGCAGGAAGGACCAAACACAACGGACTAGAAGGTGGGGGGCACACAACAGATTCGCGCCACAGTAGCTTCAAAGTCAGATTCGTTCGTAGCATTTCTCTTAAGACGAAGAAAACGGCTGAATGGCAGGTTCTTTTTCAAACTATATGGGTGATTAGAAGTAAAATGCAAACCAGAATCTTTAGCTAATTGTTTATGAAAGGGAATTGGACAGTCAGAAAATCTACTGTTTGCTGATTTATAAAGCCTAGCTGAAGACCCTCAAAGACCACGGTTTGAATCAGTTTGGGAAGTTTAGAAGTAATATTGCCAGCAATTTTCTTATAATATCTAATATCATTGAGCTGCCTCATGATTTCATCCCTGTAGAGTGACGTATCCTGAATAACAATAGTGCCGCCTTTGTCAGCGGCGCGAATGACAATAGATTCGTCGTTGGCCAGATCGGTGAGAATAGCATTTTGTTCAAAGGTTAAGTTGGTACATGATTGCCACTTATGTTGTTCCATTTTTAACACGTCCTAGGAAACTAGGTGCTGGAAGGTGTTAATCAAATAATTCAAAGTGTTGGGAATAAAGGTGGATTTTCCCCAAAATTGCACGGACTCATCATACGGTTTGTCATGAAAAAAATCGCGTAGTTTAATGTTTCGAAACAGGTTAAACAATTCGGTTCTGGTTTGAAAAGAGGAATAGGGTACACAAGGAACAAAGGCAAGACCTAAATTTAATACACTGAGTTCATTCTCTGTCAAATTGCGAGAGGAAAGGTTCACTATCTTTTCTTTCGTTGGAATGTCTGGGGTCGGGCACCATGGGGAAAATTTTTGTGTCCTTGAGACCTCAGTTGGTAGGACCGATTAGAAGACTTAGAATAGTTGGAACCAAAGGAGCTAACACTGTCATGGTCTGAGCCATTAGGGACATTAGGGTCATTGTCCTGTCCTTGAAAATTTCTATTTCTTTTCCTAGGGGGAAAAAATTTAGAGCTTAGGAGGCCGCCTAATGATGGCCCCGCCCCCAACCCGGCACCATGATGCCCCGGGAATGCCTCCCAGGATGCCGGGATGCCCTGGGAATGCCTCCGAGGATGCTGCAGCAGCCTTTGCAGGCATCCAGAAGCTGGCAGAAGTCTCTGTCAACATCCCGGCTTGGCACTGCCGCGGCAGCAGCCAGCGACCAGTGTCTGGGCCTTCATGCTGGCGCTGTGGGCCCTTGCACCGGCGCAGGCCTTCGCTGGCCTCCACAAGAGTTTTGTCCTGGCTGCCGGCACGGCTCAGAAATGCACGGTAAATATATTTCAAAGCACAAAATGCCTAGATGTGAATAATCAGTGGCATGTTGGCAGAACAGAGCCAGGGGAACAAGCATTTTCCAGTTGGGGCTAGTACTGCACTAGCAACGGATCAACTAGAATGATCAGTTTTGACTTCGGATATTCTTACAATCATATTCTTTGAAGTTTCAAAACAATGACCATAGCATTGGCAGCATTTAAAACAAAATAGAAGGATGAGAAGCATGTTCTCCGTTTTTCAAGTGACTTTGCGTCAGCCCATATTTTGAACAGGACACAAGTCTCCTTTTTGAGCTGATAGGACCATTATTCCTCATATGGTCCCGCCAGCTGGGGATGGGGCTAGAGCAGCTATTCCACCTGGGATTGTCCCTGTTATTGCAGTCTTTATTGCAAGCTGGCATCCCTCCCAATATGGAATAATTTAGGATTCACTGGCCACCTTTTGTGGGCAAAAAGGATTTTTTGGTGCTGTCTTCAAATTGGCTGAAAAGGGAACTTTTTTTGGCCTGATCTACATGGTTCTTGGGGGGAGGGATCAGATTAGTTGGGTATCAGGACTGGTTAGACAGGACTAGAGATGGCCGATGATACTACATTACCGGCAGAAAATAGTGAAGACTTGAAACGACTACTGCTGAAGGAGAAAGGAGAAAGTGCCAAAGCAGGACTACAGGTGAACATTAAGAAGACAAAAGTAACGAGTACAGGAACATTATTCAACTTTAAGGTTGACAATGAGGAAATTGAAATTGTTCAAGACTTTCTATTCCTTGGCTCCATCATCAACCAAAAAAGAGACTGCAGTCAAGAAATCAGAAGGAGATTGAGACTGGGAAGGGCAGCCATGAAGGAGCTAGAAAAGATTCTGAAGTGTAAGGATCACTGACAACTAGGTTGCCAACCTCCAGGTGTTACAACTGATCTCCAGCCAATAGAGATCAGTTCACCTGGAGAAAATGGCCACTTTGGCAATTGGATTCTATGGCACTGAAGTCCCTCTCCTCCCCAAACCCCACCCTCCTCAGACTCTGCTTCCAATACCTCCCACTTATGGCAAAGAGGGACCTGGCAATCCTACTGGAAACCACAATCAATTTAATGCAGCCATAGTATTCTCTATTACTATGTATGGGTGTGAAAGCGGGACAATGAAGAAAGTAGATTCCTTTGACATATGGTATTGGAGAAGAGTATTATGGATACCATGGACTGTCTCCCCCCCCCCCAAAAAAAAATGAGTGGGTTATCGATCAAATCAGGCCTGTACTGATCCTAGAGGCTAAATTGACTAAACTGAGGCTATCATATTTTGGTCACATTATGAGAAGACAAGGGTCACTGGAAAAGACAATCATGCCAGGAAAAGTTGAAGGCAGCAGGAAAAGAGGAAGAGCCAACAAGAGATGGATTGACTCTATAAAGGAAGCCACTGCCCTCAATTTGCAAAACCTGAGCAAGGCTGTTAAGGATAGGATGTTTTGGAGGACATTGATTCATAGTGTCGTCATGAGTCGGAAGCGACTTGATGGCACTTAACACACACAGAGAGACATGGCAGGGAAAACATGGGTTACTAATGCATATGTGTGGCTAACTGCCCAGTACTCTGAGGCAGCCATGGAGAAATGTACATTCTCAAACCATTCCATGATTGACATAAGCAGCTTGATTAGGGTTGCCACCCTCCTGGTGAGGGTTTGAGATCTCCCACTGCTACAACTGCTCTCCAGGAACAAGAGATTGGTTCACTTGGAGAAAATCGTCGCTTTGGAAGGTGTACTCTATAGCATTATCCCTCCCCTTACCAAACCCCATTGTGAGGGTTCCCAACCTCCCTGTGCAAACTCCATAAAATCATTTGCTCAGACGGTCATGCAGAAACAAGGAACTTTATTGGAAGCTTCAGGTTAGTATAGGCCTTACAATGGTAAAGTTGCAAGTGTTAGCAATTTCACAAAGACAGAATTATAACTCCTACAGGGAAGCAGATGTCAAATGTATGTTATGGGAATCTACGAGATAATTGTGCATGGTACAGGAACATCAAAGACCTCAGGAAGCTCGTTATTGCTATCTGCACACCAAGGCCACAGCTGGTGGGAGGGAGTCGGAGAGAGCAAGGGAGGTGGACGGTGGGAAGAGACATTCCAACCTGGGGCCTGCCAGACGCAGCGCCTGAACCAAGGAAAGGCAAAAGGCCTGGACTGCTTTTACGAGCCCGGGGGGGGGGGAACACACAAAGCAAAAGCTTACAGACCCTTACATTCTGCCCCCCTTAAGGCCCCCCTCCCCCGAGTCCGGGTGGACGAGGCTTGTCAGGATAGGCAGAGTGAAACTCTCGAACCAGGCGGGGAGCCGCCACATGGGGAGCGGCCACCCATTCGTCATGGGCGGGCCCCAGGTGCTTCCAGCGGATCAGATAGAACAATTTTCCCTTTGTCAGCTTAGAGTCCAATACTTTAAAAACTTCAAGATGCGATCCCCCCCCCACAACCGTAGGAATCTCGGACTTAGGGAGGGGGTGGAAGTGAGGGGCAGCGACGTACGGTTTAAGTAGGCTGATGTGGAACACCGGATGCACCCCTCGAAGAGACTTGGGGAGTTCCAACTCCACCGTGACGTTGTTGATCACTCGGGTGATGGGGAAAGGACCTACATATTTGTCACTAAGCTTTTTGCAAGTAGGGCTGTCAATTCGGTTCGGTCCGAACTGAAAATCAACCGAATTTCCCCTGATTCGGTGATTTTCAGTTCGGACGGATCCGAACTCAAATCTGGCGGGCAACTGGAGGGGCCGAACTCAGCGAGTTCGGGAGTTCGCGAATAAATTCGGCCAATTCGGCCCCCCCTTCAGGGCAGCCCGCTGAAAGGCGCGGGCTGCCCTTTAAACTGATCTGCGCCTCCCAGCTGGGAAGCTCAGATCAGTTTAAAGGGCAGCCCGCCTCCCTTCAGCGGGCTCCGCTGAAGGGGGGCGGGCTGCCCTTTAAACTCATCTGCGCCTCCCGCCCGGGAGGCACAGATGAGTTTAAATGACAGCCCGCCCCCCTGCAGGGAAGCCGCTGAAGGGGGGCGGGCTGTCATTTAAACTCATCTGTGCCTCCCGCCCGGGAGGCACAGATGAGTTTAAATGACAGCCTGCCCCCCTGCAGGGAAGCCCGCTGAAGGGAGGCGGGCTGTCATTTAAACTCATCTGTGCCTCCCGGCCGGGAGGCACAGATGAGGTTAAATGACAGCCCGTCCCCCTTCAGGGAAGTCCGCTGAAGGGGGGCGGGCTGTCATTTAAACTCATCTGTGCCTCCCGCCCGGGAGGCACAGATGAGTTTAAATGACAGCCCGCCCCCCTGCAGGGAAGCCCGCTGAAGGGGGGCGGGCTGTCCTTTAAACTCATCTGCGCCTGGCGCAGATGAGTTTAAAGGGCAGCCGCGCCTCTCCAGCGGGCTCCGCTGGAGAGGCACGGCTGTCATTTAAAGTCATCTGCGCCTCCTGCCCGGGAGGCGCAGATGAGTTTAAAGGGCAGCCGCGCCTCTCCAGCGGGCTCCGCTGGAGAGGCACGGCTGTCATTTAAAGTCATCTGCGCCTCCCGCCCGGGAGGCGCAGATGAGTTTAAAGGGCAGCCGCGCCTCTCCAGCGGGCTCCGCTGGAGAGGCGCGGCTGTCATTTAAACTCATCTGAGCCTCCCGCCCGGGAGGCTCAGATGAGTTTAAATGACAGCCCGCGCCTCTCCAGCGGAGCCCGCTGAAGGGGGGCGGGCTGCCCTTTAAACTGATCTGCGCCTCCCAGCTGGGAGGCTCAGATCAGTTTAAAGGGCCCCCGCGCGCCTTCAGGGAATCCCTGAAGGCGCGCTTCGGCCGAATTTTTCCCCGAACTCCGGATCCCCCCGAATTACCGGGGATCCGAAGCGGGGGAGTTCGGACTTCGGACCGTACCGACCCCACAAGGGTCAAATTCAGCCGAATCCGAACTGTACCGAATTTTTTTTTTGACAGCCCTATTTGCAAGGCCGAAGTGAATGTAGGTTCTTTGTGGAAAGGTAAACCTGCCCTCCCACCTTGAGTTCCCACCCCGGAGACCGATGTTTATCGGCCTGGTCTTTGTACTTGCGCTTGGCCCTTTCCAGGCTTTTCTGCAGCCATGGCCAAGTGGTCTGCACCACCTGTACCCAATCTTGGACCTCCTGCACCCCTTCAAGTTCAGGAGTGATGGTAGGAGAACCAAAGGGCCCAAAGTCTTTTCCATAAACCACATGAAACAGACTGAAACCTGTGGAGGAATGGGGGGCATTATTATAGGCATATTCAGCAAAAGGCAGTAGGTCTACCCAGTCGTCCTGGTGGTAATTGACATAACACCTTAGATAGCATTCTACCACAGCATTGACACGTTCGGTCTGACCATCGGTCTGGGGGTGGTAGGCTGAAGAGAGTCCTTGTTCCTCCACCCCCATGACTTTTAGGAAGGCCCTCCAGAATTTGGCAACGAATTGGGCCCCTCTGTCGGAGAGGACCTTCCTCGGGATCGAATGATACTTCACCACGTGATTAATAAACAGTTTAGCCAACTTTTGGGCCGATGGTACATCGCACAAGGAACAAAGTGAACCTGTTTAGAGAATAAGTCTGTTATCACCCACAGTACAGTTTTTCCCCGACTTGGGGGCAAATCAGTGATAAAATCCATGGCGATTACTTCCCAGGGCATGGTCGGAGTCTCCAGAGGCTTTAATAGTCCAGGGGGCTTTCCCATTCGTTTTTTGGCAGTGGCGCAAATGGGACAGCTGCGCATGTATAACTCCACATCGGCTCTCATACCTGGCCACCAAAATTGACGCCGCAATAAATGCAAAGTCTTCACAAACCCAAAATGCCCCGCATGTTTGGCTCCGTGGACCATTCCCAGCACCTCTTTTCGGAGTACTTCGGGGACATAAAGCCTACCCCCCTGCAACCAAAAGGAGCCCTGTCGGTCGAGATTTGCGGGGAGAACCTGCTGATCCGCCTCCCTCAAAGAAGCGTCCCGGAGCCGCTGTTGAAAAGCCTCCGGGACTCCCTTGAGGGGAGGAAAATCCTGGCGGTGGGACTGGGACCGGGTGGTTACTGCAAGTCCCGAGACTTCCCCTCTCTGTTCAGGGGTAAACAAGGAATCTACCGGCCGGTCAAAGTCATTGTGGTATTGGGGGAGCCTAGAAAGAGCATCCGCTAACGCATTGTCCTTCCCTGGCACATGTTTCAGGACAAAGCGGAATTTGGCAAAAAACTGTGCCCAACGAATCTGTTTCGCGGTGAGCTTTCTAGCCCCTTTTAAGGCCTCTAGATTCTTGTGATCACTGCAAACTTCAAAAGGGATCTCTGCCCCCTCCAGAAAATGCCTCCAAATGGTGAGGGCATGTTTAACAGCTGCGGCTTCCTTCTCCCAAATGGCCCAGTTGATTTCGGATTGGGAGAACTTTTTAGAAAAATAGGCACAAGGTTTCAGCTGACCTTTCTCGTCCCGTTGCAAGAGGGGGCCCCCCATGGCAACGTCAGAGGCATCGACCTGGACCACAAAAGGTTTTTCACAATCAGGGTGCGCTAGAACGGGTTCGGACGAGAAAAGCCGCTTGAGCGTATCGAAAGCCTGCTGGCAGTCCGAAGTCCATTGCAACCTAGCAGAGGGCAAGGCGGCTCCCACCCATTTCCCTTTTGTACGCAGGAGCGAAGTGAGAGGGAGCGCTACCTGGTCAAAGTTAGGGATGAAGTTCCGGTAAAAGTTAGCAAAGCCCAAAACCTGCTGCAAATGTCTGCGCGTGGTGGGGGGGTCCCACTCCATTACCGCCCGAACCTTCTCGGGATTCATCTCTAAGTCTTGGTGGGCAATCACATACCCCAGAAAAGTGATGGAGGGTTGATGGAAATCACATTTAGAAACCTTAGCAAACAGTTTGTGCTCGCGCAGCCGCTGCAGCACCTCACGCACCAGTTGTACGTGCTCCTTCATGGTCTTCGTATAAATGAGGATATCATCCAAGAAAACCACCACCCCGCGGAACAATAAATCACGAAGTACTTCATTAATCAATTGCATGAATACACTCGGAGCCCCCGAAAGTCCGAACGGCATCACTAAATACTCAAACATTCCAAAACAACTTGAGAAGGCAGTCTTGGGTTCGCCCCCTTCTCGTATGCGGATACGGTGGTAAGCCTCCACCAAATCCAATTTGGTGAAGATTCGGCCCTCCTTCAATTGTGCGAGAAGGTCTGGAATGAGAGGGAGGTGGTATGCATTAGACTGAGTGACAGCATTCAGTCTACGGAAATCAATACACAGTCTTAAGTCTCCCGTCTTTTTCTTGACAAAGAAGGCGGGGGCCGAGTATGGTGCCTTTGATGGGCAGATAAAGCCCCGCGCTAGATTGGTGTCCAAATATTCTCGCAACACCGCCTTTTCATTAGGACTCATGGGGTAGACCTTCCCTTTGGATAATTTGCCATCCCCTACTATTTCAATAGCACAGTCCATCTCCCGGTGGGGGGGCAATTCGTCGCATTCCCGCACGTCAAACACATCGGCAAACTGGGAATACTCGCTGGGGAGCTGGGGCAGGGAAGCTTTGATAGAAGGGGCCCCCACGAGGGCGGCTGCGGGAGTTTTAAGCACTCGGTCTTTATCATGGAATTCACACAGGTTGCGGGGAAAGGTGAGCGTCCGCTCAATCCAGTCTATGGAAGGATTGTGCCCCAGCAACCAGTTCATCCCTAAAACAACGGGCGCGGCAATGGGAGCAATGGTAAAATAAAGCCGTTCCCAATGCTCCCCTACGGCCATGACGACCGCGGCGGTGCGGTGAGTAACAGGCCCCTTTTTAAAGTCACTGCCATCCATCTGGGAAAAGCGGATGGGTTCAGGTAGTCGCTTTCGCTTAACTCGCAATTGTCGGGCAGCCTCTTCGCTTATCAGGGTGCGGGCACAACCCGAGTCAACTAGGGCCGTAAATTCTAACATGGGCCCCCCTTTTGGCAACGAGAGATTGACCTTTAAATACACATTGTCTTCCTGAGCGCTTACCATCAGTGGAGCTCCTTGCACAACGTTCGGAGCGGTCTGCTGAGGAGCCCCCTTTACAGCAGACCGACGGCGTTTTTTGCCGGCATGTCCCAGTCCTCCTCCTCGCTGGAGGAAGCAGACACGGCATTTGTAATCCGTGACTCCGATGAGTCAAAGGTTTCATTTGTAATCCGTGGCCCCGATGGGCCAGAAGTGCCCGAGGCTTCAACCTCGGTGCGTGCGTGCATTGCCGAGGGTGCGCCCCGTCGGCTCGGTGCGCCGCTCCGGCGGCGAGGTTGCCCCTCGGAAGGGGGCTTCTCAGGTTCGGTCGTTGCCGGACGAGATGGTCCCGGATGTCCGGGTCGGGAAGGGCATTGAGAGGCAAAGTGTCCTCTTCCCCCGCAAACGAGACAGGCCCTGCTCTCAAAGCGTTTGCGGCGTTCGGTCACGGATGGTCCTCCCCCCGAGGGGGGACGAGAGTCCTTCGGACCACCAGGCCTGTCTCCACGGGTCTTGGTCTCCCGTCCGGTGCGTTGCCGGACAGGAGCAGCAGCTGCTTTCGGTTCTCGATGTCAGCGGCGTGACGAACCCACCCTTCAACATCGGGAGGGTTACCTTGCATGAAAGCCCAGTGTTGCAATTCCGGGTTCAAACCTTTGCGGAAATACTGCACCCTGGTAGCTTCACTCCAGTCCAAAATTTTACTCGAGAGCGACTGAAACTCGCATGCATACTGCGTGACCGACTTAGACCCTTGACGCAGTTGCAGCAAGGCAGTTTTTGCTCGCTCACCCAAATGCGGGTCCTCGAAACGATGTCGAAGGGCGATCATGAAGTCATCAAGACTTCGCAAGACCGGGGAGCGGAACTCATACTGCAGTATCATCCAGGCGGCCGCCTCACCCTGTAGAAGAGACGCCACGTATTGGACCCGGGATTCTTCCGAGGTAAAGGTCCGGGTCTGTTCCCGCATAAAAATGTCCACTTGTACCATAAAAAACGTCAGCTGGTCACTCGACCCGTCATACGTGATCTTCAGGTCTCGGCGGGCTGGTGGAGCGGGACGGATGGGAGGTGCGGGAGCCACAGGTGGGCCTGGTTGCTGCCCTCCGTCCGCCGGAGCCACGGGTGGCGTCGGTACCTTCAGGTCGTCCATGGCTTGAGCCATGTCCAAAATCACCGCGTTCATGGCATCCATCCGGTCCAGTAATTTCTGGCGCTCCTCCTGCCAGCGCTGCCGCTCCTCATCCATCTGGTGAAGCAGCAGGGCTTCCTTTCGGGCGGGATCGTCCTCGAACCCCAACCCGTGAACTGCAGTCCGTCGTGACCGCGCGTCGCTCTGCGGGAGCGACCAACCCCGGGGAGACTCCAGCCAGGTATTCAAGCGGGTAGACTTGGGCTTTGTACCCAGACCCGATCCCGAGTCAGCTCCACTGGGCATCTTCCCAGTCGACTTCCCTTCCGAAGGGGCCGGATCGGGCTGCTTGGGTACGGTGCTGTCCTTCTTGTCGTTGTCATCCCCGTTGCCTGCCATAGCTGTCCAAGAACGGTACAGGAGCAGGACAACGAGGCAGAAGACTTGCAACTTAATGTGAGGGTTCCCAACCTCCCTGTGCAAACTCCATAAAATCACTTGCTCAGGCGGTCATGCAGAAACAAGGAACTTTATTGGAAGCTTCAGGTTAGTATAGGCCTTACAATGGTAAAGTTGCAAGTGTTAGCAATTTCACAAAGACAGAATTATAACCCCTACAGGGAAGCAGATGTCAAATGTATGTTATGGGAATCTACGAGATAATTGTGCATGGTACAGGAACATCAAAGACCTCAGGAAGCTCGTTATTGCTATCTGCACACCAAGGCCACAGCTGGTGGGAGGGAGTCGGAGAGAGCAAGGGAGGTGGACGGTGGGAAGAGACATTCCAACCTGGGGCCTGCCAGACGCAGCGCCTGAACCAAGGAAAGGCAAAAGGCCTGGACTGCTTTTACGAGCCCAGGGGGGGGGGAACACACAAAGCAAAAGCTTACAGACCCTTACACCCATCCTCCTCATGTCCAACCCCCAAAATCTCCAGCTATTTCCCAACCCAGAGCTGGCAACCCAAACATTGGTGGGTGGGAGAGGGGACAAACACAGGCTCAGACTTACCTGTGAGCCTAGTTTGCTGGGCTGCGGTGGGGAGGGTTGGGAGCTAGCACAAGGTTCAGAGGCTTGCCTGGTGAAGCATGAGTCATGGGGAGTATGAGAGGCTCAGCGGGGCAGCTAGCACACTGTCACAAAATGGCAGCTGGTGGGGAAGCTGGGGAAGGAGCCATGGTATTTCTAACTTCAAATGAACTTTCCCCCACCTTGCTGCACACCTTCCCAGCCTGCCCTATATTTCAGTGGGCCCATCAGGCCCAGGCTCAATAGGGGCTGACCCGGCCAGCAGTCTACAAACCTGAGCTTTTGCACTTGGCTCCACCGGCCAAGTATTTAAGAAGCCCTCTTCCTGTGCCCAGCTTAGGGTGCCAACCAGCAGGTAATAGCTGGAGGTCTCATGTCTTCATTCTGGCTATAGGTATAAATTTATTATTTGACTTTTTTTCTAGGTATTCATCAATGTTTCCCTTAAAGATAGTAATGATTTCTTTAAAAGATACTCTATTAGCTCCTGTTGTAATACGGTTTACTCCTAGGCTCAGATCTGAAGGCTTGAAACTCTGCCCAGGCTTTCTGCCAAGACCCCACAAAGAGTTGAAAAGAGAGACAGAATTATTTTGGGGGTTGGAGGGGAAGGAAACAGACATTTCTGCCATTGTGAAAGATGCTTGAAGCTTGATAATAAAGACAGCTGGGTTATCTCTTGTCCTTTCTTCAGAAATGAAGTGTTTGACAGATTTTGTTGATTCCTTCTCTAAATCTTTTGCTGTCATGTTCAATTTTTCTGTAACCTTTGCTAGCAGTTCAATCACTCTTTTATGGAGACTTCTCAGTTCCTGACTGTACTCATGTGAACAAAAGTTAGACCTCCCCCCAAAAAAACCCTTCAAATCCAGTCATAGAAATTTTCAGGTTACCCTAATGCAAAATGTTACATGTTCAGTTCATGGGCCAACTTCCAACTTTATCACCCTATGTAATCATATATCTATTACTGGTTGTATTATGTGTGTGTGAAGTGCCATCAAATCACAGCCAACTTACAGCAACCTCAGCTTTCAAGGCAAGTGGGAAGCAGAGGTGGTTTGCCGTTGCCTTCCTCTACAGAGTCTTACTTGGAAGGTCTCCCTTCCAATTACTGACCCTGCTTAGCTTCCCAGATCTGATGAGATTGGACTATGCATGATGCCTTCCCTCCTGATTATGTTGTAGGAATCCTAATTTTTTTATTAATGCCAGTATTCTTTCAGCTTCAGTTCCAACTCTATTCCAAAACTCCTTTTTACTATAAGGATAACAAGCAGGGTGCCCATGAGAACTCATGGGGGGGGGGGAGAGATTTCCTCATGTTATCTCTGTTTTCCTTCCTACCTTGCTCTTTGTAGCCCTTAAGCTTGTCCCCCTATCTGAAATTAAAAGGTTCCATATCTTCTCATACCACAGCCCAATGGAAGGTATCTTAGCATTTTCTGAGGCAATCAGAAATGTTGCTGCCAGTAGTAGTATTGAAATCAGTTTCCTTTTTAGGATAGAAGGTTTTTGTGTATCAATTTTTTTCCTGATAAGACAGTTAATGGGTCAAAAGGGAGTTTGTATTGTGTAATATGCTATGATATGCTATGATATGATATGATATAATATAATAAATTTATTGCAGGCATAGACCAGAAAATATCATATTGTATTTCTATGCTACATTTCCAAAAACCTAAAACCTTGCATTTCAAGAATTGCTAACAAAACAGATAAAATACAGCCAAAATTAATTAAGCCAAAAAAAAAAAAGTATAAAACTTGGAGCAGCATTTCTATACAAATTACAATTCTTTATCCTTTCCAGCAACCCTTTTCTTGCTCCGGGCTTTTACCTATTGTGTGATTAATTCTACCTCTCTCAAGATCTTGTCCCAAAATAAACTGACTTTTGGGTATGTCCGCCAGCAGTGCAAAAAAATAGCTGGGTTGCCACAGCCTTTCCAGCATAGACCTGAGTGCCCCAGTATGATATAATGAAGATGAGAGGGCGTAACTATCCATCATTTTTAAATTCTTTACTTCCCACTCCTGCTTCTCTCCCTCCAAGATTCTAAAAGAGGTCTCCCAAAGTTGGTTCAGGACTTCCATTCAACCCATCACATATAGGTTTACCAGGTCACTTGGATTGGCAGCAATCTATCAGCTGGCTCAGGAGCAGGGATCATGTGCACGGCTGCGGGCAGCGCAATTACATCACTTCTGGTTTACAATCAGAAGTGCCGTATCATGATGGGCTGCTTTACCGCTCAAACCCCCCAAACATTAGTGTTTTGGGGGTTTGAGTGGTAAAGCGGCTCGTTGCAATGTGGTGCTTCCGGGTGTAAACTGGAAGTGACGTAATCACATTGCCTGGGGCTGCGTGTGCACGATCCCTGCCCCAGCTCCACTCCAAAAACCTCCCGCCGGAGGACAGGGGGACCTGGTAACCCTAATCATATATCAGATTCTTTCTAACCAATAGATGCTTGTACTATAATTTCATCTAGCAGAAATTAGTACCTCCTAACAGCAAAAAGCCCATAGGGAAAGCCTGTAACATCTCTAAAACTTTGTGATGTAGGCATTTCATCACAGGAATCAATCTCGACTTGCTTTTGAAGGAGCAGGGTGGCATTCTTACTTGGCAAGAAGTGGTGCTTGCTACTAATAGCCCATTCCTGAGCTCTAGGCTGGAAAGAGCTCAGGAGGAGTGCAAGTGCCTGCACCAGCACCCGGGCCACTTGTGCCACTGTAAGAGGCAGGGATGCTGGAGTTGGGTCGCTCACGTCGGCCTCCCTGCACTGCCACAGCAGTGTGGCCCAGGGATGCTGGCTTGGCCTCCTGCCAGCATCCCACTGGCACAAAGCTTTATGCCGGCGTCCTGGGGGGCATTCCGGGGGCATGCCGGGGGGTGGATCTCCCAGTAGGCTCCCTTTTGTGGATCTCCCTTTTGCCCCAGGTACGCCATCCACAACAACAGTGTTGCTGCACCTGGCACAGCCTAGCTGTTTTCAATGAGGCCAAATGCCCCATTTTCACTCATACAAACACACACACACACAATTAAAATGCTTTTAAAAGCCTTTTGGTGGCCAAGGAATGGTTTGGAGGTGCCGTGATGGCGCCTCGGCCATGCTGTCCCCGGCCACCGAAGACTCAGGAATGGGCTGTAACTAGAAAAGCAAGGGTGTCAGGCTAAGTTTAGGGAATGTTCTGTGACTTGGCATTCTCACATATTCAGAGGTTATTTTGGGAAGGTAATCTGCATAATTAGTCTTACTCTCTTTCCAAAGAAGCTTTTGTTGGGGGCATGTTAACCACAGCATGAGTGCTTACAGTGAACAAAAATTTTAGAGCCAGATAAAGGTTCCTTTTCATCAGGAAAAAAGTATAACCCCTAGACCCATACTTACATGAACAGTAGAATTCATTTGTATTTAGCGAATAAAGTCATAGTGGGAAATCTATTAAATTGTGTTTAATCATTCACGTTTTTGATTTAACATCTGTCTAAAACCTAACATCAAAATTGAATAATTTATCATGTAATTGCATAAAAGCCCAAGTAATGTATGACATTAATTAAAAATTCATACAAAATTCATAAGAAGAAAGTTTTAGCAGCTACTGTTTGATTACCCATGCAGTGGGGCGGTTAAAGTTACTTTCGAAAGAGTAACTGAGGGAATGCAACAGAACTCATTGGTGATCCATGGTCACATATTAAGTTTCACCCAGTAGCCTCATTAGTAAGACTCTGCTGGCTGTGTTCTGTAACTTTTTAGAGGTTAGCGCCATAGATTGCTGCAGACAGAATCTAGCTGCCTTCTCGCTACATCCATCCATCTATACCATCCTTACATATAACCATTTAGGACCAATTTACATGTCCAAGATTGCAGGTTGAGAATGCTGTTTGAGTGGGATTCAGCCCATATGTTTGCATTTTGACAAAACTAGACTACCATCTTGCAACTCAACGCACACTGGAAAACCTCCAATCAAACTTAACCATTTTTGGTGCAGAGCTACACATTACAACGAACATGAGGTTGCCTTTCAAACCGGCAGCTCTGTGTCAAATTTCTACAATTATGCACCTCATGTAAATACAAGGTTGCCTTTGAAAATGGCAGCTCCTTGCCAAAATTCCACATCTATGCACCTCATACAATTTACCCCATGTCCATACATAGAGTTGGCAGCTCCGGGTTGGGAAACAGCTAAAGATTTTGGGGGTGGAGCATGAGGAGGGTGGGTTTGGAGAGGGGAGGGACTTCAATGCCATAGGGTCCAATTGTCAAAGCAGCCATTTTCTTCAGGGTAACTTATCTCTGTCGCCTGTAGATCAGTTACAATAGCAGGAGATCTCCAGCCACTAGCTGGAGGTTACTATATAGAGAAACAGCACGTGGCTCAATGTATTCACAATTGAAGTAAGAGCATGTTACATCACACACAAGAATATTTCAAAATCAATATAATCACAACAAAATTCAAAACTGAAATAAAACATGTTACATCACACACAAGAAATACCACCAAACTGAAATATAGCCTTGCAGGGCTGTTCAATGCAGCCAGTCAGCTTAACCAAAAATAAAGCCTTTCAGGCTGTAACTGAGCGTAAATGCAAAGAGCCAAAAGGCTATAAATTACAATCACGAAGAGTAGCAAGGAGTAGCAAGAATGACAACAATACGGGTCCGTCACAAGGACGAGTTTCGAAGTCTTCTTCAACTTGCCGACCCTGAGGAATTTAAAGGGACCATTGAAATTGACATGCATGAAATTCCTTATTATATGGTATCAAAAAATGGCCAAAAAAGCCCAAGCTTATATGTTGTAGAGCTTACCAATTAATTCATGGAGCAAGGTGGTCATGAATGCAAAAATTCACATTTTAATATGCATCCTGCAACATAATAAAACAAGTTATGCATCTAATACCAATTATGTTAAACAAAAGGAGGAACTATCCCAGAAGTTGTAAATCTTACCCCTGTTGTAACACTAGGTGTTATAGATTTAAAATGAAGTTGATCTTGGTGGAGAAAAACACCACCTATGCTCGGCTTGCATTCCTTCGCAATAGTCAGAAGGAGGCAGTTCCATGGTAAAATACCCACAGCTGTGAATTACGACAGATGCTAAGAAAGATGTTAAAGGAATATGATCCTTACAAGAAGCAAGACAAATCAAACTCAGTGTTCAGACCACTAGGGATCATGGTTTTGAAAAGAAAAATAAAGCGTCTTTCTTGGCAGTTTAAAATCTTCTTCACATCCTGGGTCTGAAATGGACGAGGCTGATATTGCCAAATGACGAAAAATTTCAAATTTTGGTCACTATGTCCATGGTTTACGAAATGGCTGACGATTGGGGCTTCCATTGTTTTCATTCTTATTCTCGTTTGGTGTGCCAATGCAAAGTCTGATTTGGCGTGTTGTACAGCCCACGTACATTTTTGGCACTGGGCAGGAACAAAGGAGGGCGTAGACCACGCCAGTGGAAGCACAATTGGAGAACTGCTTGAGGGTGTATGTAAACTTGCCATCCATGGCTGTTACTTGTTTGACTGGCATACTGAAAGGACAAGCTGCAAAGCCATGGCATTTAAAATGTCCCACAGCCGAAATGCGATAAATCAGTTTTAACAAGCTGATCTCTCAGTGTGGAGAGACTTGGAAGAGAACTTGACACATCAGTTGGTACACATGAAATAAAAACATAATAAGGCCATGCTGGATCAGACCAAGGTCCATAAAGTCCAGCAATCTGTTCACACAGTGGCCCACCAGGGGCCTCTAGAAAGCCCACAAACAGAAGGGGAAAATCAACATTGGGGTACTGTTTTCAGCAGCGGCCCTGCATTTCATGTAAGACATAGTTCCAACTCTGGTGGCTTGTCTGAGGCCACCTACTGAGGGCATGGCCAAGGTAAAATTTGAACAAGGTATTTTCCTACATATAATGAGAGACAGTGTTGGGTGGTCCCATCGTGCAGCCAGATGTAAACATGTGGAATCCAAAAATGATGTTGGTACTCCAGTGCCAGAAACAAGGAGAGAAGATGATCCTTGTTGGGATCATAAAGGACAGCTGGGTAAAATATTAGATGGGGAAACAGAGGGGACAGAAGGCAACTTGCAGGAAATCAGCAAAGACAGCCACTTCACAGGTCAGGCACATATCACCAAAAACTTTGAAAGAGTAGCCCTCAAGCTATCCCTTTAAAGTACTGGAATGTAATGTATAACCTTTTATCAATTTGGGTGAGTGATGAATTGAGGAAAGGATGCTCTTCAGCTAGAAAGCTTCCAGCAGACATGAGCCCTCCAATGATGTGCCCAGCCTACTGAGGCCTGCTTAAATCCTCTCATACACATTCAGTCAGTCATTTCTTTCTTGCAAAGTAGGCAAGTTCCAAGCAGATGTTTGAAACAGTCCACTTTTCAATGCATTCACAGTGAAAAACAAATTAAAAGAGAGAGAGAGAAACCGAATGACATTTATAAGTACAAGGTAACGAGATCAGAGACGCTCTGGAAAAAAACAAACGAACAAACAAACCACACATCTAAATTTGGACAAGGAACAACACAAGGCTATATAAAAAGGAACAACAAACAATTAGGTAATACCAGGGCAAGTACAGAACAAGAACAGAACTGTCATGACTGGATTCTAACATTTCCAAACAGCACGTCACCCACAGTCAAAGCAGGTCTTGAAAATGCCTTCGTGAATTCCTCTGCACAAGATGGTCTCAGCAATTTTTACAGGCTTCTAGGATCATCTCTGGCCCCCATGCAACTAACAGGCATCTGTAGCTGTCAGGTCAAACTACATGGATCCTACTGAATATGGCAAAATCCTAGAAGGGTAGTTTGTTAGTCAGTTGCTATAAGGCCCGCTGAAGGGTCCTGAAGCCTAGTTTTTATCGAGGCTTGAACTTTTATGGGATAGAGACCTCTTCATCTGTTGTGTGGGTAACATTTTTCTCTTTCTTCTTCTCACTCTTGCTGATACTCTCTACATGAACCAGAAAACTTCACTACTTATCAAGATTATTTTAGCTGTCCTCCATGTCCCCTACATTTCTGCCCAAGGAGAAATTCTGGAATGCAGTTGGGTGACTGAAATGAGCTTGGGGAGGGAGGGGAAATCCAGCCAGCCTTTGAAATCCCTCTCAACTAATTCTCCTCCTTTCTACAGTTCTTGTCCCACATGCTTTATGTCCATGCAGGTCCCATGAGCCCTAGCATAGCCATTTGGGATCCCCTCCTCCAGCATGGTGTAGCCAGCATGGTATAGTGGTAAAGAGCAGTGGTTTGGAGTGGTGGACTCTGAATCGCGTTTGATTCCCCACTCCTCCACATGAGCGGTGGATGCTAATCTGGTGAACTGGGTTGCTTCCCCCACTGCTACACATGAAGCTAGCTGGGTGACCTTGGGCTAGTTACAGTTCTCTCTGAACTCTCTCAGCCCCACCTACCTCACAAGGTGTCTGTTTAGGAGAGAGGAAGGGAAGGAGATTGTTTTTTAAAAAAATATATATTATTTTTTCAGTTATATCATCATATATGACAATATCCAGTACTATAAGATTAATAACAATAATAATAAAAAACATATATTAACACAATTCAACAATAATATGACTTTCCCCTCACCCTCTTCCATCTTAAAATAAATTGTGTAGTCTTTTGTTAAAGGAACTAATCCCAGTAATATTTTAATAAACACATTCTTATCCTATCTAAAGGTATTAAATCAGTACTGATCAAAAATTTAAAGGTAAAAATAAGGGATTAGATTGAACAGTATTCTATAAATGGTCCCCTTAAGAATTAAATTTTTCCAAAATAAAAACGAAGGAGCCATTAAGTGATATTTATATATACTCAAAAAAAATATTGAGTTCTCTTACAACTCCCTCCTTTTCTATCAAAAAATAAATGTTTATAAATCTTTCATATATCCCTAACATTCATTTCAAACGTATTATAATTCTAGTAATCCAATATCATATATAGTTTCAAAAATGTTATAGTTCTGATAAATCAATATCATATATGATTCTATTTCCATTTAAGCCAGTCCTTTTAACCAGTTCCTTTTAATCATATCACCAAGAAAGACCATGAAGACCACATTTATCCCTTTGCCTGGAATTTCTAGCATTTCCTTCCCTTCCCCATCAACAGTAAGCGTCGTAGAACGTCCTTGGAGGTTGTTGATGAAGCCTCTTCAACAAATCGATGGTCTTGATTGTAAATCCATGTTGCATTCTGTTTCATCCCAAATTCAAGGGAAAAGATTCTGGCAGCTCCGGTTTTTCTACTCGTTAAATCCTCCAAGAAAATATTGAACAGTTCATCGATCAGGTTGAAAAAATCAAAAGCAAATTGAGACACATTCAATTCCATTGTTATCAGCCAAATTTGCTTTTTGAGATTTTCCACTTCCTCTGGTGAATTCTTCTGTACTTGGGCACTCTTGACAAGGAAAGGTTCTTCTTTAAGGTCTTCAAGGTTTTTCTCATTCATTTTTAGGGTAGTTGATTGGATAGAAGCATTGAAGATATTCATCATAATGGTCATTTGATCCATCTGCTTTGACATCTGTTTTGACAGCTGTTCATACTGTTTTATGGTTATTTCATTTTGCTTAGTAAACATGTCTTGAATTCTTTTCTCCATATTTACTTCTTGCAAGGGTTCTTAGGATTTAGGTGTTGCAGGTATTACTGTATACACTGATGGTTGATGTTTTATTTCAGCAATTTTGGCAAGTCTTAAAAGTTGATTTTCCAGAATATGGGTAGGTTAATAGTTTGTGTTAAGCCCAATTGCTAAAAAATTCCACACGAAATCCTCAAAAGAGAGCTAAAAAGTGAGTTTTAACATTTGAAGTACCATCAAGTTTGTTTTTGGACACTCTAGGTCGATATGCAAACAGGAAGTAGGAAGTCGGCAGAAAACTGTGCAGCCACGTACCCTCCGTCGTCCCCTTTCTGTAGTTTTTTCAATGGCAAACCTTTTAGTTGATGCACCAGGGGGATTCACTTCCGGTCTTATAGGCTTCTATGCTTCCCATCTCCCTGTTGTCGGCAGGCGCTTTGCAATAGAGTAGTATTGCTTCCTAGAGGTCTTCCAGCACTTCAAAATAGATTTTGGGGACGTGGCAGGAGGACTTTCCCGGCCAGGAAAAGGTAGTGTGACCAAGGGGAGGGAGGGTTTTATTTCTCCCTTCCCCTCAAACGTCACAAACTCTGATAGTTACTTGCCACGTCTATCAAACAGTTCAATTGTTTAGTCTACCCCCAGATCAACTTGATAGAGTCCTTGCCACTTTATCTGATATCTTATCTTAGTAGAAAAGTTTTTAAACGACGGGGGGGGGGGGGGAGAATGCGGAGTTCCCAGTTAATTCTGCCAATCAATTCAGCCTTCTATTCCCGTAAGATCAAAATAATTCTTGTTACTCACTTAGATTTCGGAGGGTGAGGTTTTTCTTCATTAAAGTAGTTCTTAAGATGGTTATAGGTAATGGAGGTCCAAGCCTAATGCCAAAGAAAACGCTTGTGGCGATGCTATCTCCTCTCGATGCCAGTGGGGACAAACATCCACACCTCTAGGGGGCTTTAAAAAGCTCCCTCAGAGAGTATGGGAGTCACACCGCTTTCTTCGGGCTGCAGAGGAATTCCTGCGTCCCGGTCCACTATTTAGAACCGGGTTGGTGTGCAAAAAACACACCAATTCAAAGCGTTTCTTGGATTCCCTTGGGAGCTCTCCCAAGGGACGTGTGCTGGGATCAGCTCATTACCGGAAGTTCTGGAAGGGAAGGAGATTGTAAGCTGGTTTGAATCTCCTTTAAAAGGTAGAGATAATTGGGGTATAAAAAACCAACTCCTTCCTTCCTTCCTTCCTTCCTTCCTTCCTTCCTTCCTTCCTTCCCACCATCTATAGATCTCTCAGTGCAAAACCACAATGCATAGAAGCCTGTCCCATGCACAGCCACTGATTTCAAACACTTTGTTTTGTGCCTCCTGTCTACCTATGAGAGAGTTTCATGAAAGAGAGTTCATGTTCTGTAAGCCCTTGGCCCAATCAGAGACAGTCAGGTCCAAAGAAGTTGGTTTTTACTGGTCAAATAGGTTAACAGAGCATAAAGAAAAGGTGACAGCAATGGAGCTTGCTGGCTTGCACTTGGTAATATAAAAGCATGAAAAAAAGCAAGAGATTACAAAACACAAACAGTGCTGTGGTTCTCACAGCTTCAAAAGAGTTTAGGTATGCATAACAGTCCTTGAGAGCAGGTCAGTGGGAAAACGAAACCAACTGAGACACAGGCCTGACACGTTCTCAGATTCATAAAGAGCCAGTGTGGTGTAATGGTTAAGAGTCGTGGACTCTAATCTGGAGAACCAGGTTTGATTCCCCACTCCTCCACATGAGTGGTGAACTCTAATTTAGTGAACCAGGTTTGTTTCCCCACTCCTACACATGCAGCCAGCTGGGTGACCTTAGGCTAGTCACACTCCCTCAGCCTCATCTATCTCACAGGGTGTCTGTTGTGGGGAAGGGAAGGTAATTGTAAACTGGTTTGATTCTTTCTAAAGTGGTAGAGAAAGTCGGCATATAAAAACTGACTCTTTTTCTTATTCTTCTTCCCTTTCTCAGCACTGGAAATGCTGGCTGGATCCAACTCATAACCTTCTACCCAGCTTCAGCTTCTTCTTTTTTCAAATTGACACCTATTTATTATTCACAAGACACACCAACAGCAGCAGATTTCTACTGAGGCAGCTAACCACAGCCACAGCCAAATCCACCTCTAAACTGAAATTCAGTAGTTGCCCCAGCACCAGCTTAAGCTTTCTTGTCAGCACCAGGAGGAGCAGCACTGCGTCTGTATGCATCCTGGTCAGCTTTACCATGGGTAAGGCAAGCAAGACGTACACCCTCCAATCCTTTGGGCCGTGGTCTGCCTGTTTCAGGATGGCTGTGACATAAGATGGCAGGCACAATTTCAGGTGGCAGATGGAGATAATCCTGCAGGTAGTAGATGCCTTTGTAGGTCAGATACTAGTAGAAATGTCTCCATGCAAACTGTGTGAGCCAGCATGGTGTAGTGGTTAAGAATTGTGGTTTGGAGTGATGAACTCTGATCTGGAGAACCGGGTTTGATTCCCCACTCCTCCACATGAGTGGCGGAGGCTAATCTGGTGAACTGAATTATTTCCCCACTCTTCCACATGAAGCCAGCTGGGTGACCTTGGGTTAGTCACACTCTCTCAGCCCCACCTACCTCACAGGGTGTCTGTTGTGGGGTGGGGAGGGTAAGGTGATTGTAAGCTGGTTTGATTCTTCCTTAAGCGGTAAAGTCAGCATACAAGATCCAACTCTTCTTCTCCTCCTCCTCCTTCTTCTCCTCCTCCTCCTCCTTGACATAGCCACAAAATTTCAGGGACTGTATTGCTTTCATGATGTGAAGGTGGGGCACATCTCTTTGATCTCTGGGTGCTTTGGCATGTGGACATCTTTCTTGGCTATCATCACTCCCTCCATAAAAAGGAGCTTGTAAATGGCAATGCAGTTCTCCTTAGGCATCGGCATTGTGGTGGTAGCAGCGGGCTCAAACACCGGAAAGCCCAGCTTCAGTATCTCTGGTCTTACTGGGAACCAGGACTATACATGCAGTAGAATGTTGTGGTAGAAAAAGCTCTATTTCTTCAAGTGCCAACAGGAAGAAGTTACATATTTCATACTCCCTCAATGGAAAAACTCCCTTGAAATAAATAAATAAATAGACAGAAAGACATATAAATAAATGGACATGTCAGGGAGGGTTCAATCCTAACCCTTAGCATTCTGTGCTGGTTTTCTTTTGACAGGACATTGTTGATGGAGGGGATCTCTGAAATATGCTGTTTCGCACCTACTTGTTTTCTCCTAATGGGCTAGACGTAATAGGAGTTGGAGGTTAAGTCCTTTCCTTTTTCAAGCTCCCTTGACCTAAAGGTCTTGAGGCGTAAATGGGGAGCCTTTATTTCTTTGAGGAAAATATGGTGAAAAGATACTTGGCCACTGACAGTGTTGTTCTTGGATCTCTATTCACCATCAAAAAGAGGACTATTTTATCTTTTGTTAAGGTGACAGGTAATTTGATTAAAATAGGGGTAATCCATTGATCATGATAAGAATTGTATTGGGGACATTCCAGCATCATATGAAGTAGTTGTCAAATCTCTTCAGATCACATGGACAAAGTCTATTTGAATAAGGTAAGTTATCGTTTCTTCCATTTAACACCACCGAAGGAGTGGCATTCAAACAAGCGAACATAAAACTCTTCGGTAACAGGGGACTGTTAGGTTGGTAAAATAAGCTGGGGTTCACAGAGAGGGAAGGATACCCAAAAATTGGGTAGAGCATACTCTCAGAGCACACATTATAGAGCTAGAATAATCTAATTTTTAAAATATAATCCTTGATGGTTAATATGGATAATATAGATTATCTTAATGACATTACTAGCCTATTGATATTTTTTTACTTTTCAAATTCAAGGTCATTTGCAGCTTTTATGCCTACTTTTAAATTAACATTAAAGGCAAATAATCTAATTTTAAATTCACAACTAGTCCACAATAGTAGAGATTGTCCAATGCAGGTTTTTAAAACAGTAACATTGAAGAACATGAATCACACATTAACAAAGGCCCGCTCCTCTAATGTGAGTCATTCAAATGCATACTGTTGGGGCCTTGCTCCAGGCAGGAAATAGCTGCAATTAAACCTTATAAAAATTGAGCATCTAACCCAACTCCTCACCTGTTCTAATATTGTGTCATGGGCATCTAGGACTAAGCAGATTTCCCTTGTCCTGTTCAGAGTTGTCTCTCTGTTATATTCAACTCCTCAGTGATTCTGGTTGGACTTGTAGCATTTCTAGAAATCTGGAATTGGAGCATGCATAGTTTGTCTCCCCCCACATGTACATTAATGCTGGGATATTTTTATGTAGTTATACATATAATTGTATCACGTTTCCTTTCATTGTGGCATTTTACTTCAGTGTACAGGTACTTCTGAAAAAACACCCAAAAAGATACTTGATAAAAATTAGGGTTCTCAACTGCGGGTTGGGAAATTACTGGAGGAACCTTAGCAAGGCATAATGCCATAGAGTCTACCCTTCAAAGAAGCCATTTTCTTCAGGGGAACTAATCCCTATAATCTGGAGATCAGTTGCAATTCTAAGGAGGAGGAGAAGGAGGAGGAGGGAAGATTCTTAATGTATTGGTTCCACTTTGAAAACAGACCTCCAAAATGCAAGGTGGAATTCAGATAAGAATTTGAAAAGCAGCCCTACATCTTTCTTTAAATTCAAAAGTGCTGCTAACCCAGAACACCAACCTAAGTACAACACACCATAGATGTGGGAAGGTGCAAATGTTTGCATATTTTAAATGGAATTAAATTGTAAACTGAACAGAGTCACATTCATATAGCATAGACCTATGCACAGCCCTTAGTCAGAAATAGATTGGAGACAATTTCTTTAGAGACAGCTTCAGGTTCAATCCTGTTCCAATGCTTAATAAATATATAATGGCAATTAATAACAATTATGCCTATACATGAAAGGAAAGAGGAGTCTAATTATCCAATTACCTGATTTTCACAGAGATTCGGGTAATTAGACCACTCTGTTCTTAAAGTTGGCACCTGTAATTAATTATCTGTGTAAAACTGTTAATGATTTAATGCAATTTATGTACAATTGCATTTATTTATTTATTCTTAATGCATCAATAATCTCAATGAAGCTCTACTGTGTTTTATAGCCACATTATCTGAATTTATGTTCTGCTCCTGTCACAAACCTCTCCTTCTGGAATGCTCCATTGTTTAAGATGCAACACATCTGGCACTGCAATTGTTCGTTAACATTATGTTGATTGTTCAGCACTGGTTGTATTTGCTGGGTGCATATTAATTACTGAACACTCTTTGGGGGAATGAGAGATTTTAGCAAAACACTGACATGGAACCCTAGATATGTAATGTTCAGTGAAACATTTAGTTTGAATCAAACTTTGATTAAGCTCTCCTCTTGGTGCCTGATAACCGTACCAGTTGCTTATCAGCTAGAAACATGAAAACTGCCCTGAGAAACTTTGTCAGTTTTACTAAAGTTCTCCTAAATTCATTTGCAGTGCATAGACGTGTTATGCAGCAGCATCTCCCCCACCTGTGGTCAAGTAAAATAACTCACAGTGCAATGGTACACATTCACCTAGAAGTAAAACTGACTTTAGTCAACGGGGCTTGCTCCCAGAGAAATATGCATAGCACTGCAGCTTCATTGGAACATAAGTGTACCAACCAAAACAGATGTCCAGTGATCATGTCAGTGCGGCCACGCATGTGTGATGCCTGCCCCAGCTTCACCCCAAAATCCTCCCGTCGGAGGAGAGGGGGGACCTGGCAACCCTAACTATGGCTCTATACTGGTCATGCTTAATGTTGTTTAATTGCCACAATAGGGTCCTCTACAGCCAATTGCACGGCATTCTGTATGGCTTCCGTATCCAGCTTCATTATTGCTCCCTCTTCCAATTTGTTAAAGTCACACAAGTTATTGTGATAACTCTAGTCCCTCCTCTTCAAAGTGCTATAATGCCTTTAGTTATGAGTTCATCCCACATTGATTGCTCAGCCAGAATATTATAGGCCTTTATTTTCACTTTAGGACTGGTAAATTACACTAATTGCTCTTTCTCTGCTGCTAGCTTTGTCTGAAATAATTAGGAAGCCAACGTTTTGCTCGACTTGAGGGTATATAGACTTTTTTTGCCTGATGACTCTGCAGTCTAATTTTCTGCCATGAGAATATTGGCAAGCATTTGTTCTATAAGCACCCTTTTATCTCTGCATTATAGTTGTGCTGAAAACCCTCATGGGCCCTGAGTTACTGCTGAACTGATACATTCTGTGATGGCTTGGGCCAATTAAATCTGATTAAATTAAAAGCTTTTTTTTCTAATCTGGCAACAATAGAAAATCATCTATAAAATAAACATTCTCTTTGTTTCACATGAAAGGAGTTCTAATTTTTAAAGAAGACTTCTCATAATAAAGGCAACAGGGACCTGATGTGTTAAAAAAACTCTTCAATATATTGGAAATATAGCATGAACTAGAAGGCTATGAATAATTTGGTTATTTATGCCACAAAATAAAAAAGTAAAGAAATTTAAAAAATCATACACAATCACTATAATATTAATTCAAAATCCAAACACTGAAATAACATTAGAATGAAAAACAGACTGCTTCAAATTGCAAATACTGGCTAAATGTTAGACCCTGAGAAAATGCGTCAAATTGCAACCCTCTAGTCTAAATCCTCATTTAAACTCAAAGGTGTTAAAGGTCTTAATTTTTTTTAACCAAAACTTCCTTTGATGAAGCTGGATCCCAGATATACCCATTTTCTCAACAACCCAGAATTGTAGATGATTCTCTGTGTCCTTTAAGATAGAAAAGTATTTAACAAGCAGATCCTGAAATGTTCTAGTCCTAAAATGGTCTTTGAGTTCACAGTTCCTGATCTTTTATAGCTCTGGTCAGGGGGGGACCGGGTGGCAAAAATAGCCCTGGAAAAAGGGCTACTCTCAGTCCTGCCACCCACCTAGGGTTGCCAGCTCTAGGTTGGGAAATATCTGGAAATTTTGAGGGTGGAGCCTGAGGAGGGCGGGGTTTAGAGAGGGAAGGGAGTTCAATGCCATAGAGTCCAAGTGCCAAAGCAGCTGTTTTCTCCAGGGCAATTGATTTCTATCACCAGGAGATCAGTTGTACAGTGAGGGAAAAAAGTATTTGATCCCCTGCTGAATTTGCCCGTTTGCCCTCTGACGAAGAAATGACCAGTCCATAATTTTAATGGTAGGTTTATTGTAGCTGTGAGAGACAGAATAACAACAGGAAAACCCCCAGAAACCCAGAAGACAAAAGTCAGAGATTGATGTGCATTATAATGAGGGAAATAAGTATTTGATCCCCTATCAACCAGCCGGATTAGGGTTAGGGTTAGGGTTAGGGTTAGGGTTCTGCTGTCGACAGAAGCAATCAATCCATCAGATTCCAAACTAGCCACCATGACCAAGACCAAAGAGCTGTCCAAGGATGTCAGGGACAAGATTGTAGACCTGTACATGGCTGGACTTGGCTACAAGACTATTGCCAAGCAGCTTGGTGAGAAGGTGACAACCCTAACCCTAACCCTAACTGTCAGCCTCCCTTGGTCTGGGCCTCCATGCAAGATCTCAACTCGTGGAGTTGCAATGATCATGAGAACGGTGATGAAGCAGCCTAGAACTACACGGGGGGAACTTGTCAATGATCTCAGGGCAATTTACATTATCGAAAGCTTTCTCTGCATCTAAAAAAATCACAGCCATTGGAGTTGGAGTGAACTCTGACATTTTGGCTAATCATTCTTCCAGGTAAAAAAAACCAGTTTGATCTTCATGTATATACTCATTTAGTACCTTTTTTAACCTTATGGCTCAAATATCAACAAATAATTTATAATCATTGTTTAATAATGAAATAGGCCTATAGTTCTTAACTTCCAATAAATCTGTGTCCAGTTTTGGTATTAATACTATGTTTGCTTGTTTTTAGGTTTGTGGAATAGAACCATTTTGTAAACATAAATTCATTACTTTCAATAAGTGTGGAGATATTTGTTCTTCAAATGTTTTATAATAAAATGTCGTAAATCCATCTGACCCTGGTGATTTATTTAGTTTACTTTTACCAATTGCTATTTTTAATTCCTCGGGGGTTATAATAGAATCTAAAAAATACTTCTGTTCTTGTGATATACATTTCCAGTTGAATTGTTTCAGATACGCATCTATTTCTTTGTCTGAGGTTGGTTGCTCCCGATATAATTTTTTTAATAATTTACAAATGTCTCCATTATTTTCTGTTTGTCTGTTGTTATTTTACCTTCCTTCCTTATTTTAACTATTGGTGTCTTTTTTCCCCTTTGTTTTATTTGCCAGGCTAGCAACTTGCCAGGTTTATTAGCATGTTCGAAAAATCTTTGCCTATTAAACATAATTTTATTTTATTTTTCTGCTGTTATTAATAATTCATATTGTTGTAGTTGTTCAAGTTGTTAGCCCTCTCTTGCTTATCTAATTTATCTTGAGATCTTTTCATTTGTATTTCTTCTACCTTAATTTTCTCTAATATTATTTTCTTTTGTTTTTCCTTCATCTTAAACCACCTCATATTTTGTTGAATCAAAAAACCTCTAATTACTGCTTTACCAGCATCCCACACCATCCCCTCTGAAACCCCCTTATCAGCATTTTCAATAAAATAATTTTGAATATTTAATTGTTATACATTTTTTCTATTTTTTAATAAGTAATCATTTACTGACCATACTCTATAATTCTTATCTTTTGTCCTAATATTTATCATAATGGCATTATGATCAGATAATACCCTAGGCAAAATCTCCGGACTATCTGCAATATTCATTAAAGTTTTAGAAAGCCATATCATATCTATTCTTGAATGGGTAAGGTGTCTGTGTGAAAAATATGTGTAACCCCTCTTACTTCCATTTTGTCAGCCCTTGGCCCACAGAACCAGAAATCACCACAAAGTCATATAGAGTCCAAACAGATGGCTTTTACTGATCAAATAGGCATACAGTGCAAACGAATAAAATGACAGCTATGAGAGGCTCACTAGCTGGGAGATATTATAAGGCAGGAAAGGCGGGAGATTACACGCATGAATACAGTTTCCCAGGAGCTGAGTTCCCAGGCCTAGGTATGCGACCTTGGGGGGCAGACAATACAGCACAGAGACAGAGGCAATAACGAAACCGAGATAGCAGCCTGACATTCTGCTCCCCTCAAGGCCCCCTCCCAGTTCGCAAGGGGGCTGGCCTGTCCGGGTAAGCAATGTGAAAGGCGTCGACGAGGTCGGGGGCGGAGACATCCCGTGCGCGCACCCATTCGTCATAGGCAGGGGGGAAATGTTTCCAACGAACTAGATATTGCAGATTGCCATGGTGAATACGGGAGTCAAGGATCTTGGAGACTTCGAAGTGTTCTTCCCCCCCCACCATGATGGGTTGCGCAGGCGGTGGGTCCGGATGCCACCGTGGAGAAGCAACATGGGGTTTGAGGAGGCTTATGTGGAAAACAGGATGCACACGCCTCAAGGATTTGGGGAGAGCCAGTTCCACTGTGACAGGGTTTATGACCCGAGTAATGGGGAAAGGGCCAATGAATTTGGCGCTGAGCTTATGGCACGGTTGGGTGGAACGGAGATTTTTGGTGGAAAGGTAAACCAAAGCACCCACTTGCAGATCACCCCCGGGGGAGCGATGTTTGTCAGCTTGCGCTTTGTATTTACGTTTGGCCCGGTCGAGGTTGCTAACGAGCCAGGGCCAAGTGGTACGGAGGGCGTGTGCCCAGGAGGCAATGTCGGGGTTCCCCTCCCCCTCTACATCATCTGTAGGAGCGATGGGACTGAAATCTTGTCCATACACAGCAAAAAACGGGCTAAAACCTGTGGATTGATGCATGGCATTATTGTAGGCATATTCTGCTAAAGGTAACAGTTCCACCCAGTTATCCTGGTGGTAGTTAACATAACAGCGCAAATAACATTCAAGTACAGCATTGACACGTTCAGTTTGACCATCAGTTTGAGGATGGTATGCACTAGACAATCCCTGTTCCACCCCCACCAACTTGAGGAAAGCTTTCCAAAACTTAGAAACGAAACCACTTCCGCGGTCACAAATTATTTTACGCGGAAACGAATGTAAACGAAAGATATGCGTCACGAAGAGGCGGGCCAGTTTCTGAGCAGAGGGGATCCCTGCGCATGGAATCAAATGTATTTGCTTAGAAAACAAATCAGTAACAACCCACAACACAGTTTTACCCCCACTGAGAGGGAGATCAGTCATGAAGTCCATAGCAATCACTTCCCAAGGTCTGCTGGGCGTTTCAAGAGGTTGTAGCAGTCCCGGGGGTTTGCCCTGCGATCGTTTCGCAGCGGCACAAACGGGACAGCTGCGGATGAAGGAGTCAATGTCGGAACGCATTCCCCCCCACCAGAACTGTCTGCGCAATAAGTGAAGGGTCTTCAGAAACCCAAAGTGCCCAGCTGTTTTGGCTCCATGAGCTAAATGTAAAACGTCCTTCCGGAGAGCTTTGGGTACATACAATTTTGAGTCTTTGTACCAGGACCCCCCTTGTTCCAAAACACCAGGAGGTAGGGTATGAGCGGAACGTTCTAAAAGGCACTGGTCCCGAAGGACAGTTAAAAAGGATTCGGAGATGGGGATTTTGGAGGGAGCCCCCCCGTCGGTCATGGAGATCTGAGAAACAGTTATAGGGCTAGTGCTTACGTGCGGCGGCGCGCAGACTGCAGGCGGCTGAGCGGTCGGAGGGGTAGGAGGGGCGGGAACTCCGGTCTGTTGCGGTGGCGGCTGGGCAGCCGGTTGGGCTGGCGGAGCTTGCGAGTTAGGGAAGGTGTGCTGATGCTGGGATCGGGTTTGCACAGCCAGCATAGGTAGGGCCCCACGTTGCATAGGGGTGAACAGAGAGTTGGTGGGTCTTTCGAGTTTTACCGGATATTGTGGTAAACGGGAGAGGGCATCCGCGAGAACGTTCTGCTTCCCAGGGACGTGCTTCAGGGTGAAACGGAACTGAGCAAAGAACTCCGCCCACCGTTGTTGTTTCGCCGATAGCTTATGGGACCCCGTGAGGGCAGCTAGATTTTTGTGATCGGTCCAAACTTCAAAGGGTACTTTAGACCCTTCCAAGAATTGCCGCCATAAAGTCAGTGCATGATGAACTGCAGAGGCCTCTTTCTCCCAGATGGGCCAGTTTAATTGAGCGTGCGCAAATTTTTTTGAAAAGTAAGCACAAGGGTGAAGAAGACCGTCCGGTCCTTGCTGGAGGAGAGCCCCTCCCATGGCTACATCGGAAGCATCGACTTGCACAATGAACATTTGATTTGGGTCTGGGTGCCGTAGCACCGGCTCCGAAGTGAAGAGGCGTTTGAGGGCCAGAAAGGCGGCTTGGCATTGCTCAGTCCATAGGATTTTTGCGGAGGGCAAGGCAGCCGAGCTTACTTTTCCCTTAGTTTTCAGAAGGTCCGTAATGGGTAGAGCCACTTGGGCGAAGTTAGGGATGAATCCCCGATAGAAGTTTGCAAATCCCAGAAATTGCTGTACTTGCTTACGGTTGGTGGGGGGAGTCCAATCGAGGACGGCTTGGACTTTGGCGGGGTCCATGCGAAGACCTTGGTGGGAGATGATGTATCCCAAAAACGTGAGTTTGCTTTGGTGAAATTCACACTTAGCTAGTTTAGCGAACAGTTGATGGTTACGCAGGCGTTGTAGAACTTCCCTGACCAGAGTCACATGCTCGTCCACAGTTTTCGAATAAATGAGAATGTCATCTAAGTAGACCACCACCCCACGATATAGAAGGTCACGTAGGATTTCATTGATGAGTTGCATGAAGACCCCCGGGGCCCCTTTTAATCCGAATGGCATTACAAGGAATTCATACATTCCGAAACAGCTAGAGAAGGCAGTGAGGTGTTCATCTCCTTCGCGGATACGGACTCGGTAGTAGGCTTCCACCAAGTCTAATTTAGAGAACACACGGCCTTCCTGTAATTGTCCCAAAATATCCGATATTAATGGGATAGGATAGGCGTTGGTCTGGGTAACCGCATTGAGCTTTCTGAAGTCAATGCACAGGCGAAGGTCGCCCTCTTTTTTCCGGACGAAAAACGCGGGGGCCGAGTTTGGGGCATTCGAAGGGCGAATGAACCCTCTGGCGAGGTTTTTGTCCAAAAAGTCCCGGAGGACAGTGCGCTCGGAAGCGCTCATAGGGTAAATCTTACTTTTGGTTAATGTGCAGTCCTTTACTACTTCAATCGCACAGTCTGAGGCCCGGTGGGGGGGTAAGGCATCACATTCCCTAAGGTCGAAGACATCTTCAAAGTCCCGGTATACAGCGGGTAGAGCCGGTGGTACTGGGGCAGTAGAGGTTAATGCTGGAACGGGCGGAAATGGCAGAGCAAAGTTTTGCCGATGCTGGTCGCAGGTGGGACTAGCGAAAGAGATAGTGTTTGTTTCCCAATCAATACTGGGACTATGTCCTTTAATCCAGTTAATTCCCAAGACCACTTCAAATCGGATAGGGGCTATAGTGAAGTCTATTTGTTCCCAGTGGGAACCAATTCCCATTGCCACCCCTATGGTGCGGTGATCAACTGGACCCCCCTGGAATTGGCTCCCGTCCATTTGAGCAAATTGGACGGGGGCGGGTAAAGCCTCTGAGTCGGCTCTGAGTGCAGCAAACGTGGCTTCGCTTATGAGAGTGCGACAGCAACCGGAGTCAATTAGTGCTTTGACGGGGATTTGTGGACCTCCGTTAAGTTGTTGTAAAACTGCATCCACGTAGACGGTGGAGTCCACTTCTTTGATTTTGGTAGGAGCATTCGGTTTGATAGGAAGATCCTGAGAGGTCTGTGGAGATGCTCCATTCACCACAGACCGGAGCCGTTTTTTGACAAGTCGAGGGGAGATTCCAGGTTTAAGGCTGGAGAAATCCAAGGATTTTCCTCATCCGAAGAGGGAAAGCTGTCCCCCAATGGGGCACTTGTAATCCGAGACCCGGCGGGGTCGTTGGAAGCAGGCAGGGAGGCTGGGTCCCCGGCATGGAGTGCAGAGGGTGTGGGCCTTCCCGGAGCTGCGCTGCGGGTGGCCGCGGTGCCTCTGCGTGGTGGACGACCTCGGGCGCGGGTTGTCGTGCTGGGACGAAATAATTCCTGGCGGCGTGGGCAAACGGCTGCAAAGTGGCCCATTTCTCCGCATGTAAGACAGGCACCCCTCTGAAATCGGGCTTCACGTTCCTGGAGCGGACGTGGGGGATTTCGTGGGACGAGCAGTGGTGCCTTGGGTTGAGGCTTTTGGGTGCCCTTCTCCTTGTGCTTTTGACGGACGAGAGAAATAAAGCGGCGGCGGCTTTCCACTTCCTCGGCTAATAGGATCCAGCCTTCGAGGGTATCGGGATCGCCCCGCATGTAAGACCAGTTCAGAATGTCAGGATGCAAGGCTTCCCTGAAATGATGGATCAGGGTGGTCTCGGGCCAACCTACAATTTTACTTGCCAGTCGCTGAAATTCATCGGCAAATTCTCGAACTGTAGCAGAGCCTTGTTTTAATTGTAAGAGTTCCGTTTTGGCTCTTTCCCCCAGGAAGGGGTCCTCAAACCTCCTTCTCAGGGCAGTCATGAAGTTGTTGAGGGAACGAATCGCACGAGAGCGGGTGTCAAACTGGAGGACCATCCAGTCAGCCGCTTTGCCTGTCAGGAGGGAAGCTACGTACCGCACCCGGCTATCTTCCGTGGGGAAAAGTTGACCTTGTTCTCGCATATAACTGTCCACTTGATGCAAGAAACAAGGCAAAGTCTCAAGAGATCCGTCATACGTAGTCCTCAATTTGAGTTGCTTCCAAGGGCCGGGCGCGGGTTGACCCGGTTGCACGGGTGGTCCGGGCGGAGGAGCAACAGGAGCTCCAGGAGGCAAGGGTGGAGCAGGCACATTAGCAGGTGGTTGCACGGGTGGTCCGGGCGGAGGAGCAACAGGAGCTCCAGGAGGTAAGGGTGGAGCAGGCACATTAGCGGGTGGTTGTACGGGTACCCCCTGACCCGGTATCGGAACGGGCTGTCTCTGAGCTATCAGGGTTTGTTGTAATTGCCTGTTCTCTTGAAGCATAAGTTCCATTACTTCCTGGAGTTGATCAACACGGTCGGAGAGCTCCCGATTCTGGGCTCGTAAAAGATGAACCTCCTCACTTGGGCCACCAGTAAGATGAGGCTTACTGGTTCGGAAGCTCGTGGCCCATTGAGAGCTATCCCCATATAAATCCTCGTCTTCAGACTCATCTGAGTCTCGACGTCGGTCAGCCAAACGGCGTGCGCGTTGGGTCGCACGCGACGGGACAAACGCCGGGGAAAAAGTTAGACCTGATAGTCCCAGTACATAGTCCTTGGGGCGCGTGTCCACGTTCGCCTGATTCCTAATCCTTGCTGCAGCCGCCCTGGCTGCTTCCGCCGCCTCTCTCTCTCTTGCGACCCTAGCCGCTTCGGCGGCTTGCTGATCCGCAAGAACTTTGGCGTTCTCAAGTCTTAGGGCAGTCTCTGCCGTAATGCGCGGCAAAAGTTCTGTCTCGAGGAGCAAGAGTATGGGGTCAGGTTCCCCGCCCAGCAGAGGTTGTACTCGAACCGCCAGTGCGGATGCCTCGGCTCCAAACGTCGGGGTCAAAACTTGAGCCAAGGTGGCTACCGGGGTGTCCTTTGTACATTCCACAAGGAGAAGAGCGGTGCTAATAGCGACTCGCTTGGCCTCAGCCTGGCAGCTGGCCGCATCCGGGGTCAGGGAAAAACCCTCCGGCGGGGCTCCCGCCATGGTAGAAAGAGTTTGTCGAGAAATAAGATTATCCAAAAGTCCAGTTAATATTTGTAAATCCTCAGTCGCCAATCGGGCATCGTCCAGTAATTGATCCAAGTCCTGAAGATCTAAACGAGCATCAGTATCCTCCGATGTTAACATCCAGAGACGTCCTGTAAGAGATTGCCACTGCGCCTGTACCAGTCCCCTCAAGCGGCAAACCTCTCGGGTCGTCCGGAAAAGTTCAGCGATTAAGTCTTGTAACAGAGTAGGGTCCTCTGAGAAGGGCTCCAGGGTAGTAGATCACCTGGAGAGCTGCACAGCTCCCATCCAAGTGGCAGGCGAACCCCCCTGGGCTCCAGCCTGGCTAGTAGAACGGTGAAGATGAGAGATAGCTGTCATAATGTCAGCCCTTGGCCCACAGAACCAGAAATCACCACAAAGTCATATAGAGTCCAAACAGATGGCTTTTACTGATCAAATAGGCATACAGTGCAAACGAATAAAATGACAGCTATGAGAGGCTCACTAGCTGGGAGATATTATAAGGCAGGAAAGGCGGGAGATTACACGCATGAATACAGTTTCCCAGGAGCTGAGTTCCCAGGCCTAGGTATGCGACCTTGGGGGGCAGACAATACAGCACAGAGACAGAGGCAATAACGAAACCGAGATAGCAGCCTGACACATTTATAAATCTCCAAATATCACAAAGTGATAAGTAATCTGTACAACAAATCCTATACATATATCAGCTCATCTCAAAGTCCAAAACATTTCTTCATAGATGTAATGCTGAAATATGTATTACTTCAGCATTACATCTATGAAGAAACATTTTGGACTTTGAGATGAGCTGATATATGTATAGGATTTGTTGTACAGATTGCTTATCACTTTGTGACATGTTGAAATTTGGTAGCTTTTGAATAGACCATTTTGCACCCTGAATTAGTATTGTGTCGCTCTTGTACCCATTTTCTAATTTTGTTGTATTGGTACAGTGGTGTCTGCTTTGTTCTTACTACCTGGAGGTTGGCAACCCTTCCCCCACCAGAGTGAGGGAAGAAACAAAAACTGACTCTCTCATTGCGGCAGGTGCTACCCAACCCAATTGCTCACTCACTCTGCAGGGAATGAGGGTCACTCACTACAGTGATAGCTATAAGGTAGGCTTACCAGGTTCGTAGCTCCATTGACGGGAGCTTTACATAGAGTTTCTGCAGAGGTTGCTAGAGCATCCGTGTAGCTTCCGGGTGAACCCAGAAGTGATGTAGATGCATTGCACGGGTGTGTGTGCACGTGTTGCCTGCCAACACTCAGCTGGTTGGAAGGAAGCCCGGTGGATTGGCAGGATTTTACCACCAGGCACTACTATAACGGCTGCTAGCTCACCATAACAGCAGCTGTAAGGACCGCCCCTTTTGGGGGCCTGGAGGGTTGAGGAAGTCCCTCAAGGCCACTGGTTCACTGGGACTTTTCCTGGTGGCCTTAATGGCTAATCATCCTCTACACGTCATTGCCAATAATTTGGGCTGGGGAATAGAGAAATTAATTTTGAGGCCAGTGAGTGTCAGAATCAGATTCAGATTTCCAGTGTGCCATGGAACTTGCTGGGCGACCTTGGGCCACTCATTATCTCTTGGTCTAACCTGCCTCAAAGTTAGGGTTGCCTGCTCTGGGTTGGGAAATATCTGGAGATTTTGGGGTGGAGCCTGAAGAGGGTGGGGTTTGGAAAGGGCAGGGACTTCAATACCATAGAGTCTAATTGCCAAAGTGGCCATTTCCTCCAGGGGAACTGATCTCTATTGGCTGGAGATCAGTTGTAATAGCAGGAGATCTCCAGTGACCACTTGGAGGTTGGCAACCCTACTCAAAGGGTAGTTGCGAGGATAAAATGGAGGGGAGAAGAACAATGTCACCTGGAGCACCTTGGATGAAGGGTGACTTAAAATGTACTAAATAAATATATTATGCCCTCCGGCCAGCACATATAGTGATTTTTTTCCAAGTGAGATGGTTGAAGGGTGATAGACTTACTCCTAAAATGGAGATCCCTAGCATAGCATCTAGCTCATTTCTGAATAGTCAGCTCTCTGGAATAATCAATCCATGGTTTAGTTGCTTTCTCACCAATTTAATTGAAACTTGTCTCACAGAAACAATATCCATCACAACTCCAAGGAGTTCAGGACAACATGCATTGTCCTCTTCTTCAAACTTTGACAACAAACTTGTATGTTAGGTTAGACTGAGTAAGAATGACTGACCCAATGTCATGTTACATTTTTTTCCCCAGGTGTATTCCCAGGTCGAGTTGACAGGTGTGTAGCCCATCAGTACACATTGCACAAAAGCAGCTGCCTGAGGCCATTTAGGTTGGACAAATGCATGGGAATTAGGCTAAAGGCTCCTTTCCCTATGCACCATGGTTCTGATCTGAACTGGGCCTGTATGCAACTGGGAAGCACAGAACTCCCAGACAATGCCTGTTGACTCAACTAAGGAACATACTTAGGACAAATGTTGTTGGTAGTTAGCCCCTGCGATTCATGCCTGACTGGGGATCTGAACTTTGGGCTGCATCCACACATAATTGGATATTGTCCTCTTGCCACACTATAGCAGACATTTGCAACTGAATTGTCTTGTCCACACAGGAAAACCCAGTTGTCAGTGACTGGTATAGCATAGCAACAGTAGCCCTGTTCACAAATTATGCACGCACAATCCATATACAGTATACACTTGCTATTTCTTTATACATGTGTTGAGTTATTCTCATGGTACCGTCAATGCCCGTACACTTCAATGTGCGATTTAAACCCTATGTTTATCTAGTACTGGTCCAATAAATGTCACATTGCAGATAAAAAGTGAAAGGCATATTGCTGTTCTTTTTGTCTTTTTTATCAGTTAAAAAAAAGTAGTTTAGATTGCAGGCCCAATTAATCACCCACATTCATTTCTAAAAACATGACTTTCTGTTTGCTCCACAAAAACTGGAAAATGTTTGAAAAGGTGGCCATTTTGTTGTTGTTGTTGTCTGATTAATCTCAGGAAGAAGCGACATAGAAAATTTCCTATTTGTATGTAATTTACAACAAAAAGAAATGATTATGCCAAAGCAATATCTTCTTCTACTGCAACAACAGTTCATTACATGTGGGATAACCTCCAAGTACCTGTAATAAAGAATCTGTTAAAGACAGAAAACACACTTCCTCTCTCATCTTCCGTGAAGAAACAGGCAGTTGGAGAATTTTCCAGCTCAGTTATATTGGTGTAAATCCATAGTAATGCCAGTGAAGTGAATACTAAATTCATATGATGAAATTAATCAAACATTGGCCCCTGAGCTTAAGTTGCAAAATGGCTCCAGGGCTCAGATCTGTCTTGAAGTCATAACATATGACCTTGAATGGCCTAACCCGAGATTTGTGGTGGCTTCTTGCGGTTATCCAACTAGAACACAAAAGAATTCCAAGAATTCTAAGAATTCCAAGAAGAAAAAGAGGAGGAGTTGGTTTTTATATGCTGACTTTCTCTACCACTTAAGGAAGAATCAAACCGGCTTATTTATTTGTTTGTTTGTTTTGTGATTTATAACCTGCCCTCCCTGGCCAAAGCCAGCTCAGAGCGGGTAACATCATATAAAAGCATTACTACATCAATATAAACATCTTAATTTAAAATAATAAATCCCAATTAAAACTTAAACACAAAATTACAAAATTTCAAATGGTGCCTAACCACACTCGTATTGCTGGATATTTGCAGCAGGTTACCCCTCTGTTGACATTGATAATATATCAGGAAGGAGGGGTAATAGAGAGGCCAGCAGATGATATTTGCAGCTGTCCTCAGCCATAGGCCTGGCAGAATAGCTCTGTCTTTAAGGTCCCGCAGGGCCCTGATGTCACCAGACAGAGCATTCCACCAGGCCGGCGCCAGGGCTGAAAAGGCCCTGGCTCTTGTCGAGGACAGCTGCACACTCTTAGGGCCAGGGACCACCATTAAGTTGTTATCAGATGACCATAAAGATGTTCAGGGGGTATACCAGGAGAGGCGGTCCCAAAGATACGGGTTTACAATTACCTTCCTCTCCCCACAACAGACACCCTGGGGGGTAAGTGGGGCTGAGAGAGTGTGACTAGCCCAAGGTCACCCAGCTGGCTTCATATGTAGGAATGAGGAACCAGCCCCATTCACTAGATTAGCCTCCCTCGCTCATGTTGAGGAGTGGGGAATCAAACCCGATTCTCCAAATCAGAGTCCACCACTCCAAACCACCGCTTTTAACCACTACACCATGCTGGCTCTCATTTACTCAAAGGGAAGGAGAGTATGAATATAACACACACACACCCTTTAAAAAGAAGCTAATACATAAGTGAAGATGACCCTGAATTTAAGACAGACCCTCCAATGAGGTGTCTTCCTCTCAACAAAATAAGTCCAGGAACACCTGAGAGACTAACACAACTCCAGATATTTGAAGAAGAGACTTGTGACTTAAGAACTCTCATCCTGAAATCACTGATTGAGTCCAGTAGCACCTTAAAGACCAACAAGATTTTAAGGGAGCTTTGAGTCTTATCTACTGGACTTGAATCTTATTCTTCTACTGCAGACCTACACAGCTACCCACCTGAAACTGATGGGACAATTTACCACTCAAACCAGGAGTGACGGGGTCACGTTACTCAATAAAATAGAGCTGAAAAAGTGGGTCCCGAATAATGCTGAATTTAAACCCGAACCCAAAAAATACCGAAAAGAATTGTTGTACGCCTGTACATGGATGTAACTCTGCAAAGGATTGCCTTATTTGCAGCAATATCTGATGAAAGTCAGCCAGAGGCATTTGCAGATTTTATTATATTAAGAATTAAATATTATTATTTTTAAAAAGAATGTGACCTATGCTTTCAGCATCAAATCCTCAGCTTCTCTATCATAATGAAACTGTGAGTAATAAACAGAGTTAGCTGTTATTTTTTTTAAAAAAGAACCCAGCAAAATGTGATTGCTTTTTCATAGAATTATAAAATTAGTGATGATAGGAGAGCATTATATGTAATGCACATTTGCAATTAATGTAGTAAAGCAGTTGATACAGCACACTATAAAAATCACGCATCCAATATTAATTTAAATTGGCTTCAATATAAAAACTGTCATTTGTAATGAATGCTGGTGAAGGATTACAAACAAAAGGAAATTATGAACAGCAGAATATGTATGTTGCTGTGGTATTTTGCTAGCATTGTTGGATCAAGTTATATTTAATTTCTACATTAATGGCCAAGATGGAGGAGTAAATGACACACTAATTAATTTTGAAGATCTTATTAAAATCAGACGAATTACAATTACCAGTAGTTATTCAAGAAAAAAAAAAGATAAATATATTGGGATGGATAGTAGGCTACCACAAATACAGCATCTTCATAGAACCATAGGGTTGGAAGGGACCACCAGGGTCATCTAGTCCAGCCCCATGCACAATGCAGGAAATTCACAATTATCTCCTCCCCACATACCCACACTGCAGGGATGTAATGATAGGGCATTTGCTTGGCCTCCATGTGCACCTCCAAGTCTGGAGGTGGATCTGAGCAGTGAGAAGAAAGCTGCAGCTTGCGGGTCAGAAGACAGTCACTGGGAGATGGTCTTTGGCAACAGCTGCCACCATAGCACAAGGATCTACTGTGGCAGCCATTTTGTGGCAGCCATTTTATTGCTGCACCTACCATGCCTTGTCAGAATTCCACATATGCCCACAGGCTCAAAAAGTTTGGGGACCCCTGGGCTAGAGACTTACCATGTCCTGGTACGCTATAAGTCCCCCACATTTTTGCTTTTGCCTGTTAATACCATGTCCAAATCAAATACAACAGACCAAATCAGACAATATACCCATCTACTCCTTTGATTTTAGCAATTTATGTAGATCAATTTTATACAACTATTCCTATACTATAAGAAAACCCCCACAGAGGCTCATGATGTCTGGGGCTCAATGAAAAAAAAATCTTTTTTTTTTAAATTATTTATTCAATAAAATAAACAACAGCAAAATAAAACAAAAAAACCATACAGCAATCGTCATAATTTAAAATACAATATATTTATGTAAATTTAAAAAAACATTTAACCGAATTTCTATATTACAACTTATTCCAATATCCTAATTCATACCACCACACCAAATACATGGTTTAGTCCTCTATAAAATAGCTAGACTGTCATCGCAGCCTATTGTCCTTTCTCACCCTTGATTATAAGATTTTGCCTTTTATTTACAGTTCGTAATCATAGCTCATCTAGGCTCATTGTATCACCATTTTTCTGATGTGTTGTTAGCTTAATTAATACATATATTTCTTTTACTTTAACCAACCATTCCTTTATCTTTGGAGTCGTTTTTTGTTTCCAATGTCTGGCAAAAGTCATTCTAGCAGCAGTTATCATGTGTAACTCCATACATCGTTTATCTTTAGTTAGGTTAGGGGCTAAATTTAACAAAAGTATCTCACGTTTACATGGGATATCAGTCTTCATTCCAACAGACAGATATTTCACTATTTCAGTCCAGAACGTTATAGCTCTCTCACATTTCCACCACATATGTATGAAGTCTGCTTGTTTTTTACTGCAGTACCAACAACTATCGTTCACTGATTTGTAGATTTTACTTATTATAATTGGAGTTAAATACTACATATATACCATCTTAATTAGATTTTCTCTTATTTGCAAGCTAACTGGGAAATCTAATCCCTTTGAAAAAATATATTCCCATTCTTGATCACTCAATGGTTTATCTAAGTAAATGTTCCATTTGTCCCTATAGCCTAATGTTATTTAGATTTTCTTTTACTAAAATTGCATATATTTTTGAAGTTGAAACTTTATCTTGAAGTATTAATTTCGCAAACACTGACTTTTCTCTAATTTCAGTTAATTCTTTTTCTTTTAAATTATTCCAATACTTTTTTTCATTTGTAAATATTTTATAAATGTAATATTAACTTCTTTTTTATCCAAAATTTTTTCTAGAGGTTCTAAACATTTTTAGAGGGCATTATTGTGTCTTGTCATTCCCTCCATGTGACCCTGCTATGCAGATTCCAAAGCATTTTATATCTATATATCTAACAGCAAAGTCGGCAAATCCTCATTCATTTAAATCTTTGAATGTTTAAATCTAGTGACTGGAAAGTGAATGGGCAAGATAGCTATTTCTACAAACCTGGAAAAAAAAGCCCCAGGTTTGCATAAAAATCTGAAATCTTTATATACATACATACATACATTGGGAGAGTTTTTAAAAGCCAAAAATGATAAGAGGAGTGCTTTAAGCAAGGGGTTTCCCTCAGTGACTGTTGCTAGGCAATCCCAGTTCCCAGGCTTGGTTCCACCAGTAAAAGGCAGGGGAAGGGGGCACGGCCCTTTCCAGGCCTACATTGGCCTTACTGTAGCTAGGCCAGGCTAAGGTTGCCACTTGAAGGTTGGGAAATTCCTGTTGATTTTATGGTGACGTTTGAGGAGGGCAGGGTATAGGGTTACCAGGTTCCTCTTCACCACCAGTAGGAAATTTTTGGGGTGGAGGGGAAGGACTTCAATGCCATAGAGTCCAATTGCTGGGATTGCCAACCTGGAGATCTGCTATTACAACTGATCTCCAGCCAATAGAGATCAGTTCCCCTGGAGAAAATGGCTGCTTTGGCAATTGGACTCTGTGGCATTGAAGCCCCTCCCTTCCCCAAACCCCGCCTTCCTCAGGCTCCACCCCTTGGTGGCGAAGAGGGACCTGGCAACCCTACCAATGGCCAAAGCGGCCATTTTCTCCAGGTGAACTGATCTCTATCTGCTGGAGATCAGTTGTAATAGCAGGAGCTCTCCAGCTACTACCTGGAGATTGGCAATCCCAGCAGAGTATAAAGCCATAGATAGGGTTGCCAATCTCCAGGTGGTTGGCTGGAGATCTCCTGCTATTGCAATTGATCTCCAGGTGACAGAGAACAGTTCCCCTGGAGAAAATGGCCGCTTTAGCAGTTGGACTCTATGGCATTCAAGTCCCTCTCCCTCTAAACCCTGCCCTCCTCAGACTCCATCCCCAAAATGTGCAGGTATTTCCCAACCCGGAGCTGGCAACCCTAACCATAGAGTCCACCCTCCAAAGCAGGCCTGTCAAATTTACAACCGAAACCTCCTTAACGGTCTGACTTGACCATTTTCCCGTAAGAGTGAAATAAAACTGTTTTATGTGTTGTGAATCCATATCAGCCTCTCGTGTGCCATATTCAGACATATACCAATGAAAGGTTTTTCAGTTCCTTAGCTTCCTTGACTGGGTCATAATACATCTATATACATTTTAACTCCTGGGAGCAGGGCGGGGGGGAGAAAGCAAAACAAAGAAGAAAAAGGAGCCGCTTTGTCAAGGGAAAAAGGAATTGGGAATAATCATAACTGCTTCGGGGGGTGGGGAGGGGAACCCAGAAGTGATGAGGTTTCTCTAGGTATTGCCGGAAACTCTATGGTAAAACTGGAAGTCATTACACTGTCTCCAAATGCCCCCATAACCCTGCTCCCCCCTCAAGGTTGCCAATCTCTAGGTGGTGGATGGAGATTTCCTGGGATTACAACTGATCTCCAGCTGACAGAAATCAGTTCACCTGGAGAAAATGGCCACCTTGGAAGGTGGACGCTAGGGCATTATACTCCAAGCCTTGCCCGCCTAAGCCCCCCCCCCCAAATCTCCAGGTATTTCCCAAACTAAAGCTGGCAACCCTATCCCCGCCCCCAGTCTCCTGCTGGTTTTTAGCATGCCACAGAAAATACTGAATAGCTTCCTTATCGGCCAGTGGTTTTAGCTTGAATCAGACATTATACCAGCTGCATCATTTGTTGAGTTGCCAGCTCCGGGTTGGGAAATTCTGGAGATTTTGGGGATGGAGTCTGAAGAGGGTGAGATATGGGGAGGGGAGGGGCTTCAATGTCATAGAGTCCAATTGCCAAAGTGGCCATTTTCTCTAGGAAAACTGATTTCTATCTCCTCGAGACCAGTTGTAATAGCAGGAGATCTCCAGCCACCACCTGGAGGTTGGCAACCCTAACCCTTTTCTCCTGGTAATGTTTAGGAAGTAGAAAACATATAGGATGAGATCCTATTGAAAAATTCCATGTATGGAAGGTCAGGGGACCCCTTAGTAACAGCCTGAGAGGAGGGTTGAGGGCAGTCATGGGACGGGGGAATTGGCAAAAATCCTCACTTGCATGTGTGGAACTTACTAAAAATGTAACCATATTATACTGTGTCTTTCCCATTCCATAAGCAACAACCAATGACATGGACTGCAGACGAGGAAATCTGGGACATGATGGAAGCTTACCATTTCATGTTCTGGGTGTTACAGGAAATTGAAGAAATGTAGGGATTTTGCTTTTCAGTGGAAGCCGTGCATGTGTCATAATATCTAGCCTTAATATAAAAAGTAATTCTTTTCTAGATTTGATGTTTTTGCCTTGGGCTACTCTTACTTTTCATCTGTGTGCATATGGTTCTAGGAAAAGAGATACATAAAAAAAATAAACTGTCTTTTCCCCCTCTGATAACTTATTGTTTACACAAAAAAAGAATCCATTTTGGGATCTCTAGGCAACACTTGAAGTTGTTTACCGCTGTCCTTCAACACAAAGCACCTGGAGAGTCTTACTGCTTCAACAATTACTTTAACAAATGTTATAAAAAAACCAAAAAAATCTCTAACAAATGCTGTTTGGTTCTGTAATCTCGCAGGCGGAATCAGAGGCTGATCTACTGTGAAACTAATGAAGCTGAAGCTTCAGGGCCCCTCATCCCGGAGGGGCCCCCTGAAGCAACTTTTTTAATGAGTGAATTTCTCAACAAAATTGATGGAGTTTTTTAGTGACCGAATCATATTGAAGTACTTAATATTGACTTTAGAATATGCTCTAATACCCCTTTCACATGGCCTGAAAATGTCCCTGTAATTGGTCAAATTTTAAAATTTTCTCAGGGGCTTGCCGTGCTCGAACCCCCAGCTGTAAGGGCTCACTGAGCTCACCAGGATCTATTCACAGCCTACATTTTGGCAGCTGGATCCTCGAATTCTTTATTGGTGCATGGCTTAATAGTTCTATAGTTTTATTTCATCACGGTATGGCCCATTTCAAGGACTCCACCCCACCACCCTGTTCTCCACCTTTTGGGCCTCAAGGTCCTTGCAAGGGCAGCAAGGCCCTTAGGACCTTGCCGGATGTTGCCCTATTGTTGCTGGTGGCAAAGAGGCCCCCATAACAGTTCGAGCTTCAGGGCCCCAAAAATGTAGGTCCGCCACTGGGCGGAATCAAAAGCACAGTCTCTTCTGTACTTTAGAAAAAAATCCATGTAAAAACACTGACTGAATAAACTCAGAAAGCGACAAGGCGTTCAGGTGCACCATTTCAATGAGAACATGGTGAAGAGTATTTAGAAGTGTTCACAGTGCCCCAAGAACTACCCTTGTCTATTCTCCTTGCTCATATTCTTCCAATGGTCACAGACAACCACCTTTTATGTATCCCACTGCACATTTTTTCTCCTTGAAGGAAAATAAAGTCCTGTACTTACTACATTGGGACAGCATTATCTTGACAGAGTTAGCAATTACCGTAGGCATTGCTTAATTGTACTTTTCCTCTCTTTTTAAAAATATAATAAGTCTGTTTTTCACAATCATCTGGCAAGCCCTAGGGGTATTTAATCTGATTTCTTATGTCTGCTCAAATGATTTTTCAAAATAAATTAATACATCTGAAATCAATCTCTAAACAATATCTAAGAAGATTTAAGAAAAGAAGCAGCCTTGAAGTTGATTGAACAATCAATCCTGACCAAACGTAAGTGGCCTATGACAAATGGCTGTTAGGTAGGAACCAGTTCAAGAAAAATGGTTTTGATTTAAGAGCAGAATCTCTCTATATAATTCTCAAGTGTGCCCTCTGCCTGTCGATACTTAAATCCGCACATAGGGGGCGCACTTCCCCTAACAGGTTTTTCTACACTCAGGGAACCCCCTGAGTCTGCAGAAAAATCTGAAATTAAAAAGGGACGTTGGCCTCCCCCACCCCCCAATTTTTGAAAGAGTGTTCTTTGTGCACACAGTTAATATGTTGCTTCCCATTCCTTGGGACTGCGACTCAGGTGGGCAAAACAGGCATGCAAAGCAACCCTCCCAAAAGAAGCAGAGCACCTCTCTCTCATTTTTTGTAAATGTTTATTTTGAGGACCTTCTAGGCCGGGGTGTCAAACTCACTTGTTACAAGGGCCGGATATGACATAAATGTCACTTGGTTGGGTCAGCCATGCCTTACCAGCCCAGATCAGGACTGGGAGGCGTGGCTGCCTTGCACGCCGAATAAGAGCTCTTAAAGGGTTGGATCTGGCCCGCGGACCATATGTTTGATACCCCTGTTCTAAGTGGTTAGGCAAGTGGGGGAACAGACTGGGACTCTACACAGCTTTGTTCTAGAATATTGCCTTTCCCCATACACCAACTATAGTTCATATGCTGCCCTGCAGAAGGAAACATGCAAAACAATTGAAATCAAAATTTAGGACACTTGAAGAAGCAAGCTTTAAAAAAAAACCAATAAAACTTCTCACAATTAACATAAGAACATAAAAAAGCCTTCCTGAATCAGACCAAGGTCCAACAAATCCAGCAGTCTGTTCACACTGTGGCCAACCAGGTGCCTTTAGGAAGGCATTATCCTGCCTGTGTTCCAAAGCACCTAATATAATAGGCATGCTCCTCTGATACTGGAGAGAGAATAGGTATCCATCACGACTAGTGTCCATTTTGACTAGTAGCTGGATAGGCCTCTCCTCCATGAACATGTCCACTCCCCTCTTAAAGCCTTCCAAGTTGTCAGCCATCATCACATCCTGTGGCAGGGAGTTCTGCAATTTAACAATTAACAATGAAGTTGGAATTTACCAATCAAATGGCCATTTGAGCAAATAAACCATTCACCCATTATTAGCAAAGACTCATGGGACACTAAATACAGTAGGGCAACATTGGGCTCAGTTTGTTCTAAATTGTGGAGGTGCCTCAAAGCCAAGAGGACCACGCACAAAGCCTCTAGGGGGTCCTTGGTGGTAGAATTGTGTGTGTGTAAAGTGCCATCAAGTCACAGCTGACTTATGGCGACCCCTTTTTGGGATTTTCATGGCAAGAGACTAACAGAGGTGGTTTGCCAGTGCCTTCCTCTGCACAGCAACCCTGGTATTCCTTGGTGGTCTCCCATCCAAATATTAACCAGGGCTGACCCTGCTTAGCTTCTGAGATCTGACGAGATCAGGCTAGCCTGATCAGAGCTGGTGGTAGAATTAGCAGCATTCAAATCCAGATGAGAAAATGATTTGTGCAGATATTTGTAGATATTTGTACCCCACTTTTCTTCTCAACAGGGAATCAAAGCAGCTGACAATGTACTCCCCTTCTCTATCTTATCATCACAACAATCCTGTGAGGTAGAAGAAGAGTTGGTTTTTATACCCTGCTATTCTCTACCTTTAAGGAGTCTCAAAGTGGTTTACAATCGCCTTCCCTTCTTTTCCCATTCCCAAGGAATAGGAAGCAACATGTTAAGTGGGTTGTAAATATGATGTACATACAAATTCTACTGCTGCCACCAGGGCTGGCCCAATGGCATCTTGTGCCCTTCCTCCAGCTGGCCAGGACATGCTCCCTGCCACTCAGCTCAGGTGTGCCCCTCGCTGCCAGCTGACCATGGCTGCCCACTCAACTCAATCAGCAGCCATGGCTTCAAGTGCTGCATCTTGCCACAGCGATCATGGCAGGTGCCCAGCATAGTAACTGCTGTTTGTGCAGCAGCCAGCCTCTAAGTAAGGAAGCCAGCCTCCAGGTGGGACCCCCAGAATAACAGCTCATCTCCAGACTACAGAGATCAGTTCTGTAAAGCCCTTGAGCATCTACTTTATATCCTAAATAGATCATCTCTGGTTTCAAAAAAGAACACTTACTTTTCTTAAGGCACAATCCTGCCTCCTTCAATCTGTGTAAAACTTCAGCCAAATTTAGTAAATGTTCATGCATTGTGGTTCCAGTGACTAATATGTCATCCAAGTAAACAACTACGTGAGGGATCCCTTGAAGTAATCCTTCCATAGTCCTCTGGAAGATAGCCGGGGCAGATGAGACCCCAAAAGGTAGGCGATTATACCTGAACAGACCTTTGTGTGTGTTTATGGTAACATAGTCCTTTGAGTCTTCATCCAGCACAAGTTGTTGGTAGGCATGACTCATGTCTAATTTTGTAAACAGCTGACCTCCTGCTAATCCAGCAAAAAGATCTTCTATTTTAGGGATAGGGTATTGTTCCAGTAGTGCTACCCTGTTAACAGTCAATTTGTAATCTCCACACATGCGCACAGAACCATCCAGTTTTAATACAGGCACAACTGGTGCTGCCCATTCTGAAAACTTGACTGGTTCAATAATACCGGCTTTTAATAAACTTGCCAATTCCTTTCAACTTTTTGTCTCATTGCAAAAGGAACAGATCTGGGCTTAAAGTAACGAGGTGTACCGTTCGGTTTAACATATATTTTTGCCACTGTACCTTTCATAGCACCCAACTCATCCGTGAAAACTTCCTGGTGCATAGATAATATATCTTCCAAAGAAAATCTTTCCTCCTGGTTGAAAACCTGAAACTGTTGTTCAAAATTTAAAACCAGATCAGCTAACCAGTCCCTGCCCAGTAAGTTGGGGCCACTTCCTGCAACCACTACCAATGGTAACAGTTTTACTTTATCTTTGTAGGACACAGTTACCAAAGCTTCACCTAGTACCATGTTGGCGAACCTATGGCACGTGTGCCGGACTTGGCACGCCGAGCCCTCTCTGTGGGCACGTGCGGGTAAGTTGAGCAGCCATTGTCTGCCTTCCCTGGCGGTGGGGGCTTTGCACGGCTCTGAACCGTTCAAAGCCCTTCCTTCCCTGGACTCCCCACCGCCCAGCTGGGAGTAACCCGCCCCCCCTTCCCTGGACTCCCCGCCGCCCAGCTGGGAGGAAACCTCAGTATTCAGGTTAAATTGCTGAGCTGGCACTTTGCCATAAATAAGTGGGTTTTGGGTTGCAGTTTGGGCACTCGGTCTCTAAAAGGTTTGCCATCACTGACCTAGTAGCTTAAGTGTTTCTCCTGTATATGTTCTTAATTGAATTTTACTAGGCTGCAACAAAGATGCCCTCCCATCCTGCCCGAAAGCCTCAAATGAAGCTTGACTCACAAGAGTTACACTGCAACCTGTGTCTAATTCAAAAGACACCTTCTTGTTGTTTACATCCAATGTAATGCGAATAGGATCCACCTTAGGAAGTTTTGTTCCAGTCAGACTGTAAATTGTATATATCATCTACACTTACAGGACTTTCCTCTTCCATTGCATACATCCTAAGAGTTGTGGATTGACGTTCCACATTATTTTGCTTGGCAGCACTGTGCCTTATTCTTACAGACTCTTCTAATATGGCCAATCAGACCACAGTTGAAACATTTTTTCATTTTTAAATCTACAGGTTGAGGAGGCATGGAATCCAGCACAATGGTAACAGTTCTCCCTAAGTTTCTTTTCCCTTCTGGATTCTTTGAGTACGTGTTCAGGTGTCCCCTGCATGAGATCCTGTTTCCCCTGTTGTAGGGTTGGTGCCTGCAAATCCTGCAAATCCTTAGTTGCTGATTCCATAGCCAGGGCCAACATTAGTGCAGAATCAAAGGTTAAGGAAGATTCAGACAGTAGTCGCCTCTGTATTTTTTCATCATTTATTCCACATACTAACCGATCCCTTAACATCTACGTCAAAGTGGTACCATAATTGCAGTTCTGAGAAAGCTTCCTCAGTTCTATGAACTCCCCTATAGACTCCCCAGACTTTCTGAATCGTGAATTAAATTTAAAACGCTCCACCGTCTCACTGGGAGTGGGGTTAAAGTGGTTCTGCAACAGATCCACTAATTCTCCAAATGTTTTATCACTGGGTTTTTCAGGAAGTGAGAGATTTCTCATTAAACTGTAAGTGGAAGGTCCCACACTGCTGAGCAAAATTGCTCTCTTCTTTCCCTCATCCGTGACATCCTTTGCAGTGAAAAACTGTGTGAGAATTTCAGAGTATTCCTCCCAGGCTTGTTGCTGCGGATCAAAGGGCGATACGGTCCCCAGGGCGGCGGCCATTTTCTCTCAGCCTCAGGAATCCTCGCGAAGGAAAAGCTTCTTTGCCAAAATGCCTTCAGTTTATCCTCGTCGCCAAATGCGGTATCGTGAACACAGGAGGACATGTCAGCTTTGCCTAACTTAAGAAGAGTTTTATTTAAGTTCTTTGGGGCTGCCTCACTTTCTACTCGGCCGTCTCTCGGTCGGCCTCTCCATTAGCTGCCCCGGCCGTCCTCTAACTACAGGAGCCCTGCAGGGCCAAAACTAGCAAACGTGCAAATCAGAACTCACGCCCCCTAGAGGTTTCTTGTACACATTACAACCAGTTCCCTTGGAGAAAACAGCTGCTTTGGAGGGTGGACTCTGGCATCGTACCCCACCAAGGTCCCTGTCCTCCCTATCATGACTGGCCACCCTCTCCAGAGCCCCAGCCGTGTTGTGACGTCACCAAGTCAGGTCAAATAACTCAAACCACCTTTTCAATGAAAAGGTTTATTAAGAAGTTAAAAAGGTCAAAAGTAATTAAATTGCGAGTACAGTAATCTTAAAGACACACTGGCAAAGAAAATAACAAAGTCTTGCTAATTATAATTACAACTCTACTACATAGCTGAAGTTCCTTATTCTTAAGCTAAGCTGGTTCAGGACTTAGTTTCTTGCATTGCTGTAGCTGAGCAGAGTAACGTGATAAAGCAGTTAGGGCTGTCAAAAATGTTTTTGGTATAGTTCGGATTCGGCCGAATTCAGCCCGTTTAGATTCGGGATATGCCGAAGTCCGAACTCCCCCACTTCGGATCCATTCAATTCGGCGGGAATTCAAAGTTCGGAAACAAATTCGGCCGAATAAAGCCATTAAAAACACAATCGTGCCTTTCCGCGGCTCTTGGGGGGGGCATTTTTGGGGTTAGAGGTCCCAAACTTTTGGCAGAGCTTCAAAGGACGTTTATTGAAAGACTCCCCAAGTTTTGTAAAGATTGGGTCAGGGGGGGCTGAGATATGGGCCCTGAAAGGGGTCCCCCCACCCTTAATGTGCATCTCTCAGCAGAGCTTGCCGCCCACGCACAAAGCTCCCAGCCCCGACAACAGCTGAGAAATTAGCAAAACAACTGCAAACACAACCTTGTTAAACAACACCTTTGCAACACACAACTGAAACCTCCCCCCTCAAACCAGGGAGCGAGAGACTTGAGGGGGAACACACACTCCAGGCAGAACCGACGAAAGCCCCCTTTGGCTTCCCCCCCACCCACAGAAACTGCTCCCTCCCCACACACACACAGACTCTGCTTTCCCCCCCACACACACACATACACAGGAGAAAAATTATAGATTAAAGCCCCCAAAGGGGTCTTACTGTGGCTGTCTTCTGTTCCATCAAGAGGGGCTGAAGAGAGGACTTGTAATCCAAGATGATTCCAATTAGGCACGTAACGTTTTGCTCTGGAGAAGATGCACAGGATCTGATCCATTATCCCAATAGGGAAAAGGGGAAAGGGGAAAGCCCATATCTCGGGACCCCCTGACCCAATGTTCACAAAACTTGGGGGGTATCTTAAGAACACTGGTCTGAAACTCCGCTCAAAGTTTGGGATCTGCACCCCCAAAAATGTGCCCCCTGCAGCCATGGAAAGAGAAAAGGGGGGAGGCGATATTTCTGCCCCCACTGAACCCATCTTTACAAAACTTGGGTAGTATCTTAAGAATAATTCACTGAAGCTATGCTAAAAGTTTGGGGGCTATATCCCCAAAAAAGCGCCCCCTGCAGCCACATAAATGGAAGAAGGGGGGAGGGAAAAGGGGGAGAGCCCATATCTCGAGACCCCCTGACCCAATGTTTACAAAACTTGGGGGGTATCTTAAGAACACTGGTCTGAAACTCCACTCAAAGTTTGGGATCTGTACTCCCAAAAATGCACCCCCTGCAGCCATGTAAAGAAAAAGGGGAGCCCATATCTCGGGACCCCCTGACCTAATGTTCACAAAACTTGGGGGGTATCTTAAGAACACTGGTCTGAAACTCTGCTCAAAGTTTGGGATCTGCACCCCCAAACATGCGCCCCCTGCAGCCATGGAAAGAGAAAGGGGGGAGGCGATATTTCTGCCCCCACTGAACCCATCTTTACAAAACTTGGGTAGTATCTTAAGAATAATTGACTGAAGCTATGCTAAAAGTTTGGGGGCTATATCCCCAAAAAAGCGCCCCCTGCAGCCACATAAATGGAAAAGGGGGGAGGGAAAAGGGGGAGAGCCCATATCTCGAGACCCCCTGACCCAATGTTTACAAAACTTGGGGGGTATCTTAAGAACACTGGTCTGAAACTCCGCTCAAAGTTTGGGATCTGTACCCCCAAAAATGCACCCCCTGCAGCCATGGAAAGAAAAAGGGGGGAGCCCATATCTCGGGACCCCCTGACCCAATGTTTACAAAACTTGGGGGGTACCTTAAGAAGCTTTATCTGAAGCTCCAGTGAAAGTTTTGTGTCTGTACCCCAAAAAATACGCCCCCTGCAGCCACAGAAAGGAGTGAATGTGCACAAGCACCCCCCCCACACACACACACATGAGGAGTTCGCTCTCTCTCTCTCCCTGGCCGGGCCGCACATCAGCTGATTCCTGCAGTACTCAATCCTGACTGATTGGCCAGAAGAAGACCCAGCTTGGCCACCGATTGGCCGGGGGAGGAGAATGCTGCTTACTGACGGTTATGCTGCTTACTGACGGCCGAATTTGCCGAATTTATTTGCGAACTCCCGAACTCGCTGAATTTGGCCCCCCCCTCGGTTTCCCGCCAGTTTTGAGTTCGGTTCCTCCCGAACTAAAAACCACCGAATCAGGGGAAATTCGGCTGATTTTCAGTTCGGGCCGAACCGAATTGACAGCCCTAAAAGCAGTTCAGGTGATGATGATAGCTGAGGATAGTTAGCATAGAATACGCATGGCTAAACGTGTGGCAATGTGGACCCTAGTCAGATGACCCATGACTTCCAATCAGAAACAGTGGTTCAAAGAACCCTCTAGATGGTTCAGGCCCGATTGGGCCCTAGGAGTGAAGAGTGAGATCATTCCCCCCTCCCAACTTCCCACAGATGAAACTAGCTCCCAATTAGGCTGGTACGTTGGCTCGGCCTTGAGCAGGTCTTGTCTGCCTGGTAACAGGCTGCAGGTGCGTCTCGTTATCCATGGTCTCGGCTAGGCCTCTACAGTTACAGAGCAACAGTTTCTTAAGCATTTAAAATGGAGAATAGTGATGCTAAGCAAAAGCTAACACTGAATGGCTTTTCCTGTCTTCACACTCCCCAGGCTCCGTCCCCAAATCTCCAGGAGTTTCCCAAACTGGATCTGGCCACCTTAGCCCCCCACCCCCATTGCTGGGAGGGGGGTGTCTGGTAACCCTAGCTCTAGGGCTTGGGGCCCCTGTACAAAGCTCAGGTTCCAGTCTGCAGAAAGGTACACTGATGTTCATATCAATTTCAGTGGCATTGAAGCACACCTAACTTTCTATGGATCAGAACCACTGTATCTAGATGATTCCAGCACTGCTCAACTGACCGTTATGATTGTAGCCAAACTGAGTAAAATCAATTGTCATTCAAAGAAGCTTCCACCCTCCTTGGAAGTGCATTTTAACATGGGAGATTCCTCTTTATGCATTCTGTAGAGCTGGATTTTTCCCATATCATTAATTTTTACAGAGGAATGCAAGATCAGTACATAACCTCTCCACTAAAGTCCCTTGTGCTAGCTAATAATTCGATTGCAGCATTTGTTAATGATTCACGCTGTGTCTGGCCAATGTTAAGAATAAAATGTACTGTCATTCTACTCAAAGTTTATTTTTGGGAGGGGAGGCTGCTTCTGAACTAGCTGGAGTTTTATCTCAAAAGACCTTTACTTGACACATTTTTGCATATAGAGCACTCAAAATGTACATATTAGCTAGAGACATAGCAAGCTGAATTCATTTTTCACTAGTTATTTGGATGTCATTAACTTCATTGGGTTTAAGAGATCTCTTGACCTTTAAGTCTTAACAACTTAAATTGCAGATGTCTAGTTAGAGGCAAGGGCACACTTATTGGCTCGGCACATACCACATTAAAAGGAAAAGTACAACTGGGAATCTCAGAGTGAAAACGGAATTGAGGCACAGACTGTAATTTTATATTTTCTCATTTTAAAACTTCAGGACATCCCTTTGTAAATGCATCATTCATAGAAGGAGCTTTTTAGGGTGTCTCCTTATGGGGAGTGCATGAGTAGGGTTGCCAGATTCTTCTTTGCCACCAGTGGGAGGTTTTTGGGGCGCAGCCTGAAAAGGGCAGGGTTTGGGTAGGGGGGACTTCAATGCAATAGAGTCCAATTGCCAAAGCGGGCATTTTCTCCAGGTGAACTGAGCTCTATCATCTGGAGATCAGTTGTAATAGCAGGGGATCTCCAGCTATTACCAGGAGGTTGGCAACCCAATGCATGAGCTCCATGTAGAAGGCTCCAGGTTCAATCATGAGCATCTCCTTTTCAAGACGCTCTTGTAGAAAGAGAGGAAGAGTCCCTTCTCTGCTTCAAAAGCCATTGTCTGTCAGAAGGGTGACCTGGATGAAACAGTTGTCTCAGACCTGGTCAAAACATCTTCACGTGTTTCTATTAGGATTGCCAATTTCCAGGTAGTAGCTGGAGAGCTCCTGCTATTACAACTGATTTCCAGCCAATAGAGAAAATGGCCCCTGGAGAAAATGGCCACTTTGGCAATTGAACTCTATGGCATTGAAGTCTCTCCCCTCCCCAAACCCCGCCTTCCTCAGGCTCCACCCCCAAAACCTCCCGCTGGTGGTGAAGAGAGACCTGGCAACCAGTGTACCCCTTGAAGCTTCCATTTCCTCCACTGGAACTGATCTGGAGAACAGTTGAAATTCCAGGAGAATTTCAGGCCCCACTAGGAAGTTGGCAACTCTCTGAAACTCAGTGGGCCTGCCACTGTTCATCAGTCTATCTCATTGACCCCAAATACACCATCCTGACCTCCCTGGGGGAAGTGTGGGATACACATGTGAAAATAATACTACTTCTGGATATTCTGGAAGCAATAGGCTTGCCAATTGCTCGGTATTGGAGATCTCCTGCTATTACAACTGATCTCCAGCCAATAGAGATCAGTTCACCTGGAGAAAATGGCTGCTTTGGCAATTGGAATCTATGATATTGAAACATTCCCTTCCCCAAACCCCACCTTTCTCAGGATCCGCCCAAAAAATCTCCAGGCATTTCCAAACCCAGAGCTGGCAACCATATAAAGCATCTCCATCAATTCTGGGTTTATCCAGAAGTGATGCAGATCCTCTAGCACACTCCCCCCAAAAACTCTATGGAAACCATAGAGTTTTCAAAGGAGATTGCTAGAGCAACCACATCACTTCCAGGTCACATCACCCCAGCCCTAGAAATCTCCCGCCAGTTGCCAGGGGGAACCTGGCAACCCTAAAAAGCAATAAAGCTGAATTGTGGGGCACTGTTACAGCACATTCCTGAAAGGAATGCCCGCGCCGGGCTTAGGAGGCAAACCAGCGGTGTTTTGGCACTGCCGAAACATCTGCCTGGCACCAAAAACCCGTGCAACCCTCATAGGGTATTAGCTGGCGTATCTTAACACAAATAAAAAGGGGCGTTCCCGAGCCGAAAGTGCGGCCGGTGCCATTACGCCCCGGGAACGCCTCCCACGGCACCGTTACGCCCCAGGAACAACTCCCGGGGCGCCATTATGCCCCGGCAATGCCTCCCGGGCTGCCAGAATGCCTCCCAGCTCACCGCTGCGGCCTGTGCCAGCAGCCGGAGGCCAGCAGTCAGCGGCGGCGGTCGGGGAGTGGTGCCCGGTCCTGCACGCCGGTGCTGGGGCCACCAATGCCGGCGTGCGCCTTTCAGGCACTGGCGGTGTGGGGCCCCGTGCCAGCGGAGGCCATAGTCGGCCTCCTAAGGGCTTTGGGCCCATTTTTCAGGAATGGGTTATAAAGCTACAGCATTATCTGCTCTAGCAGTACCTCTTCTCATATTAGAAAGATGGCTTCCAACCAGACTGGAGTTTTAGCGGACTTTTCAAGCGGTCGCATTAGCCACAAAAGGAAAAAAAGGCTGTGGGAGATCCTCTTTTTCCTCTCTTTGCCACCATCCTCTTTTACCTTTTTTTGGGCTGGATCCACACATAGTTTGACACTGTACATTTACCTCCTCTCTACACATGGTGCTTTTTACAAATGCCGAATAATGCACTTTCAATCCACTTTTGATGCACTTTCCTGATGGATTTGACTGTGTGAAATGGCAAACAATCATTAAAGTTCATTGAAAGTGCATTATTCAGTGTGTGAAAACGCCCACAGAAAACCTGAGTTCTCACCAAACTGGTCTTGATCTTTCAAACTGTTCTTGCCTTTTGATAAAGCATGTTAATTTCCTTGGTCTGGCCAAATCTTTCCATCTTGCCAGATATAAATCTGTTACTTAGTTTCATTCATATATTAATCTCTCCTTTTTTACATAAAATAGTTTCTATTTCTGTATCAGAGGCATATGTTAGGAGACTTATCTGAATTCATCGAAGAAAGCTGACATTCTGTTGTGAAGGAAATCAATCTTATATACCAGTCCATTTATACCACTGTGACAGTTTTAAAAATAGTCTTAAAAGTAAAAGCAGAGTTTAATATGAAGTGTCTGTATGTTTGATTCTGAATATTTCTTTGCAGGGAGGCTAGACCCAGAGAAAATGCCTGAAACCCCAAAGCAAAAAATCCCCTGCAGGATATAGGGCAGCTCTGCCCTATTAATACCCAACCAAGCTAAACACAGATCCCCTCATAACTCCCCTGCTTTTCTTTCTAACTAGGACTACATGGAGAAATAGGTAATCAAGCACCTGAGTGCCTAGTGTACATGGTGAGAAAGCCATGAGTTGTACAGGCCTAGCTCATCAAAGAAACCTAACACCAATTTTAGGGTCCATAAATTGTTAGAACCAGAAAAATATAAAGTAAATAAGATTGGTAGGTCATGTTTCAGCTCAGGAACTTCTAGCTGTTCGTATTTATTTAAAGTTTTTTGACCCACCCTTTCAAGGCTCCAGGGAGATGTAGCATAATAGTCAAAAATACACAGTAAAATCCAATTTGCACAGCAAACAACCCTCAATATAAAACGAACAAATATATTAGTCTATAATACACAGACTACAATACATAACCATCAATAAAACATTCTAGACAGATCAATTTCAACCCCGTAAATCAAGCCCTCGGAGAATAGCCTTTTCAAATACCACAGTGTTACAGTCCTCCTGAAAGGATAGAGGGGATGAGGTCCCTCAAACTGTATTTGGAAGTCTATTTCAAAAGGGTGGAGCAACAATGAGGAAGGCTATTTAATGGACATCAGCAGTTCCTAATGAATTCATTGAGGACACAGTGAGAAAGGGCTGGTGGTCTGAGCATAGCTGATGCATAGGTTCACACAGGGGGTCACCACTAGTCCCCTTTAAGCCCCTGCCTAAAGTCAGAGTAGTTAATGGGGGATGTTGTTCCCCCAGAATCATTGAAACATGATACTCATGATAGTGCTCTTGAAAAATTCATCCTGACCCTGGAAGGAACCTCAGGTTGTGGAGAAAGGTGGGTCATATGGAAAGAATTTGGGTTGTTACTTCCATTGTACCATTCTACCACTCTCCACAAGCTCTCATTCTTTGAATTGGGGCTGTAATACCACCAATTTTAAAACTTATTTCCCTCAGAACTCCTTAGGTGGAACAAAGCCAGGTGACTGGCTACAGCCTGGATCACAGAGATGGAGAGAAGACAAGACTCGTTCCCATAATTTGGCCCTTGTTAGATTTGTGGAACTCCCATGTAGTTTTATTCTTTTATTTGTTTCCTATTTATGTTTTTGCTCAAGAAACCAAGTGAGCTTTGGAAGCCGAGTATGCTTAAGAAAAACAAACATTGACATGCTAGTTAATGGGCTGTGTGGAAAGGGAGAAGGGTGGTTTCTGAGAAATCATAACTTCTGTTATCTTGTCAGAGTTATGGAGAATCAGCAAGACCTACCAACTGGTTACATGTCATTGGTGAAGAGAGGAAGTGGGGTGGGGGGAGTCTATTCCTGGGAGTAGCCATTTGGGACTCGGAGAATGCCAGAAAGGCATGGAGGAGTGAAGCAATCAGAGTGTAACAGGTGCCATCACATTATGTAGCTTGACAGGGTGACATCTGAATTGCACAATTACTTTTTGATACCTGGCAGTATTGGTTTCAGGGACGAAAAAGAAATGTTATGGTGGGAAGAAGTCACTGTCGAAAGACTGAGTGGAATGCAATTCTGGATCTATAAGAAAGGGATTTTTTCTTCGGTTATCACTGAACCCATCTCTGAAATGATAGGTTAGGTGCTGTAGTGAAAATAATCCTTTTGGTTTAGGTTTTTTGTTCTATTTTAAAGACAAATTTAAAAAGCTGTTTACTCTTTAATCAAAATGGCCAGGCATACTTGACCACAGAATGGACATGTCATGTAGTTTCCTCTTGCATTTCATTGTATATTTTGATATTTGCAGGAAAAACTTCAGTTAAGTTGGATATTATTAAAAATCCCGCTAAATGAAAAATAAATCAAAATTCTGTCTGCATTTAGTAAATTAATATTTTGCTATGATCCTAAATGAGAACTAGCGTGGTGTAGTGGTTAAGAGCAGCAGACTCTGATGTGGAGAACTGGGTTCAGTTCTCCACATGAAGCCTGCTGGGTGTCCTTGGGCCAGTCACAGTTCTCTCAGAACTCTCTCAGCCCACACAGATTCAGGCAATGGCAAAACACCTCTGAACATCTCTTGCCTTGAAAACCCTATGGGGTAGTGATAAGCCAACTGTGACTTGTTGGCACACACATGGCACACACACACACACAATATCATAAACATATTTAGTTCCATTGTATTAATGCATTGAATCCAACCGGATCCCCTGCTTTTTAAAAAGGGAGGAGAGGGACCACTTTCACCATTCAAACAGCTATGCAGGGAATGATGGCACTTGCATGGACAAAACCATGTGGAATGGGGGTTGTGAGATAGTGTGAAAAGCAAACTGGATCCAACAATCCTGAGGTTTTCTGCAATCACTGATAAGTTTCATAAAAGGTATCTTTACATCTCTCTTAGAAAAATTTCTGAAAACAGAATCTTTATTATCTTTTTATCCAGCCCTTCCTCAAGGAGCTCAAGGTAGCATGCATGGTTCTCCTGTCCCCAGTTTCATTCTTATAACAACTATGGAAGGTAAATTAGACTGAGAATTACTGATCAAAAGTCACCTACTGAGTTCAATAGCAATCAGGAATTTGAACCTGTGTCTCCCATGCCTAGTGAAATGCTCTGTTTCTACTCAGATACTACACAAGGCTGGCTCCCGGCAATTTTTCTGTTAGCACAAGGTTGACTATTTAGGATCAACAGAGGCAGATAGATCTTGAGGGGTCTTACAGATGTTGAGCTCTACATGAGAAAATTCATCATTAATTGATTCATCAATTCATTCTGCTTATACTTCACTCATTCTTTTGCAGCATGCATGGGGCTCCTAGAGGTCTCCCATTCCTGGCACTGATGTACCTCTCAAAGACATTACAACATTTGATGCTCCAAGACCATATGTTGGGCTTATAATCACTGATTCATTAAACTTCCAAGGGATGTATAATTCATTAAACGTCTGGGTGTAAACCAAAAGTGACGTGGCATGGTGGGCAGGTGTGCATGCACACATTGCCTGCCAACCCTCAGCTGGTTGGCAGGCAGCCAGGTGGATTGGCAGGGGTTTGCCCGCCCGCCATCACCTGGCACTTGGCAACCCTACTTACAATGTTCATAATGGCTTCAGATGATCAAGATCAGAGGTCCTCAATCTGTTGAGCTAGGATTGCCAGCTTCGGGTTGGGAAATACTTGGGGTTTGATTCTGGGGGTGGATTCTGAGGAGGGCGGGGTTTGGGAAGGAGAGGGGCTTGAATGCCATGGAGTCTAATAGCCAAAGCAGCTATTTTCTCCAGAGAAACTGATCTCTGTCACCTGTAGATTGGTTGTGATAGCAGGAGATCTCCAGCCACCACCTAGAGGCTGGTAACCCTATGTTGAGCCTTTTGATTTTATTTTTTTTAGAAAGGATAGTGTACTCCATCAATAAATGGCCATCATGGGGATGGGCAATAACACAATTTTAGGAATTTCAAACCTCCTATGAGAGCTATTTCTGAATGGACGCTTCCTGAAGACCAAAAAGTAATGCTTCCTAGCATCTTCTAAAGCACCTCCAGCTCCAGTGAGGTGCCTATGGTCATCCTGTTGGGAATCACTGATTTAGGTGTTTCATTTATTGGTTGTTCATATTGACAAGCTTTCTCCTCCTCGAAATTTTATTTTCCATCACTTTAGGATCATGCTATTACTCATTTGAACCTGCTCTCCCGCTGCCAAGCGGCTAACAACACTTAATAAAATACAATAAATACAATAAAATACAATTTAAAACTCCAGCCAGTCGTAGATTATAAATAGAAGAGGAGAAGGAGGAAGAAGAAAAAGAGGTGGTTTATATACCATGATTTTCTCTACCTTTTTAAGGAGAATCAAACTGGCTTACAATCTTCTTCCCTTCCTCTCTCCTCGACAGACACTGTGACTAGCCCAAGGTCACCCAGCGGGCTTCATATGGAGGAGTGGGGAATCAAACCCGGTCCACTGCTCTTAACTACCATGCTGGCTCTTAGCAATGGAACATAAACCACTGCAGCCCTCAGTCATGAGCCTGGTGGAACAACTTCACCTTATGGGGATTGCAGAATTGGGAGAGATCCCACAGGGCCCTGGTCTCCATAGGCAGAGTGTTCCACCAGGCAAAGGCTACAGCCTAGAAGACCTTGGCCCTTGTTGAGGATAGCCGGACTAACTGAATTGACCTTCTGCCCACCGCTGCTATTCACAGCCTTCTGCTGGCGACCGGATGCTGGCAAAGGCCGTGGCAGCATCCCGGGAGGCTTTCCCAGCATCATGGCGCCAGCCTGGGGGCGGGGCCGCCATTAGGCAGCCTCTTGAGCTGTTATGGCTCAGGAACGCCCCTTTTTTTCAGGCTGAGATACGCCTTTTAGGTGGCATATCTCCCATGCAACCCTATGCTGGTTGCACAGATTTTTGGCACTAGGCGGAGGTTTCAGCCGGGCTGAAACCTCCTTAGGAGGCAGCGCCACTGCTTTGCCTCCTAAACCTGGTGCAGGCATTCCTCTTAGAAATGCAAGGTCAGTCACAAACAACTGCTGCCTTCACACCCATCCAGTCCATCTTTGGAGCTGGAACACCCCTGAGATGACAGAATGGATAATTTCCCATTTGTGAATCAGAATTTGGTCCTCAATTACATGAGTGAATATGAACAGAATGTAAGCAGCCCCCTAGCAGAGGAGAGAAGTGGGATTTATGCTATGTGCTTATTGTCAGCTACATGATTTTAAGGAGACAATAAGATAGTGGATTCTCACTCTGATGGTATCCAATAAATACCTACAGCTGTTTGATAGCTCTGTAAATCAAACAGGACTGACATGAGACAGAAAGTTTGAAGTGCACTGTGAAACATGAATGCCCTTTGAAAATTACAAGAAGAATGTGTTGCAGTAAAGGGGCTTAGCCTACACTGTCTGATCAATGTATGAAATAATCTGATAGGCCTCAAGGAAAGCCAAGAGACAGGATAAACGTTTGGGTTTCAGCTAAGCTCTTGCATAGTTTGAGGGAACACTGTCTGCATTTTAGAACTGATGTTGATTTCAGCTTCGAGCTTAATGCATAAAAATAAACATAGGCTATGGCAAAGAGTTATAATTTCTAAATAAAATAAATGACTTTATTTTTAGCATAGGGGCAGCCCATTCCTGAAAGGGACATGAAGCTCCTGTCAGGTTCTGACTAAAGTCACCTGAAGAAGAGTTATGTTGGATGCTAGTGAAGTGGTAGAATTTCGGAGTGAGTAGGGTTTCCAGGTCCCTCTTTGCTACCAGTGGGAGGTTTTTGGGGCAGAGCCTGAGGAGGGCGGGGTTTGGGGAGGGGAGGGACTTCAATGTCATAGAGTCCAATTGCCAAAGCAGCCATTTTCCCCAGGTGAACTGATCTCTATCGGCTGGAAATCACTTGTAATAGCAGGAGAACTCCAGCCACCACCTGGACATTGGCAACCCTAGGAGTGAGTGACATAGTTCAGTTAAAAAAATAACAATTTTAGATTTGAGTTCTTGAGAATTCTTGGATAAGTGCCATTTGAGAGCCATTTGACAGCAGGGGATTGGACTAAATGGCCCAAATGCCCCCTTCCAATTCTATGAGTGGAAAACAAAATAAAAATAGTTACTGTTGAAATGTCTTTCACGTTGAAACCATGTGGAAAGAAACCTGAGTGTCATAACACAACTATTTTCTGAATTATTACAAAAATGTGATAAACTGAAAACTAAAATGAATAAAATTTCTCTGCTTGTCTCTGAGACAGAAACAATCACCTCTTCACAACATTCAATGGGGCAGACACTCATGAGCCAGGAAGTCGCAGGGACAAGAACAAGGTTTATTTCTCCCCTGCTTGGAGCAGGAGTCATTTTTACCCAAGCCTCTCATTGCAAAAGGAGCCCTCGGGTCTGTTGTGAGCAGAAGAATGACCCACTATCTCATGCAGCATAGGCAATAAACGAACCGATCAAAGGAAGACAGAAGTCCTGCAACACCATCCTTCTGCAAGCAAAGCTTCTCTCACTCTTCTCCATCTTCTTACAACCAATGCTTACTGTAGGGCTGAGGAGAAATTTTTTAGTTCTCCAGTTGGCTCAAGGAGGGATTTTTTTTTTTTTGCCTGCTTCACATTGTTCTGGTTATAGGGTTACCAACCTCCTGGTGGTAATGAGATCTCCCGTTATTACAACTGATCCCCAGGTGACAGAGATTAGTTCACCTGGTGAAAATGGCCACTTTGGAAGGTGGACTCTATGGTATTATACCCCATTGAAGTCCCTCCCCTCCCCAAACCCTCCCCTCCTCAGGCTCCACCCTCCAAATCTCCAGGTATTTCCCAACCTGGAATTGCAGTTCTATCTAGATGGAATGAAAGACTGGTTAGGCCCTAACTAGGGATTCACAGGATTAGTGCAGATTGTGTACTTGAAGTTCGACTGAGTAGTACCCTGAGGCATCTAAAGATTGGGGGGATACCTGAACTGGCTGACAGAACAAAGAGTGAGGAGGGAACTAGCACTGTTAAGAGAAGTTCTCTTGATTTATTGACAAACAATTATACTAAACTTTGGGAAGTAGTTAAAAAAGATATGGTATTGTGGTCTAATAAAAATATTTCTTTACTGGGTCGTATTTCAGTAACACAAATGAATGTTTTACCAAGATTGTTGTTTTTGTTTCAGAACTTGCCAATAATCACGCAAACAAAATATTTTGATACATGGAAGAAGGACTTGTTGAACTTTATTTGGCAAGGAAAAAAAACAAGAATTGCGTACAAATATCTAGTAGACTCAAAAGAGAGAGGAGGTTTTGCCCTCCCAAATTTTAAACTTTATGCGGAAGCTTCAGCTTTGGTATGGCTAAAAGATTGGATAATATTGAAGAATACACGCTTATTAGATTTGGAAGGCTTTGATAACAGATTTGGGTGGCATGGTTATTTGTGGTATGATATACTCAAAATACATACTGCTTTTCAACATCATATTATTAAATCATCTTTGATAAAAACTTGGCTAAGATATAAACATCTGTTAGAGATCAAGACACCATTATGGATATCCTCACAAGAAATGTTAACTTTACGACCATTAAGACCATCCCAATTTATAACATATCAAGACCTTTTAAAATGGGAAGATAATAAATGTGCCCTAAAAGATCATGAAGATGTCAAAGACTATCTAACTTGGTTTCAATATCATCAAATAAAGTCTGTATATATACAAGATATGAAAATGAGATTTCTTAAAGAAAAATCAATTTTACAACAGGCTTTGTTGGACAATAATGACCATTTAATTTCAAAGATGTATAAACTTTTGCTGTTAATATATACAGAACAAGAAAGAATTAAACCTACAATGATAACTTGGGCACAGACAATTGGTCATAATATTTCACTGAAATGTTGGGAAAGACTTTGGTCAAGAGACATGAAAAAGGTTATTTCCCAGTCAATAAAGGAGAATATTTACAAGATGATCTACAGATGGTATTTGACACCCAAAAAAAATTATCCAAAATGTATAGTACAATGTCACCAAATTGTTGGAAATGCCAGGAAAAAGTTGGTTCTTTTCACCATGTTTGGTGGCTTTGCGACAAAGCAAAAAAATTTTGGGATATGATTTACAATGAACTAAGATTAACCTTACAACAAAATATCCCTAAAACATCAGAGATGATGCTGTTAAGTATTATACCAGACCATATTTTAACACAAAGAACTTTTTTACTTTATGCCACCACTGCTGCAAGAATGGTCTATGCAGCTAAATGGAAACTGTTTGAGACACCGGACAAAAATGACTGGATAAACAAAATGTTTGAACTAGCAGAAATGGCGAAATTGACTGCGTTAGTAAATCAAAAAGAAAATGATGAATTTGTGAGGGAGTGGGAGGCATGGATTTTATACTGTGATAATGAACTTAATATGAAGAATGCTAAAGGTTATGATTTAGTCTAATTCAATTGTTAACAATAGTTATATCGTATTATTAAATGAAAGAGGAAATTAAGTATTTTAAAATAATTGTAGAATATTATATAATGAATTAGAAGATAACTGCAAAGAGGATTACTGAGATAAGTTAGTGATAGAAGAGGGAAGAGGGGAAGTCAGAGAGGATTTATGTAGTAGTATAATATATTGTTGATTAAAACAAAAGTTTAGAAGGGATTAAATGACAATGTTAATTAAATGTATGGAATTATATAAGAAAATTAAAAATAAAATAAAAAAGAGAGAAGTTCTCTTAATTCCTCTTTACCCAATTTCTCTCTGAAATCCAACCATCTGTTTCTTTTTTCTCTTTTTAGGAATGTGGAGTATGTTTCAGATCAATTCCATTTTGATCAAAAAAGAAGTTAAAAAAAAGGCGTGGTGGGTTCTGCCAAATTTCAGAATTTCACTCAGAGGTAGGCAATGTCTTCAAAAACCTTCCTAACCCCCATTCCTGAGCACCACCATAAAAAAAAAAACCCTGCAATGTAAGAATTCATAAAAGAGCACATAAAGGACAAGTGTGAGGTATAACAAAAACTACAAAGATAAAGAGAAGTTCCTCTTTTGAAAGAAGGTAGGAAGAATGAATGACTATATCTAAAAAAGGGATTTCAGAACATTAAATTCCACTCCCCATAACAAGACTAGTGGTACATCAACCTTCAAACCCTTTTACTGTTCATCATAGAGAGATGGTGTTGATGACGGGCATCTCTTGGCAGAGGTATGTATGCAAGAAAGGACAAGTGAGGAGGATGAACAAATGAAGCTGCCTTATACTGAATCAGACCCTTGGTCCATCAAAGTCAGTATTGTCTACTCAGACTGGCAGCATCTCTCCAGGGTCTCAGGAAGAGGTCTTTCACATCACCTACTTGCCTAGTCCCTTTAATTGGAGATGCCAGGGATTGAACCTGGGACCTTCTGCATGCCAAACAGATACTCTACCACTGAGCCACAGCCCCTCCCCAATGTTAATGTCCTGAGTTTGGAACCAGGGTGGGGATGCCCGAATGCTGGCAACCAGTTTGAGCAGCCTTTTAGGGAACCCACGCTAGAGGGGAGGGAAGGTTGAATAAATTGCATACTTCAGATATCAATTTAATAAGCATTAGTTTAACCCCTTTGCATGAGCCTTGAGTCGTTATTTTTTTCCTCAAACTTCAGGAATTTGGAAACCTACCCAGAATTACACACATTAGCTTCCCTGGAGAAAGCATAGGAAAAATAAAAGTCCTAAAGAGATTGGATGCTATAAGACTTCCATTTTTCCTATGGTTTATCATACTGATGAGAAGGAGGAGAAGGAGGAGGAGGAGCAGCAGAAGAGGTGGGTTTTATATCCTAACTTTTTCTACCTCTTTAAGGGTACTCAAGCTGGCTTACATTTGCCTTGCCTTCCTCTCTCCACAACAGACACCTTGTGAGATAGGTGAGGCTGAGAGAGTTCATTAAGAACTGTGACTAGCCCAAGGTCACCCAGCAGGCTTCGTGTGGAGGAGTGGGGAAACCAACCCAGTTCACCAGATTAGAGTCCACTGGTCATGTGAAGGGGTGGGGAATCAAACCCAGTTCCCCAGATTAGAGTCCACCTCTCTTAACCACTACACCATGCTGGCTCTGATAATTTGGAGTGACCATAAAGGCTGGAAGCTGGACAGGGATTGACACAGGGAAATTTGGTATGCTACATTCTTATGCCAATAAAGGCTTTTGACTTCGATGTAGGGAAAAGACTGCTGTTAGCTGATGTCTTCCTATGAGTCTTCAAATCGAATTTTTCTCCTCGTCGAGAAAAACATTAATATAATTTTGAGATGTATTTTAGGTTGAGTGATATCAGGCAAGAAATTTAAATTTAAAAACTAAATTTTGGTAGGAGGAAGTGAGCTCACTGGAAGAGGATAAGTTCTAGCCGCTATGCTTTAGCTTGGAGGTGATGTCACAGGATATGATATCACATCCCAGATGAGGTCCCTCCCCTTCCTAAATTCTGCCCTTCCTCTCCCCTCTCAACTGTCCAGGAATTTCTCACACTGGAGTCGGCAACCCTATTTTTTTTCATATTTGTAAAAGCAGGACATTTACAAATATAGAGCCATAAATAATAAATGGGAAGAAATCAACACTTCTTTCCTCTGAAGATCATTTGTTGCCCACTTAGGCACTAAATAATGTGATCTGCATGATGATAGAAAAAAGAAATCCCTATTTCAGGTGGCTGCAAAGCTGAAGGGTGCTTATTGCTCTCGATGGCAACCACTAATGAAATAAAGGCCAAGACCACAGCAACTCTTTTCTCATTAAATTGGCAGGCAATTTTCGTGAAGCTTCTCATAGCAGTAAATCCTTTATCTACAAGAAAGGGAAGGGGCTGATCCAACAGCACTTCATATTGTGAAGCTGGAGGGAAAAAATGCAATTTAAATTCCCCCAGCAATTTAAAGATTCCCTTGCTCCCAGTTTCTTCATGACAAAGATGCAGCCATGGTAAATAAGAATGGATTTTATCCTATCCTTTAATGAATGCAGAAATGGAGTTCAGAAAATGAGGATCCAAGAACCTGATGCATACAGCTATGCTTTTTTCAACCCCCAGGTCTCTCAGAATCATAAGTAATCAGGTAAATTATACCTTGAAAGCCAGGATATATCAAGGGACTTGAGAACTGACCATTACGGTGCTGCCTTAATAATACTATACTGACTAATCAGTCATCTTAAAAAGGCATTGTGGAGTCTTCGGATCTGAAGGTTTATAGGTCAGGTTCACAGATGCGTGCATGTGACTTGATTTTTTCTACATTTGATTACTGGAAGGACACAAAACACTGATAAAGTTTATGAGGCTACCTTCTGCAAAACCAGACCATCTGATTCTGTTAGGGTTGCCAGAACCAGGTTGGGAAATACCTGGCGATTTTAGGGGTGGAGCCTGAGGAGGGTGGGGTTTGGGGAGGGGAAAGGCATCAGTGCAGTATAATGACATATAGTTTACCTTCCAAAGCAGTTGTTTTCTCCAGGTGAACTGATCTCTGTTGCCTGGAAGTTAGTTGTAATCCCAGGAGATCTCCAGCCACCATCTGGAGGTTGACAGCCCTAATCTCTGTTCTGTCTGGAAATGGCTTTCCAGAGTCATACAGGTCACACACCCCACATTACCTACATGAGATCCCTTACCTGGAGATACCAAGGGCTGGACTTGGGATCTTCTGCATAAAAAGGCATTGAGCCACTGACCCTCTCTGATATGCAGAAGTACCCTTCTATGGCTGTAAAGTCAAATTAAGTTTACCAAGAATATTCCTCCACAATCTCAGTTCACCGGGGTGAATCCCACCATCCTCTAAGAAGCCTTCCTCCAACCTAGGGTTTCCATGTCCCCCCACAGGGTTGCCAGATCCAGGTTAGGAAACTCCTAGGTCTTTTATGCATGGCTGTTTCATTCGTTGTCACCCTTCTGATGACTTTGGGTCTTTGTGTTGATTATGCAGGTCATTTCTGACCATCAGAGGTTATCTTGCTCTCCCCCTGTGTTTCCCCGCATTTCACCTACGTTTTCAGAAACCTGTTTTAACGCAAAATTGAAAATGTGGGCAAAATGTGGGGAAATGCAGGGGGAGGGTGAGACGCCCTCTAATGGATGTAAATGGCTTGCATAATCAACACAAAGACCTGAAGTCATTGGAGGGGTGACAGCATGTGAAACAGCCATGCAAAAAAGACCCTTGAGATTTGGATGGAGCCTGGGGTGGACAGGGACCTCAGTGGGATAGAATGCCATAAAGGCCCCCCTCCAAAGCATCCATTTTTTTCCAGGGGAACTGATCTCTGTAGTCTGGAGATGAGCTGTAATTCCAGGGGATTACCAGGTCCCACCTGGAGGCTGGCAACTCCAACCAAAGAAAACTTCCTCCAACTTAAGTGGTTCTTCCTCCAACAGAAGAGCCAGTTAAGTTGGAGGTAGTCTCCTTAGGCTGGAGGAAGGCTTCAAACTTTGCTCAGTTGAGTGGTAGGACAGAGGTAATCCATTCAGCCCATATCTTTGATACACCAGTTGGGTCATGGAGATGGGGTTACCATCAAAATCCATTACTTAGTGTCTGTCACTGCACCTAGGGGTACTAAAACATCCTTCTACACAACTCTTATTAATCAAAGACAGATTTTTGTCATAGTTGTGGCAGATTTTTTCCCAGAATCCCTTCCAATCGTCACCATAACAAAAATAAGTAGACTACTGGAAGTTATTTCTAAATGAACTGCTCATGGTAACACAGAGACAGATGCACGTCTAATTAATCAGCTTTCCACCTACCCATCCCAAAAAACACTTTAAACAAGCAAGTTAAATCACAATTAGGCCATCTGAAGACACTGACTATAAATAATTCCTCCCAATTAATCTCCCTTTACAATGTAACACAATGTGGTGTAAGTAAAAACACTTTGATGAGCTTACAAGTAGAAGCCATTTCTCAGTCTCTGGCACTTTAATAGACTCACTTTGTTATGAATAAATCACACACACATTTTTTTTCCCCCAGAGTAGGTTATAAGAAGTAGTGATAAACATACCAATTCTGGCAATAGACAAGCAAAATTCAAAAATATACTATGATAAATCTCTGCATTACAGAAAAATAAAATCCGTACTTCCAATTTGGTTTTGTCTCATTCCTAAAGATGAGGTATATAGTTGCCATTTTAGATTTTATGGAGACAACAAACAAACATGATTTCAGTAGGTCTTCTTCTGTTCCAGATGGATGAATTCCTTCTCAATTTAATTAAACAATAGTTGGAACAGAATAGATTGTTTATGTGGGTGTCGGGCAGTGCAATTCTGAGGGCCACCTGCACCATAGTGGGCAGGTGCTGGCGTAACCATGGTGACACTAGTCCGCTCCCTCTAGACCTTCCACAGGTGGAGACATGCAGCCCTCTGTCTGGCACAGAGTGCCCTGAAGTCCACAGAAACCCCAGCAGCTTCCACCAAGCACACAGTGGCAGCCACTGATGGCCGTAAGTGTCACACACCAGGGCAGCCAATTACCCGCTGCCCAGCCAGTCTCTGCTCCCTGAAACCACTCCCATCCCCCATGGAGAGCCAGAGAATGATGGGAAAGACCTGGCAGCAGAGGACCTCAGCTGAGGCCATCCCTTCCCTGGCAAGAGGCCGACCAGCAGCTGAATCCCCGCTCTGAGCCACACACAAACCTAGAGTTGCTAACCTCTAGATCGTTGCTGGAGATCTCCTGCTATTGCTACTGATCAGAACTGACAGAGATCAGTTGCCCTGGAGAAAACGGACGCTTTGGCAATTGGACTCTATGGCATTGAAGTGTGTCCCCTCTCCAAACCCCGCCCTCTTCAGGCTCCACTCTCAAAATCTGCAGGTATTTCGCAACCCGGAGCTGGCAACCCTAAACATGCCCTTCCTCCTAAAGAGTAAAAACAGAAAGCAAAGGGGAAAACACGCGCACACACACAGACACAGAGGCCAGACTCAAGCCCATAGCCCCTGACACCCCATACCAGCCCCCTAATTTCAGAGCCAGGAGGGGAGGTTCCAAAGAGGAAAGTCAGCTGGCATTAGGCACCCCATTGCAGCCCTGACATCACCACTAGTCACATGGGGACAGCTTGGGGATATCACACAGAGAGGCATGGCATGGCTCAGTGGAAAGGTGCTTGGATAGAATGGGTGGGGCTGCTGGTTTGATCCGCACATGGGAAGGGAGAGGCAAGCAAAAGACCTTGAGCTGGCTTTTTGCCCGCAAATGGTAAAAGGAGGCACAGGATGGCTAGCTGGTGGGCCATCCCAGATATCCATCGGTATTCCCCAGGACACCACTTTACAACTCCTCCTTATGGCGAATGGCAACAGAGTCTATACCTTCACCACGGCTTCTCTGCTTATGCACTAACATCTGTATGGCTTAAGAAGAAGAAGAAGAGGTGGAGGAAGAAGAAGAAGATGATGATGACGACGAAGAAGAAGAAGAGCTGGTTTTTATATGCCGACTTTTCTCTACCACTTAAGGGAGACTCAAACCGGCTTTCAATCGCCTTCCCTTCCCCTCCCCACAATGGACACTCTGTGAGGTAGGTGGGGCTGAGAGAGCTGTGACTAGGCCAAGGTCACCCAGCTGGCTTCATGTGTAGGAGTGGGGAAACAAATCCAGTTCACCAGATTAGCCTCCGCTGCTCATGTGGAGGGGTGGGGAATCAAACCTGGTTCTCCAAATCAGACTTCACTGCTCCAAGCCACCGTTCTTAGCCACTACACCACTCTGGCTCTTACTAACATATTACTTGCAGAAATTCCTCTCTGCAGAGAATTATATACTTTGTGGGGTTCTGACATCTCTCTCTCTCTCTTTTTCCCCTCTTGAAATATTACATCCACAGGAACAATTGCTTGCTGTAATTATTAGCCTGGCCAGTGCTTACCCTCCATAATGGCAGAAGGATACTATCAAAGGGGTCTGCGGTATAACTGAGTCATTAATATGTCTCCTTAATAGGATGGCAACCATTGGTTGGGATTTCATTGAGGGATGTTTGGTAACAGCTAAATGTCAAATGAATTTATAATCTCAGTTATCAAAATGAACACCTGACTTTCTCAGCAAAATATGTGGTTTGTGGTGAGTTACTCCTTGTACATTCAACACTAGAATGCTTTGTACATCTACATCTAGGCCAAACATGCTTTTCTGAGTGCATATGTTCTTGCCTGAGGAGGTAAAAGGTGCTAAAATATTCTTACATTCATTCACTCTACTTCAGGGAACTGGCATTGGAAGAAAAAAATGAACGGAATGTGTTTTCTGGTGCCCACTTGCTTCTTCCCCAAAACACTTCTTCTTGCAAGCAAAACAGACCAGTTCGAGTGTCTCCTTTCTGCTAAGTGAAAAAATCTGATACCAACGGAGGTGGGTTTCCTCTTCTAGAGGAAGACCTCTGCTGATGGAGGAATGTTCTTCAGTGGAATGAAGTCTTTGGATCCAACCCATTCACTTGGGTTGCTAGAACTAAACAGACCACATGGTAGACGAAGAAGAGTTGGTTTTTATATGCCGATTTTTTCTACCTTTTTAAGGAGAATCAAGCTGGTTTACAATCTCCTTCCCTTCCTCTCCACACAATAGACACCTTGTGAGGCAGGTACGGCTGAGAGAGCCCAAAGAGAACTGTGACTAGCCCAAGGTCACCCGGCTGGCTTCGTGTGAAGGAGTGGGGAATCTGTTCTCCAGATTAGAGTCCACTGCTCTTAACTACTTCACCAAGCTGGCTCTCCTATTGATGACAAACCAACTTGAAGCCAGTGAGCCAATGAAAAACTAGAAAAAATGGTGCCAAGTAGTAACAGTAGATGAAAGAGAAAAAGGTGAAATGGGAATGAGCCATAGTGTGGCCATGTGAGTGAAGGCCAAGTAAAATATTTAGGTGAACATTTAAACTAGTGCTGATCTGGCACTGTTATCTGTGCTTTCAGCTGAAGTCTCCAAAAGTCTGCATTCCTTACCTCATAGAGCAGGGGTGGGGAACCTCAGGCCCGGGGGCCGTATGCGGCCCTCGAGGACATTTTTGGGCCCTCGGGAGCTCTGGGAACCCTGCCTCGGAGGCGGGGCGCAGGGCAGCCCTCCCCGAGGGTGTTCCTGGGGCCACAGCTTACAGTGCCCTTGTAGCGCCCTTTGGACCTCCTCTCACCGACTGTCGGTTGTTGGTCGGCGAGAGGGGAGGGGGAGGGACGCTTCCCCCAAGGCTGCCCCCTACAGCCGCGGCGTGCAGGAATGCTGTGGCACATTGTAAGCCCCTCTCGCTGCCTGTCGACTGTTGAGCAGTGGAGGGGGTGGAGAGGCCGGCGGCTCCCGGCAGCAGAGCATGCATGCGGGAGTCGATTGGGCTGGGGGGAGCTTTTATGGACTCTGGGGGGGGAGGGCATGGAGACTGGGGCCTGGTTGCTTGGGGCTCCGTGCGTCGCCGGGTGTGTGTGTGGGGGCGGGGGAGGTGGGGAGGCTGGGGCCCGGTCGCGCAGGCCGGCATGCGCGGGTGTGTGTGTGGGGGAGGCTTTTCTCTCTTTTCTTCCTCTTTTTCTGTCACTCTTTCTCCTTTGTCTCCCTCTCTTTCTCCCTCTTTTTCTGTCTCTTTCTTTGTCTCCCTCCGTCCTTTTCTTTCTTTCTCCCCCTCTCTCCATTTCTTTCTCCCTTTCTCTCTCTTTCTCCCTCCCTCCTTTTTCCTCTTTCTCTGTTTTCCTTCCTCCCTTGCCAATCGACTGTGGGCTGCACCCCCCTGGCGCCTCGTTTTCTGGGGCCCACCGCTGGCTGCCCTCCCACCTGGGAGGGGGGAGCGGGGGCGCCCTCCAGGCCTTCTCTGTGTGGCCTCCCCTGGGGTTGCCAACCACCAGGTGGTGGCTGGAGACTTGGCAACCCTAGCCTCTTCCCCCCCCACTGGGAGATCTACACCTGGTATGGCCCCCAAAAGATGTTATAAATGTGTGAATGGCCCTTGGCAGGAAAAAGGTTCCCCACCCCTGTCATAGAGCAACAACCTTTAACACACATTCTCTTTCTTAAATATAGCAGTCAGTGATTCTTCTTACGCTAGCACAGTGAGCTAGATAAAGGAGTAGCATTCTTAAAAGTATGTTAAGAAGGGAGTATAGATTGCTTTTCTGTTTGTTACAATCCAGTTTAATATTGAGTTGTCATTGGATAATTGGTGTAAAAGCTCTGCAAGATCCTGATGTTAATTTGCCTATATATGCTTATGCTTTGTCTCTAAACTTGTCAGCACCTTGAACTTCCTCAGGAATAGACTCTTACCTTGGTCATGATCGATCGATAAAGAAAAGAGTTTCTACTTCAGTTGCTAGTAGTAATTTGTTTTTGTTTATAATTTTTATTTTTATAATATAAACAAAACAAACAGATAAAAATAATAACATACAAAATAAACATACAAAAACCTACAAAAGAGTACATATAAATCATTATAACTACCTAATACCGTAAAGGTTACAAATTTCAAAGTACCCTTAAGATCCCCCACCCACGTTAATATAGCGATCCACCACCAAGACTTCCGGAGAAGTGTCTTAACAGTTTAAAACCTAATAATAAAAATAATAAAAAGTTTACCATTTATTTTTATAACTCACTAACAAAAGTAGTAAAGTTCATTTTTGCCAGTTTATCCCAATATGTGACGGCCTTCGCCCATGTTTTCTTAAAATTCTCCATATCCTTTCCATGAAGGGAATCAGTTAGTTTGGCCATTCGCATATAAGTCCACAATTTCTCTCTCCAGTCCTTAATTGAAGGTTTATTTATTTGTTTCCAGGTTTTAGCTATTGTAATTCTTTCGGCTGCAAAACTGTATTGACATATGACTCTGTCACATTTATCTATTTTATCTTGAGGAATTCCCAATAGACAAAAAGCCGGTTCCTTTTTAATTTTAGAGTTAACCAAATAATTGGTTTCTTTCAATACTTTTCTCCAAAAGCATTTAATTTTTTTACACAACCACCAAGCATGTATAAAGGATCCTTTTTCTATTCCACATTTCCAACATCGATCCAATTTCCCTTTTTTCATTTTACTTATCATTACAGGGGTAATATACCATCTATAAAACATTTTATATAAATTTTCTCTAATTTCATTGGTAACTGTAAATTTATATTCTATTTTCCAAAGGTATTCCCAAATTACCAGGTCAAGATTATATCCTAAATCCTTCATCCATTTAATCATCACTGGTTTATTCTTTCTTGTTCTAGATTTACCTCGATTAATAATTTATATACCCTTCCTATCAATCCTTTATTTCCCTTATTTAATATGGTTTCAAATTTGGACTTATTATTGTTAAAACCTAAAACCTTATCTTTATTAAATATATCTTGTAATTTATAATACATAAACCAATCTTTAATTTGAAGTTCTTCTCTACTCCTTAACGACCACTGCCCTTCCTGACATTCCAAAATTTCCCGATAAATACCCATATCCATATTTAATTGTATACCTCTTTTCATAAATGCTTCTACCGGATTAATCCAACCTGGGGTTTTATTTTCCAAAAATCTTTTATATTTTTTCCAAATTTGAAATAGACCAAATCTTATAACATGAGAATTAAAATCTTTATTAACTATCTTTTTCATACCATAAATAAGCATGCCACCCAAAACATAGATTGAAACCTTCTATTTCTAATAAATTAACGTCTTCTAATAAGATCCAATTTTTTAGCCACACAAAACAAGATGATTCATAATACATTCTGGTAGTCCTAAACCTCCAGACTCTTTAAGTTCAATTAAATTATTATATGCTATTCTATGCGTTTCTTTACCCCATAAGAATTTTAGGATATCTTTCTTCCAACTTTTAAATATTTTTACTCCTTTAATGATTGGTAAATTTTGAAACAAAAATAGCATCTTAGGTAAAACCATCATTTTAACAACTGAAATTCTACCCCATAACGATAAGGGTAGTTTTTCCCAATTTTTGAGGTCTATAACTATTTGTTGCCATACTTTAATATAATTATTTTGAAACAAATTAAGATTATTTGCCACTAGCCAAATACCCAGATATTTTATTTTGTGTTCAATAATAAAACCTGTCTTTTCCAACAATTCTTGTTGCTGTGACAGAGTCATATTTTTAACCAATAACTTCGTTTTATTCTTATTTATCTTAAAACCTGCAAGCTTTCCATAAACCTCCACAGTTTTATTCCAGTTATCAATTTGACTTATAGGATTAGTTAAAAAACATAAAGATCATCTGCATATGCCTTAACCTTAAAATGATTTCTCCCAAATTGAATTCCAATTAAATCATGAGAATGTCTAATTTTTTTTCAATAAAACTTCTAATACTAAAATAAATAACAAAGGTGAAAGAGGGCAACCTTGTCGGGTGCCCTTTTGAATTTCAAAGTGTGATGACAACGAACCATTGATCAGCAAACTAGCTGATTGATATGTGTATATTTTTTCAATAGCTGTCTTAAAGTTTGTTCCCAGATCCATATATTCTAATATTTTCATCATAATTTTCCAATTCACATTATCAAAAGCCTTTTCTGCATCCAAAAATATCATAGCTACCGGGGTTTTATCTAATTCTGCATATTCCAAAAGATCTATTACTATTCTAACATTTTGACTAATCAGTCTCCCTGGTAAAAAACCAGCTTGATCTTTATGTATAGCTTGATTTAAAACCCTTTTTAATCTAGATGCTAAAATGCCTACAAAAGGTTTATAGCCGTTGTTCAATAATGAAATGGGTCTATAGTTTTTTACTTCTAGCAGATCAGAATTTGCTTTTGGTTTCAAAACTATATGTGCCTGTTTCAAAGTTTGGGGGATAGATCCATTCTGCAAACATGAATTCATTACTTTTAATAAATGTGGGGATAATTGTTCTATGAAAGTTTTATAGTAATATGCTGTAAATCCACCCGCACCTGGAGATTTATTTAATTTACTTTTGCCTATAGCATCTTTTAATTCCTCCAAAGTTATCCTAGAATCTAATAATTCCCTATTTTCTTGCGATAGTTTTCTCAATCAAATTGCTTCAAATAGACATCTATTTCTTTCTCTGAGATTGAGTTTTTCTTATATAAATTTGTATAATAATCTACAAAGGTTTCCATATATTTTTTTTATCTGTTATTACTTTACCTTCTTTCTTAATTTTCAAGATTGGTGCTTTTTTCCCCTTGTGTTTAAGCTGCCAAGCTAACAGCTTACCTGGTTTGTTAGCATGTTCAAAGAAACTCTGTCTATTAAACAGTATTTTCTTTTAATTTCCGAAGTTATTAAAAACTCATATTGAAGTTGTAACTTTTTAAAATTGTTTACCTGTTCCTGTTTAAACAATTTATTTTGTATCTGTCTTAACTGTCTTTCTCCTTGTCTGATTTTTTCTAGTATGTTTTTCTTCTGTGCCTCCTTCTCTTTGAACCATCTTGAATTTTGTTGGATCAAAAGCCCTCTAAATACTGCTTTACCCACATCTCAAACTACCTCATCAGTTATTCCCTTATCTACATTTTCAAGAAAAAAGTTGTGTATATCTGTTTTTAATTTGTCTATTTTTTTAATAAAAATTCGTTTATTGACCAAGGTCTGTTTCTTCTGTCTATTAACTTAACTCTAACTGAACTGCATTATGATCTGACAGTACCCTGGGCATAATCTCCACATTGTCTGAGATATTTGTTATTCCTTTAGAAAGGCATAACATGTCTATTCTTGAATAAGTTAGATGTCTAGATGAAAAATACATATATCCTTTTTTATTACCATTTAACAATCTCCAGATATCAAACATTTCCCAGTGATCTACAAGATCACTAAAAAATATTTGGTAATTTACCCTCAGATTTTCCCTTTTTTTTCTTTGCAGATCTGTCCAATTTAGGCTCCATAACTCCATTAAAATCCCCCATCCATATCATTCTTTCTTTAGCATGTTCAGCTAAAATTGATGCCAGATTATTATAACATTGTTTTTGATTTATATTAGGCACATAAATACCCACTAAAAATACACTTTGAAAACCACATACAATTTCTATTAACAAAATTCTTCCCTCGTTGTCTTTATATATAAGCTTAGGTTCTAATACCAAAGGTATATACAATGGTATTCCATTGATTTTTTTCTTTTAATTACATGATACAAAAAGTTTCCCTAATTTTGGTTGTTCAAGTCTCGAAGTATCCTTTGGTAAAATATGTGTTTCCTGCAGACAAAAAATATTAGCCTTAGTGTCAATTATCACCAAGATAATTGGGTTGAACTGTTGCCTTTTGCTGAAATGCCTACAACAATGCTGTTCACCAATCCACAGGGTTTAGTCCATTTCAAGCTGTATATGGTCAAGACTTTGATCCTATCGAACAGCTAAATATTTCCAGGGGGGAGGGCGATGGAGATGTAGCTACATGGGTAGAGGCAATTCATACCACCTGGCCCTGGCTGATAAAGAATTTGGAACGAGCCAAACGTAAATACAAGGCTCATGCTTACAAACATCCATCTCCTAGCCAGGACTATAAAGTGGGGGACTTGGTCTACCTGTCTACCAAGAACCTTCGTTCCACCCGTCCTTGTGACAAACTAAGTGCCAAATATGTGGGACCTTATCCCGTGTCTCGTATCATCAACCCTGTGACAGTGGAACTCACTCTGCCAAAGGCACTCAGACGTATCCATCCAGTTTTCCATGTAAGCCTTTTGAAACCGCACACTCCCTCCCCGGAGTGGCATCCCGACCCGCTTCTTGAGCAACCAGTGATGGGGGGGGGAGGAGCATTTCGAGGTTGCTAAAATCTTGGACTCTCGCATTCGCCACGGCTCCCTCCAGTATCTTGTTCGTTGGAAGCACTTCCCCCCTGCCTATGACGAATGGGTACATGCCTGCGATGTCGCCGCTCCTCGGCTAGTGCGAACCTTCCACTCCACCTACCCCCAGAAGCCAGCCCCCTTTTGGGTCGGGAGGGGGCCCTAAGGGGAGCAGGATGTCAGGAGCAGGCCTGTTCAGCTCCTCGACTCCTCTGAGGTGTTATGACTTTCTTGCGGCTTCTTGCAGCTGCCTTGCTTTGTTGTTCTAACAGACACTTTATCTCGTGCATTCCTCTCCCATGGGAAACTGTTACTATGCCAACCTGCCATATCAGCTATGCTAATATATATTACTGATTTGCGCCAGCCAGCCATTCTTGGCTTAGTTAGTTTGCAAGCACTGTTAACCCGTTTGATTTTTCCAATAAAGTCAACTTGCCTTAGGACTACCTGTCTGGGTTGTTGCTTTTGGGGATTCTTCGGGCCAAGGGCTTACATTTGGTTGCAAAGGCAGAATTAATCCTGTAGACTGTTATAGTCATTCCTTCTACGACATCTTCTTCTTCCTGTAGAAACTGCACCAGCTGTGTCTTGAGAAAAGTTTTCAGATCTTTTCTTTTTTTCTTTTAGGCCGCGTATACGAATGCACGCTTCTTTTTGTTTAAGTTCTATCATTGCAATATGGTCATCCCTTTTCTCCTCTCTTTCTTGAGCTGCTTCCACCGACAATTCCAATGTGTCAACTCTTTTTCTTGTGTCTTTATTATCTTGTGAATGTTTTTGAAGTTTGTCCTCCACTTTATCCTGACGCACAGTCAATGAGGAAATTGAATCCTTTGGCTGGTATTTGTAATCCACAGAGGGGGTGGTGGTGTTTACTGTTAAAACATCAGTATCTGCATAGAATACTGGAAATCATACTTCTTTTAAAGTTCTGACCTTAGAGAGTACATGCTAGTAGTAATTTGGACCACTTCTTCAAACCCAGCTAAAATTTGTATTTCCCCATCATAGGCAAGAGGGAAAGGAGGCACCATTCAAAATAGAAACAGCACCTCTGGACAGAGAATTTTTTGGGGAGCGGTGTAATTTGGATCCCTTAACTATCTTAATTGTAAAGTGAAAATGAATTGTCTATCCTCCTCCACACACACACACACACACACACAGTTGATCTTTGTGTGGCACTTCCCTCAGGGAGAAGGCAATTTCTGTGCTGGGACTTCACAAAAGCAATAAGGTTAAATGATAAAGAAACTGGATCACTAAGAACTATGGCAACCAAGTCTTAACCTCAGTACAGTTCAATTAAAGCTGGGGGGAAATGATGCTTCTGGAACACAGCAGGGTTTTCTTTTTTGTGCTGCTTTTTGTTCACAGGTACAAACATAATTAGATGTCAAGAAAGTGCTGTCATTTTGTTACCAATGACATACTTGAAAAGAATGGCAGTCTGGAGCTGGAAAAGGAGATCTTCTGGAGCAGCGATTCAGTTAATCTGTCACAATTAGAACTCTTGGAAGCTAGAAACAAGAAGGCCCCGCCAAAGACTAGCAGAATGCGCCTTTGCTCAGACTGCAGATGCTAACTTCATGATTGCTTAAGTCCAGTTATGGGGAAATGGAGCACACAAAGCTAGAAACACAGAGTCTCCCTCAGATCAAACAACGCCAGTAGCACTCATTCTTTTTCTTGGCCCACAGTCGAGTGACTTAAATGGTGACAGAAAGGCAAGAAGGGATTGTAACTCTGAGATTCCCTAAAGAAAAATCCCACAGAACCAGAAAGCTTGCAAAAAAAAAAAAAAAAAAAAATGAAGGTTGATCCTCCAGTCAAGGTTATCCACCTGGAGCATGGCGGCAGCTCCTTTATGGCACTAATGCGAAACCCTGCAGGACCTCGTTGGTGTCCTGAGGGATGATGCCCATGATCAGGCTGCTCAGAAACATAACAACCTAAAAGCTGATGTGCTGGTTGCTGATATGTAAGGTCTGTCTGGCTCAGCATTCTGATTTTGGTATGTATCAGCTTGCTAACCTGTGGGAAGCTCACCAGCAGGGCATAAAGACAACAGCTCTGCTTTTTGAGAGTCAGCATGGTGCCTTTTCTGGAGCCCGCCGAGTGTTTGTGGAAATGGGCTGGGCATCCAAAACAAACCATTCTAATGGAATGTGTAATACTCCACCATTGCCAAAATCTCACATATGAGGAATATGTAGGGGTGCTAACCTCCAGGTGGCACCTGGAAATTTCCTGCTATTACAATTGATCTCCAGATAACCAAGATACGTTCCCCTGGAGAAAAATGGCTGTTTTGGAGGGTGAAGTATATGGAATTGTACCCTGCTGAGGTTCCTCCCCTCCCCAAACCCCACCCTCCCCAGGCTCCACCCCCAAAATCTCCAGGTATTTCCCAACACAGAACCGTCAACCCTAGGGATACACCTGAGGTAGGAAACACTCTGCTATTGACTTCAGCACTGCTCAAGGATCCTGATGGTACTACTGGGGAGGAATTGGCTGCAAACTGGAAAGAGAAGATGACAGCTCTTAAGGGGGAAACCCTATCCCTCCTCTGACCAGGTGTTTCTATCTGCCAAAAAGCCAATGGTGGCCAATGGTGGCTCAGATGCAGAGCATCTTCTTTGCATGCAGAAGGTCTCCAGTTCAATCCCTAGCACCCCCAATAAAATGGATCAGGTAACAGACTATGAAGTACCTTATCTGAGACCCCAGAGAGCAGCTGCCAGTCACAGTAGACGATACTACCCTTGATTGACAAATGGTCTTGACTCAGTATGAGGCAGCTTCATGTTTTCATGTGGGAAGAGAACAGTACAGGAGGAAACAATACCAAGGTTCACCACCTCCTCAGCAGATACCAAGGCTCATGTTTTGTGCATGTAGTCCAACTTTGATGAGTATTATTGCCACTTCAGAGCCAGCATGGAAACGCTTTACATGATCAGACCAACTCATGTGCTAAGTGAACATGTTATATTACATAGGAGAACCAATATTTTTCAGTGGCCATTTGGAGGAACACCTTAGAAACCAATGACATTCCAGAATCCCACTGTGGAGATACACTTATGTTGCTAGTTGCTCTGTTGATGGCCCTGTGGAACTGTATTTTGGTCAATGTGGCACATAGCAAAAGCAACACAGAAGAGGCTTTTAGCAACAAAACTGGAATATGAAGACAGCAGATGAACTTTAAACGAGTGCTAGTGAAGAGTTTATTAAGTTGCTTGAAGCAGGAGCATCACTCATTGCTGTTCCAGGGCTATTGGGGCTTCCATCATCGGGGCATGGAACTCTTAGCTAGGACAATAACTTTAAAAGCATGCAAAAAAGCATTAACAAATTTTATTTGGATTGGAAAAGATTGGCCACAACTCTTTATTGGCAAACAGCTGTAACAAAGCACATTGGTGTAGCATAAGGGGTTGGATTGGAACATCAGCCGGCCCTCATGCAAACTGATGTCACCAACTCCCAGCAAGCCCGCTGGGAGTAGCAAGGTATAGCGGAGCCGGGAATGCACCTGGGCATGTTCCACTTGGTGGTTCCCCCACCACTTGAGTAGAGGCCAACCACGCTGACTCCAAGTCAGGTGTTTTGCAACCTGTGACCTCCCCTAAAACCCCTTAATGGGGGTCACCCAAAGGGAGGGGAAGGGGCACGCAGGCCGCTTCCCCCCAGTAATCCAGTCCATCCCCATGCCTAACCCACCTGAGTTGTGACAATCAGAAGAAGAAGAGGAAGAAGAGGAAGAAAAGTCGGTTATTATATGCCAACTTTCTCTACCATTTAAGGGAGACTCAAACTGGCTTATAATCGCCTTCCCTTCCCCTCCCCACAACAGAAACCCTGTGAGGTAGGTGAAGCTGAGAGAATGTGACTTGCCCAAGGTCATCAAGCTGGCCTCATGTGTAGGAGTGGGGAACAAATCCAGTTCACCAGATTAGCCTCTGCCGCTCAAGTGGAGGAGTGGGGAATCAAACCCGGTTCTCCAGATCAGACTCCACCGCTCCAAACCACCGCTCTTAACCACTACAAAACGCTGGCTCTCCTATAACAACTGTGAAAAAAAGGGAGGGAGGGGCGGGACAAACAGCCCTAAGCATTTCAGCGGCTCCTCACAGGGCAGTTGCTGTTTAGCTTAAAAAGAAGGCAGTTAAAGGGAGATATGACAGAGGTCTACAAAATTATGCATGGTATGGAAAGAATGGACAGGGGGCAGGAGGCAGAGGGCAGGAGGCGAGGAGCCAACGGCCGGCAGGCTCTTGTCGGCCTCCGCCCCAAATGACCTCCTGATTAGGCTTGGGAGCAAGTCAGCTCCCAGCCAATCAGTCTAAAGCCTGAGGCTCAAATGAGCCTATCAGGCGAGGGGGCCTGTTGCTGGCAGGGCGGGGCCGGGTGCAGAGCAGGAGAGGAGTTTTCACTGGGGTCTTCCTGCTCTGCATTTGAAGCAGGGCTGGGGCCGGTTCAGTCAGTCTCCAATACCAGAACGCGGGGTCACCTGCTGAAACTGGAGGGTGAGAGATTCAAAACAGATAAAAGGAAGTATTTCTTCACACAACACATAGTTGAATTGTGGGACTCCCTGCCCCAGGATGTGGTGATGGCTGCCAGCTTGGAAGGCTTTAAGAGGGGGGTGGACATGTTTATTTTATTATATTTTAATCTATTTATTTTCGTACTTCTAGCCCGCCCTCCCCTGGCCAGGTCTGGCTCAGGGTGGGTTACAACATTAAAATTTACAAAATAACAATAAAACAATAAAATATATAAAACCATACACCATAAAACAGCTCCAATTAATTTTAAAGATGGTCGCCATATGTAAGTGCTCACTGTCGCAGATGATGCCAACTATAACACATGACTGGGTCGGCTATCCACCCTCAAATAGATCGTAAACCAAGGGGGTGGGGAGTAGGGAGGACAGCACTGTTCATGGAGGAGAGGGCTATCCATGACTACTAGCAAAAAGAATACTAGTTATGATGCATACCTATTCTCTTCAGGATCAAAGGAGCAGGCCTGTTCTATTAGGTGCTGTGGAACGCAGGCAGGATGGTGCTCCTGCAGTCATCTTGTTTGTGGGCTTCCTAGAGGCACCTGGTTGGCCACTGCATGAACAGACTGCTGGACTTGATGGACCCTGGTCTGATCCAGCAGGGCTTTTCTTATGTTCTTATGTAAACATGTGAACACAGCAGCTCTAACCACCATACCACAGCAGTTCTCACATTGTGTGGGCAAGAAAAAAAGTGATGTGTGTGGATTTACTGTCAGGCTGAGTTTGGAGCCAGGGCAGGATTATTCACCTGTTAACAATCCCATAGGGAAGTTATTTAAGAAACCCACACTGAAAGGTTGAGAAGATTTAAACAGTTTCACAGTTCAGCTGTTAATGAATAAACTCAAGTTTAACCAGCTTTAGACTCTTGCATCTTCATTTTGGGTTAGGGAGGGGGGACTTTTCTCTCTGCTTAGGAAGCATTTGATATCTCATCCAGTCAGAGTTTACCGAGTGAGGCAGCTATAAAGATTTCTCTGTTGCTTTCTAGATAGGGTTTTTTCAAAACATTATCCCCCCTTCCCTGAAACAGAACTGCACTGTAAATACTGGAATTATAGTTGCTATTTGAGGAATTAAAGAGTGGGAGACACACAAAAGTAAAACCATTATATTCTTGGAAACACTCTTATTTATTAATTTGTTATCAAATTTAAAAGATGTCAAATTGATCTTTTTTTTCCAGGCAGAGGAATAAACATACACTCTTCCTTTTTTTGTAGAGGGAAAAATATAATAATATGCTATGGGGGATAAAATTGCTCTTTGACAGCGACTTTGGCCTTTGATCTATTATTCTTTTTACAGTGCATCAGCACAAAGCTACTTAGTGCTGCTCGTCCAATAAATCTCATAGTCTAGGAGAAAGTACTCATGTTCATAAAAAATAAGGAAACATGCGCCAAAAGGTGTCTTTCAGTTGCATCCACAAAGGATCACCCTCTTACAACACATCAAAACAAAATATTCAGGATTAGGATTCTTCTGAAATTTATCTTTAGACTCTGGAGTTCCAAATTACTTGGACTGGCTTCCTAAGTGGAACCAGTGCCCTTGGAATCTTCTCCTATTCTATTTTTTAATTTTTAAAAAATGCAATTTCTGATAATGGCCAGTATAAGGCAGCTTCACGTATCCACCAGTAAAATGCCACAAAAATAGTCTTGATGCAATCACACATCTATGATCACATGAAGGTTGCTTTATTCCCCCTCCCCAGTGTTTTAGAAAAGTGCACTGAATGTTGTGAATGAATGTTAGGAACAGAATGTCACAAACTGTATATGATTCCTGAATTAATTTTAGGACTGATCCTTAATACATTGGAATGTGAGAGAACTGGAAATGCAACACAGAGAGAAATGATGCAATGACAGTCTCCTGTTTGCATGTCCCTCTAAAGCTCTTGCAGGTTGCCAGTAATTGGCTGGCAACCGTATCTCCCACAAGAGAACACCATTGGCAAACCATCTTAAACCACTGGAAAAAGAAGCCCTTTTTTCAAACAGATACTAGTAGGGTTGCCAACCCCCAGGTGGTATGGAAATCAAGAGAGTAGCACAAGACAATTCTTTCTATAATAAGAAGACCAAACTATAGCAATTAATGCTATTAAGAATATGTATTGGAAACATACAAAGAACAAAATTCTGGAGCAAAAAAGTATCACATAGGTAATTAAGAACCCAACTTTCAATAAGGGCTTTACAATACAAATATGAGCCCAAATTCTCAATCCTTATTCAGTCTACATAAATAATTTCATAAAGTGCATGAGTGAACCACGGGAACAATACTCAGTCCTTATAGAGTCTAGATACTAATAATGAGGACTACCAGGAGGCTGCTAATTTATTAAATAATACTTTATTACAGAGAGATTTCCCAGAGCCAATTTTACAGCAGTGCAAGTCACGAGCGGACAACAAAGACAGAAAAGAATTACTTACATGTGCTCCGAACAAAAATAAAGCAACAGGCATCACTGCAGTACTTCAATATAGTGATAAATCCAGAGAAATTCAAAAAATTATTTCCAAACATTGGCACTTATTAAAGGAGATCCCAGGGTGCTCCACACCACCCCAATTCGGGCTACGAAGAACGGGCTCTTTAAGGGACAAATTAACAAAATCAGATTGCACCATCATACAGCCCTCTGCCCTTACTGCCGGCCATTATAGGTGCGGTGACTGCAACGCATGTGCGCAGGCGCTGCAAGTCAAGGAATTCTGGGATGAAAAAACGGGCTTTAAATTTACATTAAAATTTTTTACTAATTGTAACAGTAAATATGTTATTTATATTATCAGATGCCCATGTGGCCTTCTTTATGTTGGCAAAACGAAAAAGAGCTATTAAAATCAGAATACAAGAGCATAGGTCCCGCATACGGAATTGGAATTTGGAGGCACCACTTACCGTCCACTATCTAGAAAAGAAGCACCAAGATTTTGAATTGCAGTTTTTTGTTGTCTGGCAATATAAGGGCAGGCCCTTCTCCACTGTTGATGTAGACCGTCTCTTGTCTCAACAGGAGTCTCGTTTTATATTCATGTTCAATTCTCTGATTCCAAATGGTCTTAATACTTTCATGGACCTTTCTAGTTACCTGTAAGTTTTTTTACTATTCAGATATGTGGCACTTTAAAAAACTTCATGGACCTTCTAGTTATCTGTAAGTCTTTTACTATTCAGATATGTGGCACTTTAAAAAACTTCATGGACCTTCTAGTTATCTGTAAGTCTTTTACTATTCAGATATGTGGCACTTTAAAAAACTTCATGGTGCCTCATATAGAGTTAATACGGTAATGAGTTTGCTTGTTCTGAAAGCCTTTTTAATGATGTGACAGAGTTACTGATTCAGACGTCTTACTTTGCCGTCCAGATACAAGGAAAGGGTACACTCCTATGTGCATTGACTGGTATGATCTTTTAATTATTTATTCTATCTATTTATGAACATTTTATAATGAATGGCATATTGTAGAACCATGTGTATTTTTTGCAGAATAGTGCACAAAAAGATTGAAGGCTTGAAAAAGACTGCACGAAATGGAATTATACCGGATTTCCATTGCCCTTCATCTTGCTTTTGCGACCTACTGATGCACTTTATGAAATTATTCATGCAAACTCTATAAGGACTGAGTATTGTTCCCGTGGTTGTCATGAGTCAGCCTGCAGAGAGTCAGCCTGCAGAGACCTCCTCTGATGAAGAGGAGGTAGAGGCCAGAATAGAGGATCAGCCAAAGTCAGGAGATGACTCACCATGTCTGCAGCCTGCCAACCCAAGGACTCCAGTTGGACCTGACACCTTGCAACATGCAGTGTCTCCAGAGGCCCCGCCAGGGCCACTGGAGCAGAGAAGAAAACAGGTCCGTCTGGCAATGCAGCAGAGACGGCAGAGTGCTAGGCTGAAGGCTTTACAGAGGAACCTCCCCAGTAGCAGTGATGAGGAAGATCAGGGCTGAAGCACCACCTGTGAACTCAGCCTCATCAGCATCAGCTGGCTGCTACAGCAGCAGGGGAAGGGATTTAAGCCATCAGTTAGGCTTGGCTGTTGTGCAAGCAACTTGTCACCAACCTCCTTGAGTACCTGCCTTGTTTACCTGCCTTGTTTCCCTGCTATCCATTGGATTCCTGGTATCCTGACTTCTTGGACTGGCTCTGACTAACGCTTTGGACTTCCCTTGCCTGTATTGATATCTCGGACTCTGCCTTCACTGTGAATGACCTTGGACTGTTCCCCAGACTACGCTTACAGCCCTCGCTCCTCGCCTGTACCACGACAGATTGCTTGCACCCACAAAAAACGAAACAAACTCACCCTCCCTCGCTGGCAGGATGGAAGGGGCCGACGGCTCAGAGATGGTGGTGATTCAGCTCCAGCTGTTAAAGGCACAGATAACGCAGCTCACTCAAGCCTTGGCTGTGCTTCAACAACAACCGTCTGCAGCAGCCGTTGCCAACTGGCCCATCAGCCTGCCAGATAAGTTTGCGGGGGATGTGGAGAATTTTCCTACTTTCTTTGCCCAGTGCAAATTATACCTTGATCTCCGGGCCCAGGATTTTCGTACTGATAAGATGAAGGTCGGATTTGTGTTAAGCCTCTTAAAGGGACAGGCTGCCAAATGGGCCACCCCTCTGCTGCTTGGCCAGTCCCCATTGCTGGATAATTTTACTGCTTTTGAGGCTCACTTGCGTGGGTTTTTTGCCAACCCCTTGAAGGCTGAAAAGGCTAACCAGTGCCTCAGGCACCTCAAGCAAGGGAATGGGACAGTGGCAGCATATACAACAGAATTCCAGCTGCTGGCTCAAGACCTGGAATGGAACGAAGCAGCCCTAATGGACCAGTACCAGGAAGGGCTGTCAGAAGAACTGCAGGATGAACTAGCCCGAGTAGAGCGCCCTGCAACTCTTCAAGCTTTAATTTTGCTCTGTTTGCGGATTGATGGGCGGCTGGAGGCCCGAAGGCTGGCGCGCAAAAGGGCCCACCCTGGTCTGGTGGTTGGCCAACCACCCCTGCCGTCCATGACTACTGCAGGCTCAGAAACATCAGTGGAGGAACCTAGACAGCAAGGAGCTGGTAGGCCATGCCTGCCAGAGACAGAAAAGGACAGGCGTCGAGCCCTGCATCTATGTTTATATTGTGGAGGTTCTGGGCACTACGTCAGTTGCTGCCCCGAAAAAAAGGACCGTGCCGGAGCAGATGTTAAACGCCAAGCCCCAGGTCAACACAAGTCAGATGCTTTGGGACACACTGAAGGACTAGAGGGGCCCCCCAGCACCAGTCCTGGACCTTTCCTGGTCCCTGTGAAATTGCAGTTGCCCGATGGGCGTTGGTTGTTGGCCTATGGTATGATAGACTCGGGGGCCTCCCGGTGTTTCATGGATGCCCAGTTTGCTGCCCAGCATCGAGTCCCACTACAGCCAAAGACTACTCCTGCTCTAGTGGAGGCCATTGATGGACGGCTACTACGGTCTGGACCAGTTACTCAGGAGACTGAACCGCTGATCCTGGAGCTGCAGCGACACCATGAGCAAGTGCAATTTGACGTGGTCTGTATGCCCTGGTTTCCCATTGTGTTAGGGCTCTCCTGGTTGGCCCTCCACAACCCTGCCATCAACTGGGCACGTCAGGAACTGCAGTTCAGGACCCCTTGCCCACACGAAGGCTGCCCTACAGTCCTGGGGGCAGCTGCCTCTTCAGCCCTGGCCGGCCTCCCCGAGAAGTATGCTGATTACAGGGATGTATTTGAGGAGAAGGGGGCAGATCAGCTGCCCCCCCACAGGCCATATGACTGTGCCATCAATTTGGTACCTGGGGCCCCTCTGCCTACAGGTCGACTATACCGCCTCTCTGAGCCGGAACTGGAGGCGCTTTGGGACTTCCTGACCAAGAACTTACACAGAGGATTTATATGCCCCTCTAACTCCCCAACCTCAGCACCTGTCCTCTTTGTGAAAAAAAAGAGTGGAGAGCTCCGATTGTGTAATGACTATAGGGCTCTCAACAAAATTACCATCCGGGACCGGTACCCCTTGCCCCTCATCCCGGAGCTGCTGGAACGCCTTCGAGGGGCCAAGGTGTTTACTAAGTTGGACCTTCGTGGTGCTTATAACTTGGTAAGGATCCGCCAAGGGGATGAGTGGAAGACAGCATTTGCCACTCGGTATGGGCAGTATGAATACCTGGTGATGCCCTTCGGTCTATGCAATGCTCCGGCCGTGTTCCAGCGCTTCATGAACGATGTATTTCGTGATTTGCTAGACAAGTTTGTCATCATCTACTTGGATGACATCCTGATTTATTCCCAGGATCCAGACAGCCACACCGAACATGTGCGAATAGTCCTGCACCGGCTTCGACAGCATGGCCTCTATGCCAAGCTGGAGAAGTGTGAGTTCAATCTTCCGGCTGTGGAATTCCTGGGACATCACATTTCTCCTCAGGGCATTAGGATGGATCCCCAGAAAATAGAGGCAGTACTCTCGTGGCAGGCTCCCCAGAACCGAAAGGATGTACAGCGTTTCCTTGGTTTTGCAAACTATTACAGACAATTTATTCCTGAGTTTGCGTCCTTGGCTGTACCCTTGACCAGGCTGCTGCAACCACGGGAGCCCTTCCACTGGACACCGGAGGCACAGCGGGCTTTTCAGGACCTCAAAAAACAGTTTGCTACCCATCCACTCCTGCGGTATCCAGACCCCAATTTGCCCTTCACCGTGGAAGCCGACGCCTCGAGTAGGGCTATTGGGGCCATACTTCTACAGCCAGGGACGGCCACCGGGGCCCTGCAGCCTTGTGCTTACTACTCCAGGCAGCTCACACCAGCTGAACAAAATTATACTATCTGGGAGCGGGAGTTGTTGGCCATCAAAGCGGCTTTTGAGGTGTGGAGACACCACCTGGAGGGGGCTCGACACCCGGTGGTGGTCCGGACAGACCATCGGAACCTGGAGAGCTTACAGACCGCTCGGCGGCTGAACCAGAGACAGATCCGATGGTCCTTGTTTTTCTCCAGATTTAATTTCACTATCACATACATCCCCAGCTCCCAGAACAAGAGAGCGGATGCCTTGTCCAGAAAACCAGAATACTCGGCAGTCCCGATCCAGGACCGCCCTCTTGCTACAGTCCTACCACCTGAGAGCTTCGCCGCCATCCAGCCCAGTACCTCCCTCAGGGAACGAATAGAGCAGCAGCAGCAAATAGACCCCTTTGCAAAGAAGCAGCTCCAGGCTCTCAAGGACTCCCAAGGAACGGCACCTCCAGGCTTCATGGTACAGGGGAATGTACTCACCCACCGGGGTAGGATCTATGTGCCTTCAGGGCCCTTACGAGCTGAAGTTCTAAAGCTGGTACACGATGCCAAGCCGGCTGGGCATTTTGGCCGCTACAAGACCCTTCACCTCCTGACTAGAGACTTTTGGTGGCCACGGGTCCGGGTAGACATTAACCAGTATGTGGCATCCTGTGAAGTCTGCCAACGGGCCAAGAACCAGCCAGGGAAGCCTACAGGTCTGTTGCAACCCTTGCCCACTCCCTTAGGCCCTTTGAAGACCATATCCATGGACTTCATCACGGACTTGCCTAGGTCCAGTGGCCACACAAGCATCCTGGTGGCTGTGGACCTACTCACCAAAATGGCACACTTTGTTCCCTGTCCAGGTCTCCCCTCCGCTCGTGAAACCGCCCGGTTGTATCTCCACAATATCTTCCGGCTTCATGGGCTGCCAGAACACCTGATTTCAGACCGGGGCACTCAATTTACCTCCCGGTTCTGGCGGGCCCTGCATTCCCTCCTGGGGACCCAGGTACACCTCTCCTCAGCTCACCACCCTCAAACTGACGGGCAGACTGAGCGCACAAATGCCACGCTCGAGCAATACTTGAGGTGTTTCGTGAACCACCAGCAGGACAACTGGGTTGACCTGCTACCCTTAGCAGAATTCGCCTACAATAATGCGGTTCACTCCTCCACCCAGCAGTCACCCTTCATGGCTACCTATGGCTACAATCCCCGGTTCTTCCCTCAAGTGACGCCAGCCTCGGCAGTTCCTGCTGCCAATGACCTCGTTCAGGAACTGCAGGCTCTCCACAAGGTACTCCGGGACCAGCTACAACAGGCCAAGGAGGCATACAAGATGGCCGCAGACCGGCACCGGCAACCTGGGAAGGCCCTGACAGTTGGGGACCAGGTTTGGCTCTCAACCCAACACCTTCCTAGCCTGCGACCATCCCGGAAACTGGATGCCCGTTTCATTGGCCCTTTCCCCATCGTGGAACGAGTCAACCCAGTGGCCTTTCGACTGCAACTCCCCGCCACGCTCTGGATCCACCCTGTGTTTCATCGCTCCCTGCTGGTACCTGTGGCACCCCCACACCCATTGAGGCCCTCGACACCACCTCCATCGCCTGTCATCGTGCAGGGTCATGAGGAGTTTGAAGTGGCCCAGATTTTGGACTCTCGGCGTCGGCGGGGCCGGCTCCAATACCTGGTTGACTGGAAAGGATATGGACCGGAAGATCGCTCCTGGGAACCTGCTGATCATCTCCATGCACCGGACCTTCTACGACTGTTTCACCGTACCTATCCCCAGAAGCCAGGCCCAGGTCCATCGGGTCGGGGGGGCCTTGAAGGGGGGGATGGTGTCATGAGTCAGCCTGCAGAGAGTCAGCCTGCAGAGACCTCCTCTGATGAAGAGGAGGTAGAGGCCAGAATAGAGGATCAGCCAAAGTCAGGAGATGACTCACCATGTCTGCAGCCTGCCAACCCAAGGACTCCAGTTGGACCTGACACCTTGCAACATGCAGTGTCTCCAGAGGCCCCGCCAGGGCCACTGGAGCAGAGAAGAAAACAGGTCCGTCTGGCAATGCAGCAGAGACGGCAGAGTGCTAGGCTGAAGGCTTTACAGAGGAACCTCCCCAGTAGCAGTGATGAGGAAGATCAGGGCTGAAGCACCACCTGTGAACTCAGCCTCATCAGCATCAGCTGGCTGCTACAGCAGCAGGGGAAGGGATTTAAGCCATCAGTTAGGCTTGGCTGTTGTGCAAGCAACTTGTCACCAACCTCCTTGAGTACCTGCCTTGTTTACCTGCCTTGTTTCCCTGCTATCCATTGGATTCCTGGTATCCTGACTTCTTGGACTGGCTCTGACTAACGCTTTGGACTTCCCTTGCCTGTATTGATATCTCGGACTCTGCCTTCACTGTGAATGACCTTGGACTGTTCCCCAGACTACGCTTACAGCCCTCGCTCCTCGCCTGTACCACGACAGTGGTTCACTCATGCACTTTATGAAATTATTTATGTAGACTGAATAAGGATTGAGAATTTGGGCTCATATTTGTATTGTAAAGCCCTTATTGAAAGTTGGGGTCTTAATTACCTATGTGATACTTTTTTGCTCCAGAATTTTGTTCTTTGTATGTTTCCAATACATATTCTTAATAGCATTAATTGCTATAGTTTGGTCTTCTTATTATAGAAAGAATTGTCTTGTGCTACTCTCTTGATTTCCATACTCCCTACTTAGCACTTGCAAGCCGTTTTTTGATTACTAACCCCCAGGTGGTGGCTGGAGATCTCCTGCTATTACAACATCTCAAGGTGACAAGATCAGTTCCCCTGGAGAAAATGGCCGCTTTGGCAATGGGACTCTATGGTAGGGCTGTTGAAAAAAAATATTCAGGAAAGTTCAGGTTCAGGTTTAATTGGCCTTTTCCCCTGGGAAAACCCGAATGCCGAATTCCTCTATACCGGTAAAGGTGGGAATTCGGCTTTAAATTCAGGATTCCTGAAAATTTCAGCCATTTAAACCCATTTGTAGCTTTCTGTGGCTCTGGAAAGGGCATTTTTGCAGGTAGAGGTCCCACATTTTCAGGGTAGCAGGAAGGGACTCTCCTTGCAAGAACCCCCAGGTTCTGTGAAGATTGGGTCAGGGGCCCCCTGAAACAGATTTCAATTAATTCCTATGGAGAAAGGGGGGACCCTTTCCAGACCCCATAACGTCGGACCCCCTGACCCAATCTTCACCAAACTTGGGGGTTCTTACAAGGAGAGTCCCTTCCTGATACTCTGAAAGGTTGGGACCTTTAACTGCAAAAATGCCCCCCCCAGGAGCTTTGCAAACAAAAAAAGCCCATTCTGCAGATTCATGAGAACAAAGCAATTGCATTCTGGTTTCCTGTTTCCTCCCCCAGCCTGAGAACTAGGTCACACATAATTAGAATTCTCTCATGAATCTGCAGAATGGGCTTTTTTGTTTGCAAAGCTCCTGGGGGGATTTTTGCAGGTAGAGGTCCCAAACTTTCATGGTAGCAGGAAGGGACTCTTATTGTAAGAACCCCCAAGTTTGTTGAAGAGTAGGTCAGGGGGTCCAAAGTTATGGGTTCTGGAAGGGGTCACCCCCCTTTCTCCATAGGAATGCATTCAAAACTGTTTATATTGGTTTCAATGGAGAAAGGGGGTGACCCCTTCCAAACCCCAAACCGTAACCAAACTTGGGGGTTCTTGCAAGGAGAGTCCCTTCCTGCTACCCTGAAAGTCTGGGACCTACCTGCAAAAATGCCCCCCAGGAACTTTGCAAACAAAAAAGTCTATTGCCTTAAAATTTCCCAGCCTATTTTGTTCTTCCCTGACAACTAATGATACCCCTACACAACCACCAGACAACAATATCACAGCCTAACTACCTAGAAGCAGCACAACAAACCACACGGAGAAGTCTATGGAGCCGAGACTCTTGACAAAAACCCCTAAACACAACACACCACAACAAAATCAAAAGTGGGGCCCTTTTGCCCTCCCCTACCTAAACTACACTATCCGCTGAGTGGAGGCCAGACACAGCACCCAGGCATGCTCTGGTGGCACACTCCCCACAAAACCCACATCTAGCCACATGATGCCAGGTAGCTGGAGGTCTGGGGGTACTGCTGCCAGCCCAGATGTGGTGCCAACCAAGCCAATCTGATGCATAGTGCCAAACCCAACAACAACAAACAGGCACACAATAAGGATACACAAACCCACCAGCAGCCAAGCAAAGTGGCTCCCTCCCCCCCCCCACACACACAGAAAGAAACCAAACCGGCAACACTTAAACAGGATCCAAACCAACCTTTAATACTTTTAAAGAGGAATCAAAAAGGAATTAAACAGGAATGTAAGCAGTTATGAGCAATAACAACTACAAAGTGTTGAAACCAATGTGAATTCAGCCCAGAAACCCATCCCCTTGCTTGCATGCAGCCAGGTTTAGGGGGGGGGGGGGAGCCACAAATGAAATAAAATGATAGGGTCTCAAACTGTTAGATGTCTTCTCTTCTCCTCCAGGTAGCAGGCAGGAAATAATCCCATGGAAGCAGGCAGTAATCCACCAGGTCAGCTCAGGAGGAGGCAACAGGAGCAAAAGCCAACAAACTCTCTCTCTCTGTGAGCAACAGCCAGACTAGGTAGCATAGCCTTTGGCCAAAATACAGAAAAGAATCCAGCTTCTGTGATTGGCCAAAGAACACTCTTCTCTCAGGACTAGCCACTATCTGGGAGTTAAATTCCCCCCTCCCTCCCCCTTGTTCAGCTGTCCAGGCAAGGTAGGTTGCACCAAGGAGAGCTTTCTCCTTGCAAAAACACAGGAAATAGCTTCCTCCATTAAAGATACATTGTATCTCTATGGAGAAGCCGGGCAAATTCCCTCCCCCATTTAAAGCCCTGCTGCTCCATTGTGAGGCATAGCAAAGATCGCTCTAAAGAATCTGCCTACAGCCACTCAATGCTTTTCAATGGAGGAAGATGGGGGTGACCCTTTCCAGCTCACATAACTCTGGACCCCTGAACCAATCTTTACCAAACGAGGGGGTTCTTACAAGGAGAATCCCTTCTAGCTACCCTGAAAATTTGGGATCTCTACCTGCAAAAATGTCCCCGCAGGAGCCATGGAAAGACATTGCTAAAATAGCCGGTTATTCAGGAATGGCAAATTCGGCTTTGCCAACCTCCCGGATTTTGTGGACTCGGTAAACACAAACCAGAAATTTACAGAATTTGCATTTATTTGGTATTTTTCCACTTCGTTTTTTACTGACTCAACAGCCCTACTCTAGGGCACTGATGTCCCTCCCTTCTCCAAACCATGTCCTTCTCAGGCTCTGCCCCCAAAATCTCCAGATATTTCCCAACCTGGAACTGGCAACCCTATACTAGCTGGAAATCTCCTGCTTTACAATTGATCTCCAGCCGATAAGGATCAGTTCACCTTGGGAAAATGACCACTTTGGTAATTGGACTCTATAGCATTGAAGTCCCTTCTTTCCCCAACACCCACCCTCCTCAGGTTCCACCCCAAAATATCCAGCTATTTTCTAACCCACAGCTAGCACCCCTATCTCCAGCCAACAGAGATCAGTCCGTCTGGAGGAAATGGCCACTTTGGAAGGTGTACTCTATGGCATTATACACCACTGAAACTACTCCCTTCCCCAAACCCCACCCTCTTCAGGCTCTACCCCAAAAATCTCCAGGTATTTCCCAGCTCAGAGCTGGCAACCCTAGATACTACTTATGATAAACACAAGGAATGGAAATCAATATTTAAAGAACACTTAAAAGACCTGTGGACCCATACTTTGAGTCTACATGTGCATTCAAGAGCAGGAATAACATTTGGTTTCCACCTCCTGTGCTTGCTGTTGCATTGACCTGTTTGGTCACAAATCATGGATGAATAAAACAAAAATGATGGATTAGGTCAGGGGCCACAAAATAAAGTCAAGGCTTTTGACTGTTCATTTCATAAGGGGGACTTTTTCAAAGAACTCTTACAGCAGCCATTGCTGGTAAAGATATACACAAGCTATCAAGATATATAGCCCCTCTGAAAGGAACAATATTATTTCTGGTTGGCTGCTATTCTCCCCATATCAATCATAGTCTTGGATGGGAAGGAAAGCAGTTCTAAAGTAAAGACCATGGCTGAGATCCAGAAAGCCTGTGGCTTGTGGGTAGGGCTCCTAACTCTGGTTTGGGAAATCCTGTGGATTTGTGGCTGGGGAAGTTGGCATTTGGGGAGGAGAGGGAGCATAAAGTGGATGTGATGCCATAGAGTCCCCCCGCCAGCTAGGGATGCTAGCCTCCAGGTGGGAACTGGAGATTCCCTGGAATTACACCATCTCCAAACTACAGAGATCAGTTCCCCTGGAGAAAATGGATGCTTTGGAGGGTGGATTCTATGGCATTCTACCCCTTTGAGATCCCTGTCCACCCCCGGCTCCATCTCCAAATCTCAAGAGTTCTTTTTTGCAAGGGTGTTTCACATGCCGTCACCCCTCCAATGACTTCAGGTCTTTGTGCTGATTATGCAAACCATTTCCATCCATCAGAGGGCATCTCACCCTCCCCCTGCATTTCCCTATGTTTTGCCTGCATTTTCAAATTCGTGTTAAAACAAGTTTCTGTAAACGCAGATGAAATGCGGGGAAACACAGGGGGAGAGCAAGACAACCTCTGATGGTCGGAAATGGCCTGCATAATCAACACGAAGACCCAAAGTCATCAGAAGGGTGACAACGAATGAAACAGCCAAGCATAAAAGACCTAGGAGTTTCCCAACCTGGATCTGGCAACCCTGTGGGGGGACATGGAAACCCTAGGTTGGAGGAAGGCTTCTTAGAGGATGGTGGGATTCATCCCGGTGAACTGAGATTGTGGAGGAATATTCTTGGCATACTTATTTTGACTTTACAGCCATACAAGTGTACACCTGCATATCAGAGAGGGTCAGTGGCTCAATGCCTTTTTATGCAGAAGATCCCAAGTCCAGCCTTTGATATCTCCAGGTAAGGGATCTCAAGTAGATAATGTGGGGGGTGTGACCTGTATGACTCTGAAAGCCATTTCCAGACAGGGCAGAGATTAGGGCTGCCAACCTCCAGGTGGTGGCTGGAGATCTCCTGGGATTACAACTAACCTCCAGGCAACAGAGATCAGTTCCCCTGAAGAAAACAGCTGCTTTGGAAGGTGGACTATGTGTCACTGAACCCCACTGAGGTCACTTGTCTTCCCTGGGCTCCACTCCTAAATCTCCAGGAGTTTCGCAACCTGAAGCTGGCAACTAAGGTTGAAAGGTGGGGGGTTTCACTGGGCAATTCCCCCCCCCCCAATCAACTGGGTTGCTCCAGAGCAGGGATCGTGTGCGCGACCATGTGTGACAAGATTACATAACTTCTGGGCTTATCCCCAGAAGTGCTGCATCACTGTGGCCACTTCAGCACTCAACCTCCCAAAATGGCTGAGTCTGGGGTTTTTTGAGTGCTAAAGTGGCCACAGTGATGCAGAGCTTCCAGGGGTAAAGCTGGAAATGATGTAATCACATTGTGCACAGCTGCACGTGCGATCACCCCAGCCCCAGCCCCAAAAACCTCCCGCCGATGGAGAGGGGGGACCTGGCAACCCTATTGGCAACCCTATCTTCTACTGTTGCCTAGGGGTGACCTGGCAAGTGGCAACCCTATCCCCCAGCTGTTTCCTCTCTGCATTCTGGAGATCAATTATAATTCAGAAAAACTCCAGGTGACCGCTGGAGGCTAACAACCCAATTTTGTGGCAGAATCTCTTCCCTGTGGCTGAACAGGTGGGTAGCACTAACGGTATTGAAAGAACCAAATATTTGCCAGATGGGAGAGAAGACAGTTGTATCCTGATGTTAGCCCCCTCCCCACAAAAATAGCTAACATGCACAAAGCTGGCAGCTGTGTTTGAATACTGAATATGGATTGTTTTCCCTATAGTGCATCCATTACAGAGGCATGCAGAATTTGTGATATGCCAAACCAAATGACATTCACCAGCTGTGAGGAGGAGGAGGAGGAGGAGAAGAAGAAGAGTGGGCTTTTATATGCCGACTTTCTCTACCACTTAAGGAAGAATCAAAATGGCTTACAATCACTTCCCCTTCCCCTCCCCACAACAGACACCCTGTGAGGTGGGTGGGGCTGAGAGAGCTCTAAGAGCTGTGACTATCCCAAGGTCACCCAGCTGGCTTCATGTATAGGAGTGGGGGAACCAACCCGGTTCTCCAGATTAAAGTCCACCACTCCAAACCACCGCTCTTAACCACTACACTTAATCTACACTTAATCTCTACTGCCTTTCAAAGTATGAAACAAAAAAAAGTTGATTTGGAAAGCCTCTGGTTTGCCATGATACATGGTGGTAAGCTGTACTCAAACCTCTTTTGAATATCAAGGTGATACAAAATTGTTCAGGCTATTGAAATCCAGGGCAGACTCCCTAGGCTAAGTCAGTAGGCAACAATGTAGCAAATGTTCAGTGTAAGTGTAAGGTGATGTACACTGGAACAAAAATCCTAACTTTAGATATATGCTGATGGGGTCTGAATTCACTGAGAATGGGAAACAGATCTTGGGGTTGTAGTGGATAGCTCAATGAAAATGTCACCTCAGAATGTGGCAGTGGTGGAAAAAAAGCAAAGTCCATAGTTGGAAATATTAGAGAAGGGATTGAAAATAAAATGGGCAATACTGTAAGGCCCCCACATAGATCTGGTGCAACCTCATTTGGAATACTGTGTGCAGTTCCAGTCACCATATCTCAAAAAAGACATTTTAGAGCTGGGGAAAGTGCAGAAGAGGGCAACCAAGATGTTTAAGGGTTTGGAGCAACTTCCCAATGATGAAAAGCTAAAGAGTTGTGGTTTTTTTGTTGTTGTTGTTAATTTCAAAAAATGATGCCTAAGAGAGTATATGATAGAGGCTGCCACATGAGAAAGATTCAGTCCATGAATGCATATCCTTCCACCCACAGAAATACTCCAGGGAATCTAAGCCTACGCTTCCTTGGAATGCCACCGTGTTTTAAGATAAGTGTGCTGCTAACTCTGAAGAGAGATTTGCCTCCAAGAACCGCATTGCTTCTGTGCAACTCTCCAGAGCTTCAATATCCCACCAAGGACATGTTTCCTTCAACAGTATTTTTCGTTAAAGTCACCTCCATCAGATTTGGATGTCTTTGAGCCTGAGTATGAATACAACTCCCTCACCTGCTCCAATTTTGTGTGATTCTGAGATCCCATTTTTTACATACGTAGCAAAAGATGGCAGCAAAGTCAGTAACGGGAAATACAGAGAGAAATCTCCTGAGTGTTACTGGCATGAAACTCACAGATTTCCCCCTCCCCTCTTATCAGTCACACAGGGAATTGGACGAATGAGCCAATACAGACAATGAATCAAGGAAGCAAAGATATCACATTTCCTCCCCATGAAAATAAAATGTTATGAATGTCAGGGTAGACTTCAGGAATGGCGGCACATAAAACAGCCACGCTTGGAGACAGCTGAAACGGCAGATCCATTTGAAAACAGGAAGAATCACCCCACTTGTTCTTCCTTGAGTAATTACTTGTGACACTTGAACAAAACTCAGTCAGCCGTTGCACATTGTGTTGTAAATATTCAGGGATGTAACAAGCACCTGGCATACTTCCGACAATATGCGCCAAACTAGAAGTATGCCACAGGAAATCGCCATTTTGGAGCTCTTCAGCACAGACTTTCCTCCTCTGCTGTGCCAGCCAACCATCCTCTACCTGCTGCAGACCCTCACTGTCTCCATGCTCCCCTGGGTAGCCCTCCAAGACATATGGGTCTACCCCCCCCCCCACTTCCACTGGCCGGGTGCTCATCTCTTTTGTAAAATAAAATTTTATTACATACATAAAATTCAATCAAAATTAGATACCATTATGGATAAAAGTAATAACAATAACAAAAAACAAAGAAAAAAAAACCTACACGTATTAAAGTCAGCAAAAACATTACTCATCTTCTTCTCCATGTTCTAGATTTTTAAAAGTTTTTTTTCCATTCTGGAGATTTTTGAGGTCCAAACATTGTCCAGATCTTTCAAATCTTTATCCTTTTTATAATAGGTCAGCTTAATTAATACATACGTTTGTTTAACCTTATCTATCCAGTTATTTAGATCTGGGATTTTAATTCCTTTCCTATATCTTGAAAAGTTAATTCTAGCTGTTGTTATCATATGAAGAAATATGTCTCGAAGATTTTTTTGTATATCTGGTATATAGTTTAATAAAATTGTTTCAGGATTTGCCAGAATATTTATTTCAAGACTATTAGACATAATTTGGATCACTTTTTTCCCCAGTATGCCTTAGCTCTTCTACAACCCACCACATATGTAGGAAATCAGCTTCGGCAAGGTTGCAGCACCAACAATTACTAACATCTTTGTCTAAGCTCAACATTTTTTATATATTCTGTTGAGAGAAAGATGCCACATATGTATCATTTTAAATAAATTTCCCCTAAGCATAAGGCTTAGAGTGAAATTAGAACCCTTTGTGAAAATATGGCCTGGTTCTCATCTTGTGTGCAGCCATCTCCGATGGACCCAGCATGGGTCTCCAGTGCCCACTTGCTGGCTCGAGCTCTCCAACTGGCACTACAGTACCAGGTGCCAGCCTCGATGCTTTACTGCTCCCAGAAAGAGCTATGCAAGATAAGTGGCAGAGTGGCAGTGAGTCTTTATCGTGGAGTTGGGGTTCAGTTTGGCCCTAAGTAATTCTCAGTTTGTAATTCTCATTCTGTGTATTTCTCCAGATTTACAGAGTCATGAAGAATTTTCTAATATGTTGCAAAAAACAAACAAACAACAACAAAAAACTCAAAGACCTTCATCCAGAAGTATCCATCCTGATTTCATATTCTGTGTTTCTTCTTCCCAATCAGTCTCTGCTTGGCATCAGTAATTTGCCTGTATCTGGAATGTGATTCAATGGCTCCCAAATGCAGAGTTGCAACAGGCATACCTACCCTCAGAGGAGGATGTTGGGTGTAGTGGCGTACTCTAATCTGGATGTTGGGTGTAGTGGCGTACTCTAATCTGGAGAACCAGGTTTGATTCCTTGTTCCTCTGCATGAAGTCTGCTGGGTGATCTTGGGCTAGTCACGGTTCTTCCCTCCACCCACCTCACAAGGTGTCTATTGTGGGGAGGGGGAGGTGATTGTAAGTGGCTTTAAGACTCCTTAAGGTAGAGAAAAGCAGGGTATAAAAACCAACTCTTCTTCATCATCTCTGCATGATTCCTTCCAGTCAGAAAGCACACCCAGAATACAGACCCATGAAGAAATACAATTAAGTATTAAACACCCTGAAAGCAGGTCTTTTTAGGGTGAGGCGTGTTTCCAGTTTTAATTCAAAGCTATTCAACTTTGGGATCTACTAATTTAAGTCAACAGCGTTGACAGTACATGGCTCGAGCTCTACTGAGTGTTCAGTGTGCATCACCAGACAGGGCTGACTCTACCCATTACATTGCAGATGGCAGGCAAATCAGACACGAATGGATTTTCCAATACAAATTGAAAACCAAAGGTAAGTTGTTCAAGGGTTTCTATCTCTTTGCTTCTCTATACTCTGCATTCAAAGCCTTCTCCTGACCTCAAAGCTATCATTGATGGTAGCCAAGTCAGTATGGGCGGACACTTTCTGCTAAGGAATTAGACATGCTTCCACCCCCCCCCCTTTTTTTTTGGCTTTTTGGGACAGCAGAATAGCAGAAAGATTTCTGGTGCACCACAAACTTCATTGGTCACTGATGTTCATATTAGACAGAGCGAACAAGAGCAGTAGGGTTGCCAGACTCCAGGTGGCATCTGGTATCTCCTGCTACTACAACTGATCTCCAGATGACCATGATCAGTTCCCCGGGAGAAGACAGCTGCTTTGGAGAGTGGACTCTATGGTGCTATATCCTGCTGAGGTCCCTCCCCTCCCCAAATCCAACCCTCCTCAGGCTCCATTCCCCAAAGCACCTGGTGCAAGTCCCCAACCAGCATCCCAGGAGGCATTCCCAGCATGGTTGAGTGGTTAAAAGTGGTGGTTAGGAGTGGTGGACTCTAATCTGGAAAACCAGGATTGATTCCCACTCCTCCACATGAGTGGTGGACACTAACCTGGTGAACCAGTTTGGTTTCCCCAGTCCTCCACATGAAGCTAGCTGAGGGACCTTGGGCTAGTCACAGCTCTCTTAGAGCTGTCTCAGTGATAGCCAAGAGGCCAACACCTCTAAGGTTGCGATTACCAAGGAGGAGACGACTCAGGAATCAGGTAAAGGAGTTGTTTATTAAGCCGATGGGAGAAAAGCACAGCACAGCAAGGCTGAAATCAGTTCTCCAAAGATTTCCGCCCAAGGATTCAGCACTTATACATTTTTGCATTGCCCATATTTGGTGCGCCTGTTATCTTACACCATCTATACCCTGTCTTGCCTCCCTGGTTTCCATGGTTTCTGCTATTTTTTGGGGGGATTTCCGTGGTGGGTCTGGGTATTGGTAATGTCTATATCTGAGTTCCCCAGGTGTCAGCGATTTGTGTCTTGCAGGGTCAGTGACTATTGCTTTTGCCAACTTTGTGGTTAGTAGTTTTGCTTACGTGACAGATAGTAATAGAGCTTCTGGCATCTTGACTGTCACTCCCTATCTTGCCATGACCTTCTCCATTCTTGTCACTAACTGACTCCCTTCAGCCTACATCCTGCATCCTGTCTGATGCATGGCTTTTTCTATTCCATTGTCTAAGGGTTTTCCAGCAGTTGAGACTTTTGAACTGGGGACCTTGGGAGCTCTCAGGAGTTTCTTGGAGACTTTGGGAGCCGTCGGGAGCTTCCAATACCTGGGCCAGCTGCAGCTGGCCCGTCCATCATCAGCCCTACCTACCTCACAGGGTGTCTGTTGTGGAGAGGGGAAGGGGAGGTGATTGCAAGCCAATTTGATTCTTCCTTAAGTGGTAGAGAAAGTCGGCATATAAAAAAACAACTTCTCCTCTTCTTCTTGCAGCTTTCTAACCCTGTTCAAACTGGTAACACCCCCTAATGCACCAGTGGTGCTACACCACCATTTTTGGTGGTGCAGCATCGCTGTTTTCAATGGTGTCTTTCCCCCTATTTTAAGTTTTTTTTTTTTGGGTATTTAAACGGATGTGGTTCCCAGGATTGCTCTGTAAGCTTTTAATCACAAGGGTTCTTGGCTGGAACTTTCTAGGTGCCTGGGCAGGTTTGGACTGGACTCAGGTTCACAAGGGAAGATGATCATATCCCCCCCCCCTTCACCTGTTACCTCAGCTGTTTCTCGTGAAGCAATTAATGGTGGTGTGAGGAGATTTAAGAAGAAAATTATGCAAACAGAATCCCAAATGTGGATTAGAAGGAGGTGCTTAAAAAGGTCGTGTAACACCCCGCTATGTTCACAGAATTGAAACCGCAGTGGGTTGGCGTAATTGTTCATTACCTTAACAGACTGGTGAACAGATTAAGAATCACCACTCAAAATTAAACAGGCTAATTTTTAATTATGTAGAAGTAAGGCAAGGAAGGGGTTTTACTTTGATGAGTCGGGATCACTGAGTGGCCATTCAGAGAGGGAACCAAATGATTTAATTAAGCATTTCAGTAAAAGGTTCAACTCCTAAATTGGAAGAATCATAGGGAGGCCTTAGCTTTGGATTAAAGCACAGGAAATGCTTCCTGCCCGCTGTTTTGAAAAGTAAATTTACTCCTGTGGATTCTAGAAAGAAGCACTTTTAATTCTTCATTTTCTCATTTACCCAGCTCCCTGTCTCTCACACATTATCTGGTTATATTAATTTTTTCCAGTAAGTTTTACTATTAAAAATTAACAAAGAAGGATCCAACACAAAAAAGCACAGGTCGTAACAGACAGTGGTTGGGAGAAAACACAGTGTATCAATGGGCTCCATTAGATATGTTGAGTTTCAGGTACTGTGGGATGATATGGAGGGTTGCCAGGTCCCTCTTCACCACTGGCGGGAGGTTTTTGGGATGGAGCCTGAGGAGGGCAGGGTTTGGGGAGAGGAGGGACTTCAATGCTATAGAGTCCAATTGCCAAAGCAGCCATTTTCTCTAGGTGAACTGATCTCTATCAGCTGGAGATAAGTTGTAATAGCAAGAGATTTCCAGCTAATACCTGGAGGTTGGCAACCCTAATGATATGGCAACTCTCTGAGCAGCTGTGTCTATAATGGCATTTGTAAACATGCCAAGTTGTTACTTGTACATCTCAGTTCAAATCTTGCCTCATCCAGAAACTCAACAGCACCTCTCCCCCTCCTCCCAATCTGCGGTATTGGAATAATAATATACAGGGTTCTTGTAAGGATTACGGAGATGTTGTTGTGGTTGTCGCTGTCAAGTCACAGCTGACATATGGCAACTCCATAGGGTTTTCAAAGCAAGAGATGATTGGGAGTCGTTTGCCATTGCCTGCCTCCTCATCACAACTCTGGCATTCCTTGGAGGTCTCCCATCCAAATAGTAACAGGGCCAACCCTGCTTAGCTTCTGAGAACTGACAAGATCCGGCTAGACTTGGGCTGTCTAGGTCAAGGCACAGAGCTTTATATTCATCTTTATATACCACTTTGAAGTGTTCTCAGAGCTTCCCATAGACAAATGTAATTACAACAACCCTGTAAAGCACGCCAGAATGATTATCCCCATATTGCAGACAGGAAGGATGGCTCTGAGGCTAGACAGTAATGAACAAGGTAAGATTTGACTCAGGCGCTCAAGGGGTAATAGGTCCCACTTGACACACAGGTGAAATGAACCTTTAAAAAAAGTCTTGGGATATGTATCTATGAAAGGTACAGCTCAAAAATGCAACCCAGCAACACAGGTGCCAGTGTGAGCCGTGTGCTCTGAACCAGCCAATAGAAGTTGTGGACTGTAAGGTGGCCAGCTCCAGGTTGAGAAATTACTGGAAATGTGGGGGATGGAGTCTGGGGAGGGTGGGGTTTGGGGAGGGGAGGGTATTCAGTGGAGTATAATGCCATACAGTCCACCCAAAGCTGCAATTTTCTCCAGGGGAACTGATCTCTTTCGCCTGGGGATCCTTTGTAATCCCAAGAGAACTTGTTCGCTCAGTCTAATATGGACATGGGTGACTGATTCAGTTTGTGGTGCACCAGAAATCTTTCTGCTATATTGTGGTCCCAAAATACGGACCTGGAGGTTGGCAACCCTAGGACTGGGAAAGGTTTGAGATCTGATAGGGGAGTGTCTGAGAAGGGTTAGTTGAACATGAGTGTCAATTAAAGATCTGTTCAGATACCAGATCTTTGGTTACGTTTCCCTGTCTGGGGAAAACTGAGCGTACACAGGCTCTATCTATGCATCTACAGCAGGATTTTGTCTCTTCCTGCTGTTTTCATATCCTAAAACTGTCCTGTGGAGCCGTTTTGGGAAAATCACATTACTTATTTGGCTGCACATTTTCCCATTGGGAAAATCACATTACTTACTTGGCTGCACATAAGTCTCCCAATGGAAACAATAGCAGCTCCACTGCACGAGTGATACCAAGTCCTCATGTTGTTCCAGAGCCAGTGTGATGTAGTGGTTAGGATTGGTGGACTGTAATCTGGAGAACCAGGTTGGTTTCCCCACTTCTCCACATGAAGCCTGCAGGGTGACCTTGGGCCAGTCACAGTTCTCTTGGAACTCTCTCAGCCCCACCTACCTCACATGGTGCCTGTTATGGGGAGAGGAAGGGAAGGCAATTGTAAGCCGGTTGGAGTCTCCTTAAAGGTAGAGAAAACTGAGGTATAAAAACCAACTCTTCTACTCTTCTTCTGCTTCTTCTGCTTCTTCTTCTTCCTCCCAACAAATGTGAGAGGACTGTGTAATGTATAGATGAAGCTTTGGTTATCAATCCAGGCTTGAGTGGGCTTATATCCAGGCCTATTCTATCCCCTCAAATCTTTTTGAAATCCCACTGAAAACCCTGGTGCACTGGAAGGAAAGGAAATTGTGTCAGGAAAAATAATTTGTGGTGGTATCAAGCTCCAGAAAAACCACATTTGCAAACACACCCCTCTAAACCCTGTAGGCAAATCTCAGCCTCACAATGTATGCACTCGACTTTCTTCTGAGCACGCAAGAAACTCAGATGGATTTATCACACACATCAGATGTGGAAGAGTTATGCCATTTATTTTTAGATAACTGTCTTCATGCCGAACGTGTTTTATAGAGAGTATTAATAAAGTGACTAGCAGGAGGACGGATGATGGTGGCATTTAAGATTAACATGGAAAAGATGGAAATTGCAGGTAGTACTAATAAACGGAGTAGTTGAGAGCTATTGGCAGAATAAACAAACACTTTCTTCATGCTGTGCAGATCTCAAACCAAGAATGCTGTGAATAGGAACAAAGTACTTCCTTTCAGAGCACAGATGATGATTAGTTTTATTCACATGGCTCAAGACATCTCTATCTCATAAAAACTTGTGAGCGAGCTAATGTGGTGTAGTGGTCAGAGTGTTGGACTAGGATCTGGTAGGACCTGTCTCAAATCCCCACTCCGCCATTAAGGTGATTGCGGGCCAGTCACTTTCTGCCCCTACTAACCTGCCTCATGTCCTAACCTGGATAGCCCTAGGCTAGCCTGAACTGATCAGATCTCAGAAGCCCTAACAAGTATTTGGATGGGAGACCTCCAAGGAATACCAGGATCGTGACGTGGAGGCAGGTAATGGCAAACCACCTCTGAACACCTCTTGCCTTGAAAACCCTATGGGGTCGCCATAAATCAGCTGTGACTTGACAGCACCAAAAAACCCTGCCTCGTGGCATAGTTTGGAGGGCCAAATGGAAGAGGGGAGAACCATGTAAGCCACCTGAGCTCCACAAAGAAAGGGTGGGATATTCTAGACAGTCGTGAACCATAATCCCTACTGGTGCTCCCAAAACTGTTAATTTCTAGACTTGGATTGCTAATTTCAGTGGCTCACTCACTGAATATTACATTTTTTCCCAGCCATCTTCCAGGGTGCTGTTTATGGGTTTTGCTCTTCCAAAATCCATTCCATCCACTGCATTGGTGTAAAAGTGACTGCAAGGCAGAGAGAAATGAAGCTCTGCCACCACAGCTCCTGCATAACTGCCGAGCTGCTCGGTACAGAGTTCAATTTGGGCACGGAACAGCAAAGATGAGTCTGCATTAGCCAAAGCTCAACTCACAAGTGACCATGCCTGGCCTAAAAAACATGTTTGCTTGCTGAACATGTTTGCCACAAACTTCTCAGCTCGCTAAAGTTATATCTTCTTATGTAAATAACTAAACACTGTATCTTACATGAACCTGAGACACCAATGGGTTGAATTCACCCCTAAATGAAGGAGTGCTATCTAAAGAAGTGAAGACAATGCAAAGGAAAGAGATGGGACAGTTAGGGATAATGATGGTAGTGGTAGTGGAATGGAAGCAGCCAGGGAAGAGAAAAAGGCAGCCAGTCAGCAATTGTTGGACCCTGCTGCTGGGAGGTAAAGTGGAAAAAGAAGGTGGTGTCAGGGAGGGGAAGAGGAGCTGCTGCCATGTGAGTCAGGCAAGCAGTGTTGATGTAGGCAAGTCGACGGGCCAGTGAGGAAGCAAGTGGGCAAATCAGGTGGTGGGGAGAGCAGAAAAGCAACACAGTCAGGTGATCTTAGGAGGAGGAGAAGGCTGTGGTGGGGGCACATATTAATGAATTGGGGCATAAAATGGAGTTGAGGGAAATGAAAGAAGGAGTTCAAAAAGGAGGGAAAGTGGCGGTAGACTTCCGGTGGTGCTGCTGGGGAGAGCACTCCATTTCCCCAGGCTGTCCTGGGAGAAATCCAAGTTTGCGTTATTTCTGGGGTACATAGATACCCCAATCCGACCCTTGCAAGTGGGTTGGAAAGCAGGAATTCCCTGCAGCCCGCAAACGCGGTTTGACCTCCTAGGTACTCTGAGGGGGCTTTTTAAGCCCCTCGGAGTCCTGGACGCCGGTCCTGCGAGGGCACTAGGGAAGGACATCGCCAAAACGCAACTTAGGCATCAAGCTCCACCCTCCACCACCTTAATACCAACATAAGGACTACATAAAGAAAAGAACCTCACCTCTTGACACCCAAGTGAGTACAAAAGAACTCTTCGTCTACTTACTGGAAACTTGAACAGACGGGGGGCTGATAAGAATATTTCTGGGACCCCCATTCCTCCTTAATCCGAACTGAAAAAGTTTGATCTGAGTTAGCCATCGGGATTAGCGACAGGAGCCTTATCAATCCGATCAGCCTAAACCATAATAAAGAGTCGGAAGGATACCTTTTGATTGACAAGAACTATCACCAATGGGTCCAAGGGAAGGGGAGGGTGATTTTTCTTCCTGATTTTCCGGCGAAGAATATCCTGCCACGTTTGCAGTAAGGGAGCGCCTGGAACGGAAGACCCTCTATAACAACCTATCTATCATCGGAACTAAAATAACAGGAAGTAGTTGTAGGACCGATTACGCGTCGCACTCGAGTTACTTGGAAATCATTCCTGAAGGAACAACCATCGAGAAGAGGCGGTAGAAGGTCCACGGCACTAGCAACTTCCTGTATACTTCCTGATCAGCCTGACCTAGAGCGACCGAAAAAAACTCACTGGTATTTCAAAACTTTAAAACGCAATTCTAGAGCCAATTTCGACTCTTTTCAACCCGAAAAAATTATAAGGCTGATGTTTGAATTATTATCTTTTAATTAGAACTTTAAAGGCCCTGTCTGTGGACATGTATTTTACCAGCTTCTTTTGGCTTAATACATAGCCCTGCTCCTATGAAATCAAAGGGAATTTTACAGAATTCAAACATGGAAAAAAAAATACAGGACATGCTTGCTAAACATTCTGAGGCGACAATTAAACAATTAAAACAGATTTCAACACAGATGGCTCAACTGATTTCAATGATGACGACTCTTGACCAATCATCACAGGTAGGCAATCAGAAGTTGGATCTGGTTATAGAAGACATAAAAGTCTTGAAAATTCAAACGATGACCACAAATACAGACATACAAGCAATGGACTCTTCTGCCCAAAAAGTCATGGAAGAGTACAAGGATACAAAGAAGAAGACAGAAGTTCAAGAAAGCAACCAGCCGGCGATAAAGAGATCAGACATACAAGAAATAGACTTTTCATTTAAAAAAGTCATGGAACGACGTGTGGATATAAGGAAGAAGAGAGCAGGTCAAGGAATACAGATTGAAGCCACGATGGAGATGAAGCCCAGAAAGAGTTATTTTTGGATACGTATCCTGTCTGAGGAAATGAGAGAGAACAAAGAAATCCTGTTCCCATACCTGACTGGCCTATTTCAGTTACAGAAGGAACTATTAGACCATGGTTAAAGGATTGATTTAAATATGATTGCTGGATCCAAAGGCTTTGATAGTGTGGATGGGTGGCATGGCTATTAATGATGTAGTGGAATTAAGATTAAGACATCATTTTGGGAATAAAGGGCTAGAAATTCTTGAGAAAAAAGACTGGATTGTTAAAATGTTTGAAGTGGCAGAAATGGCAAAACTCACAGCTATTCTAAATGAAGAAAATGACGTTCGGTTTCTGGGGGAATGGGGGGCGTGGATGCATTATTGTGAATATGAGTTAAAATTGGGAAGAATGGAAGAATATTTTCTAATCTGATCCAGAGGATTATTTTTGGTTTTTTTTATAATGAATAAGCATAACTATATTTACTAACAGATTATGGTTTTTTTTATACAGGATATTGATAGTTTATTAAGATTAGATTAACTACGACGAGATGAACTTTTTATTAAGAGGAAGATAGAGGTGAAGGGGAAGTCAAAATTTTCCATTTCTTTTTTTTTCTTTTTTTCTTTATTATATGTTATGGAACTATAACAACTTTAGGTTAGAATTGAAATTTTATATTGTCATAGATGTTGTTTAATGCAATGGAAAATTTTTAGTATAAAATCCAATAAAATCTATATATAAAAAAAAAAAGGAGGGAAAGTGCCGTCGGGGGGGGGGGGGGCAGGAGAAGCAAGAGAAGGAAGTCGGGCAGTCTGATGTTAGCCGCCCTGAGCCCAGCTTCAACCGGGAGAGAGGGCAGGATACAAGTCTAAAAATAAATAAATAATATAAAAATATGAGTTCTTCTGGAGGGAAGGAGAAGATAAGAGGATGGGATCCCCTCCACCTGAGACTCGCAGGTATCTTGCAGGTATAAACATATTTACATTAAGGGGCTACAGCTCAGTGGTAGAGCATCTGCTTCGGAGGCAGACTGTCCCAGGTTCAATCCCCAGCATATCCAGTGAAAAATATCAGGCTGTAGGTGACAGAAAAGACCTCTACTGTAGAGCCGCTGCCATTCACAATAATAGGTAAAGAAAATGTAGGGATGCACATCTACTGATCCATCACATGTTAATTCTGCTTTTCCACTAAGAGCAGCATACATGATTGGTTTGTCCCCAGTGAAGCAGAGGTTGTCATAGTCCACAAGGGAAGGCTTGGCTTTCAGTTTTGTTTAATATCATTTGTGAGTTGGAGATTTCTTTGGTGGAGGGTGCATAAGTTTTGCTGAGAAGTGCAATTTCTTAGTTTCACAACAGGCCTACCACTGGAAACTGTGTGAAGATTCTTTATTTGTTCCATATTCTTCCCTTTAGCTCCTTCCTTAGTCTTTCCTTCACCCTTTCTTCTTTCCATTTATTTAAAGTATCCATGAATCAGTTGGGAGTCAGCAAAAAGTTAGCATTAATGAGATCATTTCCGTGGAAATTGGCTCATTACCATGCTGACTTCCAACGTTTCGTGACAGTCATGAACTTGGCTCTTCTCAAGGCATGTTTGTCTGCTTGCCTATTTGAAAATAATGAGGCTTTTAAAAAATAAAACGGCCTCTTCTTAGGAAAAAAAATATCAATTCAATGACATAGCAAAGCCTCCAGTTGCTTTCTGAGCTTGCTGCAAATAGCAAGAGTCATTTGTTTCAAGTGTCAGCTTGTAACAATGCATAGGACTCGCTGGAGTACAATGTGGGGTTTTAAGGACAGAAGGACAAAAGAAAAACTTTGTTGGATCAAACTAAGTGGCAGTGTAGTTCAGCATCCCATTTCCATCGTCGGCAAGCTGAATGCCTCAGGTAGGCCCAGAAGCAGGACAGGAAGGCCACATTCCCTCCACCATTTGTTAGAATCTGGGCTCAGGGATACAGAATTTTCCAGTCTAGGATTGCTCTGAGGGATAGGGTTGCCAGGTCCCTCTTTGCCACTGGTGGGAGGTTTTGGGGCAGAGCCTGAGGAGGGGAGGGTTTGGGGAGGGGAGGGACTTCAATGCCATAGAGTCCAATTGCCAGAGCGGCCATTTTCTCCAGGTGAACTGATCTCTATCGGCTGAAGATCAGTTGTAATAGCAGGAGATCACCAGCTAGTACCTGGCAGTTGGCAAGCCTACTGAGGGACCTGAGAAGCCAGAAGAAGAACAGTTGGTTTTTATAGGCTGACTTTCTCTACCTTTTAAGGAGACTCAAACCAGCTTACAGTCTCCTTCCCTTCCTCTCCCCACAACAGACACCTGTGAGATAGGTGGAGCTGAGAGATTTCAGAGAACTGTGACTAGCCCAAGTCATCCAGCTGGCTTTATGTGGAGGAATGGGGAATCAAACCTGGTTCTCCAAATTTAAGTCTGCCGCTCTTACCTACTACATCGCACTGTCTGGTGGACTACATACCTTGTTTTGCATTTACTCAGTCACCTCACACAGTGCATGTTATCTTGGGGCTTCAGAAATAACTACAAGCCTCTCTAGGAATCCCAACCCATTGGTTGACTTGAATCATAGTGAGTACTCTTTTGGATCAATGGGGAATTAGTTATATTTTTCAGCTAAATAAAGGGTTAAACATGAGAGGCTACTGGCTCCTAGAAAATTCTGCCCACCCTCCCTTGTAGGCAAAATATGTACATGTCTAAAAAGTTTTGGTGGACAGACAAGATCTGCCTAGTGTTTGTCTCTGGTATTACATATTCAGAAATACACTGATTTTGGACATCAAGCTTCCAGTCCACAGTAGTGGATGTGTGCATACCATGACCATCCAAAACAATTACAAAATGAATAACAGCATTAACACCCTATAAACAATGCTGTTTGTTGCCTTCTGCTATTGTTTGCTATGTCAAAATGTTGATACTTATCACTTTTCCTTATTCATTATTTATATGATTTTAATTTTATTGCTTATTTTGCAATTGTATTGGACAGTTCTGTTATGAACACATCCACGCAATATCTATGAAGATTTATTTATTTTACATTATTATTTATATAATTATGAATTATACAGAATGAAGTCTACCTTGCTGTCTCAATATCATTATTATTGCTCACCTTCTGCTTAGAGGTCTTTATTTGTTTCTTTTTTCCTTAGTTGAAGGTCTTCTTCGCTATGGTGCCCTAAGAAATAGCTTGTAGTGTTTGCAAGATTTGCTTTTAGCTGTCTTACCTATCACTTCATACAAGAAATTTTTTTTAAAAAAAGGAAAGATGATATCCTATGTGCTTCAAAGCTACAAAGGGATGTGCCAAATTAATTGTTTAACTCAAAGCTTTGCTAATCTCCTCTGGGATTTCAAAGAAATCAATTCCGATGATTGGTGAGCATTTCTTGGATTTAAGCATACAAACTGCCTAGAAGTCAGTCATATTCTGCCCTGTGAATGAAAAAATAATGAAGTGCTTCATTACTTGCACATATTTAATTCATACTTGTAATTAGATTTGTTATCAAAGTACTTATGGCTATATTAAACACTATGCAAAAATAACCAATTTGATATTGATTTAGGAAGCATAACTCCTGTGTGTGTGTGTGTGTGTGTGTGTGTGTGTGTGTGTGTATTTAATTAACCAGACACTATTTGTTAATGTATTAATTATGGCACAATGGTGTGCTTGTTAAAAGACTGGAAGGCAATTACCCAGAAGCTTGGACTAGTAGCAGCAGCCACCCAATTCCTACCAGAGGTACTGGCCTTCAGCCTGCTATGAGTAAAAGAAGATAGGGGATAAAAAGAGAAAAAGAAAAGAGCCCATGGCCTGTAGCATATTTTGGAAGCCTGTGCATTGTGGTTGTCAAATAAGCTGTACAGTGTGGAAAAAAAAGTTCCCTGGAAAACTTGCACAACAAATGAAGAGCTGAATCAGAATCTGATGGGGTACTGTTCATTTGATTACATCTGAATTGTACTACATGATTCTGCTTTGAGAGCTAGCATGGCATAGTGGTTAAGAGCGGTGGACACTAATCTGGAGAACCGGGTTGGTTTCCTGGTCACAGTTCTCGCGGAACTCTCTCAGCCCCACCTACCTCAAAGTTGGTATATAAAAACAACTCTTCTTCTTGTATGCACACCAAGCCTCTTCCCCTTCATTTGAATGTGACGACTAGTAACATAGAACTTGGTCTTAGCAGCAGCAGCACCAAAATTATGGAACTCCTTCTCCAAGTAAATCAGCTCTTCTCCTTTGTTATTGGTTTTCGAGCACCAGATCAAGGCATTAGTTTTCATTTGGTCTGTAGAATATAAGAACATAAGAACAGCTCTGCTGGATCAAATCAGCAGTCCATCTAGTCCTGCATCTGGTCTCACACAGTGGCCAAAGAGATATTTTGGAGAGCCAGTCACTGGGCATAGAGGCTGAGGTCTGTCCCTTAAGTTGCCTCTTAGCACTGGTATTCAGAGGTTGACTTCCTCATAACTTGGAAGTTCTCTTGTTCACCATCACTAGCAGCCACTGATAGAACTACATTCCATGTAGGGTTGTGCAAAAAATAATAATGGGGGGGGGGGGTAAATTTCAGGTTCAGGTTTATTGGGCCTGATTTTTTTGTCAAACCCAAAATAAGCCGAATACCCATACCGGTAAATTTCAGTATTCGGCTTATTTTTGGGATACCAAAAGATTCAGGCCCATTATAGTCTATGTGGTTATATTCGAAGCTCGGGGGGGGGGGGCTTTTTGGAGGTAGAGTCCCCAGATTTGCAGCAAGGCTGCAAGGGACTCTCCTTAGATTGTCACCAAAGTTTGGTGAACTTTGGGACAGGGGGTCCAATTTTATAGGCCCACAAAGGGGTCAACCCCATCCTCACCAGGTTTTGTTGTTCAGTAAACCCGAAATTTACTGAAACAGCTAAGTTCAGGTTTATTTTCGGTTCAGGTTTATTGATATGCACAACCCAAATTCCATGTTTCAGTCTCATCTCCCTTTCAAGCCACCTGTGTCTGTGACCATCACTCGTCTTATGACAGAGAATTTTAGCCAATGGTGGGTTGTCAACTCCAGCTTGGAAAATTCATGGAGATTTAGGAATGGTGCTTTGGGAGGGGGGAGCTTTGGGAAGGATGAGAGCTGAGTGGGGAATGTGATGCCATAGATGTCATGTGATGCCACCCTTCAAAGCTGCAATTTCCTACAGGGAAACTGATCTCTCTAGTAGGGAGATCAGTTGTAATGCCAGGACCCACGATTCTGGTAACAGTGCTCGTTATATCTTCTCGGTTATTGTTCAATAACAATTCCAATTTTGTATTTCTTAATTCAACCGTGAGCCCCCTTAAGATTTTTTTTATTTATTTCCAAAGTGTGTGTGTGTTAAGTGCCATCAAGTCGCTTCCGACTCATGGCAACCCTATGAATGAAAGTCCTCCAAAATGTCCTATCTTTGACAGCCTTGCTCAGATCTTGCAAATTGAAGGCTGTGGCTTCCTTTATTGAGTCAATCCATCTCTTGTTGGGTCTTCCTCTTTTCCTGCTGCCCTCAACTTTTCCTAGCATGACTGTCTTTTCCAGTGACTCTTGTCGTCTCATGACGTGACCAAAATACAATAGCCTTAGTTTAGTCATTTTAGCTTCTAGGGTCAGTTCAGGCTTGATTTGATCTAGAACCCACTGATTTGTTTTTTTGGCAGTCCACGGAATCCGTAACTCTCTCCTCCAACACCACATTTCAAAGGAATCTATTTTCTTTCTATCAGCTTTCTTCACTGTCCAGCTTTCACACCCATACATAGTAATAGGGAATGTGATGGCATGAATTAATCTAGTCTTGGTGGCCTGTGACACATCCTTACACTTCAAAATATTTTCTAGCTCCTTCATGGCTGCCCTTCCCAGTCTCAATCTCCTTCTGATTTCTTGGCTGCAGTCTCCCTTTTGGCTGATGGTGGAGCCAAGGAATAGAAAGTCTTGAACAATTTCAATTTCCTCATTGTCAACCTTAAAATTGTGTAATTCTCCTGTAGTCATTACTTTTGTTTTCTTGATGTTCAGCTGTAGTCCTGCTTTGGCAATTTCTCTTTTAACTTTCAGCAGTAGTCGTTTCAAGCTTCACTATTTTCTGCCAATAATGTAGTGTCATCAGCATATCTCAAATTATTAATGTTCCTCCCTCCAATTTTCACTCCACCTTCATCTAAATCTAATCCAGCTTTCCTAATTATATGTTCTGAGATTTCTGAGATTTGTTCTGAGATATGTTCTGAGATTTCCAAAGAGAGATATACAAATATATGATTAATTGAATGCATACATACAGAAAATTTCCTAGCATTCCATGGATATTTCACCCAAGAAATAGATGTAAGGACAGAACTTTATAGGTGAGAGCAGTTGTGATCCTTACCGTGCAATCCTTAAAATGCTGTCTTGAAAGTAAGTAAGCCCCGCTAATTAAACTAGGAATTACTTCTCTGAGCAGACTTGCATAGGATTGCACTGTTAATGGCTAGTCTCACCATGCAGCAGGTGTGTAAGCTTGATAATGACTGGACATCTCTTTGATTACTTCCAGAAGTGATCTTTTGCAAATGTAGTTTTATATTAGGACAGCACTTTAGTGAGAGCAATACCTGCACTCCATATTTATCTGGCCAGATCCTTACTGACAGGGCCCCCCAAAATAGTACACCCTCATGTGCACTCCTACACATGAAGCTAGCTGTGTGACCTTGGGCTAGTTACACTCTCTCAGCCCCACCTACCTCACAGGTTGTCTGTTGTGGGGAGGGGAAGCGAAGGTGATTGTAAGCTGGTTTTATTCTCCCTTAAGTGGTAGAGAAAGTTGGCGTATAAAAACCAACTCTTCTTCTTCTTTTTCCTGCTGCTGCTGCTCAGTAGAGCAGTGGGACCAAAACAGGGGGAGGGACCAAAACAGTGGGACCGAAACAGGGGAAGTATGCCTCAGTGGCACTTCTTGTGCAAACCCGGAAGTGATATCACCATGTCATGGCAATGCTCTGGGATTCTCCTGGAACTCTATGGGAAAACCATAGAATTTGGGGTGAATCCTAGAACATTGTGCCAACAGAGTGACATCACTTCCTGGTTTGTGCACTGATCATCAGGACTCTGCCCCCCCCCCCGCCACGTCTCCCAGGGGTTCTTAGCCTGGCAATGCTATGCTGGACAACTTTAACTATTGGCAACCCTTGTGGAAAATACTTACAGAATGCATATTATTGTTATCTTTGGTTTGCTTATAGATAGCAGTTCAGTATGTATTTTCAACTGGCGAAGCAATCCACTGTTGCCAAGGGGAGGTTAAAAGGTCATGAAGAAGTGCTTTCAAGCTCAGAATAGGATTTCAATTAGGTGGGATGCTTTGAGGGGACTCCTAAAGTCAGGAATTGCAGAACCTCATTTATAACTCCCTGATATCACTAGTTCTGTTGCAAGATTTTTGGCAGAGGTGATGTCGCTCAAACGTCAAAATAAAATAAACATGTAAGTTGCAAGTTGAATGCTGAAACAAATTTTGTGATTTGAATGATTTCAGTTCAATGGGGCTGATTCAGGGGGAATATAATGTTATGGTATTAGTGATGCTATGTTTAGTAATTGTTTTCTACTTTGTTTTAACCTTAAGTATATGTTGGGTATTGTCAGGCCGTTATCTCAGTTCCAGTGTTGCCTCTGTCTCCTGGCTGAACCGTCCTGATCTCAAGGACGACGCCACATTCCTAAGCCTGGAACGCTCTCCTGGGAAAGTGTGTCTGATGTTTATGCTTTGTAATCTCTCGCCGTTACCATGCTTTATATTGCCAACTAGCTAGCAAGGCACCCATAGCTGACATCTTACTCTATAAGCACTGTATTGCCTATTTGACCAGTAAAAGCCATCTGCTTGGATTCTAAGTGTCTCTGTGGTGATTTCTGGTTCTTTGGGTCAGGAGCTTACATTATGTCAGCTATCGGTCTTCAATGTTCCCCTAGTCAGGTTGGAGCCCATGAGGGTTCGCCTGCCACTCGGGTGGGAGCCAGGAGGTTGCTCTCCGAGTGAACCGTGCCTGCGGCCTTGTGGAACCCTGGAGTCCATATTTGAGGATCCTACCCTGTTACAGGACTTGGTCGCTGAACTTTTTAGGACTACTCTAGAGGTTTGCCGCTTGAGGGACCTGGTACAAACTCAGTGGCAGTCTCTAGGGAGGGCTCTCTGGATGTTAACCGCGGAGGATACTAATACCAGTTTAGACCTCCAGGATTTTGATCGACTACTGGATGATGCCCGATCAGCAACCGAGGACTTACAAGTACTGACCGGATTATTGGACAAACTTATTGCCCTGGAGACTCTCCCGTCTACGGCTCTGACGCGTACTGTTACCCTGGATATAGGTGCCATGGCAGGGCCTGCACCGGAAGATTTTTCCCTGGTACCCAATGCGGCCGACTGTCAAGCCGAAGCCAAATGGATCGCTGTTCACACAGCTCTCCTCTTTGTGGATTGTACAAAGGATACCCCGGTAGCTACCTTGGCCCAGCGGTTGGCATCGACGTTTGGGCCCGATGCACCTGCTATTGCTGTTCGTATACAACCATTGCTGGGCGGGGAATCAGATCCTATTCTTGCTATCCTGGAAACGGAACTTTTACCCCATGTTACTGCAGCTGCAGCCCTGAGACTTGAAAACGAAAAGGTCCTCGCTGATAAGGCAGCCGCAGAAGCGGCTCAGGCGGCAGCCGAGGCTCAAGCCGCAAGGGACAAGGAGTTACAATTGGCTGCGGATCGGGCGCGGACGGGCAGCCGCCCCAAAGGCACTATGAGGAGCGACCATCCGTTGGGACTGTCTTTCTCCCCGGTATTTGCCCCGTCGCGCACAACCCAACGCGCACGCCGCCTTGCGGATCGACGCCAAGACTCCGGTGAGTCTGAGGAAGAGGATCTATATGGAGACAGTTCTCAATGGGCCACGAGTTTTCATACAAGTAAACCTCATCGTACCAGGGGGCCAGGAGAAGATGTTCACCTCTTACGAGCCCAGAATCGAGAGCTCTCCGGTCGAGTCGATCAGCTCCAAGAGTTAATGGAACGTATGCTCCAGGACAACAGACAATTACAACAAGCCCTGTTAGCCCAGGCACAGCCCGTTCCAATACCGGGGCAGGGGGCGCCAATTTAGCCACCCGCTAATGTGCCTGCCCCACCTCTACCCCCCCCCGGAGGTCCCGTTTTACCTCCACCCGGCCCACCCGTGCTACCGGGACATCCGATGCCCGGTCCTTGGAACCAACTCAAGTTGAAAACTACGTACGATGGATCTCTCGAAACCCTACCCTGTTTCTTGCATCAAGTGGACAGTTATATGCGAGAACAGGGACAGTTTTTCCCTACAGAGGATAGCCGGGTGCGTTATGTAGCTTCCCTTTTGACAGGTAAAGCAGCCGACTGGATGGTTCTCCAGTTCGACACCCGATCCCGCTCTATTCGTTCCCTCAACAATTTCATGACTGCTCTACGGAGGAGGTTTGAGGATCCCTTTTTGGGAGAACGAGCCAAAGCGGAACTGTTACAATTAAGGCAGGGCTCTACTCCTGTTCGAGAGTTTGCCGATGAGTTTCAGAGACTGGCAAGTAAAATTGTGGGCTGGCCCGAAGCCACCCTTGTTCACCACTTCAGGGAAGCCTTACACCCTGATATTCTGAACTGGTCGTACATGAGGGGTGACCCCGAAACCCTTGAGGATTGGATACTATTGGCCGAGGAAGTGGAAAGCCGCCGGCGCTTTATTTCCCTTGTCCGTCAAAAACACAAGGAGAAAAGCGCCCCAAAATCCCAGCCTAGAGGGGCAAGCCAGCCGCCCCCTGTCCCTCGAAGACCCACACGTCCGCCCCAGGATCGTGAAACCCGATTTCAAAGGGGCGCCTGCCTCACTTGCGGGGAAATGGGCCACTTTGCAGCAGCCTGCCCATACCGCCCTGAAATCTTTCGTCCCAACACGATGACTCGAGCCAGAGGACGACCCCTACGCAGAGGCACCGCGGCCACCCGCAGCACAGCACCGGGAAGACCCACACCCTCTGCACTTCACGCCGGAGACTCAGCCACCCTGCCTGCCATGGATGACCCCGCCGGGTCTCGGATTACAAGTGCCCCATTGGGGGACATCTTTCCCTCTTCGGACGAAGAGAACCCATGGAATTCTTCAGCTTTGAACCTGGAATCCCCCCTTGATTTGTCAAAAAACGGCTTCGGTCTGTGGTGAGTGGAGCGTCTCCACAGACCCCTGCAGATTCTCCTGCTAAGCCGAATGCTCCCACTAAAATAAAAGAAGTGGAAACCACCGTTTATGTGGACGCAATATTACAACACCATGAAGGTGGTCCCCAACTACCAGTAAAGGCGCTTATTGACTCCGGTTGCAGTCGCACTCTCATAAACGAAGCCACATTTGCCGCACTCAAAGTAGAGTCCGAGGCTTTACCAGCCCCCGTCCAATTTGCCCAAATGGACGGGAGCCATTTCCAGGGGGGTCCAGTTGATCGCCGCACCATAGGGATCCCAATGGGAATAGGCTCCCATTGGGAGCAGATAGACTTCACCATAGCCCCTATCCGGTTCGAAGTGGTCCTGGGAATTAACTGGATCAAAGGACATTGTCCCAGTATCGACTGGGAGACGAACACTATCTCCTTTGCCAACCCCAAATGCGACCAGCATCGACAGCGAGTTGCGCTGCTACATCCACCCGCTTCAGCATTAGCCTCCGAGATCCCAACACCCCCGATCCTACCTGATGCATATCGAGACTTTGCGGATGTCTTCAACATTAAAGAATGTGATGCCTTACCCCCCCACCGGGCCACTGACTGTGCAATTGAAGTAGTCAAGGATTGCACACTGACCAAAAGTAAAATCTACCCTATGAGCGCTTCCGAGCGCACTGTTCTACGAGACTTTTTAGACAAAAACCTTGCCAGAGGATTCATTTGCCCATCGAATGCCCCAAACTCAGCACCCGCGTTTTTTGTCCGAAAAAAGGAGGGCGACCTTCGCCTATGCATTGACTTCAGAAAACTCAATGCAGTTACTCAAGCCAACGCCTATCCTATACCACTAATATCAGATATTTTGGGACAATTACAGGAAGGTCGTATATTCTCCAAGTTAGACTTGGTAGAAGCCTACTACCGAATTCGTATCCGCGAGGGGGACGAACCCCTCACTGCCTTCTCTAGCTGTTTTGGAATGTTTGAATTCCTCGTGATGCCTTTCGGATTAAAAGGGGCCCCGGGGGTCTTCATGCAACTAATCAACGAAATCCTCCACGATTTGCTATACCGCGGAGTAGTGGTTTATCTGGATGACATCCTTATTTATTCAAAAACCATGGACGAGCATGTAAATCTGGTCTGAGAAGTTCTGCAGCGCCTGCGCAATCACCAACTCTTTGCAAAGTTAGCCAAATGTGAATTTCATCAAAGCAAAATAACGTTTTTAGGATACATAATCTCCCACCATGGCCTTAGCATGGACCCTACCAAAGTCCAATCCGTCCTCGATTGGACTCCACCCACCAATCGCAAGCAAGTGCAACAATTTCTGGGTTTTGCAAATTTCTATCGTGGGTTCATCCCTAACTTCGCCCGAGTGGCGCTACCCATCACCGACCTACTGAAAACCAAAGGTAAAGAAAGCTCAACTACTTTACCCTCCGCTAAGATATTGTGGACCGATCAATGCCAAGCCGCCTTTGTCGCTCTCAAACGCCTCTTCACTTCAGAACCTGTACTACGGCACCCAGACCCGAATCAGATGTTCATTGTGCAAGTCGATGCCTCCGACGTGGCTATGGGGGGGGCTCTCCTCCAAAGAGGTCCGGATGGTCTCCTTCACCCTTGCGCTTACTTCTCAAAGAAGTTTGCGCACTCCCAATTGAACTGGCCCATTTGGGAGAAAGAGGCATCAGCCGTTCACCATGCACTAACTTTATGGCGACAATTTCTGGAAGGGTCTAAAGTCCCCTTTGAAGTTTGGACCGATCACAAAAATCTAGCTGCCCTCACGGGGTCTCATAAATTGTCAGCAAAACAACAGCGTTGGGCGGAATTCTTTGCTCAGTTTCGTTTCGTCCTGAAACACGTTCCGGGGAAACAAAACGTTCTCGCAGACGCTCTCTCCCGGTTGCCACAATACCCGGCGAAACTTGATCGACCTACAAACTCTTTATTTACCCCCGCGCAAAGGGAAGCCCTACCTGTACTAGCTGTACAAACTCGTTCCCAAACGCTGCCCCAGCGGCAGCACACAATAACCGGCGCACCCGCTCCTCCAGACCTGCCGGCTGCCCAGCCAGCCCCACAGCCGACTGCCCAGCCTGCCCGGAAACTTACAACAGCCGGCACTCCCGCTCCTCCACCGATCACCCAGCCGCCTGCAGCCTGCGCGCCACCGCACGTAAGCACTTCCCCCTCTTCAGTCCCCGTAACAACTCCTGAAACCACTATGACCAAGGGGGGGATCCCCATCTCCGAACCCTTCTTAAGGTCCCTTCGAGAACAATGCCTTCTGGAACGCTCAGCCCAAACCCTACCCCCTAGTGTAATCGAACAAGGGGGCTCTTGGTACAAAGACTCAAAATTGTATGTGCCCAAAGCGCTCCGAAAAGACGTTTTACACTTAGCCCATGGAGTAAAAACAGCCGGACACTTTGGGTTCCTAAAAACTCTTCACCTATTGCGCAGACAATTTTGGTGGGGGGGAATGCGTTCTGATATTGACTCGTTTATTCGCAGCTGTCCTGTTTGCGCCGCAGTCAAACGATCTCAAGGCAAGCCCCCGGGACTATTGCAACCACTTGAAATACCCAGCCGACCCTGGGAAGTAATTTCTATGGACTTTATGACTGATCTCCCTCTCAGTGGGGGAAAAACTGTATTATGGGTTATCACTGACTTATTTTCTAAACAAATACATTTGGTTCCATGCGCAGGGATCCCCTCTGCTCAGAAGTTGGCCCGCCTCTTCGTGTCACATGTCTTTAGACTACATTCGTTTCCGCGCAAGATAATCTGCGACTGCGGAAGTAGCTTCGTTGCTAAGTTTTGGAAAGCCTTTCTCAAGTTAATGGGGGTGGAACAGGGATTGTCTAGTGCATACCATCCCCAAACGGATGGCCAGACTGAACGTGTCAATGCTGTACTTGAATGCTATTTGCGCTGTTATGTTAACTACCACCAGGATGACTGGGTAGAACTGTTACCTTTTGCAGAATATGCCTACAATAATGCTGTACATCAATCCACAGGTTTCAGCCCCTTTTATGCAGTGTACGGACAGGACTTCGGTCCTGCCACCCCAATTGGTGATCTGGAGGAGGGGGGGGATGCCGACATTGACTCGTGGGCACACACCCTCCGTACCACATGGCCTTGGCTGGTTAGCAACCTTGACCAAGCCAAACGCAAATACAAAGCGCAGGCCGACAAGCATCGTTCCCCCGGGGGAGATCTACAAGTGGGTAAACTGGTGTACTTGTCCACTAAAAATCTGCGTTCCACCCGTCCGTGCCATAAACTTGACGCTAAGTACATTGGTCCTTTCCCCATCATTCGCATCATAAATCCAGTCACGGTGGAACTGTCTCTCCCCAAAACCCTGAGGCGAGTGCATCCTGTTTTCCACATCAGCCTCCTAAAGACCCATATTGCATCTCCGCAATGGCATCCAGAGCCGCCTCCTGAGCAGCCTCTGATGGTGGGGGGGGAGGAACATTTTGAGGTTTCCAAAATCCTGAACTCCCGCGTTCACCATGGAAGTTTACAATACTTAGTCCGCTGGAAACACTTCCCCCCTGCCTATGACGAATGGGTACGTGCGCGAGACGTCTCCGCCCCCAAACTCGTCAACGCCTTTCACATCGCCTATCCAGACAGACCAGCCCCCTTACAGGATGGGAGGGGGCCTTAAGGGGAGCAGGATGTCAGGCCGTTATCTCAGTTCCAGTGTTGCCTCTGTCTCCTGGCTGAACCGTCCTGATCTCAAGGACGACGCCACATTCCTAAGCCTGGGAACGCTCTCCTGGGAAAGTGTGTCTGATGTTTATGCTTTGTAATCTCTCGCCGTTACCATGCTTTATATTGCCAACTAGCTAGCAAGGCACCCATAGCTGACATCTTACTCTATAAGCACTGTATTGCCTATTTGACCAGTAAAAGCCATCTGCTTGGATTCTAAGTGTCTCTGTGGTGATTTCTGGTTCTTTGGGTCAGGAGCTTACAGGTATTGTAAATTGATTATTTGGTGTTGTATTATGTGTCATTGTTATGGTTAAGCTCGAGACCTTTGGTCAAAGGAGCTAGAAAATAAATGTAATGGAATTACAGAACCAATCAAAACAAGGCTTGACCCAAGAGTCAGCCGTTGTCTGGATGGAACCTTACTGAGAGGTTGTAGAAGTGGAAGTAGAGAGAAGGCAGCAGGAGAGAGGCAGCCTAAAAGTGGCTCGAAAGCAGAAGAGCTTCAGAAAGAAGTGAAGAAAGCTACAGCTGAGGCTGTCCAATAATTGGATGACAGAGAGGCTAAAGGCAATGAGGATTCGCCAGCAAGGAGAAGGCAGAAGACAGAGCACAGGTAGCCTAGGAAGAGGCTAGAAAGTCTGGAGAAAATGGCTACTTTGGCAATTGGCCTCCATGGCATTGAAGTCCGTCCCCTCTCCAAACCCCACCGTCCTCAGCTCCACTAGGGTTGCCAGCCACCAGGTAGTAGCCGGAGATCTCCTGATATTACAACTGATCTTCAGCCGTTAGAAATCAGTTCACCTGGAGAAAATGGCAGCTTTGGCAATTGGACTGTATGGCACTGAAGTCCCTCCCCTCCCCAAACCCTGACCTCCTCAGGCTCCGCCCCAAAACCTCCCTCCTGTGGTGAAGAGGGACCTGGCAACCCTAATGACAGATATGAGAGGTGTGTACATAAAACCACAAAGTGTGCACACAGCAAATGGAAGGGGCGTGCTTTCCCACAAGTCAGAGTGGTTCTTTCAGTCCCGTATTTGTGTCAAAATCTGGTTTGGTTTTGTTTTTTGCAAAGAGGGCTCTTGAAAACAGAGTCTCTGGAATAATTTTGCCCTAAGTACATGTTGTAGGATATGTGGTGATTATTTTCCTGTTGCAACCATATTATGAACTTGTTTTTATGCACACACATATCGGTGAAACAGAACAGCTGCAGTAATAAAGGCAAATATCTTCCAATCCAGCATTCTGCCAAATGAATGAAACAGCAGGAAGGAAACCTATTTTAGCACAGTGGAATGGGAAGAGGGAGGATACGGTGCTCAATTTTGGAATGAATCACCTTGTATTAAAAAGTTGATGTCGCTTCCTAACATCCTTATTTTTGTCGATGAGTCAGACCACATTTCTGCAGTGTTCTTAAGCATCCTTTCCAAAGGACAGGCCTTTCTGTATTAGTCTTATTGTTCTTCTTCTATCCATTACTCTCATTTTCATGTCCACATAATTACAAGATAACACAGCTATTCAGAATCCAATCCTGCTAGCACTTACCTACAAATAAGACTGTGGAGGTCTGTGAAGAAATACATTTTTTTTCTTTGGAGGTTTGAACTGAGCAAAACCTTCACCTTGAGTTTTTAAAAGATTTCTTTCTCTTGGTACAGGCAAGAGGGGGGAAGTCCATTCAATTGCTTTCCAGCCTCATCTTGGCCACCCTTTTAGAAATGCTAATAGGTCTAGCTAGAGATTATGGGATGATCAATCTTCCTCCCCCACCCCAGCTAGACAGGTGATTTCTAGCAGGAAACAGAGATTTGGAGGACTTAACGGGCTAGAAAGATTTCAGGAAAAATCTCCAGGAGGCTTCAGGAAAAACTTCTTTCACCTGGCCTGACTGGGACAGTGGAAGAAGAAAGAGAGTGATTAAAATATGGAATCCTCTGCCAGATGATGTAGTGATGGCCACAGGTATAGGCAGCTTTAAAAGTGGATTAGACAGATTAATGGAGGACAGGTCTATCAGGGCTACTGGCCATGGGGACTGAAGAAGAAGAACCCAAAGAAAAAGAAATGTTGGTTTTTATACCCCACTTTTCTCTGCTTTGGTTTATCCACTGATTTCTGCCTGCATTTTTGTGCCTTTAGTTTTCATTTCAATTTGTTTGTTTATTTGTCGCCCACCCCATTTCTTTCTGGTTGTTTTGAGATTACTCTTATCCATCTTTTTCTGGAAGCTGATTTGGGCAGCCCAGTCCTGAAGGAGGGGAGAAGATCCACAGCGGAGGCAAAAAGAGATAATCAAAAATAAATTTAAAAAACATTAAAAGGGGAGAGATTCCCCATTGCCTAAAATGGGGCTGTGCCACCGAAAAAGGTGGCACAGTCCCACTGATACTCAATGGGGCATTCCTGGGGTGAAAGGGCTGTGGAAGCTGCCTAAAGGCAGTTCCACCCCAGGAATCCCCCCCCCCCCAAGCCAGCACGGGCTGGCAGCGCCCAGATGCCAGTGTGTTTCCCCCTGCACCGGTATAGGTACCACCTTATTCCATGATAAGATGTCACCTATGCTAGCATGGGGTTATGCACGCCCCCCTTCAGGGATGGTCACCGTTTTCCTTGTTTGTAATGTTTCTGCTAGTGTTCTTTGTCCTGCCCACTCCCACCCACCTCTAGCCCATTTAGCAATAATTGGATTGTTGTGGGCAAACCATTCCTCCCCCCCCCCAGAAGATGAGTAAGTTTGTGTTTTTTTGTTTTTTAAAAAACAGCATTTTTAAAAAAGTAAGTTTTAACCCCTTCCCAAGCAGAGATATAAGGGGAAAGGTATATCTCCACAAGGGAAGGAGCCAGAGACATACTCTTTTTTTCCCTTTTTCTTTCAATGAAAGCTGGGAATTCAGAGAACCTGCTAAACCTATTGTTACAACACTCCAGCAATATGAAATATTTTAGTGCCACTTTTTTAACAAAAGAGGAGTCCTGTGATGCCAGCGATGATACTACCTATGACGACAGCACCCTCTCTTGAAAATCCTCATTATTTAAGCCACATTCAGAAAAAAATAAAATAAACTGACTCCACAACTGTGAAAATGAAGAGGGAGGGCAGATGCGCAGAGCCCTGCCCAAGCCAATTCCAATGCTTGTGGGTCGACTGCCAAGAAAATCAGGAATACATCAAACGTGCAAAAAAGCCTGACATCACTCGCTGCATTTTCCCACCCTCACAGTCAGTAGACAATGATGCGAGGCAGGAATGAGCAATGCACAGCAGCCCTTTTCAGATGTTACAACCACACGTACTGTGAGCACACTGACAAAAGTGTGTGCTCCCCAAAATGTGACTGATATGCATAGTGACAATTTCATGTGAAAGGGTCAAAAGACAGAAGAAGAAGAGTTGGTTTTTATATGCTGACTTTCTCTACCACTTAAGGGAGAATCAAACTGGCTTACAACCACCTTCCCTCCCCCTCCCCACAACAGACACCCTGTGAGGTAGGTGGGGCTAAGAGAGTTGACTAGCTCAAGGCAACCCAGCTGGCTTCATGTGTAGGACCTGGGGAAACCAACCCGGTTCACCAGATTAGCATCCGCCGCTCAAGTGTCGGATCGGGGAATCAAACCAGGATCTCCAGTCCACCACTCCAAACCACTGCTCTTAACCACTATACCATGCCGGCTCTCTCACAGACAGATTTTCTGTGAAAGTTTCCTGTACTATATACTGAAGCTTTATGCAGATAGAAAATCCAAGTGTTACTCTCTTTGCACAAAATGGCAACCATGCATTTTGGGGAGCATCAGAGGCAGCCCACACTCTTGTTAGTGGGTTCATGGTGTGGATAGATATAACATCTGAAAAGGCCTAGTGTGATGATGTCATGCCACATGTCATGCCAACACCTTGTGTTCAATGAGATTCACAGGCAGGAAAGAGAAGAGAGTGCCTTGCTAACCCCTAAGGTGTCAACTCAGCATTCGGAAACTGCCAACACTACAACCAATCAAGAAGCAATCAAGTGAAAGGATAGTCCGGTCTCAAAGCACCCAGATGGCAAAACTCTGCATCCCGACGGTGTTGTTGGCATGTCCTTGGCCTCTGTACATATGGCAGGATGTAACTTGGCATCCGTGAAGGGTTACATTAAGATTAATTCGGTATTTAAACTAACTGCAACATTCCCACAAATTAAAAATCCCAAAATACCCCAAGCAGATTGCAGAGCTCACGGGATTCTATCCAAGCAGAACTTTCAAAGTATTCCTCGCTGTGCGAAGCTCTTCCCGAGTGGGTGCGGAAACTCAAAGTGCCCGGTGGCTCAGAGCCTCCCTCTTCGTGTCTGCGCTCTGTTATTGAACATGCCACATTTCAATCCAAGCTGAGCTGGAACGTGGCAATGAAAGGTGTCAGTCATTCACCTGTTAACAGGCATCTAAATAAAGCCTCTAGAACAAGGCTGAATGACTATGTAATGAAACGAGGAAATAACTGATATTTCATCACTTGCCGAGTGTGAAAACAAAAGTAGAACCAGCTTTTTCCTTCTCCCTTCCTGGTGATATGTACCACTCTAAGAAGTGGAAGGGTGGAAGGAAAAAACAGCTTAATTGTTACTGAAGTTGCCAGATTGCAGTTGGCTCATCTAAACATATATTGCAGAAGCGGCCGGAAAGAAGCAGCTGTACATATGTCTATTATAGTGATGTTCCTGATGGTTATAGCCCCGCTGTTTCAACCTTAAAATCCCTGTTTCGTTTTTGCTTTCCTCTTGTGCGAATCAAACCCAGGCATCTTTATTTTTGTACCATTTTCGCTTTTCTCGTACCCGATTCCCCCCGTTAAATGTTATCATTCTTTAACATTGTATTAGCATCATTGCAAATAGATTGCTGAAAATTAGTCCAGAAAAACAATCTAGTTGCTCAAAGAATGGTGCACTTCTTCCAGGTCAGGTAATATCCATTGTTTCTCATTCTAAAAGGACACCTTTACCTCAGGGTTTCAAATAGCTCTTCCCTACCCAAGAGTTCTGCAGAACGCCCGCATGCTGCTTTGGGACACCTTGGTTCATCCCCATAAAAGGTTTCCCGTGACTTTTGTGTCTGGATTTTTCTGTGGATTAACCTCTGATCCCTGCCTTTTCAAGTGTAATAGCAAAGCATTTATCCAATTATAATTCAGAAATGGAGTGTGCTTCAGAGATCAGAAGAACAGGCCCCTTTTCAAAGAGACGTGCTGCGCAGGGGACGCCACCCGTGCCTGACATATAGGGGGTACGCGTATGATGCTCGCCTCAAAATTAATGCATGTTTCCCACTGGGACCTCTTGACCAGCAATTGTTAGAGTTCTCCCTTTTAACTTAAAGGATTTTACACTGGCAAAGGGTTTGGAGGGAAATAAGATGTTTTCTCTCTGCTTTCCATCGCTATTTCCAGTGATGGACAGTTCTTTATTCAGGAGATAAGGAGGTCTCTGGAGCGTCCAGTGTTTCAATGAGCATGGATTGAGAAACCAGCAAGTCTCTACTCTTTTTCTCTCCATACTGCTCTGAGCCAGGAGGGGTTTCTAAAAACATCCAAGCTTGATGGAGCTGTCGGCTGCTTCCCACTCTCCCGTTCCCTTTTTGATCTGACAGCTCTCCCTACTGAGTCTTGCAAACCGCTGTTGAAATTCTCACTACAGGTTTTTCGGGATATGAATCATTTCATGCTGGAGCTAGCAAATCATCTATTGTGACAGGTTCCCATTGCCAGATGTGAATTTGGCTAGGGAAGATCCACTGGGGACCAGCAGTTCTCAAAAAGAACCCGCTCTTTTATGGAATATTTGGGTTTGTTTGTTTGATTTTAAGAGCGTCTTGAAAAAGCATCTATGCCTTCTTCGTCCTGAAATGACTGCAGTGCTTTGGCAGGTACAAATTGTGAACTTGTTGGCAAAAGAAAAAAAGAAACAGAGATGCCAAGAGCATTCATCTGTCTCAGTTCAATAATCCCCTATATTATTGAGGGTTCAAGTTACCAACTCCAAGTTCAGAAATACCTGGAGATTTGAGGGTGGAGCCTGGGGAAGGTGGGATTTAGAGAGGGGAGGGACCTCTGTAGAGTATAATGCCATGCTGTCCACCTTCCAAAAGAGCCTTTTTTCTCCAGGAGAAGTGGAATAAATATTTATTTTTTAAAAAATATATATGAATACATAAGTGATTTATGTTGTCTGAAGTTATATCCTTGCTCAAATAAAAGGAAACGTTGTGTAGAAAAGACAGTTCCTGGCTAAGATCTATTGTCTGTTTAAGGAGAAATCCCCATCAAGATATCTCCCTCCTTTTTTAGATAGGAAAATCTGTGGCTTTGGAGAAGAATTGGTCAAAGCAGCTTGCATTTTGCAAATCATTCTCAAGATGAGCTCAGATCATGTGGGAAATGGTGTGAGCTTTTAAAACAGAGATAGTTTGCTTTTTCAAGGACTCTTTGAAGCACATTAGCATGATTACCTGAAGCTAGATATTAAAACATTGATAAGTAGAAGCTTTGTAGAGCTTTTTGCTTGGCTAGATTGAATGCTAACTCTTCTATGGTAATGCAGGGCAGAATTCTGAATATACCATACTCAGACAGGATCTGCCCTTGCTCTTCTGGCTCTATTGACTCATGAGCCCATGCCCTTTTGGAATGCCGCTTTTACGAGGAACTTCGATTGCACTATATTTCCCCCCTTTTAATATACAAATCCAATGCCTCTGTGACTGACATAATGCCTTTTTTACTAAGGGATAGGGACCCCAAGGCTACATTGTCAGTGGCAAGATTTGTTTCAGTCCTTATATCCCTCCAACACTAGATATATGCTGCTCAAGATCAATTGATCAAGGAGCTTCTAAGGGATAAAAGGAAAGGAAAAGATAAGTAGAAGCCAAACCCATAGCAAACCTGGAGGCAGTAGAGCTATTATGTTCCTCAGCTATCACTTCAGTCACCTCCATATTTTCTTGTTAGATAGATGTAGATATAGATTGAAAAATGTGTGTATTTTATGGAAATGTTAGTGCAAAGAGTAAGTTTAGGCCAGTCATTTTCCTGGCCCATCTTACCTCACAGGGTTGTTGTGAGGATTTTTATTTATTTAGAAAATGTATATGCCCCTCCAAGACCTGTACAAAGATATTTACAACTAAAACAATAAAATAAAACCATTACAACACAACCATTAAAAAACAAAAGTAATTGCAAACAATTTAACACCACTTAAACAAGCCATTACAAAACAAGAAAAGGCATAAAAACAGCATAAAACACACAGCCTAAAAGGATATATCGATAAAACAGTTCTCAGGCCAGAAGCAGACCATAAAACAGCTACAAGTGATAAAACACTTTAGATATATGCCTGGTTCAGAAGGAATGTTTTAGCCTGGTGCCTAATGGAATGCAAGAATAGGCACCAGGCATTCCAAAGGTGAGACATGCCATCACTGGGAAAGCCCTGCAAAATGAAGGCAGGTAGAAGATGTGACTGAGATTTAAACCACCAACCAAAATAATTGGCTGAGGCCTCCATCATTACTTCATATGATGCATCAGAAGTATCTGAAGCCAGTGCAGAATTCTTTTGTTGTTAATGATGCAGAAAAATAAAAATAGAATACCTCTATTTATACTTCTGGAGAGTAAAAGTGGAAATACCAGAACACTAATACACAGCACTAATTTGCAATAGTATAAATGGTTACCGCCTCTTCAGTGGCAAATCCATGAAAATTAAGCTTTCAGGTTCTTGTCTATCACAAAATGAATACTAGCTAGTCAGTACCACTTATAGACAAGTGTGTAAAGTATGCATTTAACTGTGAGATCAGTAATTTATTATTATTATTCTTTTAAAATTATCCATAGCCAAGTGCTGCCTTTGAGGAGGTGATGAATATTTCATTACCTCACTGGCTCACTTCTCTAAAATTATGTATCTTAGCCACAGGGTGATACCTATTTCACTACATTTCCACTGGAACAAAATATCATTCTACTTCAGTTTCTCCTGAATGGGATACAGAACAGTATCAATTGCAGTTTGGATGACTAAAAGAATGTATTTGCTTTCTCCTTCACCTATGAAGGCAATGCATCTATAATTTTACAGCTTTCTCATATTTTTATTCATTGCTGCCCCCAACTGTGAAGGAACTCAACAGCAGAATGGCTTTAAAAATAAAAAAGCAAATGCAGAAAATACCACCCCAGAGGCCTGTCAGGCTTACCAATGTCCGAACGTTTGGATATTGGACTGTAACTCTGTTGACTGCATGCATGCATGTGTACCTGAGTATGTGTGTGAAACAGCCTGATCTCATGTTCCTCTCAGAGGTGTGCCTGTATTAAGAATATAAGAAGAGTCCTGCTGGATCAGACCAGAGGTCCATCTAGTCCACCATCCTATTTCACACAGTGGCCAACCAGTTCCTCTGGAGGTCCAACAACAGGACATAGATGCTGAGGCCTTCCCCTGATTTTGCCTCCTGGCACTGGGATTCAGACATTGACTGCCTCTGAATGTAGAAGTTCCCTTTGCTCATGGTGAAAACAATCTGTCCTTTCTTAAACATGAAGCTACAAACACAGCAGGGGATCAATGTGGTATGTTTACACTTACAAAGATAGTGTTTGCCTTGGTGTGCACAACTCTAAGGACACTACAGCTTCAGCTGTTACCTAGAAAGGGTGATCCATGTGCACCCTCTTCTGTACAGCTATCCACCTCTGTGCACACAGACTCCTTATAATCTGAGTTGAGTGCATATGTTGATGGGGGAGCCAGGGGTCATTACAAGAAGTCATACCTGCCTCCCAATTAATGTGATGAACTGGCACTTTACAGTGTGTACCCAACTCTATGTACATCAAGCTGATTGCCATTGAGCACCGGGGGGGGGATCTAACGTGTAGTACTATAAAAAATGGCTGGAGGGATCTCCTCTGGTCTCACCTCCTTCTGCTGTGCGCCCATAAAAACACATGAATTTGCCTTATCAGACCATTGGACTATCAAGGTCAGTACTAGAGGTGTGCAAAAAAAAAAAAATTCAGTAAATTTCGGATTGGGGTTTATTGGGCCCAATATTTTTCAGTAAACCCAGAATAAGCCAAATACCCATACCAGTAAAGGGGTATTTGGCTTTATTTCCGGGTTTACCGAAAAAAATCGAGTCTATTATAGTCTAAGGAACTTATTTTCAAGACTGGGGGCTTTCAAGGAAGAGTCACCAAATTTGCAGCATAACTGCAAGGGACTCTCCTTAGACAGACACCAAAGTTTGGTGACTTTTGGGACAGGGGGTCCAATTTTATGGGCCTGCAAAAGGGGTCAACCCATTCTCTGGGCATTTGTGAGACAAGCTGTCAATCAGTTTTCAGGTTCAGAAGGTCAGTGTTGCTGAGGACTGGTGGAAAGAGCCAGTTGGCAGGCTGGTGCCTCAAAGTCTGGGGGTTCTCTTCATATCTGTGGGGCATAGCATGAAGTCCATGCAAATTAGCTTCCACACAGAGGAAAATGGCTTAAATGCAGGAAAAATAAGACAGAAAACATTTCTTTTGGTGGCAAATGACATCCTGTGAACAATCTTTTATTAACGTCATGTAGACCAAGGGTGGGGAACGTCAGGCCCTGGGGCTGTTTAAGGCCCACTAAATCATTTGGTCTGGCTCTTTGTGGGTCCTGGCAGATCTCTAGCTCAGAAGGATCTAAGACTGGTGATCCGCCCCCTCCAGCGGACTGGAATAGCCTCTATTCAAGGTAGATGTGAGTTTGTTTTGCTGAGAAAAGGAACCTTCCCTCCCTTTCAGAAGAGTTTTTAGCTATGGAGCTGCTAGGACTGCCCAAGAAACTGTGTTAACCCTTTCCCACCCAGGCTGTGGAGAAACGTATTCCCTCTGTACTACAAGAGGGCTGGGGGCGGAAGTGGTGGCAATGGAGGGGTTAAAGGGGGCAGGGCCAGACTGCACGGTGTGGGGGGGAGCTCTTAGCCAGTGTGTCCTCATTTCATCTCTGCAGGCGGAGGTAGCAGGAGTCGGATGTAGAATCTGGCCCTGACCATGCAGAGCAGGAGCAACTCCGGATGGCTATGCCCGGCTGCTGCAACAGACCATCCTGTGCCACCAGGTGGGTGAGTGCGCCACTAGTTGGATGCCTGCCTGCTTGCCCGCACATGCAGGGGGGTGATCTGGGGCAGCTGTTTGCTTGGGGCTTGGTCAGCTAATTTTTAAGTTGATAGTTTTGTATGGCCCTCGAATGATGTTATAAATATCCAAATGGCCCTTGGCGGAAAAAAGGTTCCCCACCCCTGATGTAGACAGTGTCTCCCATCGGACCATATGGAAAATTACTAACTTTTCTGAGGCACTGCAGCTAAATTGGGAGGGACAGAGGGGAGTCCCATCAAGTGCAGAGAACCAGACCTGACCCACCCCCCTAAATCAGCATGGGGCAGGCTCGATGTGGATAACCTGACAGCTGGCCAGAACCATCACCCTAACAAAAAAGTAGGGGCTGCCCACCACACCAAGGGTCTAGTGCAGGGGTGTTGAACTGAATTGTTATGAGGACTGGATATGATATGTCATTTGGTCAGGCTGGGCCATTCCTTTCCAGCCCAAATCAAGAATGGAGGGAGTGGCTGCCTTGGCTTCCTTGCAGCCTGGATAAGAGCTCTCAAGGGGCCAGATCCAGCCTGCAAGCCTTATGTTTGACACCCCAGGTCTAATGCTTTCGGGCCTCACACTGGGACCCCTGTCAACCCTGCCTCTTCCCCACCCTGAGTACATCAAGGCTCTGCATTGATGCTGATCTTAGTGTAGGTGATTTTAGCTGAACTGCTGATGATTTCGTATATTTCGAGCCAAAGTGTCTTTACCTCAGACCTGGTCTACAGCTGGAGTAGAATGAGGTGACAAAATCTGGAGCAACTGGAGTAGACTGTAAGGCTTAGATGGCAGGTATAATATCTACCATTTCCATCATGGAAAGATAAACAGTTCCTCCCAGCTAGAACTGATGAATCATAATGTTATTTGCTTTTATTGTAACTGTCTATTATGACATTCTGGAGCAGAAACACCCTACAGTAATCTAAAACTACATTTACTGGTGACAAAAAAAAACCCAGGAAACAATACTGAAGCTTAGAAAAACAAATGTGGATTCAGGATCAGGCTGGTTTACCTTGCAGATGATGCATAAACCACAAAGCACCATCTGATGATCCATGTTAACTCAGAAGAAGGGCTGAGAAAAAAAATTCCACCACTGTTCCTTCATTTAAAAAATAATAATACCTTCCACCCCTGGATTCTACACCTTCTCAACGGAGGCATAACCAGAAGGCATAATAAACCTTCTTCCAGAACTGGACAATGAACAGAGATCCATAGCTTTCCATTCCTTCAGAAGGAAGGCGTGGAATTCCTTCTTGGCCCTCAAATGGTGACTACGTTGCTGGTTACACTGTGAGTAGGTGGGAGCGGCAGTCATAGTCAGGAGGAAGAGCTTGCTTTAATGGCTGTCGCTTGTCTCCTGCCTATTGGCCCAACCCTGCTCCAATGAATGCTTATACTCCTTTTCCTCAGGGAGGTAAAGGTAAAATCCCCCCCCCACTCCCAACAGGGCAGGGAACACCATCCCATCATTTTGCCCAGCAGACCCATGTGGTTTCTCTTCTCTTCTAGCCAACGAGGATGACCCTTTACTTTCAGCATCTCCGAGGATACTCTCCTGGAATTCCTTAACAAAGGGATTCTTCCTTCTTTTATGTATGCCAGGCCATACCCCCAGTACTTGATGGTCTCCTGAATCCAGATAATTCCAAGGAGACCATTGTTTATATGATTGCTCATGATATTTTCAGGATGGGCTTACTACTTTCGTTGGCTACTCTGTAAGATGGTGAGCTCCCCCACACTGGCAGGCTTTAAGCAGCAGCTGGACAAACACTTGTCAGGGATGCTCTAGGCTGATCCTGCATTAAGCAGGGGGTTGGACTCGATGGCCTGTATGACCCCTTCCAACTCTATGATTCCATGATTCTATGCTGCCACCCAGGAATATGTTCCGGGTCTTCTTGGGTATGCAGAGTATATCTTGATTCCGAATAAAGAGCATGAAACAAAGAAACTTGAATGAGACCTTCCAGAGTCCTTCATAGCAATTTGTCTAGACCCAGATGCAAACTGAGCCATAAGTAAAACCTGGCCTGGAACTCTTCCACATTCTATTATTACTGGAAACATAGTAAAACATGATACAGGTTTCTAATGGAGCAATCCTGAAAGGGAGTGTTAGGGAGTGCTTGGGGTTGGCATAGCCGTGCCTCCTCCTGAGCAGCTTTGCAGCTAGGGTTGCCAGGTCCCTCTTTGCCACCAGCAGGAGGTTTTGGGGGCAGAGTCTGAAGAGGGTAGTGTTTGAGGAGGGGGGGGGACTTCAGTGCTATAGAGTGACAAAGTGGCCATTTTCTCCAGGTGAACTGATCTCTATCAGCTGCAGAACAGTTGTAATAGCAGGAGATCTCCAGCTAGTACCTGGAGGTTGGCACCTCTACCTGCAGTGATGCAGAGGGAATTTAAAATTAATCCCCCCCAAGCCCTGTTTATGCTGCAAAAGGGAGTGTTCCCGGTGTGAAAGGGCTTAGAGAGCTGTTTAGTCAGCTCCAAGCCCAGGAATGCCCCAGAAACAACCCCTTGGGTGCTGGCATGAGCCCTTGTGCCAGGGAAACGTTGCCGGGGGGCAACACTGGCACCCAAGCCTCGTGCTGCCGCACTGCTCCCCAGAGCTGGCATAAGTTGCCCTGCACTGGTGTTAGTGCCCACTTAGCCGACGCAAGTGGCACTAATGCCAGTGCAGGGGTCACGCCAGCTCCAAAGGCCATTTGCCCCTTTTTTGAGGATTGCTCTGTAAGTATTAAATCTCAACCTTCTTTATTATTACAGTCCATGACCTGTATATAAATAAAGGAAACATTAAGTATTATACTCTTTCCACCCCAGCACATGCCTTGATCAAAAGCTAACTATGTCTGCTGTAGCTGATGTCCAGCTGGGAAGGCTGTTTTAGGAGAGTATCTGGGCATGAGCAGAATGCAATATCAAAGACTGTTTTTTTAAAAGGTGTAAATGCTACACAAGTTACCTCTGACAGGATAATTTTCACACACAGGATAGGAAAAGCATAAAGCAAGAGTTTGGGGGAATGATTCCAATGGAATATTTTTGCTGCTTATATGATTAATTGTTTACTTGTGAACTGCGAGTACAGATAGTTCTTTTCTTTCTTTCTTGTTTACCTACCATCTGTAGTCAATAAAGCTGAACAACCAAACAGAGGGAAGAGGTTATTGAAATGGGGAGAAAGAAACAAAATATGGACCTCTAAACAGAAAGGCAAGCCATAATTATATGAATAATTATATAAATGAAACATGTTTGTATTCATAAACATGGTGTAACAACATATATATCACAGTGATGGATGTGTGCATAACAAAACCATTCAATATAATAACAAAATAAATGACAGAATTATCACTATATAAAGAATGAATTGGGGGAAACATAAATATCAGCATTTATACATTTAAACATAAAAAATAAAAATGGAAGGAAATAAACAGAGCAGTTGTACATGAACATAACAATAAAAGATAGCAATAAAGCTGAAACTTTGACACAGAACTGCCCCTTTCTCCATACCAAAATATCATATCCAAGCACACTTCTTTAAACATAGCCCCAAAGATCCTAAGCATGGATTAGAAGTGCCTGTGTGAATGTTCAACACACATAAACCTCTTATTCTGTGATAACTCATCGATTTAGCCACTGTGGGATGCTGGATTAGATAGATCCTAAATCTCACACAACATAATTCTGGTATATTGTTATGTTCTTATTGACTGACAGCTCACATACACATCTGGAGGATACAATCATGTATTAGGAATAAATCCTGCCAACACAGGAACAGGAAAATAACAATGCAATCCTAGACAGGGTTATATCCTTCAAAGCCCGTTGACATCAATGGACTTAGAAGAACATAACTCTACTTAGGAATGTACCATTCCAGATATGAAGGTGTTACACTGTTGAAAGTGATAACTTATATCAGAGGGACTGAAGTCAGATAAATGCATGTGTACTGAAAATTAGGTACCTGTTGTAAACTGGGAATATGTAAATCCACAAATATTAAACAGTGTGTTTACCATTATGATGTTAATCACTTTAATTTGTGTTACAGAGCAAATACATAGCTATTTATGGCTCATTTTGTATGTTTTTAAAATAAATCACCAAGTAGTAAACAGAGCAAATAAACACCATTTGAGCCTTCACAAATATTCTTGTAGTCTAACTTTTTCCATCTGGATGAGCTCAGGATTTGTGTGAGCATGTATGTGTGTTGAAAAGGAAATGGAAATATATGAGAACAGATTATTCAGAGGGGTATAAGGTGATTATGAAGAGAGAAGTCTATGTGAAATGGGGAGGGATAAAAGCTCTGCTTCTCTTGATAAAAGTATAACTTTCAATATAAAACGGCAGCTGTAAGTTAAAATTTTAAAAATGGTGAGGGCTTTGTGTGCTACAAAATCTGAACCACGTAACAAATTCCTACTTTAAAAACTTTGCCAATGAATAAAAGCTCAGCCTTGGCCAGCTTAACATTGACTTGTGTATAGCTGATATTGACTATCTTAAATGAAAGTGTTGCAGATGACTGAATGCAGACAAAATCCCAACCATTTTGAATGGCAAGGTAAACAACTCGAACAGCGTGTGCTCTGTAAAAGAAACATAGTTACACTGTTCCAACAGAGGCTGGCTGGAGGAGAAGAGGGAAAAATGATAGTTCAGCCTCAAGTATCTCTTGTAGGATTTTTTTTTTCATTTGTGTTGTTACAGAAGGACTGATTTTGACTCTCTCATCCCTGCTGTTTTGACCCCAACCTCCCATTTTGATTTTTTGCTGCTCCTTTCTGTGAAACAACCCCACAAGTCTTTATTTTCATGTCATATTATGGTTCCTTCTACCAAATTCTTGCCTATAAAGTGTATGCTATTTTCAATGATATCAACAAATTAGCAGCATATATTACAAGTTAGAGGGTAATAAGGAATTTCAGGAAAGGAAACCATGTAGACATCTCAGTCCAGATTCCATCATTCTCCAGATTCTGCCCCTCAAAACACTTTTGAGCTCTCAAAGACTTGAGCAAGCTGGTTTCTCCGCCATTAACGGCTGCTGAACTACTGCCAATATTCTCAATATTCCATCCCTTCTGGTGTATATTTAGCCCTCATCAGGCCATTTTGGGCATCCCTCCGCCATGGTTAGTCATTAGAATCATGAAAAAAAAACCCCAGTAAATTTCAGGTTTGGGTTTATTGGGCCTGATTTTTTTCAGTAAACCCGGAATAATCTGAATACCCATACCGGTAAAGGGGTATTTCGGCTTTATTTCCGGGTTTATGGGGAAAAATCAGGTCTGTTATAGTCTATGGGGATTTTTTCAAAGCTCCTGTGGGGGCATTTTTGGAGGTAGACTCTTCTTAGATGGACACTGAAGTTAGGTGAACTTTGGGACAGGGGTCCACTTTTATGGGCCTGTAAAAGGGTCACCCCCATCCCCCAGGAATTTGCTAACCAAGCTGTCCATCGGTTTTCAGGTTCAGAGGTTCACCAATTCTGAGGACTGGCGGAAAGAGCTGATTGGCAGTCTGGCACCTCAAAGTCTGGGGGCTCCATTCATATCTGGGGTGCATAACATGATGTCCATGCAAATTAGCTTCCAAACTGAGGAAAACAGCTTAAATACAAGAAAAATAAAGCATATAAAACATTTATTTTGGTGGCAAATGACATCCTGTGAACAATCCTTTATTACAGTAATCAAAAATCTGATTTCAAGAGATGGTCACGGTGCGGGGAAACGAAGCCTCTATTCGGGGCGACCTTCAGTTTGAGAGCAGGTTTTTGGGGGAGGGGTGGTGGTGATATTGGAGCCAGGCAAAGTCATGACCAACACGCACGGGAAAAAGCCAGTACAATGGTACAAAAGCTATATTGTGTTTAAAACAATTCAACAAGCACTGTGGACTACAAAAAGTGACAAATTACAAATATATACAAAATATACACAACATGTTTGATGCAGTCAAAAAATAGTACAATCTTCTTGGTATATATATATACATATATATATGTAGGAAAATTCATTTGAAAAGTCCATAAGGTACATGTATATGATCACAAAGTCTTCATTATCCAAAGATGGGTGGGGGACAGCCGTTACAAGGATATTTCTTCAGCCCCAATTCCAATCCTACATTAAATATAATATATTCTAACATGAAACTTCTATAAACATTATAAAATCTATATTAATTAATGTATCTTATACTTACAAGTTTCCAAGCACAATTAAATTCTGTAAACCATACAGTCAATTCACCAGTTCCCGTAGGATACTCCAAAGTGTAGCCAGCAACTAAGCTTGTATCAAACCAACCTGTAATCACAGCTGCAGATAAGGGATCACTCGATCCGCGTCTCCAATAGAAGCCACCGTAAACTATGTAATACAAGCATAAAAACCTCCAAAGCCGTATAATAATTAAATATAACAAGAAAAATCATTGTCCAAGTTCAATCCATTAGGTTTTAACATGTTGAAGAGATGTATAAAGTAAGTCTCTTTTTGGCGTAGGATTCTTTCAGTATCCCTTCTATCATAGCGTTTGCCCACCAAATTCCAAATGACAAAAAATCTTAGATCGTTCTCAGAATGGCACGCCTCTATGAAATGATCGACTACCGGCGTCTTAGATATTTCCGCGCGTATTCTTGCTCTATGTTCAAGGATTCTTGCTTTTATTGGTCTAATGCTAGAACCTATATAAAGAAGATCACAAGGGCACTGAAGGCAGTACATGGAGTTTTTTGTTTCACAGTTTGTGAAATTTCTAAGTGTGAATGTAAATTGCATGTTGACCCATTTAAATTCTTTGACCTCTAAGCTAAGGCTGCAAGCAAGGCAGCCATGACATTTGTAATGTCCTCTACACCTTTCTATATTATCAGGCACATTAGTTATATTAGACACATCAGCACGCACCAATTTATCTTTGATAGGGTTTTTCTAAACCCAAATCGGGGAAGGTTTTTCTTCAGAAGCTGGATCAGCAGCGGTTGAACCTGGTGCTTTTTAGTTGGAAGGTATATCTTTCTGGATGGGACTGGATGAGCCTCGTCTTTTAAAATGACACTTCCAGACTAGTTTGGTCAGACCAAGGTGGCTCTGATTACACAACCCGTACCTCAAAAGGGCCCCAACTATGGGGCCCTAACAAAACCAGAGATAGAAAAATAGGAGAAAGCACAGAGTTGTGCATCTGAGCAAAGGCGAATAACCGAAACCCAAAAAAGCTGAAGATCTATTTCCAGATCTTAACCTTTATATCACTCTAGCTTGTAGTTGGAGGTGGAACTTGATTTACATAGGTATGTATTTTTTTTTATGTGCCAGCTTTATGTCCAACAGCAGGCCTCAAAGCACTTCATACTAAGAAGAAACTGAAAATGGAATATGATAAGAGCATTTTACTACATTGGGTATGGGCAATGATCCCTGGACCTTGGATGTTGGTGTTGATATTTAGTATGTGAGGGCTTTCATATGTCTTCACACCTCTTGTTCAAGATCCTTAATTGCTTCATGAAAGCATATTGTTCTAACTCTAAGGGATTAATTCACCCATACTCTCTGCATACCTCCAGACTACAAAGATCAGTTCCCCTGAAAAAAAAAGGCTACTTTGATGGGTGGACTCTATAACATTGCACCTCTCTGAGGTCCCTCCCCTCCCCAAATCCTGCCCTTCCCAGACTCCACCCCCAACTCTCCAGTAATTTCTCAGCCTGGAGCTGGCAACCCTAGCTATGCATGCAAATACCTCCTCTTTCACAACTGATGAAAAGCCACCATATATGCACTTTGGAACTTTCCAAGCTAACAACAACCCCCCCAAATGTGGATTAGATCAAAATAGCCTTTTCAAACTCCCCAATGTGTCCGCTCTGCACGCCTAACTAGAGCATGGTCCTTAAAATCCCTTCAGGGCATTTGGATAACGGAAAGCATACTGTGCTTTTAAAAGGAATAACCATTTCTTTTCATTTCAAACAAGTAGTGAAAAATGAAATCCGTTCAGACACTATGATGACAGACACCTTTCCTGGAAAGGGGAATCAACTGCCTGAACCAATTAAGGAGGGCCTCAAGGAAACAAGGTTTTTAGCCAGATGTCCAGTGTTTTGTCTTTCTAACCAATCTATAAACCCAACAGTACTTGTGAGATGTTAATTGGCCAATAGCACATGTGGGAAGCAACCATTATTTTCTGATAATTGGACAATTGGATATTTGAAAGTCAATTAGCAGAAAGGAGAACTCTTTGCAAGCCAGTAGCCCTATTAGGAGAGAGGGGGGAGATTGAAAACCCAAGTGATGGAAGGCAGGAAACCTTGACATGAAAAGTGACATGCACACACATTTTGAGTTGCATTGATCTCTTTTTCCTGCCTCAGGGAGAGAGCTTAGGTCGGCTGTGACTTTAGCGAAGCCATTTCACTAGACCCTGATCATTATGGCTTTGGTTGTACGATCCTGCTGAAGAAAGCGAACCTGATTTTTTTCTTTGATTCCCAGCATGCTTCAGGTTGCTTTCTGGTTTAGTTCTTAGACATCACATTCATTAGAAGTTCATTTGCCCCTTTGAAAGAATTTTAAAATAAGGGGATGAGATTTATATGCCTGTTTTAAACCCCGGAAGGCTATTTTGAAAGAATAGTTAGTCATGAATTCTTGACAGAAACAATGAATACCTTTTTAAAATGCACTCATTGAAGCTTTGCTGCTGAGCCTTACAAGAATCCTGTAAGAATTAGATTGTATTGCTTGAGGAATCTGGGGCTTTTCTAGCCCACATAACACCATAGTACAGATATATGCAACAGAGACAGAAATTTCTACATGCTTTGCATCCATCTACTTTGTCTAACCTTCTGCCAAATCATACACCAAGCTGTTCTTTCTATTGCAGACAGTTGTATTTCACCAAAAGAGCTATCCCCTCTCTTTCTCGAAGTGGCGTTCTTCTCTCCTACTGCTTACTCTTCCTTTCCTGGTGCTCCGGCAAGCACAGAAGCCCAAACTAGAATCGCCACTTCAATTTTTCACAGTGCAACATTCAAAGTAAATCAAGCACACACACCATTGAGTTAGAAAACATGAAGATTTTTTGTGGAAACAAATTTTGAAGAGTTCAGTGAAATTCGGGGAGGGGGGCAGGAAGTAGGGAGGGCATTCTCCACATGCCCAGATTGTCCCCACATTTTGGCTACAGCAAAACAAAAGGCAGTTTTGGATGTTTGCCCTCAATAAAACATCTGGAGAACTTCAAGAAAAGATAAGAAAAGAGCTGAGTAATAGTATTCCATTGATCTTTACCAGTTATTTCTTTGTATGGCATAGTGGTTAAGAGCAACAGACTCTAATCTGGAAAACCAGGTTTGATTCCCTACTCCTCCACATGAAGCCTGCTGGGTGACCTTTGGCCAGTCAGAGTTCTCTCAGGACTCTCTCAGCCTACCTACCTCACAAGGTGCCTGTTGTGGGGAGAAGAAGGGAAAGTGATTGTAAGCCAGAAAGAGATTATTCCAGGCTGGTTCCTCGAAGTCTGGGCTCTGCCTTTGTTTCTGGGTCACTTTGCATGATGTCCATGCAAATGAGCTTCCAAATGGAGGAAAAAGGCTTAAATGCAAGCAAAATAAGGCATGGAAAACATTTATTTTGGTGGCAAATGACATCCTGTGAGCAGTCCTTTATTGTGGTCATGAAAAATCTGATACCAAGAGATGGTCATGGTGTGGGAAATGATATCAGAGCCAGCCGAAGTCATGACCAAGGTATCTCATGTTAAGGAGATTGCTTATCCATGTGGGCGAAGGAGTGTTCTTCAGAAGGGACATGAGCAGCTAATGGAAACTAACATTCTCCAGATTGGGTGAGCCCCGTCTTGTAAAATGCAGATCAGCTAGTTGTCAGTTGGTCAGACCAGGTTGGGTGCAGTTACATGACCCCCAACTCAACATATTTGGGGCCCTAACAAAATAAGCTCCCCCCCAAAAAAAGGGGAGAAAGCGCAAAGCTGTGCCTCTGAGCAACGGCGAATAGCTGAACCTGAAAAGCCGAACATCTATTTGGCTTTTTCGAGAATTGCCTTGCTTTGACTTTATCCCCAGGTTTTTGCATTCAGTAAACCCTAAACCCGAAATTTACTGAAACAGCTAATTTCAGGTTTATTTTTGGTTCGGGTTTATTGATAATGCACAATCCTAGTATTAGGACATGGAGGACATTTGTGAAGTAGATGTCTTCAGAGGGTGAGGGCTATTTATTTGGCTTCTTCTTGTGGGAAGGTGTCAAGGGTAATGGATTTCATGGCTTATAGACTTGTAGAGCTTACATATGTATTGGGGGGGGGGAATGTGAGTCTTGTGAGATTCTGCTTTAAAAGCAGTCTTGTGTTTTCAGTTTACTAGTTTTCAGAGTACTGCCTTACATGGGCATAAGGGCTCCTGATCTTAACACAGGGTGGATCCTAAGGTGGACTTCAGTTGACATGACACATATCCCACTGCAGTGTCATGTTGATGGTAGGCAGTCCCCATTTGGCCCCCATTTTGTTTTTGAGGACCCCATACCCCCGGAGCAAAAATTCTAGGAAAGTTCAGCAGGCAGCAGGAGGGGGAGATGGGAAAGTCCCATTCTGCTAACTTCACTCCACACTTGGTACTTTAGATCCAACTTGCAATTTTCACACATGAATTGTTATTACATCTTCTTTATTAGGGACACAGCTAGCACATCTATTTCCTGCTTTGTTTTTCAGTTGATCTGACAATAATACTCTTCATCCAGTTGTACTAGGATTGCCAGGTCCCTCTTTGCCACCAGCAGGAGGTTTTTGGGGTGGAGCCTGAGTAGAGCAGGGTGTGGGAAAGGGAGGGACTTTAATGCCATAGAGTCCAATTGCCAAAGTGGCCATTTTCTCAAGGTGAATTGATCTCTATCAGCTGGAGATCAGTTGTAATAGTAGATCTCCAGCTAGTACCTGGAAGTTGACAACCCTAAGTTGTACACTAGACTGCAATGGAGATGCAACCTTCACATCTGGAGCACAAAATTGTGGTGGATAAGCATGGGGAATTTGCTTGGGATCATTGAGGAAGAGGCTGAATTTAATTAAAGTGACAGAGGAGTATGAGCTTCAGGCTGGAAGAACTTTGGGGAGCGGGTAACTGGTGGGGGTATTGATTAGGGCTGTCGATTTGGTTATTCCGAAACAAACAAACAGCTGAATTTCCCCCGATTTGGGGGTTTTCAGTTCGGATGGAACCGAACTCAAAAAAGGTGGGAAAAGGACGCGCCAAATTCGGTGCGTTCCGGCGATCGCCGGATAAATTCAGCAGGTTTGGCTTTTGCTGAACCTGCCTTTTCCCACCTTTAAAGACCGCCCCACCCGGTTTGGAAACCGGGTGGGGGGTCTTTAAAGTGCTCCGCGCTGAGCAGTTTAAAGACGCCCCGCGGGGTTTCAAGGGACTCCCAGGAAACAGGGCGGAGGGGGTCTTTAAAGTGCTCCATGCTGCCTGGGCAGGCAGCGTGGAGCACTTTAACCCCCCCCCCGCCTGGCTTCCCGGGACTCCACCCGGGTGGTGGTGGTGGGGTTTAAACTGCTCCGCTGCCTGGGTCCCGCCCAACAGCTAAGCGTCAGGACCAGGCAGCAGAGCAGTTCAAAGTGCTCCGCGCTGCCTGCCCAGGCAGTGCGGAGCACTTTAAAGACCTGGAGCACTTTAAAGCCTTTTCCACTTTTAAGCGGAGCACTTTAAAGCCTTTTCCCGCCTTTAAAGACTGCCCTGCCCAGTTTCCTGGGAGTCCCAGGAAACCGGGTGGGGGGATCTTTAAAGTGCTCTGCGCTGCCTGGGAAGGCAGCGTGGAATAGTTTAAAGACCCACCGCCCCCCTTCCCGGGACTCCCGGGAAAGCGGGCGGTGGGTCTTTAAAGTGCTCTGGCAGCACGGAGCAGTTTAAAGACCCACTACCCCCCTTCCCGGGTGGGTCAGGCAGCGCGGAGCAGTTTAAAGACCCCCCCTCCCGGTTTCCCAGGAAACCGGGCGGTGGGGTCTTAACACCGGATTTGTTCGGGAATGCTGAATTTCCCACCGAATTCGGCATTCCCAAACAGGGGGGTTCAGAATTCGGCTGAACCGGACCCAAGTCGGGCTGGGTTCGTCCGAATCCGAACCGGCCCGATTTTTTTTCTCAACAGTTCAGTATTGATTGGAAACAGAAGAATTTAGTTGTGGGGTGGTAGAAATGTATGCAGGAGACACATCTTTCATGGTTACTGAAGCTTCAAAATAGCAAACAACTTCAATTCCCAAGGCATTTGAATGTGATAGTCTTCATTTTAAACGCAATGCTGGGCTAAGAAGCCCAGTTTCTACACAACCATCAAAAGTTGTTTGTTTCTTTCAAAAGAAAAGAGAGAGAGAGACTATTTTTAGTTTCAGACCGGTACAGCCTTTTGCTTCCAAAATTGGGCCTTCTTCAGTTAACCAGAGGCTGAAACTCACAATGTAATGCTTACGTCTCCTTACCAGCTGCAGAAATGAACCCTACAAGGTTAAGAGGGAAGGGGGATTCTTTTCATTGAATTGAAAAGCACTGGCAGAAAAAAATTGCAACTAGGAAGGAAGGAAGGAAGGAAGGAAGGGAGGGAGGGAGGGAGGGAGGGAGAGAGGGAGGGAGGGAGAGAGGGAGAGAGAGAAAGAGAGAGAGAGAGAAAGAAAGAAAAAAGAAAGAAAGAAAGAAAGAAAGAAAGAAAAAAGAAAGAAAGAAAGAAAGAAAGAAAGAAAAGAAAGAAAGAAAGAAAGAAAGAAAGAAAGAAAGAAAGAAAGAAAGAAAGAAAGAAAGAAAGAAAGAAAGAAAGAAAGAAAGAAATTCTGTGCCTTCATAAGGGGAAAAAATATTCTCTCAGAACCCTCTACCAAAGCCTTTATGGCTTGTTAGCAACTGTGCCAAACTGCCGCATCGACAAGTGCTCCCATTTTATGTTCAAACAGCCTTCCATAAGCATAAAAATGGCTGCATTTGGAGTTACGTACTGGAAACACACACAAATGTGCATGCAGTTAAGTGCAACTGCATTCAAACATAGCAAACGGTTATAGTGTGTATATACCTTCACACTGTGTGACAATGTATCATTTTACTTTTCAATCATTTCCATTTCTTCATGCTTGGATTCCCCCCCCCTCCCACCTGGGTATTAAGCTAGCCCTTCTTATCATCAGTATTCAAAAAGAATGGATCTTTCTCCTGCTGTGATATCCTAAGAACAGACAATCCCCTCTATGCCTTGATACAGTAAAAAGTGTCATTCTTTTAGGCTTCCAGACAGGATTCAATGGTTTGGAGTGGTGGACTCTGATCTGGAGAACTGGGTTTGATTTCCCACTCCTCCACATGAGCGGCAGATCCTAATCTAATGAACTCAATTTTTTCCCCACTCCTCCCCAAGAAGTCGGCTGATGACCTTGGGTTAGTCACAGCTATCTTAGAGCTCTCACAGCCTCACCTACCTCACAGACCCCCTGTGAGGTAGGTGTATGAAAAGCAATCCTTTTAACATAATCTACAGGGATCTTGTCACCTCTGATATCAGATACACTGTACACTATATGCCCCAAGGTTTCTTGGAGCCCGTTTCAGCCAACCACAAAATGGCTGCTATGAAAGCTAGGATGAAATACATATATGAATACAAGCCAAGTGTCATCCTATGGTCAGAGTATGGAGCTAGGATGTGAGAGACCCAGCGTGTGGTTAAGAGTAGTGGTTTGGAGCGATGGTCTCTAATCTGGAGAACTGGGATTGATTCCCCATTCCTCCACATGAGCAGCAGACTCTAATCTGGTGAACCCGGTTGGTTTCCCCACTCCTCCACATGAAGCCAGCTGGGTGACCTTGGGCTAGTCACAATTCTCTCCGAGCTCTCTCAGCCCCACCTGCCTCACAGGGTCTCTGTTGTGGGGAGGGGAAGGGAAGGGGATTGTAAGACGATTTGATTCTTCCTTAAGTGGTAGAGAAAGTCAGCATATAAAAACCAACTCTTCTTCTTCTGTCCAGGCTGAACCAAGGTAGTGGCTGAAGGAAATGGAGTTTTTCTTAAGAATGATCCTGAGTCTGATTAAGGACTAAACAAAGCGAGTTTATTCAGAAATCACAAACTTGGTAAACAACTGAGAGACAGGCTTATTTCTAACTAGAATCCATAACTAACAGGGTCACATGCGGTCTGTTGCTCCTCTCTTTCACTGTAACAAGAAGGAATAGGAGGGGTGCATTATGGGAACAAACAAGAGCACAGGAAGAGAAGGGAGAAGGATCACAACTTTTCTATCTCTCCAACTCTCACACTTGCTGCCCCCTGCTGATCTTCCTTTCTTTAATCAATCTTTGTGCACTAGACACTGTATTTCCAACAGTGACCACCACCACCACCACCACAGAAAGGCCAATTATGGTTTTTTCCAGTATACTAGTGGGAGAGGTGGTCTTTGGTCCACCTTAGAGAGCAGTTTCAGGCTGAACATTCCTGGTTTTCACCACCCCTTCCTTCTGGGTTTCTCTTTCACCATAAAGAGTATGAAGAGTAAATGAGACTAGCTACTTCATGCATGCTTGATTTAAACATGGAAGGACAATGAACTTTCTTCATTTGACATACACAGCTAGCAGGGATAGAAAGTTCTGTCTCTGAAAACAACATGGCAAAACTTAACTTTCACATGACTGTTACAATTTTCATTTGATAAATCATTGTATGAGTTAGCCCCCCCCCCCCAATATAATTTCCACTCATGGGGACAAATTTGTGGCTGTAAGCCTTTAACCAGAAATCTGCTATTGTGAACTTTGGTAGAGAGGGTCACATGGCAGAGGAGAGAACCCAGTTCCACAGCTGGGAGAAGTTTATGTTTTGGCCTTGTCCATTGAAGTCGCAACACAGACTAGCTACAGTTACAGTCCTCATTACACCTTACACAATCCACCTGTGTTCTCTCAACCCATGCCTCTTTTTTGCCCCTGTAAGATAGATAGGCACAGAGTGGTAAGCTGCAGTACTGCAGTCCAAGCTCTGCTCACAACCTGAGTTCGATCCCGATGGAAGTTGGTTTCAGGTAGCCGGCTCAAGGTTGACTCAGCCTCCCATCCTTCCGAGGTCGGTGAAATGAGTACCCAGCTTGCTGGGGGTAAAGGGAAGATGACTGGGGAAGGCACTGGCAAACAACCCTGAAAACAAAGTCTGCCTAGAAAATGTTGGGATGTGACGTTACCCCATGGGTCAGGAATGACCCGGTTGCAAGCCCTTGGCCCGAAGAATCCCCAAAAGCAACAACCCAGACAGGTGGTCCTAAGGCACGTTGACTTTATTGGAAATCAAACGGGTTAACAGTGCTTGCAAACTAAGCCAAGAATGGCTGGCTGGCGCAAATCAGTAATATATATTAGCATAGCTGATATGGCAGGTTGGCATAGTAACTCAGTTTCCCACAGGAGAGGAATGCATGAGATAAAGTGTCCATTAGAACAACAAAGCGAGGCAGCTGCGAGAAGCTGTGAGAAAGTCATAACACCTCAGAGGAGCAGAGGAGCCGAACAGGCCCACTCCTGACATCCTGCTGCCCTTAGGGCCCCCTCCCGACCCGAAAGGGGGCTGGCTTCTGGGGGTAGGTGGAGTGGAAGGTTCGCACTAGCCGAGGGGCAGCGACGTCGCAGGCGTGTACCCATTCGTCATAGGCAGGGGGGAAGTGCTTCCAACGAACAAGATACTGGAGGGAGCCGTGGCGAATGGGAGAGTCCAAGATTTTAGCAACCTCGAAATGCTCCTCCCCCCCCATCACCGGTTGCTCAAGAAGCGGGTCGGGATGCCACTCCGGGGAGGGAGTGTGCGGTTTCAAAAGGCTTACATGGAAAACTGGATGGATACGTCTGAGTGCCTTTGGCAGGGTGAGTTCCACTGTCACAGGGTTGATGATACGAGACACGGGATAAGGTCCCACATATTTGGCACTTAGTTTGTCACAAGGACGGGTGGAACGAAGGTTCTTGGTAGACAGGTAGACCAAGTCCCCCACTTTATAGTCCTGGCTAGGAGATGGATGTTTGTCAGCATGAGCCTTGTATTTACGTTTGGCTCGTTCCAAATTCTTTATCAGCCAGGGCCAGGTGGTATGAATTGCCTCTACCTATGTAGCTACATCTCCATCGCCCTCCCCCCTGGAAATATTTAACTGTTCGATAGGACCAAAGTCTTGACCATATACAGCTTGAAATGGACTAAACCCTGTGGATTGGTGAACACCATTGTTGTAGGCATATTCAGCAAAAGGCAACAGTTCAACCCAATTATCTTGGTGATAATTGACATAACAATGAAGGTAACATTCTAACACAGCATTGACACGTTCAGTTTGCCCATCAGTCTGGGGATGGAATGCACTAGAGAGACCCTGCTCCACCCCCACCAATTTAAGGAAAGCTTTTCAAAATTTGGCCACATAGGTCCCCCCCCGTCGCTCACTATCTTCCGTGGGAAGGAATGTAGATGGAAGACATGTGACACAAAGAGGCGGGCCAACTTTGGGGCGGAGGGAATACCTGCGCACGGGATGAGGTGCACCTGTTTGGAGAAAAGGTCCGTAACAACCCATAGAACAGTTTTACCCTCACTAAGAGGGAGGTCAGTCATAAAATTCATTGCAATGACTTCCCAGGGTCTGGAGGGGATTTCTAAGGGTTGCAAGAGTCCGGGGGGTTTCCCTTGAGCACGTTTGACAGTGGCACAAGTTGGGCAGCCGTGAACTAAGGAGTCGACGTCAGTGCGCATGCCCGCCCACCAGAATTGCCTACTCAACAAGTGAAGAGTTTTCAAGAATCCAAAGTGCCCTGCTGTTTTAGCTCCATGGGCTAATTTTAACACTTCCTTCTGCAAGTCCTTGGGCACGTATAGTTTAGAGTCTTTGTACCAGCAACCGCCACGTTCCAGAAGGGAGGGAGGAAGGGTGTGAGCAGAGAGCTCAGCCTGGCAAAGAGCATGGAGTGAGTCCAGGAAGGAATCAGACAGGTCCATCTTACTCGGTGAGGTGGATGAGGTTGGTTGTGGAACCGGAGGAGCAATTGGAGGAGAGGGTGGTACGTCTGAATGTACAGGCGCCGGGGGGTGGTGGCTGTGGAGGGCGAGGGAGTCAGGTTCGAGTTCTGGACATCCCCCCCCAGCACGGGGCTGACGTAGGGTCTGTGATCTGGTCTGGACGGCGAGGGTGGGCAAGAGTCTTCTTTGCGCTGGGGTGAATAAGGAGACCGTGGGACGGTCAACTTTGGTAGGATACTGGGGGAGCCTGGAGAGAGCGTCCGCCAGTACGTTTTGCTTACCCGGGACATGTTTGAGTACAAAACGGAATTGAGAAAAGAAGTCAGCCCAACGAAGATGTTTTGCGGATAGTTTATGGGTCCCAGTTAGTGCCTCCAGATTTTTGTGATCTGTCCAGACTTCAAAGGGGACCCGGGAGCCCTCAAGGAATTGTCGCCATGTAGTTAGAGCATGGTAGACGGCGGCTGCTTCTTTTTCCCAAATGGGCCAGTTGAGTTGGGAGTGCGCAAACGTTTTAGAAAAATTAGCGCAGGGGTAAAGCAGACCACCATTGCCCTGCTGCAGAAGGGCACCTCCCATGGCTACATCCGAAGGATCTACTTGTACTATAAACATACGATCAGGATCAGGATGTTTTAAAACTGGTTCAGAGGTGAACAAACGCTTAAGGGTATCAAAAGCAGTTTGACATTGGAGAGTCCATAGAACTTTGGCTATGGGGAGAGAGGTGGAAGCCCCCTTGCCTTGAGCAGATCAGTGATAGGCAGAGCAATTTGGGCAAAGTTGGGAATAAAACCCCGATAAAAGCTGCAAAGCCAAGGAATTGTTGCACTTGCTTACGAGTTGAAGGGGGAGCCCAATCAACAACCGATTGGACTTTGGCGGGGTCCATGGTGAGACCTTGGTGTGAAACAATATAACCCAGAAATGTCAATTGGCTTTGGTGAAATTCGCATTTGGATACTTTAGCATAGAGCTGATTGTCCCGGAGCCGTTGTAGCACTTCTCACACCAAAGCTACATGCTCTTCCATGGAGTTAGAATAAATGAGGATGTCATCCAGATAAACCACCATGCCCTGGTATAACAAATCATGGAGGATTTCATTAATGAATTGCATGAAGACCCCCGGAGCCCCCTTCAATCCGAAGGGCATGACAAGGAATTCAAACATACCAAAACAGCTGGAAAAGGCTGTGAGGGGCTCATCCCCATCAAGAATGCGGACTCTGTAATAGGCTTCAACTAAGTCCAGTTTGGTGAAAATGCGCCCCTCCTTTAGCTGTCCCAAGATATCTGAAATTAGAGGGATGGGGTAGGCATTAGTTTGAGTGACAGCACTGAGCTTCCGAAAGTCAATGCAGAGGCGCAAATCGCCTGTCTTTTTGCAGAAAAAAAAGGCAGGAGCCGAGCAAGGAGCTGAAGAAGGTCGAATGAAACCACGAGCAAGGTTTTTATCCAAAAAGTCTCGCAATACAGTACGTTCGGCAGTGCTCATAGGATATATTTTACTTTTAGGCAATTTACCATCCCACACCACTTCAATAGCACAGTCCGTTCTACGGTGGGGGGGCAGAGCATTGCACTCTTTGACATTGAAAACGTCCGCGAAATCCTGATACTCAACAGGCAGTATTAGAGGGGGGGGGGTGTCAGAGACTAAGGCTGTGGCTGTCGGGAGAACTACTGCAGCTTCATGTCGGTGTTGGGCACAGTCGGGATGCGAGAAGGTGATAGTATCGGCTTTCCAGTCTATAGAAGGGCTGTGTCCCTTTAGCCAGTTTATTCCCAAAATGACTTTGTATCCGATGGGGGCTATAGTGAAGTCTATTTGTTCCCAATGAGAACCGATACCCATCGCAACACTGCGAGTGCGACAGTCTACCGGGCCACCCCTAAAGGTGCTGCCATCCATCTGAGCGAACTGGATAGGGTTAGGTAGTGTCTCGGACTTAACTTTAAGTGCCTTGAAAGTGGCCTCATTGATTAAGGAGCACCCACAGCCTGAGTTTATGAGGGCTTTAACATGTAGTTTGGGGCCTCGTTTGTAATGTTGTAACTAGGGCTGTCAATTCGGTTCGGTCTGAACTGAAAATCAACCGAATTTCCCCTGATTCGGTGATTTTCAGTTCGGACGGATCCGAACTCAACTCTGGCGGGCAACGGGGGGGGGGCCGAATTCAGCGAGTTCGGGAGTTCGCGAATAAATTCGGCCAATTCGGCCCCCCCTTCAGGGCAGCCCGCTGAAAGGCGCGGGCTGCCCTTTAAACTGATCTGCGCCTCCCAGCTGGGAGGCTCAGATCAGTTTAAAGGGCAGCCCGCCTCCCTTCAGCGGGCTCCGCTGAAGGGGGGCGGGCTGCCCTTTAAACTCATGTGCGCCTCCCGCCCGGGAGGCACAGATGAGTTTAAAAGACAGCCCGCCCCCCTGCAGGGAAGCCCGCTGAAGGGGGGCGGGCTGTCATTTAAACTCATCTGTGCCTCCCGCCCGGGAGGCACAGATGAGTTTAAATGAAAGCCCGCCCCCCTTCAGGGATGCCCGCTGAAGGGGGGCGGGCTGTCATTTAAACTCATCTGTGCCTGGCGCAGATGACTTTAAATGACAGCCGCGCCTCTCCAGCGGAGCCCACTGGAGAGGCGCGGCTGCCCTTTAAAGTCATCTGCGCCTCCCGCCCGGGAGGCGCAGATGACTTTAAAGGGCAGCCGCGCCAGGGCAGCCGCGCCTCTCCAGCGGGCTCCGCTGGAGAGGCGCGGCTGTCATTTAAAGTCATCTGCGCCTCCCGCCCGGGAGGCGCAGATGACTTTAAAGGGCAGCCGCTCCAGGGCAGCCGCGCCTCTCCAGCGGGCTCCTCTGGAGAGGCACGGCTGTCATTTAAAGTCATCTCCCGCCCGGGAGGCTCAGATGAGTTTAAATGACAGCCCGCGCCTCTCCAGCGGAGCCCGCTGAAGGGGGGCGGGCTGCCCTTTAAACTGATCTGCGCCTCCCAGCTGGGAGGCTCAGATCAGTTTAAAGGGCCCCCGCGCGCCTTCAGGGAATCCCTGAAGGCGCGCTTCGGCCGAATTTTCCCCCGAACTCCGGATCCCCCCGAATTACCGGGGATCCGAAGCGGGGGAGTTCGGACTTCGGACCGTACCGACCCCACAAGGCTCAAATTCGGCCGAATCCGAACTGTACCGAATTTTTTTTTTTGACAGCCCTAGTTGTAACACTACATCCACATATACAGTATTTTCAACTTCACTCACCATAACAGGAGCCTTGGGTTTTGCAGGAGAAGCTGCAGGGGTCTGCGGTGTTGCTCCGCTCACCGCAGACCCTGCCCGTTTTTTGACAAGTCAAGAGGAGATTCTAGGTTGAGGGCAGGGGGATCCCAGGAGTGATCCTCATCAGAAGATTGAGAGCTGTCCCCCAATGGGGCACTTGTAATCTGAGTCCCGGATGGGACGGTAGGAGTGGGTTCACCAGTGACTTCTCCGACGTGAAGTGCTGAGGGCACGTGTCATCCCGGCGCAGTGCTGCATGCGGCAGCGGTGCCTCTGCATTGAGGTCGTCCCCGAGCCCGGGGAGGTCTTTCTGGATGAGAAGGAAGAGCGAGGTCTGGACGGCGCGGGCAGGCTGCTGCGAAGTGGCCCATGGTGCCGCAAACGAGACAGGCTCCCCTCTGGAACCGGGATTCGCGGTCCTGTGAAGGTCGTGTTGGTCTCCGCGGGATGGGGGTTGAAGCCTTAGAGGGAGGTTTTTGGCTGCTCCCCTCTTTGGTCCGATGCCAAACCAGAGAGATGATCTGGTGGCGGCTTTCCATTTCTTCTGCCAGCAGGATCCAATCCTCCAAGGTGTCAGGATCCCCTCGCATATATGCCCAGTTCAAAAGGTCGGGGTGTAATGCTTCCCGAAAATAGTGTATGCGGGTAGCTTCTGGCCAGTCCACTATTTTACTGGCGAGTCGTTGAAACTCGTCGGTGAACTCCCGAACTGGGGTTGAGCCCTGCCGGAGCTGTAAAAGTTTGGCTTTAGCCCTTTCTCCCAGAAAGGGGTCCTCGAAACGTCTCCGCAGGGCCCTCATGAAATTATTGAGAGAGCGTATGGAGCGAGCCCGAGTGTCAAACTGGAGAATCATCCAGTCTGCCGCTTTTCCCGTTAAGAGGGAGGCGACAAAATGAACCCGGCTGTCCTCGGTGGGGAAAAACTGGCCTTGTTCCCTCTTGTAACTGTCCACATGATGCAGGAAACAGGGTAAAGCCTCGACCAAGCCATCATAGTCGGGGTTGTTTCCATTGAATTGGTTGCACAGGGAGCAGTAACACCGGCTCTCCAGGGGGCGGTACGCCTGGCGCCCTGGAGAGCGACTGGCCTGGCACAACGGGCGCACCGGGCATGATCGGCGTGGCAGGCGCACCTGGCCCGATCGGCGCGGCAGGCTGGACGTCGGGCATGGACACTCGCCCCCGGCGACAAGGGTTTACGGGCACACGGTTCGAGGACGATCCGGCCCGAAGGGAAGCGGTCTTGCAGCATGAGTTGGAAGAAGAACGCCATCAGCTTCGCTTTGAGAAGGAGGAGATGGCAGAAAGGATGAATGCCATGCAAACCCTGATGGAAGAGACGTGGCACAATTTTGGAGAGCCTTCCTAAAATTGATGGGGGTGGAACAAGGTTTGTCTTCAGCTTACCACCCTCAAACAGATGGACAAACAGAAAGAGTCAATGCTGTAATTGAATGTTATTTACGATGTTATGTAAATTACCATCAAGACAATTAGGTTGAGTTGTTGCCCTTTGCTGAATATGCTTACAATAATGCTCCCCATTCGTCTACGGGGTTTAGCCCTTTTCGGGTGGTACATGGCAGAAAGTTTGGGCCTTTCGGGAACACAGCCCTTACCCCGGAGGTGGAAGGTACAGGGGAAATCAAAGATTGGGTACACGTAGTATAAACCACCTGGTCTTGGCTTCAGAAAAATTTGGAATGAGCAAAAAACAAATACAAGGAGCAAGCGGATAAACATCGTTCACCAGGGTGGGATCTAAAGGTGGGGGATCAAGTGTATCTGTCCACGAAAAATCTGTGATCTTTACATCCTAGTAAGAAACTCAGTGAGAAGTATGTAGGTCCCTATCCCATTATTAGGGTGATCAACGATGTCACGGTGGAATTAGCGCTTCCTAAAGCACTCAGGGGAGTACACCCAGTGTTTCATACCAGTCTTCTCAAATCCTATACGGCAGCCCCCCACTTCCACCCAGAGCCTGAGCCTGAAGAACCTACCGTGGGGGGTGGGAGGTACATCTTGAAGTGTTTAGAATACTGGATTCCAAACTGAAAAGGGGAAAGCTGTTTTATCTGGTTCGGTGGAAACATCTGAGCCCGGCCCATGATGAGTTGGTGGCCGCTTCACATGTTGCGACTCCTCGGCTGGTTCGCGAATTTCATTGCGCCCACCCTCTGAAACCCCAACCGAGCTCGGATGGTGGAGGGGGGGTCTTAAGGGGGCAGAATGTCAGAGTGTCTGAGGTTGTCAGAGGTTGCCTTTTGATTGTCTTCTGAGTCTTTGCCTAGCCATGCTTGGGCTGGCCCGTACAAGCGGTCAGGCTCTTGACATGAGTTCGGCCAGTGCTTGCATTTCGCTTTGATGTACATTTGCTCTGTTATTCCCACTCCCTGTTCCGTTCCCCCTTGCCTTGGCCTTGGCCTTGAGCGGCTAATGAGCAGCACCGTGTTTAGGCTCCGTCTTCCCACTCACTGCCAAGCACCGTTATCTATCCATTTCCCAGGCCGTTTGAAACTGCACCTGTGATGTAATCATGCTTTTAAGTTATGCCTCGTAGCCTGGCTCATCATTAGCAGCTTTGAACCTGCAAGTTGCCTTAGCTGTACCTGTTGCTTCTACAATAAAGTTTACCTGCTTCTGACTTGGCTGTCTGAGCGAGTGACTTTTTGGGAATTGCCCAGGTTGGCTGGAGAACCTGACAGCAGCCAAGGCAAAGTCTAGAAGTACATCAGTCTGTAACTGGTTAAAAACAGTGGTTACAGTGGAATAAAATGGACAACTTCAGCCTTTTCAATAAATTAACAGATCACCTGTCTAACTTGGTCCTGAAGAGACCATTAATTGACAGGGTGACTTTACTTTTCTGTCCAGAAGAAGATATTTGAACTGGTGCATTGTACAGAGGCTGCTGTAGACAAGTATATAAATTATTTTTAGATGGAGTTCTCCTTTGGTTTAAAGAGAAATAAAGATGCATTATGACACTTTTTTATACTATAACAGGAAGAGAGATCTTGCCTGGAGCAACTTAGCAGTAATTAAAGAAACTCATTTCACTGAAGAAATGTAAATGCATATGCAAATAAAGCCTGGCCCCTCCGGCTTCTCATGAGTTGTAACCGTGGCCCTTGGTGTGTCCAAGGTTGCACCATTTAGTTAATTTATTATTCCTCTATCTTCTGTTGGTACCCCTGTGAAGGTTTTCATTTCTTTCTACTTAACATGGTTTTACAGCATATGCACAAGGAATTCATTTTTCCCCTCTTTTTTTGTATAAAATCCATTCTCTTGTATCTTTTGCTTTCTAGCAAAATGCTGTCAGGCTAATAATGGGATTAGAAAAGGCAAATGAGTTTACCCCAAGATCCATTGAAACCCCAAATAGTTGTATCAACCCCATAGTTGTATCATTTTGTCCTATTTTTAATAGGTTACTAGTCATCTGAGTTCTGTACGTAACCTGTAGGTTGATACAGCCAGCATTTTCATGCAAGCCTGCCCAATTACCCCTCCTTACCTTAACCCCCTTGCCACATTTTTTTATGTATGCTAGTCCCATAGCACTTTTTTTGATTGTCAAAGGAGACCCCTCGTTCATTTTGCAATGACTGAAAAGCTGGCTCTGTATTACCAATCCTCACAGCCTGGTGATTAGTAGGGTTGCCAGCCCTGGATAGGGAAATACCTGGAGATTTTGGGGATGGAGCCTGAGGATGGTGGGGTTTGGGATGGGGAGGGACTTCAATGGGGTATAATGCCATAGAGCCCATCCAAATTCTTCACACAAGTTCTTCCTCAGTCCCACTTGTAATCAATATCAGCTTCAACATCATGACTGCTATTCCATAATTCAGGATAGTCAGCTAGTTCCGCATAGGAATACAACAAGTGCAGTACCTCTATGCGGAACTAGCTGACTATCCTGAATTATGGAATAGCGGTCATGATGTTGAAGCTCATACCCTATAAATGATTAATGAATATTAAGGATAAATATTGATTACAAGTGGGACTGAGGAAGAACTTGTGTGAAGAATTCGAAATGGCCGTATCCCCTTGTATCTCTGGCTTATGCAGAGTGGACTACGTTGAACCACTTCACATGAACCTTTCCACTCTATAGAGAGACTTTTTCTATTTTGAATGTATTATATTTGGATACTCTACTGTAGAGATCACTTTGTTGTTTACCAGAGTTATATGTAGCTATTACCGTATATACCCGTGTATAAGCCGACCCGCGTATAAGCCGAGGTGCCTAATTTCTCCCCAAAAATGGGGAAAAATTAGGCACCCGCGTATAAGCCGAGGGTCGGCTTATAACCCCTCCCCCCCCGCAGGCTTACCTGGGCTCCCGGCGCAGGAGCAAGCGGCGCGGTCCTGGCGGCGGTGGCGGCACGACCGGGAGAGGGCCGGGGCAGCCTCCCTGGAGCTGCACCAGGCCGCCCCAGGCTGCTCTCGGCCGCCAGAAGCGGTGGCGCGGCCGGGCGAGGGCCGGAGCAGCCGCCCCAGGCCGCCCCAGGCCGCTCTCGGCCGCCAGAAGCGGCGGCGCGGCCGGGCGAGGGCCGGAGCAGCCGCCCCAGGCCGCTCTCGGCCGCCAGAAGCGGCATCGCGGCCGGGCGAGGGCCGGAGCAGCCGCCCCAGGCCGCTCTCGGCCGCCAGAAGCGGCGGCGCGGCCGGGCGAGGGCCGGAGCAGCCGCCCCAGGCCACCCCAGGCCGCTCTCGGCCACCAGAAGCGGCGGCACGGCCGGGCGAGGGCCGGGGCAGCCTCCCTGCAGCTGCAGGAGGCTGCCCCAGGCCGCTCTTGGCACCAGGAAGCGGCGTGAGCCCGGCGGCGGCGGCAGTAAGTTCCCCCCTCCCTCCTCCTCCCTCTTCCCTCCTCCCTCCTCCCCCCTCCCCTACCCTACCGTATTGACCCGCGTATAAGCCGAGTTCAGCTTTTTCAGCCCTTTTTGGGGGCTGAAAAACTCGGCTTATACGCGAGTATATACGGTAATACAAGTTTTTGCACTGGTAACATTCATCCTTTTGCTCCTGTACTGATTTCCTAACCTATGTGGACTAGTACAATGTTGTCTTTTTCCTTTCTACTACCTGGAAGTTGGCAACTTTAGTAATTATACTAGAGACCAAATTGGGCAACAAGTTGGTGGGTGCAGCAACAAAATGGCTGTCACAAAATGGCTGCTGTAGGAAGTGGAGCCAGCCATAAAATTATTGCCACAGCTGAACATCAGTAATACAGTATAGATCTTTGTGCTCTGGTAGCAGCTGCCAAATCAATGTTTTCAAAACTCTGCACAGCCAATCAAATCTCCAATAGTCAATTAGAAGCCTTGCTAGGTAAAAGCCCTACCTGGCCTAGGGTATTGTATGTCATAGAGTCTAAACTCGTTTCACTACAAAGGTAAATAAAAATTCATGTTAAAAAATGCTTGAACATTGTTAATATTTTTACCCAAATGTTACATGTTACCCAAATGTATTAAAAACAGCATAAATGATTGCTTACTAGGTGAAGTACGGGTGAAGAAGCCAAATTTTTTGGTGAAAACGCCCACTACCCGGAAGGCGTTTCCGTGACCCGCACCTCTTGTGCCTTGCACTTCGTCTACTTCAGCTTTTCAACAGTGCCTCATGCTTTCTGCCTCGGCGCCTTGTTCATCGTTTGTTGTTACTGAAACTCTTGAGCTTGTTGCCTATGCTTATCCTATGGTTGTTTATAACTTACCCTTTGTTCTTGAGGTGTTTTCATTCACAGTATATATTGTAAACACTCACATGTATACTTGTCTTGTTTGAGATAGAAGCACAATAAGAATTTTTGTACTTTGACACCGTTTCAGAGTTGCTTTTCAATTACTCTTAGCAACTGAGCGCGCACTATTTTTCTTACAAACTCCAGGTGGTGGCTGGAGAACTCCTGCTATTGCAATTCATCTCTAGCCATTATAATCATTTCACCTGGAGAAAATGGCCGCTTTGGCAATTGGACTCTATGGCATTGAAGTCCCTCCCCTCTCCAAACCCCACCCTCTTCAGGCTCCACCCCCATAATCTCCAGGTATTTTCCAACCCAGACCTGACAATCCTAACCTGGCTCCACCCACTTCCTAAAAACACTTGGCAGGCACCAGAAAAGTTATTGGTGGGCACCAACCCATAGCTGGCAATCCTAGCTAGGCCATGCTGCCTTTCATCCCTGCAAGCAGTAGCCACTAGAATTACATATGTGTGTGATGTATTCCAAACCTGAAGTATATGGGGTGGGACTTTGCCTCCTCTCTTGTCCCAGTACCTTCCCCACTGTGCTGAATTTCCCCCTGCAGTCTGCAGTCCTCGATTTGCCTGCTGTTCTCCTAACCTTATTCCTTGTCTAAGCAATTCTGTCTCAAGGTCTTCCTCTTGTTGTCTGTCTGCTCAGATGCCTTACCTCCTTTTGCCACCAAATGCCCTTGCTTTGTCAGTTTGCCACTTCCACATGCTACTGTTCTTCATGCTAAGTGACTCCAGTGCTATCTGTGTCACTGTCTGGGATTTTTCCTATCAATTCTCCCATGGACTATATTATTAAACATGTATGCATTTCATTGCCTCAAAAGGGGGAGGGCATTACTCTATCTGTCTGAATTGTGGCTGTATGGGTGTCCTAGGTGAGACCCTCTGAGTCTTATACAATTTGAATTAGGGATGCCAGGTCCCCCCTTGCCACCAGCTGGAACTTAGTTGTGGTGGGGATGGGGGGTGATTGGCTCAATAACATGACTTCTGAGATAAACCCAGAAGTTAGAAGGATGCTCTAGCACATTTCTCACTCCAAAATTAAGTGCAACGCTTACCCTGCAAGGTAGAGGCCTGCCAGGGAAAGATTACACTCCCAAAATGTCTTAGGTTTTAGGTAGGTGGTTTTACACTCACACAAGGCACTTAGAATTTAGGCTTGGAATCCCAAAATCACAAACACAAGCCATTTAAAGGCTAACAATTTATTTATAAGATTCAAGCTGGTTTACAGGAAAGAAAAAGTCATGAAGTGTTAAGCAAGAAAACAAACTATTTAGCATAGCTAGCTAATACATTCAAAAGCCTTTTTGGTTCAAAAGGATTGGCAAAGGTTTCTTGCATCAGGTTTATAGTTACCAAGTTCCAAAGATGCTTCAAGAGTTTCAAAAGGTTGTCCAAAAGGTTTCTCCAAGCAGGTCAAGTTGACCAGAATTTCCCTGTAGGGCCAAAATCAAATGGGTTGTGATGCAACCAGCACAGCCTTCCTGCTGTGCACCCCAAAGCGTGCATAGTTTGTTTAGGGTTGGTCTGTCCTTATATTCGTTTTCTCAAAAGGATGAGCTCATAGAAACCAATCGAGAAAACGAAAGAACTTAGCTGGTAATTAATCGCTTGGTCAGAAATGCTGACTCCTTAAGTGATGTGTTCAGGTGAGGAAGCTTACAGAACTACCTGCACCTGGACATTGTCATGATGGCTGACCGATTAACTACTAGGGCAAGGCACGGCCTTGCATTCCAGAAAGGGGAGAGGTTAACTAGCACCAGCTGGGGCTTACCTTTCTCCCTCCACAAAAGCAGTTTTCAAAGTGTAACTATTTTACTGCTCCAAAATCCTAACAACACAAAACTCATAGGCCTCCCAGGCCTGAACCAAAGAAATAACACACTCCAAGAAATTGAGAGGCCTCAACTTCTTGACAGTTCTATATACTGCTTTTGATATAAAAGTTTGCATTACATTTCTATAATTGTTATGGTCCTTTTAAATTTCACAGGGTCAGTAAGCTGAAGAAGATTTCGAAACGTGTCGCGTCCTTGTGACAGACCCTACAGTGGACCCTCCATTGTCTATTGTTCTCGCTACTCTTTGTGATTTTCATATTTTATGATTATGGAATTATGAGCCTTTGGCCTTTCTTGAGCCAAACTGGCTATATTTAAGTTGGTTGTTACCAATAAGACTCAGCCTTAAGCCCTTCGAGGCTATTGTGAATATACTTTTTGGTTTTGTATTTGTTTATTATGATTTTGAGCTGGCTGGCTATGTTTAGGTTTGGCTCTATGAGAATTTTTTGGTTTTGTGATTAATGCATTTACAATACATATTCTTGCAACTTGCTTTTTGGTTGTTATTACTAATATTTTTTAGTCTTGAGCCACGTGCTGCCTTCTCACACAATTACCTGGTATTTGGCAACCCTAATTTGGATGGCAAACCATGAAGGCATGGTCCCAAGAAAGGTGGTGCGTGTATCTGTGTGATCCACTGAAACCAATAGGAAAGAATAAGAAAACAGAATTATGAAAATTAAACAACAATAATTAAAGACACAATAAAGGAATAAAATCATATAAAACAACTCAATAACAAAACAATCCCATTTGTTATAAATAACAGAAATGGGGAAAAAGAAACTCTCATGAACAAGTATAATAGAGATAGAAACACTTGCGTAACTCTGTTGCCCTGATGCGCAGTTTGATTTGGGATTTTTTACCCAATCTGTCTGATCTGCCTGTTGGATATACAGCAGGCTCTGTTTCTAGCAACCCTCTCCAACACCCCCCCCCAAAAAAAACCCACACTGGTACAATATGGTGTGTGGGGCAGCCACAGTTGGTGGTGCACGCTGTACCCTTGGTAGTACTAAGTACTGCCGTGCACTATCAATGCACTTTATGCAGTGGTTCCTTCTTGCACAATCCCCTCACCAGCTGCTGCAGAGTAGAGTTCACATTTACACACAAACTCAATTCAGATTTCTAAAAGGTGCTGTTGTTGCTAGACTTACAGCGCATTCCTAAGAGGAATGCCTGCGCTGGGGTTAGGAGGCAACCCAGTGGCATTGCCTCCTGAGGAGGTTTCAACACTGCCAAAACCTCTGCCTGGCACAAAAAAACTGTGCCTAGAAGGTGGCATATCTCGGCCCCAAAAAAGGGGCGTTCCCGAGCCAAAATGGCTCAGGAGGCTGACTAACGTCAGCCCCGCCCCCTGGCTGTTGCGGCCAGTGCCGGCGGCCAGATGCCGGCAGGAGGCTCTGGCGGAGTCTGGGCCCAGCACTGCTGTGGCGGAAGCCGGGGACAGGCGCCTGGGCCTGCACGCCAGAGCTGGGGACACTAATGCCAGCGTGCGCCTTCCCGGCGCCGGCGTTGTGGGCCCTTGCGCCAGCAGAGGCCTTCGTCAGTCTCCCAAGGCCTTTGGGTCAAGCCCAGCTGGATCAGACCAAAAATCCAAGTCCAGCATTCAATTCCCCACACTGACTAACAAGATACTTTTGAGAGCCTCACAACTGCTCTTTGAGGACAGGGTTGCCAGCTCTGGGTTGGAAAATACCTGGAGACTATGGGGGTGGAGCCTGGGGAGGGCAGGGTTTGAGGGGGGAGGGACTTCAACGGGGTTTAATTCCATAGAGTCCAATTGCCAAAGCAGCTATTTTCTCCATGTGAACTGATCTCTGTCGCCTGGAGATCAGTTGTAATTGCAGGAGATCTCCAGCCTCCATCTGGAGTTTGATAACCCTATTTGATGACCACAGCCCCTTCCATTGTCACCCAGCAACTGGTGGGCCGAGAGGTAACAAAAATGGAATTTAATGTTACGCTAATGTGTTTGTTTCGTTTCTTGGTATATTAACTGGTTTTATTGCTTCTGGCTCTGCTATGTTGTTATCCATTTTATTCAGTTCCTACATATTCATAACCAATTACATCACCCAAAGAGCATGACAAAGACAAAAAGATTGTACACATTAGTTTCAAAATGTTGTTCGTTTCCAGTGACTACTTCTGGTAAGGTGCATACAGTTACCTGTAGTAAAAGCGACTGAAATTAAAATGTAAATATGAAATGGAGCAAGATAGTTAACAGTATACCCCCATTGGTTTTAGAGCAACACTACAAATCAAGAAAGACACCACTGAGACCAATTCCAGATGAGATTCTTTTGACATTATTTGAAGCACTAATTTGAAGCACTAACATTATTTGAAGCACTAATTATTGTTGGGGAGCTGACAGGAAGTTACAGTAGAATGTGGTTCTCTCCCCTATTGCATTGGTCGGATTTTTTTCCCCTTAATAGGGCCTCACAAATCTAAAAGTGCCTATTATTCAGTAAAGTATATATCCATCCCCCTTCAGGATTCTTGTGCAGGTTTAGCAGGCTTATTTCTTCTACCCTCCCCACTTTCCTCTTTAATGGACTCTGCTGCTGTCAATTTTCTACCCCTTCTGGTTAATTTATAAACTTTTTTTTTCTTTCAAAAAACCTGAGAAGTCTCCCATCTAGGTAGAGAGAGACCTGTACCATGGCTGTGGATGGTCTGGTTTTGCTGCATTCATTATCCCCATGGAAGTCAGGCAATTTATATATATAGTGACAACTAATCCAACTTTTAAAAAAAGAACAGTCAGTAATAACACAGAAATATTCATACTGGCCATTAGGGGTATGTGTAGCAAACATATCCACAGAAGTCACTGGTTTGAGTTGGTACAGTGATTTCCTGGAATGTTAATACAAATCCAGGGTTGTTGGTATAACTTAAAAAAAATCTTCCCCGAACAGTCTGTTTTCATTTGTATGTTTGTGTGCTTACCAGCAATGCAACATGGACATGCATTTTTCTTAGATTCCACTGATTTCCCGGGCAATGGCATTTCCCCCCTTCCAACTGGATCCTTGCAAAGGACGAGTACAGGGCACTCCCAGCCAATCACCATTTTTAAATGAAATTATGCCACGGGGAAATATTTTGTTTACATGTATGTATGTATGTATGTATGTATGTATGTATAAGGAGCCCCGTGGCGCAGAGTGGTAAGCTGCAGTACTGCAGTCCAGGCTCTGCTCACGACCTGAGTTCGATCCCAACGGAAGATGGTTTCAGGTAACCAGCTCAAGGTTGGCTCAGACTTCCATCCTTCCGAGGTCGGTAAAAGGAGTACCCAGCTTGCTGGGGGTAAAGGGAAGATGACTGGGGAAGGCACTGGCAAACCACCCCGTAAACAAAGTCTGCCTAGTAAACGTCAGGATGTGGCATCACCCCATGGGTCAGGAATGACCCGGTGCTTGCACAGGGGACCTTTACCTTTTGTTATGTATGTATGTATGTATGTATGTATGTATGTATGTATGTATGTATGTATGTATTTCATTTCTACCCCACCTATCTCCCTCAGTGGGGGCACAAAACAGTTGACATCATCTCCCTCTCCTCCATTTTATCCTCACAACAAGTTCTAACCACTACACCACAGTGCCCTAATGGCATTGGACAGTATGCAGACTGGGGGGAGGGTATAGAAAATACTATGATCCCAAGTGTATGGAAGTGCTGCCACCTAGGTTGGAGTACCAAATGTTTTGCTTGCATGTGCAGGGGCAAAGATGGGTGACACCAAACACTGAGAAAGGCTGGATTCAAATGCTGTAAGTGTCAAGTTGACAGGAACCTTGGCATTTTCCCATCGGTTCTTTGCCTGTAGCCTAACTCAGTAAAGTAGCCACAAACCCTGCCAGTCAGGGAAGAGAAAATTAGAGACTTGATTCTTTGACAGCAGTAGTTTGACAGGCTTTTGGCACAACAGTTTCAGAGCTGACTCATTCTAACACAGCAGGAACCATCTCTCTGAACATACAACTGGTGACCCTGGATAGGGTTGTGTAGGCTTATCCATATTAATCAACGGATGCAACCATCAAGGTTACCAGGGCCCCGTCAAGCATTATGAATATAGATGGGCATCTGTACACGTTCTCCATCTCCTGGCATTGAACTACAATGCACAGATGCTTCAAGCCATTTTGTAAAAAAAAAAAAAAAATGAAATCCGGCAACAGTTTAGTCCAAGTTTTTGATGCCAGTTTTACATATAGGAAAATCTATTCTGTCCCACAACATTCTCTCTTCGAATCCTCAGTGGTTTCATGCTCTTAATAACTCCCTGACCCACCTGGGAGATGCATTCCATTCATGACATACAAAAATGCCACTGCAACATATGGTGTTTTTGTAATAGGACACAGGCAGACAATTCCTAAGGGGGTGTGAGTTATGATGGCAGCCAGGAGTGGCACTGCCATGCCACCTCCTCCCTGCCACTGAAAAGAAATTTAACTCCTTTTAAAAATAGGGAAATGCCCCTATAGACATCAACATGGCTACATAACCAAAACCGGTGTTGGAGCCATGCTGCTGCGGGAAGGGGAGTTCCTGGGGTGAAAGGGTTTAGGAAGCTGCCTAATGGCAGCTCTGCCCCCAAGAATGCCCCTGGTACACCTCCCAGGATGCTGCTGCAGGGACATGTGCTGCTGGAATGCTGCCAGGAAACAGCATCTGCACATGAGCCCCAAGCCACGGCGTGGTTTCCGGGCGCCAGAGTGGATGCTCCCCGTGATTGCGTAAGTGCCCCTAATCATGGATTAAATGGGCACTCACATCAGCGCAGGGTCACGCCAACTCCTAAGGAGCTTCAGCCCCCCACTTCAAGAATGTATCCTACATTCCAAGAAACAAAACTGAAGGAAACAGAGGAAGAAAGTAGCTTCAGAGCTGCAGATGTATTCTAGGACTACATTTTGATTTCCTTTCATGTTTATTTTGAATTATGTTCACGAGGGGTGTGTACGTGATAAAAAATGATAATAAACCTTCTGGTATAATTTCTTTCACAATGTTGGTTCTTACAAAATGAAAGGCATCATCCCTCTGTTGCTGCTTAGAATACTAAACATGATTCACAATTAGATTAAGAAAGGCTGATATGAACATAAACCAAACTGAAACAAGAAAATTTCATGTCTGGGTGAACTTTTCCGTACCACTCTGGAATGAGATGACTGTCACACTATTCCACAAAACAATGATCTTTTGGCTTATTACTCTATAGTTAAAATATCGTTAATCAAGGTAGATTAAAGTCTCCCTTGGTTCAATAGTCACATGTACCTTGTATAGGCGTAAGTGGATTTTGTTAGTCAAAGGAATGCAAGGATGCAAGGAAGCATCTTAAACCAGAGTGGATCAGCATATACTTTAAAGTTTTGTAGGTCCCTGGTTTGAGCAGTTTGAGGGCTCCATTGCAGCTGCTTCTGACATAAATGGGTATCGATTAGAGTTGCCAGATCCCCCCGGCCACTGGAGGGGAATGGGTGGGTAAAGTTGCCAGATCCAGGCTGGGAAGCTCCTGGAAATTTGGGGATTGAGACTGGGAAGGACAGGGGCTTCAGTCGGGTACAATGCCAAAGAGTCCATGCCTCCAAAGCATCCATTTTCTCCTGGGGAACTGATCTCTGTGGTGGGCTCACCTTCTTTGGAGGTTTTTCAGCAGAGGCTAGATGGCCATAAACTGTAAACTAACCTAGGCTAAAAACATCCAGTTCCTGGTACAGCTTGTGATCCCTTAGCAGTTAGCCAGCATGGTGTAGTGGTTAAGAGAGGTGGTTAGGAGTGGCAGTCTCTAATCTGGAATACTGGGTTCGATTTCCCACTCCTCCACATGAGCAGCGGACTCTAATCTGGTGAACCAGATTGGTTTCCCCACTTGTACACATAAACCCAGCTGGGTGGCCTTGGGCTAGTCACAGCTCTCTTAGAGCTCTCTCAGCCCCACATACCTCACAAGCTGTCTGTTGTGGGGAGGGGGAGGGAAGGTGATTGTAAGATGGTTTGATTCTTCCTTAGGTGGTAGAGAAAGTCAGCATATAAAAACCAACTCTTCTTCTTGAACACCACATGGAGCTGCCTTATACTGAATAATACCCTTGGTCCATCAAAGTCAGTATTGTCTACTCAGAACGGCAGCGGCTGTCCAGGATCTCAGGCAGAGACCTTTCACATAACCTACTTGCCTAGTCCCTTTAACTGGAGATGCTGGGGATTGAACCTGGGACCTTCTGCATGCCAAACAGATGCTCTACCACTGAACCCAAGCCTCGTCGTCGTCGTTGTCCTCTTCCTCCTCCTCCTCCTTCTTCTTCTCAGCAATCATGCATATCAGGATGATAATGGCTGAGGTTGGTATACTAAAAGCTAGTATCTAAAAAAAGCTCTTAAGGATGTATCTGAATATGAGGGAGAATTTTTTTTTTCAAGGACAAAGAGAAAAGTGATACTCCAAGAAGTCATTTACCCAAGAAGGAAACCATGCAAATGGTAGTGAGAATGAAGACCTAAACAAACCTGGCTCTTGTCATTTCATGGCCTATTTTATCATCGTTAACCTTCCCCCTTCCAGTGGCACTGTTTATCACCCAATGGCACTTTTCCAAATCAAGGAAGTTACTGAACTGAGCTTGAGATTCTAAAACCTATCTGTGGAAGAAGTGAATTAGCATTTTCTTAATTATATAACTTTTCTTAATTATATAACAAGGGCATAACCATTTTGGGTTTTGTGATACATCTTTACTGTCTCAGCCACTTTACTGTGAAACTTCTCTGGAGATGAAAATAGCAGAACAATACCTGTCCATGATTACCATAAAACACATTTAATTGAATAAACACTAATGATTCTAATTAGTACTACAGAGAGCCTTGACTTCATGCATGTTTAATTCAAAATATAAGGGTTTAAAAATGCTAATGAAAAAGATTAGTGGATGCCAAATACAAGGATAATTTAATGAATCCTGGCTAATCTCGGAGTAATCAAAACGATTACTCGCGAGTCCCCAAAAGGAGTAAAAAAAAGCAGAATACAAAACCGATGCAGATTTTGAATGTTAACATAATTATAATTAGATTTGAGTCCAGTGGCACCTTAGAGAACAACTAGAGTTTCAGGGTATAAGCTTTCGAGAGTCAAAACTCCTGTCATCAGTCATGAATAGAAATTGAGATCTCGGAGTCCTTTTATTCTAGCCAGAAGGTGGGAAGGATGTTGTAAAGAATGCTTGTAAAGTTTGCAAAGGTACAATGCATATTGTAATCACCTTGGTTAGAGCACAGGGGAAATGCTTGAGGGCAGAAAATTAGCCTCTGTACTGAGATAAGAATCCTGTGCCCTATTCAGCCCCGTGGAGGGGTCCATTGTTTTGAACTCATGAATTAAGTTCAGCAACATCATGCCGTAAGTTCCCCTTGAAGCTTCTCTGTTTGAGGACTGCCACTCTTAGGTCAGCAATGGAATGGCCTGGAAGATTAAAATGTTCTCCCACTGGTTTTTGAGTGTTGCAGTTTTTAATGTCGGATTTATGTCCTTTTATTCTTTTGCATTGGGACTGACTTGTTTGTCTGACCTAGAGAGTGAATATGGTTGTGCATATTGATATACCCAAACCGAAAATAAACCCGAAACTGGCCATTTCAGCAATATTTGGGTTTGGGGTTGACCAAATACCAAAACCTGGGAATCTGTCCAAAGCTGAATACATGATTCCTGAAAAAGCTGAATAAATATATTTGGGGGGATGAGAATCTCAGTATCGATGGCAAAATCAGACCTTGAGGAGATATCAGATGTGAAAACATCTACAGCATTATAACTTCCTTTATCGTCACTTTGACCTTAAACCAGCTGCAACCCCACTCCTTGGATAGCAGCAATCAATTGCAAGTATGCTCTTAGTCATTTATATTTTGCCTTTGGAACTCATTTTCAGCCTTCTGTATGCTACTCTTTTCCCTGGCATATCAGCCAAACAGCACTGAAACAAAAGCTATATTTCACAGTGGCGCTATCATCCGCCAGAAGGAATTATTTTACTCTAGCTATTGGATTGCTTATAATGTAACTCAGCAGTCATTATCATTTCTATTATCCCTGTAGGTGAAAGAGGGACTGTCAAATATGCCTGGCAAAGGCTGTCATTTCAGCAAGTCATTTTTAAAAGGACTGTTAAATAATATATATCTTTTCAAAAGGCAGACCCAGCTAAACTAAAGAGTAACAAATGCCCCTTTCAAACAGAAATTGGTAGTAAGTGGTTAATTGTTATTCCTTTTCATGGAAACATCATGTCAAGGAGAAAAGCAAACTGCAGTCATATTTTACAGTTTTCATAAGGAAATTAACTGTGTGAGATGTTTTTTGCCCCCCCCCCCTCTATCTAAGAAACCATGTGCACAATTCAAGAAAAGTTAGTCATAGTTAAGTCACACTGAAGTTAGTGGGACTTACCCTAATTAAATCAAGTCCGCCAGTCAAAGATTCCCTCCCTCCCCAACATTCAGATCAAATGCAATCATCACATAAAATCAAATTGTGTGACTTTTGTTGTGTGGCTCCACAAGGGTGAAAAAAGCCCCCTAAATGTTGTCCCCACTTCTCCCCTAGTAGTCCTGACCAAGTCCCCTCCCATTGCTTTTATTTTATTTTAATTTATTTTATTTTATTAGATTTTTATTCCACTCTTCCCCCACAACTGTCAGGCTCAGAGAGGCTCACATCCTGTAATAAATTAGCAACATCTCAATTAAGTAAAGAACACAGCTACACAAAACCATATTGACAACCTACATTAAAGTCTAAAATACATCTTTTAAAACCAGAAAAATCTAAATGAGATCCAGATGATGACTTTCAAACTACTAATGGTGGTACACATGAACACATGAAGCTGCCTTATACTGAGACTCTTGGTCCATCAAAGTCAGTATTGTCTACTCAGAGTGGCAGTGGCTCTCCAGGGTCTCATGCTGAGGCCTTTCACATCACTTACTTGCCTAGTCCCTTTAACTGGAGATGCCAAGGATTGAACTTGGGACCTTCTGCATGCCGAGCAGCAGCTCTACCACTGAGCCATGGCCCCTCCCAAAAAAAGGTCAGGTGAGAAAGGCGGGACAGGCATAAGTATAGGTACAACAAGATTAAACAAAACAAGAGCAGAGCAGGCCAGCCTATGATGAAACCATTGCTGCCTTCAACCCTTGGCCTCTGTACAGTACTATGTCACCATTCAGTTTTCCCAGGTCATGTTTCATGAATGTAACAGAAGGCCTTTTAGTTGGGTACAAGGAGATGGAGCAATTTGCTAGTGAATTTGCTAGTGAAGCTGAATTTGCTAGTGACATCAGAAGAAGAGGAAGAGGAGGAGGAATTGTTTTTTATATGCCGACTTTCTCTACCACTGAAGGAAGAATCCAACTAGCTTACAATTGCCTTCCTTTCCCATACCCACAACAGACAACCTGTGAGGTAGGTGGGGCTGAGAGAACTCTAAGAGAGCTGTGACTAGCCCAAGGTCACCCAGCTGGCTTGATGTGTAGGAGTGGGGAAACCAACCCAGTTCACCAGATTAGAGTCCACCACTCATGTGGAGGAGTGGGAATCAAACCCGGTTCTCCAGATTAGAGTCTACCGCTCCAAATCACCACTCTTAAACACTACACCACATTGGCTCTCTGATTCACACTTTACTGCACCAACCATTTTTCTGTGACTGCTTCCCGCAATGTTCTGGTAATGTATGTATCTCCAAAAGTATGTCCTTGCCATCTCCAGCCTGGGAGGTTCTCCCTTTAAGACTTTGATCTTAAGGGCAACTGCTGATTCACACTGAGTACTGAGTAGTCTTCTCCAGTCCGGGAGATTATTTTGTTGATAGGACTATGTCCTCAGTTTAATTTCATGCAGGACTTCCAATTTTGCTTTATTTACATGCAGGACTCTGTTCCATAACCTTGTATCATTTATTTTGTATCAATGTTGAGCAGTATCAACTTTTGATGTTATTATACATAAAGGTTTAGTTAGACAGTTAGGCATCTGAATAAACAGATGTTGTTTCTTTTATGCACATAAAAAGATATAATTTTGAAAACGTTGAAAGTTCTCTGTTGTATTTAAAGAGCCTATGTGCTTATATATTTTTGATAGTCTATACTGTAATAGCACAGGTATTTGTTATTTATAGTAACCTCCAGGTGGTGGCTGGAGATCTCCTGGGATTACAACTGATCTCCAAGTGATAGAGATCAGTTCGCCTGAAGAAAATGGCCACTTTGCAAGGTGGACTCTATGGCATTATGACCCATTGACATCCGTCCCCAAACCAGAAAAATCCAGAAGACCCAATTTTTTAAAAAATTCTGGGGTAATAAAGCAGAACCTGGAAAATGCTGGAAAAATTCAGCTTGGATAGGAAGGCAGGCACATTCCTTTCGCCAACACATTCCTGCTCTGACTGGAGCATTCAGGTGGCGGTGAAAGGAATGCGCCTGCCTTTCTGTCTGAGCTGATTGCCAGCTGGGGCCTCCACATGGACGCCTGAGCTGGCCATCGGCTTGGATAGGAGGAAGGCAGGAGTGTTCCACAGGTACATGAGGGGGAAGGGAAGGAAGGAGGGAAGGGGTGAAGAATGGAAGCGTGAGCCAAAGCGACCTGAATAATGAAAAATAAATTCAGCATTATTCAGGTCTGCTTTTTTCTGCCCCCCTTTTTGGCCACCTTTTTGATGCTGATTAAAAAAAGACCAAAAAATAATAATAATACTGAAAAGGTATTTTTCAGGGTTTTAAAAATGTGGCATATTGATATGCACACCCCTAGTCCTGTGATAAAATGGGAGTGATGTCCTCAGGACACCAGATTGTCTGGTGCCCTTTGCTTTCTGGCCAGCAAATGTGTGTAAGTCACTTCCACTGCACTTAAAATATGGTGTCTGTCTTTGCCCCAGCAGACCACCCCCCAAAGGACTTTGCAACACAACATAAAATGGGTTCAACTGGTTTTTATTTATTTAAAATTATTGAAATTAATTAAATGGCAGATCTACATCACTACATATTTCTTTACTTTAATGATGCTGTTCATATGGCCAATTCAGCCCTGAACAATGTCACACTAAAATCAAAAATTAAAAAAGGAACTCTCTCGCACACACACACATACACGCACAGAGAGAGAGAGAGAGAGAGAGAGAGAGAGAGAGAGGTAAACAATAACAGACTGACTGCAACAAAAACTTGGCAACTGCCAATGTAGTATTAAAGTCCACCCATGCTTAAAGAACCCTCAAATTTCCCAATCCACATATAATATATCAAGATCTTTTAAAATGGGAAGGGAATAAATGCGCCCTAAAGGACTTTGAAGATGTCAAAGACTATTTAACTTGGTTTCAATATTATCAAATACAATCTGTATATATGCAAGATATGAAAATGGGATTTCTTAAAGAAAAATCAATTTTACAACAGACACTTTTGGATAACGCTGTTCATTTAATTTCAAGGATGTATAAGCTTTTATTGTTGTTATATACAGAACAAGAAAGAATTAAGCCAACGATGATTACCTGGGCACAAACAATTGGTCATGCTATTCCCTTGAACTGCTGGGAAAGGCTTTGGTCAAGAGATATGAAAAAGATTCTTTCCCAATTGATAAGGTAGAATATTTACAAAATGATTTACAGATGGTACCTGACACCGAAAAAGCTCTCCAAAATGTACAGCACAATGTCACCAAATTGTTGGAAATGTCAGGACAAAGTTGGTTCTTTTCATCATGTTTGGTGGCTTTGTGATAAAGCTAAAAACTTTTGGGATATGATTTATAATGAGTTAAGATTAATTTTACAACAAAATATCCCTAAAACTTCAGAGATGATGTTGCTAAGAATTATACCAGACCATATTATAACACAACGAATTTTTTTACTCTATGCCACCACAGCTGCAAGAATGGTCTATGCAGCTAAATGGAAAATGACTGAGATACCGGACAAAACTGATTGGATACATAAAATGTTCGAACTAGCAGAAATGGTGAAACTGACTGCGTTAGTAAATCAAAAAGACAATAATGAATTTGTTAAGGAGTGGGAGGCATGGACTGTATACTGTAAAAATGAACTTAATATGCAAAATGTTAAAGGCTATGACTTAGACTAATTCAAAATGTTACAAATGGTTATATTATAGAAATATATAAATGGGGAAGTTAAGTAACTTTTTAAATAATTATAGAATGCTCTATAAAGAATTAGAAAATAATTGCAAAGAGGACTATGAAGATAGATGAAGGAAGAGGGGAAGTCACAGTAGAGGAAGATGTTAGTAGTATATATTGTAGGTTAAATTAAGATTTGGAAGAGACTAAAGGATAATGTTAATTGATTGTATGGAATATATGAAAAAATAATAAAAACTTTTTAAAAAAATTCCCAATCCACATCAGCAGAAACATTTTTGGCATGCTAATGATCAGGTCACTTAGTTCAAATATCTTGGGGTTTACTTCCAGTCCAATATGGTCTGAACAACCCATATTAGAAATGCACGGACCAAAGCACTTACTGCCATAAAGGAAATGATCCGTTTCTTCTACTCTAAAGGTGGTCAATACATTCTAACTGCTATCACTATTCAACAGTAAAGTTGGATCACAGTTTATATACGGAGCACCTATCTGGGTTGAAGATTGTGGAGAATCACTACATATTTCAATAAGCTGACGATTTTGAGGGTGGGCAGCACTAGGCATCTGCCTGGTCTGCCTTTTGGACAAATTTATCCTGACTCCAAACTCAGCTGGCACTTCCACTGGTCTTTCTTATCATCACATGCACAGCTGTACGAGCAGAGAGGTGCCCAGCTTCATCCATCTCCCCTGAAGTGCTGCAAGGCTCCTACCAGCTTCAAAAGATTCTGCTCTGCACCAAGGCTACTCCTTCAGAGCATGCTGAGCCACAAGGCATGTGATGATGTGTTCTGGACACCCCCCCCCATCATACCAGTTGTCTCAGAGTGCATACCGATTAGCCCTACCTATCATGAGCAACCTGTCCTATTCCTGCAACACAAAGGTGTTAGCTTAGCTGAACACCCCTTGTCCCACCTTCGGACTATAACATAACACATAGGGATGCCAGGTCTCTCTTTGCCACTGGGGAGAGGTTTTGGGGGCAGACTCTGAGGAGGGCAGGGTTTGGGGAGGGGAGGGACTTCAATGCCATAGAGTCCAATTGCCAAAGTGGCCATTTTCTCCAGGTGATCTGATCTCTATCGGCTGGAGATCAGTTGTAATAGAAGGAGATCTCCTGCCACCACCTGGAGGTTGGCAACCCTAATAAAACAAGCCTTGGTGAAGATCAGCCAGGTAAATGTCACACCCCTCCTTAGCAAGGTGGATCCCATTGTTTCTGTACAGGTGCAGCATATTCTGGTGTATGGAAGAATGGGGGAAACAAGCCTCCCTGTCTCTAATACTGCCTTTCCAATAGCCAAATTGGCATTACGCTAAGCCTTCTCAATAGCCTTGGGCTTGAAGCACCCCTCATTCAAGCTTATTCCTACCAGAGCTTGTGGAATAAGCTGGTTGAACATCGTATCTAGTCTTTAGGAATCTCTCTTTCTGACCTAAAGGATCACGTGTCATCGGCAGGTCTTTCTTCAGTCCTGAGCTGCTTGCAAAAACTGGATTTCAAAAGTACTACAATAAGAGCACGTAGCATATGCTCACCTCTATACCTAGGTCTAAACTTGCTGAAATCTCTCCCAATGTATTTTGATTTTCTGACAATCCCATGATACAGACGATTATTTATGTTGGCTAGACTAAATGTCATGCCATCAGGGGAGTTAACAGGTTGTCTAAATAGGGCATTGTATTATGAGAGAGTATGCCAGTGTGGTTCTGGCCAAATAGACACTCTTCGGCATTCCTTGTTTAGCTACGACCTGCTCAGTGAAGTGAGAGACAGATGGATAAAGCTTTGTGAATTGGAAAAATAGAGGGTTCTTTTATCAGGGGTGGATTTTAATACTACATTGGAAGTTGCCAAGTTTTTTTTTTATCTCAGTCAATCAAAATAAAAAAATACTTCTCTTATTGTTTATTTAGTTATCTCTCTCTGTGTGTGTGTATAGCTCAGCAAGCATGAGAAGTCACTCAAAATATAGCCTATGAGATGACCCTATGTTGTTTGGAAGAACTGCATCTGTACCGTCAAGCTTACTGCATTCCTGCTTTCTCTGCTGCTACAGCTCTCTGCTCGATGATCATCCTGGTCTTGTTCTGCTAACAAAAACAAGGAAAATAGTGGAAATGTTCCTAGAATAAATAAAAAATATAACCTTTTTAAAAGTTGAAGAACACAAGAACTTAAGAAGAGCCATGCTGGATCAGACCAAGGCCCATCAAGTCCAGCAGTCTGTTCACACAGTGGCCAACCAGCTGCCTCTAGGAAGCCCATAAAGCAGGATAATGACAGCATCCTCCTCCCACCCATGCTCCCCAGTGACTGATAGCAAGAGTTATCTTACTTAGAAGATATCTTACTTAGAAGATCAGTAATTTCACACTTGAGTTCTTTAATAATTCTAGGATGGATACCATCTGTTCCTGGTGATTAGTTAGTTTGCAATTTGTCTATAAGTTCTAGAAGTTCCTCCCTTGTGCCACTACTTGCCTAAGCTCCACATCTCCCCCCATCCTGAAAACATCCATTCAGGAACAAGTATTTGCCTTATATCTTCAGCAATGAAGACAGATGAGAAGAATTCATTTTGCTTCTCAGCAATTGCCTTGTCCTCCTCTAGTACTCCTTTAATTCCATTGTCATCCAATGGTCCAGCTGCTTCCCTAACTGGTTTTCTGCTCCTGATGTATTTGTAAAATTCTTTATAGTTGGTCTTTATGCTTTTAATGATATGTTCCTACAAAATCCGCCCACCCCGTGTCCCCAATTGTCAATTTGCATTTCCTTTGTGCAAGTTTGCATTTGTTATGTTTGTCTTATTGGGGAAACTTTCCTTGGGCAAGTTTACAACAGCCAAGGATTTAATTCTGAATGTCAATAAAACGGAATCAATTTTTAAAAAATAAAATAAATATCAGGAACAAAGAGCAAGTTAGGCTTAAGATTGTTGTTCCTATACTTAAATGAGCCTACCTGATGTTATCAGAGCCTGGGACATTGCTCACTTTATTACCTTATCAAATTACTCTCTAAGCAGGAATGGCAATGATTAAAGGCAATGGTTCTTTTTTTGCTCTCTCCTCAAAGAATCATATTTTCTCTGAACACAATGAATGCTTAAACACATTCATCAGAGCTGTAAGGGTACCTGAATACAAATCTTTGCCGAAAATAGGTTATATAAAGAACATCTTATTGTTCTAAACAAAACCTCATTTAAGATAGCAAATACACCAGTAAATACTACTCTAAACTACTAAACTACTCTAAACTAAACTACTCTAGTTTTAAAATATTTGAAGATGGCTACAATGTTGGGCTAAAGCTACTATGAAGGAGTTACTGGATAAAAGTTGAGCATCAATTGCTCAGGCATTACCTATAGGAAAGTAAACACTTTACTTTACTAATTATAAGAACATAAGAAAAGGCCTGCTGGATCAGACCAGGGCCCATCAAGTCCAGCAGTCTGTTCACACAGTGGCCAACCAGGTGCCTCTAGGAAGCCCACAAATAAGACGACTGCAGCAGCACGATCCTGCCTGTGTTCCACCGCACCCAAAATAATAGGCATGTTCCTCTGATCCTGGAGATAATATGCATCATGACTAGCATCCATTATAGCTAGTAGCCATGTATAACCCTCTCCTCCATTAACATGTACACTCCCCTCTTAAAGCCTTCCAAGTTGGCAGATTATATTCAACGATGTATTGACTGACTGTCGCAAGTCAGTCTAATGCTTTTGGGGTGAATCCAGTAAACATTTAAACCCTTGAAATGTTGGTAATCTGTCATTATTCCCTGTCTCTATTATATTCAGAAGGTGACAGAACTTGGTGTTAAAGAGGGATATTCTGAGTAGAGCAGTTTGAGCTATTTGTTTGGGACCAGAAATGCTGAATGTATCTCACCTTTTCACATCTCTTAGGCCATTTATGTATAGCTGTTTCCTCACAGTAACCCTGCCAACTACTTTGGAGCATTGCCTTGATTATGCATGCATTTTCTGACCCTCAGAGGTCGCCAGCTGTCCCCTTGTGCTTCCATGCATTTTGCCCACGTTTTCTGGATTCATGTTTAGCCATTATCCAGAAAACCCAGGCAAAACTATTATTCTCCCCAATGGGGATCCAAAGTGGGTTACAATACAAAAATAGCAAGATTCCAGTCCAGTAGCCCTTAGAAATTAACTGAGCCCAAAGGCCTTAGGAGGCCAGGAAGGGGCTGCTGCAGCGTCCGGGCCCCCTGCGCTGGTGCCATGCCACTTAAGCCACCCAGGGTGGCATGGACGCTGGGGGGGGGTGCACATGTCATTCTCTTGGCGCTTCCCAGGGATGGTGCCACAGCCTTGCACCGGTGTCCAGACGGTGCACTTCCATGTGCCATCCTCCCAGGGGCATTCCCAGGGGTGGAGCTGATGTTAGTCAGCTTCCAAAGTCCCCCAGGCTGGGAACGCCCCGTCCACCTATAGCGTTGCTGTACCAGGTGTTTCCTGGCTCCTGGCGCAGCCTCACTGTTTGCTATGGGGGGAAAGCCCCATTTCCCCCCATTTTCTCTCTCAATTTTTTTAAAGGCTTTTTTTAGCCTCCTGGCAGCCGGGGAACCACTTTGGAGGTGCTGCAACGGTGCCTCTCTTACCCTGGCCACCAGGAGGTTCAGGAATAGGCTGTAAGTAGGTAATAGAGATCTCTGAGTCATTATATTGCAGTTTGAAGGTGGGAGGGAGTCAGGATGTAGAGGTATAATGTGAAATATAATTAGCTTGATTAAGGCAGGGGTGTAAAGAACTGTCTAGTCGCAGCCAGTTATGGCCAGCCTAGTAAGGGGATTTCAAGGCAAATGAGAAGCAGAAGTGGTTTGCCTTTGTCTTCCTCTGCAGAGTCTTCCTTGGTGGTCTCCCATCCAAGTACCAACTCTGCTTAGCTTCCGAGATCTGACAAGGTCAGGCTACACCATGCCACCTTCCCTCTGGAGAAATGCTTAGGAGCATAAAATTAGCATCTGTAGTGAGATAAGAATCCTGTGTACACAGATACAACAGAAACAGATGAAAACAGAAGTGGGGAAAAGGCTTATAAATGCATAACAGGTTTTCTCTTTGAACAGATCTTCCTGCCAGCTGTAGGCTACAACCATCAGATTAAGTGCAACAGATGAAAAGTCCTTTTGGCTCTAGCCCATTTTCTCCTTCCCCTGGCCACAACAAGGTCTTTGGTAGATGTGAGCAGAGGAGAAACAAACTCAGTCTGATCTTCCTCAGCTGCTGCTAGCCGTCTAGCAGGATCTTTCCCTGTTCCTTCTCTACCTTTCTCCCATAAGTGACTAGTATAAGTATTAGGGTTGCCAACTTCCAAGTAGTAGCTGGAGATCTCCTGCTATTACAACTGATCTCCTGCCAATAGAGATCAGTTCCCCTGGAGAAAATGGCTGCTTTGGCAATTGGACTCTATGACACTGAAGTCCCTCCCCTCCCCAAACCCCAATCTCCTCAGGCTCCACCCCCAAAACCTCCCACCAGTAGCAAAGAGGGACCTAGCAACCCTAAGAAGTATACTAGTAAACTAGTAAAGTATACTATCACATGTGGTAGTATAAGGCATAAGAAACATATGGGGCACTACAATTCTGAGGAAAAAACAGGTAAGCATTCCTTAAAATAATCAAACCAAGAAAGAGGAAATGTCCATACACTCAATATATGATCTGGATGTCAAGTAATTTAGTTTAATATCAGTTTAACACTAGTAGTAATCGTAATGGATTGATTCTAAAAGGAAAGCCCCAGCTTTCAGTTTGCAAGATCTGAGCAAGGCTTCTAACTAGGGTTGTTCAGGTTCAGGTTTTTCAGCCCAATTCTTTTTGGTAAACCTGAAATAAGCTGAATACCCATACCAGTAAATATAAATATTCAGCTTATTTTCGGGTTTCCTAAAAAATTTGGGCCCATTATAGTCAATGGGGATTTTTTTTGAAGCCCCAAGGGGGCATTTTTGGAGGTAGAATCCCCAAATTTGCAGTGTGGCTGCAAGGGACTCTCCTTAGATGCTCACCAATGTTTGGTGAACTTTGGGACAGAAGGTCCAATTTTATGGGCCTGCAAAGGGGTTGCCCCCAGCCTCCAGGCATTTAATTTGTGAGCCGCGCTGTCCATCAGGTTCAAAAGTTCAGTGTTGCTGAGGACTGGCGGAAAGAGCCGATTCCAGGCTGGTGCCTCAAAGTCTGGGGTCTGCCTTAATTTCTGGGTTTCTTTGCAAATGAGCTTCCAAACAGAGGGAGAAGGTTTAAATGCAAGAGAAATAAGGCATAGAAAACATTCCTTTTGGTGACAAATGACATCATGTGAGCAGTCCTTTCTTGTGGTCATGAAACATCTGATTCAAAGAGATGGTCACCATGTGGGGAAACAAAGCCTCTACTCAGGGCAACCTTCTTTTGGAAAGCAATTTTTCATGGGTAGGGGGTGGTGATATCGTAGCCGACTGAAGTCATGACCACGGGGGCTGTCTGAAGGAGACTGCTCATCCATGTGGATGAAGAAATCTCCTTCAGAAGCCTGGTGGGATGGCTGTTGAAGCCATCTGTTTTATTTAGAGGATATATTCCTCCAGATGGGAATGGGTGAGCCCTGTCTTTTAACCTCAAAACCAGTAAAAAAAAAAAAAAGAAAGAAAGAAAGAAAGAAAGAAAGAAAGAAAGAAAGAAAGAAAGAAAGAAAGAAAGAAAGAAAGAAAGAAAGAAAGAAAGAAAGAAAGAAAAAGGGGAGAAAACAGAGCCATGGCTCTAAGCAAAGGACTAATAACCGAACCCGAAAAGCCAAATATCTATTTGGCTTTTTCAGGAATTGCCTAATGGGCTTTGGCTTTATCCCCAGGTTTTTGCATTCAGTAAACCCTAAACCCAAAAATTACCGAAATGGCTAATTTTCGGTTTATTTTCTGTTCGGGTTTATTGATATGCACAACCCTACTGCTAATAATAGGATATTTCGGATAACATTAATACATAGAGTCATCATGAGTCAGAAGCGACTTGATGGCACTTAACACATATAACACACAGTAATCATCAGGCAAGACCAAGACTACTGTTGCATTTGGTATTAACGGTTGCATTTTTGAAGTAAAAAAATTATGGTCATAGATAACTGAATATGACATGTAGTTTCAAACCTCAACAAGGTCCATGTTTACATGTGCATGATTAGTACACACACAAGCATGCACCAGTGAAACAAAGTTCCTATTAAGAGCCAGAGATTATGAGTCCCAATCCATTCCAGGGCTTTTTGATATAACACAATGCTTGTCTTCCAGGAAAGACCTTGCCCTAGATCAATCTCTGCATGCCACCCCAAGGAGTAGATTTTAAAGAACCAATCACAGTTCCCCATCCTCCAGGCCAGATTGGCAAGGGATCCTGGAGGGTGGTTTGTTTTTTGGGGGGGGGTTTTGGTGCCATCTTCTGGGCATGGAATAGGGGTCACTGGGGTGTGTGGGGGAAGGTAGTTGTGGATTTCCTGCATTGTTCAGGGATTTGACTAGATGACCCTGGTGGTCTCTTCCAACTCTATGATTCTACAAATGAACAACTGGAAACCATTGGCAAATGTGGTCTCTGTTTGAGATCAGATATATGAACAGCAAAGTAAGATCTTACAAAAATAGTAATAGGAAGTGTCTACCATCTGAAATTGATTGGTTACTTAAAGGCAAAGGGAAATTGTTCCTTGTTATCAGGGAGGAACCTACCTAATCAGTTTTGTCAAATATTGAAAATCTGCATGTTCACTGCTGTTGCCAGATTCTATCGAGGCAAAATGTACAGATATGGAGCAGAAATAAATGTTATAAACCTCTCTAACAATGAATATGTAAGATCCCATTATAGGCTGATCAAACAAAGTCACTTTCATTCAAGCAAATGCACCCAGACAATTATACTGATGAATAATCTCACTGAGGTTGACAGCATATTATAGAGCCCATATCACTAGTAATTGATACAGAATATTTTTAATCCTGAAGACATGAAGACAAGGGATGCATAAATGCTCAAATTAAACATGCCAACACACCCATACAATGCATAATTCATGCACTGCTATGTAGAACATAAGGACAAAACAGCTTCCATGCTGGCTAAGACCAGTAGTCCATATAGTCTAGGGCTGCCAGCTCTGGGTTGGGGGTATTGGGGGTGGAGTTTGAAGAAGGCAAGATATGGGAAGGTGAGGGACTTTGATGGGGTATAATGTCATAGGGTCCACTTTCCAAAGCAACCATATTCTCCATGAGAATTGATCTGTTTCCTGGAGATCAGCTGCAATAGCAGGAGACCTCCAGCCACCACCTGGAGGTTGGCAAGCTTAATCTAGTCCAGCATTCTGTTTCAAATACTGACCAATGGGGTGTGCATTTTGCTGAACCAAAAAGAAGAAGCACAATTTCAATGGAGCCAAAAAGACAAATCAGGAAAAAGCCATTCCCCCTCCCCAGATTTTTCAGGTCCATTTTACTTAAGGGGAATCTTTGCAGGGCTCTGGGGAGGCTGTGATTTTAGATAGAGGCACCAAATTTTTAGAGTAACTTCTGGTGACTCTGCTTAGAAGAACCCCAAAGTATGGTAAAGAATGGGTCAGTGAGTCCAATTTTATGGGCCCCCAAAGAAGGTGCCCCATCTTTTCTCTATTGTTTCCTATGGAGAAAAAATGGAGCCCCATAAAATTGGACCCCCTGACCCAATCTTCACCAAACTTGGAGGTTATTGTAAGGATAGTCACCATAAGCTTAGGTGAAAAATTGATGCCTCTACCTCAAAAAGTGCTCCCCAGAGCCCCACAATTATTTCCCCATAGTTTTCTTATGCTGGGAAATTTTTCTTTCCATGATTCTCAGCTCTGACGTAGCTCAATGCTATGCCTATGGGGGGTCTTTGTGGGGCTCTGGGGGTGTTGTTCAAGATTGAGGCACTAAATTTGCAGCATAGCTGCTGGTGACTCTCCTTGCAGGAACCCCCAAATTTGGTAAAGATTGGGTCTGGGGGACTACTTTTACCTTTTTACCTTTAAGACCCCTGTCAGCTGGCTGAGCGGCACCAGGGGGAGGGGGCCCAAAGCAGGGGATCCTCTGCCCCTGGTGAAGGTCTCAGTACACAGTTATAAAATTTAAACCATTTTATATGGTTATAAAATTTAACTATAGGTAGTAGCTATGGAGTAGTAATTCCAAGTTAACACAGGATACTTACCTTGAAGTGTAATAGACTCTGTATTATGAACACCTGTAAGAAAAATATAAGAATGAGTCATTACCAAACACAAAACATAGAACATAGGACTAAGAGTCATTCTTTTGAACTGCAACATTGCAGTCAGGTAAGAAGAAATATTTTATATTAAGGGGGAGGTTTAGCATGCAACATGTGATGTATAGGATGTCATTGTGGTGACTGATTTTCTAGAATATTGTTGCACAGTCTGAAGAAGCAAGTTGTACTCAACGCGAAACAAGAGACAACCGGGATCTTGTAACATCTCAGTGTACTTTATATGAATTTTGGATGGATTTTACATTCAATATACAGCCGCTTTAGCCAAATTAGTGATATCGGCAGGAACGAGATTCTACCATTGTGATTGGATCACTTTACATCAGCTGACCGCCGAAGTGGTGCTGTTATCAGCACAGAGCGGGTTACAGCGATCCCCACAATAGTGCCTACTTTTGAGTAAAGAACATTGCTGCCGGCGTTTGGATTTTCTTGAGGGGTACTCATCAATGTTAAAAGGTTCTGACAAGTGATAATGTATAGTGAAGCTTCACGGTAAATCTAATTGTATTCAGAACTTATAATTTTGTTGTTGTACATGTTGTTATGAAAAGTTAAAAGTTTAAAATTAAGAGAATACTTTGAGAAGGAAACACTTTGAGAAAGAATATATTTAAAAGTGAACAAATTTGTGGCTGTGTACTGAGATTATTTCCTTAGGGTTACACAATCACAGATCAGTACACCTATTTTATATACCTGGTGAAGGTCTGACAACCCTAACCTTGGCCCCCCATGGCAGTAGGGGTGCCAGCCTGTCACCCACAAATAGCAGGAGCTTTGGGAGGTGAACCCCTTGAAAAAAACAGCATTGTGCCAGCGAGGTGGCGTCACTAATAGGTTTTTGCTGGAAGTGACATTGCAACACACATAACACTGCCCCTCCCAAATTTTTCTCCTACAGTAGCAGCAAAAGCAGGAGAATATTTGTCAGCACCGACTAAGTGGCAAGCCTACAGTGGCAGCCATTAGCCTCTCTCAACATTCCAAAAGTACTTGTAAGGTCAACAAGTTTGGGGACCTCAACTGTGATCCAACAGTCACCCAACCAATATTGCTTGTTGCCTCTGATGACTCCTGGCAGAAAGTTGACCGATCCATATTATAAATGGATCAACCATACTTGTGGCTGTGGTAGTTTATGGCACTGGAGTTAAACATGAAAGCCAGTAGGCCTCATTAAGTCATAGTCTGGCCTGCATTTGTGGTTGCCTCCTGTGCTATGTTTAGGGTTGCGAACCTCCAGGTACTAGCTAGAGATCTCCTGCTATTACAACTGACCTCCAGCCGATAGAGATGAGTTCACCTGAAGAAAATGGACTCTTTGGCAATTGGACTCTATGGCATTGAAGTCCCTCCCCTCCCCAAATCTCACTCTCAGGTTCTAAACCAAGAACCTCCCACCAGTGGCGATCCCCTAGCTATTTTGCTGCCTATTCTGAAGCTCCGTAGACTACATAGCTTTGTGGAGAGGCGGAAACTAATTTTTTTTCCTCCAAATGCCCAGTTTCTTCCATATTGATTTCCCATATTCTGCTCAGCACTGCACTTTGTTGGTAGTGGTCAGATTAATGTACTAATACTTTATATATTTACAAGAAGATAATAATTTTCGAGGCTTCTCTGGGGATTAGCTGCGGCACAACCATTCAAGTTAATGGAAGTTGTGTGTCAGCTCCGTATGCATTACCGTGTTTACTCCCATAATTGCACTTGCTATCAACATTATTACACCACTTAGTGTTTTGTGACTCAAAGTGTTAGATTGAACTGGGTGATGTATTTAGGGCTCTGACATATCTTTCACTGACGGACGCCCATGTAGTGAAAACAGGCAATTATCTACCCAGAAGAGAAGCTCCATGAGATTGAATTAAAAAATAGTTACTCCTGTTGTTAAAGAAATAGCTGAGTTAAACTTTGACAAAACGGCATTGGGAATTTTAAATTGCATATCTTTTGACTGCTCAGATCTAATCCTAACTACCTTTGCTCTATTCAAAATATCAATTTAATATCTTTCACATTGCCCTGACTTTAATATAACCTTTTTCAAAGGCACTCAAGTAGCTGCTAATACACCCTAGACTTTCCTAAAAAAAAATTTTTTAGAGAAGTCTTCTGAATTAATTCTTCATTTAAAAAAGAAAACAGCCTTGGTGAACGGCACGTGAGCAGCCAGATGCGCAATTGCCACAAAGAGCACCAGCATGGGAGTCCCTCCACCAACTGATCAGCAAAATCATCAACATAAAAACACTGCTGTATCAAACTGGGGGGAGGCATCATCTAGTTCAATTAGGGTCGCCGACCTCCAGGTGGTGTCTGGAGATCTCCCGCTATTACAACTGATCTCCAGGCGACAGAGATCACTTCCCCAGGAAAAACTGGCTGCTTTGGCAATTGAACCCTATGGCATTGAAGTCTCTCCCCTCTCCAAACCCAGCCCGCCCTAGGCTCCACCCCCAAAATCTCCAGGTATTTCCCAACCTAGAGCTGGCAACCCTAAGTTCAGTATCCTGTATTAAACACAAGAACATAAGTACATAAGAAAGGCCGTGCTGGATCAAAACAAGGCCCATCAAGTCCAGCAGTCTGTTCACGCAGTGGTCAACTAGGTCCCTCTACTAAACAAGAAGACTGCAGCAGCATTATCCTGCCTGTGTTCCACAGCACCTAATATAATAGGCATGCTCCTCTGATACTAGAGAGAATAGGTATGCAGCATGACTAGTATCCATTTTTACTAGTAGCCATGGATAGCCATGTCCACTCCCCTCTTCAAGCCTTCCAAGTTGGCAGTCATAGTCATCACCACATCCTGGGGCAGGGAGTTCCACAATTTAACTATGTGTTGTATGAAGAAATACTTCCTTTTATCTGTTTTGAATTCTGCACCCTCCAGCTTCAGCAGATGACCTTGCATTCTAGTATTATGAGAGAGGGAAAAAAGCTTCTCCCTGTACACTCTCTCCACACCATGCATAATTTTATAGACCTCTATCATATCTCCCCTTAACTGCCTTCTTTCCAAACTAAACAGCCCTAAGCATTTTAACCACTCCTCACAGGGCAGTTTCTCTAGTCTCCTGATAATTTTGGTTGCTTTACCTTCTTTACCTTCTCAACCTCTGCAATATCCTTTTTTAGGTGTGGTGAAGGGCAACCGGTTGCCAGATAGGCCAGCCAACAGAGGCCAATGCCTTTCCCTGAGGTTGCTTGCAAGCACTGGCATTTAGAGATCTATTGTCTCAGCATTTGGAGTTTCCTTTTATTTAGAGTGTAGTCATCTCAGCTAGTAGCAATTGGTGGACTGATCCACCATGAAGCCATCAAATCCCCTCTTAAAACCATCTAAGCCAGTGACCATCACTACATCTAGAAAATCCACACTTTGATTACTCAGTAAGGAAGCCTTGAGTTGCTCCAGGTGCCTTCCTCTGGCCTTAGTCCTGTCACAGCTGTCCAGCTGGCTGGCAGGAAAATGCCCTTGCTGGGAGATGCATCTGGCTGGGGCCAAACTCTTGGCTGGATGATGATGAAGAAGAGTTGGTTTTTATATGCTGACTTTCTCTACCACTTAAGGAAGAATCAAACTGACATACAATCTCCTTCCCCTCTCCACAACAGACACCCTGTGAGGTAGGTGAGGCTGAGAGAGCCGTGACTAGCCCAAGGTCTCCCAGCTGGCTTCATGTGTAGGAGTGGGGAAACCAGCCCGGTTCACCAGATTAGTGTCCACCTCTCATGTGGAGGAGTGGGGAATCAAACCCGGTTCTCCAGATCAGAGTCCACTGCTCCAAACCTCTGCTCTTAACCACTACGCCATGCTGGGATGCTGCAGAAGCCAGCAGTTAGAGATAAAGTAGCAGACAAGCAGTCAGAAGTAGCAGAGCCAGCTGCCATAGCAGTGGGCCACTTGCAGGAGATTTGGGATTGGGAGTAAGAGTGTTAGAATTGTCATGAATTATGTTAACCAACAAACATGGAGGGCACCCTTAGGTTCACTCCTCTCCCCAGACTAGGGTTGTCAGGTTCCTTCTGGATACTGGCAGGGGATTGGGGGGAAATGGTTGCCAGATCCAAGTTGGGAAACTCCTGAAGATTTGGTGGTGAAGCCTGGGGCATACCAGAGCCTCAGTGGGGTACAATGCCCTCAAATCCACCCTCCAAAGCAGCTTTTTTATCCCGGATTACTGATCTTTTTCATCTGGAGATGAGCTGTAATTCTGGGGGATCCCCAGGTCCCACCTGGAGTCTGGCATCCCTACCCCAGTCCAGAGACCCAGAAAGATTAGGGAAAGAAGGGTGTAACCCAAAGGGAGGAGGAAGACTTGACTGTGGTTGAAGCCACTCCCTGCCTGAGGAATGAAGGGGGGAAGCAACCAGCTAACCATCCTGGGGTCTTGGTGGGATTAGCCACTCACCACAGTGATGAAATGCTTCCATTTTTTTCCATCCTGAAAGTATTTCTCATTATGGATATATCTTATCTTCTAGCACATTTTCATCCTCCCTTCCTCCAAGCAAGGTCAAGTCAGCTTCCTATGTGTCGCCTCTCCTTTATTTTGTGAGGTTCGTTAAGCTGAGAGCAAGAGAGTGACTGACCCAAGGCTATTCAGTGAGATTCATGGCAGAGTGGGTATTTGAACCTGGATCTCTTGGGTCCAAGCCTGACTTCCTAACAACTATTGTTGTTTATGCATGGGTACTTTCACTCATGATTGTCCTCGGTCTGTCTCAGTTGTTCCTTGGAGTTATGCATTCCATCCATTAGAGATCACCTCGCTGCCAGCCCTCGCAATGTCCGGGTCTTCCCATTCCTTTGTTAACAGGACTCTTCCATCTTCCTTGAGCAAAGCCTGGGTGAAATTCCCATGCAGAAGGCAAAGTGCGCGACACGCAAGCTTGGATCTCTCTCAGCCAATTACAAAGCAGCATGTCCAGAGGCGGGTACTGAGATACTTCCTGCTTCCTCGGAGCTCTTTTTGAGCAGAAGAAAATCTTTTTAAAACCAAGGCTTTAAAACCCTTCTTTCTTTCAGATTGCTCCATTTTTTATGTTGTTGTCCTTAAAATGCTTTTTTATGTGGCAATTTTCTCTCACAGTAGGCACTACAAGTAAGCCAATTACCTAGCAGCATTTAAAGGGGTGGGACTTGATTTGACTTTGGACACTGCTGGTGCATAGATTCCCAACAGGAAAGTGTGGGTCCAGCCAGAAACGAGCCTCAGGTAAAACTCCCATGCATAAATGACCTATAACACTCATCTTATTGGGTGGGGGATAGTGTGCTTGAATCCAGCCCCCTGTCACCCCCTCAGCCTTGCTGTCAGACATATGATCTTACTAAAGGTATACACATGCAGCCAAAACTGCTGGCTGGGAATTTCTAGAGGTAAGAGTAACCTCATCTCCGTGCATTCTCTTAGGTAAGGATATGTACTTGGAAGCTTATTCTACATACTTAGGTCCTTGTATCACTCTGTTTTCCAGATTAAAAAAAAGTGGAGCTGTGCTGTCAAAAAATGTAATAGTTTCCCCCTCTCCCTTTTGTCACTACATCTCACAAAACTACATGGCAGTTACTCATGGATCCCATGACCCTGGGAATCAACGATCCAGGGTTGGCAGGAACTTCTTTTGGAAGGGGAAGGTTGGGAAGAGCCACAATCCTTGTACAAGCAGATTGCTGGATCCAACCACTGATGGGGTGATCCCTTGTCTTCTTCACTACTCATCCTCTTGGATTTGGGGAGGGGCTGTGGCTCAGTGGTAGAGCATCTGCTTGATATGCAGAAGGTCCCAGGTTCAATCCCTGGCATCTCCAGTTCAAGGGACCAGGCAAGTAGATGATGTGAAAGACCTCTGCCTGAGACCCTGGAGAGCCGCTACTGGTCTGAGTAGACAATACTGACTTTGATGGACCAAGGGTCTGAATCAGTATAAGTAAAACTTGCATTTATTCAAGTAGATTCAGTTCACATTCAGATGGAGATTGAAAACCTAGAAAGAAAATCTTAATCTAAAGAGTATTGTTCCTTGTCACAAGTGGCCAGCTGATCTGGCATCATGTACATGGGAGTATATGGGATTGTTTCTACAGAAGAGGCCTGTCCAGGCATGTGACTCCATGCAGACCCATGCAGAGAAAGGGAAGAACAAAGGACACAGAGAGTGAGGAGGGGTCAGAGGGCAGCTCCCAGGTTGAAACAAAGAAAGGGACATCCCATTCAAGGAGATAACACTTATACACTGTTAGAGTGATGTAGCGCCCCCCGCCCCCCCAATGTCAGGTTCAGTCGCTCACTCCAACAGACACCTACCTAGGGAACTGAACCTTTTGCTGGACTTTGACAGATGGGTTGCTCTAGCCTCTGCTTGATTTTCTTCCTCCACTTCTTTGGCTTTTCACCTCTCTCCTTGTCCCTTGCATGTCTATGTGCTTGGGTTTTTGGAACTTAGCACTTGCTTGCTAGTACTGGATATTATTAGTGTATACTTGACAATGTTGTGACTGCTCGAAGTTGCTCCTTCTCTAGCCCAGTGGTGTGTTATTATTCCACTTGATATAATGTGTGTCTGATTTCTCTGTCCAGGTTTTCATCATACGTTTCAAGCTTGCGTGAGTGCCTCATCACTTTGTCAAAGAGCATTTACTGCTATTTGCGCAGGTCACTGCCTAGATTGGAGTGCACCATAAAACCAGATGTAGAACCTAAACTAGCAACTCCTTAAGAACAAGAGTACATGGTTGTGTAAAGAAGGTTTCTTATATTCAGGCGTTCCCCCCTGTTGATTAGGGCCAAATTGCAAAAAGGACTACACTAACAATGACACATACCATGTCTGAAGGCATCACAAGATGGAAAAGATATAAGCCACTGTTATGCCAATTACATAGTCTTCAGTTGTTTGGGAGAATTAGCAATGGAGACAAAAAGAGCTTTGTGAGAGGTTGGCGTACAGGACCATTTATACCTATCTTACGAGGATGAGCACACCAGTGGAAATAGTCTCGATAAAGATGCATTGTATGAAATTTAAGAATTTTATTTAAATTATTTCAGTTGCACACACACACTCACAGCAAATCACACAGAACCCAATACATTCAAGGATTGGTAAATAAAAGGAAAGAGAGGGTGGACATAAGGATATGAGGATGTGGGGAAAGTATAGTTACCAATCAGATGAGTGACATCGAGATAGATGTCAGCTGCGTCCAAGTAAAGGAACGCAGAGATGAGGGCACTATAGCAAGGGACTATCCAAATGTATGGATCCAGCAGGCATGTCACTTGCCCCAGGGGTCCCAGCCAACCCTATTTCCTATAGTCCAAAAATCCAAACCTGCTTTCCTGATCCAGTTTTGCCCCATCACTAGAAATGGGGGGGATTACTATGACTTGCAGATCTTCCCTTCATTGCTCCTCTATGGATTTTTTTTTAGATTCCTTTCAAATTATTTATAAATGTACCTTTAATATAAACAGCATTTTGAAAAAATCCTAATGAAACTTGCTTGTTTGACTGAAATATCCTCTATTCTGTTACAAGAGGAGGGGGGAATCTCCTTCTAGCAACTCACTGGCTGAGAATTTACAGACGCTTAAACCAATGAATAAATAATACTAATAACCCCAAGCTCTTTTACTCCCAGAGCAAGAATTTCCTTCAGAACTTTCAATGAAAAATCAGGTCAGCTGGAATGTGAATTGATGTTCCAGCTAAAGAATTATAGAATCATAGAATCATAGAGTTGGAAGGTACCACCAGGGTCATCTAGTCCAACCCCATGCACAATGCAGGAAATTCTGAAATACCTCCCCCAAACCCCCAGTAACCCTTACTCCATGCCCAGAAGATGCCCAAGATGCCCTCCCTCTCATGAACTGCCTAAGGTCATAGAATCATAGAATACTTCACTTCTCTCCTTCTTATGGGCAAAGGTTGACCAAATTCTGATCATCGATGACAATATGCTTCCTACATAATTGACAGTTTCAGACTACTGAAAAGACTTGGGAGGGTCAACTGTATCATGTGTTCTTTAGTATAGCTAACATAACTAATATGAATGAAATAATTAATGTTCATTTATTTATGTTTATTTTTATATCCAGCTCTCCCTGGCAAACCAACAACTGGCAACAACTGGTGACATTTGGATCTGATGGTTATTTTTGGCACCTGTCTGATTTCAGTTCCCTAGGCAATGGGAGGACCACAAGGGAAGAGAGTAACTCCGCAAATATGTGCCTGACAGGGAAGTTGTTCAACTGGGACACTTAGCAGATGCTCTGACCAAACAGGACCAGCTGGACTGGCATTTCTGCGTACATTTCTACCATTTTGAAGGGAGGGGGAAGGCAATTGTAAGCTGGTTTGAAACTCCTTAAAGGTAGAGAAAATCAGGGTATAATAACTTCTTCTTCTTCTCTCATTTTATTTTGCGAGCCAATTCAAGCAGGTCTCAGGAGGTGGCATACAATTCCTTTTTAAACAAAATGGCATTCTATCCACTTGTCAAGTTCCACACGAACCCTCTACATATCCTAACACCTCTGTAATGGAGCTACTGTTTTAAGCACTGGACTCCATGGGAATAATTTACTGATCAGTCCATCACCACCAGAGATGATGTCTCCTACAGAAGCATATTGGCATTGGAAAACTAGGTCAAAATACAGCTTCCTAACCTTTAAAGACCTCATTAACAAACAAGGTAATGTTAAAACCTTTCAAGAATTAATCAATGATAATATCAAGATACCATGGTTTCCTTATATGCAAATCATCCACGCATTAAGAACCAAATATCTACAGAAAGGGAAAACAAGAAAACAGACTGAATTTGAATCTATAATAAATAAACAAGATCATTTATTATCAAAAATTTATAAAATGTTACTGGCAATAGAAACAGCCCCGGAGCAAGTAAAAATTTGTATGGTGAAATGGATGCAGAATTTTGGAGAAATGATACCTTTGCAGGCGTGGGGAAAAATGTGGCAGCAAGGTATCAAATTTCCAAGCTCTCAAATAGAGAAAATTGGTACAAGATGTTCTACAGGTGGCATTTTGCTCCAAATGATCTTCAAAAAATGTTCAAATCTAACCAAGCCAACTGCTGGAAATGCTCAGCGACTGATGGCACCCTTTTTCATCAATGGTGGAGTTGTAGAAAGACACAGAAATACTGGAAAGAAATACATGGAGAACTACAAGAGATTTTACATTTGAACTTTGATTTCCAACCTAAACACTTTCTGTTAGGATTGACTCCTACACAACTAAAGCCTCTAGATAAAGAACTTTTTTTATATGGGATGACTGCAGCAAGAACACTTTATGCCAGGTACTGGAAAGGGAAAAAAAATACCATCATTAAACGAGTGGATTACAAAAATGTATGAATATGCAGACATGGCAAGACTCTCCAATTGGATGAAGAAAAAATCACCGGATGAACAGAAATGGAAAGCATTCTCTGAAAGATATACACTTCAAACAATCAAGGGTAGAATTTTGGACATACAACTACAAGACCTCAGTAGCGCTGCTGACAAAATTTGCTCTCCACTAAGGCTAGGGTACTCAATGATGACAGGTGGAACAGCATCTATCTTAACTCTTTAAAAGACCCACATTTGCATAGAGCCTTTTCCCTGGCCAGGTTCAATGTAATGCCCTCTGTGGTTTTATATGGCAGATTTCAAAAAGTGGGTTATGATGATAGACTTTGTACACGTGCATTAGGAAGCGTAGAACCAATTGGGCATATTCTTTTCTATTGCCCTTCAGCTTAAACACATTAACCTATTAACCTAATGGGCTTGACTGTTCAAGCTAAAGAACGACATGTACTGAAAGATGTGTTTCCCGACATCACTGTGGAGGTGGCCAGATTTCTTAATAACGTCCTAAAGATTTGTCGAAAAGAGAACTGGGGGTAATCTGATGTATTTAACTATTTTTCTATGGTTGTTTGATATCTGAGTGAAATTTATATTAATTGTTATCTTATGCCATTAAAGGTTATTTGAATTTGAATTTGAAAGATATACTGTGAACTAAAGATAGAAATAATGCTTTATTTTTATGACCAAAGATACGAGTTAGAACAGTAGAATGTGAGAAATGTTAGAGCAACTGTCTGATTTTTATGAATTATATAATGATTATAGAGAAGAAATAAAGTGAAAATAGATATTAGACTAGAACAGAAATTTGATGCTTAGGGAAAAGACAGGAATGGAGAAGACCTGCTCTGGACGCTAACCCAGTATGATATGTTAAGACAATTGTTCCCTACCCCCTTTTCCCCTCTTCATTATGTATCATTTAAAAAATCCAATAAAATGTGTTTGTTTGTTTTTTTAAGAAAGGAGCATTGCTGTCAACACAATTAGACCATTGTAAATCCTTATTGAATTTTTCTCTCTGTTCCTGTACACAATGGAAGGGAAACTGAAAAGCAGACAGTTTGATTATTGGATTGAAAATGACATCATTTTTGTGCATGCACGTCTCTGCCCCACACAGAGCTTTCTTACCTCATACATGAGAGGCATCAAAGTTAAGAGCTTTATTGTAATTACTGCAGCCCAGAGTTTTCCTTTGGTTTTGGCTAATTCTTTCATTAGCACCAAAATGACTGCAGATTACTTGCATTTATAGTCCCCATGTTTATTGATCATCACTTTTTCCAAAATGGTGCTGATTGGTCGCAAAGTAATCACCCAACTACAGTGTGCTGGGTGCTGATCAAGAATTTATTGGGTTTAAAAAAAAAATCCCCACAAGCCATCCAGAAAGAGAACAAACTCAGGGTGAGAAGAGAGAGGAAATGCTATTTTACATGTCTTTTCATGAGAAACAAATGCATAAGAATATTTCAAATGTCAGGCTTGTCATAAAGATACACATAAGGCTTGTGTTGGTTGTTGGCAGTTCGTAAGCAGAATGAAATTCCATTTAATTTGTAATTTTGTTGTCAGCTCTGGGGGTATTTTGATTGGTGTTTTACAGCATCTGTTTCCTTCCCCAATGGCTTGGGCCAGACACAGTGACATAAATTAGAACTCTGAATGAATAGGATGGTTATGTTAAAAGTGAAATGTGCCCTCTTGGGAAGGATAAAGTGTGTTGTGCTTAAGAAATCTCTGAGCTAAATAAGAAGTGTATAAATACTTAGGCAGGTCATGCCTTTCTCAGCCCACTCGAACTGTACTTACTGAAATCCCTTATTCTGTATAACTCTTACAGTGCAATACTAAGCAGAGTTACACCTTTCTAAGCCCAGTGACTTTCGACGGTAGAATGGAGATTCGAACCTGGGTCTCCCAGATCCTAGTCTGAAGCTGTAACCATTACACACAATACTCTTTGTTTTTGTTGTTGTTGTTGTTGAACAGTAGCAAGCAGCTGGGCTTGGGTAAGTCATGCAAGCTCCCTAGTAACAAGCCATCTGGTGGTTGCTGCCTGATCCATCCCCAATGAGTCCTCCCTCAAAGGCCAAAACAACTATGGAAAGGGCCATTCCCTGTCCACTTGCTTTTGACTGAGAGAAACCAAAGCTTGAAGGCTGGCAATATTATTGTGGTTGTATAGCAATAGCTACTGAGGGCATTTGTTTCTTAAAGTTACAGATACTGCTTCTATCATTTTGAGAGGATTATATTTTCGTGTGTTTGTTTGTTTAGATTTCAGATTTTTCTGCAACCCTGAAGACTTTCTCAGGTGTGTTGAAAGATCTGCGGTCCATTACCCCAGTTTCTGGATTTAAGTATACACAGATGGGGCCATGTTGATAATTAGATATATTGATGTTCTTGTGTAAAGAAACAGTGCAAACATATAGAATCATGGGTATCAGCTCACACAAAAGACACTGAAATTGGGATTTCCAGTTTGAAATATCAAGGATGCAAAATTTTAAATTATCCCAATTATTGGTTCTCTGTTAGGAAAATCAGTGGAGTTTAAAAATGGTCTTACAAAACTATGACATGAAGAGTCATTTTTTTTTACTTTAAAGTTCTTTGCTTTTTTAAAAATGTAAACATATCCTTAGCAAATTGAGAAGGACCCAATAGTAAAAGTATCTGATCTGGAAAATGTGCAATAAGAAATAATTTCTCTACAATACAATGTAACAGAAATAGAAGGGTAGCTATGAAAGGATTTTTATTTTTCCAAAGGAAATAAAAATCTCAGAAGAATCCCAAGTTGCCACATGCATACCACATAAATCATTCTCCCAGAACAACTCAAATGGAACTAGGAATGCAAAAAAAAAAAAAAAAAAAAAAAAGGAAAGGGAACTCATAATGTTTGTATGAATACCCTTTCTATGACCTTTGAACAGTTTTTAAACCAATCTACTTCTCCTCCTGCTCTATTTCAATGAAAAGGTAATGAACCCTGGGTGGAAAATATAGCACCTGTTTGGAATTCAGCACAAAATATCTGATAGCAGTTCAACAAGTTTCCACTTTTTACAGTGTATGTAAGTTTTCATTGTGAATATATTGCTTTTTGAGAGCCAGCATGGTGTGGTGGTTAAGAGCAGTGGTTTGGAGCAGTGGACTCTGATCTGGAGAACCGGGTTTGATTCCCCACTCCTCCATATGACTGGCGGAGGCTAATCTGGTGAACTGGATAATAATAATCAATGTGACAGATTATTTGTATGTATGTGTGTGCGTGCTGTGCATTCTCAGCCTTAAATCTGGACAACGGAAGGAAAGAAAAACTAAGTCACTACCACTGGGAAATTATAATCTGGTACAGACACTGAGGCATTAGATACCCAGAGCATGATTTATAAATGTCAGTTGGTGCCACAATGCCTCATCCAGTTGAATGGGACTTAGGTAGATATACTGTACCATAAACATGATCACCAGGCAAAGTTGCTTTGCTTGACTCCTTTGATGAGACACAAAGTGGGGCCCTGATTGGATTGCCTCGACGGTCACTGTCAGTGTTCATGTCAAGTAGCTTAACAGCCCATTCCTGAGAAATGGACTGAAAGTTCTTTGGAGGTAGCGTGACCCTGCCGCCAGTATAAGTGCTCTCTTATTCCATTATAAGAGGCACTTACGCTGGCGGCAGGGGCAGTTCCATCAGCGCCTGGATGTCGCACAGCTGCATGTCGCTCCCCAACCACTGCAGTTTCTCCGAGACCTACTGTATATACTCGCGTATAAGCCGACCCGCGTATAAGCCGAGGTGCCTAATTTCACCCAAAAAATGGGGAAAAATTAGGCACCTGCGTATAAATCGAGGGTCGGCTTATACAACCCCCGGGTCGCCCTCCCAGCTGGCCTCCCGGGCCCTCCAGACCCACCCTGACCCCAGCGCCACCCTAGGGGGGAGGGGGAAGAGCCCCTGAACCCCCTACTTACCGGGAGAGGCGGTGATCAGCTGGCGGCGGCGGCCCCCCCCCCGGTGCGCAGGAGGCCCAGCAGGCCGCTCCTGGCCCGGGGGAAGGCACGCTGGAGGTGGCGGCGGTGGCAGTAAGTCCCCCCTCCCTCTACCTACCGTATTGACCCGCATATAGGCCGAGTTGGGATTTTTCAGCCCTTTTTTGGGGCTGAAAAACTCGGTCTATACACAAGTATATACGGTAAATCCCGGAAGACAAATGTGGCACTGGTGTGTGTGTGTGGGGGGGGGGGTTGGCAAAGAAGCTCCTATAAGGAGAAGACCCTCAGCTTGCGCTCCAAACTGCCAAGTTCTGCGCTATTGCTATTAAAATATGCAGAGCTTTATTAGAGAATGATTGTTAGAATATTTTACAATTTTATCAATTTTTATGTGATAATTTTAACCAGGGGTTCCTTTTATTGACCTTACACCTTTATATGTATGGACAGTCTGTGATTCTGCAGTGCAAAACTATTGTGTCTGGAAATTTTGATGTGTTGGCATTGGTCAGTCAACCGTATTAATAAACTTGACTTGCCACTGGTGTGGGGGGAGCATTCCTGGGGTGTTCCCGGGGGCCGAGCTGATGTTAGTCTGCTTCCTAAGCCCCTCCAGGCCGGGAACACCCCCTCCACCAATAGCGTTGCTGTACCAGTTTTTTTTCTGGTGCAGCCATGCTGTTTTCAATGGAGGGAAATGCCCCATTCCCCCAAAAAAAGATTTTAAAAGGCTTTTTTTAGCCTTTCAGCAGCTGGGAAACCACTTTGGAGGCGGTGCCTCGGCTCTGCTGTCCCCAGCCACCACAAAGCTCAGGAATGAGCTGCCCACCATGCAAGTATTGCTTATGATGTAGTGACAGGTTGATGCACCTAGGATGACTGCTGTTGCATCTCTTGTATCAATTCTTTGGCTCAGCAATTCAGAACATCTATATCACATACATTTTGGACACGTTGGAATAATCTTGAATCACTATGGTTTGGATTTAGCAATCCTCAACTAGATTTTCCTTCTTCCAAAATGTGTCTATTGATTTATTTAGAAAAGATTTACGCTGCCTCGCCAGGGAACCTACTCATGGTGGCTTACAAAATGAAACATATTAAAACACATAAAATATTAACATTAATTAAAAATCAATATTAAAAGCCAGCCAGAGCATGAAAAAACACTGAGCACTAGGGCTGCCAGCCTCCAGGTAGTAGCAGGAGATCTCCTGCTATTACAACTGATCTCCAGCCGATAGAGATCAGTTCACCTGGAGAAAATGGCCGTTTTGGCAATTGGACTCTATGACATTGAAATGCCTCCCCTCCCCAAACCCTGCCTTGGTGAAGAGGGACCTGGCAACCCTATTACTAGCACATATTCAGAGGCTACTGCCTCTGAATATGGAGGATCCCTTTAGTCGCCATGGCTCTTAACCATAGACAGATTACTTTAGAGTACATTAAAAGTAATACCTGATTCCTGTTTCATTTTTTCAGGCAGTTTTCTGGGGTGGCCTATTAGTTTTCATTTCATGCTGGGCATATTGTTGTTATTGGAGAGGACAATAATGAAATATATTCATACTTCTGTTCAGCCAGGTTGGCTCCTAAAGCAGCTTCCAGTTACAGTCTAGCACAATTGTTTAATTAAAGCCAGGTGTGGAGATGCAGGTCTCCCCCTTTCATTACTTTTTGCAGTAAAGAAGCTTGATCAAATACTCTAGCAACTACTGGGACTCGGCAGAACAAGTTGGAACTATCAGTTGTGATTGTGGGAGATCTCCAGCCACCACTTGGAGGTTGGCTAATCACAACCAAGTGAGTGGAGACAAAGAAAGGGTGAAAAGGGGAAGTTCTTCTCTGGCTTGGATGTAGAATCGGAGTAGGGTTGTCTGGTACCCCCTGGCAACCAGCGAGGGGTGGGGGTCAGGGTTTTTTACCAGCACTGAAAAGAGGCCTGGTGTCTAGTGACAAGGTGAGGTTACCTTTGTCATGCATCAGAAGTGATGCCATCCCATTGCCAGTGATGTGGGGACACTCTGATATTTTGGGCAAAACTCTATGGTAGAGTTTTTGTTTAAATTCCAGATAATCTTGTATCACTGGTGACGTGATGACGTCTCTTCTGGTGCACATTGTCATGATACTAACCAAGGCCTCCCTTTGCTGCGGTTAAGGTCCCCTGCTGGCCAGCTGATTGGCGACAGGGGGAGGAGCCCTGGACTGGTGATGCCCCACCCCTGTGTGGGCCTGGCAAGCCTAAATAGGAGCCAGGTAATTTTTTTTGGAGATTTGTCTTGAAGGCATGCATTATGCCATTTTTAAGGTTACCAGCTCTGGGTTGGGAAATACCTGGAGGTTTTTGGGGGTGGAGCCTGAGGAGGGCAGGGTTTGGGGAGGCGAGGGACTTCAATGCCATAGAGTCCAATTGCCAAAGCACCCATTTTCTCCAGGGGAACTGATCTCTATCAGCTGGAGATCAGTTGTAATAGCGGGAGGTCTCCAGCTACTAACTGGAGGTTGGCAACTCCAGAGGCTGGCAACTCCATTTGCATTTCCAAGTTTGGATATATGAACTCAAGCACCATCACTGACTATGCTCTCAACCCCAAAGAGGTCTTCTAGAGCTCCAGTGGGAATGAAATGCCTCTCCCCACCACCTCTTCCCTACCAGTCCCCTATGGTTTTCTTCCTTAGATACAGTAACAACGTTTAATTCGATTTTCAATCATGGCCTGTACTTTTTGGGTGCATTTTCTCTTTGGTTCCTGTTTTAGTCAAAATGCGAATGCTGCATTTGCTGAGACATTTCTCCCATGTGAAAGTGGCTTGTTAGTGTTTTTGAGCTCTTGTCAACAGGATATTCAGATCTAAGAGGCATGAATATTAATCTGGGGGCATCTTCTGCTGTTCACAAGTTTGTTGAAGTGAACCATCAAAAAGCATAAACTCCTTCTTAATTAATTTTTTATTGAAGAGAAAGCTGGTTTGCATCCCAGCTTAATTGCCACTGTCCCAGTTGGATATATATGATATACATTGGGCAAACAGAGAACCTTTTAGAGCAGCAGGCAATTAAAATTAATATTTCATGGCATTATAACAAACAGCCCAGAAATTGTTTATTGCAGGTGAAAATGTAAGATCGCTCCTTTCCACCACAATCTTTCAGTTGTGATTTTAATGAAGAATGATATCTTTGCGGCTCTCGACCAGACTCCTACAGGCAATTCATTATAAATGTGGAGGCAAACAAACAAAATTATGTGTGGCTGGTGAGAGGACGTACCTGCTGCCAGATGCTTTTTTGTTCCAGCGAATTAGTCCAAGCAACCTCAAGTGAAACAGTAAATATGACATGACTTATTTATTTATTCAGAAAATGTATGTGACACCTCTCTCGAGACCTGCTCAAGGTGGCTTAACAACTAAAACCAAGCCATTAAAATAATGGTGTCTTAGAGGGAGCGGAGGAATTGGATTGGTTTGACTGAATCTATAAAAGAAACTAGGGTATCTCATACCTCAGTTCCATTCACAGAACTGTTTTGTCAGGTCCACTGATCTGAGAGAGTTTCATTTTGGAGGGGTTGAGAGGGGAGCTGGGGAAGTTGCCTTCCTCTAGCATGACTCTGCTTGTGGTGCTTAGGAGCCAAGCCAAGCTCCTTGTTTCTGTAGATTGACAATGAGCAGCACCCATGTCCATGTATGGACCCCAAGCCAAGTCTCTTGACAATGAGCAGCAGCTATGATCCATGTATGGAAGGCATACAGCATGCTTCCAACATTTCCCTCCATCGCTGCAGCTCCCTATGACTTCCAGTAGGGTTGCAAACCCCCAGGTATTAGTTGCAGATCTCCTGCTATTACAACTAATCTCCAGCTGATAGAGATCAGTTCACCTGGAGAAAATGGCCGCTTTGGCAATTGGACTCTATGGCACTGAAGTCCCTCCCCTCCCCAAACCCTGCCCTCCTCTTGCTCTACCCAAAATACCTCCTACCAGTGGTGAAGAGGGACCTGGCAACCTTAACTTCCAGAAAGATCACACCTAGGGTCCCAAGAGCATAGAGTTGCCAACTCTGTGTTGGGAAATCCCTGGAAATTTGGAGCTGGAGCCTGGGAAGCCAAGATTTGAAGAGGGGATGGACAGCAGGTATAATGCCCTATAGTTTTCCCTCCAATGCTGCCATTCCCCATGTGGGAACAGATCTCTGCAGTCTGGAGATCAGTTGTAATTTCAAGAGATTTGCAGGCTTCACTTGGCAAGTGGCAACAAACCTACAAAGATCCACACAGAAAAACAGTTGTATCATTAAGCCTGGTCAAAAGGGGGAGAAGGGACTTCCAGGTAGGAGCGATCCCATCGCTGGAAGTGTGACCCTTCGCACTCAGGCTTCGAGCTGCCGGGGGGGGGGCAAGGAATTCACCCCCTACCATCTGGCAAGCAGCACTCCTCGGTGCAAGAGGAGATGCTGAACCGGGCGCAGGCAGGCAGCTCGTCATTGAAGCGATAGCCGCCGAGAAATCGGCGGCAGTCGCTCTGACGGGCTCAGCCACGGAGCCGGCGCCATCTTCAAACGACAGCCTGGAGACGTGGTGGGGAGACTCCAAGAAAAACAGCAAGGTTTAACCTACATTCGTTTATATTCTCACTAAATTCAAACTGAGGTGTTTGACAGTCTTATTTCTACAGAACAAAGTACTCAAGCTAGTACTCTCATTACGTGACTCTAAACGAAACTTGGCTTTTCGCCAGCCTTCTGTCTTCTGTGACACAGTTTAAAAATCTTTCTGTCAGTGGCTGAAGCATCAGTTTAAAATCTCAGACGGACAAACTACTGGCATGAAACGTTAACAGTAATGAAGTTGGTGTATGAGGTTTCTCTCTAAGGTCAGACTTTAAACTGAAATGTTTTTATCTTCTACTAAGATTCCCAAGTTGATGGTGTAAACAAGAAACGTTATCTCCCTCCTTTCTGTGGATTACAAACTTTTTGTTACTCATCCTCCTAGGACTAATAGGAGGAAAAAAAGAGAAGCATGCCAGGGTATTCCTCAAAGACTCAAAACAGTTCCAGGTACAGCAAAACTCTCAGCAATGTAGAGCTTCCGTTTCTAATATAGTAACAACATCAGCCATTTCACCCTCTTTAGGTACATCTGTTGCTGCAAAGATGACGCCAAAACCAAAACCAGAAGTGACACTCAACTCCTTGCATGAACTCTTAACAAAAACATATCAGGAGATTACAGAAATGAAGCAAGAATTGAGTCAAAATACAGCAGCTATTGCCCAAAACTCAATGACCATCTCACAAAACACAGCTGCAATATCATCTTTGCAAGACTCAATTACGTCCTTGACTGTGCGACAGGATAAGGTAGAGAGTAAGCGTTCAAAAAATGCACAGGAGAATAAGGATATTAAAAAGAGGGTGGATACTTTGGAAATGTCACTGGAAGCATCTCAGGAGAGAGATGAAAAACGAGATAACTAAATGGCAATGATTGAACTCAAGATTAAGGAAAATTCGATTCGTATCCGTGGGTTGAAGGAAAATATAGAAGGAGGAGATCTAAAGGGATACTTAAAAGTACTTTTGGCAGTTTTTTTTTGCAAGAAGAGGAAGAAGTCGTTGAAGGGATGATTATAATGGCTTACAGAATTAATTCTTCTTTTGCAACTAAAAATAAAGTACCAAGAGATTGCCTAGTTCAGCTTTTATCCAGGAGCCATCGTGATCTTACCCATTACAAACTTCCTCTTACAATAGAGGGTACCCCTTTGAGATTGATGAAGGAAATCCCAGGAAGACTGCTTAGAAAAAGAAAAGATTTTTCAGAGATTGTAGAACAACTGAGACTCAATGGGATTCAATTCAGATGGGAATTTCCACAAGGCATCACTTTTCTTTTCAAGGCTAAAAGATTTAAAATTATAGATATCAGTAAGGCTGAACAATTCTTAAGAAAATATGACTCAGAGCTTTTTAAACCAGCCAAACAGTCTTCTGCCAAAGAACCTACTGAAGAGGAAAAGGCCTCAGAAGCAAGTGGTGGAGCACTGCCAACTGAACCAGCAGAGGATTCCCTGTCAGACAATAAGGATGGCTGAGCAGTTATGAACTGAACTCAATGGGAACAGAGGGGGAGGGAGGGGGTACAGGATAAAGAGATAAATGTATATGGATACCATCTTTGGGAGTAAAAAATGTAAAATGTAAAAATGGGTCTAACTGAACTTTAATATGTTACAGGTACTATCATGGAATATCAATGGTCTGAATTCTCCCAGAATGAGGAAGAAAGTATTTTATCACCTTCAAAAATCTAAAGCTAATATTGTTTGTTCACAGGAAATGCATATCTTACAGAAGGATATATTTAGATTGGAACAACCAAGGTTAGGTAAACTTTTCACATCTTGTAACGAGAAGAAAAAAACTAATGGTATAGCTATGTATCTACCTGTGATATTAGAACCAAAGATTATTTTTCAAGATAAAGAAGGAAGAATTTTGATGGTAGAAATAACTTGTGGTTTCCAAAAGATTCTGTTGGTGGGAATTTATGCACCTAACACAAATCAAAAATGTTTTATAACAATTTAGCTACAATTTTGGCTGAACCCGCTCTAGAAAAAATTATTTGGATGGGGGACTTTAATGGAGTAATAGATCCTAAAATAGATAGGTCTGCTAAGAAAAAGAAGGGGAAATGTGAGGGTAAGCTACCGGGTAATTTCAACGCTCTTACAGACTAATGGGATATTTGATGTTTGGAGATTGGTTTATGGTAACAAAAAGGGATATACATTTTTTTCATCTAGATATCTCACAGGCTCTAGAAGAGATATGTTATGGCTTTCTAAAGGATTAACAAATCTCTCAGATAATCCAGAGATTTTACCCAGGGAATTGTCTGATCGTAATGCTGTATCAATAAGATAGGAGGAACAAGCCTTGGGTACTAAATGAATTTTTATTAAAAAATAAAAAGATAGTGGATAAATGAAAGGTAGATATACAGAACTAATTTGCTGAAAATACAGATAAGGGTACTCAGCAAGATGTAGTATGGGATGCCGGTAAAGCAGTGATTAGAGGATTGTTAATACAACAAAATACAAGATGGTTTAAAGAGAGAGAGGCTCAGAAGAAAAATATTTTAGAGGAAATTAGACAAACATCAAATAATCTTAATTTATTTCAGAATAATTATATTAAACAATGGCAACAGATAGTAACAGGTCTCAAAAACTGGGGGAAAATACCATTATCATTATGGGGTAGAATTGCAGTTATTAAAATGATGGTATTGCCCAAGATGCTTTTTTATTTCAAAACCTACCAATTTTGAAAGGAGTACAGATATTTAAAAATTGGAGAAAAGATATTTTAAATTTTTTATGGAGTAAGGAAAGACATAGGATATCATATAATAACTTAGTTGAATTAAAAGAAACAGGAGGTTTAGGATTACCAGATTTGAGAATGTACTATCAAGCAGCATGTTTTACCTGGCTAAAAAATTGGATTCTATTAGAGAATCCTAAAATATTAGAATTAGAAGGGTTTAATTTATGTTTCGGTTGGCATTCATATTTATGGTATGAAAAAGAGAAAGTAAATAAAGAATTTAACTCCCATATTATTAAAGGCGGTTTACTTCAGACTTGGAAGAAATATAAAGGATTTTTGGAAGGTAAAACCCCTGGGTGGATTAACCCTGTAGAAGCTTTTATGAAGACAGGGGTACAATTAAATTTGGATATTGATATTTATAGAGAAATTACGGAATGTAAGGAAGGGGTTTGGTTTCTGAAGAGTAGAGAAGAGTTAAAAAGTAAAGATTGGTTTATGTATTATAAATTAAGGGATATATTTAACAAAGATAATTTGAGGGGATTTAATCAAAATAAATCTAAATTAGAAATTATATTAAATAAGGGAAACAAAGGATTGATAGGAAGAATTTATAAGTTATTAACTGAAGTAAACTTAGAACAAGAAAGGATAAAACCAGTGATGGTGAAATGGATGAAGGAGTTCGGTTATAATATTGATCTGGAAATATGGGAAAATTTATGGAAGAGGGAATATAAATTTACAATCTTATATATATAAATAAAAATGTAAATGTTTGTTTGTTCAAAATCTTAAATCTCCGAAAGTTCTTCACCGATTGCTTTGAAATTTTGACACAACATTGCATTTGAATATGCACGTGTTTTTATATACCTGTGACAGGTAAAAACCTGCTTATTTTACCTGTGACAGGTAAAAACATGTTTTTTGAAAAACAGTGCCATCTGTTGGCCGTTAAAGCAACACACACTATACTAAGTAGCCTCCCCTTTTGGTGTACTCATCTTCCTTTACCATAACATTCCTGGCTACAGGCCTGCATCTCCATAATATAATTAAATAGAAGAAATATATTGGAAGAATTCAATGTTGTTTCATCCATCATACACAGGATCAAGGCTGGAGATGGGCAAGCTCCCTGTCTCTCCTTGGATTCAAGTCAGCCTCATGCAGATCATGAATCTAAGAGCCAAATTATGAATGTCCTTTCCTCCCAGTTCAATGGTGCTCACTCTCTCAAGTACATTCACTGGTTTTGCACTTTCACTTACTTTCATATTTAGGAGAAGCTAAGGCAGATCATGGAAAGGGAAACATTTGGGTTTCCTATCCAAGTCAAGCCTTGATTATCATTTCCTCCATATTCCTCCCTTGCCCATATTCCAGCAGGATCTCTCTAATATTCATTCATTAAAGGGCAAGCAATGGAAAGGGAGGCTATCAGATTTCTTGCCAGAAAGAAAAGCTCCCATCTCCTGTGCATAATGTGCACACATGAAAAGGACTGCTTTAGAGTTATTTATCAGAAGAGCTCTTAAGTAAGTGTTAACTGTCCTTGTAATACTTGAGTGTGGCACAGCTGAGTTTCAAACTAGACTGTCATATGATCAGTGGCATCTCTATTTGTTGGACCTGCATATAAAATTAGCTGCCATGAACCTGTATTTAATTATTTGATTCTAATACACTCCATCTCACCATGAGCTTTCATGGACTTCAGAAAAACAGTTTGCGGAATCACAGAGTTGGAAGGTACCACCAGGGTCATCGTCCAACCCCCTGCACAATGCAGGAAATTCACAACTACCTCCCCCCCACATCCCCAGTGACCCCTACTCCAAGGCCAGAAGATGGCAACAAATAGAAATCAGCTTCTTAACTTTTCATATCAGTTCTTAGTGCTATTACTTTTCTTCACTTTATGTAGAAGACGGAGAAATCTGAGGCAAGCAAAAGGAGTGGTTCAAAAGAGGTTGTGTACAAAGGTCTTGCCATCTTGTTACGGGGGCAAATGTGGTTGGGATGCTCTCAGACTGGACCAAAAATCCACAAACATTATGCTTGACGTCAAGTCCTAGCTAGCTAGCTAGATTTTATTCCTCGGTTTACTTGTGTGAGACCAGAGAAGTGGCAAGCTGCAACTAGGAAATCTTGACAGGACCTTTCAAAGGTGAAGATGTCCTCATTCCTCGCATTCCTATGATGCCAATGGATATGCCATTTCAATTTAAGAGATTGCAATTCCCAATTCGATTGGCGTTTGCAATCACCATCAACAAAGCTCAGAGCCAATCTTTAGAATTGTGCGGTTTAGATCTAGACACGGATTGCTTCTCACATGGACAATTATATGTTGCGTGTTCTAGAGTCGACAAACCAGACAATCTCTATATCTGCACAGACAATGGAACCACAAAAAATATTGTATACCCACAAGCATTGTGAAATTAAACATATTAGAAACGTGCGCTTTCTCTTTTCTTTCTTTTCCATTTAACCAGACTGGGCCACAGCAACGCATGGCCGGGTACAGCTAGTTACTAATGAAATAAGAGAAAATTTATACAAGATGTTTTATAGATGGTACATAACCCCGGTACTGTTAAGCAAAATGAAGAAATATGATATGGCTTTATGTTGGAAGTGTGGAACTGAAAAAGGCACGCTTATGCATGCATGGTGGTTTTGTAAAAAAAAATAAGGGATTTTGGAAATTAATATTAAATGAAACTAATAATTTGATTAATGTAAAAGTAAAAAAAGATCCTGCTTTTTGTTTATTGGGAATTCCCAAAGACAATATGGATAGATGTGATAGAGTTATATGTCAATATAGCTTTACGGCAGCAAGAATTATAATAGCAAAAAACTGGAAGCAAATAAATAAACCTTCAATCAAGGACTGGAGAGAGAAAATGTGGATGTATATGCGGATGCCAAACTTAAAGATTCTTTACATGTTAAAGATATGGAAGAGTTTAAAAAAACATGTCTAAAGGCCATCACATTTTGGGATAAACTGGCAAAAATGAATTTTACAAGTATAGTTAATGAATTATAGACAAAATGTAATGCTTTTTATAGTAATAATAGTATAAGATAATTTTAAATACTGTCAAAACACTTCTCCGGAAGTCTATTGGTGGTGGGACACACTGTTAAGGTGGGTGGTGGGTATTAGAGCACTGTGTATTTTATGAAGCATATGGTATGGGGTAATTTTGAATGGTGTATAAGTGCTCTTTTTGTATTTTTGTATTTTTATGTTATTGTTTTCTTTGTTTTTTATAATTTGTTTTGTTTTTTCTTATTATAAAAATAATAAAAAATTATAAAAAGGGGGGAAGGGAAGGGAATTACCCCTTTCCTTAGGGGAGCTATGCTTGAGGAATTTCAACTTTTTGTCCATCTTTACTCCAGTTCCCTCAACTTGTCTGGCTGTTTCTTCACCCCAGGTCCTCCAACCCCAAGACCTCCAACCCCAAGCCCTGTCCAGGGCTCAGAAAAGGGTTGCCAGCTCTGGGTTGGGAAATACCTGGAGGTTTTGGGGGTGAAGCCTGGGGAGGGCAGGGTTTGGGGAAGGGAAGGGAGGGAACTCAGCAGGTTAGAATGACACAGACTTAGGGTTGCCAGGTTCCCCCTTGCCACCAGCCGGGTATGGTGGGTAGGGTTGCCCGATCCAGGTTGGAAAACTCCTGGAGATTTGGAGGTGGAGCCTGGGAGGACAGGAACCTCAGTGGGGTACAGTGCCCTAGAATCCCCCCTCCAAAGCAGCTATTTTCCCCCAGAAAACTGATCTCTGCCAGCTCCAGGTTGAAACATACCTGGAGATTTTGGGGGCAGAGCCTGAGGAGGGTGGGGTTTGCAGAGGGGAGGGACTTCAATGCCACAGAGTACAATTGCCAAAGCTCTCTTTCCCTACTGCATTGCCTTATAGAAGATCCCTGTACCCTAACATTACAACTTTCTTTGTTTCTCCACCCAATGCTGTGAAGCAGGAGTGGGGAAGACCAGAACACTGGGATGCACCAGGACATGTGCGGTTTTTTCTAGATGTTAAAGAGAAGGAGAGGAAAGCAAGAGAAGTGTTTTTGTTTTGCTTTGATGGCAGCGGTGTGCTCTGAACATCTAGTTCAATCATAAGCAAACAGCTAAAACTTTGACAACTTTGACAACAGCCTGTACTACATTTGGTTGAGAAGGTCCATTTTTGTATCAAATAAACAAAAGGGGATAATTTGAAATGTTTTCACAGTAATTTCATTAGCAGTAAGGGAATGTCATTTTTTTAAAAAAAAATCTAGTTGACCCTTGCTCACACAGACTGTGCCACTTAATTGAGTTGGTATTTGACCTCCCTCTTTAGCTAATTTCCTTTCTTTATAACTCTTCCACTCAGGGTGGTCCAGGAGAAGAAGCAAAGAGCAGCCACCAACATTCATATAGCCAAAACAATCTCTTCTTTAAATAGATTTTTTTAAATTGATGGCCAGATTGCTTCCATGCAGTGACATACAGAACTAAAAAAGTGGGTTTCCCCCCACTTAACAGACCTTTCAAGGAGAGGAAGCTTTTGAATTCATTACGTTTCAGATTTTCCATCAGATGAAGATCAAAGCCAGCAAAAGCGGAGGAAATATCTAATGGGAAATCCACTGAGTGGCTCATGCAGTGTTCAGTGGCAATTCAGAGGTAATTAGCAGAAGCACGAAACACAATGGGAGTGACTCACTCATCTCTCCCACATATGTTTCAAAAGAAGAATTATGGCTTAATAGCATTCAGAAGAACTTGAGGTAAGAGAAGGTAATGAGTGGGTGGGAAAAAGCAGATCCAGTTGGTGGTGTTCTTGCGGTTGCATTATAGTCACACATATTGCTACTGTACCATGCCTTGTACCATGCAGGGGCAATTCTTATACCATTCCAGATGGGTGGGAAGGAGGTGAATATGGGTAACGATATGTATTTCCAGAAAGGGGATTTTCAAAAGACTCGAGCACCCACACAACAAAGTTGGTAATACTTTGCCAGTAGCAACAGCATTTGGCTCTCAGTCATCAGCTCCTTCTGAAGACCTTGGGAGCAAGAGCAGGGAGCTAAGCAGGTAGAGATTGCCAACACTCATGGTGGATAAGTGTTCCAGCACCCCGACCTACCACAAATGAAGGAACAGGACTGCAGTTAAACTAAGCTGTAGTCTTCTGAAGAGAAATTCTCTGAGTTCTTGTTTATCAAGTTTCTCCCAGAGACCCAACAATATGTTCCCATTCCTTGTCTTTGGAATATGGAGTCCATTTCTAACCAATCCTGTTTGGATCTGAGAGGAATTCAAAGTAGGGTTGCCAGCTCCAGTTGGGAAATACCTGGAGATTTTGGTGGCAGAGCCTGAGGAGGACAGGGTTTGGAGAGGGGAGGGACTTCAGGGCCAAAGCGTCCGTTTTCTCCAGGTGAACTGATTTCTATTGGCTGGAGGTCAGTTGTAATAGCGAGAGATCTCCAGCCACCACCTGCAGGTTGGCAGCTCTAATTCAAAGGGAGGATGGGCAGGAAGAGAGGGGCTCCCAAACTTCAGAATTCCACTCTGCAAATGCTCATAGGCATGCCCCATCTTCCCACACCTTTTCTGTTTTCCTGCTTGAGCACTGACCTTTGGTGGGTAAATAAAATAATTGCATAGGGCTGAAGTTACAAAAAGTGTGCCCTGATTTTTCTTCAAAGACCAACCAAAGAGGAATTCCTCTTTTAAAAGAGAATAAGAGGAACAGATGGCTGTATCTAAAAAGAAATCCCCTCCACTTAACAATGCTATTAGTAGGGTTGCCAGCTCCAGGTTGGAAAATACAGTGAGGGGAAAAAGAATTTGATCCCCTGCTGAATTTGCCCGTTTGCCCTCTGACGAAGAAATGACCAGTCCATAATTTTAATGGTAGGTTTATTGTAGCTGTGAGAGACAGAATAACAACAGGAAAAAACCCAGAAACCCAGAAGACAAAAGTCAGAGATTGATGTGCATTATAATGAGGGAAATAAGTATATATATATATATATATATAGATAGATAGATAGATTCTAGGAACATCATCTCTGGACCCACCAATGTCAGCCATACTATCTCAGGTTCATACTCCTGCTCATCTTCTAATGTGATTTATGCCATCACATGCCAGCAATGCACTTCTACTATCTACATTGGACAAACAGGTCAGTCTCTTAGACAAAGATTAAATGGACATAAGTCTGACATCAGAAACCACAATATTCAAAAACCAGTGGGAGAACATTTCAACCTTCCAGGACATTCTGTTTCAGATTTAAGAGTAGCAGTTCTCTTACAAAGGATTTTCAAAGGGAGATTGGAAAGAGAAACTGCTGAATTACAGTTGATATTCAAACTAAAGACAATGCATTTACCTGGGCTGAATAAAGACCTTGCATTCATGGCTCATTACCAATGCTGATTTCTCCACCCCCATCTCTCCCCTGGGCATCACAGACTCTTCTGCATACCATACCTAATCCCATCACGCCTGCTGTTCACATTTACATACTGTTAACATCTACATACTAATGCTTGTCTGAATTCACTCTCCTCTACTTAAAGACAGACGGATTCACATTCTAGCTGTATCTGAAGAAGTGAGCTGTGGCTCACGAAAGCTCATACCCTGCCAGAAAATATTTTTGTTAGTCTTTAAGGTGCTACTGGACTCTTGCTCTTTTCTACTACTGCAGACAGACTAACACGGCGACCCACTGTGAATTACATTTCACAGTCTGTAATCGCCACCTGCTTCCTCACTCAAGAATCATGGGAAAACTCAGTCGTGGGGAAACTCATTTTCCCATGAATGATGACAATGCAATCGCAATTGTAAGCATTCATGGGAAAAAGAGTTTTCCTATGACTCTTGGGTATGGATGCCGCCATTGCATATTGTGAAAAGTGAGTAGTACTTTTAAAATTTCGGGGGGGGTCATTTTTTGAGATAGAATCACCAAATTGGCAACATAGCTTCAAGGGACTCTGCTTGTATGAACTTCAATGGTTGGTAAAGTTTTGATCAGGGGGTCCAATTTTATGCGGTCCAGAAAGGGTTCCCCCCTCCTCTATAGAGAAACATTGTGAAATTTGCAATATTTCTCTATGGAGGAGGGGGGCAACCCATTTCAGGCCCCATAAAATCAGACCCCCAGACCCAATCTTTGCCAAACTTTGGGGTTTGTGCAAGGAGAGTCCTTTCATGCTACTCTGAAAATGTGGGAACTTTACCTCCAAAAATGCCCCCCTCCAAAGCTCATTAAAAATTTTCATAGGGGAAAGTCTGGGAAAAGCTGAAGCCAAAAAAAGCCCTGTTTGGAGGATTCAGCGATCGCCTATTCAGCTTCAGATTTATTCCCAGGTTTTGGTATTTGGTAAAGCTGAAACCTGAACAAAGCTAAAACAGCTAATTTTTGGTTTATTTTCAGTTCAAGTTCATCAATATGCACCACCCTACCCCCCCACTGAAGCAATGGGAATACACAAGCGAGGAAAATGAAAATGCAGAGAAGCCCAACGTCTCATGCCTCATTTGAATTATACTGACTGACACACCATTACTCATGGCACCAACTGACCCATGAGCAAATTTCCCCTTGCAGTAGCAGCAGCTTCTCATAATCCTAACTTTAACGAGATAGACTTCCTCTTAAAAACATTTTTGGGTGGAGGTGTTTACTGAAGGAACATATATCACACACACAAAGCCTACAACTTGCTCAAACTATTTCTACAGCCACTGCTTTAATTTGACATTAATGGCTTTCTGCCCATGGAAACCTGCCCTAGTGTTAAAGCCTGTATAATCATGTGTGTATAACTATGTATGCCTTTCTGCTTCGCTGGTGATACTGTTTAAGGACTAAGGATAGAGCAGCAGGTCTCCTTGCTTGCAGCATTAGATAATGAATTGCTGGTTGGTGCGGTGTGTGCTTACTCCCACTTCTCATTGATATCAAGAAGAAATTGAATGATTAGCAGCAATACATTTAGACTCAAATGCAGCCTGATCTGAGCAGATACACATTGACATAATCAGAACTGAGCAGGTACAGAATCAGATCTGAACAGTTAACACATTCACATAATATAAAAACCACCCAGCCTGTCCTCGCACTTCCTTTTCATCTATTCTATCGGACTATCCAGGCGACTTAGCATACTTGATAGTTGTTGCACCTTCGTGCCTTGAGATTCTGCTATTCACATTCATAGATTCGTTCCTTTGAGTTTCTGAGGTCTGACCCTCTAGACTACATTTCTCATGAGGCTATAAAAGATGGAGGAAAAGAGAATGGAGGATAGAGAAGAGACTGTAAGGGAGGACAGCATGGTTATAAATCTTCCAAAGACATCGAAATTTGTTTTCTCCAGCGTCCACAGTCATTGAGGCAGCCTTCACAGAAAGTGCAGGAAGCATCCTGCTGAGAATCCCGTTGACAAAGGACACTGTTTCAGTAACTAAGTTGGAATGGCCGTATCATCTGTTCATTCCTGTGAGCTGCTCTGGGGAGCCAGATAAATGAATATATTTTTACATGGAGAGAGCCGCATGGTGCCTCGCAAACAAAAACAGCAAGAAGAAACAGGAAGTTCACCCCATACTTAGCAAACATCTGCTGAAACACAAGTCATGGGCATCTCCCCCATTCAAAACATTCTCCCTATTTGAGCTGCCTGCTTGGATAAGGTCAACAGTAGCTGCTTCCACATGGACATTTTCCCTCCACCTTTCCTCATGAGAGCCAGCATGGTGTAGTGGATAAGAGTGACAGATTATAATCTGGATAACCAGGTTCAATTCCCTGCTCCTCTACATGAAGCCTGCTGGGTGGCCTTGGGCTAGTTGTGGTTCTCTTGGAACTCTCTCAGCCCCACCTACCTCAAAGGTAGCCTGCTGTGTTGCTAGTGTTGCCAACCTCCAGGTTGTAGCTGGAGATCTCCTGCTATTACAACTGATCTCCAGCCGATAGAGATCAGTTCACCTAGAGAAAATGGCCACTTTGGCAATTGAACTCTATGGCATTGAAATTCCTCCCTTCCCTAAACCCCACCTTCTTCAGCCTCTGCTCTAAAAACCTGGCAACCCTATGGATACATAATTTTGTTCAAGGACAGTTTTATGTTATGATGGTTCGTATCCATAATGACCCTAAAAATATTTAGCTTTGTTTTTAAAGTCCTGCTATCCAATATACAAATGCTTACGCTTTCCTCTCCATGGGCCTTGAACAATCATGCTTGCTTTTTAGAACATTCAAAACTGGACTTTCAATGCTCTCAGAGAGTGCATTCTCACACTGTTTTCCCCATCTCCACTGCATGATCTTAGTTATACATTGAAAAGTCTCCACCATCTACACATTTTTATCTTGCCCTGGCTCAAAGAAGCTCAGAACAGTGTGCATAGGTCTCTCTTCCCATTTTGTCCTCGCCACATCCCTATGAGGTAATTCAGGCTGAGACAGAATGATCAGCCCAAGTTCACCCAATGAGTATCATGGCTAGGGTTGCCAACCTCCAGGGAATAGCTGGGTATCTCCTGCTATTACAACTGATCTCCAGCCGATAGACCTGGAGAAAATGGCCGCTTTGACAATTGGACTCTATAGCATTGAAGTCCCTCTCCTCCCCAAACCCTGCCCTCCTCAAGCTCTGCTCCAAAAACCTCCTGTCGGTGGCAAAGAAGGACCCTAATCATGGCTGAGTCGGCATTTGAACATGGATCTCCCCAGTTTTACTCCACTAAGATCTTTTATGTTCTTATTGTGGTGATGGCTGCCAGCTTGGAAGGCTTTAAGAGGGGAGTGGACATGTTAGAGGATAGGTCTAGTCAAAATGAATGCTAGTCATGATGCATGCCTATTCTCTCTAGTATCAGAGGTACATGCCTATTATATTAGGTGCTGTGGAACGCAGGCAGGATGTTGCTTTAGTCATCTTGTTTGTGGGCTTCCCAGAGGCACCTGGATGGCCACTGTGTGAACAGATTGCTGGACTTGATGGGACTTGGTCTGATCCAGCATGGGTTTACTTAAGTTATGTTCTTAACTACACCACACTAACTCAGTGTTTTGGTTCTACAGGTTCCCCTTAGAAGCATTTGGATCCAAATGCAAATACTTTCCCACATTTCTTGCATTATGCTGGGGGTTGGCCTAGATGACCCTGGAAGTACCACCCAACTCTATGATTCTATGATTCTACATGCATGTTCTCATACTGCTTTTCCCACAGTTGCTCTCCATCCTCCTCTACCTATTTCTAGTTATGCATCAAATGGGACAAAATGCCATAAAAATAATGCTTGGAAAAGCGGAACAAAGGGGGATGGAGTGAAAAAGTAGCTCCTTATCTGGGTCTTATCTCAGTTTTATGTGGGTCTTATCTTGGTCCAGGGCTGGCCCTGGTTGGAAAGGATAGTTGTCTCGATGAGCCCACAATTCAAATGGTCTATGTGAGTTGCATAACTGAAATCTTAGCAGTGTAAACCTATGGAGAGTTTAAGAGGGAGGGGACATGTTCCAGGAGGAGATGAGTATTCACGGCTACTAGTAAAAGTGGATACTAGTCATGATTCATACCTATTCTCTCCTGTCTCAGAGGAGCATGCTGTAAACTCTAGTCCCGTGATAATCCCATAAACAGACTCAGCAGGCAAGGAATCCTATGAAAAGCTGATTTATTAGGGAAGTTCTACAGGTAACAGAAGCCAGGAATCAAGAGGATACTAGTGAGGTTCAATTATACAGCGCATGACATTTCCTCTTCGCGTGAAGAGGAAATACAGGCTTTCACATACCAGAATCGGGAATTGTTGGAGCGGATGGCCCAGATGCAGGACCAAATGGATATTTTGGTGCCTAATATAATAGGCATGTGTCAGGCACTAGCCTGAGACTGGTATGCTGCGGCTGAGCCAGATACCAGCCAAGGCCAACGTGTTATTTCTCTTCCTAAGTGTTTTGACTTTCTTCTGTGGGAACCTCTGGGAGCCATTGACTGCTCCAGTGAGGGGGGTTACCATGGTACCCTAAGCTATCGGTCTTATGATTAACTATATATGTCATGAGCTGTACAATTGAACCTCACTAGTATCCTCTTGATTCCTGGCTTCTGTTACCTATTGAACTTTCCTAATAAATAAGCTTTTTGTAGCATTCCTTGCCTGCTGAGTCTGTTTATGGGATTATCACGGGACTAGAGCTTACATTAGGATACTAGTCAGAAACTATGCTTTTCCTTGGCTGGAGCCCTTGAGGGTTCGCCAGGATCTGTACTTGCTCAGATTGGAGCTCAGGGCGTGCTCCCCGAGGACTCCGACCTTCTGCTCGCAATCCTTGAGGAAGCGCGCCGGACTCACGCCGAGTCCCACTGACTTGCTGGGCTAGTGGTGGATCAGTGGAAGCGGCTGGAAGCGGCGGCCCCGTGGGACTCGCGGGAGGCTGATCTCCGTGCCCGGGATGAACTTTGGTGGCTTGACATTTTACTGGAGGAGGCGCGTTTGGCGCAAGAGGACTCTGCCCTCCTGACTCGACTGGTGGTTGACTTCGGTGCGTCCCAGAGGGCGCGGAGGGACATGGCCACACCAGCCCTGGAGCCTACTCATCCTTCTCCCATGGCAGACGGCCAGGGGGAACACATCCCGGATCTCAACCAGTCCAACCTGGACGCTCAAAATGCCGCCACTAGGATGCTTCTGTGCCTCATGGATCTGCCGCAGGAGACGGCGATGGAGGAGTATGTCCGGCAAATACTGGAACCAGAGTACGGCCCTTCCTCCGTGGATCTCGCCCAGCAGGCCCGGCCATTGCTTACTAATTACCCTGAACTGAAGTTGTTGCTGCGACAAGCGGCTGAGCCACTGGTGGCGGCCGCTGCGGCGGCCCGGTCTGCCAAAGTGCAGGCGGCACAAGCTCAGGCTGCCCGGCAATGAGCGGCGGAGCAACTGTTGGCAGAGACGGCTGCGGCCCAAGCAAGGGCCTCCCTGGAAAGGGCGGCAGTGGTGGCTGGAGCACGCCCGAAAGGCAGTGGGGTTGTGGACTGGCCTTCTCTCCCATCATTCCCCTCGTGCTCCCCAGACACCTTTCTGCTACGGAGTGAGGCCCACAGACGACGGCTTGCCGGAGTGACCTCCCATTGCACCTTTGCGCCCGACGTACGGAGCTACATGGAGGAGGGCGACTCGGATGAAGGGGACTCAGACGAATGGAATACTAATCTTGGTGTTAGCCATCCCCGACATACGGGGGGGGGGGGCTGAAGAGGAAATATAGACTTTAAAATACCAGAATCGGGAATTATTGGAGCGGATGGCCCAGATGCAGGACCAAATGGACATTCTGGTGCAGGAGTATGGATGTCTGCACCAGACACAAGCTGTAACCACACCAACCGCACCGGCCCCAGGACAGCCTCCACCGGGTCCGGCAGCGCCTCCACCGGGGGTGCCAGTTCAACCTGCGGTTCCACTCCAACTGGCGGAACCGCTTCAACCTGCCGCTCCAGTCCAGCCGGCGGCCCCCGTCCAGCCGGCAATCCTGATTCCGCCAGCGGCACCCGTGATACTATGGCAGCAGCCCCCTCTGTGAGTGACTTTTGACAAGTCTGCGGAAGCATTGCCTTGCTTCCTGCATCGGTGGATAGTTTCATGAGAGAACAAGGGCACACTTTCCCCACGGAAGACAGTCGGGTGAGATTTGTCTCATCTCTATTGATAGGGAGGGTTGCTGAGTGCATGATTTTACAATTCGATACCAGAGCCCGATCCGTTCGTTCCTTCAATGAATTTATGCGAGCATTAAGAAGACACTTTGATGATCCATTTCGAGGTGAGAAGGCCAAAACCACCATTCTACAACTACGTCAGGGATCCTCCTTGGTCAGGGAATTCGCTGATGAATTCCAGAGACTTGCCAGTAAAATCATTGACTGGAGTGATGCCACCCATATACATTACTTCCGGGAAGCCTTACATCCTGAAATCCTGAATTGGGCATACATGCAGCGGGATCCAGCCACCCTGGAGGAGTGGATTCTGCTAGCAGAGGAAGTGGAGAGCGACCGCCAGTTCGTGTCTCTTGCCCGATGCCGGGCTAAGGAAGGAGGCAGGCTCCCTACCAAACCTGCCGTTGCTGCACCGCGGAGGCAAGCCCAACCCTAGCAGGATTGGGCGACGCGCTTCACCAGCTTTCTTTGTGCATAAAAAAACAGGTGATTTACAATTGTGCATTGATTTTCAAAAACTTAATGCAGTGACTCAAACAAACGCCTACCCTATTCCCCTAATCTCCGATCTCTTGAGGCAACTAAAGGAAGGATGCATTTTTACCAAGTTGGACTTAGTTGAAGCCAACTACCGTGTTAGAATTCTGGAGGGAAATGACAGCCTTTTCAAGTTGCTTTGGAATGTTTGAATATCTGGTGATGCCCTTTGGCTTGAAAGGGGTCCCGGGGGTCTTCATGCAATTAATTAACGAAGTCCTTCATGATTTACTGTTTAAGGGGGTAGTGGCTTATCTGGATGACATTATAATTTACTCTAAAACCCACAAGGAGCACGTTGCTCTGGTCAGGGAAGTGTTACAACGTCTCAGAGACAATCAACTTTATGCTAAGGTATCCAAATGCAAATTTCACCAAAAGCAATTGACATCATCTCGCATCATGGGTTAACCATGGACCCAGAGAAGGTGCAGGCAGTGATTAACTGGGAGCCACCCACAACTCGCAAACAGGTTCAAAAATTTCTCTGCTTCGCAAATTTTTACCGAGGGTTCCTCCCCAACTTTGTGCAAATTGCACTACCCATCACTGACCTTCTCAAAATGAAGGGGAAGGGGAGTGCAGCTGTCCTGCCTTCTGCTCGAATGATTTGGACCCCCCAATGTCAAACTGCTTTTGACACTCTTAAACAACTGTTCACATCTGAACCAGTGTTCCGACACCCCGACTGTGAACAGTCCTTCATTGTCCAGGTAGATGATTCTGAAGTGGCAATGGGGGGCACTCCTGCAGCGGGGGGAGGACGACCAACTGCACCCTTGCACTTACTTCTCTAAGAAGTTCGCCCAGTCTCAACTCAATTGGCCGATATGGGAAAAGGAGGCAGCAGCGGTTAAACATGCCTTGACAATATGGAGACAATATCTAGAAGGATCTAAAGTCCCCTTTGAGGTCTGGAGTGATCATAAAAACTTGGAAGCTTTAATGGGAACTCGCAAGCTCTCCGTCAAACAGGTATGTTGGGCGGACTTCTTTTCTAAATTCCACTTTGTGCTAAAACATGTTCCTGGAAAGCAAAACCTACTGGCGGATGCCCTGTCCAGGCTCCCCCAATACCCAAGGAAGATCGATCAACCCACTGAATACCTTTTCACCCCAACCCAAAGGGGGCTGCTACCTACCCTGGCAGTACAAACCCATTCTCAAACCCAAGCCCTAAGGCAACCACCTTCCGCAGAGGAGGAAGTGCAGTGCCCAGCCGAGCCGCCCACTCCGCTCCCTCGGCCTGCGCCCGAGAGACATGCCGAACTGCGCCTGGCCGAGCCGTCCGCTCAGCAGTGCCCAGCCGAGCCACCCACTCTGCTCCCTCCGTCTGCACCCGAGAAGCCTGTCGGCGCTGCTCCTGAGGTGAGGAGATTGTTTTTTTATATAATTGTTATTGTTTTCTAATTAAATCACATTCAGTTCCATCATTCAATTAACATAATTGTACAACATAAACAATATCTATTGAATCAATATAAATAATTCTAACTTGTTGACTTCCCCTCTCCCCTCCTCTATCTATTTGATATCTCTGTTCTCCCCTTTGTATTTAAGTTCTAATTCATTATAATATTTCATTTATAAATTTAATTACATATCCCATCGTCTTAAAACCTGAATTTTAACATTAATATTATTTCTACTTTATTCAGTTGAATTAGATCAAAACATAACCTTTAATATTTCCCAGATTAAATTCATTTACACAGTATTGTAAGGCTTTCCAGCCACCCTGGGCAATTCCAACAAAGTCACTCGCTCAGACGACCATCTCAGAAGCAGGTAACTTTATTAAGAAGCATCAGGTATAGCTAGGCCCCTACACAGTCCGAGCTGCAAGTGCTCACTATTACAAAAGTGCAAGATTATAAACAGTACTACATTGCAGGTGTCAGTTTCATGTTTTGGGAACGAAACGATAACAGTACTCAAGACTGGGCTAGAGAACATACATCAAAGGAGCTTGTTAGCAGAAGCCTGTAGAAGCCAAGGTCAGAAGGGAGGGGGATACTGAGAGAGGAGAGGGAGAGGAACATTCCAGCCGAGGCCTACACAAGGAATATTCCAGCAAAGGCCTGAACCAACAGACAGTAGCCGCTTTTATGGGCTGTGCAGAAAGAGGGACAAAGCAGCACCTCACATTCTGCCCCCCTTAAGGCCCCCCTACCCCCGTCTTGCCCGGACGTGGCTTGTGGGGATAAGCAGCATGGAACTCCCGGACCAAACGGGGGGCCGCCACATGAGGAGCCGCCACCCATTCGTCATGGGTGGGACCCAGATGTTTCCAGCGGACCAAATAATACAATTTTCCCCTTTTCAGTTTAGAATCCAACACTTTGGAAACTTCAAGATGCACCTCCCCCCCACACACAACCGTAGGAACTTCAGATTTGGGTTGCAGATGGAACTGGGAGGCTGCGGTGTATGGTTTAAGCAGGCTAATATGAAATACCAGATGTACCCCTCGCAGTGACTTAGGGAGGGCTAACTCAACCGTGACGTCATTAATGACCCGAGTAATAGGGTAAGGACCCACATACTTGTCACTGAGCTTTTTATAAGGACGTAGCGATTGTAAGTTTTTGGTGGAGAGGTATACCTGACCGCCCACCTTGAGTTCCCACCCAGGGGATCAATGTTTATCTGCTTGATCCTTGTACTTGCGTTTTGCCCGCTCCAGATTTTTCTGAAGCCAGGGCCAAGTCGTTTGTACCACCTGCACCCAGTCCTGCACCCCTCCACCCCCTCCATCTCAGGGGTAATGGTAGCAGAACCAAATGGCCCAAATTCCTTCCCATATACAACTTGAAAAGGGCTGAAACCTGTGGAGGAATGAGGGGCGTTATTGTAGGCATACTCAGCAAAAGGCAACAAATCAACTTAATTGTCCTGGTGGTAATTCACATAACACCGTAAATAACATTCCACTACAGCATTAACTCGTTCAGTTTGACCATCAGTTTGAGGGTGGTAAGCAGAAGACAAGCCCTGTTCTTTCACCCCCATTACTTTCAGGAAGGCCCTCCAAAATTTAGCCACGAACTGGGGCCCCCTGTCGGAGAGGCTCTTCCGTGGGACAGAATGAAGTTTCACCACGTGATTTACAAACAACCGTGCTAACTTTTGAGCCGAAGGCAACCCAGCACAAGGAACAAAATGAACCTGCTTCGAAAATAAGTCAGTTATCACCCACAACACGGTTTTACCCCGGCTTGGGGGCAAATCAGTAATAAAGTCCATGGCTATTACTTCCCAAGGCATGGCCGGGGTTTCCAGAGGCTTAAGAAGTCCTGGTGGCTTTCCCATACGTTTTTTTGCAGTGGCGCAGGTGGGACAGCTGCGCACAAACAAGTCTACATCGGCTCTCATGCCTGGCCACCAAAACTGACGTCGTAGCAAATGTAATGATTTGACAAACCCAAAATGTCCTGCAAGTTTGGCTCCATGTACCATTTCCAACACCTCTTTTCTAAGAGTCTCTGGCACATATAGTCTATTTCCGTGAAGCCAAAAAGCCCCCTGTCGGGTAAGGGTTGAGGGAAGGGTCTGACTCTCTTCCTCCAGCTGTGAGGCTTCCCTTAACCTAAGTTGAAAAGTCTCTGGCACTCCTTGAAGAGGAGCAGAGTCATTGGCTCGAGCTTGGGCACGGGTGGTTACTGACAGTCCCGGCACTTCCCCCCTGTGCTCAGGGGTGAACAATGACTCAAGCGGTCTATCAAAGTCATTACGATATTGGGGGAGTCGGGACAAGTCATCCGCCAAAGAATTGTCCTTGCCAGGCACATGTTTAAGGACAAACCGGAATTTAGCAAAGAACTGCGCCCAACGAACTTGTTTTGCCGTCAACTTTCTAGTCCCTTTTAAGGCTTCTAGGTTTTTGTGATCGCTCCAGACCTCAAAGGGGACCTCCGCCCCTTCCAGGAAATGTCTCCAAATAGTAAGAGCATGTTTTACAGCAGCTGCCTCCTTCTCCCAGATGGCCCAGTTTATTTCTGATTGGGAGAATTTCTTAGAAAAATAAGCACACGGTTTTAGCTGGCTGCCCTCGTCCCTTTGCAGAAGGGCACCCCCCATGGCAACGTCTGAAGCATCTACTTGGACTACGAAAGGCTTCTCACAGTCAGGGTGAATGAGACTTGCAGCTCAATGTAAGGCTTTCCAGCCACCCTGGGCAATTCCCACAAAGTCACTCGCTCAGACGACCATCTCAGAAGCAGGTAACTTTATTAAGAAGCATCAGGTATAGCTAGGCCCCTACACAGTCCGAGCTGCAAGTGCTCACTATTACAAAAGTGCAAGATTATAAACAGTACTACATTGCAGGTGTCAGTTTCATGTTTTGGGAACGAAACGATAACAGTACTCAAGACTGGGCTAGAGAACACACATCAAAGGAGCTTGTTAGCAGAAGCCTGTAGAAGCCAAGGTCAGAAGGGAGGGGGATACTGAGAGAGGAGAGGGAGAGGAACATTCCAGCCGAGGCCTACACAAGGAATATTCCAGCAAAGGCCTGAACCAACAGACAGTAGCCGCTTTTATGGGCTGTGCAGAAAGAGGGACAAAGCAGCACCTCACATTTATGTTGTCCATGCCTCCCATTCTCTCACAAATTCCGTATTCTCCTTTTCATTTACTAATGCAGTGACTTTGGCCATTTCTGCTAGTTCCAACATTTTATTTATCCAGTCAGTCTTATCCGGTGTCTCAGACAATTTCCATTTTGCTGCATAAACCAATCTTGTGGCAGTAGTGGCATATCTCAAAAAAGATCTCTGAGTCAATATAGATTCCGGTATAATACTTAACATCATTTCCGGTGTTTTAGGGATATTTTGTTGTAATATCAGTCTTAATTCATTATAAATCATATCCCAAAAGTTCTTAGCTTTTTCACAAAGCCACCAAACATGATGAAAGGAACCAACCTCAACTTGACATTTCCAACAGTTTGGTGACATTGTTCTATATATTTTAGCTAACTTTTTTGGTGTCAAATTACAAGATCATCTTGTAAATATTCTCTCTTAACAATTGTGAAAGTATATATTTCATGTCTCTTGACCAAAGTCTTTCCCATCTATTCAAAGGAATATTATAACCCAGTGTCTGTGCCCAAGTTATCATCGTAGGTTTGATTTGATCTTGTTCTGTATATATTATCAACAACATCTTGTACATCTTTGAAATTAGATGATCATTATTCTCCAATAACATTTGTTGTAAAGTTGATTTATTTTTAATAAAACCTATTTTCATATCCTGTATATATACAGATTTTATCTGATGATATTGAAACAAAGTCAGGTGTTCTTTTAGGTTTTCATGATCTTTTAGGGCACATTTATTGTCTTCCCCTAACAAAAGGTCCTGGTATGTTACAAATTGAGATGGTCTCAGTGGTCGTAATGTTAGCATTTCTTGTGTAGAGCTCTATAGAGGTGTTCTGGTTTCTAAAAGATGTTTATATCTTAACCAAGTTTTTATTAAAGGAGATTTTACAATATGATGTTGAAAAGCCATGTGATTTTTAAGTTTATCATACCATAAGTAACCATGCCACCCAAATCTATTGTCAAAACCTGTCAGCTCTTGACCCAATGAACCAGAAATCACCACAGAGACAGTCAGAATCCAAGCAGATGGCTTTTACTGGTCAAATAGGTAATACAGTGCATATAGGATAAGATGACAGCTATGAGGGTCTGGCTCGTTAGTTGGCAATATAAGGCTTGAAAAAGGCGGGTGATTATAGAACACACAAAGCATAAACAGAGCACACTTTCCCAGGAGTAGCGTTCCCAGGCTTTGGTATGTGAAGCTGTCCTTGAAGTTTGGACAGTTCAGCAAAGGAACAGAGGCAACAGAGAAACCGAGATAACAGCCTGACATCCTGCTCCCCTTAAGGCCCCCTCCCATCCTGTAAGGGGGCTGGTCTGTCTGGGTAGGCAATGTGAAAGGCGTTGACGAGCTTGGGGGCGGAGACATCTCGTGCGTGAACCCACTCATCATAGGCAGGGGGGAAGTGTTTCCAGCGAACTAGGTATTGTAAAATTCCATGGTGAATACGGGAGTCTAGGACCTTGGAGACCTCGAAATGTTCTTTCCCCCCCCACACCATTATGGGCTGTTCGGAAGGCAGTTCTGGATGCCATTGCAGAGAAGCAATATGGGGTTTCAGTAGGCTGATGTGGAAAACGGGGTGCACACGTCTTAAGGTTTTGGGGAGAGATAGTTCCACCGTGACAGGATTTATGATGCGAGTGATGGGAAATGGGCCAATGTACTTAGCGTTGAGCTTATGGCACGGTTGGGTGGAACGCAAATTCTTGGTGGATAGGTAGACCAGGTTACCTACTTGTGGATCCCCACCGGGGGACCGATGCTTATCGGCTTGTGCTTTGTATAAGCGCTTGGCTCGGGCAAGATTGCTAATCAGCCAGGGCCACGTAGTGCGGAGGGTGTGTGCCCAAGAGGCAATGTCGGCATCCCCCTCCCCTTCCAAATCCTCCACAGGGGGGATAGGACCAAAATCCTGTCCATATATTGCATAAAATGGGCTGAAACCAGTGGACTGATGTACAGCATTATTGTAAGCATATTCTGCAAAAGGTAACAGTTCTACCCAGTTATCTTGGTGGTAATTGACATAACAGCGCAAATAACATTCAAGTACAGCATTAACACGTTCGGTCTGGCCATCCATTTGGGGATGGTATGCACTAGACAATCCCTGCTCCACCCCCACCAATTTGAGAAAAGCTTTCCAAAACTTTGCAACAAAGCTACTGCCGCGGTCGCAGATTATTTTGCGCGGAAACGAATGTAGTCTAAAGACATGTGACACGAAGAGGCGGGCCAATTTCTGAGCGGAGGGGATCCCTGCGCATGGAACCAAATGTATTTGCTTGGAAAATAAGTCAGTGATAACCCATAGTACAGTTTTTCCCCCGCTGAGAGGGAGATCCGTCATAAAATCCATAGCAATCACTTCCCAGGGTTTGGAGGGTATTTCAAGCGGTTGCAGTAGTCCTGGGGGCTTGCCTTGAGATCGTTTGACTGTGGCGCAAATAGGACAGCTGCGAATAAAAGAGTCAATATCAGAACGCATTCCCCCCCACCAAAACTGTCTGCGCAACAAGTGAAGGGTCTTTAGAAACCCAAAGTGCCCTGCGGTTTTCATTCCATGGGCCAAGTGTAAGACGTCTTTTCGGAGCGCTTTGGGTACATACAATTTTGAGTCTTTGTACCAAGAGCCCCCTTGTTCAATAACACCAGGAGGCAGGGTTTGATTAGAATGTTCCATAAGGCAGTGTTCCCGCAGGGACTTTATGAAAGAATCAGAGACGGGAACCCCCCCTCGTTCAAAATAGTAGTAGGAGCAGGTAGGGGGGCTGGCGAGGGGGAAACGCTTACATGTTGCGGTGCGTAGACTTCAGGCGGCCGGTTGAGTTGGAGGAGTCGGAGCCGGAGCCGGAGCTATCGTGGTGTCCCGTCTCGGAGGTAGGAGAGTAGTCGGTAGGGTGGAGGAGTTTGCCCGCTGGTGACTGTGTGTTGTCGCTGGGGCAGCGTTTGGGGTCGGGTTTGTACAGCCAATACGGGCAGGGCTTCTCTTTGTGTGGGCGTAAATAGAGAGTCTGTTGGCCGATCGAGTTTTGCTGGGTATTGAGGCAATCGGGAGAGAGCATCCGTGAGAACGTTTTGTTTTCCTGGGACATGCTTCAGGACAAAACGAAACTGAGCAAAGAATTCAGCCCAACGTTGTTGTTTTACGGATAATTTATGGGTTCCTGTGAGAGCGGCCAGATTCTTGTGATCGGTCCAAACTTCGAAGGGGACTTTGGACCCTTCTAGGAACTGTTGCCAAAGGGTAAGAGCATGGTGAACAGCTGAGGCTTCTTTCTCCCAAATAGGCCAGTTCAATTGGGAGTGCGCAAACTTCTTAGAGAAATAAACGCAAGGATGAAGGAGACCATTAGGTCCTTTTTGCAGCAGCCCCCCCCCCCCATAGCTACGTCGGAGGCATCGACTTGCACAATGAACATTCGATTAGGGTCTGGGTGCCGTAGCACCGGTTCTGATGTGAAAAGCCGTTTGAGAGCTACAAAGGCGGCTTGGCATTGATCAGTCCACAGTATTTTAGCGGAGGGCAATGTGGCAGAGTTTTCTTTACCTTTGGTTTTTAGAAGGTCGGTGATGGGCAGTGCTATTTGGGCGAAGTTTGGAATAAATCCGCGGTAAAAATTAGCAAAGCCCAGGAATTGTTGTACTTGCTTGCGGTTGGAGGGAGGTGCCCATTCGAGGACGGAACGGACTTTGTCCGGGTCCATGCTAAGGCCATGGTGGGAGATTATGTATCCCAAGAAAGTTATTTTGCTCTGGTGAAATTCGCATTTAGCCAGCTTTGCGAAGAGTTGGTGGGTGCGTAGGCGGCGTAGAACTTCTCGGACCAATGTGACATGCTCGTCCATGGTTTTTGAATAAATGAGAATGTCGTCTAGATAAACCACCACTCCGCGGTACAGCAAATCATGAAGGATTTCATTGATGAGTTGCATGAAGACCCCCGGGGCCCCTTTTAACCCGAAGGGCATCACAAGGAATTCAAACATTCCAAAGCAGCTAGAGAAGGCAGTGAGGGGTTCGTCCCCCTCTCGGATGCGGACGCGGTAGTAGGCTTCTACCAGGTCCAATTTAGAAAAAAACGTCCTTCTTGTAGTTGTCCCAAGATATCTGAAATTAGTGGTATAGGATAGGCGTTGGTTTGAGTAACTGCATTGAGTTTTCGGAAGTCAATGCAGAGGCGTAGGTCGCCCTCCTTTTTTCGGACAAAAAACGCGGGGGCTGAGTTGGGAGCATTCGATGGGCGAATGAACCCTCTGGCAAGGTTTTTGTCCAAAAAATCCCGGAGCACAGTGCGCTCGGAAATGCTCATTGGGTAGATTTTACTTTTGGTTAATGTGCAGTCCTTCACCACTTCAATTGCACAGTCAGTAGCCCGGTGAGGGGGTAAGGCATCACATTCTTTAATGTTAAAAACATCCGCGAAGTCTTGGTATATTCCAGGGAGGGCTGGTGTTGATGGGATCTCGGAGAGTAATGCCGAAGCGGGTGGAGACAGCATCGCAACTTGCTGTCGGTGCTGATCGCATTTAGGGTTGTTAAAGGAGATTGTGTTCGTGTCCCAATCGATACTGGGACAATGACCTTTAATCCAGTTAATTCCCAGGACCACCTCGAATCGAATAGGGGCTATGGTAAAGTCGATTTGTTCCCAGTGGGAGCCAATTCCCATCGCCACCCCTATAGTGCGATGATCAACTGGACTCCCTTTGAAATGGCTCCCATCCATTTGGGCAAATTGGACGGGGGCTGGTAAAGCCTCGGTCTCGACTTTGAGTGCTGCAAATGTGGCTGCGCTTATGAGAGTGCGACTGCAACCAGAGTCAATAAGTGCTTTAACGGGTAGTTGGGGGCCACCTTCGTGATGTTGTAGAATGGCGTCTACATAAACGGTGGTTTCTACTTCCTTTACTTTGGTGGGAGCTGGCGGTTTAGCAGGAGAATCTGCAGAGGTCTGTGGAGATGCTCCACTCACCACAGACCGGAGCCGTTTTTTGACAAATCAAGGGGAGATTCTAGGTTTAAAGCCGGAGAAGTCCATGGGTTCTCTTCGTCCAAAGAGGGAAAGTTGTCCCCCAATGGGGCACTTGTAATCCGAGACCCGGCTGGGTCAGTTGATGCAGGCAGAACGGATGAGTCTCCAGCGTGAAGTGCAGAGGGTGTGGGTCTTCCCGGCGCTGCTCTGCGGGTGGCCGCGGTGCCTCTGCGTTGCGGTCGTTCCCCAGCTCGAGTTGTCGTGCTGGGACGAAAGGGTTCAGGGCGGTAAGGGCAGACCGCTGCAAAGTGGCCCTGTTCCCCACAAATGAGGCAGGCACCCCTTTGAAATCGGGTTTCGCGATCCTGGAGTGGACGCGTCGGCTTCCGTATAGCGGGGGTTGGTGCCTTGGGCTGGGGCTTTGGGGCGCTTTTCTCCTTGTGTTTTTGGCGGACAAGGGAAATGAAGCGCCGGCGGCTTTCTACTTCTTCAGCTAATAGAATCCAATCCTCGAGAGTGTCGGGATCGCCCCGCATGTACGACCAGTTCAGGACGTCAGGGTGTAAGGTTTCCCTGAAATGGTGAATTAGGGTGGCCTCGGGCCAGCCCACAATTTTGCTCGCCAGTCTTTGAAATTCATCGGCAAACTCTCGGACTGGAGTAGAGCCCTGTCTTAGTTGTAGTAGTTCGGCTTTGGCCCGTTCCCCCAGAAAGGGGTCCTCAAACCTTGGGCTATCAGGGCTTGCTGCAACTGCCTGTTGTCCTGCAGCATTTGTTCCATTAGCTCTTGGAGTTGATCGACACGGTCGGATAACTCTCGATTCTGGGCTCGTAACAGGTGAACATCCTCTCCTGGGCCGCCGGTACGATGAGGTTTACTTGTCCGGAAACTCGTGGCCCATTGAGAACTGTCCCCATATAGGTCCTCGTCTGCAGACTCTCCGGAGTCTTGGCGTCGGTCTGCAAGGCGGCGTGCGCGTTGGGTCGTGCGCGACGGGACAAACACCGGGGAAAAAGACAGACCTAACGGAGGGCCGCTCTTTACAGTGTCCTTAGGGCGACCGCCGGTCCGCGCACGATCCACAGCCAATTGTAACTCCTTATCCCTTGCGGCTTGGGCTTCGGCCGCCGCCTTAGCCGCTTCAGCAGCTTCTTTATCCTCGAGAACCTTTCGGGCTTCGAGTTTCAGAGCTTCAGTTGCGGTAACGTGCGGTAAAAGTTCTGTTTCCAGGAGTGAGAGTATGGGGTCAGGTTCCCCGCCCAGCAATGGTTGTATCCGAACCGTGATAGCGGGTGCGTCGGCCCCAAACGTCGAGGCCAAACGTTGGGCCAAGGTGGCTACCGTAGTATCCTTTGTACAATCCGCAAAGAGGAGGGCCGTATGGACAGCGACCCGCTTGGCTTCAGCTTGACAACTAGCTGCATTGGGTATCAGGGAAAGACCTGAGGCTCCTGCCATGGTACCTTTTCCCAGGTTAGTAGGGGCCGTGAATGGGAGAGACTCACGGGCAATAAGTTCGTCCAATAATCCGGTTAGTACCTGTAAGTCCTCAGTTGCCAGCCGGGCATCATCCAGCAACTGATCAAAATCCTGGAGATCTAAACGAGTATTAGTATCATCCGAGGTTAACATCCAGAGAACTTTCACTAGAGATTGCCACTATGTCTGTACCAGTCCCTCCAAGCGGCAAGCCTCTAGAGTAGTCCTAAAAAGTTCAGCGACTATGTCCTGTAGAAGGGTAGGATCCCCACATGAGGACTCCAGGGTTCCAGGAAGTAGTAGTCCCGGTTCACTCGGAGAGCGACCTCCTAGCTCCTATCCGAGTGGCAGGCGAACCCTCCAGGGCTCTAGCCTGACTAGGGGGTCGTTGAAGAAGAGTTGTAGAGATAGCTGTCATAATGTCAGCTCTTGACCCAATGAACCAGAAATCACCACAGAGACAGTCAGAATCCAAGCAGATGGCTTTTACTGGTCAAATAGGTAATACAGTGCATATAGGATAAGATGACAGCTATGAGGGTCTGGCTCGTTAGTTGGCAATATAAGGCTTGAAAAAGGCGGGTGATTATAGAACACACAAAGCATAAACAGAGCACACTTTCCCAGGAGTAGCGTTCCCAGGCTTTGGTATGTGAAGCTGTCCTTGAAGTCTGGACAGTTCAGCAAAGGAACAGAGGCAACAGAGAAACCGAGATAACAGCCTGACAAAACCTTCTAAATCCAATAAACGTGTATTCTTTAATTGTATCCAGTCCTTTAGCCATACCAAAGCCGATCCTTCCGCATATAATTTAAAATTAGGAAGAGCAAATCCTCCTCTTTCTTTAGAGTCAACCTAATATTTTTAAGCAATTCTAGATTTTTTCCCTTGCCAAACAAAGTTCAACAGGTCCTTCCTCCACACATCAAAATATTTTGTTTGTATAACTATTGGTAAATTCTGAAACAAAAACAACAGTCTTGGTAAAATATTCATTTGTATTACTGAAATACGACCCAAAAAGGAAATATTTTTATTGGACCACAATATCATGTCTTTTTTAACTAATTCCCATAGTTTAACATAGTTGTTAACTATTAAGTCTTTACTTTTGTTTGTAATCCAAATACCTAAATACTTTACTTTGTTTGTTTTCTCCCATCTTGAAGTATTTATGAAGTCTTTTTGTTCTTCTTTTGAGATATTCTTAAACAATATCTGAGTCTTATCTTGGTTAATCCTAAATCCCAAGACTTCACCATATTGCTTCAATACATCCAACAAATTATTTATAGATTGATTCGGGTCATTCAGAATGAGTAGTAAATCATCTGCAAAAGCTCTCATTTTAAATTCTTGTTTGTTTACTTAAAGCAGTGAATTACGTCTGTATCACGTATCTTACAACATAAAGTTTCCAAAGTCAAAAAAAAAAAAAGCAAAGGAGAAAGCGGACATCCTTGTCTAGTTCCTTTTTGTATTTCAGAATTATCTGATATGGATTCATTCACTAATATTTTAGTTTTTTGCATATTGTAAATAGCATCAATCCCCGTCCGAAATCTTACACCAAAATTCATTTTTCCAAAACTTTATTCATATATTCCCATTAAACCATGGGAACCATGAGAAGGTCAAAAGCCTTCTCAGCATCCAAAAAAATAAAAGCAGCTTTATGTTGATTATTTTGTTTATAATATTCCATTGCATCTAATAAAATCTTCAAGTTGTCTTTTATCCATCTTCCAGGGACAAAGCCCACTTGGTCTTCATGAATCAAGGTTGTGATAAATTGCTTTAGACTATTCAATAATATAGAAGCATATATTTTGTAATCCACGTTTAATAGAGATCTTCGTCTATAATTAGTTACTCTTTCCGGGTCTTTTCCAGCTTTATGGATTAACGATATAAAAGCATGGGACCACGTCTCAGGAGAAAGTCACGTATCTAATATCGTATTACATACCTTCAAAAATGGATTCTTCAAATCATCTTTAAACAACTTAAAAAACAAAGCTGTAATTCCATCTGGGCCAGGTGTTTTATCTATCTTCTGTTTAGATATTGCTTCTTCTATTTCTGTTGTTGTGATTGGAGCATCCATAGCTTTATGTTGTTCGGAGGATAACTTGTTGATGTTTACTGTTCTCAAATATTTATCCATTTTTTTTCAGAGATAAGGTCTTTTTGGTATAATCTGGTATAAAATGATACAAATTCTTTCTGAACATCTGTTGTAGTGTAAGCCGGTCCTTTTTCAGTCTGTATTTTACTGATTATCTTCTTCTGCATAGAGTCTCTCAATTGAGGGTGGCGCCGACGTAGCCGAATGGGCTCATACAATTCAAACGACCTGGCCATGGTTGATCAAAAATCTGGAACGAGCCGAAGTAGATACAAGGCTCAAGCTGACAAACACCGGTCCCCGGGGTGGGATTGCAAGGTGGGAGATCTGGTATATCTATCCACCAAGAACCTACGGTCCACCCGCCTGTGTGGAAAGCTCAGTGCCAAATATGTGGGACCCTTCCCCGTTTCCAGGATTATCAATGTTGTGACAGTGGAACTCTCCTTGCCCAAATCCCTAAGGAGAATTCACCCGGTATTTCACATCAGTCTCCTCAAACGGCATGTTTCCTCCCCTCAATGGCACCCTGAGCCACCTCCTGAAGTGCCTGAACTGGTGGTGGTGGGGAGTACATTTTGAAGTGTCAAAAATCTAAGACTCCCGCATTCACCATGGTGCCCTTCAATAGTTCATTGGAAACATTTCAGTCCTGCTCAAGACGAATGTGTGCATGCCCGCTATGTTTCTGCCCCCCAACTGGTTCGAGAAATCCACACTGCCTATCCACAGAAACCCACTTCTGGGGGGTGAAGGGGGCCTTGGAGGGGGCAGAATGTCAGGCACTAGCCTGAGACTGGTATGCTGCGGCTGAGCCAGATACCAGCCAAGGCCAACGTGTTATTTCTCTTCCTAAGTGTTTTGACTTTCTTCTGTGGGAAGAAAATCAAACCACAGTGCCCAACCAGGTGCCTATTATATTAGGTACTGTGGAACACAGGCAGGACAATGCTGCTGCAGTTGTCTTGTTTGGGGGCTTCCTAGAGGCACCTGGTTGGGCACTGTGTGAACAGACTGCTGGACTTAATGGACCTTGGTCTGATCCAGCAAGGCTTTTCTTATGTTCTTATTTTCTTGTAAGCCCCACTGACTTCAATGGACTTTGAGAGGCATCCAAAGCAATTTTCAAGTATACATCATAGACAGCATTTTTAATCATTTGTGCTGGAAGGATCTTTGGTTTATCCTTTTGGGTTCTGACTGGGAAGGCACAATCTTTTGACCAATCCAAAGGGAAAGTCGGTCACACCAAAACTTCCAACGATGAATCCAAAACCATCAGCCTTTGAATGCGAAGTTGGGTACTAACTGGCTCCAATCCATCTTCTTTCCATTATAAATTGAGCATATAATTGAAAGCAAGTGCTGCAGCTCTGTAATATTTAGATGCCCTTTGGAAAAGGAAGGGTGGGGAGAGAAGCTATCGATCGTTTTTTCCTGGTCAAAAAGCATGTAATAGGAGAGCTTTTAAGAAATGGCTCTATTTCTACCCAGTGTGAAGATCTTTCTAGTGGATACACTCACATTCCTTTTCTGAGAGTGCTTGCTCCGAACAAGATGCATAGCAGGTGCTGCAAATTGGACAGAGCCACCAGAAGTGCAGCCTGATTTGCTGAAAGGTTTGTGAACTCTGATAAACCTGGACTTACTGTGAGAGGAAAGCTGCAAACCAGGCGAGTTCTTGTAGCGCAGACTTTCATTAGACATGTTTCACATACCGCACAAATGGATTTGGGCTGCTGGCATTGAACCTCCATTTTTGCCTCTACGCACCCACCGATGGGTCTCCAAAGTGTGACAGCATTCAGCCGGTATCCTCTAATTTGAGGACAGAAGTCACTTACTTACAGAAAATATTCAGTATCAAATATTTGCTTGGGGAAGCTGGCATTGAGGAATAATGATGGCTTGGCTTTCGAGGAGAAAGAAACAAATAGGGTAAAATATAACCTTTTCACTTGGTAAACAGGGTGAAGTGACATCAGCGCATCAGGAAGACAAAAATATCCTGCAAGTCATCTGGAAGGTGCCCCCCAAAAGCGAAGTGAAAATGTGCTCAGAAGCTTGAGGGTGGGAAATAGACATAGAATAGAGAGAAACTGTAATGGGGTAATTGGGACCAGAGATGTTCAAAGCACCTACAGTTAAAATCACAATAGGGTCTATTTCCATATCCTTCCAGACTACAATCCCCTTTATGTGGTGGAGAAATAGCTGTTTTTGGTCCCCTCTACCAGACACGTAAGGTAATGTGGGATTTAAGCACTCAGTGCATAGGAATAGACATGCATAAGGTTCAACACCTTTGTCTTCTGTGTGTAAGCTTGATGTACATTCAGCTGACCACTGCTGGGAGAGGTGATTGAATGAGATAGAACCTAAATTGTGGAACTCCCTGCCCCAGGATGTGGTGATGGCTGCCAATTTGGAAGGCTTTAAGAAGTGAGTGGACATGTTCATGAACTAGGGTTGCCAGGTCCCTCTTCGCCACTGGTAGGTAGTTATTGGGGCGGTTTTGGGGGCAGAGCCTGATGAGGGTGGGGTTTGGGGAGGGGAGGGACTTCAATGCCACAGACTCCGATTGCCAAAGCGGCCCTTTCCTCCAGGTGAACTGATCTCAGTCACCTGGAGATCAGTTGTAATAGCAGGAGATCTCCAGCTAGTACCTGGTGGTTGGCAACCATTTAAATTGTGGAACTCTGCCCCAGGATGTGGTGATGGTTGCCAGCTTGGAAGGCTTTAAGAGGGGAGTGGACATGTTCATGAACAATAGGGCTATCTAGGCCTACTAGTCAAAATGAATACTAGTCATGATGCATACCTATTGTCTCTAGTATCAGAGGAGCGTGCCTATTCTATTAGGTGCTGTGGAACACAGGCAGGATGCTGCTGCAGTAGTCTTGTTTGTGGGCTTCCTAGAGGCACCTGGTTGGCCACTGTTTGAACAGACTGCTGTACTTGGTGGGCCTTTGTCTGATCCAGCATGGCTTTTCCTATGTTATTATGGTCTAGATCGAGCAGGGATCCTTTCATGTTAACAGTGAAAGGGAACTAGATTCCAAAAATGAGAAATAATGGAATAAGAACAGGACAAGAAGAAGAAGAAGAAGAAGAAGAAGAAGAAGAAGAAGAAGAAGAAGAAGAAGAAGAAGAGTTGTTTTTTATAACCCGCTTTTCTCTACCTTTAAGGTGCTTACAATCACCTTCCAGCGTGGTGTAGTGGTTAAGAGCAGTGGTTTCAGATGCTTCTCTATGGAGGAGAGAGAGGCAACTCCTTCGGGACCCCATAAAATTGGACCCCTTGACCCAATGTTCACCAAACTTCAGAGTTCCTGCAAGGAAAGTCCCTTGAAGCAACCCTTTAAATCTGGGAACTCTACCTCCAAAAAATGCCTCCCCCAGTGTTCATTAAAAAAAAATTCCCATCGGAAAAAGCCTGGGGAAAGCAGAAGCTGAAAAAAGTCAAATACCTATTTGGCTGATACAGCAATTGGCTATCTGGCTTCGGCTTTATTCCCAGTTTTAATATTTGGCTTTAATTAATCCTGAAAGAAGCCAAAAAGGCCTTTTTCGGGTTTATTTTCAGTTCAGGTTTATCGATTTGCACAACCTTAATCTTACATGGCTTTTGTCCATTCAGATCATATGATCCCCAGCATAGCCATTTTAGTGGTCCAAGGAGGATCCCTTACTCCTTTTTTACCAGTGGAAAAGCTGGTGGGATTCAACACAAGATTTACCATCTGGTGGCTTCCATATGATACGTGCAGCAATCAAATTTTGGGATATTCTAAAAGCTGACCTCAAGTAGCCATCAATCTGATACAGTAAAATTTAGTAAATTTGATGATAATTTATGTTCATTTGTTAAGGCGAACAAGATAGAAATGTTTCAAATGCACGTGACAAATTCAGTTCTGAAATTGAAACGCTGGATGTCAGGGTCCAATTATTATGTCCAATCTGACACCAGAATGTGAAAATTCATTTAGATTTTGAAATTTTGCACACACACACACACACAAAATCATTTTATGCCAGCAAGAGCCCAGCTGTTCCTTGCCAGTGGAGTTGTCACCCCCTAATTTCATCTAAGATAAAACTGCAGTCAAACATATGCTGGGGTAAAATCATCCACTTTTTAAGCAAAAAGGCATTTTGATATGAGCAGCAGAATGTCCCCGGGGGGTCCCCTCACATCACCATGAGCTGTCAACCTTCCTAAATTCATCACAATGAACATCAAGACAGAAAGACCCACTTTGGTGCTTAGGGACGAAAAAATGAAAGGTTAAAGCAATGTATTTTGCATTCCAAGACAGGGCATAAGCATAATTATACTAATCCTATTGTGCCCGACATTTATTTGTGTGGCCCCATTTGAAATCCACAATCAGTCATTTCAGTGTGCAAATAAATCATAAATACTATCCTGTCATAAAAACAAAACAAAAAACTGACAGGATCAGAGGCCTCTCAAACATGCAAAAAGGACTTGACCGTAAAATATTCTCCTACGGTATTCTGCAAACACCCTCAAATTTCCAGAGCATATGTGATTGAGTTAAAAATATTGGACAACATAAGAATATAAGATGGGTCCTGCAGGATCAGACCAGTGATCCATCTAGCCCAGTATCCTGTTTCACCCAGTGGCCAGCCAGTTACTCTGGGGGGCCAGCAACAAGGCATAGAGGCCAACATCTCCTCCTGATGTTGCCTCCTGGCACTGATATTCAGAGTTTAACTGCCTGTGAATGTGGGGCTTCCCTTTAATCACCATGGCAAGTAGCCCCTGATGGACCTGTCTTCAATGAATCTAATTCCTGGGGTTCCCAGCTTCAGGATGGGAAATTCTAGGGGTGGAGACTGAGGAGGGTGGGATTTGGGGAGGGAAGGGACTTCCATTAGGGTATAATGCCATAGAGTCCACCTTCCAAATAGGGTTGCCAGGTCCCTCTTCACCACCGACAGGAGGTTTTTGGAGTGGAGCCTTAGGAGGGTGGGGTTTGGGGAGAGAAGAGACTTCAATGCCATAGAGTCCAATTGCCAAAGCAGCCATTTTCTCCAGGTGAACTGATCTTTATCAGCTGGAGATCAGTTGTAATAGATGAGATCTCCAGCTAGTACCTAGAAGTTGGCAACCCTTCTTCTAAAGTGGCCTTTTTCTCCAGGTGAACTGATCTTTGTCACCTGGAGATAGGGTTGCCAACCTCCAGGTGGTGGCTTGAGATCTCCCGCTATTACAACTGTTCTCCAGGTGATAGAAATCAGTTCCCCTGGAGAAAATGGTCGCTTTGGCAATTGGACTCTATGGCATTGAAGTCCCTCCCCTCTGCAAACTCTGCTCTCCTCAAACTCCATCCCCAAAATCTCCAGGCATTTCCAAACCCAGAGCTGGCAGCCCTACCTGGAAATCAGTTGTAATAGCAAGAGATCTCCAGCCACCACCTGGAGGTTGGCAAACCTACTAATCCCCCTTTACAGCTTTCTATGCCTGTAGCTATCACTACGTCCTCTGGCAGTGAATTCCACATTTTATTCACTCATCGTGTAAATAAGTATTTTCTTTTGCTTGTCCTGAATCTCTTGCCCATCAGCTTCACTGGATTCCTTCAAGTTCTAGCATTTGGGGAGAAGGGGGGGGGAGTTCTCTCTTTCCATTCTCTCTCCTCAGTGCATAATTTTATAAACCATAAGTTCTAGCATTTTGGGAGAGGCAGAACATTTCGTATCAGTTTTGGATTAAGAGGACAACTCTGGATAAATCACTTGCTCACAGGTCTGCATTCTCCATCTCTACAAAGGTGTCTGCAAGCCTAGTTATGAGTACAATGGGTATTTAGAATGGAATTATTACAGTACAATTCTATGTGCCTAAAAAGATGTACCTCTTAAGGCTTCACTTTTAGTGTACATTTATCTATGTCCTTTGCTATTTGAATTTTACTAGCATAAAGTCTGGTAGCACTGGGTTGCGGGGAGGTTATATGGCAGAAACTATACTTCCCCCAAGAAGAAATGGCTGGAAAAAGCTTTCAGATTCATTAAGAAAGACCAGATGGCACGAAAGAAGTCTAACTTGGTTATCTGCTGCCAAAATCACATTATGAATGGGTTAAATGTTCAAGGCCTGTCATCATTTTCTGAAATACATGATATGGCAAGCAAAGTTTTTAAAAGGATTAAAAGATTTATTAAACTAAATGCTTTACTCCCTTTTTATAAGAATGTACATGTAGGCATGGCTTCACCCCATATATACCAGCTAAAATACTAAGCTCTTTAAGAGGAACATTCTTTTCATTTTAGGTTAAAAACTACCTGTGGATAATTCATATTTAAAGGAAATTGCCCAGGATGCTCTGAACCCCACACAGACTAATCTTTTCAGTGAATGACCTCTTATTTTCTAATTAGTCAAGGATTGTCTGTACTTTTCCTTCCAAAATGTATGCTAAATGTCTCATGTTTCTCTTTTTGAATACAAGAGTGCTACAAAACTCAGAACAATTCTTTCCACCACAGTGGTTTCTCTCTGTCATGGCACGAAATTATTGGGCAAAGGGGGGTGGGTGGGGAATGAGGAATGCTACATAGCAACCAGGAAAAAGATTCAGCCCCTCCTCCCTCCTGCTCTGACTATGCAATCCCAAAAACATGTTTCTGGGCATAAACCCCACTGAACACACCTGAGTAGACTTCTGAGCAGACCTGTTTAGGATTACTCTTGAAGTCACATCCTTCCACAATAGTTTGAACACATGAACACATGAAGCTGCCTGGTATTGAATCAGACCCTTGGTCCATCACAGTCAGTATTGTCTATGAGACCGGCAGCAGCTCTCCAGGGTCTCAGGCAGGGGTCTTTCACATCACCTACTTGCCTAGTCCCTTTAACTGGAGATGGCGGGGATTGCACCTGGGACCTTCTGCAGGCCAAACTGATGCTCTACCACTGAGCCACGGCTCCTCCCCTTAAAAAAACAAACAAACAAAAAAGAAGGTGTAGGTAGGGTTGCCAGCTCCAGGTTGGGAAATACCTGGAGATTTTGGGGGTGGAGCCTGAGGAAGGCAGGGTTTGAGGAGTGGAGAGACTTCAGTGGGTTATGATGCCATAGAGTCCACCTTCCAAAGCAGCCATTTTCTCCAGGTGAACTGAGCTCTGTCACCTGGAGATCTGTTGTAATAGTGGGAGATCTCCAGCTACCACCTTGAGGTTGGGAAACCTAGGTGTAGGGCAAGAATCCCCAACATGGAGCCTGTGGGTGCTGTGGTGTCTGCCAGCACCTTTCCTGGTGCCCACCAAGCATTTTTAGAAACTGGGTGGGGTCAGCTGGCTATTTTCCCAGCAGATTTTTTTTAATTTTGTCAGCCACTGCCACCATAGCACAAGGATCTTCATTGTGTGACTGAAGATCAGCTGTGTGTGTAAAAAAATGTTTTAATGTGTTCATTTAAAAAGGCATCCTGTTAATTAGAGCTTCTGTCTGAAATGGTGAAGAGTTACTATTCGAGTCAGAGCTTCCTTTGTGGCAGTACTCACCAGTACTGAGTAGCAGCACCTTTGTGTGTGTGTGTGTGTGGGGGGGGGCACTTTCCCAAGTCTTGAGGGTAGAATTGGTGGAAATCAATGCAACTTTATATATGAGTACCATACCCTTTTAAAACAAACAAAAAAACTACTGATTAGACTTATGCATAACCTCGCTCCCTGACGTTATGTTGTTAGCTCTGCCTCCTGTGGCAGCCATTTTGTGATTGAGCACCCCCCCCACCCGTGTCAGAATTCCAAAGGTGCCCACAGGTCAAAACATTTGGGGACCCCAGATGTAGGGCCTTAACACACACAATCAGCCAGTGTGTATTGGTCAGTGATGTAAGCTATGTTAGTGATGCTGATAACAATCACATGTACAAAAATAGAATAGTAGTACCTATAATCATAATATAATCATAAATAGCAGTTGATTTATACAGTCTATAAGTTTCTAATATAAATCCAATTTTATTAGTATACGTGGTTCAAAAATTAGCTTAAAAATTACTATTGATTGTCATAGTTTAATAATCTCCAGTGTGCTACACAGCTTGTGAATGTTTATACATAGAATTTCTTTAAGTCAATTATACAACTTTTTTGTTAGTTACTCAAAAAGATGTAAAATATGGAGTAAAGTCCAATATCATATAAGTTCAACAAGAAATGTTTTCTTTAACTGTGTAAGCTCTAGCCCTGCGCTCCATCCCTCAAACAGAATTCAGCAGACGGCAAATCCACGAAAGCAGCTTTATTGGGTAGAATCGACAAGTTACAGAAGCCATATTCAGAAGAATTCTAGTAAGGTTCAGAGGCAAGGTACACAGCATATATGGAAGAGCGAAAGTAGATAACGGGTTGCCTAGGCAACCCCCCTCCAAGACAGGAAGGAGTACTTGGCAATTCCCACACTACGGACTCCTTGAAGTCTAAACACAGGACATGGCCCGACCTTGGGCAGAATCACACAACAGCACCTGCAAGCAGCACAATTGCATACCATCCCCATGGCCTGCTCCTGACATTCTGCCCCCCTAAAGCCCCCCCTCACCCTCCCACTGTGGGTTTGTGAGGGTAGACAGCATGGAACTCTTGTACCAGGCGGGGGGCGGAGACATCACAGGTGCATACCCATTCATCCTGGGCGGGACTAAAATGTTTCCAGCGGATCAAGTACTGAAGGGCACCATAGCGTATACGAGAATCCAGTATTTTAGATACTTCAAAATGCTCCTCCCCCCCCCCACCATTTCAGGCACTTCGGGTTGTGGCTGGGAGGCACAGATCTCTTTAAAGAGCCCCTGCGTGCCTTCATGGAAGCCCCCCCCCGCGCGTGCTGAAAGGCACAGATCTGTTTAAAGGCCCCCCCGCGCGCCTTCAGGGAAGCCCCGTGAAGGCCCACGGGGGGGCTGAATTTTCCCCCGAACTCCGGATCTCGCGCCAAAGTTCGCGGATCCGAAGCGGGGGAGTTCGGACTTCGGCACGTCCCGAATTTAAATGGGCCGAATTTTGCCGAAGCCAAACTTTTCCGAAAAATTTTTCAACAGAGCTATTTCCCTGCTCCTACACACAAAGCCAGCTGGGTGACCTTGGGCGAGTCACACTCTCTCAGTCCCACCTACCTCACAGGGTGTCTGTGCAAATTGCACTGCTTCAGAAGTTGACTAATTTGATAGTTATTAAATATTTTGGCTTTCTTGTCTTTATGGGTTTATTTAAAAAGAAAATTTGGTGAGCTAAAGGAGATCAAGGAATACTGGCAGCTGAGGTACAATTTCAGAAACACTGTGGGACAACTTCGGACTCTTCCACCCGTAGGGTTGGATCCTGCTAGCTTTTTCACTCAGTCCTGCTCCACTCCTCTCCTTATAACAGTTCCCAATCCTACATGACTTTTGTCCATGCTGGGTCCATGACCACCAACATACCCTTTTTTAAATGATCAAAGGGAACCCCATGTTCCTTTTTCAGCAACTGAGAAAGTTGGCTGGATCCAACCCTTAATAAGCAGTAGTATTCAAGGAGCAGATCCCATGATTGCTGTGGAATAAAAAACAGTTCTTTTAATTTTACTTACTTACATACCGGTACTTTATTTATTTATTGCAGAGGAGCAAAATATCAGAATGATAATTTATTCCAAACATGACACTATGATCAAGGATTGGGGGAAAAAATCACAGGGTAAACACTAGAATATTAAAAACTCATTATCAAAATCACTGAGGAGTTTGATTTCTTGTTCCTCATAATCGATTATTTGACCTGATATTCTTTGGGAAAAGAAAGGAACTTGCTATTCATTACCAGCACAGCTTTCTGTTAGGGCCAGCTGATCATCAAGTGAAACGTGGGGTGGGGAAAGATTTAAATTATTCAAAATCCCCAATAAGCTGTCAGCTATAATTCACTTTAACGTCTTGGTCAGGAACTGGAAAGGAGATGGGAGGGGAAGGCATCCTCTTGCTGAATATTTTACATTACATCTGCATAGATATTGGTAAAATAAAATGAAATAAAGGTACAAAACCCCTTCATCTAGTGACAATAAAATATAGTGCCCTCATTTTTTTATGAACGTGACAGATTTTCCAAAACACTAGCTAGGATCTTATACAACCCAAAGAACAGCTCATTTGTCTTGGTGATTCAGTCTTAAGTACATACAGATCAGGGGGGGAAATATAGTTATTAAGTAATAAATATCCAGTGAAATTTCTCCAGTAGAATTACCAAGAAACAGCTAAGGCAGAGCTGCCAAATGACTGGGGAAAATACCCTGGCTTGCTCTTATGCCTTTACTATCTTAGCCCTCAATCCTTTGGCCTATGCTTTACATCAATAATTTTCGACCTTTAGCAATGTGGAGACTCCCATTAGATTTTCAAAACTTTGCTGACATTCCCTACACCCTCAGCTCTTCGCTCACTTGTAGGGTTGCTAACTCCAGGTTGGGAAATATCTAGAGATTTTGGATGTGGAACCTGAGGAGGGTGGTGTTTGAAGATGGGAGGGACTTCAATGCCATAGAGTCCAATTGCCAAAGTGGCCATTTTCTCCAGGGGAACTGATCTCTGTCACCAGGAGATGAATTTTAATAGCGGGCGATCTCCAGACACCCCCTGGAGGTTGGCAATCCTACTCACCTGCTATGCACTGGTCTGCCCCCTTTCCTTTCCTTTCCTTTCCTTTCCTTTCCTTTCCTTTCCTTTCCTTTCCTTTCCTTTCCTTTCTTTACAATTTCTCATTATAGGCTAATTGAACAGGGTTGGGAAGGGGATTGGAAAAAAACTGCTCATAGAAACCAAAAACAGACCAGCATGGTACAGTTCTTGAACCTGGGTATTCCTTTGAAAACCATGATTGGATGCTATTGGCATATATCCTACTAGGGCACTCAGCAAAATTTGAAATCTTGCTCCAACTCAAAGACCCTTCCTTTTATTTGCTTACTTCATTTATACCCCACCTTTCTCTCCAATGGGGGACTCAAAAGCAGTGTATAGTGTTCTTCTCTCCTCCATTTTATCCTCACAACAACCCTGTTAGGTAGGTCAAGCTGAAGAGTGTACAAGTGGTCCAAGGTCACCCAAAGAGCTTCCATGGCAGTGTGGGATTTGAATCTGGGCCTCTCAGATCCTAGTTCAATATTTTAACCACTACACTACTCTGGCAGAAGGGCCAGTTGAAGGAAGTCTTCTTAGGTGGGATGAAGGCCCTTGGACTTTTCTGTGCAGAGTGGTAGGATGCACGCCATTGTCTATGGATCCAGAGTAGCCCCTTTCTCTATGGGTCACTACACGAGACATCAGATACAAGTTGAGTTGGGATAAACTTTCTGCCCCCATTCTGCTCACCAGTCTGGCATGGCAGTAAGAGAGGGTTCAGCCTTCTCTCCCTTCTACTCTGAGCCCTTTGGGCCACTAAAAAGGCCTGGGGCGGGGTGGCATCCGAGTGTCCTATTGCCAGAAACCCCATGCCTGGGATGCTCGTAAAGACTGTGCTATGTATATACAGAGGTGCCTGCAAAGTCTCATCTTTCAGATTTTGGACAACAATTTTGTGCATGTAAAGTGCCATCAGGGAGGGAAGGCAGCTTGGTATAGCCCGATATCATCAGGGGTGTGTGGAATAATCAGCCAGTGTTGTGTAGTGGTTAAGAGTGGTGGTTTGGGGCGGTGGACTCTGATGTGGAGAACCAGGTTTGATTCCCCTCTCCTCCATGGCGAAAACAATAAGAAATACTTCCCATGATACTTCTCTTATGTGCTCAGGCACCACTTTCATTTGGTCTGTGTGTTTGTTGTATTGAATCTAGCAATGACCAGTGGTTAGAGCGTCCGATTAAGATCTTGGAGACTCAGGTTGGAATTCCCACTCTGCCATGGTAGGTTGCTGGGCAATCTTGGACCAGTCACTGTCTCTCAGCCTAGCCTACTTCATAAGGTACTTATTATGAGGATAAAATGGAAGAGGGAAGAACAACGTTGTAAGGCACTTTGAGTCCCCACAGGGAGAAAAGCAGTGATAAATATCTAAATAAATTAATAATAAAATAACTAAGCTGAATTTGGGACACAAAAAGGGAGAGAGAGAGAGGGTGTGCGTCTGTGTGTAAGAGAGAGATATTCAGAACTGGATGAAAAGAGCAAGAATCAAGTAGCACCTTAAAGACTAACAAAATTTCTGGTATGGTATGAGCTTTCATGAGTCACAGTTCAGTTCTTCAGATACCAGAACCAGATGATCCTCCCTCCTGGTAGCCTTTACATTATAGCACCATTGTAGAAGCCATAGGTTTTATCCTATGGCACTGCTGTAACATTTATGGCTGTTTCGGTTCAGTAGGAAACTCCCAAGAAAACATGTCTGTAGGCCTTTAAATGGTCGAGCCATGCCATGGAATGAGGGCATTGAAAAACAGAAGGCTGTGTGTAAAGGGCAGCTCTGTATAAATAGCCTGGTACAGTGAAATCCTGTAGCCTTGTAACTCATTTTCGCTTAATGAACGATGAGGATGCATTAAAAAAAAGCAGCACTCACATCATAGGGGAAGTCTAGAGTGAGTGACATGATTCCAGAAGATTAACTGTGTGTGTGGATCTTGATGAGATAGGAAGGGATTTGTGTCAAAGTCTAAGATAATGTTCTGTTTCAGTAGATGAGAAGGATCTTTCTCAAGAAACCATGGTTTTAGAGGTTGTTATCTATGGAAAGTCTAGACAGGTAGCACCTGTGCACCTTTTTTCTTTTTTGCTGTCAAGACACAAGGGATTTACGGTAACCCCATAGGGGTCCAAGGCAAAAGATGTCCAGAGGTGTTTTGCCATTGCCTGCCTCTGTGTCATGTCCCTGGTACTCCTTGGTGGTCTCCCATTCAAATACTAACCAGGGCTGACCTTGCTTAGCTTCCAGGATCTGATGAGATAAAGCTAGCCTGAGCTATCTAGGTCAGGGCCTGTACACATTTAGTATACTGAGACATCATTTTTGTTGTCTTCCAGTAAGGACATTGATGCTTAGTGCTAGCTGCTTTTATATGTCTAATATAAAAAAGAACCACCATGGTGTAGTGGTTAAGAGCGGTGGTTTGGAGTGGTAGTCTCTGATCTGGAGAACCGGGTTTGATTCCCCACTCCTCTACATGAGTGGTGGCCATCTTGGCCATCTTCTGGTCATTAGGGGTGTGGGGTGGGGAAGTAGTTGTGAATTTCCTGCATTGTGCAGGGGGTTGGACTAGATGACCCTGGTGGTCCCTTCCAACTCTATGATTCTATGATTCTATCTATTCTTCTGCTTCTGCTTCTTTGCTCGCTGCCTACAAAGAGAAAATTAATAGATGATGCACTGATAAACAGAAGAAACAATAACCTGCTTTAAAACAAATAGTATTCTACAGATTTTGGTAGATGTTCTGTTAAAAACAACCACATTTTTAAACACCCAGGAGCCTCTCGAAAACACATACTAATGAGAACTCCACACTGAGCAATGATATGGATCCCCCCTCTAAAATTTAAGAAAGAATAATTCCATGCATATTTGTATGTAATACTATGCTATATGGGTTCCCTAACAGTGAAACCCTTAATCACAGATGGTGGAAAATTTAATTTTAGAAGTGGTTTGATCCCTATCTGGATAACAGATCAGTCATCCAGGCTTAGAGAAATTGACCCTTTTTCCAAACCATATTTTAGTGCTTCTCTACCCCCAACACGTACACACAGCCCCTCTGTGCATTGACTGATTACACAGGGAGAGACAGTGGGAGAGACTGACCCCACCCCTCACCCCCATAGGGATGCCAGCCTCCAGGTGGAATCTGGGCATCCCCTAGGGTTGCCAGTTCCCCCTTTACCACTGGCAGGAGGATTTTGGGGTGAAGCCTGAGGGGGGCAGGGTTTAGGGAGGGGAGGGACTCCAATGCCATAGAGTCCAATTGACAAAACAGCCATTTCCTCCAGGTGAACTGATCTTTATCGGCAGAGAACAGTTCCCCTGGAGAAAATTGATGCTTTGGAGGGTAGACTCTGTGGCCTTGTGCCCCACTGAAGACCTTGTCCTCCCCAGACCCAATCCCAAAATTGGTTCCCAACCTAGATCTGGCAGCTCTACTCCTCACCCCACCAGCAGCCATGGGGAACCTGGCAACCCCACTGATTGCCTGCTGTCCCTCCCTGTGAATTCAGTAAACACACAGAGGGGTCATGTGTACAGCTCTACAATATCTTTTAATTCTCTAAAAACATCCAGTTGTTCCTAGCTTTCTAGATGTTTATGGCAGGGATTTGGGGAAGTTTCAAAAGGAAGCATCAAACTCAGGCAGTTTTGAACTGGGTAACGATCTGGAGGTATCTGATGTTGGCTAATCAGTACAAGTAATTTTGTAACTAATTTCTTGGGTGGGATGGTTACTGGTCACATACCTCCAGATTTTCCTCCTATTTCCAATGCAGACTTCCAGCTACTTGGATTTTATTTTCTCAAGATGACTAACCTTCTTTGGTTTCCTTGATTTCACTCAAAGAAGTTTTAATAAGCATAAGTTCATTGTTAGTTGTCTGATCGTTTTCTCAAAGTAAGACTTGCTTAATCAATTCACTGGGCTGTTCAAGTCTCCAAATCCAAAGTATAATGTCACTTCTAACAACTCTGACACATCCGTAATCCTTTAAAATGTCAAATGTCTCCTTGAAATACCTCAGGAATACTTCGAATATGGAATGGCTTTTACTTAAATGCTATACCTTAATGCCCTTTCAAGTTACATGACTGATTCATTTCCTTTTTTGTGTCAGAATGCAAATTTTTCATCTTAATTGCAATAATATTTTTTGTTCTGAGCAGCTTGGCTCACATCCTGAGAAGTTTCCTTACATTCTCACCTCTTCCTCAAAGAGGAAAGGGAGGATGGAGTTTATCCTCCATTTTTGGACTGGTGACTCATATGGTGACTCATTTTTTTGGAAAAAAAATGTTTAAGTTATATTGCAAGAATGGGAACATTCTGAATTTGGCAGAGATCCCCTAATTGCCGTGTTCAGTAAAGCAAACCATTCTCAACTTTGAAGATATTAGGATGAAACTAGCCATTAACCTAAAAGTGTGGTTACCACCCAAACCAGCAACTCCATGTCTTGCTTGCCTCTCCCCTCATATTCAGGGAGGGGCTGTGGCTCAGTGGTAGAGCATCTGCTTGGCAAGGCGAAGGTCCCAGGTTCAATCCCCAGCATCTCCAGTTGAAGAGACTAGGCAGGTAGGTGATGTGAAAGACCCCTGCCTGAGACCTTGGAGAACCACTGCCAGTCTGAGTAGACAATACTGACTTTGATGGACCAAGGATCTGATCACGTATAAGGCAGCTTCATATGTTCATCTAGTAGATGTCATAACACTCTCCATTTCTGGTGGGAAAGTAGGGAAATGTGGAATTTTATAATGTGCAAATGTGGGTTAGTTTTACTATATAGTACAGTATCTGGGGGGCATGAGGACACAGACTCAGTTACCATTTTTGCAGTAATAAATTTAAGGTAATGTATACCACTGGCCCATACAAGTGTCATAACAGTAGAATGAGTGATTCTAGTTTTTTTTTTCATGAAAGTGCAATATTTCATAAACTTTCTTGATGTAATAGCATTCATTCAATACAATACCCTTCTCTCTTGATAACATGGAAACACAAGTAAAATTAAAGAACTTGGACTACACAATAACAAGGAAACATCACTTCTGTCATTCAGATTATAGGGTTGCCAGCGAGGGGTGGGGAGGTAGGGTTGCCAGCTCCAGGCTGAGAAACTCCTGGATATGTGGGGATGGAGCCTGGGGAGGACAGAGACCTCAGTGGAGTACAGTGCCACAGAGTCCACCCTCCCAAACATCCATTTTCTCCAGAGAAATAGATCTCTGTAGTCTGGAGATGAGCTGTAATTCCAGGGGATCCCCAGTTCCCACTTGGAAGCTGGCATCCCTAGAGGATAATGATTATGATAGCATAATAGCCAACAAGACTATAACGTATCCCTAAACAGCTAAAAACTAGAAAAGGACAAAACAGTTAGACACTGTCAACTTGAAATAACTGGGGTCTTAACTAGGGTTGCCAGGCATGGCCTGGCAAGAAGCAGGGAACAGAGGTGGTGGGGACATGGGGTAGGACACCATTGGAGATGCTGTGCTGTCACTTTTGGGGAGAAGCCGGAAGTGATGCCATTCCTCTCTGCAAATCACCAGAAGTTATGCCATGCTGTTGGACTGATGGGTTTTTTTCCCTCCAGCCTCTGAGTGGTGACAGGAGACCAAAGTTGTGGGTGGGGCATTCCTACCCTACTGGGGACTTGGAAGCCCTAGCCATAACACTTTTTTTATTTAAAGAGTATAGTAAATAAATATCAGGCCCTGAGCTAGTGGGTCTAGCACCTTGTTAAATTAGAGGAGCTTTTAGGATCTGCATGAACACATGAACTCAATCAGACCACTGGTCTACCAAGATCAGTATTGTCTACTACAGATGCCAGGAACTTTTAATAGAGGTTTGATATATGGAAATAGGCTGTGCAGGTGAAGCCTTTCATGACATGACAAGGAGGTAAATATCATCCCATTAAGACTCTCTTAAAGGGACAGGGCATTTGTCTCCAAGCCAACTGACAATCCTACCATCAATTCAGGCTGCCCCCAGACCCCTCTTGCCTGCTTGCTCACTGTCCTCATTAGCCAGGGGGTGGCAGGCTGCCAGCTACATCAGTCTCATTCTTGTCCTTGTTTAACTCAGTGCTGCAAGCAATAGGGTTGCCATGTCCTCCCTGGCCATCAGAGGTGGGGGGTGGCGGTAAAGTTGCCACATCCAGGTTGGGAAACTCCAGGAGATTTGGGGATGGAGACTGGGGAGGAGAGGGACTTCAGTGGAGTACAATGCCATACAGATAGAGTGGCCAGGTCCCTCTTTACCACCAGTGGGATGTTTTGGGGCAAAGCTTGAGGAGGGTGGGGTTTGGGGAGGGGAGGGACTTCAATGCCATAGAGTCCAATTGCCAAAGCGGCCATTTTCTCCAGGTGAACTGATCTCTATTGGTTGGGGTTCCATTGTAATAGCAGGAGATATCCAGCTAGTACCTGGAGGTTGGCAACCCTACATACAGACCACCCTCCAAAGCATCCATTTTCTCTAGGAGAACTGATCTCTGTAGTCTGAAAATGAGCTGTAATTCCAGAGGACTCCCTAGATACCACCTGGAGGTTGGCATCCTTACATGTCAGTCTTCCATAGGAATTGTGCCCCATCTTTTCTACTTGAAACAAGGTTGTCAACTCTGTCTTAGGAAATTCCTAAAATATTTGGGTGTGGAGCCTGGGAAGGGCAGGCTTCAGGGAAGGAAGGGAGCTCAGCAGGGACGTGAAGCCACAGAGGCTGCCCTTCAAAGCTGCTCTTTCCTCTAGGGCAGCAGTTCCCAAACTGTACTCCACGGAGCACTTGGTGCTCTGCGAAACATCTCCTAGTGCTCCATGAAGAGATTGGAAAGAAAAATACTGCCGTCATTTGGTTTAGTATATAGGTGCTAGGTGAAAATTAGTGCTCCGGGACTAATTTCTCTCCTGCAATTTGCTCCATGACTCAAAATGTTTGAGAACTGCTGCTCTAGGGAAATAGATCTTTGTAGTCTGGACTCCAGACTCTGGAGATCAGTTGTTATTCTGGGAGAACTTCAGGCCCCACCTGGAAGGTGGCAACCCTAGAAGCCGGCAGCTGACCATGGGAAGCGGAAGGCTGGAAAAAGGGCTGAAACCCAAAGGAGCGATCAAGAGGAATGAGGGGGAAGAAGGTGAGTTCAAAAAGAGGACTTGCAGAGGGAAGGGGAAGTGCTGGAGAGAATGGGTGGAAAAGAAAGGGGTGTATATATATATCCACAAGCTACAAAAGAAAAGCTGAAATACACATGTTGATTTGAAAGAATCAGACAGATCTGTGGTTTTGGGTCTGTAGTCTCAGCTCAGGATTTCAGAGCAATGGAAGAGGTGAGTCTCATGGGAAACAAACAGCCACCGTTTCTTCTATTTACAGACAAGGGCCAAAGTTACTGGGGCATTTTGATGAGATGTTTATCCTAGTGGAGCTAATAAAATTTCCTTTTTGTGCCTTTCCTCTCCAGACTTTCTTATCTTCTTTTTTTTCTCTTTTCTTTTCTTGGCACCTGCTCCACTTCTCCCCTATTTCGCCACATTTAATTATCAGTAGGATTGATGGAGTTTTACAAATGGTATCTTTCTTGACAGTCTTCCATATCTTCTGGGGTCAGCCAGGTCACTCCTAATTCATTTCTAGCTTTAAAAAATGATTTACTTGTCTCCAGCTGAAAAGCTTTCTAGAAACCTAATCAAAAGGCCAAAGTCCCAGGAGCTTCAAATGAGGCTGTAACTTTAAAATCCCCAACTCCCTTTCCAATAGGCTAACTAAAGCAAACCACATAAATGCAGCATCACTATGTTTATGCCAACTCTCGTTGTGCTTGGTGACATCATATCTACTAAAGTGTTTATAGTACAGATGGATTGAAAACTCATGCAATTTCTAGTTTTAGGAGCATAGAAAATAGCAAGTTGTAAAATTAAATCTGAAGTGCTCTTTGAAACATAATATTTCTTCATATAATTTTTTCCCACTCGTTTGTGTGGATTCACAGCATAACTAGTGTGCATATGTCAACAGATGTCCATGAGTCCAAAAGTTGTTATCTGTGAATCAGCAAATAGCAACCAGCCTATTCAACTGCACAGTGGGTGGGTGTGGAAAGAAATAGAAGTCCCATTTAAATCAACAGGAAGGACACAATTAAAAGTTCAAGCTTAGGGGGACTTGGGATACGTATTGTATTTCTGTATTTGATGTACAATATGAGCCCATTCCTAAAGGGGGGAAAACTCCTCTGGAGCCGACGTAACCCCGCACAAGTGTAGGTGCCATGATGGAACCTATGACGACACAGGGGCCAACGTGCTGGCATCCGGGTGCCACCATCCCCAGCTGCCAGCACAGTCATGCCACCATGCTAATGTGGGAGGGGTGTTCCCTGGGCACTCCCAGGGGTGGAGCTGCCAGTGTGGCGTAGTGATTAAGAGCGATGGTTTGGAGCAGTGGAGTCTGATCTGGAGAACCAGGTTTGATACCCCACTCCTCCACATGAGTGGCACATGCTAATATGGTGAACTAGATTTGTTTCCCCACCCCTACACATAAAGCCAGCTGGGTGACCTTGGACTAGTCACACTCTCTGCCCCACCTACCTCCCAGAGTGTTTGTTGTGGAGAGGGGAAGGGACATTGATTGTAAGGCAGTTTGATTCTTCCTTAAGTGGTAGAGAAAGTCAGCATATAAAAACCAACTCTTCTTTTTTAAGCAGCTTCCACAGCCCTTTCACCCCAGGAATGCCCCCTTGAGCAGCAGCGGGGCTGTGCTTTAGAACATGCAAGCACATACCCTCAAAAATCCAGACTGCTGTTGGTGTGCAACAAAGCTGGAGAATATATCGGTTGTCCTATTCACACAATATGTCTGTCACACATATCAGGAGGATTTATGGTTGCCAACTCTTGGTTGGGAAATATCTGTAGAGTTGGTGGTGGAGTCCGGGGAAGGCAGGGTTTAGGGTCAGGAAAGACCACTTAGGGGTATAATGCTATAGAGTCTGTCCTCCAGAGCAGCCATTTTCCCCAGGGTAACTGTTTCTGTCATCTGGAGATCAATTGTAATTTTGGGCCCCCACCTACCATGTGTGGGTACTGCACCAAAAAAAAAATCAAACTTCTGAAAAGGGCTTCTCATGTGAAAATATTCTGGGTAGGGGTTGGTATCCAAATTCTGGTTCAAAACCTTAATAGTTCAGGAATACAGTTCTATAGGGCTGGATTAAACTTACCTTTCTGATACCTCATACATATCCCAAGGCAGTCCATTTGTACCACTAGTCATCAGAGCGGGAAAAGAAGCAACATAACCAAAAACTGGTGGGTGTGAATACAGAGTGATTCAAAGACGAAGAAATTGGGAAGAAAAAGCAACTGGGGAAAACCATTGGGGTAAGATTTCATACTCAAGATTTCTCAGGAAACAAAAAGCCCTTATGGCATAACCCACATGGGGACAGGGGAACCTAGAGGAGGGAAAGAAGAATTCCACTCATTCTGGTTTGATGAATAATGGAGATATTCATGGAGACCAAGCTCTATATGGAAAAGCTGAGGGGGTTGGGAATGTTTAGTCTGGAGAAGAGGAGGTCGAGGGAGGCCATGATTGCTCTCTTTAAGTATTTGAAGGGCTCTCACTTAGAGGAGGGCAGGGAGCTCTTCCTGTTAGCAGCAGAAGATAGGACTCGCAAAAATGGGTTTTAATTGTGGGAGGAAAGGTACCAGCTGGATATTAGGGGAACATGTTTTACAGTCAGAGTTGTTTGACAGTGGAATCAGCTCCCTAGGGAGGTGGTGAGCTCCCCCTCACTGGCAGTCTTTCTGCAGAGGCTGGACAAGCAGTTGTCAGGGATGCTGTAGGCTGATCCTGCATTAAGCGGGGAGGGGGGGTTTGGACTAAATGGCCTTTATGGCCCCTTCCAACTCTATGATTCTATGATTCTAGGGTCTTATGAAAGATGTCAATGGGGTTGCCTTACTAGAAACCTTCAGGTAAGCATAGATAAATGTTTACGAAAACAGCTTGTCTAAGATCACATAAACCAGACTGGAGGTGACCAGTAACTTTATTTAAATCTCCTTGTCATAGTCACAATCAAGGGCAGATATCTGGATGTTGTTTCCATTAAATATTCCTTGAGGATATATTTGTATGGCAAGTGTCATGCTTCATGGGTAGAGTTTACATTCTGTGGGGGGCATATTCCATGATTACTGTAACTATACGACTGGAAGTCTCAATCCACACAAGACATTCACAGCATAAAGATATCTCCGGAGACCCTTAGTGCTCACAGGGGAGAAAAACAATGACCCTAACTGCCACCATTTTGTAATTTTCAGTAAGAATCCAAAGGTGTAATTTTCAAGAAGAATCCAAAGGTGGTAGTTATTCAGTTGATACAGAATTTCTTTATCAGCTGAATACTGAATAACTACCACCCTCTGGATCCTTTCTGAGTGAGATACTAGATGTGTGGCATACAAGAACTGTTTTTAAGCAGTATACACTTCCAATTCTCAAGGCATTACTTACAGGAGCTTCTCACTTACCCATGAAATACAGACACCGCTGCTGCCAAATCTGAAATTACCTGCTTCCCCAATCTATCATTTCTACAATGTAGGCTTGGGGGCGGGGGGGGGGGATCAATGACTCCTGGTTTAACAAGAAAAGCAGAAATATTCACTAAGTCAAATTGCTAACAGAGATTACAATAGAAGAAGTGCATAAAAGAAAGGGGATGGTGATGGCAAGTGGCTGGGGAACACTGAGGTGATACCCAATTCACCTCCAATTAGGAGAACACTCCATATAAGAACACAATGAAGAAGGGTTGGTTTTTATACCCTGCTTTTCTCTACCGAAAGGAGTCTCAAAGCAGCTTACAATCACCTTCCCTTCCTCTCCCCGCAAAAAAAACCCACCTTGTGAGGTAGGTGGGGTTGAGAGAGTTTGGAGAGAACTGTGACTGGCCCAAGGCTACCCAGCAGGCTTCATGATGAGGGGCGGGGAATTGAACCCGGTTCCTTCAGATTAGAGTCCGCTGCTCTTAACCACTACACCATGCTGGGTTGCTTCCAATACTATATATGGAGGTCATTATGTTCTCTACAGGCATACTTCATTTTATTGTGCTTTGCTTTATTGCAGTTCACAGACATTGCATTTTCAAGCAAGTCTATTGTGCCGTTTTTCCAAAACCATGTGCTCACTTTGTGTCTCTGTGTCACATTTTGGTAATTCTCGTAATATTTCATGTTTTTCATTATTTAGACATAATTCTATTGCACACTTAATAGAATACAGTATGGTGTAAACATAACTTTTATATGCACTGGGAAACCAAATTTTGTGTGTGTGACTCGCTTTATTGCGATACTTGCTTTACTGTGGTGCTCGGGAACTGAACCCGCAATATCTCAGGGGTATGCTTGTATCCATAAAGTGGAGACCATATACATTGTTTATTTAAGCTTGTTGTTTGTTGCTCTTGGGCAAGTTTCTATATCAGTGGAGACAAAGTTTATGATTATAAAACAATCCAACAGAAGTTGAAGTGGCCAAACTGGAATTCCTCCTTGCATATTGAAGAAGTCAGTAGGTATTGAGAGCACTGCAATTTGTGAGTCTGAAATATAATATTCTTTTCTAATTAAGATATAATTCTGCTCTTTGTTTTTGATTCACCTTTAAGTGAACTATTCCTCTTAAGGATTCTTTTTAAACTTCTGGGGAATTAAACTTGATCACTTCCAAAGCAAAGGTCTCTGGGAAGACCAAAATAGTAATTTGTTCTTTGACATCTCAGGTGGAGGATATTAGCAAACAGAATGAAACAATTATTTCACCATCACAGAGCAATATTGATAGATAAGGCTAGTATTCTTACCTGCATTTTCCAAATTTAAAAAATCTGAGAAATCTAACTAAAAATCTATATATGAATGCCAACACTCAGCATATAATGAAACATGTAAACACTTCAGACATTCTGAGAAAGTGGTGAGACTGGAAGCGAGAGAGATTCTCCATGCAACTTGTGCAAAGGCAAGGTAGATGCATGAGCTGTTCTCATACTAGGAGAAAATATCTCTGTCCTGGTTGGATGAAACCCAGAGACATGGAAAGTAGAAGTGCTGCTCCTTTGGAACATGAACTGTTGTTCTTAGCAACTTTGAGTTGTGTTACTTTCAAACCATTTCTGCCAGCTCTTTGGACCCACTTAGAAATTGCTAAGAACAACAGTTTGGAATCAGTACTTTTGCACGATGGGGGTGGATTCAAGATTTCCAGTCTACAGACAGTGGAGCCTTTCTTCAATACTAGAAAGCCTTCTTTGTTGGAAGAGGTGTGCTCCTCAGGTGGGAGGCTCCTTGTATCAGCAGAAAGATCCTTATGTTGGAGGAAGTCTCCCACCATTAGTGGAATGGAAACTTGGGATCCAATCCAATTTATACACTTTTTATTCATAGCCTCTATAAGACATTAACGGGGCCTTCCAAGCAGAGTTTCACCTTTCTATGTCCACTGAAGTTTGGGAAGAATAAAAAAGGTGATTAACAGTTAATTGCACGGATCATTAAGTAGCTGCTTACTGAGGTGGCATACAAGCAGCTGAACTTCTACCCATCTGCAGTAGGGTTGCCAGGTCCCCCCTGGCCACTGGTAGGGGTAGGGTTGACAGATCCAGGTTGGGAAACTCCTGGAGGTTTGGGGGCAAAGTCTGGGGAGGACAGGAACCTCAGTGGGGTACCATGCCACAGAGTCCACCCTCCCAAGCATCCATTTTCTCTTGGGCAACTGATCTCTCTAGTTTGGAGATGAGCTGTAACTCCACCAGATCCCCAGATCCCATCTCGAGAGTGGCATCCCTAAACTGCAGCTATTCCCTTTACATCAAACTCTATTGCTGTTTGGCATGTGCACAATGCACTATTCTGACTAAGTAATGGTATTTTTTTATCATGTTAATTAGACACCAAAACAGGATACTGGAGAAAAAGAATGTCATCACCACAGACTAAGAACAACTATGAACTGGGGCCCTCATGAATAATTCAGCAAATATAGCTGCGGGGGAGGGGCGTATTCTGGGCTTCTGTTTTCAGAGACAACCCTTCCTGTGAACAATGGATTGTGATGCACCATTCAAAAACGTCATTTAATCATGATTTGCACACCCGCATCTCTGCGTAACACAGTTGAGTGATTTCCCATAACAAATGTTCTTCTGCAGAGGAAATTCAGTTATCAGCTTCAACAGAGACACCTGTAAGACATGTGCTTTGAAAGATACACACAGTTTGATATGAACTGTGTTGAACAACGGCTCTTCTCAGGAAACAAATAGGGTCGGCCTGGAATTCTAATTCTTATCCCTCAAATCTTTTATTTGAAGGTGCTAATAAATGTTGTGGTCCTCATGGACCATGCACCTATGTCTGCAAGCTCCTTATATCAGCTCACCTGTCTCAACTGCAATTGAGTCTTGGCTTCAATTCCTTTTCAAAAGCTTTCCCTAGAGGACTGGCACAGGAACCTGCACATCCCAAAAAGTCGCCAGCCAGACACCAACAGCTTGTCTTTCTGGTCTTTTTTCCCTGTGGTTCATCTCCCAGTGCTGACCAATGCATTGTTGCCCAGATATCTATGGATCCCAACCTCCAGGTGGTGGCTGGAGATCTCCTGAGACTGTGACTGATCTCCAGGTGACAGAGATCAGTTCACCTGGAGAAAATGACCGCTTTGGAAGGAGAACTCTATGGCATTATACCCCACTGAAGTCCCTCCCCAAACCCCATCCTCCTCAGGCTCCACTGTTACCCTGGGTAGACTGTCTCCACTTAAGTTGGGGGAATTAACTGGAGACAGAGCAAGAGGGGGTAATTAGGATACCTGTGTATACCAGGATTGTCCTGGGTGAGAACTGTTAAATGAGCAGGCGGTTGTTGTAATTGAAATGGGTTTTATTAAGGATAAAATAAAGGCAAATTGATTAATTATCAATGAGCAACATACACACATAAAAAACACAAGAGCAAGCTAGAGAAAAGGGAGGAGGTTGGATAGTGTTTAGGGAAGGGTGATAGTTACCAGTCTTGACGGATGTCCACAAAAGCAGCGCTGAGAAGGAAAATGGCCAACATTTCCAGAAGTAAGAAAAGACCCACACATAATTGGGAGTGAGTGCATGGGGAGGGAGAGAGGGGGAGGGAGAGGGAGAGAGGGGGAGGGAGAGGGAGAGAGGGGGAGGGAGAGGGAGAGGGGGGGAGGGAGAGGGAGAGGGGGGAGAGAGAGAGAGAGAGAGAGAGAGAGAGAGAGAGAGAGAGAGAGAGAGAGAGAGAGAGAGAGAGAGAGAGAGAGAGAGAGAGGTAGGTTGGTTGGTTCTGGACAAAGGGTAGGGGAGGCTTGATAGGTCATGAGGACCCAAGAGAATGTCTGGGTTATTCCCTTGAATACTGATTGGTTGGAGGGATGGGTGCAGATAGGGTGAGTTATGGTCTTCTCAGAGTGCTGATTAAATCACCTTAGGGTGACACAATGGGATTTAGCCAGCCCCATTGTTAAGCATACCTTCAGGATGGGGAAAAAGGTCAGTTGCCCAGGCTTTCTGCCCAGGCTTGAACATAACAAGATGGATCCCAAAAACTGAGGGGCATCCATTTTGTGGCAGCGTGCCCTACGCTGGTGCCAGTTTTGGAGACCCCCTGGCTTCCATGAGGCCCTTTAACAGGAGGAGGGGTCTGACTGCTCACACCACCCTGAAAATCTCCAGGTATTACCCAACCTGGAGGTGGCAGCCCTATAGATACCACACCAAAATGTGCATGATGGTATACTATGCCCAACCATTCCTACATACCACAGATTACCCACACTGAATCAGAAAGAAGTAGGACTGAGATCCAGGCTGAAGAAACTGCTCATCAGATGCCGCACAAACAACTATTTGTTTCAGATATTTATTCTCCCCAAATGGGTGCCCTAAGCAGCTGAAAACATTTTTCTCCTCTTTGTTTTCTCCTCACAACAACAACCCTGTGATGTTGGTTAGGTTGAGAGGCACTCTAACTACTACACCACACAGGCTATTCCATGTAAAGTGCCAGCATGTCCAGTTTCCACAAACTCTGTGGTTTTATCTAGAGTGTTGCCCCAACACTGCGACATCACTTCCAGGTTTGCACCAGAAGTGATACCACAACGTTAATCATGGCAACCCTACCTAGATACACAAGTGGCAGTTGTGACCGGCAGCACTCTTTACTCATTTACTTTGTTTTTGCGGGAACCATTCCTTTTAGAGCACAGCTGCCTATAGTGAGTCAGGCCACCAGTCTATCAAGGTCAGTATTGTGACTGGCCGTGACTGTCCATGTACTCAGATACTACTACTACCTAGTCCATTTAAATGGAGATGTGAGGGATTGAACCTGGGACCTTATGCATACAAAGAAGATGCTCTATTGCTGACCCATGGCCTCTCCCACAAGCAGGGAGACATCACCACACTGGTTCCATGCTTCTGTACCCTGCCATGCAGTAGAGATGACTCAGCGATTGTTGCTAGTGCAGAATTCTCCCAGTGAAACCATCAGCAACTAGGAGCAGGGTATTTTTTCTTCCCCAGAGCTACCCTGATTGTATTTTTTGTGGCCTTTGGCAGCCAAGATGAGTGATAGTCATACGACATAGCTTTTATTGGTAAACTGTGGACTTTTAAAATGGACTTTGTTGAACTGGAATTGCTACTATTTTCAGAAATATATTTTACATGCTTTTAAATATTGTTTTCGCTTGAGTTAGGAAAAGCAGTACACAATTTCTTTAATAAGATGATAGTGCCATAAACATCAGGAGGGAAGGCGGCAGGGTATAGCCCAATATCGTCAGAACTCAGACGCTAAGCAGGGTCAGTACTTGGATGGGAGACCACCAAGGAAGGTTCTGCAGAGGAAGGCAATGGCCAACCACTTCTGCTTCTCACTTGCCTGAAAAGCCTCTTGCTGGGGCCGGCATAAGTCAGCTGCGATTTGATGGCACTATATACACACACACACACACCATAAGCATCAGGAATTTATTTTTTAAAAAAATCTTGCACTTCATCTGAACCGCTCCGTACTTATTAAACATTAAAATTGTCACAGACCACAATACGTTATCAAGCAATTCAAATGAAAGCCATTTTTAAATCACCGTGGCAATTAGAGTATGGCAGAGTCCAGTATCACTGTCTGAAGTGGAGGGTCATTCAGTATTCCATTATGAGTCTCGGGTTTTGTGGTTTAATCATTCAATTGTTAAAGGGGGAGATGTATCAGTGAAATCTGACACCACGAGGTCATAGTCCTCTTCCTCAATTATTATTTTTTAATGAGGTATAAAGAATCCTGATCCTGATTGCACAGGAAGATATTATGTGCAGGGTTCACCCCCCTTCACAGAATTAATCAGCAGAATTTGTATTATTGCAATGATAAGACTACTGACGATGGACGATATGAACGTGGTCCTATTGCCGTGCTATTCTAATCACTTTTCTAATCCCACTATCTTCAGTGGATTTAAAAGGGGGTAACTCTGCGTAGGGTAGCACTGTTAATTGTTCTTGAGATGTACAATGAAAGATGTAGCAATATAAAGTGAACATTGAAAGAAATATAATCAAGGCAAGAAATCCTTATACATAAGGGTCATAGAGAGAGCCAGCGTGGTGTAGTGGATAAGGGTGGTGGATTCTGATCTGGAGAACGGGGTTTGATTTCCCAACTCATCCACATGAGCAGCAGACTCTAATCTGGTGAACTGGGTTGGTTTCCCCACTCCTCCACATGAAGCCTGCTGGGTGACTTGGGCTAGTCACAGTTCTTTCTGAACTCTCTCAGCCCCACTTACCTCACAAGGTGTCTGTTGTGGGGAGGGGAAGGGAAGGCAATTGTACGCCACTTTGAGATTCCTTAAAGGTAGAGAAAATTGGGGTATAAAAGCCAACTCCTCCTCCTCCTCCTCCTCTTCCTCTTCTTCTTCTTCTTCTTGAATGTGCATATGGAGATGTCCCAAATCTACCTCTGATAACCATAGCAAGGGGACAAGAAATACAAGAAAAATATACCTATTATGTCTTCCTTTCTGGCTTCCAAAAGCAGCCCTTTTCACTCCTGTTTGCAAGACTCACAGTGTGTGAGGGTCTCTGTCTTTGTGTCTCTGCTTTCCATCACCTGCGGTGTTATCAGTGAACTCGTAAAAGCAGTTCACACCTTCTGGTCTCAGGCGCCAGGCCTGATGGCCCATGTATCTTCCCCCCCGCTGTTCTTCCTGCCAGTACTCCCTCAGGCCGGTGCGGCCTTGGAAGTGTGATAGCCGCAACAGACTTCCTGGGATCCGTCTGATGTTTTGTATTATGCCAAGCTTGTAACTTCCCATAACAATAAGTGTGAACCCCAGTGCCCCAGTGCCCTGGAGTCAATATATTCTGTAAACCCGTATAGCCCCTCACTTGCAACTTTCTACCTGTGCCTGTCTCATCTCCTGAAGGCTTCAATAAATCTATTGTTTCTGTATCAACGTCTGAGCAACTGATTTGGAGAAGCAAACTCAGAGAGGGGGATCTCTCACATTAAGTTGCAAGTCCCTTGCCTCTCGGACTGCAGCTGTACCGCTTTGGACAGAATGTCAGCCGACGAGGACACCACCCCTAACCCCGATGCCCCCAAGGAACCGGACGAGCCGGAGAAGCCGGACCCGAAGGAGGAGGGAGCCAAGCCAAAGAAACCGAAGGATCGCGCCCCCGACCAAGATCGGGACGGACGTCCCCGGGGGCTTACTTATTGGCTGGACTCTCCCAAGGGCTGGTCGCTCTCGCGGACTGCGGCGAAGGATCGCCGGTTGGCCTTCCCCAGCACGGGACTCGAAGGGGACCCGGCCCGCAAAGAGGCCCTCATGGAGGAAGAACGAAAGCAGTGGCAGGAAGACCGCCGGGCTATGCAGGAGCAGATGGAGATCATGCAACGCGTAATGGGTGAGATGGCCACGACCCTAGATGCGCTGAAGTTGCAACCTCCAGCCGGTGCTCCCCCGGACGGGGCGCCGGTAGTTCCGCCCGCAACCCCTGCCCCCCCGGCCCGTCGGGACCTGAAAGTCACGTATGACGGGTCGGGAGACCAGTTGACCTTTTTTATGGTCCAAGTAGACATTTTTATGCGGGAACAAGGCCGAACCTTCGTTTCTGAGGAGTCCCGGGTGCAGTACGTGGCTTCCTTACTGCAAGGGGAGGCGGCTGCCTGGATGGTGTTGCAGTATGAACTCCGCTCGCCGGTGCTGCGAACCCTGGACGAGTTCATGGTAGCACTCCGAAACCGTTTTGAGGACCCGACTCTGGGTGAGCGGGCTAAAGCCTCCCTGATGCAACTGCGCCAAGGGACTAAGTCGGTGGCGCAGTATGCAAGTGAGTTCCAGTCACTGGCTAGCCGAATTCTGGACTGGAGTGAAGCTACCTTGGTACAATGTTTCAGGGAGGGTCTCGACCCAGACCTCCAACATTGGGCCTTCATGCAAGGGAACCCCCCGGATGTGGAAGGTTGGGTTCGCCATGCTGCTGACATCGAGAATCGCAAACAACTCCTGAACTTGTCCAAGCAACGGCTTGGGCGAGACCCCAGGCCCCGAGGTGACCGTGGCCGGGAACTCCGGCAAGGGGGTGGCGGGGGTCTCTCGGCCGCGGAACGCCGCAAGCGGTTCGAGGCCAGCGTCTGCCTGATCTGCGGGGGAAAGGGTCACTTTGCATCGCAATGCCCCTCTCGCTCAGGCCGTCCGACCCCCCCCCCCGCCAAACCCAGGCCGAGCCGACGAAACCGGCCGCCGACAGCCAGCCTCGCCGCAGAAGTGGACCACTGAGCCGGCGCTCCGGCGCACCCTCCGCTCTCCACGCGCGCCCCCAGGATGGGGCATCCGACTCTACGGTCCCATCGGGGTCCCGGATTACAAATACCGTCTTTGATTCGGACGGCTCCCCGGAAGCCACCACCCCGTCCCCCTCTTCCAGCGAGGAGGAAGAGTGGGAACAGCCGGCAAAAAACGCCGTCGGTCTGCTGTAGAGGGGGCTCCGCAGCAGACCGTCCCTATCGTTGTGCAAGGAGCTCCACCGATGGTAAGCGCCCAAGAGGACAATGTATTTGTGCGTGTTCATCTGTCCCTACCCAAAGGGGGTCCCCCGTTAGAGGTCCCCGCGTTGGTCGACTCGGGGTGTGCCCGCACCATGATAAATGAGGAAACTGCCAAGAAGTTGGGTGTCCGGCGCAAGCGGCTTCCGGGACCCCTCCGTTTTTCCCAAATGGACGGGAGTGACTTTAAACGGGGCCCTGTGACCCACAGAACTGCAGCCGTGATTATGTCCGTGGGGGAACATTGGGAACGGTTGTATTTCACCATCGCCCCTATTGTAACCCCTGTGGTGTTAGGGATGAACTGGTTAAGGGGACACAATCCCTCCATTGATTGGGTTAAACGGGTGCTTTCCTTCCCCGAAAACCCCTGTGGATTGCATGACAAGGAACGGGTACTCAGAACTCCAGCCGCCGCACTGGTAGGGTCCCCCGCCCCAGTCTCTCCTCAATTACCCTCTGAGTACTCGCAGTTTACTGATGTTTTCGATGTTAGAGAGTGCGACGAACTGCCTCCCCACAGAGAAACGGACTGTGCCATCGAGATTGTAGGGGAAGGCAAACTGTCTAAGGGAAAGGTTTACCCCATGAGCCCTAGTGAAAAGACTGTATTGCGAGACTATCTGGATGTCAATCTGGCGAGGGGTTTCATACGCCCCTCCAAGGCTCCTTATTCAGCCCCAGCTTTCTTTGTAAAGAAAAAGACGGGAGATTTAAGACTGTGTATTGACTTTCGCAGACTGAACGCAGTCACCCAGTCTAATGCTTACCCCCTCCCTCTTATTCCTGACCTTCTAGCACAATTAAAGGAGGGCCGAATCTTCACCAAACTGGACTTGGTAGAAGCCTACCACCGCATTCGCATCAAAGAAGGAGACGAACCCAAAACGGCCTTTTCCAGTTGTTTTGGGATGTTTGAGTACCTGGTCATGCCGTTCGGACTTTCGGGGGCTCCGAGTGTCTTTATGCAATTAATTAATGAAGTTTTGCATGATTTACTGTTTCGGGGGGTGGTGGTATTTCTCGATGACATTCTTATTTACTCTGAAACCATGGAAGAACACGTGCGCCTAGTGCGAGAAGTGCTCCAGCGGCTGCGGGAGCACAAACTGTATGCTAAGGTGTCCAAGTGTGAATTCCACCAACCTTCTATTACATTTCTGGGGTATGTGATTTCCCACCAAGGGTTGGAAATGGACCCCGCCAAGGTCCAGGCGGTGCGGGACTGGGAAACCCCCACTACCCGCCGCCAACTTCAACAGTTTTTGGGGTTTGCCAACTTTTACCGGAATTTCATTCCCAACTTTGCCCAAGTTGCGCTTCCCCTCACTGCCCTGTTGCGTACCAAGGACAGGGGGGCTAGCGCCGCACTCCCCTCAGCCCGTCTGCAATGGTCTCCCCAGTGCCAGCAAGCTTTTGAACGTTTAAAGCTACTTTTTTCATCCGAACCCGTTTTGGCTCACCCGGATTGCACCAAGCCCTTCGTGGTGCAGGTGGATGCCTCGGATGTAGCCATGGGCGGGGCCCTATTGCAGAGGGATGAGGGGGGACGGTTGAGGCCATGCGCCTACTTCTCCAAGAAGTTTTCCCAGTCCGAAATCAACTGGGCCATTTGGGAGAAGGAGGCAGCAGCGGTCAAACATGCCCTTACCATATGGAGACACTTCTTGGAGGGGGCCGAGCTGCCGTTCGAAGTGTGCACAGATCACAAGAATCTTGAGGCTCTCAAGGGAGCTAGAAAACTCAATGCCAAACAAATTCGGTGGGCCCAATTTTTTGCAAAATTCCGGTTCACCCTCAAACATGTCCCTGGCAAAGAAAATGCCCTAGCTGATGCTTTGTCACGACTTCCCCAGTATCGCAACGATTTCGATCGCCCCGTCGACTCCCTGTTCACTCCCGAACAGCGAGGGGAAGTCCCTGGCTTGGCCGTCACCACCCGATCCCAAGCCCGCCAACCGGAGACCCCCCCTACGCTCAAAGGTATCCCGGAAGCATTCCAACAGCGACTCCGAGACGCCTCCTTACAGGAGGAGGAGCACCATCTCCTCCCCACTGGCTTGGAACGAACCAACACTTGGTGGGTGCAAGGGGGGAAACTATATGTCCCATCTTCCCTTCGCAAAGAAGTATTGGGACTTGTACATGGGGCCAGGCTAGCGGGTCATTTTGGTTTCATAAAAACGCTTCACCTGGTTCGAAGGCAATTCTGGTGGCCCGGTATGAGATCTGATGTAGAGTTGTATGTGCGCAGCTGCCCCACCTGCGCCACAGCCAAGAAACGGATGGGAAAACCCCCGGGGCTTCTCAAACCGCTTGAGAACCCCTCCCGTCCCTGGGAAGTCATCGCCATGGATTTTATCACCGACCTACCTCCAAGTCGGGGGAAAACGGTTCTCTGGGTTATCACAGACCTCTTTTCCAAACAGGTTCATTTCGTTCCATGTGCAGGTCTTCCTTCAGCCCAGGGCTTAGCTAAACTGTTCATCACGCACGTCCTCAGGCTACACTCGATCCCGAGGAAGGTCCTCTCCGACCGGGGGGTCCAGTTTGTTGCCAAATTCTGGCGGGCTTTCCTAAAGTTAATGGGAGTGGAGGAACAGGGCCTTTCTTCCGCCTATCACCCCCAAACGGATGGTCAAACGGAACGAGTAAATGCGGTAGTAGAATGTTATTTGCGTTGCTATGTAAATTTCCACCAGGACGACTGGGTCGACCTGCTGCCATTTGCCGAATATGCGTACAACAATGCGCCTCATTCCTCTACCGGCTTTAGTCCCTTCCAAGTTATATACGGGACGGATTTTGGCCCTTTCGGTTCTGCCCCCGTCTCGCCAGAGCTCCAGTCTACCCCTGATCTTCAGGAGTGGATTCAGGTGGTTAAATCCACCTGGCCATGGTTGCTCAAAAATCTGGAAAGGGCAAAAAGCAAGTACAAGGAACAAGCAGACAAACACCGGTCTCCGGGGTGGGAACTCAAGGTGGGGGAGCAAGTCTATCTGTCCACCAAAAACCTCCGCTCTCTTCGCCCCTGCAAAAAACTGAGCGACCGTTATGTAGGACCTTTCCCCATTACCAGAGTAATCAACGAGGTTACCGTGGAACTGAGTCTCCCTAAGACTCTCAAGGGAGTTCATCCAGTCTTCCATATAAGCCTCCTCAAACCTTATGTAGCAGCTCCCCAGTTCCACCCCCCTCCCGCTCATGAGATTCCTACCGTAGTAGGAGGGGATACCCATTTGGAAATATCCAAGGTTTTAGATTCCAAATGGAAGAAAGGGAAACTGTTTTACTTTGTTCGCTGGAAAAACCTTGGCTCCGCTCATGACGAATGGGTGGCCGCACCCCACATGGCAGCTCCTCGCTTGGTCCGAGAATTCCACCTCGCTTATCCCGATAAGCCTCGTCCTCTCGGAGGGGGGCCTTAAGGGGGGCAGAATGTGAGGGTCTCTGTCTTTGTGTCTCTGCTTTCCATCACCTGCGGTGTTATCAGTGAACTCGTAAAAGCAGTTCACACCTTCTGGTCTCAGGCGCCAGGCCTGATGGCCCATGTATCTTCCCCCCCGCTGTTCTTCCTGCCAGTACTCCCTCAGGCCGGTGCGGCCTTGGAAGTGTGATAGCCGCAACAGACTTCCTGGGATCCGTCTGATGTTTTGTATTATGCCAAGCTTGTAACTTCCCATAACAATAAGTGTGAACCCCAGTGCCCCAGTGCCCTGGAGTCAATATATTCTGTAAACCCGTATAGCCCCTCACTTGCAACTTTCTACCTGTGCCTGTCTCATCTCCTGAAGGCTTCAATAAATCTATTGTTTCTGTATCAACGTCTGAGCAACTGATTTGGAGAAGCAAACTCAGAGAGGGGGATCTCTCACACAGTGCGAATCTAAGAAAACTTTCCTGGGAGTAAGGCCCACTGAGTAGGCTTGAACAGGATGCTGAGTAGGTTTTCTTAGGATTGCTCACAATTCCAGGTTACTGTAACCATGTAAAAGTGTACATAACATTGGACTGTATCTCATAATAGAGCCTTTGAAGCTATTTGAAGCTCACAGAAGGCACAATCCATATACAAGCTATATGGTTACCAAACATCTTGTATTATTGGGATTCAGCCCAAATAAATACATTACACACACACACACACACACACACACACACACACAAAGGTGACTTCAGTGGAGACACACAGTCTGCAAAGCTACAAATGGACATTAACTCTCAGGAAAATCAATAAACCTCTTTTCTCCATAGACACCACAAACTACACTGAGCTATATTTGAGTTCATTAAAAGCCCTGGTCTGCCAGGGAGGATATTCTCTAATAGATGATCTCATGTCCATTGTGTTTCACTTTAAAAGAGATTCAGTTCCCTACAGTTTATTTGATTCACCTCCAAGGTTTTCCTTGGTCCAGCCATTCTGGAGCATGTTTTTGCTTCAGTGGTCGCACTAACGCCATCTACCACAATGTTTGTACAGAGATCAAAATTGTAACGCCAACCACATGAAGAGGTCATGCCCCTCTTGGCAGGAAGTCTCCCACACAGTTAAGAGCCCAGCATCTCAAATTAGAGCTGATTTCTCCAAGTGACCAAAGTAATACAGGGTCATAAGTTCAGTGGATTTGATGAGCGACCTGTCCAGCAAATGAGCAGGGTACTGGGAAACCGGGAGAGTCTTATGCCCAGGACTAATAATAATAATTTTATTTATATCCCGCCCTCCCCCGGCAGCACCAGCCTCAGGGCGGCTAACAACATAATAATATACATACCGATACAATAAAATACAAAAAAATAAAAAATAAAAACATTACAATGCACTGACTCAGCACATCGATGCCACCAATATAAATCCCTAGAGGGAGAGCAGGTATTTTGGCATCCTTTATTCAAATTCCCAGTCTCACGGGAGGGAGAAGAATGGAACACAAGGGAGAGAGACTGCTTTGACTGTATTTTTCACAACAGGTGTTTAAAGCCCAACCACTTCTATTGGACTTTGCCAGCTATAATATCATTCCAGGCAAATGGGTACTGATTAGGGTTTGCTAAAAAGAAATTATCAGTAAATTTCAGGTTCGGGTTTACTGGATCCATTTTTTTTCCGGTAAACCAGAAATAAGCCGAATACCCATACGAGTAAATATGGATAATTGGCTTATTTCCGGCTTTACCGAAAAAAATCGGGACCACTGTTGTCTATGGAAAATTCTTTTTGAAGCACCTGGGGGGGCATTTTTGGAGGTAGAGTCCCCAAACTTAAATGTACTTATTTTTTTAGACTTGTCAGTAATGGCCGCCCTTCTGCTTCCTTCCTCGTGGTTGACTGCAAGGTTGAAGTTAATCATGGGAAATTGAGTTCTTAAGGGAGAGAGGAAGCAGTCATTACAAGTGTGGTCTCACCATAGATTTATACAATGTCAGTATGATAGCAGTTTATTCTCTATTCCTTGTCTAATTATGGCCAGCATGGAATTTGCCTTTTTCACAGCAGCTGCACACTGGGTTGACATCTTCATCGAGCTATCCGCTACCACCTCAAGATCCCTTTCTTGGTCTGTCACTGCCAGCTCAGATCCCTTCAGTGTATATGTGAATTTGGGATCTCCCCCAATACGCATCACTTTACATTTGCTCACATTGACTCTCATTTGCCATTTTAATGCCCATTCTTTCAGTTTGTAGAGATCCTTTTGGAGCTCTTCACAGCCCGATTTTGTTTTAACTGTGAGCTCTAGTCCCGTGATAATCCCATAAACAGACTCAGCAGGCAGGGAGTCCTACGAAAGCTGATTTATTAGGAAAATTCAACAGGTAACAGAAGCCAGGAAACAAGAGGATACTAGTGAGGTTCAATTGTACATTGCATGGCATATATAGATAATCAAAAGACAGATAGCTCAGGGTACCATGGCAACCCCCCTCCCTGGAGAGGGCTGGAGGTTCCCACCGAAGAAAGTCAAAAAACCTAGGAAGAGGAACAATACATTGGCCTTGGCTGGCGTCTGGCTCAACCACAGCATACCATTCTCCCCCCGAAGGCCCCCTTCACCCCCCAGAGGCGGGTTTCAGTGGATAAGTGGCGTGGAATTTTCAAACCAGTTGGGGGGCGGAAACATTGCGGGCATGCACCCATTCGTCTTGAGCAGGACTGAAATGTTTCCAATGAACTATTGAAGGGCATCACGGTGAATGCGGGAGTCTAAGATTTTTGACACTTCAAAATGCTCTTCCCCCCCCCACTACCACCATTTCAGGCACTTCAGGAGGTGGCTCGGGATGCCATTGAGGGGAGAAAACGTGCCATTTGAGGAGACTGATGTGGAATACCGGGTGAAATCTCCACAGGGATTTGGGCAAGGAGAGTTCCACTGTCACATTATTGATAATCCTGGAAATGGAAAAGGGTCCCACATATTTGGCACTGAGTTTTCCATATGGGCGGGTGGACTGTAGGTTTTTGGTGGATAGGTATACCAGATCTCCCACCTTGTAATCCCACCCCGGGGACCGGCGTTTGTCAGCCTGAGCCTTGTATTTACGTTTGGCTCGTTCCAGATTTTTAATCAATTATGGCCAGGTCGTTTGAAATGTAATGAGTCCATTTGGCTACACCGAGACACTGTCCTTCAGTGTTACTCCTCTGAAGATGCCTGCCACAGCTGCTGGGGAAACGTCAGGAAAGAAAATACCAAGACCACGGTCACACAGCCCAGATAACCTACAAGAACCATGTTGGATTTTGCTCAGCAGGGCTTGCAGTTCTATATGCTTGACAATTCTGTCTTTAATAATGCTTTCCATCAATTTACCTGGAACAGACATTAAGCCAACTGGCCTGTAATTTCCTGGGTCCCCCAAAACCCCTTTTTATAAATGGGTGTTACACTGGCCATTCTCCAGTCCTCTAGTACAGAGGCTAATCTAAGGAACATGTTACATATCTTTGTTAGGAGTTAATCAATTTCCCATTTGAGTTCTTGAAGTACTCTAGGATGAATACCACCTGGTCCCTGTGACTTGTTAGTCTGCAGTTTGTCTAGAAGTTCTAGGACTTCCTGCCTTATTACCAAAAATAAGAATAAGAGTTGAAAGTCTGAGCATAGCTGCAATTGCTTAGCTGCAACAGGCTGCATCTAGCATTCATGGCTCTGGCAGGGAATTATAAGATAAGGAGAACATCTGGGGTATCACAGAAATTGCTGAAAAATCACAACAATATCCAGTTGACCTTCTGAAGAAGTAAACGATAGTCACCTAATGATGTGTAAACTAGTAAAATGCACCTCCTTGAAGAAAGCTACCCACCTTCAAGGTTAATTACACAGGTGTAGTGAAAGTTTGCTCATGACCTGAGTTCAATCCGACGGAAGTCGATTTCAGGTAGACGGCTCAAGGTTGACTCAGCCTTCCATCCTTCTGAGGTCGGTAAAATGAGTACCCAGCTTGCTAGTGGTAGAGTGTAGATGACTGAGGAAGGCAATGGCAAACCATCCCATAAACACAGTCTGCCTAGTAAACATCGGGATGGGACGTCACCACATGGGTCAGTAATGACCTGGTGCTCACACTACCTTTACCTTTAGCGAGAGTTTATTTATATAATCAAGTAAGCTTTGCGCATGTTCAAGGACTTATGGTCAAGTGTGCCAGTCAGTAGGCTAGAAGCAGTGAATTTTCAAATATGTATAACGGAAGGAGGAAATGTGATGCCTTATGTTGTGTGCATCTTAGAATGACAGTGTGCTTGGCTTTTGGATGCTTGGGCACCTATTTGTGATCACAAATAAAATCTTTTCCTTTCACCCTCTTGGTGTGGTTATTGGCTCATGGGCACCAGGGCTGAATCCTGCAATTTTGCTTGCAGATGTGAAACTAACAAGAATGGTACTTATCTATCCACATTAGAGCTTTATGGATTTTCTGAATATTATACACTTGAAATATTGTCAAAGGCTTTCACGGTCAGAGTTCATCAGTTCTTGTAGGTTATCCGGGCTGTGTGACCGTGGTCTTGGTATTTTCTTTCCTGACGTTTCACCAGCAGCTGTGGCTGGCATCTTCAGAGGTATAACACTGAAGGACAGTGTCTCTCACTGTCAAAGTGTGTTGGAAGAGTAATATATATAGTCGGAAGGGGATTAGGTTTGAGCTGAGTCATTGTCCTGCAAAAGTATCAAAGGTAATGTGCTAATCATTGTCCCGTAAGTATCCAGATAATGTGCTAATGAGGGTGTGGTATGTTAATGTGGAACCATTGTATCCTGAAGTGATCTGTTAACATGTGGAATCCAAAGCTAATCTGCATGGCTATTGTGGACTGTAGTCTTTGTTAGTCTGGAGGTTTTCAGGATAGGAAGCCAAGCTTTATTCATTCTTAAACTCTCTTCTTTTCTGTTAAAGTTGTGCTGATGTTTATGAATGTCAATGGCTTCTCTGTGCAATCTGACAAAATAGTTGGTAGAATTGTTCAGTCTTTCAGTGTCTTAGAATAAGACCCTGTGTCCTTTTTGGGTCAGTCCATGTTCAGCAACTGTTGATTTCTCAGGTTGGCCAAGTCTGCAGTATCTTTCATGTTCTTTTATTCTTGTTTGTATGCTGCGTTGTGTGGTCGATGTAAACTTGTCCACAACTGCAAATTATACGATATACTCCTGCAGAGGTGAGGGGGTCTCTTTTGTGTTTTGCTGATCGTAGCATCTGTTGTATTTTCTTGGTGGGTTTAAACACTGTTTGTAGCTTATGTTTTTTCAAAAGTTTCTCCATCCTATCAGTGACTCCTTTAATAAATGGCAAGAATACCTTTCCTATGGGAGACTGTTTTTCCTGAGTTTTCTGAGTTTTGTTTGGTTTAATGGCCCTTCTGATTTCATTCTTGGAGTAGCCGTTTGCTAGCAGTGCGTGATTTAGATGATTAATTTCTTCCTTGAGAAACTGTGGTTCACAGATCCGTCTGGCACGGTCCATTAATGTTTTGATTATTCCTCTTTTCTGTCGGTGGTGGTAGTTGGAGTTTTTGTGTAAGCAGCAATCTGTGTGAGTTGGTTTCTGGTAGACCTTGTTTTATGGATGACAAGGGTATCAAGAAATGGGAGCTCCGAAGGGGCAGCTGTGGGCGTGGCTGGCCCCACCAGCAAGGGGGAAGGCACCAGAACTTACCCCCAGCAACAGACATGTCCCGACAAAGGAGCTGATGGGGGAAGATGCGCAACAGCTGGGGATGCCGCCCACACCACCAGCAGCAATGGCAGAGTACTGAGCTGGCTGTGGGGAAACATGCCAAAGAAGGAAGCAGGTGCAGCAGCCAGGTTGGTTGTGGCGGGGAAGGGCGAAGGTGGCCTGCAGCAACCAGGCACCACCAGTCAGCTGACGCCCAATGTCTGGGCCCCACTGGTGGGAACCAGGCCGCTGGAAACAGCAGGTGGGGCTGGTCTGTGAGAAGGGCAGCCCGGCCACCTGAAGGAGGCTCATGACCAGGTGGGGAAGGCAGGCGGAGCCAGAACATCCAGCCGAGCAAGGAGGTGGCCCAGGGTGAGGCGAACAGTGCAGGGGAAAATAACCTCAGGAAGGGAGGGGGTGGAAGGAGAAGGGTGGGGCTTGGAACAAGGAGGTGGGTCCTGCTCCAAAGATTAGGGCAAGAGCCAAAGCCGAGGAGGAGTTGGCCACCAGAGATACTTGAGGCAAGGTAGACTCTGTGGCAAGGGAAGAAGCCAAGGGCTACTGAGAAGGGCCCCTCCTTCTCCCATTGAAGGCTGGAGTGGCTCAAGCCCAGGAGACTCTATGAGGAATGCACTTGGGACAGGGAAACACTCTCACCTGGGATTGTTATGCTTAGGGCCAAGCACCGTGGACCCGTTGTCCACAGGGGGCGGCCTGGAGGAATGCTGCGTTGCCCAAGTGGGCTAAGAAGAACAATGCCATAAGTTTAGCTTAGAAAGAAGGTTTCTTCTCAAAACAACCATGCAAGGTAAATTAGGCTGTGACTGGCCCAAGGTAGGGATGCCAGCCTCCAGGTGGGACCAGGGGATGTTCTGGAATTACAGCTCATCTCCAGACTACAGAGATCACCTTTGGAGTATGGACTCTATGGCATTGTACCCCACTGAGGTCCCTGTCCTCCCCAGGTTCAATCCCCAAATTTCCAGGAGTTTCCCAACCTGGATCTGGCAACCCTAGCCCTAGGTCACCTAGTGAGCTTCCATGGTAGAGTGGGGATTAGAATCTTGGTCTCCCAGATCCTAGCCCGACAACTTAACCACCACACCACAGTAGCTGCATTTTTGCCTCCCTAATGATATCCTGCCTGGGGGCACAGAAACTGAAGCTGATGCCTATAGGTGTGGCACATGATCAGCATGGATATGTAATTCTGTTATTCTCCAAAGCTGTTTTATGTATCGCCATCAGCAGGCTGAATCTGAGCTTCTCGAGAATAATCGGCATTCATTGCTTTAGGGCATACAATCTACAAAATGGAGATAGAAAGGACTGCGCTCCACAATATCTGAGCGTCAAAAAAATTGTACACTAAGTGTTCTTCAAGTTTTAATTTGTCCCCTCAGTTCCAAAGGGAAGCGATCTCGATGTTCACAACCCATATTCAGCATCCACTCAAAGCAATTATTGCCAAGATACTTACAATTTTAACACTCATTTGTAGTAGTGTTTCTAATTATTCTATTTTGCTGGCTTCAGCTTCTTCAGAAAATCTGTCCCATCATCCTATTTACTAAATTCTTCATGCCCATAATGATTTCTTCCCCATTCTTATTCACTTTACAGTTGGGCTTAATCACACTGGGTTCTCTGGTGCTGTTTTAATGGTTGCATTATCCTGATCGGAAAGCCTTATTCTTCATGCATCATATCCTTGGTAACTCATTTCTTTCTTTCTTTTGCAGGAATTCACCATTTATATAATGGACTCAAAATCCATAGATGTCTGATAGGCTGAAGATGCAAAATTCCTTACTGTCTGAAAATATGCTGCACCAGCAAAATGAGATCTTCCCTCTTTTTGTACAGATGGCTACAAACTGCGATCCTATAGCAGCACTGCAGGCATGGGCAAAGGGTCAGGATTAGGGCACCACTACTCTATAAAGGCTTCAAACAAAACTTCACATTTGTTTTTCTTTATTTGAAACTTTAAACTAAAGCCTATTTTAGAAGGTATTGTCAATGGGGAAGCATCTTTATTCTCTAATGGAGGGGTCCCTAACGTGGTACCCATGGGCACCAAGGTACCCACTGACATCTTTTCTGGTGCCCGCCAAGTGTTTTTAGGAAGTGGGTGGGGCCAGGTAAGGCATTTGCCCAGCAAGGATTCTGATTCACTATAAGAGATTTGATTGGTTGTGCAGATTTTGTTTTTTTAAAAAAATGTTTTTTGGGCAGCAGCTGCCACCACAGCACAAGGATCTGCACTGTGTTCCTGAAGTTAAGCCATGGCAATCATTTTGTGGCTGGCTCAACCTCCTGCGGCAACCATTTTATTGCTGCACCTGCCATAAGTCGGCTGCAACTTGACGGCACTTTACACACACACACACACACCATGTCATGTCAAAATTCCAAATGTGCCTGCAGGCCCAAAAAGGTTGGAGACCCCTCCTCTAATGGCATGCCCATATGGCATAGTCCTGTCCTCTTGGTTTGCTGCTGTGAAAAAGAGGTCCTTCCAATCCCGACATCAATAAAGATCTCACTGGGAGTCCAATAAGATCATCAGGTTATTGCCCAGAGAAAATGCCTGTATCTATAATTTTTTCCATGAGGTTAGGATTCCACATCATTCTCCGCTCACTGGTTTCCCTATCACTGTTGCTGTTCCCCTCATGGCCACACCCATGCCCTTAGGCTACCCAAATCTTTCAATATGTTCTTTCCAATCTGAGTCATGATGGGGCTTCATATATAGAAGCCACGGTGATCTTAGAATCATAGAGTTGGAAGGGACCACCAGAGTCAGTGCCGGATTTACGTATAAGCTAAACAAACTATAGCTTAGGGCCCCACTCTTTTGGGGCCCCCAAAAAAATTTTAAGGAAAAAAAACCTGGATGTACATTTCCAAAATATAAGATAAAATACAAATAAAATAAAACCTACATACGGCAACAGTGTTTTGTGTTGTGTAGGCTCCTATGATGTAAGTAATGGCCCCCGCCTGTCAGGCCTGTATCTCAGTTGCTTTCGTTTCCTGGTGTTTTCCCACTGAACAGACCCAAGACCCCAAGGACTGTTTATGCATACCTAACTGCCCTTGAAGCTGTGTGAACCACAGCGCTGTTTGTGTTCTGTAATCTCTTGCATTTTTCTATGCTTTTATATTACCAAGTTCAAGCCAGCAAAAGCCATTGCTGTCACCTTTTCCTTATGCTCTGTTAACCTATTTTGACCAGTAAAAACCAGCTTCTTTGAACCTGACTGTCTCTGATGTGGTTTATGGTTCTAGTAGGCCAAGAGCTTACATTGTGACAGCAATCCCTTTTCTTCCTGTCAGGCAGGAGCCCCGGAGGGTTCGCCTGCCACTCGGATGGGAGCGCGGAAAGCGCTCTCAGAGTGATTCGTGGCTGGAGCCCCGTGTGGTTCGCCCCAGACCCGTCGGATTAGGTCCCCGGGTAGCGGGTTCCGTCTGAGAACCCTGGACGACGATCCCGACCTCGTACAGGATGTGGTAGCAGAGCTACGTAGGACTGGCACAGAAGTTAGTCGCCTACATGGATTAATACAGATTCAGTGGCGTTCTCTAACGGCAACCCCCTGGATGTCTGACGTTGAGGATGGCAACGCCCGTTTAGACCTCCCTGTCCTGGATCGGTTGGTGAAGGATGCTCAGTCGGCGGCTGAGGATTTACAACTGCTAACTGACTTGTTAGACGAACTTATTGCTCGTGGAACCTTTCCTGATCTGTCCGCAGGCCCAATCCGTCCTACTAACATGGCGACCCCGGTCGCACCAGCCCCCGAACTGTGTCTGGTTGAAGCGAGAGTGGTGGCCGCACGGGTGAATGCCCTTCTCCGGGGCCACACTGCGGCAACTATCTCGGTGGCGGAACTTACTAGACATCTCACCCCCGATTTCGGCTCCAATGCTGCGGCCTTGACGGTACTGATCCAGCCGATGCTGGACCTGAACGATGACCGTGTGGAGCTACTCTACACTTTGGAAAAGGAGGCACTTCCTCTCATTACCGCGAAACTGAACGCCCAACTGGCAGCCGAACTGGAGCTAGCTGAACGTAAAAAGGCGGAAGACCAAGCACGAGCAGCGGCTGAAGCTGCAGCAAGGGCCCGGGCAGAGCAGGAGGAGAGGGAACGCCTCGCCCGGGAACAGGCGCACTGCGGTACGCGCCCCCGACAGCCCAGGGGTTTTGACTTACCTCCTTCGTTTATCCCATCCTACGTTCCGTCATGTAGTGTTCAACGCACCCGCAGACTGATGGGAACTTTACCCGAGGACACTTCCGATGAAGAGGACTTATATACCGAGGAACCTCACTGGGCCAGCGGGTTGCGGTCCAGCCAATCCCGCCGGAGTGGCACGGACAACGAGATATTTTTGCTACGCAACCAGAATATGGACCTTTTGGAACAGGTAGCACGTTTGCAAGACCAACTGACTTTACTACTCCAAAACAACAACCGGTTACAGCAGGCTCCCATTGTGCCTGTTGCTCCCGCTCCCGGGATACTGCCGCAGCTATCGCAACAACCAGCTGCTCTGGTTGGAGGTGGGGGTCCAGCCGGAGGGGTTCCTGCCGCACCTGATGGAGGCGGGGGTCCAGCCGGAGGGGGTCCGGTCAAGCCTGTAATACCGGGCGGAGGTCCGGCGGCGCCTGGAGGGATTCCCGCTGCCCCGGGGGGAGGACCTATCGCTCCCCTGTTTCCAGGAGTCCCAGCACCTGGATACCCCCAAATGCATCCATGGAGACCGCCAAAACTGAACGTTACCGATGATGGCTCTGTGGAAACCTTACCCCGCTTTTTACATCATGTGGATAATTATATGTGGGAGCACAGGCAATTTTTCCCAACCGAAGAGCGCCGCGTTCGCTTCGTGGCCTCCTTGTTAACAGAAAGGTGGCCGACTGGATGATTCTCCAATTTGATACACGGTCTCGTTCCATTCGTTCCCTCAACAACTTCATGACCGCCTTACGACGATGCTTTGAAGATCCCTTCATGGGAGAGAGAGCCAAATCGGAAGTTTTACAACTCAAACAAGGCTCCTCTCCAGTTCAGGAATTCGCAGATGAATTCCAACGACTCGCTAGTAAAAATGTAGACTAGCCAGAAGCGACTCTTATCTATCACTTTCGAGAAGCCTTGCACCCCGATATTTTGAATTGGTCATATATGCGAGGTGACCCTGACACTCTGGAAGATTGGATCTTACTGGCTGAGGAAATTGAAAGCCGCCGACAGTTTGTCTCGCTCGTCCAGAATAGAGCGAAAGAAAAGGGGGGACAAAAACCGCCCACCAAACCTGCAGCTCCTACCCCGCGAAGACCGACCCAACCACCTTTGGATCGTGAGTCTCGTTTCCAAAGAGGAGCTTGTCTAATCTGCGGGGGAATGGGTCACTTTGCAGTGACTTGTCCTCAATGCCCGGAAACCACTCACCCCAGCATGCCACCCCGAGCTCGAGGGAGACCTCAATGCAGAGGCACTGCGACCACCCGCAGCGCAGCGCCGGGATGACCCACACCCTCTGCACTTCATGTTAGTCAATCAGCTAACCTCTCTGCACCAACCGACCCCGCAGGGTCTCGGATTACAAGTGCCCCATTGGGGGACAACTCTCCTTCTTCTGACGAGGACAATCAATGGACTTCTCCAGCTCTAAACCTGGAAACCCCTCTTGATCTGTCAAAAAACGGATTCTGTCTGTGGTGAGTGGAGCGTCTCCACAGACCCCTGCAGAATCTCCTGCTAAACCCAAAGCTCCCATCAAGGTGAGTGAAGTGGAAACCACTGTTTATGTAGACACAGTGTTACAATACTATAAAGGGGGTCCCCAACTGCCTGTCAAGGTACTTATAGACTCTGGCTGTGGCCGCACCTTAATTAGTACCACCACATTTGCAGCCCTCAAAGTCAAGTCCGAAGCTTTACCAGCTCCCGTCCAATTCGCCCAAATGGACAGGAGTCATTTTAAAGGGGGGCCAGTCGACTATCGCACACGAGGAGTAGCGGTGGGTATTGGTTCTCATTGGGAACAAATAGACTTTACCATAGCCCCCATCCGATTCGAAGTTGTCCTAGGAATTAATTGGCTTAAAGGCCATAGTCCCAATATAGACTGGGAAACTGACACTATTAGCTTTGCCAATTCCAAGTGCGACCAGCACCGATGGGAAGCCGTGGTGGTGCCTCCACCCGCTCCGGCATTAACCTCCGATGCCGCATCGCCAATGCCTTTGCCCGAAGCATACAACTCAGCCCCTGCGTTCTTTGTCCGGAAAAAGGAGGGTGACCTGCGTTTATGCATTGACTTCCGAAAGCTCAATGGACAGCTCTTTGGTCTTGGTCATGGTGGCTAATTTGGAATCTGATGGATTGATTGCTTCTGTTGACAGCAGAACCCTAACCCTAACCCTAATCTGGCTGGTTGATAGGGGATCAAATACTTATTTCACTCATTATAATGCACATCCATCTCTGACTTTTGTCTTCTGGGTTTCTGAGGGTTTTCCTGTTGTTATCCTGTCTCTCACAGCTACAATAAACCTACCTTTAAAATTATGGACTGGTCATTTCTTCGTCAGAGGGCAAACGGGCAAATTTAGCAGGGGATCAATACTTTCCCCCCCTCACTGTAGGCCAAGCTGTTGTACCTGTTATCTAATATTAAAGAGTGCTTGTAGACTGATGATCAGGCAGCATAGACTAAGGGTATGAGTCTTATGCCTACTGATTGATTTAACGTAATACAGAATTTATTTATTTTGATCCCATTATAAAATTACTTTAGAAAAATATTCATCTTTATTATGTAGTAGTAGGCTTATATTATTATTTACTAGTACAGTTCCCAATAACACCACTTGCTGCTATAATACTATATATAAATATTATAATTATATTAAATATTTTTCTTGTGTGTGTGTGTATAAAGGGCCGTCAAGTCACAGCCGACTTATGGCGACCCCTTTTGGGGTTTTCATGGCAAGAGACTAACAGAGGTGGTTTGCCAGTGCCTTCCTCTGCACAGCAACCCTGATATTCCTTGGTGGTCTCCCATCCAAATACTAACCAGGGCTGACCCTACTTAGCTTCTGAGATCTGATGAGATCAGGCTAGCCTGGGCCATCCAGGTCAGGGCAAATATTTTTCTTACAGTTTCTAAAATGTCAACCAGAAGTTACAAAAGTGGAGCTCAAAAGAGGAAGGAGAAGCAGAAAGCTGAAGAAGAGCTTAGCAAATTTGCAAAATTAGATAGCTTCTTTACAAAGACAGATAAGGGGCCTGATGAACCCAAAGCCTATACCACATTTTAAGTTAGAGCTTAATAATTATTTCACTATTAATATACTTCTTAATTGTATTTCAGTTCAACAATTATTTTGATAAAATACATATTTTGTTATGTGCAAATGGCTTTAGATACCTATTAGGTCCATAAATTACCATATAGCATATATTCAACACAAAAAACAGCGACAATTATTGTTGACAAAGGACAGCTGGACATATAAAGGGCCCCATTACCTTCAATAGCTTAGGGCCTCATCAAACCTAAATCCTGCCCTGACCAGTCTTCTAGTCCAGTGGTCGGCAAACTCCTTAGTCAACAGAGCCAAATATCAACAGTACAACGATTGAGATTTCTTTTGATAACCAAAACGCCTTTTAACAACCATTCATGCACGGGAGGTTTGCCTTGGATTTGCCACTCTCTAGATCACTGGTTCCCAACCGGGGGTCCGTGGACCCCCAGGGGTCTGTGAGAACTAAATTAAGGTCCGCGAAACAAAGTTATAAACCCATAATAAATTAATATTTTCAATTAAAAGTTCTCTATTATAAAATATATATATTCAAATATTATTCTAAGTTTAATGTTTAACTAACAGTTATGATTAAAGTTTATTTTCAAATTCTCAGAATTTTTATTTTGAACCTTGGGGTCCCTGCACCGAACAAAAAAATCCTAGTGGTCCCTGGTCAAAAAAAGGTTGGGAACCACTGCTCTAGATGCACATTTTCCCCATCTGCATTCTCAAAACTCTCCAGGGGGGCTTATTGTTGAGTTTTGAGAATCTGGATGGGGAAAATGTGCATCTGAGTGGCAAATCCAAGGCAAAACCTCCCATTCATAAATGGCCAATAACCCCCCACGCAGAGTTTTGGGAATCTGGATGGGGAAAATGTGCATCTGAGTGGCAAACCCAAGGCAAAACCTCCCATTCATAAATGGCCATGCACAAACAAGAAGGAGAAAAGCTATCGTCACCTGCACATGCACCCCCCCACCACACACACACACGGTGCCCCACAGCCACACCCTGCCAAAAGTTCTCAGACTCCATGAAGCCAGGCCAGCTGCGGCAAGGGAGACTCCAAAACGGGGAAGGCAGGGCAGAAGGCAGCACCCCCAGTCCACTCTTCCCCGTGTCCCCGCCCTGCCTCGCACCTACCTCGGCTGCAGCCGACTCCCTGCGGCTCCTTGTCCTCCAGCTCCAGAGGGCGTGCTTCCCCAGCCCTTCCTCCGGCCAGCCAGCCTGGCCTGCCCGGGCTGCGACCCCGCACCTCTGCCCAGCGGAGGGACGCAAGCCAGGGGGGAGCAGAGGTGAGGCGACAGCTGCCCACCCGCTCGCCGCCTCCACCTGCAGGGAGGAGCCGCAGCACGCCACCGCCTCCTCCTCCTCGAGAGCCGCACTCAATGGCCCAAAGAGCCTCATGCGGCTCACGAGCCATGGTTTGCCGACCACTGTTCTAGTCCAACCTCTTGCACAATGCAGGAAATTCACAACTACTCCCCCACATCCCAAGTGACCCCTACTCCATGCTCAAAAGATGGCAAAAAAACCAAACCCTCCAGGATCCCTGGCCAACTTGGCCTGGTGGAAAATTGCTTCCTGACCCTAAATTGGCAATCAGCATTACCCTGGGCATGTAAGGCCATGAGAACCAAACACTGATGCAACCCTTCCTGCCCTCCCTCTCTTGGTCTGCCTAAGTTCACAGAATCAGCATTGCTGTCAGATGGCCATCTAGCTTCTGCTTAAAAACCTCCAAGGAAGGAGAGCCCACCACCTCCCAAGAAAGCCTGTTCCACTGAGGAACCACTCTGTCAGAAAGTTCTTCTTAATGTTTAGCCAGACACTCTTTTGATTTAATTTCAACCCGTTGGTTTTGGTCTGATCTTCTGGGGCAACAGAAAACAACTCCCCACCATCCTCTATATGACAATCCTTAAGTACTTGAACATGGCTATCATATCCCCTCTCAGTCGTCTCCTCTCCAGGCTAAACATACCCAGCTCCTTCAACCATTACTCATAGGACTTGGTCTCCAGACCCCTCACCATCCATCTTGTCTGAACAAAAGCTGCCTCATACAGACTCAGACCATCGATCTCTCAAGCTGGCAGTGACTCTTCGGGGGCCTCAGGTGGAGATCTTTCACAGAACCTCTCTCTGATCTTTTTAACTAGAGATGCTGGGGACTGTACCTGGGACCTTCTGCTTGCAAGGCAGATGCTTTGCCACTGAGCTTCAGACCTCTCACCTTTTATTTTGTATTACTTCATATTTAACCTTGCTTCCCCCCCCCAATGGGGACCCAAAGCAGCTTACATCGTTCTCCGATCTGCTGTTTTATCTGCACAACCCTGTGAGGTAGGTCAGTCTGAGAGTGGGGGGGAGGGGCTGGTTGAAGGTCATCCAGAAAACTTCCATGGCAGAGCAGGGATTCGAACCTGGGTTTCTCTGATCCTAGTCTGACACTCTAACCACTACACCACACCGGGTCTCAAAACATCACAATAGGACTGACGTCTTTGCTCATAGCGTTGTCAACAGGATTCGATCTGTACCCTACAGAAAATGGGGGAGAGGAGTAATCAAAGACACTGGGGCAAGTCCAGACTGGGAGGCACAGCGGCGGCATCTTAATGCCTTGAAACATTAAAAAGATACCGGTACTGTTATTTCATAGTACAGCGTTGCAACAGAAGGAGGAGGAGGAGGAGGCTTTTATACCCCAATTTTCTCTACCTTTAAGGAGTCTCAAAGCGGCTTACAATAGCCTTCCCCTACTCTCCCCACAACAGACACCTTGTGAGGTAGGTGGGGATGAGTGAGTTTGGAGAGAAATGTGACTAGCCTAAGGTCTCTCAGCAGGATTCATGTGTAGGAGTGGGGAACTGAAACCGCTTCACCAGATTAAAGTCCATGCTTTTAACCACTTTACCACGCTGGTAGGAGTGGTCTCTTTATGGCCATAAGGAAGTTGTTAAGTCCGCGTGGGGAGGACACATGAGGTCAAGACGGAGTTCCAACAACAATGCGTTTATTGAAGAACAGAACAGAACTGGAGAACTCAGGGCAAACGGCCCTGCTTTTATGCTCCCTAGTCCGGCCCACGCCACTCCCCCCCTGATCCGTGATAGGGGGAAAACAACCCCGGGTTACCAATGGCACGTGCCGGCTTAGGGCCAATGGAGCGAGCCGGTTTGGACCAATGGTGCATGCAGGACTTAGGATCCTTCGTCCAGGACTCAAGCTCCTAAGTTTCCCCCTTCATATCGCCTAACTATTTACATACATTACAGAAGTGATAACAGGGAAGCTTCTGTTTTCTCCCTTTTCTGTTAGACTATCAGGACACCTAAGCATTGTTGCTCAGCGCAGGCTTGCTGCAGATGCTCAGTAATTTGAAAAATGGCAACAACTGCAGCCAGAAATTGGCATGAAGCAAGGCAGTGGCTAACCGGTCAGCTGCCTTTGTAACAGAAGCAGTGGCTCAGCTCAGCAAAATTTGAAATTTTCTTCCTGTTTGAGGAGCCTTCCTTCCACTTAAGTGACTCTTTCACTGACGGAAGAACCACTTCAGCTGGAAGAAGACTTCCAACTTGGTTAAGAAGGGTGGTTGGATATATGCCAGTGGGTTAGGGTTGTCAGCTCTGGGTTGAGAAATACCTGGAGATTTTCAGGGCGCAGCCATAGGAGGGTCAGGTTTGAAGAGGGGCGGGACTTCAATAGGATATAATGTCATAGAATCCACCTTCCATAACAGCCATGTTCTCCAGGTGAACTGATCTCTATTGGCTGGAGATCAGTTGTAATCCCAGGAGATCTCCAACTACTACCTGGAGGTTGGCAACCCTACAATGGGTTGAAGAAAGGAACAAGAACATTAGGTCTAAACAGGGTTGCCAGGCCTTGAGGCTCTGGCTGCAGGAAGCTTCAGTGGCAGGGATGGGTGGAAATGGCATCTCATAATGTCACAATATCATTTCCAGCTCAAAAACCAGAAACGACATCACAATGTGGTGGCAACACTCTAGGAATCCTGCTAATCTCTATGATTTTTACCACAGAGATGTGGGGATTCCTAGAGTGTCACCACAATGTGGTGATGTCACTTCTGGGTTTTTAGCCTGAAATGATGTTGTGGCATCATGCAACACTATTTCCTTCTCTGCATTCCCCTCCCCTGCTACTGATTTGAGCAGCAGTAGGAACCAGGGAAGATCAGTGAAAGCCCTCCTGCTGGAAGCAGGTAAGTGGCATTCCTAGGCCTAAATACATTTGGTATTGCTTCACATTGCCACCAACCAAGCAACTAATCTCCCTGAATTTCCCCTGTCGTTTAGCAAACCTTAATGTCCTGGAAATTGAAAGGACCCCACTATGCATGAACATATGAACATTTGAAGCTGCCATTTACTGGGACAGACTATTGGTCTATCAAGGTCAGTCTTGTGTTTTCTGACTCCAGGGTCTCAGGAAGAGGTCTTTTGCATCACATCTATCTAGGTGGGGATGCCAGGGATTAAGTGTGGGTTTTTTGCCATCAATTCACAGCTGATTTATGGCAACCCCGTAGAGTTTTCAAGGTGAGAGACCTTTGGAGGTGGTTTGCCATTGACTGCCTCCACGTCACAATCCTGGTATTCTTTGGAGATCTCCCATCCAAATACCAGCCAGTGTCCGGCTGAGAGTGTGTTGGCCCAAGATCACCCATCAAGCTTCTAAGGCACGAGTGGGGATTCGAACCTGGGTTTCCCAGGTCCCAGTCTGACACCATAACCACCACACCACACTGGCTCTCAGGGATCAAGCAGGAACCCGGTAAATACAAAGCAGATTCTCTACCACTAAGCTACAGCCCTTCCCTTAATGGTATGACTGCAGTAACAATGTTATGTCATTTCCAGGAATTCGCTCACATTAGAATGCTGGAGATCAGTTGATGTATCAGAATGCAGTGATACATCAAGGGGAATCTTCCCAAAATTTGCTCCCAGAGTTGGGCAGGCAAGGCAGACGTCGATTCTCAAACACTATAAAAATGATTCTGTAAACTATAAGTTTAACATTTCTGTTGTTCATGTGGATGCCTCTTTGAGCTCCAGTTTATCAAACACACCTAGTGTAAATTTCCTAAGAGCAATAAGCTTAACAGCATCTGTTCAGGAATGAAAAAAGCAAAGCAAAGCAAATGGAAATAATCGCTCACACTTTTCTTTCTTCACCTCACCCCAAAGACTTCCTTCATCTGTGTTTCTGGGTCTGGAAATGGAGAGTATTTTTAGAGGGATGTTGGAGGTGGCATAAATTCCTCTTAATAGCTTTCTGCAGTAAATGTTAAACTGAAGGTCACTGTTAGAATAGTTTTAGTGGAAGGACGCCATTCAATTTAAAAAAATTCACACAGCTCATCTGACAATTTGTGCATTAATTGTGTAACAGAACACTTCGAAAAGAAACTTCACGATACAGATTTGCCAACGTTGCTCAATATTATGACTGATATGCTTTTTTACCAGTTTTGAAAATTGCCTATTGCTCTATAAATGGATTTTGTTCATCTAAAGTATTCTACAGGTTTATATTTTATTACATTTTTTTCCAATAAAGAGCAAAGATAATTAAGGCTAGCAAGTCAGGCTCAATTATTCAATCAAAGCCAAGTTCCAGGTAAGAGCTCAGCAGCTCATAACTAGCTATTGTTTTTTTTTATTATTTAATTTTTTATTAAATAACTAGCTATTGTTAAGGATGCCAACGTCCAGGTACTAGCTGGAGATCTTCTGCTATTACAACTGATCTCCAGCCAATAGAGATCAGGTCACCTGTAGAAAATGGCCGCTTTAGCAATTGGACTCTATGGCATTGAAATCCCTTCCCTCCCCAAACTCCACCCTTCTCAAGCTCCACCCAAAAAACCTCCCACTGGTGGCAAAGAGGGACCTGGCAACCCTAGGTATTGTTGACAACTGTGCCTTGGGGAGGGAGCTCAGAGGTATGTGATGCCATAAAGTCCACCCTACGAAGCTGCGATTTCCTCCTGGGGAACTCATCTCTGTTGTTTGGAGATCAGCTGTAATTCTGTGAAAACTCAAGCCCCACCTGGAGGTTGGCAACCCTAAAGCTAAGTTACTATACCTGTGATAATTCAGCTGAGTGGTCATTAAAATCAATGAGAGGTTGGATGATTCATGGCAGCCGTTCCTCCACATTGTAGAAAGCTAAATTGCAGCTGTGTCGGCTCGATTCAGTCTGGGACTGTGGAGGGGAAGGTGTTGCTACCTGTAATGGTCCAGGAGGCAAGGGCACAAGTGTCAGACTCAGGCGTCCATCCCTAGCATCCCATAAACAGACATGCTCAGGCAGGTGATCCTAAGCAATGCTAATTTATTAGGAGCAAAAGACAGATTAAAAGAAGCTGACTGCCTCTCACGCAGGAGAGGTTGCTAGTGGGGTCTATGCAGGTATGTTACAGTATAAAAGCATTCTAGGCAAGAAAGTAAAACAAAGTGAAACCACAGTGCAGGAACTACGAGATAACGGTTCCCAGAGAATCGCAGACATAACATCTGTGATAAACAGTACACAGGATTTGCAGCATGAGAACAAAACCTTGACTAGCAGCCAGAATCTTGCCTTGACAGGAAGCCAGCCTGTGGCCTACAATTGCCAAACTCCTACTCCAAAGGTAGCAAAGACCTGACATTAAGGAAGGCCATATCCAAGCATTATCACAGTAACACACATTGCAAAATGCATCTTACTTAAACAATGCAAACCTCAGACATTGCTAAACACTCAGTTGTACATAAAAACATAAGAACGGCCATGCTGGATCAGACCAAGGTCCATCAAGTCCAGCAGCCTGTTCACACAGTGGCCCAACCAGGTGCCTCTAGGAAGCCCACAAACAAGACAATTGCAGCATTATCCTGCCTGTTTTCCAAAACACGTAATATAACAGGCACTCTCCTCTGATCCTGGAGAGAATAGGTATGCAACATGACTAGTATCCTGGTTTTGTACATTTTAACCTATTGCTATACTGTTTTAGATTGTAATGGCCTACAGCAGGGGTGGGGAACCTTTTTTCCCACCAAGGGCCATTTGGATATTTATATCATAATTTGCGGGCCATACAAAATTATCAACTTAAAAATTAGCCAACCAAGCCCCAAGCAGGCAGCTTCCCCAGCTGACCCCTCCCCCACACAAATACACAGGCAAACAGGCAGGCATCCGACCTGTGGCACACACACCCACCTGGTGGCACAGGATGGTCTGTTGCACCAGCCCGGCATACCCATCGAGCAGCATGCTGGAGTTGCTCCTGCTCTGTATGTTCAGGGCCGGATTCTACATCCTGCTGGGATGAAATGAGGACACACTGGCTAAGAACTCCCCCCCCATGCGCATTCTGGTCCTGCCCCCTTTAACCCCTCTATTGTCACCACTTCAACCCCCAGCCCTCTTGCAGTACACAGGGAATACGTTTCTCCATGGCCCTGGTGGAAAAGGGTTAACACAGTTTCTTGGGCAGTCCTAGCAGCTCCATAGCTAATGAATCTTCTGCAAGGGGGCAGGGAGGAAGGTTCCTTTTCTTTTGGAGAAAATGAGGCAAAATCCCATTCTTTTCATTAGAAAGGTTAGGAGCTGCTAAATATGATCTGACCATGGAATCCAATGCCACAAAGTTTCTGGAATTTCCTCAACTGATCTTTTTAAGCCACTTGGCTGGAGCTATCAAGGTTATGTTGCTGTGCAATTTATTTAGATCTGTTAAAAAATGCATGCGGCTAAATCATTAGGCAATTCATCAAGTGTCTGCTGTTGCAAGGAAAATGAGATGTGTTTTATAAATGTCAGTGCTCTGAGCAATGTTCCCAAGTGAGTCTATAGGGGCTACTTTGGGAATATAAATGTTTTCTCCCCACACTCATGCACACCCAGTTCACAGGTGCTCTGGTTCATTATTTGACCAATGCAGTGATGAACTGGGGGGGGGGGGTTGCGGGCAATGTTGTGATGTTGCCAGCTACACAGTGACATCACTTCCACTACAACCTGGAAGTGATGTCATCACATTACCAACATATCTCTTGCATTTGCCCCAAACTCTACAGCTGAACCACCATGTTTTGAGTGAATGCTAAAGCATCATTTCTGGCAAGAGCATTGCCATAAGTGACTAGGGCTGTTGGGAAAAAAAATTGGTATAGTTCGGCTTCGGCAAAATTCAGCCCATTTTTATTCGGGCCGTGCCGAAGTCCGAACTCCCCCGCTTTGGATCCCCGGAAATTCGGGGGGATCCGGAGTTCGGGGGAAAATTCGGCCCCTGCTCGCCTTCAGGGGGATTCTCTGGAGGCGCACGGGGGGCCCTTTAAACAAGCCCCTCAGCGCAGAGGGTTTCCAGATCCCCCCCAGCCCTGCCGGGAGTCCCGGCAGGGCTGGGGGGGGGGCTTTAAATAGATTTGTGCCTCATGGCCGGGAGACACAGATCAATTTAAAGGGCCCTCTGCGCGCCTCCAGGGAAGCTCCCTGGAGGCGCGCGGCAGGTCTTCAAACAGATCTGCGCATCCCGGATGGGAGGTGCAGATCTATTTGAACCCCCCCCCAGCCCTGCCGGGAGACCACTAGATCCTTGGCAACCCCCCCACCCCCTTCCCCAGAGTCCCGGCGGATGGGGCAGGGGGTCTGGAAACCCCTGTGCCCAGCCAACGCTGGCTGGGCAGAGGGGCTTGGCAACCCCTCCCCCTTCCCCAGAGTCCCGGCGGATGGGGCGGGGGGTCTGGAAACCCCTGTGCCCAGCCAACGCTGGCTGGGCAGAGGGGCTTGGCAAGCCCCCCACCCCCTTCCCCAGAGTCCCGGCGGACGGGGCGGGGGGTTTGGAAACCCCTGTGCCCAGCCAACGCTGGCTGGGCAGAGGGGCTTGGCAACCCCCCACCCCCTTCCCCAGAGTCCCTGCGGCCGGGGCGGGGGGTTTGGAAACCCCTGTGCCCAGCCAACGCTGGCTGGGAGAGGGGCTTGGCACCCCCCCATCCCCTTCCCCAGAGTCCCGGCGGACAGGGCGGGGTGTCTGGAAACCCCTGTTCCCAGCCAGCGTTGGCAGTGACTCTTGTGTTCTCATAATATGTCCAAAATACGATAGCCTCTCTTTAGTCATTTTAGCTTCAGGCTTGATTTGTTCTAAAATGCACTGATTTGTTTTTTGTTGTTGTCCCGGGTATTCTTAACACTCTCCTCCAACACTACATTTCAAAGGAATTTACTTTCTTTCTATCAGCTTTCTTCATTGTCCAGCTCTCACACCCATACATAGTAATAGGGAATATGATGGCATGAATTAACCTGATCTTGGTTGCCAGTGACTCATCCTTACACTTAAGAATCTTTTCTACCTCCTTAATGGCAGCCCTTCCCAGAATTTCCTTCTGATTTTTTAGCTGCAGTCTCCCTTTTGGTTGATGATGGAGCTGTTAGCCGAAATGCGCTTTGGATGGGGAATTATCTGCACATACGGTAACTGTAATATTTATATAGCGGGATGCAACCAATATATACCATAGTGTGGATCTGTGACCTTAGAATAATGACAGAGGCAGGGATTCTGAATTAAGAGAGTTTATGTAATTCAAGCATTCAGTGTGGCAACACAAACATACACAGAGAATCTAGGAATAAAAGGGAGGAGGAGAGAGACAATTGCCAATGTGGCAGGAATTCGTTGACGGGTTATACTGCACCTTTCCTGTAGAGGAGATGTCCTGGGTTCCATAGGCTAAGGTTCAAGGAGAGGGGCAAGGAATAGGGGTTCCTGTGAACTCGGCCAGCGAGGCTGGAGGGGGAACGTGACCAGGCTGCACAAAACCCAACTCACAGAGAGATGGCAAATATGCCAGGGAAAGACCTAAGGTAACCTTATGGCTGTGGGGACCCCAGATATACTGTTTGATTGGATTACCCCTCCGTGATTCCCGTGTGACAAAAGGTGACAAAAGACCCTAATGGTCGGCTGCCGGGGTGGGGTGAGGAGAATTTGGAAAGACTATTCTAATTCCAGTGATTTGTGCAACCGGGAGAAACCGGGAGTCTTGCTAATGGGCTTTAATGATTACACACAAAGGCACGATATTGCTGCGTCCGGGGCTCGTCAATCTGCATTGCCAGAGGAACGACTCGTCGCTCATAACAGGATTTCTTCTGATGGGTCATCAAGTCTGCTGATGAGGCTGGAGAGGGGGGTTGCGAAGGCTACGTGCTTGTCAGCTTTCTGCGAAATGGCTTCTGCTGGAACTGAGGAACATTCAGGAAATGGAGTCTCTCTGGTTCACTGGAGAGGTTGACCTGGCCTCCATTTTTCAGCCGCCGGCTCCACGGGATGCATAGGAGCGTTCGTGTCAGTTTCACTGGTGTGTGCGAGAGCCTACTCCGTAGCGTTTGGGGCTAGGCGGGCGGCGGAAACAGTGTGCGGACGTATGCCTGGGGTTGCCATAACCAGTCCGGGAGTGTGGGCACTCTGTTAGGCTACAGAGCCAAGGAATAGAAAGTCTTCAACAATTTCAGTTTCCTCATTATCAACCTTAAAGTTGTGTAATTCCCCTGTTGTCATTACTTTTGTCTTCCTGATGTTCCACTGCAGTCCTGCTTTGGCACTTTCTCTTTTAACTTTCAGCAGTAGTCGCTTCAAGTCTTCGCTATTTTCTGCCAGTAATGTAGTATCATAGGCATATCTAAAATTGTTAATGTTCCTCCCCCCCAATTTTCACTCTACCTTCCTCTAAATCTAATCCAGCTTTCCTAATGATATGTTCTGCATACAGATTGAAGCGGTAGGGAGATAAAATACATCCTTGTCTAACACCTTTGCCAATTGGAAACCATTCTGTTTCTCCATATTCTGTCCTAACCATGGCCTCTTGTCCAGAATACAGGTTGCACATCAAAACGATCAGATGTTGTGGCACACACATTTCCTTTAAAACCAGCCACAGCTTTTCATGATCCATACAGTCAAAAGCTTTGCTGTAATCTATGAAACACAAACTGATTTTCTTCTGAAATTCTCTCATATGCTCCACTAACCAATGCAAGTTTGCAAAATGATCTCTAGTGCCTCTTCCTCTTCTGAATCCAGCTGGAACATCAGGCATTTCTTGTTCCATATATGGTAACAGTCTTTGTTGTAGGATTTTGAGCATCACTTTACTTGCATGAGAAATTAATGCTATGGTTCGATAGTTGCTTCAATCTTTGGCATCTCCTTTCTTGGAAATTGGGATGTAAACTGATTGTTTCCGGTCTGTGGGCCATTGTTTTGTTTTCCATATTTTTTGGCTCATTCTTGTCAAGATTTTAATGGACTCCGTTTCTGTGGCTTGGAACAGCTCTATTGATATCCCATCTGCTCCTGATGCTTTGTTTCTCCCAATTGCTCTCAGTGCAGCTTTCACTTCACTTTCTAATACTGTAGGTTCTTCTTCAAAAGATTCTTCTTAGAAGGAATCTGTCATCCTTTCATCTCTTTTGTATAGCTCTTCAGTGTATTGTTCCCACCTTTTCTTTATTTTGTCCTGTTCAATTAATGTATTTCCATGTAGATCGTTCAGCATGCCTAACCGTGCTTTAAATTTCCCTTTGATTTCTTGGATCTTGTGGAACAGATCCCTTGTTCGTCCTGTTTTGTTGTTCTATTTCTTTACACCGGTTATTATAATAGTTCTCTTTGTCTCTACGTGCAAGTTGCTGGAATGCTGCATTTATACTTTTGATTCTGTTTCTGTCACCTTTTACTTTAGCTTCTCGTCTATCCTTAGCAATTTTAAGAGTTTCCTCAATCATCCATCGAGGCTTTTCATTTATTTTGGCTACAGGAATAGTCTTTGCACACTCTTCTTTGATAATAACTCTAGTTTCTACCCATAGTTCTTCTGGTTTACATTCATTTGAACTAAGTAATGCAAATCTGTTCTTTACATGATCTTCAAACTCTTCAGGAATGTTGCTTAGATTGTATTTTGGCGCTATGAATGCTCTTCTGAAGATTTTTCTTCAGCTTTATCTTCATTTTCGATATTAACAATTCATGATCTGTACCGCAGTCGGCTCCTGGTATTGTTTTGGCTGAGAGAATAGAGCTTCTCCATCTTCTGCTTCCAATTACGTAATCTATTTGATTTCTATACTGGCCATTTGGTGATGTCCATGCATACAATCATCTATTTGGTTGCCTGAAACATGTTTGCAATGAACAAATCATTGTCTTCACAGAATTCTATGAGTCATTCTGCTTCATTCCGTGCTCCCAGCCCAAATCTGCCAACATTTGATTCTGCTTGGTTTCCTACTTTTGCATTCCAGTCACCTAAGATTAACAGCACATCTTGTTTAAGTGTGTGATCAATTTCTTCCTGAACACTTGCATAAAAACTTTCAGCTTATTCCTCATCAGCATCTGTAGTTGGGGAATAAACTTGAATGCTGGTTATGTTGATAGGCTTTCCCTTATGTCTGATTGATAATATTCGGTCAGTCTTTGCATTATAGCTCCTGATTGTTTTTGCTACATCTTGCCTCACTATTAACGCAACTGTTTCTTCTATTCTTGTCATTCCCTGAGTATAACACTTCGTGATTTTCTGATTGAAAATGTCCTAATCCAGTCCACTTTAGTTCACTTACTCCCAAGATTGAAATGTTCAAACGTTCCATTTCTTGTTTTACAATTTCAAGCTTACCTTGATTCATGCTTCTCACATTCCATGTTCCTATTATATGTGACGAACAGTTTTGGACTTTCCTTTTGCATCCTTTTGTAAGCCCTTGCCCTAGTCAGAACCAATAACCACGACAGGAGACACACTGGTCCAAGGAAGATGGTTTACTGGCAGCATAGGTAAACAGAGCATACAGGACCTAAGACAGCAATGGAGGGCACTGGGGTACACTTGACTATATAAAAGCATAGAAAAAAGCATTCAGAAAAAAGCATTCAGCATTCAGCAGTCCAGGACAGTCTCAGGAGATTACTATTTCAAAACAGTCTAGAGATGCCTCCGTTCTCACGGAGTATTGTCTACTTCAAAGAGTTCAAGAATGCAAAACAATCCTTGGACAAGTTGGTGGAAAAGCAAAACTGAGACACAGGCCTGACATTCATGTCAACCACTGAATGTCCTTTCGGCTTTAGTCCAGTCACGTCATTAAGAACAGTGCTACTCATACTTGTCCTCCACTCTGCCCCAGTAGCTGATTGAGTGCCTTCCCACCTGGGGGTCTCATCTTCCAGCACTATATCTTTTTTTTCATTTTGGATTGTCTCATCATAGGGTTTTCAAGGTAAAGGTTGATCAAAAGTGGTTTACCAGTGCCTTCGTCTGCGCAGTACTAACCAGGGTTAGCTGTAGTGGCACTGCCGTTGTCTACAAAAGATCCTCTGCCAATGTCACCTTCCCAGGTGCTGCTGCTGCCCAGTAGCTAGCCTTCAAGGATTCCTCTGCCCTCATCACCATTGAAACTGCCTGTTCTCTTCTGCTGATGTGGCCATTGATCCCTGAAGTGGGTGGACACATCTTCGTCTGGTGTCTCAGCTGTGATCCTTCCGTCTTGAGTGACTCTGCTGGGAGTCTAGTCTCTTGTCAGAGTCTAGACCCCATATGGTATTGCTCCCAGCTTTGCTGACACACACAAACCCCCTCACCATGTTTAGGTGTGCATCCAAATATATACTGCCTATTTTAAAGGATAAGAGGAATATATTAAATATTTTGGCCATTGTACTTTAGTGTGGTCCTGCTTAAGACCTATTGGTCATTTGGGTGGAATCATGAAAGTAAGAAAATCAGCTATTGTAGATTCCTAGAGAGACTTCTAGTTGTTGCTAAAGTCCTGAGATTATAGACCTTGTGTTGGGTGACAGCATAAACACACCCCTCTCTCAGCGGCCCTGTCTGCACACAGAAAATAAGTACATCTGGGAGAAGATGTACCTCATGTACTAGCTGTCCCATTAACAAGAAAAGGTGTGTTACTATAGGATTCCCTAAGTATATACCTCAGAAGTACCATACACCATGTTTGACTAAAGATTTTGATTGGGCTAGATGCCACTGTTTACTACTGAGTTTCATACTAGATCATATGGTAGATCATATTAATCTGGTAAAACTACTCCCTGCTCCTTTTGGTTCTATCCTTGCCAATCATTAATGTAAATTAGACCACCCTCCTCTTCTACAGGCATACAATCCAAAGACAGTGAACGTCCACTCTGTACCACCCAGATTGTGATCATAACAGCATAATTAAAGGACATACATGGGTAATTAATCTTTATTAAGCGATCCTACATTTGCATTCACAGAGAAACACCGAGATGTCTCTATTTGCAAGGCACAGAAAAAAAGATACCAGAAAATACACAGTGCAATCCTATACAGCTTAAACCCATGAAAGTCAATGGGCTTGGCCTGGCATAACACTGCATAGGATTATGCTGGCAAAGCCTGATTTAGTAGTCTCTAGAGCACATCTTCTCTCCTGTTACCTGAAGATTGTGCTCTTCCTGGACAGATGAACTGGACTGCTAAACTCAAAGCCACATCTAGGCATTTTAACCACCACCCCCAGGCTAGAGGTCATCTTTCCCCTTGATATCTTTGCTGGGATCATTCTAGAAGCCACTGTCTGAGGTGGGTGGAATTAATGGAATGTTGAAGAGCAGACAGTTTCATGAGCGGAGTGGCCATTGCCTGTAGAGTTGCCAGGTCCCCCCTGGCCACTGGCCGGGGATGAGGGGGTAGATTTGCCAGCTCCAGGTTGGGAAACTCCTGGAGATTTGGGGGAGGAGCCTGGGGAGGAGAGGGACCACTGTGGGGTACAATGCCATAGAGTTCACTCTCCAGAGCATCCATTTTCTCCAGGGGAACCAATTGTCATCTGGTGAGGAGCTGTAATTCCAGGAGATATCCAGGTTCCACCTGGAGTTTAGAATCCCTAGTTGCCTACCCTATAATTCAGATCATGGAAGAACAACAACAGTGGAACAAAAGCTGGTAATTGTGCTGAAGAGTTCCTATATCTAGGGTTTTCAGGTCCCTCTTTGCCACCGGTGGGAGGCTTTTGGGATGGAGCCAGAGGAGGGCAGGGTCTGGGGAAGGAACTTCAATGCCATAGAGTCCAATTGCCAAAGCGGCCATTTTATCCGGGTGAATTGATCTCTATTACCTATACTGTAACTGACAAAAATAAAGATCCCATGTCCTCATCAAGATGAAAAGAGAACAATTCCTTCCTTAGTTTTATCAGATGAAGGAAATGTTGTATCTTCTATAAGTTCAGATTTAAATCTTATTCCATTATATATCCATGGGGCTTTTCAAAACTATCAATGTTCCCCTTCCTACTTCTACTGTTTCTGAAACCCAAAGAGGTCTCATTCTTTCCCATTTATCAGTGCCTCATTTCTAAGTGGTTGCCTGCAACAGATTTCCTATACACACAAGCCTCCTGCCAGCCTGCCTTCACTTTCCTTTAGTTACTCATTGTTCAATGCATTTAAATGTATTCTTCTGTGCCTTCTCTCATTAGGGTGGCTAGCTCCAGGTTGGGAAATACCAGGAGATTTTGGGGGTGGAGCCTGAGGAGGGTGGGGTCTGGGGAGGGGAGGGACTTCAGTGCCATAGAATCCACCTTCCAAAGGGGCCATTTTCTCCAGGTGAACCGATCTCTGAGAGCTAGAGATCAGTTGTAATAGCAGGATATTTCCAGTCACGACCTGGAGGTTGGCCACCCTATTACTCATGCATCTAGTTTCCTGCCTACCACTTGCCTGATTCTGAAATGGGGAGCTTCTCTCTTATTATTATTTACTGAGGTCATTCGCCACCTCTCTAGGAAGGGCACAAGATGGTTGGCAAAAGAATGTAACAGTAAGCATGCCCATTCCGGCAAAATAATTTTGAAACAATTTAACAGCGATCAATTATAAGCAACAGGACTACCTCTGCATATGTTGCAACCGACAAACAATAAAAACTAGGCCCATAGCACAATCTTAAACATTGTACTAGGCCATAAAAGCAGTGGCAAGCAGTCAAACAGACCAAGATAATACATCCGGAATGATGGCAGGGGGTAGGGTTACCAAACTCCAAGTGGTGGCTGGAGATCTCCCGCTATTACAACTGATCTCCAGGCAATAGAAGTGAGTTCCCCTGAAGAAAATGGCATTGAAGTCCGTCCCCTCTCCAAACCCTGCCCTCCTCAGGCTCCACCCCCAAAAACTCCAGGTAGTTCCTGATCTGGAGTTGGCAACCCTAGCCGGGGGGCAGGGTCTATTTTAATGTCCGGGTGAACAGATATGTTTTAGCCTGCAATTAAATGCTAGTAAATGAAGTACCAGCTGACCTTAAGGTGTGAGGGTGTTTCACAGATGCAAAAGTCCTTCTTTTCACTCCAATGTTGATTGTTTGTTGGTTTGTTTATTCTCTGTTTTCCCCCTCAATGGGACCCACAGTGGTATACCCCATCATTCTCCTCTCCTCCATCTTATCTTCACAACAACCCTTTAATGGTAGGTTAGGCTGAAGGTGTGTGACTGGCCCAGGGGTCCATGGCAGAGTGGGGATTCAAACCTGGGTCTCCCAGATTCTAGTACAACACTCTAACCACTATATGTTCACTTGAGTTGCTGCCCTTTTCTTTTTTGTCATAGCTGGCTCTCTGTTTAGGGTTGCCAACCTCCAGGTACTGGTACAATAAGTGAAAACACCTGTGCCAGAGTTAAATAATTTCAGGAAATTGGCAGCACGAGGGCTCAGTAATACAAACCAATGGGCAAAACGAAAGCATGTGATTTATACAGGCATTAACATCATGCCATACACATAAATAATACAAAAAATAATCAACGTCATAAACCAAATCAATGATCAAGCAAAACTATAATATGGAAATATCCACTTATAAGGGTGATTGCCTTTGAAACACGCTATCCAGTATGCAAAACTCAGTTCAAAAATATCCCGCCCGGGAGTATCAGGTGAAATCCCGCCCGAGAGTATCGGGTAAACGTAAAGTCCAAGATGGTAATCCAGTGGATCCAAGTGGGGTCTGAGGTAGAACAAAAAGGTGATGAGGAGAACGTGTGGCTAGTCTTGCATCCATGTTTCAGAGTGCTTCTTCAGCTCGAAAAACAATAATAAAGCAACTGCAGAAAATGAGCACCTATTGTGTAAAACGTTGCTAAGTTGTCAAAAAGGCCGTCGCACTGTGAAATTGACAAAAACATACATTGCATCCAGTAAAATATACAAAATATAATACATATCTAGACATTCATATAACATTATCAAGTTGGGCATTTGCTTACCTATAATTCATTCGTCTTGTACAAATTGTGTGTGCGCATAATATCTTCCTGAAAGTGGTAAGTTATTTGTGTTCAGTGATAGCTATATATTGTTATCTACCAATAAGAAAGAGGGGGCGTGGGATCAGCTCAGCTGTGCTAACAAGTCTAAAGCTTAAAGGGACAGGAACATCTGTCAAGCTGTATTGATGTTGCCAGGCCTTGGCTGCTAGCTGGAGTAAGGCTCTTGAAATGAGTAGACCAAGTCCTGGCTACATGACAAGGTTTTGGTTTCCCATGCCTGCAATCCCTGTGTACAGTCCCACTTATCCTATTTACCACAGATGTGCCAATGTTATGGCTTCCCTTCCTGGGAAGCACTTATCTCGGAATGGTTTCACTTTGTTTTACTTTCTCAGCCTAGAATGCTTTTAAACTGTAGCCTACATGCATAGAGTCATTAGCAGCCTTACCTGCGTGTAAGGCAGTCAACTTCTTCTAGCTGTCTTTTTGCTCCTAATAAAGTAGCATTGCTTAGGATCACCTGCCTGAGCTTGTGTGCTTATGGGATGCTAGGGATAGACGCCTGAGTTCGACAGATGTGAGAAAGAGGAAATTAAATGAAACAGGTAAGATCAAGTTCATTATTAAGTCCTTTAGGTATGAGGGTTTGAAAGGCATGGATCAGACAGGACTCTTGTTGTAGTAGAATTTTCTTGCTGTCTTGGATGTGAAAAGGTTTGGGTTTAAACTGCCTTAGGGCAAAGAATAAAATATCTGTGTCCGAATGATGAAAATTGATATAATGTCGCACAAGGGGCGCTTCTAAATTTCTAGCCCAGATGCGTGCCTGATGTTCACCAATTCTAAGGTGAACAGGGCGGGATTTACAGCCGATGTACATCAAACCGCACAGGCAGAGTACCGCGTAAACTGCCATGGAAGTTACTAAATTGTTGCAATGTATAAGAAATTTTTGAAGAGACAGATTGAACTTCTTTGATGGGAAGGCTGAAAGGTCACATGGAACAGTGTCCACATTTATGAAGGCCTTTGCTGACAGTGGAAATCTGTGGTGTAAATACATCAATTTTGATGAGAATATCTCTGATGGATTGAGTTTTTCTCATGCCTAAAATGGGCAAATCTTGGCATTCGGGGATGCTACCTAGAAGGTGCCAATGTCGTGACAGGATCCTCTTGATGTCATAGGATAAGTGGGAAAATTGAAAGGAGGCAATGGTTCTATTCGATATATGTGCTGGAGATGTACATTTGTTCAGCAAAGATGACCGTGTTCTAGAATGAGTTCTGTCAAGAGATTGTTTGACAATATGGGAGAGATAATCTCTCCTGTGAAAGTTGGAAGGCAGATCAGCAGCTGCATTCTCAAAGTCATGTTCAAAAGAAGAGTTCCGCTTGATGTAGAGAAATTGACTGAAGGGTAAGTTTGAACAGAGGTGTAGAGGGTGATGTGAAGAAAAATGTAAGTTGTTGCCGGCAATAGAGATCAGTTCCCCTGGAGAAAATGACTGCTTTGGCTATTGGACTCTGTGGCATTGAATCCATTGAAAATTGGGACACCAGTCAATTCTAGAATGTGGCATGTATTCTACTACTACGTTCTGCAAAGTCTGAAGCTTTTCTAAGGAGATTTCCTTTAACTCAAGTGGCTGTTCTGCTACTTACATCTGGAGGAAGCCTGGGAAAAGGCTTCAGACTTTGCTGAACAGCACGGTAGGATGCAGGCCATTGATTTTCAGTGCCAACGACCTCAGTGAGAAGAATGATCCTTGAATGCTGTGATAATAAAATGATGACTGAGCTTACACAGCACAGTGAGCAAGTCAGCCATTATGATGGCAGAGTAGTCAAGCAATCAATTGTCCAATAAGAGATGATATAAAAAAATGGACAGTGATGGAAAGTTTGATGCCAGTCAGAGTTCCCGGAAATAGGCCTCTCTTAGTTTAGATGTGGGCTAATGAAAAGAGCTGCCATGATAGTGTAAAATGTTCCTTATGGGAAGGCATAATTTTCTGTTGTTGATGTTATCTAATTAGTATTATGACCAGCACAGGCTATTCCAGCTGTTAGACAAGCAGATGCTTCTTCAAAAGCATGTCATGATTGGATGTACACTTTCACCTTTCTGCTTCCCTTTCCAAAGGAAAAGACAGAGCTGTGGGATGGATCCAGCAAAATAGCTCATAGAAAGAACTGGTGAAGTAGATCATTCCTCATCTTTACCTAGTAGCCTGCTTCTTGGCTGCAAGGGTTATGGGATCCTTAGGAATATGTATACCCAGTTTAACACCCCAATGGAGAGCCAGCGTGGTGTAGTGGTTATGAACAGTGGATTGGAGTGGTGCACTCTAATCTGGAGAACCTGGTTTGATTCCCCACAACTCCACATGAATGGCAGACACTAATCTGGTGAACTGGGCTGGTTTCCCCACTCCTACACACGAAGCCAGCCCTGACCTGGATGGCCCAGGCTAGCCTGACCTCATCAGATCTCAGAAGCTAGCAGGGTCAGCCCTGGTTAGTATTTGGATGGGAGACCACCAAGGAATACCAGGGTTGCTGTGCAGAGGAAGGCACTGGCAACCACCTCTGTTAGTCTCTTGCCATGAAAACCCCCCAAAAGGGGTCGCCATAAGTCAGCTGTGACTTGACGGCACTTTACACACACACACTGTCAGGCCTGCTCTCTGCAGAGACTGCCTGACTGAAAGTGTTTTGGTTTCACCAGGTGCGGCTCAAGGTTGGCCCTGTTAACTGCCAAATTCCTATTCTGACTCCCGTGGGAACTGGGAGGGGGGTTGCCATGGCTGCCAATGCTATCTTGATGTGACCAGTACTCTTTCATATAGGCCTTGTACCATGCCTCTAGTTCTCATTCGTGCCAACTTACCTATAGCTGCTGTAAACCTGTAGACTCTTTCCAATAAATCAACTCTATTTTGGACTTCTTGTCTGTGGATGTTGTTTATGGGATTGTCACAGGACAAGTGCTCTCTCTCTCTCTCTCTCTCTTACACACACACACACACACACACACACACACACACACGAAGCCAGCTGGGTGACCTTGGGCTAGTCACAGCTCTCTTAGAGCTCTGTCAGCCCCACCTACCTGCAACTGCTGCAGGGGAAAACAAGCCGAGTGGAGGGAACTTTAATTTAACATGTACTTTGGCCCTAACCCAAATGCCTGTGAGTCAGGCAGAGATTCCCCAGAAATACCACTTAACTGAACTCCAGGCTAGAGAGATCAGTTCAACTATTGCCTGAAGATGAGTTGTAATCTCAGGAGATATCCAGCCACCAACTGGAGGTTGCCAACCCTATTCAGTATGTCCATTTAGTTGTATGGAAAAGGAAGAAGGGGTATCATTCTCCTTCCCTCCTCCACACACCCTGCTTTTTTCATCGGTGCCTCCTTCCCCCAATATTTGCCCAATATAGGAAGGAGAAGAAGAAGGGTTGGTTTTTATGCCCTGGTGTTCTCTACCTTTAAGGAGTCTCAAAGTAGCTTACAATCACCTTCCTTTCCTCTACCCTCAACAGACACCTTGTGAGGTAGGTGGGGCTGAGAGAGTTCAGAGAGAACTGTGACTAGTCCAAGGTCACTCAGCAGGCTTCATGTGGAGGAGTGGGGTAACCAAGCCCAGTTCACAAGAGACCATTGCTCATGGGGAGGAGTGGGGAATCAAACCCAGTTCTCCAGATTAGAGTCTGTCGCTCTTAACCACTACACTAGGGCTGTCAATTCGGTTCGGTCTGAACTGAAAATCAACCGAATTTCCCCTGATTCGGTGCTTTTCTGTTTGGACGGATCCGAACTCAAAACTGGCGGGCAACCGGGGGGACCGAATTCAGCGAGTTCGGGAGTTCGCGAATAAATTCGGCCAATTCGGCCGTCAGTAAGCAGCATAACCGTCAGTAAGCAGCATTCTCCTCCCCCGGCCAATCGGTGGGCAAGCTGGGTCTTCTTCTGGCCAATCAGTCAGGATTGAGTACTGGAGGAATCAGCTGATGTGCGGCCCGGCCAGGGAGAGAGAGAGAGAGAGCGAAATCCTCGTGTGTGTGTGGGGGGGGTGCTTGTGCACATTTGCTCCTTTCTGTGGCTGCAGGGGGCGCATTTTTTGGGGTGCACACACAAAACTTTCACTGGAACTTCAGATGAAGCTTCTTAAGGTACCCCCCAAGTTTTGTAAACATTGGGTCAGGGGGTCCCGAGATATGGGCTCCCCCCTTTTTCTTTCCATGGCTGCAGGGGGCGCATTTTTGGGGGTACAAATCCCAAACTTTGAGCGGAGTTTCAGACCAGTGTTCTTAAGATACCCCCCAAGTTTTGTAAACATTGGGTCAGGGGGTCTCGAGATATGGGCTCTCCCCCTTTTCCCTCCCCCCTTTTCCATTTATGTGGCTGCAGGGGGCGCTTTTTTGGGGATATAGCCCCCAAACCTTTAGAATAGCTTCAGTGAATTATTCTTAAGATACTACCCAAGTTTTGTAAAGATGGGTTCAGTGGGGGCAGAAATATCGCCTCCCCCCCTTTTCTCTTTCCATGGCTGCAGGGGGAGCATTTTTGGGGGTGCAGACACAAAACTTTCACTGGAACTTTAGATTAAGCTTCTTAAGGAACCCCCCAAGTTTTGTGAACATTGGGTCAGGGGGTCCCGAGATATGGGCTTTCCCCTTTCCCCTATTGGGATGAATGGGGCAGCCGATCCGATCCTGTGTGCATCTCTCCAGAGCAAAACGTTCCGTGCCTAATTGGAATCATCTTGGATTACAGCCCGTCCTGATGGAACAGAAGACAGCCACAGTAAGACCCCTTTGGGGGCTTTAATCTATAATTTTTCTCCTGTGTGTGTGTGGGGGGGAAAGCAGAGTCTGTGTGTGTGTGGGGAGGGAGCAGTTTCTGTGGGTGGGGGGGAAGCCAAAGGGAGCTTTCGTCAGTTCTGCCTGGGGTGTGTGTTCCCCCTCAAGTCTCTCGCTCCCTGGTTTGAGGGGGGAGGTTTCAGTTGTGTGTTGCAAAGGTGTTGTTTAACAAGGTTGTGTTTGCAGTTGTTTTGCTAATTTCTCCGCTGTTGTCGGGCTGGGAGCTTTGTGCGTGGGCGGCAAGCTCTGCTGAGAGATGCACAACATTAAGGGTGGGGGGACCCCTTTCAGGGCCCATATCTCAGCCCCCCCTGACCCAATCTTTACAAAACTTGGGGAGTCTTTCAATAAACGTCCTTTGAAGCTCTGCCAAAAGTTTGGGACCTCTAAGCCCAAAAATGCCCCCCCCGAGCCGCGGAAAGGCGCGGTTGTGTTTTTAATGGCTTTATTCGGCCAAATTTGTTTCCGAACTTTGAATTCCCGCCGAACTGAACGGATCCGAAGTGGGGGAGTTCGGACTTCGGCACGTACCGAACCGAATCCGAACTGTACCGAATTTTTTTTTTTTGACAGCCCTATACTGCACCACACTGGCAGGGGAGAAGAAAATTAGCTTTCACCCGCTGACATTCTGTTCAGGACCAGTGCTGGATTTCTTCCATGTCCTTGGTCAAATCACTCAAATGGGATACATTTTCATCTCCCCAAACAAAATGACATCAAATCACATCAAGTGTTTTAAAATGCTGAGTTTTTCCCAGAAAAGAAACCGTATACATTCAAAAGGTTATTTAATGATGATTATGTATTATAACCTAGTGCTATTTTTTCCTTTTATTTTAAAGCACTTTAGCAAATTGTGCGTGTTTCTTTTAAAGGGAGCAAAGAGAACATTAAAAAAAGACAGATTACCTTTTAGTATTTCCATGTGAATCATTGATTGCTTCGTTACCTAAAAATAGAGCCATGATTATTATGCATAATAAATGCAGTCGCTGGCTGTGCACAGACAGGATAATTCCGTTCTGACAAGAGAAAATAAAATACTTTAGAGTATTTACATGTTCCTTTGCTTTCATAAATACTTTTTAAAGCATTACCAGAGGCTACGGGGGGCTTATTAATCTCCTGGAAGAGATGAGAGAAACTCCAAGAGCATCTTTGAGTACAAAAATTATACCCAGCATTCCAAAGACAGCAACTAGCAAAACAAATGGAGTGTATCACAGACGCAGGGAGAGCTGAGGCAATCAGGGACGTTTGAGTTGATTAGAGGGAACGGTTTCAGGTTTGAAATCATCTGTAGGTATTTCTTTCCAAAAGGTGGTTTCAATTGCTGAGGAACTTCAGGGCAACAGAAACGATATCACATGAGCAGTTCTAACAACAATATGAATTAGTATTGGTGCCTGTGCCAATAAGAATCAAGGTTAGGTTTACCAATCTCTATATGTGAACTGGAAAATATAGAGATAATGACTGGACCTTTCACATATCTGAAGGCTGAGATATAGGGTGCTTTCACACATTCTGAATAGTGCACTTTCAATCCACTTTTAATGCACTTGGCAGTTGGATTTCACTGTGTGCAATGGCAAAATCCACTTGCAAACAATAGTTACAGTGAATTGAAAATGAATTGAAAGTGCATTATTCAGGATGTGTGAAAGTGCCCATAGATTCTATGGAGAACCAGTATGGTGTAGTGGTTAGAGTGTTCAACTATCTTTGAACCCTCACTCTGTCATGGAAGCTTGCCAGGCTACTTTGGGCCAGTCATACACTCTCAGCTGAATGTATCTTCAAAGGGTTGTTATAAGGATATGATGAAGGAGAGGAGAACGATATAAGCCACTTTGACTTCCCAATGGAGGGAAAGCCAGGATATAAGTGAAGTAAATGAACTAATTAAACAAATGGCACTGCATCTCTACTGAGGTTCCATTTGTCTCCAAATTCTGCCGGAGCCAGCCAAAGTTATGACCAAGGCAGCTCTTGTGAAGGAGTTTGTTCATCCATGCAGGTGGGCAGTCTTCTTCACAACAAAGCTGTTGAAGCTTGTGCTTTTTAGTTGGAGGGTATATCCCTCCGGATGGGACTGGGTGACCTTTCTGCCTCCAAACTATCCTGATCCAAATCACTCCACTGAATGGTGATGGATAGTTTGGTCAGACCAAGTTGGCTCTGATTACACAACCCCCTACCTCAAAAGACTGGGGCCCTAACAAAACCAGTCAAAGATAGAAAAATGGGAGAAAGTACAGAGCTGTGCATCTGAGTAAAGGCAAATAGCCAAAACCTGGGAATGGCCTATTCATTTTTGGGAATGGCCTATTCAGCTTCGGGCATTCCCAAGTTTTGGTATTCAGTTGACACAAAACCCGAATATTGCTGAAACAGCTAATTTTGGGTTTATTTTCAGTTCTGGTATATTGATATGCACAACCCTAATCTGCACAGTTCTCAAAAGAAAGGGGGCAAAAACACTGGATATTGCCAGCTCTTCTTAGTGGTAGAGCCTCTGCTTGGTATGCAGAAGGTCCAAGGTTCAATCCTTGGCACATCCAGTTAAAGGGACTAGGCAAGTAGGTGATGCGAAAGACCTCTACCAGAGACCCTGTGTTCATTCTCTTTAGATTCCTGTCTTCTGTTAACCACCATACCACTTGAGTAGCACAACCCAATGGCAAAAGCAGCAGGCTCTGGTATGGAGCAGAATGTGGAGCAACAGGAAATAATCATATAATAAGGGGAAGGGCTGTGGCTCAGTGGTAGAGCATCTGCTTGGCGTGCAGAAAGTCCCAGGAAGAAGAAGAGTTGGTTTTTATATGCTGACTTTCTCTACCACTTAAGGAATAATCAAACCACCTTCCCCTCCCCACAACAAACACCTTGTGAGGTAGGTGGGGCTGAGAGAGCTCTAAGAGAGCTGTGACTAGCCCAAGGTCACCCTGCTGGCTTCATGTGGAGGAGTGGGGAATCAAACCCAGTTTTCCAGATTAGAGTCTGTTGCTCCAAACCACCACTCTTAACCTCTACACCATGCTGGCTCTCAATCCCCAGCATCTCCAGTTAAAGGTACCAGGCAAGTAGGTGATGTGAAAGACTTCTACTTGAGACCCTGGAGAGCCACTGCCAATTTTAGCAGACAATACTGACTCTGATGGAACAAGGGTCTGATTCACTATAAGGCAGCTTCATGTATTAATGTATTTAATCAGTAGTTAGAACAGGAGAAAGAAGACAGAGGTGTCTTAGGGCAAACATGAACACCACCACTATTACCACGAGGTAGGGACTAAGGGAGAGCCAGCATGGTATAATGGTTTAGGTGTTGGACCAGGACCTGGGAAACCCAGATTCAAATCCAGATCCCCACTCGTGCCATGGAAGCTTGCTGGTGACCTTCGGCCAGTCACATACTCTCAGCCCTGACCCTGGCTAATACTTGGATGGGAGGCTTCCAAGGAATACCAGGGTCATGAGGCAGGCAATGGCCAACTACCTCTGTTAGTCTCTTGCTTTGAAAACCCTATGGGGTTGCCGTAAGGGGTTGTTTTGCTGTCAGCTGTGACTTGAAAGCAAAACAAAAGGGTCTAAGGGAGGCAAAATGTAGGCGCCTTGAGTAACTGTGGGGTCATGTAGCTTGGCAAGTGATATGATCTGTTTTCATATGATTTGTGAGTTGGATCTGGGTGGTTGCCAAGCCAGAAAGGTTCATTTTACTTTCTTAACCAAAGTTTAGTTTTCCATCTTAAGATGCTACCGGTAAGTGTTAGCTGCAGTTATTTTCTGAAGTCGGCTACCAGAGACTTAACGGCCTGTACCTGTGGTTTGTTAGGCCAACAAGATAGTTACTCAAGGGCATTTACCTTTAGTTTAATTGGGGAATATAGTGCATCTGTGAGAAATTGGGAGGGGGGGTGAGATCACTCTCTGGTGTGTGCAGAATACTGGTTAGAACTAGTTAGATCCAATTAGAAGGTTCTCCCGGGCTAGTGCCCTGATTGGCCCAGAGGGATCATCTGACCCCAGCATAGAGATCCATAATTGCAGTTAGGCAATATGGTTATTATCTTCCTTTTCTCCTCTATTCTGATTTTCTACAACAGCTTGCTACCTTTACGCCTTATTTTGCTTGGAACACTGTTACTCTGCAACTTTGCTACCCAAGATTTATGCCCAGCCGCAAGGCTGTGACCAGAACCAGCTCAGAGCAGTAAGTAAGATCATCTTCAAAGTGTCAGCTAGTGAGCGTTCTGACTAGATAGATTATTTTCTTATTTTATTTTCAATGTGCCATATCTGTAACTTGTATTTTTATTTGAATTTTGAATTTTCTTTTAAATAAAGCCTTTTTCAGCTTTCCTTTAAAGCTGTGGTATTTTATTGAGTAGACTGACCTACGCTTGGTTTTCGTTACAACAAGCTCTGGGGTTCTTGGAGAGGATCTCAGGCTTGACAGGGGTATGAAGGAAATCCTAAGAGAATATTTGTTTTGGGGTCTCTGGTGGTTCTTGGTAGTCCTGTATGTATCGGCAGAGCCAAGCAGCAGGAAAAAAGGAAATGGCCAACACCCACCCGTTTGCTTCCCCCCTAAAAATCTTATTTCCCCCTCTCCAAAAAGAAGAGTTGGTTTTTATACCCTAATTTTCTCTAACTTAACGGAGTCTCAAACCGGCTTATAATCACCTTCCCTTCCTCTCCCCAGAGCAGACACCTTGTGAGGTAGGTGGGGTTGGGGTCCTTAGGGAACTGTGACCGGCTAAAGGTCACCCAGCAGGTTGCAAGTGGAGGAGTGGGGAATCAAACACAGTTCACCAGATTAGAGTCCACCGCTCATGTGGAGGAGTGAGTGGGGAATCAAACCCGGTTGTCCAGATTAGAGTCCACCACACTTAACCAATACACTACAAGTAGAATCTTAGCTTTCTACTCTAAATCCAAATGGTTGAGTGGGATAGTGTGAACAGCTCCTGTTCCAAAGGCCTTCTGCCATGGGGTTCTTTGAATGAAGGGAGATAAGGGGAGGGTGTAAGGTTGTGTATATCGATAAACCTGAACTGAAAATAAACCTGAAATTAGCCATTTTGGCAATATTCGGGTTTCAGTTTTACCTAATACCAAAACCTGTGAATAAAGCTGAAGTTGAATAAGTATACAGCTTTTTTTTTTTTTTTTTTTTTTGGCTTCAGCTTTCCGCAGGCTTTTCCCGATGGGCATTTTTAAATGAGCTCTGGGGGAGGTGGTTTTGGAGGTAGAGTTCCCAAATTTTCAGGGTAGCTTCAAGGGACTCTCCTTGCATGAACCCCAGAGATGGTAAATATTGGGTCAGGGGGTCCAGCTTTATGGCATCTGGAAGGGGTTGCCCCCTCCTCCATAGAGAAGCATTGTAAACTTTCCCAGGGGTCTACCCTTTCCAGACCCCATAAAATTGGACCCTCTGACCCAAACTTTAGCAAACTTTTTTCATGCAAGGAGTATCCCTTGAAGCTATGCTATGAATTTGTTGACTCTACCTCAAAAAATACCCCCGCCTGGGAGAATTTTAATATTACTTTTCATAGTCTGTAATGGCTGCCTGCTAGAAAACTCAGTTTCCCATGAATTCTTACTTACTTTTGTGAAAAGTAATTAATTTTAAATTTACAAAGTTTGGGGCAGGGGGTCCAATTTTATGGGGTCCCAAAGAGGTAGTCCCCATTCCCCATAGAAAAACATTGTAAAGTTTACCATGCATGGAGAGGGGAGGGTGACCCCTTCCCAATCCTATAAAATTGGACCCTAACCCAATCTTCACCAAACTTAGGGGTTCATGCAAGGAGAGTCCCTTGAAGCTACCATGAAAATTTGAGGACCCTGCCTCCAAAAATGTCCCCATAAGAGCTTTGAAAAAAATCCCCATAGACTATAATGGACCCAAATTTTTTGGTAAACCCAGAAATAAGCTGAATATCAATATTTACTGGTATGTGTATTTGGCTTATTCTGGGTTTACTGGAAAAAAATGGGCCCAATAAGCCAGAACCCAAAATTTGCCGATATTTTTTTTTTGGCACATTACTAGGAGGGTGTTAAATGGAGGACTTTAAAAAATGAATATTGAAAAAGTTTGTTCACTTTTCCCTACGAAGACAGCTGGATTTAGATACTGCACGAAACAGGAAACATTCAATGGGATGGTGCAGCTTTGGGAGAATTCACTGCAACAGCTTAATTCTCTCTGTGCTTTTGGCAGGTTTTATTCATTTCCTGTCTTTTTCCCCCCAACCACTTGCTGCCATGATTACACAAAGTTATTATGTGTCCATAATGCAAACAAGGGGAATCATCATTTACTTCCCACTTTAAAAAAAAAAAACTCTATACATTGAGTGGTAATTTTATTTCCTTGCAACATTAAAATCTATGCTGACAACAAAGGAACTCTTCTTAACTGGAGGAAAGGGGGGGAGCTCATTAAAGCTGGGGCTGAAGAAAGAATCAGTTCCACAATTTCCGTTGCATTTTCTGTAAATGCAGCACACTGTGGGCTTTCCTATGATGTTGCTCAAAGTTAAAGCTATGGCTTCAATTCTAGAAAACCGAACAGGGTTTCTCAAAGTTACTAAAACCAGGGCAATTCATTTTTTGGATAGGACTAGATAAACTGTTGACTACCAAATCAAGTCAAGTTTATTGTATAAGATCATAAGCCATTACAATCTAAAACAATATATCAACAAGTTAAAATATACAAAACCAGAATCATTGAAGGAATATAAAAATTAAATACACCCACTTGGCTCTGTCCAGCATTGCCACCTTTCGTGATTTGCTTTGCCCTAATTTTCTTGGCCACCAGGCCATACAGTGCCATTTTGGGGGAAATTGAAGGGTCCGTATCTGATAATAAATAGATTAATCTTTCAACATCAGATAATAATTGTAACGCTGAAAGAATATTTGCCAAAAACGTGTTCTGGGGCTCAGTGTATAAAGGACAGGCCAGGACATAATGTGGGAGATCTTCTACAGAGCCACCACATAAACAAATGCGTTGAGCCAGCCTGCAAGGAGCTCCATGGGCAGAGTTTGGAAATGCAGTGATGTAAGGGCTGCTCTGAGGCTATATGTTGTAATATCTGCCAAGTAAGAGGCTCTAGAATAATAGGACTAGATAGGATTCTACTTCGCATTTGCTCAGTTGTTAGGGTTGCCAGCTCCGGGTTGGGAAATACCTGGAGATTTTGGGGGTGGAGCTTGAGGAGTGTGGGGTTTGGGAAGGGGAGGGACTTCAGTGGGGTATAATGCCATAGATTCCAACTTCCAAACTGGCCATTTTCTCCAAGTGAACTGATCTCTGTTGCTTGGAGATTAGATGCAATTGTGGGAGATCTCCAGCCATCACCTGGAGGTTGGCAACCCTATCAGTTGTTGAGTGCTTACTCTGTAGTCTTCCAATGGTCACCTGCCCTGCAAATGTCTGTGCACTTTGTGGGTTGAATCCAATCAGTTTTTCTACTGGTGAAAAAGGGAGTAAGAATCCCTCTCTGCCACTGTCATGGGACAGTGTCTGTTGAAGGGTTGCCAACTTCTAGGTGATCAGTTCACCTGGAGAAAATGGGTGCTTTGGAAGATGGACTCTATGGCATTATACCCCGTTGAAGTCCTGCCCCTCTCCAAACACCACCTTTGTCAGGCTCCACCTCCAAAATCTCCAGTTATATCTTGGTCATCTGGTGATCAGCCAGGTAATAGTGGATCTCCAGCCACAACCTGGAGACTAAATTAGGTAATGCAAACAACTCTACTGTAAGAAGTATAGGCACAAATAAGACAAATAATTTATCCTGTTTCATTTGAATATACCTTTAAGAGCCGTGCTCTGCTCTGCAGCTGTTTCTATTTGAGCTAGATAGTTTCACAGTCATTCCAATGCATGATTGATCAAGATAGCAGCCCGTTAGGGAGCTCCATATTAATCCTAGGAATAGAAATATTTAGCCTTTGTGGTAAGTTATATATTTATACATGTTTATGCTAGAATTGTTGTAGTTTATTATAGAGGTTGCTTTGTATTATTGTATATATTTTGCTATCAGGCTGATGAAGCTACTTTTGTAGCGAAAACACTGGAAAACGTCCAGAGCCGCGTTACCATCTGCATCTCCGTTGCCTGAAGACGAACTGAAACTGACTAGACAGTCACTCAACGTATCTTATGAACTTTCATAACTATTTATCAGCACCGTGCTGGTTCCATATCCTGGTTCTAATAGTTCTAGCCGTGCTTCTGATGTACATTAAATTGCATTTGCATAAAATGCAATACACAACCTGTTTTGAGGAACAATTGGAAAACTGTCGCAGTGTAAACTTAAAACCCGTGCGGGTAGATAAAAGCTCTTTAATTGGGAGACATAAATTGCAGACAGAGCACGAGCCACATCGGTGGTGACCCGAGGCAGGCGGCAAGGAAGAAGAACTAGAGGATGGTTCTTGGATTATCAGCATGCAACTGACCAATTAGATAGAGCCCTTATGGCCAAGGGATTTCCTCCCCATGTTTTGCATACTACCAAGCTTTGAGCCAACTCCAAACCAAGAGAATCGTTACTTGGGAGTAATAGTAATAATATGAACTCCTCAAGAAATTTAAATTGGTCTTTGCAATTCAGTTCTAAGTCTCATCTTATAAACAATATAATAAAAAAACATTGGCACTTATTAGCTTCCATACCTGGCTGTGAATTTCCTCCTCTTTGCGGTTTAAGCCAGCCCCGATCCATCAGGGATGCTTTAACTCATACTGATTCCTTTTCTATTCACCCTACGCAAGAACCTTCCTCTAGTTCTTCTTCTAACCTGGAGATAAAGCTGAAGCCAAATAGGTGACTCCCAAAAAAGCCAAACAATTATTCTGCTTTTTTGGGTTTGGCTATTTGCCGTTGCTCAGAGGCATGGCTCTATGCTTTCCCCCACTTTTCTATCTTTTTTTTACTGGTTTTGTTAGGGCCCCATAGTTGCGTTAGGGCCCTTTTGAGATGGGGGTTGTGTAATCAGAGCCAGCTTGGTCTGACCAACCTCTCAGTGGGTTGATCTGGATCAAGCATAATGGTTTTTTAAAAGACGGGGCTCACCAAGTCCCGTCTGGAGGGATATATCCTCCAACTACAAAGAACCGGCTTCAACAGCTGCTGACCACCATGCTTCCAAAGGAGACTAACCCACGCAGATGAGCAATCTCCTTAAGATACCCTCCATGGTTGAGATTTCGGCTGGCTTCGATATTAACCCCCCAAAATCCTGCTCTGAAACTGAAAGTCACCTTGAGTAGACGCTTCGTTTGCCTGCACTGTGACCATCTCTTGAAATCAGATATTTGATGACCATAATAAATTAATGTTCACAGGATGTCATTTGCAACCAAAAGGAATGTTTCCTGTGCCTTATTTCTCTTGCATTTAAGCCTTTTTCCTCTGTTTGGAAGCTAATTTGCATGAACATCATGCTATGCGCCCCAGAAATGAAGGCAGCCCCCAGACTTTGAGGTGCCACCAGCCTGGCATTCAGCACTTTCCAGAAGCCCTTGGCAATTTTTATTATTTTCCATAATATTTCAATCCATCATCCAACAATTAAAAAGTGTTCTTTAACATTTAAAAAACCAAAAACAAATAATATTGTTGATAATACATTATACTTTAAATTAATTAACTTTTTGACCTCCCCTTCACGCCTTCCATCTAAAAATAAAATGTATACTCTTTTGCATGACAATACTAATCCCAATATTATATTATCTAATAAAATATTATCATTTCGTAAATACATATAGGCTATACTTATTTTTCATTAAAACATACATTCCATTATTTAAAAAAAATCACCTACATATGATAATAAACAGATTATAAAAAAGGATTAGATCAATGAATAACCTTTAAACATTCCCATTTGAAATTCATTTTCACAATAAGTTCTCCATGCCTCCCATTCTCCCAAAAACTGTGCATTGTCTTTTTGATTTATCAACGCTGTGAGTTTTGCCATTTCCATCAGTTCCAGCATCTTTTGTATCCATTCTTTTTTTCCCGGGTATTTCCACCATCTTCCATTTAGCTGCATATATCAATCTTGCTGCAGTGGTGGCATAAATCAAAAATGTTCTTTGAGTAAAAATAGTGTCCGGCACCATACTTAATAGCATCATCTCAGGTGTATTCGGCCCATTTTGCTGTAAAATCAACCTTATTTCTTTGTATATCACGTTCCAAATTTTTTTGGCTTTTTCACAAGTCCACCACATATGATGTAATGAGTCTATTTCCTTATTACATTTCCAACATTTTGGTGACATTGATTTATAAGTCACTGCAAGTTTTTTCGGTGTTAAATACCATCGATACATTATTTTATAAATATTTTCTCTTAATGATTGAGAGAGAATGGATTTCATATCTTGTGACCAAAGTCTTTCCCATTTGTGTAACATTATATCATGTCCTAACATCTGTGCCCAGCTAATCATAGTAGGTTTTATTCGATCTTGCCCACAATAAAATTCTAACAATAGCTTATACTTTTTAGATATTAGATGGTCATTTGTATCCAATATTAGTTTTTGAAAAGTTGATTTGTTTTTGGAAAATCCTGTTTTCAAGTCTTGAATGAAGACAGAATTTATTTGATGATACTGAAACCAGGTTAAGGAATCCTTAACTTCTTCATAGTCTTTTAATGAGCATTTTGTACCTTCCCACTTTAAAAGATCTTGATAAGTAATAAATTGGGCTGGTCTTAATGGGCGTAATGTTAACATTTCCTGCGATGAAAACCATAATGGAGTCTTCAATTCCAATAAGTGTTTGTATGTGGTCCATATTCTATATAAAGATGATTTAACCCTGTGTTGCTGAAATGATGCATGAGTCTTAATTTTATCATACCACAAATATCCATGCCAACCACATCTATTATCAAAACCCTCCAAGTCCAGTAAACGCGTGTTAGTCACTTCCATCCAGTCCTTTCAGCCATACTAAAGCAGCCGCTTCAGCTCAACGCTGAACTTCTGAACCTGAAAACCTATGGACAGCTCTGCTAGCAAATGCCTGAAGAATGGGGGCAACCCCTTTGCGGGTCTATATATTTGGACCCCCTGTCCCAAAGTTCACCCAACTTTGGTGTCCATCTATGGAGTGTCCCTTGCAGCCACACTGCAAATTTGGGAACTCTACCTCCAAAAATTCACCCCCAGGAGCTTCGGCGGAAAAAGGAAGTGGACGAGACAATGGAATTGAAGGAAGGAAGGATCATGTGGGGGGGGGATTTCAGGCCAAGCCTCAGTACTTGGAGATGTTGTATGCTGGTTGCAGGAATGGAAAAGACAGGTGATGGGGATTTGTAGTGTTGCCTGGTCCCACTTCGCCACAGGCGGGAGGTTTTTGGGGTGGAGCCTGAGAAGGGCAGGGTTTGGGGAGGGGAGGGACTTCAATGTCATAGAGTGCAATGGTCAAAGTGGCCATTTTCTTGAGATGAAGCGATCTCTATCAGTGGGAGATCAGTTGTAATAGCAGGAGATCTCCAGCTAGTAACTGGAGGTTGGCAATCCTAGGGATTTGGCATGGTCAACTTGATCAGAGGTCCTCAACCTTTTTCAGCCTGTGGGCACCTTTGGAATTCTGACACAGTGTGGCAAGCACAGTCACAAAATGGCTGCCACAAGGGGGCAGAGCCAGCCATAATAGGGCTGCTGCAGCTTACCTTCAGTCACATGGTGAAGATCCTTGTGCTGTGGTGGCAGCTGCTGCCAAACCAACATTTATAAAAATCTGCACAACCAATCAAATCTCTGATGGCCCCTTTGAAACCATGCAGGGCAAAAGCCCAGCCTTGCCCCTCCCAGTTTCTAAAACATGGTGGGTGCCAGAAAAAGGTGTTGACAGACACTATGGCGCCCACGGCACTATGTTGGGGACCCCTGTTCTATACCCTTAACTAAGGTGGTAAGAAGGGCACCAGAAGACTACTTAGTCTGCACTACTGCTCCTGAAAGCATAACTACTACGTTACATTTTTTTTAATACTCCACTCCACTAATATCTTTGAGTACCATTATATGCCATAAAACATCATCATTTGAGGCACATATATTTTCCATTTCAGCATTTTGGGCAAAACGTCCCAGCACATCTCAAATATTCAAATACACAAGGTATTTCCCATTTCAGCTAGGAGCATGACTGATCCATCCTAGCATGCAAAATAGTTCATTTATGCCAGTTGGGTTAGATGTGTATTTCAGAGTCCACCTCAATGTATTGCCACTCTCTTTTATATCCATCAATCGGAGGCAGACACTTCAGAATGGAAATAAAACATCCACACCAGGATCCTACCTTTTTCTTCCCTACTGTGGAGCTGATAATTGAAGCCAGAAAAGAGCGTGCTATATTCTCTGTGTACATGCATGTAAAACAATTTTTATCAGACCCCCTCATTTAATTGCTGATCAGCACATAGCCATACTTTCGACAGAATAGTGGATAAAGCACCACAGTTATTCCCTCTGTGTGCATTTTCTTCCATCTGGTGCATTATTTTCCAAGTCTGCTTCATTTGGTTTTCAAATGTTAACTAACAGCTGGTCTAAAAGGTTTTCCTATTTGTTATTGTGCATGCCCATAGTTCATATCATTTTAAATATTCTCTGTAACATTTAGCTTGTGGACCTTTTCCTTTCCACCAACCTCATGGTGCTTTTGGGGAAAATTCCAGCATGCTTTCCCTAATCTTTATTTTCTTTCCACTATATGTAAAGGGTGCCCTGACCTGGATGCCCAGGCTAGCCTAATCTTGTCAGATCTCAGAAGCTAAGCAGGGTTGACCTTGGTTAGTATTTGGATGGGAGACTAGGGCTGTCAATTCGGTTCGGTCCGAACTGAAAATCAACCGAATTTCCCCTGATTCGGCGCTTTTCTGTTCGGACGGATCTGAACTCAAAACTGGCGGGCAACCGGGGGGGCCGAATTCAGCGAGTTCGGGAGTTCGCGAATAAATCCGGCAAATTTGGCCGTCAGTAAGCAGCATAACAGTCAGTAAGCAGCATTCTCCTCCCCCGGCCAATCGGTGGGCAAGCTGGGTCTTCTTCTGGCCAATCAGTCAGGATTGAGTACTGGAGGAATCAGCTGATGTGCGGCCCGGCCAGGGAGAGAGAGAGAGAGAGCGAAATCCTCGTGTGTGTGTGTGGGGTGCTTGTGCACATTCGCTCCTTTCTGTGGCTGCAGGGGGTGCATTTTTTGGGGTGCAGACACAAAACTTTCACTGGAACTTCAGATGAAGCTTCTTAAGGTACCCCCCAAGTTTTGTAAACATTGGGTCAGGGGGTCCCGAGATATGGGCTCCCCCCTTTTTTCCATGGCTGCAGGGGGCACATTTTTGGGGGTACAAATCCCAAACTTTGAGTGGAGTTTCAGACCAGTGTTCTTAAGATACCCCCCAAGTTTTGTAAACATTGGGTCAGGGGGTCTCAAGATATGGGCTCTCCCCCTTTTCCCTCCCCCCTTTTCCATTTATGTGGCTGCAGGGGGTGCTTTTTTGGGGATATAGCCCCCAAACTTTTAGCATAGCTTCAGTGAATTATTCTTAAGATACTACCCAAGTTTTGTAAAGATAGGTTCAGTGGGGGCAGAAATATCGCCTCCCCCCTTTTCTCTTTCCATGGCTGCAGGGGGCGCATTTTTGTGGGTGCAGACACAAAACTTTCACTGGAACTTCAGATGAAGCTTCTTAAGGAACCCCCCAAGTTTTGTGAACATTGGGTCAGGGGGTCCCGAGATATGGGCTTTCCCCTTTCCCCTTTCCCCTATTGGGATGAATGGGGCAGCCGATCCGATCCTGTGTGCATCTCCTCTCCAGAGCAAAACGTTCCGTGCCTAATTGGAATCATCTTGGATTACAGCCCCTCTTGACGGAACAGAAGACAGCCACAGTAAGACCCCTTTGGGGGCTTTAATCTATAATTTTTCTCCTGTGTATGTGTGTGTGTGTGTGTGTGGGAAAGCAGAGTCTGTGTGTGTGTGGGGAGGGAGCAGTTTCTGTGGGTGGGGGGGAAGCCAAAGGGGGCTTTTGTCGGTTCTGCCTGGGGTGTGTGTTCCCCCTCGAGTCTCTCGCTCCCTGGTTTGAGGGGGGAGGTTTCAGTTGTGTGTTGCAAAGGTGTTGTTTAACAAGGTTGTGTTTGCAGTTGTTTTGCTAATTTCTCCGCTGTTGTCGGGCTGGGAGCTTTGTGCGTGGGCGGCAAGCTCTGCTGAGAGATGCACAACATTAAGGGTGGGGGGGACCCCTTTCAGGGCCCATATCTCAGCCCCCCCTGACCCAATCTTTACAAAACTTGGGGAGTCTTTCAATAAACGTCCTTTGAAGCTCTGCCAAAAGTTTGGGACCTCTAAGCCCAAAAATGCCCCCCCCAGAGCCACGGAAAGGCGCGGTTGTGTTTTTAATGGCTTTATTCGGCCAAATTTGTTTCCGAACTTTGAATTCCCGCCGAATTGAACGGATCCGAAGTGGGGGAGTTCGGACTTCAGCACGTACCGAACCCACAAGGGCCAAATTCGGCCGAATCCGAACTGTACCGAATTGGCCGAATTTATTCGCGAACTCCCGAACTCGCTGAATTCGGCCCCCCCGGTTGCCCGCCAGATTTGAGTTCGGATCCGTCCGAACTGAAAATCACCGAATCAGGGGAAATTCGGTTGATTTTCAGTTCGGACCGAACCGAATTGACAGCCCTACCGAAACCACAAGGGCCAAATTCGGCCGAATCCGAACTGTACCGAATTTTTTTTTTTGACAGCCCTATGGGAGACCACCAAGGAAAACCAGGGTCGCTATGCAGAGGAAGGCAATTGGAAACCACCTCTGTTTGCTATTGTCTCTTGCCTTGAAAACCCTACTGGGTTTCCATAAGTCAGCAGCAACTTGATAGCCCTTTACACACACATATGTGAAGGGTGCAATATATTGAGGATTAATGTTACACAAACTCCATTAGTTTAAGCTAATATCTGCCTCCTGTGCAAAAATTAAAGTGTGCGGTCAAGTTGCAACTGACTCATGATGACCCCATGAGGTTTTTCATGGGGTTTTCAAGGCAAGAGATGAGCACAGATGGTTTGCCATTGCTGTCCTCTGCATAGCAACTCCCAGTCTTCCTTGGTGGTCTCCCATCCAAGTACTGTTCATGGCCAACCGTACTTAGCTTCTAAGCTCTGAGGTGACAGAGCTAGTTTGGCCTCAAATGAAGTGCAGTGACTGTGCTGGTGACATGGTGGTGGTGGGGGGGTGACACCTAACTCATGGGTAGCTGGCAGCAGTGGTCTTCAACCTGTCAACACCTTCAATCCCCAGTCAGTCACATGGGTAGGGTTGCCAGAACCCTCTTTGCCACTGGTGGGAGGTTTTGGAGGTGGAGCCCAAGGAGGGCAGGGTTTGGGGAGGAGGAGGGAATTCAATGCCATAGAGTCCAATTGCCAAAGTGGCCATTTTCTCCAGATGAATTGATCTCTATTGAGATCTCTATCGAGATCAGTTGTAATAGCAGGAGATACCTGGAGGTTGGCAACCCTACACATGAGACCCAACTATGCTGCTAAGATGTGGTAGAAAGTCATATAATGTCACAGTCACATGACAGGAACAGGAGGGGGTTCTACACTGCCAGCACACACGGAGAAACTTGTGGGGACAGGGTTGTTCAGCTCATTCAGCTAGTTCTCCTGGTCCTTCAAGCTTGGGGAAGCAATTTGTGCAACCATAGTTAGCATGGGTGATTGTTGGTAATTTATCCTACCTGGTCTTCCAGGTGCCTGGTCACAGTCACACAGTACTTCCCAGAACTGTGGCTATCTCTCTTGCCTTCTTTGCTGGAGGAGGGTCCATGGAATAGGCAGTGCTGATAGTTGGTGATGTGAAAGACCTTGACCCAAAACCCTGGAGAGATGCTACATTCTCTGAGTAGAGAATGTTGACCTTCATAAAGAAGAAGAGTTGGTTTTTATATGCAATTTTCTCTACCACTTAAGGAAGAATCAAAACGGCTTATGATCACCTTCCCTCCCCCTCCCCACAACACACACCTTTTGAGGTAGGTGGGGCTGAGAGCGTTCTAAGAGAGCTGGCTAGCTCAAGGTCACCCAGCTGGTTTCATGGTGGAGGAGTGGGGAAACCAACCTGGTTCACCAGATTAACTTCTGCCGCTCATGTAGAGGTGTGGGGAATCAAACCCAGTTCTCCAGATTAGAGTCCACTGCTCCAAACCACCGTTCTTTCCCACTGCACCATATTGGCTCTCCAATGGTCTGATTTAGTATAAAGCATCATCATGTGTTCAAAGAGCTAAGAAAGGGAAATGTGGTAGTCTTACAGTGCTGTTTCCAGAGGATCAAAGGTTCATTTTGACAGGTGATGGGATAGAAAGCAGGTAGATAAGAAGGGTAGTCCATGTAAGACTAACAGACAATTTCTTTCTATAAGTCAAATATAGTCAAATATATGAAACTAACCTGTCTTTCTATCACATCTCTATAGTTCTTTATCCTCAGGTGTAATATGCATCTATGTTATGCCTGGTATGATCAACCTGAGTAAGAGTACCTGCACATCTTCATTCCTTAAGATCTAATTGCTAGCCGCTTAAATAGTCCTGATACTTACTTTTTAAGTGAGTAAAGTAGTTGAGTCCTGCTTAGTAGGTGACTTTAGCATAACACAGTGCAAAATTAGAAGAGGACATCTCAGTCAGCTGCTGTCCAGCAGTCTTCCATTCTAGTCTTTTTCATCATCCATAAATTAAACATTATGTAATGGTATATATTTTACTCTATTAGCATCTCTTGACACTGCCTCTTTTATGAACTGTGGTAAGCCTGTAATGCAGAGACAATCAAACCTAACCTCTGAAGCTGAAGAGCTAATATTACCAACATTATTTTGATGAAGCTATAACTCTTCATAGCCAAGGATCTAAGCCAGGTGTCAATACTAATGTTCTTAAAACAAAAGCCAGTATTAATAGTGTCCAGAACAACCATTAACCTCACTTTCAAATATTATACAAGATTAACTGGACTTCTCTTACTCCAATGGCCTAAGTCACAGTGAAGACCTCTTTGGAAGGTCTGGTTGTGATTGTGTTATCGCATTCTCGCAGGAGACACATTAGAAGCTGATTTAAAACTTTAACTTGAAATTCATCTAATAGGATTGCCTTGTCCCCCTTTGCTACCAGTGGGAGGTTTTTGGGGTGGAGCCTGAGGAGTGCAGGGTTTAGGAAGGGGATGGGCTTCAATGCCATAGAGTCCAATTGTCAAAGTGGCTATTTTCTCCAGGTGAACTGATCTCTATCAACTGGAGATCAGTTGTAATAGCAGGAGATCTCTGGCTAGTACCTGGAGGTTGGCAACCCTAATCTAAAGTTGTGATACAAATAAAGCTGGCTGATTTCCTTCCTTCCTTCCTTCCTTCCTTCCTTCCTTCCTTCCTTCCTTCCTTCCTTCCTTCCTTCCTTCCTTCCTTCCCATCTCTGTCTCTGTCACTATGAGGCAGGAAATTCTTGAGATGCCTGTAAAAAGTAAAAAGATAGCATGTGGTACTAATTGTCTACTTGCTTTGGCTTTACAGTAATTTAGGGAGCTCTCAGGGTAGTCTATCATGGCATGTGTGTGTGTGTGTGTGTGTTTGTTTGTTTGTTTGCTTGCTTGTTTTATACAGCACCTTTATCTCCAATGGAGACCCAAAGCAGCTTAAATCACTCTCTTCTCCATTTTATCCTCAAAACAACCCCGCAAGGTAGGTTAGGCTGAGAGTGTGTGACTGGCCCAAGGTTACCCAGCAAATTTCCTTGGCAGAGTGGGGATTTGAACCTGCTCTCACAAGTCCTAATCTAACAATCTAACTACTGCACCATGCTGGCTGTCCGCACCACCCTGGCTGCCTTCCATTCTGCCACTGGAATTCTATTTCATTCTGTTGCATGCGTAAACCAGACAGACTGCTGTCCTAAGTACATTTGCAAGCAGGAAGTTTATGGTTGCCAAGAGCTGGAACTAAGGTAAACAGTGCCATCAAATTGCAAGCAACTCATGGTGACCCCAGGACATTCCATCTCATGGGGTTTTCAAGGCAATAAATGGGCAGAGGTGGTTTGCCATTGCCTTCTTCTACATAGCAGCCCTAGTCTTCCTTGGTGGTCTCCCATCCAAGTACTTAGCTCAAGTACTGCTTAGCTCATGAGCTCTGATAAAATCAAGCTGGTCTTGGGTATTAGGGCTGATACAAGAAGGGGTGCTAGTGGGACAAAAATCCAAGGGCCTGGTCACCTGGGGGTCCATAGAGATGGAGAAGGCCAGTGGTTTGGTATCATGTGAAGTTTTGATTGGGTCTAGCTGGTGTGATGGAAAGCTTAAAGGGAATAAATGTCTAGGGGGTTGTGGTGGTTCTTGGCAGCCATTTAACATTTTAGAGAAAATACTTAGGATAGTGCTGGAGATGTATCACATTAACAGCCAAGAGGGCTAATATTGTTCTCTTCCCAGTGGTGCTGTTCAAAAAACCATGCTCTGGTATCAAATGTGAGAGGATAGCTGCACTAAGAATGTTCTATCCATTGCCTGTTCAGAGAAAATTATCACAGTTGCTTAAATTTGGCCTTGGACATCTGCTCAGGGGTGCTCATATGCCATCCGAATAAATTCCGAGTAGCCTAAAGGTTTCATTTCAGGTGGTGTTCCTAATCTATGTTCTGTTTATAGTGCAGAACAAATCTTGTCAACATGCTAAAGTGAGCTCTGGATATTTTTCATTACTCAGAAGTAGCTCTCATTAAAGAAAAGGTTGGCGACCGCTAGTACAGATGGCTCCATTCCAGTTGGAAGGGAACGAATGAAAGAATCACAGACATACATCATGGGTGTTTGATATTTTATTTTTTAAATTTTTTAAGCATAACTGCACAGTGGCAATCTGGGCAGCTCAGAATTTCTGTGATCCTCTTGTACCAAAGCCATGCCATAAAGACATTATCAGTTGCCCCCTCGAACTTCCTTAGAAATGCTAGCCGGAGAATCAGCAGGGAGAGAGGCAAACTGCTGGATTAGTGTAGGTGTGTCATATTCCACCTGATGTATTATGCTCCTTAAAGGTTCAATTATATCTGTGTACTTGCCTTTTGGATTGTGTGTCTCTGAAAAGATCATGTCTCAAGCAACCTTGCAATGGACATTATACCAGAGTTATTAAAATAAAAAATATGAATTTTTGATGATGTAGCAACACATGTTTAAGACATGTAATTAAGGAACAAATGGTATTTCATGAATTAATAAAAATAATGATTGCCATTTGGATCTCATCTTTCCTGCAAGGAGTTCAGGATGAAATTAATACAGGTTTTCCTGCTAGGCTTTTATCCTCACTGAGTAAGTCCCACTAGATACTTTTGGGCACATGCTTAGACTCATGTTCAGCGTGGTGTAGTGGTTAAAAGCAGCAGACTCTAATCTGGTGAACCAGGTTTGAGTCCCCACTCTTCCACATGAAGCCTGCTGGGTGACCTTGGGCTACTCAGTTCTTGCTGAACTCTCTTAGCCCCACCTACCTCACAAGGGGTCTGTTGTGAGGAGAGGAAGGGAAGGAGATTGTAAGCCACTTTGAGACTTCTTCTTCATGGCTGGGCTGAACTGGAATGGACTCAATTTTCCTGAGTCTAAGGCTTCACTCCCATGCTCATTTGCCTGAGATTAAATTTCATTTCACTCAGTAGGACTTACTTCTAAGGAAACATGGATACAGCTGAGTTCTAAGTCTACAGACATATGCATATGACTTGTTTGTGGGGTGCACAGCATGATGTCCATGCAAATTAGCTTCCAAACTGAGGGAAAAGGCTTAAATGCAAGAAAAATGAGGCATGGAAAACATTTATTTTGGTGGCAAATGACATCCTGTGAACAGTCCTTTATTACAGTCATCAAAGATCTGATTTCAAGACATGGTCATGGTGTGGGGAAACAAAGCCTCTACTTGAGGCGACCTTCAGTTTGTCAGCAGGTTTTTTTTTGGGGGGGGGGACATCAGAGCCAGCTGAAGTCTCAACCATGGGGGCTGTTCTGAAGGAGACTGCTTATCTTCACAGGTGAGGAAGTCTCCTTCAGAAACCTGGTGGTGTGAGCAGCTGTTGAAGCCGGTTCTTTTTAGTTGGAAGGTATATCCCTTTAGACGGGACTTGGTGAGCCCCATCTTTTAAAAAACCCTTATGCTTGATCCAGTTTAATCCACTGAAAGGTGATGGTTGGTTCGACCAAGTTGGCTCTGATTACATGACCCCTACCTCAAAAGGCCCCCAACTATGGGGCCCTAATAAAACCAGTAAAAAAACCCCAAAAAGATAGCAAAATGGGAGAAAGCACAGAGTAGTGCATCTGAGCAGCGGCGAATAGCTGAACGTGAAAAAGCTGAATAATTTTCAGGAATCCCTATTCTGCTTTGGGCAGATTCCCAGGTTTTAGTATTTGGTCAACCTGAAACCCAAATATTGCTGAAATAGCTAATTTCGGGTTTATTTTTGGTTCGGGTATATCAATACGTACAACCCTACAACAAACAGCAGAGAACTCACAAGTCCAAAGAAAGGAACAGAAAACAAGGAGCGGAAGGAAAGGGAGTGCATTTTTAACATCTGGACATGGTGATATGATAATTTCTGTGCCAAGCACCATAAAGAGCTTATGCTGTAGATATGTTAACGCACTACTGTACTGGTGCCTGCAAGCTACTTTTTAGACAGCATGCTCGATGGAGCACAAGTTTCAATGCCTCGACAGTTATGCAATAAGCATGAGTTTTCTGGATTGTTCCAAACAAAGCATAATGCTGAACGCTGTTTCTGTTGGCACTGAACACTGAAATAATGTTCAGTACCCTGTGCAAATGGGCAAAATCAAACCATTCCATTTAAGCCTAAGCGGCCAAACTTTATGTACTCAACTATATTATTTTACTATCTTGAGATTACTAAATGGGAGAAGAAAGTAAAGGGGAAAAGAACCTCTCATATAGTGCTGAACATGTCAGAAGGATAACTTTTAATAATATAATAAGAATGGAAAGGATTTTTTTTTAGATCTCATGTAGCTATCACTCTAGATAGTTGACATATTTTGAGATTCCAGGGAAAACAACAACAACAGAAGGCTGGCAAGATTATCAAAAGCCGATACACTGTTCAGATGGAATATGTGTATGATGGTGAAGGAAAGTGCCATCAAGTCACAGCTGACTTATGGCGACTACCTACAGCACGTGTAATATTTAAATATTTGCAATCTAGAAAGGAGCAAAAGAGAATGGAAAAGGAAGGGGGGAGAAAGAAAAGGAGGAAAAAATGAGAAGGAAGAAGACAAAGCAAAAGCAGAAAAAAAGGGGATAATACTATGTCTAACAAGATTTTAAGTAAGATACAAAATAAGTAAAAGTCTCAGTGTAAATAGTATGGAGTGGCACATCTCTTGCAGTTGCCAAAGACATCTTGGCTGTGCTAAAAATGTGAGCTACTCCCATTAATTCAGTACCTAGTTAAATATCCAGTGATTTTGTGTCAATTTTAATTGCAATTTCAATTCGCTATTTTAAAATATGTATTCAATATTTACTTTCTCCTAAAGTGCTGAATGTTCCCTCTTCTCATGTATTTCAATTATTGTTACATTGTTTTGTCTAAAAATCTATGTGCTATGTAGACCTCCTTGAATAAATAAAAATAATAAATGACTTATGGTGAACCCATGGGGTTTGCAAGGCTAGCAATGAACAGAGGTGTTTGTTATTGCCTGCCTAGGCATAGCACCCTTGGACTTTCTTGGTGGTCTTTAGGGCTGCCAGGTCCCTCTTCACCACCAGCTGGAGGTTTTGGGGGCAGAGCCTGAGAAGGGTGGGGTTTGTGGAGGGGAGGGATTTCAATGCCATAGAGTCCAATCGCCAAAGCAGCCGTTTTTCCATGCGAACTGATCTCTATTGGCTGGAGATCAGTTGAAACAGCAGGAGATCTCTAGCTAGTACCTGGAGGTTGGAAACCATAGTGGTCTTCCATCCAAGTACTAACCAGGACTGGCCTTGTTTAGCTTCCCAGAGCTGACAAGATCAGGACATTCAGTTCAGTGTAACATGTATGTAGACACTCTAAAGAAAAACTTGAAAGATTTTGAACGTTTCCTATTTCCTCACTCTAATATAGACATATTGAATATAATTTAGAAAATGTAGTTGTTTATGCCATATATTACCTTGCTTTTCTCCCTGGTAGTGAGTCAAAGCAACTTACAAAAGTAGCCAATTTAAATAAACAATTTAAGCAAATAAATAAATCACACACACACACACACACACACACACACACAAAAACCTGGCAAACAAACACAATTAGTCCAGCTTCTGAATCCAGTCACCAACTCATTCAATGGCTACAGGGCAGGGTTGCCAACCTCCAGGTACTAGCAGGAGATCTCCTACTATTACAACTGATCTCCAGCCGATATTGGACTCCATGGCATTGAAGTCCCTCCCCTTCCCAAACTCCACCCTCCTCAGGCTCTGCCTCACAAACCTCCCACCAGTGGTGAAGAAGGACCTCGCAACCCTACTACGGGGTACAAGCCATGGGATAAGAGCCACATCTAGTCTTTATACCTTCAGAGAAAGGAGACAAAGGCTGATACATGGCTGGCAAGAGGTTTCCTAACAATTCCCATTTTTTTAGCCTCCAAGTTTTTAAAATGCTCTAGTGGCAGCATCGCATCACTATCTTGGGTGTTATCTGACTTTATCATAATTTATTCATTTTTTTCTGCCCTTTATGCTTGTGGACCAAGAGGTCATGAGCAAAACTCATTCAATAAAGCTCAGTAACACAGAGATAATCAAACATACAGAAATACAAAATATACCGTTAGAGGGAAGTATCATTAAAATCCATAGATAAAATTTTTGCCACGGCGAGGGTTACTTTTGGATCAGTATCAGCCAATAACTTTGCTATTATCTCTTGCTTTAGAGTAGGTCCCCACTTCTGAATGTGTACTGTAATCCATTTATCTCTGGCGAGATCATACTTTTTTACAATTGATACAAAAATGCCAAACAGTATCCAAATTACCTGATTTACAATCGTAAAATCATTCAGTAAAAGGGATCCCTAAAAATCTGCCTGCTAACTCCCCCAATGGTAGTACATTTAATCTAGCCTCGATGAAAAGTATTGTATATTTACCATACAGGAGCTTCTAGAAAATGTAGAACATTTGGACATGGAAGTAGGGCTGTGCAAAAAATAATAATAATAATAATCCGGTAAATTTCGGATTTGAGTTTATTGCACCCGATTTTTTCAGGAAACGTGAAAAAGCCAAATTCCCATACCGGTAAATATGGGAATTCGGCTTTTTTCGGGTTTCCTGAAAAAAATTGTGTCCAATAAAGCCTATGGGGCTTTCCATGGCTCCTGGGGGGGGGGGGTTGCAGGTAGAGCCCCCAAATTTGCAGCGTGGCTGCAAGAACCCCCAAGTTTGGTGAAGATTGGATCAGGGGGTCTGATTTTATGGGGTCTGGAAGGGGTCACCTCCATCTGATTCTCCTCCATAGAAAAGTTAAGCAATAGTGAAGTGGATGACTGGCTGTAGTCAGTTTCTCTGTTATGAACGCTGCTCATATTTTTCAATGGAGGAGCCGGAAAACCCACTGCTTTAAACAATGGGCCATTTAAAGCAATTGCTTTTAATTGCCCACTGCTTTAAGACTTCTGCAGCTCAATAAAGTAAGATTCAGCACAGGTACTGACAAGCGAGCAAGCTCATGTGCATTCAATGAAACTGCAAAGCAAATTATAAACATTGAGACATGCCTTTCTGCTTTCGGTTAAAGTCTACTTTTGGTCCCAATCTTAAAACATTAACCACAGCTCAGGCAAAGCTGTTCCAAAGTCCCCACAAGGATGGCTTTGAAGGCCCCAGGGACCTGTGGGTAAACCCAGGGAAGCTCCTGGGTCTTGGGAATAACAGAGCATATCTGACCAAGCACCCTTGGGAAGATCTGCTGCCCAAGCTGAGCTACAGTTTAGGAAGCAGCTCATGATATAATCTCTGTGAGTCTTCAGTAATCCCTCTACCTCGAGCCGTAAAAGCATTTCATTTGAATATAACAGGGAGACTTTAGAGAAGGAAAATTATTGCCATCATTGTAAGGTAAACTGGAATCAAGGAGATAGACGCTAAGGGGAGAGTCTACAGAGAGGATACAAAACTGCCTCTATCTAAGCATAATCAGTTTTATTGAACGTCTGGGTGACATTTGAGCAGCTCTGACTGAGGTAGTGTTGCCAGGTCCCTCTTTGCCACTGGTGGGAGGTCTTTGGGGTGGAGCCTGAGGAGGGCAGGGTTTGAAGAGGGGGGGTTCAATCCCATAGAATAATAATCGCCAAAGCAGCCATTTTCTCCAGGTGAACTGCTCTCTATTGGCTGGAGATCAGTTGTAATAGCAGGAGATCTCCAGCTAGTACCTGGAGGTTGGCGACCCTAGTCTGAGGTATAATGATTGTCCAGAAGTTGCACAGTGCAATTGAAACCAATATGGCAGAAGGCTAAGATGTGGTGATCTGATGACCCCCAGAGAAAATTCTTGAGAGGCCTTTCATCGTATACCTCTGCTTCTGCCAATAGACTTAGGGGGGCAATAGACTCTCTCCATGCCCTTTTGGTAAATATCCTTACATCCTTCTGCATTTTTTTGTGCCATCAAGTCACAGCTGACTAATGGCAACACCTGGTGGGGTTTTCAAGGCAAGAGATGTTTGGAGGTAGTTTGCCATTGCCTGCATCCATGTCATGACCCCAGTGTTCCTTGGAGGTTGTCCATCTAAGCACTAACCAGGGATGACCATGCTTAGCTGCTGAGATCTGAGGAGATCAGGCTAGCCTGGGGCTTTAGCATAGGGGTGTTAAAATTCACATCAGGGTGTGTATGGAAAGTTTGCTAAAGCCACCCTTCTGAGGTCAATAGAAAAGAGCAAGAGTCCAGTGGCACCATAAAGACTAACAAAATTTCTGGCAGGGTATGAGTTTTCAGGAGCCACAGCTCACTTCTTCAGATACAGCTAGAATGTGAGTCCATCTATCAAGTAGAGAAGAGTGAATCAGACACACAATGGCAATGTAAATGTCAAAAGCAAGTAAATGACATTAGCAGGCATGGTTGGATTAGGTGTGATATGCAGAGGGATAGTAGGCATGGAGAAATTAGCATTGGTAATGAGACAGGAATCCCAGATCTCTATTCAATCCAGGAGAATGCATAGTCTTGAGTTACAGCAGTCTCTCTTTCTAATCTCCCGTTGAAATCCCTTTGTAAGAGAACTGCTGCTCTTAAATCAGCAACTGACTGTCCTGAAAGGTTAAAATGTCCCCCACTGGTTTCTAAATGTTGTGGTTTCTGATGTCAGAATTACATCCAATTAATCTTTGTCGCAGGGACTGGTCTCTTTGTCCAATGTAGAGGGTGGAAGGGCATTGCTGGCATGTGATAGCTTAAATCACATTAGAAGATGAAGAGTATGAACCTGAGATAGTATGGCTGATGTTGCTGGGCGCAGTGATGGTGTTGCTAGGCTCCATATGAGAGCAAAGTTGTTGCAGACCTTGCTACCAGAATCCATGCTACTGTTAAGTAGTTTATCATTATGGGTGAGAAGCTGTTTTAGGTTAGTGAGCTGTCTGTAATCAAGAAAGGGTTGGTTCCTCAGTGTGTTAGCAAGGGATGTGTCATAATCCAGCATTGGTTGTAGGACGTTAATAATACGTTGGACTGGCTTGAGTGGTGAGCTGTACGTGACTACTGGAGGTGTTCTATTGTCATTTTTCTTGGGCTTGTCTTGTAGCAAGCTGTGCCTGTGTATCATTCTGGCCTTTCCAATCATCTTTCTTACCATATCAGCAGGATATTGTAGTTACAAAAATGCTTGCTGTAGGTCTTTAAAGTGAGTATCTCTGTCTGAGGGGTTGGAGCAGAGGCGACTATAGCATAGGGCTTGGCTATAGATAATGGACTGTTTGATATGGTTGGGATGGTAGCTGGGAGCATACAGATATGTTTGTCAATCTGTTGGTTTCCGGTATGATGTGGTGCTTGTGTGTCCCTCGTGTATATGTACGATGGTGTCCAGGAAGTTTATTTATTGTTCAGAGTAATTCATTGTTAGATTGATGGTGGGGTGGAAGTTGTTGAAAACCTGGTGAAATCTTTTGAGGGCTTCTTTGCCTTGAGTCCAGACAAAGAAAACGTCATAAATGAATCTCAAGTAAAGGAGAGGTCCGTACCAGTTAAAGTCGCGTGCTCATCTCGGCTGTAGTACAAAACCACACCATAAGAATCTACCCTTGATCTTAACCTTGGCCGTGTCCGCACTTACCATTTGCAGCTCCGATTTCTGCGGGGTTTCCTTGCATGTTCCCACTTCATCTCACCCAAAGGATTCCAAGGATGTCTCCAGAATGCAGTTTCTCCACGGTAAGAGGATCCGCTGATACGGCGAGTTAAAAAAATAAAACGTCCTCCACACTCAGTGCCTTAAAGTGGGAACATGCAATGCATCCTCAATCCACTTCCTGCTGCCAGCCCACTTCCTGCTGCCAGCCAACCCCTGCACTCCCCCCGCCTCCCTTACTAACGCTGGACCAATCGCCGTCCTTGCTTGGAGCGCCGACTGGGCATGCGTGGAAGCGTGCCGGTCTGGGGATTTTCAAGTGCAGCGGGGAAAGGAGGCGCGGTGGGAACAGGAATTTAAAGGTGGTTTGGATTCTTGTGTACTGGATGCGTGTAATTTGTGAGGTAAGTTGCTAGTGCATTCACAGGCCTTGTCTCACCTCCTACCTGCCTGTCCGTTGGCTCTTTATCCTGTTTCCCATCTGCTTTCTTTCCCTTTTCTAATTCTAATGCTCTAAATGTAGCCCATTGATTTACGCAGTTTTGAAAGACTTATAAATGCCATCCTCTCCGATACGTTTTATACACTATGAAACTTAATCATACAGAACCAGCATGACAATTTTAATACTTCAATTCACCCATAGAACAGAGAGCCACACACACAAAGATGTGCCATTCAGACTCATTAAATCCATCAAGTTTGAAAGTCCTGTTAAATATTTATTTCAGTTTTCCTTTCCATTTTTATTGGACTGTTCCCCCCTCACTCTACAACATGCTGGGATGATGGAAAAGTAACTCTTTTCTATAGCAAGCTCCTAGTGTTTTTACGTTTGCTGAAGCATCTGGTGCTAACACTGCATAAAAGTGAAGTTATTTTGTGTTTCGGCTCCAAAAAACACTGTTTTGATTACCATTTATATAGCAACCTTAGTGCATAAAGTGCTTTAAAATTCTTAGCTCATTCTTCCTCACAAACCATTCTTCAAAGAAGGTCATTACTATTTTACAGCTGGAGAAATGAGATGTGGAGTGGCCCTATAGGCTGAGTTAGGATATGAGTTGAGGGTATCCTAAAGCCATTCTGACACAGTATCCACTGTTGCTGTCTTGTAAGAATTTACCTCAGAAGTATTTCTCACTTTATAGGCCCAGGTTCTTTCTGCTACAATTGTGGGTGTGCAAACTGCTGTCAAGTCGTACCAGACTTATGGTGACCCCAGCAAGAGGCTTTCAAGGCAACCGAGAAGCAGAGGTGGTTTGCCATTGCTGTCCTCTGCAGACTCTTCATTGGTGGGCACCATTCAAGGACCGACCCTGATTCGCTTCTGAGATCTGAGGAGATCAAGCTACATAATGCTGCCTTCCCTCCCTTTGCTACAATTAGATCATTGTTAAGTGGAAGGAATAGGATAAGGTGCATGAAAAGGAGAAAGGGAGGGTACAAATTAAAAGCTGCCTTCTTCCTCATGAGGCGAAGTTGTACCACTATCCAAAATTACTGGGGGAAAATCATATTCATATGAGATCATTACAGGTCAGATGTTTGTATCAAGGAAGCTCTAAAAAAAAGTAAAAAGGTTTCTTTTAAAAAGTGGAAGATCTGCCCCAATGAATTGAACAAAAGGGACCACAGGCTCTGGCAACAGAAACATTACGTCAATAACTAGGCATGCAAAAAGAGAATTTGAGGAGCAGGTTGCTAAAAGCATCAAGAAAAACAATAAACATTTTGTTAAATGTATCTGGAGCAGGAAACCAGCCTGTGGAAAGTGTGGTGTTGGATTCTGAGGGCTTCGTTATGCCCAAATCCTTATTAATTTAGTAGAGTGCACAAAGGCTATTGTGCACAGAGAAGCCCATTCAAACCTCTGTGTGTGCCAGGAACAAAATTGCTTGGAGCCTTTTGTCTATTCAACTAATATACTTCATATATTGTAGGAAATCCATTTCTAGATAGGATAGAGTAAAATATAGTTCCCTATCTACTCTAACTACCCTAACTACCCTATCTACTCTGGATGCACACCTTAACGTGGTGAGGGGGTTTGTGAGTGTCAGGGAAACTGAGAGCAATACCGTAAGGGGTCTAGACTCTATCAAGAGACTAAACTCCTAGCAGAGTCACTCAAGACAGAATGGTCACAGCTGAGACACCAGACAAAGATGCATCCACCCCCTTAAGGGATCAATGGCCACATCCGCAGAAGAGAACAGGCAGTTCCAATGGGGATGGGGGCAGAGGAATCCCTGAAGGTTAGCTACTGGGCAGCAGCAGTAGTGGAAGGTGACACTGGCGGAAGATCTTTCGTAGACAACGGCAGTGCCACTACGGCTAACTCTGGTTAGCACTGCGCAGAAGAAGGCACTGGTAAACCACTTCTGACCAACCTTTACCTTGAAAACCCTATGATGAGACAAAATGAAAAAAGATATAGTGCTGGAAGATGGGACCCCCAGGTCGGATGGCACTCAATCTGCTACTGGGGTAGAGCAGAGGACAAGTACGAGTAGCGCTGTTCTTAATGATGCGATTGGACTAAAGCCGAAAGGACGTTCAGTGGTTGACATGAATAGATGCAAAAGGAAAGTCCGAAGCTGTTCGACGCATATAATAGGAACATGGAATGTGAGAAGCATGAATCAGGGTAAGCTTGAAATTGTTAAACAAGAAATGGAACGCATGGACATTTCAGTCCTGGGAGTAAGTGAATTAAAGTGGACTGGATTAGGACATTTTCAATCAGAAAATTACAAAGTGTTTTATTCAGGGAATGTCAGAAAGAGAAGAAACGGAGTTGCTTTAATAGTGAGGCAAGATGTAGCAAAGGCAGTCAGGAGCTATAATGCAAAGTCTGACCGAATAATATCAATCAGACTTCAGGGAAAGCCTATCAACATAAGCATCCTTCAAGTTTATGCCCCAACTACAGATGCTGATGAGGAAGAAATTGAAAGTTTCTATGCCAGTGTTCAGGAAGAAATTGATCACACACCTAAACAAGATATGCTGATAATCATAGGTGATTGGAACGCAAAAGTAGGAAACAAAGCAGAATCAAATGTTGTTGGCAGATTTGGGCTAGGAGCACGGAATGAAGCAGGAGAACGCCTCGTAGAATTCTGTGAAGACAACAATCTGTTCATTGCAAACACATGTTTCAGGCAACCAAATAGACGATTGTATACATGGACATCACCAGACGGCCAGTATAGAAATCAAATAGATTATATAATTGGAAGCAGAAGATGGAGAAGCTCTATTCTCTCGGCCAAAACAAGACCAGGAGCCGACTGCGGTACAGATCATGAATTGGTAATATCGAAAATCAAGATAAAGCTTAAGAAAAACACCAAAACATTCATAGCACCAAAATACAATCTAAGCAATATTCCGGAAGAGTTTAAAGACCATGTAAGGAACAGATTTGCATTACTAAGTTCAAGTGAATGTAAACCTGAAGAACTATGGGTGGAAACTAGAGATATTATCAAGGAAGAATGTGCAAAGACTATTCCTGTAGCCAAAAGAAAAGAAAAACCTCAATGGATGTCTGAGGAAACTCTTAAAATTGCCAGAGATAGACGAGAAGCAAAAGGTGACAGAAATAGAATCAAAAGTCTAAGTGCAACGTTCCAGCGACTAGCACGTAGAGACAAAGAGACCTATTATAATAACCAGTGTAAAGAAATAGAAGAGAACAACAAAAAAGGAAGAACAAGAGATCTGTTCCACAAGATCCAAGAAATCAAAGGGAAATTTAAAGCAAGGTTAGGCATGCTGAAAGATCAGCATGGAAATACATTAACTGAACAGGACAAAATAAAGAAAAGGTGGGAACAATACACTGAAGAACTATACAGAAGAGATGAAAGGATAAGAAGATGAAGAAGATAAGATGAAGAAGAACCTACAGTTTTAGAAAGTGAAGTGAAAGCTGCATTGAGAGCAATCGGGAGAAACAAATCACCAGGAGCAGATGGGATACCAAAAGAGCTATTCCAAGCCACAGAAACGGAGGCCATCACAATCTTGACAAGAATATGCCAACAGATATGGAAAACAAAACAATGGCCCACAGACTGGAAACGATCCATTTACATTCCAATTCCCAAGAAAGGAGACATCAAAGATTGCAACAACTATCGGACCATTGCATTAATTTCTCATGCAAGTAAAGTGATGCTCAAAATCTTACAGCAAAGGCTGTTACCATATATGGAACGAGAAATGCCTGATGTTCAAGCTGGTTTCAGAAAAGGAAGAGGCACTAGAGATCATATTGCAAATATACGCTGGTTACTGGAGCGTACGAGAGAATTTCAGAAGAAAATCAGCTTGTGTTTCATAGATTACAGCAAAGCTTTTGACTGGGTGGATCATGAAAAGTTATGGCTGGTTTTAAAGGAAATGGGTGTGCCACTACATCTGATTGTTTTGATGCGCAACCTGTACTCTGGACAAGAGGCCACAGTTAGAACAGAATATGGAGAAACGGAATGGTTTCCAATTGGCAAAGGTGTCAGACAAGGATGTATTTTATCTCCCTATCTCTTCAATCTATATGCAGAACATATAATTAGGAAAGCAGGATTAGATTTAGATGAAGGTGGAGTGAAAATTGGAGGGAGGAACATTAATAATTTGAGATATGCTGATGATACTACATTATTGCAGAAAATAGTGAAGATTTGAAACAACTACTGCTGAAAGTTAAAAGAGAAAGTGCCAAAGCAGGACTGCAGCTGAACATCAAGAAAACAAAAGTAATGACTACAGGAGAATTACAGAACTTTAAGGTTGACAATGAGGAAATTGAAATTGTTCAAGACTTTCTATTCCTTGGCTCCACCATCAACCAAAAGGGAGACTGCAGCCAAGAAATTAGAAGGAGATTGAGACTGGGAAGGGCAGCCATGAAGGAGCTAGAAAAGATTTTGAAGTGTAAGGATGTGACTCTGGCCACCAAGACTAGATTAATTCATGCCATCATATTCCCTATTACTATGTATGGGTGTGAAAGCTGGACAATGAAGAAAGCTGATAGGAAGAAAATAGATTCCTTTGAAATGTGGTGTTGGAGGAAAGTGTTGCGGATTCCGTGGACTGCCAAAAAAACAAATCAGTGGGTTATAGATCAAATCAAGCCTGAACTGACCCTAGAAGCTAAAATGACTAAACTGAGGCTGTCGTATTTTGGTCACGTCATGAGACGACAAGAATCACTGGAAAAGACCGTCATGATAGGAAAAGTTGAGGGCAGCAGGAAAAGAGGAAGACCCAACAAGAGATGGATTGACTCAATAAAGGAAGCCACAGCCTTCAATTTGCAAGATCTGAGCAAGGCTGTCAGAGATAGGACATTTTGGAGGACTTTCATTCATAGGGTCGCCATGAGTCGGAAACGACTTGACGGCACTTAACACACACATCTACTCTAACTAACTAGGACAGAGGGAGACCCAGGACTTGTGTCCTTCCCTCATGGTGGCAAGAGGTGAGGAGGTGAGGAAGAAGAAGGAAGGAAGGAAGTTTCCCTAGTTCTGCAGTAAGAGACAGCATAAAGTCCTTAACTTCTAACATGTGGTGCCTGTACCCATGCCACAGCCACTATTTTCAGGAAGGGAGTCTGAAGAACAGAGTCAAATGGAGGTGATAAGAAATGTAGACCTGTTGGGGAAATTAAACACTGGTAAGTCTCCAGGTCCTGGTGGCATGCCCTCTGGAGTTCTTAGAGGACACAAATGTTTATCTACTAACTTATGTAACTTGGGTTGGTGATGCCTGTCTCAGGCAAATTAGTAGAAACTGTAATCAAAGAGAGAATTATTAGGCAGATAGAGGAACAAAGCCTGCTGAGGGAAAATCAGCATAGCTTCTGCAAAAGGAAGTCCTGCCTCACCAACCTTTTGGAGTTCCTTGAGAAAGTGAACAAGCATGTAGGAAATGGTGACCCAGTAGACATATTATATACTTGGACTTTCAAAAGGCGTTTGACAAGGTACCTTGCCAAAGATTCCTGAGTAAATGTAGCAGTCATGGGATAAGAGAACGGGTTCTCTTATGGATTGAAAATTGGTTAGATGACAGGAAGAAAGAGTAGGAATGAATGGACAATGGAGGAAAGTAAGCAATAGGGTATTGGGGATGGTACTGTTTAATTTGTTCATAAATGATCTGGAACTAGGGGTGAGTAATGTAGTGGCCAAGTTTGCAGATGGCACAAAATTATTTAGAATGTTGAAAACCCAGGATGACTAGGAAGAGCTCCAGGAGCTTTCTGCACAAATTGAGAGATAATATGGCCCATGGAGTTCAGTGTTGGTAAGTGTAAGGTGATGCACATTGGAACAAAAAAGATCAGCTTCAGTATAGGCTAACGGTGTCTAAACTTGCTGAGACTGAAAGGGGAAAAATCTCGAGGTCGTAGTAGATAGCTCAATGAAAGTGTCAACCCAGTGTGCTGCAGCAGTGAAAAAAGCTACATGTTGGGGGTTATTAGGAAAGGGATGGAAAATAAAATGGCCAATATTATAATGCCCTTCTATATAGATCTATGGTGCGGCCTCGAGCTTTTTTGCTAGGGGTTTCTGCAAGGGTCATTCGCTGTGTGCCTTTTTGTACTGTAGTTGTTTTGTCTTTGAATAATTTTAAAGCATTCCAAATAAAACAAACATAGACGAATAATTAAAGCACAAAGGGGAGATGTGTGTCTGAACCCCCACCCCCCTGGAAAAATATGGTGGACAGTCGCTAAAACAGTGACCAGCCAAACTCTCAGCTGTGTGTCTGTTGTGCGTTTATAGATCTCACACTCACATTTTGTGCTTCCCTTACAGACATACAGCTGCACATGCACTGAACACGTATAGAGGGGAGCTCCTCTTCTGGTGACTGTATTCAGTTGACTGCATGTTCAGTTGTATGTCTGCAGTACCAATACTTCTGCATGCTGAAGGGGCCTCTGTGTGATCAGGACCCCACTTTTGTGATGTTCCTGATTGCAGGTTCCTGTGCAGGTTCCACTTTGTATGCTCAAGGAGGCTGACTGCACATGCTCAATTGAATGCTTGGATTTCAAGGACAGGACAGCAGGTGCAATCCGACTTCCATCAATGTGAGTTCAAAAATGCAGGCTCCTGGAAATACTGGTACATGTGGCAAAACATCTGTTCTTATGAAGTGTGAAGCAACCATGAACTGAAGTTGTACCTTAGAAAGGTTAGGGAATTTAGGAAACTCAAATGTGAGATAGTTATGTAACTTATCACTAACTTTAGACACTGTACCAGAAGACCGAAGACTAGAAAATGTCGCACGGATTTTTAAAAAGGGTTCCAGAGGGGAAGCAGGAAACTGCAGGCCAGTCAGTCTAACATCTGTCCCAGGCAAATTAGTAGAAACTGTAATCAAAGATAGAATAATAAGGCACAGCGAGGAACAAAGCCTGCTGAAGGAAAATCAGCATGGTTTCTGCAAAGGGAAATCCTGCCTTACCAACCTTTTGGAGTTTTTTGAGAAAGCGTACAAGCATGCAGATAACAGTGATCCAGTAGACATTATAATATTGAACTTTCAAAAGGCTTTCGACAAGGTACCTCACCAAAGACTCCTGAGCAAACATAGCAGTCATGGGATAAGAGGATGGGTTAAATTGGTTAAATGACAGGAAGAAAGAGTAGGATTAAATGTACAGTTCTCACAGTGGAGGGAAGTAAGCAATGGGGTCCCACAAGGATCATTATTGGGGCCAGTTCTATGTAATTTGTTCATAAATGATCTGGAACTAGTGGTTTGTAGTGAAGTGGCCAGGTTTGCCGATGACACAAAATTTTTCAGGATGGCGAAAGCCCAGAATGATTACGAAGAACTCCTGGAGAAACAACCATTAATTACAGTTGTACCTTAGAAAAGTTAGAGGCAATCTAAGGACCATGTTACCAGTTACACAGCACATGAACACATGAAGCTGCCTTATACTGAATCAGACCCTTGGTCCATCAAAGTCAGTATTGTCTACTCAGACCGGCAGCGGCTCTCCAGGGTCTCAGGCAGAGGTCTTTCACATCACCTACTTGCCTAGTCCCTTTAACTGGAGATGCCAGGGATTGAACCTGGGACCTTCAACATGCTAAGGAGATGCTCTATCACTGAGCCATGGCCCCTCTCCAGCAGCCAGCTCAGGAAATCTGCCACCAACTCTGTCTCAGAATGAGATGCTGGCAGTCACATCCTTGTTACATGCATACCTTAAAACATACATTAAAATGTAATTGAGAAAGACCTGAAAAATGTGTACATTCATTTAAACCTCCTGTCTAAGAATAGGCTTTTAAACCTATTCCTCTGTTGCAGTTTCTTTTGCTTCCCACATAAGAAAATCTGCAATGGTCCCCCAGCCACTAGCTAGGGAAATGCAAGATGTCTTGCAGGAAGGCTCACAAAGCTTTGGCTGGTTCTGAGAAAGTCTGGGCAATTTGAGTCAAGTTTGCAAATCTAACCCATGCTCTAGACCCCTTAAGGACTGCTTCAATATCATTCAGGGGGGGTTAAATCAAATTGACAGTGTTGCCCTAAGGAGGGTTACACCTTGAATTCACTGCAAGGTGTTTCACTTCTAGATGTATTTTTGACTGCATCCTCAAAGCGCCAAGTGACCTGACTTCAATCGCCTTTTACATTTATCAAGCCATGTTTTAACCTAGATGTCATTAATAAACAAAATGAGAATCAAGGAGGAACTGAAGCTTTCATCTCAGGTAGAGCTGCCTCTTCAGAATGGTTCATTTCCCATACTGTGAATGTGGCTTCCCACTTCCCCTCCCCCATAGCTTTCTCTCTCAGCTCCTGTTGAATAAAGCCAGCCAGAAGGAGGAGAAGCTTTGATGGCCTCCCCTTGAATGGATTCCTCCTTTGAAATGCAAATTTAAAAGCAAACTAAGTAACCAGCACATGTGTGAGTGTCTGTGCATAAGCTAAGTAGGCATTCATGATCAGCAAAGCCAGTCAAGATTTGACTTCTCCAGCAAATTATACCTCAGTCAGTCTGGTCCCAAGCAGGTTTGTTCAGAAGAAAGTCCCACTGTACTCAGCAGGGCTTATTCCCACCCAGGTAAGTGTACATAGGATTGCAATGAATATAATCCAAAGATAAAAGGACTTTTAATAACAAAACTGGATACATTCAGAGTGATGGGTTGCCGGGCCTCAAAGGGCTGACTGATCCAGCATGGTGGCTCTTCTTTGCAAAGATTACTGAGGAAGATCAGTCAATGTCAGAGAATTCCTCGATTAGCTGATCTACTTTTTACATTTAGGAGGCTTGCTGAGGGTACCTTGCCTGTCCTCCCCAATGCTGGATGCAACCCTGAGAGATAAACATTCAGCCATCACTGGCATCTTAGCCACAACAAATCTGATGTCATTCAAGAACGGGACAAATTGACCCAGCTCATCTGCTATTCCTCCTTGCCAACAGTTTTAGGAGGGTAGCTGTGTTCGTCTGTGGTAGAAGAGCTTGATTTGAGTTCAGTAGGACCTTAGAGATGAACAAGATTTCTAGCATATAAGCTTTTGAGAGTCAAAGCTCCCTTAATAAGATATCTGATGAAAGGAGCTCTGACTTATATCCTGAAAACCTTCTTGTTCTCTAAGGTGCTACTGGACTCAAATTTAGCTCTTTTGTGTGTGTTAAGTTCCGTCAAGTCACTACCAGCTCATGGCGACCCTATGAATAAATGTCCTCTAACATGTCCTATTGTTAACAGCCTTGCTCAGGCATTGCAAATGGAAGGACATGGCTTCCTTGATTGAGTCAATCCATCTCATCTTGGGTCTTCCTCTTTTCCTGCTGCCTTCAACTTTGCCTGGCATTGTCTTTCCAGTGACTCTTGTCTTCTCCTAATATGACCAAAGTATGATAGCCTCCATTTAGTCATTTTAGCTTCTAGGGACAGTTCCATTTGCAACACAGATAATCAGGAACACTCAAGCAATTTAATAGGGGGCACTTCATTTATTGCTCTTTTCATTGGAGATACTGTCTGCCACGGTACCTAGGTAGCCATACAACAGGTAAAGATGCAGAGTGCTGTCTTACCTTTGTGTTATTAAGCAGCATATGCTAATCAAGGGTTCTTCCCTCCCTCCCTCAAAAGAGGTGACAACCCTTCGAATCAAAGCACAAAGCAATGTTTTAGGATTTATATTGTAATCTGGTTCCCATGGTGCCATTTCTAATTTAATTTTGGAGATAGGCAGGGAACAAAAATGATGGGGCACCTGAACCCAATATCTCTCATCAGTGAGAGAATAATAATAAGTTACCTTTCTTGATCTCCAATCATTTTAGCTGCATAATTTGATTTTTCAGGTTTCTGATATTTTTCAGCTCCTTTATTCCCTATGTAGAATATTTTGGGGAGGCTGGGAAGGTGTTTTTAAAGGTACAGACACCAATATTGCAGGGGAGCTGCTTGTGCCTGTCCTTTACATAACCTCCAAACGTCATGTCAATTGGATGAAGGGATCCAGTTCTATAGGTCCCTGAATAAGGTGCCCCCAGCCATCCTTCATTGTTTCCTATGGAATAAAAAAGCCTTGTGAAAAATCTCTCCCATAGGAAGGCTATTGCAAGCTATTGCTAAACCCAAATTATGTAAAATCCAATAATCTGAAACTATGTAAAACCCAAGAATCCACACAACCCCCTGCACCCCCACGAATCCAACACAAACCAACTCCAGAAAAGAACAAACTTTTAAAAAATAACAACTACACTTGAAACTGACAGGACTTTGGGGAACCAATTTTTCAGTATCCCAAAAAATCCAGGATATATTTGGGAGACCGGATTATATCTGAAAAATAGCAATAAGGTATTTTTTGAGTATATATTCAGCTCAGTTATATCCGAGCACACATCCATAATGTTTATCATCTTGTTGCTCCTTATGACAACTTTGAAAAACGGAACATTACCTATATGATATATGGGCCAGGCTTCCTATCATTTCCCCATATTAGCTATATTTTATGAGAAATCTTGAGTGTGTTAGCACTACATTTCGCGCTAGGCGCGTATGTTCTACCCTTGCACTGGGGATTCCCCCTCCTGAGTTCGTGCCCTCTTATGTGAGCTTGCTGACAATCCCAAGCCATAGACGTGCCTTTATGCTTGCCAGATTAAATGCTTACCCAACTGCAGAGATGTCAGGTCGTTTTGCGAAAACTCCATACTCAGATCGAGTTTGTGAATGTAAATCTGGAGATATTGGGACTTTATACCATCTCTTATTGTTTTGTCAGCACTGGTCAGCTCCTCGGTTGCGTTGGATCACCCCAATATTGTCTAAATACAAACTTCCCTTGGAGTCCTGGGTGATATCCCACATAATGGGAGATATTCATCCTGATATCACTAGTTCTGTTGCAAGATTTTTGGCGGAGGTGATGTCGCTCAAACGTCAAAACAAAACAAGCACGTAAACTACGAGTTGAATGTTGAAACAGATTTTGTGATTTCAATGAGACTGGTTCAGGGGGAATATATTGTTATGTATTAGTGATGCTATGTTTAGTAATTGTTTCTACTGTGTTTTAACCTTAAGTATAAGTTGGGTGTTGTAAATTGATTATGTGTTGTTGTATTATGTATTATTGTTATGGTTAAGCTCAAGACCTTTGGTCAAAGGAGCTAGTAAATAAATGGAAATATTAGCTATATTTTAAGGATGGCATTATTGAAAAGTGTAGGCAAGTGGAATCTAAGGGCTATGATGTGCCCCAAGAAAACTGGGAACAGGAAAACAAGTTACTAGTGGCAGTTTTTAGAGATGAAAATTTTCAGTTAAAGCTGTTCCACAAGAATGTGTACAAAAACCATTGGTCCATTATAGAGCTGTTGAAAAAAAAATTTGGTAAAGTTCGGCTTCGGCAAAATTCAGCCCTTTTTAATTCGGGACATGCCGAAGTCTGAACTCCCCCGCTTCGGATCCATGAAATTCGGCGCGAGATCCGGAGTTCGGGAGAAAATTCAGCCGGGTCTTTGAAGTTGTGGGCGCCGCCTGGGCAGGCGGCACCCACCACTTCAAACCGAGAGTCGGAAAGGGGACGGGGGTCTTTAAAGAGCCCCCCGGGGGCCTTCACAGGGCTTCCATGAAGGCGCGTGGGGGGCTCTTTAAACAGATCTGCGCCTTCCAGCTGGAAGCGCCCCCTGCCTGGCTTCAGGGAAGCCCTGTGAAGGCGCGGGGGGGGAACAAATCTGTGTGCCCCCCGCCCGGCTTCAGCGAAAGTGGGCGGTGGGTCTTTAAAGGCGATCACCCTGAATTTGCTGAATTTGGGGCATCGTTTTCCCGCCTTTTTTCAGTTCGGTTCCATCCGAACTGAAAACCCCTGAATTGCGGAAAATTCGGCTGTTTTTTCAGTTCAGACGAACCGAATCGACAGCCCTAGTCCATTATAGCGACACAATGCTATGTACACAGAAGCTGCTTTGTAGGGTAGTTTCCTTTAACACCATTTGTTCCGAGCAGGGTGGTATAGTTTATCTGTTTAAGCAGAAAGATACTCGGAGTGTCTTACTGGATATGCAATGGGAATGGTGTTCAAAGTTCCCCATGGTTTTTATAAACTTAATTTTTAGTCATGCAGGGCCCATGGTTCTTATGAGAATTGTGGCCCACAAGGAAAGTGTTTAAAACCTTCCTTCTTGTCCATTTTCCTGACCTGAAATAAATCAAAGAAGCTGCTGTTTGCCCTATTGGGCTAATCCTATGGGCAACTAGCCTCATCTCTCTATAGCATTTGCCTTATGAGGATAATACCAACGACCTACCTTGCAGGGCTGTAATTAGAAGGTTATTATGGTATTTTAAAAGTTAGGGCTTTCCCCCCACCTGCTTGAAACCAAACCATACTAATGTCAAGAAAATTTGAATTAAAAATATTCAGTTCAAGTAAGGAGGAAACTTTGACTTAGGGATGTAAAGGAAATCCTCACATTCACCAGTCAGCTTGAATCAGGCTATTTTCAGTGGGTATTTTTGTCTTGGGAGATGAAACAGCAACCATGAAACCCATTGAACCCCTAACAGAAGCATATTTCTATCATCAGCTTTATCATTCATCTGTCTCGTTCTTATGTTTTTGACATTTCTTTAGCGTATTTGCTTCTTCTTTGTGACTAGGGTTGTGCATATTAATAAACCCGAACTGAAAATAAACCCGAAATTAGCCATTTCGGCAATATTCAAGTTTCGGTTTTACCAAATAACAAAACCTAGGAATTAAGCCAAATCTAGATAGTCAATAGCCGAATCAGCTATAGGTATTCGCCTTTTGTTGGCTATGGCTTTCTCCAGGCTTTTCCCAATGGGAATTTGTTTGATGAGCTCTGGGGGAGGCATTTTTGAAAGTAGAGTTCCCAAATTTTCAGGGTAGCTTCAAGGGACTCTCCTTGCATGAACCCCAAGGTTTGGTGAAGATTGGGTCAGGGGATCCAATTTTATGGGGTCCCGAATGGGTCAGCCCCCCTCCTCCATAGAGAAGCATGGTAAACTTTACAGTGGTTCTCTATGGAGGGGGTGACCACTTCAGGACCCCATAAAATTGGATCCCTTGTCCCAAACTTTATTAAACTTTGGGGTTCATGCATGGAGAGTCTCTTGCAGCTGCACTATGAATCTGGTGACTCTACCTCCGAAAATACCCCCTCTGGAAAATTTTAAAAGTACTTACTTTTCATACCCTGTAATGGCCGCCTGCTTTCTAACCCAAGAACATGGGAAAACTCAGTTTCCCATGAATGCTTGCAATGGGCCCTTGCATGTGAGGTGGGTCCAAGAGAGAACTGGGGATTGGGGTAAAAGGCGACACATAGTGGGATGGTATGGAGGTCTGAGTAGGTCCTGGTGCATTGTGCATAAAAGGAATAGAGTCACATGGCCACGGAGGATCATGGGAGGGAGCACTGCCAATTATGGCAGAAGCCCCTGGACTGAGGCCGCTGCTAGCTGTGACAGGATCATCTGAGTCTCATGTATTATACTATTCTGAGAATTGTGCAATAAATCTCCCTGGGAAGGAGAGAAGAGGGGGGCAGATACTTAATCAGAGAGGAACTTGGGGAGCCAGTATGGTGTAGTGGTTAAAGTGTCAGACTAGGGTCAGGGAGACCCAGGTTCAGATCCCCACTCTGCCATGGGGAGAGGCAACCTTGGGCCAGTCATACTCTAACTTGCTGCACAGGGTTATTTTGAGGATAAAATGGAGAAGGGGAGAATGTTGTAAGCCACTTTGGGTCCCCACTGTGGTATAAATGAAATGCATAAATTAAAAAAAAAAAAAAACGAACCAAGATGTAGAAGAGACAAAGCAAGACTAAATTATTCCATGACAGCAATACAGTGGCAATTTGCTTGTGGCAACCAACAAAAATCATAACTTTTGCACTGTCCTGGTGTTCAGTTGTATTACATTAAGCTAATACCCAATTGAACTTGAAGACGGGGTGGGCATGTTCATGGAGGAGAGGGCTATTCATGGCTACTAGTCAAAGTGGATACTAGTCATGATGCATACCTATTTTCTCCAGGATCAGAGGAGCATGACTGTTATATTAGATGCCATGGAACACAGGCAGGGCAATGCTGCTGCAGTTGTCGTGCTTGCGGGCTTCCTAGAGGCACCTGGTTGGCCACTGTGTGAACAGACTGCTGGACTTGATGGACCTTGATCTGATCCAGCAGGGCTTTTCTTATGTTCTTAAGATTTCCACTGGAGATACTAAAAATTCTTTCTTCTAATTTGCCCACAGGGAGAGAAACCAAAACAACAATGATTATCCCATTCATACCTCTGAGAAGCAAAAAAGGATTTTAATAACTGTTACATAAAGGAACTCATTTTAACTGATTTAAACGTTTTTTAAAACTAGTCAGCTTTAAAATGGATGTTAAAAACAAGCATACAACGAATGAACATAAGCATAAAAGAATCAACTGAATTGTGTGTTGTTGTTGTTTTGGAAAAAACTCGGGGAGTGACAAAGTTGGGCTCCTCCAAAATTAAAGACCCCCCCCCCAAATAATGCAACATCCCTATGTTTGTCTGGAAACATTTTGGAGTGCTCAGAACAAAAGCTATCATTTAAGCGAGCCAAGTTCTATCCTTGTCTGTCTCTCTAATGCCAACAATTTTCTCCTAATGTGCTGGAAGGTAAAATTTAGCCTTCTAACTGAGTTCATATCTTGACCTTAATAAAAGCTTAATAGAAAAAGAGAATGATTTATAAAACAAAAAAATAGACCAGCTGGAACCGAGAATGGGGTAAAAAGCATTTCTGTTCGAGATCAAGAGAATCAGTTCCAAGTGCGGAAGCAGGTGGCCCAGGCAGCCACAGAAGTAGATGCAACCATCTCTGCTTCAGCCTCTGGTTACCAAAATGGAAGAAGCTTCTGCTCTTGTATTCTGAGTGCAGTGATCCTAAATTGGTTTTCTCACCTTCTGGCCCTCCAAAGGAGCAGCTGCATGGCAAGAGCTATTGTGAAATATAATATCATCTCCTCTCCTTAAGTCAAAGGCGCAAATGTTTTACTCAATCAGAAGCTGACAGGAAAATTGGCGGTCTGGATGTTTTCCGAGGTTAAAAAAACAAACAAACAAATGAGCACAAATGCTGCAGTGTTGCCACTGTTTTATTTGTAATGGAAACACAGAGGTGAATAAAACACTGGCTAGAAATGAAAAGGCCTGTATAGCTAAAAACCCTAGACTCCACCCTTTGGGGCGGGGGTACTGCTACATGCCTCCTGCTTCCACCCTTTCTCTCTGCCCCTCAACAGAACCTCTAGGTATGTGACAAATAATTTGATTTATTGTTAAAAAAAAAGCCTTTTGGCTAAGATCAAGTGTAGTGACTAGTATCCATTTTTACTAGTAGCCATGAATATATCAACTCTTCTCCTAAAGCCTTCCAAGTTGGCCGCCATCACCAGATCCTAGGGCAGGGAGTTCAACAATTTAACTAGGCATTGTGTGAAAAAAAATACTTCCTTTTATCAGGTTTGAATCTGTCATCCTCCAGTTTCAGCAGATGACCCTGTGTTCTAGTATTATGAGAGTAATATTCCATCTCCATTATGTACCAGTTTCTAAGAGCCTGCCTAGACATTATTGTCTGTTAGAGCTCAATATTCCCACAATGCCTTTTTTAAAAATATGTGTATGCCCCGACATACACAACATACACACAGAGAGAGAACTGTCCTACTTGTATAAATAGGAGCTACCATGCATATATGCAAGTATTTTATTTTTTTAAAGTTTTATCCTGCTTTGGTAAACATTGTAAGTGATTTACAAATCAATACAAAAACACACATTTGAACAGACTAAAGGCACATTAAAACCAAATATAGTTCAACAGAGGAAACACATATGACTTTAAATATCCTTCCTGCCAACCAAGACCCAGTTCCAAGGCTTTATTCACAGATATGCTGGCTAAACCAACGCTTTGGTGTTTGTTATCACACGTTAAAATGTGGTTCTTATGCAAATAAAGGTTTATGTATGTATGGCTAAACCAATGGAAACAAAACCACTTCTCATAATTTGCCAAAATGGATCATAGTGGATTCCATTCCTGAGGAGATCTTTCTATAGGGTGAGAGTAGGGTTGCCAGGTCCCTCTTCACCATCAGCGAGAGGTTTTTGGGGTGGAGCCTTAGGAAGGCGGGGTTTGGAGAGGGGAGGGACTGAGTCCAATTGCCAAAGCGGACATTTTCTCCAGGGGAACTGATCTCTATTGGCTGGAGATCAGTTGTAATAGCAGGGGATCTCCAGCTAGTATCTGGAGGTTGGCAACCCTAGGTGAGAGCCATCACTGAAAATGCTGAAGAACTTACAATGACCCAACCTCTAATAAGGTATGACTTGTAAAAAACAGTAGCTAGTGAGGGGGTTTGCCCCTGTTCAAAACCATTAGCAGTTGCAGGAGGGGAAGCTCAACACAAGTGGGATGGCTTGAACTTGAGTACTAATTGAGTACAGTATCTTCCCTGAGGATCCCAGTCCCCTATGAACTGTAACACCTTTCTGAGCTCTAAGGCACAATTCCTGCTTTAAAGCTGCATCTGCACATTAGAAGAAAAAGAAGAGTTGGTTTTTATACCCTGCTTTTCTCTACCTTTAAGGAGTCTCAAAGCAGCTTAGAATCACTTTCCCTTCCCCTCCCCACAACAGACACCTTGTGAGGTAGGTGAGGCTGAGAGAGCTCTAAGAGAACTGTGACTAGCCCAACATCACCCAGAAGCAGAGTTGCCAGCAGTAGGGTAGCCCTCTTCGCCACTGGCAGGAAGTATTTGGGGGAGGAGCCTGAGGAGGATGGGGTTTGGGGAGGGGAGGGACTTCGATGCCATAGAGTCCAATTGCCAAAGCAGCCATTTTCTCCAGGTGAGCTTATCTCTTTCGCCTGGAGATCAGCTGTAATAGCAGGAGATCTCCAGCTACTACCTGGAGGTTTTGGCATTTCAAAATAAAAGCACCAGCAAAATTACACACATAGGTAACAATAATGCAATTGCTTTTAAAAAATATATTCATTCAACTGTGGTTCTAATTGATACAAACAAATTGAGCAAACAACTCAGTAGTAGTTTACAAATGGTCCAGTAATGACCCCAGTACAGAAACGCAAGGCGTTAAGAAAGAAAGAAATTAATTAATGGCAGGCAAATTGCTCAGTACTTGAGAGTTCATACACATAAAGTGCAAATGCAATAAATTAGGCAGCGGAGACCGGACGTGTAGCAATGGAGATCCGGTAAAAAAGACGTCTTACTTTGCCGTCCATGCATACAAGGAAGGCATACTCCTTCCCAGCGTGAATGCGTTGAAGGACTTATAAAGCTTGAAAAAGTATCGCATGAAATGGAATTTTACCGGATCTCCATTGCTACACGTCCGGTCTCCGCTGCCTAATTTATTGCATTTGCACTTTATGTGTATGAACTCTCAAGTACTGAGCAATTTGCCTGCCATTAATTAATTTATTTATTTCTTAACGCCTTGCGTTTCTGTACTGGGGTTATTACTGGACCATTTGTAAACTACTACTGAGTTGTTTGCTCAATTTGTTTGTATCAATTAGAACCACAGTTGAATGAATATATTTTTTAAAAGCAATTGCATTATTGTTACCTATGTGTGTAATTTTGCTGGTGCTTTTATTTTGAATTGCCAAAACTTTCCAGTAGCACTAATAGCCTGCTTTTGACTACTACCTGGAGGTTGGCAACCCTACCCAGCAGGCTTTATGTGGAGGAGTGGGAAGTCAAACCCAGTTCACCAGATTAGAGTCTGCCACTCTTAACCACTACACCACACTGGATGTTGCATTTTCTTGTTGTACTATATTGTACAATCATTTGTAACTGGACTGGAGTATCCACACAAGAAAATCCAGTTGCAAACAACTGCTAAAGGTAAAGGTCCCCTGTGCAAGCACCAGGTCATTCCTGACCTATGGGGTGATGTCACATCCCGACATTTACTAGGCAGACTTTGTTTACGGGGTGGTTTGTCAGTGCCTTCCCCAGTCATCTTCCCTTTACCCCCAGCAAGCTGGGTACTCATTTGACCGACCTCGGAAGGATGGAAGGCTGAGTCAACCTTGAGCCGGCTACCTGAAACCAACTTCCGTCGGGATCAAACTCAGGTCGTGAGCAGAGCTTGGACTGTAGTATTGCAGCTTACCACTCTGTGCCACGGGGCTCCTAAACAATTGCTATTGCTACACAATAGTGCAATAGCCAATAATGTATGAATGCAGCCTAAGATACAGAAATTAACTGATGTGTTTTGCATTATGTTAATATGATAGATGCAAGATACTATGAGTTGGATCCAGCTAGCTTTCCTGCTGATGAAAAAAGGAGGAAGGGTTTTCCTTTTACCACCAAAAAAAAGCTATGTCGAGGATCATTGGATCTGCATGGGCAGAAGAAGTATGATACAGGGGCTGTAGTACAGAGGATAAATAGGTGAAATTGAGTGAAAAAGCTGGCTGGATCCAATCCATTATCCTTAATTCCATATGTGGTGTCTCCTATCAAATTCTGTGTATAGATGCTGTTTGTCCGGAGTCATCGTGGGATACTGCTCTGCTCTAGAACAAATTGCGGGGGGGGGGGGGTATATTGGATGGCCATAAGCCAAACAATACATAAAATGAAACCTAGCAGAATAGTAAGTTCTTGGTAGTATGGGTCAGTACCGTGTTTCCCCAAAAATAAGACATACCCGTAAAATAAGCCGTAGCAGGATTTCCAAGCATTTGCACAATATAAGCCATACCCAGAAAATAAGATATAGTGATAGGCGTGACTAGAGAGAGACTAAACTCCCCTGAGCCCCGCCCTCCATGGGCCGTTGGGCTCAGTCTTCCCCTGTTCCTGCGCTCGGGCCCCGACCTCCCAGGGGGCGATCACTCCCATTCCCTGTCTTCTCCCCACTCCCCTCTCCCATCGACGGCTCCCCCTGCGATCTGCCGCCACTCGCGGTGGACTCCCGCTCCCCCGCTGGAACGCGGGGCCGAGCTTTGGCCTCTGTCGGGTCCCCCGGGTTGTCCCCCCACCCCCAGGACCCGTGCCATCTGCCTTGGGCCGGGCCACTTCCCCCCAAGGTGCAAGGTCGGCGCTCGGCCTCCCCCCATTTCCTCCTCCAGCTCTGCATCCACCCATGCCGCCGGCAGGCTCGGCCGCTTTCGCCTCCTCTTCCCCCCGGCCTGGTAAGTGGGGTTGCCTCCCCAAGGTGCAAGGTCGGCGCTCGGCCTCCCCCCGTTTCCCCCTCTGGCTCTGCATCCGGCGGGCTCGGCCGCCCTTGCCTCCTCGGCCACCCTTGCGTCCCCAGCCTGGTAAGTGGGGTTGCCTCCCCAGGCATTGGGGTTCTCCCGGAGGGTCCCCCAGTGTGGCGGTGGGGGCAAGGCGCAGTCCCGAGGGTCCGCCCCAAGTCGTGGACTCGGGACACTTGTGGTAATAAAAAATAAGACATCCCCCGAAAATAAGGCATAGTGTGTCTTGTTGAGGAAAAATAAATATAAGACAGTGTCTTATTTTCGGGGAAACACGGTAGTAAAGGCTGATGGATCTGTGATGCTGGAAAGCTTGAAAGACAGCTCCAATGAGTGGAGCCTCCCCCACAACTCAACATTGTCAAATTGTAACCTAAAGTACCCCTGGAAATAATATATTAAGTTGTTAATGGTCATTGAGCTCCCATAGTTCTGGTGCTCAAGAAGGGTCAGTACAGTTGCTGCCGAACCAGATGTGAAGAATGAAGGCAAAATTTGCAATACAAACCTTTGGTTTTTTTTGGTGTCCAAACAGACCCAGGCTGTATCCACACACCATTGCACATTTGTAACTAGATTTCCCCTATGGGGATAAATCAGTCCAGGTGCAATTGAGTGCTACAGTGTAACAATAATGCAATATACAGCAATGTGTCAAAGTTTCTAGCGGGGCAGATAAATGCAAACAATATGCTGCCAGAGCAGGGATTGAGAATACTGAGCCTGTTTCTACACATTATGATTTCCATACCAACCAGCTTCTTTCAACACTAAACAGCACACACAGTGGTAGGGATAGGTTTCTGCAACATTCTTCCCTGACTGTTTTTCCTGGCATAGCTGCTGTTCCACTGCTAACTAGGTCAGTATTGTCTACTCTAGTAGGCAGTGGTGTCAGCGGTTGTTAGTTTAGTTGCCACCCCTCACAAGTGAACACAGCAGAGTCAAGCACAGTTTAAATTAGTGCTATTTATTTTGTACAGTGCTTCAAAGTGCTTTGCCAGTATACTCCTTCTTACAACCCACACGTATATACAGGTATCTGTCAGGTTCTCCAGCCAACCTGGGCAATTCCCAAAAAGCCACTTGCTCAGACAGTCAACTCAGAAGCAGGTAAACTTTATTGTAGAAGCAACAGGCAAAGCTAAGGCAACTGGCAGATTCAAAGCTGCTAATGAGGAGCCAGGCTACGAGGCATATCTTATAAGCATGATTACATCACAGGTGCAGTTTAAACGGCCTGGGAAATGACTAGATAATGGTGCTTGGCGGTGAGAGGGAAGACGGAGCCTAAACACGGTGCTGCTCGTTAGCCACTCAAGGCCAAGGCAAGGGAGGGGGAACGGAACAGGGAGTGTGGGAAGAACAGAGCAAATATACATCAAAGCATAATGCAAACCCTGGCCGAACTCATGTCAGGAGCCTGACCGCTTGTACGGGCCTGCCCAAGCATGGCTAGGCAAGGACTCAGAAGACAACCATAAGGCAACCTCTGACCTGACAACCTCAGACACTCTGACAGTATCATACACTTATATACAGTTCTGGCTCAGTCTACCAGCCAATCAAATGATAGATGCCCAGTTTCCAAGTCAAACTTGCTTGGTCCAGTTTTCTTGCATAGTCATCTTTAGTCATGTGATCCCAGATGTCACCTAGCTGTCACCTAGATCACTACAATCTGCTTACTGTCTGTAGTCTTAAATGCCAACACTCCTCCTAGACTAAGATAGTAAGCCCTAAAGATTGTCTGAACTTTAGAAACTTTTCTGCAGGTAAACGTTTAATAACACATCAGCAATATTGTCACAAGATGCACAATGTTTTAATTCCATAAACCCATTGATCTCAGCTTCCCTGACGTTCTGGTACCTGATGTTTATATGCTTGCTCCTTGTTCTTATACCTTGATCACCTGCTAACTGCTGTGCCACAGTACTATCACAAGGTATCTTTATCATACAGTAGGGTATGTTATTTATGGATTTTGTCCAAATCCTGTTTGATACATAACAAGCAGCTTTCATGGCTTCTGCCCAGTATGTTATTGGTAACCCTGCATCCTGCAACATGGAGTGCATCATGGTTGGTAGCACACCACCACGTCTCTCAGCCACTCCATTCTCCTGTGGCACAGAGACATTAGCTATTCTGTGTTGCACACCTTGCAGTTTCAACCATTTGGCAAACTTATTAGACATAAATTCACCACCCATGTCAGACTGTACTGCACACAGCTCATGACCTAGCTGCTTCTGTACACGTCTGGCCCAATACTTAAACGTTTCAAATACATCAGATTTGTTCTTCCTTGCATACACCCATGTAAACCTGGAGTGGTCATCTGTTATGATTAACGCAAATCTGTTATTAGAATGACTCTTTGCATATGGCCCAACCACATCTGTATTCACTACCTTTAGTGGTTTTTCAGACCTTCTGTCACTCTGCTTTGACACAGGGTAGGCTTTTGATTTAGTACTCTTGCAGACCTCACAGTCTAAAAAGCTTTCACACTCCTCTACCTTCTCCTTACCTAGCAAAGCCAGTGTCTTATTTATGGTGTCAAAACTTGCATGCCCCAACCTTCTATGCATCAAATGCACGCAGTTATCATGTGGACTTTGGTTTAAACTGTCTTAGCCCCCACTGGCACATTTTCGATTACATAGACGTTGTTGTAAAACTTCCCCTTCAGAAGCACCTCATCACCTTTAGCTATATGGCACGCCTTGCCAGCAAAAGTAATAGTAAACCCTACTTTGTCTAGGGCAAAAACACTTAATAGGTTATTTTCTAATGCCGGCACACACAATACATCTTTAAAGACATGTTTTAATGCATGAAATAACACACTCCCTTCGCAAACCACCTGTGAGTTGTGGCCGTCTGCCAAACTCACATGCTGCAAACTGGATTCATGTGCATTCTGCAATAGTTCCTCATTGTTACAAAAATTCTGGGAAGCCCCAGAGTCCAGGATCCAAATTCCTTTTGAATCGTTTGTGTCCGTGACAACAAGTGATGCCTTCTGACTTCTGGCAGGACCCTTAGATGAAAGTTCACCTCTGCCTTTCTTCCTGAAGTCAGGACAACCCCATTTCAAGTGATTTATAGATCCACAGATAAAGCATTTGCGAACCCTGAGAGCCACATGCTGTAACTCTCCTCTCAGCTTTCTTGCTGCGTCACGCTCTCACCTGGTGAAGCAATTCAGTTTTTCCTCACCTCCCTCCAACCTGGAATGCTGCCCAGTGTGCGACGAGGTCACTCTTCTTTCCTGCTCCAGCAACCGACCAGTGACATATCCCAAGGTCAGCTTACTAGTTTCCACTGCCTCCAAAGCCATAATGAGCATATTAAACTGTTCTGTGAGCGAGCTTAGAATAATGTAAACCTTATCTTCTTCTGGGAGAATCTTCCCTCTCTGCTCCAACAGTTGAAAACGTTCTGTTAAGTTATTTAAGTGTTCTTGAACAGACTCTCCGGGCTTCATTACAGTTCTGTATAACTGTCTAGTTATTGCGATCAAAGAGCCAGCTGTCTCTTGCACATAAACCTCCCTCAAACAGTCCCAGGCTTCTTTCACTTTCACCTTACCGGAGACATGAATGAGTTGGTCATCAGCGACGATCAGCACGATGATAGCCAGAGCCTTCTGGTCTTTTGCATCGTCTTGCGCTGTTGACGGGTCTGTGGGTTCGAAGACATATTGCCACAATGCCTCTCTCTTGAGATAATGCTCCATCTGCAGAGCCCAGACATTGCAATTTGAAGAGGTGAGCTTATCCACCAGCAATGCTGCCACAGCCTGAGCCATTCCGTCTCCAGCTCCCAGCTGCTCGACCTCAATGCCGCTCTCCTCCTCCTCCTCCGACACACTGCTCTCACCGGACAGGCTTATCTCATCCTCTGCTCTGTCAGACTCCATGGAAGACCTTCACATCAGCCCTCGTTCCACGGATCAGCCCTGTTCAGAACCTCCAGGGTGCAGCGCAGCGGAAGCATGCTGGGCCCATAACCCTGTCAGCGGTTGATAGTTTAGTTGCCACCCCTCACAAGTGAACACAGCAGAGTCAAGCACAGTTTAAATTAGTGCTATTTATTTTGTACAGTGCTTCAAAGTGCTTCGCCAGTATACTCCTTCTTACAACCCACATGTATATACAGGTATCATACACGTATATACAGTTCTGGCTCAGTCTACCAGCCAATCAACTGATAGCTGCCCAGTTTCCAAGTCAAACTTGCTTAGTCCAATTTTCTTGCATAGTCATCTTTAGTCATGTGATCCCAGCTGTCACCTAGCTGTCACCTAGATCACTACAATCTGCTTACTGTCCGTAGTCTTAAATGCCAACATGTGGCTCTCCAGGTTCTCAGGCAGAGGTCTTTCACAGCACCTACTATCTGATCCTTTTAGCTGGGGATGCTGGGGATTGAATCTAGGAACTTTTTCATACAAAGCAAAAGTTCTCCCACTGAGCCACAGTTCCTCCTTCAACTCATCACCTCCACACTGCATATCCTCCCTTCATCTGTCCAGAACTTCAGCAAGTTTCTTTGATTGGGTTGGATACTTGAAAGTCACCTTGCTTTAAATGGCACCAAAGGCAGAAGAATCCAGTGATGGGATTCATGCTGCACTCTGGACTATATACTGAGTCAGGTCATTGGTCCATCCAGTATGAGCCACTCTGGCTGTGACTATCTCTTCAAGTCTATCTCTTCTACAGGCATGGATTTTTCTCTAGCTGTGGTATTTTTTTCAGAGCCCCAATGTTGTATAATTACTAGAGTGTTACTCTAGGAACTGGAAGGGTGCTGTGTGTGTTAAGTGCCATCAAGTTGTTTCCAACTCATGGTGACCCTATGAATCAATGTCCTCCAAAACGTCCCATCTTTAACAGCCTTGCTCAGGTCTTGCAAACTGAGGGCAGAGGCTTCCTTTATAGAGTCAATCCATCTCATGTCAGGTCTTCCTCTTTTTCTGCTGCCTTCGACTTTTTCTAGCATTATTGTCTGTTCCAGTGACTCTTGTCTTCTAATGTGACTAAAGTACGATAGCCTCACTTTACTCATTTTAGCTTCTAGGGTCACTTTACTCATTTTAGCTTCTAGGGTCAGTTCAGGCCTGATTTGATCTATAACCCACTGATTTGACTTTTTTGGAAGTCCACGGTATCCATAACATTCTCCTCCAACACCACACTTCAAAGGAATCTACTTTCTTCCTATCAACTTTCTTCAGTATTCAGCTTTCATACTCATACATAGCAATAGGGAATATGATGGCATGGATTAACTTGATCTTGGTTGCCAGTAACACATCCTTACACTTAAGAATCTTTTCTAGCTCCTTCATGGCTGCCCTTCCCAGTCTCAATCTCCTTCTGATTTCTTAGTTGCAGTTTCCCTTTGGGTTGGTGATGGAACCAAGGGATAGAAAGTCCTTAACAATTTAAATTTCCTCATAATTCTCCTTAAAGTTGAGTAATTCTCCTGCAGTCATTACTTTTGTCTTATTGATGTTCAGGATCTGGGAGACTTGGGTTTAAATCCCCAGTCTGCCATGAAGTTTGCTGGGTAACCTGGGGGCATTCACTCTCAGGGGAACTGATCTCTGTAGCTGTCAGGCTGCTATCTCGGTTTCGTTATTGCCTCTGTCTCTGCGCTGTACTGTCTGGCCCTCAAGGTCGCATACCTAGGCCTGGGAACTCAGCTCCTGGGAAACTGTATTCAGCCTATGCTTGTAATCTCCCGCCTTTTCTGCTTTATATTATCTCCCAGCTAGTGAGTCTCTCATAGCTGTCATTTTATTCGTTTGCACTGTATGCCTATTTGACCAGTAAAAGCCATCTGCTTGGACTCTATATGACTTTGTGGTGATTTCTGGTTCTGTGGGCCAAGGGCTGACATTATGACAGCTATCTCTTCACCATTCTACTAGCCAGGCTGGAGCCCAGGAGGGTTCGCCTGCCACTTGGATGGGAGCTGTGCAGCTCTCCAGGTGATCTACTACCCTGGAGCCCTTCTCTGAGGATCCTACTCTGTTACAAGACTTAATCGCTGAACTTTTCCGGACTACCCTGGAGGTTTGCCGCTTGCGGAGACTGGTTCAGACACAGTGGCAGTCTCTAAAGGGGGTTCTCTGGATGTTAACTTCGGAAGCTACTGATACTCGTTTAGACCTTCAGGATTTTGATCAATTACTGGATGATGCCCGGTTGGCATCCGAGGATTTACAAGTACTGACTGAACTTTTGGACAATCTCATCTCTCGGGAGTCTCTCCCATCCAGGACGTTGACGCGCTCTGTTACCCGGGAAAGTGCTACGATGGCAGGAGCCGCGCCGGAAGTTTTTTCCCTGGTACCTAATGCAGCCGATTGTCAGGCTGAGGCCAAGCGGATTGCCGTTCACACAGCTCTCCTCCTTGTGGACTGTACAAAGGACACCCCGGTGGCCACCTTGGCCCAACTTTTGGCCTCAACATTCGAGGCCGATGCGCCCGCAATTGCAGTTCGGCTACAGCCAGTACTGGGCGGGGCCCCCGATCCCATACTTGCACTTCTGGAAACGGAGCTGTTACCGCGTGTTACTGCAGCTATAGCCCAAAGACTTGAGAACGCCAAGGTTCTTGCGGATAAGGAAGCTGCTGAAGCAGCTAAGGAGGCCGAGGCTCAAGCTGCCAGGGCTAAGGAGCGGGCACCAATGGACACCCGTCCCAAAGACAGAACAGGGGGCCCGTTAGGTCTCTCTTTCTCCCCAATTTTTGCTCCGTCGCGCACAACCCAACGAGCACGCCGCCTTGCTGGCCGACGTCAGGATCCAGAGGAGTCTGAGGAAGAGAACCTTTATGAAGACACCTCTCAATGGGCCACGAGTTTTCGGACAAGTAAACCTCAGCGCACTGGCGGCCCAGGTGAGGACGTTTACCTCTTACATGCCCGGAATCGGGAACTCTCCGACCGTGTCGATCAGCTCCAAGAACTAATGGAGCATATGCTTCAGGACAATAGACAGTTACAACAAGCTCTCTTAGCCCAGGCACAGCCCGCTCAACCCCCTGGTCCGGGGGTTCCCGGCCAGCCACCCGCTAACGTGCCTGTTCTGCCTCCGCCTCCCGGAGCTCCCGTTGTACCGCCACCCGGACCGCCTGTTCAACCGGTTCAGCCTGTACCCGGACCTTGGAAGCAACTCAAATTGAGAACTACTTACGATGGGTCCCTCGAGACTCTACCTTGTTTTTTACATCAAGTGGACAGCTATATGCGGGAACAGGGACAATTGTTCCCCACAGAGGATAGCAGGGTGCGCTATGTGGCTTCCCTTCTAACGGGTAAAGCAGCGGAATGGATGGTCCTCCAGTTCGACACCCGTTCCCGCTCTATCCGTACCCTCAACAACTTTATGACTGCATTGCGGAGGAGGTTTGAAGACCCCTTCCTGGGGGAACGGGCCAAATCAGAACTGTTACAACTCAGGCAAGGCTCCACTCCGGTTCGAGAGTTTGCCGATGAATTTCAGAGACTGGCGAGTAAAATTGTGGGATGGCCCGAGGCCACCCTAATTCATCATTTCAGGGAATCCCTACACCCTGATATTCTGAACTGGTCTTACATGCGAGGGGATCCTGATACTCTTGAGGGATGGATCCTGTTAGCCGAGGAAGTGGAAAGCCGCCGACGCTATGTTTCCCATGTCCGCCAAAAGCACAGGGAAAAAGGCACCCAAAAGCCTCAGCCCAAGGCGCCACCGCCCACTCCACGGAATCCCGCACGCCCGCCCCAGGAACGGGAAGACCGGTTTCAGAGGGGGGCCTGTCTTATTTGCGGAGGAATGGGTCACTTTGCAGCTGTCTGCCCGTACCGCCCGGAAGCATCTCGCCCCAGCACGACAACCCGAGCCAGAGGTCGTCCACCACGCAGAGGCACCGCGGCCACCCGCAGCGCAGCGCCGGGAAGACCCACACCCTCTGCACTTCACGTTGGAGACCCGACCTCCCTGCCTACTACTGATGACCCTGCCGGGTCTCGGATTACAAGTGCCCCATTGGGGGACAACTCTCCATCCTCGGATGAAGGAGACCCATGGAATTCTCCAGCCTTAAACCTAGAATCTCCCCTCGACTTGTCAAAAAACGGCTTCGGTCTGTGGTGAATGGAGCGTCTCCACAGACCTCTGCAGATTCCCCTGCTAAACCGAATGCTCCCACTAAAATCAAGGAAGTGGACACCACTGTCTACGTGGACGCAGTTCTACAACACCATAAAGGTGGCCCCCAATTGCCCGTCAAAGCACTCATTGACTCCGGTTGCTGTCGCACTCTCATAAGCGAGACCACTTTTGCTGCTCTCAAAGCCGAATCTGAGGCTTTGCCAAACCCTGTCCAATTTGCCCAAATGGACGGGAGCGATTTCCAGGGGGGTCCAGTTGATCACCGAACCGTAGGGGTAGCGATGGGAATTGGTTCCCACTGGGAACAAATAGACTTCACTATAGCCCCTATCCGATTTGAAGTGGTCTTGGGAATTAACTGGATTAAAGGACATAGTCCCAGTATTGATTGGGAAACAAACACTATCTCCTTCGCTAGTCCCACCTGCGACCAGCATCGGCAGAACTTTGCTCTGCTATATCCGCCCGTTCCAGCATTAACCTCTACTGCCCCAGCACCACCGGTTCTACCTGCTGTATACCGGGACTTTGAAGATGTCTTCGACCTGAGGGAATGTGATGCCTTACCCCCCCACCGGGCCTCAGACTGTGCGATTGAAGTGGTAAAGGACTGCACATTAACCAAGAGTAAGATTTACCCTATGAGCGCTTCCGAGCGCACTGTCCTCCGGGACTTTTTGGACAAAAACCTCGCCAGAGGGTTCATTCGCCCTTCGAATGCCCCAAACTCGGCCCCCGCGTTTTTCGTCCGGAAAAAAGAGGGCGACCTTCGCCTGTGCATTGACTTCAGAAAGCTCAATGCGGTTACCCAGACCAACGCCTATCCTATCCCATTAATATCGGATATTTTGGGACAATTACAGGAAGGCCGTGTGTTCTCTAAGTTAGACTTGGTGGAAGCCTACTACCGAGTCCGTATCCGCGAAGGGGATGAGCACCTCACTGCCTTCTCTAGCTGTTTCGGAATGTATGAATTCCTTGTGATGCCGTTCGGATTAAAAGGGGCCCCGGGGGTCTTCATGCAACTCATCAATGAAATCCTACATGACCTTCTATATCGAGGGGTGGTGGTCTATTTAGATGACATTCTCATTTATTCGAAAACTATGAACGAGCATGTGGCTCTGGTCCGGGAAGTTCTGCAACGCCTGCGTGACCATCAACTTTTCGCAAAACTAGCTAAGTGCGAATTTCATCAAAGCAAACTCACGTTTTTGGGATACATCATCTCCCACCAAGGTCTTCGCATGGACCCCGCCAAAGTCCAAGCCGTCCTCGATTGGACTCCCCCCACCAACCGTAAGCAAGTACAACAATTTCTGGGATTTGCAAACTTCTATCGGGGATTCATCCCTAACTTCGCCCAGGTGGCTCTACCCATTACGGACCTACTGAAAACTAAGGGAAAAGTAAGCTCGGCTGCCTTGCCCTCCGCAAAAATCCTATGGACTGAGCAATGCCAAGCCGCTTTTCTGGCCCTCAAACGCCTCTTCACTTCGGAGCCGGTGCTACGGCACCCAGACCCAAATCAAATGTTCATTGTGCAAGTCGATGCTTCCGATGTAGCCATGGGAGGGGCTCTCCTCCAGCAAGGACCGGATGGTCTTCTTCACCCTTGCGCTTACTTTTCAAAAAAATTTGCGCACGCTCAATTAAACTGGCCCATCTGGGAGAAAGAGGCCTCAGCAGTTCATCATGCACTGACTCTATGGCGGCAATTCTTGGAAGGGTCTAAAGTCCCCTTTGAGGTTTGGACCGATCACAAAAATCTAGCTGCCCTCACGGGGTCCCATAAGCTGTCGGCGAAACAACAACGGTGGGCGGAGTTCTTTGCTCAGTTCCATTTCACCCTGAAGCACATCCCTGGGAAGCAGAACGTTCTCGCGGATGCCCTCTCCCGTTTACCACAATATCCGGTAAAACTCAAGAGACCCACCAACTCTCTGTTCACCCCTATGCAACGTGGGGCCCTACCTGTGCTGGCTGTGCAAACTCGATCCCAGCATCAGCACGCCTTACCCAACTTACAAGCCCCGCCAGCCCAACCGGCTGCCCAGCCGCCACCGCAACAGACCGGCGTTCCCGCCCTTCCTACCCCTCCGGCCGCCCAGCCGCCTGCAGTCTGCGCGCCGCCGCACGTAAGCACTAGCCCCATAACTGTTTCTAAGATCACCATGACCGACGGGGGGGCCCCCTCCAAAATCCCCATCTCCGAGTCCTTTTTAAATGTCCTTCGGGACCAGTGCCTTTTAGAACGCTCCGCTCATACCCTACCTCCTGGTGTTTTGGAACAGGGAGGGTCCTGGTACAAGGACTCGAAATTGTATGTACCCAAAGCTCTCCGGAAGGACGTTTTACATTTAGCTCATGGAGCCAAAACAGCTGGGCACTTTGGGTTTCTGAAAACCCTTCACTTATTGCGCAGACAGTTCTGGTGGGGGGGAATGCGTTCCGACATTGACTCCTTCATCCGCAGCTGTCCCGTTTGTGCCGCTGCAAAATGATCGCAGGGCAAACCCCCGGGACTGCTACAACCTCTTGAAACGCCCAGCAAACCTTGGGAAGTGATTGCTATGGACTTTATGACTGATCTCCCTCTCAGTGGGGGTAAAACTGTGTTGTGGGTTGTTACTGATTTGTTTTCTAAACAAATACATTTGATTCCATGCGCAGGGATCCCCTCTGCTCAGAAACTGGCCCGCCTCTTCGTGACGCATATCTTTCGTTTACATTCGTTTCCGCGTAAGATAATTTGTGACCGCGGAAGTGGTTTCGTTTCTAAGTTTTGGAAAGCTTTCCTCAAGTTGGTGGGAGTGGAACAAGGGTTGTCTAGTGCATACCATCCTCAAACTGATGGTCAAACTGAACGTGTCAATGCTGTACTTGAATGTTATTTACGCTGTTATGTTAACTACCACCAGGATGACTGGGTGGAACTGTTACCTTTAGCAGAATATGCCTACAATAATGCCATGCATCAATCCACAGGTTTTAGCCCATTTTTTGCTGTGTATGGACAAGATTTCAGTCCTATTGCTCCTACAGATGATGTAGAGGGGGAGGGGAACCCCGACATTGCCTCCTGGGCACACGCCCTCCGTACCACTTGGCCCTGGCTCGTTAGCAACCTCGACCAGGCCAAGCGTAAATACAAAGCGCAAGCTGACAAACATCGCTCCCCCGGGGGTGATCTGCAAGTGGGTGCTTTGGTTTACCTTTCCACCAAAAATCTCCGTTCCACCCATCCGTGCCATAAGCTCAGTGCTAAATTCATTGGCCCTTTCCCCATCACCCGGGTCATAAACCCTGTCACGGTGGAACTGGCTCTCCCCAAATCCTTGAGGCGTGTGCATCCTGTTTTCCACATTAGCCTCCTCAAACCCCATGTTGCTTCTCCACAGTGGCATCCGGATCCACCTCCTGCGCAACCCATCATGGTGGGGGGGGAGGAACACTTCGAAGTCTCCAAGATCCTTGACTCCCGTGTTCACCATGGCAACCTGCAGTATTTAGTCCGTTGGAAACATTTCCCCCCTGCCTATGACGAATGGGTGCGCGCACGGGATGTCTCCGCCCCCGACCTCGTCAACGCCTTTCACATTGCTTACCCGGATAAGCCAGCCCCCTTGCGAACTGGGAGGGGGCCTTGAGGGGAGCAGGATGTCAGGCTGCTATCTCGGTTTCGTTATTGCCTCTGTCTCTGCGCTGTACTGTCTGGCCCTCAAGGTCGCATACCTAGGCCTGGGAACTCAGCTCCTGGGAAACTGTATTCAGCCTATGCTTGTAATCTCCCGCCTTTTCTGCTTTATATTATCTCCCAGCTAGTGAGTCTCTCATAGCTGTCATTTTATTCGTTTGCACTGTATGCCTATTTGACCAGTAAAAGCCATCTGCTTGGACTCTATATGACTTTGTGGTGATTTCTGGTTCTGTGGGCCAAGGGCTGACAGTAGCCTGGAGATCAGTTATAACTCCAGGAGATCTCTCTGTCACATGCACAACTTCTTACACAACCTGATCAAAAACCGCTGCATTTGGATTAGAGGTTGAGTCCCTGCTGTTAGAAGTATCCCAATCACCATGCTTGATTAGGGTAGCCAGCTCTGGGTTGGGAATTACCTGGAGATTTGGGGGGTGGAGCCTGAGGAAGGCAGGTTTTGGGGAGGGACTTCAATGCCATAGAGTCCAATGGCCAAAACAGCCATTTTCTCCAGGGGAACTGATCTCTATCACCTGGAGATCAGTTGTAATAGCGGGAGATCTCCAGCCATTAACTGGAGGTTTGGAAATTAGCACAGAAATAACTGTACAAAGTGAACACACATGTAACTTGTTTAAACATATATTCAACCAAAGTGCAGTGATACATATAAGACACACATACAACTATGTACACAGATATACAATGTTTTTTTCTGATGCAGTCTTTGTGCAAAAAATATTTCTATTGTAGCAGTAGTTGTAGAAAAATTATTTAAAAGGTCCACAAGGTACTTTTTAATATTCCAGAAGTTCAGCCCCCGCAAGCCGGAGGAGGAGGAGGAGGAGGCACCTGCACCCGCTGAGGCCTCAGCTCCAGCCTGCTCTGCAGCTGCCGCTCGCCTCGCCTGCTTCCTCCGGTGCCGGGCATGAATAGCTGAAAAGGGGAACGAGGAAGGGGGGAGGCCATGTTCTGCGTGGCGGGGGCTGAACTTCTGGCATCGGCCACTTGCTCGAGAGACGTCCTGCCATTATGAATGAAGTCACAATAGTGAAGGAAGTCTGGCTCCTCAAACGAGGAATGAATTGGGGCTGAAGAAATTTTCTTGAAACGGCCGTCCCCCAGCCATTGCCTGTCTCCAAAGAATGGAATATTAAAAAGTACCTTGTGTACCTTTTAAAGAATTTTTCTACAACTACTGCTACAATAGAAATATTTTTGCACAAAGACTGCATCAGAAAAAACGTATATCTGTGTACATAGTTGTATGTGTGTCTTGTATTTTGCACTTTGGTTGAATATATGTTTAAACACGTTACATGTGTGTTCGCTTTGTACAGTTATTTCTGTGCTAATTTCCAAACCGTGTGGTAACAGCACAGGAGTGCTCTTTTTTGTGGTTTGAGTAACTGGAGGTTGGCAACCCTATGCTTGATAGCACCCACAAAGGCATGCACCAGATTACTGAGGGGGGGTGTCATCTACTCAGACAATAAAACGGCACACACGTCTTATGCACTGCATTCCATTGCTTCTCCTTCTGCTGCTAGCCAAACCTCCCTGTACTGAAAGTGTAAAGCGATGATTTGTGGACTTGGAATCAGCAGTGTGCACCCTCCGTGCACTTATTTGCTGCTACAGCAAAGTCTCAGGATTGGGCCATTAAAGTCTTTAAAGAGTGCTTTTATACGGCTGCTGTCAAGCCAAGTTTAGATTGCTTTAAAATGGATTATTTTAGTGGCATCGCTCGACAGTCCAAAGAACTTACTAAAACAGAGTTATCAAACCTTTCGGAGATGTTGTGGGGGCTTTGTACCAAGGGCAGCGAACATCAGATGGCTGCAAGAGGGAGAAAATGAGCTGCAACAAATTGGTGAGAGATCATTTTCGCTTAAAGGGCTGGGGAAGAGGAAGGGGAGGAGTGCCGACTGCAGCTACTGTGGGGGGGGGGGAGTCTCGCACCATGCCGATGAAGTCTGATTTGGGATGAGGAGTTTAAGAAATACAGAAAATGCCCCACTCTGCCATGAAGGTTGCTGGGCGACCTTGAGCCAGCCACTCTCTTTCTTGACCTCATAGGGTCATTGTGAGGGTAAAAAGGAGGAAGGGGGCAATATAAACTGCCCTGAGCTCTTTGGCAGGAAGGCAGGATAAAGGTGGGTGTACTGAATAAATAGGGTTGCCAACCTTTAGGTGGCACCTGGAGATCTCCCTCTATTACAACTGATCTTCAGACAGCCAAGATCAGTCCCCCTGGAGAAGATTGCTGCCTTGAGTGGTGGACTCTATGGCATTATACCCTGCTGAGGTCCCTCTCCTCCCCAAACCCTGCCCTCCGAAGGCTCCACCCCCGAATCCTCCAGGTATTTCCCAACCCAGAGCTGGCAACCCTACTAAATAAATGCTGTCTAAACAATCACCATCTTAAGAATTAAGGGACTGAACCATTTTAAGGGACTGAACCCTGCACCTTCTCATGAACAGCAGATTCTTTACCAAGGAGCAGCATACATAAAAAGCATGTCACATATTTGCCAACCATGTAATCTGAATGCCAGATTCATACATTTAAATCTCCTGGATCAAAGTAGGAGATGAGTCAGCCTGGGCTTCTCCTACCTTCCTGGATATGTCACTCACCCCATTTCACTCACCTAATTGGCTGCAGAAATAGAATCTTACTTGCCATAGTAGCAGCTGTCATGAGTCACAGCCCACTTCTTCAGATAAAGCTAGAATGTGAGTCTTTCTGTCCTTAAGCAGAGAAGAGCGAATTTACACTCATAGAATCCTAGAATCCTAGAGTTGGTAGGGACCACCAGGGTCATCTATACCAACCCTTTGCCCAATGCAGGAAATTAACAACTACCTCCCCCCCACATCCCCAGTGACCCCAACCCTCCCCCCACCATGCAGGATCCCACAATCAAAGAACTCCTGACAGATGGCCATCCAGCCTCTGCTTAAAGACCTTCAAAGAGGGGGACTCCACCACCCTCTGAGGCAGCGCCAATGGCAATAGAAGTTAAACGGCAATATCAGGTAAATGGCAATAGCAGGTGTGATTAAATTAGGTGTGACATGGAGAAATCAGCATTAGCAATGAGATAGGAATCCCTATTGAATCCAGGAGAATGCATTGTCTTGAGCTTCATCATTCGTTGTAATTCAGCACCCTCTGATTTCCCACTTTTCCACATGAAGCCGGCTGGGTGACCTTGGGCTAGTCACAGTTCTCTCCAAACTCTCTCAGCCCCACCTAGCTCACAAGGTGTCTGCTGTGGAGAGGGGAAGGGAAGGTGATTGTAAGCTGTTTTAAGACTCCTTAAAGATAGAGAAAAGAGGAATATCAAAACAAAGTATTTGTAATTCTGATAGATCTCCAGTTGTAATTCTGGTAGATCTCCAGTTGAAACCCAGTTGTAATTCTGGATGATCTCCACACCCCACCTGGAGGCTGGCAATCCCAAGTAGGCAAGGGTTGGCTAACAGGACCAAGAAAGGATCGGATGGCAGAATCCATAGCTCCACTGGGAGATTTTCCAGTCTATGAAACTGGAGGATTTCAGTAAATGGAAAGCAGGACAATTTTTGCAGATTTCCTTCTCCTTTAGACCTTCAACCCTCCTTGTGATGCTCTTGGGGGTCTCCTGTCCCTTGGAGCAGAATTTGTGGCTCCAGTTGGGAGGGAGGTCTGCTCCAGCTTGAATGCCAAAGTGGTGAAAGAGCAGCCACATGTGCAAGCTACCATTGGATGTTGTAGTGAAGCCATCCAGTTGAGAACATGCATGGAGGGGCTGTAGCTCAGTTTGTAGAGCATCTGCTTGGCATGCAGAAGGTCCCAGGTTCAATCCCCGCCATCTCCAGTTAAAGGGACTAGGCAAGAAGGTAATGTGAAAGACCTCTGCCTGTGACCCTGGAGAGCTGCTGCCAGTCTTTGACAATAGTGACCTTGATGGACCATGGGTCTGATTCAGTATAAGGCAGCTTCATGTGTTCATGTGTAGAAATGCATGAACGCTTCCAGCTCTGGGTGGGAGGCACCTCCGCTCCAGAAGTTACAAGAGATGGGTGTGTGAGCGACATTTCTTATGTGGCTAATCCATCTTTGGCTTTTAGAGCTTAATAACCTACAGCGTCGCTCACATCAAATCAAAGAAGCGCTTCTCTACCCTGTCAATTATATTCGTTTTCCCTTCACAGTGCAACTGTCAAGTTAAAAGAGTTTCCTTTATAGTCTTGGTTTGTGCATTGCAGATGTGCGTCCCCCCCAAATATAAGACGTTTAAATTGAACTACCCTCTGAAATATAAGCAAATGTCATAGCACCTTAGGACAAAGGATTTAGAGTTCATTTTATTAAGATGCTTCTGTCTGTTTTATGGATAGCAACAGCTATAAAATGTGATGAAATACAGAGAAGTTGGAAAATAAATTTTGCCTCAAACAGTTTATTTTCATGCATTTTATGTATGAGATCTCCTCTTTTGTTTCTTTTCTCTGTATATATTTTCTTGTATAGATTTAGTAGCGTGCATATTTAAATTCAGGCTTGAGAATTCGGCATAATATTTCTTAAAGAACCCAGTTCACCTGTCATTTTATATTCCTGCTCGGCCTAAAATTAGCACCTTTTTGATAAAAAGTTATTGCCACTGGAGCAATAACTGCAATGCACATGAAAGACTTGGAAAGGCGCATCAAAGTAAAGTTTTTTGGGGGACCATAATTGGAAATTTAAAACAATCAAATGAACACTGGCAGAATTCTGCCCTAACTAGTATCATTTAAAAACAAACAAACAAACAAACAAACAAACAAAAACACCAAACTAACTCACCTCTATGTAGGAATGAGAAAATATCCATTAAGTTTTAAAAGCAATCTAGGGGGGAAACTACAGCTAAATGTTCTTTAAGTTGTGCCTTTCTCATTACCTTTTAAAATGTATTTACTACATATTTATCTCATCCTTTCTCCAAGGACGAAGAAGAGCTGGTTTTTATATGTCGACTTTCTCTACCACTTAAGGGAGAATCAAACTGGCTTACAATCACCTTCCCCTCCCCTCCCCACAACAGACACCCTGTGAGGCAGGTGGGGCTGAGAGAGTATGACTAGCCCAAGGTCATCCAGCTGGCTTCATGTATAGGAGTGGGGAACCATACCCAATTCTCCAGATTAATCTACACCGCACATGTGGAGGAGTGGAGAATCAAACCCAGTTCTCCAGATCAGACTCCACTGCTGCAAACCACCACTCTTAACCACTACACCATGCTGGCTTTTAGTAGTGTCCTCACAATAGACTCCAGGGACCCATTGGGTTCTGGCCAGTAGGAGGGGGTGGACAGCTCTGCAGACCACTGCAATCATTCTACTAAGCACTTTATGGATAAAATCTCTCAGATCCATTCTGAGTTGGACTCTACATTATCAGCAACAGGATCAGATGGTCCCAGGGTGGCAGCGGTGGCCAGGAGTACCTTTCGACAGCTTAAGCTTGTGAGCCTGCTGCAGCCCTTCCTGGACAGAGAAGATATTGCCACTATGGTACATGAGTTGGTAACATCTACATTAGATTACTGCAGTGCACTCTGCGTGGGGCTGCCCTTGAAGACTTCAGAAGCTACAGTTGGTACAGAATGCTGTGGCCAGTGTGTTGAGTGGACTGGGTCTTAGGAATCACATAACTCCAGTTCCACCTACACTGGCTTCTAGTTTGCTTCTGGGCTCAATTCAAGGTGCTAGTAGTGACCTTTAGAGTCCTGAATGACCAGGGACCAACATACCTTAAGGGACCACCTTCTCCCATATGTACCTACCCACCCACTCCAGTCATCCTCAGAAGCCTTGTTTTGGTTGCCCCAGCCATCTGAAGCTAGATGGGTGGTAACCCAAGAAACAGACTTCTCCATCTTGGCACCAAAAGATTTGAACTCCCTCCCCAATAGGGTTGCCAGGTTGTCCCCTCCCCCTCGGCTCCAGCTGGTGGCTTTTTGGGCAGAGCTGAGGCAGGGATCACTTGCGCATGGCCATACCGACATGATGTGATCGTGTCAGTATGGCCATGCGCAAGTGATCCCTGCCTCAGCTCTGCCCAAAAAGCCACCAGCTTTTGCAACCGGCCGCATTGCAGTGCCATATTGCAACCGGCAAAAGGCCTGTCACAATGTGGTGATTCCTCTTGTAAACCGGAAGTGATGTGATTGCTTCACACATACTCCCTGCTTCCAAGCTGAGCACTGGATTGGCAGGCAAGTTGTCTGTCTCCCTCTATCAGCCCAATAACTGTTATTGGCTCTCCTTCTAGTGTTGTTTGTTTGTTTGTGTGTGTGTTTAATTGAATTTATATTTTAACTGTTTTTTAAATTGTTTAAATGTTTTAATGTTTGCCACCCTATGGACCCTGATTGAGTGGAAAGGTGGCATAAAATGTTTTAAATAAATAATAAAATAAATAAACCTATGAGATGGCTAAGGTTGACAGAGAGTGGCTGGCTCATGTTCATCAGCAAGCCCCAGGACAGAACAAAGATTGGACCCTGGCAGTGAAATCCAAAACAGAGTTACACCCTCCTCAGCCCACTGACTTCAACAGAGTAATAGTGCAATCCTCAAGGGGGGATCAAATCGGTTTAAGAGCAAGCGTCAACTCTGCACCAGAGTTAGTGCCACTTGTGGCAGGAAAATGGGCACTAATGCCAGCGCAGGGCAACTTATGCCAATGTTGGGGAGCTGCACAGCAGCACAAGGCAGGGGTACCGGTGGAGCCTCACCAGCAGCATTTCTTCTGTACAGAGGCTCACGCCGGTGCTGAAGGGACAGTTCCCCGGGGCAGGGCTAACTCCCTGAGCTCTTTTGCCCTGAGCTCTTTTGCCCTTTTGCTGGGGCAAACTTGTGCCAGCAAAAAGGATGGCGTAGCCTTATGAAACGTTATGGAGCAGTTTCACGGGGCTTGGGGGGCTTGTCTTTTTAAAAAAATGCAGCCATGCTTCTGCAAGCTGCTCAGGAGGTGGCGTGGCTGCACCATTCCCAGGTGCCCCTCAACTACCCCCCTTCAGGACTGCTCTGTTAGAAAGGTATAACTCTGCCTAGGATGGCACCATGGGTCTCCCAGTTTCTAATCCAAGGCTGAAAGCGCTACACCATGCAGGCTCTTCAGGGTTTTCCTGTTTCCATTTGCTGAGTCCAACACCATTTGACTCTACTAATCTAACAAGCAGTAGCTGCAGTCCACAGCACATGGAACATTCTTCTGCCATTGAACAGAGCAGTTCCTACTGAGATGACATTCCACATGCTTATCCAAGGCCCTGTGTATACATCCGAGTCACTGGTTCTATGCAGACATCATGCCTAACCATGGTTGGTCTTTCTTAACCATGGTAAAGCATTATGTCGGAATAACCACCATTAAGGATTAGCCACAAACTAGATGTGAATTCATGGTCTGAAGTGAGTTTACAAACCATGGTTTGTGTGAATTATCATTGAACATTATAAATGCACTGAGTAAATCATAGTTAGGATGTTTTCAGGCTCTCCAGCATTTTAGCTTGCAAGGATTCCATGGCATCTCCCTTTATATACCATCCAAGGGTAGTAGTTATCTCAACATGGTTCATTGGGTTTCCCTGTTAATTTGGTATCTTAATCAGGGTAAAGGAGAATCCATGCTCAGCACCAACCCAAGTGTTATGCCTGCATTGATCCACTGGACTGGGTTGATTATACTTTCTATGAAACCCTTGATGGAATGCTCTCCAAGTCTCAATCTTGTCACAGCAGATTAATATTTACAGAACTTTACAGCTGCCCAAACTAGCCTGATTTCACCAGATCTTGTAAGCTAAGCTGTTGGCCCCTATCTGTCCCAGGAACCTGGTATGCCATGAGGGCATATGGAACCAAAGCTGCCAGGAGAAGCAGGGTACTATTAGGCCAAGGTGAACCAAAGATTCCAGGGATCTGGACTCTATCATGGTTACCTGTGCAAACTTTGGGCACTTTCAGGCAGAGATGGGCTGTTTGCATTCCTCTGATCTTGAGGTGGAAAAGCTGGAAACAATAGGGAGTAACTGAGCCTCCCTCTCATCCTTAATTAAGCACTCCAAGCAGACGCCTGGAACTGATAGCCAGTACCTTAATCCCATTTGCAATCAGCAATCAGGCATGAAAACATGCAGTTTAAATCTGCAGGAAGATACGCTGGACATAAATTGATGTAATATCAAATCGACCACTAGAGGGAACAAAATACATGTGGAACAACCTACCCCCCACCCAAGCAACAGGAACTTACAAGTGAGGAAAATGAGAATGCAGAAAAGCACTTTGTTCAGTACATTTTCCCCACACTTCCTTTAAGAAGCTCAGGGTGGTGTCCATTTTTCTGTGCGCCTCCATTTTATCCTCAGAACATCCAGTGAGTTAGGTTAAGCTGAGAGAGAGTGATTGGCCTAAGGTTGCTCAGTGAGACTCCATGGCAGAGTGAGAATTTGTACCTGGGTCTCCCAGATCCTAGGATAATGTCAGAAATGGCCGCTGACTTTCCTTTGCCTATGCCAAAATTTCCATACATAAAAGTGTGAGTTCCCCCCCCTAAAACGTTCTGCAACTGCTGTCCAACTGGCAGAAGAAGGATATTTTAGCATATTTTTCCCATTATGCTGTTTGAACAATTACTTCTGAAATAGCTGAAATTCCTTTCTTCCCAACATTTCCACAGTAGAATTTATTTACAGATTGCACATAGAACTTAATTTGTTCCTTATAAGGAAATGTTTCTTCTTTGTTTCTTATACATGAATTGGGAGAGTGTCGTTGGCTAAATCCATTCTCTGGCCATTGTAGAACAGGGGTCCTCAACCCTTTTAAGCCCATGGGCACCTTTGGAATTTTGGCACAGGTGGAGACAGCCAGAAAATGGCTACCACAAGAGGTGGAGCCAACCATGAAATATCAGGGAGTGAGGTCATGTATAATAGCAACTCTTCAGCATATCAGGCAGATGCTTAGTTTAACAGGATACCTTTTAAAGTGAACATACTGTTTAAAAAGATTTCCCTGCATATATCTTCATTACATGCAGTGAAAGAGCCTTATGCTCTAGTGGTAGCTGTCACCAACACAACTGTTTAAAAATTTGCCCAGCCAATCAAAAGCACATCTGGGTAAAAGCAACACCCACTTTCTAACGTCAGTTTATGTGAGTTTCCTGATTACTACTGCTACTAGGACAATATTCATGAGCTAGAAGATCTTGGGTTACCAGTATACCTTCCAGGTGTAAATCTCAGCTGCAGAAATAACCCTTAATTGCTGGCAATCAACTGGGGAATTTCAGCTTTAATTCCAAACTGGTAATCATAACTAAATAATACTCCTCACTGTTGCATTATAAAGGGGCTAAACATGCATATTGTGAAATGGTGTTATCTCATGATAGATAAATGCTGCTTATAAAATAATTCTTCTGCTATTCTCTTTCTATTTTTTTTCTTTCTATTCATATATGTGCATCCATCCATATGCATGCATACTTTTAAAATCAACTACAAAACTAAGCCTATAGAACTTTTGCTGTCTCTGGAGATTGTGAACATTCATGTCCCAGTTCAAATAAAGGTTACTTCTTTGGTATGGCATTTTTTCTAATGTAGCAATAGCTATGATGTCCCTAATCACTTCTTGCTGAGTTTGCAAGCTAATGGAGAGTTCAAGCTCTTTTCAACTGTGAATGACCTTTGTTTGCTTAAAGTTATTTTCATCTTGGACAGATAATTGAAACAGTTACAGAAAAGTTTTGTTAATTTTGCTTTGAATATAGGTTAAGAGTTGAGATTGTCCTTATGTTGCTATATCACATAGCAGGAGCCCCATTGCACAGAGTAGAAAGCTCAGTACGGCAGTCAAAGTTCTGCTTATGACCTGAGTTCGATCTCGACAGAAGTCAGGTTCAGGTAGCCAGCTCCAGGTTGACTCAGCCTTTCATCCTTTCGAGGTCACTAAAATGAGTACCCAGCTTGCTGGGGCTAAAGCATAGATGACTGGGGAAGGCAACGGCAAACCACCCCATAAACATAGTCTGCCTAGTAAACGTTGTGATGCGACATCACCCTAAGGGTCAATATTGACCTGGTGCTTTACCTTTACCAAGAGTTTAGATTGGCCTTCTTATCTTGCTATGTCAGATGTTACACAGATGCACATGCTGATTGGCTTATTTGCACTTATGTTGATTATCTCGTATTTAGTTATGAACCAATCAGTTATCTCAATAATAACCACATGATTACGACAGAACAGATTTAGAGAAAGATAAGATTTGATATTTTTCTGTAAATATGCACTCTCGTGACAAGCAGATCAGATTTCTCTGGATGGAAGTCTCAGAAAACGACTAGGTGAGATAACGTGGGTTTTTTGATAATCCCTAAAAGAAGTGAGACAACAAGCTGAAACTGATTTGCTTTTAAAGCTACTACTTGCTATAATATGATCAAGCGGTGCTAGGAACTTTGATAATTTTAGCATTATTCTTCACAGTAATTGTAGAGTTAACTTTTTCATGCCTGTATTTTTTCTGTCTTGCTTAACAAAAAGAATATTTTCTTATCTCACCAAAAAAGAAACATCTCGACAGGTGTTCTGACTGGTTTGCTGGTAAATAGTTCAAAGAACCAAATTCAAACCCCTTACTCTTTTGTATTATCAGAATTAAGGGTTTGATAGATAAATCCTGGAGTACTCTGCTGTTTAATCATTTTCCGTAGCCAAAGTCTTTCAGGTCTTTAGTGCAGGTCCTCTAATTGGATGTGGGAGAGAATCTCTCATCACACTATCAGCCAGGCCTCCATTCCTTCTGTCCACTTCCTTTGGAGGAATGAGCCTAGAACATGTTCTATGTTATCAACTGCCAAGATCCGGTAGACCAACAGAAGTTTAGCCTCGGTGTGTCAACATCTTTACCGTCATCCAGCCCCTGAGTCCACTTTCAGCTTCTTCTTCCATTCCTCTCTGGAGTAAGCACGCTGAAAACAGCAATACAAACAGGGTTTGTCAGGAGAAATTATCTGAATTGACCTCCTTTTGCCCACACTATAAGTAAGTCCTTGCTCAAATGCTTCCGGTTGAAGTTCATCTCAAGACAAGCAAATTGGCCCAGTATTCCCACTGAGCTGCCTCCCTTTCCCTATTCAATGCCCTCAAATCTTCAGGAATTTTCCAACCCGGAGTTGGTAGCCATAGCGTAGGTTCGTCTTAGGTCAAAGTGGGAAAGACCCTGCTAATATTTGTAATTCCAGAGAAGCTGAATTTCCCAAGAACATTATACGAGGGGCATTGTTAAAATTAATAATGAAGACCACTCCCAGACATGAAGAAATGACTAAATCAAGCACCCACTGACTGATGTGGCTTCTCTTATGACTCTACCAGTGTCATTCCTTTGAAAAATGCTTTGGAAAACTGCATTTCACACCCAAATTGACCAGTTTACAGAGAATGCTTGAAAACAAACTTTCCCTTGATGTGGCGGCAATGGATGAAATAAGTGTATACATTTAGCAGGGAGAACCTACATTTAATGAGTCAGCTGTTTACACGAAGTGTACTCCGACGATCGTTTCTATTTCTTCATCAGTTCCATTTAGTTACTTGCATTATCCCGTTGGGAATAGTCAAATTGTTAAAACTGTCTGTACGACTGTGTATCCTGAGAATGTTGTATCCTGTATTGGAACCTTAATAATATTGTACACAGTTGGTCTTCTAATTCCTGTGAGAGACCGGATTGAATTTTGATACTTGTATGTGCATATATAGAAACTTCAACTAAATGAAGAAATAGAAACGATCGTCTTCCTAGCAACTTCCACATGAAAAATACCCTTCTACCTACTTGGAAACTATTTTGTACTTTGATGGACTATGAAAGAACTTCTTGTATATAGTTTTGTATTTGTGATAGTTATTTGTTAAATTGTGCACCCTATACACTTTGTTACACTACTGTGTTGTTGGTCCATTATTATCAGCCTATCCTGCATTTCCTTCCTTACCTTTGGTAATAGTGCAATGGTGTTTATTTTGGTTGCTCAACCTTCAGGTAGTAGCTGGAGATCTCCCACTATTACAACTGATCTCCAGCCGATAGAGATCAGTTCACCTGGAGAAAATGGCTGCTTTGGCAATTGGAGGACAACAGGGTTTGGAGAGGGGAGGGACTTCAATGTCATAGAGTCCAATTGCCAAAGCGGCCATTTTCTCCAGGAGAACTGATCTCTGCCGCCTGGAGATCAATTGTATTAGCAGGAGATCTCCAGCCATCACCTGGAGGTTGGCAGCCCCAAGCATCAGATCAGATACATGAGCTACATTTAAAACTGGCCACTTGCAGAGTAATATTTTGTAGTACAACAATATATGACAACAAGAACCTATTAATAGAACTGCAGCATATAAATAAATAAATGTGGTTAATGATTTGGACAAATTGCATTTTTTCCCCTGTTGCATTTGCTCCCAAGTAGATCTCATAATGGCATTTCATAAGAAATTTATGCAAAATGTCTTGTGCAACGCTTCACCAATTGTTCTTCATCTGCTCGGCACATCTTCTTAATATTCCTTTGGATGCCTATAATTCAATGTGTTTAGATTATTAGTTGCAAGGCTTGTCATTCCTCCCTCCCCCTGATACCTAGGAGTTTAATTGACTCCAATGGAAGCAGACTTACTCCCTGAATGATTTAATGGTATGCCGCACTGTACAAAGCCTTATCTCCAGTATCTAATAATGCTGGTAGAGAGAGTAATTGAAACTACAAGAGTTCTCTCTGCCAGCATGTGATAAGAGAGTTCCAGACACAGGACTTCTCACTTGGATCAACTAGATCTTCTGGCCAGTACCTACAGTGTCAGTGCCTTTGGCCCCCAGTGTGATGTACTTTGGTGCTGGGTGTGTGTACTCATTTCATATATTAGTATATTAGTCTTTTTATTATCTTGTATCTAGGGTTGCAGGGTGTGGAATGATATAGTATATCCCAAACTCATCAGATCTCAAAAGCTAAGCTGGGCTTAGTACTTGTACTTAGTACTTGGTTGGGAAACCACCAAGGAAGACTTCAGAGGAAGGCAATGGCAAATCACCTCTGCTTAATCACTTCTTGAAAACCCTATGGGGTCACCATAAGTCATCTGAAACTTGACAACACTTTACACACACACATCTAAGGTTGGGGGACGGGGGGTACAACGTCATGGGAGAATTAAAAAGAAGAAGAAATACAGCCTCGTGTACTTACCAGAAGTTCTTACTGGAAGTGAGTGGGGAGCTGTAGGAATTGGTGGAAACTCTATGATTTTAAAAAATTCTCCCACCAGGGGTGGGGGATCCTTCACTCCCACCAGGGGCTTCATAGCCCTAGGGACGATTGTATATATAATTAATGGATAAACAATAAGTAGGGTTGCCAGACCACAGATAGCAACTCCGAGAAACAGTTGGGGGGGGGGCTTGCCTCATGAACCTGGGAGGTTATGATTTTTACAGATAAAGAAAGAAATGTAAAGGGGATCATGTGTCAACATGTAAAGGAAATTCAGATTCCAGTAAAAGTAAGTTGAAAGTAGGCCAGTGAGATATGGAATAAAGCAAAATATTAAGCTGGGGAGGGACTGTGGCTCAGTCGTAGAGCATCTGTTTGGCCTGCAGAAGGTCCCAGGTTTAATCCCCACCATCTCCAGTTAAAGGGACTAGGCAAGTAGGTGATGTGAAAGACCTCTACCTGAGACCCAGGAGAGCCACTGCTGGTCTGAGTAGACAAAACTGACTTTGGTGGACCAAGGGTCGGATTCACTATAAGGCAGCTTCATATGTTCATGTGTTCAAGCTGAGGAGATAGTTGAAGGCCCAATGAGAGGAGCAAGAACAGGTGAAGGTACAAAGGATGAAGTGGTTCTCTGAACTGTACATTCATAAGTGGCCTGTTGTACAACAAGGAAGTTAACAGGAAGGACAAGTTGCTAAGGGGTCTGGAAGAGTCTGAACAAACTGAAAGATGGAGAGGTGAAGTGAGGAGGAGAGTCAGTAAAGCGTCTTGGTGTCAGGGTAGGGTAGGAACAGTGAATCTAGGAGCAGAGTTTCAGCTGAATTCCCAGAAGGTTCAAATGCATCCAACACTGGAACTAGGGTTGTGGGTGGTGGCATGGGGGGGCACGGGTGTCTCATGCACCAAAAAATCACTTCCGGGGGGCAGCATGGAGCTTTAGGATCACTGGAGAGTTTCTGGCAATTCCTAGAGAAATGGAATTACTTCCAGATTTTCCCTAGAATGATATAACTGTACATGTGACACCACCATTTAAAAAAAAAATTCCCTGCCACCACTGAAAAGGCAGCAGACAACAGTCAACAAGGGTTGCCAGTAGGAAGTTGGCTGCCACTGCAGGAGACCTGGCAACCCTAACTGTAGTAGTCCTGACACAGAATGACAAGATAGAATGGATCCTTAAGAATGCAGTCTGGCTAATTCATGACTGGAATTGCCAGCTCTGGGTTGGGAAATACCTGGAGATTTGGGGGGGTGGAGCCTGAGGAGGGGAGGGTTTGGGGAGGGGAGACTTCAATGGAGTATAATTTCATAGAGTCTATCCTCCAAAGCAGCTATTTCTGAACTGATTGCTGTCACCTGGAGTTCAGTTGTAATAGTGGGAGATCTCCAGCTACCACCTAGAGGTTGGCAACCCTATATCATGACAGAAGAGAATTATATGTCATTACAAACATTATACCTGTAGCGAGGGGTGTCCAAAATGTAGAAGCCATTCTCTAGCACCAGCAGTGTTGTGCTGTCAAACCCCACCTCCCAATAAACATAGGATTTATAGTATTAACTTTGACTAGATCATACTCTTACAGAGCAATCTTGAAGAAGGGGGGGGGGGTTGAGCTGCAGTAGCGGAGCCACACAGCCTCCTCAGTGGCTTCCTGGCCACTGCAGACACACACACACACACAAATTAAAAATAAAATTAAAGGAAAGCAAACAGCGAGGCTGAGCCACCAAAAATGTTAGGGGGTGTTCCGAGTGCAAAGGCAGCTCCAACCCTCGGAATGCCCTGGGAATGCCTCCCAAGATGCTGGTGTGAGGACATGTGCTGGGAGAATGCTGGCGGGAGGCCACACTGGTGTCCAATGGCCATGCAGCCGTCGTGGTCCAAGGGGACTGGGGTAAGTGGCCCTATGTTTGCATCCGTGCCAGTTTGCACAGTGCAAGTGGCATGGACTCCAGCGTGGGGGTCTTGCCGGATCCTGAGACTTCTCTCCCTTTCAGGATTGCACAGTTAGTGTAGATTTTCTCATATTAGGAGCTGCTCATTCCCTTCCTGTTGGGTTGATTAGAATCAGCACTATTTCTTTATACAGGATCACCAATCAGAAACATTTTGTTTCATTCTCCCTTAGAGTTTGGAGAAGGGTTAAGTTTCTTTAATAGCACATTCAGGTTCTCTAATTCTTTGATTCAGTGTTTTAAAACATATTCACAAATATTGTTACCTTTATAATTATTGTGATTTTCCTTAAGGGGGAGAAAATATATTAGTTTGCTGCCTACTTTGGCATACATCTCAATCATTATGCTAATAACTCCATTCAAATACATTCACAAGAGAGAGAAAGCTACCCACTTAGGTCCTCAGGAAAGGGTCCTTATGAATAAAAGTACAGCCTCATTTGCCCTCTGGACTGCTCTTTTGTGGTTAAGTAATTAAAAAAAACTGGTTCCACCTTAAAATGGCAAAGCAACGCCCTATATTTATTTTCACAGCTAGTCTTGGAAAACCAGTGAGTCCCGCACACATTCATGAACTACAGGGAAGACCGAGGAAGAGAATGATTGGAGTGTTAATTTGCTTTCAGCATGGTGTTGTGGTTAAGAGTCAGCGTGGTGTAGTGGTTAAGAGCAGTGGTTTGGAGCAGTGGACTCTAATCTGGAGAACCAGGTTTGATTCCCCACTCCTTCACAGGAGCAGCAGACACTAATCTGGTGAACCAGGTTGGTTTCCCCACTCCTACACATGAAGCCAGCTGGGAGACCTTGGGCTAGCAATAGTTCTCTTCGAGTTCTCTCAGCCTCACCTACCTCACAAGGTAGCTGTTGTGGAGGAGGAAGGAAAGGTGATTGTAAGCCGGTTTGATTCTCCCTTAAGTGGTAGAGAAAGTCAGCATATAAAAACCAATTCTTCTTCTTCATCATCATCATCAATGGTGTGAAAATGGTGCAGAACATTTGAACCAAAGGGCTAAATTTTGCCACAGAGAATAAAGCTTTTGATCTTTCAGAATTCTTCTCACTGACCAGAAGGATATTTTTGTGATCTATTTCAACGAAGTAGCCACATTTTAATTGGTAAGGAGTGTGCTGATAAATTGGACAAGTGGTCCATATACTTCAGCATCCTGTTTCACGTAGTGGCCAACCAAGGCCTCCCCCAAGGTTGCCTACCAATACAATCAGAGGTCCCCATTCAGAGGTTTACTGCCTTTAGTCACCATCATTAGGGCTGTTGATTCGGTTCGGCCCGAACTGAAAATCAGCCGAATTTCTTTGTACCAACAACCACCTTGCTCAAGTACACCTTGGGGCAGGGTTTGGGCAGTGCGTTCGGCTAAGCACTGAGCCCGAAGGGAGTCCAGGAAGGAATTGGAGATGATCACCCCCCCCTTTCGCGGGAGAGGGTGATTCAGGAGCTGGTGGTGTTGGAGGGGGGGGAGAAACTGGTTGCTGCGGGGCGCCGGATACAGGTGGCGCAAGTGGGGCTGGCGAGGAAGCCTGCTGGTTAGGGCTGGATGCCTTGTCGGCCAATGCGTGATTCCCCTGCTGGAGTCGGATTTGGGACCGGGTCTGCACGGCCAGCAGGGGCAGGGTTTCTCTTTGTGCCGGGGTGAACAAAGAGTCTGTCGGCCGATCACGTTTTACTGGGTATTGAGGCAACTGGGATAGGGCATCTGCAAGCACGTTGTTTCCCGGGCACATGTTTAAGAACAAAACGGAATTGAGCAAAGAAGTCCGCCCAACGCTGTTGTTTTGCAGACAATTTATGGGTCCCCGTGAGGTCAGCTAGATTTTTGTGATCGGTCCAGACCTCGAAGGGGACCCCGGATCCCTCCAGAAATCGCCTCCACAGAGTAAGGGCATGGTGGACGGCTGATGCCTCCTTTTCCCAAATGGGCCAGTTTAATTGGGAATGCGCAAACTTCTTTGAGAAGTAGGCACAGGGGTGAAGGAGACCGTCCGGTCCTCTCTGGAGAAGAGCCCCCCCCCATGGCTACGTCGGACGCATCGACCTGTACAATAAACATTTGGTTCGGATCTGGGTGCTGCAGGATCGGTTCAGAAGTGAAAAGCCGTTTGAGGGCTACAAAGGCGGATTGGCATTGGTCAGTCCACAGTATTTTGGCAGAGGGCAACGTTGCAGAAACCCCTTTACCCTTCGTTTTCAGGAGGTCAGTGATTGGCAGCACCACTTGAGCGAAGTTGGGAATGAAACCACGGTAGAAATTAGCAAAGCCCAGAAATTGCTGTACTTGCTTGCGGGTGGAGGGTGGAGTCCAGTCAAGTACCGATTGGACTTTAGCGGGGTCCATGCTAAGGCCACGATGAGAGATTATGTACCCCAAGAAGGTTATCTGCTCTTGGTGAAATTCACATTTAGACAGTTTTGCATAGAGCTGGTGGTTACGCAATTGTTGTAAAACTTCTCTGACCAGAGCAACATGTTCCTCCATGGTTTTTGAATAAATAAGAATATCATCCAAATAAACTACCAGGCCCGGTACAGCAAATCATGGAGGATTTCGTTAATGAGTTGCATGAAGACCTCTGGTGCCCTTTTAATCTGAAAGGCATCACAAGAAATTCATACATTCCAAAACAGCTAGAGAAGGCGGTGAGGGGTTCGTCTCCCTCGCGGATACGGACGCGATAATAAGCTTCCACTAAATCCAATTTGGAGAAAATGCGACCTTCCTGTAATTGCCCCATAATATCTGAAATCAATGGTATGGGGTAGGCGTTGGCTTGGGTGACTGCATTAAGCTTTCGGAAGTCAATGCATAAATGCAGGTCACCCTCCTTTTTCCGGACAAAGAACGCTGGGGCTGAGTTGGGAGCGTTCGATTGCCGAATGAACCCTCGAGCAAGTTTTTTATCCAAAAAGTCACGTAACACTGTGCGTTCGGAAACGCTCATGGGGTAGATCTTGCTCTTAGTCAGTGTGCAATCTTTTACCACCTCAATTGCACAGTCAGTGGTACGGTGGGGGGGCAAGGCATCACATTCTTTAACATCAAAGACATCTGCAAAGTCTCTGTATGCTTCGGGCAAAGTCGGTGGCGATGCGGCATTGGAGGTTAAAGACGGAGCGGGTGGAGGCACCACCGTGACTCCCTGTCGGTGCTGTTCGCACTTGGGATTGGCAAAGGTAATAGTGTCAGTTTCCCAGTTTATGCAGGGACTATGTCCTTTGAGCCAATTAATCCCTAGGACAACTTCGAACCGGATGGGGGCTATGGTAAAGTCTATTTGTTCCCAATGAGAACCAATACCCATCGCTACTCCCCGCGTGCGATGATCGACTGGTCCCCCCTTGAAGTGGCTCCCATCCATTTGGGCAAATTGGACGGGAGCTGGTAAAGCTTCGGACTTGACTTTGAGGGCTGCTTCACTGATTAAAGTGCGGCCGCAGCCAGAGTCAATAAGTGCCTTGACAGGCAGTTGGGGACCCCCTTTATAGTGTTGCAATACTGCGTCCACATAAACAGTGGTTTCTACTTCACTCACCTTGACGGGAGCTTTGGGTTTAGCAGAAGATTCTGCAGGGGTCTGTGGAGACGCTCCACTCACCACAGACCGTGTTCGTTTTTTGACAGATCAAGAGGGGTTTCCAGGTTTAGAGCTGGAGCATTCCATGGGTTATCCTCGTCAGAAGAGGGAGAGTTGTCCCCTATTGGGGTACTTGTAATCCGGGACCCTGCGGGGTCACTTGGTGTGGAAAGATTAGCCGAATCCTCAACGTGAAGTGCAGAGAGTGTGGGTCGTCCTGGCGCTGCGCTGCGGGTAGCCGCTGTGCCTCTGCATTGAGGTCTCCCTCGAGCTCGGGGTGGCATGTTGGGGCGAGAAATTTCCGGGCGTTGAGGACAGGTTGCCGCAAAGTGACCCAGTTCACCGCAAACAAGGCAAGCCCCCCTCTGGAACCTCATTTCGCGATCCTGAGGTGGACGCGTTGGCTTACGCAGGCTGGGGAGCGGTGCTTTTGACTGGGGCTTCTGGGCGCTTTTATCCTTGTTTCGTTGCCGGACCAGGGAAATGAAAAGCCGGTGGCTTTCAACCTCCTCAGCCAGTAAAATCCAATCTTCGAGGGTGTCAGGATCACCCTTCATATACGACCAGTTCAGAATGTCAGGGTGTAAAGCTTCCCTGAAGTAGTGGATTAAGGTGGCCTCCGGCCAGTCCACAATTCTACTGGCTAGTCTCTGGAATTCATCTGCAAACTCTCGGACTGGAGAGGAGCCCTGCCTGAGTTGCAGAAGTTCTGCTTTGGCTCGTTCTCCCATAAAGGGATCTTCAAACCGTCTCCGCAAGGCAGTCATAAAATTGTTGAGGGAGCGGATGGAACGGGACCGAGTGTCAGATTGGAGGACCATCCAGTCAGCTGCTTTCCCCGTCAATAGAGAAGCTACAAAACGAACCCGGCTATCCTCTGTGGGAAAGAATTGTCCTTGTTCTCGCATGTAACTGTCTACTTGATGTAGGAAACAGGGTAGAGTCTCAAGCGAGCCATCATAGGTCGTTTTCAACCGGGGTTGCTTCCATGGGCCGGGTATGGGTTGTCCCGGCAGTACGGGTGCCCCGGGAGCTGGTGCGACTGGCGCTCCGGGGACCTGTGGCTGAACGGGGAGATTAGCTGGCGGTTGAGCTGGGTGAGCTGGCACAACAGGCTGACCTGGCAGGTGAACCGGTGCGGCGGGCCCAGGAAGAATGGGCTGCACCGGAGTCATCAGTGCCCGCTGCAAGTGCTCATTTTCCTGGAACAAACGTTCCATTTGATCTTGGAGACGGTCTACACGGTCATATAACTCCTGGTTTTGAGCTCGTAATAAGTGTACCTCTTCCTCAGGTCCACCTGTACGATGAGCTCGGCTGGCCCGGAAGCCCGTGGCCCATTGGGAGCTGTCCCCATACAAAGCCTCCTCGTCAGAATCGTCGGATCCCCGTTCAGCGAGGCGCCGCGTGCGCTGGGCGGTGCGGGACGGGGCATAAGTCGGGGGAAACGTTGGCCCCCACGAAGGGCCGGTTTGACTGGGGTCTTTGGGGCGCACACCCGCCCTTGCCCGTTCCGCAGCCAACTGTTGCTCCTTATCCCATGTGGCCTGAGCTTTGGCCGCCGCCTCCGCCACCACAGTTGCTTCTCTATCCGCGAGAATTTGGGCGGCCTCGAGTTTCCGGGTAGCATCTGCAGTCACAAGCGGTAGAAGTTCCTTTTCCAAGAGGGTGAGGAATGGTTCGGACTCCCCGTCCAACAGCAGTTGAACCTGAACCGCTAGCGCAGGCGCATCAGCCCCAAAAGTAGGGGACAATTGTGATAGAGTGGCAACCGTGGTATCCTTTGTTAGTTCCACGAATAGAAGCGCTGTTTGGATAGCCATCCGTTTCGCCTCTGCTTGACAGTCGGCTGTATTCGGCACCAAAGAAAAACCTGCCGGCGGGGCCCCTGCCATGGCACCTGTGGAGTGAGTCTCACGAGCAATAAGTTTATCCAACAAATCAGTTAGTATTTGTAAATCCTCCACCGCCAGTTGGGCATCATCCACCAACTGATCAAGGGCTTGGAGGTCTAAACAGGTGTTAGCATCCTCAACGTCAGACATCCAAGGAGAAGTCACTAGAGAACGCCACTGGGTCTGTATTAATCCATTTAGACGACTAACTTCCGTGCTAGTCCTGCTCAGTTCAGCTACAACGTCCTGTACAAGATTGGGATCGTTTTCCAGGGTTCTTCCAGGAACCCGCAACCCGGGGATCACAACCGGCGGGTCTGGGGCAAACCACATGGGGCTCCAGCCCCTGTTGAATCACTCGGAGAGCGCTCTCCTCTCTCCCATCCGAGTGGCAGGCGAACTTTCCTGGGCTCCAGCCTGACAGAGGAAAGAAGGGATAGCTGTCACAATGTCAGCCCTTGGCCCACTTGAACCAAAAACCACATCAGAGACAGTCAGGTCCAAAGAAGCTGGTTTTACTTGGTCAAAATAGGTTAACAGAGCATAAAGGAAGGGTGACAGCTATGAGGCTGCCTGGCTTGAACTTGGTAATATAAACGCACTGAAAAGGCGAGAGATTACATATCAAAAACAAAGCTGTGTTCCCAGAGCTTCAAACGGAGTTCAGTAGGCATAACAGTCCTTGGCATAACAGTCCTTGAGCCTGGTCGGCAGGAAAGCGAAAGTAAACATCAACTGAGATACAGGCCTGACACTGTTGCAAAGGTGTTGCATTGCATGCTTGTGTTGCTTTGCAGTTGTATTGCTTTGCAAATTTTTTCACACCTGCCCCGCCCTTGCTCTCAGCTGTTTGTCGGGGCGGCAAGCTCTGCTCGGAGATACACATTAAGGGTGGGGGGACCCCTTTCGGGGCCCATATCTCAGCCCCCCGACCCAATCTTTACAAAACTTGGGGAGTCTTTCAATAAACGTCCTTTGAAGCTCTGCTGAAAGTTTGGGACCTCTAACTCCAAAAATGCCCCCCCAGAGCCGCGGAAAGGCGCGATTGTGTTTTTAATGGCTTTATTTAGCCGAATTTTTTTTCCAAACTTTGAATTCCCGCTGAATTGAACGGATCCGAAGTGGGGGAGTTCGGACTTCGGCATATCCCGAATCTAAACGGGCTGAATTCGGCCGAATCTGAACTATACCGAATTTTTTTTAATTCAACAGCCCTACGCCCCACACTTAGTAAATGCCTTCCACACCGCCTACCCGGATAGTCCGTCCCCTTTGCACGGTGGGAGGGGGCCTTAAGGGGGCAGAATGTCAGGCCTGTATCTTAGTTGATGTTTGCTTTCGATTCCCCGCCGACCAGGCTCAAGGACGTTATGCCGAGATCTGTTATGCCTACTGAACTCTGTTTGAAGCCCTGGGAACACAGCTTTGTTTGAACACAGGTCCAAAGAAGCTGGTTTTTACTGGTCAAATAGGTTAACAGAGCATAAAGAAAAGGTGACAGCAATGGAGCTTGCTGGCTTGCACTTGGTAATATAAAAGCATAAAAAAAGCAAGAGATTACAAAACACAAACAGCGCTGTGGTTCCCACAGCTTCTGACCAGACCTTGAGTCTGGTCAGTGGGAAAACGAAACCAACTGAGACACAGGCCTGACAAATAGGGATAAATCTAAAATATTAGGGAATTTTTTTACAAATAAACAACAACAGGAATTATCTTTAATAACAGGCTGTAAAATAGAGAGTAAAATTAAATATTTAGGTATTTGGATCACTAAGTGTAGTATAAGTGTAGTATACCCCCAAAAATGCTCCCCCAGAGCCGTGGAAAGGTGCGGTTGTGTTTTTAATGGCTTTATTCGGCCGAATTTTTTCCCCGAACTTTGAATTCCCGCCGAATTGCACGGACCCGAAGCGGGGGAGTTCGGACTTCGGCATATCCCGAATCTAAACGGGCCGAATTCAGACGAATCCGAACTATACCGATTTTTTTAAATTCAACAGCCCTAACCATCATGTCTATTCATCACTGATGAACCTATCCTCCATGAATTTATCTAATCTAGGGTTGCAAACTGCCTGCTGGTATAAATTCGATAGTAAGAGGAGGGGGGGGACTCGATCTGTTTTCCAGCGGAAAACTGGAAGTTGTGAGACCGCAACACAGTGACACTCTAGGAAGGAATTCCAAGATTTCAGCTGGACATGGCCTTATGGTATCACACAAAAACATTTCTGCCTCTCTGCCCACCTCAGGATGCCCTCCAGCTAGGGATTCCAACGTTCAGGTGGGACCTGGGGATCTCCCAGAATTACAGCTCATCTCCAGACTACAGAGATCAGTTCTACTGAAGAAAATGGATGCTTTGGAGGGTGGACTCTATGGCATGGTTTCCCACTGAGGTCCCAGTCTTCTCCAGGCTCCATCCCCCAAATCTCCTGGAGTTTCCTAACCTGGATTTGGCAACCCTACCTACCATCCTCCAATGGTGTCCAGGGGGATTTGGCCACCCTACCTCCAGCATCCCAGGAATCCTTCTGCCAGTTGCCAGCCAAGAGTTTACTGGCTAACCTAACCTAATTCTATTGTAAAGTCATTTTATACAAATGGAAGGGTAGGGTCCAGTGTAAGCTCTATGCTCATTGACAAATCCATAAACAGACTCTATAGGCAGGAAATCCTAAGAAAGCTGGTTTATTTGGAAATATACAACAAGTTGCAGAAGCCAGAAAGCTGGAAGGACTCTAATGGGGGTGCAGTCTACAGAGGATCGTATATATAGAAGAAAGGCTACAAAGTCAGGCCACGTCTGGTTGCTAGGGCAACCCTTCAGTTCCCACAGAAGTTAGACTATACATATTACACTCAAAACATTAGCATAACAGTTGCGACCTTGGGTAAGCACCTGGCTAAACCACAGTACTCCGTTCTCAGGCCAGGCCGGTCCTGACATTCAGATTAAATGGGCAATTTCTCCTGATTTGGCCTTTCTGCTGCAAACACCTTCCCTCATATTAAGGTTCCTTATCCCCTAGGGAGAGCCTTTTGTGGAGATCAGTGGGCTACAGTGGTGGAAGGCAGGAACATTTCATTCTGTCATTGGAACATGAACACATGAACACATGAAGCTGCCTTATACTGAATCAGACCCTCGGTCTATCAAAGTCAGTATGGGCAGCAGCTTTCCAGGGTTTCAGGCAGAGGTCTTTCATATCACCTACTTGCCTAGTCCCTTTAAATGGAGATGCCAGGGATTGAACCTGGGACTTTCCTGCATGCCAAGCAGATGCTCTACCACTGAGCTACCCAAGGGATCTCATTTTTGCCCTACATAGCCAAAGAAGATAGAAATTCTCAGGTGGATCCTATATTTCCACTGTACTGATGGACCGTTTACACCCTGTCTCATTTGGCCTAAAGAACCTTTACCTGAAAGCAAAGCAAGTTCTCCCATCACTCACCTCTGGACTCCTCATGAGATTTAAAATTAATTCACATTATACTTTTGTTAAGAAACACTTTTGAGAACTGGAGTAAATCAGCAGTCTATTGAAAAAGGACGTTTAATCATAATGTTATTTTGTATATGATAGTGATTATATAACAGCGCCACACACACTTTTCTGCTCTTGATTTGGTATGCTGTGATATGAATTATAATAGCTTGTTTTTGTTATTTCAAATTATTAAGCATAGTGTTTTACAGACTAGTTTTCTGCTTGTTTTTGTTTGCAAACACTCAGGTAGCCTTTAAATTTTTCATCCACCATTCAATCCCATCTGTCTGGCCTTGGTTGCCGTGCCTGTGAGTCAAATTATACCTGCAGTAAGTAGCTAACCTACAATTACTTTCCTTTCCATTGTGAAGCATTTTATTCAAATTGCATAAAGCTTTCTCCAGGTGGCACATCTGGAATTGGCATCGACAGAGGCATCCTGGAGACAACTGAACTCTTGTAACCTTCCCAAAAAGAAATCTTAAAAACTTCCCTTGCCAAATCTCACTTTATCTAACATATTATTAAAAAAGATGAAGTCAAAGACAGAAGTGGGGGGATAATGAATAAAAAGGAAGCCTTAGATGGAATCTTATACACATGCATAATTCAATAGTTGTGACTCATTTCAATATTTTGGACTTTAAGAAAATATATTGCGGGGCTTAAAATTGTTTCAATGAATTAACAGTTTGCAATTAAAACAAGAAATCTGATCATCATCTTGCTAAATGGTAAGATAAAAATAAATACATATTGCACTTTAGAGCAATTAGTTAAATTGATTAAAAATCTGAATTGCTATGAAGCCCAATCACAGGCAACAATTTTCAATTTAGCTGTTTTCTGCAGGGTTATAACATCAACTTACTTACTAGAACTGGAAGGCTTCCAAACCATCAAAGGAAGTTTTTCACCAAAGGAAAATGAACAGTTGTGGTTATTTGCAAAAAATATCTGGGGGTTCTCAGAACTCTCTACTTTCCTGGTCAAGAATGATGTAAAATAATTCAGTGTTGGGAGGGAGGGATCTTACACCATCTCCCTCCCCACCCCCACCCCCCAAAAAAAACAGATTTAGGAGGAAGCAGTAAAAGGAAACCATCTGTTTGAAACAGGATGTCCCTCTAGATGAGCATTTGCTTTGTTCAATTCAATTCAATTTATTACGGTCATTTGTCCAGCATTATTTGCTTTGTTCTAGACAAGCAGTTTAAGTGCAATACTGAAGTTTTGCCCTGCTAAACGTTGATGGGATCGTACTCGAGCAAACGCGCTGCTGGAGCCATGTTAGTGCATGATTCCAAAAGTAATTCATCTAGAAAAGTTCACCTTAATGTATTTGTAGAGATAATTAGAATGCCGACTTTGTTCATTAACATTTCAAATCTCATTTAAATGTAAATGGTAATATTCTCTTTTTTCGTGTGCAAGACTGGGTAGTTAGTGTCAGTCTTGAGTAATAAGTAATTTGTTCCTCATTAGCTGAAAGAACAGATAAAGATGTAGATCAAAATTAGATAATGGACATAGTTAAAAGTGGTTACCTTGTCTTGATAGGAGCTTTCAAATTAGACGCCAGGGTCCCCCCTCCCCCACAATTGTACATTTTTAATTTGCTATCCATTCATATTTCACCACATTTGCTATTAATTGGATCTGCGGGTGTAATTCATAACAGGAACATGTGAGTACAAAAATGTTTTTGCTAGTTGACTTATGAGAAACCACACATATTTTTAAAATATATATATATATATATATATATATATATATATATATATATATATATATATATATATATACACATTCATTTGATATTCGTTCTGATTAAACACATTTATAATGTGCAACTCTGATTCAAGTGCTCTTCAAAGAGGCAGATATTTCTTTAACAATGCCATGAACTCACCATAATGTGCATGTAGATGCTGTCCTGCTTTTTTGGGGTTTACATAGTCATAGAATCATAGAGTTGGAAGGGACCACCAGGGTCATCTAGTCCAACCCCCAACACAAGGCAGGAAATTCCAAACCCACACACACCCCAGTGACCCCTACTCCATACCCAGAAGATGGCCAACTCCCTCTCATGATCTGCCTAAGGTCATAGAATCAGCGTTGCTGACAGATGGCCATCTTAGCCTCTGCTTAAAAACCTCCAGGGAAGGAGAGCTTACCACTTCCCGAGGAAGCCTGTTCCACCGACGAACCACTTTAACAGGTGGAATGCCTGCGCCGGGCTTAGGAGGCAAGGCAGCGGCGCTACCTCCTAAGGAGGTTTCGGCAGAAACCTCCGCATGGCGCCAAAAATCCATGCAACCCACATAGGGAGCGTTCCCAAGCCATAACGGCTTAGGAGGGTGCCTAAAGGTGGCCCCTCCCCTCAGCCTGTGCCGTTACGCCCTGGGAACGCCTTTTGGGATGCCGTTATGCCCCGGGAACGCCTCCTAGGTTGCCATCGTGGCCTTTCCCAGAGACTGGCATCCAGCCCTGCACTCCAGCACTGGGGCCACAAATGCCAGTGTGCGCCACCCGGACGCCAGCGCTGTGGGCCCTTGTGCCGGTGTTGGCCATCGCCGGCCTCCAAAGGCGCAAGTCAGGAATGCGCTTTAACTGTTTGAAAATTCTTCTTAAATTCTTGTTGTCCATATACTGAGTTCTTAACCATCCCAGTTTATAGAAGAGTGATCTTTTTAGCAAGGTTCAATGTATTACCCACAGCTGTTGTGAGTGGGCACTATTCTAAAAAGCCCAACTCCAAGCATCTGTGTGGATGTGGAACTGGTTCTTTCAAAACCATGGAGCATGTCTTATTTTATTGTAAAAGATATAGAGTGCAATCCTGAAGAGGAGGTGTAGTGATTAAGAGTGGTGGTTTGGAGCAGTGGACTTGAATCTGGAGAACCGGGTTTAATTCCCCACTCCTACACGTGAAGCCAGCTAGGTGACCTTGGGCTAGTCACAGTTCTCTCAGCCCCACCTACTTCACAGGGTGTTTGTTGTGGGAAGGGGAAGGGAAGGTGATTGTAAGCTGGTTTGATTCTTCCTTAAGTGGTAGAGAAAGTTGGCATATAAAAACCAACTCTTCTTCTTCATCTGCGCAACTGGGAGCGTCAGAGCCGCACCACCTCCTCAGATGTTTCTAAGCCACCACAGACAGTAAAAAAAAACCTTTAAAAAGTAAAAATAAAGAAAAAGGGGGGAAATGCCCCATTGAAAAAAGCAAGACTGCACCACCAAAAAAGGTGACACAGCTCCACTGCCATTCACGGGGGCATTCCGGGGCAAAAGGGCTGTAGAAGCTGTCTAAAGGCATCTACACCCCCAAAAATGTCCCAGGAACACCCACCCCATGCTGGCGCAGGATTTACCTTCTGGGAATAATAATAATAATTAATAATAAACAAATACATATATTATAATATATAATAATCCCTAATACACTTTCTGCTGTGGGTTGTGATCCAGCTATCACAGTTCCAGTGGTGAAATGTATCTTGGGTTTATTCAAATTTAAGAGACACAAAGAGAATTTAAAGAACATATATACAATTAAATACATTATATAAAATAAAATAATTTTTAAAATTCTGCCCAGCAGTTCAGTGTTGTTGGCTAGGAGCTGTACCATTAAAGGAAGGAAGGAAGGTATGCAGATGCACACTGACATGATGTTTGCATAGGGCCGTGTTGGTGAACCTATGGCACGCGTGCCGACTCTGGCACGCGTAGCCCTCTCGGCCGGCACGCGCCCGGCCGCCTCCACTCACCCCCCAGGAAGCAGCCTTCCTTCCCCTTCCCTTCCCGGGCTGGAGGCGAGGGGTCGAGGCGCGGCTTTGCCTGGCCCCGCGCCACGGGCGGTCCGCAGTGACTCCGGATTGGCTGGGAGGTGCTTCAGAACGAGGGCGGGGACAGCGGGCCGCCGCCGCCGCCCTGGTTCTGCCCAGCGCACAGCCCAGCCGAGTGGCCTGTGAAGCGGAGCCGGAGAGCGGGAGCGGCGTGTGCGGTGGGGGGGGGCGTGCTGCGGTGGCGGCCGGCGGGACTTGCGCCCAAGCAGCCCCCGGAGCCTCTGGGAGGAGGAGTAAGAAGGCTCCTGGCCCAGACTGGGCTCCGCTGCAGCTGCCAGAGAAACGCAGCGCAGCACGGCCCTTTCTGAAGCCGCAGCGTGCAGGAACGCTGCGGCCCCTTTAAACCCCCTCTCGCCATCGGCAAGAGGAGGCGGGAGGCGGGAGGGAGGAAGACGCTTCCCCCAAGCCGGGAAGGCGAAGCGTCCCTGCACGCCGCGCGGCACAGGGGTTAAAACCTCTCTCGGCCGCCGAAGAAGGAGGGAGGGAGGGAAAGAGGGAGGGGGGAAGAAGAGGAAAAAGCCAATCGCTCCCTCCCGGGGCCGGAGCATCCGCGTGGGAGCCGATCAGGTGGAGGACTTTTGTGGACTTGGGGGTGGGGGGGGAGAGGTAGGAAGGCTGAAGCCCGGTCGCAGGGAGCCGGCTGTGTGTGTGTGTGTGAAGGCTTTTCTCTCTTTTCTTCCTTTTTCTGTCACTCTCCTATTCTTTCTCTCCTCTTTTTCTGTCTTTCCCCCCCTCTTTTTCTGTCTCCTTTTCTTTCTCTCTCTCTCTCTCTCTCCTTTCCATGCTTCCTTTCTGCCTTCTTTCTGTCCTTCATTCTTTCCTTCCTTACTTCTTTCCTTACTTCTTTCTGTCCTTCCTTCCTTCTTTCTTTCTTTCTGTCCTTCTTTCTTCCCTTCCTTCCTCCTTTCCTTCTTTCTATCCTTCATTCCTTCCTTCCTTCTTTCCTGCCTTCTTTCTGTCCTTCCTTCCTTCTTTCTGTCCTTCTTCTTCCCTTCCTTCCTCCTTTCCTTCTTTCTGTCCTTCATTCCTTCCTTCCTTCTTTCTGTCCTTCATTCCTTCCTTCTTTCTGTCCTTCATTCTTTCCTTCCTTCTTTCCTTCCTTCTTTCCCTGCTTCCTTCCTCCTCTCTTTCCTTCCTTCTTTCCTTCTTTCTTTCCTTCCTTCCTTCTTTCCTTCCTTCCTTCTTTCCTTCTTTCTTTCCTTCCTTCCTTCTTTCCTTCCCTGCAGATCGACCGCAGGCTGCAAGCTGCGCCCCCCTGGCACCTCGGTTGCCTGGGCCCACCACTGGCTGCCTTCCCACCTGGGAGGAGGGGGAAGACCTGGGGGAGCTGAGGCACCCTCCAAGCCTTCTCTGCATAGCCTCCCCTAAGGTTGCCAACCTCCAGGTGGTGGCTGGAGATCTCCTGCTATTACAACTGATCTCCAGCCAATAGAGATCAGTTCCCCTGGAGGAAATGGCCACTTTGGCCATTGGGCTCTATGGCTGTGCAATCTTCCTCCCCAAACCCCGCCCTCCTCAGGCTTCACCCCCAAAACCTCCCGCCAGTGGTGAAGAGGACCTGGCAACCCTAGCTTCCCCCCACACACACACACCAGGAGATCTACGCCCGGTATGGCCCCCGAACGATGTTATAAATATGCAAATGGCCCTTGGCAGAAAAAAGGTTCCCCACCCCTGTTCTAAACTAAAACCTCAGTATTCAGGTTAAATTGCCGCATTGGCACTCGGCGATAAATAAGTGGGTTTTGGGTTGCAGTTTGGGCACTCGGTCTCTAAAAGGTTCGCCACCACTGGCATAGGGTGTGTGAAGAGGGAAGTGAATTCATTCAAGATGATTTAATTGGTTGCTCTCCTGGATGGCCCAGGCTAGCCTGATCTCATCAGATCTCAGAAGCTAAGCAGGGTCAGCCCTGGTTAGTATTTGGATGGGAGACCACCAAGGAATACTGGGGCTGATGTGCAGAGGAAGGCACTGGCAAACCACCTCTGTTAGTCTCTTGCCATGAAAACCCCAAAAGCGGTCGCCATAAGTCAGCTGTGACTTGAAGGCACTTTACATACACATAAAGCGTAAGGTGTGACAATGGTTAGGAGTACACTGTGGGTCTCCTTCATGTGTAGCCTGAGAAAGAGCCCCCCCTGTGGCTGTTTCTGCTTGCAAAAAAAAGGCACAGAAGGGAACCCTGCCTCACAGTACTTAGAGACACACCAAATAATGGAGCGAGTTCTTCTATGCATATGTAGTTGTGTCCGACCTTTGTCCATTGCATGAGATAAATAAGCCCATCGCGTTAAACCCTTCAAAATCCACTGAGGTCAATGGGCTTAAAAGGTTGTAACTTGGTTTAGGATTGAATGGTCATAACCTTATGTTCAAGAAACCATATTTCCTCCCCATCACTTCTTAGACTCTCCCTTCCTGTTCCACATACATTCATATATGTACACACTGTGTGTGTGTGTGTGTGTGTGTGTGTGTGTGTATACATACATACATACATACATACATACATACATACATACATACATACATATTGCTTATACTGTAGATTTATTATTTAACAAGAACCTAAGAAGAGACCTGCTGGACGAGAGCAGAGATCCATCTAGTCCAGCATCCTGTCTCACCCAGTGGCCAACCAGTTACTTTAGAGGGCGAATAACAGGGCATAGAGGCTCAGGTCTTCCCCTGATATTACCTCCTGACACTGGTATTCAGTGATTTACTTCCTTTGAATGTGAAGGTTCCCTTTAGTCACCATGACTAATAGCCACAAATAAACCAGTCTTCCATAAATCTGTCTAGCCCACACCCCCTTTCAGTTATCTATGCCTTTGGCTATCACTACATCCTCTGGCAGTTAATTCCACATTTTAATCACTCATTGTGTACAGGACTATTTCCTTTTGTCCATCCTTAATCTACTGGATGCCCTCAAGTTTGCACATTTTGGAAGAAGGATACAAAGCTCTATCTACTTTCTCTACCCTGTGCATAATTTTATAACTCTCTATCATGTTCCCCCTTAGCCAACAAATTGCAGATTCCCTTGTATGTATGTGCTATTATGAGACAGACAGACAGACTTATGGATAGATGTTACATATACTGATCAAGTATAAATAATTTACAGCTATTTTGGCTTCTCTTGAGCCAAGATAATTTACATGAGTCGGGGATTTTATTGGGCAGCCTGATAACTGATTGTTAAAATCAAGTACATTAACAAAAAAGGAGAAATATTTTATAGAAGTACTGCTACTTTTGTTATTAAAAAACAAGTATAGCTTTAAAATGATGTTAGATGTGATCTTTTGGGGGCTTCTTTCTGGTTCACTTTCTTTTAATATTAGCTACAAAGCTCACAGCTTCACTTCTCCAGACCTGGATCAGCACATAACATTTTTGCAAAAGCTTTCCAGCAGGTTTTTTGGGCTTTCAATATCACCACATTCCTTGTACTCAAAAAGATTTCCTAGATTTGCTGTCAATGGGATCTATCTGTCACTTGGTCTTTGTGTTTAATCTCATTCATTCCTGAGAGGCTGTATTTTTCCCCCTCTGCCTGTCACTCATAGTTTTCAAACTTATTTTAACTATGTGAAGTCAGGTTTGATGATCAGGTTCTATATTATGCTTAAACTTTGTTTTGCTATCTTAAAGAAAGGCTGATTTTCTAGCCCTTTTGCTGGTGGGAAAAACCATGCCCTTTAAACCAGGAAGAAATAAGTTGCTAGAGAAACATGGGCACCATTGAAAAAAGAAGTCCCTTGTCTCCCCCTTCTTCCTTCTCCTCAACCCCTGCCCCCCCCAGTAAGAAATCATAGAATCACAGAGTTGGAGTGGTCATACCGGCAATGTAGTTGTGAGAGATCCCCTCTCTCTGAGTTTACTTCTCCAAATCAAATGTTCATACGTTGGTAAAGAAACAAAAGATTTATTGAAGACATCAGGAGATGAGACAGGCACAGGTAGCGAGTTGCAAGTGAGGGGCTAATCGGGTTTACAGAATATATTGACTCCAGGGCCCTGGGGCACTGGGGTTCACACTTATTGTTATGGGAAGTTACAAGCTTGGCATAATACAAAACATCAGACGAGTCCCAGGAAGTCTGGTGAGGCTATCGCACTTCCAAGGCCGCAGCGGCCTGAGGGAGTACTGACAGGAAGGACAGCGGGGGGGAAGATACATGGGGCGATCAGGTCTGGCGCCTGAGACCAGAAGGTGTGAACTGCTTTTACGAGTCCACTGATAAGCAAATGATGGAAAGCAGAGACATATAGACAGAGACCCTCACATTCTGCCCCCCTTAAGGCCCCCCTCCGGGGTCTTCGAGAGGGCGAGGCTTATCGGGATAAGCGAGGTGGAATTCCCGGACTAAGCGAGGGGCCGCCATGTGGGGTGCGGCCACCCACTCGTCGTGAGCGGGCCCAAGGTTTTTCCAGCGAACAAAGTAAAACAGTTTCCCCTTCTTCCATTTGGAATCTAAAACCTTGGATATTTCCAGATGGGTATCCCCTCCTACCACAGTAGGAATCTCATGTTCGGGAGGGGGGTGGAACTGGGGAGCAGCCACATACGGTTTGAGGAGACTTATATGAAAGACGGGATGGACTCCCTTGAGAGTCTTTGGGAGTTCCAGTTCCACGGTGACCTCATTGATTACTCTGGTAATGGGGAAAGGTCCCACATAACGGTCGCTCAGTTTTTTGCAAGGGCGAAGTGAGCGGAGGTTTTTGGTGGACAGATAAACTTGCTCCCCCACCTTTAATTCCCATCCCGGAGACCGGTGTTTGTCCGCCTGTTCCTTGTACTTGCTTTTTGCCTTCTCAAGATTTTTGAGCAGCCACGGCCAGGTAGATTTAACTACCTGAATCCACTCCTGAAGATCAGGGGTGGCTTGGAGCTCTGGCGTGACGGGGGCGGAACCGAAAGGACCGAATTCCGTCCCGTATATTACTTGGAAGGGACTAAAGCCGGTAGAGGAATGAGGCGCATTGTTGTATGCATATTCGGCGAATGGCAGCAGGTCGACCCAGTCGTCCTGGTGGAAATTCACATAGCAACGCAAATAACATTCTACCACTGCGTTTACTCGTTCCGTTTGACCATCCGTCTGGGGGTGATAGGCGGAGGACAGACCCTGTTCCTCCACCCCCATGAGTTTTAGAAAGGCTCGCCAGAATTTGGCAACGAACTGGACCCCCCGGTCGGAGAGTACCTTCCTCGGGACCGAGTGTAGCCTGAGGACATGGGTGACGAATAATTTAGCCAAGCCCTGAGCTGAAGGAAGACCTGCACATGGAACGAAATGGACCTGCTTGGAAAAAAGGTCCGTGATTACCCAGAGCACCGTTTTTCCTCGGCTAGGAGGTAGGTCGGTGATGAAATCCATGGCTATAACTTCCCAGGGTCGGGAGGGGTTCTCAAGCGGTTTGAGAAGCCCTGGGGGTTTTCCCATCCGTTTCTTAGCTGTGGCGCAAGTGGGGCAGCTGCGCACATACAACTCTACATCAGCTCTCATACCGGGCCACCAGAACTGCCTCCGTACCAGGTGAAGCGTTTTTATGAAACCAAAATGACCTGCCAACCTGGCACCATGTACCAGTCCCAAGACTTCTTTGCGCAGGGAGGATGGGACGTAAAGTTTCCCCCCTTGCACCCACCAAGTGTTGGTTCGTTCCAAGCCAGTGGGGAGGAGATGACGCTCCTCCTCCTGTAAGGAGGCGTCCCGGAGCCGCTGCTGGAAGGCTTCCGGGATGCCTTTGAGCCAAGGGGGGGCTTCTGGTCGTTGGGCTTGGGACCGGGTAGTGACGGCTAAGCTTGGGACCTCCCCCCGCTGCTCGGGAGTGAACAGGGAGTCTACGGGGCGATCGAAATCGTTGCGATACTGGGGAAGTCGTGACAGGGCGTCGGCTAGGGCATTTTCCTTGCCAGGGACATGTTTGAGAGTGAACCGGAATTTGGCGAAGAATTGGGCCCATCGAATTTGTTTGGCGTTGAGCTTTCTCGCTCCCTTGAGAGCCTCAAGATTCTTGTGATCGGTACACACTTCAAACGGCAGTTCGGCCCCCTCTAGGAAGTGTCTCCATATGGTGAGGGCATGTTTGACCGCTGCCGCCTCCTTCTCCCAAATCGCCCAGTTGATTTCGGACTGGGAAAACTTTTTGGAGAAGTAGGCGCATGGCCTCAATCGCCCCCCTTCATCCCTCTGCAATAGGGCCCCGCCCATGGCCACATCCGAGGCGTCTACCTGCACCACGAAAGGCTTGGTGCAATCTGGGTGAGCCAAAACGGGTTCGGATGAAAAAAGCTGTTTTAAACGGTCAAAAGCTTGTTGGCACTGAGGGGACCACTGCAAACGGGCTGAGGGTAGCGCGGCGCTAACCCCCTTGTCCTTGGTACGCAATAGGGCGGTTAGGGGCAGTGCAACCTGGGCAAAGTTAGGAATGAAGTTCCGGTAAAAGTTGGCAAACCCTAAAAACTGCTGAAGTTGGCGGCGAGTAGTGGGAGGTTCCCATTCCAGTACCGCCTGGACCTTTGCGGGGTCCATTTCTAACCCTTGGTGGGAAATTACGTACCCAAGGAAAGTAATGGAAGGTTGGTGGAACTCGCATTTGGATACCTTAGCATACAATCTGTGCTCCCGCAGCCGCTGGAGCACTTCTCGCACTAGGCGCACATGTTCTTCCATAGATTCAGAGTAAATGAGGATGTCATCGAGAAATACCACCACCCCCCGAAACAGCAAATCATGCAAAACCTCATTAATCAATTGCATAAACACACTGGGAGCCCCCGAAAGTCCGAACGGCATGACCAGGTACTCAAACATTCCAAAACAGCTGGAAAAGGCTGTTTTGAATTCATCCCCTTCTTTAATGCGAATACGGTGGTATGCTTCCACTAAGTCCAGTTTGGTGAAGATTCGGCCCTCCTTTAATTGTGCTAGAAGGTCGGGAATAAGAGGGAGAGGGTAAGCGTTAGACTGGGTAACGGCATTTAGCCTACGGAAGTCAATACACAGTCTTAAATCTCCTGTCTTTTTCTTCACAAAGAAGGCCGGGGCCGAATAAGGAGCCTTGGAAGGGCGTATGAAACCTCTCGCCAGGTTGGCATCCAGATAGTCCCGTAACACCGCCTTTTCACTAGGGCTCATGGGGTAGACCTTCCCCTTAGACAGTTTGCCTTCCCCCACTATTTCTATGGCACAGTCCGTTTCTCTGTGGGGGGGTAATTCGTCACATTCCCTAACGTCAAAGACATCCGCAAACTGCGAGTATTCGGAGGGCAGTTGAGGTGGAGCGGTGGTTGGGGGGGAAGGACCTACCACCGCAGCGGCCGAAGTTCGGACAACCCGCTCCTTATCATGTAACCCACAGGGGTTTTCTGGAAACGAGAGTACCCGTTTAACCCAGTCGATGGAAGGGTTGTGTCCCCGCAGCCAGTTCATCCCTAACACCACAGGGGTTACAATAGGGGCAATGGTAAAATACAGGCGTTCCCAATGCTCTCCCACAGACATGATCACGGCTGCAGTTCGGTGGGTCACCGGGCCCCGTTTAAAATCACTCCCGTCCATTTGGGAAAAGCGGAGAGGTCCCGGGAGTCGCTTGCGCCGGACCCCCAGTTTCTTGGCCGTTTCCTCGCTAATCATGGTGCGGGCACACCCCGAGTCAACCAAGGCTGGGAATTCTAAACTGGGACCCCCTTTCGGTAGGGATAGGTGAACACGCACATACACATTGTCCTCTTGGGCGCTTACCATCGGTGGAGCTCCTTGCACAATGACAGGTGCGGTCTGCTGCGGAGCCCCCTCTACAGCAGACCGACGGCGTTTTTTGCCGGCTGTTCCCACTCCTCCTCCTCGCTGGAAGAGGGGGAAGGAGTGGTGGCGGTCGGGGAGCCGTCCGAATCAAAAGTGGTATTTGTAATCCGGGACCCCGTTGGGCCGGTAGAAGTGGAGGCCCCATCCTGGGGCCGCGCATGGAGAGCGGAGGGTGCGCCGGAGCGTCGGCCCGGTGGTCCGCTCCTGCGGCGGGGTTGGTCCTCGGCGGTCACCTTCTGCGGTTCGGTTGGGGCTTGGCGTGGGGGGTTGGGACGGCCCGCTCGAGAGGGGCATTGCGATGCAAAGTGTCCCTTACCTCCGCAGGTCAGGCAGACCCCAGTCTCAAAACGCTTGCGGCGTTCCGCGGCTGAGGGAATCCCGCTGCCCCCCGGGCGGAAGTCTCGGCCCCGATCGCTTCGGGGCCTTGGGTCTCGTCCGAGACGTTGTTTGGACAAGGTCAGGAGTTGTTTGCGGTTCTCTATGTCGGCTGCGTGACGAACCCAACCTTCCACGTCTGGGGGGTTCCCTTGCATGAAGGCCCAATGTTGGAGGTCTGGGTTGAGGCCCTCCCTGAAACACTGTACCAAGGTGGCTTCACTCCAGTCCAGGATTCGGCTGGCTAGGGACTGGAACTCACTTGCATACTGCGCCACCGACTTAGTCCCTTGGCGCAGTTGCATCAAGGAGGCTTTAGCCCGCTCGCCCAGAGTTGGGTCCTCAAAGCGGTTGCGGAGCGCTACCATAAACTCATCCAGCGTTCGCAGCACCGGCGAGCGAAGTTCATACTGCAACACCATCCAGGCGGCCGCCTCCCCTTGCAGTAAGGAAGCCACGTACTGCACTCGGGACTCCTCGGAAGTGAAGGTTCGGCCTTGTTCTCGCATAAAAATGTCTACTTGGACCATGAAAAAGGTCAACTGGTCCCCCGAACCGTCATACGTGACTTTCAGGTCCCGGCGGGACGGGAGGTTAGGAGGCGCGGGAGGGGCTGCCGGTGTTCCGTCCGGAGGGTTGCCAGCAGGCGGTTGCACTTTCAGCGCGTCCAGAGCCGCTGCCATCTCACCCATCACCCGCTGCATGGTCTCCATCTGCTCCTGCATGGCCTGGCGATCCTCCTGCCACTGCCTGCGTTCCTCCTCCATCAGGGCCTCCTTGCGCGCCGGGTCCCCTTCAAGTCCCGTGCTGGGAAAGGCCAAACGGCGATCCTTCGCCGCGGTTCTGGAGACAGACCAACCCTTGGGGGAGTCCAGCCAATTGTTAAAAAGCCCTCGGGGACGTCCGTCCTGGCCTTGGTCAGGGATGGGATCCTTAGGCTTCTTTGGCTTGGCACCCTCCTCCTTGGGGTCCGGTTTCTTCGGTACCACCGGTTCGTCCGGTGCGTCAGGGGTAGTTGGGGTATTTTCCTCGTCGCCTGGCATTCTGTCCCAAAAGGTACAGCAGCAGTTCGAGAGGCAAAGACTTGCAACTCAATGTGAGAGATCCCCTCTCTCTGAGTTTACTTCTCCAAATCAAATGTTCATACGTTGGTAAAGAAACAAAAGATTTATTGAAGACATCAGGAGATGAGACAGGCACAGGTAGCGAGTTGCAAGTGAGGGGCTAATCAGGTTTACAGAATATATTGACTCCAGGGCCCTGGGGCACTGGGGTTCACACTTATTGTTATGGGAAGTTACAAGCTTGGCATAATACAAAACATCAGACAAGTCCCAGGAAGTCTGGTGAGGCTATCGCACTTCCAAGGCCGCAGCGGCCTGAGGGAGTACTGACAGGAAGGACAGCGGGGGGGAAGATACATGGGGCGATCAGGTCTGGCGCCTGAGACCAGAAGGTGTGAACTGCTTTTACGAGTCCACTGATAAGCAAATGATGGAAAGCAGAGACATATAGACAGAGACCCTCACAGTAGTCCAACCCCCTACTCAATGCAGGATCAGCCTAGAGCATCCCTGACAAGTGTTCGTCCATCTGCTCCTAGAAGACTGCCAGTGTGGGGAAGCTCACCAACTCCTTAGGAAGCCGATTTCACTGTTGAACAACTCTTAATGTAATCCCCCCCCCCTAATATCCAGCCGGTACCTTTCCACTTGAAATTTAGACACATTATTATGAGTCCTATCCTCTACTTTGGAGATGGCACAGATGAGGGGGAAGGATATGATCCCCATTGCCTGCAGGTAAGTAAAGGTGGAGGGAGGAGAGGAGGGAGAGGAAAACGTGGCAACAGGGCCAAAGCGCTTTTTTGGCTCCCATTTATTGCCGCCCTTTTTTTTTACCGATAAAAAAACCTGACAAATACCAAAACGGTATTTTCAGAGATTTTTTTCTGATTCGGATTTACCAAATGCACAACCCTAGTTGCAATCGTATACAATAGCACAGCCAAATGTAGATGTGAGAAAATACAGTACCTTGTCTTAGCAGAACATCTCTTTTTACATCTGCTGCATTGTGCAACATTCTGATCACCTCTGAAATAATTGGTATGCCTCTCACAGAGTTCAAACAAGCTTTGAATCACATTAAGAGTGTAAGTGGGACAGTCTGATTTTTTTTAAAAAATAGTATTTTGAAGAAACTCTCTTTTGTTCTGTGGGGTGACACCTAGTGGCGGAATCAATACACAAGAGTACTTTATTTGACAGATTTCCCTGTGCTTCCTTTCATCCGTCTTCTGCATATGTCAAGTTCTGAGCATTCCACTCTGCTACTTTCCACTGCTCTTTACAGAGCTCTTTTTGAAGGGTTTCATTAATAGGTGCATGTTTCTGTTCATAACATTGTGTTCCTTGTCATTAAACTTCTGAGTTCTCTTAGAACTACTCATGATGGTGGAGATCTGCCCCCTAATTTACCAAGTGGGAGGGTAATATGAATCTGGACTGTAGGACTAAGGAAGAAACCTATCCTCATGCTGAAAATCATTCCTGGTCTGCTTTTTGCTCAGGGAGTGAAAATAGATATTTATAATATGTCTAGCAAAGCATTAAAATTTCCCAGTGAATCACAGTTGCTTAACTCATTGATTGGTAATAGCAATGGTAAGCAAACTCTGCTGGTCTGGATCAGTTTTGCACATGCACACTCACACTGCCACATGGAATTGTAGTTTTTGCCTCTCCCCACAATCTTGTGCAAAATTTAACATCAAAAATTTAGCAGATGCTGGCTTGGGAGGGTGGGGGGAGGAGTTAGGCTGTCAGCAAAACACTACAATTTCATGTGTCACTGGGAGTACCTATGAGCAAAACTGATCCAGGTCAGGAGCGTTTGATACCATTGCCATTATCGATCAGCGAGTTATGCAACAGAGAGTCACTACAACTTTCATGATCCTTCTCAATGTAGAGCCATTTCTCTGGCCAGATTTAATGTTTTGCCATCTGCGCTACTAGAAGGCAGATTTCAGAAAATTCCTCTGTATGACAGGCTTTGCCCTTGTGGCAACAATTGTATTGAAACCGTTGCTCATGTCTTATTTTGATTGACTGATTGATTGATAGATTGATCTTTATTACGGTCAATGACCAGCACATGTCTTATTTTATTGTAGTTTCTACACAGAATCTCGCAACGAACTTTTAAGCCCCCAGTTGGTTAATAGACAGAAAGTCTCAGATTTTTTTAACGTTTCCTATTTACTGAACAATCGTTCACCCCATATATTGGAGACTGTGGCACAGTTTTTATAGTTTGTTTGAAAAGCCCGCCAAACGGTTAATTAGATGGCAGGATCAACAAACAGCGCTATTTGATGTAACTGTCTTTAAACTATGCCATAAAGGGCACTTTTTAGTATCTCTATTCCTTTTGTACCCTTTGTGTATTATGTTTGTATGCCAATAAAGGACTGATGATGATGATACAACTTTCAGTTGCTTACCTGATTGGCTAAAAAAAGATGTCTCTGGTTATTTATGCAATGGAGTTTTACCTGAGGTTCGTTGCTCGCTGGACCCACACTTTCCTGTTGGGAGTCTCTGCACCAGCAGTCTCCAAGTACAAATCAGGAAGTATTTGAATCCCCACTACTTGAAATGCTGCTTTGTAATTGGCTGTAGTGAGAGAAAAGTTCACTCCCACCCAAACCCAATTGCCGTATAAAAAAGCACTTTAAGAACATAAAACAAAAAATGGAGCAATCTGAAAAGAGAAATCAAAGCCTCAGTTTTAAAAAGCCTTTCTTCTGCTCAGAAAGAGCTTTGAGGAAGCAGGAAGTGGACATGCTGCTTTGTAACTGGCTGTGAGCAAGACCAAGCTTGCGTGTCCTGCACTTTGCCTTAGGCACAGAGATTTCACCCAGGCTGAGCTCAGGGGAGAGGAAAGAATTGGGTTAACAGAGGAACGGGAAGGTCCAGGATTTGTGAGGTCTGGTGGCGAGGTCATCTCTAATAGAGGGAAAACTCATGCGTAATTCCAAGGAACAATCGAGACAGAAGGGGGGGTGAACGTGAGTGGAAGTACCCAGGCATAAACAACCTCAGAGATGCATTGCTCCCCTCACCCACACACACATTGTAAGGTTCTCAGAAACATGACATGTTAATGCACTATCATGCGTTTAAAATATTAAAAAGATAGACTAATGGTTGTAACAAAAATCACATACCCTCCCACTTATGATAGCTGACAACGGGGATGCTCTTGTTTATATGCCTGCCCTCTATTCTCATAGCAAGGATCATTGTCTGAGGAATTCCCTCTTTTCACTTTGGTATGTTTGCTTGGTTCATTTTCTCTGCAACAGCTGAGTCTGTATCCCCATTTTATACAATGTTAGCATGTTGATCATTGCAGGTTTTTAAAACCAAAATCAATCTGAGAAGGTTTGACAGTGTCCTGAAACCCACAATGGTTGTACTTATTACCAAACCACTCCACCTTATACATATTCAGCTATATTTATTACCTGAACAGGAGAAAGATAGGGAAATAGTGTACTCTAGTGTACATTTACATACACAAATCTTGGTGTGTGTTTTTAAGTACTCCCCAAAACAGGAGGGAAAATAGAAATAATGATTTATCAGTAAAAGAGTCCAGAAAACAGGAACTGTTCCTGACATATGTGAGTAGTTGGAATGCATGAAATCAACACCAACAAAAAATTAACTAATGTGTTATGATGTGAAGGTCTATGTGCATTTCAAATACAGATAATTGGGGGCCTTTCAGAAAAGGCCATTTATTTTTGCTACTCTACTAATATCCTGCCTGTTGTTAGTGTCCTAATTCACCTGTCCCACATCATGCAGCAACCATTTGTGTGTGTGGAGAAAGAATATGGCTGCCAACTCTTGGAAGGCAGAAATGATCTGACAATGGATTGTAATAATCTGACAATAGATGACAACTCCAGGTGCCATCTGGAGGTTGATAACCTTACCGCTCTCTTGCTAAGCAACCCCTCACCATAGGGTTGCTAGGTTCCTCTTTGCCACTGGCAGGAGGTTTTAGGGGAGGAGCCTGAGGAGGGCAGGGACATCAATGCCGTAGAGTCCAATCGCCAAAGCGCCCATTTTCTCCGGGTGATCTGATCTCTATCAGCTGGAGATCACTTGTATTAGCAGGAAATCTCCAGATAGTACCTGAAGGTTATCTTATCGTGACTTTCCAGAAATTTCTCTGTGCCTGGTCCCCCACAAACCGGGCATTTCTTAAAGGCTTACAGTCCACAACATATTTCTTTTTGACTGCAGGACAACTGCAACAGAAATAGTTCCTTGAGGGAAGACGCTGTCCAAAATTCTTCCAATATCTGGATAATGCTCTCACATTTTTTAATGCAGGTTTTTTTTTGGGGGGGGGCATAAGGTCCTTTAAGCAGCTGACAAAAATTGTGATCTTTAGAGAAGCTTTTTTATTGCCAGGTGGCTCAACAGTGTCAAGATCTCTGGTGCTGCACACACTCACATTGTAGCTGTTTCCCCCCTCATGTGTAATTTTAATTACTATATTTTAGAGTTGTTAAGGGAACCGATAATGGATTGGTTTGGGAACAGTTTAATTTAAATAAATAAACATCTATCTGCCCCCCTTCCCCATCTCACATTAAAGGATTCTAGAATCATAATAGTGGATTATTTTCTTAACAGTGGGCTTTTGCACTGAAAGGGAAATGCCAAGGTTTAACAAATCTGATAGAATTAATCCTGCCAATAACATCTCTTGTACTGTTTAGCACACAGTTAGCCTTAGCTACTTTAAGCAACGGCGAGGTTTTCCTAATTCATCCACTCTTTTTCTTCAGACAACAGAAAATTAATTTATCTTTCCCAGTTAACCTTTATTTCCCAAAGACAGGAATCTATACACTTAATAATATCAGCTGGGTAAGTGGTATATTTCAAAGATGATGAGGTCATACTTTTAAAAAGACAAAATCCATTTTCACAAGTTCACAAGGTTGGAAGAGATCACAAGGGCCTTCCAGTCCAACCCCCCACCATGCAGGATCCCACAATCAAAGCACTCCGGACAGATGGCCATCCAACCTGTGCTTAAAGACCTCCAAAGATGGGGACTCCACCACCCTCCGAGGCAGCGCATTCCACCGTCGAACAGCCCTCATCATTAGAAAGTTTTTCCTAATGTTTAGGTGGAATCGTTTTTCTCTTAGTTTAAATCCATTACTCTGTGTCCTCGTCTCTGGAGCAACAGAGAACAAGCTAGTTCAGAGATGCTAAAGGTGATAGCATGTTCACCTTTAATCGTAATTAGTCCTACAACTGCTCATGGTCCAACAGGATTTCTCTTTACTGTTTTGGTGTTTGAACCTTTAACAATAGGATGTCTTAAATAAAGGGAAACCACTGTCGGGGGGAAAATAGATGCCATTATATAGATTGAACCTTCATATAAACTTCAAGAGCCCTGGAAATGGTTTTGAACATTTACATTCCAGTTCTCCCATGGGTTTCAAAAATAAGTCCTGAAATGTATGTGATATAATGTGCCCATTCATATAATTTGAATGAATGAATGAACAAATGGATTAGAGTTAATTGATAGCTATACGTAGGACTCAGACCTAAAATGCCAGCACAAATGTCTAGCTGCGTGTTGCGCATACCACAGTTAAAGGGAACAATTATAAACACAAGAAAACCTTTTGAAACGGAATTAAAATCAGATCCCTTGGATGTAATATGCGGAATGGCATCTGTCCCCTCTCCAGTGCTGGGAGTGTGAATATAAAATAATATATTTTGACAGCATGGGGGGTATAGCGTTTATTTCATATATATATGAAATATATATATATATATTGGCTTCCATCCATTTTGGCAAACATAAAATAAAACCACTGACAAGCAGTTAAATTTGCTTTTTTTTAAAAAAAGGGTTGTCAACATTAAAACAGTTAAACACATTCCATTTCCATTCATTTTCCCCTTGATCTACTTGAACCTCTGAAAGGAGAGGATTTTTCCCCCTCAGGGAAATGAAATTCATTAAAAAAAATGCACACAATAAATTGCCTTGGGGTATCACTACTGTAACACTAATCAGGATTTGAAAAGTTTAAAACGTCCTTGAGAAACATTTTATTAACAAAATGCTTGTGAAGACTCACACTGTCCAAGGAAGTGGCACAATTCTTACTAGGGCATTCTTACAAAAGCCAAATAGTATTTAAAAACCTAGGGAGACAATATTGGAAGACACTGACCTCAGCCTTCCAGAATAGGTGAGGAAAGCTTCCACATAAGTCTTAGCCTACACATTGTAGTTGGTGGTATGATGTGTGATGTGAGCGCTTGCCACATGGGTTAATCGGTGTAAATACCCATTGTGTGGTGTAAAAGATTTTTTTTAAAATCCATGACGACTAGGGCTGCCGGGTCCCCCGTGTCCCCCCGCTCCTCCAGCAGGAGATTTTGGGGGTGGGGATTGAAGTGATCCGTAGCACAATAGGACAATTTACCACTCAAACCCCCATTTGAGTGGTAAATTGTCCTGTCACGCTGCAGCGCTTCCTGAAGTAAACCAGAAGTGACGGGATTGCATTGCTCATGGCCATGCTGTCAGTCGGCAGATGGATAGGTGGGCAATTCAAGCCACCTGGCAACCCTAATGATGACACCCACCCACTCAAAGCTCCATAGGTTTCACTGAGTCGTTGCTATCTTTCTGACAGAAGTTGTGGAAGGATTATCCAAATACAGTACTTTGAAGGAAAACCACAGATTCATGAAAAGGCTAGGCAGCAGGGCTAGTGTCAGTACACCCAGTACACCCTGTGATAGGTAGCGCTGCCAACCTCCAGGTAATGGGGAGAAAAACGGCACTTCTGTACCAATACCAAGAGGTTAGGAAAACAGTACAGGATACTATATATAAACAAAGTGCAGGTTTTATGAGCTACTGTAGTGAAACAAGGACCATATACATGACACATACTTATAAGTCTGAGTCGGCTTCTGTTTAAATGTACTCTGTCACTTTAAGAATTCCAACTTGCCTTTGGTATGCATCACCAGCAACTGCGCACACCTGGGTTTTCCTATGTATTTGAGTAAGGCTTTGTTTGACTTTACGTGCTACACTATGTGATGTACTTTGCTTTTTTTAATAATTTTTATTATTATTTTTAATAATATCAAAACAATATGTATTATATTTTAAAAATATATAAACATTACTATTTTAATTAATGCTAAAAAAAGAAAAGAAAAATATTGACTTCCCCGCCATCCTCCTCTATCCGTTTATACTCTTAGTACTTCCCTTTGCATATGTTTTCTAATTTAAATCATTCTGTATCCTAGGATTATATCATATACTTCAATGCTTAAAAACTAATAATAACACGCTTATAAACCTATACATTCAAATTAATTCAAATCCTTAGATATTTCCAAAGTTAAATTCATTTCCACAGTACATTCTCCATGCCTCCCCCCACAAATCCCCCGTTGTCCTTTTGATTTATTAATGCTGTCAATTTAGCCATTTCTGCTAGTTCCATCATTTTATTTATCCAGTCCATCTTGTTCGGTACTTCGGACATTTTCCATTTTGCTGCATACACCAATCTTGCTGCTGTGGTGGCATATACTAAAAAAGATCTCGGAGTTATTATAGTATCTGGTACAATACTTAGCAACATCATTTCCGGTGTTTTAGGGATATTATGCTGTAAAATCAATCTAAGTTCGTTATAGATCATATCCCAAAAGTTTTTTGTTTTTTCACATGTCCACCAAATATGGTGGAAGGAACCAACTTCCCTTTGACATTTCCAACATTTTGACGACATAGTTCCATACATTTTTGCTAAATTTTTTGGAGTCAAATACCATCTGTATATCATCTTATAAATGTTTTCCCTTAATGACTGTGAAAGCAAAAGCTTCATATCCTTAGACCACAACTTTTCCCATCGGTTCAATGGTATATTATGCTCTAATGTCTGTGCCCATGTTATCAACATAGGTTTAATTTGATCTTGTTCTGTATAAATCATCAATAGTATTTTATACATTTTGGAAATTAAATGGTCAGGTTATGTGATGTACTTTGCTGAAGTCTGATTGTAACAATTTGCACTTACCCTGTGTGGGAAGGAATTATGAATGTATAACAGCACTTTCTCTTTGTGAGAATATTGTATCAAATCATATTTAATAGTCATAATCTTTATATATTTATATACTGATTGTATAATATTAATTTTAGGAAGGAATGAAGAAAGATTTCCACTGCTGTGGATCTGAAACGGCCGTATCCATTGATGATTGTGGCTCTATATGGACTCTATACACAAAGATTACAATACTATTACTTACCTGGTACTCGGTTGAGACCTTTGGAATCATTTCTGCTTTGTGCAGATTGTATATATTGTATATATTTGTGCTTTGTATGTGTCATATATATGGTCCTTGTTTCACTTCAGTAGCTCATAAAACCTGCATTTTGTTTATATATAGTAACCTCCAGGTAATGGCTGGAGATCTCCTGCCATTATTTCCCAGTCTGAAGCTGGCAACCCTATAGGGCAGTTGCTGGTGACAGACCTTCTGGCAGGGTCCACGTTCTCTGACCCCTCAACCATTCCTCCCTGCAATCTGCCCATTTGTTTCTAAGTGCTACACCGCCCATGCTCCTGGATTCCCAGCAGTGATGGGGAAGTGCATCAGCATTCCTGGGCGTCACAGTAGAAACTCTACCAGGTACACACATTGGTCAGTGCTGCCGGAGAAAGGGTGGCTGTGACTGCAGACAGGGGAAGGACTATGGTTGCCAGCTCTGGGTTGGGAAATACCTGGAGATTTTGCCGGGGGAATCTCTCTCTCTCTCTCTCTCTCTCTCTCTCTCTCTCTCTCTCTCTCGTAGTCTTGAGCAGAAAACAAAGAAATTTAACTATTGTCCTTATAAAGTTTGCCACAGACAGAGTTACAGAATCATTTATATCTGATAGTAGCCACGTCACCTGCCCCCTTGTACCACCAGATGTCTCACTGGACATTTCCCCATTTTTAAATAAAGGAGTTATTAAACTGGCCCTCAGCTCATTCAATATTGGACACTCCGTGGCAATAGGTTTGATCGTTTCAACTGCCATGTGAGCATCTACATGTTCTGTTTGAATCTGGCCCTTTTTTATATCTGCCCTCCAGAACTGCCAAAGGAAGGGCATTCATTCTTGCCAAAGTAAAAGCTCTTCTGAGATTTGGTCTTGTCAGGTGATAGAAATACTTTGGCAGTTGCTTTGGAAGGGCAATACCCAAAAAGGATGCCGAGAAACCCTACAAGCCCTAACAAATGTAGTGTCAGAGACTAGTCCAATTTCTTTTCTCGCGTTTTGATTAGGCTAGTTATTTCTATTTCAGTTGGGTCAACACAGGGATTCCACTTAACATTGTCTCTCCCTGGAAAGAAATCCTGCTTCATACAATCCTCCATTTTGAGCACTTCCCCAGTCTTACACCATGCTTCATGCAGTGGTGCACAGAAACTCACATGCTGGGGAAAGTTACATGGCAAATACATGGCAAATATAATAAATGTTACAGACCAGGTAGGAATCATTCCCCCCTGTAATTTCAGTAGAGCTTCAGTAGAGTAGAAATTTTGCCAAATCAAATTTATTCAGGGTATGTGAATGAGCAGTCTTATTAAATCCTTTCACTTGACCATGGTGGCACATTTGCATCGACTATATGTGTTCAGTTGTGGCCCACAAAAACCATGAAGGAATAGAACTACAGCTAAAGTCAATACAAGGGAGGTCATTATATACAGTGGTCAGTCATCTATATACAATACTCCCTGAAATCAGGAAGAAGAAGAACATAAGAAGAACCATGCTGGATCAGACCAAGGTCCATCAAGTCTAGCAATCTGTTGTCCGAGGCTACAAATGTACTGGAAGAAGATCCAACATGAATTACAGAACATAATTAAAATAAAAATAAGACGACCCCAAATACTTTTTATTAAGTATAACACCACCTGATTTACCCATGAGATTCAGAGATCTGTTCAAATATGCCATAACGGCCACAAGAATTGTGTTGGCAAGAACCTGGAAGCAAACGTCTATACCTGACATAGAAGAATGGAAAGATAAAATGCTCGACTATGCAAACATGGCCAAAATGACTTTTATGATGAACCCTACCTACAATGAGTCAATAGAACAGTTTAACGAGAAATGGCAACCATTTTACACTTATATGTAAGTGAATTAATAGATAAATATATTATAAGAAACCAGAAAATATAATCAATTAAATGTAAATATATTAAATTAATGAAAATGCTTGGTAATTATAGTTTAAAAATGTAAAATGCTTTCGAATTTACTAGACCAAAAAATATGTTTGTCTACATCAGACGGATTCCCTATATCCATTCTTTTTTTTTCATTTCTGTACCCCATACTGAAAACAAAAATAAAAAACTATATATAAAAAAAGTCTAGCAGTCTGTCTACCCAGTGGCCAACAAGGTGCCTCTAGGAAGCCCTCAAACAAGATTATCCTGCCTGTGTTCCAAAGCACCTATAAGAAGAGTTAGTTTTTATACCCTGATTTTCTCTATCTTTAAGGAGTCTTAAACTGGCCTACAATCACCTTCCCCCTCCTCTCCCCACAACAGACACCATGTAAGATAGAGGGGGCTGAGAGAGTTCTGAGAGAACTGTGAATGGCCCAAGGTCACCCAGCTGCCTTCAAGTGTAGGAGTGGGGAATTGAACCCGGTTCTGTGGATTAGAATCTGCGTCTCATGTGGAGGAGTGGGGAATCAAACCTGATTCTCCAGATTAGAGTCCACCTCTCTTAACCACTATCCCATGCTGGCTCTCCTTTATGCATTTGGGGCTACAGTTGGGGGAATAGAGGCTAGAAAGGCATGCTCCACAGGTGGAAGTCCTTCTACATGCAGAAACAATTTGGTGGATCCAAATCATGAATCCAAAATTTCCATGAATAACAAAATCCCTTTCCTGGCAAGAATCTGAGGAATGTTGAAGGAAGCTAGAAGAGATATGATAAGACCAGCGAAATTTCTCAAGCCCATGTGTGTGTGTTAAGTGCCGTCAAGTCACTTCCGACTCATGGCGACCCTATGAATGAAAGTCCTCCAAAATGTCCTATCTTTGACAGCCCTGCTCAGACCCTGCAAACTGAAGGCCGTGGCTTCCTTTATTGAGTCAATCCATCTGTTGTTGGGTCTTCCTCTTTTCCTGCTGCCCTCAACTTTTCCTAGCATGACTGACTTTTCCAGTGACTCTTGTCGTCTCATGACGTGACCAAAATATGACAGCCTCAGTTTAGTCATTTTAGCTTCTAGGGTCAGTTCAGGCCTGATTTGATCTATAACCCATTGATTTTTTGGGGGGGCAGTCCACGGAATCCGTAACACTCTCCTCCAACACCACATTTCAAAGGAATCTATTTTCTTCCTATCAGCTTTTTTCACTGTCCAGCTTTCACACCCATACATAGTAATAGGGAATACGATGGCATGAATTAATCTAGTCTTGGTGGCCAGAGTCACATCCTTACACTTCAAAATATTTTCTAGCTCCTTCATGGCTGCCCTTCCCAGTCTCAATCTCCTTCTAATTTCTTGGCTGCAGTCTCCCTTTTGGTTGATGGTGGAGCCAAGGAATAGAAAGTCTTGAACAATTTCAATTTCCCCTTTGTCAACCTTAAAGTCGTGTAATTCTTCTGTAGTCATTACTTTTGTTTTATTGATGTTCAGCTGTAGTCCTGCTTTGGCACTTTCTATTTTAACTTTTAGCAGTAGTCGTTGCAAATCTTCACTATTTTCTGCCAATAATGTAGTGTCATCAGCATATCTCAAATTATTAATGTTCCTCCCTCCAATGTTCACCCCACCTTCATCTAATTCTAATCCTGCTTTCCTAATTATATGTTCTGCATATAGATTGAAGAGATAGGGAGATAAAATACATCCTTGTCTGACACCTTTGCCAATTGGAAACCATTCCGTTTCTCCATATTGTGTTTTAACTGTGGCCTCTTGTCCAGAGTACAGGTTGCTCATTAAAACGATCAGATGTAGTGGCACACCCATTTCCTTTAAAACCAGCTATAGCTTTTCATGATCCACAGAGTCAAAAGCTTTGCTGTAATCTATGAAACACAAGCTGATTTTCTTCTGAAATTCTCTCGTATGCTCCAGTAACCAGCGTATATTTGCAATATGATCTCTAGTGCCTCTTCCTTTTCTGAAACCAGCTTGAACATCAGACATTTCTCGTTCCATATATGGTAACAGCCTTTGCTGTAAGATTTTGAGCATCACTGTACTTGCATGAGAAATTAATGCGATGGTCCGATGGTTGCTGCAATCTTTGATGTCTCCTTTCTTGGGAATTGGAATGTAAATGGATTGTTTCCAGTCTGTGGGCCATTGTTTTGTTTTCCATATCTGTTGGCATATTCTTGTCAAGATTTTGATGGACTCCGTTTCTGTGGCTTGGAATAGCTCTATTGATATCCCATCTGCTCCTGGTGATTTGTTTCTCCCGATTGCTCTCAATGCAGCTTTCACTTCACTTTCTAAAACTGTAGGTTCTTCTTCAAAAGATTTTTCTTGGAAAGAATCTTTTATCCTTTCATCTCTTTTGTATAGTTCTTCAGTATACTGTTCCCACCTTTTCTTTATTTTGTCCTGTTCAGTTAATGTATTTCCATGCTGATCTTTCAGCATGCCAAACCTTGCTTTACATTTCCCTTTGATTTCTTGGATCTTGTGGAACAGATCTCTTGTTCTTCCTTTTTTGTTGTTCTCTTCTATTTCTTTACACTGGTTATTATAATAGGTCTCTTTGTCTCTACGTGCGAGTCGCTGGAACGTTGCACTTAGACTTTTGATTCTATTTCTGTCACCTTCTACTTTTGCTTCACGTCTATCTCTGGCAATTTTAAGAGTTTCCTCAGACATCCATTGAGGTTTTTCTTTTCTTTTGGCTACAGGAATAGTCTTTGCACATTCTTCCTTGATAATATCTCTAGTTACCACCCATAGTTCTTCAGGTTTACATTCACTTGAACTCAGTAATGCAAATCTGTTCCTTACATGGTCTTTAAACTCTTCCGGAATATTGCTTAGATTGTATTTCAGTGCTATGAATGTTTTGGTATTTTTCTTAAGCTTTATCTGGATTTTCGATATTAACAATTCATGATCTGTACCGCAGTCGGCTCCTGGTCTTGTTTTGGCCGAGAGAATAGAGCTTCTCCATCTTCTGCTTCCAATTATATAATCTATTTGATTTCTATACTGGCCGTCTGGTGATGTCCATGTATACAATCGTCTATTTGGTTGCCTGAAACATGTGTTTGCAATGAACAGATTGTTGTCTTCACAGAATTCTACGAGGCGTTCTCCTGCTTCATTCCATGCTCCTAGCCCAAATCTGCCAACAACATTTAATTCTGCTTTGTTTCCTACTTTTGCGTTCCAATCACCTATGATTATCAGCATATCTTGTTTAGGTGTCTGATAAATTTCTTCCTCATCAGCATCTGTAGTTGGGGCATAAACTTGAATGATACTTATGTTGATAGGCTTTCCCTGAAGTCTGATTGATATTATTCGGTCAGACTTTGCATTATAGCTCCTGACTGCCTTTGCTACATCTTGCCTCACTATTAAAGCAACTCCATTTCTTCTCTTTTTGTCATTCCCTGAATAAAACACTTTGTAATTTTCTGATTGAAAATGTCCTAATCCAGTCCACTTTAATTCACTTACTCCCAGGACTGAAATGTCCATATGTTCCATTTCTTGTTTAACAATTTCAAGCTTACCCTGATTCATGCTTCTCACATTCCATGTTCCTATTATATGCGTCGAACAGCTTCGGACTTTCCTTTTGCATCTATTCATGTCAACCACTGAACGTCCTTTTGGCTTTAGTCCAATCGCATCATTAAGAACAGCACTACTCGTACTTGTCCTCTGCTCTACCCCAGTAGCAGATTGAGTGCCATCCGACCTGGGGGTCCCATCTTCCAGCACTATATCTTTTTTCATTTTGGATTGCTCATCATAGGGTTTTCAAGGTAAAGGTTGGTCAGAAGTGGTTTACCGGTGCCTTCTGTGCAGTACTAACCAGGGTTAGCCATAGTGGCACTGCCGTTGTCTACGAAAGATCTTCTGCCAGTGTCACCTTCCGCTACTGCTGCTGCCTAGTAGCTAACCTTCATTGATTCCTCTGCTCCCATCCCCATTGGAACTGCCTGTTCTCTTCTGCGGATGTGGCCATTGATCCCTTAAGGGGGTGGATGCATCCTCGTCTGGTGACCATTCCGTCTTGAGTGACTCTGCTAGGAGTTTAGTCTCTTGATAGAGTCTAGACCCCTTACAGTATTGCTCTCAGCTTCCCTGACACACACAAACCCCCTCACCATGTTAAGGTGTGCATCCAGAAGGGGGCTCAAGCCCATAGGATGGCTATTTAAGAATTTTCTAAATGGCATGGAAGATTGCAAACAAGACCTTACCAGTGTATCCAATTATGCTATTACAAATCACTAACCCCTACTGGAAATATCACACTTGAAACATCTGAGAATTGTATTTGTCTTCTCTGCAACTGCCTCACATTTGTATCTCCAATTAGCAAAATATTTCTTAAAAAAATTCTTCCCTTTCAGTGGCTTGAAAACTGCTGGAATTTCTCACTTACATAGATAGCTTTTATTGTTGAGCTAGAGAGCTCTGTTGTCATGCAATAGAGGAGCAACATTAGAAAATGTCAAATGGAGTGGTTGGTATCCCACCAATAAGACCCCTCTGTGTTTCTTTGTTTTTTACTGTATGGGCTGTCAGTTACCCTCTTGGAGGAACTTTTTTTTTTAAGCACAGATGCTCCATCAGAAATAATCTTAAATGATAGCACTGTTTTCTAAAGAAAGGGGCCTTTGTTTTTTTCCCCAGATTACAGCAAAATTTATTTTACTTCATTTGGTGACGCTTTCATGGTTCTTCTCTTGTTCTCAAGATAGTCATATCTGCAAATTTATGAACCCCAGGACTACATAATTCTCTATGTCTTCTGTTTAAGTATTGACATGTTGAATGTTGCAGCCAGTGATAATGACTGCCTGCAAAAGTTGTCAGAGTAATATGGATTTTTTTTATTGTACCAGAAACTGCAAAGACAATATCTATCAAGGAAAAATACATGTTAATGGTTTTGGCTTGAAATGCTAACACTGAATACTAAATCTAAATTCTAAACCTACTACCAAAGTATAATTTTCCTCCTAAATGATATCTATATGTCTCAATTACAAAGGTGATTATTTTTCCTTCACCAGAGATAAATAGTTAAATGAATTATAAGCTTTGACTGTCAGGTATGTTTTGGGACTAGTATTTAAGAACATGATTTGGTTTGTAACCTGATGGTTTGTGTAAAGGAGTTATTGTATGAATTGGTATCCTCTACAAGGTTAGTGCATCTATATGCAGCTACCCCAGTTACTGTGACAGTAGTGAAGAAGAGAAAGAGTTGGTTTTGATATGCAAACTTTTGCTACCACTTAAGGAAGAATCAAACTGGCTTACAATCACCTTCCCCTCCCCACAAAAGACACCCTGTGAGATGGGTGAGGCTGAAAGAGTTCTAAGAGAGCTGTGACTAGCCGAAGGTCACCCAGCTGGCTTCATGTGTAGGAGTGGGGAAACCAACCCAGTTCACCATATTAGCCTCTGCCGCTCATGTGGAGAAGTGGGGAATGAAACCCAGTTCTCCAGATCAGAGTCCACCACTGCAAACCACCGCTCTTAACCACTACACCACACTAGTTCTCAAGGTACCCACTACTACACAGGATTTGGAGAGGCTGATAAATATAGACATAAGGCACTCTGCTTATGACCAGTCTGCATACGGAAAGGAAGATCCTTAACTCATTGTTTTTTCCATCAAGTCACATCTTACTTATAGGAACCCCTGGTGGGTTTTTCAAGGCAAGAGACATTTAGAGGTGGTTTGCCATTGCCTGCCTCTGCTTCATGACCCTGGGCTTCCTTGGTGGTATCCTATCCAAGTACTAAGCAGGGCTAATCCTGCTCAGCTACTGAGATCTGACAAGATCAGGCTAACCTGGGCCATCCATGTCAGGGGCCCTAAATCCATACATGAAGTGAATGTAAATAAAAAAAACAAAACTAATTCTGATTGAAAATGTTTGGTCCTGTCATCAACTTTTCTGTGTAGGGATGTGGTTTACCGTAGTCTGACTTTTAATATGCTGAATAATATTTTAAGACTCCTTTTGTAAGCGGCTTTCTGATTTTGAAGCTCCATACATAATGCTTAGCATTTGGATAACGACATTTGTTCTTCTCTGCAGGTGGCTTTCAATTTCCTGAAATTTGAAGGGATCTTGTTAGGATTCTTACAGGGGGGGTTAGAGGTGGTGGTTACCTCCTGTGATGCAGAGGGCACCCACACTGTGGAGGCAGGGAGTTGGCAAAATTGGGCACTTCCTGGCATGTCTGCAACTCTTGTTACACTCTTCCTCTGAGTTGTTTACCATTCTGGCCAGGTGGCTTTGGGAAGTCTACTGATCAAGGATGGGGTAGCAATATCATGCAGCTTGCCCCTAGTTTCTCCTGATGACCAGCCTAATGTAGCCAGGCCGAGCCTGGCAACTGGCAGTGTTACACCAAAAAGAGGGGTCTCCTTATACTGGGAAAATTAGCTGGAGACTGGTAGAGATTTGCAAGAGGTTGGCATGGGGATCTTTGAAACCAAATTTTATGGGGATGAGTTCATCAGCAGAAAAGGTTCCAATAAAGAGTCTTTTGTGAATTTTAAGGGTTTTTATTAAAAGCAGTCAAATTCATTTACACATTCACACAAATCCCAGTGCACACAGAGAACTAAGAAAACAAGAGTATGAAGGGGTGGACTCAAGGATAAAAGGTTCCCATGGGAAAATATATTTACCTTCCAGGGAGCAAGAATCCAGATAGAGGCAGCTGCGTTGAGACAAGTAATGACCAGCGCTATTGGCAAGGAAAAGAAAATGATACACTCAAGAACAGTGGCTGATGTTTTGGGTCCAGGAAAAATACTAACAATTTGCTATGGCAAATGAGGATGCATTTACACACAGGAGTTGTCCTTACTGCCCCTAGCAATGGCTGGAAATGGCTTGTCATTGCCAGTGGACAAAAGGTTTGATTGCTCTTGATTGGATTAGGAGTTGGAAGGAGAATAGTACAGGAGATGAGTAGGGTTGCCAGCTCTGGGTTGGGAAATACTGGGATATTTTTGGGGTGGAGCCTAAGGAGGGGAGGGTTTGGGGAGGGGAGGGACTTCAATGAAATAGAGTCAAATTGCCAAAGAGGCCATTTTCTCCAGGTGAACTGATCTCTATTGGCTGGAGTTGAGTTGTACTAACGGGAGATCTCCAGCTACTACCTGGATGTTGGCAACCCTAGAGATGAGGGAGATCAGAGACAATACCTAGGTACTCTTAACTAAGTACCCCAGAGCAGAGGCTATAGAACTGGAGATTAAGGTGAGGTCTGAGAAATTATCTGGCAGGGTGAGTCAGAGGGATTGGCTAGCAACTTGATGAGATTATGTTTGTCCATCCTGATTCTCTGGATTGAGTTCTACTTCTGAGGAGTTTTAGCAAGGTGTGTCTTATCTGCTGCAGGAAGGCTAAAGAAATGCTAAAGAGGTCTGTCTTTTGTCCCTTTGTCTCCTGGTTTTCTAAGGAATACCAGATGTTCTCCCAAGGGGAAACACGGTAAACAAGCCTGAACTTGCCCAGTCGGCTGCTGTAGCATGGCACAAACAAGATGGATGCCAGGAGACCCTTTTTTGACTCTGGCCATACAACAGTGTTCCATCCTTGCACACTAACTCCAGTCCTGAACACCTTGCCTGGTGTACCAGGGATGCCTAGGGCTGTCAGCATACCACAACAGCAGGAGAGTTGAGGTGCGGACATGGAGGGGGGTGTCATGAGTGTGATGATGTAACTTCTCAGAAAACACTAGAAGTAATGGCGGCACCTCAAGGAAGCACTGGAAACTCTATGGTAAAAAAAACACAGAGTTTCCAGCAATTTCTAAAGATAATGCTGTTGCTTCCAGGTTTCCCCTGGAAATGACATCATCATACTGGTGATTAGGGTTGCCAGGTCCCTCTTTGTAACTGGAGGGAGATTTTTGGGGTGGAGCCTGAGGAGGACGTGGTTTGGGGAGGGGAGGGACTTCAATGCCATAGAGCCCAATTGCCAAAGCGGCTATTTTCTCCAGGTGAACTGATCTCTATTGACTGGAGATCAATTGTAATAGCAGGAGATCTCTAGCTAGTACCTGGAGGTTGGCAACCGTACTTGTGATGCTGGTGAATTTTTTTTAAAAAAATTCCCCTGCTGCTGCTTGCAGTGGTGGTGGGCATTGGGAGCTTGGGTTAGGGGTCCCCTCCCCGACTGAGAGCTTGGCAGCCTTAAAACAGCATCACTTTCAATGCTGTTTGGTGCTGCTGTGCATTTGACAGGATTTATCTAGTTGATTTCTCCAATGAAGTCAAAATCTGCATAGCCCTGCAGTTCTGTCTGATATTGGAAGGCCGGCATTCAGCTGATGCCTTTTGCAATCCTGTTGTCGCAGCAAACTTTATGGAATGCAATCTGCCTGTATAGAACTTTCTCTTTGTGGTTCCCATCCTCGTCACCAAGTTGTTTTATAGCTTAATCCAGGCAAGGAGATGACACAGGCAAGATGCTTAACATCAGGTTTTCTTCTTCTGTCCCTATGGTTACTAGCACTGGAACAAGAAATTCCTGGATATTTTGGGGGTAGAATATGGGAAGGGTGAGGTTTGGGGAAGGCAGGGTATAATGCCACAGTGACCAATGTCCAAGCAGCCATTTTCTCTTTGCCAGATGAAGAAAAGTTGAAATTCTGGGAGACCTCCAGCCACCACCTGGAAGTTATAGCAATCAAAGCAAAAACAAGTGCCCCTGAAGTGGCTTTTGGAAAATCACAGGCACTAATGGCAAAAATACAGACACAGTATGCTGTTATCAAAAGTGTAATGTACACACAAGCACAAACACATAAACGACCCAATGCAATTAATGCCAATACATGACTATACATGTGTAGAATCCATCTGGAGTCGCATCAAAGTCCTTATGACTCAAGAAATCTTTAACGTTGTGTGGTGAAAGCCAAAATAGGTCTCTGTCAGGCTGTTATCTCGGTTTAGATGTTTCCTCTCGTTCCTTTGCTGAACCGTCCAGACTTCAAGGACGGCTTCACATACCAAAGCCTGGGAACACCACTCCTGGGAAATAATGCTCTGTTTATGCTTTGTAATCTCCCGCCGTTTCTCTGCCTTATATTTCCTCCTAACGAGCAAGACAACTCATAGCTGTCATCTTATCCTCAATGCACTGTATTGCCTATTTGACCAGTAAAAGCCATCTGCTTGGAATCTAATTGTCTCTGTGGTGATTTCTGGTTCTTTGGGTCAAGAGCTCACAGTCTCCGGTAAGTATCCTATTTTGCAACCGCTTTTTCGTCATTGGCAGTCCACAAGGACAAATTCCTCAGAACTTTTGTTCCAAATTTAGGCTCATAGCCTCACTGTGTTAATGGATGGCAAATCTGATGCAGATTCGCCATCCATTAACACAGTGAGGCTATGAGCCTAAACTTGGAACAAAAGTTCTGAGGTTCTTGTAGGTTATCCGGGCTGTGTGACCGTGGTCTTGGTATTTTCTTTCCTGACGTTTCGCCAGCAGCTGTGGCAGGCATCTTCAGAGGATTAACACTGAAGGACAGTGTCTCTCAGTGTTAAGTGTGTAGGAAGAGTAATATATAGTCAGAAAGGGGTTGGGTTTGAGCTGAATCATTGTCCTGCAAAAAGTATCAAAGGTAATGTGCTAATCATTGTCCTGTAAGTATCAAGATAATGTGCTAATGAGGGTGTGGTATGTTAATATGGAACCATTGTATCCTGAAGTGATCTGTTAATGTGTGAAATCCAAAGTTAATCTGCATGGCTATTGTGGACTGTAGTCTTTGTTAGTCTGGAGGTTTTCAGGACAGGAAGCCAAGTTCTGAGGAATTTGTCTTTGTGGACTGCCAATGACGAAAAAGCGGTTGCAAAATAGGATACTTACCGGAGACCTATTTTGGCTTTCACCGCACAACGTTGAAGATTTCTTGAGTCATAAGGACTTTGATGCGACTCCAGATGGATTCTACACATGTATAGTCATGTATTGGCATTAATTGCATTGGGTCGTTTATGTGTTTGTGCTTGTGTGTACATTACACTTTTGGTAACAGCATACTGTGTCCGTATTTTTGCCATTAGTGCCTGTGATTTTCCAATAACCACCTGGAAGTTGGCAACCCTATCTGTCCCTCTTTTGACTTCTTATAACCACTGCTCTACTTTCTCCTTAGGGTTGCCAGGTACCCCCTGGCAACTGGTGGGGGTGGGAGGTAAATTACTGACAGAAAACAAAGTCCTAGGTCTCGGTTGCCATTTTAATCATAGAGTTTCCCTCCAAATACCAGAGAATCCCCATGTCTCTGGTGACACTTGCATTGAGGGCTGGAAGTGATGTTGACGCATTACCGGCGATAAAGGCCTAGGCCTCAGTTTGCTGCTGTTGAATCTTCCTGCCAGCCAGCTGACTGACACCAGGGGATGGCCCCCAAAGTAGGGGATCCCCTACCCCCATTGGGAGTCTTGGAACCCTATTTCTCCTCCATCTTTCTTCCACCTTTCCCACTCAGCTTTTAACTCCAGTATAGAGGGGACTAGTCTGTCCAGCAGCAGGCTATGGTCTCCTTAATGGGATACACTTCTGAACTTCAACAATGAAATAACAGGCAAAACAACTATTAAAACACAATAGGGTCTGGTTTATTGCTGCAGCTCTGCTAGTAGAGGAAATCAGGCTGGCATTGCTCACTTGCCCAAGCTTGACAGAGAATAGAGAAGATAGTAGATAGTGACCTAGTTCTGACCAACTACACCAGCGTGGTGTAGTGGTTAAGAGCAGTGGTTTGGAGCTGTGGACTCTGATCTGGACAACTGGGTTTAATTCACCACTCCTCCACATGAGCAGCAGAGGCTAATCTGGTGAACTGGGTTGGTTTCCCCACTCCTCCACATGAAGCCAGCTGGGTGACCTTGGGCTAATCACAGCTCTTTTAGAGCTCTCTCAGCCCCACCTACCTCACAAGGGGTCTGTTGTGGGGAGGGGAAGGGAAGGTGCTTGTATGCCAGTTTGATTCTCCCCTAAGTAGCAGAGAAAGTAGACATACAGTCTAAAGTGCCACAGCTAGGGACTCCAGCCTCCAGGGGGGATAGGGGTGCCAGGTTCTCCCTGGCCACCAGTGGGGGATTGGGTAGGCAAGCCAGATCATGGTTGGAAAATTCCTGGAGATTTGGGGATGGAGCCTGAGGAGGACGGGGACCTCAGGGGGATGCAATGCCATAGAGTCCACCCTCCAAAGCATCCATTTTCTCCAGGGGAACTGATCTCTGTAGTCTGGAGATGAGCTATAATTCTGGGGGATCCCCAGGTCCCTCCTGGAGGTTGGCATCTCTAAGAGGGGCCTGGGGATCTCCCGGAATTACAGCTCATCTCCAGACCACAGAGATCAATTCCCATAGAGAAAATTGATACTTTGGAGGGTGAACTCTCCGGCATTGTACCCCTCTGGAGTCCTTGCCCTCCCCAGGCTCCACCCCAGAATCTCCAGGAGTTCTCCAACCTGGATCTGGCAACACTACTCCTCCACCCCTGTACCAGTGGCCAGGAAGGACCTGGCAACCTTAGGCACAGCCAAGATACATGTTTACTTCCTCACTGCAAACAAGGTCTCTTTCCATTTAAGAGAATAGATTCTTCCATCTCAACCAGTCCATCTTAATTGACAGATACCCTGTGGGTAGCTGCCTGCACGAAGGCTCTCTAGAGGTGCTCAAACATCAGCAAATGAAGCTGACTGCAGAGACACAGAAAGAAGAAAAACATACAAAGGCGATAGACTGCACATCATCAGATGACTCTGGAGAGTTTTAGAGCATTTACTTATAGTACAGCCATTTTATTTTCATTATGCTGCATTATTTATTGCAAATAGCTTTGCAGTGCTATAAAAATTGGTAACAAATGCATATTATCAATCAGTGTATAGAGAAGGTACACCAAAAGCCTTTCAGAGAACACAAGGCTGCTCTGTGCAATCCTTCAGGTTCCCTGATTCAACCACAGAAATAATAGCGACGGACATACAACACAGCACATGTATCACTCGCCAGCAGCTTTGTTGAGACTGGAAAGCAGCAGTTGGTTAGACTGAGCAGCAGGCGCAAATGCACACAAGCTGAATCCACGTACAAACTCAGCGGGTCTAAACAGTGGGAGTCTATATCAAATTCATTGTCAATATACGCAATGCTGGGTCTGTATGTCTCGGCAGCAATATGAGAAGCACGGTTGAGTGGAAGTGGATTCAGCCCATTCTTGATTCTGCTAGACGCCTGCTCTGAAGTATTTGCTTTGCTTTGAGGATTCAGCAGGTAGAGAAACCTTCACCCGTTGTGTGTGTGTGTAAAGTGCTGTCAGGTCGCAGCTGACTTTGGCAACCCAGTAGGGTTTTCAAGTAGGGTTGCCAACCTCCAGGTACTAGCTGGAGATCTCCTGCTATTACAACTGATCTCCAACCAATAGAGATCAGTTCACCTGGAGAAAATGGCTGCTATGGCAATTGGGCTCTATGGCATTGAAGTCCCTCACCTCCCCAAACCCCTCCCTCCTCAGGGCCCGCCCCAAAAACCTCCCACCCATGGCAAAGAGGGACCTGTCAACCCTATTTTCAAAGCAAGAAACTAACAGAGGTGGTTTGCCATTGCCTTCTTCTGCATAATGACCCTGGTATTCCTTGGTGGTCCCCCATCCAAGTACTAACCAGGGCCATTCCTGCTGCTCTGTGGATATAATGTCCAGCAAATTACGAAGGCTTAAACCAGCAGCAAAAGGACCTAGGGTGCTTGCAATGGACCTAGTAAAAACTAAACCAGAAAAATACTGAATAAATGCAAATTCAGTAAATTTGTGGTTTGGGTTTACCAAGTCCACAAAATCAGGGAGGTTGACAAAGCCGAATTTGCCATTCCAGAATATCCCGCTTTCCGTGGCTCCTGCTGGGGCATTTTTACAGGCAGAGGTCCCAAATTTTCAGGGTAGCTAGAAGGGACTCTCCTTGCAAGAACTCCCATGTTTGGTAAAGATTGGGTCAAGGGATCCGGAGTTATGGGGCCTGGAAGGGGTCACCTCCATCTTCCTCCATTCAAATGCATTGGCAGACCCTTTAATATGATCTTACCAATGTATCTGAATAGAGAAGCTGGGCCTTAAATGGTGGGTGGGAAAGTTTGCCCGGTGCCTTCATAGAGGTACAATGTGATACACTTTGGATGAAAATGCATGGTCGCTTTAGCCTCCTTTATTCCCTGTTTCAGCCAGGATTTAGCCAGGATCAAACGCACGTTCGGCGAAACACATGCATTCAATCCTGGCTGAATCCTGGCTGAAAGAGGGAATAAAGGAAGCTTAAGCAACCATGTGTTTTCGACCTTTGTCTCTGTGGAGGTGTGGGGTGACCTTACTCACTGTTTAAAGCCCAGCTTTTCCATTCAGATACATTGCAAACATCACATTAAAGAATCTGAACACAGCCACTTTGCCAATGCATTTGAATGGTGGAGGATGGGGTGACCCCTTCCAGACCCCATAACTCTGAACCCCCTGACCCAATCTTTACCAAACCTAGGGGTTCTTGCAAGGAGAGTCCCCTCTAGCTACTCTGAAAATTTGGGACCTCTCCCTGTAAAAATTCCCCCTCAGGAGCCGCGAAAAGCCACAAAATGCATTTTATGTGTTTAAATGGCTGAATTATTCAGGAATCCTGAATTTAAGCCGAATTCCCACCTATACCGATATAGAGGAATTCAGCATTTGGGTTTCCCTAAATAAAAAAAGGACATTTAAACCTAAAACAGAATTAAACTGATTTTTTTTGTTTTCAACAGCCCTAAAAGGATCACCTGATTAATTGGTCTGATTTTGCCTGGCCTGTACTTAATTAGAACTCCTTGGGTCTCTTGTGCTGAACTCTTCTGAATTAGAGCAGAATCAAGTACACAGTAACATCCATAATAGTGTTTATTGTTTACCAAGCACCTATCACCTAGGTGATCTACAAAAAGTGTATTTGAAAGAAAAGACAATCCCCGCACTAGGGTTGCCATCTCCCTCTTTGCCACCAGCAGGAGGGTTTTGGGGTGGAGTCATAGGAGGGCAGGGTTTGGGGAGGGGAGGGACTTCAATGCCATAGAGTCAAATTGCCAAAGCAGCCATTTTCTCCAGGGGTACTGATCTCTGTTGGCTGGAGATCAATTGTAATAGCAGGAGATCTTCAGCTAGTACTTGGAGGTTAGAACTCAAAATAAAGACTAGTGCCGAATAGTGGCCATTTTCTCCAGGGATACTGATCTCTGTTGGCTGGAGATCAATTGTAATAGCAGGAGATCTCCAGCTAGTACTTGGAGATTAGAACCCAAAATAAAGACTAGTGCCGAATAGGAACTGGTTATGGAAATAAACAGCACTTATGGCATGTACTGACTCATAATCAATATTGCTTAAACATATTTTATCAGACTATGACAAACATGCAACATTTGAATAACATTTTCTCTACAGCTCAGAGCAATAGAAGTTACACTTTAACTGTATACATTTCAAAATTGCCGGGTAGGCTCAAATTCTCATGTTTCAAAAGTTCTCCAAGTGTATGAAGATTCTTCCACGGATGCCAAAAAATAGGTTTCCCAAAGGTCGTCCTGTTTTGCAAGGCTTTATCAATTTCGGCAGTCCCACAATGTTAAGCTTGAAGCTTGAGCCGTTTGAAACATTTGTTCAAAAATTACATGATTTAAAGTAAACAATCACCCAGTTCATAATTCAAGAAACATAATTAATTCAAACATTATACATAGCAGAAGGAAAATTATACATACCAAAAACCGGTGGCGTGTAGACTCATTTTACAAGCGGATGGCGATGTTGCGTCATCTGCCAAACGCTCCTTCCTTGCTACATTTAAGGTCATACTAACCTAATAGTTGACACCTGTCATCAATGATAAAATAGAAAGCCATACTTTTAAAGAAAGTATGTTTTCTTTAAAAGTATGGCTTTCCATTTTACCATTGATGACAGGTGTCAACTATTAGGTTAGTACGACCTTAAATGTAGCAAGGAAGGAGCGCTTGGCAGATGAAGCAACATCGCACAGATCCCTGAGAAACTCCACTAGTCACTTCTCTCCAAGTGGACGAGGAACCATTAACTAGCACTCTTTGGGTACGATCTGTCAACCAGTTGCAGATCCATCTAACAATAATAGGATCTAACCCACATTTTCCCAATTTGTCAACTAGAATACTATGTGGAACCTTATCAAAAGCCTTACTGAAATCTAGATAAACTATGTGTACAGCATTCCCCTGATCCAGCAAGGTAGTAACTTTCTCAAAAAAGGAGATAAGATTAGTCTGACATGACTTATTCTTGAGAAACCCATGCTGGCTCTTAGTGATCAGATCCATCCTTTCTAAATGCTCAAGGACGGACTGTTTGATGATTTCTTCGAACACTTTTCCTGGTATAGAAGTCTAGCTGATGGGTCGGTAGTTACCCGGATCCTCCTTTTTTCCCTTCTTGAAGATGGGGACAACATTTGCCCGTCTCCAATCTTCTGGTACCTCACCTGTTTGCCAAGACTTTTCAAAAATAATGGACAGAGGTTCCGAAATTACATCTGCAAGTTCTTTGAGTACCCTTGGGTGCAATTCATCTGGCCCAGAGGATTTTGTTTCATTTAAAGAAATCAGGTGTTTGTGCACTACCCCAATGCCAGTTCTAGGCTGCAAATCCCTTCCCTCATCACATGTTCTGTTTATGCCATGTTGAGCACCACTTCCCTCATGAGAAAAAACTGAGGAAAAGCAGGAATTGAGGAATTCTGCCCTCTCTTCATCTCCTGTTACAATTTCACTTTCCGGTCCACGCAATGGGCTTATCTTGTCCTTGTTCTTACTCTTACTCTGTACATAGGAAAAGAACCCTTTTTTGTTGCATTTAGCATCTCTTGCTAGCCTAAGTTCATACTGAGCTTTAGCTTTCCTAACACTCTCCCAACAAGCACTAGTTATTTGCTGATATTCCTCTTTGGTTATAAGGCCCTCCTTCCACTTCCTAAATGAGTCTTTTTTATTTCTCAATTCTTTAAAAAGCTGTTTATGGAGCCACCCTGGCCTCTTTAGGCTCCTCCCATTTTTCCTTCTCATAGGAATGGTTTGGGATTGCGCCTTCAGTATTTCATTTTTAAGAAATGCCCACCCTTCTTGAACTCCCTTCTCCTTAAGTATTTCTGACCATGGGATTCTACCTAGCATAAGTTTAAGTTTGTTAAAATTTGCTCTTTTAAAGTCCAACCTACATGTCTGACTACGTACAGGTTTTCCTCTCCCCAAGACTGTAAATTCCAAGAGTACGTGGTCACTACTACCCAGGGTGCCTACTACTTTAACCTCATCGACCAGTTCTTCCATGTTGGTGAGAATCAAGTCTAAGATAGCAGACCCCCTTGTTTCCCTGTCCACCTTCTGGAATAGGAAGTTGTCAGCAAGACAAGTCAGGAATTTATTGGATCTTGCATTTTTAGCAGTGTTGGACTTCCAACAGATATCCGGGTAATTAAAAGCTCCCATGACCACCATGTCCCGTCTCTTTGAGAACTTTGTGATCTGGTCTAGGAGCGTCCCATCCAAGTCCTCTGCCTGGTTTGGTGGTCGATAGCAGACCCCCACGAGAATATCACGATTATTTGTTATTTCTTTTATGTTTACCCATAGAGTCTCGACTGCACTACCATGCTCAGATTCATGTACTTCTTCACAAGTGTACATATCTTTGACATACAGTGCTACTCCTCCCCCCTTCCTTATCTGTCTATCCCTTTTAAACAAGTTGTACCCCTCAATCTTAATATTACAATCATGAGTGACATCCCACCAAGTTTCAGAAATGCCTATTAGGTCAAAATCCCCTTCCTGTATTAGGGCTTTGAGTTCTCCCTGCTTGTTTCCCGTACTCTGCACATTAGTGTACAGACATTGGAATCCGTGGTTTATGTGCCCCGTGGTTTTCATTTCTGCATTTACCTGTGAGTTTATGTTTCCTTGCATACATGCCACTCCCTCAGCAATCAACAGCACAGCAATTACCTTCAGCCAGCTACAGCTTTCTCTAAGCTCCTTCTCTGTCTCTCTCCCAGCTGCTCAGGCCAGAAGGCAACAGCAGATTTTAGCAGTGTTTAAAAGATGGAAATAGCTATGGGAGCTAAATGGTGTGAGGGGGAGAAGATTCAAAGAAGATTCCTAGAATGAGACCCAATTAAGGGCCTGTTTTGTATGGTTGCCAACAGTGCTTCAGGGAAATCCTGGAGATCTGGGTGCAGTGCCTGGGGAGAGCAGATTTTGGGGAGGGGAGGGAGTTCAGTAAGGATATGATGCCATAGAGTTTTCCTCCTGAAGTTGGCCTTTCCTCCAGGAGAACTGATCTTGGTAGCCTGGAGAAGCACAGCCCCACCAGGAGGTTGGTAACCTCAACTGCAGAGGTCCCTAAACTTTTTACACCTGTGGAACCTTTAGAATTCTGATACAGGGTGGCATTCACAACTACAAAATGGCTGTCACAAGAGGTGGAGTCAACCATGAAATATCAGGGAGTGAGGTCATGCATAACTCTAATAGCAACTCTTCAGCATTTCAGGTAGAAGCTCTTTTTAATAGGATGCCTTTTCATATGAACATAATGTTTACAAATATTTTCTTACGTATTTTCTGAGGCATGCAGTGAAGATCCTTGTGGAGTGATGGCAGCTGATGCAAAAGCAAGATTTAAAATAATCTGCACAGCCACTCAAATGTCCAGTGGCCAAGCAAAAGATCTGCTGGGCAAAAACCACACCTGGCCCCACCCAGTTTCTAAAAAAACATTTGGTGGAAGCCTACAAAGGTTTCAGCAGGTGCCATAGCACCCATGGATTCCACACTGGGGACCCCTGCTCTATTGTTTTGTCCTCCCAAATTTAAGATTCTTTACCCTTATGTTTGTCCTCTGCTTCTCCCTTTCCCACCTTCTGCTTCTGTATTAACATCATATAGACTTTGGGCTTTCTTCTGATTAGAAAGTTGTATGCCATGAAGACTACTTTTTGGTAAACTAATGGTGCATGTGCTTATTTTGCCGTAGAAAAATTCTGGAGTCAGCGCTCTTTCAGTGTGTGATGTTGATGCTGGTTCAGAGGTTATCAACAAATAAATTATAGCAACGTACTCAGGAAATTGAGTGCTTTCAGTGTTACGAGCTGGAACAGTTGTTTGACCTTTGTCACAATACAGACTTTCAAAAAGAATCTGCAAAGAAGTTCTGTTGAATAGCTACTTAAAAGTCCAGCCTTGTAGCATGCATGGCAATATTATTTGTGTCCAGTTTGCCCCGTTATTCCTACCTGCCTGTTCCCATTTACCAATGCTTTCAAAGAATTCTCAGTACCCAAGTAGCACATTCCGATTGGCTTGTAACAACCTTGCTGGTGACTGCATGATGTAAGGACAGGGATTTGATTTCAGCATGGAGACTGCTGGTGCATAGATTCCCAACAGGAAGGTGTGGGTCCAGTGAGCAACGCACCTCAGGTAAAACTTCCATGCATAAATGACCTAAATCTGCAATTAAATCCTTCCCTTTAGTTCTATGCTGAGCAACCTTCATCTGTACTCTGTACTCTAATACGTTCACCTCATTATTTCTCCTTGCTCTCATATGGTGCCATCTTGTAGTATTAATCATACAGCAGAATGCTCAAAGTTATTGGAATTTTGCTTCGAATTTTGCATCAAAAAAAGGAACTAGCAGGCAGATTTACAAATGCAAGCTGAAAAGCCAAAAAAAAACCAAGTTTCCTCCCATGTGATCCACTGCCTATTCAATGTGAAAAGATTACCAGTATAAAATCAAAGTTTTCAACCCCCCTCCGACTCTGCAGAACAAAATGTGGAAGAGCATTAACCATTTTCATCATGTTTGAGGTGAGGAAAGGAAAATAAGGAATATTGCACACACTCTTATCAGTTGCTAATTTGTTACTAGCATTTGTTTGTACTTTGACCATAAATTGTTTGTGTAATTCCCAGAAAAAGTGACACATGTTACTTGTATCCCTTCCTGTATATTTCACCCTGATCACTGCCTGTGCATAAAGGCAGTGGAAAGTCTATAGGCCAAAACAGACATGGGGGAGATCATGGTTTTCCATTAGGGTTGCCATACCCCTGCTGGGGGATCTCACACTTTGGGCCCCCTTCCCCCAATGCCGATCAGCCAGCTGGTGGGGGTTTTACCAGTGGCGAACTGAGGCCTAGCCCCCACATTGTCAGCGACATGTTGATGTCACTTCTGGCACTCACTGGAAATGACATCATCATGTTGCCAATGACGAGGGAAGCTCTGGTATTTCAGCAAAAAAATTATGTGGTAAAAACGGCTTCTACCATAGGTACCACCTGGAGGCTAGCTTCCCTAACCAGCCATGTTCTCTCATTAGTAGGGTTGCCAGGTTGGGAAATATCTGGAGATTTTTGGGATGGAGCCTGAGGAGGGCTGGGTTTGGGGAGGGGAAGAACTTCAATGCCATAGAATCCAATTGCCAAAGTGGGCATTTTCTCCAGGTGAACTGATTTCTATCAGCTCGAGATCAGTTGTAATAGCAGGAGATCTCCAGTTACTACCTGGAGGGTGGCAACCCTACTCATTAGGGGTCTTCCAACTCTTCCAATTCTTGTTCCCAGGCCCTGGTGCACAGTGGCAGCCATCTGCTCAGCCCAAGGACAAACATGTTGTTAGATAATCTTTTGTGGAGAAAGTCCCTAAACTAACTGTGCTCAGGGGATAGATATAGCCATTAGTAATGTTATGAGGAGAGGAATTTCTTGTTTTGAAATTCACTGTTTTAGATATATCCTTTGATTCCTCTTATTCTCTTTTTTCTTCTATAAAAGAGAGATTTCTCTTTGAAGAGAAATCTATGCACCGTTTTGTGACTATACTCCTTCCAGCTGTTTTATGTGACACCACACAGAGTGGTGATCTAACAGGAGGACAGTGTTGTGTCCTTAATGTGCAGCATCAGAATACGGAGGTAGCATAGTTTCAAATGGGAGCACAGTTTTAATAAGTCAGGTTATCTCTGTGCGGAGCTGCAGTGACATCTTTTTTTCCTCCCCGTTTGTGCCAACGGCAAGTCCTGGAGTAGATTTGGACAGTCTAAAAAACTGGCCTGGGTTTCCGGGGTTTACAGCCCTGAGTGCAGACATGCGATTTTCTGCATGTGAGGGGGGACAGAAAGGGGAGGTTCCGAAAGGGCCCCCTACTTCAAAACACCACCTCTGGTATATGGAGGTGAGTGGTACCAGGCACGAATGATGGCAGGTCCTGGGGCGAGGCGACGGTGAGGCTCTGGCTGATTATTGCAGCGTTTTCCCGGCGCCATGATGAAAATCTCCCAACAGCCGAATGGATGCTCTAAAGAACTGTAAGCAATAAATCTAAGTACTAAATAACTCTCAATTACCTACAAGTCACAAACTGGAGTACTTCTCAGTGGTGTTAACAAGCTATAAATCTGAAAAGTCTTTTTTACAACTCTTTCGGCAGACAAAGAAGAAGGGGGGAGGAGTTTTACTGTTGCCTAGTTCTGAGCTGTTGGAAAGGCTTACACAGATTTATCTGCCTGGGTACATCTTAGTAAAAATATAATGGAGATATATTTTTAGAATGTCTAAACACTAACAGCTCCGTTTGAAGAAAATATTCTCTCCAAGACCTAAGTTTTATAGGACTGAATCAGGACTGTGTGAAATAGTTTGGGATGGCATGCTAATTGAATTGGTTTAAGATCTCCCCTGCCCCCACTCCTGCAGAAAGTCTACCCGCAATAAAGCCCCTAAATGGAGAAAAAGGAGGATAAAAAAACCTTTAACAACCCAGCAATTAACACTGTCTACAGTACTGGTGAGAAGGGCTTCCATATCGACTCCCCAGACATTGACTGTTTTAACAATGGCTGCCCCACAGACTTCGAAGGGGGGAAAACGAAACCTAAATTGAGTATGGAGGAGATGTTGGCATCTATCCATGAGACAGTTATTAAAAATCAGCAGATTTTAAACCAACATACTACGATCTTGACAGATCATTTGCAACAGATTTCTCAACATACAGAACTTTTGAAACAACAGTCAGAATCTGTGCAAAAAAACACAAAAGCAATTGATTCCTTGAAGGACAGTCTCACCGGCCTTATCGCAAAACAAGATAAAATGGAGACAAAACTCCAAAAGACCTGGCAAGACAGTAAGGATACAAAAAAGAAGATGAGACGGTGGAATCTAAAGTAGAGAGGCTTGAAAGAAGAGAGGAACTGCATCAGGATCAGATAGCAATGTTGGATTTAAAAATGGAGTCGATGATAAGATTACGTGGACTTCGAGAAGGGAGTGAAACAACGAATTTGCGAGACTTCCTCATTTCACATCTGGCAACATTTCTGAAAGAGGATGATGAAATGTCATACAAGGTATGCTGGTGACAGCCTATAGAATTAACTCCGCCTATGCCAAGATAAACAAGGTACCCAGAGATTGTATAATCCAGCTACAATCCAAAAGCTACAGGAATCTCATACTTCGTCAGCACTACCAAGATCCCCTGACAATTGAGAGAGTAAAATTACACCTCATGAAGGAGATTCCTCCAAGAATTCTGAGAAAGAGAAAAGATTTTAAATTTCTGACGGAAAGACTCAATCTTAATCAGATCCAGTTTCGCTGGGAAACACCACAAGTAGTATCCTTTTTTTACAAGGGAAAGAGACATAGAATTTTGGACACTCTGAAGGCGGAAGAATTTCTACAATGTTATGACAAAGAACTTAAAAAAGGGAAGACATCACCGCAGGAATTTCAAGATCCACAAGTCTGGAGAAGACCAGATGACCAGAAAAAAATCAGAAGCGAGTGGAGGGATAACAGGGGAAGAGGACTCTGATGCTGTTTAAATTTAGATGCGAGGGAGGAGGTTAACTGCAGGACTGAATATAACTTGATTTGTTTATTTAGGGGTGTTGCAGGAGGGGGGGAGGGAGACATTTGATAAATTTATGTCTATTAAGATATTATCTTGGAATATAAATGGCTCTAACTCTCCAAATAAGAGGAGAGTTTTCAGCATCTAAAAAATTGAAATCTGATGTTATTTGTTTACAGGAGACACATGCTACAGAAAGATGTACATCTGCTAGAATGTAATAGACTGGGATACATGTTCATGGCTTGTAATGGTCCCCAAAAAAATGAATGGAGTGGCTTTTTATGTGCCAAAATATTTGGAACCAGAATTAATTTATAAAGAGGAAGAAGGCAGAATTTTAATTATAAAAATAACTATACAGTCACAAGATATTATTCTCATAGGTCTATATGCACCTAATAAGAACCAAAAACAATTTTTTTGTGGAGCTGAGACCTATACATGCTGAATTTGGAGATGGTAGAATGATATGGCTAGGGGACTTTAATGGGGTAATAGATCCTAGTATAGATAGGAGTTTTAAAAAGATCTCCTTAGTCCTCTCCTTCTGAAGATTATGAATGCTAGTTTGGAGACTGGAGTAATACCACAAACGTGGAAACAAGCTAATATTACCCTAATACCAAAACAAGATACAGACCATTTGGATGTAAAAAACTATAGGCCTATCTCATTGCTGAATAATGATTATAAACTGTTTGCTGATATTTTAGCAAGCAGACTGAAGACTGTACTTAATGAGATAATTCATGAAGATCAGGCTGGTTTTTTACCAGGAAGACAAATTAGTCAAAATGTTAGAGTAGTCCTGAATTTAATAGAATTAGCAGACCAAAAACCTGACTGCTAATTAGCGTTATTCTTTCTGGATGCTGAAAAAGCGTTTGATAATGTTCGTTGGAATTTTATGAAAAGAGTGCTGCAACAAATGAATTTTGGACCTAAATTTAGGAGGGCCATAGATAGCATATATAATTCTCAAACAGCTACTTATACATGGGGAACAGACACATAAGATAGAGATTCAAAAGGGTATCAGACAGGGCTGTCCTCTCTCCCCATTATTATTTATCTTAGTGCTAGAAATATTAAATGAAAAAATTAGGGAAGATAGAGCTTTAAAGGGGGTTAGAGTTGGTAAATATGAATATAAGGTAACAGCTTACACTGATGATATGGTATGTATTCTTGCCGACCCTATTGACAATGCTAAAAAATGGATGGAAGTGGAAACCTCTCAGGTTTTAGATTAAATAGTGTAAGCCCTTGGCCCAATCTGAACCAAAAACCACATCAGAGACAATGTCAGGCCTGTATCTTAGTTGATGTTTGCTTTCGATTCCCCGCCGACCAGGCTCAAGGACGTTATGCCGAGATCTGTTATGCCTACTGAACTCTGTTTGAAGCTCTGGGAACACAGTAGAACTGTTATGCCTACGAAACTCTGTTTGAAGCCCTGGGAACACAGCTTTGTTTATGATATGTAATCTCTCGCCGTTTCAATGCTTTTATATTGCCAAGCGTTAGCCAGGCAGCTCATAGCTGTCACCCTTTCCTTTATACTCTGTTATTCTAGTTGACCAGTAAAGACCAGATTCTTTGGACCTGATTGTCTATGTCGTGGTTTCTGGTTCATTTGGACCAAGGGCTTACATTGTGACAGTTATCCCACAATCTACTTCTCCCCTGTCAGGCTGGAGCCCTGGAGGGTTCACCTGCCACTCGGATGGGAGCGAGGAGAGCGCTCTCCGAGTGAATCGACAGGGGCCAGTTCGCCCCAAACCCGCCGGTTGCGGGTTGCGGGTTTCTGGACGAACCCTGGAAGACGATCCCAATCTCATACAGGACATTGTAGCTGAGCTGAGCAGGACTACAACGGAAGTTAGTCGCCTGCATGGATTAATACAGGCCCAGTGGCGTTCTCTAGTGACTTCTCCTTGGATGTCTGCCGTTGAGGATGGCAACACCTGTTTAGACCTCCAAGCCCTTGATCGGTTGGTGGATGATGCTCAACTGGCGGTAGAGGATTTACAAATACTAACCGGTTTGTTGGATAAACTTATTGCTCGTGAAACTCACTCAATAGGAGCCATGGCAGGAGCCACACCGGCAAATTTTTCTTTGGTGCCAAATGCAGCTGACTGTCAGACAGAGGCGAAACGGATCGCTATCCAAACAGCGCTTCTATTTGTGGATCTAACCAAGGATACTACGGTAGCCACTCTATCACAATTGTTGTCCCCAACTTTCGGGGCTAATGCACCTGCGCTAGCGGTCCAGATTCAACCGCTGTTGGGTGGGGAGTCCGAACCGCTCCTCGCCCTCTTGGAAAAAGAACTTCTACCGCTTGTGACCGCAGATGTTGCCCTTAAACTCGAGGCCGCCCAAGCTCTCGCGGACAGAGAAGCAGCGGTGGCGGCGGAGGCGGCGGCCAAAGCTCAAGCCGCACGGGACAGGGAGCAACAGTTGGCTGCGGAATGAGCACGGGCGGGTGTGCGCCCCAAAGACCCCGGTCGAACCGGCCCTTCGTGGGGACCAATGTTTTCCCCGACTTTTGCCCCGTTCCGCACCACCCAACGCGCACAGCGCCTCGCAGAACGGCTTCAGGGATCCGACAATTCTGACGAGAAGGACTTGTATGGAGACAACTCCCAATGGGCCACGGGCTTCCGGGCCAGCCGGGCACATCGTACGGGGGGACCTGAGGACGAGGTGCACTTGTTGCGGGCGCAGAACCGGGAGTTATACGATCGTGTAGACCGTCTCCAGGACCAAATGGAACGTTTGTTCCAGGAAAACAAATGATTACAGCGGGCGCAGGTGACTCCGGCGCAGCCCATTCTTCCTGGGCCCGCCGCACCAGTTCACCCACCAGTTCAGCCGGTTGACCACCACCTAACCTCCCCGTTCAACCACTGGTCCCCGGAGCACCAGTTGCACCAGCTCCCGGGGCACCCGTACAGCCGGGACAACCCATACCCGGTCCATGGAAGCAACCCGGATTGAAAACGACCTATGATGGCTCGCTCGAGACTCTACCCTGTTTCCTACATCAAGTGGACAGTTATATGCGGGAACAAGGGCAATTCTTTCCCACAGAGGATAGCCGGGTCCGTTTTGTAGCTTCTCTATTGATGGGGAAAGCAGCTGACTGGATGGTCCTCCAATTTGACACTCGGTCTCGGTCTATCCGCTCCCTCAATAATTTCATGACTGCCTTGCGGAGACGGTTTGAGGACCCCTTTATGGGAGAACGAGCCAAAGCAGAACTTCTACAACTCAGGCAGGGCTCTTCTCCAGTCCGAGAGTTTGCAGATGAATTCCAGAGACTAGCCAGTAGAATAGTAGACTGGCCGGAGGCCACCCTAATCCACTACTTCAGGGAAGCCTTACACCCTGACATTTTGAACTGGTCATATATGCGAGGCAATCCTAACACCCTCGAAGATTGGATTTTACTGGCTGAAGAAGTTGAAAGCCGCCGGCGTTTCATTTCCCTGGTCCGGCAACGAAACAAAGATAAGAACGCCCAGAAAGCCCCATCAAGAGCACCGCTCCCCAGCCTGCGGCAACCAACGCGATCACCTCAGGATCGCGAAACAAGGTTCCAGAGGGGGGCTTGCCTCATGTGCCGGGAATTGGGTCACTTTGCAGCGACTTGCCCTCAACGACCGGAGAGCAACCGCCCCAGCATGCCACCCCAAGCTCGAGGAAGACCTCAACGCAGAGGCACCGCGGCCACCCGCAGCACAGTGCCGGACGACCCACACCCTCTGCACTTCACGTTGAGGAATCGGCTAACCTTTCTGCACCAAGCGACCCCACAGGGTCTCGGATTATAAGTGCCCCAATGGGGGACAACTCTCCTTCTTCTGACGAGGATCAATGGAATGCTCCAGCTCTAAACCTGGAAACCCCTCTTGATCTGTCAAAAAATGGATTCGGTCTGTGGTGAGTGGAGCGTCTCCACAGACCCCTGCAGAATCTCCTGCTAAACCCAAAGCTCCCGTCAAGGTGAGTGAAGTGGAAACCACTGTTTATGTGGACGCAGTGTTGCAACACTATAAGGGGGGCCCCCAACTGCCTGTCAAGGCACTTATTGACTCTGGATGCGGTCGCACTTTAATTAGTGAAGCCACATTTGCAGCCCTCAAAGTCAGGTCCGAGGCGTTACCAGCTCCCGTCCAATTCGCCCAGATGGATGGAAGCCATTTTAAGGGGGGACCAGTTGATCATCGCACACAGGGAGTAGCGATGGGCATTGGTTCTCATTGGGAACAAATAGACTTTACTATAGCCCCCATCCGGTTCTAAGTTGTCCTAGGGATTAATTGGTTTAAAGGTCATAGTCCTTATATAGACTGGGAAACGAACACTATTTCCTTTGCCAATCCCAAGTGCGAACAGCACCGACAGGGAGTGGCGGTGATGTCTCCACCCGCTCCGGCTTTAACCTCTGATCACGCATCGCCACCGCCTTTGCCTGAAGCATACAGAGACTTTGCAGATGTCTTTAATGTTAAAGAATGTGATGCTTTGCCCCCCCACCGTACCACTGACTGTGTGATTGAGGTGGTAAAAGATTGCACACTGACTAAGAGAAAGATTTACCCCATGAGCGTTTCCGAATGCGCTGTATTACGTGACTTTTTGGATAAAAATCTTGCTCGGGGATTCATTCGGCCATCGAACACTCCCAACTCAGCCCCAACGTTCTTTGTCCGGAAAAAGGAGGGTGACCTGCGTTTATGCATTGACTTCCGAAAGCTTAATGCAGTTACCCAAGCCAACGCCTACCCCATACCGTTGATTTCGGATATTATGGGGCAATTACAGGAGGGTCGCGTTTTCTCCAAGTTGGACTTAGTGGAAGCTTATTATCGCGTCCGTATCCGTGAGGGAGACGAACCCCTCACTGCCTTCTCTAGCTGTTTTGGAATGTATGAATTTCTTGTGATGTTTTTCGGGTCTTCATGCAACTCATTAACGAAATCCTCCATTATTTGCGTGGTAGTTTATTTGGATGATATTCTTATTTATTCAAAAACCATGGAGGAACATGTTGCTCTGGTCAGAGAAGTGTTACAACGACTGCGTAACCACCAGCTCTATGCAAAACTGTCTAAATGCGAATTTCACCAAGAGTAGATAACCTTCTTGGGGTACATAATCTCTCATCGTGGCCTTAGCATGGACCCCACTAAAGTCCAATCGGTACTTGACTGGACTCCACCCTCCACCCGCAAGCAAGTGCAGCAATTTCTGGGCTTTGCTAATTTCTACCGCGGTTTCATTCCCAACTTCGCTCAAGTGGCGCTGCCAATTACTGACCTCCTGAAAACAAAGGGTAAAGGAGTGTCCGCACCGTTGCCCTCTGCCAAAATACTGTGGACTGATCAATGCCAATCCGCCTTTGTAGCCCTCAAACGGCTGTTCACTTCGGAACCGGTCCTGCAGCACCCAGATCTGAACCAAATGTTTATTGTACAAGTCGATGTGTCCGGCATAGCCATGGGGGGGGGGCTCTACTCCAAAGAGGACCGGACGGTCTCCTTCACCCCTGTGCCTACTTCTCAAAGAAGTTTGCCCATTCCCAATTAAACTGGCCCATTTGGGAAAAGGAAGCATCAGCCGTCCACCATGCCCTTACTCTGTGGAGGCAGTTTCTGGAGGGGTCCGGGGCCCCCTTCGAAGTTTGGACCGATCACAAAAATCTAGCTGCCCTCACGGGGACCCATAAATTGTCCGCAAAACAACAGCGTTGGGCGGACTTCTTTGCTCAGTTCCGTTTTGTTCTTAAACATGTGCCCGGGAAACAGAACGTGCTTGCAGATGCCCTATCCCGGTTGCCTCAATACCTGGTAAAACGTGACCGGCCGACAGACTCTTTGTTCACCCCAGCACAACGAGAAGCCCTGCCCATGCTGGCCGTGTAGACCCGGTCCCAAACCCAACTTCAGCAGGGGAATCGCACAGTAGCCGACAAGGTATCCAGCCCCAACCAGCAGGCTCCCTCGCCTGCCCCCCATGCGCCACCTGTATCCAGCGCTCCGCAACAACCAGTTTCTCCCCCCCCTCCAACTCTGCCAGCCCCTAGTTCACCCTCTCCCGCGAAAGGAAGGGGGTGATCATCTCCAATTCCTTCCTGGACTCCCTTCGGGCTCAGTGCCTAGCTGAACGCACTGCCCAAACCTTGCCCCAAGGTGTACTCGAGCAAGGTGGTTGTTGGTACAAAGACGCAAAACTATACGTGCCTAAGATACTTCGAAGAGAGGTTCTGCAGTTGGCCCATGGAACTAAAACTGCGGGACACTTTGGGTTCCTAAAAACCCTTCACTTGTTGCGCAGACAGTTTTGGTGGGGGGAATGCGCTCTGATGTGGACTCCTTCATTTGCAGCTGCCCTATCTGTGCCACAGTCAAACGATCTCAAGGCAAACCCCCAGGACTACTACAACTGCTGGAAATTCCCAGCAAACCCTGGGAAGTAATTGCCATGGATTTCATGACGGATCTCCCCCTTAGCAGGGGCAAAACTGTACTATGGTGTCAGCCCTTGGCCCACAGAACCAGAAATCACCACAAAGTCATATAGAGTCCAAACAGATGGCTTTTACTGGTCAAATAGGCATACAGTGCAAACGAATAAAATGACAGCTATGAGAGACTCACTAGCTGGGAGATATTATAAGGCAGGAAAGGCGGGAGATTACATGCATAGGCTGAATACAGTTTCCCAGGAGCTGAGTTCCCAGGCCTAGGTATGCGACCTTGGGGGGCAGACAATACAGCGCAGAGACAGAGGCAATAACGAAACCGAGATAGCAGCCTGACATTCTGCTCCCCTCAAGGCCCCCTCCCAGTTCGCAAGGGGGCTGGCCTATCCGGGTAAGCAATGTGAAAGGTGTCGACGAGGTCGGGGGTGGAGACATCCCGTGCGCGCACCCATTCGTCATAGGCAGGGGGGAAATGTTTCCAACGGACTAAATATTGCAGGTTGCCATGGTGAACACGGGAGTCAAGGATCTTGGAGACTTCGAAGTGTTCCTCCCCCCCCACCATGATGGGTTGCGCAGGAGGTGGGTCCGGATGCCACTGTGGAGAAGCAACATGGGGTTTGAGGAGGCTAATGTGGAAAACAGGATGCACACGCCTCAAGGATTTGGGGAGAGCCAGTTCCACCGTGACAGGGTTTATGACCCGGGTGATGGGGAAAGGGCCAATGAATTTAGCACTGAGCTTATGGCACGGTTGGGTGGAACGGAGATTTTTGGTGGAAAGGTAAACCAAAGCACCCACTTGCAGATCACCCCCGGGGGAGCGATGTTTGTCAGCTTGCGCTTTGTATTTACGTTTGGCCCGGTCGAGGTTGCTAACGAGCCAGGGCCAAGTGGTACGGAGGGCGTGTGCCCAGGAGGCAATGTCGGGGTTCCCCTCCCCCTCTACATCATCTGCAGGAGCGATGGGACTGAAATCTTGTCCATACACAGCAAAAAATGGGCTAAAACCTGTGGATTGATGCATGGCATTATTGTAGGCATATTCTGCTAAAGGTAACAGTTCCACCCAGTTATCCTGGTGGTAATTAACATAACAGCGTAAATAACATTCGAGTACAGCATTGACACGTTCAGTTTGACCATCAGTTTGAGGATGGTATGCACTAGACAATCCTTGTTCCACTCCCACCAACTTGAGGAAAGCTTTCCAAAACTTAGAAACGAAACCACTTCCGCGGTCACAAATTATTTTACGCGGAAACGAATGTAAACGAAAGATATGCGTCACGAAGAGGCGGGCCAGTTTCTGAGCAGAGGGGATCCCTGCGCATGGAATCAAATGTATTTGCTTAGAAAACAAATCAGTAACAACCCACAACACAGTTTTACCCCCACTGAGAGGGAGATCAGTCATGAAGTCCATAGCAATCACTTCCCAAGGTTTGCTGGGCGTTTCAAGAGGTTGTAGCAGTCCCGGGGGTTTGCCCTGCGATCGTTTCGCAGCGGCACAAACGGGACAGCTGCGGATGAAGGAGTCAATGTCGGAACGCATTCCCCCCCACCAGAACTGTCTGCGCAATAAGTGAAGGGTTTTCAGAAACCCAAAGTGCCCAGCTGTTTTGGCTCCATGAGCTAAATGTAAAACGTCCTTCCGGAGAGCTTTGGGTACATACAATTTCGAGTCCTTGTACCAGGACCCTCCCTGTTCCAAAACACCAGGAGGTAGGGTATGAGCGGAGCGTTCTGAAAGGCACTGGTCCCGAAGGACAGTTAAAAAGGACTCGGAGATGGGGATTTTGGAGGGGGCCCCCCCGTCGGCCATGGAGATCTTAGAAACAGTTATGGGGCTAGTGCTTACGTGCGGCGGCGCGCAGACTGCAGGCGGCTGGGCGGTCGGAGGGGTAGGAAGGGCGGGAACTCCGGATTGTTGCGGTGGCGGCTGGGCAGCCGGTTGGGCTGGCGGAGCTTGTAAGTTGGGTAAGGTGTGCTGATGCTGGGATCGAGTTTGCACAGCCAGCATAGGTAGGGCCCCACGTTGCATAGGGGTGAACAGAGAGTTGGTGGGTCTCTCGAGTTTTACCGGATATTGTGGTAAATGGGAGAGGGCATCCGCGAGAACGTTCTGCTTCCCAGGGACGTGCTTCAGGGTGAAACGGAACTGAGCAAAGAACTCCGCCCACCGTTGTTGTTTCGCCGATAGCTTATGGGACCCCGTGAGGGCAGCTAGATTTTTGTGATCGGTCCAAACCTCAAAGGGGACTTTAGACCCTTCCAAGAATTGTCGCCATAGAGTCAGTGCATGATGAACTGCTGAGGCCTCTTTCTCCCAGATGGGCCAGTTTAATTGAGCGTGCGCAAATTTTTTTGAAAAGTAAGCGCAAGGGTGAAGAAGACCATCCGGTCCTTGCTGGAGGAGAGCCCCTCCCATGGCTACATCGGAAGCATCGACTTGCACAATGAACATTTGATTTGGGTCTGGGTGCTGTAGCACCGGCTCCGAAGTGAAGAGGCGTTTGAGGGCCAGAAAGGCGGCTTGGCATTGCTCAGTCCATAGCATTTTTGCGGAGGGCAAGGCAGCCGAGCTTACTTTTCCCTTAGTTTTCAGTAGGTCTGTAATGGGTAGAGCCACCTGGGCGAAGTTAGGGATGAATCCTCGATAGAAGTTTGCAAATCCCAGAAATTGCTGTACTTGCTTAAGGTTGGTGGGGGGAGTCCAATCGAGGACGGCTTGGACTTTGGCGGGGTCCATGCGAAGACCTTGGTGGGAGATGATGTATCCCAAAAACGTGAGTTTGCTTTGGTGAAATTCGCACTTAGCTAGTTTTGCGAAAAGTTGATGGTTACGCAGGCGTTGCAGAACTTCCCTGACCAGAGCCACATGCTCGTCCATAGTTTTCGAATAAATGAGAATGTCATCTAAGTAGACCACCACCCCACGATATAGAAGGTCATGTAGGATTTCATTGATGAGTTGCATGAAGACCCCCGGGGCCCCTTTTAATCCGAACGGCATCACAAGGAATTCATACATTCCGAAACAGCTAGAGAAGGCAGTGAGGTGCTCATCCCCTTCGCGGATACGGACTCGGTAGTAAGCTTCCACCAAGTCTAATTTAGAGAACACACGGCCTTCCTGTAATTGTCCCAAAATATCTGATATTAATGGGATAGGATAGGCGTTGGTCTGGGTAACTGCATTGAGCTTTCTGAAGTCAATGCACAGGCGAAGGTCGCCCTCTTTTTTTCGGACGAAAAACGCGGGGGCCGAGTTTGGGGCATTCGAAGGGCGAATGAACCCTCTGGCGAGGTTTTTGTCCAAAAAGTCCCGGAGGACAGTGCGCTCGGAAGCGCTCATAGGGTAAATCTTACTCTTGGTTAATGTGCAGTCCTTTACCGCTTCAATCGCACAGTCTGAGGCCCGGTGGGGGGGTAAGGCATCACATTCCCTAAGGTCGAAGACATCTTCAAAGTCCCGGTATACAGCGGGTAGAGCCGGTGGTGTTGGGGCAGTAGAGGTTAATGCTGGAACGGGCGGATATAGCAGAGCAAAGTTTTGCCGATGCTGGTCGCAGGTGGGACTAGCGAAGGAGATAGTGTTTGTTTCCCAATCAATACTGGGACTATGTCCTTTAATCCAGTTAATTCCCAAGACCACTTCAAATCGGATAGGGGCTATAGTGAAGTCTATTTGTTCCCAGTGGGAACCAATTCCCATTGCCACCCCTATGGTGCGGTGATCAACTGGACCCCCCTGGAAATGGCTTCCGTCCATTTGGGCAAATTGGACGGGGGCGGGTAAAGCCTCAGAGTCGGCTCTGAGTGCAGTAAAAGTGGCTTCGCTTATGAGAGTGCGACAGCAACCGGAGTCAATTAGTGCTTTGACGGGGATTTGTGGGCCACCGTTAAGTTGTTGTAAAACTGCATCCACGTAGACGGTGGAGTCCACTTCTTTGATTTTGGTAGGAGCATTCGGTTTGATAGGAAGATCCTGAGAGGTCTGTGGAGACGCTCCATTCACCACAGACCGGAGCCGTTTTTTGACAAGTCGAGGGGAGATTCCAGGTTTAAGGCTGGAGAAATCCAAGGATTTTCCTCATCCGAAGAGGGAAAGTTGTCCCCCAATGGGGCACTTGTAATCCGAGACCCGGCGGGGTCGTTGGTAGTAGGCAGGGAGGCTGGGTCCCCGGCATGGAGTGCAGAGGGTGTGGGTCTTCCCGGAGCTGCGCTGCGGGTGGCCGCGGTGCCTCTGCGTGGTGGACGACCTCGGGCGCGGGTTGTCGTGCTGGGACGAAATAATTCCTGGCGGCGCGGGCAAACGGCTGCAAAGTGGCCCATTTCCCCGCAAGTAAGACAGGCACCCCTCTGAAATCGGGCTTCACGTTCCTGGGGCGGACGTGGGGGATTTCGTGGGACGAGCAGTGGTGCCTTGGGTTGAGGCTTTTGGGTGCCTTTTTCCTTGTGCTTTTGACGGACGAGAGAAATAAAGCGTCGGCGGCTTTCCACTTCCTCGGCTAATAGGATCCAGTCTTCGAGGGTATCGGGATCGCCCCGCATGTAAGACCAGTTCAGAATGTCAGGATGCAAGGCTTCCCTGAAATGATGGATCAGGGTGGTCTCGGGCCAACCTACAATTTTACTTGCCAGTCGTTGAAATTCATCGGCAAATTCTCGTACTGTAGCAGAGCCTTGTTTTAATTGTAAGAGTTCCGTTTTGGCTCTTTCTCCTAGGAAGGGGTCCTCAAACCTCCTTCTCAGGGCAGTCATGAAGTTGTTGAGGGAACGAATAGCACGAGAGCGGGTGTCAAACTGGAGGACCATCCAGTCAGCCGCTTTACCTGTCAGAAGGGAAGCTACGTAACGCACCAGGCTATCTTCCGTGGGGAAAAGTTGTCCTTGTTCTCGCATATAACTGTCCACTTGATGCAAGAAACAAGGCAACGTCTCGAGAGATCCGTCATACGTAGTCCTCAATTTGAGTTGCTTCCAAGGGCCGGGCGCAGGTTGACCCGGTTGCACGGGTGGTCCGGGCGGAGGGACAACAGGAGCTCCAGGAAGCAAGGGTGGAGCAGGCACATTAGCGGGTGGTTGCACGGGTGGTCCGGGCGGAGGAGCAACAGGAGCTCCAGGAGGCAAGGGTGGAGCAGGCACATTAGCGGGTGGCTGTACGGGTACCCCCTGACCCGGTATCGGAACGGGCTGTCTCTGAGCTATCAGGGTTTGTTGTAATTGCCTGTTCTCCTGAAGCATACGTTCCATTACTTCCTGGAGTTGATCAACACGGTCGGAGAGCTCCCGATTCTGGGCTCGTAAGAGATGAACCTCCTCACTTGGGCCACCAGTAAGATGAGGCTTACTGGTCCGGAAGCTTGTGGCCCATTGAGAGCTATCCCCATATAAATCCTCGTCTTCAGACTCTCCTGAGTCTCGACGTCGGTCAGCCAAACGGCGTGCGCGTTGGGTCGCGCGCGACGGGACAAACGCCGGGGAAAAAGACAGACCTGATAGCCCTAGTACATTGTCCTTGGGGCGCGTGTCCACGTTCGCCTGATTCCTAATCCTTGCTGCAGCCGCCCTGGCTGCTTCCGCAGCCTCTCTCTCTCTTGCGAGCTTAGCCGCTTCGGCGGCTTGCTGATCCGCAAGAACTTTGGCGTTCTCGAGTCTTAGGGCAGTCTCTGCCGTAATGTGCGGCAAAAGTTCTGTCTCCAGGAGTGAGAGTATGGGGTCGGGTTCCCCGCCCAGCAGAGGTTGTACTCGAACCGCCAGTGCGGGTGCCTCGGCTCCAAAAGTCGAGGTCAAAACTTGAGCCAAGGTGGCTACCGGGGTGTCCTTTGTACATTCCACAAGGAGAAGAGCGGTGCTAATAGCGACTCGCTTGGCCTCAGCCTGACAGCTGGCTGCATCCGGGATCAGGGAAAAACCCTCCGGCGGGGCTCCCGCCATGGTAGAAAGAGTTTCTCGAGAAATAAGATTATCCAAAAGTCCAGTTAATATTTGTAAATCCTCAGTCGCCAATCGGGCATCGTCCAGTAATTGATCCAAGTCCTGAAGATCTAAACGAGCATCAGTATCCTCCGACGTTAACATCCAGAGACGTCCTGTAAGAGATTGCCACTGTTCCTGTACCAGTCCCCTCAAGCGGTAAACCTCTCGGGTCGTCCGGAAAAGTTCAGCGATTAAGTCTTGTAACAGAGTAAGATCCTCAGAGACGGGCTCCAGGGTAGTAGATCACTTGGAGAGCTGCACAGCTCCCATCCAAGTGGCAGGCGAACCCCCCTGGGCTCCAGCCTGGCTAGTAGAATGGTGAAGAGAGATAGCTGTCATAATGTCAGCCCTTGGCCCACAGAACCAGAAATCACCACAAAGTCATATAGAGTCCAAACAGATGGCTTTTACTGGTCAAATAGGCATACAGTGCAAACGAATAAAATGACAGCTATGAGAGACTCACTAGCTGGGAGATATTATAAGGCAGGAAAGGCGGGAGATTACACGCATAGGCTGAATACAGTTTCCCAGGAGCTGAGTTCCCAGGCCTAGGTATGCGACCTTGGGGGGCAGACAATACAGCACAGAGACAGAGGCAATAACGAAACCGAGATAGCAGCCTGACATATGGGTTGTTACTGATTTATTTTCCAAACAGGTACATTTGGTTCTGTGTGCAGGTATTCCCTCCGCCCCCAAGTTGGCCCGCCTCTTCGATGGGGGGGACGGACATTTTGAAGTGTCAAAGATCCTGGATTCACGTATACGACATGGGTCCCTACAGTATTTAATTCGCTGGAAACACTTCAGCCCCTTCCTATGATGAGTGGGTGCGTGCACAGGATGTCTCCGCCCCACTAGGGCTGTTGATTCGGTTCGGCCTGAACTGAAAATCAGCCGAATTTCCCCTGATTCGGTGGTTTTTAGTTCGGGAGGAACCGAACTCAAAACTGGCGGGCAACCGGGGGGGGGCCGAATTCAGCGAGTTCGGGAGTTCGTGAATAAATTCGGCAAATTCGGGGCCGTCAGTAAGCAGCATAACCGTCAGTAAGCAGCATTCTCCTCCCCTGGCCAATCAGTGGCCAAACTGGGTCTTCTGGCCAATCAGTCAGGATTGAGTACTGGAGGAATCAGCTGATGTGCAGCCCGGCCAGGGAGAGAGAGAGAGAGAAATCCTCGTGTGTGTGTGGGGGGGTGCTTGTGCACATTCGCTCCTTTCTGTGGCTGCAGGGGGTGTATTTTTTGGGGTACGGACACAAAACTTTCAGTGGAGCTTCAGATGAAGCTTCTTAAGATACCCCCCCAAGTTTTGTAAACATTGGGTCAGGGGGTCCCGAGATATGGGCTCCCCCCCTTTTTCTTTCCATGGCTGCAGGGGGCGCATTTTTGGGGGTACAGACCCCAAACTTTCAGTGGAGCTTCAGATGAAGCTTCTTAAGATACCCCCCAAGTTTTGTAAACATTGGGTCAGGGGGCCTTGAGATATGGGCTCTCCCCCTTTTCCCTCCCCCCTTTTTCCATTTATGTGGCTGCAGGGGGCGCATTTTTTGGGGTGCAGATCCCAAACTTTGAGCGGAGTTTCAGACCAGTGTTCTTAAGAGACCACCCAAGTTTTGTGAACATTGGGTCAGGGGGTCTCGAGATATGGGCTTTCCCCTTTCCCCTTTCTCCTATTGGGATGAATGGATCAGCCGATCCTGTGTGCACCTCCACTCCAGAGCAAAACGTCCCGTGCCTAATTGGAATCATCTTGGATTACAAGTCCTCCCCAGCCCCTTCTGATGGAACAGAAGACAGCCACAGTAAGTCCCCTTTGGGGGCTTTAATGTATAATTTTTCTCCTGTGTATGTGTGTATGGGGGGGAAAGCAGAGTCTGTGTGTGGGGGGGGGAGGGAGCAGTTTCTGTGGGTGGGGGGGAAGCCAAAGGGGGCTTTCGTCGGTTCTCCCTGGGGTGTGTCTTCCCCCTCGAGTCTCTCGCTCCCTGGTTTGGGGGGGGAGGTTTCAGTTGTGTGTTGCAAAGGTGTTGTTTAACAAGGTTGTGTTGTTTTGCAGTTGTTTTGCAGTTGCTTTGCAAACGTCTCAGCTGTTGTTGGGGATGGGAGCTTTGTGCGTGGGCGGCAAGCTCTGCTGAGAGATGCACATTAAGGGTGGGGGGGACCCCTTTCAGGGCCCATATCTCAGCCCCCCCTGACCCAATCTTTACAAAACTTGGGGAGTCTTTCAATAAACGTCCTTTGAAGCTCTGCTGAAAGTTTGGGACCTCTAACCCCAAAAATGCTCCCCCAGAGCCGCAGAAAGGCGCGATTGTGTTTTTAATGGCTTTATTCAGCCGAATTTTTTTTCCAAACTTTGAATTCCCGCCGAATTGAACGGATCCGAAGTGGGGGAGTTCGGACTTCGGCATATCCTGAATCTAAACGGGCTGAATTCGGCCGAATCCGAACTATACCAAAAAAAATTTAATTCAACAGCCCTACGCCCCACACTTAGTAAATGCCTTCCACACCGCCTACCCGGATAGTCGGTCCCCTTTGCATGGTGGGAGGGGGCCTTAAGGGGGCAGAATGTCAGGCCTGTATCTTAGTTGATGTTTGCTTTCGATTCCCCGCCGACCAGGCTCAAGGACGTTATGCCGAGATCTGTTATGCCTACTGAACTCTGTTTGAAGCTCTGGGAACACAGTAGAACTGTTATGCCTACGAAACTCTGTTTGAAGCCCTGGGAACACAGCTTTGTTTGAACACAGGTCCAAAGAAGCTGGTTTTTACTGGTCAAATAGGTTAACAGAGCATAAAGAAAAGGTGACAGCAATGGAGCTTGCTGGCTTGCACTTGGTAATATAAAAGCATAAAAAAAAGCAAGAGATTACAAAACACAAACAGCGCTGTGGTTCCCACAGCTTCTGACCAGACCTTGAGTCTGGTCAGTGGGAAAACGAAACCAACTGAGACACAGGCCTGACAAATAGGGATAAATCTAAAATATTAGGGAATTTTTTTACAAATAAACAACAACAGGAATTATCTTTAATAACATGCTGTAAAATAGAGAGTAAAATTAAATATTTAGGTATTTGGATCACTAAGTGTAGTATAAATTTATACCAAAACAATTATGTGAAAATATGCGGGGGGGGGGGAAAGACCTAATAAATTGGGGAAAATTACCAATCTCATGGCTAGGCAGGACTGCCATAATAAAGATGATGGTTCTTCCAAAGATGTTGTTCCCGTTTCAGAATTTGCCAATTTTGAAAGGAACTAAGATTTTCCAACAGTGGAAAAAGGTGCTGGTGAATTTCATTTGGGCTAATAGCAGACATAGAATCTCTTATAAAAATCTTATAGATGCCAAAGATAGAGGGGGTTTGGCGCTCCCTGGTTTAAGATGGTATTATGAAGTGACTTGCTTTGTCTGGTTAAGACAATGGATTATGTTAGGAAACCCCAGATTGTTAGATGAAGGACATAATATGAGATTTGGCTGGCACGCATATTTATGGTATGATAAAGACAGGGTGAACAAAGATTTTAAGCATCATATTATAAGAGCGAGTTTATTACAAGTTTGGAAGAGATATAAGAGAGGTTTTGAATCTAAAACTCCAGGATGGCTTAGACCCCTGGAGGCTTTCTCAAGAAGAGGTCCAAATATGGATCCTCATTGCAAGATGTATAGAGAATATATACAGTATGAAAATGGTCAATGGAAATTAAAAAGTAAGGAAGAATTAGGTATTTTAGATTGGCTTAAATATTTCCAATTAAATGATATATTTCAAAAAGATCAACGGTTAGGGTTCATAGATAAGAAGTCAACTTTGGAGGTAGTATTAGAATCGGAAAATAAAGGTTTGATTTCCAAAATGTATCAGTTGATACTAGAATATAATCTAGAACAAGAAAGAGTCAAAAAGGTTATGATACCATGGGCAGTAGATATAGGACATAATATTCATATGGAAGATTGGAAAAGACTTTGGAAAAAAGAATTTAAATTTACAATTGCTAGTAGTATAAGAGAGAATATGTATAAGATGTTTTATAGATGGTACATAACCCCAGAGATACTGGCCAAAATGGACAAATCTATTTCTGATAAATGTTGGCGATGTAAGGAACAAAAAGGCACATTTTTCCACGCTTGGTGGACCTGCAATTTAGTTTAAAAATTTTGGGAAAAGGATCCGGTTGGGCAAGATGGCGGAGTGACCGCACCTTCAGGAGCGGGAGAGAAAATTACCTGTTCTGTGGCTAAAAACTCAACACTTTAGCCCTGAGTTGGAAGATTTCTTCTGGAACTCAACTCTCAATGAGAGGAGGAATGTCGCCACCCCAAAAAGAGGGGTTTTGGACGCACCAGCAGGCAAAATTCAGGCAAGTCCTTTAAAGCTCCGACCTCCCAACTGACTCCCCCCCCCCAACCTTCCCCCTTCCTCCCCTTCTCTTCCCGATAATATTACCCCCTGGCCTTTTTGTAAATAAGAAAACTGCAGTTAAACTAATATAAATAAGATATTAAAAGGATAAGAACTTCACTAATTTTCTTTTTGTTTTTCCCTCGGTGGAGTGAGAGCGGCGGTAGAAGTCCCTGAGGAGGGCGAAGGCTCCGGACTTTGGCGGCGAATCAGCGGCGGCGGCAGCGGCGGGGCGGCGGCGCTGACTGGCAGGGGAAGATTGGTGGCTGAAGACGGCGGGAACAGAGTCGCGAGGAAGAGACAAGAGCCCCGGCGTCTGGTGTGTGGAAGCGGTGGAGTCGTTGCATAAAGAGGAGCCAACCCCCCCCGAGATTGGTGGTGTAAGAAAGGAGACCCCGAAGGCTAATTGCGTGAGCGGGGCGGCGTTGACTCGCGAGGAGCAGGCACGGGACTTCAAAGTGTAAGAGGCACTGGGGCTGACTCTTGAGGAGGCGGCACCTAGCGGTGATGGACAGGATTAGCCTCGAATAGTGCCAGTGACATCAATCTGCCCAAAACTACAACTCCCAGGATCCTGTGTGACTAACCCCAATAAACCTAACTTGGAGGGAAAGAAGAACCTTAACTATTACTAATTGGGGATACTTTTGGGAGATATTATATAGATTACTGTCATAGAGGAGATGTTACAAATAATTAAATGCTTCTAGAATAATAAAGGATATTTACCTAATTTATTTAAATAAGTCAAAAAATTATTTATTTACTTATTTATTTATTCTTTGTGTAAAAACTAACTTTATGAGTGCTATACTTAATATGAGTGATCTGATTTAAATACTTAAATAAGACTCTACGGAATTGATTGCTATATCTAATATATGTTTAATAATTGTGCATGTCTGGCACCTATACAGAATTACAAACAAGAAGGAAAATATACAGGTATAATTTAATGGAAAAAAAATAGAAAAACAGATAAAGCTAGCAACTTAACTGCAGGGAAAAACCTGGAAGAAAAGGAGAAGGAGAAAGAGATAGACAGCGCAGAAGAAACTGCAAGCCATCAACTTCAACAAAAGAGATCTAGTAAAGTACAGGCCAATATGGAGAAGGCACTGGATAAATTGGCTGCCCAATTGACTGCATTAACAACTCAATTAACAGGAACAGAACAAAGATTAGAGGCAAAAGTAGACCAAATAAACAACAAGATGGATAAGGTAAACAAAGAACTAGAAAGGCTGACCAAAGAATGCAATTCAGTCAGAACAGATGTACTTACGGTACAGATGGAAATGAAAACAGTCAAACAGGAATTGGTGACAGGACTCCAGGACATTAAACAAAAAATAGAGGAGAATGCCAAGGATATATTGGACAACAGAGAAGATATTAAGAAACTCAAAATAAGACAAACAAAGATAGAGAGAACACAATTTGAACATAAAGATTGGACAGAAGAAATGGAAAACAGACTTGCCACAACGGAAATGCAAGTAAGAGAAAATAACCTACGTTTCCAAAAAGTGTCAGAAGATATGCCTCAAGATAGCCTAGAAGAAAACATGACACAGCTGCTCGCTTCCTACCTCGAGATTGATGAAGAAGCGGTTGATATTAGGGAAATTTACAGAGTTAATTCCAAATACTCGACTTTAAAAAAACTTCCAAGAGAAATTTTAATAAAATTTGCAGATAAACGAATAAAAGAGGACATACTGAACAAACAAAGAGATGACCCATTAATATATAAAGGAAAAGAAATACAGATCTTCCCGGACCTGCCCTTCTCAGTAAGGAAAAAAAGGCGTGAATTTGACTCTCTACGTAAGTTATTACATGAACAAGAGATAAGATATAGGTGGGTGGGACCGTATTTCTTAAGTGTTCAACTCTCCTCCGGCAGAATCCTAATACGAACGAAAGAAGAAGTGTATGATCTGGAAGAAGAACTAAAAATGACAACTAAAGAAAAAGCTAAAACGGATAGATCAGGCTCACCACGGAACAAAAATAAGAACTCGACTACAGAGCAAGAAGGTCTAATGGATGAGGCGGCAGCATTCAAATAAAAAACAACATGACGGATGGCCTAGAAATATTATCCATCAATATAAATGGCTTGAACACACCACAAAAAAGAAATAAAATTTTTCACGCACTTTCCAAATACAAAGCAAATATAATATGCTTGCAAGAAACGCATATAAAAAGAAAATACAATTATTTACTAAATAATAAACGACTTGGCAAAGTATATACATCTTCAGCGTTGGAAAAAAAAGGGGCATAGCAATCTATATTAGAGACCCTACTATTAAAGTCCTGGAAATTATAAAAGATACCAAAGGCAGGCAGTTAACACTCAAATTACAACTTGCAACAGGAGAAAAAAATATTAACTTCTATCTATGCACCACTGACATCAAAGGAAAAATTCTTCACAGAACTCTTTACAACACTGGAAGAACAATTGGAACATGAGATTATTGTCATCGGGGACATGAATGGAGTCCTGGATGCCAAATTGGATAGATCCAAAAATCAAAAAAGCGGTAAACTTCCAAAAAATGTAAAAGTAGATATGCAGCGTCTTAACCTGTTAGACATCTGGAGAATGAAAAATCCTAACTCCAAAGACTATACATTTTACTCTGATAGACATAGGACATTTTCAAGAATTGATATGTGTTGGATCTCTACTACCTTGGTGAAAAATCTAGAACACATTAAAATACTACCTCGGATCTTATCAGATCACAATCCAATTGTTATAAAATGGCAAAATCAGAAGAAGAAAATATTCAGATGGAGACTAAATGATGCCTTACTCAATAAAGAGAAAGACCTCAATACAGATAGTGAAGAACTTAAGGAGTTCTTGCAGAGAAATGAAACACAAGGAATGAGTCAAGCAACAATCTGGGACTGTTCGAAGGCATACATGAGAGGTATCTTTATTTCACTAAACTCAAAAAATAAAAAAGATCGGGAAAAACGCTTGATAGATCTTCAAACCAACCTTGCGCAGTTAGAAAAAATTCATCAACGAACAAATAGTAAAAAAGCTTTGAAAGACCTCAAAAAGATCAGACACGAAATCGATTTACTTTATGCAGATGAGATGGCAAAAAAATTAAAATTCATAAAACAGAGACACTTTGCATATGCAAATAAGCCAGGTAAATATTTGGCATCTATGATAAAAACAGAAAAACAAAAAAGAACAATACTCGCAGCAAAAATAAAAGGGCAGATAACACATAAAGAAGATGAAATAACACAGTGTTTCCTAGAATATTTCGATGATCTGTATAAAAAGAAAAATCAAGATGAACAAACGGAGGAGATAAAAACTTACATTCAACAGAATCATCTGAATTGCCTTTCCAAGGAAGATATTACCTTTTTAAACCAAGAAATCACTATTGAGGAAGTAAAACAGGCAATCAAGAAATTAAAGAGCGGGAAGACCCCAGGGCCAGATGGTTTTACAGCCATATATTATAAAATATTTAAAGAAGAAGTGGCCCCAACGTTAACGAAAGTGATGAATGAAATATATAAGAAAAAGAAGGTGCCAGACTCCTTGAAAGAAGCATATATAACGCTTATACCCAAAGAAAGAACGGATTTAACATCACCTTCTTCGTACAGGCCAATATCATTGCTTAATACAGATTATAAAATATTCACAACAATAATCGCTCAAAGATTGTTAGCTCACGTAGAAACACTGATTAATCCAGATCAGACAGGCTTTATACCTAAACGTCACATGGCAGATAATATTAGGTTTCTGATCAATGCACGAGAGCTTGTAAAACACAGGAAAGAAAAAATGGCCTTTATTTTCGTGGATGCAGAGAAAGCTTTTGATAATATCTCATGGAATTTTATAAGACAGGTGGTCTATAGTATAAGTAAGGACAGCAATTTCTTTGACTGGATATCTAGTATATACACGAATCAACAAGCAAAACTTATAATAAACGGTACCTTGACCAAAGACATTAACATCGAAAAAGGAACTAGGCAAGGATGTCCTTTATCACCCTTGTTATTCAACTTAACACTAGAAGTATTGGCAAATAAAATTAGAACAAACCACAGAATAACTGGCCTAAGTGTACAAGGAGAAGAATTTAAAATCAGAGCATATGCCGATGATGTTTTGTTAACAATTTCACAACCAGAAACTAGTATTAAAGAACTCATGAATGACATTCAGGCCTATGGACGGTTGGCGGGCTATAAACTCAATAAAACCAAAACAAAAAATTTTTTAGAACATCTAACAAACGAAGAGGAGTCAGAAATAACAAATATCTCAGGATTCACAACATCAATTAAAACAATAAAATATTTGGGAATAACTTTTCCAAAAAAACCCCAAGATCTATACAATTATAACTATCAAACGGTCTGGAATAAGATTGAATGTGACCTCCAAATTTGGACTAAGTTGAAGATTTCCTGGTTGGGCAGAATATCGTTAATTAAAATGAACATTCTTCCAAGACTGAATTTTTTATTTCAATCAATCCCCATTAAAATTCCAGATAAGGTCTTAAAATCTTGGCAACAGAAAATTAACAGATTTGTTTGGGACAAAAAACGCCCGCGAATAAAATTTAAAATTATGACGGATGAGAAGAAAAGAGGGGGCCTATCTCTTCCAAATCTAAAAATATATCACCAAGCTGCTACCTTAGTATGGATTAAAGATTGGATCATGCAAACTAACGAAAGGGCTATCAAACTAGAGCTGGCAAGTTTGCAAGGTGGAGTACACCATCTATTATGGGGAAAGAACTGGAAGAAGAGTGTAGAAGAAATGGGAGACCATCCAACTGTAGAAAATATAGTGGCAGTGTGGCGAAAATTGAAACCCAGATTGAGCTTTGAAAGATCACTATTGATGGCGCCCTTTAATGCCTATGGTTCAGTAACTGATAGGAAATTATATGGGACAATGCAATATCAGGACCTGGTAAAAACAGATGGTTCTCTTAAGACGTTAATAGAGTTACAAATCAATTATCTGCAGATGTCTTGGTTGACATATCATCAATTGATCTCAAGATTTAAAGAGGACTGCTGTACTCGGGGAGTTTTACAAGGTAAAACAGATTTTGAACAGCTGATAAGCAAGCCAACAGAGCATCTTTTAGGTAAAATCTATCGGTTACTCTTGACATACGATACAGAAGATGAACAAATAAAATCATGTCAAATTAAATGGATGGAAAACCTTAACGAGATCATAACAACGGACAAATGGGAGCAGCTATTTCGTGGAAACCTCAAATTTACGCTCTGTCAAGGGATTCAAGAAAACTGGCTGGAAATGTTGCACAGGTGGTACATTACGCCGAGTGACATCCAGAACATGAACAGCTCGACATCTGGCTTGTGTTGGAAGTGCCGTAAAACTAGAGGTACTTTCTATCACTGTTGGTGGACGTGTATGTCAGTCCAAAAATTTTGGAAGAAAATTCATAAAAACATAGAAATTATAATTGGTCAGCCTATCACATATGACCCTAAACTCTTCCTCTTGAGTAAAACACCAGATGAATGCAGTAAAGATCAACAAATCATACTAAAATATCTGATAACAGCGGCAAGAATAGTCCTAGCCTCTTTGTGGAAAACAGAAAAAATACCAAAAATTGAACTCTGGATCGATAAAGCATATGAATTTATAACAATGGCACACTTAACAGAATTATTACAAACAGGCACTCAGAAAGCAAATAAAGACAAATGGCACATCTTCTATGAATATATTAAAACCAAAAAACAATAAAAAATTCTTACAAACGTTATAAAAGTGAAGTTGACAATTAAATATATTATGTTAATTATGACGACAATTCGAACCTTGTTAAGGGGGTAAAAATATGTATTTTCTTGTTAAGGTTTTCCCCTACCCTTTTTTTTCCTTTCCTGTATTCCTACTCAATACTAGAAACTAATAAAAATATTTACAAAAAAAAAAATTGGGGAAAAGGTTATAAGAGAAACTAACAATTTGATTTATGGGAACATAAAACGGAAACCGGAATCCTGCCTAATAGGCCTGTTACCAAAAGGAATGGAGAAGGCAGACAAGATAATTTGCCATTATAGTTTTGCGGCTGCAAGAATAATATTAGCTAAAACCTGAAAGGGAGAAACTAGGCTTCTTTAAAGGATTGAAGAGATAAACTATTACATTTTGTACAAATGGCCAAATTACCTAATAGTCTACATGGAAATGATGTAGAAGAATTTAAAAGAGACTGGCGTAAGGCCTTTGTACACTAACACAACAAAGACTGATTTTATGAAGATTGTGAAAGAGTTGTAAATAAAATATTGTAGTAAAGGAAAACTAAATATATAATGGATGATATAAAGTTAAGGGGTACTTCTCCGGAAGTCACAATGGGTGGTGGGTGGGCACACAACACGAGGGAGGGAAGGGGACTTTCACTTTTAATTTTATATTATTTCTAGTTTTTGTTTTTGTTAATTTGTTTTAACTCTGTTTAAAATCTTTTTTTTCTATTTTTTTCTGAATGTTATTTATTATAAAAAAGAAAAAAATTCTTTTTCTGTTAATAAAAATTAAGAAAATAAAATAAAATAAAAAACTGGCCTGGATTAAAGAAATTGAGCTGTCAAAAACACCACAGATAGGAATGCTCAACCCTGAGCATCTGCAGAGTGAAATTCTGAAATGTTGCTGAACCGTTCTTCCTTCCCCTCCTCTCTTGGAATTTCTCTTTGATCAAAATGGAATTGATTAGAAAAGGATCCCAAATTCCTAAAAAAGAAGAAGAGGAAAACAAATGGATTGTTGAATTTCAGGGAGTAACTGGGTAAAAAGGAATTCAGATAATTTATCTTAATAACGCTAACAACCACAGGTCGGGTTGCCAGGTCCCTCTTTGCCACAGGTGGGAGGTTTTTGGGGTGGAGCCTGAGGAGGGTGGGGGTTTGGGAAGGGGAGGGACTTCAATGCCATAGAGTCCAATTGCCAAAGTGGCCATCTTCTCCAGGTAAACTGATCTCTATCAGCTGGAGATCAGTTGTAATAGCAGGAGATCTCCAGCTAGTACCTGGAGTTTGGTAACCCTAGCCACAGGTCACCAGCCCCATGCATTCCCTATAGTTCTTAGCACTGGGGAGTAGGGATGGCAGCCTCCAGGTTGGACCTGGGGGTCTCCCAGAATTACAGCTCATCTCCAGATTACAGAGATCAGTGCCCCTGGAGAAAATGGATGCTTTGGCGGATGGAATTTATGGCATTGTACCTCACTGAGGTCCCTATCCTCCCTAGGCTCCATCCCCAAATCTCCAGGAATCACCCAAACTGGATCTGGCTACCCTACCCCCCCCCCACCCATGGTCAGAGGAGACCTGGCAACACTACTGGGGTGTGTTCTGCTTGGCTTCTACGGGGACCATAGACCTTCAGTGGGGGGCCTTCTCTCTTTTCATGCCCATGAGATGAGGGAATCAGGACTGGGCCTTTTGTTTCTCCAGAGTGGCTTCCCTCTTTTCTAACTGTTACAGAAGCCATAAAGTGTAGAAGGAAAATAATGTTGTTCCTCCTGAATGTTATACACTAAGGATATATGTGTGTGTATGTGTGTGTGTGTGGTTTGGCAAAAGAATGATTGGAACACAGCAGACATCTGATAGCATTTGTATTAATGGCGAAAGGTGTTGCAAGTTTTCACTCAATTCATTCATGCACTGCTTCATCCAGTAAATGAAAAACTTGCTTGTCAGAAACTCAGGAGGGAAACGGGCTTTCTTCCAAGGAAATTTATGTTTCTTGACAGCCTCATTCCTGCTGCACTTGCTGAGGTTTCGAGTGCATTTGGATTGGAGGGGAGAACTGCAGACTGCTCGTCCACCTTGATGTGTACAGGCGTCCAAAGGAGGCTCTCTTCATATTTACCCTCATTATCAAATGCCTCCCGGCACAGCTGCAAGGGTCTGGTGCCCACAAACCATTTCATCCATGCCTCAGGAGCCCCTTAAGACAAAGCAAAATGCATCGGGGGGGGGGGGAACAGACAGATATTGTTGATCACATTACTGGGGAAACTACAAGATGTATCAGGGAAATGCACAAAAAGTACATGTGTAAGAGGGAGGGCTGCTATCAATGATTAATATTTCTCTCCTGCCTTTTATCTCATGACATTGCTTTTCCCCACTCATATTTTATCTTCACAACAATCCTCTTCAGTATTTATGTATTTGTTTGCAACCCACCTTCACAACAAATAGGGTTGTCAGGTCCCTGTTTGCTACCGGCAGGAGGTTTTTGGGGTGGGCCTGAGGAAGGCGGGGTTTGGGGAGGGGAGGGACTTCAATGCCATAGAGTCCAATGGCCAAAGCAGCCATTTTCTCCAGGGGAATTGACCTCTATCAGCTGGAGATCAGTTGCAATAGCAGGAGACCTCCAGCTACTACGTGGATGTTGGCAACCCTAACAAAAACCCTCTGTGGTAGATTTGTGATGGTATTACCACCAACTTATAACAAGTGATAAGCTGCAATACTGCAGTCCAAGCTCTACTCACGACCTGAGTTCAATCCTGACGGAAGTCGGTTTCAGGTAACTGGCTCAAGGTAAACAAAGTCTGCCTAGGAAACTTCAGGATGTGACGTCACCCCAGGGGTCAGGAATGACCCGGTGCTTGCACAGGGGACCTTTACCTTTACCTTTTAGGGTTTTCAAGGCAAGGGGCAAAGAGAGGTGGCTTGCCATTGTCTGCCTCTGCATAGCAGTCCCAAGGCTGCCCAACATTGTCTCAGTACAATTCTAAGCAGAGTTACCCCTTTCAAAGTCCACTCAATTTAATTGGCCTATGCCTGCACTCTTAGAGTGGCAACCTCAAATATATAGAATAGACAACCACGACTGCAGAATGCTGTGATTAAAATGGGACTTCTATTCATGCATATCTTCAGAGGTTGCAGTCAGACAATGCATCTCTTCAATGTGATAGAGAAACATTGTCTTAAGTCGGTACATATTCTGCTGTGAGTGGGAGTGGAAAGTGCCATCTGGTTGCAGACAACTTGTGGTGACCCTGTAGGGTTTTCAAGAAAAGGGATGGTCAGAGGTGTTTTGTCATTGCCTGCCTTTGCGTAGCAACCCTGGGCTTCCTTGGTGGTCTCTCATCCAAGTACTAACATCCAAGTGTTTCACTTATTCTTTTATTTTAAATGTCATCTTGGGGACTTTTATGAAAGAAGTATTTAATGAATATTTTGAGGCACTTTCAAGTGAGTAGACAATAATAGCAATTTTGGGGGGAATTGTTTTCCAAAGTTTTCCAAACTTTTTGAGTCATGGAGAACTTTTCAGGAAAGAAATTTGTCATGGAGCACTAATTTTCACCTAGCATCTATGTACTAAACCAAATGACAGTAGTATTTTTCTTTCCAATCTCTTCATGGAGCACTAGGGGATGTTTCACGGGCCCCAAGTGCTCCTTGGAGAACATTTCGGGAACCTCTGAATTAGATCATTTTTGGCATGAATATGGACTCTCTCTCATTCTTGGGCACTCAGGAAGTATACACAGAAAAACAAGTTAAAAAAAGAATGGGGGGGCATTCATCTTCCCACGCTCACAGGAGATTCCTAGGAGATGGATCAAGGAAAGATATGATGATTCTGAATGTTTCTGGATCCAACTTCAAATGTTTGTGTTTTTTAAGGCTGAAGCAAGCAAGCTTACCTTTCCCCAATTGTTCAGAAATGCCTATTAGGTCAAAATCCCCTTCCTGTATTAGGGCTTTGAGTTCTTGTTTCCCATACTCTGCGCATTAGTGTACAGACATCGGAATCCATGGTTTATGTGCCCCGTGGTTTTCGTTTCTGTACTGACTTGTGAGTTTATGTTTCCTTGCATACATGCCACTCCCTGAAAATCTTTATTGTTCTCATCTCCAGGTATTGTCAGCATATAAGGCTTTAAGTTGTTGTCTCGCTCCCCCATAAGATTTAGCTTAAAGTCCTCCTGATCAGGTTTGCAAGGCTCTCACCAAACACATTTGTTCCTACCCTCGTGAGGTATAAACCATCCCACGACAGAAGAGCTTCTTCTCAAAAGCGTAAGCCATGGTCCAGAAATCCAAACCTTTCTTGACGACATCACCTATGCAGCCAGTCATTAATTTGGAGTATTCATCTTTCCCTTCCTAAGCCACGACCGTCAACAGGCAGAACAGATGAAAACACAACCTGCACCTTCTCACCCAGAGCCATGTAGTCTCTTTTAATATGTTCTGGGCTGTGCCGGGCAATATCATTTGTTCCCACATGAACGAGCAAGAAAGGGTAATAATCTGTGGGCTTAATGAGTCTTCCTACCCTTTCCGTCACATCCTGGATGCATGCACCCGGTAAACAGCAGACCTCTCGGGACAACAAGTCAGGTCAGCATACTTTAGACTCTACCCTTCTCAGTAAGGAATCCCCAATTACGAGAACACTCCTCTTCCTAAATTGTGGAGCGGAAGATTGAGTCCTCTCATACACAGGAGCCTGAGAAGTTTCTTCCACACTTTGGAGGGATAGCCCTTGTTCCAGTGGTCCAGAATCAGTATCTATTGGGAGATACTGGAACCGATTGCTGAGCAAGAGAGGATCTGGATTTGTCCTGATTATCCTACTCCTGTGGGCCACATTCCTCCATGCATCTTCCTCCTGTGTTGCTTGTACCTCCACTTGTTCAGATTCCTTACTCTCCTGCTCCTGTTGCTCGCTAAAGAGAGCTTCATGAGTTCTGTCCATGAACTCTTCACCTTGCTTTAAAAAATGGCGTGTGGACAGGCATGCCTCAAGACCCTGTGTCTTCTCCTCCAGCAGGGCTACCAACTTACACTTTCTGCAAGTGTAATTAATGTTACCCTCAGACAAACATGCCACAGACCTTGCATGTTACTGCCTCATCTCCCTCACTAGCCACAGTGCTGTGATCCATTGCTGAAGTTTCTTTCCTAGGCTACTCTGATAGTTCCCCTGACAAACCTTCTTTCGAGGCTCCCTCCTTGAAGAGAGAGAGGGGAGGGGGAGAGAAAGATAATGTGGAGGTTTAAAAGGAAGAAGAAAATTAATTATGAAAACTTAAGTAGGGGTTCATATTAATAATAAAAATGCTACAAATATTATCATGGAATGTTAATGGTTTGAACTCACCAAATAAGAGGAAAAAAGTATTTTACCATCTACAAAGGTCTAAAGCTAATATTTTTTGTTTACAGGAGACACATATAGTGCCAAAGGATATTAACAGGTTGGAGCAAATAAGAATGGGTAAATTATTTACTGCGTGTAATGAAAAAATAATAATGGTATTGCTATGTATGTTCCTTTAGCACTAGAACCTAAAGTTTTGTATAAAGATGTAGATGGGAGAATTTTGATTGTGGAAATTGTAATGGGATTTCAAAAAATAACCTTAGTGGGTATTTATGCAACCAATATAAATCAGAAATCATTTTATACTAATCTAGCATCGATATTAGCAGAACATGCCAATGAAAAAATGATTTGGATGGGAGATTTTAATGGGGTAATAGAACCCAGATTGGATAGGTCAACAAAGAAGAAAAAGAGTAAATCTGAAGGTAAGCTACCTGGTATTTTTAATCATATAATAGATCAATGGGAAATGTTTGATATATGGAGATTAATGAATGGTAATAAAAAGGGGTATACTTTTTATTCATCGAGACATTGTTCCCATTCAAGAATAGATATGTTTGGGCTATCTAAAGATATTATAAATTTATCGGATGCTCCCGAAATTTTACCCAAGGTGTTTTCTGATCATAATGCGTTATTGCTTAGGATCAATATAGGTACTAAAAAAATAAATCTTGGGTTGTGAATGAGTACTTACTTAAAAATAAGAAAATTGTGGACAAACTGAAAATAGACATACAAAACTATTTCTTGGAAAATATTGATAAAGGGACATTGGATGATATTGTATGGGATGCAGGCAAAGCAGTAATAAGAGGTTTATTAATACAACAAAATTCGAGATGGTATGTAGAGAGAGAGAAGGTAAAAAGAAGAAATTATTAGAACAAATTAAACAAGAGAGTCTGCTGAGAAAAGCACAAACTAAACTGCTTAAACAGGAACAGAGGAATAAGATTAAAAACTTGCAATATCAATATGAATTTCTAATAAACGCGGAAATAGAAAAAAAATCATGTATAAAAGCCAAAAAAGTTTGAACATGCAAATAAACCAGGTAGATTATTAGCTGGCAACTTAAAAATAAGGAAAAGAAAATACCCATAATAAGAATAAAGAAGGATGGTAAAGTTATAATGGATAAACAAAAAATTGTAGAAACCTTTATAGATTATTACTCAAATGTATATAGACAAGGAGAAGTTTCAGAAAAAGAAATTGAGGTGTATTTAAACCAATTTGAATGGACAGGAACTTTACAAGAACATAAAGAATTATTAGATGCCAATATAACCATGGAGGAATTTAAAGTAGCAATAGGTAAATTGAATAAAGCACCAGGTGCAGACGGTTTTACAACATTTTATTATAAAGTTTTTATGGAACAAATTTTTCCATATCTTTTAAAAGTGATGAATAATTGCTTGCAGAACGGATCTATTCCAAATACCTGGAAACAAGCAAACATAGTTTTAATTCCTAAACCAAACTCAGGTCTATTAGATGTTAAAAATTACAGACCAATTTCACTATTGAATAATGATTACAAATTTTTTGTAGCGATTTTGGCAAATAGATTGAAAAAAATATTGAGTCAGATTATTCATAATGGTCAAGCAGGCTTCCTTCCGGGAAGGCTGATTAGCCAAAATGTTAGAGTAGTATTAGATCTTTTAGAATGTGTGGAATTTAGTACTACACCTCTAGCAATGATATTTTTGGATGCAGAGAAAGTGTTTGATAATGTAAATTGGAAATTTATGAAAAAAGTATTAGAATATATGGATTTTGGAAAAAAAATCCAATTAGCTATTGGAAAGATTTATACTTACCAATCTGCTAGATTGTTGATAAATGGAGATTTAACATCACAATTTGAAATTCAAAAGGGCACCAGACAAGGTTGCCCTATTTCAGCACTACTGTTTATAATAACGTTAGAAGTTTTATTGAGAAAGATTAGAAATAATGTCAATATTATAGGATATAAGGTTGGGATAAATCACTTTAAAGTTAAAGCATATGCGGATGATTTAGTTTGTTTCTTAACTAACCCTATTAGTCAGATTGAAGAATGGAAAAAAACGGTGGAGGTTTACAGAAAACTTGCAGGTTTTAAAATTAATAAAAATATAACAAAACTATTGGTTAAAAATATGACACTCTTACAGCAGCAAGAATTATCCAAAACTACTGGCTTTACTATAGAGCATAACATAAAATATTTGGGCATTTGGTTAACTTAAAATAATTTTAATTTATTTAAAAATAATTATGAAAAAATTTGGTGCCAAATTAATACAGATTTGAAAAACTGGCAAAAAAAATACCTTTATCATTATGGGGTAGAATTTCAGTCATTAAAATGATGGTTTTACCCAAGATGCTTTTTTTATTTCAAAATCTACCAATAATTAAGGGGGTTAAAATATTTAAAATTTGGAAAAAAGATATTCTAATTTTTTTGTGGAATAAAGGAAAACACAGAATAGCTTATAATAATTTGATTCAATTAAGAGAAACAGGGGGATTAGGTTTACCAGATTTAAAAATGTATTATGAAGCATCATGCTTCACATGGTTGAAATCTTGGATAATGCTAGAGGATATTGAATTATTAGAATTTGAGGGTTATAATCTACGGTTTGGATGGCACGCTTACTTATGGTATGAGAAAGAAAAAGTAAATAGAGATTTTAACATCCATATGGATTGTTTCAAGTATGGAAAAAGTATAGAAAGATTTTAGAAAATAAAACCCCGGTATGGGTCAATCCAGTGGAAGCTTTTATGAGAAGAGGAACCCAGTTGAATTTAGAGATGGATATATATAGAAATATTATTAATTGGAAAGAAGGGGCATGGGTTTTAAAAAGCAGGGAAGAACTTGGTATAAAAGATTGGTTTTTATATTATAAATTAAGGGATATATTTAACAAAGATAATCAGTTTGGATTTAATAAAAATAAATCGGAATTAGAGAAAATATTAATAAAAGGAAACAAAGGATTGGTAGGTAGAATGTATAAATTATTAACGACAATTAATTTAGAACATGAAATAATTAAACCAATTATGATTAAATGGATGATGGAGCTAGGTTTTAATATAGATTTGGAACTATGGGAAAATCTATGGAAGAGAGAATTTAAATTCACAATAACTAATGAAATTAGAGAAAATTTATATAAAATGTTTTATAGATGGCATATAACACCAGTGATGATATCCAAAATGAATAGAGAAGAAAGGGGATTGTGTTGGAAATGTGGGAAAGAAAGAGGTACATATATGCATGTATGGTGGTTTTGTAAAAAAATTAAAAACTTTTGGAAGAAGGTTGTGAGGGAAACAAATAATTTGATCAATTGTAGAGTGAAAAGAAAACCATTATTTTGTTTATTGGGAATACCACCAAAAAATATGAATGATAATGACAGAATTATTTGCCAGTATAGTTTTGCTGCTGCAAGAATTGGGATAGCCAAAGTTTGGAAGCAACCGAATAAACCTTCAATTAATATCTGGAGAGAGAAATTATGGTTATATATGAGGATGGCCAAATTAACAGATTTCCTACATGGGAAAGATATGGAAAAGTTTAAACAAACTTGGTCAAAGGCCGCCTCATATTTGGATAAGTTGGCAAAAATGGACTTTATGGTTATAATTAACGAGTTATAGAAAGAGTAATTTTATACCTTTGTATTTTTAAATATTAAAAATTGACTAGATACCGCTACAGAAGTTGGGTGAAGGGTCACTGTTATTGGTGGGTGGAGGGGGAGGGGTATCTTTTTTTCCAAATATTACAAATTTTATAATCAAGATTGTAATAAGTAAGATATATTGATACCCTTCTGAGTTTGTATTTTGTACTTTGTATTTTGTGTTACTCAAAAATGTTATTTGTTTGTTTTGTACTGTTTTTTGTTTATAATTTGTTTATGTTTTTCTGTTAAAAAAACTCAATAAAAATTAAAAAAAAAAGAACCCCCAGGCCAGACCCCCAGGCTAAGCTCTTTGGCTCGCACCTCAGGCAAGCACACCCTGTTTAAATACTGTCAGCCCCACCCCTCAGCAATCAACAGCACAGCAATTACCTTCAGCCAGCTACAGCTAGATAAAACCGTAGATACAAGCTGGGTAAATTCCAGTATGATTCTAAGCAGAATTGCACCCTTCATTGAAGACAATGAACATAAGAACATAAGAAAAGCCATGCTGTATCAGACCAAGGTCCGTCAAGTCCAGCAGTCTGTTCACACAGTGGCCATTCAGGTGCCTCTAGGAAGCCCACAAACAAGATGACTGCAGCAGCATTATCCTGCCTGTGCTCCACAGCACTCATATAATAGGCATGCTCCTCTGATCCAGGAGAGAATAGGGATGCATCATGACTAGTATTCATTTTGACTACTAGCCATGGATAGCCCTATTCTCCATGAACATGTTCACACCCCTCTTAAAGCCTTCCAAGTTGGCAGCCATCACCACATCCTGGGGCACAGAACTCCACAATTTAACTATGTGTTGCATGAAGAAATACTTCCATTCATCTGTTTTGAATCTCTCACACCTTCCCGCTTCAGCAGATGACCCCGCATTCTAGTATTATGAGAGAGGGAGAAAAGCTTCTCCATGTCCATTCTCTCCACACCATGCATAATTTTATAGACCTCTATCATGTCTCCCTTAACCACCACCTTTCCAATCTAAACAGCCCTAAGCATTTTAACCGCTCCTCATAGGGCAGTTGCTCTAGTCCCCATATCATTTTATTTGCTCTTTTCTGCACCTTCTCAAACTCTTTAGGTGTGATTTAGAAGAGGGTAACTCTGCTTCAGATTGCACTGCTACAGCACAATCCTATGCAGAGTTACTCCAGTCTAAACCTATTGAAATGAATGGACCTAGACTGGAGTAACTCTCCTTAGGATTACAGTGTTAGTGACAAAAATAAGGAATTGGCTTATCTATTGAGACATCTGTTGTAAGCGCTGAGAGAGACACATGTTCGTCTATGGCAAAAGAATGTATATTATATATGTATATATCTACCTATAAACCTTGCTTTCAGCTATTAATCAGTTAGCTGCTGCCAGGGGATTCCAGGAGCTGCCAGTAATGAGCAAGTTGAAGCAGGCTGAAAAGCAACTTGAGCTGTCTCAGTGTGAAAGCAGAAAGCCACTGCAATTTCTGCTTTGTTGTGGGCGCATGGCTTCCTGTTTGTCACAGACCAGCAACTGACAGAAATAATTTTAGAATTGCACATTTAGTCAGTAGAAAGACAAATGATTTAAAAATCCAAGAAGCTTAAAATATAACAGGCTTATAGCAAGATGTACACTTTAACTTTGAATCATAAAGAGTTAGCTTGAAATAAGCTTTAGCATATTATAAACATGTACTTTAGGTTAAGTATCAGGAACATGGAGGCTTGATAACTAATGTGTGTTCATCTTTATCCAAACCTCCCAGAGGTAAAAAGCCTTTCCAAAAGGGAAATAGAATTGGCAGTCTTCTGTCTAGTTGCAGGATTCCCATGCAGGATTTCAAACCTCACTGGTCTAAGGTCAGCAAAGTGGTGGTGGCTAAAATTAGGAAGAGGGTTGCCAGTCCCTCTGCAGAGCAGAGGTCTCTTCAGGTGCCACTAACCACTGACACCCAGACTCAGGAGCAAGATTCAGCAGGGTCCCAGCACTACACTAAAACCAGATCTTGAATCAAGGTGGAAAGAGTTATAGGCAGAGAGATAGCCATCACAGCAAGCCACGGAAAGGGCAGAGAAGAGGCTCTGGGAGGGTCACCAAACCCCTTACTAAGTAACAGGAATGGGGAAGGGAGAGTTGGACAGAAATCTGTGGTTAAGCTAGCAGTGTCCCAAGACCTGCAAAAAGACCCCAATGTTCCGGGAACAGGCTTTTGCAAAGGTTAGCACATTTGACCACTAGGTAACGGATCAAGAATAGTGTAACCCATAAACAACTGCAGGGCGTGTGAAGACAAATTATGAAGTATTCATCAGCATAACCAATGAAAATAGGGGGTGGGCAAGTGGGGTGGGAAGTAAGATTATGTAAAATACATCCATAAAAGGCGGCCGGGAAGTTGTGAACCCTTCGCTTAGACCAATGGAGGGACAGGGGAGGGAACTGCGGCCGTGGTTTTAGGGAATAAAAGAGACGGACTGCCTGTCTGACCTCTCGAGTTGGCTGATGGGAAGGTGAATTCCTCGTTTCATTGCAATAAACGTGTTGAACAGATCTCTCTGCGTCTCAGCGTCTCTATTCTCAGGTGATGGTTAATTGATAAAGAGAATAAGAGTGTTGGCATTTATGACGCCTTTCAACCACTTCAATATCCCACTCTCTCAGCCCGGCCGTATATGCTGAGGGAAAAGCGTTGGCCTGAGTATATTTGTGAGGAGATTATTTTCCTTCTCCTCCAGTCCCACACCAGTACTTACCTCAGAGAGAAATAGGACACAAGAGGCTTTTTAACTTAAACAGACAAAACAGGGATGTTTATTGAACAGAACTCACAGAGATTTTCAAGGAAAAGGCAGAAATTGGAGGGAAAACTCAAAGTCAGGTTTATCAACATAAGATTACTTAAGAGAGATATCTTAGATGTTTTCTTCAATCAAGTTCCTTCCGTTCTTAGTTTCAAGCTTAGTTCTGTCCCTCAGAATTGTTATTCAGACGCAGACTCTCAGACTCTGTCCCCAGCCGAGCTCTCTCTGACTACCCCACCTTAGTGGCTGTCATCCTCCACATCACAGGAGCAAAGGAAGTTTGAGTTCCTTTCCCTCCTCAGAGAACTCACAGACGTTTGGGAAAATATCCAAAATCCTTCTTCCAGTTATCTCTGACTACCCCACCCCAGTGGCTGTCATCCTCCACACCTCCCTGCTACCATAATAGCTCTACCTCAGAGACTAATTCCCCTTTGTGACTTGAGAATGGGCCCTCTCTATCCCAATTCTCATGCCTGTCACTACTACAGGTCACATGTGTCAATAGCTTTGGCTTTCACTGAACCCCTCAGGTTCACCGAGTACAGTCTGGCTGCCGCTCAGTCTCGCTACCAAGCTTCCAATCTATCACAGCCTCCTCTCAGGCTGGGTCCCAAGCTTCGAGTACTTTCACAGCCCCTTCTCAGGCTGGGTCCCTAGTTTCAAATGCTTTCTGTCTCTCAGAGCTCAGAGTGTCAGCTCCCTGGCTCTGCCCATTCTTGGTCTGTCAGCTCCTGCTGCAGATTAACCCCTTATCACAGCATTTCTAACAGCGCCAGTCCAGAAGAGGCACCCATGATTGAAGGAAGAATCAGTAATGTGGGGAGATGTCTCCCTTTTCCTTCCTGTCTACCTGTCTTATAGTTTCTGAAGGTGTGAGGTCCTTACCCAACAGAATACAATCCAGATAGATTTAAATACAATTAAACATTGCTCCCCAACTCTCAAAAGTGAGCCCAAACAGGCCTTACAAAGCTTCTCAAAGATGCCCATGCTGGCATGTGAAACATCTTTATGGACAGGGTGTTCTATAGGATAGGTGATAGCAATGGAGTAGAATAACAGTTGATGGTATAATTGAGTCTAGTAAGGAAGATGCAAAAGAGTTAGAAGATTATAGGCCACCAGCAGGTATTCCTTCCCCTTCCTACTATTGGTTCTGGACTGCTGCCATTGAGACTGTAATGCAGAAAGGAAGTGGGAGGTATGGAAATGTCCTCCCCAAACAAGTCTGCAGTCTGAGTTAACTATTTCACATTAAGTCATTGTAAGGCCAGAGCTTCTGACCCTGAAATAACTAGAAGAAAAGCTATTTTTTGTGATATACTGGGCTAAAGCAATATTTGTCAATACAAACATGTAACACACACAATTATCCCTTCTCACAGGGAGACCAGTATGAGCGGGACTTACCCTAATGGCAGTCTTCTGATGCCACAGCATTAACTCCAGCTACATAGCCCAATGTGATGTCACCATGACATGCGATGCTCTAGGATTCACCTGAAACTCTATGGTTTCATAGGTTTCAAGTGGATCCTAGAACATTCCAAGACACAGTGACATAATACCTGGTTACATAGCTAGGGTTGCCAGCTCCAGGTTGGGAAATACCTGGAGGTTTGCGGCATGGAGCCAGGGGACGGTGGAATTCTAGAGGGGAGGGACTTTAATAAGATATAATGCCATAGAGTCTACCTTCCAAAGTGGCCATTTTATATAGGTGAACCCATCTCTGTCACCTGGAGATTAGTTGTAATAGTGGGAGATCTCCAGCCACCACCTAGAGGTTGGCAAACCTAGTACATAGCAAGAAGTATCATTGCAGCAACATAAAACTGCTGTTTCACCCACCCATTTCTCCCCTGCCTACACATTAAAGGTAATCATAGTGAGGCCAAATGCCAACCATAAGACAATTTCATGATTCATGAAAGAACAACCACAATGGTGTAGTGGTTAGTGTCAGACTAGGGTCTGGGAAACGTTCACCTCTGCCATGGAAGCTGGGTGACCTTGGGCCAATCACACACTCTCATCCTTGTCAAGATTACAAGTCTGTCAGTTAGTTTGACAGGTGCAGTATAGATCAGTGAGATCTAAGGATGATGTAATCAGCCTGGAAAGTACCTGGGGAGCTAGAGAAAGCTGGCCTGATCCAGCTATAGCCAGGTGGCTGATGCAATGCAGTAGCAATGCCAGGATAATTGGGTATCTACTGTGATTGGTGGCTGCAACCACCAGGTGTATATATTGAAGTGAAACCGCAGTTCTATGCGGGATGTTATGAGCGGAGAGTGTGAAAGGAGTATCTGTATATATTTCTGCACTGTACAAATAAACTACACTTTTTCTATGTGGCCATGGACTTTCTGATGGGTATCCTGGACAAGACTGCCAATCCGCTTGGCTTCCGCGTCAATCCTAACCTACCTCACAGGGTTGTTGTGAGGATAAAATGGAGGAAAGGAGAATAATGTAAGCTGCTTTTGGTCCCCATTGGAGAAAAAAGGCTGAATGCAAATGAAGCAAATGAATAACAAATAAATAAATAATTGGTTCTATTCAAATCACTATTTGAACATGGTTTACAGTACAATCTTGTGCAGACTTTCTCCGGTGTAAACACATGGAGTAACTCTGCATACGTTTGCCCTGGTAGCTAAGAACAAAGCCCAAAGTGTAGTATGATGAAGGTTCCAACAGTGGTCTGTATTCTACCACTTTACTAAGAAAGTTGGAAGCCTTCCTCAGATGAGGAGTCTTCTGATTTAAGTGGCCCTTCCTCCAGCCTAAAAGTAGGATACCTGTTCAGTGATTTAGCAATATAATAGCATTCCCCTAGCAATATGAGGCAGAGATAGTATGAGGTGGTACAGAGTGGTAAGCCACAGTACTGCAGTCGAAGCTCTGCTCACAACCTGAGTTCAATCCCGACGGAAATCAGTTTCAGGTAACCGGCTTGAGGTTGACTCAGCCTTCCATCCTTCCAAGGTTGGTAAAATGAGTACCCAGCTTGCTGGGGGTAAAGTGTAGATGACTGGGGAAGGCAATGGCAAACCACCCTATAAACACAGTCTGCCTAGTAAACATTGAGATGTGACATTACCCCTTGGGTTAGTAATGACCCGGTGCTTGCAAAGGGACTACCTTTTACCTAGCAATGTAAGATGGGGTAGTTTTGTAGGTTGAGAGGAAAAGCAATGCCTTTTAGATAGTGCTTTATTTCATTTCCATATGCGTTGTTTAAAAGTACACACCAGCTAATATTACATATTACTAATCCCAAGAAACTGGATTTCCTCCTCCTAGGTTCGATAAATTATACAGAACTTTTTTTCTTCTTCTAGGGAATAGAACATCAGTGGTAAAATGGAAGAAAATTAAATTATTTGTTGCTCACTTGATATCTTTAATACTCCTTCGAATTTCATCAGCTGCTGGATATAACAAATCAATGTTAATGTCTTTTTATAGGATTGATATTTTCCATTAACATATATAACACAATAAATCTTTGAAACAGTTCTTTATCTCTTCTGACACTGTTTTTTTTTTAACTTTTAATGTATGACCTTATAAAAGAAGGGTGGAAGAAATATAATCTTGCAAAAAAGATGATGTTCCTATTATTCATGTAAACTAGGAGATGCTAATATTGCTTGAAAGATCCCTAAATCAGGAGACGATTCCCCAACTGATGAAACCATCTTTTCAGGTTAAAATAATATTTGCTGAGACAAGTAATAATTAGTAATGATAAATGAGGGAACTAGCTTTTAAACATCAGGATTATTATTTGAAATAATGAATATGTAAAATTTTGCCATGTTTAAAGGGAACCTTGGCTTGTTTGGCAGAACATATCAAATGTCTGCTTCCTGTTTTGAGAAGGACCAAATAATATTCTTTTTCCCTTGCAGTCAGGTGATAGAATCATAAGGGCTAGATAGCCTAGATAGCCTAGTCCAACATTGGCTAAAAGACATGGCCAACCTCTGCCTTGTTGACCTATGCGAATCAGAGTAAGTATGTCATAGGCTGAGAACAGATGGATGAGTTTAAAATGTCTGCAGACCTTGTGACTCTAGATGTCCACTTTTAGCTGGTTTCATTAGACCAGCTTCTATTTCCCCCATAACCTGTGACCCATGTGGACGGGTGTGTAGGGACCCAATTTATTTTTGCTTTGCACAGCATAGTTAGCGAACCTGGTCTGTGTATATGTGATCATTCTCCCCCATTGCTGAAAACTAATGTAATTAGTTTCCAGTAATGGGGGGAAAGGATCACATGCATATAGACTATGTTCACTAACTACTCTGTGTAAAACAAAAATAAAATGTAATTAGTTTCTCAGTTACCCTGATCAAGAATTAAGTAGTAGTAGTAGTAGTAAGAGCGGCGGCGGTGGTGGTGGTAGTAGTAATTGCTATATTTGGAAAAGTCTCTTCAGGTTATAAAGTTTATAATTAGGGGGTGGCTTGGGGTGGTTCCTAGTACCTCCTAGTACCTCCAGGTACTAGCCGGAGATCTCCTGCTATTACAACTGATCTCCAGCCGATAGAGATCAGTTCACCTGGAGAAAATGGCTTCTTTGGCAATTGGACTCTATGGCATTAAAGTCCCTCCCCTCCCCACCCTCCTCAGGCTCTGCCCCCCAAAATCCCCACAGGTGGTGAAGAGGGACCTAGCAACCCTAGTGGATCCTGTGATTGTGATTATTCAATAATAAGGCTGGAATACTTCAGGGTCTAGTTCATTGAAATGGCTGGTCAACATCATAATGCTATTGATATATTTAAGGGTGATATGCTCTAGGAAGCCCCAATGCTACCATCATTTGTGCAGCTACACACACACACATAGCTTAATTTGCTCCTGACTGCAGTGTATCCTTGATAATTATGGGAACTGCAGGCTGAAGACCAAGAGATGTGTGCCAGACATGATATGGAACAGAACAAAAGACTTCATTCCTTAAATGCTGACAAATGAAAATCACAGTTGAAGTGGCAAAAAGACCATTTTCAGGGACAGCATCATCTGCCATTGTTGTGTCAGACAATCTGATGAGGATCTTGGGAGATGACAGCCCATGCTGAGGCAAAATACGCCCTTCAAAGTCGCAGGGCAGAATTGTTTAGGTCTTATACAGCAGGCTCCCTGATCGGTCACAGCAGGCTCAGAAGAAGGCAGCATTTTGGCTCAACGGCCTGAATGCTTCTGATCGCATTACGCAAAACCAAACTGCTGGCATTATTTTTTAGCATCCCTGAACACGCAGAGATTATTTGAATTGGCAACACCATGTTGCTAGGGTTTTTTTCCCCCTTCCTAAAGTCCTCAGCAATATAGGCCTTGAATACATTAAAAACAGAGCCCAGATGTTCACGTAATGGAAAAACATTATAGATTCCTTCTGGAATTTGCTTTCCTAAGTGTTTTCCCAATAGCTTCCAGGTTTTCTGATCCCCCAAAGCCCATCTAACCATTTCAAGGTCTTTCATATGTCAGACACACAGCTGTTCTGGTGGTTTTAGTCATGGTAATTGCCCTTGTCTTGTACCCTCAGGTGGTAGATTCGAATGCGACCTTCCCTATGTCAGAAGCTAGCTGCACATATTTCCATGGTAGAGCACATGCTTTACATGCAGATAGTCCCAGGTTCGTTGCTTGGCCTCTCCGTTCTAAAGAGGTCACCAGGAAAGGAAGCTACTGTCATTCAAATCAGGCAGGACTTGTCTGCATAAGGTAGTTTTGAAAATTCATATAATTTTATTGCAAGCTGCCTGGGATGCACTGGGAAAGTATGAGATATAACTGGCCTTAGGGGGTAAATAGTGTAAATTCAAGCGATAGTGTAAATTCTGTGATAGTGTCCATTTGAGCAGCCACTGTGCAAAAAGGTACGCACAGACATGGAAGTACAATAAAGACCACGAGTTACGATCTTCCTCACATGCCCTTACTCTCTATGACCCCTGCCTTCAGAGGTGAAGTGGGTGAGGAGCAGGTACTGGGCCAGCGTGGTTTAGTGGTTAAGAGTTCATTATGGGTATTTTTGTTGTTACAGATATGGGACAAGAGAAGGATCAAGAGTGAGGGGAAGAATCACAACACAAACATTGGGGAAATTGGGCCACAGCTTTATTGACCCCTTAAGGGAGCCCCCAAAACAGGGGAGGTGGGTTTGCAGGCACAGCCTCCCCCCTCCAAATGGATCTGTCCCAATGCCCAAACTGCCAACTAAGTGTGACAAAAATGAAGAGAAAAAAACAGAAGTGAGCCAAAGCATAACCCATAACAGCTGAGAACACAAGGGGTTGGTGGGAGTATGGTTGCCAGGTCCCTCTTCACCACCGACAGGAGGTTTTTGGGGTGCAGTCTGAGGAGGTTAGGGTTTGGGGAGGGGAGGGACTTCAATGCCATAGAATCCAATAGCCAAAGTGGCCATTTTCTCCAGGTGAACTGACCTCTGTCGGCTGGAGATCAGTTTTAATAGCAGAAGATTTCCAGCTAGTACCTGGAGGTTGGCAACCCTAGGTGGGAGGGAGGGAGCCAAGTGAGGGTCAGGCCCCAGCAGCAGCCCAGCTATGTAGGAGAGAGGTGAGGCAGACCAGAGCGAAAACCCTGCATGCTAGGTCCACCCATAGGGCTGTCGATTCGGTTCGTCCTGAACCAAAAAACAGCCTAATTTCCCCTGATTCGTCGGTTTTTAGTTTGAATGGAACCGAACTTAAAAAAGGAGTTTTTTTCTGCACCGGCGAGCCCATCGGGGTTCCGGATTACAAGTGCCCCACTTGGGGACAGCTCACCGTCTTCGAATGAGGACAGGAACTGGGACCCCCCTGCTTTGAACCTTGAATCTCCTTTGGATCTGTCAAAAAACGGGTGGGGTCTGCGGTGAATGGAGCGACACCGCGGACCCTCGCAGCTGTTCCTGCAAAACCCAAAGCTCCAGTGAAGGTGAGTGAAATCAAAGATACTGTGTATGTGGACGTAGTGTTATGGCACCATAAAAGGGGCCCCCAGTTACAAGTCAAAGCGCTCATAGACTCCGGGTGCGCCCGCTCCCTGATCAACAAGGCCACTTTTAAAGCGCTCAAAGTCAAGTCAGAGACCCTGCAAACTCCCATCCAGTTCACCCAAATGGATGGCAGTGACTTCAAGGGTGGGCCAGTGGATCGTCGAACTCGTGGAGTGGTGATGGGCATTGGCCACCATTGGGAACAAATAGACTTCACGATAGCCCCTATCAGATACGAAGTGGTGTTGGGGATTAACTGGCTCAAGGGGCACAGCCCTTATATTGACTGGGGGGCTGGGACTATAAAGTTCTCTGATTCTAATTGCGACCAACACCGTCTCGAGGTGGCTGTTGTACCTCCGTCGACCTTGGCTTTAGTCTCAGACACCCCCTCGTCCTCTCCACTACCTGGTGAATATCAAGACTTTGAGGACGTTTTTAATGTGCAGGAATGTGATGTACTGCCCCCCCCCCACTGCCAAACAGACAGTGCTATTGAAGTAGTGGAAAATGGAAAACTGCCAAAAAGTAAGATTTATCACATGAGCGCTTCCGAATGTACCGTGCTACGTGAATTCTTGGATAAGAATTTGGCTCGAGGTTTCATCCGGCCGTCTACCGCCCCTTCTTCGGCCCCTGCTTTCTTTGTGCGCAAGAAAACGGGTGACTTGCGCTTATGCATTGACTTTCGAAAACTCAATGCAGTCACCCAATCCAATGCCTATCCCATCCTTTGATCTCAAATCTCTTGGGACAATTAAAGGAGGGGCGTATCTTTACAAAACTTGACTTGGTGGAAGCCTATTATAGAATCAGGATTCGGGAGGGCGATGTACCTCTAAGAGCCTTTTCCAGTTGCTTTGGCATGTATGAGTTCTTAGTGATACCTTTCGGATTAAAAGCGGCTCCGGGGGTCTTCATGCAATTCATTAATGAGATCCTACATGACTTCTTGTATAGGGGCATGGTGTTTTATTTGGATGATATTCTTATTTACTCTAAAACTATGGACGAACAAGTTGCCCTGGTAAGGGAAGTATTGCAACACCTCAGAGACAATCAGCTTTATGCTAAGGTGTCCAAGTGTGAATTTCACCAAAAACAGTTAACCTTCCTGGGCTATATAATTTCACACCACGGACTCACTATGGACCCTGACAAGGTGCAGTCGGTAACCAGTTGGGAACCACCCTCCACCCGTAAGCAAGTCCAGCAATTTCTTGGGTTCACTAACTTCTACAGGGGGTTCATCCCCAGCTTCGCTCAAATCGCACTCCCCATCATGGATCTCCTTAAGACTAAGGGTAAAGGCAGCACCGCTGAGTTGCCCTCAGCTAGAATCAATTGGACCCCCCAGTGCCAAACCACTTTTGATACTCTCAAGAGACTGTTTACCTCTGAACCGGTGTTAAAGCACCCTGATCCTGATCAGATGTTTATAGTCCAGGTTGACGCTCAGACGTGGCAATGGGGGTGCACTTCTACAGTAGGGGAGGGACGGTCGTCTGCATCCATGCACTTACTTCTCTAAGAAGTTCGAGCAATCTCAACTCAACTCAACCCCGAATGATGGGCCCATTACAGCCTTTAAAAACACATTCGAGTTGGGCCGTACCATTACCCCGGCCTGGGGGTCTGGTCTGGTGGTTGCCTCGGCAGTTGGGCCGTACCATTACCCCGGCCCGGGGGTCTGACTAAAAGGCAATTAATCCCGAGTTATGGGGTCCCCCCATCCACCCATTGGAATGAATGGGAGCAGGCAATCCTTAATGTGCATTAGACAGCGGCAAATCCAAGGCAAAACCTCCTGTGCCAGAGAGTATGTGTGTGTGAGAGTCTGCTGGAATCGTATTGGATTACTCCTGAGTCCTCCCAGTCCCTGCTCCTGATAGAAGAGAAGAAGACATCCACAGTAAGACCCATTTGGGGGCTTCTCTCTATAACTTTTTCCCTCTGCGTGTGTGTATGTGGGGGGAGATTCTGTGTGTGTGTGTGTGTGTGAGAGAGAGAGAGAGGGGGGGGAGCCAAAGGGGGGAGGGCTTACCTGTTCTGCTGGGGGGTGGGCTTGATTGCCTCTGTGCGGGACTGTGCTTTCTACTGTTTTCACTGGTTACCAACTTTGTGTGGAGTTAACTGTGGGTCAGTGAGTCTCTCTCTGGCTGGTTCCTATTGTTTTCAATGGGTGGTGCAGCCGCTCCTGTTGTTTCGAATGGGCTAGCCTGTCATTCATTTTAGTACATCCCCTGTAATGTATTTCAGTGGAGTCAATGCAAGTCAACTGCCATTCCCCTCTCCCATTATCTTCAATGGGCTGGGCAGCTTCTCCCATTGCTTCCAATGGGCTGACTTGTCATTCGTTTTAGTACATCCCTTTTAATGGTTTTATTCCAATGGGCAGATGGGGGGATCTCTTCCAGGCCCCATAACTCGGGGGGCCCTGACCCAATCTTCACAACACTTGGGGGTTCTTGCAAGAAGGGTCCCCTCAAGGTACTCTGAGAGTTTGGGACCTCTACCTTCAAACATGCCCCCCCAGAGCCGCGGAAAGGCACGAATGTGTTTTTAATGCCTTTATTCTTGTGGGCGATTTTGGGGGGGGCCTTCAAGGCCCCATATCTCGAGGGCCCCTGACCCAATCATTACAAAACTTGGGGGTTCTTGCAAGAAGGATCCCCTCAAGCTACGCTGAAATTTTGGGACCTCTACCTCCAAACATGCCCCCCCAGAGCCGAGGAAAGATGTGAATGTGTTTTTAATGCCTTTATTCCTGCGGGTGATTTTGGGGGGGACCCATTCCAGGCTCCATATCTCAGGACCCCCTGACCCAAACTTTACAAAACTTGGGGGTTCTTGCAAGAAGGGTCCCCTCAAGCTATGCTGAAAGTGTGGGACCTCTACCTCCAAAAATGCCCCCCCGGAGCCATGGAAAGCCACAAATGTGTTTTTAATGGCTTTATTCGGCCGAATTTTTCCCCGAACTCGGAACTTGGTGCCGAATTCCACAGATCAAAATTGGGGGAGTTCGGACTTTGGCATTTCTCGAATAAAAATGGGCCGAATTTTGCTGAATCTGAATTTTACCGATTTTTTTTCAACAGCCCTATCTATTACATCTACAAGTCACCAGACAGAGCTCCTCCTTTTATATATGCCCCCTGCTCTCCCTCCTCACTATTCATCTGAAATAGCTATAAACACATTCACAATCACTCTCACAGAACCAATCACTTGGAAGTGTGCACTGAAAAGGGTGGGGGCAGCTTGTGAAAGCCAAGGGTGTCCGAAAATAGTCCTGTTTCAATGATTTTGTGTATCTGTCTTTATTATTATCATTATTTTAAGTTAAATAAAAACACAGAATGCTAAAAAAATGAAAACAGGTGTAGTTAATGACTAAGAGAATGACTTTTGATCTGCAAGGCCCCCGCTTCAAATGTAGCTTCTGCCATGAACTTTCTGTGGAAGCTTGCTGTGGAAGCTTTCTGGGTGACCTTGGGCCAGCAGAAGAAGAGAGAGGAAGAGTTGGTTTTTTATATCCTGATTTTCTCTACTGAAAGGAGAATCAAACCAGCTTACAATCTCCTTCCCTTTCTCTCCCCACAACAGACACCTTGTGAGGTAGGTGGGGCTGAGAGAGCTCGAAGAGAGCTGTGACTAGCCCAAGGTTCCCCAGCTGGCTTCAAGGGTAGGAGTGGGGAATCAAACCCAGTTCTCCAGATTAGAGTCTGCTGCTCTTAGCCACTACACCACTTCAGCTCTCAAGAGATCTCCCACTACAGCAGGATACCTAGCAGCTCTAGTGGGGATTCAAACCTGGGTGTCTCAGATCTCATTCTGCATGCTAGCCATTATCCATGCTAGCTCTTTTTTCTTTCTTTCTTTCTTTTTGATCATTTAGGCTAAGAACTAGGCCTGCATCCATCTAAATGTTGGGCTATTATTAATAGGGTTGACAGGTCCCTCTTCGCCACCAGCAGGAGGTTTTTGGGGTGGAGTCTGAGGAGTTTGGGGAGGGGAGGGACTTCAATGCCATAGAGCCCAATTGCCACAGTGGCCATTTTCTCCAGGTGAACTGATCTCTATCGGCTGGAGATCAGTTGTAATAGCAGGAGATCTCCAGCTAGTACCTGGAAGTTGGCAACCCTGATTATTAAAAATGCTTACTGAAATCAACTGCTTATTTTTTTAACTTATATTTGATTATGTCTTTCCTTTAATGAGCTTAGGGGGACAGATTTGTGTTGTTACCCTTTTTAGCCATACAGTGGTTTTCTTTGTGAGGTTGGACTAGGGTTGCCAACTGCCAGGTAGTAGCAGGAGATCTCCTGCTAATTCAACTGATTTCCAGCCAAAAGAGATCAGATCACTTGGAGATAAATGGCCGCTTTGGCAACTGAACTCTGTGGCATTGAAGTCCCTCTCCTCCCCAAACCTTGCCCTCTTCAGGCTTTGCCCCCAAATCTCCCGCCTGTTGTGAAGAGGGACCTGGCAACCTTAGGTTGGACTGATAAAATAGTAACTTGCTTAGAAAATAATATTTAAAACTAAAAACCAACGACCCTAAATTCATTACTCCCATGGCCTCTCACACGGAACATCCAGATTGGTTACTAAGGCTGCTGATTTCATTACTGACCACATTCAAATGAATATAAATAATGAGAGCTTACATGTAAATTGTTCTGCACTGGGAGGAAAAATTATGATGAGCAGCTGATAGAGGCCAAGGTCTTTCCAGCCTGCTCACGTTAATCATTACATTCTAATAAATTGGATTGATTAGGTGAAATATTGCACACCTTTTCTCATCAAGATCATTGTTCCAAATGTCAATTGCACACAAAAATTGATGGCACCAGCTATCCAAACAACGTGGCAAAGTTTGCGTATGTATTAATTATCATTTGAATGCTGTTCATTTTCAACTGTGAAACAAATGACTGTTAGGAAATTCAAGCTGCAGTGATGGGAATGGGAATCAATAAGGGAGCCCCAGATAAATTTAGTAGATATTACTTCTTTATCTTTACCTGTTTTCTTCTTTTATAGATGCCAACTGCACATAAAACAAACTGCTTCCTCTGGACAGAGAGAAAGCAGATCCAAATTTATGGAGTGTTGAAATGAGCTGGCCTTTGCTTATTGAATTCCTCCCCCCTTTCCTCTATAAAATGCTACAGTTAAAGTTGAGTCTGCTGGAGAAAAAGAGGATTTACCCACAGTCCCAGTCGACTTATACAAGTTCCAGATGCCACATTCCAGCTGGACTGGTACCAGTGGAAATCCAGTAGAGTCCAGTGAAATGTTTGTTTATAAATGCAATGGAATTAGATAAGCGCCAATAGCCCATTTTCAGATGTAGTAATTTCACCAATCGTGTGAACAGGGAATGTGTGCTACTTGCAATCCTCCTGATACATGTAGTTGCCAAGTTGTGTGAACAAGGACAAGATACTGATTTACTATGCATAGACTGTTGGAAATATGGTTCCCAATTGCCCAGTAATGGACAATCACCCACTGATTGCTTCTGCTGCCCGCCGACACTCAGCTGGTTGACAGGCTGGGGGACGGGAGAGGGAGCAATCAGTATCACCTATGGGTGGGCCATCACTGGTTTCCAAAAGCCTTTGGGCACGGCTGCCAGCGGAAGTCAGGAATGCGTGGTTGGTATACTATTTCTATCCTGTCTAGAGTGAAGTGCATTATAATAAAGGACTCGTTTTGGTTAACTAAAAAAAAAGAATCTGTGTAAATGTTATTTTCTCAGCAGCAACCAATGCAAATTCTGCTGTGGCATATATACTCTGAAATTGTAATACAAAAAGCCTTGGTACACATGAATGCTGAAAAACTCAGTGGTCTGTTCCCAAGTACCGGAGCTGTATATGCATGGTAAATAGGTTTGTTGCTCCATTCTCACAACATGGCAAATGTGTACACCGGGGGACCTACACGTGGTTGGTAAGTTCCCATTAAGCACAACTGTAACTTCTGAAAAGAAAGTGTCTTCATTAACACCTATGCTTTGCTGCTTCATTTGTCTACACTGCTTACATGATGTAAGGGTTTAGCCAATGAAATTAAAGATCTTTTGAAAGAAGGCTTGTGGCTGAAATGTCCAGAAATGTCATACATGCAGGATCAGCTCAGACTAGCTCATATACACTAGTCTCACAAGTGCCTTAGTAATCAGGCCTCTGCATCCTGATAACTGAGAAGGAACCCTGTGGGGCACTATTTGTATGGGCATGCATCTCAGCATGGGGCCTTTCTTTGCAGTCATTACAATTTATGCCAACATGACAGCCCTTTTTCAAGCCTGTGCAATGGTATGAATTGCTGCTCTTTTACATGAGAATTGTGACAACTTTGTCAGCTGGCATCTTGTAAACTTTACAGTGTCAGACAAAGCCCTAGAAGCCCTGGGTTCAAATCTTCCGGAGTCATGAAGGTCAGTGAGTCACCTTCAGTCACATGCTCTCAGTATAACTTCCCTCACTGAGTTATTGCAATGGTAAAAGGGAGGAAAGGAGAATAATATAAACTACCCCTGAGGATGAAGTTATGGGGAGCTTCTTAAAGGAAAGATGGGATAAAAATGCATAGACTTATTCAGTACTGACTGTACCTAGAGGTATCATTTGGGGGGGGATGTTATTATTTTTATGGCTAATATATTGGGTAGGATACAATATTGTTGGATAGCAGCTGCCTTGAGTGTTCACCCAAAAAGTGGAATACAACATTTTATAATATAGAAATAGAACAGAGGTAACTGGGTTGCCACTCCTGCTCTGGGACCCCTCACCCAGCTCCAATCAGATGGCCAGCAGGGCACTTACAAGCAGGGCACTTACAAGCGTCATCACCATGCACCAGAGGTGACATTATCACATCACCACTGATACAGTGACTCTCTGGTATTTGGACAAAAACTCTATCATTAAAGTGACTAGTATCATAGAGTTTTTGCCCCAATACCAGAGCATCTCTGTGTCGCTGGTGGCGTGATGATGTCAGTTCTGGCGTATGCCAGAAGTGATGCCACCGTGTTGCCAGTGATACTGTTGCCTAGTTTTCCTGTTGGACGTCCTCCCACTCCCCACCAATTGCCAAGAAATAAGTCTAAAATGACTAAACTGAGGCTATCGTATTTTGGTCACATCATGAGATGACAAGAGTCACTGGAAAAGACAGTCATGCTAGGAAAAGTTGAGGGCAGCAGGAAAAGAGGAAGACCCAACAAGAGATGGACTGACTCAATAAAGGAAACCACAGCCCTCAATTTGCGGGATCTGAGCAGGGCTGTAAAGAATAGGACATTTTGGAGGACTTTCATTCGTGGGGTCGCCATGGGTCGGAAGCGACTTGATGGCACTTAACACACACACACATCCCGGGGGCTGGTTTTCCCTATCCAACTGCTGAAAGAAGTAGGGGTAACATTGGCTCCCATAGAGAAAGCCCATTGCTCACAATTCTAAGTGTCCCGAATGAATAGTTAACACTTCCACTAAATATACCACTCACTGCTTTGTCTTCTCTTTAAAGCAGTGGTTCCCAACCTTTTTTTGGCCAGGGACCACTAGGACTTTTTTGTTCGGTGCAGGGACCCCAAGGTTCAAAATAAAAATTCTGAGAATTTGAAAATAAACTTTAATCATAACTGTTAGTTAAACATTAAACTTAGAATAATATTTGAATATATATTTTTATAATAGAGAACTTTTAATTGAAAATATTAATTTATTATGAGTTTATAACTTTGTTTCGCGGACCTTAATTTAGTTCTCACGGACCCCTGGGGGTCCACGGACCCCCAGTTGGGAACCAGTGCTTTAAAGACTAAGATGGAGCATTTCCTTCTGAAGAACACACTGTTCAAACTCTTTCTACCTTGTTTTTAATTATCTCTTTTGATTTGGTTTTCCTCCAAAAGGAGGGAAATTGCACAAAGCTTGACTGGCAAAGGAAGTAAGAAAAGGATGGACATGAATAGTCAGATGTTGTGACAGACAGTTTCTTGGAACTGAGGGGATCCACACTTCCTTTTATGATTTCAGGGTACCAGGCTTGTTTTGAACTGTAAAACATCCCCTCAGTTACAAAATATTCTTAAGGTAGTCAATGTAAAAGCTTTGGGTTCACTGCCATGAGGTGAGTTTTGCAATGAGCTGCAAGAACATGGACATCACTGAAACAAGAGTTGCATGCAAATAACAAAGAAGATTTGTCTATTTTCAGGCTGGCTTTAAAGAACAGATCAGTCACAGAGGTGTGCATATGTTTGTTACCTGTGGGATTATCAGCTGAGTCATCAAGATGGCAAACAGTGGAATCCAATATACACATTCCTAGGAACAACTCCTATTGAACAGTCCTGAGTAGGATTCTGAGTAGGTCTCCTTAGGATTGCTCTTAAAAAACTGTTCATCCAAATAGCTGGGGGAGGGGGGAATCTTCAACAGCATGCATCAAGATCTGTATGACTGGTGACTGTTCAAAGAAGTCTCAGATTGACAGGGGAAGATGACTTTAAAAAAAGCAAAGCAAAGAAAACTTGGCAATTGTGGGATGAGAGGGGATCTTTTATAAACAGGAAGCCAATTTAAATTAGGAAGCACAAGGGAGGAATAAATAGGTCATTTTCACAACAGCCCTGTTCACGTGTTAAAGTGAGCATAAGTACAGTGTACACTTGGTTTTCTTTTATATCTATATCAGGAATGGGGAACCTCAGGCCCAGGGGCCGTATGCGGCCCCCGAGGACATTTTTTGTGGCCCTCGGGAGCTCCAGGGCCCTGCCACGGAGGCGCTGCACAGGGCGGCCCTCCCTGAGGGTGTTCCTGGGGCCACGGCTTGCAGGGGCACTGCGGCACCCTTTGGACCTCCTCTCGCCGACTGACGGCTGTTAGTCGGCAAGAGGAGGGGGAGGGACACCTCCCCCAAAGCTGCCCCCTATAGCCGCAGTGTGGAGGAATGCCGGGGCACACTGTAAGCCCCTCTTGCTGCCTGTCGGCTGTTGAGCAGCGAGGGGGGGGGAAGAGGCCCACGGTTCCCGGCGGCAGAGCATGCGCACAGGAGCCAATCGGGCTTCGGGGGGGGCTTTTGTGGACTCTGGGGGTGGGAGGGCATGGAGCCAGGTCACGTGGGGCCGGCGGGTGTGTGTGTGTGTGTGGGGGAAGGCTTTTCTCTCTTCCTCTCTTTCTGTGTCTTTCTTTGTCTGTCTCCCTCCATCCTTTTCTTTCTCCCCTTCTTTCCATTTCTTTCTCCCTCTCCCTTTTCCTCTTTCTCTGTTTTCCTTCCTTCCTCCCTTGCTGATTGACTGCGGGCTGCGCCCCCTGGTGCCTCATTTGCTCAGGCCCACTGCTGGCTGCCCTCCCACCTGGGAGGGGAGGAGGAGTGGGGACGCGGGGGTGCCCTCCAGGACTTCTCTGCGTGGCCTCCGCTGGGATTGCCTACCTCCAAGTGGTGGCCAGAGACCTGGCAACCCTAGCCTCTCCCCCCGCCGGGAGATCTACACCTGGTATGGCCCCGAATGATGTTATAAATGTGCAAATGGCCCTTGGCAGGAAAAAGGTTCCCCACCCCTGATCTATATCAAGGAATAAAAAGAGATTAAATAGGTGGAGAAACCAAGTATTTGTCCTGGGAGCAGTGGGGCAACTCGGCATAGGATTACACAATTAGGCTGCAATCCAAAACAGCTTTACTAGGGAGAAAGTATCACTAACTTCTGTTGGACTTATTTCTCAGTATATATATTTAGGGTTGCATTGTTAGTGACTTACTGCACAATCTTGAGCAGGGATACACCCTTCTAAATCAATTGAAGTCAGTAAGTTTAGCAGGGGATAACTCTGTTTAGGATTGCATTGTTACAATTTTGAGGAATTTCCGTCTCTTATGGTTTCTTGACTTTGTGTTTGGTAATGGCAAAGGCTGGCAAACTGTCATGATCAAGAGCAATTTGTACCTGCACACTGTTGCACTGCCTCATCGGTGTTGTATTTGGGAGGATCTAGCATTCCCTAGGCAACTATAGTACTCGTTTCAGCATTGTGATGAAAAGCTCCTCTGATTCGCTGTGACGCATGTTCAAAGTGAACACATGAACACATGAAGCTGCCTTATACTGAATCAGACCCTTGGTCCATCAAAGTCAGTATTGTCTATTCTGACCGGCATCTGCTCTCCAGACAGAGGTCTTTCCCATCACCTAATTGCCTAGTCCCTTTAACTGGAGATGTTGGGGGTTGAACCTGGTACCTTATTCATGTCAAGCAGATGCTAGACCACTGAGCTACGGCCCTTCCAGGAGCTACTCTTTGGAAGACAAAAGAATAACTCCTGGAGGTATACCTAAACACTTCTTGTACATTCTGAGCACCGATCCCCCCTACACACCAAATAACAGCCTGTAGGATCATGGATCAGGTCCCCTCCCTCCCTTTCCAACTCCGCTGTGTAATTTATTTACCAAGGCACTAGCTACTCATGACCCTGTGGCATATCAAGCAATTTATACAGGAAGGCCCATATTAGTGTGTACATGGACAGGTGCCATGCTTTCTGCTACCAACTGTGTGGGCATAAAGCTGATCGACGTGGCATCCAGACTGAACTTAGAACAAAAGAGTGAGGCAATCCAATGAGGTGTAAACAAGGTACCGGCTGGATATCAAGGAATTTTTTTTTACAGTAAGAGTTGTTGAACAGTGGAATCAGCTACCTAGGGAGCTGGTGAGCTCCCCCTCGCTGGCAGTATTGAAGCAGAGGCTGGACAAGCACTTGTCAGGGATGCTCTAGTCTAGGCTGATCCTGCATTAAGCAGGGGGTTGGACAGATGGCCTGTATGGCCCCTTCCAACTCTATGTTTCTATGATGCACCTCCATACAAACAGAAACCTCTAGGCTGTTCACAAATAAACCATTCGGGTGACCGTTACAAATGACAATCTGTTTCCTTGGACTCAAATAAGTATAATTTTACATTCACTAAGACAGTATTTTTTTTCACGGAGTCCATAAAGCAGAAGCCTCAGGCTTTTTAGCATAAACACAGAAGCCTACTCCTGTCCTTTGAATAGATTAGCTCTCAAAAATAACAAAAAAAAACCACCTTTGAATAGCTAGAGGGAAAATATTTCATTTAGTATAATTTCTGGTGGCACCAAATGCTGTCCATCTCTGTAATTGTATAGCAGCATCACCATTCACTTTTCTGCCTATTCTTGCATAGAGAATTGAAACATCATTTGAGTTTTCTCCAAGGATGGATTAACAAGATCAGCTGTGACATGACTTGATTAATTAATGAGACGGGAGTATTCTCTGGTCCTCATGTGCTCTTCTCGAACTTCAGAAATGGGAAAATAATTCTAACCTTCAATATTTTAGAAGCCAACTGGGTAAAGCAAAATTCCAGCCTGACCTTCACTAATAATGCAGTCCAAATCCATTCTCGTATATGCTAGACTAGTTAGATATATCCAAGGTGATACTGTCCTTAAAAAAAAAAAAAATTAAGAGTAGAAGTGAAAATAGTTTGGAGGACAAATCAGAACAAATTTAAAAAAACTTTTAATGTCATAATTGGGTCTCTAGCTTTCTCTTTTTTATACACATGTAAAGATGGCAAGTGGAGTGTACCTTTTCTCCTTCTGCAAGTATTAATAAGTGTATTTCCCAAAGGAAATTAGGGTTTTCTCTGCTACACATCCCAGAGAGAGGGAAAACAATAACTATGTCAAAAGAGAAAACAAGTGATCTGTAAGACAGATCGGACACTCACAACTGATTTTAATTGCCCATCTACTTGCGTTAGTATTCCTGGTGAATTTCACCTAGAGCAAAACTTGTGTTAAAGGGGGTGGTTGGCCTTCCTGGGAGAGGTCATCCATAGATTTGGGCTAAGCTTCCACCAATATGCAGATGACACTCAGCTCTTCCAGCAGATCCCAGTGAGGTTGTGAACAGGTACTGGATGAAGTTTTGGGATGGATGAAGACTAAAAAAGCAGAAATTTAATCATGACAAAATGGAGCTGCTAGTGGGGGGGTGTCTAACCCAGTAATGGAGATGTCTCCTGCTCTGGATGAGGTTGCACTTCCCCAAAAGGAATAGGTTTATACCTTGGAGGTGCTGCTTTACTTCTGTTGGCTATGGTGGAAAAGGGTGCCTTTCAACAACTTTGGCTGTTGAGCCAGCAGCAGCCCTTCCTGGGCAGGAAAGACCTTGCCATTGTGGTGCATGCCCTGGTAAACTATAGACTAGATTACTGCAATGCACTGTATGTGGGGCTGCCCTTGAAGATTGTTAAGAATCTGCGGCTGGAATGTTGGCTGGAGTGGTTCTTAGGAACCATATCTCCCCATCCCTGTTTTATCTGCAGTGGGTCCCAGTTGGCTTTGAAGCCCAATTGAAGGTGCTGGTATTGACCTTTAAAGTTATATATGGCTTTTAATGTTCTAAAGTTTGAGATGTTCTAATGTTTGCCTCTTTGGGGTCCCCAAGTAGAGATGAAAGGTGGCATAGAAAATTTTAAACTTAATATAAATGAATAAATACTCTTGATGGATGGCTATAAAGTCATCTGTACTTTGGATGACTTTCTCTACTTTATGAAATGAGTTTTGATGCATGAAAGGTTGTACCCTGTAAACCTTTGCTAGCCTTTAAGGTGCTACTGACTCAGATTTTGTTCTACTACTGTAAACTAACACAGCTACCCATCTGAAAATATCTTCTTTACATGCGTTTATTATTCCTAAGAGAACATCCATGTAATTATAGCCTCTGTGTGTTGAGACCACAAGAAAAGGTTTTGTGGGAGTTTCTTCACAATTATGGGATTCCAACCCCTTGGAGAATTGCTAAAGGCAAACCTATGCTTTTACCAGAAGTGCTGCTCCTCTCTTTTGGAAGGTGGATTTTTAGGCAAAAAAGAAGCAATTTTATTCTGTGTGAGTTTTTAAAAAAATGGGAAAGGGAAGTGATATAAAAATAATCTGGAGGGGCAGCATCTAAATGCTCTAAACAAATGAATAAATATATCAGTCATAAATCAGCATAAACTTACAGTGTCACTAGTCTAAATCCATTGATTTCAACTAGCTTAGACTGAACAGAATTTCAGGAAAAATTGAATGTGCTTTTTTAAAATTATACAGCTAAAAGTTAAGACTAGAACTAGATAAAAATAAAACAGAATAAGAAAGATTTAAGAAATATATGTTTAATAATAAATATGCTATCAGATATGAAAAAACAAAAAGATATGTAATTGATAATTGAAAAGTAATTTTAAATAGTAAGCTCCACATATATCGTAAGATTATGACTGCTTATGTTTCAGTGTTGGTATGTTGTTTGTTTATGCACAAAATTAAAACTTTAGTTAAAAACTAGCTTAGGCTGGAGTAACTCTATTGTAAATGAAGTAAGTGGAATGCAAATACCTGAATATAACAAGACTTCAGACTTCATTTCAACCATTTTAATTTTTTGTTGCACAACTAGTTAGAGTTGAAGTCATGTATCTTACATGAGACTTTTTGAGAGGATTTACTGTATTTAATTAACCTAAAGAAATATTTGCAGTTTGCATGCATATACATGCACAGAGAGAGAGAGAGAGAGAGAGAGAGAGAGAGAGAGAGAGAGAGAGAGTTCAGAAATATTTTCAAAGTCTGACCATAAACTATGGGGAAAAACACGTTAAATTGTTTCTGATGTGATCATTTACTCTCAGTTCCCAGCAGTAAGAATTTTACAGAGAGAGAAGAAAAAGGCTGTGGAAGTCAAACATTAGCCACTGCTGTGAGAATGCTGGGGCTTCACTTAGCAAAATGTACAGGGAGATTTCAGGTAACACTTTTAGCTTAATGTTAAAGAAATAAATGAAGGATGGCAAGGAATCTTTTTACAGTCCTGAGTAAAACTGAAAATTTGCACATCCGTACAAAAAATCTGAACACCTGTTGTGTTAAAATGAAAGTGAACACACTTCAGCTGAACACAATTCCACCTAACACAACAGGTGTATTCTTACCAGAAAATACGAAGTTGTTTTTGTTTAAAGAAAATATTGATCTGCCAAAATGTTAGGAGTAAACGAGACTGATACATCAATAAAAAGAAAGAACCCCATCTGTAACACCATATAGTTATTCAGCCAACTATATAGTGTGGTTTTTGAAAGATTTTTTTAAAAAATATTTTTGTTTGGAATATTTTTATACATGAGGCACTAACAGTGCAACCCTATGCAGAGGAAGTTAATTTCCCCTCTCCTTAATCTAATAAAGGACAGTTCTGAGGAAGGGCGGTTGAGGAATCTCCAATGGGAAAGGTCAGCCCAGATGATGAAACAAGTAGCAAAATTCTGTGCTGCCGAATACAAGATTTGTCAGACAAAGCAGGGGCTTGGCAATCTAACCTAAAATGGAAAATGTTATATTAATTTGAGGTTTTTAGCTAATAGTAATTTGTTCAATTTATTTAAGAATTATATAGTTTTAGATACTAAATCTTTTAATTCTATCTTGTAATTGATATGAATATTTTAATGGCTTTGCCATATTAATAAATCTGAATCTGAGGTACTGCAGTCTATGCCCATTGACATTAGTAGGCTTAGACTGGAATAACTCTGCATATAGGGTTGTCAGGTCCTTCTTCACCACCGGCGGGAGATGTTTAGGTGTGGAGCCTGATGAGGGCAGGGTTTGGGGAGGGGAGGGACTTCAATGCCATAGAGTCCAATTGCCAATGCGGCCATTTTCTCCAGGGGAACTGATCTCTATTGGCTGGAGATCAGTTGTAATAGCAGGAGATCTCAAGCCGCCACCTGGAGGTTGGCAACCTTACATAAAGGCCATCCAGTCCAACCCCCTACTCAATGCACAATCAACCTAAAGCCCACAAAGAAGCCATTAAGTAATGAATGTGGATTTGTAAACTGACTGTTGTTGGCTCTTAAAGAAACAGAATCCACTCCCCTGTTATTATGCACTTACACCCTGTTATCAAATGATAAAATTTCCATAGACCAGGGGTCACCAAACTTTTTGAATCTACAGGCACCTTTGGAATTCTGGCAAAGCATGGTGGGTACAGCCAGAACATGGCTGCCACATAATGGCACAAGGGGGGGGTGGAACTAGCCATGCAATGGCTGCTACAGCTTTCCTGCAGTCACACAGCAAACAACCTTGAGCTGTGGTGGCAGCTGCTCAAGTTGTGTGTGTGTGTGTGTCCCCACTTTCTAAAAAAAATGGTGGGTGCCATGAAAGTGTCAATCAAGAAGAAGAGTTGGTTTTTATAAGCTGACTTACTCTACCACTTAAGGAAGAATCAATCTGGTTTACAACCTCCTTCCCTTCCCCTCCCCACAACAGACACCCTGTGAGGTAGGTGGGGCTGAGAGAGCTCTAAAAGAGCTGTGACTAGCCCAAGGTCACCCAGCTGGCTTCATGTGGAGGAGCAAACCCAGTTCACCAGATTAGCCTCCACAGCTCACATGCAGGAGTGGGGAATCAAACCCGGTTCTCCAGATTAGAGTCCACCCCTCCAAACCACCACTCTTAACCACTACACCACGCTGGCTCAGTGGCACGTCTTCTCTTTCTTGGCACTTGATAACTATACTTCATCCAAGCAGTTATGGTTGGCTGGAGCTGTGGAAAAAACTGAGATTGATCTGACATCCAAGTCATGATAGATATAGAGTTGACAACCTCCAGGTGGTAGCATGCAACCAGGATCACTTTCTAGTTCCCAAACGTGGGTAAATCAAACAAGGTGGCACTTATGGCTTAACAAAGCAAAAAATAAAGCGCACTATGCCAAAAAAAACTTGTATATTGTGTAAACACAAGACATTAATGCATGTTAGCAGTTGCAGAAAACATACAAACAACTGAATTACAACATGATAACAATAGTCCATATATAACACAAATTGTGACTGATGTCAAAGTTCATAGATGCCAATAAATAAATGGGTTTCCAGTAGACATTCCCATTTCGCTCAGGCTTCTTCAATAAAGGCAATCCTATGAGACATGTTCATACTCGAAACATATGTTCTGCAAATTTAATCAAATATACCGAAAAAGCATTCCTTCGTACCAGTTACTCCTGAGTAAAACAACACATATATCATACTGGAACCAGGAGCGTAGCCTCATGTTACTAGCGGATGTCTCGCTGAGTCATCTGCCATTAAGCGACTCCGCCCCACTTTTAAAGTTCTCCTTCACAATTAGCTATGGGTGTGTTTCTAGTATCCAGTCAATAATTTTAAAGGAACAGTATTCAATTCCTCCAGACCTCATAGATTCTATCCACTTAAGTAAGTGGCAGATGACTCAGCGAGACATCTGCTAGTAACAAGAGGCTACGCACCTGGTTCCAGGTATGATATATGTGATGTTTTACTCGGGAGTAACTGGTATGAAGGAATGCTTTTTCGGTATATTTGATTAAATTTGCACATGTATGTATATGTTTCTTTTTGCAGAACATATGTTTCGAGTATGAACATGTCTCATAGGATTGCCTTTATTGAAGAAGCCTGAGCGAAATGGGAATGACTACCGGAAACCCATTTATTTATTGGCATCTATGAACTTTGACATCAGTCATAATTTGTGTTATATATGGACTATTGTTATCATGTTTTAATTCAGTTATGTATGTTTTCTGCAACTGCCAACATGCGTTAATATCTTGTGTTTACACAATATACAAGTTTTTTGGCATAGTGTGCTTTATTTTTTGCTTTGTTAAACCATAGTGCCACCTTGTTTTATTTAACCTCCAGGTGGTGGCTGGATATCCCCCCCTATTACAGCTGATCTCCACATGATAGAGATCAGTTCACCTGGAGAAAATGGCTGCTTTGGAAGGTGGACTCTCTGGCATTATACCCCATTGAAGTCCCTCACCTCCCCAAGCCCCACCTTCTTCAGGCTCCACACCGACAATCTCCTGGTCTTTTTCAACCTGGAGCTGGCAACCCTAGATGGATATGACATATTAAAATTCAGTAATGAAGTATTATTCCAATCTCTTTAACAAAAAACAAGATAATTTGTTTAATATTTTTAAAAGAGAGGTTACTGCAATTTGAAGGATCATCACGTCTGGTGTGTAGGCACCCCACTTTCACCTGTGATAGTATTGTTTCAAAACCCTCACTTATTCTGCAAGGGGGGGGAAGGGTATATGCTATTGAGAATGAAAGCTCTCCCAAATCACTTACAACTCTCTTAAAAAGCTATTGTCTGTCTGCAACCTAAGAGAACAGTGATCAATAATATTACTGCCAAGTTAAGAAAGCAGTATCCAAGAAGCATCCCTTCCCTACTAGGAGCATCACATGAAACATTAATGAGATTAACATCCTGGATATCAACAGGCATCATGTAGCATTAACACAAAGGAGCGGATATAATTTCCTTAGCTAATAACATTAGACTGTTCTTTCCTACACCCATGTTGAAATTTTGTTTTAATGAAATTAAACTGGTGGAATGGGAGGGTTCTTTTCAGTACTGACGAAGACACTCATAATTCATGTGGGTGACAAGATACCAGCTGTAAAACACAGGTTTCCTGTTTTGTGGCCTATGAAAAATGAATTGGTACTTTCTAACAAGGCTCTAGCTGGCCACATATAGCATTAAAAATAAATACACGGAACCTACTTCCACTAGTGGAAGCAAACGAAATAAGAGGTGACTCACAAAATCAGTACTGGTCAGCGGGTTTCATATCGAGAAGAAGAATGTGCTGAAACAGGGGAAGAAAAACATGGACTTTGAGAGCTTACCTGTTTTATTTTCTAGTATTTCTGACAGCTAAAATTGATCCTGGAAGGAAACAATTGATTATTTTTATTTCGTGTGTTACAAAAAATAATAATTACGCTACTTCAGTGCAGCAGGCAGAATAAAAACCCTCTAAATAAGTAAAGGTAATTTAAAAAGTAGAGAAACGTAACAACAAGATCAACGGTAAAATAAAATTAACGCTGTTAAAAGGGTCACATGGTTGGGCAGCAAGGATAAGCGGCTTGTTGTCAGGACTGATCTGGCCTGAGAACGGAGTATTGTGGCTTAGCCAGGTGCTAACCCAGATCGCAACTTTGAGAATTGTATGTGTAGTCTAACTTCTGTGAGAACTGAATGGTTACTCTAGCAACCAGGGGTGGCCTGACTTCGTAGCCTTTCTTCTTTATATACGATCCTCTGTAGCCTGCATCCCCATTAGAGTCCTTCTAAGTTTTCTGGCTTCTGCAAATTGTTGTATATTTCCAAATAAACCAGCTTTCTTAGGATTTCCTGCCTATAGAGTCTGTTTATGGATTTGTCAACGAACACAGAGCTCACACTTGTTTCTCCTTGCAATGGCATTCACATTGGGTTGGTGCTACCAGTGAAAAGGGCGAGAGCCATTTGACATGTTAGGATATCAAAAGGTAAAAGCAGGCAAAATCTCAATATACATGAAAAACCGATGGCATACCAGTGGCACCTGTCACCCTCTAAATTGGCAAAGTTTATCAAGGGGCTAAAGAGGATTGTAAAGCGGAGCTAATGCAAATTTTATACATTTGCGGTGGGAATGCAGTAGAGTTGTACAAAAAAGGTTTTTGTAAATTTCAGGTTCATGTTTATTGGACCCAATTTTTGGGTTAAACCCGGAATAAGCTTTTTTGGGAGTAGCCTATTTGGCTTCGGGGGAAACCCCAGGTTTTGGCGTTCGGTAAACCAGAAGCCCCAGAATTACCAAAATGGAAAATTTTGGGTTTATTTTCAGTTTGGGATTATCAGTATGCACAACCCTAGAATATTGGAATATGATTGCTATGGTGATATCTCAAGATATAAGCAAAGAGCTGCCACTATACCCTAAGATTTCCTTGTTGAATTGCATAGATTTCCTTCTGAAACAAGCCCATGAATTTGTGCTTAATGCAGCAACATCAGCAAGGTTAATATTTGCCCCAAATTGGAAGAAAAATATAATCCCAAAGAAGGAGGAATGGTTGGAGAAACTGACGGAGTATATTTGACTGTGTAAGCTAACCTGTCTGATACATGGCCAAAATTCCTAAAAATTTGAAAAATGTAATGGGTTTTCTGTCCAGAATGAGCAGTTCATTCAAGCTTGTATATTTTAATGTTTATGTATTTAGTAATTTGTGTTTTTGGCCCTTGTTTTTATTTGATTGGCTTTAATAAAATTTTAAAACAAGAAAAGCAATTGGTGGCAAATTCCACTACCCACTTTCCACCAGTCTCTGCATTGCTATCAATGCAATCTTATATGCAGAGTTACTCCAGTCTACACCCATTGAGCGCACTGTTCAATGACTGCACAGCCAATCTCTTCTATTTCACTTGTAGTGGCCTGCAAAAAGCCTCTAAGATTGCACCAGCATCTTTCCCCCAATATGAAATTAATTTCTAGAATGTAGTTTCTCAAAAATTTGGGATCTTTTTCTGCAACATGATGCAACCCTATGATAAATGACCTTTCTAGATGTTTATTCCCAGTTTCCAAAGGAGAAAAAAAGCCAAGGCTCTAAGCATGGGGAAAGGGTAAATTTTACAGGTGCCCATCCCCTTTAGGGTATAAGCCCATTTGTGTAGCATGGTCTATTTGTGTTATTTCAGATTTATATCTGAAGGGTTGCCAACCTCCAGGTGGTGGTTGAAGATCTCCCACTATTACAACTGATCTCCAGGCAACAGACCTCAGTTCCCCTGAGGAAAATGTCCACTTTGGCAAATGAACTCTATGGCATTGAAGTTAGGGTTTTCAGGTCCTTCTTCGCCACTGGTGGGAGGTTTTTGGGGTGAAGCCTGAGAAGTTTTTTACTTGTAGAGAGAATATGTTCTACCAGTAGTTGGTTCATGGATATCTAATGCTTAATCTTAAACCAAAGCTTCTTAAACTGTGGGTCATGACCTCATATGGGGGTCACATAACTGACTTTGGGGGTCGCAAAAATTTGGCAACAGTAAATAATTGTTTTAAAATAAATTTATTTATGATTTATTATCAGTAAATGTTTGATTTGTATATCTATTTTACAAACCTATATACCTGTGGTAAAAAATTCTCAGACGAAAAGGGGTCGTGAGTAGAAAAAGTTTAAGAAGCCCTGACTTGGCAACAGTAAATAATTGTTTTAAAATAAATTTATTTATGATTTATTATCAGTAAATGTTTGATTTGTATACCTATTTTACATACCTATATACCTGAGGTAAAAATTTCTCAGACGAAAAGGGGGCGTGAGTAGAAAAAGTTTAAGAAGCCCTGACTTAAACAACTGATACCAATGAATGATGTAAGTCAGGGCACTGCCCACCAAGCTCTTTCCCTCTTCCTCTGTCCTGCCAACAATGACTCCCCCTACCAGAGCCAGCCTCAGAAAGGGCAGAGATCCTGGAGACACCATTCTCCTGTCTCAGACTGCCCAGGATATCTGCCTACTGGTCTCGATCTGGGTCAGACTTCAGTCTGCTCTCCTCACGACATGGCTCGTTCTGCTACCTTTTATCCCTATCTCCCCCTTCAGGCCCAGCCCCCACCCCTTCCCCAGATCTGCTGGCCTTCCCTCACTCCCTCCACTGGGGACCTTGCTTCCCAGGTGTAGGCAGTTGGCAGCTTCTCCTCCCTGCTTGGCAGCCAGTGTTTTTGCAGGGCTGCTGGCCTTGGGGAGGAGGGTTCTCCCGCTGCACCTTTCACTGAGGCAGCGAGGGTACAGGGCTGGTACCCTCCAGGACTTTGGGTGCTGTGGGCAATGGTTCTTTCCCCCAGCAGGTAAATGGGGCTGGGGGTATCTGGTAGGGGTTGGCAGAGGATGCCAGGAAGGCCTCCGCTTCTGTGCCTGGGTGTCAGGATCAGGCGTTTACCTCTAGCATCCCTCAAAAGCAGATTCATCCGGGCAGGTAGCTCTGAAGCAATAATACTTTATTAGGAGCAATAAGGTAAATAAAAGAGCTGACTGTCGACAGAACGAACAAGGCTGCTAATGGCATGACAAGTCTCCAGCTGACAGAGATCAGTTCCCCTGGAGAAAATGGCTGCTTTGGCCATTGGACACTGTGGCATTGAAGTCCCTCTCCTCCTCAAACCCCGCCCTCCTCAGGCTCCACACCAACAATCTCCTGCCAGTGACAAAGAGGGACCTGGCAACCCTAAATATAGATGAAATGCACGTCCAGTGGTTATTGTATGTAAGACTGATCATTATAAATCCATCTAGTTTTGTTGGTTTCATTCTTGTTAAAAAAAAAAGAGAGAGAGAGAGAGAGAGAGATGACTGATTAAATAAAACAAGCTGTCAGGACCGGTCTGGCCTGAGAAGGGAGTATTGTGGTTTAGCCAGGTGCTAACCCAAGGTCGCAACTGTTATGCTGTCATGCTAATGTTTTGAGAGTTGTATGTGTAGTCTAACTTCTGTGGGAACTGAAGAGTTGCCCTAGCAACCAGGGGTGGCCTGACTTTGTAGCATTCTTCTTTATATACGATCCTCTGTAGACTGCACCCCCATTAGAGTCCTTCTAAATTTTCTGGCTTCTGCAACTTGTTGTATATTTCCAAATAAACCAGCTTTCTTAGGATTTCCTGCCTATGGAGTCTGTTTATCGATTTGTCAACAAGCACAGAGCTTACATTAGGACTCTAATCTGAATTCTTTATTTTAATTTTTCATTTTCCCACCATGAGTGTCTCTGTTCTGGCAGGGGCCAGGATGCGGTTCCAGTCCGGGAGGAAACCCGCTGGCTTGCCATTCGAGAGGACATGGAGACGGCTCTACGGCAGCGCCGGTGCCTCGACAGGGATTCCCCGCAGTGGAAGGAGACCTGCCGGCAGCGCAGCCTAGAGAGGGTGAGGAGTAGCAGAGACAGACTGTTGGGTCAATACCGTCACTTGGGAGAGAATGCTGCAACAGGCCTTGGAGATGAGACGTTCCTGGAGGGGCCTGGTCCCGTGCCCTTCTCCCTTCTGATGGAACAGTCAGAGACGGCGAGCCCTGTTCGACCCCGTTTGTGCCACAAGGCTGAGCAACTTCGTGCAGCCATAGCGGCTGATGCCCGGACTGCCGGGTTGGCGGAGGCACTTACAACCGTTTGAATGGTGACCGCTTTGGGAACGCGAGCCAAGGTCCCAGACGTGGGAGGAGAGGACTGGTCTTTATTCTCAGTCTCCCCCGAACCCTCGTACTATGAACTTCCGAACAGTCTCACGGCTCATTGGTCACGATTGGCTAGAGCCTACAGCGCGGGGACACAGGGCCCCACAGAGGGAGGCCGCGGAGATAGGAGTATGCATTTCGGTGTTTCCCAAGATTGGCAGGGTGAAGGAGCAGGGGACGAAATGCTACGTCTGCAGTGGCAGAATCAGGCCCTTAAGGAGTGACTGGCCCAGATGCAGAATCAACTGGATGTTATGTGTCGTGAGTTCGACCAGGGGCAACGCACTCAGCAGCTTTCTGCTCCGATCCCCGTGCCATCTCAGCTAGCACCAGTGCCCATCCCAACTACTCCAGGACTACTTGGAGCACCACAACCAGCGCCAGGATTACCTGGGGCACCAGGGCAACTGGGGGTGCAGCCGCCTGGAGGTTTGGGATAGCCAGGGGGGTTGCTGCCCGGAGCAGGGGGACCAGTTCCCCCAGCATTTCCACCACCCAGAGTGCAGGGACAACCAGCAGTACCACCGTCCAGAGGTGGGGGGCCACTATTCACCGTGCCGGCACTGCCAGTCCCAGTACCTGCGCAACCAGTGCCAGGACTACCTGGGGCACCTAAGCCAGCACTGGGTCCTCTAGGGTTGCCGTGGCCAGGGGTCCTGCTCCGCCAGCGTTGCCGCCGCCCAGGGTACCAGGTCAACCAGCAGTCCCGCCACCCGGAGGCGGGGGGCTGCTACCCGCAGCGCCGGGATTACCAGGGGCAATCCAGCAGCAGTGGCCACAGCCCCTGCCGCCACCGTTTGTCCTGCACGGAAGCCTGCAAGTGACTTAATGGGTCTGCTGAGACTCTTCCCTGCTTTTTGCATCAAGTGGATAGCTTTATGAGGGAACAAGGACATACCTTCCCCACGGAAGACAGCCAGGTTAGGTTTGTCTAGTCCCTCTTGGAAGGCACGGCGGCGGAATGGATGATTCAACAGTTTGATCTCCGGGCCCAATCCGTGAGGAGTTTGAATGACTTTATGCAAGCTCTACGGAGGCGCTTTGATGACCCGTTCAGGGGTGAAAAAGCTAAGACTGCCCTATTGCAACTACGCCAAGGAACCTCATCAGTCCGAGAGTATGCTAGTGAGTTTCAATGACTCGCAAGCAAAATTGTGGAGTGAAGCTACCCAACTTCAATACTTTCGGGAGGGACTGCACCCCAAAATTTTGTATTGGGCATACATGCAACGGGACCCCCCGACTCTCGAAAAGTGGATCTTACTTGCCGAAGAGGTGGAAAACTGCCAGGAATCTCTTTCCCTGGTGAGACGCCGAGTGAAGGAAGGGGAACAAAGACAGGGCCGTATTGCAACGAGAGTGCCCACTCAACCACCCCGGAGAGGGCCAAATGTTTTCAGAAGGGAGCCTGTCTCGTTTGTGGTGTCGTGGGTCAGTTTGCTGCGGACTGCCAGTCACGTCAGGAATGGGTCATCCAAATCCCTCGCCCGGAGAGAACGCCGCGGGGACGCGGCAACCAACACAAGAGCACACCGAGGAGCCAGCCCACTGACTCAGGTCGAGCGGTTCCTCCTGCACTCTTTTTCCGCGTGGAAGAGCCCCCAGAGACAACCCCAAGCACCGACCCATCGGGGTTCCGGATTACAAATGCTGACCCATTGGGGTCCCGGATTACAAACGCAGCCATCCAAAGCGAAGATAATTCATTGTCGTCCAAGGATGAGGAGAAATGGATTTCCCTAGCATTAAACCTAGATGTACCAAAAACCCAGGAACAGCCTAGAAAACGAAACGGGTCTGCGGGTGACGGAGCGACACCAAAGACCCAGGAGCAGCCCAAAAAACGAGACGGGCCTGTGGGTGATGGAGCGACACCGCAGACCTCAACTCTCAGCCGGCCCGCTGTTCCGCAGATGGTGAGTGATGTGGAGGACACTGTTTTCTTGGATGTGATTTTGCAACATTACAAAGGGGGTCCCCAACTACCAGTGAAAGCCTTGATTGATTCGGGATGTGCGCGCACCTTAATCAGTGAAGACACGTTTAAGGCTCTCAATGTACAGTGAGGGAAAAAAGTATTTGATCCCCTGCTGAATTTGCCTGTTTGTCCTCTGACGAAGAAATGAACAGTCCATAATTTTAATGGTAGGTTTAGTGTAGCTGTGAGAGACAGAATAACAACAGGAAAACCCCCAGAAACCCAGAAGACAAAAGTCAGAGATTGATGTGAAATATAATGAGTGAAATAAGTATTGATCCCTTTGCAAAAGATGACTTAGTACTTGCTGGCAAAACCCTTGTTGGCAATTACAGAGGTCAGACATTTCTTGTAGGGGGCCACCAGGTTTGCACACATCTCAGGAGGTATTTTGTCCCACTCCTCTTTGCAGATCCTCTCCAAGTCAGTAAGATTTCGAGGCTGATGTGTAGCTACTCGAACCTTCAGCTCCCTCCACAGATTTTCGATGGGATTAAGGTCTGGAGACTGGCTAGGCCACTCCAGGACCTTAATGTGCTTCTTCTTGAGCCACTCCTTTGTTGCCTTGGCCATGTGTTTTGGCTCATTGTCATGCTGAAATACCCATCCTCGACCCATTTTCAATGCCCTGGCTGAGGAAAGGAGGTGCTCACCCAAGATTTGATGATACATGGTCCTGTCCATCGTCCCTTCGATGCAGTGAAGGTGTCCTGTCCCCTTAGAAGAAAAACACCCCCAAAGCATAATATGTCCCCCTCCATGTTTGACAGTGGGGATGGTGTTCTTGGGGTCGTAGGCAGCATTCCTCCTCCTCCAAACACGGCGAGTTGAGTTGATGCCAAAGAGCTCAATTTTGGTCTCATCTGACCACAACACTTTTACCCAGTTTTCCTCTGGGTCATTCAGATGTGCTTTAGCAAACTGCAGACGGGCCTGTACTTGTGCTGTCTTGAGCAAGGGGACCTTGCGGGCTCGGCAAGATCTCAGTCCTTCACGGCGTAATGTGTTACCAACTGTTTTCATGGTTACTATGGTCCCAGATGCCCTGAGATCATTGACAAGTTGCCCCCGTGTAGTTCTGGGCTGCTTCATCACCGTTCTCATGATCATTGCAACTCCATGAGATGAGATCTTGCATGGAGCCCCAGACCGAGGGAGGGTGACAGTTAGGGTTAGGGTTAGGGTTGTCACCTTCTCACCAAGCTGCTTGGCAATAGTCTTATAGCCCAGTCCAGCCTTGTGCAGGTCTACAATCTTGTCCCTGACATCCTTGGACAGCTCTTTGGTCTTGGTCATGGTGGCTAGTTTGGAATCTGATGGATTGATTGCTTCTGTCGACAGCAGAACCCTAACCCTAACCCTTACCCGGCTGGTTGATAGGGGATCAAATACTTATTTCACTCATTATAATGCACATCAATCTCTGACTTTTGTCTTCTGCATTTCTGGGGGTTTCCCTGTTGTTATTCTGTCTCTCACAGCTACAATAAACCTACAATTAAAATTATGGACTGGTCATTTCTTCGTCAGAGGGCAAACAGGCAAATTTAGCAGGGGATCAAATACTTTTTTCCCTCACTGTAAAAGCAGTACGTCTGCCTCATCCCATCCAATTTGCCCAAATGGATGGCAGTAACATTCGGGGGGGGGGGGGGCAGTTGATTGGTGCACAGGTAGGGTGGCCATGGGAATAGGCCATCATTGGGAACAAATCCACTTAACGATAGTACCGGGCATACACTATGCTGTAGTGCTTGGGGCAAATTGGCTGAAAGGACACAGCCCCACCATTGACTGGGCAGCCAGAACGATCGAATTTGCCCAACCCCAATGCGAAAAACACTGCCGGGAAGTTGCAGTGAAAACGCCTGTCCTCGTTTTGGCAGCTTCCAACCCCTCCCAATTGCCTCCAGAATATCAAGACTTTGCAGACGTCTTTAACGTGACAGAGTGTGACGTTCTGCCTCCCATCGCTGGTCGGACTGTGCTATTGAGGTGGTGGGGGATGGCAAGTTGCCTAAAAGCAAGATCTACCCAATGAGCCCGAAAGAAAAGATGGTACTCAAGAGAGTTTCTGGACAAGAATCTTGCTCGAGGTTTCATCCGTCCGTCCACCGCACCCTATTCTGCTCCTGCTTTCTTCGTGCGAAAGAAGACAGGTATTTCACAAACTTTCACAAACTCAATGCAGTCACCCTCACAAATGCCTACCCCATCCCTCTCCTCCCTGATTTATTGAGTCAGCTAAAGAAGGGACACATTTTCACCAAACTAGAGTTGGTTGAAGCTTATTATCGAGTGAGAATTCGGGAGGGGGATGAGCCTCTGACTGCCTTTTCCAGTTGTTTTGGGATGTTTGAGTACCTAGTGATGCCCTTCGGATTGAAAGGCGTCCCGGGGGTCTTCATGCAGCTGATTAACAAAATCCTGCATGACTTACTGTTTAAGGGGGTGGTGGTTTATCTAGATGACATGCTAATCTATTCCAAATCTCGCGAAGAACACGTTGCCCTGGTACGGGAGGTACTGCAGAGCCTTAGAGCAAATCAACTCTATGCTAAAGTGTCAAAATGCGAGTTCCACCAAGACCAAGGATCCTTAAAAGGTGCAAGCAGTAAAAGACTGGGAACCACCTGCAACACGCAAGCAAGTTCAAAGGTTCCTCGGGTTTGCCGATTTTTATAGAGGGTTCCCCCCCAATTTTGCTCAAATTGCACTGCCTATCACGGACCTACTCAAAACCAAGGGGAAGGGAGGTGCGGCCACACAACCGTCCAGCCGGGTGGAATGGACTCCCCAATGTCAAAATGCTTTTGAGACTCTTAAGCACACGTTCACCTTCGAACCCATTTTGAAACACCCTGATTGCAGCCAACCATTTGTAGTGCAGGTGGATACTTCTGAAGTTGCCATGGGAAGGTGCATTGCTGCAACGGGGAGAGGATAATCAATTACACCCATGTGCCTATTTTTCCAAGAAATTTGCCCAAGCTCAACTGAATTGGCCTATTTGGGAAAAAGAGGCTGCGGCCATGAAACACCCTCTCATGGTGTAGAGAGAGTTTTTAGAAGGGTCTGACTACCCTTTCGAAGTCTGGAGGCTTGGGAGGCTTGGATGAAATATTGTGAATATGAATTAGGACTGGGGAAAATGGAAGAGTACCTTTTAATCTGATCTAGATGACATTGTTAACATAAAGAAGTGTAATTAATTATATTAATAGCATATTGTGATTGAAACTTAATTGAGATATAAGAATAATTAAGATCAGACCATATCACGATGGGATAGAATACTTTATTAGGAGGCGGACGGAGGTGACGGGGAAGTCAATAAATTTTCCTTTATTTTTTATTTTTATTTAGCACTTAAATAACTATAACAACATTACTTATGATTTAGTTTTTTATATTACTTTTATTGTTGTTTGTTAACATGGAAAATTTATATTATAAAAACCAATAAAATTTTCAAAAAAAAAAGAAGAAGTCTGGAGTGATCACAAGAATTTTGAAGCCCTGACAGGTGCCAGCAAACTCTCTGCAAAACAGATACGATGGGCGGACTTTTTCTCCAAGTTTCGGTTCGTGCTTAAACATGTTCCAGGGAAGCAGAACCTGCTGGCAGATGCTCTGTCTCATCTGCCCCAGTACCCGAATAAGATCGATCGCCCCACAGAATTGTGAGGAACTGTACTGCTCTTTTGCTCTGTGTGTCTGGTTTGCCCGTACAAGCGGCAAGGCAGAACTTTGGCTCAGGTTGCTGTGTTGTAAATTTCCAGTGGGCCTCAAACTGGAATGTTGTGCTGATTCTCATACCCTCCTGTCTCCCAGTCCCTTCTCCCTCCTTTCTGCTTTCCGTGACCTTGGCTGTGTAGATTGCGTTAACGAGCTTCCCGAGACCTTTGATGTTACTGTGCAAGGCTTGGCCTGTTACGGTTATCTGTCTGTGAGTTCTCAAAACATGTACTGACATCTGCAGTACAGAAATGCTTATAGTCTAGCTTTTGTGAATGTACTGGCACTTGCAACTTTGGTCTTGTAAGAGATCCTATCTATCTGAAGCCTTCCAATAAACTTACCTGCTTCTGAGTTGACCGTCTGAGCAAGTGATTTTGTGGAAGTTGCACAGGGAGGTGGGAAACTATCACATTAAGTTGCAAGTCCCTGCCTCGGTTCCTGCTCCTGTACCATGTTTGGACAGCTATGGCAGGCAACGGGGATGACAAGCAAGAGGAGGATGATACAGTACCAAAGGAGCCCGACCCGAAGCCCTCGGAAGGGAAGTCGACTGGGAAGACGCCCAGTGGAGCTGACTCGGGATCGGGCCCGGGTACAAAGCCTAAGCTCCCCCGGTTGAACACCTGGCTGGAGTCCCCCCGAGGGTGGTCCCTCCCACAGAGCGAGGCGCGGGCACGACGAGCCAAGGTCCCCGGGAGCGGTTTCGAGGACGACCCGGCCCGTAAGGAAGCCCTTCTACTCCATCAGATGGATGAGGAGCGGCAACGCTGGCTGGAAGAGCGCCAGGACTTACTGGACCGGATGGATGCCATGAATGCGGTGATTCTCGACATGGCCCGAGCTATGGACGAACTGAAGGTCCCGACGCCACCCGTGGATCCGGCGGACGGAGGACAGCAACCAGGTCCACCTGTGGTCCCTGCGCCTCCCATCCGCCCCGCTCCACCGGCCCGCCGAGACCTGAAGATAACGTATGATGGGTCGAGTGACCAACTAACGTTTTTTATGGTTCAAGTGGACATTTTTATGCGGGAGCAGGCCAGGACTTTTACCTCGGAGGAGTCTCGAGTCCAGTATGTGGCCTCCCTGCTACAGGGTGAAGCGGCCTCCTGGATGGTCCTGCAGTATGAGCTCCACTCCCCTGTCTTGCGAAGTCTCGATGACTTCATGATTGCCCTTCGGCATCATTTCGAGGACCCCCACCTGAGTGAGAGGGCTAAGACAGCCTTGCTCCAACTGCGCCAAGGGACTAAGTCGGTCACGCAGTATGCAAGTGAGTTCCAGTCGCTCTCGAGTAAAATTTTGGACTGGAGCGAAGCCACCAGAGTGCAATATTTCCGTGAGGGCCTGAACCCGGAATTGCAACACTGGGCTTTTATGCAAGGCAACCCTGCCGATGTTGAGGGGTGGGTTAGACATGCCGCCCACATTGAGAACCGGAAGCAACTGCTTCTCCTGTCCAGGCAACGTACCGGCCGAGAGACCAAGGTCCGTGGAGACGGACCTGGTGGCCCGAAGGACTCTCGTTTCCCCCCAGGGGGAGGGCCGTCGGTGGTTGAGCGCCGCAAACGCTTTGAAAGTGGTGCCTGTCTCGTTTGCGGAGGTAAGGGACACTTTGCGGCTCAGTGCCCTTCCCGGACTGGACGTCCGGAACCACCTCGGCCAGCAGCGACCGGACCCGAAAAGATTCCCCCCGAGGGACAACCGCGCCACCGGAGTGGCGCACCCGGCCGACGAAGTGCGCCTTCGGCCCTGCAAGCACGAACCGAACCGAGCTTCGAAAGCTACTGACCCATCGGGGTCTCGGATTACAAATGAAACCTTTGACTCACCTGAGTCACGGATTACAAATGCTGAGTTTGCCTCTTCCAGCAAAGAAGAGGAATGGGACGCGCCGGCAAAAAACGCCATCTGTCTGCTGTAAAGGGAGCTCCTCAGCAGACTGCTCCGAAAGTAGTGCAGGGAGCTCCTCTGAGGGTAAGCGATCAGGAGGACAATGTATACGTAAGAGTTGTTCTCACTTTGCCAAAAGGGGGACCGTTGCTTGAACTCACAGCCCTGGTAGACTCGGGCTGCGCTCGTACCCTTATAAGTGAGAAAGTGGCCCGACAGCTGCGGGTAAAGTGAAAGCAGTTGCCAGAACCCATCCGCTTTTATCAAATGGACGGTAGTGACTTTAAAGGGGGTCCAGTTACCCACCGCACGACAGAGGTAGTGATGGGGGTGGGTGAACATTGGGAACGGCTCTATTTCACCATCGCCCCCATTGAGGCCGCCGTTGTTTTGGGGATGAACTGGTTGCTAGGACACAACCCCTCCATAGACTGGGTGGAACGGACTCTTACTTTTCCCCACGCCCTGTGTGAGCATCATGATAAAAACCATATGCTTAAGATCCCAGCGGCCGCCCTGGTGGGTGCCCCTCATAGCGAGGCTCCACGGCCCCAACTCCCTAGCGAGTATGCACAGTTCGCTGACGTGTTTGATGTACGGGAATGTGATGAGTTGCCCCCCCACCGAGAAACCGACTGCGCCATTGAAGTGGTTGGGGACGGAAAGTTGTCCAAAGGGAAAATCTATCCCATGAGTCCCAACGAAAAAGCCGTGTTACGAGACTACTTGGATACCAATTTAGCGCGAGGATTTATTCGCCCCTCTAAGGCACCGTACTCGGCTCCTGCTTTCTTTGTCAAGAAAAAGACGGGTGATTTAAGGTTGTGTATTGACTTCCGTAGACTGAATGCAGTCACCCAGTCTAATGCTTACCCCCTCCCTCTCATTCCAGACCTTCTCGCACAATTGAAGGAGGGCCGGATTTTCACTAAACTGGACTTAGTTGAAGCTTACCACCGCATTCGTATTAGAGAAGGGGATGAACCGAAAACTGCCTTCTCTAGTTGTTTTGGGATGTTTGAATATTTGGTGATGCCGTTCGGACTTTCTGGGGCTCCGAGTGTATTCATGCAACTGATAAATGAAGCGCTACATGATTTGTTATTCCGTGGAGTGGTGGTTTACTTAGATGATATCCTCATTTATTCAAAAACTAAGGAGGAGCATGTACAATTAGTCCGAGAGGTGTTGCAGCGGTTGCGCGACCACAAACTGTTTGCCAAAATTTCCAAGTGTGAATTTCATCAACCCTCCATTACCTTCCTGGGGTACGTGATTTCCCACCAGGGTTTGGAGATGGATCCTGACAAGATTCGGGCAGTAGTTGAATGGGAATCCCCCACCATGCGTAGACACTTACAACAATTTTTGGGCTTTGCAAATTTCTATTGGAACTTTATCCCAAACTTTGCTCAGGTAGCGCTCCCTCTCACTTCGCTCTTGCGCACGAAGGGGAAAGGGGCGGCTGCCACGTTGCCTTCTGCCAAACTGCAGTGGACTGCAGACTGCCAACAAGCGTTTGAGACCCTCAAGCGGCTGTTCACGTCCGAACCCGTTCTTGCCCATCCGGACTGTGACAAACCTTTCATAGTCCAAGTGGATGCTTCCGATGTCGCCATGGGAGGGGCCCTTTTGCAGCGGGACGAGAACGGCCAGTTAAAACCGTGCACCTATTTTTCCAAAAAATTCTCCCAGTCGGAGATTAATTGGGCCATTTGGGAGAAGGAGGCAGTGGCAGTAAAACATGCCCTCACCATTTGGAGGCATTTCTTGGAAGGAGCAGAAGTTCCTTTTGAGGTCTGGAGCGATCACAAGAACCTGGAGGCTTTGAAGGGGACTAGAAAACTCACCTCGAAACAGGTTCGGTGGGCACAGTTTTTCGCTAAGTTCCGGTTTGTACTTAAACATGTCCCGGGAAAGGACAATTCGTTAGCAGATGCTCTGTCTCGACTGCCCCAATACCGGAATGACTTTGACCGGCCAATTGAGTCCTTGTTCACTCCCGAGCAGAGGGGAGAGGTATCGGGATTGTCAGTAACCACCCGCTCCCAGGTCCAGGCTCCACAATTGCCGCCTTTGAAAGGAGTGCTGGAGGCGTTCCAACAACGGCTTAAGGAAGCTTCCCAAACGGAGGAGGAACAGCAGAGCCTCCCTGTGAACCTTACCCTGCGGGGACCCTTCTGGTTCCAGGGAGGCAGACTTTATGTTCCAGAAATGCTCAGAAAGGAGGTGTTGGAGATGGTTCACGGAGCCAAATTAGCAGGACATTTTGGGTTTGTGAAATCTTTGCATTTGTTAAGACGTCAGTTTTGGTGGCCAGGCATGAGAGCTGATGTGGAGCTATTCATGCGCAGTTGTCCCATCTGCGCCACTGCCAAGAAACGGATGGGAAAGCCCCCTGGTCTTCTGAAACCTTTAGAAACCCCAACCATGCCTTGGGAAGTAATTGCTATGGATTTCATTACCGATCTTCCCCCTAGCAGGGGTAAAACTGTTCTGTGGGTGATAACAGATTTATTTTCAAAGCAGGTTCACTTCGTACCCTGTGCGGGGTTGCCATCGGCTCAGAAACTGGCGCAACTGTTTGTAAATCATGTGGTAAAACATCACTCGGTCCCGAGGAAGGTCCTCTCTGACAGGTCCTCTCCAATTTGTGGCTAAGTTCTGGAAAGCTTTTCTCAAGGTGATAGGGGTGGAAGAACAGGGACTATCTTCAGCCTACCACCCCCAGACGGATGGCCAAACCGAACATGTAAACGCCGTAGTGGAGTGTTATTTAAGGTGTTATGTTAATTACCACCAGGATAATTGGGTCGACCTGTTACCTTTTGCAGAATATGCCTATAATAACGCCCCCCATTCCTCCACAGGTTTCAGTCCGTTTCAAGTCGTGTATGGAAGAGAGTTTGGCCCTTTTGGCTCCCCCGCCATCACCCCTGAACTGGAGGAAATTCAGGGAGTCCAGGATTGGGCTCAAGTGGTACAGACAACATGGCCTTGGCTGCAAAAAAAACCTGGAAAGGGCTAAACGCAAATACAAGGCCCAGGCCGATAGACACCGGTCCCCGGGGTGGGAACTCAAGGTGGGGGGTCAGGTTTATCTCTCCACCAAAAACCTACGGTCACTTCGCCCCTGTAAAAAGCTCAGTGACAAGTATGTAGGTCCTTTCCCCATCACCCGGGTCATCAATGACGTCACTGTGGAGCTAGCGCTTCCCAAATCGCTTTGAGGGGTACACCCGGTGTTTCATATCAGTCTCCTCAAGCCCTTTGTTGCGGCCCCCCAGTTCCACCCTCAACCGAAGCCTGAGGTCCCTACGGTCATTGGGGGGGAGACACATCTGGAAGTATCTAAGGTGTTGGATTCCAAACTGAAAAAGGGAAAATTGTTTTACTTAATTCGCTGGAAACATCTGAGCCCCGCCCAAGATGAATGGGTGGCAGCCCCTCATGTCGCCGCTCCCCGGTTGGTGCAGGACTTTCACTCGGCTTATCCTGAAAAGCCTCGTCCAGCGGAATTCCGGGAAGGGGGGCCTTAAGGGGGGCAGAATGTGAGGAACTGTACTGCTCTTTGCTCTGTGTGTCTGGTTTGCCCGTACAAGCGGCAAGGCAGAACTTTGGCTCAGGTTGCTGTGTTGTAAATTTCCAGTGGGCCTCAAACTGGAATGTTGTGCTGATTCTCATACCCTCCTGTCTCCCAGTCCCTTCTCCCTCCTTTCTGCTTTCCGTGACCTTGGCTGTGTAGATTGCGTTAACGAGCTTCCCGAGACCTTTAATGTTACTGTGCAAGGCTTGGCCTGTTACGGTTATCTGTCTGTGAGTTCTCAAAACATGTACTGACATCTGCAGTAGAGAAATGCTTATAGTCTAGCTTTTGTGAATGTACTGGCACTTGCAACTTTGGTCTTGTAAGAGATCCTATCTATCTGAAGCCTTCCAATAAACTTACCTGCTTCTGAGTTGACCGTCTGAGCAAGTGATTTTGTGGAAGTTGCACAGGGAGGTGGGAAACTATCACAAGAATCCCTCTTCACTCCCGCCCAAAGAGGTCTCATGCCTACTTTAGCAGTCCAAACCCAAGCTCAGACCAGGAAGCACACACAATCGTCCCCAAGGGTTGCCGAGGAGCAACCTCCGAACAAACCCTCCTTCCCACCTGCACTGTTTCCCCCAGCGGAAGTGCCCAGAGAGCCTCCAGCCGCTCCCCACACAGCGCCTACACCAGCAGAAGAGCCCAGGTGTGCCCGGTCTCCACAGAGCCTGGTTTCCGGGAGTCCAACGAACGGGGGCTGGAAGGATTACCTGACTCTTTCAAAGACACGCTTATTCGGGGTTACCAATCAGAACAGTCCTCAAATGTTTTCCCTACTGGTCTTATCAAGCAAGGGGACTTATGGTACAAAAATGATAAATTGTATGTGCCTGAAATGTTGAGGGGGGAGGTGTTGGGTCTCGTGCATGGAGCTAAACCAGTGGGCCATTTTGGGTTTATAAAGACGTTGCGTTTGCTACGCCATCAGTTTTGGTGGGCGGGGATGCGATCGAACGTGGGCTCTTTTCTCCGCAGTTGCCCCATCTGTGCCACTGCCAAACATACCCCAGGAAAACCGCCTGGATTACTCCAACCCTTAGAAACCCCCGCAGGGCCTTGGGAAGTAATTGCCATGGACTTTATAATGGACCTCCCTCCCAGTCAGGGGAAAACTGTACTTTGGATGATCACTGACCTTTTTTCTAAACAGGTACACCTCGTACCATGTACAGGTGTGCCCTCCGCCCCAAAACTGGCCCACCTCTTCATGTCACTTGTCTTTAAACATCATTTGTTTCTGCGCAAGGTGATCAGCGATCGCAGGACTAGTTTCATGGCCAAGTTCTGGAGAGCTTTTCTCAAGTTGGTGGGGGTGGAACAAGGATTGTCAAGTGCCTTTCACCCCCAGACAGATGGACAAACCGAACGGGTGAATGCGGTTTTGGAATGTTATTTACGATGTTATGTTAACTATCATCAGGATGATTGGGTAGACCTGTTGCCTTTTGCTGAATATGCTTACAACAATTCTGTGCATCAGTCCACAGGGTTCAGTCCGTTTCACATTGTGTATGGGAGGGAATTCAAACCCGTTGCCCATTTGGATGTCTCAAACAAGGAGGGGGGTACCGAAGTGGCAAAATGGATAGATACTGTATGAAGAACCTGGCCGTGGCTGGTAAAAAATTTGGAATGAGCCAAACGTGCATACAAGGCTCAGGCAGACAAACACCAGTCGCCGGGATGGGCAAGCAAGGTGGGGTCTACTTGTCCACCAAAAACCTACGGTTCCTGCGTCCATGCAGAAAACTCAGCGCCAAATATATAGGACCGTTTTCTATATCAAGAATCATAAATGCTGTCACAGTAGAACTCTCCTTACCCAAGTCACTAAGGAGAGTCCACCCAGTGTTTCATGCCAGTCTTTTAAAGCAATATGTACCCTCCGCAGAATGGCATCCTGAACCTCCTCCCGAGGTACTGCAGATGGGGGGGGGGAGAGAACACTTTGAAGTGTCCAAGATCCTGGATTCACATTTTCATTACGGAACACTTCAATACCTGGTTCGCTGGAAACACTTTGGTTCTGGTTACAATGAATGGGTGAATAGCCTGGATGTCTCCACCCCTCGACTTGTGCGTCGCTACCATGCATCCTACCCTGACAAGCCCACTCCGGTAGAGGTGGGGGGAGGGAGGTCTTAAGGGGGGCAGAATGTCACGACCGGTCTGGCCTGAGAACGGAGTATTGTGGTTAAGCCAGGTGCTAACCCAAGGTCACAACTGTTATGCTGTAATGCTAATGTTTTGAGAGTTGTATGTGTAGTCTAACTTCTGTGGGAACTGAATGGTCACCCTAGCAACCAGGGGTGGCCTGACTTTGTAGCCTTTCTTCTTTATATACGATCCTCTGTAGACTGCACCCCCATTAGAGTCCTTCTAAGTTTTGTGGCTTCTGCAACTTGTTGTATATGTCCAAATAAACCAGCTTTCTTAGGATTTCCTGCCTATGGAGTCTGTTTATGGATTTGTCAACGAGCACAGAGCTTACACAAGCCAATGAGCCATGCAGGCCTTGCTTAAATACTTTATAGATAATGGGGTGGATGCAACCAGTGTTTTGAGTGATGAAAAAAAAAAAGGAAAGGCCCCCTTGGACCACCCAAAACCGGTCATGCTGAGAATTTTGAGCTGGGTTGCCTGCCTCCAGGTGATGGCTGGAGATCTCCCACTATTGTAACTGATCTCCAGGTGATAGAAATCAGTTCCCCTAGAGAAAATGACCGCTTTGGCAATTGGACTCTATGGCATTGGAGTCACTCCCCTCTCCAAAACCTCCCCTCTCTAAAACTTCCTCAGGCTCCATTCCCAAAATCTCCAAGTATTTCTCAAACCGGAGCTGGCAACCCTAATTACCTCCAAGGATAAAAACCATATGGGGCAGGAACTGTAGTAAGGAAGGGAACTGGACTAGATTGAATGAAAAAGTAAGAAGGATCCACCCCAATACCTACCAATCAATGATGATCCTCAATGAAGAAAGTCTGACTAGAAATTTAATAATTATGCAGCTGAGATGAAAGTAACCAAATTGCAGGTCACAAATTAATGGACACTATCCATGGAAGACTGAGAGGCTAATATAAGGGTGTAGGGGTATGTTTGGATGTGTTATCCTCTTATTAAAATTCAACTGCCATAACTTTCATTCAAATACTGAATCTTCCTACAAACCTTACAGAAGAAGAGTTTGGAAATGAAAGTTTTGCTTTTTACCACACACTGGCTATCAGCATGAGAATCCAGAGAATCTCGTTACTCTGATGGACCTTGATGCCTGCTGCGGCTTCCCAGTGGTTTTTCTGAAAGATGAGAAGTGTGTGTGTGTGTGTGTGTGTGATACAAAATCCCTATGAACACATGCAGCATTTTCCCTTTTAATAGAAGTGAGAGGAAAGAGGTTCATATATTTCTGAGCCCCTAGAGTACAGCCACTGAACCCAATCTATATCCAAAAGAAATGCAGGCATTCTTTGCTTTAGCATTGTTTGGTTTAATATTGTATGGTTAGCTGAAGGGTGTAAAAAGTTGAAGGGCCACATTCCCCACCCAATAGATGCTCTGAGGCAAGCTCTGTACCTTTTTCCTGGGAATGTCAGCTCCACTTCAGTTTGATTAGTATTGAAGTCTGCCCAGTGAATTAATTTTACTTTCTGGTGGGAAAATGTTGTGAGAGCGGAGAGGGCAACTTTGAAAGAGAATCTGCTATCAAAGTCTGCTTTCTGATGTCCACTTTGAGCTTCATCTCCCCAGTGTGGAAAACATTGGTTCAACTATATGATGTGATTGGAACAGCAGCTGGGGGCTTTTAAGCAAGGAATCTAATTTCAGTAAAATATGTATATATCTCCCCCCCTTTCCCCCTTTATTAAAACATGTATTCATCAACCTGCCATTTGTGTCTTTATGGTTCTGAAAATAACAGTGCAATCCTAAGAATGCTTTCCTTGGGAGTAAGACCCATTGAACAGACCTGAGTAGGATTCTAAGCATACCTGCTTCAGATTGATCTCTGTGTGGATTGTGGGGGGTGGGGTAGCAATTCTGCAGTCCTTATTGGAAACCTCGCAGGGTTTCGTAAGGCCCCAAAGTGTAATGTTTGTCATCCCTGGTTAAGCTGCTTGAGACAAAAAAGAGACTTTTATACTGGAAGCAACCACAAGCAATACAACTACAAGTAATATAATCATTCATTTATCTGTTAATTTGTTCATGTATTCATCCTTTCTATTCCATTCCATTGCCAGCTCTAGGATGGGAAACTCCTGGAGATTTGGGGATGGAGCCTGGGAAGGACAGGGACCTTAGAGGGGTTCATTGCCATAGAGTCCACCATCCAAAGCATCCATTTTCTCCAAGGTAACTGATCTCTGCAGTCTGAAGATGAGCTGTAATTCTGGGGAATCCCCAGGTCCCACCTGGGGGCTGGCATGCCTATTTATTTTGAACCCCCAGTATGATGTGACTGTACGCTATGATTAGCCAATACAGGGAATTCCTCAGTGGGATAAGGTGTTTTTCTTTCTTTCTTTCTTTCTTTTTTCTTTTTTCTTTTTTTTTAGAGAAGCTCTAATTCATATTTCTGTTTGACCAATTATTAATGTCTGGAAAACCTCAGCTGGTTTGAGGTCTCTTAAAAGGAAGGGGGATAAAAGTTCTTTTAGAGCCCAATGGAAGTGTTTTGTTTTTAAAACATTTATGTCTTGTATTTTCTTGTGCCTCACAGCAACCCTGTGAAAAAGAAAAACAAGGACACCACCAAAGCCAGCTGGTGAGCTTACAACCAAGAGGGGCTATGAATCCGACTTTCCTTACAGACGAACGTGAAGCCTGAATCATTATTGTACGTCAGTCTTTTTGGTTCTCATAACAAAGATGGATGGAACTGCTCTAGCAATGAGTGTAAGTTAATTGAACACATATGTCATCAGGGTTGTGCTTTTAGTAGGGATGCCAAGCTCCAGGTGGTGGCTGGAGATCTTCCGCTATTACAACTGATCTCCAGGTGATAGAAATAATTTTCCCTGGAGAAAATCAGTTTCCCAAACTCCACCCTCTTCAGACTCTACCCCCAAAATCTCCAGATATTTCCCAACCCGGAGCCGGCAACCTTAGTTCCTGGAGTTGTGATGGGGGTAAATGGGCCCCTTTGAGTCTTGCGGTCCTCCCACTTGCACAATTATATTATAGAACAATTAAAATCAACCCCACTCGCATAATTAAAACAACATAATTAAAACAATTTTAAACAGTTAAAACCAGAATTAAAATATACATATAAAACTTTTTAAAAAAATTGGTTAGAAAGGAAACATTATTGAGGGAATTCCAAATGAAACAAAAAATTATTCACCTGCTGGTGGCAGATGGCAACAGACGGGGACAGACGACTCTCCCTGGGGAGAGAGTTCCAGAGCTTTGGTGCCATGACCGAGAGGGCCCTACATAATTTTAGGGACACCCGAAGTAGGGCCTCTGAAGATGGCCATAATGGTTGAGCAAGTTGTTGTGAATGTACTGTGGAGGAGAGAAGAATGATTTAAACTGCTTTGCCTCCTCATTGGGGATAAAGTTGCAGTATAAATGAATGAATGAATGAATGAATGAATGAATGAATGATCGACATTGTCTGTTCTGAATCAGAAATTCTGATTAGCAGGGACTCTCCAAGGCCTCAAGTTGAAGTAGACTTTTGTGTTTCTTTTGTTATTCATTATAATAATTGTGAAAATATGGCATTTTGTAATTTTTGTAAATAATATGGAAATGAAACAAATCTCCCATCTAAACAGCCTGTAGTGAAAACAAACAAGCATGATTCTTTTTGTTCTATTCTGCTTCCTTTTTTTATTGCTGCCTCTGCTCTATATTGGTTTCACTTTTACAAGGCAGTTGTCCTCCTTTCTTAGGAACGTTGAAGCCCATGCACCTTCTTTAGCTAACTGCTCGATTCCAATACTAGCTTATGTCAATGACACCACCTTATGCTCTAGAACTCAGATTGGTTTATACCATTTACTGAAATCCTTTTTAGTGTAGTGTGAGCAAGAGGGGCTCACAATTAACTATGACAAGTCTAAAGTCATGGTTTTCTCCAAGTCTCATCCATCAAAATTAGCACGGACTATTAACGGCTGTTTACTGGAAAAGGTAAATGAGTTTTGCTATTTAGGGATCAATTTTCAGTCCAACATGTCATGGAAGCCCCATTTGGATTAAGCAAGTAATAAGGCCTTAATTACGTCTCAAGAAATTGTGAAATATTTTCTAACATCTGGCGGTCAGTACCTTCCAGCGGCCATTATGATTTTTGACAGCAAGATAATTTCCCAATTATTGTATGGCACCCCTGTGTGGATAGAGGCACGTCATGAATCCTTAGATGATGTACTGTTATCTTTTCTCTGAAAGAATACTGGAGCACCTCAATCTGTGCGGGAATTGTTCTGAGGCTAGAATTGGGTTTTTTTGGTCAATGATGGATATTTATACCTTTTAAGAGAAGATCCTTATTTAAACCCTTGTAGGGAGTTAGTTGAACCAAGACTCTAACAAGGTTATCAGTCTATGGGTTTAACAGCCTTAGTTAGGGTTGCCAACCTCCAGGTACTAGGTGGAGATCTGCTATTACAACTGATCTCTGGCTGATAAAGATCAGTTCACCTGGAGAAAAATGGCCACTTTGGCAATGGGACTCTATGGCATTGAAATCCCTCCCCTCCCCAAACTCTGCCCTCCGGAGGCTCCACCACCAAAAATCTCCAGGTATTCCCCAACCCGGAGCTGGCAACCTGAACCTTAGGCCTATCCTCTGCTAATTCTGTAATCTCCAAATTACTTTTTGAATTAGATCTGTTCAGCTCATGTATATGTGCTCAAAGGATATGTTCCCCTACTTATTTGGGTAGTTTGTACCTGAAAGGTCCTCCTGCCTATACATACTTTTTAAATTGTCCCATGCTACAAAAGAGTTTTTATGTTATCTTGACTAAATGCAATTCCATATCAGGTATTAGAAAGTCAATACAGTAATAGGTCTTATTCTGACAGGATGTGCCTTTTTAAATTGGGGCAAATAGATACATTGGAGCACTGTCTTTTAGAATGTAGCCTATTTATGCATATAAGGGGGAAAAAAACCTCTCCCTGTCTGCAAAGAGTTACTCCTTTCCCTAGATTTAACAGCCATTGGTTATTCATCTGCCATTTCACACTTTTAAAAAAGGGGGAAATGAAGAATATTTTTTCTTGACACCATAAAAAGAAAAGTTGCCAAATCTCTTATGCAATTTACCGATCTACTTGATAGCAGAAAATGCAGTATCTGCGTCTCAGAAAGTGTCATTAGCTATTTTATCTCGGGAGTGACTATTTCATGAAATATTATTTTGTGAACATGCTAAAACAAAGTGGGTTAGGGAGCTACTTGATCTAGACAAAATGGACATTTGCATTCTTCTACAATAATTTTATTGTATCTCCCTTGTGTCTCAGTTTAGTCTAGGAAAAAATTACTGATGCACTTACAGGCGACAAATTGAAACTTTTGTGGGTCAGATCCTAGTGTAACCTTAGTAGTTGCAAAAAATAAAATAAAATTCCAAGCTAATGATGGATAGAAAATGAATGATTAATTTTATCTCAGGAGATTTTATTGTGATTTAGCCCATGGTCTTTAGGCCGATAAAGCTGTATCATTAAAGAAAGATACAAGGCTGTCAGAGTTTTTCCAATACAGTCATAGAAAGCACACAGTGTTCCTTAGGTGAAAGGGTAGAGAGGCTCTGGGCTTTTCTGATAAATTGCAAGTTGTAGACACTAGGATTACATACATGTGTGAGGTATTCCAATTCTGAAGTATATGAGGCAGGACTTTGCCTTCCTCTCTTCTCCTAATGTCTGCCCTTCTCTGCTGAATTTCCCCTTGCAGTTTGCACTCCCCTGCTTGCCTGCTGCTCTCCAAACTTTATCCTGTCCAAGCAAATCAACCTCATGGTCCTCCTCCTGCTGCCTTCCTACCCAGATGCCTTACCCTCCTTGTGCCACCAAATGTCCTTGTTGTGTCCGTCTGCCTTGTCGTCATAGGGCTAACTAGCAGGCAGGCTCAGCCCTTCCCCTCCACCCTTTAGAGTTATAAAATAAAACTACACACCAAAGAAACAAACACTGAAACAGTTTGGAGAAAATATGGCAACAACTTTATTGGCAACAGCAAAAGTGCCTTGGCAAAGCATGGGGGCTGGATCAGAGACATCAAATGACCCTATGTGTTCTGATATGCACATCCTACTCCAGCAAGCCTGCTGAGGGTAGCAGGGATGGCAGGTCTGGAAACTACCTGGACATAAGCCCCTTGGTGTTTCCCCGCCACCTGGGTCGAGGCAATTCTGATGCCCCCTCTCTGGGCGTGTTGATCTCATAGCCTCACCCAAAATCCCTTTTTGGGATCCCCCAAGGCAGAAGAAAGGGGCATGCAGGCCGTTTTCCTCCATAAACTGAGTCCAGCCCCATGCTCCATCCGCCAAGGTTGTGACAAGAAATAGCAAACATAATTACTTATAATCTTAGGGAAGGGCAGGCGGGACCAAGCAGAAGCGGACTGACAAGCAGCAGGGCGAGCACCTGCTTAAATCCTTTGGGGACGGACCGGAGTGGAAACTTCCTCTCTGTCCGACTGACAGGCAATGCCTCCTCCTGTCCCTGGGCCTCTGATAGACCCATTTAAAATGCCAGGCCCGGGCCTGATTGGCCAGTCCCCAGCCAGCCGATGCTCATTAGGCTGGGCCAAAGAGCTTCTGGCTGTGCCCAGTGAGTCGCTCTGCCGCCGCTCGGGCCTCCACCTCCCTCTCAGCCCGTGGCAACAAAACAGACTCCAGGTAAGCCCTGGAACCTTTCTTTTACTTGTGCTGCTGTTCTTCAAGGTATGTGGCTGCAGTATTGTCTGTATTACTGTTTGGAATCTTTGCTAGCAATTCCCCCATATACATTAATGTTAAAGGTGGATGACTTTCATTGCCTTAAAAGGGGGAGGTGTTATTTGATCTGTCAGAAAATTGGCAATGTCTGTGTCCTAGAGCAGTATCACAACCCACTTGGGCTTTTTCCAATCTGGATGGGAAACCATAAAGCTATAGATGGAATGTCTTCCATTCAAACCAGTGGGAAATAATAACAAAATTGAATTATGTCAAGGAAACAATACTAATGAAAGAAACAAGAATGAAACAACACCATATAAACAACTCTTCAAGAGAAACTTTCAAACGCATCCTTACAGTGCCTATCATTTTGGAATTCAATGAGCTCTTCCTGGATTTCTTCTGCAACCTCTTCAACAGCAATACCAAAAGGATTGCGAATCAGCTTTTGGGTATCTTTTGATTCTGTCTGGTTATATTCCGGGACGTAACAGCGGAATTCATCGACCAGCATTTGCAGATGACTTCTGATGTTGTCTTGTATGTTTGCGGTGATCATGTCATCTTTACTATCATCGACCAGTGCTTTTAATGTCACAAACACAGAATAATTGTTTTCGCCTACCCATAATTGAAGTTTGCAAATAAAGGCAATCAGTTTATCTTCAAACATAAAATTTTTTCCCACACCTGCTAAATTTATGTTTCCAGATCCTTGCAACTGTAAGTTTAGTTTATTCAAATGTGAGAAAATATCCACAAGATAAGCCAAATGCATCTGACTTTTTGAATCAGAAAACAGCTCTAGTAAATCTTTAATTTTCTTCTCGGCTAGAAACAGCTCAACCTCTTTTCTTAGTTCAAATAACCTTCCCAGCATATTGCCTTTCGATAGCCAATAAACTTTGGTGTGGAAAAGAAGAGTCTCATGATCGGAGTCCATTTCAGTGCACAGTTTTTTTTAAAAAGGCGTGTATTTAAGGCGCTGCTTTTAATAACATTGACCACTTTTATGGCCATTTCCATGGTATTAACAAGGCTTTTAGGAAGAGTCTTGGAAGCTAATGCCTGACGATGTATGATACAATTAGTTATTATTGCTGAAGGATTCTTCTGTTTTATTAATGTTTCTAGACCGGAGCGTGATCCTAACATGGCTGGAGCTCCATCCGTACAGAAGCCGGCGAGCTTTTCCCACATAATGCTATGTTTCTCAAAATACTCCGCTATTATATTCATGACGTCAATACCTTTTGACGTCATTTCCAGTTTCCACGAAATCAATAATTCCTCTTTAATAGTGTTGTTGTCGTCTAAAAAGCGGACAAATACAAGCAACTGACTGCAATTAGAAATGTCTGTCGATTCATCACACTGCAAAGCGAAACATGCCGAATTTTTTATTTTTGAAACAAGCTGCTCCTCGATGTCATTTGACATAATTTCAATTCAAGCTTTTACTGTGTTGTTCGATAGAGGTATTTCTTGAATTTTCTTTTTGGCTTCCATTCCTAAAACCTATTCGACAGCTAGCATCAAACAAGGTTTGATGAGTGTTTCTCCTATTGTGTGTGGTTGTGAGGTTCGCTTGCACCATCCCCCGGCCTCCCCACCCCCGCATGTTCCTTGTCGCGCGCCGCTCCCGCAAGTCACCACCGCACGCCGCCACGCTCTGCACCTGTGAGCCGCTGCCATGCCGCCCGTGTAAATATTAATTTATTATGGGTTTATAACTTTGTTTCGAGGACCCCTGGTTTAGTTCTCATGGACCCCTGGGGGTCCACAGACCCCTGGTTGGGAACCAGTGGTCTAGACAGAAGAGTTTCACATCATCTGATGCCTGATCTTTTAAAAAATTCTGGAGATACTAGGGATTATATCTAGGACAGGGGTGTCAAAAATAAGGCCCACAGTCTGGATCTGACCCTTTGAGAGCTCTTATCCGGCCCATGAGCCAGCCAAGACAGTCACCCTCCCCCCACTCCAGATCTGGGCTGGTAAGGCATGACACCCCTGATTTAGGGCTTTCCACATGCGAGCAAATGTCCTACCACTAAGCCTCAGAGCCTGTTTCTAGATGTTCTGGGAAGTTGTGAGATTTGTGCTTCCACACCAAGGCACTGTGGGATTCCTAGGGAGAGTGAGGCAAACCTTCCACTTTCTTAATTCAGTGATTGTCTATTTCCTGGTGTGATACAGTTTCATTGGCTTAATTTGGGCAGTTGCTAAAAGCACAGGAGAAGATAGGCTGTAAAAGTTGGCAGCTATTTTTTTTCTTTGCTTGCTTAGAGCAAAGACTTGTTGATTAGTCACTGAGCAAGCACCCACAATCTTCTTGCTATTTGCATGTGAGCAATTACTTCCTTTGTGCCTTTATTTACTGGCTCCTATTGACTGTGCTAAGATTTACTCATGAGTAAGAGGATTGGAGGCCTAGAGCTCATTTGTCAATTGTATAGACTGCTATACAATCTCAGAAGCAATAGCATACGCAAGGGGTGAGTGACATCAATGCTATATTGCACTATAAATAAGTAATAATGTTAATCTTAAAGGGAAAAATGGCAATTACAGCTTAGCCTTTTGCATTTAGCAAGGATAGCCTGTGGCGCTTTTGAGTCCATTGAAGTATGAAGGATAAATTGCATTTTAGAGTTGTTGTTTTTTGCTTGTATTTTGGGATATATATATTGTGGATATATATATTGTGGATATATATATTGTGGATATATATATTGTGGATATATATATATATATATATATATATATATATATATATATATATATATATATATACCCACAAATACTTTCAAAACTGAAAGAAAGGAACATCTAAATGGGTGAGGTGTACACAATGTGTACTTATTATCTGCCCATATTTATTTTTGCAAAGCAGGAGTGCAATTCTTTCTACTGTGCAGCGTGCAATTCCTACATACTGTAGATGAATGGCACAGATTTGTTCTTCTGTATGCTTCATTTGTTCTGTAAGGTCACTGGAGAATTTCCCAGAACCCTAGTTAAAAGAACAGCGGCAGTCCAAAAATGTTCTCAACCCACTTTTAAATAGGGTTGCCAACCTCCAGGTACTAACCAGAGATCTCCTGCTGTTACAACTGATCTCCAGCCAATAGAGATCAATTCCCCTGGAGAAAATGGCTGCTTTGGCAATTGGATTCTATGGCATTGAAGTCCCTCTCCTCCCCAAACCCCACCCTCCTCAGGCTCCACCCAAAAAACCTCCCACTGGTGGTGAAGAGGGACCTGGCAACCCTAATTTTAAAGCTGTGATTTACCAAACTGTGTGACAAGGCACTTTAGAGAGTTGCAACAGGGACTGAAGGAAATGTGAAGAAATGAAGCCACCATGTTGAATGTACCCATCTCTGTATCTTGATTTAATACATTTAAATATTTATACCTTGATTTTCTTATAAGAACATAAGAATATAAGAAAAGCCATGCTGGATCAGACCAAGGCCCATCAAGTCCAGCAGTCTGTTCACAGAGTGGCCAACCAGGTGTCTCTAGGAAGCCCTAGACAAACAAGACAACTTCAGCAGCATCCTGTCTGTGTTTCACAGCACCTAATATAATAGGCATGCTTCTCTGATACTAGAGAGAATAGGTATGCAACACGACTAGTATTCATTTTGACTAGTAGCCATGGATAGACCTGTACTCTATGAACATGTCCATTCCCCTCTTAAAGCCTTCCAAGTTGGCAGCCATCACCACATCCTGGGGCAGGGAGTTCCACTAACTATCCATTGTATGAAGAAATACTTTTATCGAATTTCTCACCCTCCAGCTTCATCAGATGATTCCACATTCTAATATTATGAGAGAGAGTGCCTCAAAGCACTAGCCTAGAACTGAGATAGACATATCTGGATGCTATAATACTGGGAGATCTCCAGGTAGCAATCCTAACAGTTAGGGTTGCCAGCTCTGTGAGCTCTAGGTTGGGAAATACCTGGAGATTTTGGGGGTGGAGCCTGAGGAGAGCGGGGCTTCAATGGTTTATAATGCCATAGAATCTACCCTCCAAAGCAGCCTTTTTCTCCAGGGGAGCTAATATCTGTCGCCTGGAGATCAGTTGTAATAGCGGGAAATCTCCAGCCACCACCTGGAGGTTGACAACTCTGGTTCCAGTACAAGAAGATTTCCTCCAATTGAAGAGGAATTGCCCTGTAGGAAGGATCCTGAGCAGAGCAGTAGGATGGAACGCCTTAGTCTGAGATCTCAGCAGATGACAATTTTGTAGTCCAACAATGGCAGCTGTAAAAACAAAAGCCTATCACTCTCTATTCTTGACATGTTTGCAATTCGTTGAGGACTCAGTCCTTGTGATTCAGATGCCTTCACACAGCACATTTTCTTCCTCATTTGACCTATGAGGCATCATCAGGGTTGTTGCCCACAATTCACTTTCCCTGTGGGATTTTTAAAACAAACTTTGTGAATAAATGACTGCCACAAGCATCTCGTTCCAGTAACAGATGATCTCTAATATTTATCACCTCCTGGAATTCATGCATACTGATGTGAAAATGGGGGTGGGGATGGAAAGAGAGGAGCTTGTGTTTCCATCTTTCACTCAACAGAGATTACTCATGCAGCTCAGTCTGAGGAATTTGCACCGCTTCTTTGCCTGTACTGGGCACTACATCGCCACAACTTATACCAAACTCTCAGGCACATTGGGAGCACCTGCGTTGTATGCAGAAGGTTCAGTCCTGGAATCTCTAGTTCAGAAAAGCATGAAGTAGAAGGTGATGTCAAGACTTCCACCTGAAACCCTAAGAGCTACTGCCAGTCGGAGCAGACAATATTGACCCTGATAGATGGATGGCCTGATCTAGATTGAAGGATGCCAGCCTGCAGGTGGGACCTGGGGATCCCCTGGAATTACAGCTCATCTCCAGACTACAGAGATCAGTTCCCCCAGAGGAAATTGATGCTTTCAAGGTGTGAAGCCCCACCATCACTCCCTTGCCAGTGGGAGTGCCTGCTGTGGTGCCCAACGCCCCGCTGTCCCTGAGGGGCTCAGATTGGGAGACAAAGGGGGTTGCTCTACCTTGTACCTTTGCTCCCGGTGCTTCCCCAGACATCGGAGCCTCTTGTTTGATAGCAGTTCTCCTCATTGGATAATTTGGGATCCCATTTATTTCCTTCTTCCTCCCCTTGTCCCTCATCCCTTTTGCCTTGGTAGGATTCCAACCAGTGTCCCCATAGGCTTTCCCATCTAGGGCAGTTGAGATTTTTTTTTTGGGGGGGGAAATCCAGGTTTGGGTTTAAATGGCCTTTTTTTATTCGGGAAAATCTGAATGCTGAATTTCCCTATACCGGTATAGGTGGGAATTCGGCTTCAAATTCGGGATTCCTGAATAATTCGGCCATTTAAACCCATTTAAACCCATTTGTGGCATTCCGCGGCTCTGGGGGGCATTTTTGCAAGTAGAGGTCCCATATTTTCAAGATAGCTTGAAAGGACTCTCCTTGCAAGAGCCTCCAGATTTGGTAAAGATTGGGTCAGGGGGTCCGGAGTTATGGGGTCTGGAAGGGGTCGCCCCCATTCACCTATAGGAATGCATTGGACTTCAGTCTTCAGACTTCAGTCCAATGCTTTCCTATGGGAGAATGGGGGCGACCCCTTACAGACCCCATAACTCCGGACCCTCTGACCCAATCTCTACCTAACATGGTGGTTCTTGCAAAGAGAGTCCCTTCAAGCTACCCTGAAAATTTGGGACCTCTACCCACAAAAATCCCCCCCAGGAGCTGTGCAAAAAACCTCCCAATACTTCCCAATGCTGGGAACAAGCTCGTTAGCATTTCCTCTTTGTCTACACACCTAGCGTGTGATCTAGGTCACTTTAATTCAGATGGCCCCCTTTCCCCCCAGCATTGGGAAGCATTGAGGTGTTTTTTTTTTTTTTTTTTTGCACATTGGGAGTTTTTTTGCACAGCTTCTGGGGGTGGGCATTTTTGCAGGTAGAAATCCCAAATTTTCAGGGTAGCAGGAAAGTACTCCCCTTGCAAGAACCCCCAGGATTGGTGAAGATTGGTTCAGAGGGTGTGGAGTTATGGGGTCTGGAAGGGGGCGCGCCCATTCCCCCACAGGAATGCATTGAGGTTCTTATATGCATTGGGGGGCAAGAGATCAGTTCACCTGGAGAAAATGGCTGCTTTGGCAATTGGACTCTATGGCATTGAAGTCTCTCCCCTCCCCAAACCCTGCCCTCCTCAGGATCTGCCCCCCAAACCTCCAACCAATGATGAAAAGGGACCTGGCAACCCTAAATAGACACCGGACCTGGGTATAAACCCATCAAATCTGGATTGGTACCTTGGGAATAATGAAGCAAACTGACACAAACAAGATATCTTGCTTTTTAAAAAATGAACAAGAACAAAGTTTATTCAGGAAGTAACACAAATGAGCTAAATATTAACTATCAAAGGGGAGTTGTAGGGTGTGGGTTTTCACTGATTTATTTATTTTCAGTTCTAACTGGAACACAAGGTAGATTACAAGTATTTTAAAACTATTCAGCCAGTCAACAAGCCATTTACAAAAGATGGTAACATTTAAATGGTAACAATATTTGAAACTATCGGCAAAAGAATCCTAGTAAAACAAAGCTGTTCAGTCACTCAGCAAGCAGATTACAAAATATAAGTAATGTTAAAGTCTAACAGCAAATATTCTTAGTAAAACAGCACCATACAGTGGGGCTGGGATTGAAGTATTAGGGGAAAACATATTATCCTTAATAGAGGTCACCTCTTGAGGTCATCCAATTCATCAAAGCTCTAGTCCTCTACAAGAGTGCCCTCTTGGACAATTCTTTTTTTGCACATTTTGAAAAACAAGAGAGGCGTGTGTATGCCTAAGGAAAATCTCATCCCAGGCAAGTTTATAACCTATAAAATACAGTACTCTGCAGCCACTCGGTTTTGCAACAGAACCAGAAAAAGCCACTGGATTACTATAACACCTTTTTACACTCTGAAACTACTCAGACAAGGGAATTTAACCAAAAATCTGATATCACACACATGGTGTTTTATATCTGGTTTATTTCATTTCTTTTTTTGGAAGGATCTTTGCATGGGGCATGTAGACATTAAAAATAAAAACCACCCTGGGATTATGAGATGAAAAAAATGCATCAAAAAGGAGAGCCCATTTCATGAGTGAAATTCATGTATTCTGTTTCTATGGCTGGTTCTGTAGAATTGGCTATAAATTATAGGGGGTTCTGGTTCAAATAAAATTCTGAGAGAAATGCTCCTGCTTACCTATGTGGTCATTTCCTTTTATTCTCTTTTAAAAGACAGACCACTTTTTAAATACAATACAGATTGCAAATAAGGCAAAAGAAATATTTTGGACCATATCTCCATGACTAGAGATCATTCATTCCCATTTTATGCCAGTTTTATACTTTTGCATGAAGCTTAGAATTTGATTTGCAATTCCATGTCTTTTAAACCCATTCCATCATTTTTTATTTTCCACAAAAGATGTTTTCATCCAGCTTTGATGACCATCATCCCTCCTTGCATCCAAGTATTTTATCTCTGTCTTGATTGACTTCCTACTTTTGTGCTTTGAAAAAAATGACCTCTTTCTTATACCTTCAGGGAGATCTGGTGAATATGAAGCATATACACATTAGAAATTCAGTCTAGTATTTCAATATTGCTTTTCAGAGGTGAACATTAATATCCTGTGAATAAAATAAATGAAGTCCCTGATTCTCCGCTTTAGTTCTTAATGCTATTTTTAAAAATTAAATAACTTTCACACATGTGGTTTTGACGCATTTACAGAAGGCCCTCCTACAGCCGCGGCACAGTATATCATGCCAAATGAGAAAACATAAAAGGTATCTGTAGCATTAAGAACATTACTAAACAAGAAAGATCATCTATGGTGCTCTTAAAGAGCTATGAATTTTAATCTATATATCCATATCAGTAAAGAGAAATTATGAAACTGGTAAATTCATGGGGTCTTTTATCAGAGATGAAAAGGAATGGTGTTGGGCGGCCATATGTCTTCTAGAGTTGCTGGCAGCCTCATTAGTGTGCTGTGATATCCATTATATTGAACATCATAAAAATGAAAAGCTATTAAATGAAAACAGGGCTCTGAATTCGATCACAGCAAAGCAACCATGATTTATTATTCAAATTGATTTAAATAAAATGAAGGGCGAGTCAGGCCAGCAGCGTGCAGTCAGGAGCAGACGGTATTCAACAGAACCCAAACAGCTTGCTTGACTGACAAGAACGCTGGTACCATCCGGGTCTCCGTACCTCATTAGCACATTTGCTGACTGTGGCAAGCAATATATTTCCTGTCAAAGAAAAGAAGAGGTGAGCAGTACTCCAGCTCTATAAGGCGTACTAGGAGAGTATGCTCTACCCAATTTTTGGGTATCCTTCCATCTTTGAGAACTCCAGCTTATTTTAGCAATTTAATAGTCCCTTGTTACCGTACAGCATTCATGCTTGAACGCCGCCCCTTCGGTAGTGTTAAATGGAAGATATGGCAACATACCGTATTCAGATAGGCTTTGTCCCTGTGATCTGAAGAGAGTGGATTCATTATCTCATATGATGTTGGAATGCCTCCAATACAATTCTTATCACAATCAATGGATTATTGTCGAAGGCTTTCACGGTCAGAGTTCATTGGTTCTTGTAGGTTATCCGGGCTGTGTGACCGTGGTCTTGGAATTTTCTTTCCTGACGTTTCGCCAGCAGCTGTGGCAGGCATCTTCAGAGGAGTAACACTGAAGGACAGTGTCTCTCAGTGTCAAGTGTGTAGGAAGAGTCAGAGAGGGGCTGGGTTTGAGCTGAGTACTGTCCTGCAGACGTAATGTGCTAATCATTGTCCTGTAAGTATCAAGATAATGTACTAATGAGAGTGTGGTATGTTAATATGGAAGCATTGTATCCTGAAATGATCTGGTAATGTGTGAAATCCAAAGCTAATCTGCATGGTTATTGTTGACTGTAGCCTTTGTTAGTCTGGAGGTTTTTCAAGGCAGGAAGCCAAGCCTTATTCATTCTTAAACTCTCTTCTTTTCTGTTCAAGTTGTGCTGATGTTTATGAATTTCAATGGCTTCTCTGTGCAATCTGACAAAATAGTTGGTAGAATTGTCCAGTCTTTCAGTGTCTTGGAATAAGACCCTGTGTCCTGTTTGTGTCAGTCCATGTTCAGCCCCTGCTGATTTCTCAGGTTGGCCAAGTCTGCAGTATCTTTCATGTTCTTTTATCCTTGTTTGTATGCTGCGTTTTGTGGTCCCGATGTAAACTTCTCCACAGCTGCAAGGTATACGATATACTCCTGCAGAGGTGAGGGGGTCTCTTTTGTCTTTTGCTGATCGTAGCATTTGTTGTATTTTCTTGGTGGGTTTAAACACTGTTTGTAGGTTATGTTTTTTCAAAAGTCTCTCCATCCTATCAGTGACTCCTTTAATAAATGGCAAGAACACCTTTCCTATGGGAGACTGCTTTTCCTGAGTTTTCTGATTTTTGTTTGGTTTAATGGCCCTTCTGATTTCATTCTTGGAATAGCCGTTTGCTAGCAGTGTGTGATTTAAATGATTAGTTTCTTCCTTGAGAAACTGTGGTTCACAGATCCGTCTTGCACGGCCCATTAATGTTTTGATTATTCCTCTTTTCTGTCGGGGGTGGTGGTTGGAGTTTTTGTGTAAGTAGCGATCTGTGTGAGTTGTTTTCCAGTAGACCTTGTGACCTAACTGAAAGTTTGTTTTACGGATGACAAGGGTATCAAGAAATGGGAGTTTACCCTCAATTTCCTTTTCCATGGTAAACTGAATGTTTGGATGGATATTATTAAGATGGTTTAGAAAGTCCATTAATTTTTCTTCACCATGGCTCCAAATGGTAAATGTATCATCTATGAATCTGAACCAGACTGTAGGTTTGTAAGGTGCCGATTCTAATGCTGTCTTTTCAAAATATTCCATGTAAAAACAAACTTTCAGTTAGGTCACAAGGTCTACCGGTATCTAGCCACCATATTTTCCTTAAAGAAATAAAGGCTCCCTTTTACAGCTCAAGACCTTTTGGTCAAGAGAGCTTGAAAGAAGGAAAGGAAAGAGGTGAGCAGAACTCTTCAAAGTAAAATGGGGCTGAACAAGCAACAATAAATTCCAAGGTGAGGAAGCCCTGTGGAAAGCTTCAGACTTTTTTAAAGTAGAGAAGACCACAGAATGCTCCGCGAGGTTAAACATTGCCTCTGTACATTGACTGTAATGCAAATATGTCACAGCAGATTTTTCTTTCATCCACGCTGTCTTACTGGGGCTGTCAATTCGGTTCGGTCTGAACTGAAAATCAACCGAATTTCCCCTGATTTGGTGATTTTCTGTTCGGACGGATCCGAACTCAAAACTGGCGGGCAACCGGGGGGGCCGAATTCAGCGAGTTCGGGAGTTCGCGAATAAATTCGGCAAATTCGGCCCCCCTTCAGGGGAGCCCGCTGAAAGGCGCGGGCTGCCCTTTAAACTGATCTGAGCCTTTCAGCTGGGAGGCGCAGGTCAGTTTAAAGGGCAGCCCGAGCCTCTCCAGCGGAGCCCGCTGAAGGGGGGCGGGCTGCCCTTTAAACTCATCTGCGCCTCCCAGCTGGGAGGCTCAGATGAGTTTAAAGGGCAGCCCGCCCCCCTTCAGCGGGCTCCGCTGGAGAGGCGCGGGCTGTCATTTAAACTGATCTGCGCCTCCCAGCTGGGAGGCGCAGATGAGTTTAAAGGGCAGCCCGCCCCCCTTCAGCAGGCTCCGCTGGAGAGGCGCGGGCTGCCCTTTAAACTGACCTGCGCCGGAGGCTCAGATCAGTTTAAAGGGCAGCCCGCGCCTCTCCAGCGGAGCCCGCTGAAGGGGGGCGGGCTGCCCTTTAAACTCATCTGCGCCTCCCAGCTGGGAGGCTCAGATCAGTTTAAAGGGCAGCCCGAGCCTCTCCAGCGGAGCCCGCTGAAGGGGGGCGGGCTGCCCTTTAAACTCATCTGCGCCTCCCGGCCGGGAGGCTCATATCAGTTTAAAGGGCAGCCCGCGCCTCTCCAGCGGAGCCCACTGAAGGGGGGCGGGCTGCCCTTTAAACTCATCTGCGCCTCCCAGCTGGGAGGCTCAGATCAGTTTAAAGGGCAGCCCGCGCCTCTCCAGCGGAGCCCGCTGAAGGGGGGCGGGCTGCCCTTTAAACTGATCTGCGCCTCCCAGCTGGGAGGCTCAGATCAGTTTAAAGGGCCCCCGCGCGCCTTCAGGGAATCCCTCTGGAGGCGCGCTGGGGCCGAATTTTCCCCCGAACTCTGGATCCTCCCGAATTACCGGGGATCCGAAGCAGGGGAGTTCGGACTTCGGCACGTACCGAACCCACAAGGGTCAAATTCGGCCGAATCCAAACTGTACCGAATTTTTTTTTGACAGCCCTTTGTCTTACAGTGCAATCCTAAACAGTGTTAAGACCCTTCTAAGTCCTTTGAAGTCACTGGGTTTAGAAAGGTATGACACTGCTTAGTCACCATTATTTTTCAAGATTTCTGATGCCTTCAACAATACCAAAATCATATTATGACCTCTATTAAAGGAAGGCAGGAAAACTCAGACCTAAATCACAGCTAGACCCCTCAATCAATTTTCTCAGTCTTATGGATCATCATGGAAAAATGTGGAACAATAGTAGGTTCTCCTGGATGATTCATCTGCCGTTGACCCATCTGTTTGGCTTCAGGCCTGGACTTGGAGCATAGATAGCATGGGTTGCTCTAATGTATAAACTTCATGTACAGATGGACAGAGATGATGCGTCTATGTTAACCCTCTCAGATTTATCATCTGTGTTGACATCTTGAACAATAAATATTATTGGAGCATCTAGAAAAAGGAGGTGGAGGTTACAGGGTCTTGAGATAAGGTTTGCCTCATTGTTCTGCCTATCACCAATATTCTTTATCATTTATATTAAGCTGCTGATTAAGATCTTCTGTAGCTTTGAAGTTGGGTGTCATCCTTATGCCAATAAAAGCCAGTTACACATTTTACTATGAAAGCTTCCAGAAGCAATTATCTTGATCATATAGCACTGGGTCTGAATGTTGTGGCGAAGTGGATGTTGGTAAACAAGCTAAAACAGAATCAAGACAATATGGAGGTGCTGTTGGTTGAGAAACCCTGATGTTCTGGGTGAGACCGACTTGCCAAATTTAGATGGGATTTAGCTGTTATCAGTTGACTAAGTGAAGAATCTGGGGTTTTTTGGAACCAAGCTTTGTTGAAGAAGGAACAGATTGTAACACATCTATCACATCTGTTTTCCCTACTAGACCTACAGTGCAATCCTAAACAGAGTTATGTTCTTTTAATTCTATTAAACCCATAAGTCAATGGGTTTTAAAGGTTATAATTCAGTTTAGAATTGCAGAAGAAGAAGAAGAAGAAGAAGAAGAAGAAGAAGAAGAAGAAGAAGAAGAAGAAGAAGAAGAAGAAGAGTTGGCTTTTATATGCCAACTTTCTCTACCACTTAAGGCAGAATCAAACTGGCTTACAATCACCTTCCTTTCCCCTCCCCACAACAGACACCCTGTGAAATAGATGGGGCTGAGAGAGATCTAAGAGAGCTGTGACTAGCCCAAGGTCACCCAGCTGACTTCATGTGTAGGAGTGGAGAAACAAATCCAGTTCACCAGATTAGCATCCGCCACTCATGTAGAGGAGTGGGGAATCAAACCTGGTTCTCCAACTCAGAGTCCACTGCTCCAAACCACCGCTCTTAACCACAACACCACGCTGGCCATAATGATCCATAATTTTGTGTCTTCTGGTCTATAGTATCGTAATGCATGTACTGCCCTTTAAGACAACTTGGAAACTGCTGTAACTACAGAATATGGTTGCCTGTCTGCCTACTGGGAACATTCATTATAGTAATGTGTGTGTAAAGTGCTGTTAAGACACAGCTGACATAAGGCAAGCCAGTAGGATTTTCAAGGCAAGCGACTAACAGAGATGGTTTGCCATTGACTTCTCCTGTGTAGTGACCCTGGTATTCCTTGCTAGTCTCACATCCAAGTACTAGCCAGGGCCATTACAGGAAGCCATTACAAAACAAAAAACAGATAAACCCCTGGACCAGATGCAATTACAGCTTTGTTTTATCGAACATTTAAGGAAAACTTATTAAATCCCCTTTTGATGGTTTGTAATACAATATTGGATACTGAAACATCACCTGAAATGTATTCACATTCTTTCATTTCATTGATTCATGGAAGGGACTGGAAGGGATTCAGAAAAAGTATCAAACTACAGACCTATCTCTTTATTGAATGTGGATTACAAAATAGATGCCTCGATTTTGTCAAATAGAGTTAAACAGTTCATCAAGGATTTAATACATGAGGATCACGCGGGTTTTGTACCGGGAAGACAAATTAAAGATAATCTCAGGATACTATTAGATGCACTGGAATATTATGAACATAATAACCAACACAAAGTAGCTTTTGTTTTTTTGGATGCAGAAAAAGCTTTTGATATGGTCTCTTGGGGTTTTATGAAAAAAGTATTAGAAAAAATGAACTTTGGTGAACGTTTCAGGAGAGGCATAATGGCCATATATACAAAACAACAAGCAAAAATTTTGGTCAACGAATCTATGTCAGATAATTGTATAATACAAAAAGGGACAGGGCAAGGATGTCCATTATCCCCACTATTGTTTATTTTGGTTTTGGAAACTTTGTGTTGTAAGATAAGGGAAACGGATGTCATCCGCGGAACTAGTTAATAAACATGAATTTAAAATGAGAGCGTTTGCAGATGATCTCCTGCTAATTTTGGAAGAGCCACTTCAATCAATGGACAAATTAATGGAAATACTGAACACATATGGCCGTGTTTCAGGATTCAGGATTAACCAAGAAAAAACACAAACGATATTCGAAAACCTTTCTGAAACAGAACAGAAGAATTTTGTAACTAGTACAGGATGGGAGAAAGCAAATAAAGTGAAATATTTGGGTGTCTGGATTTCTACAAAGAACAAAGACCTGATCACTAATAACTATTTTAAATTATGGGAAATAATCAAAAAAGATATGCTAAAAACTTTCTTTTTTGGGACGTATTTCAACAACTCAAATGAATATTTTACCGAGGATATTATTTTTATTCCAGAATCTGCCTATTATCTCCCAAGTAAAATATTTCAATGCTTGGAGAAAAGACTTATTGAATTTCATCTGGCAAGGGAAAAAAAACAAGATATGCTTATATCTTGTGGACTCTAAAAACAGAGGAGGTTTTGCACTCCCTAATTTCCAACTATATGCTGAAGCGGCTGCTTTAGTATGGCTTAAAGACTAGATTGAACTATCAAATGCACGACTACTTGACTTAGAGGCGTTCAACAATAGAAGTGGATGGCATGGCTATTTATGGTATGATAAAATTAAAATACATACATCATTTCAGCAACATAGAGTTAAATCTTCTTTATTTAGAATGTGGATGAAATAACCTTCTTGAACCAGACACCGAGGTTGATATCATCACAAGAAATGCTGACATTATGTCCACTTAGACCCGCACAGTTTGCCACATATCAGGAACTTTTGAAATGAGACAGTAATAAATGTTCTTTAAAAGACTATGAGAAAGTAAAAGACCTTTTGACCTAGTTTCAATACCACCAGATTAATTCTGTTTTTATACAGGATTTGAAAACAGAATTTTCTAAAAACAAATCACTTTTTCAAGAATCTTTATTAGATACAAAAGACCATCTAATTTCTAAGATGTACAAGGCGTGGAATAGATCTGTGCCTCCCATCCGGGAGGAGCATATCTATTTAAAGCCCCCCCCCGTGCGCCTTTAGGGGAGTCCCCTGAAGGTGCACGGGGGGGGGAACGTGGAATAGATCTGTGCCTCACGGCCGGGAGGTACATATCTATTTAAAGGGCCCCCTGCGTGCCTTCAGAGGAACCCCCTGAACTCGCGTGCGGGGGGGGCGAATTTTCCCCGAACTCCAGATCTCGCCTGAATTTCGGGAATCCGAAGCGGGGGAGTTCGGACTTCGGCACGGCCTGAATCAAAACGGGCCAAATTTTGCCGAATCCAAATTTTACCGATTTTTTTTTCAACAGCCCTACATTCATATATTGCCAATATTACAACAGCAGCATTGGCTACCAATATGCTTCTGGGCCCAGTTCAAGCTGCCGGTAATTACCTTTAGAACCCTTCAACCTCTGGAACCCATGTTGTTGAAAGACTGTTCAAAGTCCTCTATGAAGTAATCCACCAAATTCCTTCATGTAGTGTCTTGACAGCTTCTGCCCACTGGAAATCCTTTTTATTTTTGCTCCCACCCTCTGGAATGGGCTTTTAAGAAGTACTCTGGAAAGCCTATCCTGTTGTCTAAAAGATGCACATGGCTGTGTGATTCCAAACAGCTTTTTGTTGATGGTTTGGATTTTAATTATTCTCTGAGGGCTGCCTTTAGCCAGTAAATTCTGTCAGTATGTTCGAGTTTGCTGGGCAAACTTGGTTTATGTTTTCTAGGATGTCCTGAATTATATGGAAGGGTGGCACAGATCATTTAAGATAAATTAATACAGTTATTACACACATCATAAAATAGGGCAAATGAGAAACATAACATATCAATTGGTTTTTGTAGGTTATCCGGGCTGTGTAACAGTGGTCTTGGTATTTTCTTTCCTGACGTTTCGCCAGCAGCTGTGGCCAGCATCTTCAGAGGAGTAACACTGAAGGACAGTGTCTCTCAGTGTCAAGGGTGTAGGAAGAGTAATATATAGTCAGAAAGGGGTTGGGTTTGAGCTGAATCATTGTCCTGCAAAAAGTAACAAAGGTAATGTGCTAACCATTGTCTTGTAAGTATCAAGTATCAATTCTACCAACTATTTTGTCAGATTGCACAGAGAAGCCATTGAAATTCATAAACATCAGCACAACTTTAACAGAAAAGAAGAGTTTAAGAATGAATAAGGCTTGGCTTCCTGTCTTGAAAACCTCCAGACTAACAAAGACTACAGTCAACAATAGCCATGCAGATTAGCCTTGGATTTCACACATTAACAGATCACTTCAGGATACAATGGTTCCATATTAACAGACCACACCCTCATTAGCACATTATCTTGATACTTACAGGACAATGGTTAGCACATTACCTTTGTTACTTTTTTCAGGACAATGATTCAGCTCAAACCCAACCTCTTTCTGTCTATATATTACTCTTCCTACACACTTGACACTGAGAGACACTGTCCTTTAGTGTTACTCCTCTGAAGATGCCGGCCACAGCTGCTGGCGAAATGTCAGGAAAGAAAATATGGGTTACACAGCCTGGATAACCTACGAGAACCAATGAACTCTGACTGTGAAAGCCTTCGACAATATTATAAAATATCAATTTTACTTACAATAAAAACAACAGTATATGCGGTCGGTATGGTTTATACAATGACTTAAGGAAAACTGACTGTACGATTAATAATCTTTTCCCTCCAAAAGAACACTATTTAGAAATGTCTATCCTAAATATAAATATTTAGTTAGGATGTGCATCATTCACTTCTCTCCATCAGTCTTGACGCAATGGGCTATCCAAAAAGTAGTTGTGTGGATTTTACATTTGTTGAGTACCAAACTAAAGTCTATGCTATTTTTTTTTTATAATTAACTCCAAATACTTTTGAATGAATGGGCTGAGTTATTCCCATTATGCTCTGTCCTAAGCAGAGTTACACCCTTCTAAACCCATTGAATTCAACTCAGAAGGGTGCAACTCTGGTTAGATCTGCACTGTAAGACTACCAGATATCATTCCAACCCATGGATGAATCATTCATACCATGATGCCCATGAGTCTGAACTAGGTGTGAGATTGTAACCTGAAAGAGCATTGTTGGCTCATTCTAAACAGTGAACCATGCCTATCAAACCAATAGCAGGCAATGGATACTTCTGATGAGAAGGATAGAATGAAGATGCAACAGGAAAGCAATTACGAATGCAAGGAACGGCACGTGGCATTTAAACTTTTGCACCCATCATTAAAGAAGCAATTTGTTCCAGTGCCACCCGCATCGCCACTCGTGCACTCCATGCGAGGTGTGCACTTAAGTACCTTTATGATCCAAGGCCATAAATTGTCCAAGAAATGTGGAATGATTGTCTTTGTTTAAATAGTTGATTGTTACTCAAAAAGAATTAACTGCATTTTTATGCTGAAGGCAAAAGGCTTTATGGAGATAATTAAAGAGAGGCTTCAGTTTTCATTATCCCCTTAAGCATTCTCTCTCCTCAGACCAGATTATGTTTAATAGAGCTATTTGCATGTACATTTGATTGATTTGAAGTTTAAAGCTTGAAAACAAATTGGCATTGTTAAAAGTTATTGACTTGCACTTCCAGTCGTCAGAGTGCTCTGGAAGGGCTGCTTTGGTTTGAAACAAATGTGGTAGTTGCTAAGGTAGACTTTGCGGCTCTTTCCCCCTGTTTTCCCTCCTTTTAGTGACCTATCGAAATACCATTAGCATTCGAACAAGGCCTGTGTGTGGAGTTTTAAAGCTGAATCGATCATTTTACGAGGGTACCATTCACAGATTGACTCAAACAGGCATCTGTAAAGCTGTTTTTTATTGAGTTTAAGAACTGATAGACTTGCCAGCTGAGAAGTGACCTGGTGGGCATCAGACATTACTGTAATCCAATACAGTTTTTGTTGGATTTTTGTTGTAAGGCACAAGGTGAAACAAATTGTGACTCACCAAGTTAATTATGGGAAATTGAGTTTTCCCACACTTATAATGTCCACTTCCTTCCTTAAGAACTCAGTTTTCCATAATTAACAACAACCTTGCAAGCGACCATGAGGGAGGAAGGAAGCAGACTGGTGGCCATTACTGACAACAACTCTAAAAATGTCAGTACATTTAAAATTCTCTTGGGGGGCATTTTTGGATGTAGAGCCCCCAAATTCACAGCATAGCCTGAAGGAACTCTCCTTGCATGACCTCTGAAGTTTGGTGAAGATTGGGTCAGGGAGTCCGATTTTATGGGTTTGGAAGGGGCTGCCCCCTTCCTCCATAGACAACCATTGAAAACTTTGCAATGCTTTCCTATGGAAGAGAGGGGTGACCCCTTCCAAACCCATAAAATCGGACCCCCAACCCAATCTTCACCAAACTTTGGGGTTTTTGCAAGGAGAGTTCCTTCAGGCTACGCGGTGAATTTGAGGACCCGAAAAAAAGCCGAATAATTATTCAGCTTTTTCCAGAATTGCCTATTCGGCTTCAGCTTTCTCCCCGGGTTTGTACACTCGGTAAACCTGAACTGGAAATTTACTGAAACGGCTAATTTCAGGTTTATTTTCAGTTCGGGTTTATCAATATGCACATACTTACTCTTAATATATGTGGTCATCATTTTGCGTCAAAAAAGGCAAAGCACATATTTTCCACCTTTGTGAATCTGAAATCCATATCTTGTAAGATAAAATAGAAGTCCTATAGGGATGCCAGTCCCCAGGTGGAACGTGGGGATCCCCTGGAATTACTACTCATCTCCAGACTGCAGAGATCAGTTCCCTGGAGAAAACGGATGCTTTGAAAGTAGACTCAAGGCCTTTGTACCCCACTGAGGTCCCTGTCCTCCCCAAGCTCCATCCCCAAATCTCCAAGAGTTTCCCAATCTGGAGCTGGCAACCCTACCCTCCACCTCCTGTCAGTGGCTAGGGGGGGACCTGGCAACCTTAAAGTCCTATCCAGGGTGTTTGGCCTGTAAATTTGTTCACACATTCAAATCAACAGTTGATGCTATTCTCACTATGGATGTGTACAGCCAGACCAACCCCTAGGTTAAAAGACATGTCGATGTCTTTTTTGCCTGCTCCCTAGTGTGGATTTATTTATTCATTTTTAATTTACAAAATTATATTAATTATATTATATTAATTATATTATATTTAGCAGGCGTAGCCTCGCTGTTTTCAGTGGGGTGAAAAGCCCCAGTTTAAAAAAAAAAAGCTTTTTTTGTTTAACGGCATCAGGGAAACAGCTTAGGAAGAGGCACCACTCCTTGCTGGGATGTTTCTATGAACCAAACTAGATGAGATGTGGGGAGAGCTATGATTGGATTCTTATGTCATTTAAAAAATGTTGGTATCAGCTGTTTGGGTTGAGGTAAAATGAGATAATCTATTTCCCTGTACTAGCATTGTTATGGTGAGATAAATTTCTCCCCCACACACACACACAAATCCACATTGTTATATAATTATTGATTCTTTGTATTCTCTCTTTTTCTCTTTTAAAAGATGGACTTCTCTTTCATTTCATTTTGGTTTTCTCTTTGGTGAGAAATTTGTATACTTCAGCTCTTGCAGTTGTTTTATATAACAATACAAGGTGGTGATCTAGCTGGAGGACAGGGAAGTTTGGGAGGACATTACTTGCCTCTGTGCATCCTGAAATTTTGCAGAACCTCTTTTCTGCCTCTCCACTCTTCGAAATTCTCTTTGATCAAAATGGAATTGATTAGAAACAGTCTCCAAATCCCTAAAAAAAGAAGAACAGAAATGGATTATGGAAATTCAGGGACAAACTAGGTAAAAAGGAATTAAGAGAGTTTCTCTTAACAATACATACATCATACATATTTACCAACATCAGTACATATACATGATGTACATTATATTTAAATACATATATGATGTACATTTAGATACATATACATGAGGTACATGATGTACTTCACAGAGTGGACTTGTCCCACTTCTTTCCCCTGGTACAGCCTAGTGGTTTTTATATGTCGACTTTCTCTACCACTTCAGGAGGAATCAAACCGGCTTACAATCACCTTCCCTTCCCCTCCCCACAACAGACACCTTGTGAGGTCGGTGGGGCTGAGAGTGTGTGACTAGCCCAAGGTCACCCAGCTGGCTTCATGTGTAGGAGTGGGGAAACCAACCCAGTTCACCAGATTAGCCTCCGCCGCTCATGTGGAGGAGTGGGGAATCAAAGCCAGTTCTCCAGATCAGAGTCCACTGCTCCACAAATGATCCAGCAGATTAAACCATGAAATAGGTGGGCCAAACCATTTACAGTGACAACGTATGCAAGCAAACAAACAAAAAGCATAAAGGTTTACTTCTAATCAGGACTACTGAATTGATATTAATTAATAACAAATAAATTTTTGTGCATTGCGTGCACAACAGAATATGATCAGCAGACATGAAACAGAAACAAGCTATTAAGAAATATCAAAGGATTTTGTTTCTAGGAAAACAAGAAGCAATCAGTTACTGAGAAATCGATAAGTTATTGGAAGAAATTTCTTTTTTAAAAAGATGAATAATCCATAATATGCTAGACTGGATGTTGGCAAACACTGCTCATTACCGACCTGAGTCCTTATTTAATTGGTTTTTGCCAGCCTGACAAATTAATCATTGCAATCCTATTTTTGACAATGCTATAACAATAATTGTATAATCTTATTCAATACAAGTGTGTATTTGGGTCGTGAGGGTGTCTTTTCAAAGATTCCTCTGCGACCTGTGAAAATAACAGCAAAAGATGCTCTTGCTTTCTCAATGAAGTCCTCCCAAGGGGGAGGGGTAACAGACTCGCACAATTAATACTCTTGCTTTGGCTTGTGCAATTCCTACACATGTCGGGATGTATTCAGGGTGCTGCATTATTTAAACCTTAGAACTCATGATAGTGCATTAAGCATTTCTTTTCAATTGCTATTAGTGCAGATTATTCAGAAACTCAGTTGAACAAATACTGGGAGAGAATATAAGCAATAGGAAACAGTAGAGCCTTCAAATCACATAACCACTTTGTTCCTGTTACCCTATTGTATCAGCCCTATAAATGTATCCACTCCCGCCCTATAAATGTATCCACTCCCCCCCAGTCATGTATTCCAGCCTTGTTTGTCTCCTTACTGAAATCATTGACTTTCGGAATAAATCTTTGAATCGCTGCTCTGCCTGGATTTGAGTTCTATTGCCTGAAACGCCGTGCATTTGCTGAAGCCTGACATTAGGCTGGAATCACCTTTTTTATTTTTTATTTTTGACCAGTTTGTTGTTTAAAAGCTGTTTTCTATGTCGTCCCGATCCTCCGAGCTGATCCGGCGGTACGAGCGTATCTGCCAGTCAGAACGGCAGAAAGAGGCACTACTCCGGGAGGAAGCAGCCCCGGAAGGAACTGGCCCGCTCCAGGAGAAAGCGGCCCCGGCGGGATGCCCCGCAGAACTTGCCAAGGGGGCGCCGCTAAACAAACTCCGCACCAGACAGCACGTCCACCAACTGACAGAGACCCCAAGCTTCAATCACCTGTACCGAGGCCCACTGGATGACTGGTACTCCGGGAGGGAGACACCGCTTCGAGACCAGGCGCCAACCACCTCAACCCCTTGCCCCCGGGAGGAGGAACACTGTCTTCTACAAGAGCAGAACCACGACCTGACCCAGGAGAATCGGAACCTTCAGGCCCAGCTGGGAGCCCTGCAGAGGGAGATGACGGTGCTAGCAGGGATGGTGCAAGGACTCCGATCGTCCATCGGCGTTGTGACTACTCCCCCGTCCATTCTCCACGCACAGTCGTCTGAGACCTGCAGATCTCCTTTGATGGGACCTGCACCCAGTTACCCCACTTTCTACTGCAACTTTCTGGCTTCATGGACGACCAGGGTGAGACTTTTCCTTCTGAAGAGGCCCAGGTGTGGTACGCCATCGGGCTTCTGAGGAAGGAGGCAGTAGAGTGGGCAGTGGCAGCAACAGAAGTTAACCCTGGACTTTTGCGCTCCCTCAATGATTTCATGGAAGCCCTGCACCACCGTTTTGAAGACCCCCACCGGGCAGAGAGGGCCAAGATTGCCATGCGCAGATTGAGGCAGGGGTCCCTGTCTGTGTTAGAATATGCCCAGGAGTTCCAGTCCCTGGCGTGCAAAGTGCGAGAGTGGAGCGAGGCCACCAAGGTCCAACACTTTCGTGAGGGACTGCGCTGGGAAGTGTTGGACAGCTGCCTGACTCTGGGAGATCCTGACACTGTGGAGGGCTGGATCCGGCTGGCAGGACAAGTAGAACACCACAAGCTAACCCTGCAGTTCGCCAAGGATCGCCTGGGGAAGGAACCCCCCTCCAGAGGCCCGACCAAGGGGAACACTGCGACGGAGGTACACTGAGACGAAGGGAATCGAGGCCGTTTCCTGGACGAGAGAGCGCGCCGCTTCTGTCTATGTTGCAGAAAGATGGGACACTTCGCCGCCAAGTGCACCAGCGGATTGCCCAGGCAGGCGACAGACAAGAAAGCTCTGACCGGCTACCAAGTTCCGGACCAGAAGAGGACGGAGGGAACACCCACCTGGCGCGGAATGACGGCGTTAAGCGCGGACCTGGAGCCTGTCCCATGTGAACATCGCTGCTGTTCCAGAGACATCTCGCCGCCAAAAAACGAAGAAAACGTCCTGTGAGTGAACCGGCACTGGAGGCTACTTTGCAAGACAACGAGCCGGTTCCGACCTGGGTGAGTGACAAGGGAGAGACTCTACTGGTGCCAGTGGTGTTAAAAAATCCCCAGGGAGGGGATCCAATTGCAGTAGTGGGCATTTTGGACTCTGGCTGTTCCAGGACTTTAATAGACCAGGGTGTATTTGACCGATTGCAGTTGGGGGCAGTGGAATTGGATCAACCCTTGTGCTTCCACCAGATGGACGGGAGTGACCTACAGGGGGCCCCATTCATTTGTGCTCTGACACAGTGTTGTTGGGGGTGGGAGATCACTGGGAGCAGATCAGCCTTACCATTGCTCCTGGGATCGCTTACCCAGTGGTTCTGGGAAGCAACTGGCTGGCGGGCCACAACCCCAGCATTGACTGGGCACAGCGTCAAGTGGTTTTTGAGTCTCCACAATGCCGGTGGCATTGCTGGGAGGACATGCCCAATGGGAGGAGGGTGACTGCCGCGACAGCAACCCCCGTGATACTGCCCCCGGAATATCAGGACTTTGCGGATGTCTTTGAGGGGAAGGACTGTGACTTGCTACCCCCTCACCGCACTACGGACAGTGCCATTGAGCTCACTGTGGACATGAAGCCCTCCAAGGCCCGGGTTTACCCCATGAGCCCCCTGGAAAAGACTGTTTTGCTGGAGTTTCTGGACAAGATTCTGGCTAGGGGGTTCATCCGTCCATCCAAGGCCGCATTCTCCGCACCCTGCTTCTTTGTAAAGAAGGAGGGGACTTCGGACCTCCGGTTGTGTGTGGACTATAGGGGTCTCAATGCAGTGACTGAAAAGAATGCATATCCCATCCCCCTCATCCCTGACCTTCACAGTCAGTTGCAGGAAGGCAGGACATTTTCGAAACTGGACCTGGTGGAAGCCTATTACCGGGTCCGGATTAAGGAGGGGGACAAGGCGAAGACAGCCTTCTCATGTTGCTTTGGGCTTTTTGAGTTTAGCATGATGCCATTCGGGTTGTCTGGAGCTCCGTCCTGCTTCATGCAACTCATCAACAAAATTTTACATGATTTATTGTTTCGGGGGGTTATCGTGTACTTGGATGACATTTTAATCTATTCTTGGGATCTGGAGGAACACCGGAAGTTGGTACGGGAGGTACTGCACCGACTGAGGGAGCACCACCTATACGCCAAACTGTCCAAGTGTGCCTTTAATCAGGACAAGCTTGCTTTCCTTGGGTTTGTAGTGTCTCCCAATGGGTTAATCATGAGAAGGTCCAAGTGGTTCGAGACTGGGAACCCCCCCGAACCCGTAAGCAGGTTCAGCAATTTCTGGGTTTTGCAAATTTCTATCGGGGATTCATCCCGGATTTTGCCGAGATAGCCCTCCCGATCACGGACCTCCTTAAGACCAAGGGGAGGGGTCAGGCGGCCACAGCCGCTAACTATCAGGTGGTGTGGGACGACCGCTGCCAGGCAGTGTTCGACTTGCTAAAGAGCCGGTTCATGTCTAAGCCCGTTTTAACTCACCCTGACTGTTCTCGGCCTTTCGTCCTGCAAGTAGACGCTTCTGACAAAGCAATTGGGGGAGCGCTTCTACAGAAGGACGCTCAGGGGAAGCTCAGACCCTACGCCTACTTTTCCAAGAAGTTCTTGGGGCTGAGCTCAACTGTCCGATTGGGGAAAAGGAGGCCATGGCTATCAAACATGCCCTCATGGTTTGGCGCCAGTTCTTAGAAGGGGCGAAGGTGCCATTTGAGGTTTGGACAGACCACCAAAACCTCGAGGCCATCTTGGGGCAGAGGAGGCTCTCGGCCAAACAGCTGAGGTGGGCGGACTTTTTCTCTAGATTCCGCTTCACCATTAAGCACGTTCCCGAGAGGGAGAATTGCCTGGCGGATGGTCTCTCCTGCATGCCGCAGTACAAGTGCAGAGTCGAGCAGCCGCTTGGGTCCCTTTTCACCCCAGAACACCTGGGCTTGGACCCGGAGGGGGCAAGTGTGGGAGTTCTGACCAGGGCCCAAGCCCGGGCGGCGCCCCCCCACTGCCCCGGTGCTTCCGCAAGGCGGCACAAGCGGTGCCACTCATCCCCCAGGGGTTTGGACCCGAGCCCAGACCCAGGCAGCGGTTACCACACCTGTACCAGACCTCCAGCAAGAGGGAGCACCTGATGCCTCCCCCCCGGGGAGCCCAGACCCGGGCCCAAGCCTGGGCGGCAGGTTCTCCGCCTCCCCCAACTCTCCCGCAGAGGGAGACTCACGATTCCCCCCGCTCCCAGGAGGTTCCTGGAGATCTGCCCTCTGCCGCAAAGACCAGGTGGGAGGAGGCTCTTCACGAGGAATGAGAGGAGGGTCCCCTTGGGGTTGAAGGAAACTGGGACCCCAGAAGGAAAGACTTATGTTCCCCAGAAGCTATGCCGGGAAACGCTAGAATGGAGCCACAGCTCCAAGACGGGGGGTCACTTTGGTTTCGTTAAGACCCTACACCTGGTACGACGGCGCTTTTGGTGGCCAGGGATGTGCCAGGACATAGATGGTTTCGTAAGGTCCTACCCAATGTGTGCTACCAATAAACGTCTCATGGGAAAGCTCCCTGGACTGCTGAAACCCCTGGAGACCCCGGAGGCTCCCTGGCGGGTGATTGGTATGGACTTTGTAACCAATCTCCCTCCTAGCCAGGGGAAAACCATGCTTTGGGTCATCACGGATCTGTTTTCTAAGCAGATCCACCTTATTCCGTGCGAGGGGTTGCCCTCAGCTCCACTGATTGCTCTTGATTGTTTCTGGTTCAGTTTTACTTAAGTCGTTACCGGCAGGAAACGACTACATTCTCTCTTTGTTCCTGTTACCCTATTGTATCAGCCCTATAAATGTATCTACTCCCCCCCAGTCATGTATTCTAGCCTTGTTTGTCTCCTTACTGAAATCATTGACTTTCGGAATAAATCTTTGAATCGCTGCTCTGCCTGGATTTGAGTTCTATTGCCTGAAACTCCATGTATTTGCTGAAGCCTGACAGGAGCTGAGCGAACATAGCTGCTTCTTCCATCACACATGCAACCCTGGAGATGGGGTGACTGCTTCAGATGGTGCCCCACCAGAGATGTCCTGCTGCATTGGCTTGAAAGGAAAAACAAATGGAAAAGACGGTGCAGGTGTCCACGCCTGTGGACTTGAGACACCAAAGGGAGAAAGCTTTGAGGTTCAGGGAAGGATTTTGGATGCAAATGTGGGAATGAGCACAGAGGCAGAAAAACTATTTACAAGCAGGCACAGACTGATTTGGAGAATCCACCAGTACATCAATATTGGTCCACTGGACAGGGCCAGTCCTGAATCCAGTAGCATCAGCCAAAATAACAACAATAACAACAAAAATGATTATGATGATAAAGGATGCCAAAGTGGGTGAGACCAGCCAAGATCAGTGAAGCATACTGTTGCCTTACAACATGCATTTGTATTCCACATTCTTGACCAAGCATGGGCAGAATGTTGGAAAAGTTGTTCAAGATACATGATCACATCACTATCTTGACAAATACCTCTTTTTAGAACAATTAAAGTTAAGTATACTGTATACCAGGAGATTCCATTTCCCCATTACCCTCCCTCCAACTCTGCTCTGGTTACACCTCACCTAGAGTATTGTGTTCAGTTTTGGGCACTGCAATATAAGAAGGATGTAGACAAGCTGGAAGGTGTCCAGAGGAGGGCAACAAAGATGGTGAGGGGTCTGGAGACCAAGTCCTATAAGGAAAGGTTGAAGGAGCTGGGTGTGATTAGCCTGAAGAGGAGAAGACTGAGAGGCAATATGATAACCATGTTCAAGTACTTGAAGGGCTGTCATATATAGGATGGTACCGAGTTGTTTTCTGTTGCCTCAGAATGTCGGACCAGAACCAACGGGTTGAAATTAAATCAAAAGAGTTTCCGTCTAGACATTAGGAAGGCTGCATGTGGAGGAGTGGGGAATCAAACCCAGCTCTCCAGATAAGAGTCTGCTGCTCTTAACCACCACACCACACTGGGGTGTCCAGAGGGACTATTTGTCTGAATACCCTCAGGGGCTGTTTGCATCCTTGTCAGTCAGTTGTTATCTCATTACACATTAATTAAGAGAGAAATATACACCTGCTGCATAGTCTAGAGGGTTTCCCCCCTTATTTTCTTTTAATTTGATTTTTTGGGATTTATAGGCTGCCCTTTCCTGGCCAAGCCAGGCTCAGAGCAGCTAACAATCTTATTAAAACGATGTAAAACCAATCCATAGATATACGGGGAAGGTTAGAGCACCAGTGATTCGTTGAAATGAACTGATGCTGGGTTATTACCATTCCTTGTGATATTTCTTTGGTTATTTCAAATCATTTTATAAATAAGGTACCTGTGTTAGCAGAAAGGTTCCTGTATTATTAGTGTCATACACCTGTATGAGACTACTCAAGAAGAGGAAGAAGAAGAAGAAGAAGAAGAAGAAGAAGAAGAAGAAGAAGAAGAAGAAGAAGAGTTGGCTTTTATATGCCGAATTTCTCTACCACTTAAGGAAGAATCAAACCGGCTTACAATCACCTCCCCTTTCCCTCCCCACAACAGACATCCTGTGAGGTAGGTGGGACTGAGAGAGCTCTAAGAGAGCTGTGACTCACCCAAGGTAACCCAGCTGGTTCCATGTGTAGGAGTGGGGAAACTAACTCAGTTCACCAGATTAGCCTCCACTGCTCATGTGGAAGAGTGGGGAATCAAACCCAGTTCTTCAGATCAGAGTCCATCGCTCCAAACCACCGCTCTTAACCACTACACCACGCTGGCTCTCAGGGCCAGAGTGAGCCAGTATGTGTAGTGGTTAGAGAGTTCACACTAGGATCTGGGACACTCAGGTTTGAATCCTTACTCTGCCATGGAAGCTTGCTAGGTTACCTTTGGCCAGTCAACCCCCCCCCCTCGACTAACCTTCCTCATAGCGTTGTTGTGAGGATACAAAGGAAAAGAGGAGAATTTTGTAACTCCCTTTGGGTCCCCACTAGGGAGAGAGGCAGGGTGTAAATGAATCAAAGAAATACATAGGGCTGTTGCAAATTAGACTTCCTAGTTTTTACAAGACTGGCAAAACTCTGACATTACCTAATGGTATATAAGTAAGCTTAGATGCTGTAATTGTATTTTTCACTGCACTAGTGTGTGGTATCTGTCAAAAACTGTGCAACAATAAAAAGAAAGTTCCAAGAGTTATTTATATTTTATAATTCATTTGCAAAGCTTAATTAAAAGAAATCCATCAAGTCCTCTTCACTCTTTAAAAAGTGATTAAATATGACTCCAACCTAGTATAATTATGTCCTTCAGAGTGTCTTCTCAATGATTGATCCTGCTTGGAAATAAATTACAGAAAAAGACTGTGCTTTGCTTTCTTGAAATCCCTTGAAGACTTAAGCAAAGTTCTGCTCTTAGTAATCAGTCTGATCACATTTCCATGGGTTTGATAGAAACTGGTGTCTGGAATTTTAGAATTTCCCATTGATGAGAGAAGAAGATTTAGATTTGAAGTTGATCATGGCATGTAAGTAACCATTCCGTTCCATTCAATTTATTAATGCTCACAGATTGACTGGTCATAGGTAAATAAGAGAAAGATGTAAAATTATAATTATAAATAAGGTATAATAATAAAGTATAATAAAATAATAAAGTATAATAAAAGTATAATAATAAATAACAATAAAGTATAAATATAAATAATTTTTAAAAGCATAATTATAAATAATTTACATTATATAGTACATTATTTAATGCCATAGACAAAAAAATTAGCTGCAATCTAATGGTTGGATGGACTATCATGTTGGCTTGGTAGATCACACTGGAAGTTTACATTTCAGCCTTGCCCATTTCTAGAAAGAGGCAGTATGATGGGAAATATATATTTGAATGTGTCTAAGGGAAACCATAGCAGCTTGAATTGCCTTGAGTAGCCTGAGTTTGTCAGAGCTTGGAAGCCATGTAGGGATGGCCATGGTTAGTAAATGGATGGGACACCTCCAAGGAAGACCAGGGTTGCTATGCAGAGGATGGCAATGGCAAACCACCTCTGCTCATCTCTTGCCTTTCAAACCCTCCTGGGTTCCTGTAAGCTGGCTGGGACTCGACAGCACTTTCCACTACCAAGTAGGGTTGTCAGGTACCCCCCCCCCCAGCCACCAATGGGGGATGAGGGCTGGGTTGCCAGATCCAGGTTGGGAAACTCCAGGGGATTTGAAGATGGAGCCTGGGGAGGACAGGGAGCTCAGTGGGGTACAATGCCTCAGAGCCCACCCTCCAAAGCATCCATTTTCTCCAGGGGATCTGATCTCTGTAGTCTGGAGATGACCTGTAATAATGGGGGATGCCCAGGTCCCACCTGGAGGCCAGCATCCCTATTTATTTACAATACTAATGAAGAGGTAGTGTGGTGCAGTTGTGGGTGTGCTGGGCATACATTACAAGTGGGGGGCAGGTTTGAGTCCCCATGGTGCCACAGAGGTGTGCTAGGCTACAATACAAAACATCTTCATGTCTTCATGAATTATACAGAGAATTGTGAAGGCACTGTTAAGAACTACAAGGCATCTCAGAATAGTTTTCGAAGTTTATGCATAGGGGGGAAGTCAGCAGTCTTGCAAAGATCGCAGTTTACCTCCCCTCCCCTTTGCTGCATTATGCTAGATAGACTCCATGCTCAGCAATATGTCTCGGGAAAGAAACATTCCACATTTGTCTTTAAGCTAGCTGAAAGCATTAGCTTTCGGGGGGGGGGTTATCCCTCCTCTCATGCCATCCTTTTTTCAAACGTCTTTGCAGTTTTCTTGGCAGTTTTTGCTGCATCGCAGTGCAAAAAAGCAATTTGATGTTATTATCCAAGTCTCAAAATAAAAAACCGTGCCAGTCTGTTCACTGAAGATTTGATCTCTGACAAATAAGCTTGTGTCAATGTACCTTAGAAATCTCACCTTTTATGTATGCTGTCTTCCCCAGTAGGCTCTTGGCCACTGTGCCATTTACAAAAAAAGGGGGGGGGAGAAGGGAAAAGGAAAAATCAATGGGTGGTTTCTTGATTGATTTCTGAAGAATGACTGTGAGTTGCAAAGGTGTAAAGAGATTATAGTATCATATGCATACTCTGATCCTCCCTTTTCTTTCAATTTCCTTAACAACAAGCCCCATTTTGTAAGTATTATGGGATGCAAAACTACTAGGTTTGCCAACCTTCAGGTGGTGGCTGGAGGTCTCCTGCTATTACAACTGATCTCCAGGCAACAGAAATCAGTTCCCCTGGAGAAAATGGCCACTTTGGCAATTGGACTCTATGATAGGGTTGTGCATATCGATAAACCCAAACCAAAAATAAACCCAAAATTGGCCGTTTCAGTAAATTTCAGGATTTGGGTTCACCGAACACAAAAACTTGTGGATAAAGCTGAAGCCGAATAGGAGATTCCTGAAAAAGCTGAATAGACATTTGGCTTTTCGGGTTTGGCTATTCATCTTTGCTCAGAGGCATGGCTCTATGCTTTCTCCTCTTTTTCTTTCTTTTTTTGACTGGTTTTGTTAGGGCCCCATAGTCAGGGCCCTTTTGAGGTAGGGGTCATGTAATTGGACCCAACTTGGTCTGACCAACTGACAACTAGCTGATCTGCACTTTAAAAGACGGGGCTCACCTAGTCTGGAGAATGTTAGTTTCCATCAGCTACTCATGGCCCTCCTGAAGAAGACTCCCTCACCCGCAAGGATGAGTAATCTCCTTAACATGAGCTGATTTGGTCATGACTTCGGCTGGCTCCAATATCATTCCCTGCACTGTGACCATCTCTTGGAACTAGATTTTTCATGACCACGATAAAGGACTGATCACAGGATGTTATTTGCCACCAAAATAAATGTTTATGTGCCCTATTTCTCTTGCATTTGAGCCTTTTCCCTTTGTTTGGAAGCTCATTTGCATGGACATCATGCAGAGCGACCCAGAAATGAAGGCAGACCCCAGACTTTGAGGTGCCAGCCTGGAATCGCCTCTTTTCACCAGTCCTTGGCAACACTGAACTTTTGAATCTGATGGACAGCTTGGCTCACAAATGCCTGGGGGAAGGGAGTGACTCCTTTGTGGGCCCATAAAATTGGACTCCCTGTGGGCACCCATTTGTTTCTTTCCAGCATCACTTCTCCAAGCAAATAGTGAATCCTCACTTTTCTCCATCTCATTGGAGCTGGAGATGGTTCTGAGGAAGCCAGGAGACATCACTTTTATGTCAGCCAGCATAGTGTAGCGGTTAAGAGCATTGGTTTGGAGCAGTGGACTCTAATCTGGAGAACCTGGTTTGATTCCCCACTCCTCCACATGACCGGCTGATGCTAATCTGGTGAACTGGGTTGGTTTCCCCACTCCTATACATGAAGCCAGCTGGGTGACCTTGGGCTCTCTTTGAGCTCTCCCAGCTTCATTTACCTCACAAGGTGTCTGTTGTGGGGAGGGGAAGGGAAGGAGTTTGTAAGCAGGTTTAATTCTTCCTTAAGTGGTGGAGAAAGTCAGCATATAAAAACCAAGTCTTCTTCTTCTTCTTCTTCAGGGTGCACCATCCACAGTTGCTTGTATCACAGAAGAATGCTTGGCTTGGAACCTCCCCATTTTCTGTGATGGTTCCCATGGCAACTATTTTATGTTGGTCCTTACTCCCCATTCTCAAAATGCCAGAGGCCTTCAAGCTCAAAATATTGAGGAGTCTTGTAATGACTTTCCCCACCTCCATCAACAAATTCTTATGACATGCTTCAACAGTCTCTGTGAATTCTAACTGATTACATGTTCAGAAGGTGGGAGATTCACCATAGGGAAGTATTAAGATCACATAGTGAATGTAATACCTTGGCCACCTCTGAGTATGCCTCTTTGTCTATATATGATTTATGTATACTGTTTTTATGTAGCATTGCATTTTTCCCTGTTGCTCCTCCAAGGACCTCAGAATGGCACACATGGTTCTCTTCTGGGGATGTTGGGGGAGGTAGTTGTTAATTCCCTGCATTGTGCACGGGGTTGGACTAGATGACCCTGGTGGTCCCTTCCAACTCTATGATTCTATGATTCTTTATCTTCTTCCACAACACCCCTGTGAGGTCCGTTAGGTGGAAAGAGAGTTACTCGCCCAAGGTCACTCAATGAGCTTCACGACTTACTGGGGATTTGAACTTGGGCCTCCCCAGTGCTTGTCCAACCACTACACCACACCATGAGATAAGGGAGAGACATTAAGTAACTGCCCATGGTAATCGAACTCCTGTCCATGGGTGGATTATCAAAGCCGAGAGCCAGTTCACACGCACAAAAATCACTTGATTGCATAGTAGATGATCATTCATCACTTGATGACTCACACATGAATGTGCTAACTGATTCCATCTAGCTATCTTGCTTCACCCTCAGGTTGTGCATGCAGGCTACTCATATTTCAAGCTTAACTAGTCTTTGTGCATGGCCCATGAGGAGAATGTGGTGGCTAGATTCACCTGTGGGACTAGGGGTGACAGCTCCAGGTTGGGAAATACCTAGAGATTTTGGGGGGGTAGAGGCTGAGAAGGATGGGATTTGGGGAGGAGAGGGACTTCATTGGGGTATAATGCCATAGAGTCCAATTGTCAAAGGGGCCATTTTCTCCAGGGGAACTAATCACTGTTGCCTGGAGATCAGCTGTAATCTGAGGAGATCTTCAGCTACTACCTGGAGGTTGGCAATCCCAATGGGAGGCCTTAAACTTAATGAGTGGTGCTTCTGTCCAGCAGGGAAGAAAGAGAGGGAACAAAATATGTGCATGACTCTGATCGGCATGCACAGGAAAGGACAGATTGTGCCCACAATGTGTTACTTTTTATTTTATAATTTAAAGGAATCTACCTCTCATTTTTCATGCCTTATTTTCTGTGTAGCATTTCATTCCCCACATTTCTGCTATAGTATAAAACATTGTTGCTCGTGTCTTTCTTTTCCTTTTCTTTTTTTCTTCCCTGCTATGGATGAAAACCAATCTTTTACAGAGTGTAAATTTTCTTGGAGACAAGGAGCCGACTTGTCAGGAGGATTTCTCAGAATCTCTCCAAAGGCATAATTTGAGTGGATCTAGTTTTTTCTTGTTTAGGTGCTATGAACAAGCTATGTTGTCTCTCCTAAGCTTTGGACACAAACAAATACTCTGAGAAGTAGAAGCCTCTCTCCGCTTTATGGATTTTCAACCATTGAAAAGGACTCTCAGGAAGATTTCACCCTTACTGTGCCTTCTAGAAACTATTTATATATCTACATTTGTAGTAGCTCCTGGAGTAAAGAACTTCTCTTGAAGTAAAGACAGTATATCCTGCTTTCAAAGTATATTTGATTCAGAGCCTTTTCATCCCACCTAAAGGAAGGAATTCAGGACCATGGCACCTATGCTACTGAGCTCAGTATTTTCTCCCTGTGGATACCCAAAGTGCAGAAACTAAACCCATCCAAATCTGCTTCCTGATCTCTGGGGTATTATGTTAGTTTCCTAATGTGCACCAAGAAACAAGTGGGGAAAATGGTGTTCGGAATAGAGAATCCAGAACAGGGATGACATGATCTACTCATTCATACAAGCAAGAGCCAGTCACATTGGTCCATCGTCCAAACACACCGTTTTCACGCATGCGCAAAACCAAAAAAGGGGGGTAGGCGGGGGAGCACCAGCAACGTTTCTCTGATGCGGCACTCCCCCACGCCCCCTGCTTCTCTAATCGTTCTATCTTTGGTGGTGCAATCTGACAGTGCAACGTTTCATAACATATGGAAATGGTGCGGAAATAACAGAGTGCAGTAAGTAAATACAAAGATGATTTCAACAGTCAGGGAGTGAGGACACTGATAATCAGCTTGAAGCTTTTGGTGCAGTAAGGACCATTGTTGCAAATTGAAAGAGTGTTATTCCTACGGTCACCTGAGTGAGCAAGGAATTCCAGCAACGGTACAGTGTCAGAAAGTTCTGGGGTTGAGAATGATTAGCAGTTCTCAAAATGGTGAATTGGCAGGAGTAGAAAGAAAACAAATTGCTGTAGTATACATTTATCCATATCTGACTCTTGTATGGTCCTTTCCTCATGGTATGGTCCCTACTGGGGCTGAGTGTGGATTTTGTTACCAAGTACAGTACTTCCAAAGAGGAAGAAGAGGAAGAAGAAGAAGAAGAAACAGAGCTGACAAAACAGGTCTGATGCCTTTTGGAAATAACCTATACTACCATGACATTTAATTTAATTTATTTAAAACATTTACTAGCCACCTTTCTCCCTTGCAGAATTTAAGATGGTGTGAGGTTCTCCAGCCAACCTCGGCAATCCCAAAAAGTCACTCGCTCAGACAGGTAGGTCGAAAGCAGGTAAACGTTTATTCAGGAGCCGCAGATACAGCATGAGCAATCCACAGGTTCAAAGCTGCTAATGGCGAATCAAACTACAAAGCATAACTTTAAGCATTGAGGCATCCCAGGTGCAAAACCAAAAAGCCTGGAAAGTAGGAGATAATGGTGCCTAGCATGAATAGGGAGTAAGCAAGCCAAAACACTGAAGTTGCCTGCTAGAGACTCAAGGTCAGAGCAGGGGGGGAGGCAAGGAGCGGGGATAGCTTGAACAGTTCAAAGAAACAAAACCAAAGAATAACAGGTGAACAGTTATGGGCCTAACTAATGTCAAGAGCCTGCCTGGCATGACTCCTGACAGCTGGAACATCTCAGAGAAACAAACCCACTGGTTACACTTGGACAGCAGAACCAATAGATACAGTTGAACTGAAATAGGCATGACTCTTGACAGACGGCTTACAACATAAATAAAATTATTTTTAAAACACAATAAAAACAATATAAATAAAACTACAATTATAACAACACGTAAAAGGATACCGTTTAAACATTAGAAGTTATGGGATGATGAAAATACAGTAACTGAACATTCATCTAGAGAGAAAAAGAAGAAACACCACTTCATAAACTGCTGGAGCTAACAAATGGTAGTAACTTGCTGCAAAGCTGAACAAGAATTTGCTCCTGGACCCTGGAATGACTGTGTGATAGCTTTAGCTTGATAGATAGAAAATTCACCCCAAATTCATCCCAAAAGAAGAAAGGGGGCTTCTCTTATTAATGATTGCTCAACTCTGACATCACTTTAGTAGAACTTGGATAGTAGTTAACCACAAGAAAGCAGAAGTATCCATGCAAAAACAGACATGATTGCTCATTCCCGGATGTCCAAGGGCCAGTTGTCTGGAGGTAGGGATGCCAGCCTCCAGGTGGGACCTGGGGATCCCCTGAAATTACAGCTCATCTCCAGACAACAGAGATCAGTTCCCTTGGAGAAAATGGATGTTTTGGAGGGTAGAGTGTATGGCATTGCACTCCACTGAGGTCCCTGACCTCCCCAGGCTCCATCTTCAAATCTCCAGGAGTTTCTCAATCAGGATCGGGCACTCCTACCCGCCCTCCCATCCCCCACTGGTGGCCAAGGTGGACCTTGCATCCCTATCTGGAGATGGCTGGTATTTGTCAAACCTGAAGTCCAAAAGCAGTTGTCTTGCCAATTGATGCAGTTTAAGCATAAAAACCTTGCCCCCGTGAGGTAAATGTATCTGCCTGGTATGTGTGCAAGCATATACATAAAAATCTTTATATGTATTGACAGGTGATACCAGCTTGCACCCTGCTTATTAAGCATGGAGCAATTAGTGTAGTTTCACTAATATTAATATGTTTCATGCTTTTGTATTGACATCAAGCCAATTGTATTTGCCCAAGTTTGGTGAGCAAACAAGAGAGTAAATGAGGATAGGAAAGTAAAAGGGGCAGGCTGTAAGACCCAGGCTGCCATAAGAGGTAAGCCAGAGGAGCTGCCTTTGACCTGGAAAGTCCCAAGAATTCTAGAAAGGAGAAAAGGAGAAATCACTGGGAAGAAGACCCATGTCAACTGTGTTCCCAGATATAATGATGTATAGCCCAGAACAGTAGTTCCCAAACAGTGCTCAACGGAGCACTTGGTGCTACACGAAACATCTCCTAGTGCTCCGTGATTGGAAACAAAAATACTACTATCATTCAGTTTAGTATATAGATGCTAGGTGAAAATTAGTGCTCCGTGAATAATTTATCTCCTGAAAAGTGCTCCATGACTCAAAAAGCGTGGGAACCGCTGGTCCAGAAGATATGAGGCCTTTTTTTTAAAAAAAGTAACATTTTTATTTTTAAAACAAGTAAAACAAAACATACACATCAAATTCTTACATTATACTGCAACTTACTTTATAGCTTCTATTTTAAAATAGCTTCTTTGAATTATGATACTTGCATATCTGACAATACATTTCTTAATTGAATTAATGCATTTTATTATTTTTATTAGTTAATAGCTATATAGTCGAGACATACTTTCTGTTTTTTCATAAAAATCAGAGGTTGGTCTATTAGTCAATAAAGATGTTAACTTAGCTATAGTTGCGTATTCTGCCACTTTATCTGTCCATTCAGGTACATCTGGGTAGTCTTCTGCTTTCCACTTCCTTGCATTTTCCACTCTTGCAATTGTCACCATATAGTTAAACAATTCACCCCATATTTTTGGTATATTATCTGGCAAAACATTTAACAACATACTTTTTGGATCTAACACAAAACTGATTTTCAATATTCTTTTTGCATTTCATTATGTATTATTTTCCAATATTTTCTTGCTTTTTTATACGACCACCACATATGGTAAAATGTTTTAAAAGAAGAAGAAGAAAAAGAAGAAGAGATAAGGCCGGGGCCCAAAGATGCTTATAATTACTTTATTGGGGGGGGGGAAGCCCCAAAGGGGAAGAGGGGCTGTGGCTCAGTGGTAGAGGATCTGCGAGGCATGCAGAAGGTCCCAGGTTCAATCCCCGGCATCTCCAGTTAAAGGGAATAGGCACGTAGGTGATGTGAAAGACCCCTGCCTGAGACCCTGGAGAGCTGCTGCTGGACTGAGTAGACAATACTGACTGTGATGGACCAAGGGTCGGATTCAGTATAAGGCAGCTTCATGTGTTCAAGAGAAAGTATAAAAGCTTGGATTCTGACCACAGATGGAAAGAGGGCTCTGCTTCTGAGGTAGCCTTTTCCTGTGTGTGTGAGTGTGTGTGTTTAGGGTCTTCTTTTCTATTCATTAAAAACTGCACCTTTTCCAAAGCTGAGTGGAGCCTTGTCTCTTCTGTGGTATGCCTGAGGCTCGGAAATGAATCCACCCTAAAACTGGCAGCAAGGCAGGCAGAAATTGATCCCTTCTTACCATCTCCGGACCTTCATGGGATTTATTGCTCACAAGTGTTAAATAAGGCCATGACTTTATTAAAGAGCTGCAGGCTAAAATTCTAAGGACACTTTTCTGAGTTAGCATCTTTCTCCTCAACTGATTCTATTTTTTTTTCATTTATAATTTTCAAAATACCAATGCAAAATACAAACAGACTTCACTGTTTCGCAATTGCAACAGAAGTTGATTAACCAGGTTAACAACAAATAATAGTACACTTTGGGCAGTTAGATCTGTTGCAAGGAGCTTGGCGGATTAGTTTATAGAGTCCTTAGTACAGAATCCAGAAACAGCCAAGCTACAAAAAGCCAGTGATTGTTTATTTACAGTGCATAAAATCCAACTCACACACTCTTGACACTCCACCAACTATCTCCCGCGCTGTTGGTTACATTTCTCAGTACACTTCAGGTTTACAGGAACCAATCAGCACACAGCTGACTCATTTGCTTAGTCATTTCACCTTCTTGCATCAGCTGATGAGCAACACCTGCTCTATCCAGCTCAATCCAGTTTCTCACAGTGCAATGTGTTCCTGACCTCACAGTTCCTGATATGCTATGACTTGCTATCTTGACACTCCTTCTCAAGCCATGCATATCAGGTCTGTCAATTTTACAAACCTCTGACAGTTTATTGTTTTGGTGAATAGATCTGCCACGGTTTCCACACCTGAACATTTTTTCACACATATCAAGTTTTTCTCCACAGCATCAGATACGTTTTCATATCGTATTCTGATGTGTTTACTCTTGTTCCTAAAACACTGTTCATTGGCTAATTGCTTAGCTGCCTCATTATCTGTGTATATCACTGCAGGCAGTGGCACACTTACACCTAATTCCTTTAGCAGATACAAAAAACATTCAATCTGAGTACTGCATTCACTGATCGCACTGTACTCTGCTTCACAGGTGCTACTAGCCACAAATGATTGCTTCTGTGACTTCCAGTGTATTGGTGCCTTGTCTAAATAGATTACATACCCTGTTGTAGACCTGGCATGTTTCTCATTGGCCCAGGAAGCATCTGCATATGCTTCCAACTTTCCACTATTGGCCTTCAAATACAGTCTTTTGTTTATGGTGCCATTTAAATACCTCAGCACTCTCTTTGCTGCTTTCCAGTCCCTGTCTTTGGGATCAACATTGTGTTTACTCAAACAGTGTACAGACTGATATATTTCAGGTCTAGTCCAACATGCCAGATACAACAAACTTCCAATCAAAGATTGGTACAACGTTTTATCACAACCTTTGCATTCTGCTTCATCTTTTGCATAGCCTGTTGTCATAGGGGATTCCACAACATTTGCTTCCAGCATATTATACTTTTCTAACAATAGCTGAATTTTGTTTCGTTGTGATAGGGAGAACATTCCATCAGTGTCTCTCCTTATCTCCACCCCTAGGTAATTAGTAATCTCCCCCAAACACTTGAGTTTAAACCGTTCACCCAACTCCTTCTGGAACTGCTCCTGTTCATATTTATTGCTTGTCATCACCATCAGGTCATCAACATAAATCAGAAGGTAAATGACCCTCGCACCTTGTGTACAAACATGAATCAGACATACATTGCTTAAAGCCTAACAGCTTTACTGCATTATCAAGGCAATTGTTCCATTCTTTGGCTGACTGATGAAGCCCATACAAAGCCTTGTTTAGCTTTAGAACTGTCTTTCCTTTATTTAGTTCAAAACCTGGTACCTGAGTCATATAGATTTGTTCTTTCAAGGGAGCATTTAGGTAGGCAGTTTGAATATCATAGTGGTATACTACCAAACCTTTCAAACTTGCTACTGCCAGACTTGATTTCACCGATTCACACCTGACCATGGGAGAAAAGGTCTCATCATAATGCAGAAATTTTCTTTGTGCAAAACCCTTGCACACTAGTCTGGCCTTACGTTGTAAAGTTCCATCTGTAAGCCTTTTGATTTTATAAACCCATCTGCAGCCTATTACTTGCTGCCCTTCTGGTAGATTGGTGGGAGTGAATACCTTGTGTTCTTTCAGCGCTTTCATTTCTACTCCCATAGCTTGGAACCATTCCTGTTTATCCTTTTCACTTAAGGTTAACATTTGTTCATAGCTTTCTGGTTCACAAACTGTCATATTGCAAATCCAACCACAAGTATCATACCCAAATCTCTCAAGTGCAATGCCCTTGGTAGCTCTCTCTGAACGCCTAACAGGTGTTCCACTTGACTCCCCTCCTTCTGAAGTTTCAGGCACACTAGCTTCTCTTCTTGGAGATCTTTGCAAGGAAACACTCTCTGTCTTAACTTCGGGCTGTTCACTAATTGGCAAGGTAACAGTTTCATTTTCTGCTCCATGCAGCCTTTGCCAATTCTGCAAAGCTTGCTGACCTACTAAAGGCTATTTTGTTTTGGTCATTTGCAAATCTGTAGGATTTAGCTGCACTCTGGTACCCTAGAAACAGCATTTGCTTGGACTTTTTGCCACCTTTCCTTCTATGCTTAAGTGGAATATTGACCCACGCCTTTGTTCCAAATATTTTCAGTTTTAAAGGATTCTTCCCATAAAGTACCCTGTAGGGGATATCATTAAGGCTTGAAGTCCACAGTCTATTAATTAAATAGCAAGCTACTTTAATTGCCTCTGCCCAGTATGTAGGCTTCAGGTTAGCATCCTCGAGCAATGCTTTCATCATAGACTGTAAGTACCCTCCTCTTCTTTCAGCAATCCCGTTTTCTTGTGGCACACAGGGGTTAGCTAATAGGTGCTCTATCGCCTTACTTTCCAGCCATTGGATCAGGGCCTGAGACTGAAACTCGCTGCCTCTGTCACTTTGAATGGCTACCACTTGCAAATCTAGTTGTTTCTCCACTCTGGCAAGCCAATATTTCAAGGTTTGACAAGCCTCACTCTTCTGCTTAAGCAAGTAGACCCACCCAAACCTTGTGAAATCATCTGTGATCACCAAAACATAATGGTTTCCTGACACACTTGCAGTGAAAGGGCCACAGATATCTACATGGATCAATTGTAGGGGTCTTTGGGTCACTCTCTGGCTTGCTTTGGCTATGGGGCACCTTTTACTCTTTGCATATTTATAGACTGTGCAGTCTGAAAACTTCTGCACTTATTTAATTTCACACCATCACCCAATAACGCTAGGGTCTTCTTTATGATGTGAAAATTGGCATGACCCAGCCTGCGGTGTAATAAATGAACACATTCATCATGGGGATTTACATTCCCCACCTCTACATTCTCAGCTTGCAAGGTCTCTCTGCTAACCACATATACATTCTGCTTCAGGTTCCCTGTTAACAGCAAAGCTCCTTCTCGACTTACACTGCATGCTTTGTCTTTAAACATTACAGTGAAGTCTGCTTTTGCCAGGGCTGATACACTGAGCAGATTATTTTCTAAGGAAGGTATGCACAATACGTTTTTTAAAAGTGAAATTTAAGGTAGGAAAAAACAAATCCCCCTCACACTTTACAGCCAACCTCTTCCCATCAGCTAGGTTCATATGTGCTCTGGCTGACTCTGTTTTATTGCTCAAGTTAATAGCCTCAGATTCCTTACCTGCTTCTGCCAGAACAACAGCTGTAGACATAGTAAACAGCCTTGTGCTGTCCTTTTTATTTTGTTTTCTTCTCCTCTGCAGACAGTCTCTTTGAAGATGCCGCGTTGAGCCACAGCTGTAGCATTTCTTCACAAAGCACACATGTTCCTCCGGCTCCTGCTTGTAATCTTCATGCCCAGGGCCCCCAGCTCCACGCGCTTGCTTCGCCACTTTCTGCGTAGGGAAGAAACTTGCTTCTCTGGGTTGCCAATTCCCCAGGGCTGATGTCATCTGCGTAGTCTCCCGAAATCCTCCCGGGTGAACTCTCATCTGGGCTGACGTCATCCGCGATGATTGATGAGCTGCTCTAATCACCGGTTGTGTTCGCTGCATGGATGAGGTCATCTGCCCTTGGCATTCCTCACGTCTTGCCTCATCTTCAAGGATTCATCTGGTCACATACTCTGGCATGAGTAGTGCTTTGTCCATGCATTCCAGTGACGTGATGAGTACATGGAAAACTCTCATCTAAAGACCTGAGCATTACATACATGAGGTCTTCAGGAGAGTATTGTTTTCCCCTCAGCTCCAACTGTCTAAACAAATCTGGCAGAGTCCTGAGGTGCTCTCCGGCTGGCATCAGGGACGATTTATGGCACTTATATAGCCTCCTTGTTAACGCAAGGACAGTCCTGGCTGAAGTGCGTAGGTGCATGGCTCGCAAAGCCGCCCACGCCTTTTTGGCATTGTCTTTCCCAGCCACATACATTAGCTGGCTATCATCTGCTGTCAGAATGATATTTGCCAGCACCTTCCGGTCTCGGTCCCTATCTGCTGCACTAAATGGGGCCTCCTCCTCTTCATCATCTTCAGCAGCAGGGGCCCCCTCCACAGCACCCCACAGGGACTCACACTTTAAATACTGCTCCATTCAAACTGACCAGACGTGGTAGTTCTCAGCAGTCAGCTTTTCCACTGGAATTCCAGTCTGAGCCATGTCTTCACTCAGACTCTCTCACTGCTCTGTAGCCTTCTGGATCCTCTGACTCAGCAATGCCACCACTACCTACTCTCATCTAGCGTAGCGAACTGGGCCCATAACCCTGTCACGAGGAGCTTGGCGGATTAGTTTATAGAGTCCTTAGTACAGAATCCAGAAACAGCCAAGCTACAAAAAGCCAGTGATTGTTTATTTACAGTGCATAAAATCCAACTCACACACTCTCGATACTCCACCAACTATCTTCCACACTGTTGGTTACATTTTTCAGTACATTTATACACTTCAGGTTTACAGGAACCAATCAGCACACAGCTGACTCATTTGCTTAGTCATTGCACCCATTTCACCTTCTTGCATCAGCTCATGAGCAACACCTGCTCTATCCAGCTCAATCCAGTTTCTCACAGTGCAATGTGTTCCTGACCTCACAGTTCCTGATATGCAATGACTTGCTATCTTGACAAGATCTGACAAAACACAGTTTACATTTTCTTTGGAAACACCCTCAGCATTTTGCTTCTGCATTTGTTTCTGACCCCAGGAATTAACTGAGCAGTCCAAAGCAGATCCACTGAGAATCCCATTCAAGTCTAGTTATTGCGGTTACTTCCATAAAATTGTCCTTAGGAATGGACTTGCTTTCATTAACAATAGCACCAACCAAAGAATAGAAAGGATTGGATCCAACCAGCTTTTCTACCAGCAAAAAAGGAAGCAAGGCCACCAAAAGGGCTATGCAGGGAATAATGGGACTTCAGTTGAGAAAAGCCATGTGGAACAGGGACTATAGTAATAGGGTTGCCAGCTCTGGGTTGGGAAATACCTGGAGATTTTTGGGGCAGAGCCTGAGGAGGGTGGGGTTTGGGGAGGGGCTTCAATGCCATAGAGTCCAATTGCCAAAGCAGCCATTTTCTCCAGGTGAACATACCTCTATTGGCTGGAGATCAGTAGTAATAGCAATAGATCTCCCGCTACTACCTGGAGATTGGCAACCCTATATAGTAAGGAAGTGAATTAAGTAAGACTGCATGAAAAACTGGGTGTATCCAATGCAATGTAATCCCCACTGAAAGCACTAAACACTTTTTGTTATGATAGAGTGCATGGATTCAGAACATAGAGCATTCTTTGACTTGGGCCCTACAGTTATCAGGCAAAATCATTGTCCAGAATCCAAAGGGCACTTCTGTCCATTTGACAGTGGTGAGGGTGCCCTAAGGTAAGCAAGCTAACATCAATCACATTCTTTTAAGCAGAGCAGATGACCCATTCAGCAGTTAATATGCAGGTAACTGGTGTGTAGGTGGATCCCTGGTTTCATCACCTCAATTTACTTCTCTTTTTTTATTATGAAGAGCAACCAGGAGAACACAAAAGAATCAAGCAGGGAGAAAGAAGATGCTCTTGCTTCAGAAGTCCTCATGGCTTCTGATGATCTGCAAGTTGTTCTCTCTAATCAGCATCATTTATACATTTTAGAATCCTTGGTCGATCTCAAAAACAACATAACTGGCCTTTTATTTCCTTCTCTTTTGAGAAGCGTCAGGTAATGCTAGGAAAGGTACATCTCCTCTGATATGACAGGAGACTTCACAAAAGGCAAGGAAGGCATCATAAGCCTGCTTCAAATATGATGGGGAGGATGATAATGCTATTGGAGGTGAGGAAACGAGAAAGTGGAAATAAGAAAGAATAATAAGCAGGCAGCTAAAGAGAAAGTGAAAGGAAAATGAGTACTTGCTGATCCTTGATATATGCACAATGGAAACGTCTACAAAATAAGACCAGTTTTATTATATCACCATTTATAAATTCCTCTATTAAATCAGTCTTTCTGCCTGGCCTTTATTATTCTATTTCCAATGCATCTTCTTTCTTTTTTCTTTCCCAAATTGTTTATGAATGATATTTCCAAAGACAGGTATATATATGTACATTTTAAGGAGAAGTTTATAAAATGGCATGTCACAATTGAGTGTGGAGCTGATTTGTAACACGTCCAGCTATGATTTGGCCCTATTTTTTTTTCTTTTGTAGTTATAACTGTTAATTTTAAAAAACAATGCAAAATACTGTCCTTCCAATTATTCTGATTAATGATTTCAACACTGCATTTTTTAAAAAAGCATTGGTAATTTCAAGCAGAGACTTTTTGTTGGGAAAAGCAAATTTGTATCTCAAATAGGCTGTTATGACTCAAAGACCTTTGATGTTCAAATGGTTTTAGACAACATTAAAACCTGGAGAGTCATTATTAAAAAGAACATGTGAAGAGCTTGTTGAATTGCCCCAGACCATTAAGATTGCAAAGCAATCTCCCTGTCTTTTAATCCAGCAGTTTATTAGAGGTTTTGAGGCAAGTTCTAGAAATAAACATATTTGTTCTCGCGCTTGATCTTATGAATTGGGAAAGCCTATGAAAAGAGGTAAAAATTATCATATGTTTACAAGGGAGATGATCAAGAAAAGTCCTTTATAGGTGAATGTCATGCCAAGGGGCTGGAAGGAGGTATGATATAGCCTAATCTTGTCAGATCTTGGAAGCTAAACAGGCTCAGCCCTTGGATGGGAAACCATTGAGGAAGATTCTGCAGAGGAAGCCAATGGCAAACCACCTCTCCTTCTTACTTGCCTTGAAAGCCCCTTGCTGAGGTTGCTGTAAGTGTAGGGTGTAGTGGTTAAGAGCGGTGGAATCTGATCAGGAAAACTGGGTTTTATTCCCCACACCTCCGCATGTGTGGTGGACTCTAATCCGGTGAATTGGATTTGTTTCCCAACTAACATTGCCAACCTCCAGGTGGTGGATGGAGAACTCCTACTATTACAACTGATCTCCAGCCGATAGAGATCAGTTCACCTGGAGAAAATGGCCACTTTGGCAATTTGACTCTATGGTATTGAAGTCCCTCCCCTCTCCAAACCCTTCCCTGCTTAGGCTCTGCCCCCAAAATCTCCAGGTATTTCCAAACCTGGAGCTGGCAACCCTATTCCCCAATCCTCCACATGAAGCCTGCTGGGTGACCTTGGGTGAGTCACAGTTCTCTCCAAACTCTCTCAGCCACGCTTACCTCACAAGGTGCCTGTAGTGGGGAGGGGAAGGGAAGGTAATTGCAAGCTGCTCTGAGACTCCTTAAAGGTAGAGAAAAATGGGATATAAAAACCAACTCTTCTTCTTCCTTGACAGCAGTTATATACATACATCAAGCTCAGGAGAAAGAGGAACAGACTTTAGGTGTGCAGCTGATGGGATGGTGCACTCTGCCAGCCATTTCTTCTGATACAAGGGGACTTACCCATTGGTGGAACACCCTCTTGCATTAGGAGATGACTCCTTCTTTTAGAGGAAAGCACTTCTGCTATCAGAATGGATCCACAGGATTCAACAACCTATTGTTTGGATCCTGTCATACAATAAAGGAAGGGAAGTTTTACCTAATGAGGTTCCATTTGTGTAAGACATTACACAAGAACTATTGTCATATCAAATTCTGGTTTTCCTTTTTGAGTCAGTGCTGTTGTGTCAGGCCTGCTCGCTGTGTCGTTTCGTTTTCTCACAGACTCCCGTTCAAGGATTGTTTCCCTATTGCTCGCATTCCTGTTCCCTTTGAAGCTAGCGGGTGCCCGTGGGAGCCTTGGTGTTTCTAGACTGTTTGGGATTATCTCATGAGACTGTATTGCTGCTGCTTTTCTGGTGTTCTCATATAATCAAGTGCATGCCATTTTCCCCCCATTCCTGCCTTTCGATTTCTAAGCTCTGCTTGCCTATGTTACCAATAAACCTACTCTTTTGGACTACTAAGTCTCCTGGTGTGGCTTTTGGATTTCTATGGAACAAGTGCTTACATTAAGGCAGGAATCCCTTCTCTTTCACCTGTCAGGCTAGAGCCCCGGAGGGTTCACCTGGCGCTCGGATTGGAGCTGGGACAGTGCTCTCCGAGTTACCTACCCGTGGCTGGAGCCCTGTGCGGTTCGCCCAGGACCCGGGTGGGAGCTTCTTCGCTCCCCGGGTGGTGGGTTCCTGCCTGGAGCCCTGGAAGGCTCCCATCCTTGGTTCCTTCCCCTGGGGACAGCGGACAACAACCCCGACTTAGCACGGGATGTTTTAGCTGAGTTTCGTCGTATGGACGCGGAAGTCAACCGCCTGACTTGTTCGAGCTCAGTGGCGTTCTCTGGCCGCAACGGTCCCCTGGACGTCCGCAGTCGTGGATGCCAGTGCTCGCCAAGACCTCCACATTTTGGACTGGTTGGTGGAGGACACTCAATTGGCGGCGGAGGATATACAGTTGTTAACTAGCCTGTTAGCGGGGCTACCCTCCAGTGACACGCAGTTGGAACAAGCAGGGGTCCCAATCCGCCCTGCTGAATCTCCAGGCATGGCGACTCCAACCACGCCGGACCCCCAGCTTTGCCAAGCGGAGGCAAAAGCGGTGGTGACATGGGTGGCTGCGCTCCTACAGGGCAAGACCTTGGCTATGATTTCGGTGGCTGAAATCACAAAACTTCTAACCCCTGACTTCAGTGCTGGTGCGGCGGCCTTGGCGGTGCAGATCCAACCGCTGTTGGATCTTACCTACCCCTCTGAACTCCTCTTGGCTTTGGAACTGGAGGCTCTCCCACTGGTTACCACAGCTCTCGGTGCTAAGCTGGCGGCCGACCAGGCCTTAGCTGAACGTAAGAAGGCTGAGGATCAGGCGCGGGCAGCGGCTGATGCTGCGGCCAAGGCTCGGGCTGAACAGGAGGAGAACGAACACTTGGCTGCTGAACGGGCATGATCTGGCACACGCCCTCGACAACCCGGGGGTCTTGATTTCCCCCCGTTCTCCCCGACTTTTGTCCCATCGTGCAGAATCCAACGCGCCCGCAGGTTCGCGGGGACTTTGCCCGATCTGCTGGATGATTCCGACGAGGAGGACCTATACGGTGGAGAATCACTCTGGGCTACTAATTTACGGGTCAGCCAATCCTGCCGCGCTGGCGGTACCAGCGAGAATGTGCGGACCCAAAATCTGGACCTTATGGAACAGGTGACGCGCTTACAAGACCAACTGGCTCTAGTACTCCGGGACAATGACCAGTTACAATGGGCCCAAACCGCGCCAGTTGCCCTGGCTCCCATAACGCTGCAACAGCCACCGCAGCAACCACCACAGCAACCGCCGCAGCAACCAGCTGCGCCGGTGGTTCCTCCTGGCGGAGGACCCACTGCTCCTGGCAGAGGACCCGCCGCTCCTGGCGGAGGGCCCGTTGCTCCTGGCGGAGGCCCCGTGGTGCCCAGTGGGGTTCCCGTTGTGCCTATCGTGCCTGCTTTACCATTGCTACCGGGTGCACTGGGGTTGCCGGGAGCCCCAATTCCTGGACAGCCACCTGTACCCCCAATGCCATGGAGACAAACCAAGTTGAAGATTACCTATGATGGTTCAGTTGAAACTCTGCCCCGTTTTTTACATCATGTGGATAGTTATATGAGGGAGCAAAGACAATTCTTCCCTACCGAAGATAGCCGCATCCGTTTTGTTGCCTCCCTGTTAACGGAGAAAGCGGCTGACTGGATGATTCTCCAGTTCTATATGCGGTCCCGCTCCATTCGCTCTCTCAACAATTTCATGTTTGCCTTGAGGAGGCGCTTTGAGGATCTCTTCATGGGAGAAAGAGACAAGGCGGATCTTTTGCAACTCAGGCAAGGCTCCTCTCCGGTTCGGGAATTCGCAGATGAATTCCAACAACTCGTGAGTAAAGTAGTGGACTGGCCCGAAGCTACCCTTATCCACTACTTCCGAGAAGCTTTGCACCCGGACATTCTGAACTGGTCTTATATGCGAGGCGACCCAGATACCCTTGAGAATTGGATTTTACTGGCCGAGGAAGTGGAAAGCCGCCGGCGATTCGTTTCCCTAGTCCGAAATCGGGCCAAAGAGAGGGGCGGTCAGAAACCTCCCCCCAAACCTCCAGCTCCCAACCTGCGGAGACCAACCCGGCTCCCTCTGGATCGCGAGTCCCAATTCCAGAGGGGAGCCTTTCTTGTTGGCTGTGTTATGGGCCACTTTGCAGCAGCTTGTCCTCAACGTTCAGAACTCGCTCAACCGGACGTACCATCTCGAGCTTGGGGACGTCCTCAACGCAGAGACACCGCGGCCACCCGCAGTGCAGCGCTGGGACGACCCACACCCTCTGCACTTCATGTCGGAGAACCGTCTAGTCTCCCTGCACCCATCGACCCCGTAGGGTCCCGGATTACAAGTGCCCCATTGGGGGACAGCTCTCCTTCAGACGACGACCATCACTGAAATTCCCCAGCTCTAAATCTGGAACCTCCTCTTGACCTGTCAAATAACGGACACTGTCTCTGGTGAGTGGAGCGTCCCCACAGACCCTTCAGAAACCCCTGCAAAACCCAAGGCTCCTGTCATGGTGAGTGAAGTCGAAAATACTGTGTATGTGGATGTAGTGTTACAACACTATAAGAAGGGCCCCCAGTTACGTGTCAAAGCACTCATAGATTCCGGCTGCAGGCGCTGTTTAATCAATGAGGCCACGTTTGCAGCTCTACAAGTCAAGTCCAAAAATCTACCGGCTCCCGTCCAATTAGCCCAAATGGATGGTAGCCACTTTAAAAGGGGGCCGGTCGACCATCGCACACGGGGAGTAGCGATGGGCATCGGTTCCCATTGGGAGCAGATAGACTTTACCATAGCTCCAGTCCGATACGAGGTCATTTTGGGAATCAACTGGCTCAAAGGGCACAGTCCCTCCATAGACTGGGAGGCTGACACTATTACGTTTACCAACCCTAAGTGTGACCAGCATCGACGCGAGGTCGTGGTTGTTCTTCCACCCGCCTCAGCCTTAGCCTCCGATGCCCTACCATCAACCCAATTACCCAATGTATACTGAGACTTTGAGGATATTTTTGATGTAAAAGAGTGCAATGCATTACCCCCCCACCGCAAAATGGACTGTACAATTGAAGTGGTGGGAGACTGCAAACTGACTAAAAGTAAAATTTACCCTATGAGCGTTTTCGAGCGCGCCGTACTGCGAGACTTTCTAGACAAAAATCTTGCTCGGGGGTTCATTCGGCCATCAACCGCTCCCAACTCAGCCCCCGCTTTCTTTGTCCGTAAGAAGGCAGGTGACTTGCGCTTGTGCATAGACTTTCGAAAACTCAACTCAGTCACCCAAACCAACACCTACCCCATTCCACTGATCTCGGACATCTTGGGACAACTGAGGGAGGGGCGCATTTTCACCAAACTGGACTTGGTTGAAGCTTATTACCGGGTCCGGATTCGTGACGGGGATGAACCCCTCACAGCCTTCTCTAGCTGCTTCGGAATGTATGAATTTCTGGTGATGCCTTTTGGGTTAAAAGGGGCCCCGGGGGTCTTCATGCAACTCATTAACGAGGTCCTCCATGATTTATTATATCGGGGCATGGTGGTTTACCTCGATGATATCCTTATTTACTCTAATTCCATGGATGAACATATTGCTCTGGTCAGGGAAGTGTTACAGCGTCTCAGAAACAATAAACTCTACACTGTGTCTAAGTGAGAGTTCCACCAAAAACAGTTAACTTTCTTGGAATACATAGTTTCACATCAGGGCCTCACCATGGACCCTGCTAAGATACAATCTGTGCTTGATTGGGCTCCTCCCTCCACCCGCAAGCAAGTGCAGCAGTTTCTCGGCTTTGCCAATTTTTACTGTGGTTTCATTCCCAACTTTGCGCAAGTGGCACTGCCACTCACCGACCTCCTAAAGACCAAGGGTAAGGGGGTCTCTGCCACGTTGCCCACCACCAAGATTCATTGGACAGATCAATGTCAAACTGCCTTTACAACTCTCAAGCAGCTTTTCACTTCTGAACCTGTGCTGCAGCATCCTAATCCTGACCATATGTTCATTGTACAAGTGGATGCATCTGACATAGCTATGGGGGGGCTCTTTTGCAAAGGGGGCCAGACGGTCTTCTTCGCCCCTGTGCTTATTTTTCAAAGACGTTTGCGCACTCCCAACTGCACAGGCCAATTTGGGAGAAGGAAGCTGCAGCCGTCCACCATGCTCTCACTACGTGGAGGCAATTTCTGGAGGGTTCCAGGGCCCCCTTTGAGGTCTGGACTGATCACAAAAATCTGGAGGCCCACAAACTGTCCGCAAAACAACAGCGTTGGGCTGACTTCTTTGCTCAATTCCGTTTTGTGCTCAAGCATGTGCCTGGAAAGCAGAATGTGCTGGCTGATGCTCTTTCCAGGCTTCCCCAGTATCCGGTGAATATCAACTGTCCAACGATCTCCTTATTCACCCCGGCACAAAGGGATGCTCTACCAGTTTTGGCTGTACAAACTCGGTTCCAAACTCTGCTCCAGTCCCAGCCCCAAGCAGCGGACAGCAGAGCCTCTGTCAGGAGGGACTCAACTCCCTCACCAGACCCACCTACGCCTCCTGCGCCTAGTGCCCCAAATCAACCAGTCCTCCCCTCCGCCCCACCGCCACTGCCAGCAAGCCCTGCTTCGCCCCCCTCCGTGGTGGGGGTGACCCTGCCCGACTCCTTCCTGGACTCCCTTCATGCCCAATGCCTGGCTGAACACACTGCTCAGGCACTGCCCCCGTGCCTGCTAGAATGAGGTGGTTGTTGGTACAAAGACTCAAAATTGTTTGTGCCCAAAGTCCTTCGGAAAGAAGTCCTGCAATTAGTCCACGGAGCCAAAACTGCGGGACACTTTGGCTTTTTAAAAACTCTACACTTATTGCTCAGGCAGTTCTGGTGGGCAGGCATGCGTACCGACGTGGACTCCTTCATCCACAGTTGTCCAGTCTGCGCCACTGTCAAGCGGTCCCAAGGGAAACCCCCTGGAATATTGCAACCGTTGGAGATCCCTACTAGACCCTGGGAATTAATTGCTATGGATTTTATGACTGATCTCCCCCTCAGTGAGGGAAAAACGGTTTTATGGGTTATTACGGACTAGGGCTGTTGATTCGGTTTGGCCCGAACCAAAAAACAGCTGAATTTCTCTGAATTCGGCGGTTTTTCAGTTCGGACGAACCGAACTAAAAAAGTGGGGGGAACCGGGGAGCCGAATTGGCCGAGTTCGGGGTGTTCCCGAATAAATTCGGCTGATTCGGCCCCTTTCCCCCACCCCACGCGCCTTCAGGGAGCTTCCCTGGAGAGGCGCGGGGTGCCCTTTAAACAGATCTGCTGCTCCCGGCTGTTTGAAGACCCCAGCCCAGCCCAGCCCTGCCGGGAGTCCCGGCAGGGCTGGAAGGGGGTGTGTGGGGGTCTGGGGGGAGTCTTGGGGGGTGGTATGGTCTTGCCAGCCCTGCCAGGAGTCCCGGCAGGGCTGGGGGGGTCTGTAAATAGATCTGTGCCTCCCGGCCGGGAGGCACAGATCTATTTAAAGGGCCCGCCGAGCGCCTCCAGGGAAGCTCCCTGGAGGTGCGCGGTGGGTCTTCAAACAGATGTGAGGCCTCCAGGCCGGGAGGCGCAAATCTGTTTGAAGTTCCCCCCCAGTCTTGCCGGGAGTCCCGGCAGGGCTGGGGGGGGCTTTAAATAGATCTGCGCCTCCCAGCTGGGAGGCGCAGATCTGTTTAAAGGGCCCCCGCGCGCCTTCAGGGAATCCCCCTGAAGGCGCGCGGGGGCCGAATTTCCCTCCGAACTCCGGATCCCCCCGAATATCCGGGGATCCAAAGCGGGGGAGTTCGGACTTCGGCACGGTCCGAATTAAAACGGGCTGAATTCAGCCGAATCCGAACTATACAGATTTTTTTTTCAACAGCCCTATTACCGACTTGTTTTCTAAACAGGTGCATCTCGTCCCGTGTGCTGGTATTCCCTCCACCCCAAAGTTGGCCCACCTCTTTGTGCCACATGTCTTCCGACTACATTCGTTTCCGCGCAAGATTGTGAGCGACCGCGGAAGTAGTTATGTTGACAAATTTTGGAAGACTTTCCTCAAACTGGTCGGGGTGGAACAAGGTCTCTCTAGTGCTTTCCACCCCCAAACTGATGGGCAAACTGAATGGGTCAATGCAGTTTTGGAATGTTATCTCCGTTGTTATGTGAACTACCACCAAGATGATTGGGTTGGGTTGTTGCCTTTTGCTGAATATGCTTATAACAATGCTGTACACCAGTACACAGGTTTCAGCCCGTTTCAAACTGTATATGGCCAGGACTTCGGTCCTATTGGCCATATCGACGTTTTGGGGGAGGAGGGTGGTAAAGATGTGGCAGGTTGGGTGGACGCGATTCATACCACCTGGCCCTGGCTAGTGAAAAATCTGGAGAGAGCTAAACGTAAATACAAAGCTCAAGCCGACATGCACCGTTCTCCTAGCCAGGACTTTAAAGTCGGAGAGTTGGTCTACCTGTCAACCAAAATCCTCCGGTCCACCCGCCCGTGTAATAAACTCAGTGCCAAATACGTGGGTCCCTATCCCATTTCTCGAATAATTAACCCAGTAACCGTGGAACTCTCCCTTCCGAAGACTCTGAGGCGCATCCATCCAGTTTTTCATGTAAGCCTCTTGAAACCTCATATTGCATCCTCACAATGGCATCCCGAACCTCTTCCAGATCAACCAGTGATGGTGGGAGGGGAGGAGCATTTCGAAGTTGCTAAGATCCTGGACTCTTGTGCTCGTCATGGCTCTCTTCAGTACCTGGTTCGTTGGAAACCCTTCCCTCCTGCCTATGACGAATGGGTTCGTTCACGAGATGTTTCCACCCCGCACCTGGTGCGCGCCTTCCACAAGCCGTCCCCCTCGCAGGATGGGGGGCCCCTGAGGGGAGCAGAATGTCAGGCCTGCTCACTGTGTCTGAGATAGTTTCGTTTTCTCACAGACTCCCGTTCAAGGATTGTTTCCCTATTGCTCACATTCCTGTTCCCTTTGAAGCTAGCGGGTGCCCGTGGGAGCCTTGGTGTTTCTAGACTGTTTGGGATTATCTCATGAGACTGTATTGCCGCTGCTTTTCTGGTGTTCTCATATAATCAAGTGCATGCCATTTTCCCCCCATTCCTGCCTTTCGATTTCTAAGCTCTGCTTGCCAATGTTACCAATAAACCTACTCTTTTGGACTACTAAGTCTCCTGGTGTGGCTTTTGGATTTCTATGGAACAAGTGCTTACATGTTGTTGCAATGTAATAAAACAAAACCCAAAGGTAAAATGGTACTTCATCCAGTCATTACGGTCCAATTCAGATGTGTGATCGGATCTGATCAAAGAAGGTCATTACTGGGGAGGTGATGGTTACCTGAAATATACCTTGCACCTCTCAGGCAAGCAGAAACACAAGATTGGATATGCTCAAGTTGAGTTAATGCAAGGGCTGTTTGCAGTCATTTCCTTGTCTTTCTGCTTATGCAAGAGCTCTTGCGTGGAAGGAAAAGTTCCATGGGATCCAACCCTACATTTATTTCATTTTTTAAATTTTATTTATGTTATTTACAATCTGCGTTTCTCACAGGGACTCAAGGTGGATTACACATAGTGAGACAAAATGGGACATTCAGTAACCAATGCATTAGGATTCAGTAACCAATGCATTAGGATTGTAGAAGTCTGCAACCACCAGAAAGAACTGAAGCATAATATAAGTCTTCACATGACACGTTAAGCAGTACAGAAATTACATAAATAGGACCCTACTTACAATGAGCTAAACACAGCTTCGTGTGAACCCTAGTCCCTGATTGTTTCTCCAAGCAAGTTTGTGAAACCATTTTGTACAGTCCAACCCTATTACCTGAGCAGAAAAGCCCTCTTGAATAGTTCTGTTCTGCATGGTTTGTGGAAGGCCAGGAGAATGGGAGCTTTCCTGACCCTCTCTATCTATCATTGTTAACGCATGGCCATTTTGCCCTTTGGTTCTCCCACAAATGTAGTGAATCTCCAAAGGCAACATGCATGGTTGCTACGTGTAAGTGGGATCAACCCATCTCATTCTGAAACTTCAGCGGGTTTTTCAATCCCTGTGTTGCCACAATTTAAATGAAGATTCGCTCCAGTTGCACGTGCTTGACCGAGCGTTTCAGCCCTCGGGATGACTCTGCACCTGGAGAAGTCCCAGCCTTAGCAGCAGAAGCAGCAGCAGAACCTTTTGCCCTCCCAGACCCCACACCCTTCTCCCCCACTCCTGCACCCTCCTCCACCTCCCTCCTCCCTGTTTCTCTAAGCACCTTCCAGCAGGCAGCACTCAGAGCCCCATCGACAGAAACAGAGAGGCAGTGGCAGCTCCTTCTGGCGCCGACGCTACACACTTCCCCAGTCACCACCACCTCTACCTGCTGCACTCTTCCAGTCCCCGCCACTTCTACCCATCAGAGGCAAAGCTGCGGCAGCTCCTTGAGGCCTCATTTTTCGATGGCTCCTTGGCAGGCTCCCCACCTGCCTCTGAAACCATTCCAAGCTGGCAGATGGCAGGGTGGAGGAGCAAAAGGAGCACCACCTACCAGCACGGCATCTTCGACTTTGTGCCGGTGCATTCAGTTTTTTGAATGCAGGATTTTAAAACGTGGGACAGCACAGGGATTAACAGAAGCAAACAAAGCCACGTGTTAATGACCTGTCTGTCTGTCTGTCTGTCTAGCTAGCTAGCTACACAGTCTTGAACCCATTGAATTGGCTGAATGTGTGTTACTTTATTAATACAAATGCATATCAAAGTCCAGTAACTGTTGCACTTGGCTAGAATGAGCTTTGCCCCCAAATTTGGCTCACAGAGCAAACAACAAAGGAGTGGAGAGAAGGGGAAACAAAGATGAAAATCAGAGAGGAATGAGAAAGGTACATTAGCAACAGCTGAATCTCGCTTCCCCTTACATTTCTGGCTTATACTATTAACAAAATCTATACCTTCTCATTTTAAGACCTTCATTCTCAACCTATCAGAGCATGGGATGTTTATTGTTAAGTACTGCTTATATGGAATATCTCATATCTCTTTACCCTTTTGTAGGAACTTCTGTTCTGCAAATGAGCACATTTGGTTTTGCACTTCACCTTACAAATCAGCAAGCTTTACGCAAACAGAAAGGAAGTATTATATATTTACAAAGGAGATAGTGAAGAAAACCCTTTTAAAGTAGAATGTTGGGCCCAGGATAAACATTTTAACTCAGTTCACTTTCTTACTCACTTATTATAAACCCCGAATTCCTCATTCTGCCTTGTGAATTTTCTAAGCCCCTTGCTGCTGGAACAACTAAATCCTCTTGGGTAAAGCCACCAAATCTAATCTGTCATCCTCCTTTCCAATTCATTTGTTGCAATGTCCTGCAGTAGAAGCATCATCTAATTTATATTCCTGCATCATTTCCATTGCTGTCTAAGTACAATACAGGTCTAGTAATCCAGTATTCAATATTTGGGACAATCCAATATCAAGGAAGTCTGCTCTTCCAGAACAGGAGTCAAAATCAAACAGTGGGTTCTCCACCAGGCTGAAAACAGATTGGTGAGTACCAAAATTATCTGTAAAAAAAAGCAGCTACTTTTCAGGGAGTGGGGGAGGTTATTCTGTTCTGTACCTTATGGAGATGATCCAGGGCCTTTTCAGACCTCGCATTTTGTGCATTCCAAGAAGCCAGCAACTGTAAGCAGATTTTCCCAATATATGTAGCCCCATAAAATTGGAGCCCCTGACCCAACCTTCACTAAACTTCGGGGTTCATTCAAGGAGACTCCCTTGAAGCTACCCTGAAAATTTGGGAACTCTGCCTCAAAAAATGCCCTCACAGGAGATTTAAAAAAAATGTCCAGACTGTAATGGTCCTGAATTTCTTCAGGAAGCCCAGAAATAAGCCAAATATCCATATTTACAGGTATGGGTATTCGGCTTGTTTTGGGTTTACCAGAAAGAATTGGGCCCAATAAACCCAAACCTGAAATTTACCATTTTTCCCCCCACAACCCTAGTTGTGTTTCAGGACACGCTGCACCAAACTCTGAAAAATCAGTGTCTCACACAGCATTTACAGAGGTGCACACACATGCAGAATCTGTTCATTCTCCCTTTCAGACAACATGGCCAATTTATTCCAAAAAAAAAAAAAAATAGCAACTCCTCTTTTAGAGAAGCATTTAAATATAATTTATGATCTTTGGTCTACCATCTTCTTCCATCTCTCTTGCATGTAACATGTGTGTACTGGAAGTTCACACTGTCAGTATTTGCAGTTGGCCAACTCATGGTCCATGCAGTCATAACATATGAAAGGGCCTCCAGTTAACCTACTATGTGTTCAGGAGATGTACATGAGGTGTGGGAATAGGGCTAACAACAGTATTGGAAAATATGTCCCATCCCTTTAAGAGAACCTTAATGGGATGTTATTTATCAGGTGCTGTTACTTACCTCCATGTTATGCAAAGATTCAGCTGCACATTTCCGCATGTGGGCAGCCCATTCCTGAAGTGGGGGGGGGAAGCTCCTTAGGAGACAGCGTGACCCCGTGCCAGCATAGGTGCCACCTTATCATGGAATAAGGTGGCATCTATGCTGGCACAGGGGCACAGACACTTGGCAGTGCAGCCATGCTGGCAGTCCTTTCCCAGAAGGGAAAGCCTGCACTGATGTTGCGGGGAGGGAATTCCTGGGGCATTCCCAGGGGTGGAGCTGTCTTTGGGCAGCTTCCTAACCCTGTTCACCCTGGGAACGCCCCCTTGACCTGCAGTGGGTTGCACCACCTTTTTTGTGCCTTGCTTTGTTCAACGGGGCATTTCCCTTTTAATTATTATTTTTTTAATCTCTCTTTACTGTCTTACCCCCCCCTTTCCAGATTGCTCTCTAAGCCTCTGTTAAAGGGACAGTACACTTTTTTCCTTTGAGGTTGTTAGCAACCTTACATGGGAGGCAATCAGTAGGAAACTCTCACATGCAAAGAAACATATATCGGAGGGAGTTAGAGAGGCTTGGTTACCAAACTATATTGGTGCTCTAGTTATATTTTATTACATGTTTAATTTTGTGTGTGTGTATATATAAAGAGAGAGAGAGAGATGGAGGGAGGAAGATGTAGTGGTTAATGTGTCAAATAAGGACCTTGGAAACCCAGGTACAAATCCCCACTTGTGCTATAGAAGCTTGCTGGGTGACCTTGGGCTAGTCATACACTCTCAGCCCTGACCCTGGCTAGTATTTGGATGGGAGACCTCCAAGGAATACAAGGATGATGCGGAGGTAGTGTTGACCATATCTGGTGGCAAGGAGCAGCTGAACTTCAGTGCAGTTCAGAATTCTAAACAGCTGTATTTTAAATGCAGTTTACCTGTAGGGGATTTATGCCAAGACAAAAAGACAGCTACTTTTGGAGGAGTCTTTGCAAATCAGTTATGCTCTTAGGTCTAACTAGCTTCTCCCATGTCTCTTTCAGATTGGGGATGATGAACTGTTGCAGGAATGCATTAAAAACCCAAGTCAAAGTTATGCAGATATTCTGCTTAATTCAACACTCATCTTCCCAGCAGAGTAAAAACCAGGATAATAAATGTCCTGTCCAAGTCAAACAAAGCATAATTTACAAACGTTCTTTCACATTGAGTCATGTAAGGGAAAATACTTGGGACAAAGACCAACTTTTTGATAAGGCTGCATGGTGGTTTGAAAGAGCCAAATATGCACATTATGTATTAAGTCAAACAAATCATGGAATGTATGAATGATAGAATGAAACAGGCCTATTTACTGATTCCAGAGCTTTGATTTCTCTATGACTTCACATCAGAGCTATATCTTCCTGTCTCCTAGCCACAGTATTCATAGACTGAGCATAGGGACTGATTAGGGACTGAGCATTTCCCTCAGCATAGGGACTGATTGATGGATGGATGGATGGAAGGAAGGAAGGAAGGAAGGAAGGAAGGAAGGAAGGAAGGAAGGAAGGAAGGAAGGAAGGAAGGAAGGGTGAATTCTCTTAAAATGCAATTAGTTTTCTCATGAAACAAGAAGAAAGTAACAACTTTTGCTAATTTCAAAAGAGAAGTATTTCTAGTTGTGTCTTTTGGCTGCAGAATGTAATCTTAGTAAAAGCTCTTTTCCGTTTTCAGTGCATTTTGCTTCTCCTCCCCCATGACATACACATAAAGACATAGTGTTGACTTTCCTGGTCATTTACATCACTGTTATCCTTTCTGGACAGAAATCAGTTCCAATAACATAACATTTATCTACAGGGTGATCCTGTTCCAGCATTTGAAATTTCTTAAGTATGTGGAGGGAGATTTGATGACCAAATTATGTATATTGCTTGACAGATCACAAATACTGTTCAACATGAAGTGTTGTGAACACAACTGTGACACATGGGAGATAGCAGTGAGTGGCTCTGCTTGGCAGGAAGACCCAAGAGTGTGGTGACTCATGGCTTCTCATCTTATCTTTGCTATGCACCTTCTGTGCATGCTCCCTGCCACATCCTGTGAAATCCAGGTAGATCCTCCAGTTTTGTAATGACTGTCCCCTTGGTCTCCCTTTGGGACAAGAGAGCTACTCATTCTAGCATGTTCTTCCATTTTTCCATCTCCCTACAATCCTGCACCCCCACAATCCTTAACCCCACAAGCTAGCATGGTGTAGTGGTTAAGAGCTGTGGTTTGGACTCTGATCTGGAGAACCGGGTTAGATTCCCCACTCCTCCACATGAGTGGTGGACACTAACCTGGTGAACTGGATTTGTTTCCCCACTCCTCCACTTGAAACCAGCTGGGTCACCTTGGGCTAGTCACACTCTCTCAGCCCCACCTACCTCACAGGGTGTCGGTTGTGGGGAGGGGAAGGGAAGGTGATTGTAAGCCGGTTTGATTCTTCCATAAGTGGTAGAGAAAGTCGGCATATAAAAACCAATTCTTCTTCTCCTTCTCCTTCTCTGTAGGCTTTGACCTGTTGCCTTTCTTTTTCATCCTGCATATAGGACCACTGAGCACAATTATGTTGAATTACATGAAGTGTGAGGACATGAAAGCACCGATGACAATCTAGCTCTGACCCTTCCTTTCACACAGTCCGGATTTGTAGCTGTGGAATCTTCCTAGATCCAAAACACTCTTCATTCATTCTCTGACTTTTAGGATTTGAGTGACAGCTAGTAGAAATGCAAAGATGATCCAAACACCACAGAAATTGTACTTCTGTTCTCCACAAAAGCAAAACAAAACTACAAGTCAGCTTCTAAGGGGAGGAAAGCATCTCCCTGTTGCAGAAAGAACAGAACAGCAGCAGATTGAGGATGATATCTGTATACAAATGATGGAGATACTGTTATATTTCATTTGTGTGGAACCACCCAATGATTCTTAATGGATTGGGAAAAAAAGGAAAAGGCAGATTAGCAACCAATCTAAATGTAAGCCACTATATTACTCCATTATGGGTTTAAACAGAAAATCAAAACATAAGAACTGGGAAACACAAGATTTGAGTTCAGTAGCATGTTAAAGACCAACAACATTTCCAGGATATAAGCTTTTGAGGGTCAAAGCTTCCTGGCAAGCTTTGTTGGTCTTTAATGTGCTACTAGACTTGAATCCTGTGTTTCTCAGTTCTTGCTCTTCTACTACAGACCATCATAGCTACCAACTGAAAAACAGAAGAAAACTCAAACCCAAATAACTCTCATTTTCAGTATCTGCTGCTGATTTCAGATGTTTCCTACAACCACCATTTCTTTCCTTCACAGTCAGTCTTTTAAAATTATTATATTTCAGCTTTTCCTCCTTAGAGTGAATGTTGATGTTTGCTGGTGTTCTTATTATCGATCCTTTCTCAGCCCCTTCTTTGGCTCTCTCTGACTATCACCAACTGACAGCTTTGCCCTTGCTCTCTCTGTCCCACACCCTCTGCCCGTCTCTGTATTGGTAAGAACATAAGAACATAAGTAAAGCCTTGCTGGATCATACCAAGGCCCATCAAGTCCATCAGCCTGTTCACACAGTGGCAAACCAGGTGCCTCTGGGAAGCCCACAAACAAGGTGACTGCAGCAGCACCATCCTGCATGTGTTCCAAAGCACCTAATATATTCGGCATTCTCCTCTGATCCTGGAGAGAATTGGTATGCATCATGATTAGTATCCATTTTAACTGGTAGCCTTGAATACCCCTTTCCTCCATTCTCCATTCTGTAAGTCATCACAGCTATGTAAACAGGTGTAATGTGTCTTTGTGTTTTACTCCAGCAGCTCAACCAGGCAGATTATTATTCAGAAGAAGATATCTGTTAATTTATTAGAACAACAGGCCACACTCTCCTGTTAAATGTTACCCAGAACCTCCTGTTTCTAGAACTCTCCATCCCTTGAAGTCCAACTTTGCCTTCTATTGGCTGCCCCTGTAGAGTCCTAAGGTATTTCCTCAAACTATCTGTTCCACATGCTTCGCCTTGGGGTTCTGTATGTTTTCAGGTTCATGGCTGTGAGGGTCAGCAGTATTATTACACTGGCAACTCTTGAAAGTCCTAAGCATGCAGGTGATGAGGCAGCAAATGTTAGGCTCCAGCTCCAGCTACACATTACAAAGTCCTTGTGTTCATTGGGGAACAACACAAGGACTTTGCTTCACACATGCAGTTCTGGGCATGCTGGCTCTGTTCTGTTTGCAATCAGATCAGGCTGGCAGAAGGGGCTTTCGCCTATTCCCCCCCCCCCCAGATATATTGATGTCCTCAAAGACCCGGAGAGCCATGATTGACTCACTCTTGTTGCGAAACATATGTGTAGCCCCATAAGTAATGTGATGTTTACAATGGACGCCATAGCAGCTCAATGGGACTGTTTTGTGGATGTAAAAATAGCACGGGGGAGACTAAAACTCCAGTGTGGTGAAGTGGTTAAGAGCAGTGTACTCTTATTTGGAGAACCAGTTTTGATTCCCCACGCCTCCACATGCAGCCTGCTGGGTGACCTTGGGCCAGTCACAGTTCTTTCAGAACTCTCTCAGCCCCACCTACCTCACAAGGTGCCTATTGTGAGGAGAGGAAGGGATTGTGATTGTAAGCCACTTTGAGACTCCTTACAATAGAAAAAAGTGGGGTATAAAAACCAACTCTCCTCCTTCTTCTCACCTATTATGGTCTCAAACAGGAAAGAGCCTGGGCACATCTGGGATGAATGAAAACTCATCACATGTGTGATACAAAGTCCTCATGTCATTACCCAATAAGCACAAAAACATTATAACATGCAGCTGGAATGTTGGAGATTCACATGAACAGTTACCTTGAAGAACACCCGCGTACAAATTTAAACTACACATTCTACTCCTTATAGTGAAATCCTAAATTAATACATTTTTACTTAATGTTGTTTCAATAAATGTGCCAGACGTTTAAACACATCAGCTTTAAAATAAGCGAAAGGAAAGCTGGCATGCTTCCTTTCTTAATAAAGAAGATCTTTATGATTTTTTTTAAACCAGATGGTAGGTACCCAAAGGGGAAGGAACAAAATATAATCTTTTTTCCACATCCTACAAAATCTAAAACGAGCAGTTGGCTGGCAGGAGTTGCACCAAGAAAATATGTTGTTTTCTCTGCCGGCACAGCATATGCTCTTTCAAAGGTGAAACATCATTCCAGGAGTGGGAAAGCCAGAATCCATTATCTTGATATCTATGAAAGACAGGCAACAGCCTCTTCAACTTATTCCAGCTATTCCAAATAGATCCCCAGATATACCCTCTTGAGAAAAAGAATTCACCCAGACCTTTCGTACAATGTATATGAGTCTTTACTCTTTGGATGCTGTCATATATGATGTCAGGAACAAAGAAACTGTTGGGGAAGACTTTATGGCCTTTTGGCCAGCATGGTGTAGTGGTTAAGAGCACTTTGGAGCACTTTGTTTTGGAGCAGTGGACTCTGGAGAGCCGGGTTTGTTTTGCCACAACTCCACATGAAGCCAGCTGGGTGGCCTTGGGCTAGTAACACTCTCTCAGTCCTACCTACCTCACAGAGTGCCTGTTGAGGGGAGGAGAAGGGAAGGTGATTGTAAGCCGGTTTGATTTTTTCTTAAGTGGTAGAGAAAGTCAGCATATAAAACCAACTCCTCCTCCTCCTCCTCCTCCTCCTCCTCCTCCTCCTCCTCCTCTTCTTCCTCTTCTTCTTCTTCTTCTTCTTCTTCTTCTTCTTCTTCTTCTTCTTCTTCTTCTGTTTCCATTGCAATCACCCCTTCAACTACTTCAGGACTTTGTTTTCATTGTGCACATCTTTTCTGAACTTTAGAAGTCACTTCACTCTCTCCCCATGTCAGGCATGGATCTGAGAAAGGAATGTTGTGGTTTCTCCAGGTGCCCGCCAAGGCCAGCCTCATGCCTTGTACACAATGTGTTTAGACTTCTTTATGTGGAAACTCTCCTAGCCTCCTGACAGCTCCAGGGAGGGGGGTTGCCATGGTAGCCAGATTTTCCCTTTGCTCTTCTATATAGGCCCTGTACTGTACTCATAGCTTTTACTAGTGTCCATTTTGACTCCTGGCTTCTGCTACCTGTGGATTTTCTAATAAATCAGCTTTCTTTGGACTGTCTGTCTGCTGAAGTCTGTTTATGGGATTATCACGGGACTAGAGCTTACACCCCACACTTTCCCCGCATTTTCTGGATGCTATTGTCCTCCTCCTTACAGCCTGTTAAACCTATGACCCGCCCATTCACACACAACACTCTTGCCTTTTAGACACCCATGTTCTTCCACATTGTGGCTTGCACCAAAGGAAATGATCTGCCAAGATGTGGAGAACTGTTCGGGCTTCTGTAGCTGTTTTTGCAACAAGAGGTCTCCCTGCTGAAGAGACCATTCAGAAAGCAAGAAGCTTTTCCCCCATAGAGCCTTCAGGCTTAAGAGCCAAGTCAATCTTCAGTTTTAAAAGCAGGGAACATTTCCCATTGGCAACTTTCTAAGTATGATTCCTCATCTGTTCTCTGAAATGACATCATCAAGAAATCTACCACTTCATCTGAATCTATACACCAAAATACTATCAGTGTCATGCTTAGGGCTGTCGAATTAAAAAAAAATTGGTATAATTCAGATTCGGGTTTAAATGGCCTTCCCCCCCCCCTGAGAAATCCCGAATCCCCCTATACCGGAATAGGTAGAAATTCAGGTTTAAATTCAGGATTCCCCAAAAAAATCAGCCATTTAAACACATTTAAACACATTTGCGGCTTTCGGCAGCTCTGGGGGGGGGTGCATTTTTGCAGGTAGAGGTCCCAAATCTTCAGGGTAGCTTGAAGGGACTTTCCTTGCAAGCACCCCCAAGGTTGGTGAAGATTGGGTCAGGGGTTCTGAAGTTATGGGGTCTGGAAGGGGGTCGCCCCCATCCTCCCCCATGGAAATGCATTGGCAAAGTGGCTGTGTGACTCTTTTATCGCATCTAATGTATCTCAATGGGGAAGCCGGGCTTTAAACTGTGGGTGGGAAAGTTTGCCTGGTACTCCATAGAGATACTATGTGATACATTTTGTCTCTATGGAGGTGCAGGGTGAACGTTCCCACTGTTTAAAGCCCAGCTTCCCCATTGAGGTACATTGCTAAGGTCACATTAAAGAGTCTGAACACAGCCACTTTTCCAATGCATTTCAATGGAGGAGGATGGGACGACCCCTTCCAGACCCTATAACTCCGGACCCCCTAACCCAATCTTTACCAAACTTGGGAGTTCTTGCAAGGAGAGTCCCTTCTAGCTACCCTGGAAATTTGGGACCTCTACCTGCAAAAATGCTCCTGCAGGAGTCACATAAACCCGAATATTCAGGAATAGCAAATTTGGTTTTGCCAACCTCCCAGATTTTGCTGATTTGGTATACCTGAACCAGAATTTTACTGAATTGGCATTTATTCAGTATTTTTTTGGTTCAGTTTTTATCGAATCAGCAGCCCTAGTCATGCTGCAATTCCAGATTATAGGAGAACATGGATAGGTGCAGGCAAGCAGTTTTTCACGAAAGCTTGAGGAATCACAGTAAAGTTGCCCAAGAACCAAATGCTCTTAGAACATATTTTGAAAACCAAATTGTTCATTTGCTTTGACATTCAAATATAGATGTGGCTTTGAACACCCCACAAAGTATAAACTAGTACAGCTGTTGCGAGCGAAGTCGGCATGGTACAACATTATCTCATTGGACCTTGGAATCTAAGCAGGGTCAATACTTAGAAGGGAGACCACCAAGGAAGACTCAGTGGGGAAAGTCAATGGCAAACCACCTCTGCTTCTCACTTGCCTTGAAAGCCACTAGCAGGGTTGGATGTAAATCAGTTGCGACTTAATGGCACATACATACATAGAACAGCTGTTTGAATGAAAGGGCTTTTAAAAATGTACACAATATAATTAGGAGTTAATTGACAACCAATTAAATTATTTCTGTCAGATACAAGTCAGGTCTTAACAAATGGAGTTGCTAGATTTGCTTGGTTAGCAACAAAAATAAAACAGTATGGAAGTATGGGATGAATATTGTTTGGAATTTACAGGTTGTTATTTTGGATCAACCCTATGAATTTCTGTGTATCAATTATTTCAATAATGTCTATGTTCCTTTTAAATATTTGAATTTCGTTTTATCCTTAATATTTGTGTTTTACCATATATTTTGTAATATTTTGTTTTATTTGAGGGTCCATGATCATAATAAATATGATTGATTGATTGACAACCAACCAAGGGTTATTAATACACATTCCCCCACACCCACACCCATGGTCAGAAAAAAGTATTTTATTCAAGAAGGTTGTAAACTGTTCATGCCTGGAGGTCCTTATTATCTTGAACTTTCTTTTAAAAAACTCGAAGAGATAAAAATGTATTTTTCAGTATTTAGATTCGGGAACTGAGAATTGGTAATAGAGCTTAGAGTTGAGGAGGCTAAAACAGGCATGCTGCCGAGATTGTGATTAATGGTACCTACCAAACCAGTCTCTCAAAGCACTATAAAAGGGATGCTAATCAGAGTGTTTATCTAACTGCTGCTGTTGTATGGCACACTGAAAGTAGAGAGAAATGTTAATGCATACTGAGCTTCATTAGTAAAATTAAACTTTGAAAAGCAGTAGGGGCTGTCTTATAACTTGGGATTGTTTAAATATAGTGTTTGGCAATATTTTTCCTTTTAGAAAATATTTGCTCCCTGAAGTTAATTTGTTACCTTCTATAGCAAAAAGTATTTGGAGGAATGACATAGTAGTATATAGGGAACCCAGAAACATGTAAAAGATAAATACTTAAAATATTCCAGTGTGGACCTCAAGGCAATTCTGTACAGTTTGGCATTTGGGGTGCTAAATTAGATGTGCCAAAGAAACTGGCCTGAGGGAGGTGCTCCTGTTTGGCGGGCTTTTCTACAGCACTTCTCCATAGGAAATATAATGCTGCACTGAGGGCCAGAGTGGTGTGGTGGTTACAAGCAGTGGACTTTAATCTGGAGAACTGGGTTTAACTCCCCACTCCTCCACATGAGCGGTGGTTTCCCCACTCCTCCACATGAAGCCTGCTGGCTGACCCTGGGCTAGTCACATTTCTCTCTGAACTCTCTTAGTTCCACCTATCTCACAAGGTGGCTGTTGTGGGGAGGGGAAGGGAAGGTGATTGTAAGATGCTTTGAGACTCCTTAAAGGTAGAGAAAAGTGGGGTATAAAAACCAACTCCTCCTCCTCCTCCTCCTCCTCCTCTTCTTCTTCTTCTTCTTCTTCTCGTCTCTGGATTTGCCATATGAAATAAGAGTTGCTACCAGTTTGAGTAGAGAGTACTGGCTATGATAGACCAGTGGTCTGACTCAGTATGTTGCAGCTTCATGCACACTTGCCAGTTTCCTACTGGGAGGAAAATAATGTAAAAGAAAAATCACTGTTGCTCACCAGCATGATGTCACTTCTAGAGAAAACACAGAAGTGACATCAGTGTGCTGTAGGAATTGCAGGAAACCATAAGGTTTTTGGTGATTCCTAGAGAGGCATGACATTACTTCTGTGTTTTCCATGGAAGTGACATCAGGCTAGGGGTGTGCACTGATTTTTCCGGTATTTTTTGGGTTCTGTTTTATTAAACCTGTTTTTTTTTTTTTGAAAAATTCCAGATTTTTTTTTAAAAAAATCCAGGCTAATAAACTTGACCCCCCAAAAATCCCAAAATATTTGGCACAGAGAGGAAGACAGGGGAGCATTTTTCCCATGTTTATCCTTGGCAAATTAGTAGAAACTCCAACCAAAGAGAGAATAATTAGGCACACAGAGATAGGGTTGTTGATTTGGTAAAATCCAAACTGGAAAAATACCGAATAAATGCAAATTCAGTACAATTAGGGTTTGGGTTTACCGAGTCCGCAAAATCTGGGAGGTTGGCAAAGGCGAATTTGCCATTCCTCAAAAAGCCAGATAAAAATTGTCAGGTCCTCACTGAAGTCAGGCTGTTGACGTGAGTTCAGGCCAAGTTCTGGCCACTAGTCAAGTCCTTGGTTCTCAGGGCTTTGAAGCTCCTGTGTATACTTTTGTTTGTTCTGATTCTCACAGCTGCGGCATGTTTTGTCTTCACTCATGGGAATCACTTATCTTGCTGTTTCCTAGCAATGTTTATCTTACTCTCCTGGACTAGTGTTTTTAAGCAAGTAACCTGTAAGGGGTCTCTATTGCTAACCTCGTCTGCCTGTGTGCAGCTGGGAGGCGCAGATCTGTTTAAAGGGCCCCCCGTGCGCCTTCAGGGAATCCCCTTTAAGGTGCGCGAGGGGCCGAATTTTCCCCCAAACTCCGGATCCCCCCCGAATTTCAGGGATCCAAAGCGGGGGAGTTCGGACTTCAGAACGGCCCGAATAAAAATGGGCCAAATTTTGCCGAATCCAAATTCAACCGAATTTTTTTTTCAACAGCCCTATATATTGCCCCTGTAAAGATAGGGTTGCCAACCTCCAGGTATCAGCTGGAGCTCTCCTGCTATTACATCTGATCTCCATCCATTAGCGATCAGTTCACCTGGCAAAAATTGCTGCTTTGGCAATTGGACTCAATGGCTCTCCTCCCCTAATCCTACCCTTTTCAGGCTCCACCCCAAAAACCTCCCACTGGTGGCAAAGAGGGACCTGGCAACCCTATGTACAGATCTGTGGTGCAGTCTCATTTGGAATACTGTGTGAAGTTCTGGTCACCATATCTCAAAAAGGACATCGCGGAGTTGGATAAAGTACAGAAGAATGTAACAAAGAAGATTAGGGGGATGGATTACCTTCCCTATGAGGAAAGGCTGATGAAACTGAAACTTTTCAATCTAGAAAAGAGACGACTAAGAGATGACATGCTAAAGGTTTATAAAATTATGTGTGGGATGGAGAGATTTGACAAAGATAACTTTTTCTCCCTCTCCCAAAATACAATAACTCAAAGGCATCCAATGAAGCTGATGGAGAATAGATTCAGAATGGACAAAAGAAAATACTTCTTTACACAGAGAGAGATTAAAATGCAGAATTTGATGCCAGAGGATGTAGTGATGGTCACAAGCATAGACAGCTTTAACAGGAGATTAGATAGATTCATGGAGGATAGATCTATAACTGGCTACTAGCCATGGTGACTAAAGGGAACCTCCATGTTTGGAGGCAGTCAGCCTCTGAATCCCAGTGCCAGGAGGCAACATCGGGGGAAAGCCTATGCCCTGTTGCCTATGCCCTGTTGTCGGCCCTCCTGTGGAAATGACTGGCCAGTGTGTGAGACAATAAGCTGGACTAAATGGACCACTGGTCTGATCCAGCAGGGCTCTTCTTATTCTTATAATGACAAAATTCTGGGAGTCTTGGTCACTCTGGGGACCCATTGGACCAGGCAGGCAATGGGATTTATTTCACATGGTGTTTGGTTTGGTTTGAGAGGTGTGAGGGGGGCCATGAGGGAAATTCTTGTCCAGGAGCCTGTGGGCAGCCCTGAGGGTAACAATGATAGCTGTCTTCTAAGGAATACCATTACACATTTTTTTTAAAAGAAGGCAAGAGCAAATACAAATAACTGAAATATTCAACAGGTCCAGATCAGAAATAAGTTTTTTAAAACCTTCCTTTGCAATACACACACACACACACACACACACACACACACACACACACACACATATATATATATACAGAAATATATATATACATATATACACACATATATATATATACAGAAAGAGAGAGAGAGAGAGAGAGAGAGAGAGAGAGAGAACAGTTTTCTAGACAACCACTTTTTCCAAGAATAAATGGAGATTTCCATATCTGAAGAATCTAAGACTTTCTGCTGCCATGGAAACAAAAAGAATAAATCCCAAGCTTAGAACTCTTAGAATACAAGTTGATGACAGCAAGGATGAAGAACAAGCTAAGAACAAATGTAAGGGTGAGTGTAGAAGGGTGAAGAACAAAACACAAGTTATCCACAATATACGAGGAACTGTATATTTGGGAGGGTACATTGCATATTCAATTTTGTGATTGGGAAGGAGGAAAAATCACTTGTAAATGTGGAAGTTTCACAATAAATATTTTGCACATGGAACAACTATCCCAAGTAGAGTTACCACCAAATGTCACCTGAAAGGATTGCCTTCCCTTTCTCCAACACACGCTAGCACCTTGCAAGGCAAAGGCCTTGTTTCTGGTCTGCTTTATGACAGGTATTATTCTAGGGCCTGCTATTCTAGGGCTTGCTATTAGGATTGCCAGCCTCCAGGTGGTGGAGATCTCCCACTATTACAACTGATCTCTAGCCGAGAGAGATCAGTTCACCTGGAGGAAATTGCCACTTTGGCAATTGGACTCTATGGCATTGAAGACCCTCCCCTCCCCAAACTCCGCCCTCCTCAGGCTCCACCCCCAAAATCTCCAGGTATTTCCCAACCCGGAACTGGCAACCTTACTCCCTATAGTCATGGTGGCTCTGTGAGATCTTCCTCCTTGAGAACCAAACTAAAACTTAGAGAACCTCCGGAAATTTATATGTATTCAGATTTTCAGCTTGTTTTGTGTATCCTACCAAGTGGTAAAGCTAAATGGTTTGGGGGTGTTCAGCTCAGGGGGGGAAAGACAACTAAGGGGTGACATTATCACAGTTAATAAAATTAATTATACACAGTATGGAGTAGATGAAGAGAACACTTTTTTTTGGGGGGGGGTGTCTCCTAAAATATTAGAGGTGGCCAATGAAATTGATTGGCCACAGATCAAGACAAACAAAGCACTTGTACCCACAAAGCCTAAATAACTTGTGGAACTCAGTGCCATTGGATGTATTGATGACCACTAGTTTAGATGGCTTGAAACAGGGCTTAAATTAATTCATGGATGTCAATCAAATCAGCTGAATGGAAACTCCCTGTTCAGAGACAATGCATCACTGAATGCCAGTTGCCAGGGGGCACCAACATGGCAAGTCTTGGGCCTTTGTGTCACTTTTGAGGGGCTTACAGGGCATCCAGTTGATCATTCAGGGAGAAAGGATGCTGGTCTAATTGAACCAGAAGGACTCCTTTTCTGTACATAGAGTTTTACACCTACCAGCTACTGTTGTGTGCTAAAATGGTAATCTAAATCTTTCTGTAATTTTCAAATTAACATTAGATCAGAAATCGCCAAGGTATCTTCCAAGATTCATGTATATGCCAAATAAAGACTGCTAGTCAGCCATGAATAATAAATTATATTAAGGCTCCTTTAAACTTTGAGTACCAACCTAAAGATGTGACTGCCTGTGGCATCTCTGTGTGATTCACTCCTTAACTATAACCTCCATTTTCCAATGGGGTTAGGTAATTCTATCTACCCTATCTTGGAATCATTCAATCATTCCCAATACAGAACTACCCATCAACAGCAGTGCCAGCTTCAGCTCACAGAGAGGGTCTCAAGGAATCTATCTCAGCCCCTCCCCCAATGGCCACAGAAGGGAGAGAAAGGGCACCCATACTGGAAGGTGTCAGAAGGGCAGTGACCGAGCTGTCGGGGCCACAGCTGAAGCATTGTTCAGGTGCACAGATACTGCGTCCTTGCACTTGTGCGCCCACTTGTAGAGCTGTCTTATCCTTTGGCCAGTCTCACCAACAGTCTCTCTCCAGTCTTTCTCCAGTATCAGAGGAGCATGCCAAATATATTAGGTGCTCTGGAACACCAGAAGGATAATGCTGCTGCAGTTGTCTTGATTGTGGGCTTCCTAGAGGCAACTGGTTGGCCACTGTGGGAACAGACACTAGACTTGATGGGCCTTGGTGTGATCCAGCATGGCTTTTCTTATGCTCTTAACAGTGGTACCTCTCTTGCCGACCCCTCTACCTCCTTGTTCCTTTCCCATTCCCTCTGGTCACTGCCTCCTCCACCTGCCTGGCTCACTCAATAAAGGCAGCAGTGCCTCTGTCACCTTCCCTGCCACTTTCTCGCTTCCCCTGGTCACCTCTACTGTCTCAGCAGTTCTTCCTTCTGGCACACCCTGCCCCTCCTGCCGTCTTTGAATGTTTATGGGGCTGCTGAGGAACCCTCAAAATGGTGGCTGAGATTCTCTGACATTCTGTCACAAGTAGGGTTCAGCATATCGATAAACCAAAAGTGAAAATAAACCTGAAATTAGCTGTTTCGGTAAATTTCAGGTTTTGGGTTTACCAAATGCCAAAACCTGGGGATAATGCCAAAGCTGAATAGGTGATTCCTGAAAAAGTTGAATAGATATTCGGCTTTTCAGGTTCAGTTATTCGCCTTGGCTCAGAGGCATAGCTATGTGCTCTCTCCTCTTTTTCTTTCTTTCTTTTTTTTTGACTGGTTTTGATTAGAGACCTTTAAAGACATATTTGTAGGGTTGTAATTCTGCTCTGATTTATAACCAGGGAAGATGGATGTGTTTTAAGTGGCAGCAGACTTCAGGATAATTTATTTTACAATACTTCGTTTTATTGGCATCTCATGAGCTAGAGAGGTTCCTCTGGACCTATCTCTAGTTCTTGTACTGTACTGAAGGGTGCATTGGTTTTTCCATCTCTGTTTTTCTAGCAAGGCTTCTGTGCCCTATGAAGAAAATAAATTCAACAGATGATTTTTTGCTTCTCTTTGCAAAAGGGGGAAAGCTTCAACACTTGAAATGCTACCCATCAATAGGGTTGCCAGGTTCGCTGCTGTGAAAAAGAGGTCCTTCCCAATCCCCAAGTCAATAAAGATCTCACTGGGAGTCCAATAAGATCACCAGGTTATTGCCCAGAAAAAATGCCTGTATCTATACATTTTTCCATGAGGTTAAGGTTCCACATCATTCTCTGCTCATTGGATTTCCTACTACTGTTGCTGTTCCCCTCGTGGCCACACCCATGCCCTTGGGCTACCCAAATATTTCAATATGCTCGTTCCAATCTGAGCCATGATGGGGCTTCATATATAGAAGCCACAGTGATCTTAGAATCATAAAGTTGGAAGGGACCACCAGGGTCATCTAGTCAACCCCCTGCACAATGCAGGAAATTCACAACTACCTCCCCCCCACACCCCCAGTGACCCCTACTCTTTGCCCAGAAGATGGCAATAGAAACCCTCCAAGATCCCTGGCCAACCTGGTCTTTGGTGGTGAGCAGCATTTTTCCAAACCTGGTAGTGCTTGTGCGGTGCATCAGGTGAGGGGCTGGGCACATCATGTGTGGGCAATGACAAACAAGGCTGTCAGAAGACACTGGCTGAGTTTGGAGTCATGGTGGGTCTTCCCAGCAAAGGCAGCCATGACAGGCTGCCTAGCACAGCCCACCTATTTAAATATGCTATCCAGATAGGCAACGTTTTTAGACATTATAGTGTCTAGACATGCTTGTGTTCATTCCTTTGTTTCTTCTGAATAAAGTTACTCTGTGTTGATTAAAGGAAACCCTTTGCATATTCCTGAATGCCTGAAGAATCTGACAGATGTGTTCTTATGGCAGTTTTTAAAATAACATTTCATGCTGAGCTGAAGAATCTGCTTTCACAAACCTATGGAAATACTCACACACATCCCATTTGATAGCTCTTTGCCTAAGGATAAAAAAGTATTCACAGGAGGTGTGGGAGACAGAATATGTCAACAGCCCTTTGCCCAAGTCCAGTCATGCACAATTGACTAAATATGGCAGACTACAGCTGGGAATTCCCAATGTTCATCCCCACTGAAGTCATGCAGTTCAGATGAATGACTTCCTCAGGTGTGACTAGAGCTGGGTCTGGGTGAAAACCTAAATGTACAGTGGTAATGAGCAATTAAACTAACAATGCAATGCAGCAAGGCAGGGCACAATTCTCATTATCCTCATGAGTAGTTGTGCTGGAAAGTCAGATCATAGCTTATGCCAACCTCATAGGGTTTTCAAGGCCAGAGATGAACATAGGTAGTGTGTCATTGCCTGCCTCTGTGTAGCAATACTTGTCATGCTTTGTGGTCTCCCATCCAAGTACTAACCAGGGCTGATTTTGCCTAGCTTCTGAGATCTGATGAGATATAGCTAGCTTGGGCCATCCAGGTCAGGGCCACAACTAGTTACAAATATACAAATTGTCCCAATTTCATAAGTGAAATGCCAGTGTGTGCATCAAATACTCTACCTCTTGAAAACCTGCCCTTCCTTTCCCTTCCCTTTTTTCTGTTTTTCTTCCCCTTTCCCCTCTTTCCCCTCCTTCCTCGTTGTTTTCCTTATATGTTCGCCCATTATCAGTAGGGGCACCACTTGGAATTTTAATGTTAATGCTGGAAATTATTTTAATTATGTTGACCTATATGTTGTATAGTGTATCTATTTTAAACTGAATGCATTTTATTGGTGGTTAGCCACTCTGAGCCTGACCTTGATTGGAAAAGGGTGGGGTAGAAGCCAAATAAATGAATAAAACAAATCAATGGACTCACTCCTGCTAACTGTTCCATCTATGTCCCACCACTATGTGATGTGGCTCAGTAGCGATCAATCTCTGCATCTCAGTTTAAAAGATCTCAGGAGATGTAAAAGACATTTTTTCAGCATGAGTTGCTGGAGACTTGCCACCTATCAGAGCAGACAACATTGACCTAGATAAAGTAGTTTCATTAGGGCTGTGCATATTGGGTTTACCAAACCGAAAATAAACCCGAAAAAGCCATTTCAGCTTTTTCCGGGTTTATTTTCAGCTAAATAGCAAAACCGAGAATCCAGCCTATGCTGGAAAGCCAATAGCCAAAAAAGCTGAATACATATTTGGCTTTTTTTGGCTTCAGCTTTCCCAAGGCCTTCCCCCTTTTTAGGAGCTCTGGTGGAAGGGTGTTTGTTTTTAAGGTAGAGTCACCAAATTTGCAGCATAGCTGTGAGGGACTCTCCTTGCATGAACATCAAAGTCTGGTAAATTTGGGTCAGGGGGTCCAATTTTAGGGGCCTTAGAAGGGTCACTCCATCCCAGCATGGTGTAGTGGTTAAGAGCGGTGGTTTGGGGAGATGGACTCTAATCTGGAGAACCGGGTTTGATTCCCCACTCCTCCACATGAGCGGCGGATGCTATTCTGATGAATCAGGTTGGTTTCCCCTCTCCTACACATGAAGCCAGCTGGGTGACCTTGGGCTAGTCACAACTATCTGAAAGCTCTCTCAGCCCCACCTACCTCACAAGCTGTCTGCTGTGGGGAGGGGAAGGGAAGGTGATTGTAAGCCAATTTGATTCTTCCTTAAGTGGTAGAGAAAGTTGACATATAAAAAACAACTCTTCTTCTTCTTCTTCTTCCTCCTCCTCTTCCTCCTCCTCCTCCTCCTTCTTCATTGGAAACCATTGTAAAGTTTGCAGTGGTTTCCAATGAAGGATGGGGGTGACCCTTTTTGGGGGCCCTAAAATTGGTCCTCCATCCCAAACTTTACCAAACTTCTGTGTCCATCTAAGGAGAGTCCCATGCAGCTACCCTGCAAATGTGGTGAATGTACCTCAAAAAATGCCCCCCAGAGCCTCAGAAAAAATCTTCATAGGATATAATAAACCTGATTTGGGGGTGGGGGGCAAAAAAGCTGAAAGACCCATTTGCCAGCATGGGTATTCGGCTTATTTGGGTTTGCCCCCCCCCCCAAAAAATAGGACCAATAAACCTGAACCTGAAATTTACTGGAAAAAAATGCTCAGTTTTAAGTTTCACGTGTTCACTGCAAGTCCACAGGTCTTCTAGACCAAAGCAACAATATTGGTGCTAATGGTGATTTTTGCACATTATCCTAGCAGCATGTCTACCTCTTGAAACCCAAGTGGGCATTCTGGAGCATTGTTAGCATCTCATAGGTCTTAAGAAAAAGAGAGAAATTATAACTCCACAAATGGTAAGTTCCATTAAATGTAACTTAAAGTCGACTGCCTCCAGCAGTAGCCAAGTACTGGATGCTAATAAGGAAATGTACAAGCATGTGGGGCAATTGGGTGGTTCAAGCAATCCATAACCTCAGATTGGTTTCCATGTCATGGTTTTATGGTCCAATATCTTGTAACTAAGGGCTAGGAATGATTGATGCCACCTTTGGCAAATTTCTTGATTCCTATTTTTTTCTCCCCATCAGGTTTCAAATTGAAGCTAGTGTGTGAGATATTTGGGATCTCAATATTGTCTAAGGTGTATAGCAGGCCAGCTTGCAATAATTCTCTGTTTGTATTAGGTGCATGACAGAAAACATCCTCTTGGTAAGAAAGAAAACAAATACATTGGGCTGTAAAATCTCAGCTGAAGGAAATAATCAAAAGGCTCCCTTTGTGCAAGAATCTGCTCTGATATTATATCTCCCTATGTGAGTGTAAACTATAAGTATAGTCCATACAATGCCAAATGTTTATTTTGGGTTCCTCTAGTTTTAGTAAAAAAAAAAGAAAGAAGAAGAAGTAGTAGTAAAGGTAGTCCCCTGTGCAAGCATTGGGTCATTACTGACCCACAAGGTGACATCACATCACAATGTTTACTAGGCTGACTTTGTTTACAGGGTGGTTTGCCATTGCCTTCCCCAGTCATCTACACTTTACCCCCAGCAAGCTGGGTACTCATTTTACCGACCATGGAAGGATGGAAGGCTGAGTCAACCTTAAGCCAGCTACCTGAAACTGACTTCCATCGGGATTGAACTCAGGGCATGAGCAGAACTCAGGGCGTGAACAGAGCTCTGACTGCAGAACAAGCCAAGGTTAAGCCAGAATGTCATCCAGAAGAAAGGAAGTTGCCCTGAGAATAGCAATCTAGGTAAACTAAGGGACAGCACCAGAGCTGACAACATAAAGGATACACAGAGTCCTGACCTATCTATCTTTCTAGCTGTATTGGCCCCCTCTAAAGTCCTGGGGTGTGTGCTTGTATTAAGGGACTTTGCACAGACCATTCATTCATTACCTGAGTTCAATCCCAAAGGAAGTTGGTTTCAGGTAGCCGGCTCAAGGTTGACTCAGCTTTCCATTCTTCCGAGGTCGGTAAAATGAGTACCCCAGATGACTGGGGAAGGCAATGGCAAACCATACTGTATACAAAGTCTGCCTAGTAAACGTCATGATGTGACTTCACCCCCTGGCTCAGTAATGACCCAGTGCTTGCACAGGGGGCTACATTTACCTTTACCTGCGTCACCATTCCACTGTACTTTACAGGGAAGGAGAAAGAACTAGACATACAGCTGGTATTCGCAGTGATAGTCATGCTTTTTACAATATCTAGTTCTGGCGTAAGCTCCATTCCATTGCTTTCAACAGGCACTGCAGCTCATTCTTGCTGGATACTGCTCACTGAAATTTGTTTCTTGATTAATATACTCAGCATCCCTTTACAGACTGTTTTTGCTAGAGGTTTGCTCTGAGAGATTTTTTATAGCCTATTTTTAGTAATAACAGGTAATATTTCACATTTGGCAGCCTGTGCATATTCTACTTTGTGTTACTCTTTACACTTGTAAAATTAAACAAGAACAAACAACTGCCTAACCCCAAAGCACTTTATGTTTTATCTATAAATGAGAGTGAGGCTGCAGCGCAGCATTTTTATATTATACAAGTACAGGGCTGACTCAAGCTATTTTATTGCCCTGGGCAAATTTTAGGGCCCCACCATGGCAACATCTTATATGAAGGGAAGAGGTGGGAAGTAGAAAACAGATTCCCTCCTTGATATTTTTCTCAGTTGCAGCCCCAACCCTCTGCTTCTGAAATGATTGGAGTGAGGGGAAGGACCTAAGGATATGCATAATGAATAATTGCCAAAATGAAGATAGAAATCACTTGTTCAGGCCATTGCCAGGATTTTCTGGAACAGTAATACAAATCTGAAATTCTTAGGTATTATGAAAAAACCTTCCTGGAACAATCTGTGTTGTTTTTTCATCTTTGTGTGCTGCTAGCCAGCTACAGCATGTGTCTGTGTTTTTCTCTGATTCTGCTGATTTCCTGAGCAATGGCATTTCTCCGTTCCAATCAGATCCTTGCAAGAGAGGAGCACACAGTACTTCCAGACAATCACCTTTGGAGACAAGCCACAGGGAGCCTCAGTTCTTTTTCCCTCCCTCATTTGTCAGGGTGCAGCACTTTTTTTTTTTTTTTACAAGACTTAAGGCTGGGAAAATAAAGGGATGGAAGCCCTTTATTCAGGGGCTCATAGTATTTGTCCCTTTGGACCAATTTGCTAGAAACGTGGGGCTTCCAGGCATCACTCACTCCACTGCAATGTTGGTGTCATCTGGTTGAAAAACAGCACCTACAGCTCCCCCCCCCCCCAAATTTCCTATGGGAAATAACAGCAGACCAGTGGAAAGGGATGGGAGAGGTCTACAAAGGAAGCCACTTTCACTTTGCGAAAGGAAACAAACAGATGACTACAAGGAAGGATGACAAATGCTGAGTTTCCAGTGGAGAGGTAAGACATTTGCATTGTCAGTAAGTCACTGTAAGGATAAGAAAATGTAGACAGAGTGCCATTTGGAAAAAAAACATTTTAAGAATCAGTAGAGAGAAGAATAACTACTTAGAGAGTCATCTACTTTGGGGGTGATCTGTAAAACTGAACTTTTTTATTCAATATGCTTGTTATTTTGAATGTAACTCTGAATGTTATTTATAAACAGCTGTCCCAGACCCTCATATACATTGCCCATTGAAAAGAATGGTCCCAGATTCTGGAATCACAATGTTTAAAAACACTAACCGGTAATGTCCTACCTAAAAATAAGCATTCATAGTAACATTTCCCACTACCACCCAAGCTCAGACCCAAAGTTTTATTGATATTTTTTTCTCAGCACACACCCCGAGAAGAATTTTGCACTTTGGGAAACTGTGTGAAGGTGAAATACACCTTCTTTCACATATCCCAAACTCAAAGGTTGTGGCTAGGCCTGCCAGGCCAGGCCTGGCAACCAGTGGGGGGAGAAGAAGAAGAAGAAGAGTTGGTTTTTATATATCGATTTTCTCTACCCTTTTAAGGAGAATCAAACTGGTTTACAATCTCCCTCCCTTCCTCTCCCCACAACAGACACCGGTTATTAGACTAGATTAGAGTCCACCGCTCTTAACCCCTACACCACACCGGCTCTGGTATTGTGGGGATTTGGGAGATGGCCATCAGCAATAGCATAATGTTACTTCCAGGAAAATCTGGAAGTGATGTCATGATTCTCTAGGAATCATCAGAAACTCGATGTTTTTGCTATAGAGATTCTGGCAATTTCTAGAAAAATGTGAACTCACTTGTAGGTTTTCCTGGAAGTGATGTTATACTGACACTGAAGGTGTTTTCTATTTTTTTCTTTTTTCTGCCAGCCAATAGAGTGCCAGTGAGCAAGTACCCCTGGGTCATGGCAGCCCTAGTTGGGGTGGTGGAGCAATTTTACATTGATTTTAAGGGTTCTTTTTTCCTAAAATGAGCTTGATGTGGCTGGTTCTTTAAAGATGCAAAATAATACAGTGGCCTCAGGCAGCAGTTGTTTTGGGGGTAGGGGATGGCAGTGTCTGCTTCCACTGCTGCCTTTTCCTCACTATCAACTCACCACTAAATTGAGAGCTGCAGCACCTAATGCTCCTTCTCACCTTGTCCCCCAGGTACACGGAGCTTGGAAAGCTACCCAACAGGGCTTGTTGAGATGTGAGAGCTGGTGAATCCACGTTGACTAGGGACATGGGGGAAACTTACCAGTTGCAAACTGTTTTTACCTTAGAGTTTTGCCCAAATATCAGAGCGTCCCTGCAGTCATCGGTCACATGATGATGTCACTTCTGGAAGAAACGTTGATGCATCAATGCTGGCCACCATTTGTAGGTAGTAACTTTCCCCGCCAGCTGGCTGAACGATGCCGGGGGAGGGGGCTTGGAGCAGCCCTAACACTGTGTTTAGAGTTGGTAGCAGTCATATTGGCCCATGCAAAATCCAGAGCAAGAATCAAAATCCATGTAATAGTTCATATTCGGACCAACCAAATGGAAACAAAGCTGTTTTTTTTAAAAAAAAAAAACCCAAACAAACAAACATAGCATCTAGCTTGATGAAGAGTTCTGATGATCTCAAAAGTTTACACAAGACTTTGTGCCATTTTGGTTCACCCTAAGAAAAGGTGCTACATGGATTATGTTTAAGGATGCCTGAGAAACAAGGTGGAAAGGAGTGTTATTGGTCTGGTAGCTGGGCAATGTGGTGTGGAGGGCAGTAGTGGCAAAGGATAGTGGTGGCTCTTCGGACACCACTGAGAATAACACCTCTTCATTCATGGTGTCTCACCCCGCCATTTGTACAGTCTCTTGAGTTGGCATAGGCCTTCATTAGCATATTTGCCATTTTTAGGGCATTCCATTCCATAACAGAGAGCCAGCATGATGTAGTGGTTAAAGTGTCAGATGAGGGACTGGGAAACCATGGTTTGAATCCCCACTGGTGCCATGGAAACTTGCTGGGTGACTTTGGGTCCGTCACACTCTCTCAGCCTTGACCCTGGCTTGTATTTGGATGAGAGACCACCAAGGAATACCAGGGACGTGACGTGGAGGCAGGCAATGGCAAACCACCTCTAAACATCTCTTGCCTCAGAAACCTCACCAGGGGTTGCCATAAGTCAGCTGTGACTTGACGACAATAAAATAAAATAAAATTCCATAATATTCAGAATAAACCATGAGCTCTGTGTTGCCCTTTGAACATTTACCTCTTCCAACTAGTCCATAAAATAAATATATATAAGAAATAGAAGTAAAAGCTGATCTGATGTCAGCCTTTTAAATTTATGTTTAAAGGTGTAAGGTAAACCGTTCTGCCACTGCCATTACTCTATATAAATCTTGATACCAGAGGTGGATAGAGTTTTACGTTAGGCTTCTGAGCTTCTAAAATTTATTCTTTTCAAACAATGGGCAACAGCCAGTTATGAGGGTGCATTAAATAATCAGGCCAACTAGAGACAGGAATGCTACAGTTTAAACTGTCACGTCAAAGTGACCCTCTCCTTATCCACCTTTTTACGCAACAGCTGTTTTGCTTTTTCAAGCTTTCTGCCAGCATAGTATGTCTGAACATCAATAAGATACGTTAGGGTTTTATAAAAAATAAAACCTTATTGCCTGACTGGTTGCACCACACTGCCAGAGAGCCAGTGTGTAGTGGTTAAGAGCGGTGGACTCTAATCTGGAGAACGGGTTTGATTTCCCCACTCCTCCACATGAGCAGCGGACTCTAATCTGGTGAACCAGTTTGGTTTCCCCACTTCTCCACATGAAGCCTGCTGGGTGATCTTGGGCCAGTCACAGTTCTCTCTGAACTCTTTCGGCCCCATCCTACCTCACAAGGTGCCTGTTGTGGGGTGGGGAAGGGAAGGCAATTATAAGCTGGTTTGAGACTCCTTAAAGGCAGAGAAAAATGGGGTATAATAACCAACTCTTCTTCTTCTCCTCCTCCTCCTCCTTCATCTCCAACTGAATCAAGTATCAAAAGAGCAGACCAGAGGATGTGTGATGTCAGAGAGAGATGGATTCACCACAAACCATAGCTTGTAAACTGGAAGTCTTGAGGACATATGATCCCTCCCACTCGCTCTTCCAATCACGGGAGTGAATCTCCCCTTTAGGGATGGCAGTCGACTTTGGTGGATCCTTGAGCTTTGCATTCATCATCGAGTCCCTTCTGCTACCCAGCATCTATTAGCCAAGAACCATCTGGTAGGCCCAGAATGCTAATGCTCCAACTCTTCCAGCATAGTGGCTGGCACGAGTCTCTCACAGCCCTCCAGTGGCCTCTTGCTACAGCAACTGTCGAATGGGCCAAGACCCAGAGTGAGCAGAGCTGTGACTAGATGCTGGCAGCTTTGCTGAGTGAAATTGTTAGCCGTGGACACAAGGTTGAAAAAGTGGCAGTATCCTATCCCATCGGGATGCAGTGAGTTGATGAGCAACTAGTACTTGCATGTCCTTCGCTTTCCTTAAGAGAAATGCTAGTCATTACTCATTCCACACAGCTGCCTCTCTGGACCTCGTTCCCCGGATCGAGCACCTGGTGTCCTTCTGAGTGGAAACTGGCAAACAAGCCTGAACTTGCTTGGTCAGCCCTGTAGTTAGGAACATAAGATGGATGCTGGGAGACCCCATTTTGTCTCTGGCTGCACAGCAGTGTTCTATCCCTGCACACTTGCTCCAGTCCTGCACACCTTGCCTGGTGTACCAGGTAGCCTAGGGCTGTCAGGTGCCCATAACATCCTGTCATTACTAGCAGAACTTATCACAACATGCTAGAAGCCACTGTAAAGGAACGCTGCCCAGCCTCCGCTGGGCAGGCCCTCTTTCAAGGTTGGCCGAGAGCGAGTTCCCAAACAAAACACCGAGCCCAGGAATTCTCCTGCTGCTTAGCAGGTAGCTGCCACCAGCCCCTATTCAAACGGTTAGCCCCGGCAGAGGATAGGGGCAGCCTCTGGCGGCTAGTTCCAAATTAAAGCACAGTGCCTCTCCTGCAAGGTAGGATACCCAGTAGGTGAGGATTATGCTAACAAAGGTTTTAAGCCTTGGTAGGTGGTCACACAAACAAGAAAGGCACTTCGGATTTAGCCTTGGGACCCACACAGTCAAAAGACACACCAATATGGGTTAAAGATTTATTTTAAGGTTTGTGCTCATTACAGAAGGAAAATTCATGAAGCATTTAAAGCACAAAAGTAACAAAGCTTAATATACCTAGCTACACAGTTAAGTTCTTAGGTTCAAACATTTGGCAAAGTTTAAGGCAAGATTTCAAGAGGTTTTGTCACAAGTTACCAGTTTCTTCAAAGGTTCATGTGTTTTGGTTTTCAGCATGCAAGTTTCCAGAGTCAATCAGACAAGAGTTTCCCCTATAAGGGCAAAATCAAAATGAGTTGTGATGAAGTCAGGCATGGACTAGCCATGGCCCTAACGTTCATGATTTCTGTATGAATGAGGTCTACTTTTATCTCCACATTCTCAGTAATGTCGGCCAAGTACGCCAATGAGAATGCAAAGAGAGCAATAAACCTATAATTGATTGATGTGTCACTCTTGCCCCCATATCACGTAAGGATGACCAAGGTATTTCTGATTCTGCAGCAATTCAAACACCTGGAGATCCTCAAGGCAGAGATAAGGAAAGCAAGGCCGACAGATTTGTAACTAGGGTAACTAAAGACCTTCAATTAGGAAGGAAGGGAGGGGGAATTGCCTGCATCTGGTGTGCTCTGCCCCCCTTCTTCAAAGCACACTCTTCAGAATGAAAGTGCTTTCTCACGGCTGTAAATCACTGAGTGATTTTTAGGCCTCCTGAGTTTAATATCAAGTTATACCAGGCCCTGGCCTGAACCAAGGAATTGTAACCAAAGAAATTGGGGAACCCAGTTTCTTTACAGACACGTGGTCCCTTCCTGTTTATTTTCAAAATAGATCTTCCCTCCATTCTTTTTGAGTCTTATTTCGATCTCTATTGAGACCCATTTAACCTTTAACTGATGTGAAGACGTGCTGCTTCTTTATTAACATGGTGGTAGGGCACCAGAGGCCTTTTGCTTGCCATAGCAGGGTTGACCTTTCTTTGAGTGGTCTGTACCTTACCAGTTGCAGCTACTGTATTCCTGGGAAACTGAAGCAATTTGGCATGTTAAATGGATGAAATAAGAATCCAGTCAGTCTACTTTCTTGGCAGCATGCTGTGTTTTTTTCTTTTTCCACAGCCTTCTTTTGAAGCTTTTTTTTTTTTTTTGTATGCTGGATTTAAATGAGCACATGTCACTTAAGAAAAAAACAAAAAGGTTAGCATTCAATAATGTATAGAAAATACACTATGTAAACTAGGAATTCCAGCCCATTTGGACAAACTTCTGGCATGTAGCCTCCTCCTTCTCCCTTCTCTGCTTTGAAAAAGAGCAACAACAAATGATACCATTTAAAACATGTACACACATGCACACACACACATGTGCATTACTTCTCCATTCCATTTCCATTTCCATTTATTGTTATGGCCATTGGCCCGCATATGCATTACTTCTGTAAAGTGGGAAATGGAAAAAAAAACAAAAAAACTACCAAATTAGCTTCTTGGATCCAGCATTTAGTTGACTTCTTTGAGATAAACAGCTCATTCCTGAGCTGTGCAGTGGCCAGGGACTGCTGCAGCGCTTCCAAAGAGGTTTCCCAGCCACTGCAAGGCCAAAGAAGGCCGTTAACAAAACAAAAAATCAAAAATGGAAAAATAGCACTATTGAAAACAGCAATGCTGTGCCAAGGAAAACCTGGCACAGCCACACTGTTGTTGGAGGGGACATTCCTGGGCTGGAGGGGATTAGGAAGCTAACTACAGTCAGCTCTGCCCCTGGGCACACCCCCAATTCTTGCACCACATTTATTTTCCAGGATTTAGGTCCCAGAGATGCTGTGGGCATCGGAGGAGCACCATGCAACTCCATGGTGCCCAGGCACCGATGGAACTGCCCCTTCACCAGAGTAAGTGCATCTTATTCTGTGGTAAGAGGGCACTTACGTTGGCAGTGGGGTCATACTGCCTCCACTACACTTTCAGTCCAGTCCTCAGGAATTGGGCTGTAAATTGGCTTAAATTCAAGTATTTCATTGAAATTATTTGTATATTTACATATGATTCAGAAAAATCTTCCTTTTAACATGGATAATGCCATGGCACTGGATCCAACGCTTGCTAAAATTTAAAAAAATCATCATATAAATCATTTTGAAAAATACTGATATAGCTCTCAGCTATATGCCCATAAAGATCTCTCACATGTTGGGCATCCAATTATGCTGTACTGTATCTGGGAAGAAGATTTGAATGAACTATCATGAATCCCCTGCTTGCCTTTGGGAGTCATATCCGATCAAAGAGTTTTCTCATTATTTAATTATTAGCACAGTGCCTATTATAAGTTTGTACTTCTGTGTGTGATTTTGCATTGTGGGTAGGAATGTATACATTAGCTTTTTTATTTCTTTGCATTTTCATATCTGTTCTAAAGGAACATTTTCATCCCACCTATGTCTTTTTTGTTTTTTGCTAGCTTACCCATTATGTTAATTTCTTGCATGCCATTTTATTATACACTGTTTTATTATACACAATTTTTATAAGAAATAAATTTTATAAGAAATAAATCACTCTTTTAAACAAGACAAGCTGATAATAATAAGTGGCTGGAATGCAAAAGTAGGAAACAAAGTAGAATTATATAGTGTTGGGAGATTTGGGCTACGAGTATGAACTGAAGCATGAGAGCGACTCACAGAATTCTGTGAAGGCAACAATTTGTTCGTTACAAACACATATGATCCAGGTCTTGGCCAGGAAAGGGCATCCTTTAAATCAAAGTAGTAGTCGTCGTCGCCGTCGTAGTAGTAGTAGTATTTCAGACAACTGATTATATATGTAGAGATCACTGTATGGCCAATACTGAAATCAAATACATTACATAATTGGAAGCAGAAGATGGAGAAGCTCTATTCTGTCTGGTAAAACAAGACTAGGAGCTGATTGTGATATAGACCATGAATCATTAATATTGAAAATTAGAATAAAGCTGGAAAAAAACAACACCAAAACATTCATAATGCCAAAATACACACTAAGCAACATTCCTGAAGAGTTTAAAGAACATGTAAAGGACAGATTTGCATGATTAAGTTCAACCTATTGGTTGCAACTAGATATACTATCAAGGAAGAATGTGCAACGATGATTCCTGTAGCCAAAAGAAATGAAAAACCTCATTGGATGATGGATGAAACTCTTAAAATTGCTAAAAATAGATCAGAAGCAAACCTATATGGTGATAGAGTCAAATATCTAAATGCAGTGTTTCGGTGACTTGCACATGGAGGTAAAGAGAACGTTTATAATAATTAGTGTAAAGAAGAGAACAACAAAAAAGGAAGAATAAGAGATCTGTTCCACAAGAGCCAAGAAATCAAAGGAAATGCTGAAAAATCAACACAGAAATAAATTAAATGAACAGGATAAAAAAAAAGATGGGAACAATACACTGATGAACTATACGGAAGAGATGAAAGGATGAAGTTTATTAATCTATAATTTAAAAGCCATTCTATATGAAGACCTGACTTTTAGCTGACATCAGCTCTAATTAGGCTCTTGACCCTAAAGGGCACAGGAGCTAGTCACCTCACGGTCCAGCTTATAAAAGGGCGGTCCAAATGTCCAGTCCTTTGTCCTTCCACAGAGAGACCACAGACCCATTGAATGGATGCCATCTCTGTCTCTCTCTTTGGAAGTGACCCAAAGTACTTTGCTGTCTGTCTGTCTGTCTGTCTGTGTATCAGTCTCTATGTGGAGTATTGTTAAAACTATCTAAATATTATTCCTCTCTATGCCTTACAACCTTTGTAAGTTCAATAAACCTATATGCTTTACTCTTATGGGTGTGTGGTCTGAGACTGTCCTAAGTACACTTTTCCTATTACACACTCTGGCTTTGCTTGGTAAGTAGCAGGCAGAGGAGTCCAAAAAAAAAAAAGAGCTCAAGGGAGAGAATTTGCAGAATTCTCGCCACAATGGACAATCTGGAAAGGGCTGAACCCTGTGGAGTGGTGAACCACATTATTATAAGCATATTCGGCAAAAGGCAAAAGGTCTACCCAATCACCTTGATGGTAATTAACATAACAGCACAAATAGCATTCCAACACTGCATTCACCCATTCAGTTTGACCATCCGTTTTGGGATGGAAGGCACTAGACAGTCCTTGTTCCACTCCGACCAATTTGAGAAAAGCCTTCCAAAATTTGACCACAAAATTTGAACTGTCCGTCACTATTTTGTGCGGAAAGAAATGGTGATGGAAGACATGTGACACAAAGAGGCGGGCCAATTTTGGGGAGGAAGGGATACCTGCGCAGGGTACAAGATGCACCTGTTTTGAAAACAGATCAGTAATCACCCAAAGAACTGTCTTTCCCCTACTAGGGGGTAGATCCATCATGAAGTCCATTGCAATTACTTCCCATGGTTTAGAGGGGGTCTCTAATGGTTGTAAAAGTCCGGGCGGCTTGCCCTGGGGTCGTTTGGCAGCTGCACATATGGGGCAGCTGCGGATGAAGGAGTCCACATCTGACCGCATGCCTGCCCAGCAAAACTGTCTCCTTAGCAAATGCAATGTCTTGAGAAATCCAAAATGTCCGGTGGTCTTGGCGCCATGAACCAAACCCAAAACCTCCCCCAGCAACACTTCCGGAACATACAATCTAGAATCCTTGTACCAAAACTCTCCACGTTTAATTAGACTAGCCAGAAGGGTCTGTGAGGAAAGTTCTGTTTCATAACTGCGAAGAAGAGTCTCCTTAAAGGAAGCAGTTAGTCCTTCCACCCCCTGCGGGCAGCTTAACCGGGGACGGAGCCGACCCAGGTGCAGGCAGCGACTGAACAGGGCGCTCGGGTCCCCGCACCTCGGGAACTGTGGCTGAAAGTCGCACAGGTAGAGGAGGAAGCGAGGCGGGCGGCGCTGCCGTCTCAGCCGGGTGTGGGGCTTCCCCTCCCACCGAATGCAGCGGCTGTGGGGGTCGGGTCTGAGAACGTGTTTGCACAGCCAAAGCGGGCAATAGACCTCGTTGGGCAGGGGTGAAGAGCGACTCTGTGGGCCAATCAACTTTGGTGGGATACTGGGGAAGTCTAGATAAAGCATCAGCTAGTAGATTTTGCTTCTGTGGTACATGTTTCAGGACGAATTGAAACTGGGCAAAGAAGCCTGCCCAAGGCACTTGTTTCATGGACAGTTTGCGAGCCCCCATTAAGGCTTCTAGGTTTTTGTGATCAGACCACACTTCAAAAGGCACCTTGGGACCTTCTAAGAACTGCCTCCACACTGTCAGGGAATGCTTTACAGCAGTGGCTTCCTTTTCCCAAATAGCCCAATTGAGTTCGGACTGAGTGAATCTTTTAGAGAAATAAGCGCACAGATGCAGATTCCCATCCTCCCCCGCTGCAGGAGCGCACCCCCCATCGCTACGTCGGAAGCGTCTACGTGCACTATGAATGGTTGATTGCAGTCTGGGTGCTGCAAAACAGGTTCGGATGTAAAAAGCTGCTTAAGACTATTGAAGGCGGCTTGACACTGGGGGGTCCAATCCACCCGGGCGTTGGGTAAGGTGGCCATAGTCCCCTTTCCCTTAGTCTTAAGGAGGTTCGTGATGCAGCGCAATCTGAGCAAAATGTGGGAGGAACGCCCTGTAAAAATTTATGAACCTGAGAAATCTTTGGACTTGTTTATCTTTGGTTCCCAACCGAGCACCGCTTGCACCTTTTCTGGATCCATAGTCAGTCCCTGGTGCGAGATAATATATCCTAGAAAAGTCAATTGCTTATTGTGGAACTGGCACTTAGACACTTTAGCATAGAGCTGGTTGTCTCTGAGACGTTGCAAAACCTCTCTGACCAAGGCAACATGCTCATTCATGGTTTTAGAGTAAATGCGAATGTCATCTAAATAAACCACCTGTGAGAGATCCCCTCTCTCTGAGTTTACTTCTCAAAATCAAATGTTCAGACGTTGATAAAGAAACAAAGGATTTATTGAAGACATCAGGAGCTGAGACAGGCACAGATAGCAAGTTGCAAGTGAGGGGCTAATCGGGTTTACAGAATATATTGACTCCAGGGCACTGGGGCACTGGGGTTCACACTTATTGTTATGGGAAGTTACAAGCTTGGCATAATACAAAACATCAGACAAATCCCAGGAAGTCTGGTGAAGCTATCACACTTCCAAGGCCGCATCGGCCTGAGGGAGTACTGACAGGAAGAACAGCGGGGGGGGAAGATACATGGGGCAATCAGGCCTGGCGCCTGAGACCAGAAGGTGTGAACTGCTTTTACGAGTTCACTGATGGGAAGCAGAGACACATACACAGAGACCCTCACATTCTGCCCCCCCTTAAGGCCCCCCTCCGGGGTCCTCGAGAGGGCGAGGCTTATCGGGATAAGCGAGATGGAATTCTCGGATCAAGCGAGGGGCCGCCATGTGGGGTGCGGCCACCCACTCGTCGTGAGCGGACCCAAGGTTTTTCCAACGAACAAAGTAAAACAGTTTCCCCTTCTTCCATTTGGAATCTAAGACCTTGGATACTTCCAGATGGGTATCCCCTCCTACCACAGTAGGAATCTCACGGTCGGGAGGGGGGTGGAACTGGGGGGCTGCCACATACGGTTTGAGAAGACTAATATGAAAAACCGGATGGACTCCCTTGAGAGTCTTTGGGAGCTTCAGTTCCACGGTAACCTCATTGATCACTCTGGTAATGGGGAAAGGTCCCACATAACGGTCGCTCAGTTTTTTGCAGGGCCGAAGGGAGCGGAGGTTTTTGGTGGACAGATACACTTGCTCCCCCACCTTTAGCTCCCATCCCGGAGACCGGTGTTTGTCTGCTTGTTCCTTGTACTTGCTTTTCGCCTTCTCAAGATTTTTGAGCAGCCACGGCCAGGTAGATTTAACTGCCTGGATCCACTCCTGAAGATCAGGGGTGGTTTGGAGCTCTGGCGTGACGGGGGCGGAACCGAAAGGACCGAATTCCGTCCCGTATATTACTTGGAAGGGACTAAAGCCGGTAGAGGAATGAGGCGCATTGTTGTACGCATATTCGGCGAATGGCAGCAGGTCGACCCAGTCATCCTGGTGGAAATTGACATAGCAACGCAAATAACATTCTACCACCGCGTTTACTCGTTCCGTTTGACCATCCGTTTGGGGGTGATAGGCGGAAGACAAACCCTGTTCCTCCACCCCCATGAGCTTTAAAAATGCTCGCCAGAATTTGGCAACAAACTGGACCCCCCGGTCGGAGAGGACCTTCCTCGGTACCGAGTGTAGCCTGAGGACATGTGTAACAAATAGTTTAGCCAAACCCTGGGCGGAAGGAAGACCTGCACATGGAACAAAATGGACCTGTTTGGAAAAAAGGTCCGTGATTACCCAGAGAACCGTTTTTCCCCGACTAGGAGGTAGGTCGGTGATGAAATCCATGGCTATGACTTCCCATGGGCGGGAGGGGTTCTCCAGCGGTTTGAGAAGCCCGGGGGGTTTTCCCATCCGTTTCTTAGCTGTGGCGCAAGTGGGGCAGCTGCGCACATACAGCTCCACATCGGCTCTCATACCGGGCCACCAGAACTGCCTCCGTACCAGGTGAAGTGTTTTAATGAAGCCAAAATGACCCGCCAATCTGGCACCATGTACAAGTCCCAATACCTCCTTGCGAAGGGAGGACGGGACATACAGTTTCCCCCCCTGCATCCACCAAGTGTTGGTTCGTTCCAGGCCAGTAGGGAGGAGATGGTGCTCCTCCTCCTGTAAGGAAGCGTCCCGGAGCCGCTGTTGGAAGGCTTCCGGGATACCCTTGAGCGTAGGGGGGGTCTCTGGGCGATGGGCTTGGGAGCGGGTGGTGACGGCTAAGCTGGGGACCTCCCCACGCTGCTCGGGCGTGAACAGGGAGTCGACAGGGCGATCGAAATCGTTGCGATACTGGGGGAGTCGAGACAGAGCGTCGGCCAGGGCATTGTCCTTCCCCGGGACATGTTTGAGAGTGAACTGGAATTTGGCGAAGAATTGGGCCCACCGAATTTGTTTGGCGTTGAGCTTTCTAGCTCCCTTGAGAGCCTCGAGATTCTTGTGGTCGGTACACACTTCAAACGGCAGTTCGGCACCTTCTAAAAAGTGCCTCCATATGGTGAGGGCATGTTTGACCGCCGCCGCCTCCTTCTCCCAAATAGCCCAGTTAATTTCGGACTGGGAAAACTTTTTGGAGAAGTAGGCGCATGGTCTCAACCGCCCCCCTTCATCCCTCTGCAATAGGGCCCCACCCATGGCCACATCCGAAGCATCCACCTGCACCACGAAAGGCTTGGTGCAATCTGGGTGAGCCAAAACGGGTTCGGATGAAAAGAGTAGTTTTAAACACTCAAAAGCCTGCTGGCACTGGGGGGACCATTGCAAACGGGCTGAGGGAAGCGCGGCACTAGCCCCCTTGTCTTTGGTACGCAACAGATTGGTGAGAGGAAGCGCAACTTGGGCAAAGTTGGGAAAGAAGTTTCGGTAAAAGTTAGCGAATCCCAAAAATTGCTGAAGCTGGCGGCGGGTAGTGGGGGGTTCCCAATCTCGCACCGCCTGGACCTTGGCGGGGTCCATTTCTAAACCTTGGTGGGAAATCACGTACCCAAGAAATGTAATGGAAGGTTGGTGGAACTCACATTTGGATACCTTAGCATACAGTTTGTGCTCCCGCAGCCGCTGGAGCACTTCTCGCACTAGGCGCACATGTTCTTCCATGGTTTCAGAGTAAATAAGTATGTCATCGAGAAATACCACCACCCCCCGAAATAGCAAATCATGTAAAACCTCATTAATCAATTGCATAAACACACTGGGGGCCCCCGAAAGTCCGAACGGCATGACTAGGTATTCAAACATTCCAAAACAGCTGGAAAAGGCCGTTTTGGGTTCGTCTCCTTCTTTAATGCGGATGCGGTGGTATGCTTCCACTAAGTCCAGTTTGGTGAAGATTCGGCCCTCCTTTAATTGTGCTAAAAGGTCGGGAATAAGAGGGAGAGGGTAAGCGTTAGACTGGGTGACCGCGTTTAGCCTACGAAAGTCAATACACAGTCTTAGATCTCCCGTCTTTTTCTTCACAAAGAAGGCCGGGGCCGAATAAGGAGCTTTGGAAGGGCGTATGAAACCCCTCGCCAAGTTAGCGTCCAAATAGTCCCGCAACACCGCCTTCTCACTAGGGCTCATGGGGTAGACCTTCCCTTTAGACAGTTTGCCTTCCCCCACGATTTCAATGGCACAGTCCGTCTCTCTGTGGGGAGGTAGTTCGTCACATTCTTTAACATCAAAGACATCCGCAAACTGCGAGTATTCTGTGGGAAGTTGAGGAGGGATGGAGATCGGGTTGGGGGACCCTACCAATGCGGCGGCCGGAGTCCTGAGAACCCGTTCCTTGTCATGCAACCCACAGGGGCTGTCGGGAAACGAGAGCACCCGTTTAACCCAGTCGATGGAGGGGTTATGTCCCCGTAGCCAGTTCATCCCTAACACCACTGGGGTTACAATAGGGGCGATGGTAAAGTACAAGCGTTCCCAATGTTCTCCCACCGACATAATCACGGCAGCAGTTCGGTGGGTCACTGGGCCCCGTTTAAAATCGCTCCCGTCCATTTGGGAAAAGCGGAGGGGTCCCGGAAGCCGCTTGCGCCGGACTCCCAGTTTCTTGGCGGCTTCCTCACTAATCATAGTGCGGGCACACCCCGAGTCAACCAAAGCGGGGAATTCTAAACTGGGACCCCCTTTGGGTAGGGACAGGTGAACACGTACATACACATTGTCCTCTTGGGCGCTTACCATCGGTGGAGCTCCTTGCACAACGACAGGGGCGGTCTGCTGCGGAGCCCCCTCTACAGCAGACCGACGGCGTTTTTTGCCGGCTGTTCCCACTCTTCCTCCTCGCTGGAAGAGGGGGATGGAGTGGTGGCATTCGGGGATCCGTCCGAATCAAAAGTAGTATTTGTAATCCGGGACCCCGTTGGGCCTGTAGAGGTGGAGATCACATCCTGGGGGCGCGCATGGAGAGCGGAGGGTGCGCCGGAACGCCGGCCCGGTGGCCCGCTCCTGCGGCGGGGCTGGTCCTCAGCGGCCGCCTTCTGCGGTTCGGTCGGGGCTTGGCGAGGGGGGTTTGGACGACCCGCACGAGAGGGGCATTGCGACGCAAAGTGCCCCTTTCCTCCACAGGTCAGGCAGACTCCGGCCTCAAAACGTTTACGGCGTTCAGCGGCCGAGGAACCCCCGCTCCCTCCCGGTCGGAAGTCTCGGCCCCGGTCACTCCGGGGTCTCGGGTCTCGTCCAACGCGTTGTTTGGACAAGGTCAGGAGTTGTTTGCGATTCTCGATGTCGGCAGCGTGGCGAACCCAACCTTCCACATCCGGGGGGTTCCCTTGCATAAAAGCCCAATGCTGGAGGTCCGGGTTGAGGCCCTCCCTGAAGCACTGTACCAAAGTGGCCTCACTCCAGTCCAGGATTCGGCTGGCCAGTGATTGAAACTCACTTGCATACTGCGCCACCGACTTAGTCCCTTGGCGCAGTTGCATCAGGGAGGCTTTAGCCCGCTCACCCAGAGTCGGGTCCTCGAAGCGGTTTCGGAGTGCTACCATAAACTCATCCAGGGTTCGTAGCACCGGCGAGCGGAGTTCATACTGCCACACCATCCAGGCGGCCGCCTCCCCTTGCAGCAGGGAAGCCACGTACTGCACCCGGGACTCCTCGGAAGTGAAGGTTCGGCCTTGTTCTCGCATAAAAATGTCCACTTGGACCATGAAAAAGGTCAACTGGTCTCCTGAACCGTCATAGGTGACTTTCAGGTCCCGACGGGATGGGAGGCTAGGAGGCGCGGGGGGGGCTGCCGGTGTTCCGTCCGGGGGGTTGCCGGCAGGCGGTTGCACTTTCAAGGCGTCCAGGGCCGCGGCCATCTCACCCATCACCCGCCGCATGGACTCCATCTGTTCCTGCATGGCTTGGCGATCCTCCAGCCACTGCCTGCGTTCCTCTTCCATCAGGGCCTCCTTGCGCGCCGGGTCCCCTTCAAGTCCCGTGCTGGGGAAGGCCAAACGGCGATCCTTCGCCGCGGTTCGGGAGAGAGACCAACCCTTGGGGGAGTCCAGCCAATTGTTAAAAAGTCCTCGGCCTTGGTCGGGGATGGGACCCCTAGGCTTCTTTGGCTTGGCACCCTCCTCCTTGGGATCCGGCTTCTCCGGTACCACCGGTCCGTCCGGTGCGTCAGGGGTAGTAGGGGTGTTTTCCTCATCGCCTGACATTCTGTCCCAAAAGGTACAGTAGCAGTTCGAGAGGCAAAGACTTGCAACTTAATGTGAGAGATCCCCTCTCTCTGAGTTTACTTCTCAAAATCAAATGTTCAGACGTTGATAAAGAAACAAAGGATTTATTGAAGACATCAGGAGCTGAGACAGGCACAGATAGCAAGTTGCAAGTGAGGGGCTAATCGGGTTTACAGAATATATTGACTCCAGGGCACTGGGGCACTGGGGTTCACACTTATTGTTATGGGAAGTTACAAGCTTGGCATAATACAAAACATCAGACAAATCCCAGGAAGTCTGGTGAAGCTATCACACTTCCAAGGCCGCATCGGCCTGAGGGAGTACTGACAGGAAGAACAGCGGGGGGGGAAGATACATGGGGCAATCAGGCCTGGCGCCTGAGACCAGAAGGTGTGAACTGCTTTTACGAGTTCACTGATGGGAAGCAGAGACACATACACAGAGACCCTCACACCACCACTCCTTTGAACAGCAGATCATGGAGAATCTCATTAATGAGTTGCATGAAGACCCCTGGGGCCCCTTTTAATCCAAAAGGCATCACCATAAATTTGAACATCCCAAAGCAACTGGAAAAGGCTGTCAGAGATTCATCCCCCTTCTGGATTCTGACTCTGTAATAAGACTCGACTAAGTCCAATTTGGTGAAAATGTGTCCCTCCTTCAATTGTCCCAAGAGATCAGAAATGAGGGAGATGGGATAGGCATTTGTTTGAGTAACAGCATTGAGTTTTCAAAAGTCAATACACAAACACAAATCTCCTGTTTTCTTACGCACAAAGAAAGCTGGTGCCTAATAGGGCGCGGTGGAGGATCGGATGAAACCGCGAGCCAAGTTCTTGTCTAAGAATTCGCGGAGCACCATCCGTTCTGTAGGGCTCATTGGGTATATCTTACTCTTTGGCAGTTTTCCATCCCCCACCACCTCAATAGCACAGTCCGTCCGGCGGTGGGGGGTAACACATCACACTCCTGCACATTAAACACACCTGTGAAATCCTGCTATTCGGGTGGCAATTGGGTCAGACTGGAGGTGTCTGAGGCCAGGGCAGAAGTTGGTTTGATTACAGTCTTAACGGCCACTTCATATCGGTGTAACTCACATAGCGGGCTATTGAACGTTAAAGTCTCAGCTTCCCAGTCTATGGAGGGACTGTGTCCTTTGAGCCAATTTGCTCCTAACACCACAGCGTATCGAACATTGGGCACAATAGTAAAGTTGATTTGTTCCCAATGGTGGCCAATTCCCATTGCCACTCCATCAGTGCGATGGTCGACGGTCCCCACCCTGAAATCACTGCCATCCATTTGAGCAAATTGAACAGGTGCCGGCAAAGGGACTGACTTCACTTGGAGCGCCTTAAAGGTAGTTTCGTTAATTAACGAGCGGGCACATCCAGAGTCTATTAAAGCTTTAACTTGTAATTGAGGACCTTTTCTATAATGTTGTAATATCACATCTACATACACAGTCTCTTCTACTTCACTCACCATGAAGGGAGCCTTGGGTTTCGCAGGAACTCCTGTGGAGGTCTGCGGTATCGCTCCCTCTACCGCAGACCCAGTCCGTTTTTTGGCTGGTCGAGAGGAGACTCCAAGTTAAGGGCTGGGGAGTTTCAGTGGTCACCCTCTTCTGCAGAAGCGGAGCTACTCCCCCCAGGAGTAGTAATTGTAATCCTGGACCTTGACGGGTCCACTCCGGTGTGCAGAGCTGGGGGCGCTTTTCATCTAGGAGCAATGCTCCGCTTGGCTGTGGTGCCTCTCCCTCGAGCGTGTCCTCTCCCGAGAGGAGTCCCCTCTGGCTGGGGAGTGGGACTCGGACATGACAGACAAGTGGCAGCAAAGTGACCCATGGCCTTGCAAATGAGGCAGGCTCCCCTTTGAAACCGCAACGCTCGGTCTTGCAGAGGTAGAGCCGGTCTCCGCGGGGCCCGAGGAGTTGCAGGTTTGGGAGGGTTTTTCTGGCTTCCCCCTTCCCTGGCCTGCCGTTGGGCAAGAGAAATAAACTGGCTGCGGCTTTCCACTTCCTCCACCAGTAAAATCCACTCTTCCAAGGTGGCTGGGTCCCGCATGTATGCCCAGTTTAGAATCTCAGGATGCACCTGGGTAGCTTCAGTCCAATCAACTATCTTATTAGTGAGTCTTTGGAACTCATCCGCAAACTCTCGGACTGAGGAGGATCCTTGACGGAGTTGTAGAAGGGCTGCTTTGGCCTTCTCCCCTTGAAACGGATCCTCGAAACGTCTCCTTAACGCTCGCATGAATTCATTAAGTGACCGTATGGAGTGGGCCCGGGTATCAAACTGGAGGCCCATCCATTCTGCAGCCTTTCCAGCCAAAAGTGAGGAAACGAATCTCACTCGGTTATCTTCCGTGGGGAAGGTATGCCCTTGTTCTTTCATGTAACTGTCCACTTGGTTCAAGAAACAGGATAACGCATCCACGGAGCCATCAAAAGTCACTCGCAAATGGGGTTGCTTCCACTGCATGACCGGGACCACAGGCTGGACCGGTCGCACTGGTGGTGGTGCCGGTTGTTGTCCAGGGATGGGGTGTCCCAGGGCCGGCTGCCCGGGAGCTGGTTGTACCGGGCCAGGCTGCCACGGGGGTGGATGCACCGGAGGTTGCCCTGGAGCCGGCTGCGCCGGAGCCGGCTGCACCCGAGCCGACTGCACCAGAGGCTGCTGGCCGGGGGGTTGTTGGCCTGGGACCTGTGATGGCGCAGGTGCCACTTGAGTTCACTGTAGGCAACCGTACTCACACATCAACACGTCCATTTGGTCCTGCATACGGGCCATACGATCCAACAGCTCTCGGTTTTGAAACCTCAAGGCATGGATCTCCTCAGCCCCCCTAGTCCGTCGGGCTTGGCTGACTCGGTAGTTCATATTCCAGTCGCCCTCCTCTGCATACAAGTCTTCCTCCTCCAAATACTCTAGCACATCAGGAGCAAAGGTGAGCCGTTGCCTGCGCGCTACTTCCTGGGGCAGGCCGGGTTCTGGGGAGCCCAAAGAAAATGAGGGGAAAGACCAGTCCAGTCCCCCACTAACTTTCGACGGGCCTCCAGTTCCTGCCGTCGCCCATGCCCAAGTGGTGGCTGTGTCCACCAACAGATACTCCTCCACCCGCCTCCGGTCAGTGAGCGCTCGGTCCACCTCAAGTTTGGCAACCGCGGCAGCCGTCACAATTGGTTCGGCCCCTTGCTCCAAGAGCATTTGGATTTCCTTATGCTGGCCCAACAGCAGTTGGATCTGCGGATCTTGATCCGCAGAGGAAGGACCAAATTCAGGAGTTAGTACCTTCTCGACGTCAGCCGCCATCGCCGTGGTTGGCGTGAAGTCCATAAGAACCAGGACTGTTGTGGTTTGAAAGTAAACAAACATGAGTATAAACTAAGAGCCTTTGCGGATGACCTGTTATTTATTTTGGATGACCCAAATCGTTCCATAAAAGATTTGTTCCTTTTGTTGAAACAATATGGTGAAGTTTCAGGATTCAAGATAAACCAAGATAAGACTCAGATACTATTTAAGAACCTTTCTAAGGAACAACAGAAGGATTTTTTGGAGATCTCTAATTGGATGAAAATGAGTAAGGTACTATACTTGGGAGTTTGGATTACAAATAAAACCAAGGATTTATTGGTAAATAACTATTCTAAACTTTGGTAAGTAGATAAAAAAGATATGATATTGTTGTCAAATAAAAATATTTCTTTATTGGGTAGTATTGCTGTAACACAAATGAACATTTTGCCAAGGATGTTGTTTTTGTTTCAGAACTTACCAATACTCACACAAACAAAATATTTTGATGTATGGAGGAAAGACCTGTTGAACTTTATTTGGCAAGGGAAAAAAACCAAGAATTGCATATAAATATTTGGTAGATGCAAAACAGAGAGGTGGCTTTTCTCTTCCTAATTTTAAACTTTATGCGGAAGTTTCAGCTATGGTATGGTTAAAAGATTGGATAATGTTGAAAAATGCATGCTTACTGGATTTGGAAGGCTTTGACAATAGATTTGGGTGGCATGGGTATTTGTGGTATGACAAAACTAAAATACATGTGGCTTTTCAACACCATATTATTAGATCATCATTGATAAAAACCTGGTTGAGGTACAAACATCTGTTGGAGACAAAGACACCACCATGGATATCTTCTCAAGAAATGTTAACTTTGCGACCGTTAAGACCATCACAATTTATAATATACCAAGATCTTTTAAAATGGGAAGGGAATAAATGTGCCCTGAAGGATTTTGATGAGGTTAAAGACCATCTAACATGGCTTCAATATTATCAAGTACAATCTGTATACATCCAAGATATGAAAAAGGGATTTCTTAAAGAAAAATCAATTCTACAACAGACACTTTTGGATAATACTGACCATCTAATTTCCAGGATGTACAAGCTTTTATTGTTGCTATATACAGAACAAGAAAGAATCAAGCCAACAATTATTACCTGGGCACAAACAATTGGTCATTCTATTTCCTTGAAAAGTTGGGAAAGACTTTGGTCAAGAGACATGAAAAAGATTCTTTCCCAATCGATAAGGGAAAATATCTACAAAATGATTTACAGATGGTACCTGACACTGAAAAAAATGTCTGCAATGTACAGTACAATGTCACCAAACTGCTGGAAATGTCAGGATAAAGTTGGCTCTTTTCATCATGTTTGGTGGTTTTGTGATAAAGCTAAAAACTTTTGGGATATGATATACAATGAGCTAAGGTTAATTCTACAACAAAATATCCCTAAAACGTCAGAGATGATGTTGTTAAGTATTATACCGGACTATATTATAACACAACGGACCTTTTTACTCTATGCCACCACAGCGGCGAGAATGGTCTATGCAGCTAAATGGAAAATGACTGAAATAAGGGACAAAACTGATTGGATTCATAAAATGTTTGAACTAGCAGAAATGGCAAAATTGACTGAGTTAGTAAATCAAAAAGATAATGATGAATTTGTTAAGGAGTGGGAGGCGTGGATTGTTTATTGCAAAAATGAACTTAATGTGCAAAATGTTAAAGGTTATAACTTAGACTAAGTTAATTTTCTTGTTTCTACTTTTTTTCTTTTTTAATAACTGTAGAAGGTTTTATAAATTTTTTTTTTATAAAGAATTAGAAAATAATTGCTAAGAGGATTACAAAGACAAGTCAGAGATAGAAGAAGGAAGGGGGGAAGTTAAAGTAGGGGAAGATAATTGTTATGTATATGTTAGTTTTAATTGAGAATTAGAAAAGATTGAAAGGCAATGTTAATTGATTGTATCAAATATATGAAAAAACAATTAAAATTAAAAAAAAAAGAACCAGGACTGTCCAGGCAGCAGCGTTCTATGCCTCCCGGCGGCATAGAGTAGGATCCGGAACAGTTTGCGGGACATCTCCCCCCTGAACCCCCGCCATCAGGAAACGGAACTCGGGCCCCTGGATTGGGGCTGCCGACTCCTGTTGCGCCCCGCGGAGAGCAAGCTCAGCCAATAACCGAGTTAGGAAAGCAAAGTCCTCTGCACCAACTGGCCTCCTCCAGTAAAGTATCCAGTCCCAAAAGGTCGTTGTGGGCACGTAGATCAGCGTCCTGAGTCCTCCAGGGGGTCGCCGCTGCCAGGCGACACCACTTATCAACCACCAGCCCAACCAGCCAGGTGGACTCTGCGTAAGTCCGCAGCACCTCCTCCAAGATGGCACAGAAAAGGTTGGGGTCCTCGGGGAGCTCGTCTTGCGCTCCAAGCCAAGGAGACGAGGCTCCAAGTCCAGGCGAACCCTCCAGGGCTCCACCAAAGGTTAGTGAGTAAGGATAGGACTAGTATCCTAATGTAAGCTCTAGTACTGCAGCAAACCCATAAACAGACTTCAGCAGACAGCAAATCCATGAAAGCAGTTTTATTGGGAAGAATCGACAGGTTTCAGAAGCCATATTCAAAAGGATACTAGTAAGGGGCAAAGGCAAGGCAAGGCACATATATGGGAGAGCAAAATGAGATAACCGGTTACCCAGGCAACCCCCCCTCCAACGGGCAGGAAGGAGCATTTGGCGATTCCCACACTATGGGAATCTATGAAGACTAAACACGGGGCATAGACTGGCCTTGGACAGAATAGCACAACAGCACCTGGAAGCAGCACACCAGCACTACCGCATACCATCCTCATGGCCTGCTCCTGACAAAAGCAAAACAATTGCCCAAAGACTGGAAATGCTCAATCTACATTCCAATTCTGAAAAAAAGGAGACATCAAAGGTTGCAGCAACTATCGGACCACCACATTAATTTTTCATGCGAGTAAATTGATGCTCAAAATCTTGAAACAAAGACTGTTACCATAGATGGAATGAGAAATGCCACATGCTTAAGTAGAATTCAGAAAATTGTGGTTCCCCCCCCCCGTGTTCTATGAGTGCTCATAATAATTAATACAGCAATAAGGTTATTTTTAAAAACTTGTATTAACTATTGTCTTGGTCTAAATTACTCAATAGAACCAACTGCCACTGAATTGTGCCAAAGGGAAATTCAAGGAAAATCTGAATATTCCCACTTGGGCAAACAATCACAGGAAAGTGAAGACAGAAGACCTTGAGATAAAAACTAGAGACATTTCTCATGAAGTTAAGGGGAGGGGGTTTCATAAACTTCTAGGTGGTTAACAAATTATTACCTAAACCATCGGAAGTATTTTGAGGGAATCTAAAAATGGTTTTAAAAAGAAAAAATGAGTGAAATTTGAACATCTGAGCACATGAAGCTGCCTTATACTGAACCAGACCTTTGGTTTATCAAGGTCAGTATTTTCTACTCAGAAGGGTAACAGCTGTCCAGGGTATCAAGTAAAGGTCTTTCACATCACCTACTACCTGATTCTTCAACCAGAAATGATGGGGATTCAACTTCTGTATGCCAAGCAGATAGTCTCCCACAGTGCTGCAGACCCTTCCCCTGAATTTCTCAGGGGTCCCCTACATCCCTAGCATTATTAATGGACATCACCAAAAGTTGGGAACTTATTTATATTCATGGATTAAATGGATTAAAATCTGTGTCTATCCTGTAATGCTGGGATGACAGAAGTTATCCAAGGTGAGAAAAATAATTGGTATCTATAAACCATCATTCCTCACATAGAGGCATTGACCCTTTTGACTCAGTCTTAGTAGGAGAAGGTTGATTAGCATAATACCACCGAAACTAGCTCTGAAAATGTGTTTACTAACATATAGACAGGGGAGTAGAGAAATCCTTTCAGAAACTAAATCCTTCAGGCAATTTCCTAAATGCCTTTGAAGTGGGAGGAAGTCCATTTGTAAAGCCTGGAATGGTAGCATGCTACTTAGAACAAAACCAAAGGGGGGGGGGAACCCACACTAAATATCAAAAGGATTTTGACCTACATTGAAACATGTTAAACCAGCCTGTTATAATACGTTGGAGGCTGCAGCCTGTTAGAAATTTAATTATGAGAATAAAATCTTGTGTCAATACAATGCAGAAACTTGTTCTGGGACAGATGACTGGCATATAGTTTAATTTCCCCAAAAGATTATTTGACTCACGAAGCAGTAAAATGAAGGGCAGAAACTGATCTAAGGGAACTAGAAACTCTTGGACAGTCATTTTTTTTACTGGCATCATCTCATTAGATTTTCAAGGATGGCCATATAGTCAACCACTGACTTACTCTCACAAGCACCAAGACACAGGAAAAGAACTATTTAACCCTTTCCTCTGCAGTGTGAATAACAGCAGGAGATAGCCACAACACTTCTTTGAAGCACCTTAACTGTGGCTTGAGCATACGGTTGCCAGGTCCTTAGCCACCAGCAGGAGTTTTTTGGGGTGGAACCTGAAGAGGGTGGGGTTTGGGGAGGGGAGGGACTTCATGCCATAAAGTCCAATTGCCAAAGCATACTTTTTCTCGAAGAGAACTGATCTCTATCGGCTGGAACTCAGTTGTAATAGCAGGTGATCTCCAGCTAGTACCTGGAGGTTGACAACCCTACTTGTGCAGAAAAAAAGATTTTCATGAAAGGCCTTGCCCCATAAACTGAAGATGTGAGAAATTCAAAGTGCAGCCGGGTTTTTTTTTTTCCAGCTGAACCATGGTGTTGCTGGATAGTCTTATGTTGTGCCTATCTAGATATCGTTAGATGACTGGTGTGACTGGTTTGTGAACTGCTCTTCTAAAGGATTTGTATCTAGGTTCAGCAGCCCACAACTTGTCCTCCTCCTCTGAGAGGTACTCAGATGGGCTTCAGAGTTTGCCTCAGGTGGATTTGTATGATATGGTAATTACAGGTTTATCCCATGAGCACAAGGATATCTGATTCATGAACTTATACTGAGACCTGTGCGTGGCATCCACTTTCACAGTGCAGACTCAGCAAAGGATACATCTGAGGCCAGCAGTCATGGTGCACCATCAGGGTTGCCAACCACCAGGTACTAGCTGGAGATCTCCTGCTATTACAACTGATCTCCAGCCGATAGAGATCAGTTTCCCTGGATAAAATGGCTGCATTGGCAATCGGACTCTATGGCATTGAAGTCCCTCCCCTTCTCAAACTCTGCCCTCCTCAGGCTCTGCCCCAAAAACCACCCGCCGGTGGCGAAGAGGGACCTGGCAACCCTATGCTCCATACCGGTGCACCATGCATAACTATCATCAGATACCAGGAGAGCAAAATGCCTTGGATTTTTATTTTCAAATATATTGTCACTTTCACTCACATACACTGAAGCAAAGGTACAAACCATCTTCTTTTTTTACCTCAAATGACCTTGGGTGGAAACACCTATTTGCATTTGCTCTAAATATTCATATGAAGGAAATGTAATGACTAACACACTTGTCAACTGAATAATTGACAGATTTCTCACATATGATTTGACATCTGGAACATTTACAAAGGAAAAGAAACCTTATAATAACATCAGCGCTCTTATGCCTTATCTTTCATTCTCACTTATGCAAATACCAAATGACAGCAGGGAATAGGGTTGGCAACTGGTTAGAAACCGGGGGTGGGGGGGAGCGGGGCAGGAGAGAGAAGTTGGTATGAATGACATTATGCAACACTACTGTGTTGTTTAGACAAATAACAGTGCATTCCTGAGCGGAATGCCTGCGCCCGGCTGAGGAGGCAATGCAGCGGCCTCCACCCGGCACCAAAAATCCATGCAGCCCACATAGCAAAAATAAAAGGGGGCGTTCCCAAGTCATAATGGCTTAGGAACGCCCCGGGAATGCCTCCCGGGATGCCATTACACCCCAGGAACACCTCCCAGGTCACCGCCGTAGCCTTTGCTCCGGCGACAGACTCCGTCGGCATCCAGGCTCGGCGCTGCTGCGCCAGCAGCCAGATACCCTGCATGCCGGCGCTGGGGCCACAAACACTGGCATGTGCTACCTGGATGCCAGCACTGTGGGCCCTTGTGCCGGCGTAGACTGTCACCTGCCTCCAAAGATTTTTGGGTGCGGCTGCCGGCGCAAGTCAGAAATGTGCTGTTAGTGGTTCTAGATCAAATCAAGTCTGAGCTGTCCCTAGAAGCTGAAATGACGAAACTGAGGCTATCATACTTTAGTCACATTATGAGAAGACAAGAGTCACTGGAAAAGACAATAATGCTAGGAGAAGGTGAAGGCAGCAGGAAAAGAGGAAGACTTAGGGTTGCCAACTTCCAGGTAATAGCTGCAGTTCTCTTGCTATAACTACTGATCTCCAGCTGATAGAGATCAGTTCACCTGGAGAAAATGGCCACTTTGGCAATTGGACTTTATGGCATTGAACTCTCTTCCCTCCCCAAACCCCATCCTCCTCAGGCTCTGCCCAAAAAACTTCCCACCGGAGGCGAAGAAGGACCTTGCCACCCTAATAGGAGAGCTTCTAAACAGGCGTGGCTTAATAAACAACTGTGCCTCAAATACGGAAGCCATTGTCCGCGGATGCGTAAATAATGAGAACTGACACCAGAACTGGGATAATAAAAGGGCCAACTTTATTTAATCGTTCAAGAGGGATCTGCAGCACACAAAACCAAAACATCCCCAATAACTGACTGCAGTGCGGGCCATTGCGGGGATGCTGAAGAGTCAGGCCTCCTCTTGCTTTTGCATCCCCATTCTAAGGGCGAGACCCACCCTGGCTCTGAGCTCCGAGCCGTCACATGTGGTACGGATCCTGCTCTTCCTTGCCAAGCCTTTTTAGTGCTCGAGGGAGGTGTGCCACGTCCAATCCACCCTAGCCGCGAGGTCTATAGGTAAAGGATAGTGGCAGCCCTCACGGAGTTCCTGTCCCAGATCCCTGCCAGGCACCGAGGCCCCAGTCCTGATTTGAGGGTTACTCCTTCATCTTCCCAAGTGATGCCTCAGGGTGCTCACCGGAGTTGTAACATGAACCATGAAGCCACCTTTTTCCCGCACTGCTCCCGCCATGGGGGGCAGATCAGCCTAATGCTTGGTCCGCCCCCAGCCCCCACTTGCCCTCTAGGCTGCCAGGAGACCCGCTGCAGATCCCTCAAGAAGATGTCATAGCCTGCATCTGAAAGTTGGACCCCATCAGGTCTGTATAGGTGTGGAAAGCAATGCTTGATTTCCGGATGTGCAATATGCAAGCCATCCCCTGAGACTACCGCATGCCGTATTTCACCATTCACCTTTGCCCGAGCCCTTTCCAGGTGCCCTGGGGCCAATGCGCCCTTTCAGACCCGTCTCAGGAGCATGTCTGACCAAACCAACTGTACGCAGGGCACCAGGGCCCTCAGGTGCTCAAAGTCTGCCAGGGCTTGCAAAACAATAGACTTTCCAGGCCGCTTTCCCATGTCATTCTCGCCCAAGTGGATGACGATTACTTGAGATGGGTGAGACGCCTTCAGGTGGTCGTGGAGGATTGGCAATAACTGTTCCCACCGCATGCCCCTTCTGCCCAGCCATGCAATCAGCATCGTTTCGCTTAAACCCAGCTGCGTGCAGAAACCCCCTGTGGCTGCCCTGCGGCTAGCCCAAAAGATAATGCTGTGGCCACAGATGAGAACCCACCTCCTCCTGCGCTGGCAGCCTGTAAAGACAAAATGTCAGTGTGCAGCCTCAGAGGATCCCTGCCCCAGCCCCACTCCTTGCAGCTGTGCCACCGCAACCAAAGGCCTCACATAAGACCTGAAGGCTGCTGAACGCCACCTGCCAACTGCCTTAACCATTTCATCCCCATGTCCCAAAGTGGCCGCTGTGGAGGCAGCCCCAATGCAAAAGGAGTGAGTACCAAAAAGGTGAGGGGGGGGGGCTCCCAGACTAGCTAGAACTCTCTTCACCACCGCCCAGAACTGGTACCTAGTAAGTGGCTTGCCATCGGCATGCTGGAAAAAAGGCCCAGATCCCTGTCCCCGTGTTGCCTTGTAAGCCCTTGGCCCAATCGAACCACAAACCACATCGGAGACAGTCAGGTCCAAAGAAGCTGGTTTTTACTGGTCAAAAAGGTTAACAGAGCATAAAGAAAAGGGTGACAGCAATGGGGCTTGCTGGCTTGAACTTGGTAATATAAAAGCATAGAAAACGGCAAGAGATTACAAACCATAAACAGAGCTGAGTTCTCAGAGCGCCAAACGGACTTAGGTATGCACAACAATCCTTGAGTCTGGTCAGTGGGAAAACGAAAGTAAACAAATCAACTGAGACACAGGCCTGACATTCTGCCCCCCTTAAGGCCCCCTCCCATCTGGCAAGGGGGATGGCTTGTCCGGGTAGGCGGAGTGAAAGGCATTCACTAAGTGTGGGGCGGGGACATCTTGTGCACGCACCCACTCGTCGTAGGCAGGGGGGAAGTGCTTCCAGTGAATTAGGTACTGCAGGGATCCATGCTGTATACGGGAATCCAGGATTTTTGACACTTCAAAATGCTCCTCCCCCCCCCCACCATCACAGGCTGCTCGGGAGGCGGTTCTGGGTGCCACTCCGAGGAGGCGACATGAGGTTTAAGGAGGCTGACATGGAAGACAGGGTGGATACGTCTCAGGGTTTTGGGGAGAGTTAGTTCCACAGTAACAGGGTTAATGATCCGGGCAATGGGATACGGTCCAACGTACTTGGCACTGAGTTTGTGGCAAGGTCAAGTGGATCGCAGGTTTTTAGTGGAAAGATACACCAATTCACCAACCTGGAAATCCTTGCTGGGGGAACGATGCGTATCTGCCTGCACCTTATATTTGCGCTTGGCTCTATCTAGGTTGCTCACCAGCCAGGGCCATGTGGTGCAGAGGGCATGCGTCCAAGAGGCAACATCGGGATCCCCCTCCCCCTCTGGTATCTCTATAGGGACAATAGGACCGAAGTCCTGACCGTACACAGGGCTGAAGCCTGTAGATTGATGGACAGCAACCTGACCTATTGTGATGAGAATTAACTTTAATGGCAAAGCACTTCTTATAACAGCGGATGAGCAAGAAGAAAGTAGTATGACCATTAATGTTTATTATCAGGCTTTTCAGTGGTGTAATAGCTAAAGTGATTTCTGCTTTAAAACTCTCAAGCACCAGCTGGAGAATGAGAAAATGGGTACGAAGCTTTAATTAACTGTAAAAGCTGGAGTGAACTCCATCGTATGATACCTGGGGATTTTAATGAAGAATGTACATATGTTCTTCCTGCTAATTGAGGATGAGCTACATTTTACGGGATTATATCCCCTGAGGCCTCAGAGCAAGAGGGAGTGGAGAAGAGAAGAATTTTAAAGGCCTCAAAGTAAACTTTTACTCATGGAGCGCCCTTTTCAAGGAGCTGTTTATTACCAAGTTATCTTGGAATGGAATTATGGAAGATGTTAAAGGCATGATGTGAATTTTGACAAGAGAGGACTTGCAAGTCTGTAATCTTTTGCATACGCACAAAGTAGGGGCTGGAAAAGGACACCATTTTTACTTTCCCGGGCCCTCATAGAAGCCCAGCAAAAAGAGTCCAGTGTCCAAGATATGAGGATGAGCTTAACCGATTTTTGCAGACCAGTTTCCCAGGAAGGTCAGATCAGGAGAAATTAGTCATATTATTGAAAGACAGAGACAAATACATTACTTCTCAAATGGCAAAATTTGCTGCTGCCATCATGAAGCATAAAAAGATGACGGGACATGCTGACCATAATATCTCTGACCCATAATTTCTCTACTCTGGGTAATTTTCATCTTTTATTTTTCTCTGGATTGCATGATCTTTCCTTCCTATTATATTTTAATGATGAGTTTATATTTGCATTTTAATATTTTATGGGAAATGTTTAATTTTTTTAACCTATGTTAAATTATGTTACTATTTTTTAAATGTTATAGATTTTGTTTTGGTGGAATTTCCACCCTATTCTGTATTGTTGCTATGGCTCTTTTTTTAAATAATGCATAAAGACTTGATGATGATGATGATTTTTTAAAAAAGAACTTCAACTTCACTCCTTCAAAATTGCTATGGCACAATGGTTTGGTGCCCTTTGGGAACCTTGTGACAGAAGTTCAAATATTCAATTGTTGGCAGATTTCCAGGTTGGGAGAAATAATCGGTGTGGGGGGGGGCAAATACTTCAAGTCATTGCCTTCTATTGCGCAATTAATTCATTGGCTGAGGTATATTAGTTCTAGTGTGGTGTTGTGGTTAAGAGTGCCAGATGCTAACCTGGAGAACCAGGTTTGATTCCCCCCTCCACCACATGAACAGCAGACTCGAATCTGGTGAACCAGGTTGGTTTCCCCACTCCTACACATGAGGCCAGCTGGGTGACCTTGGGCCAGTCACAGTTCTCTCCGAACCCTCTCAGCCCCACTTACCTCACAAGGTGTCTGTTGTTGGGGGGAAGGGAAGGTGATTGTAAACTTCTTTGAGACTCCTTTCAGTAGATAAAAGCGGGGTATAAAAGCCAACTCTTCTTCTTCTTCTTCTTCTTCTTCCATCTCTTCCTCCTCCTCTTCCTCTGTATTCTGGAGATGAGCTGTGATTCTGTAGAATCCCCAGGTCCCAGCTGGAGCCCAGTATCCCTAGGCTGTGGTTCTTTGATAGAGCATCTGCTTTGCATGCTGAAGGTTTAATCCTTGGCATGTCAAGTTAAGAGGATCAGATAAGAAGTGATTTGAAAGACCTCTACCAGAGACCCACTTCCAGTTTTAGGAGACCATATTAATCTTGGTAGAACAATGGTGTGACTCTACAGCTTTACGAGTTCATGGTTCCCCCCCCCCCACATTTTATCCTCACCAGTGAGGTAGGAGAGGATGAAAGAGAGCTACTGGTCCCAGGTCTTCAAGCAAGCTTTAAGGTAGAGTGCAGATTTGATCATAAATCTGATCTGTCTCTCAGATCTGATACTGTAACCACTGAATTGCACTGGCTCTGTGTATGTTGACATGTGCCACAAAGATAAGACTTCCTGTCCCACTCCTATCTGATGGACCTTTATCTAGTTTAATATATTCTCCAGCTTTCTATATAGGGCACATTTTTGTTTGTAAGTATATCAAAATACAAGGAACAATATTTGGAAAGTGAAGTTTGTTGAACTACATTTCCCATTCACCTGGAGAAGACAAAGCATCCTTCAGCATCAATGATTTTGACTCCTAACAAGGGACATATTTACATACAATATAAATACTTTCACTTCATGAATCATTAATAGACTTTGCATAGAGCCTACAAGCAGACAATCTTTGCTGCTAGGTGGTTTTGGTCCCAAACAGTTCAAGAGCCACCATATTAAAGATTGCTGGGCTGTTGGAAAACGCTTCCTGTTTGCTTTGAGCCTTGATTATTTGAGAACTATGTCAGAATGAAACAAAACAGCAGAAAGTACATGGGGGAAAGATTGTGAATGTGAACAGGAGTCTTTTTAGGCATGAGGACAAAGAGAAATAACAAGTAGGCAGATTTATGGTTTTCTGAAAAACACTTGTTCTGAGAACCGCCAACAGGCAGTGAATTACACTAAAAAATAAAACTGAGTTGCAGGACTTTTTACCCTTTTTCATAACATTATGCATTCAGATTAATCCATCATCACACTGTCTTCTGAAGGTCTTGACCTTAGTGGAAGGTACAAAAGCTTAGCACAGATATTAAGTGGTATTAAGTTACCACTTAAACCCTCTACTGGAAACAATGATTAAAGGCAACTGAATAAGAATGAATAAGAATGACTCTTGCAAAAAAAATAAAAAAAATAAAAGTTACTTCTCTTCTTATTCCCTCTGAAGTCAGAACTGGAAGTTATAAAAGATGTGGAATTCTGTGTGGCCTAGTGTGATGGACATCTAACTGCCAATGCCTTATACCGGTCTGAAAACACTGATTGACAGGGGTTCAAAAAAAGAATTCTACTGTTGGCCTGGGAGAGTGGCAGTTGAGAGTGGCAGTGAGAAGCTGGCTGCTAGGGAGTGGAAGAGGACAAGAGGGTAGGATTGAGGAGGATCCTGAGATTGTGAAGTGAAACTGGTAGTCCTGCCCTGAGGGAAATAGCTCCAGGGAAAAGGGGATGATTCCTATCAAGTGGTAAAGAAGGAAAACTAGAACCTGTGTATATGTTCCTGCCTCCACAGACTTCAGAAATTTTGTGTCAAATACGTTTATGCCTATTTATCTAAGGAGTGACAGCCAAGTGATCTCTCTCAACACTTACATAGGCCTGTCAGTAGATCAAAACAGCTACATTCTTGAGCAAAACTATCTATAGTTATACAGTTTCCCACAATCTTGTTACCTGTTCACTTGCCAAGTTTAAACCTGAAACCTCCTTGACTGTCTGACTTGACCATTTCTCTATAAGAGTAAAATAAAACAATTTGCATGTTGAGAATGCATATCAGCCTCTCCTGTGCCATATTCAGACATAGGCCAATGAAGGGTTTTTCAGTTCCTCAGCTTCCTAGGCTGGGTCAGAATACATCTATATACATTTCATTTGTCTGGGGTGTTGGGGAACCATCATACCCAGGTCTCTGTATTTCTGTTTCTTCCTTATACTTATTGAAACCCAGTTCCTGAGTTGATATCAGGGTAGCTTTCTACACATGACCCCTCCCCACGTTGACTGAATAACAGTGGGTGCAAACATGCTGGCTCCACCCCGTACCTCCATATGCTTCCTGAGTCTGCAAGGTGGAAATGCGTGGAGACAGTGTCCATAGCCATGCTCCCCCACTGTGATCGGAGATGCTCATTTGCATATGTTTGCAGTCATGGGGAGGGAGTACATGTACAGACACTTCCACCACTATGCTCATGAGTCAGTGTTCATATGGACGTGGGAGTGATGAGGCAAATGCATTCATGCCTACTTTCTTCTCTGCACATTCAGTCAATGTGGTGGTGGGGCATTCCTCCACATGAAGAGCGGAGGCTAATCTGGTGAACCCGGTTGGTTTCCCCACTCCTCCACATAAGGCCAGCTGGGTGACCTTGGACCTTGGACAGCTCTCTTTGAGCTCTTTCAGCCCCACATACCTCTCAGGGTGTCTGTTGTGTGGAGGGGAAGGGAAGGTGATTGTAAGCCAGTTTGATTCTTCCTTAAGTGGTAGAGAAAGTCAGCATATAAAAAGCAACCTTTCTTCTTCTTCTTCTTCTTCTTCTTCTTCTTCTTCTTCTTCTTCTTCTTCTTCTTCTTCTTCAAGCTGGCCAAGTTTAGAAACAGAATGGTATGCTAGAAGGACTATAAAGATGTATGAAAGGCCTTTTAAAAGTTCATCGTTCTTATTGGCAGTCACCTCTAAATTGACCTTGAATGTTGCTTTAATGGATCTAGATCTGAAGCTGAAAGACAATTCATATTAAATCAGATCAGTGGTCTGTCTAATCCTCAGATGCATAATGGACCTCCTCTGTCTTCCTCATTTATTTCAACAGGAGGAAAGCTTGACATATGCTCAACTCTCCATTGAAATCAATGGATCTTTAAAGTGATTAACTTAGGTTCCTACTTTATATCAAGGATCTATGTAGCCTGCATTTCTTTCAATATTTTTCCCCCTAAAGTGTATTACCTCACAGTGAGATGAAGGGAACACAGAAAAATGCCCAAAATGAGTCCAAGCTTTGGTAAAAAAAAGATTCTGTGAAGCCCCTCAAATAAGAAGGTCAAGAAATATGAACTAAATATCAAATTTACCCTTTGGGAATAAGGCATCTGTACTGGAGAAAGTTTTCTCCTTACTTGTCACATTTACAAGGTTTTTTTTTCTTTCCATGTGAGGCAGCTATCATTTTCTCGGCCAGTGGGTGGTTGAAATTCAGGCATAAGGGACTGGCTGAATGTAATTTTGCCTGCTTTCTGCAGACACTTTTCTTGGCCTATATTTTTTTAGTACTGCTGGGGCGGAGAGCAAAATCATTATTTCTTTTTTCGCTCTGATATAATTTCCATTGCCATCACCATTATCAAAGTATTCTTTTTATAGAACTAGATAATTCATTGCAAGCTATAATTCTTGCAGAAATACGGTCTTATAATTGTTGTTAAATAGGAGGCTACTTTAAATTTTGTGCTCCTTGTTAGAAAACTGCCTTTGGCTATTTTAGGCTTGTGGCTGACATTCTGGTGGAAATGTCCCAGTGCAGAGAGAAGACAATCATCACTCCTACACATGTAAGGGCTTGGAGATTTGTCTCCTGCCCCCACTCCTAATCCAGCCACAGTTCAGTATTTTTTTATGCCCTCATGTTTTAAGCATGTGTTTAATTCTCTCAGGAAAATGTACAAGTGATTATTGTTGAGTAGATCACACCCTTAAAACGTTAAGAGTCAACAGGTATGCCATTGCAATCACTTTTCATGAGAGGACAAGAACTTAATTCATTTCAGAGGGAGGGAGAGTGGCATGGTAGGGGAACCTTAGCTGTTCTTTCGCCTCTCTGCCACTTGAAAGAAGCCCTGTGACATTTGATCTGCTTTAGTTCAAACTTTCTTCTCCCTGCCCCAAGTACATTGGGATCCTTCCTAGGCTGCTAAATGAAATATTTCATTTTGGGGATTAGTGGTCCCCCCCACTTCTTTTTGAGAGGTTAGATTTCCCATCTTTCATGAGCTTCCCTCATTATGTCATGGATTGCCTGCACTCCTTGGTTTGATTGAAATTCTGGAGGTAGGGAACTTAGGGTTTTGTGACTTTGAAGCAGATGAGGAGGATTCTATAGCAACGCTATGCATTATGTTGCTATTGTACTTATTGAAAAAGAACATGGAAGGTTCTGTATCTTACATAGTATTGTTTGGCATTCTAGGCTTATTCACTCCCAACAAAAATAAACCATTTTAAAATTATTATTCTGACCTCTGCAGCTGAAATGCCAGCATGATGCAGTCTTTGAAGTTGGGTGCACACCAGTTGACATTAGAGCGCAAAACTAATATTGCAGAAGTTCAAAAATAGCTTAGAGCAGAAATATCACAAGGTCTCATGGTCAGGCTTGTGAGAAGAAGAAGAAGAAGAAGAAGAAGAAGAAGAAGAAGAAGAAGAAGAAGAAGAAGAAGAAGAAGAAGAAGAAGAGTTGGTTTTTATATGCCCACTTTCTCTACCACTTAAGGCAGAATAAAATCGGTTTACAATCACCTTCCCTTCCCCTCCCACAACAAACACCCTGTGAGGTAGGTGGGGCTGAGAGAGCTCTAAGAGAACTGTGACTAGCCCAAGGTCACCCAGCTGGCTTCTTGTATAAGAGTGGGGAAATCAACCCAGTTCACCAGATTAGCATCCGCCAGTCATGTGGAGGAGTGGAGAATCAAACCCAGTTCTCCAGATCAGAGTCCACTGCTCTGGTTAGCATCACTTCACCCATTGTGGATGTTTAGAGAGACTTTTGCCAAAGAACTCATGTGTACACAGAAGTCCTCTTCAGACCTTACTTTGTGTTCCATTAATTTAGAGCAGTAGTCAGCCAGCTGGGGGTCTGGGGAGCTGTATAATGTGAATTAGGCCACCGGGTATTGCACAGTAGATTGTTTTCCTAATGTTTATGACAGGGTTGCCAACCTTTCCTTTAATGAGAGCTACTTCTGAGTAATTAAAAAAATATATCCTACTAAAACACACAGAGTCCCTGTTAATATATTCCTTATTCATATATTAACTTTGCTCCCTTGTCTCCCCAGCTAAAGACTGGGCTTGTTCACATGGATTTTCCATAAAGTTCCAGGAAAGTATAGGATAACATGAATTTTCCATGAAAGTACAGGTTTGAGTGCATGGAAGTTGTGGGGGTAGAAAGGGCCGTCAAGTTGCAGCCAACTTATGGTGACCCTGTAGGGTTTTCAAGGCAAGAGATGAACTTCCAATGCAACAGTTTGCCATTGCCTGCCTCTGTAGCAACCCTGGACTTTCTTGGTGGTCTCCCATCCAAGTACTAGCCAGGCTGACCATGTTTAGCTTCCGAAATATAATGAGATCTGGCTAGCCTGGGCCAGCCAGGTAAGGCATGAAAACTGTACCAGAATGGGGAACTTACATGTTGCTCAGTTCACACAATACAGCAATTGTGCCTGTTGGGCTCTGGGATGAGGGGGAAATCTCTCCCTCGTCTCCTACTTTGTTTTACCTCAGATAACTGAGACACCAGAGGCTTTATTCAGTTTAACAATAAAACAACCGAATTTTATTATACTTCACAGGGAAAGGTATTGGATGAAAAACTAATATTAAGGAAAGGTACACATTTTCTATATAAATAATGAGTTGCTCAACAAGTACAGGGCAAATGTTATTTTACTTAACCCAGATTTCCAACTCTTTAAGGTAGCTTAGTCCCAGAACCTGCACACAGAGGTTCATGTGTATACTCTGGTGTCTAAAACTAGAAAGTATGGAAATTCTCCCTTCCTTTTTCTCACTGCAGAATTACTTCATAGCACTTAAAGTAATTCTCTCACAATACTTGGGCCAAAAATACCTTTCTTCAGAGACTATTCCTCCCAAACGCTCTCTTTTGTCACCCTTCTGGTTTTTCCCCCAGTCACACTAGGTACAACCCATCACGCCAGAGCCCAGAGTAAAAATAAAAACAAAACCTTTTTTCCAGCAGCTCAGAGTCTTCTCTCTTAAGCTCCACCCACTCCCTATATGTCCCTCTCACATACTGTCACTGACAGACATTAACCCTTAGTCCATCACAGGTTCCCACAGCATATGGCTGCTGAGCTCCCACTCATTGTGAGCGGAATGAAATGCAATGTCTGCAGAAGACTTTACTCAAGTATCACTTGAGAATTTTGAGGAACCACTCCCCTAAAAGTGCTGGGACACATAATGGCTCAGGTACAAATGTTGCATACCCATGGTGTCAATGAAGCTATAGTGTTTTTTAACACGTTCAAAGGGAAGAAAAATGTATCATGCAAGCTGGATTTCCACGTTGAGAGCATGAAAGGTCTCTGGATAAGAATACTTAGCATTTCTGTAGCTTTAGGAGCAAACTCTCACAATTGGTTACCAGCACAACTGATTATGCAATCTACCAGCCTTTCATGGTGACCCACCAGTAGGGTTGCCAGCTGTGGACTGGAAAATACCTGGAGATTTTGAGGGTAGAGCTTGGAGAGGGGAGGGTTTGGGGAGGGGAGGGATCTCAGCAGGGTATAATGCCATAGGGTGTGTGTGTGTGTGTGTGTGTGTGTGTGTGTGTGTGAAGTGCCATCAAGTCGCTTCTGACTCATGGCGACCCCATGAATCAATGTTGCCCAAAATGTCCTATCCTTAACAGCCTTGCTCAGATCTTGCAAACTGAGGGCTGTGGCTTCCTTTATAGAGTCAATCCATCTCTTGTTGGGTTTTCCTCTTTTTTCTGCTGCCTTCAACTTTTCCTAGCATGATTGTCATTTCCAGTGACTTTTGTCTTCTTATAATGTGAACAAAGTATGATAGCCTCAGTTTAGTCATTTTATCTTCTAAGGTCAGTTCAGGCTTGATTTGATCTAGAACCCAGTTATTTGTTTTTTATTTTGGCAGTCCATGGTATCCGTAACATTCTCCTCCAATACCACATTTCAAAGCAACCTACTTTCTTTTTATCAGCTTTCTTCATTGTCCAGCTTTCACACCCATACATAGTAATAGGGAATATGATGGCATGAATTAACTTGATCTTGGTTGCCAGTGACACATCTTTACCCTGAAGAATCTTTTCTAGCTCCTTTATGCCTGCCCTTCCCAGTCTCAGTCTCCTTCTGATTTCTTGGCTGCAGTCTCCCTTTTGGTTGATGGTGGAGCCACGGAATAGAAAGTCTTGAACAATTTCAATTTCCTCATTGTCAACCTTAAAGTTGAGTAATTCTCCTGTAACCATTACTTTTGTCTTCTTGATGGCTCCCTTTTGTGTGTTAGATGTTTTTAGATGTTGCCAAAAGTCAATTTCAAACCTCTTAAATACATACAAGTCAATTTCAACTCTCTTAAATGCATAACAGTTCTATCTATTGCAGTTCTATCTATTGCCCACATCAAGTTGGCACAGTTTAGCCAGTTGCTTTTCATTTCTTCACAAAACAAAGACATCATATTTCATCTGTAACTTTAAAAGGCTTACAGAGATCTATTTACTAACCCATCATTTCATTTTCCTTTCTCTTGGGCCATAAAATTTCTCATTAAATGTGGGAGATTTAATATGACTAATTAATACCACATCTGATGGGTTTTGCTAATATTATTGCCATATTAATTAACTAATTACCCTGGGGGTTGCCAATGGTAATAAAGTAAAAACAATACTGTAACCGTTATTGTTGGCAAAACTTGATTTTGCTTACAGCTGGAATTTATATGTTAGATATTTTAGTTGGGCAGTACAAACAAATCCCCAAAGATCAACACTTGTGTATCTGCAATACCTGTGTGCAGGAGGATTTACCCCATTATTTACTCCATTGACCACTCTATGCCCTTTCCTTTAGTTTTAAGGAGGTCTGTAATGGGTAACGCAATCTGAGCGAAATTGGGGAGGAACCCCCTGTAGAAATTTGCGAACCCGAGAAATCTTTGAACCTGCTTACGTGTTGAGGGCGGCTCCCAAGTGATCATGGCTTGCACCTTCTCTGGGTCCATCGTAAGCCCTTGGTGCGAAATTATATAGCCCAGGAACGTCAACTGTTGTTGGTGGAACTCGCACTTGGACACCTTAACATAGAGCTGATTGTCTCTGAGACGTTGCAACACTTCCTTAACCAGGGCGACATGTTCATCCAAGGTTTGTGAGTAAATAAGAAGTTCATCTAAGTAGACTACCACCCCCTTGAACAGCAAGTCATGTAAGATCTCGTTAATGAGTTGCATGAAGACCCCTGGAGCCCCTTTCAATCCAAAAGGCATCACCAGAAATTCAAACATTCCAAAGCAACTGGAAAAGGCTGTTAGGGGCTCATCCCCTTCTCGAATCTTGATTCTGTATTAGGCTTTGACTAAGTCTAATTTGGTAAAAATGCATGCCTCCTTCATGCCCCAGAAGATCTGAGATTAGAGGAATGGGGTAGGCATTGGTTTGGGTAACCACATTGAGTTTTCGAAAGTCAATGCACAACTGTAAGTCGCCAGTTTTCTTACGCATGAAGAAAGCTGGGGCCGAATAAGGTGCAGTAGAGGGTCGGATGAAACCTCGAGCCAGATTCTTGTCTAAGAATTCCCGGAGTACTGTTCTTTCAGTAGCGCTCATGGGATAGATTTTTCTTTTTGGCAGTGTTCCATCCCCTACCACCTCAATAGAACAGTCTGTCCTGCAGTGGGGGAGGGGGGAGGACATCACAATCCTGCACATTAAAGACATCCGCAAAGTCCTGATACTCAGGGGGCAATTGGGACGGACTAGAAGTGTCTGAAGGCAGGAGTTGATTGGATAGCAGTTTTGACAGCTACTTCGTACCGGGCTGGAAAATGTTAACATCTCGGCCTCCCAGTCAATACAGGGGCTGTGTCCCTTGAGCCAATTTATTCCCAACACTACAGCGTAACGAATATTGGGGGCTATAGTAAAGTCAATTTGTTCCCAATAGTGGCCTATTCCCATCACCACTCCTCGAGTGCAAAGATCCACTGGCCCACCCTTGAAGTCACTGCCATCCATCTGGGCGAATTGCATAGGTGCCGGTAAAGGCACTGACTTGACTTTAAGTGCCTGAAAAGTGGCCTCATTGATTAAAGAGCGGGCACATCCAGAGTCTATTAAAGCTTTAACCTGTAACTGGGGCCCTTTTCTATAATGTTGCAATACTACATCCACATACACAGTCTCTCCCACCTCACTCACCATTAAGGGAGCCTTGGGTTTTGCAGAAACATCTGCGGAGGTCTGCGGCGTCGCTCCATTCACCGCAGACCCAGTCCGTTTTTTGGTTGATCTAGGGGAGACTCCAAGTTCAGAGCAGGGGGGTCCCAGTGGCCTCCTTCCTCAGTGGAAGCAGAGCTGTCCCCACTTGGTGCAATTGTAATCCGGGACCCCGGTGGGTCAGCAGGCGAAAGCTCGCTTGCAGCCTCCTCGACATGGACGGCTGGGGGCGCTTTCTGTCCTGGAGCAACTCTACGATCAGCCACGGTGCCCCTTCTCCGAGCTCTTCCTCTCCCGCAAGGTGTCCCCTCTGGCCAGGGAGTGGGAGCTGACCGCTCCAGACGTAGCGGGCAGGCCGCAGCGAAGTGACCCATGGTACCGCAAACGAGGCAGGCTCCCCTTAGAAATCGTTACGCTCGGTCTTGCGAGGGTTGAGCCGGTCTACGCGGGGCAGTAGCGGCGGCCTTGGGAGGGTTTTTCTGGCCTCCCCCCTCCTTGGCCCAATGTCGGGCAAGAGGAATGAACTGGCGGCGGCTTTCTACTTCCTCCGCCAGTAGGATCCACTCCTCCAGGGTGGCTGGATCCCATTGCATATAGGGCCAGTTCAAAATCTCGGGGTGCAAGGCTTATCGAAAGTAATGCACCCGGGTAGCCTCTGTCCAATCGACGATTTTACTAGTGAGTCTTTGAAACTCATCAGCAAACTCCCTGACCAAAGAAGATCCTTGACGGAGTTGTAGAAGGGTAGCCTTAGCCTTCTCCCCCTGGAACGGGTCCTCGAAACGCCATCTTAATGCTCACATAAATTCATTGAGAGAGCGGATGGATCAGGCCCGGGTGTCAAACTGCAGGATCATCCACTCTGCAGCCCTCCCAGCCAGGAGAGAAGAGACGAACCTTACCCGGCTATCTTCTGTAGGGAAGGCATTTCCCTGTTCTCTCATATAGCTATCCACTTGGTGTAGAAAACAGGGTAGCACTTCCATGGAGCCGTCGAAAGTCACTCGTAGTCAGGGCTGCTGCCAAGGTACGACAGGTACCACCGGTTGGAGTGGGCCCCCTGGCTGGGCAGGCAGTCTTGGGGGCAGTGCTGGTGGCAGTTGTCCAGGAATCAGCTGCTGCCCAGGTATTGGTTGTCCAGGTACCGGCTGTTGACTCGGAACTGGCTGCTGCCCTGGGGGGGTGGCGGTACCGGAGCCGGTGCGAGCGGGGGTACAGTTTGGACCTGATGCAAGCATCCGTACTCACACACTAGCACATCCATTTAGTCCTGCATTTGGGCCATACGTTCTAACGGTTCCCGGTTTTGATACTTCAAAACATGTATCTCCTCCTCAGCCCCCGCAGTCCATCGGGCTTGGCTAACACGGAGGTTTGTATTCCAGTCATCTGAGTCTTCTTTGTCGGGCTCCACATCCTCAAAATAATCCTGCATGTCAGAGGCGAAGGCGAGCCGCCGCCACCGGGCCACATCCCAGGACAGATAGGGTTCCAGGGAGAATGAGGGTCATTCTAATCCTCTCCCGACTTTTGGTCGCGCTCCGGCCACTATGGCCTCCCGCTACTTCTTCTGAGCAGCTGCCAAAAGTTGCTCCGCCGCCCGTTGTTGAGCAGCCTGAGCCTGAACCACTTTCAATGCGGCTGCCCGAGCGGCTCAGCTGCTTGCTCCAGTACCAACTGGATTTCCTTATGATTGCCCAGTAACAGTAAAACATGGAGGTTTGTATTCCAGTCATCTGAGTCTTCTTCGTCAGGCTCCACATCCTCAAAATAATCCTGCACATCAGAGGCGAAGGGCCACATCCCAGGGCGGATAGGGTTCCGCGGAGAATGAGGGCTATTCTAGTCCCCTCCCGCCTTTTGGTCGCACTCCAGCCGCTATGGCCGCCTGCTCCAGGGCGGCCTTCTTCTGAGCAGCGGTTGCCTCCGCCAAAAGTTGCTCCGCAGCCTGAGCCTGAGCCGCTTCCAACGCAGCGACTCGAGCCGCTGTGGCGGCCGCCACCAACAGATCGGCTGCTTGCTCCAGTACCAACTGGATTTCCTTATGATTGCCCAGTAAGGGTAAAACCTTGCAGGCAAGCTCCACGGAGGAAGAACCAAACTCTGGTTGCAGCACCTTAACCACATCTTCCTCCACCGTGTTTGGTGGTAAATCCATAAGGGACAAAACTGTCCTGGCGGCTATGTTATGGGCATCCCGGCTGCCCTGGTTAAAATCCAGAATATCTCCTGCCATTGGGAACGGGGAAACGGGCCCTCGGATTGGGACCGCTGGTTCCCGCTGCGCCCCGCAAACTACAACAGCTGGGTTAAGAGAGTTGCATCTTCTTGCGCCAACCAGGTCTCCTCCAGCAAGACGTCCAACCACCAAAGTTCATTATGGGCATGGAGATCAGCGCCCCGCGTCTCCCAGAGGGCCGCTGCCGCCAGCCGATGCCACTGATCAACGACCAATCCAGTCAATCGGTTGGACTCGGCTTGAGTCCGCTGTGCCTCCGCAAGGATAGCACGCAGAAGGTCAGATTCCTCGGGGAGCGTGTCCAAAGCTCTTACTCAAGCTCCCGGCGATCCCTCCAGGGCTCCAGCCAGGGAGAAGGTCCTCGGGGAGCATGTCCATCGCTCCAACCCGAGATCCCGGCAATCCCTCCAGGGCTCTAGCCAGGAATGAAAGTATAGTTTTGACTAGTGTACAAATGTAAACTCTAGTCCCATGATAATCCCACAAACAACACCAGCAGACCGACAGTCCAAAGTAAGTTGATTTATTGGAAAATCTACAGGTAGCGGAAGCCAGGAGTCAGATGGACACTAGTGAAAACTACGGGTACAGTACAGGGCATATATGGTAGAGCAAAGGGCAAATCCGGGTAGATCTGGATACCTGTCAGGTCTGTGTCTCAGTTAGTTTCGTTTTCCCACCAAGTAGCCTTCAAGGTTTGTTTTGCATTTTTGGACTCTTTGAAGCCGACAGTAACCTGTGTGAACCACGGCGCCATTTGCAATCTGTAATCTCTTGAAGCTGTACTGTGCTGTTGAATGCCTTTTTTTTCCAATGCTTTTATATTATCAAGTGCAAGCCAATTTGCTCCGTTGCTGTCTTAGTTTCTCTGTGCTCTGCTAACCTATATGACCAGTAAAACCAGCTTCTTTGGACAATTTTGTCTCCTGTTGTGGTTTGTGGTTCTTGTTAGGCCAAGTGCTCACATTAAGACAGCAATCTTCTTTCTCCTGTCAGGCTGGAGCCCCGGAGGGTTCGCCTGCCACTTGGATGGGAGCTAGGGCAGTGCTCTCCGAGTGATCTACCCATGGCTGGAGCCCCAGTGATCTACCCGGTGGACCTGATCCTGGGTTGCGGGTTCCTGCTAGGAGCCCTGGAAGGCTTCCATCCGTGGTCCCTTCCATTGGGAACGCCGACTGACGACCCCGAACTCATACGGGATGTTATAGCTGAGCTATATCGAACCGACGCAGAAGTCAACTGCTTGACTGGACTGGTCCAAGCTCAGTGGCATTCCCTAGCCGCAACGGTCCCCTGGACGTCTGACAATGGGGATGCCAGCGCCTGTCAAGACCTTCAGACCCTTGATTGGTTGGTGGATTATGCTCGATTGGCAGCTGAGGATTTACAACTGTTGACTAGCCTGTTGGCCGGACTCACTACTTGTGAAACGCAACCGACTTTGACCGCGGTCCCGATCCATTCTGCCGACATGGCGACCCTGGTCACGCCACCCCCCGAGCTTTGCCAAATGGAGGCAAATGCAGTAGCCACACGGGTGGCTGCCCTCTTCCAGGGCCACACTGTGGCCACTATTTCCATGGTGGAACTTACGACGCATCTCACCCCCGATTTTGGTGCAAATGCGGCGGCCTTGGCGGTACAGATCCAACCGATGTTGGACCTGCAAGATCAGTGCGCAGAGCTCCTCTACGTTTTGGAACAGGAGGCCCTTCTGGTCGTTACCATGGCGCTGACCGCTCAGCTGGCAGCCGACCTAACCCTGGCTGAGCGCAAGAAAGTGGAGGAGCAAGCACGGACGGCAGCTGAAGCCGAGGCAAAAGCTCAGGCAGAGCAGGAGGAGAGGGAGCGCTTAGCCCTCGACCGGGCGTGAACCGGCACGCGCCCCGGACAACCCGGGGGCTATGAACTACCCCCATTTTTCCCGTCTTTCGTCCCGTCTCGTAGCGTTCAATGGACCTGCAGGTTGGCGGGGACTTTGCTCGAGAGGTCAGACAATTCCGACGAGGAGGACTTGTACACTGGGGGATCTCTTTGAGCCTCTGATCTACGGGCCAGCCAGTCCCGCTGACCTAGCAGCGCTGGCAATGAAGTATTTTTGCTACGTAACCAAAATATGGATCTCATGGAGCAGGTAGCACGCTTGCAAGATCAACTGGCCTTAGTACTCAGGGACAATGACCAGTTGCAACGGGCTCAAACTGCGCCTGTTACCCCCGCTCCCATGATACCGCAACAGCTGCCGCAACAACCAGCTGCTCCTGTGATTCCCCCTGACGGAGGTCCCGCCATGCCTGATGGAGGACCTGTAGTTCCAGGCGGAGGCCCTGCACCCCTGGTGGGGGTCCCGTCGCACCTGGTGGGGGACCTGTAGTCCCAGGTGGAGGACCAGCAGCTCCTGGCCCCGCAGTGCCCGGAAGAGTGCCTGTTGCACCTGCCTTACCAGGAATTCCAGCTCCTGGATACCCACCTGTGCCCCCAATGCCATGGAGACCGCCAAAACTGAGGATTACGTACCATGGCTCTGTTGAGACCTTACCCCGTTTTTTGCATCATGTGGATAGTTATATAAGGGAGCAACGACAATTCTTCCCAACCGAAGATAGCCGCGTCCGTTTCGTTGCCTCTCTATAAACGAAAAAAGCGGCTGACTGGATGATTCTACAGTTTGATACACGGCCCCGCTCCATTCGTTCCCTCCACAATTTCATGTTCGCCTTGAGACGGCGGTTTGAATATCCCTTCATGGGAGAGAGAGCCAAACTTTTACAACTCAGGGAAGGCTCCTCTCCAGTTCGGGAGTTTGCAGATGAATTCCAAAGACTTGCGAATAAGGTAGTGGACTGGCCTGAAGCTACCCTTATCCACTACTTTTGCGAGGCACTGCACCCAGACATTTTAAACTGGTCCTATATGCGAGGCGACTCAGATACCCTCGAGGATTTGATTTTGCTGGCTGAGGAAGTTGAAAGCCACCGGCAGTTTGTTTCGCTAGTCCGAAATAGAGCTAAGGAGAAGGGCGGACAAAAACCGCCCACCAAACCTTTGACTCCCAACCCGCGGAGATCAACCCGGCTCCCTCGGGATCGCAAGTCCCGTTTCCAGAGAGGGGCTTGTCTCGTTTGCGGGTGAATGGGTCACTTTGCAGCGGCTTGCCCTCAACGCCCAGAGACCACTCGCCTAAACATACCGCCTCAAGCTCGAGGACGACCTCAATGCAGAGGCACCGTGGCCACCCACAGTGCAGCGCCGGGACGACCCACACCCTCTGCCCTCCACATCGAGGAATCGTCTAACCTCCCTGCACCAATCGACCCCGTAGGGTCCCGGATTACAAGTGCTCCAGTGGGGGACAGCTCTCCTTCGTCCGACGAGGATAATCAATGGAATTCCCCAGCTCTGAACCTGGAATCCCCTCTTGATCTGTCAAAAAACGGACACGGTCTGTGGTGAGTGGAGCGTCCCCACAGACCCCTGCAGCAACTCCTGCTAAACCCAAGGCTCCTGTCATGGTGAGTGAAGTTGAAAACACTGTTTATGTGGACGTAGTGTTACAACACTATAAAGGGGGTCCCCAATTGCGTGTTAAGGCGCTTATAGACTCTGGCTGCTGGCGCACTTTAATCAATGAGGCCATGTTTGCAGCCCTAAAAGTCAAGTCCGAGGCCCTACCAGTGTGAGGGTTCCCAACCTCCCTGTGCAAACTCCATAAAATCACTTGCTCAGACTGTCATGCAGAAACAAGGAACTTTATTGGAAGCTTCAGGTAGTACAGGCCTTACACTGGTAAAGTTGCAAGTGCTCACAGTTTCACAAAGACAGAATTATAACCCCTACAGGGAAGCAGTTGTCAAACGTATGTTATGGGAATCTACAAGATAATTGTGCATGGTACTAAACATCAAAGAACTCAGGGAGCTTGTTAGTACTATCTACCCACCAAGGCCATAGCTGGTGGAAGGGAGTCAGTGAGAGCAAGGGAGGGACGTGGGAAGAGGGAAGAGACATTCCAACCTGGGGCCTGTCAGACGCCGCGCCTGAACCAAGGAAAGACAAGAGGCCTGGACTGCTTTTACGAGTCCAGGGAGGGGGGGGGAAGCATACAAGGCAAAGGCCTTACCCAAGGCAAAGGCGTACAGACCCTCACAACCAGCTCCCGTCCAATTTGCCCAAATGGATGGTAGCCATTTCAAAGGGGGACCAGTCGATCATCGCACACAGGGAGTGGCGATGGGTATCGGTTCCCATTGGGAGCAAATAGACTTTACCATAGCTCCCATCCGGTACAAAGTTGTTTTGGGGATTAATTGGCTTAAGGGTCATAGTCCCTATATAGACTGGGAGGCTGACACAATCACATTTACCAATCCTAAATGCGAACAACACCGACTTGAAGTCGCGGTTGTACCTCCACCCGCTTCACCCGCTCCAGCTTTAACCTCCGATACCTCATCGCCGACACCATTGCCCGAGGTATACCGAGACTTTGAAGATGTTTTTGATATAAAAGAATGCGATGCTTTGCCTCCCCACCGTACCACAGACTGTGCAATTGAAGTAGTAAAAGACTGCACACTGACTAAGAGCAAGATTTACCCTATGAGCGTTTCCGAACGTACTGTGTTATGAAACTTTTTGGATAAAAAACTTGCTCGAGGGTTCATTCGGCAATTGAACGCTCCCAACTCAGCCCCTGCTTTCTTTGTCCGTAAGAAGGAGGGTGACTTACGTTTATGCATTAACTTCCAAAAACTCAATGCAGTTACCCAAGCCAATGCCTACACTATACCGTTGATCTCAGACATTTTGGGACAATTGCAAGAGGGGCGCATTTTCTCCAAATTAGACTTGGTTGAAGCTTATTACCGGGTCCGGATTCGTGAGGGGGACGAACCCCTCACAGCCTTCTCTAGCTGTTTCAGGATGTATGAATTTCTTGTGATGCCTTTCGGGTTGAAAGGGGCCCCGGGGGTCTTCATGCAACTCATTAACGAAATCCTCCATGATTTACTATACCGCGGAGTGGTGGTTTATCTTGATGACATCCTCATTTATTCAAAATCCACGGACGAGCACGTTGCTCTGGTCAGAGAAGTTTTGCAACGTCTACGTAATCACCAGCTCTATGCAAAGCTGTCTAAATGCGAATTCCACCAGGAAAAAGTAACTTTCTTGGGGTACATAATCTCCCATCGAGGCCTCAGCATGGACCCTGCTAAAGTCCAATTGGTACTTGACTGGACTCCTCCCACCACCCGTAAACAAGTGCAACAGTTTCTGGGTTTGCTAATTTCTACCGCGGTTTCATTCCCAACTTTGCTCAAGTGGCGTTACCAATCACCGATCTTCTGAAAACAAAAGGTAAAGGGGTCTCTGCTACGTTGCCTACCGCCAAAATACATTGGACTGATCAATGTCAATCTGCTTTTGTAACCCTCAAGCGGCTTTTCAGTTCTGAACCTGTGTTACAGCATCCCGACCCAAACCGAATGTTTATTGTGCAAGTCAATGCGTCCGATGTAGCCATGGGGGGGGGGGCTCTTCTCCAAAGAGAACCAGATGGTCTTCTTCACCCCTGTGCTTATTTTTCAAAAAATATTGCGCACGCCCAACTGAACTGGCCCATTTGGGAGAAGGAGGCATCAGCCGTCCATCATGCTCTTACTTTGTGGAGGCAATTTTTGGAGGGGTCCGGGGTCCCCTTTGAAGTCTGGACTGATCACAGAAATCTAGCTGCTCTCACGGGGACCCATAAATTGTCCGCGAAACAGTAGCGTTGGGCGGACTTCTTTGCTCAATTTCGATTTGTTCTTAAACATGTGCCCGGGAAGCAAAACGTGCTTGCTGATGCTCTTTCCAGGTTGCCCCAATACCCGGTAAAGATAGATCGTCCTATGGACTCTTTGTTCACCCCGGCACACAGGGAGGCTCTGCCCGTGCTAGCCGTACAGACTCGGTCCCAAACTCTGCCCCAGTCCCGGACCCGAGCAGTGAACAGCAGAGTGTCGGGCACAAATGACCCGGCTCCCTTACCAGACCCACTCGCGCCGCCTGTCTCCGGCGCCCCGCAGCAACCAGCTCCCCCCCCCGCTCTGTTGCCATCGCCAACGGCTCCTGATTCACCCTCCTCTGTAGGGGGGGGAGTGATCCTGTCCAATTCCTTCCTGGACTCCCTTCGTACTCAGTGCTTGGCCGAGTGCACTGCCCAAACTCTACCCCAAGGCTTGCTTGAACAGGGTGGTTGTTGGTACAAAGACTCAAAATTGTACATGCCTAAAGTACTCCGGAGAGAAGTCCTGCAATTGGCCCATGGAGCTAAAACTGCAGGACACTTTGGTTTCCTGAAAACCCTTCACTTGTTGCGCAGACAGTTTTGGTGGGTGGGCATGCGTTCGGATGGAGATTCCTTCACTCGCAGCTGTCCTATTTGTGCCACTGTCAAGCAATCCCAAGGCAAGCCCCCGGGACTGCTACAACCACTAGAAATTCCCAGCAGACCCTGGGAAGTGATTGCCATGGATTTCATGACCGATCTCCCACTGAGTGAGGGGAAAACTGTACTGTGGGTTGTTACTGATTTATTTTCCAAACAGGTACATTTGGTTCCGTGTGCGGGTATCCCCTCCGCCCCCAAGTTGGCCCGCCTTTTTGTGTCACATGTTTTCCGTCTGCATTCCTTCCCGCATAAGATAATTTGCGACCGTGGAAGTAGCTACGTGGCTAAGTTTTGGAAAGCTTTTCTCAAGTTGGTGGGGGTGGAACAGGGTTTTTCCAGCGCTTATCACCCCCAAACAGATGGGCAAACTGAACGGGTCAATGCTGTATTGGAATGTTATTTACGTTGTTATGTTAATTACCATCAAGATGATTGGGTTGAGCTGTTGCCCTTTGCAGAATATGCTTACAATAATGCTGTACATCAATCCACAGGTTTTAGCCCTTTCTATGCTGTGTATGGTCAGGACTTCGGTCCTATTACTCGTGCAAATGTAACTGAGGGGGAGGGGGATTCCGATGTAGCCTCTTGGACTCAGACTCTCCGCACCACCTGGCCCTGGCTGGTGAAAAATCTGGAAAGAGCAAAACGCAAATATAAAGCTCAGGCAGATAAGCATCGCTCTCCCAGCAAGGACTTTCAGATTAGTGACTTAGTGTACCTTTCCACCAAGAACCTGCGGTCCACCCGCCCTTGCCATAAACTCAGCGCCAAGTACGTGGGGCCATATCCTGTTGCCCGGATAATTAACCCCGTCACTGTGGAACTGACTCTCCCTAAAACCTTGAGGCGTATCCACCCTGTCTTTCATGTCAGCCTCCTCAAGCCTCATGTCGCTTCCTCGGAGTGACACCCGGAATTGCCTCCTGAGCAGCCTGTGATGGTGGGGGGGGGAGGAGCATTTTGAAGTGTCAAAGATTCTGGACTCCCATGTACGTCATGGTGCCCTACAATATCTGGTTCGATGGAAACACTTCCCCCCTGCCTACGATGAATGGGTGCGTGCACGGGATGTCTCTGCCCCACACTTAGTGCACGCCTTCCACACCGCCTACCCCGACAAACCATCCCCCTTGCAAAATGGGAGGGGGCCTTAAGGGGAGCAGAATGTCAGGTCTGTGTCTCAGTTAGTTTCGTTTTCCCACCAAGTAGCCTTCAAGGTTTGTTTTGCATTTTTGGACTCTTTGAAGCCGACAGTAACCCGTGTGAACCACGGTGCCTTTGTGCTGTTTGTAATCTGTAATCTCTTGAAGCTGTACTGTGCTGTTGAATGCCTTTTTTTCAATGCTTTTATATTATCAAGTGCAAGCCAATTTGCTCCATTGCTGTCTTAGTTTCTCTGTGCTCTGCTAACCTATACGACCAGTAAAACCAGCTTCTTTGGACAATTTCGTCTCCTGTTGTGGTTTGTGGTTCTTGTTAGGCCACGTGCTCACAATACCATGGCAACCCCCCTCCCAGGAGCTGTCAGGGAGCTAGGAGCATTCCCACAGAGAGTAGTCTAAACACCCTGTTTACAGGATACAGAGTCGGCCAAGGCCAGCACCTGGAGAAACCACAACATTCCTTTCTTGGAGCATGCCTGACACGTTGTTGTTGTTGTTTTGCACAGCTCTATTATACTGAATCAGTCCATTGTTCCATCAAAGTCACTATTATCTAGCATAATCTCTTCAGGGCCTCAGTCCGAAGCCTTTCCCATCAACAACAACCTGATCCTTACTGGAGATTCCGGGGACTGAATTTGAGATTTTCTGCATGCCAAGCAGATGCTCTACCAATGTGCCACAGCCCCTCATTGCTATGGGCTCTAACTCTACCTGCTATATTTGTTTACTTTTCAGTAGCTTAATCACTACTAATTAAACATGTTTAACATCCTCCAAATCAAAAAAATGGGACATTTTTTTAATAGAGACAATTGTTCCAATCATTCAAGACTGTTCGTATTGGACAATCAAAAGCCTGGATACCAATGCGGTGTAGTGGTTAAGAGAGGTGGACTCTAATCTGGAGAGCCGGGTTTGATTCCCCTCTCCTACACATGAAGGCTGCTGGGTGACCTTGGAGTAGTCACAGTTCTCTCCAAACTCTCTCAGCCCCACCTGCCTCACAAGGTGTCTGTTATGGGGAGGGGAAGGAAACATGATTGTAGGCCACTTTGAGCTGCCTTAAAGGCATAGAAAAGTGGGGTATAAAAACCAACTCTTCTTCTAGCAGAAAATTGCAACTGCCTTTGATTTATTTTCGGGTCTGTTCAAAAATAGAAACGATCCCTGGTAAAAATAGAGACAGCTGGAGTGCATGAAATGATGCACATTGGGACAAAAAAAATCTTTACTTCGCATATACTTTGATGGGGTCTAAATTGGCTGTAACTTGCATGGAAAGAGATCATAGGAGAAAGATCACTGGAAACATTGGCTCATTATACTGCAGTAGTGAAAAATAAAGCAAACACATAGTGAGTAACAGCTTGAAAAGGGATTTTTAAAAAACCCTGCGAGTATCATAATGAGTTTTAATTATTACAATGTAAGATGTTCCTGCATTTAGAATATTGTCAGAACAGTAATACTATTGCAGTAGAGTTTATTAGAACTGGACAAAGGACATTACGACGAATGCTGTAAGACATTCTGGTCACGCCATCTGAAAACAAATTATTGGTAAGAAAGGCAAAGCTCATGAAAGAATGCCTCCTAGTGGAGGCTGATGTGGCCAAGATTGTAGAAAAGTGTAAGGACGGCAATGCTGTATGACCCTCACCTCCATGCTGTAGCCCTCTATGACAAGGGTCTTTTGACTCCCAGCCATATATTTTTGTAGATCAGAAGGGGCTGACTACTAGGGGAAGAGGAAGTGGGGGAAATGGGTAGGGTGTTCCATTTCTGGATCCAGCTTTACTTATATTGTATAATACCTATTTTAGAGTTCCATTTTTTTTTCAATTTAGCAGATTTCTGTTCTACCTTTCCCTTCTAAAAAAAATACAGCAGGAGCAAGAAGTATATCTGACACTGGCATTCCACATCAAAACCAATGTGTCCCTTCCCAATGTTGCCTTCTGTCATTGGGTTTCAGAAGTTTATTGTCTGTGAATGCGGATTTATTCACCATGGCTGGAGTCAAGTCCATTAGCAACTTAGAGACAAAAACAATTTGAGGGGTATAAGATTTCAAGAGTCAAAGGTCCCTTCATCAGATACTTTGACTCTTGAAAGCTTATACTCCCAACATCTTGTTGGTCTCTAACATGCTACTGGACTTGAATCTAGCTTTTCTACTGCAGACCAGCACATCTACTCTCCTGAAACTATCACCATGGCTGGTAGCCATTGTCAGACCTCTCTTCCACAAATCTCTTTTTTTAACACATCTATATTTGTGGCCATCACTTCATCAATTGGCAGCAAATTCCACAATTTAATTACTTATTGTGTAAGGGAATATTTCCTTTTGTCTGTCCTGTATACCTTGCACATTAACTTCCTTTCACGCCCCTGAGTTCTAGTAGTATGGGAGAGGGAGACATCCTAAGTAGAATTACTCTTTTATGTCCATTAAAATCAATGAGTTTATAAGGTTATGAAGAAGAAGAGTTGGTTTTTATATGCCAACTTTCTCTACCACTTAAGGAAGAATCAAACTGGCTTACAATCACCTTCCCCTCCCCACAACAGACACCCGGTGAGGTAGGTGGGGCTGAGAGAGCTCTAAGAACTGTGTCTAGCCCAAGATCACTCAGCTAGCTTCATGTGTAGGAGTGGGGAAACAAATCCAGTTCACCAAATTAGTGTCCACCACTCATGTGGAGGAGTGGGGACTCAAACCCAGTTCTCCAGATCAGAGTCCACCACTCCAAACCACCGCTCTTAACCACTACACCACGCTGGCTCTCAATAATGCTTATAATGCTTCTTAGGATTGCACTGTATGTCAGGGCTGCACAGCTTGTGACTAGGATTGCCAATCAGTGGCTGGCACTTGCTGTGAGACTGGGAGAATGGAAATAGGGGGTATTTACCATAGAGCTTCCAATAAATGCTAGAGCATCACATTGATGGTGTGATCTCACTTCCAGGTTCACCCTGGAAATGCTGTCACACCAACACAGTGGTGTTTTTTCTCATTCCCCCTCTCCTGCCACTCTACTAAGCAGATGTGGGGGTTGGAGCTGCCACCAGGAGGCTGGCATCCCTACTTGTGACCACTATGAGGCCTACATCTTGACAATTGTTCCTCCTATGTTTACTTGCGACTACAAAATCAGAGAGAGGACTGCCAAGTGCCTAGTGAGCTTTCATATATGTTTGAAGGGTTGCAAGACTCAGTTGTTTTGCAGGCCTGTTCTAAATTAATCATGGTTATCTTATCCAAACCATATGTTTCTTAGGGTCTGCATAGTTTTCCTCTCTATTGACACCAAAATGAGAAATGTATTTTAATCATCTCCACATTTACTTCAAAGGACACTGTTGAAAACAAAAAGCAAACAAACCTCCAAGACCTTAGTAGCCACAAGGGTAGGTGGAATCCAGGTAGATATGCTTAGAGCTTCCAGCATTGGCACACAAAGCACTTAATAGCTCTTGGGGGGGGGGGGGAATCCTTTCTCACAGGAGATAATGATTCTGTTGTCGGTTTCAAAACAGTTCTCGGAGGGCAAGTGTCTCGAACTGTCACTGGATCCTGCATCCATCTTATCTATTAACAGCTGAGGGAAGACCATTTTCAGAATGCAAAAGTTAAGGACTGAAGTTCACTTCTCAGGGTTACAGTTTCTAATGGACTGGCTGTCACTGATAAGAAAATGATGGAAAGGCACAATGCTCCTGCAATCTCATTAGCTGGATGTATTGTGTGATGTTAACTTACCGGCCCACAGCATACTAACACATGCCTGTAGTGGAGAAATGGAGAGAGAAAGCAATTTAAAGTTCTGCAGGAACTTTTATACCTCCACTGTGGATTGGAAAAAAAATGCATGTTTAACACTTTATATTTTTATAATTTCTTCTGTGCTGTGCAAAAGCTTTCATTTGAAGTGAGGCAATGCTATCATTATGTTTCCTGTTGGTATTTTCTTTTTTTTTTACAAAGACTTTTAAAAAAATACATGCAGGAAAAAATGACTCTGCCAGATGCTTGAGGAAGAAAACATGAACATTTCTAAAACCCAGGAGAATTTGGCTCATTGCCACTGTTCCCTTCATATGGTTATTTGAGTGTAAATGTGACATTTACAATTTATTTACCTGGGGAAATTCTAACAAGTGACCTTTAGTCATTTACCAAACTGCAATAAGAACAGGCTATTGATATTTTATAATTGCCTGGCATATATAGTGTTTAAGAAACTACTTTCTAAGTCCTACTGTTCAGTTTTAATCAAAATGATCAAGGAAAAATTCTCTCGGTCTACTATTCAATCGCTGAGGGATCCTGAAGCACAATTCATTCAAGATGTGTCTGGGTTTGCATCCTTGAGAAAGTTTGGTGGTATTTATCTGAAAACCCAGATCTTGAGACATTTCTAGTAATTTCCTCTCAGCAAGTAAATTCTAGGCATGCTGTGATCCTTGGAAACAATGTGTTTGAAAATGAAACATGCTACACAGGTTGTCAATTTCCCCTTAGTCAAGCATCCATTATGATCGTGTTGGCCATTTGTTCACAATTAAAAATGAACACAGTTTCTAGTATATCTGCATCTGTGTTGTTGGCATAGGGCTGCTATTTTCCCAGCAGGGGTGGGGCATTTCCTAACCCCAGGTCTTGATTCCTGCCTCTGCTCCTGTAGCTGGTGAATCACCATCAGATAAAAGTGTAATGTTATTTCTGGGGGAAACACAAAAGTGATGTCAGTCCATTCCATGAATCACCAGAAACTCTATGGTTTTAATGTTTGAAGGGTTTTACCATAGAGTTTCCAGTGATTCTGACAGAGTTGTGATGTCAGAAGGGACATCTTCCAGAAGGGATATCATGCTGTCATCTGATGGGACCCCCCTGTCCCCCCCCCCGGAGTCCCACTGTGCTTGGCAACCCTAAGTCCACAGCTCTCGTTACATAGAAAGCTACCCGGTACCACTATTTGTGTTTGCTCAGAACATGGTGGGTGTGTTGGGAATGGTAGTTTTTGTAGCTTTTGGATTCCATTCAGGAAACCACAAAAAACACATTTCCCATAAACTCCACCCAAGAAGTCATGATGTGGAAGAGTAACCTACAAAAGATAGGCCCTGGTTGGAGCCTATCATCAGTTTAAAGAACTAGTTGTAGCAGTTTACCTCCCTCCCTGGAATAATAAGGTTTGTGCCCTGGGGAAGAAGACTGGCAGGGAGGAGACAGGTGCCACTGTTTGTATTTGCATGAACATTTTCTAAGCCAATGCCCATTTTAAAGTGTTCAACAAGGATGCTTGCAAAAATGTACATAATTTCAGGTTGAGCATGGGGGTGTTCACCACTCACTGAAAACACAGTCTCACATACTCACCAGAGAGAATTGAAACTATTTTGGGAAACAACAGTTATTTCAGTCCTTGAATCACTAAAGATGGTGTTTGTTTCTTTTGATCCCGTGCTTCCAATAATGCTATTGACAACATTCAGAATAGTATCTTACTAATGGCATTGTAGTAATGGGTGTAAACATGATTGGCATTGGTATGTATGTATGCATATGGATCAAGGAGAAACAAGCATCCCGTGTATGCATATGAATCAAGGGGAAACTGTCCCAGGCAACTACATATGAACAGGATTTTGATATGAAAACATGTCCCATTAGGCTTCATAAGGACAGAAATGTGTTAAAAAGATGTTGTGTTACTTTATTGCAAAGTGTATAGTATACCTTTGACTTAATAAGCTCAAAGCTTACTTGCTATGCTGTAGAATCCAACCCAAGATTCTGCTGCTATAGTCATATAATACAGCTGTCACAGTTAAAGGACACAGCTGCAGATGTGCTCATCTGATTAAGCAAAACATACTGCTTGACAAGGAATGATAGACAAGGTCATATCTACTAACTACTGCAGATGGCAGTCAAGTACATAGTACTGCTTATGAATAAGGCCTATTGACTAACTACTGGCTAAGTTACTGTTTATTTATAGAATCCTTTAGCCAAAGGATTCTAGAACCAAAGGTGACTGGAAATATTCCAGCACATCTACAAGTTAAAGACTCTGAAAATATATAAATAGAGACCTTTCTCTGACTACAGGTTAGAGAAGATCCTGATGGTCTAAACCTATGGACTTCCTCCATCTACCAAAGATGTAAAACCTTGGCAGCCTAATTCTTGCATGAATTAGGAACCTGATTCTTGCGTGAATTAGGAACAATAATTTATACTTGTCTCTAAGTCTGGAGAACTCTCACAGAGAGAGATATTACACCACACAGTCTGTCTCTCCGAGACTGATTGTCTGGAATAACTGTCTGTACAATGCTCCATTCTAAATATGTGATGAAGGCCCTTAATCTAAGGATTATAAGGGTATGGATCTTATCATACTTGAGTATGGTGTCACTGAGAACTTATAGAAGCCATTGGCCAAATATAAGTCCTCACAAGATCTATCTTATGTATAGACTTCCTAGTTCTGACAGACAAGATGTAAATGCAGCTTCTCTAGGAAGCCTACCTAAGAAGCTTCTCTAAGAAGCCCACTACCAGAGCATATTCCAGGGGTTTCTCTAAACAAGGAGGAAGCACTGAATATACTCTGCAGTCAGTTCTAAGACTAAGGTCTTACACAGAACTGTCTGACATACATATGCATACCAACATGCATCACAGCCAACAATGGCTAACACATAGAATTACTCCAATTGGAATACATATAATTGGAATACATGGATGGAGATCCATGGAGCCTTAAGCTCTTAAACTGAACTATACTCAGTACTCTCTAAGATTGGCACTGCCAGAGAGATTGTAAAATAGAGTTTATACTCTACACATATTGTTAAGCTTTACACATAGCTTCAAATACTGATTAATTACAGTATGGCTCTTAGCTGTACAGCAAAGCATACTCAAAGATGGCTTTCATATAGCCATTTCTAATCTGAACATGGGCTTCAGACCCATAAACCTCAAACATATGGTCTCATGCCTTCAGTCACAAACAGACTGCTGGAAGAGCTATAGTATCAGCTCTAACATGAAACTATGGAATCAAAGAGATCTCTCCTACCTTTACAACTACTAAAGGCATTGAAATAACAGAGTAATACTTAGAGAATACCTGAAGGAAATCTAACTATTCTAAGTGAACTTATAGAAACCTTACAGAAACTCTGCAATGACATGACTAGGTAAAGTATGTCTTATATTTGAAAAAAGTGAAATGAGATACTTATTCAATGCCCTAACCATTATTTTACAAGATTTCTGTAAACTGTTTTATTTCCTGAATGAAATATATACTTGGGAAACTCTCATATAGAGTCACAGAGATTGTTGATATTGCTAATATTGCTTGCATATATAAGATAGCATTTATAAGAATGCCTATATACTATTGAACTTAACAATATAGTTTTATTTCTGTAACCATTTACATGCATATATTTTATGTGAAATAAATAGTATTTTAATCATATATTCTTTTCATATTTTTACTGGAACATTTCAAGAGAAAGTCTATATTGAAAGAGGTGGAAAGTGTTGATTCCTGCTTAGTGGGTAACAGGCTGACTAAGATAACATATCCCTTTTCAGGAAGGGGTCGATTCTAAGAGCTTGGTTACTTGAACGGCACGAACTGTGACAAAACAAGCACTTGTAGAGCTTGGAGTTCCCCGGGCTCCTGAAGTGTATGTTCCTATTGGCTACCGGGGTTACCCTCCCCAATCACGGACTTGTGGGGAGTGGCCAAGGGCGGCTGAGCGGGGATATAAGCGGGGGTCCAATCACAGTAGTTAGTTCTGTTCTGCCTGTTTTCAATAAAGCGTTTGCTGTTGGAACTCGGTCTCCGTTCTTTGTGTATCGCCCACGCAACATAACAAGCATCAAACAGTTTTGAAGCATTTCTCTCTCTATATATCTACATCTATATCATCTGTCTATCATCATCATCATCATCTGTTGTTTCACATCAATGGCTTTGATCCAGCAATGTGCAAACAGAAACATAAATGGACTTAGCAAAATTCTGCTTGTGCAAGATTCTGTGCAACACCTAGCAATTTCCTCCTTATGTGTAGCTAGAAATTGGTTGTGCAAATCTTGTGCAAGTGGAAATGTGTGAGGATACCATAGCAGCCATTAGAGTTATACTGGCACTTTCCAGGGATACGGGGGTGTAGAACTCCAGAGCAGCACCATCAGCAGACACTTGCCTCTACTATAGCAGCCATCAGGCTTGAGCTGTATATTTGACAGTGCAAGTGACTATCACCTTTGTTGTGTTTCTGCTTTCATATCAGCTCTTGTGCAAGCCAAAATAGTGCACTGGATTCCATCCAATGAGTGTGAGAATGATGCAGTGCTGAATGTGATTGTGTGGAATTGGGGTGGAGAAAATGTTTCAGGGCCTAATCCAGCCCCAAAAACACTTGGATTACATTGGGTTGGATCTTTTATTTTATTTTATTAATACGGTCACTGACCAGCAAACAACAACAACAACAAGGGCTGGATCCAAAGATCCAGCAGCAGAAGACACTGATGGTCACTGGTCTTTCTTGCTTCATTCTTTCTGACCCCAGGAAAGTTGACCCAAATGGAGTAATGCCCACATTTGATAGCGATGGGGCACTCCCTGCCCCAGAATGTGGTGTTGGCTGCCAACTTGGAAGGCTTTAAGAGGGGAGTGGACATGTTCATGGAGGAGAGGCCTATTCATGGCTACTATTAAAAATGGATACTAGTCATGATGTATACCTATTCTCTCCTGGATCAGAGGAGCATGCCTATTATATTAGGTGCTTTGGAACACAGACAGGATAATGCTGCTGCAGTTGTCTTGTTCATGGGCTTCCTAGAAGCACCTGGTTGGCCACTGTGTGAACAGACTGCTGGACCTGATGCACTTTGGTCTGATCCAGCATGGCCTTTCTTATGTCCTTATGTTAATTAGTGAAACTGTGGGGGGGGGAGTGGAAGGGTTAAACCCTACGCCCTTGCCCATGGGGCCCCAATACAGATTAGGGTCCTGCATAGCTTGCCAGTTCAGAGCTTTTCAGAAATCACTCCTGCTTTCAGCCAGAATTGCTGAAGAACACATATTTGAAACTTACTGCTATGTTTCCCTAGGCTAGTAACATCACAAGCGAGCTCATCTCACATGATTATTAAATGTGGATTTTTAATTATGAGGTATTTGCACTATAAAAGAAGCTTTCATCTTTGGAGAAAGGATGCTTAAGCCATTTGAATCTCTTCTCTTCTTTACAATTTTAGTAGCCTCCCCCTCTTCATTTTGTTTTTTCATTTTGGCTTTTTTTAGTTGTATCTTGGCAACACATACTATGCAACACATACTATTCAGAAGAGTTTTTAATCACACCTCATAATTATCAGTTTTATATAAGCTAGAAGGTGTGACCTAATTTTGTAGTTTCTTATCATCCTGGATGGACAGACCTAACTACAACCCCATACCAAAATTTTGTTTGCATGGATTTGGTTACTTCAGTCCCTTTTTCTGAAAACAAATCAAAGGCAGTCATACAACACACTTTGTATCTCTTCCACAAAAAGGGTATATTTTCAAAGACATATATTGAAAGAAAGTCTCTCAACCCCCATTGATGCTCATGGAAGTTTGCCATCGAAATCCCAGGATGCTGCTTTGAAATGTACCATTAATATCCTTAAAAGTACACATTTATTTTGTTTCTCCTCTCGGACAAACAGCTATATATATATATATTGTCCCTCCACGTAGTCTACCGTGCTATCTCTGGAGAGTTTCATGAAAGCACTGCTTAGACACATCTTAACTCCTGGAAAAAACATCATCCAATTCCCTGTAGTTCAAATATGAAAGGAAGTCTCAATCAAGTTTTCTTCTTTCTTTTATACCAGTAGGCTCCTATCTTCTCATAACAAATATTGGAAAAAAAGAAGTTTCATGAAGAAAGTCAAAGAAGATGGACTTAAGCCATGGCTATATTAAGATTGGTAACAGGATACAGGATTGTTGAGACTTCAAAAGATGATTCTCAGATGCCAACAAATTCCAATTTGTTGTTATCCTTGGGGAAATACTCTAGTAGTTTCTGAAATTACATCCATATCTTCAAATGAGTCAGTAATTTGAATTGGTGAATGCTGTTGTCAGCAACAATCAGAATTCACACCCTCCAATCTTGTTTTGATCACTTAGAGTAAGACAAGATATACCAGGATAAGAGAACTCATGCTAGGTCCCTTGGCAGGACTGTCAAAGGGGGAAAGTAGGGAGACAGAACTTCAAGGACATCGGTCACACTGTAGGTCTGGTTGTTCCCCAATCATTTAAGACCATAAGGAAAGCCATGCTGGATCAGACCAAGGCCTATAATGTCAAGCAGTCTGTTCACACAGTGGCCAACCAGGTGCCTCAAGGAAGCTCACAAATAAGACAACTGCAGCAGCATCCTGCCTGTGTTCCACAGCACCTAATAGAATAGGCATGCTTCTCTGAGACGGGAGAGAATAAGTATACATCAGGACTAGTATTCATTTTTACTACTAGCCATGGATAGCCCTCTCCTCCATGAACATGTCATTCCCCTCTTAAAGCTTTGCAAGTTGGCAGCCATTACCACATCCTGGGGCAGGGAGTTCCACAATTTAACTATGCATTGTGGGAAGAAATACTTCCTTTTATCTGTTTTGAATCTGACACTCTCCAGCTTCAGCAGATGATCCCTGCATTCTGATATTATGAGAGACGGAGAAAAGCTTCTCCTTTGTCAACTCTCTCACTATCTCTTTGTCAATGCATAATTTTATAGACCCACGCGGCCTCGCTCACCCCCCAACAACTCACCATCCTGTTCTGGGTGCAGTGGGGCTGCAATACCCCATGAGGCCAGCCACCTACCCTCTCCATCCCTCTTTGTCTTTTTTCCCCTCTCTCTCCCTCTCTTTCATTCTCTTTCTTTATCTCTATTTCTTCCTTCCTTCCTTCCTTCCTTCCTTCCTTCCTTCCTTCCTTCCTTCCTTCCTTCCTTCCTTCCTTCTTTCTTTCTTTCTTTCTTTCTTTCTTTCTCTCTCTCTCTCTCTCTCTCTCTCTCTTCCCTGTTTCACTCTTTCTGTCTATCTCTCTTTCTCCTCCTCTCTTTCTCTTGCTCTCTTTTTCTCCTGTCTTTCTGGACTGGGGGAGGACTGCAGGCTCGCCAGTCAAGGCAAACCCCGCCCCAGTCTGGGCTGGCAAGTCAGCTGTGGGCCCCCTAACCGAGGCAGCCCCTCAGTTTAAAATGTAAAAATGTGAGGGACTAGGTATTTATTTTGTACACATGGTCTCCCCAGCCTAATGACATTTATGTTATATCTGGCCCTCCTCACAAATGAGTTCAACACCCCTGGTTTAGAGTGTATGACTAACACTGGGAAAATCTGGATTCAAATCTTCTCTCAGCTATGATGCTTGCTTGTGGGCTTCCTAGAGGCACTTGGCATTATGTTCTTATGTTGGATGACTTTGGACCTTGGGCCCACTCTTTCTGAGAGAAAAGGTTGTGGAGGAAATAAAATGGAGGGGAGGAAAATTATGGAAGCTACCTTAAGCTCTTTAAAAGCATGACCTGACAGCCTTACCAAATGCCATCCCTGACTTTGCTTACTGGATGAATTATTGGTTTAAACTTCTAACCAAACTCTGAACAAATTTATACATATTGCAGTTGCATAGGAAAATATATCTTTGGGTAGAGAAATTCCTCCTAAAACAAAGATGTTTGTGGTAGCAGAAATCATTGTGTTTCACAGCACTAAAACATCACTGACCTTGAGTACATACTTTGACAGCTGGCAAATTTTTTTCTTTTGAGTAGATTTATCCCTTCTCTTTAGCATATTAAATAACTCACACCAGTAAGCTTCCTTGAAAAAGCTATTTTTAAAAACTGAAACAACTAAAACTGTTTGGAACATAAGCTATTAGACAACCAACATTAACTTACATGAATTTAAAAAGAAAACATCTAACTTTAATATTGTTGAACATACTGATAATTTGGGTGTTTTCTATCCTTTTTACCACAATAGGAGTAAAAAAAAAAAAACCTGTCCCAATGGAGAAAAAAATAGATTTCAGGAATGGTTTTCTACCCTGGCTGCTTTTGTTTACACACACACACAAACACAAATGGTAAAACTGGCCATACTTTGGGACATTGTTTACTGGTGACTATGTCCTAAGAGGACAAAGTTGTACAGTCACTTCTCTGTGCACTCTTCCAAAAACCAGGGGGAGTGAATTCACTCCAACTATGATTTGCATGTTTTAAACTCATCAGCATTCTGAAGGCATTCTTTATTTAATTTTTATTTGTTTCAAATAGTTATATCCGACTTTTCTCCCCATCCATGGGACATAATGTGGTGTGCGTAAATTTAAAAGCACATACAATGACACAGTGACAAAAAATACAGATAAGAGGAAGAGGAAGAAGAAGAAGAAGAAGAGGAAGAAGAAGAAGAAGAAGAAGAAGAAGAAGAAGAAGAGTTGGTTTTTATATGCCAACTTTCTCTACCTTTTAAGGAGAATCAAGATGGCTTACAATCCCATTCCCTTCCTCTCCCCACAGCATATACCTTGTGAGGTAGGTGGGGCTGAGAGAGTTCAGAGAGAACTGTGACTAGCCCAAGGTCACCCAGCAGGCTGCACATGGAAGGGTGGGGAAATCAAGCCGGTTCACCAGATTAGAGTCCACTTCTCATGTAGAGGAGTCGGGAATCAAACCTGGTTCTCCAGATTAGAGTTCACAGCTCTTAACCAACACTCTTAACCATTACATCATGCTGGAAGCACGCTGCAGATGTCACTCATGGGCTACCAAAGGCACAACAACCGCAAAACCTGTGTAGGGTTGAGTCCTTCCTCATGTCTTCAGGGAGCTTGTTTCACAGCACAGGTGCAGTTACAGAGAAAACATAAACCTCAGAAGCAGCACTTCTTTCTGACCAATGCGAGGGGCAACTATCAATAATCCCTGGCCTGATGACTGGAGGCACCTCATGGGCTAATGGGTGGAGGTGGTCTCACAGAAATGATGGTTCCCAAGTTGTGAAGGGCTTTCAAGGTTAACAACAGTACCTTGAACTGAACTCGGAAGCAATTGGTAACCCAGCATAATGACCTCAGACATCGGATGACATGGTCAAAACGCTGAACCCCTGTCAACAGCCTAGCTGCTGCGTTTTGCAACAGTTGCCACTTCCACATTGTCTTCATGGGACACTCCACATATAGCATGTAACAGTGGTCCAGTATCAAAGTTAAGGGAGCATAGATTACCATGGCCACGTCAGCTGAGTCTAAAAAAGGAAAACAGTTTCCAAGCAAAATTAAGTTGGTTACTTGGTTTTCAAACAGAAGGGCTGAATCTAACAGCCCTCTCAAGCTCTTAACTGAATCTATTAGTGATAAAGTCAAATCATCCAAGGAGAGTAATGTAACTCCTTCTAGAATCTCAGTCTTCCCAACCAGCATCACCGCCACCTTATCAGGATTTAATTTAAGCATGTTCTTTCCCAGTCACTTAACCACAGCTTCTAGACACCGTCCTAATGCAGAAATGGCTGCTTCTGGAGGCTTATTCAATGTGAAGAAACAATTGGAGTTCTTGCCGTATTGATGACAGCCCACTCCAAAGCTTTGGATGATCTTAGTTTATGGATGTACACAGATGTTTAATAAGAACATAAGAATGGCCATGCTGGATCAACCAAGTTCCATCAAGTCCATCAATCTGTTCACACAGTGGCCAACCAGGTGGCAACAATGCTGAGTCCAGTGAGACTCTGCATAACTTCCACACTGCAGAAGTTACATCATCAACAACCACTTTCCATCTATAGCCAGATACAAAACACCAAAATCATTTTAAAGCCATACCTCTGGTATCAATGACATGTTCCAAGTGTCTCAGAAGACTGGCAGGGTATTGAAAGCAGCTGATAAATCCATCAAGGCCAACAGAGAAGCATTGCCCCTGTCTGCTTGAAGATTAAGATCCTCCACCTGACCAACTAAAGCCATCTCCATGCCATACATAGCCTGGCCTTAAGCCAAATTGAAAAGGGTAAAGGGCAGATGTGTCACCTAGAAAACCCTAGAGTTCCTCTGCCACCACATTCCAATACTTTCCCTACAAAAGGCAAATTAGAAATGGAATTGGCCAGAATCCAAAGAAGACTGCATAATTATTTGACAAATCACCACTCTCTTCAAATATGTAGGGAAATTGCCCTCTATGAGGTATTAATGATGTTGCCTAGTAGATTGTCTGCTTTCTTCTTTCAGGCTCAAACCTGCAAAGGTGGGGTCCAGCCTACTTGTGCTAGCTTTCACAACACCCAGAATCCTGACATCTTTGCTCAGGTAGACTAGTTGAAAGCATTCCATGCTTCTACTACCTGATAAAATCATGAATTGCCCCTCAAATCAGAGCCTATCTGGAAGATTTTTTTTTTTAATCAGAAAAGAAAAATGCAAAACTGCCGCTGTTCTTTCTGTTGTTTCATCCGCCATCATGTCTGCCTTTCAGAAATTTTATGAAGTTTAAATAACTAAAAAACAATGTTCTCTGGGGCCTATCTGATTATGGCACATATTTTGAATATTTTAGACAATAGTATGCTTAGAACCTTAGTATGCTTCTAAGTATGATACCAGATTCTACTATAACTCAAAGATCATTTCTGATATATGCAACCACAGCTGCCAGATTCATATATGCAGCTAAATGGAAATTGACTGAGACCCCAGACAAAAATGACTGGATACAAAAAATATTAGAAATGGCGGAAATGGCAAAACTTACAGCTTTGGTAAATCAAAAAAGACAATGCTCAGTTTATGGGCGAATGAGAGGCAAGGAGGGCTTACTGTGAAACTGAAACTTACTTGGGAAAACTACAAGGTTACTCTTTGTTCTAATCTACTTATCAATAATGTATGAGTTAAAAATTGTAATACTAAATTATATCTTTATATTGAATAGTTAATTTTAACTTTTTCTTAATTATTACATATAATATTCAATAACTAAAATGTATAAATGATATATAATATTTTTCCTTGATTGTAATGAAGGAATTAGTATGCAACAAGCAGATTACTGCTAGATATAATATAAAATAACATTAAGATTAGAATTCTAAATGCAAAGGACTGTCAGCTCTAGTCCCGTGATAATCCCATAAACAGACATCAGCAGACAGGTAGTCTAAAGAGAGTTGATTTATTGGAAAATCCACAAGTTAACCAAAGCTAAGAGTCAAATGGACACAAGTGAAAAATATGGGAACAGTACAGGGCATATATAGAAGAGCAAAAGGCAAATTGGGGTGGATCTGGATACCATGGCAACCCCCCTCCCAGGAGCTGTTGGGGTGCTAGGAGTCTTCCCGCGGGGAGTAGTCTAAACACACTGTTTACAGGATACAGAACTGGCCAAGGCCAGCACCTGGAGAAACCACAACATTCCTTCTCAGACCATGTCTGACATTCTGCCCCCCCCAAAGCCCCCCCCCTCATTTCCTGGGACCTGGCTTGTGAGGATAGGCAGCATGGAACTCATGGACCAGGCGAGGGGCAGAAACATCGCAAGAACGCACCCACTCATCCTGAGCAGAATCGACGTGCTTCCAGCAAACCAGATACTGGAGGGAACCATGATGGATACGCGAGTCCAGGATTTTTGCAACTTCAAAATGCTCCTCCCCCCCCCCACCATCACCGGTGCTGCAGGCGGTGGGTCAGGATGCCACTCCAGGGAGGGAACATGCGGTTTCAATAGACTGACATGAAACATGGGATGGATTCTCCTTAGAGACTTGGAGCGAGAGCTCTACAGTTACCGGGTTGATAAGCCGAGGAATGGGGAACGGACCCACATACTTGGCACTGAGTTTGCCACATGGGTGGGTTGACCGTAGATTTTTGGTGGACAGATAAACTAAATCCCCACCCTGTACTCTTTACCTGGTGAACGGTGTTTGTCAGCTTGAGCCTTATATTTACGTTTTGCTCGTTCCAGATTTTTTATCAGCCATGACCAGGTTGTCTGAATCGTGTGCACCCATTCAGCCACATCGCCACCTCCCTCCTCCCCTGAAACATCAACATGCCCGATGGGGCCAAACTCTTGTCCATACACAGTTTGGAAAGGGCTAAATCCAGTGGACTGGTGCACAGCATTATTGTAAGCATATTCAGCAAAGGGCAACAGTCCCACCCAATCATCTTGGTGGTAATTAACATAACAGCGCAAGTAGCATTCCAACACAGCATTCACCCATTCCGTCTGGCCATCTGTTTGGGGATGGAAGGCGCTTGACAGTCCTTGTTCTACCCCAACCAATTTTAGGAAAGCTTTCCAGAACATAGCCACATATGTGCTCCCGCGGTCGCTCACCACCTTGCGCGGAAATCTGTGCAATCAGAAGACATGTGATGCAAAGAGGTGGGCCAGTTTTGGGGCAGAAGGGATACCTGTGCAAGGTACAAGATGTACCTGTTTCGACAACAAATCCGTGATTACCCAAAGTACAGTTTTCCCCTCACTGAGAGGTAGATCAGTCATAAATTCCATTGCAATTACTTCCCAGGGTCTAGTGGGGGTCTTCAAAGGTTGTAACAGTCCAGGCGGCTTGCCTTGGGGTCTCTTGGCAGCAGCGCACACTGGGCAACTGCGGATGAATGAATCCACATCTGATCACATGCCCGCCCACCAAAACTGTCTCCTCAGCAAGTGTAATGTTTTGAGAAAACCAGTGTCCTGTGGTCTTAGCTCCATGAACTAGACCCAAAACCTCCCCCCGCAGCATTTTAGGAACATACAACTTAGAATCTTTGTACCAATAACCTCCGCGTTCAATCAAAAAAGCAGGGAGGGTTTGGGCGGAGAGCTCTGCTTGGCAACTGTGACGAAGAGTTTCCTTGAAGGAATCACTAAGCTCCTCCACCTCCTGCACTCTAGGAACCGTGCTGGCAGGCGTCTCGGAGGGAGGAGGGACTGGTGCCGTTGAGGGGAGCAGGGTGGATGGCTCGATCAGGAGTTTGGGTCCCCGCAACCTGGGACTCGCACCGGTAGGCTGCACGGGTGGAGGAGTCCATGCCGGTGAGGGAGGCAAGGGGATCGGAGTGGATGGCTCGACCAATGTGGTCGGGCGTTGGGCTTCCCCTCCCTCTGAGGGCGGCAGCATTGGGAGCCAGGTCTGCGACCGGATCTGAACTGCCAGGGTGGGCAGTAAACCTCTTTGGGCAGGGGTGAAGAGAGACTCTGTGGGACGCTCGACCTTGGTAGGATATTGGGGAAGCCTAGACAAAGTATCGGCCAGTAAGTTTTGCTTCCCTGGTACATGTTTCAATACGAAACGGAATTGGGCAAAGAAGTCTGCCCATCGTACCTGTTTCGCGGACAGTTTGCGAGCTCTTGTTAATGCCTCCAAGTTTTTATGATAGCTCCAAACTTCGAACGGATTTTAGACCCTTCTAAAAACTGTCTCCACACCGTGAGGGCATGTTTAACCACGGCAGCCACCTTTACCCAGATCGGCAAATTGAGCTGAGATTGCATGGACTTTTTAGAGAAGTAAGCACACGGACGCAGTTGACCATCCCCCCTCGCTGCAACAGTGCACCTCCCATGGGTGCCTCAGACACATCTACTTGGACTACAAACATTTTTTCACCATCGGGGTGTAGTAAAACTGGTTTGGAGGTAAACAGTTGTTTGAGGCTGTCAAAAGCAGTTTGAAATTGGGGGGTCCATGTTACTTTGGCCGTAGGCGAGGTGGCCGCGCTTCCCTTTCCTTTAGTTTTAAGGAGGTCTGTGATGGGCAACGCAATCTGGCCGAAGTGGGGGAGGAACCCTCTGTAGAAATTTGTGAACCCGAGAAATCTTTGAACCTGCTTACGTGTGGAAGGTGGTTCCCAATTAATCACGGCTTGCACCTTTTCTGGGTCCATTGTAAGTCCTTGGTGCAATACTATATAGCCTAGAAAGTCAACTGTTTTTGGTGGAACTCGCACTTGGACACCTTAGCATAGAGCTGATTGTCTCTGAGACGTTGCAACACTTCCCTAACCAGGGCAATATGTTCATCCATGGTCTTAGAATAAATAAGAATGTCATCTAAGTAGACTACCACCCCCTTGAACAGCAGGTCGTGTAGGATCTCATTAATGAGTTGCATGAAGACCCCCGAAGCCCCTTTCAATCCAAAAGGCATCACTCGAAACTCAAACATGCCAAAGCAACTGGAGAAGGCTGCGAGGGGCTCATCTCCTTCTCGAATTCTGATTCTATAATAGGCTTCGACCAAATCCAATTTGGTGAAAATGCGTCCCTCCTTTAGTTGCCCCAAAAGATCCGAGATCAGAGGAATGGGGTAGGCATTGGTTTGGGTAACCGCATTGAGTTTTCGAAAATCGATGCACAACCCAAGTCACCAGTTTTCTTACACACGAAGAAAGCTGGGGCCGAATAAGGCATGGTAGAGGGTCGGTGTAAGCACTTGCCCCGTGACAGTCCCATAAACAACATCCACAGACAAGTAGTCCAAAAGAGAGTTGATTTATTGGATAATCCACAGGTTAACAGTAGCTAGGAATCAAGACGGCACTTATGAGAACTAAAAGCTTGGTGCTGGGTATAAATGAAAGAATACAAAATAACACAGGAAACCATGGCAGCCCCCCTCCCACCAGAATAAGTTCCCACAAAGTTCAGAGTCAAAATACTTAGTTGGCAGTTGACCGTTGGTGAGGCTGACCTTGGGCAGCACCTGGTGAAAGCACAACATTCTCTGTCAGACTATGCCTGGCATTCTCTATACATCGCCCAGGCTAGGCCTGACATTCTGCCCCCCCAAAGGCCCCCCTTTCATTTTTCAGGCACTGGCTTATGCGGGTAGGCATCGTGGAACTCACGGACCAGGCGAGGGGCGGAAATGTCGTGCGAGCGTACTCATTTGTCCTGAGCAGAACTGAAGTGTTTCCAACGAACTAGATACTGGAGGGAACCATGATGGACGCGCGAGTCCAGGATCTTAGCAACTTCAAAATGCTCCCCCCCCCACCAGCGTAGGCACCTCGGGTGGAGGCTCGGGATGCCATTCTGGTGAGGAAACATGCAGTTTCAATAGACTGACATGAAACACGGGATGGATACGCCTTAAAGATTTCGGGAGTGAAAGTTCTACAGTGACTGGGTTGATGATGCGGGCAATGGGGAACGGACCGACATATTTGGCACTGAGTTTGCCACACGGGCGGGTTGACCGTAGGTTTTTGGTGGAGAGATAAACTGTATCCCCCACCCCGTAGTCCTTATTTGGCGCCTGGTGTTTGTCAGCTTGAGCTTTGTACTTGCTTTTGGACCATTCCAGATTTTTTATTAACCATGGCCAGGTGATTTGAATCGTGTGTACCCAGGCAGCCACATCTCCACCTCCCACCACCTCAGACATGTCCACATGGCCGATGGGGCCAAAATCGTGTCCATACACAGCTTGGAACGGGCTAAACCCAGTGGATTGGTGTACCGCGTAATTGTAAGCATATTCAGCAAAGGGCAACAGCTCAACCCAATCATCTTGGTGATAATTAACATAACAGCGCAAATAACATTCTAGCACAGCATTCACCTGTTCAGTTTGGCTGTCTGTTTGGGGATGAAAGGCAATTGACAGTCCTTGTTCCACCCCAACCAATTTTAGGAAAGCTTTCCAGAATTTAGCCACAAAACTTCTTCTGCAGTCGATGACCACCTTGCGCAGAAATCCATGCAATCAAAAGATGTGCATCACAAAGAGGCGGGCCAGTTTTGGGGCAGAAGGGATGCCCGCGCAAGGTACAAGATGCACCTGTTTCGAGAACAGGCCCGTGATTACCCAAAGTATAGTTTTCCCCTCGCTGAGGGGTAGATCAGTCATGAAATCCATTGCAATCACTTCCCAGGGTCTGGTGGGGGTTTCCAAAGGTTGTAACAGTCTGGGTGATTTGCCCTGGGATCTTTTGGCAGCAGCACACACTGGGCAACTGCGGATGAACGAATCCACGTCAGAGCGCATACCCACCAACCAAAACTGTCTCCTTAGTAAATGTAATGTCTTAAGAAAACCAAAATGTCCTGCGGTTTTGGCCCCATGAACTAGATGTAGAACCTCCCTCCGTAGTAGGCACATACAATCTGTAGTCTTTATACCAATAACCCCCGTGTTCTATCAGTGAGGTTGGGAGGGTCTTCACAGAGAGTTCAGCTTGGCACCCACCACGGAGAAATTCCCTGAAGGAATCGGTTAGTCCCTCCATGTCCGGTGTAGTGGGCATTACGCTAGCAGGGTTTGTTGCAGGAGAAGGAATCGGTGCCGTCAGGGGGGGTTGGGCTGTTAGTTCGCTTGGGTGGACGAGTCCCTGCCCCTCGGGACTGGCATTTCGGGATTGCATGGGAGGTGGAGCCAGAGCCGGTGGAGGCATGGGAAGCGGGGTGGATGGGCTGACAGACGTGGTAGGGCTTTAGGCTTTTCCCCCCTGAGAAGGCTGCATTGGGAGCCGGGTCTGCAACTGGGTTTTCACTGCTAGGGTGGGCAGTAAACCCCTCTGAGCTGGAGTGAAGAGGGACTCGGTGGGCGCTCAACCTTGGTAGGGTATTGGGGGAATCTAGACAAAGCATCAGCCAGCAAGTTTTGCTTCCCCGGCACGTACAAAGCAGAATTGGGCAAAGTCCACCCATCGTACCTGTTTCGCGGACAGTTTGTGAGCTCCCGGCAATGCCTCCAGGTTTCTGTGATCGCTCCATACCTCAAAAGGGACTCTAGAACCCTCTAAAATTTGTCTCCACACGGTGAGGGCATGCTTGACCACGGCCACCTCCTTTTCCCAGATCGGCCAATTGAGCTGAGAATGTGTGAACTTCTTTGAGAAGTAAGCACACGGGTGGAGTTGACCGTCTCTCCCTCACTGCAATAAAGCACCCCCATAGCAACATCTGAAGCATCTACCTGGACTATAAACATTTGTTCTGGGTCAGGGTGCTTCAATACTGGTTTGGAGGTAAACAGTCATTTGAGACTGTCAAAAGCAGTTTGGCACTGGGGTGTCCAATCCACTTTAGCCGAAGGCAGGGTGGCTGTGCTCCCCTTGCCCTTAGTCTTAAGGAGGTCTGCGATGGGCAGTGCAATTTGAGCAAAGCTGGGAATGAAACCCCTGTAGAAATTTGCAAATCCGAGAAACCTTTGAACTTGTTTACAGGTTGAGGGTGGTTTCCAAGTGGTTACTGCTTGCACTTTCTCCGGGTCCATTGTGAGTCCATGGAGTGAAATTATATAGCCCAGAAAAGTCAATTGCTTTTGGTGAAATTCACACTTGGATACCTTAGCATAGAGTTGATTGCATCTAAGACGTTGTAAGACTTCCCTAACCAGGGTGTCGTGTTCATCCATGGTTTTAGAGTAAATAAGAATGTCATCTAAATAAACCACCACTCCTTTGTATAGCAAGTCATGCAGTAATTCATTAAAGAGTTGCATGAAGACCCCCGGAGCCCCCTTCAATCCAAACGGCATCACTAAAAATTCAAACATACCAAAGCAACTGGAAAAGGCTGTGAGGGACTCCTCTCCTTCTTGGATCTTGACTCTATAATAGGCCGACTAAGTCCATCTTGGTGAAAATGCGTCCCTCCTTTAACTGTCCCAAAATATCTGAGATCAAAGGAATAGGGTAGGCATTGGTTTGGGTGACTGCATTGAGTTTTCGAAAGTCAATGCATAATCACAAGTCACCGGTCTTTTTGCACACAAAGAAAGCTGGGGCTGAATTCGGGGCAGTAGAGGGTTGGATAAAACCTCGAGCCAAATTCTTGTCTAAAAAGTCATGCAGCACTGTTTGCTCATGGGATAAATCTTGCTTTTGGGTAGTTTCCCCTCCCCCATCACCTCAATAGCACAGTCTGTTCTGCGATGGGGGGGGTAGTGCATCACACTCTTGTACATCAAAGACATCCGCAAAGTCCTGGTATTCAGCAGGTAGTTGGAATGACCCAGAGGCATCCGAAACCAAGGCAGGGGTTGTCGGGGGTACGGTTTTAACAGCCACTTCATACCGATGCCGTTCGCAACTTGGGCTGGAAAATGATAAAGTCTCGGCCTCCCAGTTAATGGAGGGGCTGTGTCCCTTCAGCCAATTAATTCCCAACATGACAGCGTATCGTATATTGGGAGCTATAGTGAAGTCGATTTGCTCCCAATGGTGGCCGATGCCCATCGCCACTCTGTGAGTGAGACGGTCACCTGATCCACCTTTAAAGTCGCTGCCATCCATTTGGGAAAAAGGAATGGGGGTTGGTAGAGGCACTGATTTTACCTTGAGTGCCTTGAAAGTGGCTTCATTGATCAAAGAATGGGCACATCCCGAGTCTATAAGAGCTTTAACTCGTAACAGGGGTCCCTTGCTATGATGTTGTAATTCCACGTCCACATATTGTCAGGCCACATCCACATATTGCGCAGGTATCCCATCTGCCCCAAAACTGGCCCGCCTCTTTGTGTCACATGTCTTCCGTCTACATTCCTTTCCGCGCAAGGTGATCAGCGACCGCGGAAGTAGCTATGTGGCTAAGTTCTGGAAAGCTTTCTTAAAATTAGTGGGGGTGGAACAAGGACTCTCAAGTGCTTTCCACCCCCAAACCAAACGGGTAAATGCTGTATTGGAATGCTACTTACGCTGTTATGTTAACTATCATCAGGATGATTGGGTTGAATGGTTACCCTTTGCTGAATATGCGTATAATAATGCTGTGCATCAATCCACTGGATTTAGTCCCTTTCGGGCCGTTTATGGGCAAAACTTTGGTCCCATAAGCCATAATGATGTCTCCGGGGTGGAGGGGGGAGAAAGTGTTGCTGACTGGGTGCACACGATTCAGACAACCTGGCCTTGGCTGGTATGTAATCTAGAGTGAGCTAAATGTAAATAAAAAAAGTCAAGCTGATAAGTATCGTTCACTGGGCAAGGACTATTCAGTAGGAGACATGGTTTATTTGTCCACCAAGAAACTACAGTCCAACCGCCCGTGTAACAAACTCAGTGCCAAATATGTGGGACCCTTTCCCATTTCTCGAGTTATCAACCCAGTGACTGTGGAACTTTCGCTCCCAAAATCACTACGACGAATCCTATCCCGTGTTTCATATCAGTTTGCTGAAGCCACATGTGCCTGCCCCCGAGTGGCATCCTGAACCACTTCCTGATGTACCAGTGATGGCTGGGGGGGAGGAACATTTTGAGGTTGCAAAAATCTTGGACTCTCGCGTCCGTCATGGATCTCTCCACTACCTGGTCCGTTGGAAACATTTCGGTCCCGCCCACGATGAGTGGGTACGCGCACATGACGTGTCGGCACCCTGCTTGGTCCGGCAATTCCATACTGCCTACCCTGACAAGCCTGGACCAGTGGTGGATGGTGGGGGGGGGGCTAAAGCAGGGCAGAATGTCAGCTCTAAGCAGCCTGTCAGACTCTGACTGTTTACTTTTGGTTCTACCAGGTGCCTCTCAAGGCCACGCTTGCTAACTGCTGAATTCCTGTTCCAGTGCTATCTCCCGTGGGAACGGTTCCTCAGTAGAAGGGGAACCGCCTTGACCTGTTGTGACTAATGCTTTCCCTTATAGGCCTACCCTGTGCTCCCAATTGCCATTCGTGCCAATGTACCTGTAAGCTCTGCATACCTGTATGTCTTCCATTAAATCAGCTCTCTTTTGGACTCTTTGTCTCTGGATGCTGTTTGTGGGATTACCACGGGACAAGTGCTTACACATATACAGTCTCTTCCACTTCACTCACCTTTACAGGAGCCTTGGGTTTGGCAGAAACGTCTGCGGAGGTCTGCGGGGCCGCTCCACTCACCGCAGACCCAGTCCGTTTTTTGACAGATCCAGGGGAGACTCCAGGTTCAAGGCAGAATCCCAGTGACGGTCTTCATCTGACGATGCTGAACCATCCCGTTGGGGCAATTGTAATCCGGGACCCCGATGGGTCTGCTGGCAAAATCTCGGTTCTGGCTCCTCGACGTGGAGGGCTGGGGGCGCTCTCTGCCCCGGTGTGGCACTGCGATCCATCACGGCGCTTCTCCGAGCACATCCCCTTCCGCAGGGTGTCCCCTCCAGGTGGGGAGCGGGAGTTGGCTGCTCTGGATGAGACGGGCAGGACGCAGCAAAGTGACCCATGCCACCGCAAACAAGGCAGGCTCCCCTTTGAAAATGCGACACTCGGTCTTGCGCGGGTGGAGCCGGCCTCCACGGGATGGGAGCCACGGCTTTTGGAAGGGCTTTCTGGTTTGCTCCCTCCTTGGCTTGACGTCGGGCCAAGGTTATGAACTGGAGGCGGCTCTCAACTTCTTCTGCCAGTAGGATCCACTCCTCCAGGGTGGCTGGATCCCATTGCATGTAAGCCCAGTTCAATATCTCAGGATGCAAGGCTTCACAGAAATAATGCACCCGAGTAGCCTCAGTACAATCCACTATCTTACTTGCTAGTCATTGAAACTCATCAGCAAAGTCTCTGACTGAAGAGGATCCTTGACGGAGCTGAAGGAGGGCGGCTTTGGCCTTCTCCCCTTGGAACGGGGCTTCAAACCGTCGCTGTAACTCTCGCATAAACTCGTTAAGTGAGCGAATGTATCGGGCCCGTGTGTCGAACTAAAGGACCATCCAATCTGTGGCTTTTCCCTCCAAGAGTGAAGAGACTAATCGAACCCTGCTATTTTCCATGGGAAAGTGGTGCCCGTTCCCTCATATAACTGTCCACTTGGTGCAGAAAACAGGGTAACGTCTCCACGGAGCCGTCATAAGTCACTTGTAGATGGGATTGATTCCACTGCACAACTGGGGCCACCAGAGGAGGTGCTGGAGGCTGTCCAGGGAGTAGTTGGGCCGGCGGCGCCAGGGGCGGCTGGACCGGCTGTGCTGGGGGCGCTTGCGGTGGAAGTGCTGGCGGTGGCACTTGCGGCGGTGGCATTTGCGGCGGTGCTGCTGGAGTTGTTTGAGTGCGCTGTAGATGGTCATATTCCCACATCAGTACGTCCATTTGGTCTTGCACACGGGCCAAGAGGTCCGTTAAGTCCCGATTTTGGAACCGTAGGAGATGAACCTCTTCTTCAGATACCCCGGTGCGGTGGGCTTGGCTGACACGGAAGTTGGTATTCCATTCGTCCCCCTCACTGTAAAAATCCTCCTCATCCGAATATTCCAGCACGTCAGAAGAGAAGGCGAGCTGTTGTCTGTGCGCCGCCTCTCGGGGCAGACCTCGATCTGGTGAAAACGAGGGGAAATACTGTCCCAGCCCCCTGGACCCCTTCGGGCACACATTGGTTCCTGCCACTGCTCGCGCCCAAGCGGCAGCCTCGATGACCAAACGTTGCTCCTCCGCTCGCTTTTGGTCAGCAAGGGTTTGATCCGCTTCGAGTTTGGCGGCAGCAGCCATTGTCACGATCGGTAGGGCCTCACGTTGCAAGAGTAACTCAATCTCCTTGGATTGGCCCAACAGCGGCTGAATCTGGGCAGCTAGATCCATTGAGGTAGAGCCAAATTCAGGGACCAGTAGCTTCTTGACCTCGGCCGCCATTGTCGTGGTCGGCGACAAGTCCAGGAGGACCATAACCGTCCTGGCTGCCATGTTCTAAGCTTCCCGTTGGCACCAAACGGGATTGGGAACGGTTTACGGAATATCTACCCCTACAGCTCCCGCCATAGTGGAAAACTCTGCGGGGACCCGGATTGGGACCACTGGTGTACATGGTAACTCACAAAGGGTGAGCTCCGCCAACAACCGATCAAGGTGGCTAGGTCCTCTTGCGCCAGTTGGACTTCTTCGAGTAAACTGTCTAGTTGCTGAAGATCATCTTGGGCAAGCTGATCGGCGTCCGAAGACTTCCAGGGGGATGCCGTGGCCAGACCACGCCACTGGTCACTTACCAAACCCACAAGCCGGGTAGCCAACCTCCAGATAATAGGTGGAGTTCTCCTGCTATTATAACTGATCTCCAGCCGATAGAGATCAGTTCACCTGGAGAAAATGGCTGCCTTGGCAATTGGACTCTATGGCATTGAAGCCCCTCCCCTCCCCAAACCCCACCCTCCTCAGGCTCCACCCTCAGTGGCAACCTTACCTGGAGATCAGCTGTAATTACGGGATATCTTCAGGTGTTGCCTGAAGGTTAGCAACCCTACATGTCTCCCCTTCTCATTTCTCATCCTTGGAAACGGACATTATTTAATTTTGCCAAATTGTGCACAAAACATTGAACAGTTTCTCTGGTTCTCCCAGTGACAAAAACTGTAACAAAAAAGTGTTTTGTTGACCTGTTACGGAAGGAAACTACCAAAGGTCAGCTAAGACAATATTGCAACTCCACATCTAATAACAGAGGACTGTGTTTTTCTAACACTTTCTGAACATTTCAGGTCAGTGAGGAACAGTGTAAGGTTGTGAACCACACCTCAGTAATGCTAAACTGAACAGCTTGTGCTTGATGGATGCATCTCCTCCAGCACCTGACTGCAGTCATTAACAATGAGAATGTCTAACGCTTGCAATATTTTAGAGTGCCAGACAGAGATGAAGCAGAAATGCTACGCAGAAGCAATTTAGAAAAAAGGGAAGGGGTCAGTGCACACCGGCATTTTCAGATACAAAAGTCTCCATGAATTCATTTTTATATGAATGTAGTACTTTACCTGCACTGGTGAGTGTGTACTGGTGATTTCACGTCTGCATTCACTGAGACTTGCCAGAGAAATTTCCCAGAGACATTCCAAGAGATACACAAAAGAAACTATATTCTGCTTTGTAACTGATGAAGGGAGTTTTGACACTCGAAAGCTTATACCCCCAAAATCTTGCTAGTATCCAAGGTGCTACTGGAATCCAATCTAGGTGTGTGCATATCAAAAAAACCCGAACTGAAAATAAACTTAGCAATTTCAGTAAATTTCCAGTTAAGGTTTACCGAATGCACAAACCTGAGCTGAAAGCTGAAGCAGAATAAGCAATTCCGGGAAAAGCTGAATAATTATTTGGCTTTTTTCAAGCCTGGGGGGGTCATTTTTTGAGGTAGGGCCCCCAAATACACAGCATAGCTTGAAGGGACTGTCCTTGCACAAACCCCATATTTTAGTGAAGACTGGGTCAGGGGATCCGATTTTATGGGGTTCAGAAGGGGTTGGCCCCCTTCTCCATAGACAATCATTGCAAAGTTTGCAGTGGTTGTCTTTGGAGGAGGGGGCCAGCCCCTTCCGGACCCCATAAAATCGGACCCCTGACCCAATCATCAAACTTCAGGGGTCGTGCAAGGACAGTCCCTTCAAGCTACGCTGTGATTTTGGGGGCTCTACCTTGAAAAATGACTCCCCCAGGGCTGGGTTTTTTTGGGGGAAACCTGAAAATAAGCCGAATGCCCATATTTACTGGTATGGATATTCAGCTTATTTCAGGTTTCTTTGGAAAAAATCAGGCCCAATAAACCAGAACTTGAAATTTACCCCAAATTTTTTTTTGCACAGCCCTACTCCAATCTAGCTGTTCTACTGCTGACCAACATGACTACCCTCTGAAACTATCAAAGCCAATAAAGAAGAAGAGGAAGAGGAAGAGGAAGAAGAAGAAGGAAGAGGAGGAGGAGGAGGAGGAGGAGGAGGAGGAGGAGGGCTGGCTTTTATACCCCAATTTTCTCTACCTTTAAGGAGTCGCAAACTGGCTTACAATCACCTTCCCTTCTTCTCCCCACAACAGACACCTTGTGAGGTAGGTGGGGCTGAGAGAGTTCGGAGAGAACTGTGAACAGCCCAAGGTCACCCAGCAGGCTTCATGTGTAGGAGTGGGAAAACAAAACCTGTTCTCCAGATTAGAGTACGCCGTTCATATGGACAAGTGGGGAGTCCACAGCTCTTAGCCACTACACCTCACTGACTCACTATAATGCCCAAGATTTTTAGACTGAATTATTTTAGGACTAAGTTCCTAAGAACATAGGAACACCTGAGCTGTATCAGGACAATGGTCTGTCTAATCTCGCATCCTGCTTCACAAAGTGGCCAATATGAAACCCAGAAATTCCTACAAACAGAACATGGGGGCCAAAGAGGGTTAATGCCTCTGAACATGAAGGCCACATTTCGTCATTGCAGCTAACAGTTATTGGTGGTCTTGTCCTCCATGAAGTTTTCCATAACTGAATCTCCCAATGTGGACAGAAAAGATGTCCACAAAGGATGTGGACAGGATGGCGTGAGTGCAGAGAATGATGAAGATGATCAGGGGGCTGGAAGCCAAGCCCTATGAGGAAAGTGTGAGGGACATGGGGATGTTCAATCTGGAGGAGAAGAGGTAGAGGGGGGACATGATTGCTCTCTTTAAATATTTAAAAAGGTGTCACTTATAGGAGGGCAGGGAGCTGTTCCTGTTGGCAGCAGATGAAAGGACTCACAATAATGGGTTTAAATTATGGGCGGAAAGGTACCAGCTGGATATTAGGAAATATTTTTAACTGTAAGTGTTGTTCAGCAGTGGAATCAGATGCCTAGGGTGGTGGTGAGCTCCCCCTCACTGGCAGTCTTCAAGCAGCGGGTGGATGAACACTTGTCAGGGATGCTCTAAACTGATCCTGCACTGAGCAGGGGGTTGGACTGGATGGCCTGTATAGCCCCTTCCAACTCTATGAATCTAATCTAACTGAACAGCTGGGAGGGGTTGTTTAGATTCAGGCAGTGGTGCAGAGATAGGGGAGTTACCTCACTCTCCCTTGTCTGTTACTCTGACAGCATGGGGGGGGGAGCTTCTATTATCTCTCATAGAGAGGAAAGACAGGCACTTGTACTCAGTGGCGGACCTACATTTTTGGGGCCCTGAAACTTGAACTGTTATGGGGGCCCCTTCGCAACCAGCAACAATTGGGCAACATCCAATAAGGACCTGGCCCCAGCCTGATGGAATGTTCTTCCAAGTAACATCAGGGCCCTATGGGACCTTCAGAGGTTTTGCAGGGCCTGTAAAACAAAGCTTTTCCACCAGGCCTACAATTGAGGGCAACCACAGGTTGTTATTGTTACTGGCCTCCCTCTCCTCTCCCTCGGAGCTTCTGATATGAGGATTTGGCTGCTTGGCCAGGCCTCCAGTGGTCCTGTAATTATATGAGTACCATCTTGTTAACTGTATTGAATGGTTTTATGAATTTCATTGATTACTTATGAATTTTAGATATATATGATTTTATTATGATTGTTGTTACCTGCTGTCAGGTAAGAGAGAGGAATGGGGATCTTCAGTAGCTGCCACCACTGGTGCGAGCCTAACACAAGAAGGCCCAGAGCACCCTCCCTGCCCCTGGCTGCTTCTTCTCCCAACAGGGTATACTTTCCAGGTGACCAAATCAGGCATGAGAACCCAGGGCAGAGTAACAAACAGTTTAATAAAAAGGTCTAATAATAATGATAACTCAAGCCAAAATAGGACGACAAAACCAGTAAAGGCAGGCAATCAAACAAAAACCCTAACACATCTATCTTTACTGTCCCTAGCCATCTCCTGGCACTAGGCCTCAGGCTAAACTCACCCCTTCCTGAATGAGGGGTCCCTCCATCTGCAGCAGCCTCTCCCCAGCCCTGCTCTCTAGGAGTGAATCCCCTCCCTTTTCAGGCAAGGCCTTTTATTCCTTCTCCCCAGGCACCACTCCCTTACCCCTGATTTGCCCTAGCCTTCCCTCCAAATCCTCTTCCACCAGTCACAAGGCCCAGAGGGTACCTGGGAGATGTAGGCCTGGTAACTACTTTAATATAGGCCTCCCTAGGGCCTGTAGGCTGCACTTGAGGCCTAGGATCATGACACCCACCCTAAGCCCAGCTTTGACTGGGAATGAGGGTGGGCTACAAATTTAACTAATAAATAATAATAATAGGGAGGGGGTCATCAGAGGGGGCACGTTAGGATAAAGAGGTGAAAATCGGATCTTTTGGTGTTAAAATGCACAAGCGAGACGAATGCAGCCTGAATTGAGAATTCAGATGTCTTTTTATGGTTCTGATTGGCTCTAGCCTAAGGGCTGAGCTATAGAATTATTAAGCTGTGCACCAACGAGGATCCAGCTGCCAAAATGTAAGCTATGAATAGATTCTGGTGAGCTCAGTGAGCCCTTACAGCTGGGTGTTCGAGCACTGCAAGCCCCAAGAAAATTTTGAAATTTGACCAATTACAGGGACATTTTGAGGCCATGTGAAATGGGTACTATTAGAGCATTTTCTAAAGTCAATATTAAGTACTTCAACCCATTGGCTTATGATTCTATCACTAAAAAACGCCATCGATTTTGTAGAGAAATTCACTCATTTAAAAAAATGTTGTTTCGGGGGCCCCTCCAGGATTGGGGGCCCTGAAGCTTAAGTTTCATTAGTTTCACAGTAGATCCGCCTCTGCTTGTACTGAATCCATTTCTCACCTTAGTGGGACTGACATTTGGGGAGGAGGGTTGTATGGGTAACAGCCTACAGAAGAGTTAAATCTCCCTCCTCCAGCAAGGTGTAGTGGTTAAGAGCGGCAGATTCTTATCCGGTTAACCGGATTTGATTCCCTACTCTTCCAGATGAAGCCTGTTGGGTGACTTTGGGCCAATCACAGTTCTCTCTGAACTCCCTCAGCCCCACCTACCTCACAAGGTTCCTGTTGTGGGAAAAGGCAATTGTAAGCCACTTTGAGACTCGTTACAGTAGAAAAAAGTGGGATATAAAAACCAACTCTTTTTCTTTTTCCTATGCTACATCTGCCTTTGAAATTTGCCACCAAAAATCTGGTGTTCTGATTATAGATGGCTTAAATAACATGTAGTCCAGGGGTCAGCAACCTTTCACAATTAAAGAGCCCAACAATGTCAGCATTCAGAGCAACAGATCAATGAAAAGCCAGCATAAGATAGCTTAGTCGCATAATTGAAAATATACAACTTAACTTTATTGATAATTGACGTGTTGATTAATAGTCCCCAAGGCTTCTGCAGTGCAAATACCGACTGTTGCAAACTCTTTGTTAGGAAGTGGCACACAAAAGGTCTCACACTAATTAATAAAATATGATCCAGATGTTTATTCTTACAGCCATAGACCAAAATAAAATACACAGTACAATACAATGCAATACAATACAATCACAGCTAAAAAGAGGTTAGACAGGGTATTGGTGCATGTTTCAATATCATTTGCAAATTACTTGGTCTAACCATGAACCTAATCGCTGAGTATTATTCAGAGAGCCGTGGTTAAAATTTCTGTCACAGGAGAAGTTATACACAATTAATTCTATTGGTTTTGAGGCTATCAGAATCAGACTCCCTTCTTTCTAATTACTGCGTGGCAGAATTTTGCAACAGTGAGGGAAACAGTCGGGTTCCTCTCTTCCAGCAAATATTTTACCATTTTGCCTTTAAAAGGATTAGAATGATAGTCGTAGCCAGGATACTTGTGTTGAATGAGGGGCCATATTAAGTGCATTCTGGCTTCCCTGTAAAATTAACAACGCAGGAGAATATGTTCCATTGACTCGACAACCATGTCAGGGCAGGAGCACAAACAACTGTCCGAAGGTTGTGCTTGGAACCTTCCTGATAGAAGAGCCGAGGGGAAGGAATTAAACCAAGCTCTAGGAAAGGCCTACCGCAACTTAGATAGAGTAATAGAGGACAGATACGGAGCCATAGAGATTCCTGTCCATGACTTTAGGGGCCTATAGAAATCTGGGAGAAGAGCTGTTTCGGTCTGCAGGTCAATGTCTGTAAGGCATGGGTGTGCCACTGCTTTCGCTTTTCTAAGACCTAGCTCCAGTAGTTGCTCGGAGTCAAGACATATTGTACATAATTTATTGATTATCCTATCTCCCTGTGGAAAGGTGGTGTTAATTGAAAGGAGCAAAGGGATCAAGCCAGTCGGCTGACGATGGATTTTCAGCTTGTAACTGATAGTGGCCATCCATAGCTTGGTTTCAATTTTTAATAGTCCTGCTTCTTGATGCAAAGTTGTGTTGCCACAGCATTTGGGGGCTTTAAAAAGGGCCCTAAGGAAACTTGGTTGAGTTCTTTCTAATATTAAGGCATTATTATAGTGTCCTATTTGAGTGCCGTAAAGTAATATCGGGAGGGTTTTTGCTTTGTATAATTTAATAGCAGCAGGAATAAATTCTCCTCCTTTGGTCCAGAAAAACATAAGTATGGCTGCATTAGTTCTTTAAGCAGAATCAGCTACTGCTTGCCTGTGGGCTGTTTGTAGGGCTGTTGAAAAAAAAATTCAGTATAGTTCGGATCCGGCCAAATTTGGCCCATCTGGATTTGGGATATGCCATAGTCCAAACTCCCCCGCTTCGGGTCCATGCAATTCGGCACGAATTCAAAGTTCAGGAAAAAAATTCGGCCGAATAAAGCCATTAAAAACACAACTGTGTTTTTCCGCGGCTCCAGGGGGGCATTTTTGGGGGTAGAGGTCCCAAACTTTCAGCGGAGCTTCAAAGGACCCTTCCTGCAAGACAACCCCAAGTTTTGTAAAGATTGGGTTGGGGGGGCTGAGATATGGGCCCCGAAAGGGGTCCCCCCACCCTTAATGTGCATTTCTGAGCAGAGCTTGCCGCCCAACACAAAGCTCCCAGCCCCGACAAACAGCTGAGAGCAAGGGCGGGGCAAGTGCTAAGAAGTTTGCAAAGCAACAGAACTGCAAAGCAACACTTCAAAGCAACACAACTGCAAAGCAACACCCACAACTGCAAAGCAACACCTTTGCAACCATGCAAAGCAACACTTGACACCTGGGAGTTTGCAAACCATAGAAAGGGACAGAGGCAGCTAGCTATGCATAATGAGCAGGAGGGGGTGGAATTTCCCCTTTTGCATCGGACCCGGGACAAGGCAAATGCATTCTTTAAGTAACCATTTGAAAACCAGTTTTGAGCAAGCATCAAAATAGACCTAACTGATCTTATGAATGAGGGAAAACCTGAGGACACACAACTGAAGCCCCCCCTCAAACCAGGGAGAGAGAGACTCGAGGGGGCACACACACCCCAGGCAGAACGGGCGAACACCCCCTTTGGCTTCCCCCCCACCCACAGAAACTGCTCCCTCCCCACACACACACAGACTCTGCTTCCCCCCCACACACACACACAGGAGAAAAATTATAGATTAAAGCCTCCAAAGGGGTCTTACTGTGGCTGTCTTCTGTTCCATCAGGAGGGGCTGGGTAATCCAATATGATTCCATTTAAGCACGGAAGGTTTTGCCGCTCTGGAGATGCATACAGTATCGGGTGATCCATTCATCCCAATAGGGAAAAGGGGAAAGCCCATATCTCGGGACCCCCTGACCCAATGTTTACAAAACTTGGGGGGTCTCTTAAGAAGGCTCATCTGAAGCTATGCTGAATGTTTGGGGGCTGCACCCCCAAAAATGCACCCCCTGCAGCCACAGAAAGAGAAAAGGGGGGAGCCCATATTTCTGCCCCCACTGAACCCATCTTTACAAAACTTGGGGGGTTTCTTAAGAAGGCTCATCTGAAACTATGCTGAAAGTTTGGGGGCTGCACCCCCAAAAAAGCACCCTCTGCAGCCACGGAAATGGAAAAGGGGGAGGGAAAAGGGGTGGAGCCCATATCTTGGGACCCCCTGACCCAATGTTTACAAAACTTGGGGAGTCTCTTAAGAAGTCTCGTCTGAAGCTCTGCTGAAAGTTTGGGGTCTCTACCCCAAAAAATGCACCCCCTGCAGCCACGGAAAGGAGCAAATGTGCACAAGCACCCCCCCATGAGGATTTCTCTCACTCTCTCTCTCTCCCCAGCCGGCCGCGCAGCAGCTGATTCCTCCAGTACTCAATCCTGACTGATTGGCCAGAAGAACACCCAGCTTGGCCACCGATTGGCCGGGGAAGGAAAATGCTGCTTACTGACGTTTATGCTGCTTACTGAGGCCCCAAATTTGCCGAATTTATTCATGAACTCCCGAACTCGCTGAATTTGGCTCCCCCAGTTTCCCGCCATTTTTGAGTTTGGTTCGTCCCAAACTAAAAACCGCCGAATCAGGGGATATTCAGCTGTTTTTCAGTTCAGGCCAAACCGAATCGACAGCCCTAGCTGTTTGTTGCCCATTATATTGGAAGACTGCACCCAGATACTTGAAGCATTTCACCTCGTTGATTTTATGGCCATCAATGGACCACTGTGATTTTTTATATCTATTGCTGAAACACATGACTCTTGTTTTGGAATAATTGATGAATAGTTGATGAATAGTTGATCCTCATGGCAGTGGGAAGCTAGGATTCTCAGAGCTCGCTTCAGACCCCTTTTGGTTTGGGAGAGGATTACAGCATCGTCTGCATACATGAATACTGGTAATTTTCTCCCTGAAAGATTTGGAGCATGAATATCTGAGTCTTGTAATCTTTTTATGAGAGAGTCAATGTGAATGTTAAATAAAAAAGGAGCTAATATACATCCCTGTCTCACTCCCTTCCTGGTGTTAACTGAGTTAGATAAGCATCCTTCCTGGGAATATCTGATTTGTAAAGTTGTATTTTCATGTAATTTTATTATTAAATATAGCAAACATTTATCAATATTAATCTTAAGTAGTTTTTCCCATAAGCGGCCTCTGGATATTGTGTCAAAGGCCGCTTTGAAGGTTAATAAATATACACAGGAACATCCTCTGCAATGGTTTCAAGACAGTGGCAAAAAACCAAAGGTACTTTGCTCTTGAATGACTGGGACCTGTTTACCTCTATCATTTCCCTCCTGTAAAACATCTCTAAGGGCAAAATAAATGTTATGTATGACACGTCACTTCACTCAGCTGCAAGTTCATGAGTAGGGTTGCCAGGTCCCTCTTCCCCACCGGTGGGAGGTTTTTGGGGTGGAGCCTGAGGAGGGTGGGGTTTGGGGAGGGGGAGACTTCAATGCCATAGAGTCCAATTGCCAAAGCGGCCATTTTCTCCTTGTGAACTGATCTTTATCGGCTGTAGATCAGTTATAATAGCAAGAGATCTCCAGCTAGTACCTGGAGGTTGGCAGCCCTATTCATGCGGGGATCAGCTTCTAAAAACTTCTCCGTCAATCTTTATGGCCCATACACGGTAAGGGGGGAGGAGAGACTTCAGGATTCCCTCCCATGCCATTTTTGCCAGCAGAAATGACCACGGAAGGGCTATTTGGAGTTGTATGGAACAATGGAGAGGTTAGCCCAAACAGAGGGGTCGGGAACCCTCACAGTAACATGTGACTGAGAGTGCATCAGGAACCCAGGACCTGACTCTTGTCACACATAAGTGGTTTGGCCCTATGAAGTCCTTGAGTCCCATAAAGATCTTTGCCTGCCATTACCTTCACATACTGGTTATTTTAGCATCCCACTTACTAGTACAATATACCTTAAAAACTGGATTTCCCCCCCTATAAACCCATATTTGGTTGTCTACTGGGCCACATTTGGCTACAGAGCCATATGTCACCGACCCCCGCTATAGTCTATCCCTGAGACTTAGGACTTAGGACTGCAGACCAACTCTGGTGTAGTGGTAAAGAATGGTGGTTTGGAGCGATGGACTGTAATCTGGAGAACCGGGTTTGATTCCCCACTCCTCCACATGAGCAGCAGACGCTAATCTGGTAAACCAGCTTGTTTCCCCACTCCTCCACATGAAGCCAGCTGGATGACCTTGGGCTAGTCACAGCTATCTTAGAGCTCTCTCAGCCCCACCTACCTCACAGGGTGTCTGTTGTGGGGAGGGGAAGGATAGGAGATTGTACGCTGGTTTGATTCTTCCTTAAGTAGTAGAGAAAGTCGGCATATAAAAACCAACTCCTCTTCCTCTTCCTCTTCCTCCTCCTCTTCTTCTTCTTCTTCTTCGTATTTACTGTAACCATGTTCTTTCTTCTTTTGATCATGAAAAAGTAAACTGTAAGTTTAAGTGCAGGGATCCAGAGTTAAAAGTATCTACCACAAGACTTACAACTGTGAAGATTTAATTAACACACTGAGCTTTCCATCTCTGTTGTTTCAAACATAAAATATTACTTTCTTTCTGCCTCTCAATTAAAAATTTACACTCTCCTTTTTCTGCAGTAGATGGTACATAATTAGCCTCCTTTATAATTTTAGGCAGGCACAAATTTCTAAATCATCCAGACTATTTGGATAATTAAATGTGTGTCACAAAGGGTATTCACTGCATGTTTTCTTTCTCTTGTGGGCATTTAGGTTCAGATTCCTTCCCTTCCTCAAATGTCAACACAAAGAATATCAGGAACAACGACCTACTATATAATACATATGATTGCCCTTTAAACTAGGAATAGAGTGTCAATATAGAATCCCACATTGCATGTCAATTAATTAAAAAAATGAATACCTCACCTATTATCCCTAACAGCTTTTGCAGTAGTTAGAATATTGGAATAAGATGGGGGTCCCCAACCTGTTTGAGCCTGCTGGCACAATTGGGATTCTGACATGGCATGGTGGGAGCAGCAACAAAATGGCTGCCACAAAACTGCTGCCGCAGGAGACAGAGCTAGCCACAAAATGATTGCCATAGCTTAACTTCAATAACACAGTGCAGATCTTTGTGCTGTGGTGCCAAAGCAACATTTTTAAAAATCTGCACAGCGAATCAAATCTCCAATAGCCAGTCAGAAGCCTTGCTGGGCAAAAGCTCTACCTGGCGCCACCTGCTTCCTAAAAACACTCCCCATTTCACATTTTTAGCAACTGAATATATCGTGTGGATCATAGATCTCAATAGCTGCGATTGGTGCATTTAACATTGGACTTCAAGGAGCGTTCTCTTTAAATTTTGCAAGCCATGGCGGCAGAGAGAAAAAGTGTATCACATCCCTTCACAGGACTATAGGAAGTAACACTGGCACGTTGTATTGGATTGCATGTTTCAACACAGTGTTTTTGTAATGTTCCAGTCCTTGTATTTTAAATGTATAATTGTGGAATTGTATAGGCATCAATGTTGGATAGTTAGATAGTTAGATTGTTATATGTATTATTTGTATTGTCTTGTTACAATATATGTTTAGCATTCTTGTTAGCGGACCGAACAATGCAGTGTAGTGACAACGGAGCTTCCACATGGCAGTTATCCCCTTGGTTTCTGTGTTCTGGTCCCCATCAGCAGCCATCCCTCCTTCTCTGGGAAACTGGGGCTTTTTCAGTTTTTTAATGATACTTTAATATAGGGCTGTTGATTCGGTTCGGCCCGAACTGAAAATCAGCCGAATTTCCCTTGATTCGGTGGTTTTTAGTTCGGGACGAACTGAACTCAAAAATGGCGGGCAACCGGGAGAGCCGAATTCAGCGAGTTCAGGAGTTCACGAATAAATCCGGCAAATTCGCCCGTCAGTAAGCAGCATAACCGTCAGTAAGTAGCATTCTCCTCCCCCGGCCAATCGGTGGCCAAGCTGGGTCTTCTTCTAGCCAATCAGTCAGGATTGAGTACTGGGGGAATCAGCTGATGTGCGGCCCGGCCAGGGAGAGAGAGAGAGAGGGAAATCCTCCTGTGTGTGTGTGGGGGGGGGGGCTTGTGCACATTCGCTCCTTTCCGTGGCTGCAGGGGGCACATTTTTGGGGGTACAAACCCCAAACTTTCAGGGGATATTCAGACAAGCCTTCTTAAGAGACCACCCAAGTTTTGTAAACATTGGGTCAGGGGGTCCCGAGAGATGGGCTCCCCCCTTTTTCTTTCCATGGCTGCAGGGGGTGCATTTTTGGGTGTGCTGACCCCAAACTTTCAGCGGAGCATCAGACAAGCCTTCTTAAGAGACCCCCCACATTTTGTAAACATTGGGTCAGGGGGTCCCGAGATATGGGCTCTACCCCTTTTTCCTCTCCCCCTTTTCCATTTCTGTGGCTGCAGGGGGTGCTTTTTTTGGGGTGCAGCCCCCAAACTTTTATCATAGCTTCAGACAATTCTTCTTAAGAGACCACCCAAGTTTTGTAAAGATGGGTTCAGTGGGGGCAGAAATATCGGCTCCCCCCCTTTTCTCTTTCCGTGGCTGCAGGGGGCGCATTTTTGGATGTGCCGACCCCAAACTTTCACCGGAGCTTCAGACAAGGCTTCTTAAGAGACCACCCAAGTTTTGTAAACATTGGGTGAGGGCCCCCCGAGATATGGGCTTTCCCCTTTTCCCTATTGGGATGAATGGATCACCCTCGAGAGATGCATACATATGGATCTCATATTGGATACAAATGGAATCATATTGGATTACCCAGCCTCCCAGCCCCTCCTGATGGAACAGAAGACAGCCACAGTAAGACCCCTTTGGGGGCTTTAATCTGTAATTTTTCTTTTCTGTGTGTGTGTGGGGGGGAAAGCAGAGTCTGTGTGTGTGGGGGGGAGGGAGCAGTTTCTGTGGGTGGGGGGGAAGCCAAAGGGGGCTTTTGCCGGTTCTGCCTGGGGTGTGTGTTCCCCCTCCAGTCTCTCTCTCCCTGGTTTGAGGGGGGGCTTCATTTTTATGTCTTCAGGTTTTCCCTCATTCATAAGATCAGTTAGGTTATTTTGATGCTTGCTCAAAACTGGTTTTCAAATGGTGACTTAAAGAATGCATCTGCCTGGTCCCAAGTCCAATGCAAAAGGAGAAATTCCACCCCCTCCTGCTCATTATGCATAGCTAGCTGCCTCTGTCCCTTTCCATGGTTTGCAAACTCCCAGGTGTCAGGTGTTGCTTTGCACTGTTGCAAAGGTGTTGCTTACAAGGTTGTGTTGCTTTGCAGTTGTATTGTTTTGCAAAATTCTTCACACCTGCCCCGGCCTTTTCATATTTGCAAAGGTGTTGCTTTGCAGTTGTGTTGCTTTGCAAAGTTCTTAGCACCTGCCCCGCCCTTGCTCTCATCAGCTGTTTGTCGGGGCTGGGAGCTTTGTGCGTGGGCGGCAAGCTCTGCTCAGAGATGCACATTAAGGGTGGGGGACCCCTTTCGGGGCCCCTATCTCAGCCCCCCCTGACCCAATCTTTACAAAACTTGGGGGGTCTGGCAAGAAGGGTCCTTTGAAGCTCCTCTGAAAGTTTGGGACCTCTACCCCCAAAAATGCCCCCCCAGAGCCGTGGAAAGGCACGTTTGTGTTTTTAATGGCTTTATTCGGCCGAATTTGTTTCCCGAACTTTGAATTCCCACCGAATTACACAGACCCGAAGTGGGGGAGTTCGGACTTTGGCATATGCCAAATCTAAACGGGCTGAATTCAGCCGAATCCGAACTATACCAAAAAAATTTTTAATTCAACAGCCCTACTTTAATATCGTTATAGAACTATAACTTTATACCAATATGTACTGTATAACAGATTCTCTGAAATTCTCTATTTCAATTTTTGTTTTTTGTTTTCATTTTGTTTTTTAAAGTAAGTTGGTGATGTGGGGATGCTCTGGTATTTGGGCAAAAACTCAGTGGTATAAGTCATTTTTTATCATTAAGATTTTGCTCAAATACCAGAACGTCCCCATGTCGCTGGTGATGTGATGATCCAGTGAATGATAGAGGTGATGCCAGGCCTCAGTTTGCTGCTGGTAAGTCTTTCCCCGCCCCCCTCACTGGCTGGCTGAACAGTGCCTGGAGTGTGAACTAGAGATGATTTTAGGCTGTACTATTGAAGTATTAATTATATTACTGAACAATGTAATTCAGGCTTCTGAACACCCACTTATGTGGTTTCTCAGGTAAGAATCTCCTCTAGGTAGGCTTTCATTTTGCCTGTCCACAGCAGGTAAAACTTATCTTCAACCCCAACCCCCAACCCCAAAAGTTGAGGAGGGAGAGGGAAAAAATGGCTAGAAAATGGCCTCCATTGTGATGCTTTAGGGATTACCCCATGTCTATATGAGCTTTCCCACAGAGATCAGTGGAAATGCTTAGAGCAGGGGTCCTCAAACTATGGCCCGAGGGCTGGATCCGGCCCCCGGAGGGCTTTTGTCCGGCCTAGAGACCGAGAAAGCCAGTCCCCCCTTGCCCCCCTCCCCAGAGCTTTTCTGGGCTTCCTGGCCGCATGTGCACAGCTGGAAGCCTCCCTCCCGCCCCAGTCGCCCCCTTCTCTGCTCCCTCCCCAGCCCAAAACCCCCTTTCCTGGGCACACGAGGCGTCTTGCTGCCTCACGCGCCACCCAGTCGCCCCCTTCACCCTCTCCCTCCCACCCTCCCCGGCCCAAAACCCCCTTTCCTGGGTGCACGAGGCATCTTGCTGCCTCGCACACCACACGGTTGCCCCCTTCCCCCTCTCACCCTCCCTGGCCCAAAACCCCCTTTCCTGGGCCCGGTCGCCCCCTTCTCTTCCGCAGCACGCCCCACCGGGGGACTTCTCCCATTGCCTAGCTTTGTGGCCTAGCTGGGCCTGGCCTCCTCGAGCGCCATGCAACTGCGCCTGGTCCTTCAGGTCCTCCACGATGCAGCCCAACGTGGCCCTGGCGTTCCTGTTTTGGCCGCAGTTGGCAGCGTTCTCACAGCTCAGGGCTCTCTCTCCTCCTGGGGGTATCCTTGTGGCCTGGAGGTAATTGTAGGGGCCCCTGGGGGGGCTGAGCATATCTCCAGGGAGAAGAAGAAAAAGACTTGTGGCCATTTATGCACAGGAGGTTTTGCCTTGGATTTGCCGCTCTCCAGATGCACATTTTCCCCATCCGAATTCTCAGAACTCAAAAGTAAGCTCCCTCCCCCACCCCCGGGCAGAGTTTGGAGAATTCAGATGGGGAAAATGTGCATCTGGAGAGCAGCAAATCCAAAAATGTGCATCTGGAGAGCAGCAAATCCAAGGCAAACCCTTCCATGAATAAATGGCCTTGGTTTTTACATGCCGACTTTCTCTACCACTAAAGGGAGACTCAAATTGCCTTACAATCCCCTTCCCATACCCTCCCACAACAGACGCCCTGTGAGGCAGGTGGGGCTGAGAGAGCTCTAACAGAGCTGTAACTTGCCCAAGGTCACCCAGCTGGCTTCGTGTGTAGGGGTGGGGAAACAAACCAGGTTCACCAGATTAGCCTCCACTTCTCATGTGGAGGAGTGGGGAATCAAACCCGGTTCTCTAGATCAGAGTCCCCACTCCAAACCGCCACTCTTAACCACTACAGGGGGAAGGTCCAGGCTCTCAAAGAGGATGCTTTTCCAGAGAGCCCCCTTGCGCCGCCGCCTCCTCCCCTCCACATGCGGGGAATTTGTTCATATTTTTTTCAAACTATAGTCCGGCCCCTAACAGTGTTTGAGGGACAGTGAACTGGCCCCCTGTTTAAAAAGTTTGAGGACCCCTGGCTTAGAGCTTCACATCCTTCCCAAACTTCACCCTTCCCAGGGTCTATCCTCAAAATCCCCAAGCATTTCCCGAGGCAAGGCTGGCAACCCCACTTCTAGGTGATGAGGAAAGTTTTTAATAACTCTTTAAGTATGAATGTACAAGCAGGCTAGTAGAAGTTGTTAATAGGCTGATAAGAGTTATGGATTTATTAGCAAATGCTGCGAGGAAAGTTAACATTTCATGTTTTTTGTTTGTTTTTTAATGCTCTTTTCCTTTCCTGCAATTTTGGTGTGAAAAGGAGCTCCTAGAATTTTGCTGAGCTAGACTTGGCATTCAGCATCCAAAATAACAAGACTGAATTCCAAGAGTAAATCACTCCCCTGCCATAACACTCCCCACACACACACACACACAATGTTAAATTACATAGTTTCTTTTGGTCTTGCGAATTTCTTGCACTGAGGTTGTTTGAAACACAGCCACTTTTTTTAAAAAAAAGCTATCACAAATTGTAGCTTATTCAAATAGATTAATTTATTAGGACTACACAAAGTTTTTTTAAAATTAAATATTCATTTTCTTCTAAGCAGCGATATTAGTAATTTAAGTTAGTGTATAGCATAATCAATTAAAGTGAAGCATGCTGTGAGAAAGTGAGGCTGGCTGGCACATTAATTTAATCTATTTTAGAAACTCCTGCTGTCTCTGGAAGAATTTCTGTAGACATGAAGCATTTCTTGAAGTTTTCTAAAAGGAGAGGGTAAAGAACAGTAAAGTCGTAAATAAAACATGTTGCCTTGATATCCAAGTGCCCAGCATGGGTGAAATTATACCCACAGAAAAGTGAAGCCCCACACTTTACTTAGCTGTAGTGTTGCCAGTTCCAGGTTGGATAATACCTGGAGATTTTGGGGGTGAAGCCTGAAAAAGGTGGGGTTTGGGGAGGGGAGGGACTTCAGTGGGGTATAGTGCCATAAAGTCCACCTTTCATATGAACACATGAAGCTGACTTATACTGAATGAGACTCTTGGTCCATCAAAGTCAGACCAGCAGGGTCTCAGGCAGAGGTCTTTCTCATCACCTACTTGCCTAGTCCCTTTAACTGGAGATGCCATGGATTGAACGTGGGACCTTGTGCATGCCAAGCAGACGCTCTACTGCTGAGCCATGGCCCCTCCGCAAAGTGGCCATTTTATCCAGGTATATTCATCTCTCTCGTCTGGAGATCAGTTGTAATTCCAGGAGATCTTCAGCTACCACCTGGACAATGGCAACCCTACTTAGCTGTTTCCCACCTTTCTTTCTTGTACTAGACTGTACTAGACTGGTCTGTACCAGTCTGCCCACTGTCCACCTAGTTCAGCACTGTCTACTCAGACAGGCAGTGACTTTCTAAGGTCTCAGGCAGAGAAAAGTCTTTCCCAATAGCTGCTGTTGTAAATATTTTGACTAGATATGACATAGGGGACCTTCTGCAAGCAAAGTATGTGCTTCCCATCTCAGCATACTCAGCTGTGCAGTTGATTGCTCACCTTTGTACACTCAAAGTCTTGTTAAGAATTACTGTTTTAGTTCTTTCTCTTTAGTATAAAATGTATCTGTTACTGTATGTATGCATGCATGAAAGCCAGATTGGTGTAGTGGTTAGGGGTGTGCATATTGATATGCTGAACCCGAAAAAACCTTCAAAAATACCTTCTGAGTATTTTTCGGGGGAGGTTGCACTGAAAAGAAATGGCGACAATTAAAGGGAGCCAAAAAGAGGATCCCAGAATAATGCCAAATAAATTTGTCATTACTTGGGGCTGCATTTGCCCCACCACCATTTTTAAACCCCCCCTCTCCCTCTCCTCTTCCTTGCGCTCTCTCTCCAATACCTGCTGCTGGCTGGGACTGCTGTCTTCGGAGCTGGCAAGACAAAAGTCTGAAGACTGCGCTGGCTCCCAAACCTGTCCAAACCCCTTGTGGAGTTTGGCTGGAGCAGGGGGATCAGATCTGTGCTGCATGCCATCTCCCCCCTTTTCATGTGGGCAGGAGCTGGCAAGCAGCATGTATCTGAACCCCCCAGCAGCGCAGAACTGAACACTGGGCTCCGCAGAGCCCATTGCTCAGCTATGATTCATGTGTTTTTGGAGTTCAGGTTTATTAAACCTGAAAAAAGGTTGAATTATTCAAAAAACTGAATCCATTATATTCAGGATTTTTCAAAAAATTCCACATTTATTAAACCCAAACAATCCCAAAAAAACCTGCACAGCCCTAGTGGTGGTAAAGAGCGGCAAACTCTAATCTGGTGAACCGAGTTTGTTTCCCCACTCCTCCACATGTAGCTTGCTGGGTGACCTTGGGCTAGTCACAGCTCTCTTAGAACTCTCTCAGCCTCACCTACCTCACAGGGTGTCTGTTGTGGGAGGAGGGAAGGGAAGGTGATGGTAAGCCACTTTGGGGTATTTTTCACGGTGGATTTTGCTTCGGTTTCGAATCGGAGCAAACAATAAACTGATTTAAATAGCTTTTTCATGGCAGTGCAGATTCTCCCCCCATCCAGAGGCATTTTCAACTTTTCACGGGAGAAACAGCGCACTTCTCTGCGCTGCTTACGTCTGCTGCCGCTCATGACTCACCGCTCCAAATCCGCCTAATCCCGCCCACTCTTCCCATGATCCTATGTGTGTGTGTGTTTTTTTGGGGGGGGCATCCTGAGAGCTGCAAATCCAAGCCAAAACTCCCATCACCCTTCTGAAGAGGGGCAGCCAGTCTGCTCTGGGTCTCCCTCCAGCCGGTGCGATCCTATGTGTGTGTGTGTGTGTTGGGGGTGGGCATCCTGAGAGTGGCAAATCCAAGCCAAAACCCCCATCACCCTTCTGAAGAGGGGCAACCAGTCTGCTTTGGGTCTCCCTCCTGCCGGTGCGGTGCTGTTAGAGTGGCAACTCCCCCAGCCAATCACCGTTCTTGGGGGAGGAGAAAGGAAACGTCCCGGGGAGTGAAGCAAACATTTTTTTATGGATGTGAGGGTTCCCAACCTTCCTGTGCAAACTCCATAAAATCACTTGCTCAGACTGTCATGCAGAAACAAGGAACTTTATTGGAAGCTTCAGGTAGTACAGGCCTTACACTGGTAAAGTTGCAAGTGCTTACAGTTTCACAAAGACAGAATTATAACCCCTACAGGAAAGCAGGTGCCAAATGTATGTTATGGGAATCTACGAGATAATTGTGCATGGTACAAGAACAACAAAGACCTCAGGGAACTCGTTAGGCTATCTACCCGCCAAGGCCACAGCTGGCGGGAGGGAGTCAGAGAGAGCAAGGGAGGTGGACGTGGGAAGAGACATTCCACACCGGGGCCTGTCAGACCCAGCGCCTGAACCAGGAAAAGGCAAAAGGCCTGGACTGCTTTTACGAGTCCAGGAGGGGGGGGAAACACACCAGGCAAAGGCACACAGACCCTCACATTCTGCCCCCCTTAAGGCCCCCCTCCCCCGAGTCCGGGAGGACGAGGCTTGTCCGGATAGGCAGAGTGAAACTCTTGAACCAGGCGGGGAGCCGCCACATGGGGAGCGGCCACCCATGCATCATGGGCGGATCCCAGGTGCTTCCAGCGGATCAAATAGAACAGTTTTCCCTTTTTTCAGCTTAGAGTCCAACTCTTTAGAAACTTCAAGATGCATTCCCCCCCCCCACAACCGTAGGAATTTCGGACTTAGGGAGGGGGTGGAACTGAGGGGCAGCGACATACGGTTTAAGTAGGCTGATGTGGAACACCGGATGCACCCCTCGGAGAGACTTGGGAAGTTCCAACTCTACCGTGACATCATTGATCACACGGATGATGGGGAAAGGACCTACATACTTGTCACTAAGCTTTTTGCAAGGCCGAAGTGAACGTAGGTTCTTTGTGGAAAGGTAAACCTGCCCTCCCACCTTGAGTTCCCACCCCGGAGACCGATGTTTATCGGCCTGGTCTTTGTACTTGCGCTTGGCCCTTTCTAGGTTTTTCTGCAGCCAGGGCCAAGTGGTCTGCACTACTTGTACCCAATCCTGGACCTCCTGCACCCCTTCAAGTTCCGGAGTGATGTTAGGAGAACCAAAGGGCCCAAAGTCCTTTCCATAAACCACATGAAAAGGACTGAAACCTGTGGAGGAATGGGGGGCATTATTATAGGCATATTCAGCAAAAGGCAGTAGGTCTACCCAATCGTCCTGGTGATAATTGACATAACACCTTAGATAGCATTCTACTACAGCATTTACACGTTCGGTCTGACCGTCGGTCTGGGGGTGGTAGGCTGAAGAGAGTCCTTGCTCTTTCACCCCCATGACTTTCAGGAAGGCCCTCCAGAATTTGGCAACGAATTGGGCCCCTCTGTCGGAGAGGACCTTCCTCGGGATCGAATGATGCTTCACCACGTCATTAATAAACAGCTTAGCCAATTTCTGGGCCGAAGGTAGCCCCGCACAAGGAACAAAATGAACCTGTTTAGAGAATAAGTCTGTTATCACCCACAGTACAGTTTTTCCCTGACTTGGGGGCAAATCAGTGATAAAATCCATGGCGATCACTTCCCAGGGCATGGTCGGGGTTTCCAGAGGCTTTAAAAGTCCGGGGGGCTTTCCCATCCGTTTTTTGGCCGTGGCGCAGACAGGGCAGTTGCGTACGTACAACTCCACATCGGCTCTCATACCTGGCCACCAAAATTAACGCCGCAATAAATGCAAAGTCTTTACAAACCCAAAATGCCCCGCAAGTTTGGCCCTGTGAACCATTCCCAGCACCTCTTTTCGGAGTACTTCGGGGACATAAAGTCTACCCCCCTGCAACCACAAGGAGCCCTGTTGGTCAAGATGTACGGGAAGAATCTGCTGATCCGCCTCCCTCAGAGAAGCGTCCCGGAGCCGCTGTTGAAAAGCCTCCGGGATTCCCTTGAGGGAGGAACATCCTGGCGGTGGGACTGGGACCGGGTGGTTACTGCAAGTCCCGAGACTTCCCCTCTCTGTTCAGGGGTAAACAAGGAATCCACCGGCCTGTCAAAGTCATTGCGGTATTGGGGGAGTCTAGAAAGAGCATCAGCTAACGCATTGTCCTTCCCTGGCACATGTTTCAGGACAAAGCGGAATTTGGCAAAAAACTGCGCCCAACGAATTTGTTTCGCGGTGAGCTTTCTAGCCCCTTTTAAGGCCTCCAGGTTCTTGTGATCGCTGCAAACCTCAAAAGGGATCTCTGCCCACTCCAGAAAATGCCTCCAAATGGTGAGGGCATGTTTGACAGCAGCGGCTTCCTTCTCCCAAATGGCCCAGTTGATTTCGGATTGGGAGAACTTTTTGGAAAAATAGGCACAAGGTTTCAGTTGACCGTTCTCGTCTCGTTGCAAGAGCCCCCCCCCCATGGCAACATCAGAGGCATCGACCTGGACCACGAAAGGTTTTTCACAATCAGGGTGCACAAGAACGGGTTCGGACGAGAAAAGCAGCTTGAGCGTATCGAAAGCCTGCTGGCAGTCCGAAGTCCATTGCAGCCTAGCAGAGGGCATGGCGGCTCCTGCCCCTTTCCCTTTTGTGCGCAGGAGCGAAGTGAGAGGGAGCGCTACCTGGGCAAAGTTAGGGATGAAGTTTCGGTAGAAGTTAGCAAAACCCAAAAACTGCTGTAAATGTCTGCGTGTGATGGGGGGGTCCCACTCCATTACCGCCCGAACCTTCTCGGGATCCATTTCTAAGCCTTGATGGGAAATCACATAGCCCAGGAAGGTGATGGAGGGTTGATGGAAATCACATTTAGAAACCTTAGCAAACAGTTTGTGCTCGCGCAGCCACTGCAGGACCTCGCGCACCAGTCGTACGTGCTCCTTCATGGTTTTGGTATAAATGAGGATATCGTCCAAGAAAACCACCACCCCGCGGAACAATAAATCATGAAGCACTTCTTAATTAATTGCATGAACACACTCGGAGCCCCCGAAAGTCCGAACGGCATCACTAAATACTCAAACATTCCAAAACAACTGGAGAAGGCAGTCTTTGGTTCGTCCCCTTCTCGTATGCGGACTCGGTGGTAAGCCTCCACCAAATCCAATTTGGTGAAGATTCAGCCCTCTTTCAATTGTGCGAGAAGGTCTGGAATGAGAGGGAGGGGGTATGCATTAGACTGAGTGACAGCATTCAGTCTCCGGAAATCAATACACAGTCTTAAGTCTCCCGTCTTTTTCTTGACAAAGAAGGCGGGGGCTGAGTATGGAGCCTTAGACGGGCGGATAAAGACCCGCGCCAAATTGGTGTCCAAATAGTCTCGCAACACCGCCTTTTTATTAGGACTCATGGGGTAGACCTTCCCCTTGGATAATTTGCCATCCCCCACTATCTCAATAGCACAGTCCGTTTCCCGGTGGGGGGGCAGTTCGTCGCATTCCCGCACGTCAAACACATCGGCAAACTGGGAATACTCGCTGGGAAGCTGGGGCAGAGGAATCCCGATAGAAGGGGCCCCTACGAGGGCGGCTGCGGGAGTGTGCAGTACTCGCTCTTTATCATGAAGTTCACACGGGTTGCGGGGAAAGGTGAGCGTTCGCTCAACCCAGTCTATGGAGGGATTGTGCCCCAGCAACCAATTCATCCCTAACACAATGGGTGTGGTGATGGGGGCAATGGTAAAATAAAGTCGTTCCCAATGCTCCCCTATAGCCATGACGACCGCGGCGGTGCGGTGAGTTACAGGTCCTTTTTTAAAGTCACTGCCATCCATCTGGGAAAAGCGGATGGGTTCAGGTAGCCGCTTTCGCTTAACGCGCAATTGTCGAGCAGCCTCTTCGCTTATCAGGGTGCGGGCACAACCTGAGTCAACTAGGGCAGTAAATTCTAACGTGGGCCCCCCTTTAGGCAGTGAGAGATTGACCTTTACATACACATTGTCTTCTTGAGCGCTTACCATCAGTGGAGCTCCTTGCACAACATTCGGAGCGGTCTGCTGAGGAGCCCCCTTTACAGCAAACCGACGGCGTTTTTTGCCGGCATGTCCCAGTCCTCCTCCTCGCTGGAGGAAGCAGCTGCGGTATTTGTAATCCGTGACTCCGATGAGTCAAAGGCTTCATTTGTAGTCCGTGGCCCCGATGGGCCAGGAGAGCCCGAGGCTTCGACTTCGGCGCCTGTGTGTGCAAGGCCGAGGATGCGCCCCGTCGGCTTGGTGCGGCGTTCCGGCGGCGAAGTTGTCCCTCAGGAGGGGGCTTCTCAGGTTCGGTCGTTGTCGGACAAGACGGTCCCGGACGTCCGGGTCGGGAAGGGCATTGAGAAGCAAAGTGTCCTTTCCCCCCGCAAACGAGACAGAGCCCGCTCTCAAAGCATTTGCGGCGTTCGGTCACGGAGGGTCCTCCCCCCGAGGGGGGACGAGAGTCCTTCGGACCACCGGACCTGTCTCCACGGGTCTTGGTCTCCCGTCCGGTGCGTTGTCGGGACAGGAGCAGTAGTTGCTTTCGGTTTTCGATGTCAGCGGCGTGACGAACCCACCCTTCAACATCGGGAGGGTTACCTTGCATGAAAGCCCAGTGTTGCAATTCCGGGTTCAAACCTTCGCGGAAACACTGCACCCTGGTAGCTTCACTCCAGTCCAAAATTCGACTCGAGAGCGACTGAAATTCGCTTGCATACTGCGTGACAGATTTAGTCCCTTGGCGCAGTTGTTGCAAGGCAGTTTTTGCTCGCTCGCCCAAATGCGGGTCCTCGAAACGGTGTCGAAGAGTGATCATGAAGTCATCGAGACTTCGCAAGACCAGGGAGCGGAGCTCATACTGCTGTACCATCCAGGCGGCCACCTCACCTTGTAGGAGGGACGCCACATATTGGACCCGGGATTCTTCCGAGGTAAAGGTCCGGGCCTGTTCGCGCATAAAAATGTCCACTTGCACCATAAAAAACGTCAGCTGGTCACTCGACCCGTCATACGTGATCTTCAGATCTCGGTGGGCCGGTGGAGCGGGACGGATGGGAGGTGCGGGGACCACAGGTGGGCCCGGTTGTTGCCCTCCGTCCGCCCGGGGCCACGGGTGGAGTCTGAACCTTCAGGTCATCCATGGCTTGAGCCATGTCCAGAATCATTGCGTTCATGGCATCCATCCGGTCCAGTAACTCCTGGCTCTCTTCCTGCCAGCGCTGCTGCTCCTCATCCATCTGGTGAAGCAGCAGGGCTTCCTTTCGGGCGGGATCGTCCTCGAACTCCAACCCGTGAACCGCAGTCCGTCTTGACCGCGCGTCGCTCTGCGGGAGCGACCAATGCCGGGGAGACTCCAGCCAGGTATCCAAGCGGGTGGGCTTGGGCTTTGTACTCAAACCCGATCCTGAATCAGCTCCACTGGGCGTTTTCCCAGTCGACTTCCCTTCCGAAGGGGCCAAGTCGGGCTGTTTGGGTACAGCGTTGTCCTTCTTGTCGTCGTCATCCCCGTTGCCTGCCATAGCTGTCCAAGAACGGTACAGGAGCAGGACAACGAGGCAGAGACTTGCAACTTAATGTGAGGGTTCCCAACCTTCCTGTGCAAACTCCATAAAATCACTTGCTCAGACTGTCATGCAGAAACAAGGAACTTTATTGGAAGCTTCAGGTAGTACAGGCCTTACACTGGTAAAGTTGCAAGTGCTTACAGTTTCACAAAGACAGAATTATAACCCCTACAGGAAAGCAGGTGCCAAATGTATGTTATGGGAATCTACGAGATAATTGTGCATGGTACAAGAACAACAAAGACCTCAGGGAACTCGTTAGGCTATCTACCCGCCAAGGCCACAGCTGGCGGGAGGGAGTCAGAGAGAGGAAGGGAGGTGGACGTGGGAAGAGACATTCCACCCCGGGGCCTGTCAGACCCAGCGCCTGAACCAGGAAAAGGCAAAAGGCTTTTACGAGTCCAGGAGGGGGGGGAAACACACCAGGCAAAGGCACACAGACCCTCACAATGGGCATCCGAGCAACAAAACACTCTTCTACTGGAAAGTACGGCTCAGAAGTGGTTTGGATTGCCTCTCTTTTAACCCGGCTTATTTTGCTCAGTGGGGGAAAACACGGATCTGCAGTGAATAACCAAAATTTGCCTCCGACGCAAATCAGCATCGAAACGGCAGCAAATCTCCATGAAGAATACCCCTTTGAGACTCCTTACAGTAGAGAAAAGCAGGCTATAAAAACCAACTCTTCTTCAAACAAGTCTGAAACGAGTCATTGGCATAATGACTGCTGAAGTCACAGAAGCATCAGTGTCTCCCTATAGCAGGGGAAAGCAGATCCTGGGGAGAAGAGGTATTTGGAGCTGAAAAGGAGCTTAAGACAGAGCTTCCATTATAATGGAGCCTGACAGGACACTAAAAAAATAAATAGCTGAACTCCAACTAGTGAATAGCCAATACCGTGAAGTGAACTGATGCGATCAATGGAGTGACAGCAGAATGGGAGTAATAGGACAATGTTACAGACCATTTTGAGACCTTTATAAAAGCCACTAAAAAAAAGAGATGTTTAAATTATTTTAAAGTACATCTTCATTCTTAAAGGCCCAGGTGGAACCCCAGCAGGTGATTTTCAACCTATTTTACTGACAAATGGCTCCAGGATCAGAAATATTACTACAAACAGGAGGAGAAAAACACCACAGGAAGTAAATTAACATCTGCAGTGGTTTTAATCTTATAAGGCAGAATTATTGCCTTACATGACAAAGGTGGGTAAAATAGCTTACCTGTTATTTTTCATTATTATTTTTAGTTATTTAGCCAATGATCCTTCCGAAGTGGTTTACAATAGAATCAAGCTACACTATGTTGAGTTGGATCCAACCAGCTTTTCTGCTGGTAGAACATGATGGTCAGGTCTTCTTTGGCTGCCAAAAATGTAATACTAAGAAACATCAGACCTGCATGTACAAAAGCCATGTGGGGTGGGGGCTGCAGTAGGAAGGAGAATTGAGTGAGAAAGTCTGAAAAAACCACTATACAATATCAATGAAGCAGCAAACAACCAAAATCAATCTGGAAAGCAACAACAGAGCAAATAGATCAACTAGTAAGAGTCAGAGAGAAAACTATCAAATTCATCCCTAACTATTTTGGAGGAGGCATTTCTTGAGACTGCCTGGATCCAAACCATTTAGAGCTTCAAAGGTCAAACCAGCACTTTGAATTAGTCCCAGAAACAAACTGGGAGTCAATAAAGATGTCTCCAAACAAGTATAATATGGTCAATTCGACCTGCTGCTGCTAACAAATTCTCTTGTTGATGCATTGGAGACTTACAAAGGCAGACCTATTTTGAATACATTTTTTTTATTTACTACATTTACAGTCTGCCTTTCCCACTGATAGTGAAGATGGATTACATAGTACAAACTGGTGCAATCAACAGGATGAGACATCCAAGAGAAGGAATAGCATTGATTCAGTTCTACATAGTTTTACTTTTTTCATAGGAGAGTAGGGGCCACAGCAGAGAAGGCCTGTGTACCGGCAGTTATTGATCTTGCCCATTTGCAGGGTGACACCTGCAGAAGGTGCTGCTCTGATGAGCAAAGCTGCCATGGAGCTTAGTGGAGCGCTGCTTCTTAGACAGACAGAAAATTTTATTGTGGCATTATGCCAATAAAAATTTAGAACATAACAACAATGTTACCGCGGGTACATTGATATTATTTAAAAATTGTGTCATGTTAATTTAAAAGGATATATATAGTTAAAATGTTTTACAGATTAGACAAGAAATACACATTTTGCCACCAATTCAGAAAAAAATAACTTTGTTTTTCATTGTTTCTTTGAACTTTATTTTTTTACTATTTTTTTACTTTATTTTTTTTTTTACTAAAGATTTTTACTAATCTTTGTCGAAGTTTATAAATTGCTGCGCAGAATTTGGCGACCTCACTAATTTGTTGGGGAATTTCATTCGAGAGGAGCTTCCTAATCTGATGTTTTTTCAGAATAGCCCGAGATTTTCTCAAACAAGGACCAGGTCAACTTAGAGTGGGCAGCCTTGTAGAATGAGCATCTGAAAAACATGTGTTCCAGTGTTTCTATTTCCCCAGAATTGCATGGATAGAGTTTCTCTGGCACTGCTTCTTAAAGCACTCCTTTTATCATTTTGGTGTTTTTAAATCCCCATTTTTCATTTTCATTTTTAGATTCTACATTTTTCTGCAAACCTTGGGCCATTTTTCAGGTTTGTAGAAAAATCTATCTTGCCTGGTCACAGCTCCAATCACCGGATTTAAATATCCTCAGATTCGGCTGATAGCTATTAGAATATGTAAGCTGGAACCTGCAAGGACTCTCTCCTCATCTATTTCTTTCTTTCCCTTCCTGAAAATCTCCCTTAGCCTCTTCCCCTTTCCTGCCTCCTCTCCTTCCCATCCACCAGTCACCCTACCTTTGTCTTTTCTCCATCTTAACTTTTTCACCCTACCCTTCCCCAGCACCCTCTACTCAGGAACACTGTGGTCCAGTTGCATGGTGCTGGTTGCCAGTGTTAGCCCAGTTGTACAGTGGGGAACCTGCATAGACTTGCAAAGGGCACCTACTTTCCCCCGTCTCACCTTCCCCACACTATTTCCTCTTTCCTTCCATCTGACAACTCCCACATCCTCAACTTTCTCTGCTTTTCTTCACTGCCTCCCGCCAACTTTTATCTGCCTCTCCATCTTCAGCTATATTTATTATGTATTTACTTCATTTATAGCCCACTTTTCTCCACAAGGGGGACTCAAAGCACTTTACTTCATTCTACTCTCCTTCATTTATTCTCGGGACATCCCTGTAAGCAGGGGCAGACTGGTAATGAAAACCCCTGGGAAAAGGTCCCTCCTCAAGCCTACCCTGGGCCTGACCCCCAAAGGAGGGCAGAAGGGAGGAAAAGGCAGTCTGTCTGACCCTAGCCCTCCCTCCCAAAGGAGGCAGCCTGTCTAACCAATTGGCCGGGTTCTGCTTTCCTAGTTTTAGGCAGATTTTGAACGACCCAGACTCTGCTTCCTTCATCTTGTGCAGGCTGGGCACTGTCTCTCATTTTTGCCAAGCCATCTGGTACAAAGGGTTATCAACCTGGAACCTGGAGAGTGAAGTGTGTTCTGGACGTTATATATGACCAATTTTTTGCATGCTTACTTTGAAATAAGTCCAACTGTGGAGTTTACCCTGAAGTAACAAGGCTCCCCATGTCTTAAGAACTTCTGCCGGGCCTTTGCTGAGATACGTCCCATGGCTGATGGGAATGTCTTTCAGTAGAAATATGGCTTTTTAAACTGTGGCATCCTCTTTATGAAATATTCTCCCTTTGTGAGGTCTATGTGGCTCTTTCACTACTGGCAATCAAGAATTTTTCTTGGATTGTCTTTGCTCATCAGTTGTTTGGTCAGTAGGGTTCTCTGCCTTTTCAGAGAGATATGTTTATTTTAGAAACTGTAAAATTTTAATTATTTTGTGCAAAGTGCTAAAATATTTTTGATCCAGGATTTCCCAGCTGTAATCTGCCTTGTGTACCTGTTGTAAAGACAGGAAGGATGAAATGGATTAAATAATACTAAAATAAATTAAATTAGGGCACAAAGGATTGCAGCCTCCTCTTATAGGTATCAAGCATAACATGGGATTATCTTTCTCCCAGTTTTGATATGAAAATATCTATCCTCTTTTGTCCGGAAGCTAGAAGGTACGTCATAGGATCCATTCCTGATACATGTAATAATTCTGATTTAAGAATTATATTTGCTTTATAGCTTAGCATAGACAGAATACAAAATGTTGTGACTTTAATATGGAATCTATCTCAGAAGTAAACACCCGAAGAAGGCATCAGCCATTTTAATATGCTTTATATATTTACACAGAGAATATAATTAAAGAATATGTCATAGGGATGGCATTTGTATCATAATATGTATTGTTCCCTACAGCTCTAAAAAGTTAAAATAAGAGTTGCATAGAATTATATTCCTGCAATGCAATGCATTCACAACCAGTAAAAATAATGCATCCCTTGGAAACCTACCCTGTGTGTGCCGAAAACCTGCTTTTGGTTATTTTTGAAATCAATTTTATGTGTCTATGTTGTACCAAAGTGCATCAGTGATCTTCTGCATCATAGAAAAGGAGACAGAAAGCCCTTCAAACCTAGCCTGTACATGCCTAAAGGCACAGATTTTTTAGTAGTTTGGAACACAGAGGGATAGCTTTGAAAGGACTTCTATTTTGTTTTTGTTCCTATGATGCAGAAGATCACACTTGTGCTCTTTGGCAACACAAAAGAAAAAATAATAGAAACCCCCTTTTTCAGAAAAATACACAGTGGGTTAGTTTTGAAAGGTTTCTTTGTTTTCATGTTGCATATGAATACTGTTGTTCTGTGGCACTTTTGTGGAAAGGTAACCAAAATAAACATTTTTTCCCTTTAGTCAAAGCTGTATATTTTACTTTTTAGTATAATTCTCACAGATTTTTTTTTTTGTTCTTATGTGAAATCCACCCTCAATTTCCTAAAGCTCATCCATCTTTCCAGGTGGGAGGGGAACCTGAGCCATTCCAGAATGAAGACATAAGAAACCAGAATGTAGAATTTGTCTTCTTGGCCAATTTGCTAGAAACTTGGGGGTTCTTTAGAGCACAGGCAGCACTCACTCCATTGCAACTTTGGTGTCATCAGGTTGAAAAAAAACAGCCAATCCAGCCCTCCCCAAAAAATCCTCCATAGGAATAATGGCAGGCTGACAGAAAGGGACATGGGGGAGTTCTGTGAAAGAAGCCATTTTGGCTTCGTCAAAAAGAAACAAACAGACCACTACAAGGAAGAATGGCAAATGCGGAGCTGTCAGTGGAAAGGTGATAATTTTTTTATTATCAGTCAGTCACTGTGTCATGAGTCAGCCTGCAGAGACCTCTGACAAAGAGGAAATATAAGCCAGAACAGAAGGACATTTGAAGGCAGAAGTCACACAGGAACAACCACAGTTAGAAGATGGCTCACAGCCTGCCAGAACAGGGGATCAGCCACAGTCAGAAGATGGCTTACCATGCCTGCAGCCTGCCGGCTCTAGGACTCTAGCTGGGCCTGATACCCCAGAAGCTATTCCAAAGCTACTAGATCAGAGGAGGAGACAGGTTCAACTGGAACTGCAACAGCAGCACCAAAGTGTGAAATTGCAAGCTCAATGGAGAGCCCTCCTGGACAACAGCAATGAGGCAGAGCAGGGCTGAAGCACCATCTGTGAGATCAGCCTAATTGGAACCAGCTAGCCCTGCTACAGCAGCAAGATAAGGTATTTAAGCCAGTAATTAGGCTTGGCTGTTGGGCAAGCAATTTGTCACCAACCTCTCTTTGTATTGGCCTTGTCTCCCTCGTATACTTTGGATTTGAAGAATTTGAAGCTCTTGTTGATTTGGGGGCTACCCATTTGGCACTCCCCATGGCCCCTCAAGGAATGTGACACTCTTCAAAAATGGTCTCCATTGTGGGGATTGATGGGGCTCCCACCCCTTGTGCCTTCTTGGAAAATGGGACTTTGGAAGTTGGGGATGTGAATCTAGGTCACTCATTCCTCCTGACTCTAGAATGCCGAGTGGCATTGTTGGGTCGGGATGTGCTTTGCAAGTTAAATGCCACCTTAACACTCGACAAGGAAAGAATTTGCCTCACCATTCCGCATGAGCAGTAGCAGCTGGTGAGGACCCAGGTACAAGAGGTCCCAACTCGTCTGTGGACAACCCTTGGATGGCCTCAGGCTCCCCTTTCAGAAGCAGATCTGAGATCAGCCGTGACCCAGAAGAACAGTGCATGGAGGATAGGACTGTCCAGGGCTACTAGACAAAATAAATACTAGTCATGATGCATACCTATTCTCTCCAGGATCAGAGGAACATGCCCATTATATTAGATGGTGTGGAACACAGGCAGGATAATGTTGCTGCTGTCATCTTGTTTGTGGGCTTCCTAGAGGCACCTGGTTGGCCACTGTGTGAACAGACAGCTTGACTTTATGGGCCTTGGCCTGATCCAGCAGGGCTTTTCTTATGTTCTAACCATTAGATGGTAAAAGATCCCAAGCAGCTTCAAAAAATAAAAATAAAAGAGTGATATCCTTTTTCTTCTGCCTTTTGTCATGGCAGACACTTTGGTAAACCAAGCACAAATTCCTGGCAAAATATCCCCCCCCCCCTCAGTGTTGAATTAGACATGCAGTAGGAGACATGGGGTTTGGGAAACCTAGCCACTGCTACACTGGCTGACTTCAGAGTCGTGGGGGATGAAGTTACATAAGGAGCTGGTGTGAGAAGGGTGCTTAACTCTTACCCTACCACCCTCTTTGAAACTCCTTCCCATGGGGCAGAGTGGTAAGCTGCAGTACTGCAGTCAAAGCTCTGCTCACGACTTGAGTTTGATCCCAAAGGAAGTTGGTTTCAGCTAGCCCGCTCAAGGTTGACTCAGCCTTCCATCCTTCTGAGGTTGGTAAAATGAGTACCCAGCTTGCTGGGAGTGAAGTGTAGACAACTGGGGAAGGCAATGGCAAACCACCCTGTAAACATAGCCTGCCTAATATATGTCATGATGTGACATCACCCCGTGGGTCACTAATGACCCAGTGCTTGCACAGGGGACTATTTTTCCCTTTCCCTAGTGACACAGCAAGCAAAGGAGAAATTAGCTAGGGTGAAGGGTATGCATAGGACAAGGGAAGGGTTTATCATATCCTTTCCCACCCACTGCTTCTCTCACCCACATGGCACACTTCCTTCCTACTGCTGTTCAGGTGTCTTGGTGGTGACCAGGATTTCACATCCCCACTCTGCCATCTGATATCTTGAGTGGTAGCCTACTGCTCTGCTCAGCCAAGTTTGAAGCGCTTCTCCAACTCATGAGCCTTCCTCCAATGGAAGCAAAAGACCCTCTTCTATTGGAGGAAAAGTTCAAACTTGGCTGAGCACAACAGTTGGCTACAAACCAAGATATTGGATGGCAGACCAAGTCTGAATACTTCATACTAGTTATGAACCTTCCTCCAGTGGAAGTAGAAGATCCACTTCTACTGGAGGAAGGCTTTTTTGGCTAGATTATGGCTTCAAGCTTACATGGGCAAAGTGGTACAATTCCCACATAGTATTCCAAAGCCCTTGTTAGGTTCTCCAGGTGGCCTTTCAGGCAAACTAGTTGTTCAGAGCTGTAAGAAATATGGTTTAAACAAGTCATCTCACGTCCATATCTGTTTCTATAGTTAAATACTACCAAGGTTAAATATTAATAAATGTGTCTAAATAATACAATGCAGTGATCTCCTTGACCTTCCTATAAATATTCATGTGTGTCTTTTGTAAGCAGTGTTTGATTTAATAGCCAAACCATTCACAAATAATTATTATGCTCTGCAGGGCGACCAGCATTCAGCCTGAGCAGCTGACAAACATCTTCATTATAAATCTTCCCAGATTGAATTCCATGCTCATATGAAAAAAAATTAAATTAAAAGGGTCATTCTGAATGGCTTGCTTTGTTATTGTTTATCCAAACTTGAAATTCCTCATCCATGTGTCCAATGCTTCCTCTAGTAGGGATTTCTTTATTTATAGTTAGAAAAGCAGTGACTTGTTTACTTACAATACCCAGACTAAGATGATTACTGTCTCAGTAAAACCTTGAATACTGTATCACATGTGGAACTTATCTAGTAAAATCTGCACAAATAATATAGTTTTGTTGATGCCACATATAGTGAATTTGCAAGCTTTTTTTTTAGCAGGGCACTATAGTAGTACCTGACATACAACCTGTAGTGGGTAAGAAAATGCACCTCCATTTCCTCACTAGTCAAACTCTGAGTCGTAGGTAGATTTCACACATGGGGTTTTTTCCTCACAAGAGAAGCAGAAAGTCCGAGTAGTAAATGGCAACTTGAAATGTTGTGTGACAAGCCAGCATGGTGTAGTGGTTAGGAGTGGTGGACTCTAATCTGGAGAACCAGGTTTGATTCCCCACTCCTCCACATAAAGCCTGCTAGATGAACTCGGGCCAGTCACTGTTCTCTTCAAACTCTCTCAGCCTCACCTACCCCACAGAGTGACTGTTGTGGAGAGAGGAAGGGAAGGAGATTGTAAGCCAGTCTGATTCTTGTTAAAAGGTAGAGAAAATTGGCATATAAAAACCAACTCTTGTTCTAGTGATGGTGGCCAGGATGAGGTGGTGGAAATGGCAAAAGAAGCAAGGTGGTAGGCAGGAAGCTGGAGCCAATGGCAAAGAGAGGATTTGACCACCCCAGAAATTCCTCATGGGTCACCCACTTGTACATTACCATACATAGGTATTCTAAATGAACCTCACCAGGTAAAGCATGAGAAGTGGCAGACTGTACAATATGTGGTATTCTAGTGTTCGTGCACTCATATGAACTACAGACAACAGGCATCCTCCTCACAATCAGAGATTTAATTTTATTTATTTTTTCATAAAATTTTTATTATTTTTAAAATATTTTACTGTCTGGTACTTTTCAACAACACATTCATTTCATAAATCATACAATAAAAACTTTAACAGTATCATCGAAAAGCATATTCATCTATTAATGAAAAGATATTCAAATAAGAGACTTCCCCCTCACCTTCCTCCATCTTGCTATAAATTTATCTATTCTTTTGCAAAGAAGTTCTAATCCAGAAAAATACATCAAGCTTGATTACTAAGTTAATTCTAAATTATTCAATTCATTTACAATTAGTACGTGTTTATTATTGATTTCATATATAGTAACAGATTTTATTTCAAAACCGTTCTTAAGATAAAAGGATTAGATCAGTAAATACAAAATTCCCTAGTCATCATTTAAATCCCTGTTTAGCCCTCTGTTTCTCTCTATCACCCATAAACTGCATGTTTCCTTTTAGTTTTGTTCTTGCTGTGAATTTTTGTTTTTCCAACACTTCTGTTATTTTTGATGTCCTGTCTTTTTTGTCCAGATGTCAAGGCCAACTCCTTTTTCTCCTCTTCTTGTTGATGTTGTGGCTCCTGGTTAAGGCCAGCTAGATCTTTTTCATAGTTCTTCAAAAAGTTTTTTACTTCCTCCTGTGAAGTGATAGTAAATCTGACCTCTTTGTAGGTAAAAGTGAGTCCCTGTGGGAAGATCCAGCAGAATCTTATTCCATTCTTCTTCAATGTCCCAGTAAATTCTTTGTACATATTTCTCTTCATCATCAAATGTCGTGGGATATCCTTAAGAATGATAAGAGGATTTCCATTCACAGACAAAGGATTATCATAGAGGGTTTGCATAATATAATCTTTCATCCTTATATCATAAAAGGAAATCATAATATCTCTTGCCTTTGTCTTCTCCAGACTGGTGGGTAAAGGAATTCTATATACTTTGTTTATTGCATAATCCAAATCTTGTTCACTTATATGAATCAGGTCAGCCAATGATTTTATGATAGTTATTCTGGTACATCCCATTGCTTCTGGAAAATTGCGAAGACGTACGTTCGATTGTCTTAATTTTAACTCCATAGTAGCCAGTTGGTCTAAAACATTTTCTTGTTGGAAATGTATAGCTTGAATTTGATTACCTTGAAGTATCTGTTTATTTTTAATATCTTTCTGTTCTTCAATTGCCTTTTTAATTGAAGTATCCATTTTTCCCATGTCAGTTTTCATTGTAGATATTTGAGATTTCATATTTGTAATTTCGCTTGCCAAAATGTCCAATTTCTGACTAGTCTGGTTGGTAGTTTGAGTTAGACTAGTCAATATGTTGGTTAGCTGAGCCAGACGTTGAGATTGTTGCTCATATTGTTTAGTAAAGGCATCCATGTGTTTTGTTAACATTTCCTGTATTTTCTCGTCGGCCTTTCCCATGTTTATTTCTGAAAATAGTTCTAATAATTCACCAATATCAAGAAGTGCTGTTCTAAATATGTTGGCAGGGTCCAAGACCTTGTAGTGGTTCTATTCATCAATTATACAGGTCCCGGGATTAAATGGCTGTAAATTCTTCTCTCCGTTGTAAAACAATTAGTGTTGTTGTAAAGGACCATCAAGTTTTATTGACACTCTGCTCGATTGTAAAAGAAGGGGGTGAGCTGGGCATTATTTAAATCGCGGACCTTCGGCTGTCTTGTTTTCCAGTAGTAGGAATATGTTGCGTGTTGCACAATAAAGACACACTCGAGCCCTGCGATTTTCCTGTATGATCTTTCCCTTTCAGTCTCGATGGTTTTCTTTGATGAATCGGAAAGACGTCATCTCCAGAGGAATTTAGCCCATTCGCTCCCACCCCTTTTAACACCTCGGCTTCTAATTGGTAGCTAGAGTGTCTGTCAGCCGTCCCGTTTGTTATGCCAAAGTGGAGATCGAATAGATAAGGCTCCTGCCGTTCAACTATAGTCTTTTTAAACAAACAAAGTCACTTATATTCTGGACAGAGAGATGCAGATTGCATTGATGATTGTTACGATCTTCCAGAGCTTCAATTTCAAGGTAAAGACAAAAGAATTCTTGCAACTTACTCAGATGTTGGATGATAAGGTTACGGTGATGATAATTTTCTTAGATGGTGATTGAAGGGGGAGGACTGAACCTTGATTACCCATGAAATGTTCCGGCGATGACTTTCCCTTGCCCGCAGGACCGGCATCAAAACTTCCGAGGGGCTTAGGAGCCTCCCTCGGAGAGTTCTGGAGGCCAAACCGCATAAGTGGCTGCAGGGAATTCCTGCTTCCCAAGTCCACTGTTTAGGACCGGGTTGAGGTGCTATTTAGCACCCCAATTTGAACATTTCTTGGATTGTTCCTGGAGAGTCCAGGAAACATGGCGCTCAGCCCAGCTGCCCCAGCAGGAAGTCCTCAATCAGAGATTTAATTTTAGACACCGAGAAAAGTGCTGGAACTTTGAATGTGATAACTCATACTAACAAAAGTTGAATAAATAAAACTAGACAACAGAAAAACAGAACTGTTCTTGTAAATAAGGAACACCAGAATGAATGCATTATCATTTTGAGTAACTGATTTGGTTCTTATTACTTAATATACTAGAAAAACCCAGTTCAGAAAATCATATCAGGAGGGACAGCTGAATGTTCACCGAAGCTTTTTACTTTGGGGACAGAAAAGCTTTCCCTGAGGGACATCTGTCCTTTTGGAGAGTTACACCATGACAAGTCAAGGGAATATGAGCCTGAAAAATATCCCTCATGACTCCTACATTGCCTGCTCCAGTGCTACATCATTTATTCTTCTCCCTTAAGGAAATTTGGAGGCCTGAGGAAACTCAGCATTCAAGCAATTGGACTTCCACTGCCCACGCTTTCAACCCATTTCTTCTTCTTCTACTTCATCCTGGACAAGAGGTAGAAATCAAGAGTGGCTGTAAGTAAGCCTCCTTCTTTTCCTGACAGCTCTGCTTGAGAGAACTTTTCAACTGTAATAGTTTTGCATTTTCACCATCATTACGGCAACCCTCTTGCTTTTCGGCCTGAAATTTCCAGTAAAAGAGCACAATCTGGCAAGAAACATCTCCCTCTGCTGCTACTAGTTGTCTGCTTGGCAGGAGAAGGCAGAGAGAGCCATGTTGACATGGCCATAAGTCAGGTTGTGGATTTGTGCCAAAAATGATGTCATGGCATCAGAGCAATGCCAGTTCTTCCCATTCCCCCCCCCCCGCCCCCAGTTCTACTGATTGCAACAGGGGAAGGAAGTTGCTGGACAGGATCCTAGCAGCAATGCCTAACCTCAAACAACACACTTTAGATCTACTCTAGGAACAGACCCTATGCATGTCTGAAGAATTTCTATACATACAGGATCCGTTTTGACAGGTGTTGTTTGAGGAGCTGCCACAATTCTGCCCTGTGGATGTTCAAACCATGTGCTTGGGATAGGGTTGCCAGCTCCAGATTGGGAGGTACCTGGAGATTTTGGGGGTGGAAACTGAGGAGGGCAGAGTTTGGGGAGGGGAGGGACTTCAGTGGGGTAGAATGTCATAGAGTCAACCATCCAAAGCAGCCTTTTGCTCCAGGTGAACTGATCTCTGTCACCTGGGGATCAGCTGTAACCCAGGAGATCTCTAGCCACCACCTGGAGGTTGGCCACCCTAGCTAGGGATATGTGAAAAATAGCTACTCAGCTGTAGTCAATGGCAGTCCCTCTCAAACTATTTCTGTTACACATTCTTGAAGGCGTAGTTGCTCCAAAAACAGCACGTCTTATGGTCAGGGTTGCCATTTCCAAGCAATCCTTCTGCTGGGTTTCCAATAGCAGTTTGGCATGCAGAAATTAAATAGGTGAAACTTCTCCTGGCATAGAGATACACTGAGAGTAAAGCTGTACTGAGAGGAAATCTGTACTTTTTTAATTACTATATGATGTTAAAGACACAACAGGAGTAAAAAGTTGGCAATGTATTTATTTAGCACCTTTTTATCACTCCCTCCCAGAAGCTCAAGACAGCATATATCCATCTTACTTTCATAATAACCCTGTAAGGGTGATTAGGCTGAGAGTCCTGGCTCACAATCACCTAGTGAATTCCTAGCACAGTGGGGATTTAAACTTGGGTTACTGACATACTAATTCAACACTATAACCGCTACATCAAGAACTACACCAAATCTTGTTAAAACACAAGATTTGAACCTGGGTCACCCAGATCCTAATCCAACACTATAACCACTACACCAAATCTTGTTAAAACACAATGCTGTGATGCCAGGGCTGAATTTCAGATTCAGAACAGGATTTTCCAAAAACAAATGGAACTTGGATTAGTTGTTGGTTCCCCCCCCCCCTCGTCTCTCTGAACTTGGAACAGTAGGGTTGCCAGCTCTGGTTTGAAAAAATACCTAGAAATTTTGGGGGTGAAGCCTGTGGGCAGCAGGGTTTGGGGAGGGAAGGACTTCAGTGGGGTATAATGCCATAGATTCCACCTTCTAAAGTGGCCATTTTCTCCAGGTGAACTGATGTCTGTCACCTGGAGATCAGTTGTAATAGCAGGAGATCTCCAACCACCACCTGGAGGTTGGCAACCCTAACAAACAGCCCAATTTTATTTTATTTTTTTATTGCTGAATCTTAGTTGCTTTTAGTGGGAATCAGAACAACTAAGGCATCACATTTTCAGCCTCAGTTAAATTGGATGTGAATAAAAGTGGGCTGCAGTGCAGTCGGTTTTGCCAGGGTTCAGCCCATATTGCAAAGTGACAGGAATTGGGCCTTCTGGCCAATTGGGCCTTCTGGTCTGTGAATCACAGAAGCCAGGGTTTTTTCCTAGTGTCTGATGCTGAGGGCTTGCACAATTCGTCTGGGTGATTGGACTAATGAAAATTAAACTGTAATTCTAAAAAGTATTAGCAAGAAAGAAGTCTCCTTCAATTCAGTGGGACTTACTTCTGAGGAGGCATACACATAATGTTTCAGATGTAGTGTTAATGATGGACCTATTCCAAATCCTAACCAGGATTCCTGAGCAGCTGGAAGATAATCTACCTAAGGGTTTCTATTGGACTGGGGAAAATGGGTATTGTGGGAAGCTTTCAAATGTGGAGAGTTTTTAATATTTTAGCAGCAGTGCATTTTTAAGGTTTTTAAAAAATGTTTAGAGAAATGACATTTAACCTGAGTATGAAGGGAAATTTAGATGAAATACAGCTAACTGATACATAGTGATAAAAAGTACAGTTTGGTGGAAAAAGTAAATAACAGACAAACATTGCAATCCTATGCAGTTACCCCAGTTTAAGCCCATTGAAATGAATGGGCTTAGACTGGAGTAACTCTCCTTAGGATTGCACTGAAAGTTATCCAAGTTCAGTTAAGATTTCAAAGCTTGCAGGCTGTGTTCAAAAAAGGGCAATTTCCTCTTGGAGTTCTAACAAAACACTAACACAGAATCTTCCACTTGGTGCGCCTTTGTAGTAATGTACGAATAGGTTCTAAGACGAGTCAACAGTAACTATAGCCCATTTTTAGCATTCCTGGTGGGGAAGTTTACTGGGCCAGCCTACCGAACTTGCAGTTTTAACAAATGTTTCATTACTATTAATCTCTCTTTTAGTTGGGAAGACCACTGTATTTTTTTTAAACCAGCAATGTAGATCAGTGGTTCCCAAAGTGGGCAGTACCACCCCCTGGGGGGGCGATGAGATTACCTAGGGGGGCACTAAGAGGCAAGGGGGCAGCAGGGGGGTGCTAGAGGTGGGGCCCTTCAACTGTGTTGTTGGATAGGGCAGGGGGCGCTGGGGTTGAGTTTGTGGAACCAAGGGGGCGGTGGCCCAAAACGTTTGGGAACCACTGATGTAGATGAAATTAACCCCTCTGTCTCTTGTACACAATAGCACTAACGTTTGTTAAACGCTTATCTCACCTAGGTCTGCATGTGTATAAAAAAGGGTTGCTCTATTTTTTAAAACTACAGCCCTGTCTGAAAGCTTACAATTATGAAAATGACACACAAAAGAGTAAAGGCAGAAAGACAGAATGGAAGACGAGACTAATAACATAGTCAAGTAAATGCTAACCAAAGCAAATGGTTTTAAATTGTTCCTTGAAAGCTGGGAGGGATTGAACTGACTGGGTCTTGACAGCCCAGGCATTCCAGACACAAGGGGCAAGCGAAGAAAAGGGCACACTGTTCCTCCTTCCATGTTACAAAGTTGTTTGGCAGCAAGAGGTGTGACTGTAAGCTTCTCCTGCTTATATCATTTTCAGCGCTTTATTACACAGTATCGGCTGAAGTGAATATTAACAGTTTTTTGTAATGCATCTAGGTGCACACGCTGCGAATCTTAAAATCTTCTTTAGATGCGGCCCCTCTCTGGAGAATTTATTACATTTGATCATTGTGCTTAAGCATTCATAAATATTTATGCACCGATTGATGTTCTAGATGTTCTCTTTCATTGGCAAGGCCAAAGACGTAAGGACAAAGAAAGTGAGAAGAGTTTGTAATCACTGCTTACAACACCCAGTGCATAATACAGAATGTTAAAATCGTACAGCTTGTTTCTCAAGACAGAGGGAAGGGCTTCACAATCAATTTGAATAATTCTGTGATAATCACCCTAAAGAGATGAACTCATTTTCTCTCTGGCCCGTCCACTTTCCACATGGAGGGAGGTTTTCTAGATGGAGATTGTATGCACACATTTCCTCCATGAGCACTCTGAGGAATGTGTGAGGACTGTACCACATGAGCACATCTAAGCAGTCTTTCATGTAATGCTTTTCAGACGCTCTGTGCAGTAAAGGAATGATTGGACTACCCAGTCTTGTCTATCAGGCTGCACCTTCCCCATGTGTGTGTGTGTGTTAAGTGCCATCAAGTCACTTCCGACTCATGGTGACCCTATGAATCAATGTCCTCCAAAATGTCCTAACTTTGACAGCCTTGCTCAGATCTTGAAAAATTGAGGGCTGTGGCTTCCTTTATTGAGTCAGTCCACAAAAGAACATCAAAGAAATTATTCTCATATACAAAAATTCAGGATAAGTCCAGCATAAGTCCAGTGAGCGGGATGCATGCCAAATCAGCAACTAATCTGTATCTGATGAAGGGAACTTTGACTCTCAAAAGCTCCTACCCCAAAAAGCTGTTGGTTGCTAAGGTGCTACTGGACTCATATCTAGCTGTTCTACCAAAGACCAACACAGCTACCCTCTGAAACTAATCGAAAGGGTGTTTACCTCAGAGATATGACAATGTTGAGGACATTTTCCAACAAATTACCTCAGATGCCGAGATGTTATCACTTTCTGGAGCAAGGAGCTTCCCAAGCCAAATGTTCCCAGCAAAACAGTGCTAGAAGAACTTTACAGAAAGCAGAAAAGGTTTCAAAACATTAAAGCCGGTTGTTGGTTATGCTGTAGTATGTCAGTTGCTCCTAACCAGCGCTGTAAAAAAAAAAAAAAAAAAAAAAGACCCTGGATTTTGTGTAAAGCGAGGCAGTCTTTGAGGTACATAAGAACCATACAAAAGATCAGAATATGAGTCCCTGATGATGTTGTTTCCCACAATGACCAACAGGATGCCTCTGGGAAACCCACAAGGAGGGTCTGGAGGCCTTTCTCTGCTGGTGCCCCACAGGAACTGGTGATGACATTCATTCATTGTCATTGAGAGCCAACGTGGTGTAGTGGTTAAGAGTGGTCATTTGGAGTGGTGGACTCTAATCTGGAGAATCGGGTTTGATTCCCCACTCCTCCACATGAGCTAATCTGGTGAATCGAGTTGGTTTACCCTCTCCTACACACGAAGCCAGCTGGGTGACCTTGGGCTAGTCACAGCTCTCAGCCTCACCTACCTCACAGGGTGTCTGTTGTGGGGAGGAGAAGGGAAGGCGATTGTAAGCCGGTTTGATTCTTTCATAAGTGGCAGAGAAAGTCGGCATATAAAAACCAACTTCTCCTCCTCCTCCTCCTCTTCCTCCTCCTCCTCCTCCTCCTCCTCCTCCTCTTCTTCTTCTTCTTCTTCTTCATATTACAGATTCTGTCATGGCTTGAGCTCACAAAAAAATCTGTTTTTTAAAAAAAAGAAATACAGCATATTTTGAAAAGACTTTTTGAAAATTCTTAAGGTTCTGTTCATCCTCGCAATAATTCCTCTTACTGGGAAAATATCAGTGTCATGTACTGGAAGAAAGGTGGCTCTTGTGTGAAACTCAGTTCAAGATGACAGGTCAAGAGGGAAGTGTTATTAAACGCTTCCAAATCTATGCCCAGTTTTTCATCAGTAATGCTGTTAACAGCACAAACCCTCAGACCTTCTCTGAGTGCATTTATTCCTTTTGTGTGACCTGTTGCATCACTATATATGCATTCCTGGATTTATATTCTGGCCACATTCCAGCTTCAGCAACTCACTGTTTCCATGCAGTGATGAATGGATTGAAGTAACCCATCTAGACAGCAAAAGATATCATCTTAATAATCTGATATTTTATGTTCTTTCTTTATAATTACTTTTGCTTCAGATTAATGAATTCCATTTACAGTAGCAAGAATAGCAAATAAAAAGCATTCAGGGCTGGTATGAAATATAATGGGAAAAGGAGATGGGTTTGCCACGTGACACGCAAACTGAGAACCTGTTTTATAACATTGTTTTATAACTTTTTTTTCTTTTGGAAGTACAATTCATTTTTAAAGTCATGTGCCCTAGGGAAACCAGGTCTCCCACTTCATCAGGCCTCATCTCATCACTGCTCAGTGTGGTGGCAGGGGAGAAATGACCAGGAAAATCAGTGACCAGGAAAATCATATCCAGAGGTGATGCCACTGTGCAGGTGTGACTCTCTAGGATTTGCCCCAAAACAAGAAGAAGAGTTGTTTTTTATATGCCGACTTTCTCTACCACTTAAGGCAGAATCAAATCAGCTTACAATCACCTTCCCTTCACCTTCCCACAACAGACACCCTGTGAGGTAGGTGAGGCTGAGAGCATGACTTGTCCAAGGTCACCCAGCTGGCTTCGTGTGTAGGAGTGTGGAAACAAATCCAGTTCACCAGATTAGCCTCCGCCGCTCATGTGGAAGAGAGGGGAATCAAACCCAGTTCTCCAGATCAGACTCCACCGCACCAAACCACTGCTCTTAACCACTACACCATGCTGGCTCTCATTCATTCAGTTATAGGATCCAGAGTGTTCAAGAACGAGGTCAATTCCAAGTATGCATGGTCCTCTGCTTGGGCCCACAAAGACACCAATCTGTTCAGAAGAGCATTTTTTATAAAGGGAATTAAGGCTGTAGTAATGGAGGGCGCGTCTGTCAAAAACTGAACTACCGGGCAGAATTTTAAAAATTGTTTTATTTTCTATAATGTATTTAATTATATATATGTTCTTTAAATTATCCTCATGTCTCTTAAATTCAAATAAACCCAAAATACTTTTCAGCACTGGCACTATCATAGCTGGATCACAACCACCCAGCAGAAATTGTAGCTTATTAGCTACAGGCATATCTATATCGGGAATTAATGGATTGATCAGATTGTGCTCTTAAGTGCTTATATCTTCTACAATAAAATAAGATGTGCTTCATGGTTTTGATAGAACCACTTCCACATCCACATAGATGCTAGGAATAAGCTTTTTAGAGTAGCGGCCACTCAAAATGGCTGTGGGTAATACATTGAATCTTGCTAAAAAGAAAGCTTTCCCATAAACTGAGATGGTTAAAAAAATCAATTTATGGACCTTTAGAATTTGAACATGTAACCCCCCCACCCCCCAAGGCAGGAAAGCTTTTAAATTAACTGCATGAAACATGTAAACATGATGGACAGTTGTAATACAGTTGTAATTTGTTTTGGTCCAAATGTTTAGGCATGCCAGAACACTGAATGTGCATTTTTTAGGAATGCACAGAACCCCATTGAGAAATTTAATTACTATGAAACTCCGCTGTTTTTTCCCTCCATTTGTCTGACACTTTGCCTGAGGAGGAACCTCCTGATTCATTTTAAACTTTGTTTTACCAGGGAGAGAGATACCACTACTGGCTACCCTAATGGCAATGCATTTTTGTTTCATTGCCCACATTTAACTTTTAGACAACTAATTTCAGTGAAAGAGAGAGCAGGAACAATGCTTGATCTGATAGTGTCCATAAATATTTTATTGACTGTCTTGTCTTCCAACTCATTAAATGTAACTGTCTCCATTGTTATTAGGTAATGAGCTAGACATTATGTGAATTCTGCACTGGCATGTAGAACAATTCATTTTGCTTCAGCACTTATTATGTGTTGGCAAGTTAGTCTGGAAAGGCTGAAAAATCTTCATAAAGAGAGCAAATGTGTTGTTTTGTTCACTTAGACATGCAGCTTTCCCTCTTCTTAATTCTCTGCCCTGGTGGATATATCCCTAAGAACATAAGAAAAGCCATGCTGGATCAGACCAAGGCCCATCAAGTTCAGCAATCTGTGCACACAGTGGCCAAACAGGTGCCTCTAAGAAGCCCACAAACAAGACAACCATGTTCCATGGCACCTAATATAATGGGCATGTTCCTCTGATACCGGACAGAATAAGTATGCATCATGATTGGAATTCATTTTGACTAGTAGCCATGGATAGCCCTCTCCTTCATGAACACGCCCACTCCCCTCTTAAAGCCTTCCAAGTTGGCAGCCATGACCACATCCTGAGGCACATCCTGAGACACAAGCCGTGACAAAATGTATACAGTATTCCAAGTATGGTCACACCATAGATGTTGTACAAGGGCAGTATGATAGCAGCAGTTTTATTCTCTATTCCATGTCTAATTATGACCATCATAGAATTTGCCTTTTTCAAAGCAGCTACACACTGGGTTGATATCTTCATCCTTCTTGTTGTGTCTGATTTGCTTTGGTCACACTTCTATTTTTTTTCTGCTTACTGACTGAGAATATTGACCACTGCTGCAGATACCTTTTTGTTGGGAATGGACTGTACTGGAATGCACAAGAATTACCAATCTAGTAATGACATTTGTTAATTAAAAAAAAAAAAAACCTTTGTACCTGACAGAAAAGTTGATTACTATTAGTATTCATTTGGCACAGAGTGGATTTATTTAGAAGATTTGTATGCCGCCTCTCTAGACTTGCTTGAGGTATCTCACAACTTAACATATAAAAAACCCCAATAAAACCAAGTCTACAAAAACAAATCAAGCCTAGTCAATAAAACTATGCCAGTAAAAAAAACAGACAATAAAATCAAGCCAAGGCATAAAAGCATATAAAACAAATAGAGCAGTCTATTAATAATTTTAGAGTCAGCATGGTTTAGGGGTTAAGAGAGGTGGACTCTAATCTGGAGAACTGGGTTCGATTCCTTACTCTTCCAAATGAAACCTGCTAGGTGACCTTGGGCCAGCCATAGCTCAGAATTCTCTCAAACCACATGGAGGCAGGCAATGGCAAACCACCTCCAAAGGTCTCTTGCCTTGAAAACCCTATGGGGTCGCCATAAGCCAGCTGTGACTTGACGGCGCACATATGCACAAGCCCGCACATACACACACTTCACTCGACAGCGAACGCATGCACAAGCACACACACACTTCATTCAGCTTACCATTTCCAGGTGATCTCTCATTGGCAACTTACTGGGCCAGAAGTATTTAGCTTCAGCAGTGGAGCTGACCTTGTTCTTGCGTGTGAATATTTAAAATTACACTAAAGCTATAAATATTCCTGTTCTTTCTTTCTAATTATATTATCTTGTTTCTTCTTGGTTTTAGTTATAATCTTGAAACTCAGTAAAACTGATCGATTAAAAGAAGTAGTTAAGCTTGGCATTCAATCACTACTTTTTTTTTGAAGAAAAGTTAAAGAACCCCTGTTTTGCCTCAATTCATTAATTGTTTTGTCAATCCTATGAGGGGAGTGTAATAATATTTATTGGTACAGTCAATCAGACTAGTAAAAATATCAGGGGAGTGTTTTTAATGTAGTAATATACAGTAATCAGTCTGCAAAATATGGAATATTTGTATTCAAGTCAGAAATGATATGGTTAAAAATAACTTTAATACCTTAAAAGAAATGATGGCATGTGTTCTCTCTCTCTCTCTCTCTCTCTCTCACACACACACACACACACACACACACACACACACACACAGACACACACACACAGACGCACACACACACACATTACATTAACACTATTAAGGTGATGACTTTGTTAAAACCAAACTTTTTATTCTGTAATGAATTTCATTTTAAAATATTATATAATCTCCCCCATCCCTCAGCTCCTTTGGTTTCTTTCTTTTCTTTTTAGGAGCCTCCCTGGGGGAAAGGGCTTACTCTGTTTGGGATGAAAAGAGGAACTGTGAGGCCAAGGCACTATGAGAAGATTCTAGCCTCGGTTCAAGAATCCTCCACACTGATGTCTTTTTTTGCTAGACATGTTGGTTGACATGCCTCTACTTGAACATTTAGAGCAGTGGTGGCGAACCCATGGCACACGTGCCAGAGGGGGCATGCAAAGCCCTCTCTGTGGGCACAGGCGCCGTCACCCCAGCACATCTAGAGAGTTGCAAATCCAAGCCAAAACCTCCCATGCATTTTGGCCATTTGGTCCCTCCCCTCGCCCTCCGGCCGTGCTAAGACCCTGCGGGATCCATCCGGGCCTTCCTCCTGCCTTCCTTTCCCCCCTGATTCCTGGAGCCTCCCGATGGGCCTCAAAGCTGCCGAGCGGCTCTGGAGCAGCAGCAGGTGGCGGCGGGGCAGGCATGGAGAGGCGAAGCCAGGGGCTGCTGCTGCCGCTGCTGCTGGTGCCCTGGCCGGCACGCAGTACGAGAAGTACAGCTTCCGCTGCTTCCCGGCGGCCGAGCTGCTGCCACTGCAGCACACCTATGCCTATGCGCTGGAGCAGTACGAGGGCGAGGGCTGGAAGGAGAGCGTCTGCACCCTGGAGGTCAGCCTGCGCCTCCACCACCTGCTGTGCGACAGCAAGGCACACTGCCACCAGGAGTGTGGCGGCAGCAGCACTGAGGCGCTGGGGGAGCCCTGGCTTGGGGAGCCGGCCTTTGGAGAGCCAGGCCCCGGCGCCACACAGGACAAGGGGCTGGCTGAACTGGAGCTCTTTAGGCATGTCCTGCGGCACACCTCCTGCCTGCGCTGCTGCAAGGGCGGCCTGCCCATCTTCCAGCTCTGCTACCCGCCAGCCGAGACCCTGCGTGACTTCCAGCAACGCACCCCTTACCTGTACCTGCTCTATAAGGTGAGGGGCGTGCCCCCCGGAGACCGTCCGGCAGCGCGATCCTGTGCAGAGCGATTCCGCTAGCATAGGATGAAGTGGGGATGTTAATGTATGAGGTTTTTTTTTCTAAACTAAAACCTCAGTATTCAGGTTAAATTGCCATGTTGGCACTTTGCGATAAATAAGTGGGTTTTGGGTTGCAGTTTGGGCACTCGATCTCTAAAAGGTTCGCCATCACTGATCTAGAGCAATGACCAGTCCTAGGCCCTGTCCACCAATTTCTCTTCCTCTTCAGTTGGATCCATTACATTCTTCCTTTCCCCTCCTATTTTTCAAAATGTAAAATGATTAATATTGGTTTTCAAGCTGCTTACTGCTTACACTTACAGGTTTTTGAATAAAGTGGGATGTACATTAACATATATATCTTAGGCAACAGTGATTGCTTTAAGTGTCTGCCAAATATGGCTATGAGTCCATAAACCAAATCCATGGTTGTTCAACTTTTCTTGAAACTCAGATCGTAAGTAGTATGAAAACAATTTCAAACAAAGGAAGTTTTACAATTAATAGATACTGACCCAGGTCTCCTTGCCCAACCCCAACTCACCCAGAAGATGTAGGACGAGGTGGCAAGGCGGTCTGTGGCAGCAGGAATGACATCGGGAACAGACAAGCTCAGGGAAAGCAGTCCAAGTCTGAGGGCTGGCAGAGACTGTTTGATCCTGATCTTCTTACTATAACAATGTATTATCTGCATATAACACTATATAACACTAATTTGACTTCAGTTTCTGCTGTCTTTATTCCTAGGGCTGTTGAATTTAAAAAAATTCGGTATAGTTCGGATTCGGCCGAATTTGGCCCGTTTAGATTCGGGATGTGCCGAAGTCCGAACTCCCACTTCGGATCCGTTCAATTCGGCGGGAATTCAAAGTTCGGGAAAAAAATTCGGCTGAATAAAGCCATTAAAAACACAATCGCGCCTTTCTGCAGCTCTGGGGGGGGGGCATTTTTGAGGTTAGTGGTCCCAAACTTTCAGCAGAGCTTCAAAGGACGTTTATTGAAAGACTCCCCAAGTTTTGTAAAGATTGGGTCGGGGGGGGCTGAGATATGGGCCCTGAAAAGGGTCCCCCCCACCCTTAATGTGCATCTCTCAGCAGAGCTTGCCGCCCACGCACAAAGCTCCCAGCCCCGACAACAGTTTGCAAAGCAACTCAACCTTGTAAAACAATACCTTTGCAACAGGGAAAAACCAGAAGACACACAACTGAAACCTCCCCCCTCAAACCAGGGAGCGAGAGACTCGAGGGGGAACACACACCCCAGGGAGAACCGACGACAGCCCCCTTTGGCTTCCCCCCCACCCACAGAAACTGCTCCCTCCCCACACACACACAGACTCTGCTTTCCCCCCCCACACACACACATACACAGGAGAAAAGTTATAGATTAAAGCCCCCAAAGGGGTCTTACTGTGGCTGTCTTCTGTTTCATCAGGAGGGGCTGGGGAGGACTTGTAATCCAAGATGATTCCAATTAGGCACGGGACTTTTTGCTCGGGAGAAGATGCACACAGGATCGGCTCGTTGATCCATTCATCTCAATAGGGGAAAGGGGAAAGGGGAAAGCCCATATCTCGGGACCCCCTGACCCAATGTTCACAAAACTTGGGTGGTCTCTTAAGAACACTGGTCTGAAACTCCGCTCAAAGTTTGGGATCTGCATCCCAAAAAATGCGCCCCCTGCAGCCACGGAAAGAGAAAAGGGGGGAGGCGATATTTCTGCCCCCACTGAACCCATCTTTACAAAACTTGGGTGGTATCTTAAGAATAACTGTCTGAAGCTATGCTAAAGGTTTGGGGGCTATATCCCCAAAAAAGCACCCCCTGCAGCCACATAAATGGAAAAAGGGGGGAGGGAAAAAGGGGAGAGCCCATATCTCGAGACCCCCTGACCCAATGTTTACAAAACTTGGGGGGTATCTTAAGAAGCTTCATCTGAAGCTCCACTAAAAGTTTGGGGTCTGTACTCCCAAAATGCGCCCCCTGCAGCCATGGAAAGAAAAAGGGGGGAGCCCATATCTCGGGACCCCCTGACCCAATGTTTACAAAACTTGGGGGGTATCTTAAGAAGCTTCATCTGAAGCTCCACTAAAAGTTTTGTGTCTGTACCCCCAAAAATACGCCCCCTGCAGCCACAGAAAGGAGCAAATGTGCACAAGCACCCCCCCCACACACACACGAGGATTTCGCTCTCTCTCTCTCTCTCCCTGGCCGGGCCGCACATCAGCTGATTCCTCCAGTACTCAATCCTGACTGATTGGCCAGAAGAAGACCCAGCTTGCCCACCGATTGGCCGGGGGAGGAGAATGCTGCTTACTGACTGTTATGCTGCTTACTGACGGCCGAATTTGCCGAATTTATTCACGAACTCCCGAACTCGCTGAATTCGGCCCCCCCCCCGGTTGCCCGCCAGTTTTCAGTTCGGTTCCTCCCGAACTAAAAACCACCGAATCAGGGGAAATTCAGCTGATTTTCAGTTCGGGCCGAACTGAATTGACAGCCCTATTTATTCCCTTAATGGTTTTATCCTGGTGGATTGCATAAGCAAATGGTTCAAAAACAAGGTTAAGTGGTTCGAGAGCAAGGGATAACCGTGCTTAGTTCCCCTGCTGATAGCAAATGGCTCCAAGTAATGCCCATTAATGGTTACATGTGCCCTGGGTTCCGTGTGGGATAATCCCCAAGGTAGGCCTATCAACTATGTATCAGCTGTATCAACAGGATTCAGAAAATACTAATAGATTCTGTCAAAGACCTTCTCTGCACCAAGCAATGACCAAATACAGGGAGACCCTTCATCTGCTAGCTGACCAACAAGCAAAGGTGGTCTGCACCATGCAAGACCACTGTAATTCCCTCCATCTGGATCAACTTGATCCAGAATGCTGCAGTTCAGTCATTATCAGGAGATAGGCAGAGCATGCATATAACACCCATTCTACAGTCATTCCGTGTGCTGCCCATCAGCTACTGGCTATCACAGTACTGGCTATCGCATAAAAAACTTTTCTTGGCCTTGGACCCTCATATCTGCAGGACCGCCTCTCTTGCTATGCTCCACCATAACAGCTTCACTCATGTGGTCAGAGCCTTCTGTGGGTGCCACCCTGCAAATGGACAAGGTCAACAACTGCTCGTACATGTGTAATCTCTATTGTGGCCCGCACCTTATATGAGACATGAAACGATAAGACTAAGATTGCAATGGATCTGCACCAGGTTTACTAATAAGTAGATATTTGCTTCATAGTTAGGGAGAGTTCTTGTCCTTCCCTTGATTCATCAGTCTGATCATACAACATTTGTACTCATTTGCTGTTGGGAAATAGGCAGCTGTAAATTTCAACTAGTAGTCATAAAGTCCAGGTTTTTACCCTCTTTCATCTATATAATTATGCCCCTTACTTCAGAAACAGATTGGGGCCACCCAAGCTGATGCCCATTCCTTTGAAATGTGTAGGGGTTGTATACTTTCCAGAAAATATTGAATTTTGTCTTCCTGAATACTGATGTCTCTTGAATACATTTTAAAATATCATTTACAAATAATTTAGCTTGCAGCGTCTTCCTACATAGTGTCTAAGAATGCCAAAGGTAATGCTTCCATTTTGCACCTGTTTTAAAGTATTTACCAACAGAATCAGTCCTGAAGGAGTTACTGATGGTTATAATTCTCCCCCCAAATATCTTTTTTTCCCTTCCATCACTTCTCTTTAGCAAATGTACTTTGGGAGTGGGTTGTTTATAGACTGGACTCATGCACATGGTACCGGAATGTGGAGAGGTTTTGTACCAGACACTTGCTGTCTTGCCTGATTTATCTACTGGCCTTGGAGTGCATAACTTCCAATGCTAGGTATTAGAACATCATGTGCACACACACATAGATGTACATGTAGGATAGTATATACGTTCCTTGGAGTCACTTTTGCCCTCTGAACCTCAGCACACTGTCATTAGGGTTGTGCATATCGATAAACCCGAACAGAAAATAAACCCAAAATTAGCCATTTCTGTAAATTTTGGGATTTGGGTTTACTGAATGCTAAAACCTGGGGATAAAGCTGAAGCTGAATAGGCGATTCCCGAAAAAGCTGAATAGATATTCGGTTTTTTGGGTTCGCCTATTCACCTTTGCTCAGAGGCATGGCTCTGCGCTTTCTCCCCTTTTTCTTTCTTTTTTTGACTGGTTTTGTTAGGGCCCCATATTTGTATCCCAGAGGGATACAACCCCAACTAGAAAGAGCCAGACAGATGCAAACCACCAGGCTTCTGAAGGAGATTTCTTCATCCACATGGATGAGCAATCTCCTTCAGACATGATAATGATAACTGCTTTCCAAAAGAAGGTTCCCTGAGTAGAGGCTTCGTTTCCCCACACAATGACCATCTGTTTGAATCAGATTTTTCATAACCACAATAAAGGACTGCTCACAGGAGGTCACTTGCCACCAAAAGGAATGTTTTTGTGCCTTATTTCTCTTGCATTTAAGCCTTTTCCCTCAGTTTGGAAGCTAATTTGCATAGACATCATGCAAAGCAACCAGAATCGAAGGCAGACCCCAGACTTGGAGACATCAGCCTGGAATCGGCTCTTTCTGCCAGTCCTCAGCAATGCTGAATATTTGAACTGATGGACAGCTTGGCTCGCAAATGCCTGGAGGATGGGGGTGACCCCTTTGTGGGCCCATAAAATTGGACCCCTGTCACAAAGTTCACCAAACTTTGGTGACCATCGAAGGAGAGTCCCTTGCAGCCATGCTGCAAATTTGGGACTGTACCTCCAAAAATGCCCCTCCAGGAGCTTTGAAACAAATCCCCATTGACTGTAATGGGCCCAAATTTTTAGGGAAACCTGAAAATAAGCCGAATAGCAATATTTACCAGTATGGGTGTTCGGCTTATTTTGAGTTCACCGAAAAAATCAGGTCAAAAAAACGAACCCGAAATGTACCGTTGGTTTTTTTTTTTTTTTTTGCACAACCCTAGCTGTCATTTTTTGGGATTCCAGCAGGTGAAAGGGGTGTGGCTATATACTTTGTTTATTCTCTGTCGGTGCTTATGCAAGTGGCTTGTTGCTTTCTCATTATTGGGGAGATTTCAATTAAACTGCTTTCTTCTACTATTGTTGTGCTTATTGCCTTTGATATCCCTTTGTGGGGAAAGAACCTTTTGCCTCTTGGCAATACAGTTGTTTGTATAGTCACTGCATGATAAAAAAAATGGTCAGTGTAAGAATACAGGGATGTTCTTGGAAGAAATAAATGAATCATCTTTTACTGGTGTGATGCCAAATTTCAGCCAGCTGATTTTTTCCAAACCATTTCTGTAAAAAGATGTTGCTAGGAGGAGAGGTTTTCCTATGACCTGATTTGTCCAGTACCTGATCTGGCCATCTAAAAAAAATACCCCCCTAAATAAAACAACACCTGAGTAGTAAATGCTAGCCAAGAGTTGCCACTTTTCCATTTAACAGGCCTCATATATAAAGTAGCCCGGGGGATCTTTTCAGACTATCTTTGTGTGAAGCCCAGATGTTTGGCAAGAACTACTTCTACACTGCTTTATTTTGAAGTATTTGATACAGGCAAGTGTTTGCCAAAGTAGCAAGTGACAAGTAAAGGTCAGTAGCCAATCTATGCCATTTGGTGAGTGGGTTTTCCAGAAGAATGTTAAATTGCTTTTTTGGGCTCCTTTACATCTTGATAGGCACTAACGGGACTTACTTATGAGTAAACATAATTAGGTTCCTGTGATCATTGTGGAGTTTGTTATTTCTATAGATCTATATTAGGTAGTAGAAGAAGAAGACTTGGATTTTATATGCCTGTTTTCTCTATCTTTTAAGGAGAATCAAACCAATTTACAATCTCCTTCCCTTCCTCTCCCCACAACAGATACCTTGTTAGGTAAGTGAGGCTGAGAGAGTTTGAAGAGAACTGTGACTAGCCCAAGGTCACCCAGTTGGCTTCAAGTGTAGGTGTGGAGAAACTAACTGTCAGGCCTGTATCTCAGTTACTTTGTTTGTCTTTCGTTTCTATCGCTGACCTGACCACTGACTAAGCTCAAGGACAACCCTGCATACCAAAGCCTGTTTGAAGCTCTGGGAACAGTCCTGGGAACAGCAGCTATGTTTGTGTTCTGTAATCACTTGCAAATATCCTTGCCTTTATACTCGCTGAGTGTTAGACAGTGAGCTCATTGCTGTCATCTTTCCCTTCATGCTCTGTAATACCTATTTGACCAGTAAAGCCATCTTCTTTGGACCTGTCTCTGTTGTGGTTTCTGGTTCGATGGGCCAAGAGCTGACCCTAACCCGGTTTACCAGATTAGAGTCCACTGCACTTAACCACGCTGGTAGGGATGTGGAATAGTATAGTATAGGCCAATCTCATCAGATCTCAGAAGCTAAGCTGGGTCAGTACTTGAAAAGGAGACCTCCAAGGAAGACTTTTCAGAAGAAGGCAATGGCAAACCATTTCTGCTTAATCACTTGCCTAGATAACCCCACCAGGGGTCACTAGAAGTCATCTGTGACACACACATATTAAGTAACATTTTAGTACTACTTCCAGCCAATTGTAGAAGAGCACTGTCTTGGCCATTTTTATTTAGTTAAAACATTTATGAGCCGCTGATCTACCTTACAGAACTCAAAGCAGCTTACAATGTAAACAAAGTATTAATCATAAAAGTATATAAAAACACAATTCAGAATCACAATTGAAGACTGCTAATAAATAGAACAATCATATTAATTAAATACCATTCTAAATAATAGTCTTCAGCTGCCTTCTAAAGACTGAAAGTGAATGGGACAGGTGCACTCCCCAGGACAAGTGCACCTCCCTGCAGAGGCGGTTCCATAATCATTGGGCTGCCACCTAAAAGGCCCTTTCTCAGGTGCCCATCAGGAGCACCTCTCCCTGTGATTTTAGTTCCCATATGGGAGAAGACAGTCTTTCAGATATTCTGAAGGGCCATACTATGGAAACAGCATAGGTACCATATAGGAACCCTCAAAGCGCTGCTGATCTCAGAATACAATTAACACCATGAATGGTAAGCATAGATGTTTTGCTACACCACATCTGGATATCTACAGAGTGCTCAAGCATCAGAGGTGCAATCCATCTTTGCATTAAAATGTTTGCAGCCCTGCCGTTTTCTTTTCCGTGAAGAATCCACTATGCTTCAGAAATCCTGGGATAGTAACAATGCTCCATCTAGTGGCAATGAAATGGAATGAATAAAAGAAGCGGAATGCATCTTTTCCTACTAAGCAACTCTTCCACTCCAAGAAAGGGTTTATAAAACCACGCGCTGCAGGTTCTCATGAATTAGAAAAGTGATGAAATGTTACTGCATTCCTGCAAGATGGTTCACACTTTCTCAACCTGCAGCTCTGTAGCAAATCCAATCCCCCACCAAGCGTTTCAGCATGAAATTTAAACCTCATTATTGCATGGGAAATTGCCATCTGTGTCAGTGTTATATTTCTCTTTCATTCCTGATGTGTCATAATGAAGAGAAGGTTGGGTTTACCTCTGAAAGTCTTGGGCTGAAATCCCAACTTGATATGGACTCACTGGGCAGTGCTGGTCAAATCACTACCAGTCTCCATCACCTTATGGTCTATATTGTAGGAAAATAAATAGCAATTTAGTTTACCAGGTAGTAAGCATTGATAAGAGAAGGTGTACTAAGCATTTGGATCTGTCACCATACAATATAGCTTTCTGTTTCAAAATATATGGCACTAATCTCCATATTACCTAGAGAAAGAACAAGAATTGAGAGACCCAGCATGGTGTAGTGGTGGTCTGGAGTGGTGGACTCTAATCTGGAGAACTGGGTTTGAATCCCCGCTCCTCCACAAGAGTGGTGGAGGCTAATCTGGTGAACTGGATTTGTTTCCTCACTCCTAGATATGAAGGGAAGGTGCTTGTAAGCCGCTTTGATTCTTCCTTAAGTGGTAGAGAAAGTCAGAATATAAAAACCAACTCTTCTTCTTCTTCTTTTTCCCTACGTTATATTGTTCATGAAAGTGTTCCATTTAGTCTGGTAAAGAAATAACACCCTAAGTATTTATCTGCATAGTGTCTCCAATCATACTGGTGTAGATACATTACAAGAATTATTAAACATGAACAAAACAAGGACTCTTACAGGAAGGATTAATGTGGAATCCTAAAAAGGAAGTCTTGTCTTACTTTCTTCTTAGAATTATGGAGGAAAGCAATTAATATGCTTGCTGTGATGACCGTTATGAAAAGAGCTCCAAGGAGAGTTCACCAGACTAGGCAACTGGTAACAAAATGGCCAGCACCAACATTCATAGTGTGGCTAACATCCAGGTGCAGCCTGGAGATCCCCCACTTTTACAATTGATCTCCAGGCGACAGAGATAAGTTCCACTAGAGAAAACATCTGCTTTGCAGGGTTGACTCTATGGCATTGTAGCCTGATAGAGTCCCTCTCCTCCTTAAATCCTGCCTTTCCCAAGCTCCTAAGATCTCCTGGTATTTCTCCAACCAGAACTGGCAAACCTAAACATTCAGCAAGGGAGTGAAGAGACCCAGTGAGTTATTCACCATCCCTTTTAGTAAACACTTAAAAACGTAAGATACCATACATATTAACATGCAAAACCTTTGGCCATAACTTTGACATAGCAATACTGAGATTACATGCATCTTTAAAAAAGAAACTTTTCAGAAGCTTTTACATGTTAACGTATAGTGGCATCTTAGTTTTTTTTTAAAAAAATAATTATACAAATGCAAATGGAATATTCTGACATTGACTAGTTGCCATGGTGGAGAAACGGATCCACTCTGTTGAAAGGTAGTATGCTTTTGAGTACCAGATCAGATGATGGTCATTCTTTCCACCCTGTACGTAAGCTTCCAAAAATTTCCAGCTAGGCACTTAAAAACAAATGCTGGGTTAGATAAACCTTGGCCTAGTCTAGCAGTGCAGTGCTTATAAGGGAAGGGGGTAGATTCCAGTATAGACTGGGCAGCCAAAATATTATCACCAGCATGGTGTAGGACAGCCAGCATGGTGTAGTGGTTAAGAGTGGTGGTTTGGAGGGTGGACTCTGATCTGGAGAACCGGGTTCAATTCCTCACTCCTCCACATGAGTTGTGGAGGTTAATCTGGTGAATCGGGATGGTTTCCCCACTCCTACGCATAAGGCCAGCTGGGTGACCTTAGGCTAGTCACAGCTCTCTCAGCCACACCTATCTCACAGGGTGTCTGTTGTGGGGAGGGGGAGGGAAGGTGATTGTAAGCTGCTTTGTTTCTTCCTTAAGTGGTAGAGAAAGTCGCCATATAAAAACCAACTCTTCTTCTTCTTCACTGCAAACAGAGCCAGACCATCAGAATGCCAGCAGAGATAATTCTGTTTTTGAAGACACTGGCAGCCAGCAAAACTGAATTTCTGATGGTCTATCATACCTTCAGGTTGCTTGGTCAAATTGTGCGGGTCTCCTTTGTGCTGTATAAGACTCACTTTAAAAATTTTTGTTAAAAATTAGGATAGTATATGCATTATTTGGACTGTCAAGAATGCACTAGTTTGGAAAATTTTCTAGCAGCAACATGGAGCTGTGTATATCATGGTTATTGTTATTAACTTTGTCTACAGTGAACAAATGAGGGCTTTAACTTGTAATTATTACTATGAGTTCTTTATTTTCTTACCACTATTAACTTTGGATAGAACTTTATTGTTATCTGTTTCCCTCTCTTTTAATGCTATGCCATTTATATTCCTTTGCTTTTTATTAATGCTATTATGAAACTACACTGTTTTACCAATGAATTAATTCTCAAAGGAAGCTGCAGAAACTCCACATGTTGCCTTTAACGTGAAACAAATTTTGTACTTAAAGAAAATCATTTGTTGTGAGCGTAGCTATACCAGTCCCTTTTCCCTTCTGTGACACTGATATTCAGTTATCAGTAACTTCTTTTAGACCTGTAAAGCGCAACTCGATGGAAATGAGCAAGAAGTTCAGAATGGGGAGGGATAATTGATCCATATGGATTCTTCCTTGTGTCCTGAGAATTTATTATTTTCCCTTGGGAGTCCATTCTGCTCTGGTGTTAGTCTTGATGTTCTTTCCCCAAAGGAAGAAAAACATGATAGCCTTTGAGTTTCCCAGTCTCTGTCATGTTAGGTGTGACATTCTAGCAAGGTGAGATGGTAAACCTGTTGACTTACTCAAGTAAGTGTTCTATGCTTGGGGCCAGGTCCGGATCCAGGGGGATGAGGGGGGCAGCTGAGCTTGGTGAAGGAGCAGGAAAGAGAGCTGCTGGAATGCTGATTGCAGCTGATTACGGAAGGTGATTGTTGCTGATTGGAACCCTTGCTCACTTTCTTTCTCTCTGTCTCTGAACGGCATGCAGAGCCTCTCTCTCTGTCTCTCAGCAGCTCACCTGGAGCTGTCCAGGCAGGCATGTCAGGCCTTCTTGCCACACCTTCCTCCCATTTTTTAAATGTCACATTTTTATGCAGACCTAGTGGGTCCCCCAGGTCTGCAGAAACATCTGTTTGCTGATCCTGTGCCCTGAGAAATTGAGGACCTTCCCCATTACGTCTTGTCCTATAAACTTTACTCAGTTCCTAGGGCCAAGTTTCTTGCAGCCAATCTAGCTAGGCTAGCCCTGAGTTCAGTGGCAGATAAAATTATCTTTCCTCTGATGAGCATCATTGTGTCACATATCTGATGTCGCTCTACACATTGGCAGCCATGAAGATCCGTGCTGAACTCTTGGCCTGATGTTTAACATGCTGCAATCTATGTGATGCCCTGGGTCCAACAATTTTAATATGGTTTTTAATTCTGCTGAGTTCTATCCCATTGTTTTATTTATTACTGCCTCTGAAGTTGTTTCAGTTATATTGTTATGGCCTTTGGTCTCATACAATAAATTTTATCTACCTATGTAAAACTAGTAGACACAATAGAACAGCAGACTTAGCAGCTTCCACTTAACCAGCAGGGGTTTGCATTTGGCTTTGCCGAACTGAAAAAACACAAACTGAAAAAGCCAAATCTGGAAAAGCTGAAAAAATCAGCTTTTTTCAGTTTTTCAGGATTCTTCATAGGTTTCAATGAGAGCCTTTAACCCCCCCCCCCCATTCCATTATAATCTATGGGAATCTTTCCTCAGATCCATTGTACAGCCAGCATGGTATAGTGATTAAGAGCAGCAGACTCTAATCTGGAGAACCGGGCTCAATTCCCCACTCCTCCACATGAAGCCTGCTAGTGACCTTGGGCTAGGTGGGGGGGCTGTGGCTCAGTGGTAGAGAATCCGCTTGTCCCAGGTTCAAACCCCCAGCATCTCCAGTTAAAGGGACTAGGTAAGTAGGTGATGTGAAAGACCTCTGCCTGAGACCGCGGAGAGCTGCCACCTGTTTGAGTAGATAATGCTGACTTTGATGGACCATTCTGACTTTGATTGACAATGCTGACTTTGATTCAGTATAAGGAAGCTTCATGTGTTCACAGTTCTCTCAGAACTCTCTTAGCCCCAGCTATCTTACAAGGTGTCTGTTGTGGGGAGAGGAAAGGATTGTGATTGTAAGCTGCTTTGAGAATCTTTAATGTAGAGAAAAGTGGGGTATACAAACCAACTCTTCTTCTTCTATGGGGAATCTTTCCAGGGCTCTGGGGGAGCTTTTTTTCAAGGCAGAGGCACCAAATGTTCAGCACGGTAAACACGACTAAGCCTCCCTAAGATAACCTCTTCCCAGGGCAGGCAGACTACATCAAGCCCAGCTGTGGGAGAAAGGAAGAGTGAAACTGGACACAGAGTTTACAGGCATGGGAACCAAGGGCTTGGTGTGTAGCCAGATGGCCTGCTCATGTCAAGAGCCTTTACCCCCGTTAGCAGCAAAGGCCTGACACTCATGCTCCAAACCCAAAATCTCTAGGTATTCCTCAACCTGGGGCTGGCAACCCTACCTATTCTATGTTCCTATTACCTCATCCAGCAGATCTATACAATAATAATTAGGTTTAACCCTGGGCATCCTGCAGGTATCAGGCCCTGCTGCCGCTGGAAAGATGTGGTAATTTCACACCTGAGCAGATGCAATGGTTCAATCCTTTTGACAAGTCCAACTACATTCAACCATCTGATCTTCCATCTGTTCCAGAGAATTGAAAGGGAACAATGCTGGTTTGTGCGTGCATCAGCCCTATCCTCGAATCAGGTAGACATTTGGAGCTGGGGTGGATGTTGAAAACAGATGCTGGTCTTTCGACAAGTGAGACCCTTGTTCTTGAAGATATAACATCAATTATTCATGCTTCTGCCATCACTTTTAAATTTCCAGCAACACCTGATTGGCCTTTGTTTTGTGTGTCCATCAGCCTTATACATGGATAAGGTGGATGTTGATAACAGATGCTGAGGTGGAGATGGAGTTGAGGTGGATGTTGATAACAGATGCTGGTCTTTCGACAAGTGAGATCCTTGTATTTGAAGATGTAACATCAGTGATTCTTGCTTCTGCAATCACTTTTAAATTTCCAGCAGCACCCAATTGGCCATTGTCAGAAACAAAATTGTGGACAGAATGGGCCTTCTGGTCAGCTGTTTAAAAAAATCTTTCTTATTACTGTATTTGGTAATAAAGTGGGTGATCTTTAGTGGATGACCCTTCATGTGAATCACAAATGTAGCAAGGCTAGGCGCCCACAGACAAGTTACATCCTTGGAAGGGGTGCTCCCCAGGTATGCCAAGCGTGGTGTAATGGTTAAGAATGGTGGTTTGGAGTGGTGGACTCTGATCTGGAGGGCTGGGTTTGATTCCACACTCCTCCACATGAGCAGCGGGGGCTAATCTGGTGAACTGGATTGGTTTCTCCACTCCTCCACATGAAGCCTGCTGGGTGACCTTGGGCTGTGGTGCGGAGGGGAAGGGAAGGTGATTGTAAGCCAGTTTGATTCTTCTTTAAGTGGTAGAGCAAAGTCGGCATATAAAAACAAATGTTTCTTCTTCTTCTTCTTCTTCTTCTTCTTCTTCTTCTTCTTCTTCTTCTTCTTCTTCTTCTTCTTCTTCTAGAAAAGACATTGTTAAGTGAACCAAAAAGAAAAGTAAACCATTTGAAATAGAACAGAATATACCCCAAGAGCACAGAATGGAGAATCATAGAGTTGGATGGGGCCACCAGGATCATCTAGTCCAATCCCCTGCACAATGCAGGAAATTCACAATTACCTCCCCCTCCACACCCCCACTGACCCATACTCCATGCCCAGAAGATGGCAACAAAATCCTCCAGGATCCCTGGCCAATCTGGCCTGGGGGGAAATTGCTTCCTGACCTTCTCTGTCTCATAACTGTTCACGATGACTAAAGACGTCTCTTCTGAACAGTGGCCTAGGGGCTCTTTTCCCAAAAAAGAAGTACTGCAAAATGATGCCACATTGCTTGCAGATGGCAATTTTAAAATTCCTGCGGGTATACAACAGTGATGTATCCTATCTGATCTTTGAAGTTTTGTCTCTGTGTGCAATTAAAAAACAAAAAACTCAGTCCCTCAGTTCCAGCACATCTTTCCTATCCTGCAAGTTTCAGGAGCCACATTAAATGTTTCCAAGCAGATCAATTATATTGCTTCCAGCATGGCCTGTCAACTTGGAATAGGTACAGCCTTTTCCTAGAAAGAATGGTAGACACCTTGCAAAGGAGGGAGGGGAGACAAAACATATTTTTTTAGAAGCCTGTCAACACTTGCTTAGAAAATGCATGTTTTCTCAAGTAAAATGGGTTCATTAGGTTTCCATGTTCAGAAGCTTTTATGTGTCTGTTATTCATAGCCATTAGTCTGTGGTGCTACTAATGAAGGCTAATGGAAACCAGGGCATAAGAGAAATTCAGTTTATCCACTAATTAAATATACTTCTCAAAAGAAGAACAATGTTAGCATCACTATTGGAATGCAAAACATATCCCCCCCCCCCGGTGATTATTTAAATGCCTGTGAGCAATTCTGTGAAATACAGAACTAACTGAAGGCTATTTAAATACTGATTTGCAACTTATTGCACTGGCAGGGGGACACAAATGAGCCTTTGTGTTTTGGCCAGTACTTTGAGAATCAGACTTCCTTTTTAAAAAATTAAAAGGCTTTCTCTATTTAGAAATGCACATTCCCGCAGTGCATAGGTTGCCTTTCCCATTGGTATACAAACATTCACAACACATCTTTCACAGTCTAGCTCTTGCGCTATTTAATTAGAAAATGTACAGAAGACCCTCCAGTCTGCCAGACATGATTGATAGGTTAACTGTGCCCTCCAAACCACAAGCACAACCAATAGGCTTAATTTTTCCCCTCTTCTAAATTGCTTCTTATTTGTATACCAGAAAGTACATTATTGCAACCTCAGTTTTGTCTCTATGCTAGGTGCAGCAGGTACACTTTGAACTCTAGAGAACACACAAACACACACACACATCTATCTATCTATCTATCTATCTATCTATCTATCTATCTATCTATCTATCTATCTATCCACACACACACATATATGGCTGGGCTGAGTGATTTTTATGGGCAAACCTATTATTCTGGTTGATGTGAAGGATTGGAATTTTAAATGAACATCACTTAATTATGCATTCCATCTGGAACTCATACCCTTTTAGCAGCAAATCTATAAAACGTTTGATTTTAAAGAAATGGAATGAAAGAAATCTACCAAGTGCAGTTTTCGCTTAACTAACACTTCAGTATGGCTCATGGTGATCAGCACAGATGTTAGTACAGAAATCAATACTTTGTGTTTCACACATCTGTGTACCTTTTTTTCCCCTCTGAGGAGCGGAGGAAAGTGTTTGTGTGTAAGCTCTAGCCCTGCGGCGAACCCATAAACAGATTTCAGCAGACGGCAAATCCACGAAAGCAGTTTTATTGGTTAGAATCGACAGGTTTCAGAAGCCATATTCAAAAGGACTCTAGTAAGGGGCAAAGGCAAGGTGCACAGCATGTATGGAAAAGCAAAAGGAGATAACTGGTAACCTAGGCAACCCCCCTCCCAGAGGCAGGAAGGAGCACTTGGTGATTCCCACAGTATGGGAATCTATGAAGACTAAACACGGGGCACAGACTGGCCTTGGACAGAACAGCACAAAAGCACCTGGGAGCATCCTCATGGCTTGCTCCTGACATTCTGCCCCTCTAAAGACCCCCCTCACACTCCCACTGTGGGTTTGTGAGGGTAGGCTGCATGAAATTATTGTCCTAAGCGGGGGGCGGAGACATCACTGGCGCGCACCCATTCATCCTGGGCGGGACTAAAATGTTTCCAGCGGATCAGGTACTGAAGGGCACCGTAGCAAATGCGAGAATCCAGTATTTTAGCCACTTTAAAATGCTCCCCCCACCACCATTTCAGGCACTTCAGGTTGTGGTTCAGGATGCCATTTTTGGGAAGAAACAAATGGTTTTAAAAGACTGACATGGAACACAGGATGGATTCTTCGTAGAGACTTGGGCAAGGAGAGTTCCACAGCCACTGGATTAATAATCCGGGAAATGGGGAATGGACCCACATACTTGGCACTGAGTTTATCACACGGGCGGGTGGATCGTAGGTTCTTGGTGGGCAAATAGACAAGATCCCCCACTTTGCATTCCATACTGGGGGAGCGATGTTTGTCAGCCTGAACCTTGTAATGCCATTTGGCCCGCTCTAGATTTTTAACCAGCCATGGCCAGGTTGTTTAAATAGAATGTACCCATCCGGCCACGTCAGCTCCCCCCTCCTCCTCAGAAACATCAATATGACCAGTGGGGCCAAACTCTTTACCATGGACAACCTGGAAAGGGCTGAATCCTGTGGACTGGTGAACCGCATTATTATAAGCATATTCAGCAAAAGGCAACAGGTCTACCCAATCATCTTGATGGTAATTAACGTAACAGCATAAATAGCATTCCAACACCGCATTTACCCTTTCAGTCTGACCATCCGTTTGGGGATGGGAGGCACTAGACAGTCCTTGTTCTACTCTGACCAGTTTGAGAAAAGCCTTCCAGAATTTGGCCACGAAAGTTGACCCTCTGTTTGTCACTATCTTGGCGGGAAGGAATGTTGACGGAAGACATGTGACACAAAGAGGCGGGCCAATTTCAGGGCAGAAGGGATACCTGCGCAGGGTACAAGATGCACCGGTTTCGAAAGCAGATCAGTAATCACCCAAAGAACTGTCTTTCCCCCACTAGGGGGTAGGTCCGTCATGAAGTCCATTGCAATCACTTCCAACGGTTTCGAGGGAGTCTCTAACGGTTGTAAAAGTCCGGACGGTTTGCCCTATGATCGTTTGGCCGCTGAACATATGGGGCAGCTGTGGATGAAGGAGTCCACATCTGATCGCATGCCCACCCACCAAAACTGTCTCCTCAGCCGAGCATGGGGCTTCCCCCCCCCCCATCGAAAGCGGCGGCGGTGGGGATCGGGTCTGAGAGCGGGCTTGTACTGCCAAAGTGGGCAACAGACCTCGTTGGGCAGGGGTGAAGAGCGATTCTATGGGCCGATCAACCTTGGTGGGATATTGGGGAAGTCTGGATAAAGTATCAGCCAGAAGGTTTTGCTTCCCTGGTACATATTTTAGGACGAATTGAAACTGGGCAAAGAAGTCCGCCCAGCGCACGTGCTTCGCGGACAGCTTGCGAGCTCCCGTTAGGGCCTCTAGGTTTTTGTGATCGGACCACACTTCAAAGGGCACCTTGGAACCTTCTAAAAACTGCCTCCACACTGTCAGGGCATGCTTTACCGTGGCAGCTTCCTTTTCCCAAATGGCCCAATTGAGTTTGGATTGAGTGAACTTTTTAGAAAAATAAGCGCACAGATGCAGGTGCCCATCCTCCCCCAGCTGCAGGAGTGCACCCCCCATTGCTAAGTCAGAAGCGTCTACATGCACTACAAATGGTTGATTGCAGTCCGGGTGCTGCAAAACAGGTTCGGATGTAAAAAGCTGCTTAAGACTATCGAAGGCGGCTTGACACTGGGGGGTCCACTCCACCCAGGCATTGGGTAAGATGGCTGTATTCCCCTTTCCCTTAGTCTTAAGGAGGTTCATGATGGGTAGCGCAATCTGAGCGAAATGTGGGAGGAACGCCTTGTAAAAATTCGCGAACCCGAGGAATCTTTGGACCTGTTTACGAGTAGAGGGTGGTTCCCAATTGAGCACTGCTTGCACCTTTTCAGGATCCATAGTCAGTCCCTGGTGTGAGATAATATATCCTAGGAAAGTCAATTGCTTCCTATGGAACTCGCATTTAGACACTTTAGCATACAGCTGATTGTCTCTGAGATGTTGCAGCACCTCTTGAACCAAGGCAACGTGCTCATCCATGGTTTTAGCGTAAATGAGAATATCATCTAAATAGACCACCACTCCTTTGAACAGTAGATCATGGAGGATCTCATTAATGAGTTGCATGAACACCCCCGGAACCCCTTTTAATCCAAAAGGCATCACCATAAATTCGAACATTCCAAAGCAACTAGAAAAGGCAGTCAGAGATTCATCCCCCTCCCGGATTCTGACTCTGTAATAAGCCTCGACTAAGTCCAATTTGGTGAAAATGTGTCTCTCCTTCAACTGTCCCAAGAGATCAGAAATGAGGGGGATGGGATAATCATTCATTCGAGTAACAGCATTGAGTTTTCAAGTTTTCGAGTTTTGAAAGGCAATACACAAACGTAAATCTCCTGTTTTCTTACGTATGAAGAACGCCGAATAGGGCGCGGTGGAGGGTGGGATGAAACCGTGAGCCAAGTTCTTGTCTAAGAATTTGCCGAGCACCGCCCGTTCCATAGGACTCATTGGATAGATTTTACTCTTTGGCAGTTTTCCATCCCCCACCACTTCAATAGCACAGTCCGTCCGGCGGTGGGGGGGGTAACACATCACACTCCTGAACATTAAATACATCTGCAAAGTCCTGATATTCGAGTGGCAATTGGGTCGGACTGGAGGTGTCCGAGACCAGGGCAGGAGTTGGTTTGATTACGGTTTTAACGGCCACTTCGTACCAGTGCAAATCACATGGCGGGTTATTGAAAGTTAAGGTCTCAGCTTCCCAGTCTATGGTGGGACTGTGCCCTTTGAGCCAATTTGCTCCCAACACCACAGCATATCGAACATTGGGTACAATAGTGATTTGTTCCCAATGGTGGCCAATTCCCATTGCCACTCCATGAGTGCAATGGTCGACTGCCCCCCCCTGAAATCACTGCCATCCATTTGAGCAAAGTGAACAGGTGCTGGTAAAGGGACTGACTTCACTTGGAGCGCCTTAAAGGTGGTTTCGTTAATTATGAGCGAGCACACCCTGAGTCTATTAAGGCTTTAACTTGTAATTGAGGACCTTTTCTATAATGTCGTAATATCACATTTACATACACAGTCTCTTCTACTTAACTCACCATGACAGGAGCCTCGGGTTTCGAAGGAACACCTGCGGAGGTCTGCGGTATCGCTCCCTCTACCGCAGACCCAGTCTGTTTTTTGGCCGGTCGAGAGGAGACTCCAAGTTAAGGGCTGGGGCGTTCCAGTGGTCGCTCTCCTCTGAAGCTGCGGGGCTACTCTCCCCAGGAGTGGTAATTGTAATCCTGGACCCCGACGGGTTCGCTGGCGAAAGGGCCGTCATCACTTCTCCGGCGTGTAGAGCTGGGGGCGCTTTTTGTCTTGGAGGGATGCTCCGCTCGGCTGCAATGCCTCTCCCCCAGGTGTGTCCTCTCCTGCGAGGAGTCCCATCTGGCTGGGGAGTGGGACTAGGCAGCCCCGGACGTGACGGAAAAGTGGCAGCGAAGTGACCCATGGCCCCGCAAACGAGGCAGGCTCCCCTTTGAAATCGCAATGCTCGGTCTGGTGGAAGTAGAGCTGGCTTCGCGAGGCCTGAGGAGCGGTAGGTTTGGGAGGGTTTTTCTGGCTTCCCCCTCCCTGGCCTGCCGTCGGGCAAGAGAAATAAACACGGTGGCTTTCCACTTCTTCCGCCAGTAAAATCCACTCTTTCAAGGTGGCTGGGTCTCGCTGCATGTATGCCCAGTTTAGAATCTCAGGATGCAATGCTGCTCTGAAGTAGTGCACCCTGGTGGCTTCAGTCCAGTCCACTATTTTATTAGTGAGTCTTTGGAACTCATCCACAAAGTCTTGGACTGAGGAGGATCCTTGACGGAGTTGTAGGAGGGCCGCTTTGGCCTTCTCCCCTTGAAACGGATCCTCAAAACGTCTTCTCAACGCTCGCATGAATTCATTAAGAGACCGTATGGAGCGGGCTCGAGTATCAAACTGGAGGACCATCCATTCTGCAGCCTTTCTAGCTAGCAGTGAGGAAACGAACCTTACTCAGCTGTCTTCCGTGGGAAAGGTATGCTCTTGTTCTCTCATGTAACTGTCTACTTGGTGAAGAAAACAGGGCAACGCATCCGCAGAGGCATCAAATGTCACACACAATCGGGGTTGCTTCCACTGCACCACTGGTCTCACTGGTGGAGGTGCTGGAGGCTGTCCTGGAGCCGGCTGCGCTGGAGGCTGCTGGCCGGGGGGTTGTTGTCCCGGCTGCCCTGGTGGCGCTTGTACCAGAGGTTGCTGTGGTGCTGGCTGCACTGGAGGCTGCTGGCCGGGGGGTTGTTGTCCCGGCTGCCCTGGCGCCGCTTGTACCAGAGGTTGCTGTGGTGCTGGCTGCGCCGGTGGCTGCTGGCCGGGGGGTTGCTGGCCTGGGACCGGTGCCTGCACAGGTGCCACTTGAGCTCGCTGCAGGTGACCGTATTCACGCATCAACACATCCATTTGGTCCTGCATACGAGCCATACGATCCAAAAGCTCTCGGTTTTGCAACCTTAAGGCATGGATTTCCTCCTCAGCCCCCCCGGTCCGTCGAGCTTGGCTGGCTTGGTAGTTTGTATTCCAGTCGCCCTCCTCTGCATACAAGTCCTCCTCCTCATATTCTGGGATGTCATGAGCAAAGGTGAGCCACTGCCTGCGCGCTACATCCCGGGGCAGGCCAGGTTCCGGGGAGCCCAAAGACAACGAGGGAAGAGACCAGTCCGATCACCCGCAAACTTTCGACCGCGCTCCCGTTCCTGCCGTCGCCTGCGCCCAAGGGGCGGCTGCATCCGCCAACGGTTGCTCCTCCGCCCACCTCTGGTCAGCGAGCGCGCGGTCCGCCTCGACTTTGGCGGCGGCGGAAGCCGTCACAATTGGTACGGCCGCTTGCTCCAAGAGTATTTGGATTTCCTTGTGCTGGCCCAACAGCACAAGTGAATAAGAATTTGGACCTACCTCTCACTAACCTCAGGAAACAATCCTTTCTATTACACTGTATGGGGTGGCCAGAGATGATTTGAGTAACAGGAATCAAATCCAGACTGTAGAGTTGAAAACCAGGAATCCTAATCACTAGACTGTATGTGTCATAATGTCAGGAGCAGGCCTGTTCTTGACACTTCTGGATTGTTTTGGGTTTCTTGCAGCTGCTCTGCTTTGTTCGTCTCAGCCAAGGACTATTTACCTAACGGACATTCCTCTTGGCTCCTCTCCCGTGGGAGCTTGGCCGAGGGGTTACCATGCCAACCTGTGTTATCTGATATGACCATATATACAACTGTGTAGATTCTGTTTGCCATTCCTGGCCTAGTTTAGTTTGCAAGCTCTGTTTTCCTGCCTGTTTTCCATTAAAGTCAACTTTCCTTGGACTACCTATCTGGGCTGTTGTTTTTTGGAAATTCTTCAGGACAAGTGCTTACATTAAGCCAGGATGTGCACCCCAAAGGGACTATGGGGTCGGGGTTCTCTTTTGGGCCCTCTTTCTCCCCAACGTTCGCCCAGTCTCGCACCATGCAACGGGCCCGGCGCCTTGCTGAACGCCCCCCCCCAGCTCCTTGAAAGAAGGTTGAGGTAAAAATGTACCAAATTAAATAAATGCTCAGCTGACTGGGATCAATAACGTATGTATACCGGGATCATCTGGGTGATAACTCTTAAATGAGAAAACAGTTTTATAATCAAAATTTGTTTTTCTGAAAAATAAAAATAGTAAAACAAGAAATATATTTCAGCCAATGAGCACACACACAAAAAAACATACAAGAGCTGACTAAGAGAAAAAGGAGGAAGTTGGATAGGGTTTCAGGGATGGGTGATAGTTACCAGTCTTGAAGGAACGTCTAGGGAAAGCAGCGCTGAAGAGGGAAATGAGCAGTGTTTCCTGGAGCACACAAGTGCTCACACACAAGTGGGGGTGTGCGCACGGATCCAAGACACACACACACCATAACTGGCTAATGGCCAATATTTATACCTCAAAGTGGGTCCTGAGGTAGTATGAGGTAAACTGGCAGGAAAGCCAGAGACAAAGAATTGATTGGTTTTCCGGGGCTCCAACAAAAAGGTTTGATAAGTCGTCAACACCCAAGAGAATGCCTCTTGAATACTGATTGATTGCTGGGATGGGTGCAGATAGAGTAAGTAATAGCCGGCTTGGAATGCTGATTGAATCACATTAGGGTGACATGGGATTAGCTGGCCCCATTGTTCAGCCAGGTACACCGTTCAACCAGGGGAAAAGTTCAGCAGCCAACTGCCTTCCTGCAAAATCCCAAAACCCTCTGAGACGCATCCATTTTATTGGGGGGCAGTGTCTTGTTCTTATACCAGTCTTTGGTCCCCATACCTTTGTGGCACCCCTTAGTGGGGGGAGGGGTCTGACTGATTACAATATATGCAAATCATACCTCCTTCCCAGTCGGCAGAGGTGTTCTTTTGATTGTGTGGCACCAATCATTGGGCAGTGGACACTGGTATCTGGCACTATTCTGCCACAAGTGAGGTATTATTTCATGCAGCATTACCTCTTTTTTTCTAGCTGAAAGCTAAGAAATGGAAGCTTGCAGAAGAATTTCCAACAAATCCTTACATACTTTGTTGTAGTGATATAAATCATGTACTTTGTTGTAGTGATATAAATACCACAGCTGTAACATGTCAAAATCTTGATGAAATAGAACACTAGGTAAATGCTTGAAGCAACTGCAAACAGTTTTGTTTAAAGTAAGTGAAAATACATGCCAGTACTGACATTTTATATTGTTCTCTAAATTTGAGGTGCTTATGCATGCTTATGCTGTCAGTATACTTACTCATTCTACAGTATACTTGTGTGTGTGTGCGTGTGTGTGTGTGTGTGTGTGTGTGTGTGTGTGTAAAGGGCTATCAAGTCGCAGCCGACTTATGGCAACCCCTTATAGGGTTTTCAAGGCAAGAGACTAGGGCTGTTGATTCGGTTCGGCCCGAACTGAAAAACAGCCGAATTTCCCCTGATTCAGTGGTTTTTAGTTCGGGACGAACTGAACTCAAAAATGGCAGGAAACCGGGGAGCCGAATTCAGCGAGTTCGGGAGTTCACGAATAAATCCAGCCAATTCGGGGCCGTCAGTAAGCAGCATAACCGTCGGTATTCACCTCCCCTGGCCAATCGGTGGCCAAGCTGGGTCTTCTTCTGGCCAATCAGTCAGGATTGAGTACTGGAGGAATCAGCTGATGTGCGGCCCGGCCGGGGAGAGAGAGAGAGAGAGAGGGAAATCCTTGTGTGTGTGTGGGGGGTGCTTGTGCACATTCGCTCCTTTCTGTGGCTGCAGGGGGCGTATTTTTTGGGGTAGAGACACAAAACTTTAAGCAGAGATTCAGACGAGCCTTTTTAAGAGACCACCCAAGTTTTGTAAACATTGGGTCAGGGGGTCTCGAGATATGGGCTCCACCCCTTTTCCCTCCCCCCTTTTTCCATTTATGTGGCTGAGCAAGTTCCAGTTCCGGTGCAGAGATAAGCCACGCGTCTTCGCAGCTCAGATAAGATATTTTAACTTTTCTAAAAAATTTAATGCCCAAGAGGGAAACTACTTTTAACTTTGAGTTTGCTGGATGGGTGTGAGAGTCCCCAACCTAGCTGGGCAAACCTCGCCAAATCAATTGCTCAGACTTGCATGCAGAAACAAAAGATTTATTGAAGGCTTCAGATAGAGAAGACAGTCTCATGGATTCAAAGTTGCGAGTGATTAGCTTATCGGGATTACAGCATTTATCTACTACAGGGCATGAAGGTTCACACGCAAGGCATGGGAGGGTACAAGGCAAAGCGGTGCAGCACAAAGCATCAAACAGACCCGAAGAGACAGTGAGGGCTATCAGCATTTCAAGGCCGGACTCGGCCCGAGGGAGTGAAGGCAGAGAGCACAGCAGGGGAGGAGAGGTGGCACCTGGGCGCCATGGACGAGGCGGGGGACTCAGGAAGATACATGGAGGTGCGAACTGCTTGTACGAGTTCAAAGGGGTAGCGATGACAACAGATAAGAGCCAGAACCAGATGGCCCTCACATTCTGCCCCCCTTAAGGCCTCCCTCCCGCGAGTTCGGGAGGTCGAGGCTTCTCGGGGTAAGCGCAATGGAATTCGTGTACGAGTCGGGGGGCTGCCATATGGGGGGCTGCGACCCATTCATCGTGTGCAGCGCCCAGATGTTTCCACCGCACAAAGTAAAACAGTTTCCCCTTTTTCCACTTGGAATCCAAGACCTTGGACACTTCCATGTGGGTATCCCCTCCCACAACAGTGGGCACTTCAGGTTTGGAAGGGGGGTGGAACTGGGGAGCGGAAACGAAAGGTTTGAGTAGACTAATGTGAAAAACGGGGTGCACGCCCCGCAGAGTTTTGGGTAGATCCAGCTCCACAGTCACCTCGTTGATCACCCGGGTAATGGGAAAGGGACCCACGTAGCGGTCATTGAGTTTTTTACAGGGTCGGAGGGAACGCAGATTTTTTGTAGAAAGGTAAACCTGTTCTCCCACCCGGAGTTCCCATCCCTGCGTTCGGTGTTTGTCGGCCTGTTCCTTGTATTTCCGCTTGGCCCGTTCAAGGTTCTTTTGTAGCCAGGGCCAAGTGGAACTGACCGCCCGTACCCATTCCTGCATCTCAGGCACTGCCTCGAGTTCGGGGGTGACAGGGGCGGCACCGAAAGGGCCGAAATCGGTCCCGTATACCACCCGAAAAGGGCTAAACCCTGTGGAGGAGTGGGGGGCATTGTTGTACGCATATTCGGCGAACGGTAACAAGTCCACCCAGTCATCCTGATGGTAATTGACATAGCATCGGAGGTAGCACTCGACCACGGCATTCACCCGTTCGGTTTGACCATCAGTTTGAGGGTGGTAGGCGGACGAGAGACCCTGTTCCCCCACTCCCATGAGCTTTAAGAAGGCCCGCCAGAATTTGGCGACAAACTGAACCCCCCTGTCGGAGAGGACCTTCCTAGGGATCGAGTGAAGCCTGAGGACATGGGTGACAAACATTTTGGCCAACCCCTGTGCCGACGGGAGTCCCGCGCAGGGGACAAAGTGGACCTGCTTGGAAAAGAGGTCGGTAATAACCCACAGTACGGTTTTGCCCCTGCTGGGAGGTAGATCGGTGATGAAATCCATGGCGATTACCTCCCATGGCCGGGTGGGGGTCTCCAGGGGTTTCAGAAGTCCTGGGGTTTTACCCCCCCTGTTCTTGGCGGTGGCACATATGGGACAACTGCGCACGTACAGTTCCACATCTGCCCTCATGCCCGGCCACCAGAACTGTCGCCTCACTAAATGTAACGTCTTGACATACCCAAAGTGACCGGCTAGCTTGGCTCCGTGGACCAGTACCAACACCTCCTTGCGAAGGGAGGCTGGGACATAGAGTTTCCCTCCCTGCACCCACCAGGATTCCTGTTGCTCTATACCGGATGGGAGCATCTGCTGCTCCGCTTCCTGTAGGGACGCCTCTCGGAGGCGTTGCTGAAAAGCCTCCGGAATTCCCTTGAGCGAGGGACCACTGGGGTGGCGGGTTTGCGACCGGGTGGAGACCGCCAAACCAAGGATCTCTCCTCTTTGCTCTGGAGTGAATAGCAAGTCCACTGGACGATCAAAATCGTTGCGGTACTGGGGGAGTCGGGATAGGGCATCCGCTAGGGCGTTTTCTTTGCCGGGCACGTGTTTGAGGGTGAACCGGAATTTGGCAAAGAATTGAGCCCAATGTATTTGTTTGGCGTTAAGCTTTCTAGCCCCTTTGAGGGCTTCCAGATTCTTGTGATCGGTGCACACTTCAAACGGGAATTCCGCCCCCTCTAGGAAATGCCTCCACACCGTGAGAGCATGCTTGACTGCCGCGGCTTCTTTCTCCCAGATGGCCCAGTTGATTTCGGACTGGGTAAACTTCTTGGAGAAATAGGCGCATGGCCTTAAGGCGCCGTTTTCGTCCCGCTGTAGAAGTGCCCCTCCCATAGCCACATCGGAGGCGTCCACCTGGACCACAAACGGTTTGGTACAGTCCGGGTGCGCCAGGACCGGCTTGGACGAGAAGAGTAGCTTCAGGTCCTCAAAAGCCTGTTGGCAGGGAGGGGACCACTGCAAGCGGGCCGAAGGCAAAGCGGCATTAGCACCCTTTCCCTTGGTGCGCAGGAGGGAAGTGAGGGGTAGGGCCACCCGTGCAAAGTTGGGGATGAAATTGCGATAGAAGTTGGCAAACCCCAAGAACTGTTGCAGTTGCTTGCGCGTGGTAGGGGGTTCCCAATCCCGTACTGCCTGAACCTTCCCGGGATCCATTTCTAACCCCTGGTGGGAGATTAAATAGCCTAAAAAGGTAATGGAGGGCTGGTGGAATTCACATTTAGACACCTTAGCATATAACTTGTGGTCCCGTAACCGCTGGAGGACCTCTCGCACCAGCCGGACATGCTCTTCCATGGTTTCAGAATATATGAGTATATCATCCAAAAATACCACCCCCCCCCCTAAATAACAAATCATGTAACACTTCATTGATTAATTGCATAAACACACTCGGAGCCCCAGAAAGTCCGAACGGCATCACTAAATACTCAAACATGCCAAAACAGCTCGAAAAAGCCGTTTTGGGTTCGTCCCCCTCCTTTATGCGGATGCGGTGATAGGCTTCCACTAAATCCAGTTTGGTGAAAATCCGGCCCTCCTTCAATTGTGCTAGCAGGTCTGGAATGAGAGGGAGGGGGTAAGCGTTAGACTGCGTGACAGCGTTGAGTCTTCGAAAGTCTATACACAGTCTTAAGTCACCCGTTTTCTTTTTGACAAAAAAGGCTGGGGCGGAGTACGGAGCTTTGGAGGGACGGATGAAACCCCTCGCCAAGTTGGTGTCCAAATAGTCCCGCAGCACCGCCTTTTCACTGGGGCTCATGGGGTATACCTTCCCTTTGGATAACTTGCCGTCTCCAACAATTTCAATCGCACAGTCAGTCTCCCGGTGCGGGGGTAGTTCGTCACACTCCCGCACATCAAAAACGTCAGAGTACTGGGAGTATTCCGAGGGCAAGTTAGGGGTATTGGGAACGGGTCCCGGGGAACCCACTAGAGCAGCCGCCGGGGTACCGGGCATACGATCCCTGTCATGCATGGCGCAGGGATTCTCTGGGAAAGTCAGGAGTCGTTTGACCCAATCGATGGAGGGGTTGTGGCCCCGCAGCCAGTTCATTCCCAAAACTACGGGGGCAACTATGGGGGCGATGGTAAAGTACAATTGTTCCCAATGCTCCCCCACAGTCATGACTACCGCGGTAGTTCGGTGAGTGACGGGCCCCTTCTTAAAGTCACTCCCGTCCATCTGGGAAAAGCGGAGAGGACCCGGGAGACGTTTGCGGCGGACCTGCAACTTCCGGGCCGCCTCCTCACTAATCAAGGTGCGGGCACATCCCGAGTCCACTAGCGCGGGGAACTCTAAAACTGGACCCCCTTTTGGTAAAGAGAGGTGGACCCGGATATAAACATTATCCTCTTGGGCGCTTACCATCGGTGGAGCTCCTTGCACAACGGGCGGAGCGGTCTGCTGAGGAGCCCCCCTTACAGCAGACCGACGGCGTTTTTTGCCGGCGTTTCCCACTCTTCCTCCTCGCTGGACGAGGGGGACGAAGTATTTGTAATCCGTGACTCAGCAGAGTCAGAAGTTGCATCGGTAATCCGGGGTCCCGATGGACCCGTCGAGCTGGCGGCCCCTTTCAAGGCGTGCGCGTGTAGCGCCGAGGGAGTGCTCCGTCGTCCCGGAGCGTTGCTGCGGCGTCGAGGTTGACCCTCTGCGGGAGCCTTCTCGGATTCATTCGGGACGGGACGTATGGAAGCAGGGCGTCCGGAGCGGGACGGGCATTGGGAGGCGAAGTGACCTTTCCCTCCACAGACCAAGCACACCCCTGCCTCGAAGCATTTGCGGCGCTCCGCTGACGTGGGGCCGCTACCGCCTGGGGTACGAGGGTCCCGGACCCCACTAGGTCTGTCTCCTTTCGGTTTAAAGTCGCAGCCGGAACGTTGCTTAGACAAGGTCAGGAGCTGCTTCCTATTTTCGATGTCGGCGGCGTGGCGCACCCAACCCTCCACATCAGGGGGGTTACCTTGCATAAAGGCCCAATGCTGCAGGTCCGGGTTCAGGCCCTCCCTAAACAACTGCACACGGGTAGCCTCACTCCAGTCCAGAATCCGACTCGATAAGGACTGGAACTCGCTCGCATACTGCGCCACCGACTTAGTCCCTTGGCGCAGTTGCATCAGAGCGGCTTTGGCCCGCTCCCCTAGGTTCGGGTCCTCAAACCGGTTTCGGAGTGCGATCATAAAGTCATCCAAACTCCGTAGCACAGGGGAGCGGAGCTCGTACTGTAACACCATCCACGCGGCCGCTTCGCCTTGCAGGAGGGAGGCCACATACTGGACCTGGGACTCTTCGGAGGTAAAGGTCTGGCCCTGTTCCCGCATAAAAATGTCCACTTGGACCATGAAAAAGGTCAACTGGTCCCCCGACCCATCATACGTGATTTTCAGGTCCCGGCGGGCCGGAGTGCTGGGAGGAGGCGCGGGGGGAGCCGCCGGTGTCCCATCCGGGGGGTTACCGGGCGGAGGCTGAACCTTCAGCGCGTCCATGGCAGCAGCCATCTCCTGCATCACAATCTGCATGGCATCTATGCGTTCCACCATGGCTTGGCGTTCTTCCTGCCACTGTCTCCGCTCCTCATCCATCAGCGCGTCCCTACGAGCGGGGTCGTCCTCGAATCCCGTGCCCGTCAAGGCCAAGCGGCGGTGCTTTGCCTCGGTCCGGGAGAGTGACCAACGTTTCGGAGAATCCAGCCAAGTGTTAAAGGTGTTCTTGGGTCTTGTGCCCGGACCCGGTCCCGGGTGCGGTATGCCTGGTACCTTCCGCTTGGCTTCCTCATCCTTCGGGTCCGGCTTCTCCGGTACGCCGCTTCCGTCCGGCGAGGCCGGAGGAGTAGTCTTATCCTCGTCGCCTGGCATTGCTGTCCCGTAGGGTACAGATGCAGAACGAAGAGGCACAGACTCGCAACTTAATGTGAGAGTCCCCAACCTAGCTGGGCAAACCTCGCCAAATCAATTGCTCAGACTTGCATGCAGAAACAAAAGATTTATTGAAGGCTTCAGATAGAGAAGACAGTCTCATGGATTCAAAGTTGCGAGTGACTAGCTTATCGGGGTTACAGCATTTATCTACTACAGGGCATGAAGGTTCACACGCAAGGCATGGGAGGGTACAAGGCAAAGCGGTGCAGCACAAAGCATCAAACAGACCCGAAGAGACAGTGAGGGCTATCAGCATTTCAAGGCCGGACTCGGCCCGAGGGAGTGAAGGCAGAGAGCACAGCAGGGGAGGAGAGGTGGCACCTGGGCGCCATGGACGAGGCGGGGGACTCAGGAAGATACATGGAGGTGCGAACTGCTTGTACGAGTTCAAAGGGGTAGCGATGACAACAGATAAGAGCCAGAACCAGATGGCCCTCACAATGGGAGAGCCTGCCGTGCTAAAGGCTGATTTTAATTTATCTGACATGCCTCTTACCAGGAAGAGGAATAGAGAATGTTTAACCGATGACTCACCTGGCTCCCCTCCACTGAAAGGATATAAGCAATTGAAGATAAAGGATTTTTTTACAAATGACCTTGAGGTGGACTGTGATTTTCTTATTCCATGCTCGGTCAACAATTACGAGGTGTTAGAACAACAGGATAATTTACAACCTTCCAACCCGCAATTACAGCTGCCGACCGACAATCACTCTCAGCCAGATTCTGATGCAACGTTTGGTATTACTCCTCCTCAAGAGGCTCCTCCTCACTTTAGAGACTTTGATGTTGATTCTGTTAGTAACCTCTCCAAAGTTGAATTAGTGAAACTAATTGCTTATTACAGCATATTAACCGCCCGAACGACGAATAACATATTTGAGCACTTAAACAAAATATCTTGCAGGCTAAAATCTCTTGAAGAGCTACTGGCAAACAAAGATACTCTGTCTGGCTTGAGTAAAGCTTCCAAGGAATACGGAGACGACTATATCCCAGGGTCAACACATCCATCACTTCCTCCAAACTGCTCCACTGCCCAAATTGGGAATGTCGCTGAATGTGTCACATTATCCTCCAGGAGAGTTCTGTTGAACAACAAAATTGCACTAACAATAGCCAAATTGCCTGTCAACTTTGCCAGATGGGAGAGCAGTAGATCCATCCTCTTCTCTTTGGCTTCCCTGCTGAGAATTGACATAAAATTTATTGATTTGGTTGCTGTGGATAATCTCCCCCATTCTCCAATGGGGAAAAGACTAATTTTGACCTTTAAAAAGCACTTTATTCCTGAACAACTTCTGAGGCGCAGACGGTTTTTACTAAACTTCAAGATTCTGCTCACGAGAGTGTTCTCTGACCCAGTTATTATGCCACTTATAAAAAAGAACTCTATGAAGGAGACTCCTATTCTTCCCAGTACACTAAAGTTACCAGAGGGCGTGCCTAGTGTTATCCCATCTGAGGCAGGCAAAATGGACTTCTTAATTGACTCCTTTATTCCCTCACAAATTCCTCTTAGAGAGCCTCTAATTCCCAAAATGGACCTTCCGTCGAGGAACAATTGTGAGGCAGCGAATGATGCTGCTTCACCGCTGGTCTGTGCTTCCCTTGAAGACTCTTTTCTCCTCTCATTTGATAAATTGCCTCCTTTGGAACAACAGGAAGTTATTAGAAAACTGGAAAGTACAGTCCATCGTCTTCAGGCACATAAAATTTCAACATCTGCATCTACCCCCGCCACTCCTTTGGGGTCCTGCCCACCAGCTGGTCCTGCCCTCCCATCCCAAGATTCCTCGACTTCTCCCAGCATTGGAAGGATGTTCTCTCCCTCCCAGACTATAAACATTCCAGTGGCCTCAGACTTAGTAAAAGATTCAGATTTACCGCCGGTCTGCCCTCCAAAATCTAATGGGTGTATCTTCAAAGACACTCACAAGAGGCTGGACCTAATTGAAGAATCAGACTGACTCGCCTCAAAGAGCCCTGTTAGAGATGTCCAAATGATGTCCTGGAATATTTCTGGCTGGAATAACAAAAAGCTTGATTCTGATTTTATCAACTATATTACGAACTTCGACTGCATCTGCTTCCAGGAAACCTGGATGACAGAAAATTTTACTATTAACGGATATCATTCTTTTCCTTTACCAGCATATAAAGACAACCCAAAGGGTCGGGGCAAAGCCGGCCTAGCCATTCTAATTAAACAAAATGTTTTCCCTAGGGTTGTGTCACTGGGCTCCTGTAAATGTATTGCTCAAGCTGTTTTAATTTCTGATATTGCGCCTCACTTTATTTTAATCAATATTTATCTTCCCTCTACCGATAATGACAATTCACTAGATTCAAACTGGTCACTCCTTACCAATTTCGTCTCGAAAATCTCTCAAGATTTTCCAACGATCCCGACTTTCCTTTTAGGAGATCTTAATGCTAGGATAGGCCACGATACTGGGAAATGGGCACTTTCTATAGATCTAGATGATATAGAACCTTCACCTCTGCAGCTGGGCTTGCCTCGCCATTCTCATGATTCTTGTTTTAACAAAGCAGGCTGCAAATTAATCGAATTTTGTATTGAACTTGATTTGATTACCTTAAATGGTCTCTGCCGATTTCCAGCTTCTCAGTATTTTACATTTAGTACGGGGCTAGGGAGGAGTGTGATTGACTATGGAATTTGTTCCTCTAGATATCTACCTTTAATCAACGATGTCTACATAGACTTCCGTACTGAAAGTGATCACCTCCCGGTTTTATTCGCCTGGCGATGCCCATCTGAAAATTCTTCCCCACAAGAACCTCTATCTGCATTTCAGGCCATTAAGAATTTGAAAAGAATTAAATGGTCTGACTATGAGAATTTCCTCTTCCACTCTTCTCCATTCTAAAGAATTGCTGGCCCAGAAATCATTAATCTTGAACTCTGACTCACATACGGAGATATTATCAGCCTTCTCCCAGATTGAAAAGCACTGCTTTTCATTGGCCGAACCACTTCAGACTAATTCTATCAAGTCTGCATCTTGGTTTGACAAGGAATGCCTAGCACAGTGATGGCGAACCTTTTAGAGACCGAGTGCCCAAACTGCAACCCAAAACCCACTTATTCATCGTAAAGTGCCAGCACGGCAATTTAACCTGAATACTGTGGTTTTAGTTTAGAAAAAACAACTCATATCTTAACATCTTATGCTCACAAGCTCTTTCATCTTATGCTCTTTCACAAATAGACAAAAAAAAAACCCATGCAGTTTTGAGACTCTGGATGGGATAAATGTGCATCTCAGTGGCAAGACCAAGGCAAAACCTCTCTTTCACAAATAGACAAAAAAAAACCCATGCAGTTTTGAGAATCTGGATGGGGTAAATGTGCATCTCAGTGGCAAGTCCAAGGCAAAACCTCTCTTTCACAAATAGACACCCCCCCATGCAGTTTTGAGACTCTGGATGGGGTAAATGTGCATCTCAGTGGCAAGTCTAAGGCAAAACCTCTCTTTCACAAATAGACAAAAAAAAACAACCCATGCAGTTTTGAGAATCTGGATGGGGTAAATGTGCATCTCAGTGGCAAGTCCAAGGCAAAACCTCTCTTTCACAAATAGACAAACCCCCCATGCAGTTTTGAGAATCTGGATGGGGTAAATGTGCATCTCAGTGGCAAGTCCAAGGCAAAACCTCTCTTTCACAAATAGACACCCCCCCATGCAGTTTTGAGACTCTGGATGGGGTAAATGTGCATCTCAGTGGCAAGTCCAAGGCAAAACCTCTCTTTCACAAATAGACACCCCCCCATGCAGTTTTGAGACTCTGGATGGGGTAAATGTGCATCTCAGTGGCAAGTCCAAGGCAAAACCTCTCTTTCACAAATAGACAAACCCCCCATGCAGTTTTGAGAATCTGGATGGGGTAAACGTGCATCTCAGTGGCAAGTCCAAGGCAAAACCTCTCTTTCACAAATAGACACCCCCCCATGCAGTTTTGAGACTCTGGATGGGGTAAATGTGCATCTCAGTGGCAAGTCCAAGGCAAAACCTCTCTTTCACAAATAGACAAAAAAAAACCCCATGCAGTTTTGAGACTCTGGATGGGGTAAATGTGCATCTCAGTGGCAAGTCCAAGGCAAAACCTCTCTTTCACAAATAGACAAACCCCCCATGCAGTTTTGAGAATCTGGATGGGGTAAATGTGCATCTCAGTGGCAAGTCCAAGGCAAAACCTCTCTTTCACAAATAGACACCCCTCCCCATGCAGTTTTGAGACTCTGGATGGGGTAAATGTGCATCTCAGTGGCAAGTCCAAGGCAAAACCTCTCTTTCACAAATAGACACCCCTCCCCATTCAGTTTTGAGACTCTGGATGGGGTAAATGTGCATCTCAGTGGCAAGTCCAAGGCAAAACCTCTCTTTCACAAATAGACAAACCCCCCATGCAGTTTTGAGAATCTGGATGGGGTAAATGTGCATCTCAGTGGCAAGTCCAAGGCAAAACCTCTCTTTCACAAATAGACAACATACCCCCCATGCAGTTTTGAGAATCTGGATGGGGTAAATGTGCATCTCAGTGGCAAGTCCAAGGCAAAACCTCTCTTTCACAAATAGACACCCCCCCATGCAGTTTTGAGACTCTGGATGGGGTAAATGTGCATCTCAGTGGCAAGTCCAAGGCAAACCTCTCTTTCACAAATAGACAACATACCCCCCATGCAGTTTTGAGAATCTGGATGGGGTAAATGTGCATCTCAGTGGCAAGTCCAAGGCAAAACCTCTCTTTCACAAATAGACACCCCCCCATGCAGTTTTGAGACTCTGGATGGGGTAAATGTGCATCTCAGTGGCAAGTCCAAGGCAAAACCTCTCTTTCACAAATAGACAAAAAAAAAACCCATGCAGTTTTGAGAATCTGGATGGGGTAAATGTGCATCTCAGTGGCAAGTCCAAGGCAAAACCTCTCTTTCACAAATAGACAAACCCCCCATGCAGTTTTGAGAATCTGGATGGGGTAAATGTGCATCTCAGTGGCAAGTCCAAGGCAAAACCTCTCTTTCACAAATAGACACCCCCCCATGCAGTTTTGAGACTCTGGATGGGGTAAATGTGCATCTCAGTGGCAAGTCCAAGGCAAAACCTCTCTTTCACAAATAGACAAAAAAAAAACCCCATGCAGTTTTGAGACTCTGGATGGGGTAAATGTGCATCTCAGTGGCAAGTCCAAGGCAAAACCTCTCTTTCACAAATAGACAAACCCCCCATGCAGTTTTGAGAATCTGGATGGGGTAAATGTGCATCTCAGTGGCAAGTCCAAGGCAAAACCTCTCTTTCACAAATAGACAAACCCCCCATGCAGTTTTGAGACTCTGGATGGGGTAAATGTGCATCTCAGTGGCAAGTCCAAGGCAAAACCTCTCTTTCACAAATAGACACCCCTCCCCATGCAGTTTTGAGACTCTGGATGGGATAATGTGCATCTCAGTGGCAAGTCCAAGGCAAAACCTCTCTTTCACAAATAGACACCCCTCCCCATTCAGTTTTGAGATTCTGGATGGGGTAAATGTGCATCTCAGTGGCAAGTCCAAGGCAAAACCTCTCTTTCACAAATAGACAAACCCCCCATGCAGTTTTGAGAATCTGGATGGGGTAAATGTGCATCTCAGTGGCAAGTCCAAGGCAAAACCTCTCTTTCACAAATAGACACACACCCCCATGCAGTTTTGAGACTCTGGATGGGGTAAATGTGCATCTCAGTGGCAAGTCCAAGGCAAAACCTCTCTTTCACAAATAGACACCCCCCCATGCAGTTTTGAGACTCTGGATGGGGTAAATGTGCATCTCAGTGGCAAGTCCAAGGCAAAACCTCTCTTTCACAAATAGACAAACCCCCCATGCAGTTTTGAGACTCTGGATGGGGTAAATGTGCATCTCAGTGGCAAGTCCAAGGCAAAACCTCTCTTTCACAAATAGACAACATACCCCCCATGCAGTTTTGAGAATCTGGATGGGGTAAATGTGCATCTCAGTGGCAAGTCCAAGGCAAAACCTCTCTTTCACAAATAGACACCCCCCCATGCAGTTTTGAGACTCTGGATGGGGTAAATGTGCATCTCAGTGGCAAGTCCAAGGCAAAACCTCTCTTTCACAAATAGACAAAAAAAAAACCATGCAGTTTTGAGACTCTGGATGGGGTAAATGTGCATCTCAGTGGCAAGTCCAAGGCAAAACCTCTCTTTCACAAATAGACAAACCCCCCATGCAGTTTTGAGAATCTGGATGGGGTAAATGTGCATCTCAGTGGCAAGTCCAAGGCAAAACCTCTCTTTCACAAATAGACACCCCCCAATGCAGTTTTGAGACTCTGGATGGGGTAAATGTGCATCTCAGTGGCAAGTCCAAGGCAAAACCTCTCTTTCACAAATAGACAAACCCCCCATGCAGTTTTGAGAATCTGGATGGGGTAAATGTGCATCTCAGTGGCAAGTCCAAGGCAAAACCTCTCTTTCACAAATAGACACCCCTCCCCATGCAGTTTTGAGACTCTGGATGGGGTAAATGTGCATCTCAGTGGCAAGTCCAAGGCAAAACCTCTCTTTCACAAATAGACACCCCCCCATGCAGTTTTGAGACTCTGGATGGGGTAAATGTGCATCTCAGTGGCAAGTCCAAGGCAAAACCTCTCTTTCACAAATAGACAACATACCCCCCCATGCAGTTTTGAGAATCTGGATGGGGTAAATGTGCATCTCAGTGGCATGTCCAAGGCAAAACCTCTCTTTCACAAATAGACACCCCTCCCCATGCAGTTTTGAGACTCTGGATGGGGTAAATGTGCATCTCAGTGGCAAGTCCAAGGCAAAACCTCTCTTTCACAAATAGACACCCCTCCCCATTCAGTTTTGAGACTCTGGATGGGGTAAATGTGCATCTCAGTGGCAAGTCCAAGGCAAAACCTCTCTTTCACAAATAGACACCCCCCCATGCAGTTTTGAGACTCTGGATGGGGTAAATGTGCATCTCAGTGGCAAGTCCAAGGCAAAACCTCTTTCACAAATAGACAACATACCCCCCATGCAGTTTTGAGAATCTGGATGGGGTAAATGTGCATCTCAGTGGCAAGTCCAAGGCAAAACCTCTCTTTCACAAATAGACACCCCCCCATGCAGTTTTGAGACTCTGGATGGGGTAAATGTGCATCTCAGTGGCAAGTCCAAGGCAAAACCTCTTTCACAAATAGACAACATACCCCCCATGCAGTTTTGAGAATCTGGATGGGGTAAATGTGCATCTCAGTGGCAAGTCCAAGGCAAAACCTCTCTTTCACAAATAGACACCCCCCCATGCAGTTTTGAGACTCTGGATGGGGTAAATGTGCATCTCAGTGGCAAGTCCAAGGCAAAACCTCTCTTTCACAAATAGACAAAAAAAAAACCATGCAGTTTTGAGACTCTGGATGGGGTAAATGTGCATCTCAGTGGCAAGTCCAAGGCAAAACCTCTCTTTCACAAATAGACAAACCCCCCATGCAGTTTTGAGACTCTGGATGGGGTAAATGTGCATCTCAGTGGCAAGTCCAAGCGAAAAAGCCGCCCGCCGCCAGCCTCCCGCAAGCCTCCCGCCGCCCCGCTCCGCCTCAGCAGCAGCGCCGCCGCCCCACCCAGGCGCCGCTCTGGACCCTCCGCCGCCGCGGCCACTCATGCTCGGCCCCGAGGGCTGCCCTGCCGGCCGCCCCGCTACGCCCGCCGAGTCACCCCCGCCCCTCAACAAAGTTGGCTGCGGCGCGTCGGAAACTTGTACCAAGGCCGCGAGGAGGGGCGGAGGAGGGGGATGGGCAGCCAAGGGGGCGGAGGAGGGGGCGGGGGTTACTCGGCGGGCGTAGCGGGGCGGCCGGCAGGGCAGCCCTTGGGGCCGAGCATGAGCGGCCGCGGCGGCGGAGGTCACATTTGCTTTCATCTCTTAAGTCTAGAAATAGTAAAACCTTTTGGAAGGCCATTGCAACCCCAGCTTCCTGCAACTCTCTTCCTGATGTCAGTATCCCTCCCCAAGTTTGGGTAGAACATTTTTCCAAGTTTTTCAATTCTCACACTAACCATGTGTTTAATTCTGATGAATCTATGCCCTTAACTTATCCTAGATGGCCAGCTGTAGATGTCGAGGAAATTCTTGAATTAATAGGTAACCTGAAGCCAGGCAAAGCCCCAGGTCCTGATGGTCTCCCGGCCGAATTGTTTAAGGTATCTACTGATTGGTGGGCTCCGCTCCTTGCTAAACTATTTACATCTATTGACCTGTATGGCATCTTGCCAAACTCCTGGCTAAATTCAATAATAATTCCTATTTTTAAAAAGGGTGATCCAACTCTTCCTGATAACTTCCGTCCCATCAGTCTTCTTCCAGTCTTGGGCAAACTGTACGCGAAACATCTAGAACAGCGTCTCCTTAGCTGGGTAAAGGAAAATGCAATAATAGGCCCAGAACAAATCGGCTTCTCCAAAAACAAATCAACCTTGGACCACTGCCTGGTTCTTGCCTCAATTGCAGAAAAGTATATGAAAATGGGTGGCAAGAAACTTTTTGTCGCTTTTATTGACCTCAAATCTGCCTTCGACTCCATTATCAGAGATAAACTCTGGTCTAAGCTGTCTAGTATGGGACTTGACCCTCGTCTTTTATTCCTTTTAAAAAAACTCCACTCATCCACAACATGCCAAGTAAAATATTCTTCAAACGGTGGCCTTACTGATAAGATCCCATTTAATAAAGGTGTGAAGCAAGGCTGTATACTTGCTCCCCTTCTTTTTAATCTGTTTCTGACAGACCTGGCTTGTTCTTTAGAGCCTATTAATGGACATCCTCCTAAATTGGGAGGCAAAGCTGTTCCTATTCTTTTATATGCCGATGACACCGCTATTTTATCCTATTCTAAAATTGGACTCAAACGCTACTTAAGTGCGTTTGAGGAATACTGTCATCTAAATCTTCTTAAAATTAATTACTCTAAGACTAATATCATGGTTTTTTCAAAAAAATGGTCGCCCACCAGCTGGCGTATAAAAGGTAAAGATCCCCTGTGCAAGCACCGAGTCATTCCTGACCCATGGGTCCCGAGATATGGGCTTTCCCCTTTCCCCTTTTCCCTATTAGGATGAATGGATCAGCTGATCTTGTATGCATCTCCAGAGCAAAACGTCCCGTGCTTAAATGGAATCTTCTTGGATTATCCAGTCCTCCTCCCACCCCTCCTGATGGAACAGAAGACAGCCACAGTAAGACCCCTTTGGGGGCTTTAATCTATACTTTTTCTCCTGTGTGTGTGTGTGTGGGGGGAAAGCAGAGTCTGTGTGTGTGGAGGGAGGGAGCAGTTTCTGTGGGTGGGGGGGAAGCCAAAGGGGGCTTTTGCCGGTTCTGCCTGGGGGGGGTGTTCCCCCTCGAGTCTCTCTCTCCCTGGTTTGAGGGGGGGGGGCTTCAGTTGTGTGTCTTCAGGTTTTCCCTCATTCATAAGAGCGGTTAGGTCTATTTGGATGCTTGCTCAAAACTGGTTTTCAAATGGTGACTTCAAGAATGCATTTGCCTGGTCCCGGGTCCGATGCAAAAGGGGAAATTCCACCCCTCCTGCTCATTATGCATAGCTAGCTGCCTCTGTCCTTTTCCATGGTTTGCAAACTCCCAGGTGTCAGGTGTTGCTTTGCACAGTTGCAAAGGTGTTGCTTACAAAGTTGTGTTGCTGTGCAGTTGTGTTGTTTTGCAGTCGTGTTGCAATGCTTTGCAAACTTCTCAGCTGTTTGTCGGGGCTGGGAGCTTTGTGCGTGGGCAGCAAGCTCTGCTCAGACATGCTCATTAAGGGTGGGGGGACCCCTTTTGGGGCCCATATCTCAGCCCCCCCTGACCCAATCTTTACAAAACTTGGGGGGTCTTTCAAGAAACGTCCTTTGAAGCTCTGCTGAAGGTTTGGGACCTCTACCCCCAAAAATGCCCCCCCAGAGCCGCGGAAAGGAGCGGTTGTGTTTTTAAAGGCTTTATTCGGCCGAATTTTTTTCCCAAACTTTGAATTCCCGCCGAATTGCACGGACCCGAAGTGGGGGAGTTCGGACTTCGGCATATCCCGAATCTAAACAGGCCGAATTCAGCCGAATCTGAACTATACCGAATTTTTTTTAATTCAACAGCCCTACAAGAGACTAACAGAGGTGGTTTTGCCAGTGCCTTCCTCTGTATAGCAACCCTGGACTTCCTTGGTGGTCTCCCATCCAAATACTAACCAGGGCTGACCCTGCTTAGCTTCTGAGATCTGACGAGATCAGGCTAGCCTGGGCCATCCAGGTCAGGGCACAGTATTCTTACTCATCCTATATTTAGAGGATTTCTTTATTCTATGGATGTTTTTCTACATTAATAACTGTCTCCCCCTTCCATTTTACAGGTTCTGAAGAATTATACCTGCAAATCAGATCCAGTTCTCATTCTCCCAAATAGTTCTCCCCCTAAGTTCACACAAATGATATTTTGGTTTACAATTTGCACCTAAATCCAGTTTTATATACCTAGTGTAGTAAGTCAACAGAAAGAGTAGTGCCCCCCCACCTTGAGTTTCCACTGCAGATGTTCTCTGGTTTGACTTTGGTGCTATTGAGCTTGCACTGCCAGAGTAGTGCTGGGTTCTGCTGGGCTTCTGAACATTGCAGTTGGTTCTGTTGGGCTTGCAAAAGCTTGGCACATTGGTTTGCAGTTCTACTGGGATTAATGGGTTCTGCAGTACTCTGTTGGGATTGTGTTTGTTCTTCCATGGAAGACAGTTGACTAGTGATTACTGGAAGCTGCTTGGCGGTTCCCCCCCCCCTCCATAGGAAATAATGGAGAATGGCTGGGGGTCCCCTGTTCAGGGGCCCATAGAGTTGGACACCTTGGTCCAATCTACTTGAAGTTTGGCGATTCTTTAGAAGACAGGCACCAGCATCTCCACTGCCATTTTGGTGCCTGTTTCTTTAAAAACAACCCCTCCATTTCCCCAGAAGGTTTCCCATAGGGAATACTGGACCCCAAAATTTGTAAACACCCCCCCAAAGTGAAATCTGAATACCATCCTGATATTTGGGGATATTGGGAATACCAATATTTTTTCAGGTCCAATAGACCCAAAGCCAAAAAAAGGCCTTTTTTGCTTTGTTCTTTGTGCACTCATAACCAGAACTGCAAGAATCAAAGATGCAATAAACTGGCCCTGTAGAATAAGCTATTGGACAGGCTCAAAGGTGCTTGACAAGAACATCGACCTTGACCATTGAGGTAATCTAATCAGATGCTTGTTGCAGAGACTGAGCAGTGAAAGTTCACCTGGCAATCAGGTTTGTGTTGAAGTTTGCAGCATGCCAAGTCCTGTTTGCTTTTCTAAAAAAAGGGTTCCTCTTTTCAGGATTGATACACAGCAGGATCTCTTTTGTGCATCTGCCCTTTCATCCATACAACATATTTCAGAGTTATGTTTTCAACAAGGATTTCACCTTGGCTTAGAGGAGAAAAACATAAATACAGGCATGCATCAGCATTTATGAAGAATACATATATTTCTGTTGGGCCATGAGGGCAAATTGATTGTGTGTGTCTGTGTGTCTCTCTCTCTATCTCTATCTCCTCTATGTCTGTCTGTGTGTCTGTCTCTCTGTCTCTCTCTGTCTCCCTCTGTCTCTCTCTGTCTCTCGGTCTCTCTCTCTCTCTCTACCTACCTACCTACCTACCTACCTAGTTGTAGATGATATATGTATAGGAAAAAAATCTGCAGCCTCCTCACTCTCTTTTGATGACATGGCAGTTGCACATGCAGCACCTTGTAGCCAGAGGGCAGTCCAGGAAAATACTCTCGTCTTTCTCCCCACCCCATCGTCCTCATTCTTTCCTCAGTGCCCCAGATGCAGTTTCGGCTGCATCCAAAGCATTCCGTGACAATTGTAGTCCACAGGTTGCCTGGCATTTAATACATCATGTACCTTGTGCCCTATAGCCCAGGGTCCCCAAGAAACACATCTCAGATGGTGTCTGAGAGCTTAATTAGATGTGATGCTTGTCATGTCTTTGCCATGGGGACTGGCAGCCAAATGTGGATATATTTCTCTAAAAGTGTTGTGAGGCCCCTATCCTGGTCAGGATCATGATGTGGATGAGGGGATACCACCTTCCCCTTGTACTATTTTTTAGGAGGCATTATTTACCCACATCAGATGGTTGCACATGCACTGATGGCCTCCCCACACACACACACACCACTTGTTGATGGCTGCCAGTCCCCGTGGAAAACACGCAATGAACATCTTATTGATTCCTGTCTTGAGGAAGGCTTTCTTTTGACTAGATGGCAGCTGCAGCTGATGTCACTGTCATAACACCAGAAAGAATGGAAAGAAGGCACTTATTTTCTGGCTCATCATAGATCTAGGGGTTTTCTGCATGCTCTTTTTCCTTGTCTCAAAGTTCCTGTTTCTTCAGTGTGTTTTTTGAAAGTTCTGAACATGTTTTGCTCCCTCTTGTGGTTGATTCAATATCACACACATTTTTATGAAGAGTAAAAAACTGTTGCAAAGCAGCAGGGAAATAAACTAGATTTAATCTAGATTTAATCTTCTGCTATATCAAATTGACCATTAGAGAATGTAAAACATGCGTGAAACTTTTTTTAAAAATACACTAAAGAAACAGGAACTTAGAGGCAAAGAAAAAGAGAATGCAGAAAAACCCCTAATTTGAACTAGAGAAATTCAGGGCTGTAATGCTTAAGTTCATACTGAAGGTGGAAGCTAGAAGTTGCTGAATGGTGTGAATTTTGGAGGGTGTGAATTTTGGATGAATCTTTATCAGAGACTATTGAGAAGGTAGGTTGAATCCTTTGGTTCAAGCTCTCACTTTCGTTGCTGGTGTTCCCAATATTTCTGTTCATTTTATTTTGTTCTAATCTTACATGTCATTTATATACTATTTTCTAAACAACTGCTGAAAAAAATGTAAAACTGCAACATTTGGCACAGGGAACTGTACAACGATGCAGAAATATAAGAAATAAAGCAAAATCGAAACTCCATATTTTGAATTGACATGATGGGGCTGCAAACTTTGGTTGTGCCCTGGTATAAGCAATTCAAGTCCATATTTAGGTTTGATATAAGGTTAGCAGGAGAACATACCAAAGTAAGGGGAAGAGATTCTATAATGTATTCAATATTGGATTTCATCCAATTCAAATACAAATTATCCTATTTAAGGCTACATTGCTGTACAGTGTCAGAATAATAATAATAATACAATTTGAAATTATAGAAGGGTAAAATATGGGCAGGGAGATAGCCTTGATGGTAGAGATAATTACTTCATTGTCTTCATTCCAAGAAAGAGATATATTCCCAGTAGTGACATGTTAATTAAAATACAGTCGTAGAATTTTCTGCAGTTCATTATATCTTTGGATTTAGTGCATGTTGTACTTATCTAGTTTAGCAGAGGAAATTTTGAATTGATACTACAGTTAAGAGTTTATTTTTTTAAGGCACCTGAATATAAATGTAATTCCTCCCTAACTCTGTAAAACTCTTTCTCATTGCAGCTATTTATAAAATCATTTGGGCTTTGAAGACTCTAAATGGAGCATGTAACACCAAAGCTGAAATCCAGAGTGTCTGTTCCATTAGCAGTGGAGCGTTTCACTGGCAGAAGTAGGCTTCCACTACTAAAACATGCCTCTTGCCCCAATACCCCAAATAAAGACTCGAGACAACTTCCTGGGTTTAACTAGTTCATTGAAATCAGCTGATCTACATCATCAACTAAATTATGCTAATACTTTAATTGAGGGGAGGCTGTACTATGCAGCCTATTCAATGGCTGCCTTTTTTTTTTTTGGCAAATCCATCCTGGCTCCAAACTTCACCAGTGGCTATTCACCTTTGCTCAGATTTCCGGCTCTGTGCTTTCTCCCATTTTTCTATATCTTCTTGACTGGTTTTGTTAGGAACCAATAGATGGGGCCCTTTTGAGGTGAGGATCATGTAATCGGAGCCAGGTTGGTCTGACCAACCGTCACCTTTCAGAGGATTAATCGGGATCAAGCATAAGGGTTATTTAAAAGATGGGGCTCACCAGTCCCCGTCTGGAGGGATAGCCCAGTCAATTATATAATTGTAGCAAGTGGTGAGAACAGATTAAGAAGAAGAAGAGTTCGCTTTTATACCCTGATTTTCTCTGCCTTTTAAGGGGACTCAGACCAGTTTACAACTTCCTTCCCTTCCTCTCCCCACAACAGACACCTTGTGAGGTAGCTGGGGCTGAGAGATTTCGGAGAGAACTGTGACTAGCCCAAGGTCACCCAAGAGACTTCATGTATAGGAGTGGGGAAACAAACCCGCTTCACCAGATTAGAGTCCACTGTTCTTAACCACTACACCATTACATCACTACATGTGGTGTCCACCACTCTTAACCACTACACGTGGAATGTCAATGTGTCCTACATAGTTAGGGTAGGACACATGCATTTAACAGATTGTAAAATCTATGCTAGTCTTTGACAACAATAACAACAACAATAATATGATAGTAAAATCTGTTTGTCATGTCTGCAAGCTTGTTTTATGTCCTTGAACATCACTTTATCTTGTGCCTCAGAGATTTATCATTTCATGCCTAGCAGCAGAAGGATTTTGAGAGGCCATGGGAACAAATGATATGAAAGCTCTGAATGTGGAGTTTCTGTGTGAGAGTTTCAAACACAAAAGACATGGAGTAGAAGTTAAGCACCCATATTAATCCACATGGCTTAGGTAGCACGTGAAACCAGTCATGCTGCCAAGTTTCCATTTCCTTTCTCACAGTTACTGCTTTGGGGAGCAAATAATTCTTACCTTCAAATATGAAGAAGAGCATTACAGCCCTTGACTTCTTCTCTGGCTCAAATTCTATACACAAGTTGAAGAAAAACAATTCTCTCCTCTTCTTCCCTCCCCCCAACCATGCTTACTGTGGTGGTGGGTGCTGCTCTGGCAGTACCTGGGTAACTAGGCATAGCAGGTAAGTGAGCAGAGAATTTCTCCCAACTCTTTGCATCTTCACCAGCAAATTTGAAAGGGTACCTGACTCATTGCAGTCACTCTGAAGAATACGTTTCCCATGGTGTGTTGAGGTGTGAGGGAAGACAAGGAAAAGAGAGAGTCTATTACTCCTCATGCTGTAGCAATCTACCTGCCTGTGCTGGTCAACTCAGAAGCAAGTCTCATTTTATCCAATGGTGCTTAGTCCCAGGGAAATGTTCTTAGGCTCACTGCTGTAGTTGCCTCTGTGATGTTGGCGTAAGGCAGAAAAGGTATGCGGGATACCTTTAGGAGGCGATCCAAACTCCAAATTAACCTTGAAATTAGGGATGAGCAAATATTCCCAATTTTGTTTCTTTTCATATTTGGGTTTATTTTTGGTAGTGCCTACTTTTGACTGTTTTGTAGATTTTTTTCTATGTTGTGTACCTGTGCCACAGCATGTTTCCTATACACTGTTTATACAACCAGCATACATTTATACACATCATATCAGAGAATGCTGGTTTATTAATGCCAAAATTATGTGGGAAAAGTGGAGATTTTGGTGGGAAAATACAATGTGGGAAAACAGAAAATGGCATATAAATAAGAATAACAGATAAAAATTACACCAGGGAAAGGCTAAGCTGAAACTGCGATTTAGTGGTTTAAAATTGAGGAGTGCAAAATTTGAAATCACCTTCATTTGAAATGGCTTATTTGCCAAACATTTTATGCCAAGCTCAATTTGGAGCAAGCTCAAAAGGGTTCACCAAGGGATGTGTAAAAAAAAATTCCCCAGTAAATTTCAGGGATATTGGTCCTGTTTTGTCCTGTGAAACCCAAAATAAGCCAAATATCCATATTGGTAAATGGGTATTTCCAGCTTTTCCTCAGGTTTCTCCCCAAAATTTGGGTCCATTATAGTCTATGGGAATATGTTGTTGAGGCTCCGGTGGGAGGGAGGGCGTTTTTTTTAAAGTTAAGTCACCAAATTTGCAGCATAACTGCAAGGGACTCTCTTTAGATGGACACCTAATTTGGTTTAAGTTTTGTTTGGGGGTGCCAATTTTATGGGCCCACAAAGGGGTCACCCTCATCCTCCAGAGGTGTTTGTGAGAGCCACTCTGTCAATCCGTTTTGTGGTTCAGAAGGCCAGTGTTGCCAAGGACTGGCAGAAAGAGCCGACTGGCAGGCTGGTGCCTCAAAGTCTGGGGGCTCCCTTCATTTCTGGGGTGCATAGCATGATGTCCAGGCAAATTAGCTTCCAAACTGAGGAAAATGGCTTAAAAGCAAGAAAAATAAGGCACAGAAAGCATTTATTTTGGTGGCAAATGACATCCTGTAAACAGTCCATGAATACAGACATCAAAAATCTGATTTCAAGAGATGGTTATGGGAAATGAAGCCGCTACTTAGGGCGACCTTCAGTTTTGAGAGCAGGTTTTCATAAGGAGGGGGTGATATCAGAGCCAGGCCGAAGTCACAACCGAGGCGGCTCTTCTGAAGGAGACTGCTCATCCGCATGGGGGAGGGAGTCTTCCTCAGAATTCCAATCAGCAGCTGTGGAAACTGGTGTTTTTACTTGGAGGGTATATCCCTTTGGACAGGACTTTTAAAGGACCCTTCTGCTATCAGACTACTCCCCTGCAGGGTTTTGCTGTTCAGCCAAAAATTACATCCATAAAAAGGCAAAATATCTTTTTCTTATTTATTTTTGGTTTGGTAAACCCGATATGCCCAGCCCTAAGTTCACCATATCGTTCCCCACAGAATTTTCAGCTCAGTGGTATTTCTATTTATCCTTTTCCTTTTCCTTTTATCCCTTAGAAGCTCCTTGATCAATTGATCTTGAGCAGCATATATCTAGTGTTGGAGGGATATAAGGACTGAAACAAATCTTGCCACTGACAATGTAGCCTTGGGGTCCCTATCACTTAGTAAAAAAGGCATTATGTCAGTCACAGAGGCATTGGATTTGTATATTAAAAGGGTGGAAATATAGTGCGATCGAAGTTCCTCGTAAAAGCGGCATTCCAAAAGGGCATGGGCTAATGAGTCAATAGAGCCAGAAGAGCAAGGGCAGATCCTATCTGAGTATGGTATATTCAGAATTCTGCCCTGCATTACCATAGAAGGGTTAGCATTCAATCTAGCCAAGCAAAAAGCTCTACAGAGATGAGGAGTTGTTAGATAATATGTATAGGCAGGCAGACCACGTGGAGGGGGTATTCCGAAGAACTGGGATGAACAGACACGACAAGCACGAAAAGTAGTGCTGTTATAATCGAGCTCTTTAATGCGCTTTTTAATTTTGGTAAAAGCTTCAGTTTTCCCAAGATCTGATAACATATCCTGCGAGAAGCCCAACAACGCCAGTTTCTCATCTAAGATTTTTTGCCATGAGGATTTAAAAGGGTCATGCTTCAGAGAAGCTAGGAACCCCTCAGTGCTAAAGCACAGTTTAAGGTATAGTTTAAAGGCGGCCAACCACGCCCTAGCTTCAAGTGACATTTGGCCAAACTCGGAACGAAGAGTAACGCCAGCAACACATCGAGGGGCATTTAGAAGTTTTCGTAAAAACTGAAGCAGTGGACGATCTATAGATTCATTGATGACTGTAATCCAGATGGCAACACCAAAGAGGATAATTGGGGTAATTTTCAGATTAAAAAACTGAATAGCTCCTGGAATATATTTGCCACCTTTGGTGTGAAAAAAATTGACGATAGCACCAACCCCAGGTTTAATTTTGTTGGACACTGCTTTTTGATGGGCATTCCAATTTAGGTTACGGGAAAAAAGAATGCCAAGGTAAACAAACTCCTTGACTTGGTCAACCTCAAAGCCATCTAATACCCAGCGAAAAAGAGGCAATTTTCTCCTCTTAGTGAAGATCATAATCTTAGATTTATGATGGTTTATTTTAAGACCTTCCCTAGAGCAGTACTCAGAAAAAAATTTGCAAAGATCTTTTCAAACCAATTCTTGTGCGGGACAGGAGAACTGCATCGTCAGCATAGAGTAGAATCGGGGTGGGATTACTTGCAAGCTTTGGGGGGTGGCAAAACTCTGAGAAATTGGTTGCCATATCATTCAGGTATAGGTTAAACAAGAGAGGAGCAAGGAGGCAACCTTGTCTAACTCCCTTGACCAGTTCAAAGGGCTCGGTTAGTTCTCCTTGGTTGCCACAGCGAACCTGTGCTGTGAGGTCAGTATGAAATTGCTGAATAAGCCATAGTAACCTCCTATCCATAGTAGAATGTGATAGTTTCAACCATAGCCTCTCCCTCGGGATGGTATCAAAAGCTCCCTTAAGATCCATAAAACCCGCATAAAGGGTGCCATTTCTGGGGGAGGAATATTTCTCGGCTAGATGGGAGAGCACTAAACAGTGGTCCATGACAGACCAACCCCTTCTAAAGCCAATCTGTTCCCAGCCAAGGATGTCATTACTCTCAACCCAGTCCAACAGCCTCTTTAATAAGTAGGAGGAATACAATTTGCCTAAGCAAGACAAAAGGCTGATTGGACGATAACAGCTTGGGTCAGAGCGCTGACCCTTTTTAAAGATTGGGACGATAATAGTATGTCTCCAAGATTTTGGAATAGCTCATGAGACATTAATTTGTGTGAATACAGGAGCAAGAATGTTGGCCCACCAATCGCTGTTGACTTTAAAAAGTTCGTAGGGAATTAGATCAGGACCTGGGGCTTTACCTGAGTGTAGGCGATCAATGAGCGGTTTAAGTTCCTTAGGAGACACATCTGGCCAGGAATTCAACAAAATAGAAGGTGCTACAGGTATAAGACCCTGGTTTTCCACAGAGTAGGAGAAGAGGCTCTTGAAGTAAGCTACCCAGACCGAAGATGGGATACATGCGGGGACTCTGGCATAGCCATTGCTTAAAGAATTCACAGTCCGCCAGAAAGTTGAATTATCATTGTTGTTTATAGCTGTAATCAAGCTCCTCCAATTTTTATATAGGGCCTCTTTTTTCCTCCAGTTTACCAAGTCCTTGTAGTTCTTTTTAATAGTTAACAATTCCTTCAATACTGAAATAGTATTGTTCCTTCTGAATTCTCTATGTTTCCTGGTTATTGCTCGTTTGAGTAGTCTACACTCGTGGTTAAACCAAGAATTTTGTTTGTATAAAGCGTGAAAGCTTGAGGTGATTTCTTTAGTAAATAAAGGTTTAAATAAATCAATTAATCTGAAAAAAACATTTAAGACAGTAGCTGCAGACTCTTGCTCAAGGAGGGCAGCTTTCAACGAAGTCACCTCCAAAAGCTGCATTTTGCCACGCACCAAGGAATCAAGCTCCAGTAAACACGAGGTAGGGCTTTTTGGGATTGGTGCAATATTTGATGGTAGGACGGTAATAAGTGTGGAACACATAATTGGTTGATTGAAAGAGAGATAGGGAGATGGTCACTGCCCATGTAATCGCAGACTTCCATATTACTGATTAGAGGTAAGAGATCTAATGAAACCAGAAAATAATAGATAACACTGGCACCAATTTCTATTTATCGGGACATCATGATTTCCCCCCTGTGTGAATTTTTCATATGACCTATGTGGGCAGAGAGACTTGAATTAGCTGTGTTGTTCATACCCTTCTGAGATGAGAAAATATGCTTTTCTTGTTGCTAAGCTAAAAACTGACATCACTTTCTTCTCCTAGCTTATTTTTTACTTCTTTTTTTACATGAACAGCATATTTTTCAAACAATCACTGAAGTAATTAAGGGAAATCCTTCAAAGAAAACTTAGTTGCTGGGATCATAGTCAAGACCCCAGTTCTATTTCTCTAAAGTCATCTTGGTCCCCTTTCCATTTTGGTAAAAGCCTTCACAAAAGCTCACTGAGGTGAAATGCTAATGAAGCTCAGTAGTTCAAAGAGACTCACTTGAAACCCTTTCTTCTTATGCTGATTTTGTTTAGAATCCCAATTTTAGAAAACCTGGCAAAATGTCAGTTTTAGAAACTAGAAAAATACCTCACAACTCCCCAAGACCATTAAAAGCATTAGCAACAAATGTTTCAGTTCTGAGTCAAGTATTTGCAATAGCTTTTTTCTCAGTATCTGGAGATCACTGGTTTTTAACTATTTATCTGAGATTGAGAGAATTAATATTTGTGAGCTGCCCAATTTGTGCTGAAAATGTTAGCTCTCGAGATAAATTTCAGGGGTTTGCATTCTGCTTGAAATGCCTCTGCAGCAAACCATGTGTGCCTATGAGAAGGGTGCAAATGATCTCATTGGCTCCGGACTGCTGGTTGACATGAACAGAGAGGTAGTTGAGAAGCACCTGGCTGCACTGGATGAGTATAAATCCCCCAGGCCAAACAGTATGCACCCGAGAGTGCTCAAAGAACTTTGTAGAGAGCTTGCAGAGCCTTTGTCCATCATCTTTCAGACCTCTTGGAGGACAGGAGATGAGCCACAAGATTGGAGGAGGGAGAATGTTATCCCAATTGTCAAAAAAGGGAGGAAGGATGACCCAGGCAACTACAGGCCAGTTAGTTTGACCTCTATCCCAGGGAAGATATTGGAGCAGATATTAAAGAAATCAATAGGTGAGTGTCTGCATGGAATACTACATGGAGTATTCGGGAAGTCAGCATGGATTTGTCCCCAACAGGTCCACTATACATGGAGGTCCCCAACAGGTCCTGCCAGACCAACCTTGTTTCCTTCTTTGAGCAAGTGACAAGCTTACTGGATTGAGGGAATGCAGCTGATGTTGTTTACCTGGATTTCAGTAAAGCTTTTGACAGGATTAATAGGTCCCAGCCTTGTTTAAAAAGCTTCTTAATAATTAACACTCTTTACTTCTCTATCAAAGAGATCTACAACCTCAAATGAACCAGTTGTGCCATGTTAAAATCTATGATTTCATTCCACTAGGACCAACAGCACTCTTGAGCTGCCAATCGAGTAAGTGCTGAAAGGTTCTCAGCATGAAGTAGCCTACGGTATATTTAAAATTGAGTATGGCTTTACAAATTAAAGTAGAAATTTTTGGATGTCTCAGTTCCAAGTGCACAACTGAAGACACTATACATGGAGGTCCCCAACAGGTCCTGCCAGACCAACCTTGTTTCCTTCTTTGAGCAAGTGACAAGCTTACTGGATCGAGGGAATGCAGCTGATGTTGTTTACCTGGATTTCAGTAAGGCTTTTGACAGGGCTCTTAACCACTACCGCATGCTGCTTGGGTAATCCAATCAGGAATTGTGGTGGGTCAGAGGAGTCCGGGGAGGACAGAGTATGAAAAAGGAGGTGTGGAACTGGTGGGTGTGGAGGACAGCGTAACTTTCTCAGGAGCTGTGTCCAGATGCTGAATAAAGTTGTCTAAAAAGTCTGGGTGTTATCATGGACCAGCATTAGGGTTGCCAGCTCCAGCTCCAGGTTGGGAAATGCCTGGAGATTTGGGAGCGGAGCCAGAGGAGAATGGGCCGGTGCAAGTGGCCAAAAGTGGTGAGGAAGCCGCCCAAGCGGCAGGTCCTCCCCCCGGCCCGCCCCCGGAACGCTCCCCTGCGCCGGCGTGGCCTCTCCACACCATTGCCGGAACCACGGAGAGGCCTTGCTGGCGAAGGGGGGAGGCGCAGTCCCGCGGCATTTCGGCCACTGTCAGGACTGGCCTCACCGCCAGTGTGAATGTGTGTAACTGCGTGATTACATGCATTTACGCCGCTGGCCAGGTCACACCGCCTCCTATACACTTTCAGCCCCATTCTCAGGAATGGGCTTTAAATGAACCACAGTTGGTGCAATTTCATTTCATTTATTTATTGTAATTTCATCCCACTTTTCTCTGCATGGGGCAAACTCAAAGTTGATTCCACTGTTAAGGAATAAAAACATTTTATTCTACGAATGTTTAAAACCATATTATCTGTCTCATAATCTCCAATAGGAAGTCTCTGTGCAACAACTAAAGCAATCCATAATTCAGCATCATAAATTCAACATGCTCTCCATGCTGCCTTCAGTTGGGCAAGCTCCTGCAGCACAATTTGGCCTTACTTTCACTTTCTCTTTATTAAGCCCATAAGCCTTACACCAAGACAATATTTAAGAATTAAAAACAGGAGCAAAGAAAAAAATTTTCCACATTGACCATACGTGCTTTATAAAAACCACTCAGAAACCATCTTAATTTCTGGGAATCAGAAGAGCCTGCAACCGTTTTAACAACCATTTCACAAGAAATTTCTCCCTGGCAACAGTCTGTTTGGAACAATAAAAGAAAACATGCAATATCAAATCAACCATTGGCAAGGAGCAATCTGTCAGGCCTGCTTCCCACTGCTCTCAGCAGCCTGTCATACTGAGAATGTTTTGGTTTTGGTTCCACCAGGTGCCTCTCAAGGCCGAGCCTGCTAACTGTTGAATTCCTGTTCCAGCGCTATCTCCCGTGGGAACGGCTCCTCGTTAGGAGGGGGGCCGCCATGACTCGTTGTGACTAATGCTTTCCCATATAGGCCCTGCACTGTGCTCCCAGTTCCCATTTGTGCCAATTTACCTGTTAGCTCTGTATACCTGTAGGTTTTCTAATAAATCAACTCTCTTTTGGACTCCTCATCTGTGGATGTTGTTTGTGGGATTACCACGGGGACAAGTGCTTACACAATCACAAAAAAACATTGTTCTGCAGGAATTCCAGTACAACACCCCTTCATCTGTGCTGTAGGTAGCACATTACAGCATTTAAACATGTATGATCTTCTTAATTTAGGTATCATCAGCATATAAAGATAGTACGGGGATTCATATTCGGCTTAGTACTTGATCCCCTGAATAAGCGGGGAACATTTCCATCTGGCATCTTGGATTAATAGGTCCCAGCCTTGTTTAAAAAGCTTCTGTGAGGGTCTCTGTCTTTGTGTCTCTGCTTTCCATCACCTGCGGTATTATCAGTGAACTCGTAAAAGCAGTTCACACCTTCTGGTCTCAGGCGCCAGGCCTGATGGCCCATGTATCTTCCCCCCCGCTGTTTTCCGGCCAGTACTCCCTCAGGCCGGTGCGGCCTTGGAAGTGTGATAGCCGCACCAGACTTCCTGGGATCCGTCTGATGTTTTGTATTATGCCAAGCTTGTAACTTCCCATAACAATAAGTGTGAACCCCAGTGCCCCAGTGCCCTGGAGTCAATATATTCTGTAAACCCGTATAGCCCCTCACTTGCAACTTTCTACCTGTGCCTGTCTCATCTCCTGAAGGCTTCAATAAATCTATTGTTTCTGTATCAACGTCTGAGCAACTGATTTGGAGAAGCAAACTCAGAGAGGGGGGATCTCTCACATTAAGTTGCAAGTCCTTGCCTCTCGGACTGCAGCTGTACCGTTTTGGACAGAATGTCAGCCGACGAGGACACCACCCCTATCCCCGATGCCCCCAAGGCTCCGGACGAGCCGGAGAAGCCGGACCCGAAGGAGGAGGGAGCCAAGCCAAAGAAACCGAAGGGTCGCGTCCCCGACCAAGATCGGGACGAACGTCCCCGGGGGCTTACTTATTGGCTGGACTCTCCCAAGGGCTGGTCGCTCTCGCGGACTGCGGCGAAGGATCGCCGGTTGGCCTTCCCCAGCACGGGACTCGAAGGGGACCCGGCCCGCAAAGAGGCCCTCATGGAGGAAGAACGAAAGCAGTGGCAGGAAGACCGCCGGGCTATGCAGGAGCAGATGGAGACCATGCAACGCGTAATGGGTGAGATGGCCACGGCCCTAGATGCGCTGAAGTTGCAACCTCCAGCCGGTGCTCCCCCAGACGGGGCGCCGGTAGTTCCGCCCGCAACCCCTGCCCCCCCGGCCCGTCGGGACCTGAAAGTCACGTATGACGGGTCGGGAGACCAATTGACCTTTTTTATGGTCCAAGTAGACATTTTTATGCGGGAACAAGGCCGAACCTTCGTTTCTGAGGAGTCCCGGGTGCAGTACGTGGCGTCCTTACTGCAAGGGGAGGCGGCTGCCTGGATGGTGTTGCAGTATGAACTCCGCTCGCCGGTGCTGCGAACCCTGGACGAGTTTATGGTAGCACTCCGAAACCGTTTTGAGGACCCGACTCTGGGTGAGCGGGCTAAAGCCTCCCTGATGCAACTGCGCCAAGGGACTAAGTCGGTGGCGCAGTATGCAAGTGAGTTCCAGTCACTGGCTAGCCGAATTCTGGACTGGAGTGAAGCTACCTTGGTACAATGTTTCAGGGAGGGTCTCAACCCAGACCTCCAACATTGGGCCTTCATGCAAGGGAACCCCCCGGATGTGGAAGGTTGGGTTCGCCATGCTGCTGACATCGAGAATCGCAAGCAACTCCTGAACTTGTCCAAGCAACGGCTTGGGCGAGACCCCAGGCCCCGAAGTGACCGTGGCCGGGAACTCCGGCAAGGGGGTGGCGGGGGTCTCTCGGCCGCGGAACGCCGCAAGCGGTTCGAGGCCGGCGTCTGCCTGATCTGCGGGGGAAAGGGTCACTTTGCATCGCAATGCCCCTCTCGCTCCGGCCGTCCGACCCCCCCCCGCCAAACCCAGGCCGAGCCGACGAAACCGGCCGCCGACAGCCAGCCTCGCCGCAGAAGTGGACCACTGAGCCGGCGCTCCGGCGCACCCTCCGCTCTCCACGCGCGCCCCCAGGATGGGGCATCCGACTCTACGGTCCCATCGGGGTCCCGGATTACAAATACCGTCTTTGATTCGGACGGCTCCCCGGAAGCCACCACCCCGTCCCCCTCTTCCAGCGAGGAGGAAGAGTGGGAACAGCCGGCAAAAAACGCCGTCGGTCTGCTGTAGAGGGGGCTCCGCAGCAGACCGTCCCTATCGTTGTGCAAGGAGCTCCACCGATGGTAAGCGCCCAAGAGGACAATGTATTTGTGCGTGTTCATCTATCCCTACCCAAAGGGGGTCCCCCGTTAGAGGTCCCCGCGTTAGTCGACTCGGGGTGTGCCCGCACCATGATAAATGAGGAAACTGCCAAGAAGTTGGGTGTCCGGCGCAAGCGGCTTCCGGGACCCCTCCGTTTTTCCCAAATGGACGGGAGTGACTTTAAACGGGGCCCTGTGACCCACAGAACTGCAGCCGTGATTATGTCCGTGGGGGAACATTGGGAACGGTTGTATTTCACCATCGCCCCTATTGTAACCCCTGTGGTATTAGGGATGAACTGGTTAAGGGGACACAATCCCTCCATTGATTGGGTTAAACGGGTGCTTTCTTTCCCCGAAAACCCCTGTGGGTTGCATGACAAGGAACGGGTACTCAGAACTCCAGCCGCCGCACTGGTAGGGTCCCCCGCCCCAGTCTCTCCTCAATTACCCTCTGAGTACTCGCAGTTTGCTGATGTTTTCGATGTTAGAGAGTGCGACGAACTGCCTCCCCACAGAGAAACGGACTGTGCCATCGAGATCGTAGGGGAAGGCAAACTGTCTAAGGGAAAGGTTTACCCCATGAGCCCCAGTGAAAAGACTGTATTGCGGGACTATCTGGATGTCAATCTGGCGAGGGGTTTCATACGCCCCTCCAAGGCTCCTTATTCAGCCCCAGCTTTCTTTGTAAAGAAAAAGACGGGAGATTTAAGACTGTGTATTGACTTTCGCAGACTGAACGCAGTCACCCAGTCTAATGCTTACCCCCTCCCTCTTATTCCTGACCTTCTAGCACAATTAAAGGAGGGCCGAATCTTCACCAAACTGGACTTGGTAGAAGCCTACCACCGCATTCGCATCAAAGAAGGAGACGAACCCAAAACGGCCTTTTCCAGTTGTTTTGGGATGTTTGAGTACCTGGTCATGCCGTTCGGACTTTCGGGGGCTCCGAGTGTCTTTATGCAATTAATTAATGAAGTTTTGCATGATTTGCTGTTTCGGGGGGTGGTGGTATTTCTCGATGACATTCTTATTTACTCTGAGACCATGGAAGAACATGTGCGCCTAGTGCGAGAAGTGCTCCAGCGGCTGCGGGAGCACAAACTGTATGCTAAGGTGTCCAAGTGTGAATTCCACCAACCTTCTATTACATTTCTGGGGTATGTGATTTCCCATCAAGGGTTGGAAATGGACCCCGCCAAGGTCCAGGCGGTGCGGGACTGGGAAACCCCCACTACCCGCCGCCAACTTCAACAGTTTTTGGGGTTTGCCAACTTTTACCGGAATTTCATTCCCAACTTTGCCCAAGTTGCTCTTCCCCTCACTGCCCTGTTGCGTACCAAGGACAGGGGGGCTAGCGCCGCACTCCCCTCAGCCCGTCTGCAATGGTCTCCCCAGTGCCAGCAAGCTTTTGAACGTTTAAAACTACTTTTTTCATCCGAACCCGTTTTGGCTCACCCGGATTGCACCAAGCCCTTCGTGGTGCAGGTGGATGCCTCGGATGTAGCAATGGGCGGGGCCCTATTGCAGAGGGATGAGGGGGGACGGTTGAAACCATGCGCCTACTTCTCCAAGAAGTTTTCCCAGTCCGAAATCAACTGGGCCATTTGGGAGAAGGAGGCAGCAGCGGTCAAACATGCCCTTACCATATGGAGACACTTCTTGGAGGGGGCCGAGCTGCCGTTCGAAGTGTGCACAGATCACAAGAATCTTGAGGCTCTCAAGGGAGCTAGAAAACTCAATGCCAAACAAATTCGGTGGGCCCAATTTTTCGCAAAATTCCGGTTCACCCTCAAACATGTCCCTGGCAAAGAAAATGCCCTAGCTGATGCTTTGTCACGACTTCCCCAGTATCGCAACGATTTCGATCGCCCAGTCGACTCCCTGTTCACTCCCGAACAGCGAGGGGAAGTCCCGGGCTTGGCCGTCACCACCCGATCCCAAGCCCGCCAACCGGAGACCCCCCCTACGCTCAAAGGTATCCCGGAAGTGTTCCAACAGCGACTCCGAAACGCCTCCTTGCAGGAGGAGGAGCACAATCTCCTCCCCCCTGGCTTGGAACGAACCAACACTTGGTGGGTGCAAGGGGGGAAACTATATGTCCCATCTTCCCTTCGCAAAGAAGTATTGGGGCTTGTACATGGGGCCAGGCTAGCGGGTCATTTTGGTTTCGTAAAAACGCTTCACCTGGTTCGAAGGCAATTCTGGTGGCCCGGTATGAGATCTGATGTGGAGTTGTATGTGCGCAGCTGCCCCACCTGCGCCACAGCCAAGAAACGGATGGGAAAGCCCCCGGGGCTTCTCAAACCGCTTGAGAACCCCTCCCGTCCCTGGGAAGTCATCGCCATGGATTTTATCACCGACCTACCTCCAAGTCGGGGGAAAACGGTTCTCTGGGTTATCACAGACCTCTTTTCCAAACAGGTTCATTTCGTTCCATGTGCAGGTCTTCCTTCAGCCCAGGGCTTAGCTAAACTGTTCATCACGCACGTCCTCAGGCTACACTCGATCCCGAGGAAGGTCCTCTCCGACCGGGGGGTCCAGTTTGTTGCCAAATTCTGGCGGGCTTTCCTAAAGTTAATGGGAGTGGAAGAACAGGGCCTTTCTTCCGCCTATCACCCCCAAACAGATGGTCAAACAGAACGTGTAAATGCGGTAGTAGAATGTTATTTGCGCTGCTATGTAAATTTCCACCAGGATGACTGGGTTGACCTGCTGCCATTTGCCGAATATGCGTACAACAATGCGCCTCATTCCTCTACCGGCTTTAGTCCCTTCCAAGTTATATACGGGACGGATTTTGGCCCTTTCGGTTCTGCCCCCGTCTCGCCAGAGCTCCAGTCTACCCCTGATCTTCAGGAGTGGATTCAGGTGGTTAAATCCACCTGGCCATGGTTGCTCAAAAATCTGGAAAGGGCAAAAAGCAAGTACAAGGAACAAGCGGACAAACACCGGTCTCCGGGATGGGAACTCAAGGTGGGGGAGCAAGTCTATCTGTCCACCAAAAACCTCCGCTCTCTTCGCCCCTGCAAAAAACTGAGCGACCGTTATGTAGGACCTTTCCCCATTACCAGAGTAATCAACGAGGTTACCGTGGAACTGAGTCTCCCTAAGACACTCAAGGGGGTTCATCCAGTCTTCCATATAAGCCTCCTCAAACCTTATGTAGCAGCTCCCCAGTTCCACCCCCCTCCCGCTCATGAGATTCCTACCGTAGTGGGAGGGGATACCCATTTGGAAATATCCAAGGTTTTAGATTCCAAATGGAAGAAAGGGAAACTGTTTTACTTTGTTCGCTGGAAAAACCTTGGCTCCGCTCATGACGAATGGGTGGCCGCACCCCACATGGCAGCTCCTCGCTTGGTCCGAGAGTTCCACCTCGCTTATCCCGATAAGCCTCGTCCTCCCGGAGGGGGGCCTTAAGGGGGGCAGAATGTGAGGGTCTCTGTCTTTGTGTCTCTGCTTTCCATCACCTGCGGTATTATCAGTGAACTCGTAAAAGCAGTTCACACCTTCTGGTCTCAGGCGCCAGGCCTGATGGCCCATGTATCTTCCCCCCCGCTGTTTTCCGGCCAGTACTCCCTCAGGCCGGTGCGGCCTTGGAAGTGTGATAGCCGCACCAGACTTCCTGGGATCCGTCTGATGTTTTGTATTATGCCAAGCTTGTAACTTCCCATAACAATAAGTGTGAACCCCAGTGCCCCAGTGCCCTGGAGTCAATATATTCTGTAAACCCGTATAGCCCCTCACTTGCAACTTTCTACCTGTGCCTGTCTCATCTCCTGAAGGCTTCAATAAATCTATTGTTTCTGTATCAACGTCTGAGCAACTGATTTGGAGAAGCAAACTCAGAGAGGGGGGATCTCTCACAGCTTCTTAATAATTAACACTCTTTACCAAAGAGATCTACAACCTCAAATGAACCAGTTGTGCCATGTTAAAATCTATGATTTCATTCCACTAGGACCAACAGCACTCTTGAGCTGCCAATCGAGTAAGTGCTGAAAGGTTCTCAGCATGAAGTAGCCTACGGTATATTTAAAATTGAGTATGGCTTTACAAATTAAAGTAGAAATTTTTGGATGACTCAGTTCCAAGTGCACAACTGAAGACACTATACATGGAGGTAAGGCTAGGATTAGGAAGGAAGGAAGGAAGGAAGGAAGGAAGGAAGGAAGGAAGGAAGGAAGGAAGGAATCTGAAGCTTGTCAAGTAATTCAACTGGACCTGAGAAACAGATTTGAATGCCATACAGCATATATGGTAAAACTAGCACCATATATTCTCTCAACAGTGCTGGTATAATTTGACCTTACAAAGGTTTTGAAAACATATCTGAGGGGACTTTCTGACATGCTCAGAAAGTGGGGGGACATGCCTCAATGGTAGAGCATCTGCCTGGCATGCCAAAAGTTCCAGGTTCAATCCCCAGCCTCTCCAGTTAAAATGATTTGGTAGTAGGTGATGTGAAAGACTTCTGCTTGAGACCCTGGCGAGCTGCTGCCAGTCTGAGTAAACAATAGTGACCTTGATGGACCAGCGGCCTGATTCAGCATAAGTAGGGTTGCCAGGTTTCTCTTTGCCACCGACAGGAGGATTTTCAGGCAGAGCCTGAGGAAGGTGGGGTTTGGGGAGGGACTTCTATGCCATAGAGTCCAATTGCCAAAGTGGCCATTTTCTCCAGGTGAACTGATCCCTATCAGCTGGAGATCAGTTGTAATAGCAGGACATCTCCAGCTAGTACCTGGAGGTTGGCAACCCTAAGTATAAGGCAGATTCATATGTTGTGTCACAGCCAGTCCCTTCATAGTCTGATTCATCCCTCTTTGCTCACCTCCAAAAAGAATGCCTAACCCCCAATCTCACTTGTACTGCCCAGTTGCTGGCAGAGAATTTTTACCTTTTATTGAAAAAAAGAAATAATTATTGTTATTAAACAAGACATTAGAAAATACAAGTATGTGAAAATTAACCCTATAGCTACTGCAAAAAAGAGCACCAAAGTTATTAACTTTCCCAACATTTCTCAACCATATTTGGATAAGTAAAATTTAAAGCAAACCAGAGTTCAGATTATCATCTGAAACTGCTTTTAGGACTTTTCTATAAACCCAAATCACACACAAAAACAAAAATTTAACCTACTCGCTTATGAGAATTCCATCCGGATAAATCTGATTTGCTTATCATATCAATGCATTTTCATAGAAAAATAGCAAACCTATTTTATACTAAAACTTTTCTAACAAACAGATGATCATCATCTAGATGAATGATTGCTTCTTATCTATTTATGAGATATTCAAACAGGTGCACCTAAAAAGCCATCTGATACATGCTCATTATCTTTTGCAAGCAATATTGGAAGACCAAACTTACCGTATTTTTCGCTCCATAGGACGCACCTTTCCATAAGACACACCTATTTTTTAGAGGAGGAAAACAAGAAAAAATCTTGTTTTCCTCCTCTAAAAACTTGTCCTATGGAGCGAAAGCCGACTGGGCTCTTGCGTGTCAGGACAACATGACGGCCGACGGCCAGTTGGGAGGCGGGCGGGGCGCTCAGAGCCGGCTGGGCGTGTGCGCGTTGGGACGGCGCGAGCCGGCGTTCCCCACCCCAACGGCCAGCTGGAAGGCGGGCAGGGCCACACAGAGCCGGCTGGGCGTGTGCGCCAGCTCACTCTGTGCAGCCCCACCCGCCTCCCAGCTGGCCATCGGGGCAGGCAACGCCGGCTCACACCATTCCAACACGCACCCATCCAGCCGGCATTCACTCCATAAGACGCACGGACATTTCCCCTCACTTTTGAGGAGGAAAAAAGTGCGTCTTACGGAGCGAAAAATACGGTATCTCTTAATCTTTATTAAAAGGCAAAAAATCCAGTCTTTCTGCAACTGTTTTAATCAGCTATCCAAACAAAGAAGAGAATGCAATCAGAACTGACCAATGGGTGACCCTGAAATGAGCCCACAACTAGAGAAAAACATGTATGATCAGAAAGAATCCTTGTGATATAATAAAAAAAGCAGCTACAAGGGTAAGGAGAAAGATGATATTCAAGAATTTGAGATTTCCCTTTCCCATTTTATAAGGATGGGGGAGGGGATTTTACAGGTAGTTTCATAAAATGTGATGGAATAAAAATTATGAATGCAGAAATGACACATACTTAGAGGAAATCTGCCTTAGATTAACTACTGATTGCTTCATGTATTACCATCTTCTTTGTGGTTTGCGTTTCAATTCTGGCTTTTGATTTAAAAGTTCCATCCAGCTCCACCAGTTCATTTTCCTCCTTCATTTATATTCTCCCCTTGAAATTATTTATAGGTTGCTTGATCATTTGAGTCTTTTTTATTTCCTTTCTACACTGTGCAAATTTATCTTCCTAGGGTCATTTCTGAAATCCTTCTGTTGATATTTTTGACTCATATTATTTTTTTAAAAAAAAATCTTCTTAAGTAGAAATCACAAGTTCCAACTTTGCTGTTGAGGGAAAAAACAACAACCAGTGTGTCTATGTGTATGGTTTAATCCAGTTTGATATTGGCTTTGCCTTAAAACTGAGCAGGATAACTTTATGAAAGGGAACTTTATGGCAGGTTTTCATTTGATGATGCTGTAGTGGGAGACTGGTTAGGAAGAAATGCTGCTTTCCCCTCACATTGTATTTTCTTTGGAGCATACAAGACAGCAATTTGCAATTCCAGATTAAATGTTAGTTATACAGTACATACATGCATGCCGTCAAGTCACCGCTGACTTATGGCAACCCAAGCAAGGGGCTTCCAAGGCACATGAGAAGCAGAGGTGGTTTGCCTTTGCCTTCCTCTTCACAGCCTTCCTTGGTGGTCTCCCTTCTAAAGTACTGACCCTACTTAGCTTCTGGGATCTGACGAGATCAGGCTGTACCATGCTACCTTCCCTACCAACTGATTTGTGCATGTAAAGTGCTGTTAAGTTGCAACCGACTTATGGTAACCCCAGCAAGGGGCTTCCAAGGCAAGTGAGAAGCAGAGGTGGTTTGCCATTGCCTTCCTCTGCAGAGTCTTCCTTGGTGGTCTCCCTTCCAAGGACGCACCTCTTGCTCAGCTTCCAAGATCTGAAAGTATGGCAGCCTCCTTCAGAGGTGGTCCTTCCCACCCGAAGCCCCCGCCAGAGAGGGCACCTGGAGGAGCCATAGTGTCAAGCCCCCCCCCCCAAAGAAGGCACCTGGAGGAGCCATAGAGCCAAGCCCCCCCTGAGAGGGCAGCTGGGGGAGCCATAGTGCCAAGCCCCCTCCCCAGGGGAGTTGGAGTGAGAAAAATGCAAAGTCTTCGCAGAGAGGGGAGTTGGAGGGAGAACCATGCACAGTCCCTGCAGAGAGGGGAGTTGGAATGAGAACCATGCACAGTCCCCACAGAGAGGGGAGTTGAAGCAAGAAAAATGCAAAGTCCCAACCCCTGGCACAGACCGGCAGCGTGCCAGCCAATGCAAGGCTTACCTGTCAAGTGAGCGCTGGCTTCGAAGTGCCACTTATGAGGGAAGTTTCCGCCTCTGAGGCCCCTCCTCCTGGGGGTGCTGCCACTTCCTGGCTGGCCTCCTAGGTGGGTTCCAGAGGCATTAGACTGAGATGGGTGCTGCTTGGGAGTGGCGGAGAGATTCCGGAGCGTTTGCATGGTGGTCAATGGGCTGCACCAGGTCAAGACCTGGCGTACCTTTTCAGTGGCAAAAGTGGGCATTCCCGGGCTGAAAGGGCCTTAGGAGGTTTCCTAGCTGGCGGAACACCCCCAGGAATGCCCCCGGGGCCGCTGCCGGCTGCTTCTGTGCCACGGGCACTGTGGCAGCCCTTGCAGTGGCGCGGCGGCATCGTCCCTCTCTGCCGCCTAGCGCCACTGGAGTAACTCGCCTTATGCTGGCACCCAGGCTGTTTGCACTTGTGTAAGTGCCTTTTAGGAGCCCATGGCACAGAGTGGTAAGCTGCAGTACTGCATTCCAAGCTCTGCTCACGACCTGAGTTCAATCCCGACGGAAGTTGGTTTCAGGTAGCCGGCTCGTTGACTCAGCCTTTCATCCTTCCGAGGTCGGTAAAATGAGGACCCAGCTTGCACAGGGGACCTTGACCTTTTTAAGTGCCTTTTATGCTGGCGCGAGGCCCCTCTGGCCTCCTAAGCACTTTTACCACCCAAGCTCAGGAATGGGCTGTTTGCAAAATAATTTATTTATTGTACTATTATTACTATTATTGCAATTATTGTTATATTTGTATAATATAATATAGTGTGTGTGTGCACAAATTCACAGATTGTGCTTCATAAAGTGAAATCTTTGAGCCTACTGTTTCTACCCATGTAGGACATTTGTAGCATTCTCTGATAACAACTGTGTGCTATGCATAGCAGGTGCCTCAGGACAAGTAGGATCTTCATGTAGCGGTATTATTTATCAGCCTTGACAAAAACCAGAGGGTAATCTCACTTAAATGTGTCATCACAGTTTTCTGCCACATTGAAATTAAAGTGGGAAATGAGAAACGCGAGTGTGGAGATGCCCTACATAATAAGGCTTCAATTTATCTTGATTTGTGTTTTCCAGGACCTGAATTTTTGGGGATGATATTAAAGTATCGTTCATACAGGTGTATGAAATACTTTGATCTGCTGGATGATCCAATACTGGTATTACAAAGAAACAGGTCTAATTTCTGACTTGAACAACAACAACAAAGCCCTAGTCATAATAAAGCATGTAAAGATGAAAGTAATGCCAATTAGGAATGACTTTAACGGAATAGCTGTGAAATGTGGTAAAAATCTACGATCACACACAAAAAGGAATCAATCTGTCACTCTCATATAAGAAACAGTTTATATTGGCAGGCCCCAGTGGGTTTGTGTACCTGATGAAGCAATGGTTGCACTGGAGATCAATGTCTGACATTACATGGGAGCAATCCTAAGCAGGTCTTTTCAGACGTACCATTTTATTCAGTGGGGCTTACTAGGAGGAAAGTGCCCTTAGGATTGCAAGCGATGAATAGCAGAAGTAGCCTTTTGCCAAACCATGAAGAATTTCAGGAAAGATGAATCCAACCTGACTGACTGCAGATGGTAGTTTGGAAAGCTATATGGAATCAACTAGGAAATGATTTTATCCCAACTGGAATGCACGGCATTATAAAATCATCTTGGTTCCTCCTATATTTAAAATGGGCATGTTTAATATCAAACTTCTGTCATGGCTGCACATATACTCAGACCTGCTTTGTAAGTCAATGGAGATTTTTATGAAAGAGATCTTACCAGAGCCTATCAAAATGATTCACGTTTTTCAATTTAGGGAATTCCAGATTTACAATGAAACATACAGGAATAAACTTAGTTGTAAAAGTCCCCATCCTTCCTTTGGGGTTTAGAACTCTGGATAGAATTGGTTCTCCTTTGTTAATGCAGTCAACCTCTAAAAGGTATAAATTGTTATTGCTACCGTAAATTATTTAGCGCATTTTGCTTGAAAATACACAAATTCTTCTTTAAAACTAAGCATTCTCAAACTGTTGAGTCCCCGTGTCCTGAAGTTCTTGCCTCCTGATTTACAAACATCCAGTAATCATCAGGAAACCTAAGGGAGAAGTGAGATCCCCTTTGACCACTAAAAAGGCTATGCTAAGGAGCCTGGGACCTGCATGAAAAAGGCCATGTAGATGGGGACTGAAGTAAAGAGTGGAATTAGGTGAAATTGAGTGAAAAACCTGGCTGGATCCAACCTGATAGCATTACATGCCAAACACTAGAGCAGGGATTGCCAACACCTTTCCTGGTATGATAAAAGGTGGATCATCAACAGCTGATAAGGACCTTCAGCATAAGGACCTTCGCTGCATTACTGTGTGTGTATGCAAGAAAATATTTTTAAACAATGTCTTCATTGTAAAAGGCATCCTGTTAAGCAGAGCTACTGCCTGAAATGTTGAAGAGTTGCTATCAGAGCTATGTGTAACATTCTCTGCCATTTTGCAGTTGGCTCCATCTCCTGCAGCAGCCGTTTTGCACTTACACCCACCAGCCTATATCAGAATTCCAAAGGTGCCCACAGGGATGAAAAGGTTGGGGACCCCTGCACTACAGCACAGTGGTTGGTAGAGAAATTCCTGAAGTTCTCCACAAATGAGCTCAGTGGCTTGTCATCCTTGGCTTTTTTGAGTCAAAGCTGATAATCATCAGAATTTTTTTCTGTGCCATCCAAGTCACTGTGGTTACTTTCCCTTTCCAATGTATCTATTCCTCTGTTGGAAAGGCTGGTGAGTAGGTCAGCTGGCCGTGAAAAGTATTTTTTTGCATTCCTTGGCCATTCCTTCCCTACTAATTGCCCTGGGAGATGGAGTTTCTATGGCACATGGCAACTCAATGTCATGTGTCCTGGAAACTCCATTTCCCAGAGCATGTTCTGGAAGAAGGAGAATTGGAACCTAGATGAATCTTTCCTCTTCCTGGCTGGCTCATCCACCCACCTGCTTCCACAGCAGCAATTCATTTGGGTTGCTGTTGGACAGCGTTGGGAATCCCATGCTTCTCCTGATGATGGAAGTCTAAAAGGTTCTGAGAATTTCAAGCTAGGTGGGCTACTTGCCAATTTCTCAAAACCTTATTTTTAGACATCTTAGGATGGGGGGTGTCACTAGGGATACCAGCCTCCAGATGGGACCTGGGGATTCCATGGGATTACAGCTCATCTCCAGACTATAGGGATTAGTTCCCCTGGAGAAAATGGATGTTTTGAAGGATGGACTCTGTGGCATTGTACCCCACTGAGGTCCCTGTTCTCCCCAGGCTCCAATGCCAAATCACCATGAGTTTTCCAACCTGAATCTGGCCACCTTACCCTCCCATTCCCTACCAGTAGCTGAGTAGGACTTGGCAACCCTGGGGTTCACCCATCTCTCCTAATGTGCATTTATATCCAGCCAATTTCAGCTGCAGTTTTGTTTTGGCAAACAAGTATATGTTTTACCCACTAACATCCATATCTATAAAATACATAATATAGATAAGTTTATACATAATAACTTTTTTGACTGGACTGTTCTTCTGCAATTTATGTAAAGTCTGTTAGTCTTAACTGCTCTGTGGAAGTAGGGATAATAAGGACCTCTTATCATAACTCGGGGGCGGAACCTGTCAAAAATTGCAGTCAGGCTTGTGTGTGTGTGTGTGTGTGTGTGTGCATTGGTGTGACTGTGAGGGGGCGGGGCAACGTGTGTGTGTGTGTGATTCCCAGTGTATTTTTTTAGCACGCACTTTATCCTCCAGCCTTCAAGAGCAAGTGTCTGGCATCCCATCTCCAGGGCTGGAGTTTCCCCCAAACAAGTGATTTTTTTGACTAGGGAGAGGTTGTGGTTGTTGGAGCATGCTTTTATAGCCTGCTGTCAGATAGGGTTTCTGACAGCATGGGCCAAACAGGATGGTTCCTCTGTAAACAATATGGATCCTTCCGTGCACTCCCCCCTCCCCTCCTGTTTTGCACACGAGCCACAAGCTCCGGTCAGAGATCTACAATTGTATGGAGACCCGCCTGTGTAAATCTTTCATCTGATACTGGGCCTCGCTCACAATGCCAGGAACCCCACCAGCCCCTTCTCTGATTGCCCTTAAGCACCCAGTACTTGGTTTGCTGAAGTCGTTCCCGGGAGAAAGAAATCTCATTGTTTCCTTTGTATCCCTGTAACTCAATCTCACCCACTGTATCCGTTCTATAAATATAGCAATGCCCCAATGCTCTGTATTCTAACCTTCTCTGTCTTGCTGAAACTACTACCTCAGTGGACTATAGGGGGCTCAATACAGTGACTGAACAGAATGCCTACCCCATCCCCCTCATCCCTGACCTCCTCAGTCAGTTACAGGAGGGCAGGATCTTTTCGAAACTGGACCTGGCGGAAGCCTATTACCGGGTTTGGTTTAAGGAGGGGGACGAGGCAAAGACGGCCTTTTCCTGTTGTTTTGGTCTGTTTGAGTTTTGCGTGATGCCTTTAGGGTTGTCTGGAGCTCCGTCCTGCTTTATACAACTCATTAATAAAATTTTACATGACTTGTTGTTTCGGGGGGTTATCGTGTATCTAGATGACATTTTAATCTATTCTCGGGATCCGGAAGAACACCGGAAGTTGGTGCGGGAGGTCCTGCACCGACTGCAGGAGCACCACCTATACGCCAAGCTGTCCAAGTGCGCCTTTAACCAGGACAAGCTTGCCTTCCTTGGTTTTGTGGTGTCTTCTAATGGGTTAATCATGGATCCTGAGAAGGTCCAGGCAGTCCGTGACTGGGAAACCCCCCCCCCCTAAGCTGTAAACAGGTTCAGCAATTTCTGGGCTTTGCGAATTTCTATCGGGGCTTCATCCCGGATTTTGCTGAGATAGCCCTCCTGATCACGGACCTCCTTAAAACCAAGGGGAGGGGTCAAGCGGCCACGGCTGCTATCAGGTGGCGTGGGATGATTGCTGCCAGGCAGCGTTCGACTTGCTAAAAAGCCGGTTCACGTCCATGCCTACCTTAGCTCACCCCGACTGTTCCCAGCCCTTCATCCTGCAAGTGGATGCTTCCGAGAAGGCAATGGGGGGAGCGCTTCTGCAGAAGGACGCTCAGGGGAGACTCAGACCCTGTGCTTACTTCTCCAAGAAGTTCTCTGGGCCTGAGCTAAACTGGCCAATTGGGGAGAAGGAGGCCATGACTATCAAACATGCCCTCACGGTTTGGCGCCAGTTCTTGGAGGGGGCGCCGGTGCCGTTCGAGGTTTGGACAGACCACCGGAACCTCAAGGCTATTTTGGGACAGAGGAGACTCTCGGCCAAGCAGCTGAGGTGGGCGGATTTCTTTTCTAAATTCTGCTTTGCCATCAAGCACGTCCCCGGGAGGGAGAATTGTCTGGCGGACGGTCTCTCCCGCATGCTGCAGTACGACTGCAGAGTCGAGCGGCCGATGGGATCCCTTTTTCCCCCGGAGCACCTGGGCTTGAACCCGGAGGGGGCAAGCGCAGGGGTTCTCAACCGGGCTCAGGCTTGGGCAGCACCCCCCCCGCCAACCCCGGCTCTCCCACGAGGGGAGGGTACTGTATCCACCTGTTCCCAGGGGGTCCGAACCCAGGCCCAGACCCGGGCAGCCGCTGCTCCGCCTCCTCCCAAACTTCTGCCTGGAGAGGTGGCCGAAACCCCCTGCTCGCAGGCACCCCCTAGCGACCTGCCCCCGGCCACCCAGACTAGGTGGGGGGAGGCCCTTTTGGAGGAATGAGGGGGGAAGTCCTTTGGAGAGGAGGAAGCCGGGGTTCCGGAGGGAAAAACGTACATCCCCCTAAACTGCGCTGAGAGGCTCTGGAATGGAGCCACAGCTCCAGGGCAGGGGGACACTTTGGTTTTGTAAAGACCCTGCACCTGGTCAGACGACGCTTTTGGTGGCCCGGAATGCGACAGGACATCGACAGTTTTGTGAGGTCCTGCCCAACATGCGCTACCAATAAATGCCTTATGGGGAAACCGCCCGGTCTACTAAAACCCCTGGAAACTCTGGAGGCTCCCTGGCGGGTGATTGGGATGGACTTCGTGACCAATCTCCCCCCTAGTGAAGGAAAAACCGAACTGTGGGTGATCACGGACCTGTTTTCCAAGCAGATCCACCTCATCCCGTGCAAAGGTTTGCCCTCAGCCCACAAGCTGGCCTGCCTGTTTGTTCAACAGATCTTCCGTCTACACGGATTTCCCCGGAAGATCGTGAGCGACAGAGGCTCGGTGCTCCTGTCTAAATTCTGGCAGGCGTTTTTGGGGATTGTTGGAGTACAACAAGGTTTATCGTCTGCCTATCACCCTCAGATGGATGGGCAGATGGAGAGAGTGAATGCTGTTGTAGAATGTTACTTGCGCTGCTTCACCAATTATCACCAGGATAATTGGGTCGACCTGTTGCCCCTAGCGGAGTATGCCTATAACAACTCTGTACACTCCGCTACGGGACAGAGTCCCTTTAAGACGGTATATGGTATTGAATTCGACCCTTTGGGAGCGGTTCCCTTCCCGCCGGGAGGCGACCCACCAGGGGTGTCGGCTTGGTCTAATACCGTCAGAAATACTTGGCCGGGACTGGTTAAACAATTGGACCAGGCAAAGGAACGATACAAGGCGCAGGCTGATAAGCACAGAGTGCCTCAGTGGGATCTTGTGGTGTACCTCTCCATCAAGAACTTAAAATCACTGCGTCCTTGTAAGAAACTTTGCCAGACATACGTGGATCCGTTTACCATTTCCCGGGTTATCAACGAGGTCACGGCCGAGCTGGACCTCCCCAAGACTTTGCAAGGGGTACACCCCGTCTTTCATGTCAGCCTTCTGAAACCCTTTTCTCCCGCCCCTGACTGGCACCCGGAACTTCCCGAGGCAACTCCTATCATGGTACAGGGGGAAAAACATTTTGAAATTTCCAAGGTACTGGACTCCAGGCTGCGAAGGGGCCAGCTGGAGTACCTGGTACACTGGAAACATTTGAATTCGAGCCATGATCAGTGGGTTGCAGCTGGACACATAAACACTCCTTCTTTAATCACCAAGTTCCACCGGACTTGCCCCAACAAGCCCAGAGACCCAGGGAGGGGGTCTTTGGAGAGGCGGAATGTCAGATAGGGTTTCTGACAGCATGGGCCAAACAGGATGGTTCCTCTGTAAACAATATGGATCCTTCCGTGCACTCCCCCCTCCCCTCCTGTTTTGCACACGAGCCACAAGCTCCAGTCAGAGATCTACAATTGTATGGAGACCCGCCCGTGTAAATCTTTCATCTGATACCGGGCCTCGCTCACAATGCCAGGAACCCCACCAGCCCTTCTCTGATTGCCCTTAAGTACCCAGTACCTGGTTTGCTGAAGTCGTTACCGGGAGAAAGAAATCTCATTGTTTCCTTTGTATTCCTGTAACTCAATCTCATCCATTGTATCCGTTCTATAAATATAGCAATGCCCCAATGCTCTGTATTCTAACCTTCTCCGTCTTGCTGAAACTACTACCTCTTGAATAAACTCTCTGAATCACTGCTCTGTCTGGATTTGAGTTCTATTGCCTGAGACGCCGTAGGCTTGCTGAAACCTGACACCTGCAGTAGGGCTGTTGATTCAGTTCGGCCCGAACTGAAAAACAGCCGAATTTCCCCTGATTCAGTGGTTTTAGTTCGGGACGAACCAAACTCAAAAATGGAGGGCAACCAGGGGAGCCAAATTCAGCGAGTTCGGGAGTTCACGAATAAATCCGGCCAATTCAGCCGTCAGTAAGCAGCATAACCGTCAGTAAGCAGCATTCTCCTTCCCCGGCCAATCGGTGGCCAAGCTGGGTCTTCTTCTGGCCAATCAGTCAGGATTGAATACGGGAGGAATCAGCTGATGAGCGGCCCAGCCAGGGAGAGAGAGAAAGAGGGAAATCCTCGTGTGTGTGTGTGTGGGGGGGTGCTTGTGCACATTCGCTCCTTTCTGTGGCTGCAGGGGGCGTATTTTTGGGGGTACAGACCCAAAACTTTCAGCAGAGATTCAGACAAGCCTTCTTAAGAGACCACCCAAGTTTTGTAAACATTGGGTCAGGGGTCCCGAGATATGGGCTCCCCCCTTTTCTCTTTCCATGGCTGCAGGGGGCGCATTTTTGGGGGTACAGACCCCAAACTTTCAGTGGAGCTTCAGATGAGCCTTCTTAAGATACCCCCCAAGTTTTGTAAACATTGGGTCAGGGGGTCTCGAGATATGGGCTCCACCCCTTTTCCCTCCCTTCTTTTCCATTTCCGTGGCTTCAAGGGGCGCTTTTTTGGGGATACAGCCCCCAAACTTTCAGCATAGCTTCAGACAATCCCTCTTAAGATACCACCCAAGTTTTGTAAAGATGGGTTCAGTGGGGGCAGAAATATTGGCTCCCCCCTTTTCTCTTTCTGTGGCTGCAGGGGACGCATTTTTGGGGGTGCAGATCCCAAACTTTGAGCGGAGCTTCAGACAAGCCTTCTTAAGAGACCACCCAAGTTTTGTAAACGTTGGGTCAGGGGGTCCCTAGATCTGGGCTTTCCCTTTTCCCCTTTTCCCTATTGGGATGAATGGATCAGCTGATCCTGTGTGCATCTCCAGAGCAAAACGTCCCGTGCCTAATTGGAATCATCTTGGATTACAAGTCCTTCCCAGCCCCTCCTGATGGAACAGAAGACAGCCACAGTAAGACCCCTTTGGGGGCTTTAATCTATAATTTTTCTCCTGTGTGTGTGTGTGGGGGGGAAGCAGAGTCTGTGTGTGTGTGGGGAGGGAGCAGTTTCTGTGGGTGGGGGGGAAGCCAAAGGGGGCTTTTGCCGGTTCTGCCTGGGGGTGTGTTCCCCCTCGAGTCTCTCTCTCCCTGGTTTGAGGGGGGGTTTCAGTTGTGTGTCTTCAGGTTTTCCCTCATTCATAAGAGCGGTTAGGTCTATTTGGATGCTTGCTCAAAACTGGTTTTCAAATGGTGACTTAAAGAATGCATTTGGAGTCCCATGCAAAAGGGGAAATTCCATCCCTCCTGCTCATTATGCATAGCTAGCTGTCTCTGTCCCTTTCCATGGTTTGCAAACTCCCAGGTGTCAGGTGTTGCTTTGCACAGTTGCAAAGGTTTTGCTTACTAGGTTGTGTTGCTCTGCAGTCGTGTTGCAATGCTTTGCAAATTTCTCAGCTGTTTGTCGGGGCTGGGAGCTTTGTGCGTGGGTGGCAAGCTCTGCTCAGACATGCACATTAAGGGTGGGGGACCCCTTTTGGGGCCCATATCTCAGCCCCCCCTGACCCGATCTTTACAAAACTTGGGGGGTCTTTCAAGAAATGTCCTTTGAAGCTCCGCTGAAAGTTTGGGACCTCTACCCCCAAAAATGCCCCCCCAGAGCCGCGGAAAGGCGCGGTAGTGTTTTTAATGGCTTTATTCGGCCGAATTTTTTTCCCGAACTTTGAATTCCCGCCGAATTGCATGGACCCGAAGCAGGGGAGTTTGGACTTCGGCATATCCTGAATCTAAACGGGTTGAATTCAGCCGAATCCGAACTATACCGAATTTTTTTTAATTCAACAGCCCTAACCTGCAGACCCTCTCCCCCTCTAAAAGCATGCCCCTTCAGCTTTTTCCCCAATCATGCAGCATAGGGCAGAGAGAGAGAGAGAGAGAGAGAGAGAGAGAGAGAGAGAGAGAGAGAGAGAGAGAGAATATTTTCCCCGCTAGAATACACAGCTAAGGATCTGTCTGAGACTCAAGCAAAGATGTAGAACAGGTAGATAGAGTTTTCAGAGAAGCCCCCCACCTAGATTTTAAAAAAATGTGTTTTATGAGGGCTGAAACCTATCCCAGCTCCACTGCAGAAAAAAGAACTGTTTTTAGCCATGAGGGGCAAAACGCTTACAGAGCTCCAGAGACAGAGAAGCCCCCAGACCCCACTCTAGTCACATAAGCAGGCTACAGGCTGTGCTGTCTAGCTTATGTGTAACAAGAGGCTGTAGGGAGAGCCAGCCTATTCTTGTCTGCCCCTCACCAGCCCAAAGACAGAGAAGCAGGCAGGCAGGCACGCTGCAGACTGCTATCTCGCTAGTGTGTGTAGCAGCTTCCCTTTTCCCCTTTTCTACAGCTGCTGTGGGCAGGCAAGAGGGGGGAGTGAAGTCTTTTTACAGCATCTCGCACAGAGAGGGGAGAGGAGTGAGAAAGTAGAGAGTTTGTAAGACTGACTGCAGCATGCCCAGCTACAGACAAGCCCCATGCCGAAACACCATGCTTTTTTCTACAAACCCCGTTAGCTGTTATCTCTGGCTTCCTGTTTTTCACAGCAGGAGTTCTCTGTTAGACACACACACACACACACAGAGAGAGAGAGAGAGAGAGAGAGAGAGAGAGAGAATATTTCCCCTTTAGACAAACCACCGCTGTTTCCTTTCTCTCCCAACCTCCTACCAAAATGGCTGCAGGTGAGAGGGAAGTTAAACTTTGCAGCTTTTTAGACACATTTTTGAAGAGAGAGAGAGAGAGAGAGAGAGAGAGAGAGAGAGAGAGAGAGAGAGAGAGAGAGAGAGAGAGAGAGAGAGAGAGAGAGAGAGAGACCGAAGGTTTCATAGTTCCTGTGTAGTTTGGGGTGTGCTTTTTTAAAACAGATCTTACCAGCAGGAGCTCTCACGACAGAAAGAAAGCAAGAAGGTGTTTGCCCCAGCCTATGCAACGAAGGGGAGGGGCTGGTATTAGAAAACGCCTCCATTTCCTACCACCTGATCCCCAGTTAAAGAATTTGATAGGCTACTTCCAGGGGAAAGGGAGGGGTGGAGTATGCAGCTTAGCCGACAGGTTTCGAGGGAGAAGGGAGGGGGAGAAGGGGGTGAGAAGGGGCGGGGGAGGGTTCTCTCTAGCTTCCCCCTTATTTTTATGAACCAGAGGACGAGAGCTAGCCAGTTTAACTTCATGGGTCAGAAACTTTCCTTCACGTGTCAGATACTTTATTTCACTCTGCCGACGCGCAGTGAGAAGCCTTGAGTGACAAGCCCCCCCCCCTCTTATCAATGCCTTCTGCTAAGCATGTACTCTACAGGCAAGCCACGATAGCAGGGAGTGGGAGTGGGTCAGGGGGCTGCCTGAAGCGGGACGTTATGCATCAGGGGTGTCTGCAGATTCCAGGAAGCAATCTGGCTGTCTTTGAAAACAGCCACCCACCTCACAGTGAGATATGGCTGGTTCTAGGGGCTGAATGAGGAGGGCTCAGCTCTCAGACTCTTGCTTGCTTAGCTGCCCCATGAGAGTAAAATAAAAACACCTAGGAAAGGTTTTGAAGCAGTCCTCTGCAGCCTTTTTACCGCCTCATGTGGAAAAAGAGAGGCTAGCGGAGCTAAGCCATGCCAGCAAAACACTCACACAGACACCCCAACCCACCCCTGAGAGAGATTGAACGGGCCCTGCCATTTTTTGCCTGCATGTTTATTCCCAGTGACTAGCCCCTGACAATAGTTGTATTGTCACATTTTGGACCAGTTGAAGGTTTCTGGGTTGTCTTCAAGGACAGAGCTATGTGTAACACATTGCAGTAATCCAACCATGAGGCTACAGAAGCATAAATCAGCATGACCAGAACAGCCAAGTCTAGGTAATGAGAGAGTTGGCAAATCAGATGCAGCTGATCAAAGGTGTTCCTGGCCACTATGCCAACTTGCTTATCAAAGACTAAGGTGAGGTCCACTAGCAACCCCTCCCCCAAGCTATTAACTTGCTCTAACAAAGTTGTGAATTTCCTGCATTGTGCAGGGGGTTGGACTAGATGACCCTGGTGGTCCCTCCCAGCTCTATGATTCTAAGCCAGCATCACTCCATCTAGGACAAGTGGATTCAGCCCCTCTGGAATATCAGCCTTCCCAACCAGCATTTCTTCTGTTTCGTCTAGATTCAGCTTCAGCTTGTTCTGCCTCAGCTACCTGAGCACTGCCTGAAAGCATCAGTTCAGAACCAAGACAGATGCATCAGGAGGTTTAAATAATGAACTATAGAGATGGATATCTGCATATTGGTGTGTGTGTGTGTATGGGACAAATTCCACCCAGTTGATTCTGCATCTCTGGTGGAGACTCTGTGTCCAGTCAGAAAGAAAAGAATGAAACCACCAAATGGCTACTTCCTTAACACCAATGCTGTATTCAAGCCAATAAATAATAATGAGGTGGCCTTTTGTATCAATGGCCACTGAAAGTTCCAACCATATGAACTGGGAAGATTTCCCCCTGTTCAACTGTAAATGAAGATCATCTACCAGTGCAACTAGAGCCATCCTAGTACCAAACACAGGCCTGAAACCAGATTGAAATGTGCAGATGTGTCATCTAGGAAGCCCTGGATGTCTCTTTCATATCTCTTTGATGTCTCTTTAAAGATAAGTCAATGTACTCTTTTGTAACTTTAGCCCTTGCAGTTGTTTTATATTACACTCCATAGGATGATGCTCTAGCAGGAGAAGTCTCTGAGCATCTGCAGAGTGAAATTCTGAAATTTTGCAGAACCTCCCTTCCTTCCCCCCTTCAAATTTATCTTTGATCAAAATATTCTCTACATTCCTAAAATCAGAGAACAAAACAGATAGTTGGATTTCATGGAGACATTGGGGAAAAGAAGAATTAAGTTAATTTCTCTTAACAATGCTACCCACTGGTTTTCCCTTCGTGGGAGGGCAATTTTGCATGAGCAACAGTCAAGTACTGACTGAGCCTTCCTGACTCTCTATGGCCATGATTTATTGTCTGCCGTTCCATATGCCCATGTGCAGGAGCCTTTCTCAAGCCCTAGTCTCAAGGACAATGGTACAAATCCAGGTCTGTAGATATGATTTTTGGAGAGTGGCTGGACCACTCCAGTAACTTGGTGTGCCATTGAAGTAGATCACTTACTGTGATAAGTGGCTATATTGAATTTCACTAAAAAATTCATTCTCTTACTTAACCAGCCACTTCAAGCAACGACACAACTTTGAACTGCATTGGAATTCATTTCTATTGTTAATGCTTTGAAACTAAAATAAAAACCCTCTAATGTATATGAAATATATAAGAATTATATTACATTGAAAAAATCTAACAGAGTCTAACAAATTATTACAGATCTGAAATACAGTAAAAAATTACAATGAAAAATACAATAGAATTGCATACCCATCCATGTGTCATGCCAGGGATAATTCTCAGACAGTGTGAGCACTTGTCCCGTGACAATCCTTGAAACAACATCCACAGACAAGAAGTCCAAAATAGAGTTGATTTATTAGGAAAAGTCTACAAGTTTACAGCAGCAGAAAAGTAAGTTGGCACGAATGAGAACTAAAAGCACGGCCTAAGGCCTATATGGAAGAGCATTGGTCATATCAGATAGTGGTGGCAGCCATGGCAACTGCCCCCCCCCACGAGAGCAGTTCTCACAGAGTTAGCAAGAGGAATTTGACAGTTAACAGGCTTGACCTTGGGCTGCACCAGGCGAAACCAAAACACGCATAGTTAGGCCGTTTCAGCAACGAGCAATGAGCAAGCCTGACATCCTGCTCCCCTTAAGGCCCCCCTCCCACTGTCCAGTGCATGGGCGCAGGTTTGTGAGGGTAAGCCATGTGGAATTGACTGACTAAACAAGGTGCAGAAACATCACGTGCGCGTACCCACTCATCATGTGCAGAACTGAAGTGTTTCCAACGAACAAGATACTGGAGAGAACCATGATGGATACGCGAGTCCAGGAATTTTGCAATTTCAAAATGTTCATCCCCCCCACCATCACCAGCGGTTCAGGGAGTGGCTCAGGATGCCATTCCGGGGAAGGAACATGTGGTTTCAGCAGGCTGACACAAAATACTGGGTGGATACGCCTTAACGATTTTGGGAGCGAGAGTTTCACAGTTACTGGGTTTATCAGTCGAGAAATGGGAAAGGGCTCCACGTATTTGGCACTGAGTTTGTTACACGGGTGGTTGGAATGTAAATTCTTGGTGGACAAATAAACCATGTCTCCCACTGTATAGTCCTATCCAGGTGAGCGATGTTTGTCGGCTTGAGCTTTGTATTTACATTTGGCTCGTTCCAAGTTCTTTACCAGCCAAGGCCAGGTTGTTTGAATTGTGTGTGCCCAGTCAGCAATATCAACACCTCCCTCCATCCTGGAGACGTCAGTATGGCCAATGGGGCCGAAGTCCTGACCATATACAGCCCGGAAGGGGCTATACCCTGTGGATTGGTGCACAGCATTATTGTATGCATATTCAGCAAAGGGTAACAATTCAACCCAATCATCCTGATGATAATTCACAGTGGGTAGCCGTGTTAGTCTGTTTGCAGTAGTCAAAAAGGGCAAGAGTCCAGTAGCACCTTAAAGACTAACAAAATACCCTACCAGAAAATATTTTTGTTAGTCTTTAAGGTGCTACTGGACTCTTGCCCTTTTTGATCCTGATGATAGTAGCACAGCATTTACCCGTTCTGTTTGGCCGTCGGTTTGGGGATGGAAAGCACTTGAAAGACCCTGTTCCACCCCCACCAGTTTTAGGAAAGCTTTCCAGAACTTGGCTCTCCACCTTGCGCGGGAAACTATGGAGTCAAAAGACATGTGACACAAAGAGGAGGGCTAGTTTTGGGGTGGACGGGATACCTGCGCAAGGGACGAGATGCACCTGTTTAGAGAACAGGTCTGTGATTACCCAAAGTACAGTTTCCCCTTCACTGAGGGGGAGGTCGGTCATGAAATCCATTGCAATTACTTCCCAGGGTCTAGTGGGGGTCTCTAACGGTTGTAAAAGTCCAGGAGGTTTACCCTGGGACCTTTTGACAGTAGCACATATTGGGCAACTGCAGATGAACGAATCTACGTCGGTTCGCATGCCCGCCCACCAAAACTGTCTTCGTAACAAATGCAACATTTTTAGAAAACCAAAGTGCCCCGCAGTCTTGGCTCCATGGACTAGCTTCAGAACCTCTCTTAGCAGTCCCTTAGGCAGAAACAGCTTAGAGTCTTTATACCAGTAACCCCCCTGTTCAATCAGAGAAGCGGGGAGGGTTTGCACAGAGAGTTCAGCTTGGCACCCGGAACGAAGAGAGTTCATAAAGGAATCCATTAGACCCACCCCATCTGGTGTTGTGGGTACCGTGTTGGGGGCTCCACCGCGGTAGGGGAAGCCGACACCTCGGAGGGGGATCGGACGGCTGGATTATCCGGGCGGCTAGGCACAGGCAAAGCTGGTGAAGAGGTGAGGGGGGTGGAGCCGTTGGGCCGACCGAAGTGGTGCGGCTTGGAGTTTCCCCCCCCCCATGCGACGACTGTGGCGGGAGCCGGGCTTGTGATCGGGTTTGAACCACCAGAGTGGGCAGGAGACCTCTCTGAGCAGGAGTGAACAGGGACTCTGTGGGGCATTCAACCTTGGTAGGGTAGAGCATTCGCCAGGACATTCTACTTCCCTGGTACATGTTTTAGCACGAAGTGGAATTGAGCAAAAAAGTCCGCCCAGCGTACCTGTTTCACAGACAATTTACAGGCTCCCGTGAGCGCCTCCAGGTTTTTGTGATCACTCCACACCTCAAAAGGGACTTTAGAACCTTCCAAAAAAATTTCTCCATACCGTGAGGGCATGGTGGACGGCGGCTGCTTCTTTTTCCAAGATCGGCCAGTTGAGCTGAGACTGCGCAAACTTCTTAGAGAAGTAGGCGCATGGATGCAGAAGACTGTCCCTCCCTCGCTGCAGAAGTGCACCCCCCATTGCCACGTCTGAGGCGTCAACCTGGACTATAAACATTTGCTCAGGATCAGGGTGTTTCAGCACCAGTTCGGAGGTAAATAGTCGCTTGAGAGTATCAAAAGAGTTTAGGGGACTTCCGGTGGCGTCGCTGGGGTGAGTGCCACGTTTGCCCAGGAGCTCCTGGGTGAAATCCAAGTTTGCGTTAACCTTGGGGTGTTTTATACACCCCAACCTGACCCTTGCAAGTGGGTTGGATAGCAGGAATTCCCTGCAGCCCTTTTTTGCAGTTTGACCTCCTAAATACTCCAAGGGAGCTTTTATAAGTCCCCCGGAGTTTTGGATGCCGATCCTGCCTGGGCACTGAGGGAAAGAAATCGCCAAAACGCAACTTCGGCATAAGACTCTACCCTCCACCACCTTATAACCAACATAAGGACTACTTTAAGATAAGAACCTCACCTCTAGATGCCCAAGAATCCCTCGTTTCTTACTGGCGTTACCGAATAACCGGGGGGGGGGGGGTAAATGAAGATATTCCCAGTACCCTTACTCCTCCCTTAACTGAATCAGATAAGTTTGACTTACAAAATCCACCAGGATTGGAGACAGGAGCCTTATCAAGTTGATCAGCTTAAATCAAAACAAAGAGTTAGAAGGACGCTTATGAGACGGACTAAAATCTTTACCAATGAGAAGCAACCTAGAGGGAAGGGGAGGGAGAATTACTCTCTGAGTTTCCGGTGAAAAAGGACTTCCTGCCACGTTTGCATAACAAGGGATCCCTTGGACCGGAAGACCCTCTATATCACCCTCTCTATCATCTGATCCACAACAACAGGAAGTAAGACATAGGACCGGATACACGTCGCACTCGAGCAACATAGAAATAATCCCTGAAGGAAACAACCATCGAGAAGAGGCGGTAGAAGGTCACGGCGAAATCAACTTCCGGAATACTTCCTGGTTTGATCCGACCTAGAGTGTCCAGTAAAACTAGCTGGTACTCCAAATGTTTAACAAGCTGTTTTAAAGTGAATTCGGAAAAACTGTGAAGCTGATCATTGAACCATTCTTTATCAACCACAAGCCAGAGGGATCTCGCCCCCATTCTGGTTCATTACATAGCCCTGCCTACACAAAATAGAAAGAATCCGCACAAACCTTAACTATGGATAAGAAATTACAAGACATGTTAGCCAAACAAACAGAAGCAACAACTAAGCAGTTTGAACAGATGTCAACACAGATGGCACAGCTGACTTCTATGATGACAAATCTTGGACAAGCATCTCAAGTTATTAACCAGAAACTGGATGTGGTTACAGAAGACCTCAAAGATGTAAAGACCCAAATGAAAACTATGAAGACGGATATGCAAACAATGGACTTATCAATCAAGAAAGTGATGGAAGAACACAAGGATACAAAGAAAAAATTAGTAAGCCAAGAAAAACAAATTGAAACAATACAAACTAATCAGACAGCAGCCAAGGACCAGATAGCCATGATGGAGATGAGAGTAAGAGAAACCAACCTTCGTCTGTGCAATTTACCAGATATGATGGGAGATAACAAAGAAACGGTAGTTCCAAATCTGGCTTACTTATTTCAAATAGAAGAACAAGTGTTGAACCAAGCCATTAACAGAGTCTATAGAATACCATTACCTGCTAGAATGAAAAGATCTAAACCAAGAGATCTCATGATTGTTTTTTATGATACAAGGATTAAGGATAGGACCATGAAGATCCATTATGACAACCCAGTTTCTGCAGGAGATATTCCTCTAATACTTTTAAAGGACATACCAAGACATTTACTCTCACAGAGGAACAATTACAAAGAATTTGTGTCTGTTTTGAAAGCTAATGGTATTAAATATCGTTGGATTATGCCACAAGGCCTGGCCTTCACTTACAAAGAAATGAAAATGACAATCTTATCACCAACAGATGTGGGGAAAAGTTTGAGGAAATATAAGACAGAACTTAAAGGATTAACCTTGGAACAAAAGGAAAAGGAAGAAGAAGAAGAAGAAGAGGAATCACAGGGAGCAGAGGGAGGTGCTGAGTTATAGACTGAATATTTTGCTTCAATAATTATTACATCATGGCAAAAGTAATTTCTTGGAATGTGAATGGTTTGAATGAAAAAACTAAACGGGCTAGAATTTTTAAATATTTACAGAAATACAAATACTCCCTAATTTGTTTGCAAGAGACTCATATAGCAACAAAGCATAAAAGATACCTGGATAGACAAGTGCTTGGACAAGCATTTGTCGCATCGGCTAAAACAAAAACAAAGGGAGTAGTGATATATGCTCATTCTAGCCTTAGTCCTGAATTACTGTACAAAGACGATGAAGGGAGAATTGTAATTATCAAAACCAAAATATTGGGGCAAAAGACGATTGTGGTAGGAATATATGCACCCAATGAAGGAAAAGCAAAATTTTATGGACAATTACATGAACTGATTTCCCAATATGCAAATGATCAGATTCTTTTGATGGGCGACTTTAATGGTGTTATCCTCTCAACTTTGGATAAAAAATCAAAAGCAAAAGACGAAAATGAAAGATGTTTGCCTAAAACCTTCTTCACCATGGCTTTGGAATTGGAAATACAAGACATCTGGAGAACAATGAATACAACAGCTAAAGAATATACTTATTATTCAGCAAGACATGACTCACACTCCAGGATAGATATGATATGGGCTAGTAAATCTATTTTTACGCAATTACGTAAAATTCAAATTGTACCAAGAACTTTTTCTGATCACAATCCAATTACATTTGAATGGAACAATAAACACGCATTCAGATGGCGATTAAATGATAAATGTTTAAAGGACAATAAGATTCAAAAAGAACTACAGGACTTAATTAAAGATTTTTTTGAAATTAATCTTAATGGGGAAACTTCGCTAAATACAGTTTGGGATGCATTCAAAGCTGTTCTAAGAGGATTCATGATACAGAAACATACGGCGTGGAAGAAAACCCAATTACAACTTACCAATAATATACTTTGGGATTTACAAAATCTGGAGCAAAAACTTGTTATGGCTCTAGATGAAGAAGAGAAAAATGACATACAAATGAAGATTTCTGTATCTAAACACCAACTAAATTTGATAATAATGGAGGAAATGAATAAAAATTTAAAATCTGCTAAACAAAAATACTTTGAACATGCTAATAAACCTGGAAAATTTTTAGCAACCCAACTGAAAGATTCATTTCAAAAGAAGATTATAATGAAAATCGAATCCGCTAAAGGACCAGTTTATACAACTACGGATATACAAAAAGAATTTGTTTCATTCTATACTAAGTTATATCAGAAAGAAAATATCTCTGCGAAGAATAAAGAATTGATAACTAATAACTACCTTAAATTATGGGATAAAATAAAAACTGACATGATCATTTGGTCAAATAAAAAGCTGTCACTTTTGGGACGTATATCAACAATCCAAATGAATATTTTACCAAGGATGCTTTTCTTATTCCAAAATTTGCCTATAATATCACATGTTAAATATTTTGATACTTGGAGGAAAAATGTATTAAATTTCATCTGGCAAGGGAAAAAACCGAGGATTGCTTACAAACATTTGGTGGACTCTAAAGTTAGAGGAGGTTTAGCATTACCTAATTTTCAACTTTATGCTGAAGCGGCCGCTTTAGTATGGCTAAAGGACTGGATGAACTTATCTAACTCACGTTTGTTAGATCTTGAAGGTTTTAACAATATAAGTGGATGGCATGGCTATTTGTGGTATGGTAAAATCAAGATACAAGCATCATTTCGTAACCATATAATCAGGTCCTCCTTATTTCATATTTGGATGAGATATAAACATATTCTTGAACCAGTAACACCGATGTGGATATCACCTCAAGAAATGTTGACATTACGCCCACTTAGACTGGACAAATTTATCACCTACCAAGAGTTACTTAACTGGGAAGGGAAAAAAAGCTCACTAAAAGATTTTCAGTTACTTAAAGACTATTTACAATGGCTTCAATATCATCAAATTAAATCAGTATTTACACAAGATATGAAGAACGGATTCTCTAAAGAAAAAACGCCTTTTCACAGGATGTTATTAGATAATAACACTCAACTGATCTCTAAAATGTATAATCTTCTTTTAACAATTTATTGTGAGCAGGAAATAATTAAACCAACAATGATTAACTGGGCTCAAACTGTGGGACATGATATTGCCTTAAACAAATGGGAAAGATTATGGGCGAAAGACCTGAAAGGAATAAATGCGCAGTCAATTCGAGAAAATATATATAAAATGATGTATAGATGGCATTTAACACCTAAGAAGATTGCAAGGATTTATAAAGTGACATCCCCTAAATGTTGGAAATGTAATAAAGAAATTGGTTCTTTTTATCATATGTGGTGGACCTGTGATAAAGCTAAGGAGTTTTGGGATATGATTTATAATGAAGTAAGACTGATAGTACAAAAAAATATACCCAAGACACCAGAAATGTGTCTAAACATGATACCTGATGACTTGTTAACACAAAGGACTTTTCTGATTTATGCTACAACAGCGGCAAGATTGCTCTTTGCAGCGAAATGGAAAGGGGCAGAAATCCCAGGGAAAAATGACTGGATTTTGAAAATGTTTGAACTGGTGGAAATGGCAAAACTTACAGCCATTTTAAATCAAAAAGACAATCCACGATTTATGGGGGAATGGGAGGCTTGGATGAAATATTGTGAATATGAATTAGGAGTGGGGAAAATGGAAGATTACCTTTTAATCTGATCTAGACGATACTATTAATATCAAGAATTATAATTAATTATACTAATAGAATAAGTTATATGAAATTTAACTGAGATATAAGAAGATCAGACCAATCACGATGGGTTAGAATACTTTATTAAGAGGCGGACGGAGGTGATGGAGAAGTTGAAAAATTTTCCGTTATCTGGTAGTTTATAACGTATATAAGAAATTACAACAACATCTAGTTTGGATTTAGAATTACATGTTACCATTATTGTTGTTTGTTAATATGGGAAATTTGTATTATAAAATCCAATAAAATTAAAAAAAAGAGAGTATCAAAAGAGTTTGGCACTGGGGGGGCCAAATGATTTTAGTCGAAGGCAACGTGGCTGCACTTCCCTTTCCCTTAGTCTTAAGGAGATCAGTGATGGGGAGTGTGACTCGAGCGAAGTTGGGGATGAAACCTCTGTAGAAGTTAGCGAACCCAAGAAATTGTTGAACTTGTTTGCGGGTTGAGGGAGGCTCCCAACTGGTGACAGACTGCACTTTCTCAGGGTCCATAGTGAGACCGTGGTGTGAAATTATATAGCCCAAGAAAGTCAATTGTTTTGGGTGAAATTCGCACTTGGACACTTTAGCATAGAGCTGATTGTCTCTGAGACGTTGCAATACTTCCCTCACCAGGGCAACAGATTCATCCATAGTTTTAGAGTAAATGAGAATATCATCCAAATAAACTACCACTCCTTTATATAACAAGTCATGTAGGATCTCATTAATGAATTGCATGAAGACCCCCAGGGGCCCCTTTAATCCAAATGGCATCACTAAGAATTCATACATGCCAAAACAACTGGAAAAGGCTGTTAGGGGTACATCCCCATCCCGGATCCTGATTCTGTAATAAGCTTCTACCAAGTCTAATTTAGTAAAGATATGCCCCTCCTTTAGTTGCCCCAAGAGATCTGAGATCAGAGGAATGGGATAGGCATTGGACTGGGTGACTGCATTGAGTTTTCCAAAGTCGATGCATAACCACAAGTCACCCATCTTCTTGCGCACAAAGAAAGCGGGGGCCTGTCAGGCTGCTATCTCGGTTTCGTTATTGCCTCTGTCTCTGCGCTGTATTGTCTGCCCCCCAAGGTCGCATACCTAGGCCTGGGAACTCAGCTCCTGGGAAACTGTATTCAGCCTGTGCGTGTAATCTCCCGCCTTTCCTGCCTTATAATATCTCCCAGCTAGTGAGTCTCTCATAGCTGTCATTTTATTCGTTTGCACTGTATGCCTATTTGACCAGTAAAAGCCATCTGTTTGGACTCTATATGACTTTGTGGTGATTTCTGGTTCTGTGGGCCAAGGGCTGACAGGGCCAAAGAAGGGGCGGTAGATGGTTGGATGAAACCTCGAGCCAAGTTTTTGTCCAAGAATTCACATAACACTGTACGTTCGGAAGCGCTCATGGGGTAAATCTTACTTTGGATAGTTTCCCATCCCCCACCACCTCAATAGCACAGTCGGTTTTGCGGTGTGGGGGGGTAGTACATCACATTCCCTTACATCAAAAACGTCTGCAAAGTCCTGATATTCAGCGGGCAGTGAAGAGGAAGAGGGGGTGTCAGAGACTAAAGCCGGGGTTTATAGTCCCAGCTCCCCAGTCAATATACGGGCTGTGTCCTTTGAGCCAGTTTATTCCCAACACCACTTCGTATCTGATAGGGGCTATGGTGAAGTTTATTTGCTCCCAATGGTGGCCAATGCCCATCGCTATCCCGCGAATGCGACGATCTACTGGCCCACCCTTAAAGTCACTGCTATCCATTTGAGCAAATTGAATGGGAGCTGACAGAGTCTCTGACTTGACCTTGAGCGCTTTGAAAGTGGCCTCATTGATTAGGGAGCGGGCACACCCGGAATCTATTAGTACTTTGACTTGTAATTGGGGACCCTTTTTGTAGTGTTGTAACACTACGTCCACATACACAGTATCTTCGATCTCACTCACCATTGAAGGAGTCTTGGGTTTTGCAGGAACAGCTGCGAGGGTCCGCGGTGTCGCTCCACTCACCGCAGACCCCACCTGTTTTTTGACAGATCTAGATTTAAAGCTGGGGGGTCCCAGCTTCTGTCCTCATCCAAGGAAGGTGAGCTGTCCCCTCCCGGGGCACTTGTAATCCGGGACCCTGGTGGGTCTGTTGGTACAGGCTCGTCGGGTGCATCTCCGATGTGAAGCACTGACAGCGCAGTCGGTTGGCCGCAGTGCCTCTTCACTGAGTTTGCCCCCAATTTAGGGGCGGTCCATCTGGTCAGGAAGGGTCTGGTCGAAGCAGGCAAGCTGCAGCAAGGTGGCCCATGGCGCCACAAATGAGACAGGCTCCCCTTTGAAACCGGGACACACGGTCTTGTGAGGGTTGAGCAAGTCTCCGCGGTGCAGGAGTTGCAGCCTTAGGTGGGGTTTTTTGGTTGCCCCCCTCCCTGGCCCGATGCCGGGCCAGCGAAATGAATTGGCGGTGGCTTTCCACTTCTTCAGCTAGTCAAATCCATTCTTCTAGAGTGTCTGGGTCTTGTTGCATATAAGCCCAGTTCAGTATCTCTGGGTGTAAGGCTTCCCGGAAATAATGTATACGGGTAGCCTCGGTCCAGTCTACTATTTTACTGGTGAGCCTTTGGAATTCGTCCGTGAATTCCCGCACTGGTGTAGAGCCTTGTCGAAGTTGCAGGAGGGCCGCCTTGGCCTTCTCTTCCACGAAGGGGTCCTCAGAACGTCGCCGCAAAGCTTGCATGAAATCATTGAGTGAGCGTATGGATCAGGCCCAAGTGTCAAACTGGAGAACCATCCAGTCGGCTGCTTTTCCAATTAATAGTGAGGCAACGAATCGTACTCAGCTATCTTCGGTGGGGAAGTGCTGCCCCTGTTCCCTCATATAACTGTCCACTTGGTGTAGGAAACAGGGCAGAGCCTCAACTGTCGTAAGTCACCCTTAACCGTGGTTGCTTCCACTGCATGAGAGTAGTAGAGAGTAATGCTGGGGGTAGCGCTGGCGGTTGCCCTGGGGGCGGCAAGACTGGTAGGACAGGTGCCCCTGGGGCCGGCTGGGCTGGTTGCCCCGGAGGGGGCAGAGTTGGCAGTCTCAGCAGCGGGACTTGTGGCTGTGGAGCTGGCTGAGTTGGATGCCCTGGCATCTGTTGAACTGGGGGCGTTTGAGCTCGCTGTAAATGTTTGTTTTCTCGCATTAGGAACTCCATTTGGTCCAGCAGACGGGCCACCCGATCAGTCAAGTCCCGGTTCTGGCCCCGTAAAAGACGCATTTTGTCCCCAGTTCCCCCAGTATGTCGGGCCTGGCTGATTTGGAGGCCAGTAGCCCAGTGAGACTCCTCACAGTATAAGTCCTCCTCATCTGAGTAATCCAGTTCGACCCAGCGCCCAGCGAGCCAACGTGTGCATTGTATGTCTCGAGGCGGGCCATAGGTCGGGGAAAACGAGGGGAACAATCCAAACCCTATGCTTTCTTTGGGACGCACATCCGCTGCTGCTGTCGCACTGCTTCGAGCGGTGGCCGCTTGAGCCAAACGTAGCTCCTCAGCCTTGTTCAGATCGACCAGCATCTGAGTTGCAGCCACATCGGCGGCCTGCAATTGTTCCTCGGCTCGCTTCCGATCGGCGAGCGCGTGGTTGGCTTCGAGCTTAACGGCGATCGCCGTTGTGACGATCGGGAGGGCCTCTTGCACCAGAAGCAGAAGGAGCTCAGAGGAAGTTTGGTCCAACAATGGTTGAACCCGAACTGCCAGAGCAGCTGCGTCGGATCCAAACTCCGGGGTTAGTAGTTTCATGATCTCAGCCACCGTGGCCATGGCCGGGGTCAGTCCCACAAATTGTAAAGCCGTCCGGGCCGCCACATCCTGTGCCTCCTTCAGGCATACATTGGGATCTGGAAAGGTTGACATCGAGACCTCCTCTGCCCATAATCCCGCCATGGGAGAGTCACGTACGGGGCGGATCGGGGCCGCCGTCTGTTCCTGTTGCGCCTCACACAATGTTAATCCCGCTAACAAATGGGTTAAGGTCACTAAATCCTCCTGCGCCAGCCGAACTTCCTCCAACAAACTATCCAGTGTCCGGAGGTTGTGTTGGGCACTTTGATATGCGTCGTGGGTCATCCAGGGGGTCGTTTCGGCCAGGCGACGCCACTGAATTCGAATTAGTACAACTAGGCGATTGATCTCCGCGTCAGTCCGTAGTGCCTCAGCAAGAATGTCACGCAGCAGGGTAGGGTTGTCAGGGAACTCGTCCGACGGTCCCAACGGAAGGTACCAATGTTCGGGACCCTCCAGGGCTCCAGCCAGGAACCCTCACCCCAGGGAGCACTTCCCTTGCTCCCATCCGGGGTCCAGGCGAACCCTCTGGGGCTCCAGCCACAGGGAACTCACTCGGAGAGCACGTCCCCTGCTCCAATCCGAGATCCCGGCAAACCCTCCAGGGCTCCAGCCAGGCAGGTAAAAAATAGAGAGTGATTCGTGCCAAAATGTCCCATGACAATCCTTGAAACTTGTCCCATGACAATCCTTGAAACAACATCCACAGACAAGAAGTCCAAAATAGAGTTGATTTATTAGGAAAAGTCTACAGGTTTACAGCAGCAGAAAAGTAAGTTGGCACGAATGAGAACTAAAAGCATGGCCTAAGGCCTATATGGAAGAGCATTGGTCATATCAGATAGTGGTGGCAGCCATGGCAACCGCCACCCCACCCCCCTATGAGAGCAGTTCCCACAGAGTTAGCAAGAGGAATTTGACAGTTAACAGGCTTGACTTTGGGCTGCACTTGGCGAAACCAAAACACGCATTGTTAGGCCGTTTCATCAACGAGCAAGCCTGACAGCACACAAGCATGTCTGGCAAAGAATTTCCACCCTCTTGCCATCTTAAGTCTCTATATATACCTTTTCAGAGCTCAATTGTTATGAGAATCAGTAAAATATTGTTATGAGAAAATTTGAAAATTGTCTGGCATCAAAAGACATAAAATTTATGAATAAGACAAAATGCCTCTTAACAAGCAGTTATCCTTAACCTTGATCTCATGTCAGATGAATAGATGATATAGGAAATAACATATAAACATAGATTGCATTATGTATTCTCTAGATAAGTTTTCCATCTTCACACATTCTTCTTCCAAGTCAATTAACCATGAAGGCAAACAATTCATTATAAAAAATGGTTGCACTTATAATATTATTGAAAGCAAAGGAAATTGCTTAATGAAACCACAAAGCCAGAAAGTTCCACTCCTCCTTTTCTCACTGGGGGTGAATCTCACAGCCGAGAGTAAAACGAGTGGCTTGTGCATTTTTCTCTCTAGTCTGAAGTATCAACAATCTTTTATCTCATTGTCTGGCTTTGCTTCCATATTACAGCTGATTGTAGCTGACTATGACCCTGTGGTTTCCTCACATTCCTTCTAGGCTTCCTTTTATGTAAGCAATCTACTCTTTCACATGTCACTTTCCCATCCAAGTTCTAACTTGAAACCTTTAAACTTTAAATTAATGTTGCAGTTTGGCAATAACTATATCTTTTTAACCTTAAGGTAAAGCTAAATGTCTCCTGTGCAAGCACTGGATCATTCCTGACCCATGGGGTGATGTCACATCCCGACGTTTACTAGGCAGACTTTGTTTATGGGGTGGTTTGCCAGTGCCTTCCCCAGTCATCTTCCCTTTACCCCCAGCAAGCTGGGTACTCATTTTACCGACCTTGGAAGGATGGAAGGCTGAGTCAACCTTGAGCCAGCTACCTGAAACCAATTTCTGTCGGGATTGAACTCAGGTCATGAGCAGAGCTTGGACTGCAGTACTGCAGTTTACCACTCTGCGCCACAGGGCTCCTGTTTTTAACCTTAATTTTTTTTTATATATAAATTTTTATTAAGATTTTTTTAACAATAAAAAAATATCAAACAAAAAAAACAATACATGTAACAACAATAACAAAAAAAATAAGTAACAAAAATTACAAAATACATAATACAAACTTGGAGGAGTATCCATATATCTCATTTATTACAATCTCAAATATCAAAGTTCTTATATTCAAAAAAAAAAGAAAAAGATACCCCTTCCCCCACCACCCACCATTAACAGTGACCCTTCACCCGACTTCCGCAGCAGGTGTCTAATCAGATTTTACTATTAAAAATACAAAGGTATAAAATTACTCTAGTTTCTACAACTCGTTAATTATAATCATAAAATCCATTTTTGCCATCTTATCCCAATATGAGGCGGCCTTTGACCAAGTTTGTTTAAACTTTTCCATATCTTTCCCATGTAGGAAATCTGTTAATTTGGCCATCCTCATATATATCCATATCTTCTCTCTCCAGATATTAATTGAAGGTTTATTCACTTGCTTCCAAACTTTAGCTATCACAATTCTTGCAGCAGCAAAGCTATACTGGCAGACAATTCTGTCTTCAGATATTTTTGGTGGTATTCCCAATAAGCAAAATAATGGTTTTCTTTTCACACTACCATTAATCAAATTATTCGTTTCCTTCAAAACTTTCTTCCAGAATTTTTTTATTTGTTTACAAAACCACCATACATGCATATATGTTCCTCTTTCCTTACCACATTTCCAGCACAGACCCCTGTCTTCTCTGTTTATTTTAGAAATCATCACTGGTGTTATATGCCATCTGTAAAACATTTTATATAGATTTTCTCTAATTTCATTGGTTATTGTAAATTTAAATTCTTTTTTCCATAATTTTCCCATAGTTCCAAATCTATGTTAAAACCTAGCTCCTTCATCCATTTAATCATAATTGGTTTAACCCTTTCTTGTTCCAAATTAATTTCCATTAACAATTTATACATTCTACCTATCAGTCCTTTATTTCCTTTTATTAATATTTTCTCTAATTCTGATTTATTTCTATTGAATCCAATTTGGTTATCTTTATTAAATATATCTCTTATTTTGTAGTATAGAAACCAATCCTTTATATCCAGTTCTTCTCTACTTTTTAGAATCCATATCCCTTCTTTCCAGTTAATAATATTTCTATATATATCCATTTCTAAATTCAGCTGAGTTCCTCTTCTCATAAAAGCTTCCACTGGATTGAGCCATCCAGGAGTTTTATTTTCTAATATCTTTCTATACTTTTTCCACACTTTAAACAAACCAGCTCTAACAAAATGAATATTAAAATCTCTATTTACTTTTTCTTTCTCATACCATAAATAAGCATGCCATCCAAAACGTAAATTATAACCTTCCAATTCTAATAATTCAGTATCCTCTAACATTATCCAAGATTTCAACCATACAAAGCATGCTGCTTCATAATACGTTTTTAAATCTGGTAAGCCTAATCCACCTATATCTCTTAGTTGAATCAAATTTTTGTAAGCTATTCTATGTTTTCCTTTGTTCCACAAGAAGTTTAAAATATCTTTTTTCCATACCTTAAATATTTTAACCCCCTTAATTATTGGTAAATTTTGAAATAAAAAAAGCATTTTGGGTAAAACCATCATTTTAACAGCTGAAATTCTACCCCATAGTGATAAAGGTATTCTTTGCCAGTTTTTCAAGTCTGTATTAATTTGATGCCATGTTTTTATATAATTATTTTTGAATAAATTAAAATTATTTGAAGCTAACCAAATACCCAAATACTTTATTTTTTGTTCTATAGTAAAACCAGTATTTTTTGATAATTCTTGTTGCTGCAAGAGTGTCATATTTTTAACCAATATTTTTGTTTTGTTTTTATTAATTTTAAATCCTGCAAGTTTTCCATAAACCTCCAGCGTTTTTTTCCATTCTGCAATCTGACTAAAAAACAAACTAAATCATCTGCATATGCTTTAAGCTTAAAGTGATTTCTCCCAACCTTATAACCTATAATATTTACATTATTTCTAATCTTTTTCAATAAAACTTCTAACGTTATTATAAACAATAATGGTGATAAAGGGCAACCTTGTCTGGTGCCCTTTTGTATTTCAAATTGTGATGTTATATTCCCATTTATCAACAATCTAGCAGATTGGTAAGTATAGATCTTTTCGATAGCTAGTTGGAATTTCTTTCCAAAATCCATATATTCTAATACTTTTTTCATAAACTTCCAATTTACATTATCAAATGCTTTTCCTGCGTCCAAAAATATCATTGCTAAAGGTATAGTGCTAAATTCCGCACATTCTAAAAGATCTATTACTACTCTAACATTTTGGCTGATCAGCCTTCCGGGAAGGAAGCCTGCTTGATCCTTATGAATAATCTGACTCAGTATTTTTTTCAATCTATTTGCCAGAATCGCTACAAAAATTTATAATCATTATTCAATAATGAGATTGGTCTATAATTTTTAACATCTAATAAGTCTGTATTTGGTTTAGGAATTAACACTATATTTGCATGTTTCCAGGTATTTGGAATAGATCCATTCTGCAAACAATTATTCATCACTTTTAAAAGATGTGGAGAGATTTGTTCCATAAAAACTTTATAATAAAATGTTGTAAAACCATCTGCTCCTGGTGCTTTATTCAACTTACTTTTACCTATTACTGCTTTTAATTCCTCCAAGGTTATATTAGCGTCCAATAATTCTTTATGTTCTTGTGAAATTCCTGTCCATTCTAATTGGTTCAAATATGTCTCTATTTCTTTTTCTGAAACCTCTCCTTGTCTATATAAATTTGAGTAATAGTCCACAAAAGTTTCTACAATTTTACATTTATCCATTGTAACCTTACCATCTCTCTTTATTCTTATTATAGGTAAATTCTTTTCTTTATGCTTAAGTTGCCAAGCTAATAGTTTACCTGGTTTATTTGCATGTTCAAAAAATTTCTGCCTATTATACATAATTTTTTTTCTATTTCCGCATTTATTAAAAATTCATATTGATATTGCAAATTTTTAATCTTATCTCTATATTCCTGTTTAAGCAATTTAGTTTGTACTTTTCTCAATAGATTCTCTTCTTGTTTAATCTGTTCTAACAATTTCTTCTTTTTACCTTCTCTCTCTCTATACCATCTCGAATTTTGTTGTATCAATAAACCCCTTAGTACTGCTTTACCTGCGTCCCATACAATATCATCCGATGTCCCTTTATCAATATTTTCTAAAAAATAGTTTTGTATATCTATTTTCAATTTATCCACAATTTTCTTATTTTTAAGTAAATATTCATTTACCACCCAAGATTTATTTTTTTTTGTACCTATATTAATCCTTAACATTAGCGCATTATGATCAGAAAACACCTTAGGTAAAATTTCAGGAGCCTCAGATAAACTTGTAATATCTTTAGATAACCAAAACATATCTATTCTTGAATGGGAACAATGTCTTGATGAATAAAAAGTATACCCTTTTTTATTACCGTTCATTAATCTCCATATATCAAACATTTCCCATTGATCTGTTATATAATTAAAAATACTTGGAAGTTTACCCTCATATTTACTCTTTTTTTTCTTTGTAGATCTATCCAATCTTGGTACCATTACCCCATTAAAATCTCCCATCCAAATCATTTTCCCATTAGTGTATTCTGCTAATATCGACGCTAGATTAGAATAAAATAATTTCTGATTTATGTTAGTTGCATAAATACCCACTAATATTATTTTCTGAAATCCCATTACAATTTCCACAATTAAAATCCTCCCATCTACATCTTTATATAAAAGTTTAGGTTCTAATACTGAAGGGACATACATAGCAATACCATTGATTTTTTTCATTTCATTACACGCAGTGAATAATTTGCCCATTTTTGTTTGCTCCAACCTGTGAATATCCTTTGGTAATATATGTGTCTCCTGTAAACAAAAAATATTAGCTTTGGACTTTTGTAGATGGTAAAACACTTTTTCCCTCTTAATTGGAGAGTTCAAACCATTAACATTCCAAGATACAATTTGTAGCATTTTTATTATTAATATAAGCTCCTACTCAAATTTCCATAGTTATTTCTCTTTTTCTCTTAAAGACTTCCATTATCCTTTTCTCGCCCTCCCCTCTTCCCCCCTTTTCCCCCCCTTTGTTCAGCCATCTCCCCACTCCTCACTCATCTGAGGATGATGCCCCCCAGTTGCTTCTTCTGCCTTTTCTTCTTCAGCACGATCCTTTCCATCATGTTCTCTTGAAGTTTGGCCTGGTGGTTTGCATAGCTCCCCTTCATATCTTCGCAAGAATTGTTCTACTTTGACAGTATCTGTGATCTTAACTCTTTTAGCCTTGAAGATAAAAGAAACTCCCTGGGGGTATTCCCATCTATGTTGTATTCCATTGTATTTCAGTCTTTCCACAAACTCTGCAAAAAGTTTTCTTTTCCTCAGCAGTCTTCCAGGAATTTCTTTCATCAATCTCACCAGATTCCCATCAATTGTTAGTGGGTTGTTAAAATGTTTATTCAAAATTAGGTCACGATGACTTCTGGAAAAAAGCTGAATCAAACAATCTCTTGGAACTTTATTTTTTGTAGCATAAGCAGAGTTCATTCTGTAGGCTGTAATTATCATACCTTCCACCACAGCATCATCTTCCTGTAAAAAATCAGCCAACAATATTTTCAAATAATTTCTCAGGTTTGTACCTTCCTGTTTTTCTTTTAAACCACGTAAACGAATCCAACTTTCCTTTATCTTCAACTCCAACATTGCAGTACTGTCATCTCGCAATTCCTCACGTTCCTGGGAGGCTTCCATTGACAATTCAAGAGCATCAACCCTCTTTCTGGTTTCTTTGTTATCCTTTGCTTGCTTTTGAACTTTTGCATCAAGCTTATCCTGTTTTACTGCTAAAGATGAGATGGATTCTTGAAGTGTAGTAATAGCCACTGCATTTTGATTTAGGCCTTGCTTAACAGATTCCATTTCCTGCTTCATTGAGACCATTTCCTGTTTAACTTCTGTCACCTCTTGTTTAACTGATGTCACCTCTTGGAGTGTTTTAGTCAGCGGTTCTTGTAGAGAGTTAAGAGTGGCATCAGGTTTTTTAGTCATCTTTGCTGTTATTGATGTCTCTGTTCCAGGAGAAGAAGCTGGTGAAAGAGCAGGACTGGTGACAGAAGCTCTTCTTTTAAATTGTAGTGATTGTTGAATCTGAAGCTGTTTGGTCTCTTTTATTAATACTTTAGGATGTTTTTCTGTGTCTTTTTTGACTTTGTCTTCTTTGTTTTCCATGTAAAAAACTTGAGGTGGCTGCTATTGTAATCCAGGGAGGGTGGGGGGGGGTGAGAATTATTGCTTAAAACATTAGTTCAGCTATATTTGTTTAAACGTCTTTTATTTCAAAACAACATTCAGTTTCAAGCAGAAAAAATCAAAAGTCAAGAATCAATTCTGGAGAGGATATAGCATTTATATTCCTTCAATGCTCCATTGCCAATGTTTCACTTGCTTTCAGTCCTGGTCAGATGCTTCTCAGGTCTGAAGTGGCACAGCTGGAATTTTAAATGCGCAACACTTTGGCAAAAAGCCAAGTTTCACTTTGTTAGGGTTAGCGAGTGTAGAAAACAGAATCAAAAATGCTTCTCCTTGTTTAGATAACAGATTAGACACCTCCATGAGTTAGTTGTTAGCAAATGTTAATCATTAGAAAAAAAAACCTTTTTACTTTGCTCCGTGCTGTTTCCGCCGCCACCCGGGCTCCTGCAGATCTAATGGTGCTGACTCATCCGCTTTCCCCTCCTGGCGCTCACTGCCGATTTTGAGGCAGCGGGCGCACCTTGGTCGGGGCACGAGCCGGCAGCCTATTCAGCTTCCCCTCTCCTTCCAGGGGAGCCGCGTCGTTGTTCCGGGGGGGGGGGAACCTCCCCCCACTCCGCTTTAGAGCCCGGAGCTCTAGTCTTGAGCTGCCACGGCGATCGGCACAGGAACCGGAACAACCTTAAATATATTGAAAACCATAACACCATAAGTGCATGAGGGACGAAGGGTGGCCCAAGAGCAGGAACCTGGAATCCATCTTTTTGTTTGTATTATAACTTGGAAGAGGAGTTGACCACTTTGCATTTCCCCCAAGGCCCAATGTGTGAATGACAGAATCAATGGGAATGACTAAGCTTCCCTTGCACATTAAATTAAATGCTCCTGGTATCCACCCTGCAAACATTGATAACTTTAATTCTCATCCATTGTGGACAATCAAGATTATTCAGGAGAGTCATACAGTTATTCTCCTGCTTACTTGATTCCCATCAGGAGAGTCACACACAGTTATTCTCCTGCTAACTTGATTCCCATCAAGACAGTCACCAGGCATTCAAAGGAAATTGAACAAAGTTCTATCGGCTTACACTCATCCTGAGAAACCCCTCAGACATCCCCTCACATTTTAAGGACTATACAGAACAATTGCCAGCAATCAATCAAGCAATCACACAGATATTATTTTGCTTCCTGACATGCATCAGACCTCTCCCATTCTTTTGTCTGGACCACAGAAGAGCAGTCAAAGTTATTTGTCCCTGGCAAAATTCCCTTTGCCAGTTACTTCACATTGCCTCAGGACCCATTTTGGAGGATAAATATTGGTCCTTTGGCCATTCATAGTGTGTGTGTGTGTGTGTTGGATCTGAACACTCACCACCTGCTTGCATGTAGGGTTACTCACCTTGCTTCCAGAAATGCTGTTTGTTTCTCTCTACGGTGCTGCTTTCATCGGACGTTGCTCATCTAGATCGGTAAATATCACCCAAAACCTAATTCTATCTCACACACCTCCACCCTCTACTTTCCTTAGCTCTTGTATGAATTGTGTTTGTATGTATGTTTACATTGTATGATTGAAACTATTTTATAATAAACCCCATATAATTTGAATAACCGCCTCTTTATTGAGAATATTCCAAGGGACTTATACCTGTTTACAAAGGTTTAAAAGATCCCTAAATTACCCCATGCCTCTGTCTCCATTACTAATTCCCCCAACACATTGGAGACAATTTAATTTGGGTTACAGGGGCAAAGGGTTTTTCACAGAGCATCTGCTTTTCACACAGAAGGTCCCTGGGTCAATCCCCAGGATCTCCAGCTAAAAGGTTCAGGAAGTAATTTATACTTTTTGGAGAGCCACTGCTGGTCAGAGTAAACAATATTGACCATGCTGTGACTAAGTATAAAGCAGCTTCATGTGAACTTCTGTCCATTTTACTAACTTTAGTAGATGCCTAGTCTCAAAGTCCTGTTGGCTTGAACAGCACCTTGTAGAAGATGCTCAACTTGAAACTGTATTAGAAGCTATATGCATTAAACATTGCTTTTGCGTAGTTAGATCTGAATTCCTTTCCTCCAACACATCAACTTTTTGTGTGTATTTTTATCATTCTAGACTTCTGCCCCCATGGTTTTGCATAGCCAAAATGCAAGGTGGTAATGCTATTTGACATCAGTGCTAAAGATTTACAAGAGCATTGTTTTCTAACAGTATTATCATAGGTCAGCATTTCACAATAACTGTGTAATAAAAATTTTACCTGATAAACCTTAACTTGATTATTTTTCTTTTATCAGTATGAGTTTATGGGGAGTATACATCATTGTAAATTTATTCATTGGGGGGGATCTCAATGGCTGTGGAGTAGACATATTTTCTTAATCTTGCTTTATTCCATTTGACCGTGGTTTGACACCAAAATTTAAAAGTGATATTATAGTGCTTTAGTACCTTGGAGATAGCACAGGATAGTACTTTTATATGACCAATGAATAAAAATAATAAATAGCTCTATTATTTCGAAGAAAACAACTACCAGCTAGCCGATAAAGCAGGACATCATAAGTTGAATAATTTAGCCTGACTTCTGTCATAAAGCTATGCTAATGTTGTTCTTAAAGAAGAATATTTGGAATAGAGTGAAACTGAACTGCCTTGGGGAATATGTGAATGTATTCTGTAACCATAAAATATGTTAATGCCAGGAATGCAAAGTATATAGACTTCTGGAACAAAGTTTAACCCCTGAAAATACCATATATGTAAGAAGTGTCAAGAAGGGCAGTACAGCTCAGGTATTTTATCCTAGTCCATATCTCAACCCAGTATTTCTTTCCACACAGCTGATGTTCTTGCCAGACCAGAACTGAATAGGCCCAAGACAGATAATCATAGCAAGGAACTTGTTCTTTCTTCAGGATAAATCATATTTTGTGCATGTGACTGTCTGGTCAGCTGCTGCGTGACTGAGCTGCCGGGGCAGGGCCTGTCAACTCCCCAAAGCTGCTGGGAGTCTGGGGAGACTTGCCAAGCTGGGCGGTCTTCGGGGCACATGCTGAGATAGGTGGCTGCCTGGGTTGGGCTGCAGAAGCTGTGGTCGTGGTGGGCCACATCCCATGACTTCCTTGGATGGCGGCATGGTGCAGGTTGCCGCAGGAGTTTCCCTGTGGCTCCTTGAGCCTCCTGAGAGCTCTCTGCCGCAGCAACTGCCTAGGTCTTCAGATGTCCCCGTAAGCCCTCCTTGTGCTGTGATGGTGTCCCGGTTCTTTGGACTTTCCAGGAGACTCCCCCCAACCCCGATCCTTGACGGCCTCTCTGGTAAGTCAGGGCTTGTGGGGGAGGGCTTTGAAGTCCCGTGCTGCTTGTGAGGGAGGGTGCCTCGACACTACATATATATGAATATGCCTTGATTGGTTCCTTTTGTTTTTATGTGCTGTTAAGTTACGTCTTTGAAGGGATAAAATGGGGAGGAAGAGCTATGCACACCACTCTGAGCTCCTTGGAAGAAAAGCAGCATAAAATATATAGCTAGAATGGAAGCCAGGAATTTTTTGGTCCTCATGCCAGTGATGTACTTTCTATAATTTCCCTCTAATTTTGAGCTTCTAACTGTAACATGGAGATGATAAGAGTAGATCTACTTCACTTCACTTTTAGGATTGTCTGTAGTGTGCAATGGCTTTTAGACAGAAAAAAAATCAAGTTACAAAAAGTTAATCAACCAACAAACCAAAGATTCCAAACCAAAGATTCCACAAAGAAGGAAGGGAAAGGTTTCAAAACACAAATTAATGTAGGGAAATGACAATAATAGAATATTTTATGATTTACAAGCTCACCAATATAGTTAAGGTTTTGGGTGCAGAATAAAGCCCAAAACAGTGTCCTATTAGTAGTTAAAAGGGCTAAGAGAGTACCTCCAAATAGTGAAAACTATTCCATATAAAAGGCATTAGCTTTTATTTTTAATGCAAATGAAATATATTTAGCACCTGCAAGTGTAACACCCTTATCATTGCCTGACAGCACGTTTAAAAGGTGGTAATCATAAAAATAATCTGGAAATGTTGCAATGAGAGGGGAAATCAAATCAAAGCCTCTCTTAGCTTAGCATAGAGCCTACAGGAAAAGAAGAAATGCAATTAGCCTTTTTCCCCATCTGAAGCCCACAAAGGTCGGTCCTCTATTTGCATGGAATGCAAGAGAACCTACCATATAGCTCTGCTGTAGGTAATGTGTTCAATAGGGCTGTTGAATTAAAACAAATTCGGTATAGTTTGGATTCGGCTGAATTCAGCCCGTATAGATTCGGGATATGCCGAAGTCCAAACTCCCCCACTTCGGGTCTGTGCAATTCGGCGGGAATTCAAATTTCTGGGAAAAAATTCGGCCGAATAAAGCCATTAAAAACACAACCACGCCTTTCCGCAGCTCTGGGGGGCATTTTTGGGGGTAGAGGTCCCAAACTTTCCGCGGAGCTTCAAAGGACCCTTCTTGCCAGACCCCACAAGTTTTGTAAAGATTGGGTAGGGGGGGCTGAGATATGGGCCCTGAAAGGGGTCCCCCCACCCTTAATGTGCATCTCTGAGCAGAGCTTGCTGCCCATGCACAAAGCTCCCAGCCCCGACAAACAGCTGAGAAGTTTGCAAAGCAACACAACTGCAAAGCAACACAACTGCAAAGCAACACAACCCTGCAAAGCAACACCTTTGCAACAGTGCAAAGCATGGAAAGGGACAGAGGCACCTAGCTATGCATAAGGAGCAGGAGGGGGTGGAATTTTCCCTTTTGCATTGGACTCGGGACCAGGCAAATGCATTTTTTAAATCACCATTTGAAAACCAGTTTTGAGCAAGCATCAAAATAGACCTAACCGATCTTATGAATGAGGGAAAACCTGAGGACACACTGAAGCCCCCCCTCAAACCAGGGAGAGAGAGACTCGAGGGGGCACCCCCCAGGCAAAATGGGCAAAAGCCCCCTTTGGCTTCCCCCCCCCCACAGAAACTGCTCCCTCCCCCCACATACACAGACTCTGCTTTCCCCCCCACACCCACACACAGGAGAAAAAGTATAGATTAAAGCCCCCAAAGGCGTTTTACTGTGGCTGTCTTCTGTTCCATCAGGAGGGGCTGGGAGGAGGACTGGGTAATCCAAGACGATTCCATTTAAGCATGGGACGTTTTGCTCTGGAGATGCATACAGGATCGGGTGATCCATTCATCCCAATAGGGAAAAGGGGAAAGCCCATAGCTCGGGGGGCCCTGACCCAATGTTTACAAAACTTGGGGGGTCTCTTAAGAAGGCTGTCTGAAGCTCTGCTGAAGGTTTGGGGTCTGTACCCCCAAAAATGTGCCCCCTGCAGCCACGGAAAGAGAAAAGGGGGGGAGCCCATATCTCGGGACCCCCTGACCCAATGTTTAGAAAACTTGGGGGGTCTCTTAAGAAGGCTTGTCTGAAGCTCCACTGAAAGTTTGGGGTCTGTACCCCCAAAAATGCGCCCCTTGCAGCCACGGAAAGGAGCGAATGTGCACAAGCACCCCCACACACATGAGTTCTCTCTCTCTCTCTCTCTCCCCCCCCCGGCCCGGCCGCGCATCAGCTGATTCCTCCAGTACTCAGTCCTGACTGATTGGCCAGAAGAAGACCCAGCTTGGCCACCGATTGGCAGGGGGAGGAGAATGCTGCTTACTGACAGCCCCGAATTTGCCTGATTTATTCATGAACTCCTGAACTCGCTGAATTCGGCTCCCCTGGTTTCCCGCCATTTTTGAGTTTGGTTCGTCCCGAACTAAAAACCACCGAATCAGGGGAAATTCGGCTGTTTTCGGTTCGGCCGAACCGAATCGACAGCCCTAGTGTTCAAGTGCACTAGTGAAAAGACGTAATGGTAGACAGGGACTGAAAGATAACATAAATAGTTGTTACCAGCAAAAAGAACTGACAGTGAAAATCCTAAATCTAGTGGTGAGAAGACGTACTTAGCAGCTGACATAAGATATTGCCGACCAAATGTACTGAGCCATCTTCTCTCTTCACTGGCTCTATGCAACCCATGCTTAGACAACAGAGGCATTAAAAGACCCAAATTGGTAATTTTTGCACCAACGTCCAAACCCTGAGCACTGATGAAAGGATCCAATCAGAACCATTTCCCAAGACGTTGGAGCAGATTAAGAACATAAGGACATGAGGAAGGCCATGCTGGATCAGACCAAGGTCCATCAAGTCCAGCAGTCTGTTCACACAGTGGCCAACCAGGTGCCTCTAGGAAGCCCACAAACAAAATGACTGCAGCAGCATTGTCCTGCCTGTGTTCCACAGCACCTAATATGGTAGGCATACTAATGACTAGTATGCATTTTTACTAGTAGCCATGAATAGCCCTCTCCTCCATGAACACATCCACTCCCCTCTTAAAGCCTTCCAAGTTGTCAGCCATCACCGCATCCTGGAGCAGGGAGTTCCATAATTGTGATACAAGAAGAGCTAGCCTCAGTTTTATGGCAACAAATGAAGATAAAGTCACTAGTTGTTTAACTCCTTCCTCTAGACAGAGAACCAACCAGACCCTGCAACTGGACACTCCAAAAAAATGCACAAAGAAAAGATGTCTGAGTGGATTTGACAAACCAAGCTTATTGTATGGATTACTGAAAAGAAGTAGGCAAAGCTCTGAGCGCACATGGTGCTACTGTATATATGTAAAAAAAATCAGTCTTTAGCAAAGTTTAGAATGTAGAATGAATACCAGTTTTTTTTAAAAAAGTTATAGACTACAATTTACACACTGTTTTAACATCCCATTAAATGCATCACTGTGGACACCTTCTATTCTACCGTAGATTACTATCAACAGCACATGCCACAGACTCCCAACTCCATGTGCACTTCAGTATCTCAGAGGATTTTCTTGTGGAAATTAATTAAAGCTCTCTCACACTATTTTTTTCCCTTGAGCCCTTCATTATGCTTAAGTGAAAAAGCGGGGGCATGATTCATTTTTCCTTGTCCTTATTAAATAACTCAAGTTGGCTTGAGTTATTACATACTACATATACTTCCCCCCCCTCCATAAGTAACTGTAATGTCTCTCCTTGACTGCCTAATCTGATCCCATCAAACAGTGTGGCACCAGCAATTAAAATGGTCACACTACCTTTAGTAATGGGGCACCATGAATATGTGAGTCAAAATCCCACAAATGGTAAGTATGAACTGTTACGGAAATGGCTAATGTCTTAAGTGCAAATATGACTGTTTGTTCTCCGAAGTAGCCTTAGTCCCTTTTGAAGTCTCTACATCAAACAAGGCCTGGCCTACACATGTGTAAGAATGAGATGGCACAGACTTGAGGTGGTAGAAATGGACGGTACCATTTCAGGGGGAGGTCAATGTAATCTTTGAATTATTTCCACTATGAAAAAATACTTTCTCTATTTTAAGCTACTAGCCTATTGAGAAGAGACAGCTTAATAAAGTAATTAAAACCATTTCTATGGTACCTTTCCACTCAATTGAAGGTCCCCAAGGTGGTCAACATTAAAACATATAAATAATTAAGTAAAACATAATATAAACACATAACAAATGTAAACACATAAAAAACACAAAGAGCAAAGTAGTGAGGGTACGCCAAACGAAACAAAAAAGTCTTCTCCTACTAGCAGAAGACAATCATAGATGGAGGCACCTGTATCTCTCTGGGGATGGAGTTTCAAAGTTTTGGCACTGCAATCATTAAGGCCCTCTCTTGGCTAGCCACCTATCTAGCCTCAGATGGCAGGGGCACCCTAAAGCAAGGCCTCCAAAGATGGCCAGAGTAGAAGAGTAGGTTCATATGGAAGTAGGCAGTCCTTAAAATATGCTGGCACCAAGCCATATAAAGAAGAAGAATTGGTTTTTATATGCCCATTTTCTCTACCTTTCAAGGAGAATCAAACCAGCTTGCAATCTCCTTCCCTTCCTCTCCCCACAACGGACGCCTTGTGAGGTAGGTGAGGGTGAGAGAGTGGGGAAACCAACATGGTTTAGCAGATTACAGTCCACCACTCATGTGGAGGAGTGGGGAATCAAACTCAGATTAGAGTCCACTGCTCTTCACCACTACACCATGCTGGCTCAATACCAATACCTTGAATTGGGCCCAGAAACAAATAGGGAGCCAGTGTAGATGGAACAAGAGTGAAGTGATATGGTCCCTACAACCCACTCCAGTCATAAATATTTAGATATTTATATCCCACTTTTCACCCGATGAGGGGAAGGTGGCATAGTATAGCCTGATCTCGTCAGATCTCAGAAGCTAAGCAGGATTGGTACTTGGATGAGAGACACCAAGGAAGACTCTGCAGAGGAAGACAATGGCAAACCATCTCTGCTTCTCTCTTGTCTTGAAAACTACAACTTGACAGCACTTATGTAGCAACATTTCTTTCCGATGGGGACCCAAAGTAGCTTACAGCATGGTTTTCTCTGCCTTCATTTTATCATCTCAACAGCAACAACCCCATGTGGTAGGTTAGGCTCAGAGATGGAGATTGGCCCAAGGTCAATCAGTGAGCTTCTGTGACAGAGTGGGGATTCATACTTGGGTTTCTGGAACCTAATTTAACCACTTCACTTGGAGGAAGGCTTTCTTAGCTCTCCCCTCCCCCCCACATGTTAGAGCATTAAAATATGTGATCCTCAAAGTGAAGTATGGTTGAAGTGGTACAGACCATTCTAGTATGTCAGGACTCTTCCACCACACTCTGCTACTTATGCAAACCAGGATCTAATTAAATGAGTGGTACATAGGCTGCAATCCTAAGGGAAAAGCTCTATAGGAGCTGGCATGACCCTGCACCATGGTGCAAAGTGGCAGGGATGCCAGCATGGGGGCAAGCACACCAGTGCCAGGGAGCCATGGATCTGTGCCAGCCTCTGCCACTGTCGCTGCAATGCTGGCAGGGAAATCCCAGAAGGAAAAACCACACCAGCATGGGTTGAGCATTCCCAGGGGCAGAGCTGACATTAGTCAGCTTCCAGACCCCTTTTGTCCTGGGAACACCCCTTTGTGCTACAGCATGGCTACGCCACTAAAGTAGGTGGCACAGCCTCACTAAACCCCGGGGGGGGGGGGTTGCCGTTTTCCATTTGTCTTTCATTTTATTCTTTTCTTTTGTGGTCGTGGAGCCTCACAGCAGGCGGTGCAGTTGTACCATTCCTGGCTGCTGTGTATCCACACACACACATCCTCAGGATTGGGCTGCCCAAGAAGAACACAGTTTCTTTCACAGCTCAAGTTTCTGAAATGAACTTGTCCTCAAAATTCCCCTCTGAGTTTTGATGCCAAATGCTCTCTGGATATATGAATATTTAGCAAATATTTGCTATTCAGCACTGGCATTTGACATCAAATAGTTTCTCAATAGCGGTCAACATTTGTCAGTCTCTTACACAAGGCAATCAATATCTGATGATATTTGACAGCTGACATGCAGCACCTGTTGCTATCTAGCGATCGCTGACATCTCTGTTGCAAAAGCATGTTTGTGTAGTCAATCAGGAAACATTCTGCTAAATATGTTTTTTTTTCGAAAGGTGGATGGGCAGCATTAAAGTTGCAATTTTTGAATCAAACTATGTGCTGCAATACTCATTCACCTGCTGAATCCGAAGATAGCTGTGGTTATACAGGCTACATTTCAGCCCAAATTATATTTTATGGATAATGAAAAGTGAAATATATCAAATATATAGATATGCCCTTTACAATGACATTGAAATGGTGGCCATATAAAATATTCTATGGTGGCTTTTATGATTGTGTTTTACACTTCATGGCTAGTTTGGGCGCCAGATAGTCATAACACAGCCGTTCAACTAGACAAAGTAACAGTTCTATTTCTTTTCCCAAGCTGGCAGCCTTCAATTCACAACACCTTAAAAAAAAAAAATCCCTCCCCTAAACAGAGGTGTACTACAATTTATCTGGCAGTCAGTTTGCCGCAATATACTAGATTTCATTTCCTCTTCAGCTTGTATGGAATGTTCCAGGTGATAAAACCTTAATTATCCCAGCAAGCAATCCTCATATGAATGAGCACAGCCGCATTCTTTTCTCTTGTCCTGGAAAAAAAAAAAGGCCATTCCCTTTAAACACAGGATTGGAATGGCCACCCTTCCACTGAAATTAAAGCATACACAGATCTGCACAGAATAGGAAATGTGGTCAAAAGGCAGGGTTGCACGAAGAATATCGTGAATTTATCTTGACTGCAGTGCGGCGTTAGTGTTTGCCTCAAAATCAATCTGTCTGGCATTTTTATGATCGTTCTGCAAATGGAAAAGGAACAAACAAGCCATTTGCAGTTTTTATTTTCTGTACACAGCCATGCCTTCCATTTTCCCATTCTCCGAACCCTTATTTTTCAGCATGGAAATACTTGTCCCACAATATAATTGAGACTCTAATTATTCATTATAGCTGGGCTTTGGCTTGCGGTCCCTAGAGACCTACCTCACTATTGCTGCTTGCAAACCACGAGAGCTATTGTGCATAAACATTTGGTTTTAAAGGAGCAGGTAACACTGCCAAAATGAAATATTGTACAGTCTGTTCCAGAGAAGTCAAGCTACAGGCTACACCAACTTGATACAAGGCATAAACTATTGTTATACAGTGTATTTTTGTTCCTTACAGGTATTGAGGATATAGTTTAGTGCATCTGAGGGGAAGGAGCAAAGATGCATGACATGATTCAGAGATTGGAATATTTTCAAGGTCACTGCAGCCTTCTTATTTAAACATTGTGTCTGGAGTTTGGAGATGGCAAAATGCAGAAGTGTTCTCTAGGAGTTTGAACTCTTAATCCATCTATGGTGCCAAACATATTGAAACAGAAGGCCAAGCTTAATTACATATGGCAAAATGGCTCCCTCATCCATCTGGTCACCCAAACACATGGCTACTTCCTTCCAAGCATTCGAGGGAGAAAGAAGCTGGTCAAATCTAACCTTTAGCATGGATGAAAATCGTCAGAGGATGTGTTGGGGGGCACTAGAAATGAACAAATTGGATCTAACAAAAAATTAATCTCCAGAAATGCGATCTGTCATGCAAAGCAATATGTATATATTAACATTTTTTAGTGGTTCCTAGAGAGGAATGGGGAAGGCCCTGGCAAACCACCCCACAAACAAAGTCTGCCTTGGGAACGTCAGGATGTGACGTCACCCCATGGGTCATGAATGACCTGGTGCTTGCACAGGGGACCTTTACCTTAGAGAGGAATATATTTTGAGAATTTTAGTAAGAAATGGTGATATTGGACAATGAAAGGATGTACAAAGTTGACTCTTAGTTCTTGCAGCATGATGGCTCACTAAGCCAACTTTTTTTAACTAAGTAGGTTATATATGCAATTTTGGGGAGCAAATGCTATCAGGTCACTGAGCTAATGTGTCCAGTGAGTCATTAGGAGAGGAGCAAATAATATTCTGTCATTACTGTATACATTTTGGATGTTTCCAGACCTGAATTTTTATTTGTTTTGGATTCCACATTAATGGACGCATACAGTGAACTGAAAAAGGAAGCCCCGTTAAGTGCACAATATGTGCAATCCAATGCACCATTGCAATCCATTGCAATATGTGCAATCCAATGCACCTTCACCCATGCTATCAATCAAGCTATTGATCTACCTGGGGATGCGTGGAAGAGGGGGCAGGAAGGTATTGCTTAAATTTGCAGGTCAGCCAGGTGAATGAAAGTTGATCTCTTCCCTGATCAATGGCTCAATAAATGGAGCACAGGAGGTAAACTCAAAGTATTGCATTTACTCTGAGTCCTGGAGTTATATTTCCACTGAAGGGTGGTAAGATCTCATCATTTCAAACACTGAAATGTGAGGTTGGATCCAGCCAGCCTTTCCAATGGTGAAAAAAGGAAGAGTGTGTCCCCTTTGAACATCCAAAAGGCTATGCTGGGGATCACGGTACGTGTGTCAACAAAATCCATGTGGGATGGGAGCTGTAGTTAGGAGGGGAATTGAATGTGACAGAGTGAAAAAGATGGCTGGATCCAGCCCACAGCCTTTGTTTGCCGGTGCTGATGTGCCCCCTTCCATGTGTCATGCCCATGGCAATGAATCCCTATGACGAACAAAGAGCTAATATTTGAGAGAAGCTCAGAGACAGGGAGTGGGTGGAGTTAAGGGACTTCCTCTGTTCTGAGGAAAAGAAAGGAATTTTGATATTGGTAACCTGCCTGAATAGTAGCTGTGTATGACTTCGGGAACCTGAGGGTTCAATTTTGTCTAAGCTGGTGTAAAACAAATCCTGGGAAGTGACAGGAAGAGATTGGGAGGAAAAGGGCCTTTTCTCAGGTCGCTAAGAGGGGATAGGCTCTGGGAATGAGATATTCCAAATACAGGGTGTTGTTTAGGGATTACTGCCACAGAGGTGGGGTATATCTTTAGTGAGAACAGGAAGAGAGATTTGAGGAGAAATCTCCACACTTCTGGGTTTAGATTGTATGGTCTCCACCTTTCTTAATAGCTAGTCAGCAGAGTCTGAACAGAAACATCAATAAGAACTTCTGGGAACTGAACTGAAATTGTGAACTTAAGTTAAGAACTGTAATTCTGTAACAACTAAACCATGCCTTCTCTGAAGTGAAACTTATAAAACAGCTCTAGTTCTACTCTTGTCCTACATACAGTTTCCCCTCCAAAACTATCCCTTGTACAGTGTTTAATACATCTCTGTTTCTTGTTTGTTAACTTGAAATAAGCCTCTGGTGTCTCATTTTTTCTGAGGTAAAATAAAGAAAGGGGACTAAGAAGGAGAAAATTTAAAAACTCCAATCAAACATCTTGACAAGCAGTCTCTCCCTCAGCACACATGAGGGATCGTGATACCCCCATTCAATAAAGAGCCTTCTCTGAAAGTCAGCTTGGCCATCACTATCATCCTTTACTTGAAAGATGCTGGCAGAAGACCATGTTGGCTATTTTCAAAGATGCTCTCCCTTGGCCAAGAGCTCATCAAACAAATTAATGTTTCATACTAGGTGATACTTCCTGATATCCTTCTTCCTTACATCTCTGATTAACAAAATCCATCTTACCCTAGACAAGATAAGCACAGTGACAATTCACACCTACAAAGAGGTTGCAGATGGCTGCATTGGTCCAAGGCAAAATCTGAAAACAAAAGCCACCTAACAACTTATATTGTGTGTGTAAAGTGCTATCAAGTGGGAGAAGACTTGTGGCAACCCATGGTTTGCCATGGCCTTCCTCTTCATAACAGCCCTGTTATTTCTTGGTGGAATCCCATCCAAGTACTAACCAGGACTGACCCTGCTTAGCTTCTGAGATCTGACAAGATCAGGCTAGCCTGGGCCATCCACGTCAGGGCAACAACTTATATTAGGGCCACCCAAAATTACCCAAATCAGAACACAAGCTTTCAAGTGCTCTAGACCTCTTCAGCAGACTGGATAAACATCCCCATCCCTTTTAAAAATATCTATCCTGATGAGGAACACTGGAAAACTGGAAAGCTTGCACACTATTTTGTGTCATTTTGGTGGGTCCTAATGAAAGGAATTGGCTTTTGTTATTTCACTGATTATGTAAACTGTCTTCACCAGTTATATCTGATATGAACAGTCTGTTGGCTTATCTGGTATATATTTGCATTTTGAAATGTCACAAAAGATACATTTTGGATGTCAAGGTATTTTAACCTAGCGTTCACAACTTCTATCTATGTGTATGTGTTCCCACAGTCTAGAGAAGCAGAAAAAAATACCAATGTTCCCTTTATGCAATGAGAATGATGTGGATATATTTCACAGTTTATATATACTCTAACATAGATACATTTTGTATTCCCAGATTGTGGTAATGATTATCTGGTTCACTCTTTCAGCCCTACGGAAACAAACACTTTGGAAAAGGGAATTAGCAATTGCACTTTAGTTCCATATTGATTACATCAAAACTTAGATCCTTGCATGCAGTTTCTTTTTCATACCTCCTTGATGTGAGATATTATTGGCTTTAAAGGTGCACATTCCAGGATGTCTTAATATATATAATATAGTCAGCCTTTTCACCCCCATTGCCAGCTTGGAAGAAATTTCAAAGGGGGGAAACAGCATTCAAGTCTAACAGGCTGCTGATTGCCTGTGCAATGAATTGTTACACAATCCAATTTTGACATTAGCCATTTTCTTTGCGCCAAAAGGAATCACCTTACATTGCATTTATGGAACACAATTTAGCTGACGGGAGTCAAGACTGATAAGTTCTGTCCAAAATTGCTCACCTTGAATATGTTGACTGCTCTTCACATGTGTTACTGAAGATCATTGTTAAATATGTCACGTAAAAGATGAGGAGGCAGGGTGGGTAAGATGAGATAAGGAAGGAGAGCATATTGACTGGAAAGATAGCATGATGGTTAGATTTGAGTCCAGCCGCCCCTTAGAGGCAAACAAGATTTTCAGGGTGTAAGCTTTCTAGAGTCAAAGCTCCCTTAGGGCATCTGACGAAGGTAGCTTTGTCTCTCAAAAACATACACTTCAAAAATCTTGGTTTCTATGGTGCTACTGGACTCGAATCTAACTGTTCTACTGCAGACCAACTTGGTTGCCCTTTGACTAGGGTTATCAACCTCCATGTAGTGGCTGGAGATCTCCCGCTGTTACAATTGATCTCCAGGTGACAGAGTTCAGCTGGAGGAAATGGCCACTTTGGAAGGTGGAATCTATGGCATAATACCCCACTGAAGTCCCTCCCCTCCCCAAACCTTGCCTTCCTCAGTCTCCACCCCCAAAATCTCCAGGCATTTCCCAACCTGGCGCTTGCAACCCTACATCTGATAGTATCATGGCTATCAATTTGCTTTCACAGCATCTTTTTTTTATGTTGTCCTTCCTCCAAAGAACCCAGGATGGCTTCCATGTGGATTGCTCAATTTTACTTTGACTTCTGAGATACATTAAGTTGACAGACACTATTAATTGGTGCAAAATCACCCAGTGAGCTTGCTATCTGAGTGGGGATTTAATCTCAGTTCTCCCTTGTACAAAATGCTTTCTCCACTAGGTAAAGGTCCCCTGTGCAAGCACTGGGTCATTCCTGACCCATGAGGTGACATCACATCCCGACGTTTCCTAGGCAGACTTTGTTTATGGGGTGGTTTGCCAGTGCCTTCCCCAGTCGTCTTCCCTTTAACCCCAGCAAGCTGGGTACTCATTTTACCGACCTCGGAAGGATGGAAGGCTGAGTCAACCTTGATTGAGCCGGCTACCTGGAACCAACTTCCATTGGGATCGAACTCAGGTCATGAGCAGAGCTTTTGACTGCAGTACTGCAGCTTACCACTCTGCGCCATGGGGCTCTTTACTTTCTCCACTACATGGTACTAATTACTAGAACAGCAATTAGTAGATCTCCTTTGCTCTTTTCTTAATGCTTTACAGTTGATTTTATTTAGATATATAGAGAGAGAAATAGCCCACTTTTCTCCCCAAAGCAGCTCACAGCATCATTTCCCCATCTTCCAATTTATCCTCACAACAATCCTGTTAGATAAGTTCGGCTGAGAGAAAGCGACTGGCCCAAGGTCTCCCAGCAAGCGTCCATGTCAGAGTAGGAATTCAAACCGGTATCTCCCGGATCCTAGTCAGATATTCTAACCACTATGTGTGTGTGTAAAGTGCCGTCAAGTCGCAGCCGACTTATAGCGACCCCTTTTGGGGGGTTTTCATGGCAAGAGACTAACAGAGGTGGTTTGCCAGTGCCTTCCTCCACACAGCAACCCTGGTATTCCTTGGGGGTCTCCCATCCAAATACTAACCAGGGCTGACCCTGCTTAGCTTCCGAAATCTGACGAGATCAGGCTAGCCTGGGCCATCCAGGTCATGGCTCTAACCACTATACAACACTAGCTATTCAAGAAGGCTTTTCTTACTTTTCTACCTCTTCTTTCTTCTTTGTGAGCCAGCATGGTATAGTGGTTAAGAGCAGTGGTTTGGAGCGGTGGAATTTGATCTGGAGAACCAGGTTTGATTCTCCACTCCTCCACATGATCAGTGGACTCTAATCTGGAGAACCAAGTTTGATTCCTTACTCCTACACATGAAGCCAGCTGGATGACCTTGGTCTAGTCTCTCTGAATCCTCTCAGCCCCACCTACCTCACAGGGTGTCTGTTGTGGGGAGGGGAAGGGAAGATGATTGTAAGCCAGTTTGATTCTTCCTTAAGTGATATCGCAAGTTGTCATATAGAAACCAACTCTTCTTCTTCTTTGCTTCCCTCACACGTTGGTTATTTTATTTTCTGTTCTGCTGTAAACATCTCATGTGCCACACTCCTTAATTGAAACAGGAAAAAAGTACTGAAGACCAGTGTTATATTTAGAGTATATGTCACCTTTCCAGTGACGTACTCGAGGCATTAATACTAGTGCTTGGGAGGTGCTAGGGGGCAGGTCATGGGAAGATGGTTTTTGCCTCTGCGTACTGCCTATAAGCCTTCTGGTAGCATGTGGCCAGCCACTGGCAAGATGCTGGATTAAATAGACCATTATTCTGATCCTGCAGGACTGCTCTTTGATTTAAAAAATGCTAGTTTGATTGACTGGAAAAAGTGATAGACTTTTGTAAGTGAAAAAATCATAAGACTGTAAAGCCTTTTGGAAATTAAAATATCAATTTTGATGGCCTGTGCTATAATGGAGAAGTGGGGTCTGCTTATCGATGTGTACATTTCCCAGTTTATAGCCAGTAGTCTGAGGTTTGGCATTAAATATCAATCTACAGTTAAGAGATCCAAATTTTTGGCCAGTTTAATAATAGGTACAGGTTTCAATAAGAACAAACTTGCCCACAGGTAGATCTCTATCTGCCTGATGAATATATACGTATTATGAATTGTTTTCTATTACCACTTTTTAGGAAAACAAATATATTCCTTTTCACCATTCTTGGGCTATGGATTGGAAAGATTTATGTCCAACCCTACTCTGCGACTTTTACGGTTGATGTTATCTCATAAATTTGAGCTTGTATTATTGCTATACCACTGCCCTTTGCTGACTTCCTTTAACAATGCCAGCACTTAAGTAAAAGGAACAAAGTAGATGCAGAGTTATTGCATGGATAACTGTTTTAGGCTGGATTTGTGGCATGTGTAGATAGATCATGTCTTATACAATTTTTAGACTGGGTTGCAGGCCATTAATAGAGTAGCCAATTCCGGGATGGGAAATACCTGGAGATTTTTGGGGTGGAACCTGAGGAGGATGGGGTTTGAGGAGGGGAGGCAATTCAATGCCATAGAGTTCAATTGCCAAAGTGGCCATTTTCTCTAGGTGAACTGATTTCTATCTGCTGGAGATCAGTTGAAATAGTGGGAGCTATCCATCTAGTACTTGGAGGTTGGCAACCTTAGCCATTGAAAAGGAAAGAAGCCATTAAAGACTTGGAAAACACAAAAGCCTGAAAAGGCCTAAAGGGAAAGGTGAAATTTTTCTGCCTCATGCCAAAGTATAAAAATGAGACAGATGGACAGGAAGGAGGAAGAATGATACCACATCAGGCATTTTAAGCTATCTAGTTATGTTTTTGGCTAGAGCTGATTTAGCAAGCCAGAGAGATCTCTGAAAAGGTAGATTTAGTTAATGATCAATAAAGCTAATTTAGGCTGAAGTCCCAGAAAGAAGGAAAAGTCAATTTAGCCGAAGCCACAGAGAGTCCTGCCAAACGGGGAGAATCCTGCCAACTTATCCAAGAAAGAATTCTCAGGGAAAAGCATCTTTTAATTAAAACTTAATAGAATAAAATATCCCAATTTTTAAGGGGGAAAAATCTTCCTTGCATTCATATTATATAGAATGCTTGATGATCAAAGAGCTGATACTAAATCAGAATAGGAATTGGGGATCAAAAAAGCTGAGGGTTGATAAGGGTGCTCCTAAGGGCTGCTTTCATTCCACTTTCAAAGCACTTTGCAGATGGCTTTGACCATGTGAAACAGCAAAGTCCACTTGCCAATGATTGTTCAAGTGCACTGAAAGTGGATTGAAAGCACCGCATGTATGAAAGCGCCCCTAGTATTCAGGGCTTTTTGTGCAGCCAAATGCTCTGTCGAATTTCTGAAGCATCAGTTAATCTGATGGACTGGATTTGTTTCCCCACTCCTACACATGAAGCCAGCTGGGTGACCTTGGGCTAGTCACACTCTCTCAGCCCCACCTACCTCACAGGGTATCTGTTGTGGGGAGGGGAAGATGATTGTAAGCTGGTTTGATTATCCCTTAAGTGGTAGAGAAAGTTGGCATTTAAAAACCAACTCTTCTTCTTCCTGGGCTATACTTCAGCACCTCCTGATCCACTGAGGTGCAGAGGTGGAGGAAAGCCAGAATTGGCTTTTTGTGGTTTGGGAAATACATGATTTGAGCATGAAACAAGTGGGTACCAGGTGGGCACCATCCCACATTGGTGGGTACCATGCCACCCACAGATACCAAGCTGGGGATCAGTGGTGTCAATACTTGTCTACCAGTGTGAAAATGACCTACTGACCTCAAATATCCCTTAATGTTATTCATGGCCATTTCTTTTGGCTTCCATTACTGCTGCTATACAATCTCAATCTCGCACTGTTTGTTTATTATTTCTGTATTCCATCTGTCCCTATTCAGGGACAGAGGTATACTTCGGAGTTTGTAAGTCCATTTTATAAGCCCATTTGCAGGAAATGAGGGCATACATGAATAATAATAAATAATTATAAATAATAATGATAAACGAACCCTACAGTATCTCCGTGGATCCCAACTTGTAAGTCCATGCTCTCCCATCACAAGGACATCGGTTTGGTTGATACCTGCCCATGGAACTTTGTGACACTTGGAGAAGCATGAAACAGTAATCTCAGCCAGAATTTCTTTCTATATTTATAAAAGGAAGAAAGCACTGCAGATTGGAGCAGAAGCGCCTGCAGTCTGACTGCTTTTTTAGATATTGTCGCTGAAACTGAATTATTCAGGAGACAAGAATATAAATGACATAAGAAAGCTGGCTGATGATGAAAGCTACTGATCATTTCTTTCCCTGCCCTTGGTTTACCATTTGATTTTTATTTCTTTTTTTTAGATTCAGGCAGGCTGCCTATAGATGATATGCATTAAGGAAATGAAAGGCTAATGATAGCAAATTAAATATTGAAAATGGCTGAGAGATTTGCCAGAAGTATTTTCCCTCCCTTATGAGAAGCTGGAATTCCAACCAATTGGAGGTGGAACATAGCAGGGCGGGGAGATAATTCCTTATGCTATAGGTAGGTAAAATAAATTCTTAAAATAATGAGAAGCATGAACTAAATTACTTGGTGTGATTTTTTGATTGTGTGTACTCTGTGAAGCAATAGCTGATGAGCTCGGTGAGCTAATAGAGAAACTCTTCACTGATTCGAGAAAATGAAAGACACATCACAGGAACTTCTTGATTATTCCCCCTCCCCTGCTTTTTTACGAGTTTCTAGGGATGAGGCAGAATTCTAAATAGGGGATCTACTGTATCTGTGGCTAACTTTCTGTTCCCTGTAATGAAAATATGGGCTGAGTTAACATCCTGTGTATAATCTACTAGGATTCTAACCTGTAAACTATTAGTTATTGTAAGATGAACATTGTACACTGAGATTTTACACAAGTAATTAATTTTATTGAAGTATTCTTTTTCCTGCTCCTCAATGGCCTGTGCCCAGTAATAAATACTGAAGTGAACTGAAATAAATAGGGATGGGTACATTATTTGTTTGTTTGTTTGTTTGTTAGATTTATAACCCACCCTCCCCAGCAAACATCATTTAAAAAATACAACAATATACAATATAAATATACAGTAAAATCCATAATAAAACCATCAATAAAATTCTAAAAACCTAACATGGTGGCGCACAAGTCTAAAAGCTGTAGGGGACCGTACAGGTGGCAACCCTTTGCTATTTGTTGTTTCCACTAAGGGGAAAGGGGGGGGGAGGCCAGTAGATGGTATAAATAATATGAACAAATATAGGCGGCTGTCCTCAATTGTAGGCCTGGTGGAAAAGCTCTGTCTTGGAGGCCCTGCGGAAACCTTTCAGATCCCACAGGGCCCTGATGTTACCAGGCAGAGCATCCCACCAGGCCGGAGCCAGGGCCAAAAAAGCCCTGGCTCTTGTCGAGGACAGCCGCACGCTCTTAGGGCCAGGGACCACCAGTAAATTCTCATCAGACGATCTTAATGTCTTCGGGGGGTATACCATATATACTCGGGTATAAGCCGACCCGAGTATAAGCCGACCCCCCAAATTAGAGGCCAGAAAAGGGAATTTCTTATTGACCTGCGTATAAGCCGAGGGGCAATAAGAAATTTCCTTTACCCGCAATGCTGCGCTCTAAAATGGCGGCCGCCATTTTAGAGCGCAGGGCCCCTGCCCCAGGTCGCCCTCCCGCCGCCTCCCAGGCCCTCCCGACCCACCCCGACCCCAGTGCCATCCAAGGGGGGGAGGGGGAAAAGCCCCTGAACCCACTACTTACCTGGAGAGGCGGCAAAGCGGCGGTGGCGCGTCCTTCCTGGGCCGGCAGGAGGCCCCTCCAGGCCGCTGCCGGCCGGAGGAAGGCGCCCAGGCGCGTGGGCGGTGGTGGCGCGACGGGCAGGGGCCTCCCATGGCCCCTCCCGGCGGGGAAAATGCGGCGGGGGCCGGGGAGGGCCGGGGCAGCCTTCCTGCGGCTGCAGAGAGACTGCCCTGGGCCCCTCCCGGCGGGGGGAAATGGCGGCGGGGGCCGGGGGGCAGGGCAGCTTCCCTGCGGCTTCAGAGAGGCTGCCCAGGGCCCCTCCTGGCGGGGGAAAATGGCGGCGGGGGCCGGGGGGGCCAGGGCAGCTTCCCTGCGACTGCAGAGAGGCTGCCCAGGGCCCCTCCGGGTGGGAGAAAATGGTGGCGGGGGCCTGGCGGGGCCAGGGCAGTCTCTCTGCGGCTGCAGAGAGGCTGCCCAGGGCCCCTCCCGGCGGGGGAAAATGGCGGCGGGGGCCTGGGGGGGCCAGGGCAGTCTCTCTGTGGCTGCAAAGAGGCTGCCTAGGGCCCCTCCCGGCAGGGGAAAATGGCGGTGGCTCGGCGGCGGCGGTAAGTTCCCCCCTCCCTCCTCCCTCCTCCCCCTTCTACCGTATTGACCCGTGTATAAGCCGAGGCCGGCTTTTTCAGCCCTTTTTTTGGGCTGAAAAACTCGGCTTATACACGAGTATATACGGTACCAGGAGAAATACCTGAAGATACGAGGGTCCCAGACCATGTAAGGCTTTAAAGGTCAAAACCAGCACCTTGAACCTGATCCAATACTCCAGTTGGAGCCAGTGCAGATGGTAAAGCACTGGCTTTATATGCTCTCGAGGCGAGGCTCCGGTTAGGAGAGCTGCCCTAGGAGGAAAGAATGTGCGACTTATAATTTATGCAAAGGACGGTCCTATATCGGCAATACTGGATACAATTTGTCTTTATTTGTTGCTGGTTATATTAAAGCACATTAAGCTGAAGAAACCTTTTGAAACGTGGATGTACGACTAGCCACACGTTGCTTTAAAGTTCCTTGGACCCTTGCCTGCAGGCTTTTCTTGGACTGAGCATACCCATCACCGGATTATTTCTGCCTTGAATTTCCTTTGTACCTAACGGGTGGGGTGCTGCTGTGTATTAAGGCTGTGTGCCTTTGGTTTACTTTGCATTTGTGCTTCACTGTATTTCCCAGCATTTTTTCTTGTATCATTATTTGCTGGATTCTGTATATATTTTCACTAGTTGGTTTTTTGTTAGTTTCTACTGTATGGCATGGAGTTAATGCTTAACAATAAATTGTTTAGGACATAATTTATGTTTATTGTATCTGAGCCCTCGTGCTGCCAATTTCTTCAAGTTATCTTAATTCTGGCACAGGTGTGCTGCATTTGTTGTACCACCTGAAAGCTGGCAACCCTAGGCAGAGTGGGGATTTGAACCTGGGTCTCCCATATCTTAGTCCAATATTCTAACCACAATGCCACACTACCCTCTTCTGCTAAAATACCGATGGGCAAGCTGCCACTGGCACACAAGTGTTCAACGATTCTGGGAGACGAAGAAGGATGAGGCAAGGACATATCAACCTCCCAATGTGGCTCATAAGTCATAAAATAGCATAAAAACATTAACAACCTAGAGAGCAAAAAAACAAACAAACATAAAACATTTAGCAACCTAACATTTAAACTTAGTTTGACCCAAGTTTGATTCGCTGCTCTGCTGTAGAAGCGGACTGGGTTATCTTAGTCTGATCTATATGACAAAGTTGCTGGGGAATAAAATGGAGGCAAGAAGAATGATGTCAGCTGCTTTCGGGTCCCTACTGGGGAGAAAGGCAGGGTATAAGTGAAGGAGATAAATAAAACGATCTTCCTAACACATAGGTTACAAGCAGACAGTGAAAACAATTTTTAAAAGATCAACCCCCTAAGTAAAAAGCTTGGCTAAAAATAAATAGTTTGAAGAAGCATTTAAAAGACAACAAAAGAGGTTTAGGGGCAATGCTGAGTAACCTGTTACAAAGGAGAAAAGAAATCCCAGTTCTGGAGAAGGGTACTAAAACGTGCACATCAATATTTATGGACACTCCCCCCTCCATTTTCAATAGGGAAGTAAATAACAGCACCACAAAGAAAGATTTTCCCCAGTCCATATATCCTGAAAATGCTACCTTAACCCACTCCACTCTCTGGCTTTTCCAAAAACCAAATGTTTGTGTTCTGATAATTAGGGAAAATCAGGAAGGTTTTGGCATCTTAGGAAGGAAAAAAAAATAGTGAAAGGCCAGGTCAAATGACCATGAAATGCAGGAAATACAAAGTAAGATGCAATTATGAAAATTCAAATATAATCAATAATAATACCAGACACCATTCACAATAGCAGTAATTGGCAATTGCCTTAGTTTTGCTAAGCTCCTTAACATCTGGAGAGCCAGCATGGTGTAGTGGTTAACAGTGGCAGATGAATCTGGAAAACTGGATCGATTCCCCACTAAAATACTGATGGGCAAGCTGCCACTCAGAACTCTCTCAGCCGCACCTACCTTACAAGGTGCCTGTGGTGGGGAGAGGAATGGAATGGAATTGTAAGCTTCTTTGAGACTTCTTAATATAGAGAAAAGTGAGGTACACAAACCTAAACTACTTCTTCTGTAGCAACTGTAGAAATTCAAGTCCTTGTTTAGGGGCAGTCTTATTGAATCTGAGGCTCTTGGCAAAATTCCAGGATGGGGTCCCAGGATCACTGCTACCCAATAGCCCCCTCCCACCAGGGCCCAGCAAGGGATGCCCTCACCCCATGCAAGGTGGGTGGGAACCAACACTGCTACTAGAAGCCTACTGCCTGAGACGCAAATACGGTTGCCAATCTCCATATAGTAGCTTGAGATCTGATGTTACAACTGATCTCCAGGTGATAGAGATCAGTTTACCTGGAGAAAATGGCCACCTTGGCAATGGGACTCTATCACATTGAAGTCCCTCCCTTCCCCAAACCCTGTCCTCTTCAGGCTCAGCCCCAAAAACCTCTCGCCAGTGGCGAAGAGGAACCTGGCAACCCTAGGCGCAAATGGGGCAAGTACCAGTGGTGGCTGGATCCTACTCATTGTCTTCTTTTCCAACCTCCTTTGGGGGGCAGGGTTATGAGTGGTTGGGCCCTTCCAAGTGTGCTACTTTACTTCCCAGCCCCCATCATTGCTCCCACTGTAATGAAGAGTGGAGGCAGTGAGCAGGGCCTGCCATAGTGGGCAATCTGGTAAGTAGGTTTGGGAAATACCTGGAGATTTGGGGGGTTGAGTCTGAGGAGGGTGTGGTTTGGATAGGGGATGGACTTCAATGCCATAGAGTCCAATTTCCAAAGCAGCCATCTTCTCCAGGGGAACTGATGTCTATTGCCTGGAGATTAGTTGTAATAGCAGGAGATCTCCAGCCACCAGCTGGAGGTTGGCAACCCTACTGGTAAGGCTAAGGCCAGGGCATATAGATGCACATCTCTACAGCCTGAATTGGGCTGGCCCATTATGGCGGCCACTGTTCCATTCATACTGATGCCATACTGTGTGAGCTTTTGTTTTGTTTTTACTTTCTGCCTCTTGCCAAATGGCGAGAATATATGATCAATTTTATTGATATTAAACTGAATGTTATCTCTCTATAATAGTAAAATTTATATACAAGACAATTTATCCCTCCCTTACAACCTCACTAATAATTTACAACAGTAGTAATTCTCTCCTCCTCCATTCTGCTTTGGCCCTGGAAAGCCAACACTGTTACTATTTTAAAGTAATATGCCAATAGTCCAGAATTACACTCCAGAAATAAGAGATCTAATTGAGTATGTCGTTATGGACAAAATTTATCTGCCACAGATAAAATGAGAAACTGCCACTATAAAGAAAGGGAGCTTGGCAGCATAATCACCACAGGTAGCAAAAGAAGAGATGTGCTGAACTCTGAATGCTGAGGTCACTGCATAAGGAGATGAACACCGATGAGGCAATTTCAGACGTTTCTATCCACAAACATCCACCCCTGTGGTATCAGGTGGGATGAAAAGCAGAAGTGGGCTGAAAAGAAGAAGTAAAAGGATGTATTTATTACAATATCTTTAAAATATGATGCTGTACGCTCACAGAATTTAAAAGAACAGCCTTTTACAGTCTATAAGAAGGAGATGATGTAAGGTTCTCCAACCTCCCTGGGCTATTTCCATAAAATCACTCGCTCAGACGACCATTCAGAAGCAGGTAAGTTTATTGGAAAGCATCAGGTATAGTCAGGGCCTACACGGTCAAAGCTGCAAGTGCTAGCCATTAGTAAAGAGTCAGATTATAAACAGTTCTACATTGCAGATGTCGGTTACATATTTTGGGAACCAAGTGATAACAGCACTGGGCTAAGCTACTGAATAGACATCAAAGCATCAAAGACATCGGGGAAGCTCGTTAACTCAGGCCTGCGAAAGCCAAGGTCAGAGGAGGGAGGGAACGAGGAAAGGAAAGCGAGCGGGACATTCCAGCAGGGGCCTACACAGGGAACAGTCCAGCCAAAGCCTGAACCAAAGCCTGAAAACAGGTCTGACCCGCCGCTTGTACGGGCAGTTCAGAAACAGAACAGAGCAGTCCCTCACAGATGATAAGGAAAAGGGTAAGGGGCACAAAATGATATGGAGAAGGGGACACCAAGAAGAGATGTCAAAGGCCTGGGAGGAGCAGGCTGCCCGTTCAAATTCTCTTGAACCTGGGGATGCCAACTTCCAGGTGGGGAGCTGGAGATCTCCTGGAGTTCTCCTGGAATTACAACTGATCGCCAGACTTATTTATATATAATATTTATTCCACTTCTCCTGGAGAAAATGGTTGCTTTGGAAGGTGGAGTGCATTGCATTACATCCTGCAGAGGTCCCTCTTCTCCCTAAATCCCCCCCCCCCAAGCTCTACCCTCAAATCCCCAGGTATTTCTGAACCTTGGCAGGATGCTGCTGCTGCACTCGTCTTGTTTGTGGGCTTCCTAGAGGCACCTGCTTGGCCACTGTGTGAACAGACTGCTGGACTTGATGGGCCTTGGTCTGATCCAGCATGGCCTTTCTTATGTTATGTTCTAACCTGGAGTTGGCAACCCTACTTGAACCTATTGCAATGGCGAGAAAGTTCTAAGCTTAGGAGGCAATGGTTTCTAGAGAAAAGGGGCCTCAAATACAATAAATGTTGAACCCACCAAAACTCGCAGTAGAATAGGGATACCAGCCTCCAGCAGGGACCTGGGGATCTCCTGGAATTACAGCTCATCTCCAGACTACCGAGATCAGTTCCCCTGGAGAAAATGGATGCTTTGGAGGGTGGACTCTATGGCATTGTACCCCACTACAGTCCCTCTCCTCCTCAGGCTCCACCCCCATATATACAGGAATTTCCCAACCTGGAGCTGGCAACCCTACCACCCAACCCCCACCAGTAGCCATGGAGGACCTGGCAGCCCTACAGCAGAAACAGTGTAAAGCAAAGCAACCCTATTAAAACAAAATCAGCTTAAGCATATCCCTTACAAACCTGATAATAAGCATAAAATGAAGCAGAAAAATTTGCCATAAGTAAAAGAACAGAGCAGGAATCTCATTCAATATGGTTAAACATCTGAATTAATGAACTGACGCAATATAGCAGTGAAACCCCAGGTAAAGCAACAAAATAAACCATGATCCAGCCATTCAGGCAAAACTCTAAAGGAACAAGAATATATTCACTAGTGCCAAAAACTCATCAAGTCTGCACTGGATGAGAATTAAAGGGGATATGGCTTTAAAATACATAGATTGGAAGAAAACTCACAAGAGGATATCTAATCATATTAGTTCCCTGTTGTGTTAATTGGTAGGGCAAGTTTTCAAGGATAACATGCATATTAGTGTCACTTCTTGTACATTTTAATATGGGATAATTGGAGGGGGAGACTGAGGAAATGATCATTTTATTTGTCTCAATAAACCCACAATTTTTGAACGATGAACAATGTGTGCCATACAGATCATGACAGTTTTTATTTTACTTCAATTACAAATTCATTAGCAGGTCAGTTGATATTTGTAGCAAACAGTCACGGTGAATGCATGTACATGCTGTTTGCTAGAAAAGCCAATGTATATTCACTTGTCAAATGAAATGGGAGACCTGGATTGTGTGACCTGGATAAATGTACATTTTCAATCACGTATTCAGCTGTATATGCATTGAAGGTAAAATGATAATTATTCAAAGCATGTATACAGAAATAGCATATGCACACTGTCCATGGATTGGGTGCGCATTCATTGTAACTTGTGAACAGGGCTAGAGCAAGGTAAGGGAGGGGGTGGAATTTTTGTGTTGTACATAATGGTTATTTGTATCAGTATGGTGGTGCAGTGTGTGTATAATGTGTTCTGGTTTGTCAGTTCCACGGAAAGCCCATCTGTTTGATAACTGTTCAAATAATAAAAGAACAACTTCTTTTATGATTATGTACAATTCATCAAAAGAGAAGCCTTTTTAAGTCCCATTGGATTAAATGGACAGCTAAAGGTACATGTTATGTTTTCCTGGGGATATCCATGGTCAGTTGGAGAGGCTTATCCTGAAATTCCACACTTCCCAGGCATGTGCAGGACTGATTTGGCCTGGGGCTATGGCATGTGAAGAGCTTAGATGTTTCCCCCTTACATCATTTTCCTGACTTGAAATGGCCCTGGAGCTATAATTTGCCCCACTGGGTGCTGCATATGTACTGATGGGCTGCACATTGTTTCCATGGTGGGGCAAATACTGCCCCCGGGGGCTCTTGCGGGTCAGGATAAGAGCATGAAGCTCTTTCCATGCAACATTGTTCCCAATCTGGGTTTGGCCCACAGGTACTTGGGAAGCTCAAAATGATGGAACATGACTCCGCACCCTCAATGTCCTCAAGGAAACATAATTAGGGTTGCCAGCTCTGGGTTGGGAAATACCTGGAGATTTTGGGGGTGGAGCCTGAGGAGGGTAGGGTTTGGAGAGGGGAGGGACTTCAATGCCATAGAATCCAATTGCCAAAGCAGCCATTGTCTCCAAAGGAACTGATTTCTATCGCCTGGAGATCAGTTGTAATAACGGGAGATCTCCAGCCACCACCTGGAGATTGGCAACCCTAAACATAATGCATTGTTAAGCCCTGCCAATCTTGCACTAGAATGTTATCACATCTGTCTCCGGGTCTGCAGGGCAGCAGAGGCAGCTGTCGCTGGTGTCCTCAGTGGAAAAACACTTGAGTCACTGCTGCATATGTTCAGTGCCAATCCTGGATTGCCTCTGCATTGTGAGACATCTCAGGTCATTTACACATGGTCGCTGTAGCCTCCTTTATTCCCTGTTTCAGCCAGGATCAAATTTTTCTGAATGCACCTTACCTCATTCCTTGTCGGCTCAACCCTGTCTCAACACAAAATGAACCCAGCTTTTCCCATTTTTCTCCTGGCCCAATTTAAATCGTTCCTCCTGGATCATTCCAGAATCACTGAGCGAGCGTACAACTTTCTCGGGTTGAACTTCACCCCACCCTTCTCCAAACCCCTCTTCAAGGCAGCATGAAGAAAGCCAAACAGGGGAAGCACAGAAGATTTGTTAGGGATTCAGTGTGAGTTCCATTTCTGTCAGGGCAGTTAAAGGGTTAACTTGTTTACATCAATAGAGTCTCAAGGTGATGATGCAAAAGACAGATGTAACCATTCTATTGGCTAGAGAATCGCCATTGCAAACGTGCAGGAAGGCACAGAGTCAGAATTGTTTGTTACCCTGTTCCTTTGTTAAAGGTGTGAAACTTTGGGGCAGGACAGCCAGTTACTTTTTGGATGCCAGTCTGCTAGGATGGAGAGGCTTTCTTGCTATTTAAGAAAGCCTACTTGAGAGTAAGCTTAGTGCCTGCCAGAGGCTTCAGGCAAGCTTAGGAAATTTAGCTATGTAGAAAATATTATTTGTTTTATTCCATGTTACCCTCCCTGATTTTTAGGAAAGTAAATGAATTTTTGTTTGAATAAGAAACAAGTCTTTGACTCTGTTTATTGTGTGCTTGACCTGAATTCTTCATAACTGCAATCACGATTCATTGGGCCTCTTAAAAAACCCAATAAGATTGGCTTCTCTCACAACCAATCACGAAGCAGTGTGTAAAGAGGCAGTGTCAGGCATATCAGTATTGTTCTCTCCGTTCATATCCAGGCTCTCGGAATGTTATCCTTACTGAACCGCAGCCAAGGTTACAAAGGCTGTTTTGCCTACTACTCTCTGTTTGAAGTTGCTCTCTCTCAAGGGTTATTGTGCCTACTACTTTCTGTTTGAAGTTCTGGGAACCTACCTTGTTTTCCATGTGTAATCTCTTACCCTTTCTATATACCAGGTTTTTGCAAAGACAGCTTCATAGCTGTCACCCTTTCCCTTATGCTCTGTAATTCTATTTGACCAGTAAAGACCATCTTCTTAGGATCAACTTGTCTATGTCGTGGTTTCTGGTTCAAGTGGACCAAGGGCTTACATTGTGACAGCTATCTCAATACCTATCTACTTTTCCCCGTCAGGCTGGAGCCCTGGAGGGTTCGCCTGTAATTCGGACGGGAGCGAAGAGAGCGCTCTCCGAGTACCCCGTGTGATTCGTCTCGGGCCAGCTGGTTGTGATTCCCAGACTGTGGGTGTCTGGACCAACCCTGGAAGGTGACGACCCCAATCTCGTTCAGGACGTTGTAGCTGAGCTGTGCAGGACTGGCGCGGAGGTTGGTCGCCTTAATGGATTACTACAGTCCCAATGGCGTTCTCTAGTGCCTTTCCTGTGGATGTCTGATTTGGAGGATAACAACGCCAGTTTAGATCTCCAAGTCCTTGACCGGTTGGTGGATGATGCCCAACTAGCAGCGGAGGACTTACAAATACTAACCTGTTTGCTGGATAAACGTATTGCTTGTGAAACTCCTTCAACAGGAGCCATGGCGGGGGCAGGTTTTTCTTTGGTGCCGAACGCAGCTGACTGTCAAGCAAAACGGATCGCTATCCAAACAGCGCTTCTCTTTGTGGATCTTACCAAGGACACTACGGTAGCCACCCTATCTCAATTGTGGTCCTCAACTTTCGGGACTAATGCTCCTGCGCTCGCGGTCCAAATTCAACCGCTGTTGGGGGGGGGTCGGAACCGCTCCTTGCCCTCTTGGAGAAGGAACTGTTGCCGCTTGTGACCGCTGATGTTGCCTTGAAACTCGAGACCGCTAAAGCTCTCGCGGACAGGGAAGCAGCGGCGGCGGCAGAAGCAGAGGCTAAAGCTCAAGCCGCACGGAAGAAGGAACAACAGTTAGCAGCGGAACGAGCACGGGCGACTGTGTGCCCCAAGGATTCCGGTCAAACCGGTCCTACGTGGGGATCAACGTTTTCCCTGACCTTCGCTCCGTCCCGCACCACCCAACGCACACGGCACCTCGCAGAACGGGTTCGGGGTCCGACCATTCTGATGAGGAGGACTTGTATGGAGACAGCTCCCATTGGGCCACGGGCTTCCGGGCCAGCCGAGCACACCGTACGGGAGGATCTGAGGACGAGGTGCACTTACTGCGAGCACAGAACCGAGAGTTATATGATCGTGTAGACCATCTCCAAGAACAAATGGAACGTTTACTCCAAGATAACGAACGTTTGCAACGGGCGCAGGTAACTCCGGCGCAACCCATCCTTCCCGGGCCCGCCGCACCAGTTCACCCACCAGTTCAGTAGGTGGTGCCCGCCCAACCACCAGTTAACATCCCCGTGCAACCACTGGTTCCCGGAGCGCCTGTTGCTCCGGCTCCCGGAGTACCCATACAACCGGGACAACCCATACCAGGTCCATGGAAACAACCCCGGTTGAAAACGACCTATGATGGCTCCCTTGAAACCCTACCCTGCTTCCTACACCAAGTAGACAGTTATATGCAGGAGCAAGGGCTCTTCTTTCCCACAGAGGATAGCCGAGTCCGGTTCGTGGCCTCTCTCTTGACAGGGAAAGCAGCTGACTGGATGGTCCTCCAATTTGACACTCGGTCTAGATCTATCTGCTCTTTCAACAATTTCATGACTGCCTTGCGGAGACGGTTTGAAGACCCCTTTATGGGTGAACGAGCCAAGGCTGAACTTTTACAACTCAGACAGGGCTCTTCCCCAGTTCGAGAATTCGCAGATGAATTCCAGAGACTAGCCAGTAGAATTATAGACTGGCCGGAAGCCACTCTTATCCACTATTTCAGGGAAGCCTTACACCCTGACATTTTAAACTGGTCATATATGCGAGGCGATCCTGACACCCTAGAAGATTGGATTTTACTGGCGGAGGAAGTTGAAAGCCGCCGGCGTTTCATATCCCTCGTCCGGCAACGACACAAAGATAAAAGTACCCAAAAAGCCCCATCAAAAGCACCGCTCCCGAGCCAACGGAAACCGACGCGACCGCCTCAGGATCGCGAAACACTGTTCCAGAGGGAGGCTTGCCTCGTGTGCGGGGAATTGGGCCACTTCGCAGCAACTTGCCCTCAACGACCGGAGATCTCCCGCCCCAGCGCATCACTCCGAGCTCGAGGCAGACCTCAACGCAGAGGCACCGCGGCCACCTGCAGCGCAGCGCCGGGACGACCCACACCCTCTGCACTTCACGTTGAGGAATCAGCTAACCTTCCAGCAGCAAGCGACCCCGCAGGGTCTTGGATTATAAGTGCCCCAATGGGGGACAACTCTCCTTCTTCGGACGAGGATCAATGGAATGCTCCAGCTCTAAATCTGGAAACCCCTCTCGATCTGTCAAAAAACGGATTCGGTCTGTGGTGAGTGGAGCGTCTCCACAGACCCCCGCAGAATCTCCTGCTAAACCCAAAGTTCCCGTCAAGGTGAGTGAAGTGGAAACCACTGTTTATGTGGACGCAGTATTACAACACTATAAGGGGGGCCCCCAACTGCCTGTCAAGGCACTCATTGACTCTGGCTGCGGCCGCACTTTAATTAGTGAAGCCACATTTGCAGCTCTCAAAGTCAAGTCCGAAGCGTTGCCCGCTCCCGTCCAATTCGCCCAAATGGATGGAAGCCCTTTTAAGGGGGGTCCAGTCGACCATCGCACACAAGGAGTAGCGATGGGCATAGGTTCCCATTGGGAACAAATAGACTTTACCATAGCCCCCATTCGGTTCGAAGTGGTCCTAGGGATTAATTGGCTTAAGGGCCATAGCCCTTACATAGACTGGGAAACGGATACTATTTCCTTTACCAATCCTATGTGCGAACTGCACCGACAAGGAATCGCAGTAAGGTCTCCACCCACTCCGGCTTTAACCCACTCCGATGCCGCATCTCCACCGACTTTGCCTGAAGCATACAGAGACTTTGCAGATGTTTTTGATGTTAAGGAGTGTGATGTCTTGCCCCCCCACTGTGCCACTGACTGTGCAATTGAGGTGGTGAAAGATTGCACACTAACTAAAAGCAAGATTTACCCCATGAGCGTTTCCGAACGCACTGTGTTACGTTACTTTTTGGATAAAAATCTTGCTCGAGGGTTCATTCGGCCATCGAACGCTCCCAACTCAGCTCCAGCGTTCTTTGTCCGGAAAAAGGAGGGTGACCTGCGTTTATGCATTGACTTCCGAAAGCTTAACGCCATTACCCAAGCCAACGCCTACCCCATACCATTGATCTCAGATATTATGGGGCAATTACAGGAGGGTCGCATTTTCTCCAAATTGGACTTAGTAGAAGCTTATTATCGCGTCCGTATTCGCGAGGGAGACGAACCCCTCACTGCCTTCTCTAGCTGTTTTGGAATGTATGAATTTCGTGTGATGCCTTTCGGATTGAAAGGGGCCCTGGGGGTCTTCATGCAACTCATTAACGAAATCCTCCATGATTTGCTATATCGCGGGGTGATGGTTAATTTGGATGATATTCTTATTTATTCAAAAACCACGGAGGAACATGTTACTCTGGTCAGAGAAGTTTTACAATGACTGCGTAACCACCAGCTTTATGCAAAACTGTCTAAATGCGAATTTCATCGAAAACAAATAACGTTCTTGGGATACATAATCTCCCATCGTGGCCTTAGCATGGACCCCGCTAAATCAGTACTAGACTGGACTCCGCCCTCCACCCGCAAGCAAGTGCAACAATTTCTGGGCTTTGCTAATTTCTACTGGGGTTTCATTCCCAATTTCGCTCAAGTGGCGCTACCAATCACTGACCTCCTCAAAACGAAGGGTAAAGGGGTTTCCGCTACGTTGCCCTCAGCCAAAATCCTGTGGATGGATCAATGCCAATCCGCTTTCGTAGCCCTTAAACAGCTGTTCACTTCCGAACCGGTTCTGCAGCACCCTGATCCAAATCAGATGTTTATTGTACAGGTCGATGCATCCGACGTAGCCATGGGGGGGGGCTTTACTCCAGCAAGGACCGGATGGTCTCCTGCATCCCTGTGCCTACTTCTCAAAGAAGTTTGCACATTCCCAATTAAACTGGCCCATTTGGGAAAAAGAAGCAGCAGCCGTCCACCATGCCCTTACACTGTGGAGGCAATTCCTGGAGGGATCCGGGATTCCCTTTGAGGTTTGGACCGATCACAAGAACCTAGCTGCCCTCACAGGGACCCATAAACTTTCCGCAAAACAACAGCGTTGGGCGGACTTCTTTGCTCAGTTCCGTTTCGTTCTCAAACATGTGCCCGGGAAACAGAATGTGCTTGCAGACGCCCTATCCCGGTTGCCTCAATATCCCATAAAACGTGACCGGCCGACAGACTCTTTATTTACCCCGGCACAAAGGGAAGCCCTACCCCTGCTAGCAGTGCAAACCCGAGCCCAAGCCCAGCACCAGCAGGGAAATCGTCCTGGGTCCAACAAAGTGTCCAGCCCACACCGACAGGCACCCTCACCTGTCTCTCTTGCGCCACCAGTTCCTGGCGCTCCACAGCAGTCTCTTCCCCCTTCTCCACCAACTCCTGATTCACCCTCTTCTACGAAAAGAGAGGGGGTGACCATCTCCAATACATTTCTAGAATCCCTGCAGGCTCACTGCCTGGCTGAACGCACTGCCCAGACATTGCCCCAAGGTGTACTTGAGAAAGGGGGTTATTGGTACAAAGACTCAAAACTATACGTGCCTAAAAAACTGCGGCGAGAAGTCCTACAGTTAGCCCATGGAGCTAAAACTGCAGGACACTTTAGTTTTTTGAAAACTCTCCACTTGCTGCGTAGACAATTTTGGTGGAAAGGAATGCGCTCTGATGTGGACTCCTTTATTCGCAGCTGCCCTATCTGTGCCACGGTCAAGCATTCTCAAGGCAAAACCCCAGGACTACTGCAGCCACTGGAGATTCCCAGCAAACCTTGGGAAGTGATTGCAATGGATTTTATGGCGGATCTTCCCCTCAGCGGGGGGAAAACTGTTCTTTGGGTTGTTACTGACTTGTTTTCCAAACAGGTACATCTGGTTCCGTGTGCAGGTATCCCCTCCGCCCCCAAGTTGGCCCGCCTCTTCATGGCACATGTAGTCCGGCTACACTCGTATCCACGCAAGATAATTTGCGACCGCGGAAGTAGCTTTGTGGCCAAATTCTGGAAAGCGTTCCTTAAACTGGTGGGGATGGAGCAAGGGTTGTCAAGTGCTTACCATACCCAAACGGATGGACAGACTGAACGTGTCAATGCTGTATTGGAATGTTATTTACGTTGTTATGTAAATTACCATCAAGATGATTGGGTGGAGCTGTTGCCTTTTGCAGAATATGCGTACAATAATGCTGTACATCAGTCTACAGGATTCAGCTCTTTTTATGCTGTATATGGTCAGGACTTCGGTCCTATTGCTCCGATGGATGTACCTCAGGGGGAGGGAGATTCTGACATAGCCTCTTGGGCACATACCCTCTGTACCACGTGGCCCTGGCTGGTAAGCAATCTGGAGAGAGCCAAGCGCAAATATAAAGAACAGGCGGATAAGCATCGCTCTCCCAGCAAAGATTTCCAGGTCGGGGAATTAGTATACCTTTCTACTAAAAACCTACGGTCCACCCGGCCTTGCCATAAACTCAGTGCCAAATACATTGGGCCCTATCCCATTGCCCGAATCATCAACCCTGTCACGGTGGAGCTAACCCTCCCCAAAACCCTAAGACGCATCCACCCAGTCTTCCACGTCAGCCTCCTGAAACCTCACGTTGCCTCCTCTGACTGGCATCCAGAACCATCTCCTGAGCAGCCTGTGATGGTGGGGGGGGGGGGGAGAACATTTCGAAGTATCACGAATCCTTGATTCACGGGTAAGGCATGGGTCTCTACAGTATCTAATTCAATGGAAACTTTTCCCCCCAGCCTACGATGAATGGGTGCGGGCTCGAGATGTCTCCACCCCGCACTTAGTAACCGCCTTCCACACCGCCTACCCGGATAAACCGTCCCCCTCACGAGGTGGGAGGGGGCCTTAAGGGGGGCAGAATGTCAGGCATATCAGTATTGTTCTCTCCGTTCATATCCAGCTGCCCAGGCTCTCGGAATGTTATCCTTACTGAACCGCAGCCAAAAAAGGCTGTTTTGCCTACTACTCTCTGTTTGAAGTTGCTCTCTCTCAAGGGTTATTGTGCCTACTACTTTCTGTTTGAAGTTCTGGGAACCTACCTTGTTTTCCATGTGTAATCTCTTACCCTTTCTATATACCAGGTTTTTGCAAAGACAGCTTCATAGCTGTCACCCTTTCCCTTATGCTCTGTAATTCTATTTGACCAGTAAAGACCATCTTCTTAGGATCAACTTGTCTATGTCGTGGTTTCTGGTTCAAGTGGACCAAGGGCTTACAGGCAGGGATTCAAGTGCTTCCTGTTTCCTGCTACCTCGGAGCTCTTTCTGAGCAAAGAAAGGCTTTTTAAAAAATGAGACTTGGATTTCTCCCCCCCTCTTCATTCAGATTGCTGTGTTTGTTTGTTTTTTGTTCTTAAAATGCTTTTTTATGCGGCAGTTGGGTCTGGGGGAAGGAAAGCTTCTCTCGCAAGGTAAGCCAATTACAGAGCAGCATTTAAAGGGGTGGGACTTGATTTGAACTTGGGAGACTGCTTTTCTGTATTCATGCCTCCATTAGCACACAGTTTCGTCCCTGATCATTCCAGCCAATGCAAACAGTTTCCCCCAACCCAGGTTACTTTGATCCTGGCTGAAACTGGGAATAAAGGAGGCAACCATGCGTAAATGACCTCAGTCTTTCTCATTCAACACAACAGGTTTTAAAAGTTTAATTTTGGCAGTGCCTGTTGCACAGAGAACATGTTACCCCAAAATTAAAACAATGTTCTTCCTTACTTGTGAAGAACTTGAAGGCCTTGTATAGGATTACATGCCGTTTCTGACTGTCAGAGGTGACCTCACTGTCCCCTTGCATTTCCCTGCATTTTGCCCACATTTTCAGAGACCTGTTTTATCATGAATTTGAAAACGCGGGCAAAACACGGGGAAATGCAGGGGGAGAGTGAAGCGACCTCTGACATTTGGAAACAGCATGCATAATTAAAACAAAGACCCAAAGTCATTGGATGAGTGACAGCGAGTGAAACAGCCATGCATAAAAGACCTAAATATTCGAACCTGGGTTTAGTCTGGTAGTCGAATCTTATGAATAGCTGATTGATTTAAATATTGCATTATCTGATGTGTTGACTTCATGCATCACATTCACAGCACCTATTTGTATGCAGAATCCCTCATTCAGTAAGGAATATTTGATCTGCATGTTTATTTCTCTTTAGCTGGAGTAGGGCATTAGCATGAATTGGAAAGGACAGCAGAATTCAAATAAAACATTCGGCATGGCTCAGGGCAATGTGTAATTTGGATATTGGAAAAATAAAATAAAAATGGAAACCTACAACCTTTCCTTTTCAAAAGTGTAAAGCTAACAAAAACTCCTGTTGAGAGAATCAAAGGAACGTCGGAAGAACAGTTCAGTCAGCATTTGAAAACAGTTTTCTTAAAGCTATTGTGTATTCAGTTTTTGTTGACTTTATCTATTTCCCTCTTCACGCTAAGGTAAAAAGAGTCATGGTGGTTATACAAATATATAGTGAGTGATAATAATCTCCCTCATACTGCAGCTAGAAGAAGAAAAACACACAAATTCTGTCAACTGCAATGATTGGAATACATTTTAAATCTTTCCCCAGTTATAAAAATCTATTGAAGTGAGGAAGTATTTTTGCTATTAGTTTTAAAACAAATCGTTCCATATTTTTTTCTCCTGGAGAGTGAGGAAATAAAATGGGCATAAAGCAATTTATTGACCAGTAAACAACAACAAAAGAAAATGGTATCTGGCTGGTTTGAGAGTCCTTGCACTATCACAGTGAAGTTAACAAAATATGTCTGCCCCTCTTGGCTGCATCTTCCAAATTACAATATTCTCCACTGCTAAATCAAGAACTCTCACTTTTCTTCAATACAGAGAGCAAAGATTCTAAAAACATGCCTAGTGCCTCATTTTCAGCTGGCAAAAGTTCTGTGATTGTGATAGCGGGGAAGGAGCTACGGACTGGCCTTATGTGTTGGAATACAAGGAAGGAGAGCAACCCTAAGCAGGTCTGCTCAGAATCCTACTCAAGTCTCTTCAATGAAGTTTACTTCCAAGAAAGTATTCGTAGGGTTGCAATGTAAATTGGTCCCTTGCTCATGGTCACTCTTCTTCCAGATTTGATATCAGGGGTAGGTTTGGGAAATTCCTGGAGATTTAGAGGGTGGAGCCTGGGGAGGAACTTCATTGGTGTATAATACCAAACAGTCGAGCAGCCATTTTCTCTAGGGGAACTGATCCCTAGAGTTGCCAACCTCCAGGTGCAAGCTGGAGATCTCCTACTATTACAACTGACCTCCAGCTAGGGTTGCCAACTGCCAGGTAGTAGCAGGAGATCTCCTGCTAATTCAACTGATCTCCAGCTGGTAGAGATCAGATCACCTGAAGAAAAATGGCTGCTTTGTCAATTGAACTCTATGGCACTGAAGTCCCTCCCCAAACCACCCCCTCCTCAGGCTCCGCCCAAAAATCTCCCGCCGGTGGCGAAGAGGGACTTGGGAACCCTACCTCCAGCTGATAGAGATCAGTTCATCTGGAGAAAAAAGGCCTCTTTGGCAATTGGACTCTATGGCATTGAAGTCCCTCCCCTCCCCAAACCCTGCCCTCCTCAGGGTCCACCCCAAAAAGAGGCAACCCTACTGATCTCAGTAAAATTGGAAATCAGTTGTAATTTGAGGAGATCTCTAGGCCCCACCTGGAGGTTGGCAACCCTCAAGGATATGCATTGCAGAGCACCTACTTGGGTTGCCAGGTCCCCCCTGGCCACCAGCGGAGGATGGGGGTAGAGTTGCCATATCTAGATTGGGAAACTCCTGGAGATTTGGGATGGAGCCTGAGGAGGACAGGGACCACAGTGGAGCATAATGCCACAGAGTCCACCCTCCAAAGCAGCCATTTTCCCCAGGGGAACTGATCTCTGTAGTTTGGAGATGAGCTGTAATTCTGGGGGGTCCCCAGTTCCCACTTGGAGGCTGGCATCCCTAGCACCTACCTAGGCCCATGCTCAGGGAGCCCACTGCCAGTCTCTAGAGACTGGGCCTTGCTGCTGTTCCTCTTTGCTACTGCTGCCTGCTTGCCCCTACTCCCTTGGAACAAGCGAACAATGACAGGAATGAGGAGAAGGAGCAGCTACCACCACTTGCCTCACTTCTCTCCCTTTGAGCAGCTGGGAAGATTGGGCCCAGAGAGAGAGGGGACAAATGAGTGGGCAATGTCAATGAAGTTGGTCCCACGCTTGGAGGGGGGGCTCTTGGGGGCCGCTTCCTCTGCCCCCCCCCCAAGCAATGAGCCCAGCCTTCTTTACCAAACATGCCACTATAAACTGGGCTGATGTCTGTTACCTTGGGTAATATTTAAAGAGGGTTTAGACCAGTGTTTCTCAACCAGGGTGCCCAATGATTTTTTTTAAGGGCTTGTTTTAAAATTATTATATTATTTTCATTGTAAGCCTCTTTGAGCAGACTCTGAAGAGGCAGCAGAGAAATATCCTAAATAAATAAAGAATTCTTTAACTCCAGTGTTGGCTTTGCAAATAGCTTGTGGTCGCAGCTGAATGGATTATTGACACGACACTTCACAGACCATTCATGCTGTTATAATGCTGCTTCCTTTTTATTCCTCTGCTATGACTTCTGACCTGACCTGGATAGCCTGATCTCATCAGATCTCAGAAGCTAAGCAGGGCCAACTGTGGCAAGTATTTGGATGGGTGACCTCCAAGGAATACCAGGGTTGTGACGTGGAGGCAGGCAGTGGCAAACCACCTCCAAAAGTCTCTTGCCTTGAAAACCCCAGCAGGGGTTGCCATAAGTCAGATGTCACTTGGCAGCAAAAAATGGCTTTTTTTACATGATTTTCTCCCTTCTTTGCCCTCACTGTCCTCAACATCATTTGCCCATATTGCCACTGAATCTAATTCATTCTGCCAACAATGTGATTTGTTTCCAAGCATCCTTGCAGCCATCTACAAAATCATCTGTGTTCCCAAATCCCTCAACAATGCAGGCGAATGAAGTTAAGAACAATGAGGGCAAAGATGATTATTGTTGTTTTTCAACTTGCATACAATGTGAATGATAACCTTTCACCAGCTGCTTCCACGAATGCAACCAGCAACCTACAGGTTTCCCCCCTAAAAGAATAATTAATTACAACCAAATTGTTTAGCATGATGAATGTCAACAAATACCCTCTAATACACAAAAACCTTTCCCAACCATTTGCATTTTAATGAGATCTGAACTGTTAATGAATTAAGCAAGTTTACTAATTACCTCGGTGAGCATTGAAAATAAAAGTGAACTTTGTTAGATGCATTAATATTTGTTGCTCATTAGGGTGCCCTAATTGCAGAAAATAATTAATGTTCTACCAAGCGCACTGAAAATAAATTATTAGTATTTATCTGTTCCGCATGGTGACAAACATCCTTAATGATAAATGATGGAATGAATGTGACTTGGTGACCTTCTAGATGAGTTTTTCAGATGTAGTAGAACCAGAATAATGAAATTATTCTTATTAAAATATCTTGGTGTACTCCTCCTGTATTTAAGGAACGTTTATAGGACTCATGCATGCAAAACATTCCCAACTAGAGATGTACAGATACACCTTTTAAATTCTCTTTGTTGTCCTATGTACTCACTGTGAGTTTTGTTCTCTGTATTTTTGGTGCTGATACTTTGTTGAATATATTTATTTACAATATTTATAGCTTGTCTTTCTTACAGAGACTTAAAGATAACTTAGAAATCAACCAAGATGAATACACATCTAATAAGATGCCTAGAGCGTCATACAATGTGGTGATGTCATTTCCAGTTTTTTGGGCCATAAATGAAGTGGCATTGCATGACACCATTTTCCCCACCATTTCCCTCTGGCCATTCCATATAGTGACAGCAGGGAATGTAGGAGTGCTGGTAGAAGTTCCTCCAACCATGGAAAATGGCAACCCTATCGGCCACATCTAGGCTATAAATCTAGGCTGCAGCTGAAAAGAAGGGGCAAACTCCTCAGCTTAGATATTCCCCTTAGTTAAGGATTAACCAGTCCTGCAAGGATCAGGCTGAATTAAATTGAATTGTCCCTCCCATGGCCAATTCAAGTAGAGGCCCAAGCCAATTCCCACTCTGTCCTGAAACAATGAGTTATTCCCACACTGACAAGTAAAACCTGGGCAGGCATGCATCTACCATGGTCAAATGCCTGATGCCTGCTGCTTGCCTTTCTTGATTGGCTTGGGAAGATGAGATTCAAGCCATGTTCCCACTTGTGAAGCCCTTCCTCAGATGGTTGGGGCGGATTGCTTCTTGTTCTTATTCAGGGTCGGGGAGAGAGCATCCTATTAAAAGTATGCAGCATTGTAGCAGCCCAATAATTACATGTATAGCAAAGCTCTATTAACATGATCAACATGTAGACTCAGAAAGAAGCAAGGTCCTTGAATAAGAGGCACTTATGCTGGCAATGGGGTCATGCCTCCTCCTGAGCCCGATCGGCCCCCAGGCTCAGGGATGAGCTCTAAGCTTCATCCAGGGGTGATCTCTAAGGTGCCCTCCTTATTAATAATACCCCTGAAGTTTAGAATAGGAGGATATGAAACTGGGGGATCTACCATTGTTTTTGTGGTAGCTGTTAATTTTATATTGAATCTTGTGAAAGTGTGGTTTGCCTCTCTTTTCCCTTGCAATACAGTACGGTAATAATTGGCACACATGTTAAAACACTGCACAAAAGCAAATTTGATGCAGTAAAACATGATTGGTCAAAATTGTTTGGGTCCACTGCTTTACTTATGCCTACGTGCATTTGTAGGCATTGATAAAACACAGCAAAATAAGCAATTTTGACATAATAGTGCAGGTGCTTGCATCAGGTTTACATTTTTGCTGTGTTTTATCAATGGGCACATGCACCTTGGTAATACTATGGGAGGCAAGAGTCAGGTGGACTGAAATGTCACCCCATTCCATACTTATATGATTAGCCTACGTCTCCACAGTTCTCAGAAAGACTCAGAAAAAAATAGTCCAAGAGTTGTCCAAAAGAGTTTGGAAAGTTGCTGCATCTAGTGATTCTAGAATTGCCAGCTCTGGGTTGGGAAATACCTGGAGTTTTGGGGGGTGGAACCTGAGGAGGGTAGGGTTTGGGGAGGAGAGGGACTTCAACAGGGTATAGTGCCATAGAGTCCACCATCCAAAGTGGCCATTTTCTCCAGCTGAAATGATTTATGTATCCTGGAGATCAGTTGTAATAGCGAGAGATCTCCTGACACCACTTGGAGGTTGGCAACCCTGCTTCTCTGGAGGAAAGGCTAATTAATGGTGGCACTAATCAGCATGTCTAACTAGTGGTGTTGGGTGAGTTGTAAGCCTTATCAGCATGTAAGGAGTGTACTTGGATGTATGAGAATAGTACTTGTTAATGCCCTAGCTCAAATAATCGGGCCAGGGGTAGGGGCAAGGAGCTCACTTAAATGCACCAATGTTTTGAGCTTTCCTGGAGAACTCCTGCTAGAATAAAAACAAGATTTTCCCCTGAGAGTGTTCCAACAAAACTTGAAAAGAGAGCTAATCACAAAGCAGATGGGACGTTCACCAGTCACTATAACTAGGTGGTGGCTGAAGATCTCCTGCTATTACGGCTGATCTACAAGTGACAGAGATCAGATCACCTGGAGAAAATGGTCTCTTTGGAAGGACTCTATGGCACTGAAGTCCCTTCCCTCGCCAAACCCTGGCCTCCTCAAGCTCCACCACCAAAATCTCCAGGTATTTCCCAACCTGGAGCTGGCAAGCCTAACTATAACACTGCAGAAGAACTTCTGTTGGGTTACGGAACATAGAAGTGGTGCCCTCTTGCTGGTGTGGGGCAGGTCTCAAAGGGAGCCCCACATATGTCCATATGTAACTATCACCTCCATTAAAATTATTGGATGAAGCTCTTAGTTTAGTTTAGATTACTTCATTTGATTTTTACCCTGCCCTTTCCCGACCAGAGTCAGGCTCAGGGAGGCTGACAACCAATAAAATATACAGTTAAATAAACTACCCTATACAGACATTTAAAATGCTTATCAAATGTTAAAATTCAACACAGCCCTCTTATAAACTAGTACTAATAAGAATTATGGGGAGAACGATCATGGATGGAGGAGGGAAAAAATGAAAGGGAAAAGGAAAAGAGGCAGGAGGGGAAGGAAGAGAGAAAAAAGGAAGGGGAGGAAAATTGGATTGCCAAACTCCCAGTGGTGTCTGGAGATCTCCCACTATTACAAGTGATCTCCATGCGATAAGAGATCAGTTCACATGAAGAAAAGAACCACTTTGGAAGGTGGACTCTATGGTATTATATCCCACTGAACTCCCTCCCCTTCCCAAACCCTGACCTCCTCTGGCTCTGCCCCTAAAATCTCCAAGTATTTCCAGCCTGGAGCTGGCAATCCTAGAAGAAAAGGGACCAGAACAGGGAGGCCAGACGAAGTGAAACCATCACTGTCCTCAACCATAGGCCTAGTAGAACATCTCTATCTTGTAGGTAGGGTTGGCAGATCCAGGTTGGGAAATTCCTGGAGATTTTGGGGGTGGAGCTTGAGGAGGGCGGGGTTTGGAGGAGGGGAGGGACTTCAATGCCACAGAGTCCACCTTCCAAAGTGACCATTTTCTCCAGGTGATCTTTGAGGGACAAACTGATCCATTCCGACATCCTGGAGAAACCGGCACCATTAAGCACAATAGGTCATTTTCGTTGGGGAGATTACATAGCATGTGCCCAACGATTACAGGTAAAAGAATTTCAGGACACGCGCACAGGATTTAAATTTAAATTACAACATTACAGTAATTGTAACAGTAAATTAGTTATTTACATTGTCAGATGTCCCTGTGGATTTTTATATGTGGGCAAAACGAAACGCCCCATTAAATTGCGTATTGGTGAGCATTGCTCACAGATAGGGAATAATAATATGGAAGCACCCCTAACTCCTCATTATAAACAATTTAAACATCAAGATCACAAATTGCAATGTTTTATTATCTGGAAATACAAGGGGAAGAAGGTTCAAAATGAATATGAAGACTGGATTTTAGCACAGCAGAAATCCTGTTTCATATTTTTGTTTAATTCAATTAGTCCAAATGGTTTAAATACAAATCTGGACCTTTCAAGCTTTATTTGAAAATGAGAGGACGATTAGTGGTTTATGGTTACTTTAACACTAGCTTTAGCAACATGGGATCTTAATGAGATACAGCTGCGAAAGGAATCTGTGGCTTCAAAATGTGTGGGATAGTTTACCCAGTTAGATGACTCATACAGCCATCTGTTTGAAAAAGGGAAGGTACACTCCTTTGGAACGGGTATGTTAATTAGTCATTGTTAGACTCAGTTTGTAAATATGTTTTTGGTGTGCTTGTCAGTAAAATTGTAACTTAATAATTTCACAGAGCAAAGGTTCCATTGTTAAGACACCATAGGATTGCCGGGCTTGAAAAAGCAAACGTGAAATGGGGATTTTACCGGAAACCCATTGAATCCGGCTTCTGTGGACTTTAAAAGCGATTATAAATTCGCATCAAGAATTGTCATAAATTGCTGCATAACACTGCATTGTCTAATTTTTGTATTGGGCTTAATAGCATGCATGAGCCATAAGTGTTCTGTATTGATTTCCAAAACCACCTGGAGGTTGGCAACCCTACTTGCAGGCCCTGCGGAATTGAGCCTGGTCCCTCAGGGCCCAGCTCTCATTTTATAGTGTTGTTTTGTGGTTTTGAAAGATGTGAATAGGCATCAGAGTGTGGGAATCTACAATTAATCCATGTACTGGACATAATCATGGTCCTGTTCCACGCACACTGCAATACAGTATGTCCTAGGAGGGAGGCAGCCCGCTAAAACAGAAGACTTGCTGAGCCCTCACAGGGCAGCTGTACAGCTTATCGGCTGCGTTGAGCTTGGTGGTTCCCAAGTTGTGTTGGCTTGATTTAATGTGATCTCATCGAACAAGTATGGCTAGGAGCACATGGTGGTTTATTGTATGAGGGTCTTGCAGATTCTGACCCAGGCAACCCTTTTGCTTCTAGTCAAATGTATTTCCTCTTCCTGCGGCAATAAATTCCCTAGACTGAATGCAGAGCTTTCATAGCAATCTAACCACAATTTACTGTACTTTGTCCTGCTAACACTTGATATGATTTACAATTTTCTACCAACAGGCAAACCTTCTGTTAAGAGCTCCTGGCTTATTGCTTCTCAGTTCTCATTTACAGATGTTTTAAAAACATTGATTCATAGCAGTTATTGAAGGCCCATTTTTCCCTTGTAAACCATGGGGTAGAGGTTAGGAAGAAAAGTACAACTTGGCATTTAAAGATATATTGCATATAGGAGCACTTTTCCCCCCAATGATCGCCAACAACTGAAGCCAGTTGAACTATAATTTCAATTTCTGGTATTTGTAGTTCAAGTGTAGAAATGTTGCTATTTACTCTATCTGAGGGTATAGAATGGTTGAGAAACACAGTAAAATCTGACAGACTCTGATGATAAATCTGATTGGACTCATCTCTGGTTAGTGGAAATGGGGGGGAGGGGAGAGAGAGAGAGAGAGAAAATCTGACAGACTCTGATGATAAATCTGATTGGACTCATCTCTGGTTAGTGGAAATGGGGGGGAGAGAGAGAGAGAGAAAGAGAAAGAGAATCCTCCCTTCCAAAATATTAGAACTAAGGGGCACCCAAAGAAAATAGATCCAGGGCAGAGAAAAGGAAGTAGTTCTTTACTGAATTAATTTACTGGGATTTATTGCCAGTGGACACAGCGATAACCCACTAGCATAGATGGCTTTAAAAGGGCATTAGTCAAATTCATGAAGAATAGGTCTAGCAATAGTTACCAGCTGTATTAACTAGACAGAAACTCCACACTGAACGGCAGTAAACCTCTGGGTACCAGTGCTAGAGAGCCAGCATGGTGTAGTGGTTAAGAGCAGTGGACTCTGATCTGGAGAACCGGGTTTGATTCCCCACTCCTCCACATCAGTGGCAGATGCTCATCTGGTGAAGTGGGTTGGTTTCCCCAATCCTACACATAAGGCCAGCTGGGTGACTTTGCTCTAGTCACAGCTTTATTAAGAGCTCCCTCAGCCCCACCTGTCTCACAGGGTGTCTGTTGGGGTAGGGCTGTTGAATTAAAAAAAAAATTGGTATAGTTCGGATTCGGCTGAATTCGGCCCGTTTAGATTCGGGATATGCCGAAGTCCGAACTCCCCCACATAGGGTCCGTGCAATTCGGCGGGAATTCAAAGTTTGGGGGGGGAAATTCGGCCGAATAAAGCCATTAAAAACACAACCGTGCCTTTCCGCGGCTCTGGGGGGACATTTTTGGGGTAGAGGTCCCAAACTTTCAGCGGAGCTTCAAAGGACCCTTCTTGCCAGACCCCCCAAGTTTTGTAAAGATTGGGTCAGGGGGGGCTGAGATATGGGCCCCGAAAGGGGTCCCCCCACCCTTAATGTGCATCTCTGAGCAGATCTTGCCGCCCACGCACAAAGCTCCCAGCCCCGACAAACAGCTGATGAGAGCAAGGGCCGGGCAGGTGCAAAGAAGTTTGCAAAGCAACACTGCAAAGCAACACAACTGCAAAGCAACACCTTTGCAAACATGCAAAGGGCGGGGCAGGTGCTAAGAAGTTTGCAAAGCAACACAACTGCAAAGCAACACAATTGCAAAGCAACACCTTTGCAAACATGCAAAGCAACACCTGACACCTGGGAGTTTGCAAACCATGGAAAGGGACAGAGGCAGCTAGCTATGCATAATGAGCAGGAGGGGGTGGAATTTCCCCTTTTGCATGGGACTCGTGACCAGGAAATGCATTCTTTAAGTCACCATTTGAAAACCAGTTTTAGCAAGCATGAAAATAGACCTAACCATCGTATGAATGAGGGAAAACCTGAGGACATAAAACTGAAGCCCCTCCTCAAACCAGGGAGAGAAAGACTCGAGGGGGCACACACACCCCAGGCAGAATGGGCGAAAGCCCCCTTTGGCTTCCCCCCCACCCACAGAAACTGCTCCCTCCCCACACACACACAGATTGCTTCCCCCCCCACACACACACACACAGGAGAAAAAGTATAGATTAAAGCCCCCAAAGGGGTCTTACTGTGGCTGTCTTCTGTTCCATCAAGAGGGGCTGGGAGGAGGACTGGGTAATTCAAGACGATTCCATTTAAGCACGGGACGTTTTGCTCTGGAGATGCATACAGGATCGGGTGATCCATTCATCCCAATAGGGAAAAGGGGAAAGCCCATATCTCAGGGTCCCCTGACCCAATGTTTACAAAACCTGGGGGGTCTCTTAAGAAGGCTTGTCTGAAGCTCCACTGAAATTATGGGGTCTGTACCCCAAAAAATGCACCCCCTGCAGCCACGGAAATGGAAAAGGGGGGAGGGAAAAGGGTGGAGCCCATATCTCGGGACCCCCTGACCCAAAGTCTACAAAGCTTTGGGGGTCTCTTAAGAAGGCTCGTCTAAAGCTCCGCTGAAAGTTTGGGGTCTGTACCCCAAAAAATGCACCCCCTGCAGCCACAGAAAGAGAAAAGGGGGGAGCCCATATCTCGGGACCCCCTGACCCAATGTTTACAAAACTTCGGGGGTCTCTTAAGAAGGCTTGTCTGAAGCTCCACTGAAAGTTTGGGGTCTGTACCCCCCAAAATGCACCCCCTGCAGCCACGGAAAGGAGCGAATGTGCACAAGCACCCCCCCACACACACACACACGAGGATTTCTCTCACTCTCTCTCTCTCCCCGGCCCGGCCGCGCAGCAGCTGATTCCTCCAGTACTCAATCCTGACTGATTGGCCAGAAGAAGACCCAGCTTGGCCACCGATTGGCCGGGGGAGGAGAATGCTGCTTACTGACGGCCCCGAATTTGCCGGATTTATTCGTGAACTCCCGAACTCGCTGAATTCGGCTCCCCCGATTTCCCGCCATTTTTGAGTTCGGTTTGTCCCGAACTAAAAACAGCCGAATCAGGGGAAATTCAGCTGTTTTTCAGTTCGGGCTGAACCGAATCGACAGCCCTATGTTGGGGGGAGGGGAAGGGAAGGTGATTGTAAACCAGTTTGGTTCTGCCTTAAGTAGTAGAGAAAGTCTGCATATAAAAACCAACTCTTCTTCTCCTTCTCCTCCTCCTCAGCATCAAAGGAAGGCCTTGGCCGCTATGCCGTGAAACAGGGCATGTTTCAAGGGCAAGAAATAGTGTGCTGGACTAGATGAACCACTGATCTCATCCAGTGTGTGTTTTCATTGACTAAAGTCAATTAATTAATTGACTAAAGCCCACTTCTTCAGATCCAGTGAGTGGATTCTCACTATGCATACATTTATGGTATGGTAATGAATGGTATGGTCAAGGGGCCATGCAATACAGAGAGTATGGGCTGAATGGTAGTTAAGTAAAATGCAAATTGAATCAAGTAAATATAAAGACCATTAACCAGTGATGCTAAATTAGACAACATCTTTAATGGCTGGGGAATCCAAGTTTGTGATAAAATAGTAAATATCTATTTGTTTTGTTTGTTTGTTTGTTTGTTTTGCCATCACATCAGACTCATGGCGACCCCATAGGGTTTTCAAGGCAAGAGATGTTTGGAGGTGGTTTGCCATTGTCTGGCTCTGCGTCACAAACCTAGTATTCCTTGGAGGTCTCCCATCCAAATACTTTCTATGGTCGAGGCTGGCCCAAAGTCAATGAGCAAGCTTCCATGGTGTGAGTGGGGATTTGAACCTGGGTTTTCCAGGTCCTAGTCCAACACCTTAAGCACTACATGACACTAGCTCTCTAATATCTATATCAATTAAGAGATACCAGGTCCCATTTTATCTGTGATGGGGAGAATGTGAAACCTCTTGCTAAGTATGCCGTGGCTGACCTCAAGTCACAATTCTTCAACAAATAACTTCAAAAGGAGGTTCCAGCATGCAACTGTTGAACCAGGATTCATCAAATGGCGTCATTTTCTCTGATTCTAGAGATTGACACATTATGGGAGGGGGTTTACAAACGATTCCAAATGAGAGCATGCTGTTGTTTTTTAAAAAAATAATGATTTCATTGTGCTATTAGAAACTGTTAACTAGCACTTTGGATTCCAACCATAATCTTTAAGGATATGATCACACAGTCCTACCCATTTCCATAGTAGAGTACCTGCTTTGCATGCAAAAGATTCCAGATTAAATCCCTAGCATCTGCAGCTCAAAGGACCTAGTAGTACAAGTCCTCTGTGTGAGACCCTGAAGAACCACTGCCAGTCAGGGAAGATAGATTTGACCTCGATAGACCAAGGCCTCACTCAGTAGAATAACAACTACTACTACTAATACAAGAATTGGTTTTTATATGCCAACTTTCTCTGCCTTTTAAGGAGAATCAAACTGGTTTACAATCTCCTTCCCTTCCTCTCCCCACAACGGACACCCTGTGAGGAAGGTGTGGCTGAGAGAGTTCTGAGAGAGCTGTGACAAGCACAAAATCACCCAGCAGGCTTCATGTGTTGGAGTGGGGAAACCAACTTGGTCCACCAGATTAGAGTCTGCCGCTCATGTGGAGGAGTGGGGAATCAAACCTGGTTCTCCAGATTAGACTCCACTACTCTTAACCACTAATTTCAGAATGTAGAATTTCCACATGCATCTATTTATTCCCCCCACCCCCATCAAGTCAAATCTGATTTATGTTACCCCCTGGTGGGGTTTTCAAGGCAAGCGACGTTCAGAGTTGGTTTGCATCTAATAGCAACTGTGAAAAAGTTGTCAAACAAAAGGTAAAAGAGATTAGGAAGATGACTTTCTGTTTTGATTAATTTCTGCAGCCCAGCTAAAAGAGGTAGTCAGCTGGACATGAGTATGTTTTAATTAATATAATGTGTAGCTCATTTGTTCATGGTTGATGACTAAAGATACTTAAATATTTCCATCAACTCTCTGCCAGGAGAAGCAAGAAGTTAATATACTGCCACACTGAGGGAATTATATATCTTATGCAAATGCAGTCTAAATCTGTTTCCATCTATTAACTTCAATTAATAATTTCTGGAGCATTAACAAACACATAGGCGTCGTACTGATTGTGGACTATGATGGAGAGAGTGTGTTATTTCATTTGTTGTATACAAACTTAAATTGCTTATGGAATAGGTTTTACTTTATTACACAAGCCTTTCTCCACTCTTTCAAATGCAATTTTTGAATGTCTAGATGAACAAACAAGGCCCCAAATGCTATTTGTTATAAGTTCAGTTGAAAGTCATCTTATATTCTAATGGTCAAGTGTGGCCAAATCTGTGGATAGCTAAATCCATGGATCGGGCCTACACTTACTGTAAACAGACAATTCTGAAAAATTGAGGGACCCCCAGGTTTGCAGAAAAAAATAATATTCCACCAGTGGAAGTCCTGGCACCCGCAGAAACATTAGTCTCGATCCAACCTATTGATCCTGCAAACAACAAACAAAATACGTTCATTGCCCTCACTCTGAAGGGAGCAGAACATATCATCTTTGCTTCTGAAATAGAGAAACATTTCCTGAATCCTCATTCAGAGGTCAATACTAAATCAGATGGTCACCTTTTAAAACTCTGTTTAGTTCAAGTTTTTGTACTTGGATGCAAGCAAAGAAAATGGTCTCAAAAGTCAATTCTTATGCCAGTTGTCTTACATTCCCACAATGGCTCATAAAGCAAACTCTTGCAGCAGTGATTTCTCCTGAGGCTGTTTTCTTAGCCCTGGATTCCATAACCAGGAAAATCAGGTAGTAGAATGTGGGAATGGATCAGGGTTGCCAGCTCTGGGTTAGGAAATACCTGGAGATTTTGGGGGTGGCGCCCAAGGAGGGTGGGGTTTGGGGAGGGGAAGGACTTCAATGCCATAGAGTCCAATTGCCAAAGCAGCCATTTTCTCCAGGGGAACTGATCTCTGTCGCCTGGAGATCAGTTGTAATTGCAGAAGATCTCCAGCTAGTACCTGGAGATTGGCAACACTAGAATGAATTGTACCACTTCCGTTTCCATCTGATGGATTCCACTTTTAGGCCTTTAATGCATGGCTGTTTCCCTCGTGGTCACCCCTGACTACTTTGGGGCTTTGTTTTGATTATACATGCTTTTTCTGACCTCCAGAGGTCGCCTTGCTCTCCCCGTGCATTTCCCCCACATTTTCTGGATGCTGTTTAGCCAGCATCCAGAAAACGCATTGAAAACACACAGAAATGTGCAGGAAGAGTGAGGTGACCTCTGAAGGCTGGGAAATGCATGCATAATCAAAACAAAGCCCAGAAGTAGAGGGGAGGGGAGTGACCATGAGGGAAACAGCCATGCATACAAGGCCTCAGTGTTCTTTTGCACAAACAAATGGAAAGAAGCATATAGAAAATTAACACAGCAGGGAGAAAGTTTCTCTATGCTTGCTGGGCTGGTTTTCTATCTGCAGGGGGGGGGGCTTAAAATAGAGAAACATTCCAAAATGTGATCCTCCATGGGTACTCAGACATGGTACACTCTGTTCCACTCTAGCACATGTAACTTTGGCCTAAGGCATGAGGTAGGGAGGGTAAGACTAGACAAGAAACAGTGGTGAGGTTATTCTTTTTCATGTGACAATTTACATGAATGCATAAAGAAAAACAGAGTGATTGAATTGAGGAATTCACTACCAATGGACAGAGTAGGGTTGCCAACCTCCAGGTGGTAGCTGGAAATCTCCTGGGATTACAACTGATCTCCAGGTGACAGACATCAGTTCACCTGGAGCAAATGGCTACTTTGGAAGATGGGCTCAATGGCATTATACCCCATTGAAGTCCCTCCGCTCATCAAACCCTCCCCTCCTCAGGCTCCACTCCCAAATCTCCAGGAATTTCCCAACACAGAGCTGGCAACCCTAGGACAGAGTGACCACTAGCATAGATGATTTTCAAAAGGAATGGTTCATGGAAGAGTGGTCCATTAATAGCTACAAGTCATGGTAATAAAAGAGAATCTCCATGTTCAGGGGCAGCAAACCTTTGACTACCAGTGCTTGGAAGGCACATCAGGGGAAGGCCTTGGCCTCTCTGTGCCCCCTTTGTTGGCCCTCCAGGGCAACTGGTTGGCCAGTGTGAAAGAGGATACTGTACTAAGTGGGCTGCTGATCTGATCCAGCAGGGCACCTCTTAGCTTCTAAAGTTCCTGGTTGTTGTTTTTTTAACAGGTGAACTTCTTTGAGGCAAAATAATTTTTCACTATATAAATAGGAAGGGAGAGGAGGCAATACATCTCTCCAAGCAGAGACAGGGTAATATTTTTCTAGTTCCTGTCCAGCACTCCACCTCAAGCTCCAGCCCCAAACATTTTTAAAATAATGAGGTCCCATGTCATCCCTAATACAAACTTTCTTCTTGTCCTGCTACTGGCTTGTAACCTACCATTGTGTTCAGCAAAGGTGGGTGCCTTCCTTTACCCTAAGGAGTTTTTCAATGGCTGAAGAGCTGCTTCCATCAAAGAAAGGCTTCTAAATTTGCAGAGCAGAGTGGTAGGATACAATCCATTACAATACTATTCTATTACTTGACAGTTCTAAATATATACAAAACTTTCATTCACATATTATTCAAAGTCGTAGCAAACATATGGCCTCAAAGGGGGGGGGATCTCCAGCCACAGCAGAGAGGGAAAAAGGCCTTTTATAAAAGTATAAAATTTTAAAAGGGGGGAAATACCCCACAGCAAACAGCAAGACTGCACCACCAAAAAAGGTGGCGCAGCCCCACCGCTGTTCAAAGGGGCGTTCCTGGGGCAAAAAGGCTGTAAAAGCTGCCTAAAGGGAGCTCCATCCCCAGAAATGCCCCCCCCCTTCTGGGAAAGCCCTGCCAGCATGGCTGTGCTGGTGAGGGGGCTGGCGGCACCCAGACGCCCGTGTGTTTGTCCTCTTGCCAGCTCCTAAGGAGCTTCGCCCCCCCTTTCAAGAATGGGCTCTTAATTACTTAAATTATATTGTTTTAACTGCCAACTGGCCACAAGCAGTATCACACTGAAACAACCCTTGATTACCCCCCTTTTATGTTTAATTACTGCCAACAAAAATTGTGCAGCTTTTAACGTAATCCTTTTATCATTATCAAATAGTAACGTCTGAATTAGTCTCTGCGAAGAAAGATATGATTTATAAAATAGAAACTGCCCTACAAATTTCTTCCTCAAATGCTTTCAATAGCAAAAGAACAAAAGAATATGTTCCGAAGTCTCAATCTGAGCATCCTGTGAGCACTTGTTCCCGTAGTAATCCCATAAACAACTGGTTCTTGTAGGTTATCCGGGCTGTGTGACCATTTTCTTTCCTGACGTTTCGCCAGCAGCTGCGGCAGGCATCTTCAGAGGAGTAACACTGAAGGACAGTGTCTCTCAGTGTCAAGGGTGTAGGAAGAGTAATATAGAGTCAGAAAGGGGTTGGGTTTGAGCTGAATCATTGTCCTGTAAGTATCAAGATAATGTGCTAATGAAGGTGTGGTATGTTAATATGGAACCATTGTATCCTGAAGTGATCTGTTAATGTGTGAAATCCAAAGCTAATCTGCATGGCTATTGTGGACTGTAGTCTTTGTTAATCTGGAGGTTTTCAGGACAGGAAGCCAAGCCTTATTCATTCTTAAACTCTCTTCTGTTAAAGTTGTGCTGATGTTTATGAATTTCAATGGCTTCTCTGTGCAATCTGACAAAATAGTTGGTAGAATTGTCCAGTCTTTCAGTGTCTTGGAATAAGACCCTGTGTCCTGTTTGGGTCAGTCCATGTTCAGCCACTGCTGATTTCTCAGGTTGGCCAAGTCTGCAGTATCTTTCATGTTCTTTTATCCTTGTTTGTATGCTGCGTTTTGTGGTCCCGATGTAAACTTGTCCACAACTGCAAGGTATACGGTATACTCCTGCAGAGGTGAGGGGGTCTCTTTTGTCTTTTGCTGATCGTAGCATCTGCTGTATTTTCTTGGTGGGTTTAAACACTGTTTGTAGGTTATGTTTTTTTCAAAAGTTTCTCCATCCTATCAGTGACTCCTTTAATAAATAGAAATAATACCTTTCCTATGGGAGACTGTTTTTCCTGAGTTTTCTGATTTTTGTTTGGTTTAATGGCCCTTCTGATTTCATTTCTGGAATAGCCGTTTGCTAGCAGTGTGTGATTTAGATGATTAATTTCTTCCTTGAGAAACTGTGGTTCACAGATCCGTCTTGCACGGTCCATTAACGTTTTGATTATTCCTCTTTTCTGTCGGGGGTGGTGGTTGGAGTTTTTGTGTAAGTAGTGATCTGTGTGAGTTGGTTTCCGGAAGACCTTGTGACCTAACTGAAAGTTTTTTTTATGGATGACAAGGGTATAAAGAAATGGGAGTTTACCCTCAATTTCCTTTTCCATGGTAAACTGAATGTTTGGATGGATATTATTAAGATAGTTTAGAAAGTCCATTAATTTTTCTTCACCTTGGCTCCAAATAGTAAATGTATCATCTACGAACCTGAACCAGACTGTAGGTTTGTAAGGTGCCGATTCTAATGCTGTCTTTTCAAAATATTCCATGTAAAAGTTTGCTATTACTGGACTGAGTGGACTTCCCATAGCTACTCCATCAATCTGTTCATAAAATTCTTTATCCCATAGGAAATAACTTGTTGACAAACAATGGTGAAATAAGGCTGTTATATCTTCTGGAAAAATCTGGTTAATCAATGAGATTTTGTCTTTTACTGGAACCTTGGTAAAGAGGGATACAACATCAAAACTGACTAATATATCCTGTGGATTGAGTCTCAACGGACTGATTTTGTTGATGAAATGAGTTGAATCTTTGATGTAAGAAGTGGTTTTTCCAATCTGGTCCTGTAGGAGGGTGGTCAAATATCTAGCTAATTCATATGTTGGGGAACCAATGGCGTTCACGATGGGTCGGAGTGGGACGGAATCCTTATGAATTTTAGGTAGTCCATATAAACAACATCCACAGACGAGTAATCCAAAAGAGAGTTGATTTATTAGAAAACCTACAGGCTTACAGAGCTAACAGGTAAGTTGGCACGAATGAGAACTAGAGGCACGGTACAAGGCCTATATCAAAGAGCGTAGAGCATATCACGATAGGTTTGGCAGTCATGGCAACCCCCCTCCCAAGGAGGACTGTTCCCACAGGAGGCAGAAGCAGAATAGGAATTTGACCTTGAACAGCACCTGGTGAAACCAAAACAGTCTCTGTCTCTGCAAAGAGCAGGCCTCTGCAAAGAGCAGGCCTGACACATCTCCACACTTACATATTCTATCTGAATAAGAAATACCTGCATAACGACCCTAGGTGACCATTGACAGAAAGACATTTAATATAGCCAGCATAAACACTCTTCTGTATTGGGGCAATGCTAGATACGAAAGATATCGTGGATGTTATGAAGAGGTCCAACGTTTATCTAAAACTGGTCGTTGTATTGGAGAATGTATTATTCATGATAAACAATTCTATTGTGTTCATGTTGCCCATTCCTGATCAATAGCTGCATCCTTACCATTTACCTGTGAGCTCCAGACTGAGAGCGCAGCTGAAGTCAAGGTCAAGTAGCTCAGAGGTTTGTTATGATGGGCTGCGCCCCGGTGCGATAACTGTAATCTATCATGGGAACCAGGCTCAGCCTGGTATCCAATGGTGCCTTTCTGATGTATATGTTTCAATCTGCCCGCTTCCCCCCACTTGAGTCCTCGTACCTTTTCCTGTAAGTTACTGCTATACACCTTATGCTTCCCAAATAAACTACTTCTTAGATGACTCTGTCTGGACGTCTGTTGATTGGGATTTGACAGGTCAACTTAGACCTTACAATAGGACTCAAGTCCTTTTCTCCTTTTTTATTTTAGTTTCTTATTTTATTTTAAGGAATGTGGTTATTGCCTCATTCCTAAAGTGCATGGCAACAGCACCTGGGTTCACTGGCTCCTCTTCGGAAGAGGACGACCGGGGAGGTCAACTGAAGGCCTCCACCGCGCGAGAAATCCTCCGACAGCTCCTGCAAGAGGAGACTGAGGATCGAATTCGGAGTGCCCAGAGAGAGGTCGACCGGCATCGGTGTGAGGAAAGGAGGAAGGCCACCAGGTCCTACCTTTTGAAGCAATTCCGTCACTTTAATAACGGTGCCGCTGGGGGTATGGAGGAGCAGGCCCTTCTAACCCAAGAAGGGACTTCCTTACTAACGCAGTGGGTCGCGCGCACCGCGGCTCTCGAGGATTTATTGGACAGTCCTTTTTTACGGGCCGCTATGGCTGAAGGCTCCAGAGGCAACCACTTTCAGTTCGAGGCGAGTAACGCCGCCGCCAAAATTGTGTTACGCATCATGGAACTACCACTATCGGCTTTGGAAGCCCAAATCCAAGAACTGTTGTTGTCAGATTTTGTGTCAGCTACGATAGACGTGGCGCGGCAAGTGATGCCGCTTCTTACCAACCTGGAAGAAGTGAAATTGTTTCTAACTCCCCTGTTGGAGCAACTTCTCCAAGACACTGCCGCAGCTCAGGCGGCGGAATTGGGAGCGGCTGTGGCCAAAGCCGAGGCCCGGACGACGGAGTTGGTCATGTCCCGGGCATCCGAAACCGCCAAAACCACAGCAGAAGCCCCCAGAGCACAAGCCAAGGATACTAGACGGCTGAGCTCGGGACCAGGATCGGGAGAGGAGGACTTCATGTTTTCGCTCTCTTCTGATCGGTCTTTTATGGCTCTCCCAAGACACCTAGTTCGTCGTCAACGAGCTACCATACACTATCCCTTACCCAAGATATCTGTGAATACCCGGGCGAGGGGGATTCAGACAGAGAGGATGCTGATGACTGGAATGCTCCTTTCGATGTTTCTCAGGGGTGGAGAAGCAGCTGAGGATTGGAATGCCCAGTTTGGCGTTTCTCAAGGCTGGGGCGGAGGCGGACCAGCAGATGAAGTTTCTTGTTTACGCTTCCAGAACCAAGAACTACAGCAGCAGATGGCCCAAATGCAAGAGTGAATGGCTGCTCTATGCTGCTAATGGAGATGGAGGCAACAATCCCCGGTGAGATTGCTGCCACTGCCACTGCAACCCGGTGTTCCTCCTCAAGTCCCCCCACAAGCGCCGCCACAAGCACTGCCGCAAGTCCCGCCGGGGTGGCCGGGGGGATTCCCTGTGCATTGGCAGTATCTGCCACCCCGTCTGCATGCATCCTTAAAAGACTTACAAGTGACTTTTAACGCCTCTGCGGAAGCCCTACCCTATTTTTTTGCATCAGGTAGACAGCTTCATGAGAGCAAAGGCAGTGGTTCCCCACTGAGGACAGCCGGGTGCTATACGTGTCCTCCCTATTACAGGGAGAGGCGGCGAATTGGAGATCCAACAGTTTGATTCACGGGCCAGATCCATACGAACCCTGAATGACTTCATGTGGACCCTGAGAAGGCGATGCGAGGATCCCTTCCGAAGTGACAAGGCTAAAGCAGCCATCCTTCAATTGCTCCAAGGCACCAAGTCTGTCTGAGAATACACCGGGGAGTTTCAATGTCTGGCCAACAGAGTTACTGACTGGAGTGAAGCTACTCGAGTGCAATACTTTCATGAAGGATTGCACCCTGAAGTTTCTATACTGGGCTTACATGCAAAGAGATCCACCTAATCTCGAAGAATGGGTCCTACTTGCGGAGGAGGTGGAAAGCCGTCGGCAATCCCTCACTCTCTCCAGATGCAGAGTGAAGGAAATCAGTCCACAGCAAGACCGTGCCACCTCACCTCCACGGAGACCAACCACTCCTGTTTCGGACTGGGTCAGACGTTTCCAAAAGGGAGCATGTCTCATTTGCGGTAAGATGGGCCATTTTGCTGCAACTTGCCCTGCATGTTCCGTTCGTCTCAAACCGGACCCACAAGCAGAAGGTCATCCCCGGAGTGGTGGGGAGAGCCATCGCAAAAGCGCTATGCCAAGCAGGCGCAAACTGCCCGCTGCCCTCCACATGAACAACGAGGTTGCTCGTAAAGAGCCGCCAGTGCTCCTTCCTACCCCGTCAGGAGCTTGAATTACAAATAAAGGCCCATCTGGGTTGCGGATTACAACCACCTCCAGTCCCGCCGACACGGATACATCGGAAGAAGAAGGAGACGGGACCTGGGAATCCTTAGCAGCCCTGAACCTCGTTCCCACCCAGGAGCAGACAAAAAAGGAGCAGGGTCTGCAGTGAACGAAGCGCCACTGCAGACCAAAGTGACTGCACCCCCCACAGCTCTGCTAATGGTGAGAGAAGTGGAAGACACTATGTTTCTTGATGTAATATTGCAACATTATAAGGGGGGGTCCCCAAGTAATGGTTAAGGCCCTAGTAGATTCTGGATGTGCTCGTACCCTAATCAGTGAGGACACTTTTAAAAACCTAAACATAAAAGCGAGTCTCTTACCGCAACCCCTCCAATTTGCCCAGATGGATGGGAGTGACTTTAAAGGGGGCCCGGTTGACAGGCGAACGGGCATAGTCGCCATGGGAGTGGGGGACCATTGGGAACAGATCCGCTTCACTATAGTGCCTGGCATCTGCTTTCCAGTAGTCCTGGGAGTGAATTGGCTTCGGGGGCATAGTCCCATAATAGACTGGGCAGCCCAAACACTTGAATTCGTCCAACCGCAATGTGAACAGCACCAAAAAGAGGTAGCCGTCCTAGGCTCCGCCTTGATGGCAGGAGCTGCTGATCCGCAATTGCCTCCCGAATATCGAGATTTTGCAAATGTTTTTGATGTCAAAGAGTGTGATGTACTACCCCACACACCGCGCAGCAGGCTGTGCTATTGAAGTGGAGGGGGGGAGTTTAACTAAGAGTAAGATTTATCCTATGAATCCCAAAGAAAAAACAGTATTGACTTTATTGACAAGAATCTGGCATGGGGCTTCATCCGCCCCTCCACAGCCCCCCACTGCACTCCTGCCTTCTTCGTGCGAAAAAAGACAGGTGACTTAAGACTGTGTATAGACTTTCACAAACTTAACGCAGTCACCCAGACTAATGCCTATCCCATTCCCCTCATTCCAGATCTCCTAAGCCAGCTAAAAGAAGGATGCATTTTCACCAAATTGGACTTGGTTGAAGCGTATTATCGCATAAGGATTCTAGAGGGGGATAAGCCATTAACTGCATTTTCTAGTTGCTTTGGGATGTTTGAGTACCTTGTAATGTTCTTCATATTAAAAGGAGCTCCAGGGGTCTTCATGCAAATGATCAATGAGATCCTCCATGACCTGTTGTTTAAAGGGGTGGTGGTTTACTTAGACGACATCCTCATCTACTCCAAGAGTTTGGATGAGCACATCACCCTAGTCAAATAAGTTCTGCAACGGCTCAGAGAGAACCACCTCTGTGCTAAAGTTTCCAAGTGTGAATTCCATAAAAGGGAGCTAACGTTTCTAGGCTATAGAATTTCACACCAAGGATTAACCATGGACCCTGACAAAGTACAAGCAGTAGTTGACGGGGAGCTGCCAACTACTCACAAGCAAGTACAGAGAATTCTCGGGTTCGCTAATTTCTACTGCAATTTCCTCAGAGACTTCACACAAGTTGCACTTCCGACTACTAACTTACTCAAAACCAAGGGTAAAGGAGTTGCCGCTACCCAGCCTTCCGCAAAAGTAGAATGGACCCCAGACTGTCAGGCAGCCTTTGAGACTTTGAAACGTTTGTTCACAACTGAACCGGTACTTAAGCATCCAGATTGTGACAGCCCATTCATTGTTCAGGTGGATGCTTCTGAAGTTGCCATGGGAGGGGCCCTCATGCAAGAGGGGGAGGGTTATACCCATGTGCCTATTTCTCAAAGAAATTTTCCCAATCTCAGCTCAATTTGCCCATTTGGGGAAAAGAAGCGGCAGCAATAAAATACGCTTTAACAGTCTGGAGTCACTTCCTAGAAGGTTCTGAGACTCCCTTCCAGGTTTGGACGGATCACAAGAACCTGGAGGCTTTAACTGGGACTCACAAACTCACCGCAAAACAAATTAGATGGGCGGACTTCTTTTCTCGCTTTCGTTTTTTAATCAAACACATTCTGGGCAAAAGAAACCTCTTAGCTGATGCTCTTTCTCGGCTTCCTCAATACCCTGTTAAGGTGGAACGACCCACCAAGTCCCTGTTTACTCCAGAACAAAGAGGTATCCTCCCCACCTTAGCAGTCCTAACGCGCGCCCAAGCACGGCAAGCCCAAGCCGGGAGCGACTCCCCACAACCCACGAAGGGAATTGTCCCTCCTATTCCTCCGCCGCCGCCCGGGGACACTAGCAGTGACACTTCAACCTAGCCCCAAGCGGGGGGCAACCCTGTCATTCCAGAAGAACTGCCCCAGTCTTTCCATGACACTTTGATACGTGAGTGCCTAACCGAGATGAATAACAATGTACTGCCTTCGGGTCTTGAGCGGCGGGGGGAAATATGGGTCAAAGACACTAAATTATACATACCTAAAACTTTGTGAGCAGAGGTATTGGAACTAGCTCATGGAGCAAAAACTGCTGGACACTTTGGGTTTGTAAAGACGCTACATTTGCTCCGTCGTCAATTCTGGTGGGCGGGTATGCGTTCTGACCTGGACTCCTTCATCCGCAGCTGTCCAATATACGCCACCGCGAAACGCCTGACAAGCAAGCCCACCGGGCTACTTGAGGAGGTGCCTCAAGGGCCATGGGAGGTAATTGCCATGGATTTCATGACTGATTTACCATTAAGTTGGGGGAAAACTGTCCTGTGGGTGGTTATGGACCTTTTTTCCAAACAGGTGCATTTAATCCCTTGTACAGGCATGCCCTCCGCTCAGAGACTGGCTCACTTATTTGTCACACATGTTTTCAAATATCATTCGTTCCCACACAAAATAATTTCAGACCGCGGATCTATATTTATAGCCAAGTTCTGGAAAGCATTCCTCAAACTGGTAGGAGTTGAACAAGGTCTGTCAAGTGCCTTCCACCCCCAAACAGATGGACAAACGGAAAGAGTTAATGCTGTACTAGAATGTTATCTCCGGTGTTATGTGAATTATCACCAAGATGATTGGGTTGATCTCTTGCCTTTTGCAGAGTATGCATATAATAATTCTGTTCATCAATCCTCAGACTTCAGTCCCTTCCGCATTGTGTATGGCAAAGATTTTGGCCCCATCAGGCAGGTGGATGTGTCAGGGGAGGGGGGGGGGTGCGGAGATGTCAGACTGGATTCAAACCATCCAGTCTACGTGGCCTTGGTTAACTGAAAACTTAGAACAGGCCAAAAGAAAATATAAAGCTCAAGCGGACAAGCATCAGTCCCCCAGCTGGACTCTCAGATGATTTGGTATATCTGTCCACCAAAAATCTATGGTCTCTGCGACCCTCCAAAAAACTGAGTGAAAAATACATCGGACCTTTCCCTATCACCCGAGTTATTAATGAAGTCACGGTGGAGTTGCAACTCCCCAAGAAGTTGAAAAGGGTCCATCCAGTATTTCATTTCAGTTTATTTAAACAGTACGTGCCCGCATCTCAGTGGCATCCAGAAGAGCCTCCAGAGGTTCCCGAAATGGTGTGGGGGGGAGGAGTACTGTGTGGTTTCCAAGATCCTTGACTCCCACATTCATGGGGGGGGGGCTGGAGTACCTAGTCCGTTGGAAACATTTCAGTCCCGCCCATGATGAATGGGTTAAACATCGTCACATCTCTGCCCGCCTACTGCGTCAATTCCATGCTTCATATCCAGATAAACCCGCCCCATCGGCTGAGGTGGGGAGGGGGGAGCCCTAGGGGGGGCAGAATGTGAGCTCCAGACTGAGAGCGCAGCTGAAGTCAAGGTCAAGTAGCTCAGAGGTTTGTTATGATGGCCTGTGCCCCGGCGCGATAACTGTAATCTATCATGGGAACCAGGCTCAGCCTGGTATCCAACGGTGCCTTTCTGATGTATATGTTTCAACCTGCCCGCTTCCTCCCACTTGAGTCCTCGTACCTTTTCCTGTAAGTTACTGCTATACACCTTATGCTTCCCAAAGAAACTACTTCTTAGACGACTCTGTCTGGACGTCTGTTGATTGGAATTTGACAGGCGAACTCATGTCAGTTTATTAAAACAGTACGTGCCCGCATCTCGGTGGCATCCAGAAGAGCATCCTAAAAACAACTTTTACAAAGTCAGTCTCGTCTAGATTCACAAGACCCATAATTTTAAATTCATATATCCAATTTAGTTCTTTGTTCCTTAATTGAGCAGATACACTTTTTTCCTCTTCCCACTCAGTTTCTCTGTACTCCAAATCACATTTCATTATGATGGTATTCTTGGAAGTCTTTTACTAATGAGAACTGAAACATTCAGTGCGCACAACCACGAATTCTAGCCTGCTTGCTGGTTGTTTTTATGTTAGCCAGCAATCTCTCATGGTAGAGTGGGGATTCGAACTTGGATCTCCTGGATCCTAGCCTGACATTCTAACTACTACACCACAGAGACTCTGAAAGATCAGGGAAGTCTATTTGTTTTGACAGAGAGGTGTATTTTGTACTCTCCCTGTCTGTGCTGCCTGCCCTGGCTAGCTTCTTGTGAGTAAATATTTGCATCTATTGCAAATACCAGAGAGGTGTTGTGGAGCTAATCTGTGCCAGGATGATCCAATTTTCTTCATTTTTGACACTGCAAGTTCCACCATCATTCTGAAGATGGTGGGCAATTTTTGGACTCCTAGCTTTACTTTATGATGAGTTATGCCTTCCAGAGAGAACCATAGTTTTCAAAGCAAAAACACCGGAGGGTGGGGGTGGCTGGGGGTTGCGAGGGCCGGGATCTTCCGATTCCTGTCTTCTTTGGCTCTCACCTCTCGTGATCATCCTGAAGCCAATGTTCAATGCTGAGGACCAAAGCTCTATTTTCTGAGTTATGCCTGCCACAGACAGGCAGATGGATGGCTCCTTTTATTATTATACATGACTGTTAGCTGCCCTGTACAAAGTAAAGATATGATACATCAACAAACAGCAGCTCTTGTGGATTGAAGGATCCTTGGGGAAAGTGTCAGGATCTGCCATGGGAAGTTGGTATTGTCAAAAATCACCTCACTGCTCTTGTACAACCACTGCATCTGCCAACATGGACCGAAGACTGCCAAAGCAGCATTTGCTACAGTAAATGTTCATTTTTAAGGTGTCACAGAACCCTTCTTTTGATTTCTCCGTAGCAGACTAACACAGCTACCTCACTGGATATTGGCTAAATGGATCCCCCTTTTGAGCCCTTCAGAGCTTACATGTTTTTTATATCCACTGGGGATTTCATCATACACTTCTTAGCTTTCGCAGGCATTTAATGTTAATAAGAAGAATGACTATTCTTCAGAGTCTTGTTGATCTGAGAGGTAAAGCTCAGAAGGTAATCTTTATTATATAGGGCTGAATCTTAATAATCATGGATGCAAAACGTTTAATAAATATCCAGTTCCATACCTCTGTGGGATTGTTCTCTGAAGAACTGTTATAGTCCAGCTTTAAATAGGCTAAAGCAGAGAAGCCCTTCACCTCTTCCATTGGGACATTATTCATTGTTTCATGGAGTTAGACACTTTTATCTCACTTGCTAAGATCCCAATAGATCATTTACTCAAATCCTGAAGCTGAATTCAGTCCCTGCTATTCCCCTGAATAGATGGTCAGAATTATCACCAGTGATCTGACTGATCAGAGCCATAATGTTTAGAACTGAATTCAGCATATTTGCATTGCTACCAACTATTACCCATGGACTACTGTGATAAATCATCTCCCTGACTTTTGATTGTTTTCTGTTACCATGAGATTTTAAAGCCTTGGCCAGATTAAGCTGTTTGGAACTTGCTTATCCATTGAGATTTAGAGATGGGGAAAGAAAATATATCAAATACAAATATATGTGAGGAAACCAATGCCTATACTGGAAAAGAACTGGGACATCTAATACAATGATTTGGCTGAATTTGTTGTAAGTAAAGATGATGTATCTTGGAGACATAGTAGAATCACCATGGACTCTAGCACAATCTCTGTGGTGCCTACAGGGCACACAACACTAGTTGCTCAGTTTTCATTCCATATCAATCCAGCAACATTCTACAAGGAGCAATAATTTGTACAACATGTTTGAATAAAAAGATGTCTGGAAGGCATGTACTATTCAGGCTGCAGGGCTGGGCTGGATCCAGTACAATTTTTCACTCACTCGCCTGATTCCCCTTCCTTCTACAGTGCCCATGCCACTTGGCCTTTGTACCTGCAGATCCCATAATTCCCAGAATAGCCTTTTTGATGGCCAAAGGAGACCTCTTTTCACCAGCAGAAAAGCTTGTGGGATCAAACCTCATGTTTTCCAATTTAGGTAAGGTAGCAAGCACAACGAGAGCCAGTGTGGTGTGGTGGTTAAAAGGGGCAGACTCTAATCTGGTGAACCAGATTGGATTCCCTACTCCTCCACATGAAGCCTTCTGGGTGACCTTGGACCTATGAAAATTCTCTCAGCCCATATGGAGCCAGGAAATGGCAAACCACCTTTGAATATCTCTTGCCTTGAAAACCCTACGGGGTCACCATAAGTCAGCTGTGACTTGACGGCACACAGAGGAACAGCAAACATAATAAACATCAAAGGTCATTTAGATTGGACATAAATGGCTAAGAAGCTGTTGTCTAGGACTCTTTTACACTTTGATATAATTCTAATTTGTGCAACATCTAAGTATAATTAGAGAATTAATTGCTCTAAGTATAGAAAATATTGGTTTATGGATCAATCCCAGTGATATCTGTTATAATTAACTCATCATTATAGCAGGATTTTAATTGTTTACTTAATTAGCCGACTAAGTTCTCAGAATACCATGATACTGAAGTCAGTACTTAATATTAAGTTGTAGGGGTTTAATTTAATTCAGTGAAAACTGTATGATGAACTTGGTCACAGAACCATGAAATCACAGCTAGTAGTTGTTGTTAGGTCTACAAAAAGTTCATCTTTCTGTTAACTTGCTATGCCGTAATTTGGTTATGTTAATCAGAACTAATCAATCATTTCTAATTAACTAACATAAATGAGCAGAGGTCTTCCAAAGTTAAAAAAAAACTTTATAAGAAAAACGTGTTGTTTTGTTCTTTAAGAGGTGGTTTGGTGTTTCAAGTTAAGCTCCATTATTGAAAATAAGGTTCTGAGAACATTTACTTATTATTTGCATGAAATCTTTTACATCACCCAAAAACACAATTTTGCTTTGAGGACATTTTTCTGGAAAAATTGATATGTGTTTTTTGCATATTATTCAGATCACAGCATTCTTGGGTATTGTCTTACATTTAAAGGCAATGAAATCATTGCATACTATTTATGTATTTTTTTTCCTTTCTGTTTTGCTTTTCAGTTGTATTACTCAAACCTGTGATTATTTTTGCACCTTTTTTCTGCTTCCTAGTGCCACATTTCTCCTGTAAACACTGTGCAGTTTCAACATCAATTGTGCTTCAATAAATCAGCATGATTTTTATAAGACTATTGTACTTAGCTTGCTGGGGGTACCCAGGTTGCTGAATACCCAGCTTGCTGGGGGTAAAGGGAAGATGACTGGGGAAGGAACTGGCTGTCATTCCACTCCAGGGCTTGTCATTCCAGTCCCAGAACACTTCTACTAGTCCTGGGGGCTGTCATTGCACTCTGGGAGCTGTCATTCCAGGCCCAGAGTAATGTAGTTAGGCCCAGAGACCTTAATGGAATATCCATGCCACTTTTTCTTTGCAACTCTTTTTGTGCTGTAATCTATTTCAATGGGGCCCTTGTAAGTCAATGGGCAATCCTGGCTCCCATTATCTTCAATGGGCTGTGCAGCCACTCCCACTGTTTCAAATGGGCAATCCTCTCATTCATTTTAATACATCCCTTTTCCCAAGCCAGCCAAGGGCAGTGCCTGCCTCTCGTGTGGGCTGAGTAAAGGGCAGCTCCTGCCTCTTGCCCAGCCCAGGCTGGGTGGAAAGAAAAGGGAGAACTCTCCCCCCACCCCAGCCAGGCGGAAGGGTGAGACATTCAAAACAGATAAAAGTATTTCTTCACACAATACATAGTTAAATAGTGGAACTCCCTGCCCCAGGATGTGGTGATGGCTGCCAACTTGGAAGGCTTTAAGAGGGGAGTGGACATGTTCATGGAGGAGAGGCACCTTAAATGCGATGCTGTATAATTTTGCCTTAAGAATATTCTGTGATGGAGATTGTTGACCCATTTCTTATAAAATGAATGTTACACAAGGGTTATACTGTGCTTAAGATTTAAACATTATAAAGTTTTCGTAGAATATTGATAATATGCTCATCTTAACCACCTTTCTTGTAGTATGAATGTTAATGGAGTTAATATTATAAATGTATGGAATTGACACTAAAAACTGACCGTTTTGTAGATGTTGCTTTGACCAGCAAATGACCCTTTTGGAAGAGGAACTGCTTACATGGTAATATCCAGGGAGTATGCAGCTGAAGGAGCATGCAGTTGTGTGCATCTCGGAGTGCAAATCAGATGAAATTGATATTGGAAACATATAAAAGAGGGGCAAATAGGCAGTGAAGTGAGATCTCCTTGATCTTTGCATGGATTAAGGTTTCTCCCGCCCTTTCGTGGGTTATCACAAAGAGCTCTCCAGTCCTTATGGACTGGAAGTTCTTAGATTTCCCTAGCCTCCAAGCTAGGGGGTCTTACACAGAATTTTTTAATCTTTGTGTGGATTAAAGGTTCATGGAGCTCTGGAGATCAGCTGTAATCCCAGGAGATCTCCAGCCACCACCCCAAGGTTGGCAACCCTAGGGTACAACTTCTCTTGCAATGTGAATTCCCTTTTCACCCATGCATCAAATGGAGAGTATCCTTTAAAACCTTTACTGCATTTGGGACACTTATTTGCAATGTAATGTTCACCTCAGAAAAGTAGAAATCATTGAATATATTAAATGTATTTGTAAATGAAGCTACCAGCCCCTTCCCCCCCCACACACACACACTTTTTTAGATCTGGAGCTGTTATCCCACAAAAATGTATTGCCTACCACTTTTATTGTCAGCTATAAATGTTCTATCATTATGGACAGGTTTATGTTTATGCTTTCAGGCACTTATTTCAAAGTTGTGTGTGTGTCCCTAACTGGCATTCCTCAGCAATCATTTGCCCTGTGATTTAATTATGCATTTACTTTCAAACTGAGTTCAATTAGACAAGTTAAAAGTCTTTAGGGAAATAATAACCCCTTCTTCTCCTTTCTACTAACTCATGGTTATACTAGAAAATTCAGAACACTTTTTTCCCTTGGATCTCTTTGCATACTAAATAGAAATATATACCAGCCCCATCACCCATGAGATTTATATTGAAGTCTGCATTAAATTTAGAGCTGCTCTCAGAGACATAAAATTACAGTACTGGACAAACAAGAGTATATTATTTTTAACTCAAGAGAGAGCCAGTTGTGAAAAAGATCACTACCTTCCCTCGTTCCTTAGGGAGAGTAATGAGCTCTCACTCAGTAATGGAGAACATGTCTGGCATTCAGAAATAGGGGAGAGGCTAAGTTTTGAAATCTGAGTTGGTCTGTATATCACCATTTTGTTTCCGTTTATCCCTCGTGAGAAGAAAAAAGAAAGAAAGCCACAAATCTTTTTCTCTCTCTCAACCCTTTCTTATTCCTTTTACCAAACTTTCCATTGGAAATGAACACATTGTTATTTTTGCAAGGATTGTATATACATGGTGACATGGGACCAGTGGCATAAAAGAAACATTAGAATCACCAGCAGCAGCACAGAAAATGAGGCAAACTGGGTAAAACGACTGCTCAGATCTTTTGGTTTTACCACAGAGAATGAGGGATTTACTCAGCTGGCCTGGTAAGGTTGTCAACTCCGGGTTGGGAAATTCCTGGAGACTTGAGGATGTTTGAGGGGGGAAGGGACCTCAGCAGGGTATAATACCATTGACACCACCCTCCAAAGCAGCCATGTTCTCCAGGGGATTGCTTTTGTCTGGAGATTAGCAGTAATTCCAGGAGATCTCCAGCTGCTACCTGGAAGTTGGCAACCTTTTGGCCCAGCCAACAAGCAGCTAGGCCACAGTGAGGAACGGACCTCTCCCAGATTATCCACTCATTCCCTTTCACCAAAGAGGGTTTACACTCCACTGACATTTAGGGCTGTCAATTCGGTTCGGTCCGAACTGAAAATCAACCAAATTTGCCCTGATTTGGTGATTTTCAATTCGGACGGATCCGAACTCAAATCTGGCGGGCAACCGGGGGGGCCGTATTCAGCGAGTTCGGGAGTTCGCGAATAAATTCGGCCAATTTGGCCCCCCCTTCAGGGGAGCCCGCTGAAAGGCGTGGGCTGCCCTTTAAACTGATCTGCGCCTCCCAGCTGGGAGGCTCAGATCAGTTTAAATAACAGCCCGCCCCCCTTCAGGGGAGCCCGCTGAAGGGAGGCGGGCTGTCATTTAAACTCATCTGCGCCTCTCGGCCGAGAGGCGCAGATGAGTTTAAATGACAGCCCGCCCCCCTTCAGGGGAGCCCGCTGAAGGGAGGCGGGCTGTCATTTAAACTCATCTGTGCCTCCCGGCCGGGAGGCGCAGATGAGTTTAAATGACAGCCCGCCCCCCTTCAGGAGAGCCCGCTGAAGGGAGGCGGGCTGTCATTTAAACTCATCTGCGCCTCCCAGCTGGGAGGCTCAGATGAGTTTAAAGGGCAGCCCGCCCCCCTTCAGCGGAGGCCGCTGAAGGGGGGCGGGCTGCCCTTTAAACTGATCTGCGCCTCCCAGCTGGGAGGCTCAGATCAGTTTAAAGGGCCCCCGCGCGCCTTCAGGGAATCCCTGAAGGCGCGCTTCGGCCGAATTTTCCCCCGAACTCCGGATCCCCCCGAATTACCAGGGATCCGAAGTGGGGGAGTTCGGACTTCGGCACGTACCGACCCCACAAGTGTCAAATTCGGCCGAATCCGAACTGTACCGAATTTTTTTTTTGACAGCCCTACTGACATTAATAGAATTCCCATCTGTCCGCCAGCCATCAAACTTTCTATAAGAATCCCCTCCTTTGTTCAGCCAGTGTGATGGCAGGGGGGAAATTCTCAAAACCTCACTTGTAGAAATATTCTCAACTGAGCAGGTGCTCCCAGCTTCTCTCTCATACTTTGTAAATCATGCACCAAGGCATGAGGCTACACAAGAATCCAGTAATTCCCATTTCAGAAGAAAATGCCAAGAAAAAATGAGTACAACTAGGATTGCCAACCTCCAGGTACCAGTTGGAGATCTCCTGCTATTACAACTGATCTCCAGCCAATAGAGATCCGTTCACCTGGAGAAAATGGCCACTTTGGCAACTGGACTCTATGGCATTGAAGTCCCTCCCCTCCCAAAACCTCACCCTCCTCAGGCTCTGCCCCTAAAACCTCCCACCAGTGGCAAAGAGGGACCTGGCAACCCTATGTACCAGCTTTCCCTAGATGCAAAAGAGTACAGTTGAACTGCAACTAAAACATCTGGCAAAAAAATAAATGAAATAAATGTAAACACACAATCCTCTTTGCCTAGATCTAAACCTACCTCTGTGATGTTAAAGATATAGGCAGACATTTCTTACCGCTTCCTGGTTTGTTGGGTAGTCTGTGTTCATGTCAGTTTTATCGTTTCTCTCCATCTAGTATGTCTCTTCTCTCAGTCATACACATTCTCTCACAGGTCTTCCCCAGATTTCCCAGGTGGCCCCTTTTAAAGTGAAACCTTTCTTCTTCCCACTACCCCCCTTGTGAAAATATGTTCAGGCAAGAAGCGGGACTTCGGACAGCTCCTGACCCTGCTTCCCTGCCTCTGGCCCTGGGACACGACACCCAGTTCTCCAGATTAGAGTCCACCACTCTTAACCACTACATCAAGCTGGCCCTTTACATGGAGTTGAGCATAGAGTATCCTGAGCCATTTCCCCACATGCACAAAATGTTGTGCAAGCAATTCCTGGGAACTAGATACAGTAAGGAAATGACTAGGAGTTGCACAGCAGCTTGCACAAGCAGGACCATGCTAAGTTCATTTACTTTTTGGCTTGCACATCACAGAATCCAAGTCACTGCTTGTAGAATGAGTGGAATGAAGAGAATGCTCAAAGAACGGTATCTAACTGCTGTGCAAGAAAATATATTAATAGTATGATAGCCAACTATGTTTTGATTATAAAGAAACATTTCAGTTAAAAATGGCAACATATGCCCAAGTTTGTATACCCAGTTTTATATCCAGAGATGTATTGATGCCTTGATTGGAGGTTTTTAAGCAGAGGCTAGATAGCCATCTGACAGCAAGGCTGATTCTGTGAACATAGGCAGATCATGAGAGGGAGGGCAGGAAGGGATGAGTCAGTGCTTGGTTCTCGTGACCGTTTCCTACATGCCAAGGGTAATGCTGATTGCCACTTTGGGGTGGAGAAGCAATTTTCCTCCAAGCCAGATTGGCTGGAGATCCTGGAGGTTTTTTGCCTTCCTCTGGGCATAGAGTTGGGCTGACTGGGGGAGTGGACAGGGGAAGGTAGTTGTGAATTTCCTGCATTGTGTAGGGGGTTGGACTAGATGACCTTTGAGGTGCCTTCCAACTTTATGTTTCTATGATTCTATAAATGGCAGCATGCTTAAAAATGTCACCCTACATCTACTTGCTCTCATGAGGTTCTCTTGTCTTTATATGATCGGAAAATGACACCATTTTTTTTAAATCTACAATTTAATTAAGTAAACACAGTAAATCAAGCATGGCAATAGGTTTTAACTACACAATCCACTTGGAATGTTAAGGATAATCAATCTGCTAATTAAGTATTAATTAATTATTAATAGAAAAATTGAGATTTAACAGCTGTCAGATGGGTTGTATTACATACAAGCTAATTCCCACTGAGTAAGCGTCTTCACCATCTGTTAGTATTTACTGTATCTCTCTAGAATACAAGCCACCTGCCTTGCGTAATCTTTGCCTCTGGATCATCAATCTGTTATTGTCATGCAGTGAGTGAGTCAAAAGAGTGGGAGGTCAAACTCCAGATATTTATTAGTAAAGCAGCTTCAGAGGAGAATGCCATTTCTCCGGACAGTTTGGGGAGTGGAATGTCTCAAACGTGGTTCTTCCTTTGATTTCTGTACATGTAATGACTCTGAAGAAACTCTATTATGTTTGAAGTGATGTGATCTGAAATGAAAGGTTCATTGATGGTGGATTGTGAAATGGCCCATTCAAAAAGCAAGAAGAAGAAGAGGAAGAAGAGCTGGTTTTTACATGCCGACTTTCTCTACCACTTAAGGAAGAATCAGACTGGCTTACAATCACCTTCCCTCCCCCTCTCCACAACAGACACCCTGTGAAATAGGTGGAGCTGAGAGAGCTCTAAGAGAACTGTGACTAGCCCAAGGTTACCCAGCTTGCTTCATGTGTAGGAGTGGGGAAACAAATCCAGTTCACCAGATTAGCCTCCGCTGCTCATGTGGAGGAGTGGGGAATGAAACCCAGTTCTCCAGATCAGAGTCCACCAGTCCAAACCACTCTTAACCACTACACCATGCTGGCTCTCAGGGCATCATTTGATCGTATCTTCAGGGCGCCCCCAAGAGGGCACTATGCTCGGCAAATAACAACCTACTGGTGGTTGCCAGCCTGAAGAGTGTCTGGCTGTCCTCAACTAGGGCCAGGGCTTTTTTGGCCCTGGCCCCAGCTTGGTGGAACTCTCTGCCTATTGAGATGAGGGCCCTGCAGAAACTGGTGCAGTTCCGCAGGGCCTGTGTGAGGGAGCACGGAAGAGTTTCTGTTCTGGTTTCCCCACCTTTATGGACCCTCACAAATTTCTCCCTGTTACCAGTAGCTGAGAGGAGGATTTAATGCTCTTTCTGCCCAACAGGCTGACACCTTTTGATTTTATGAGGAGAGTTTCCTTTTCCTTCCCCCCAGTAGAAATAGAAAGGCTTGGAGGCTGGAGCTGAATTTAAAAGAATGAATAAAAATGAACAGAAAGGTTTTTAGATTGTTGGTTATTCTTTCAGAGAGGCAAAAAACTTAAATGGTTACAGACGGTTCAAAATCTTAGATGGTTTCAGGCACAGTTCTTAATTCAAAGTTCAGTTTCTTCAGGATATTTAGATGTTATTAAAAATACTCATAGCCTCAAAATACTTGGTGTAGACTCAGACTAACCTAGCACGCACAAAAAATACCAGTGAGTGGAGGTTCATCCAGTGTCAGGCATATCAGTGTTGTTCACCCTTTTCACATCCTGCCATCCAGACTCAAGGAATGTTGTCCTTACTGAACCGCAGCCAAGGTTGCAAGGACTGTTATGCCTACCACTCTCTGTATGAAGTCCTGGGAACCTACTTTGTTTTCAATATGTAATCTCTTACCCTTCCTGTGCATTTATATTACTGAGTTTCAGCAAGACAGCCCCATAGCTGTCACCTTTTCCTTTATGCTCTGTTATTCTATTTGACCAGTAAAGACCAGCTTCTTTGGACCTGTCTATGTCGTGGTTTCTGGTTCATTTGGACCAAGGGCTTACATTGTGACAGCTATCTCTATCCCACCTATCTACTTTCCTCCGTCAAGCTGGAGCCCAGGAGGGTTCGCCTGCCACTCGGATGGGAGCGAGGAGAGCGCTCTCCGAGGGATCCCACAGGGGCTAGTGCGCCGTGCGATTCGTGTCAAACCAGCTGGTTGTGATCCCCGGACTACGGGTGTCTGGACCAACCCTGGAAGGTGACGACCCCAATCTCTTTCGGGACGTTGTAGCTGAGCTGAGCAGGACTAGCACGGAAGTTAGTCGCCTGAATGGATTACTACAGTCCCAATGGCGTTCTCTAGTGACTTTTCCTTGGATGTCTGACGTTGAGGATACCAACACCTGTTTAGACCTCCAAGTCCTTGATCGGTTGGTAGATGATGCCCAACTAGCAGCGGAGGATTTACAAATACTAACCGGTTTGTTGGATAAACTTATTACCCGTGAAACTCACTCAACAGGAGCCATGGCGGGAGCCACACCGGCAGGTTTTTCTTTGGTGCCGAATGCAGCCGACTGTCAGCCAGAGGCAAAACAGATCGCTATCCAAACAGCGCTTCTATTTGTGGATCTCACCAAGGATACTACGGTAGCCACTCTATCACAATTGTTGTCCCCAACTTTCGGGACTAATGCACCTGCGCTCGCGGTCCAGATTCAACCGCTGTTGGGTGGGGAGTCCGAACCGCTCCTCGCCCTCTTAGAGAAGGAACTTTTACCGCTTGTGACCGCTGATGTTGCCTTGAAACTCGAGGCCGCTCAAACTCTCGTGGACAGAGAAGCAGCAGCGGCGGTGGAGGTGGCGGCCAAAGCTCAAGCCGCACAGGACAGGGAACAACAGTTGGCTACGGAACGAGAACGGGCGAGTGTGCGCCCCAAGGATCCCGGTCAAACCGGCCCTTCCTGGGGACCAACATTTTCCCTGTCTTTTGCCCCGCCCCGCACCACCCAACGCGCACGGCGCCTCGCAGAACGACTTCGGGGATCCGACAATTCTGACAAGGAAGACTTGTATGGAGACAGCTCCCACTGGGCCACGGGCTTCCGGGCCAGCCGGGCGCACCGTACGGGGGGACCTGAGGACGAGATGCACTTGTTGCGAGCGCAGAACCGAGAATTATATGATCGTGCAGACCGTCTCCAAGAACAAATGGAACGTTTGCTCCAAGATAACGAACGATTACAGTGGCGCAAGTAACTCCGGTGCAGCCCATCCTCCCCAGGCCCGCCGCACCAGTTCACCCACCAGTTCAGCCGGTGGTGTCCGCTCAACCACCAGCTAACCTCCCCGCTCAACCACTGGTCCCCGGAGCGCCAGTTGCCCCAGCTCCCGAGGCACCCATACAACCGGGACAACCCATACCCGGTCCATGGAAACAACCCCGATTGAAAACGACCTATGACGGCTCGCTCGAGACTCTACCCTGTTTCCTACATCAAGTGGACAGTTATATGCGGGAACAAGGGCACTTCTTTCCCACAGAGGATAGCCGAGTCCGTTTTGTAGCTTCTTTATTGACGGGGAAAGCAGCTGACTGGATGGTCCTCCAATTTGACACTCGGTCTCGGTCTATCCGCTCCCTCAACAATTTCATGACTGCCTTGCGGAGATGGTTTGAAGACCCCTTTATGGGAGAACGAGCCAAGGCAGAACTTCTACAACTCAGGCAGGGCTCTTCTCTAGTCCGAGAATTTGCAGATGAATTCCAGAGACTGGCAAGCAAGATTGTGGATTGGCCTGAGGCCACCCTTATTCATTACTTCAGGGAAGCCTTACACCCTGACATTCTGAACTGGTCGTATATGCGGGGTGATCCCGAGACCCTAGAAGATTGGATTTTGCTAGCTGAGGAGGTCGAGATCCACCGACGTTTCATTTCCCTGGTCCGACAGCGAAACAGGGATAAGAGCGCCCAAAAACCCCCACCGAAAGCGCCGCTTTCCAGCCTACGTAAACCTACGCGGCCACCTCTGGATAGCGAATCGAGGTTCCAGAGGGGGGCTTGTTTGCGGAGAATTGGGCCACTTTGCAGCGACTTGCCCTCAACGACCGGAGGCCACCCGCCCCAGCGTGCCACTCCGAGCTCGAGGAAGACCTCAACGCAGAGGCACCGCGGCCACCCGCAGCGCAGCGCCGGGACGACCCACACCCTCTGCACTTCACGTTGAGGAATCGGCTAACCTTTCTGCACCAAGTGACCCCACAGAGTCTCGGATTATAAGTGCCCCAATGGGGGACAACTCTCCTTCTTCTGACGAGGATCAATGGAATGCTCCAGCTCTAAACCTGGAAACCCCTCTTGATCTGTCAAAAAACGGATTCGGTCTGTGGTGAGTGGAGCGTCTCCACAGACCCCTGCAGAATCTCCTGCTAAACCCAAAGCTCCCGTCAAGGTGAGTGAAGTGGAAACCACTGTTTATGTGGATGTAGTGTTACAACACTATAAGGGGGCCCCCCAACTGCCTGTCAAGGCACTTATTGACTCTGGCTGCGGTCGCACTTTAATTAGTGAAGCCACATTTGCAGCTCTCAAAGTCAAGTCCGAGGCGCTACCTGCTCCCGTCCAATTTGCCAAGATGGATGGAAGCCCTTTTAAGGCGGGACCAGTCGACCATCGCACACAGGGAGTGGCGATGGGTATAGGTTCCCATAGGGAACAAATAGACTTTACCATAGCCCCCATTCGGTTCGAAGTTGTCCTAGGGATTAATTGGCTCAAAGGCCATAGTCCTTATATAGACTGGGAAATGGATACTATTTCCTTTACCAATCCTATGTGCGAACAGCACCAACAAGGAGTTGCAGTAACGTCTCCACCCACTCCGGCTTTAACCTCCGATGCCGCATCACCACCATCTTTGCCCGAAGCATACAGAGACTTTGCAGACATCTTTGATGTTAAAGAATGTGACGCCTTGCCCCCCCACCGTGCCACTGACTGTGCAATTGAGGTGGTAAAAGATTGCACACTGACTAAGAGCAAGATTTACCCCATGAGTGTTTCCGAACACGCTGTGTTACGTGACTTTTTGGATAAAAATCTTGCTCGAGGGTTCATTCGGCCATCGAACTCTCCCAACTCCGCCCCAGCGTTCTTTGTCTGGAAAAAGGAGGGTGACCTGTGTTTATGCATTGACTTCCGAAAGCTTAATGCAGTTACCCAAGCCAACGCCTACCCCATACCGTTGATTTCAGATATTATGGGGCAATTACAGGAGGGTCGCGTTTTCTCCAAATTGGACTTAGTGGAAGCTTATTATCGCGTCCGTATCCGCGAGGGAGACGAACCCCTCACCGCCTTCTCTAGCTGTTTTGGAATGTATGAATTTCTTGTGGTGCCTTTCGGATTGAAAGGGGCCCCGGGGGTCTTCATGCAACTCATTAACGAAATCCTCCATGACTTGCTGTACCGCGGCGTGGTAGTTTATTTGGATGATATTCTTATTTATTCAAAAACCATGGAGGAACATGTTGCTCTGGTCAGAGAAGTTTTGCAACGACTGTGTAACCACCAGCTCTATGCAAAACTGTCTAAATGCGAATTTCACCCAGAGCAAATAACTTTCTTGGGATACATAATCTCTCATCGTGGCCTAGCATGGACCCCGCTAAAGTCCAATCGGTACTTGACTGGACTCCGCCCTCCACTCGCAAGCAAGTGCAGCAATTTCTGGGCTTTGCTAATTTCTACCACTGTTTCATTCCCAACTTCGCTCAAGTGGCGCTGCCAATCACTGACCTCCTGAAAACAAAGGGTAAAGGGGTTTCCGCAATGTTGCCCTCTGCCAAAATACTGTGGACTGATCAATGCCAATCCGCCTTTGTAGCCCTCAAACGGCTTTTCACTTCTGAACCGGTCCTGCAGCACCCAGATCCGAACCAAATGTTTATTGTACAGGTTGATGCATCCGACGTAGCCATGGGGGGGGGGCTACTCCAGAGAGGACCGGATGGTCTCCTGCATCCCTGTGCCTACTTCTCGAAAAGGTTTGCACATTCCCAACTAAACTGGCCCATTTGGGAAAAGGAAGCAGCAGCCGTCCATCATGCCCTTACACTGTGGAGGCAATTCCTAGAGGGATCCGGGATCCCCTTTGAAGTTTGGACCGATCACAAGAATCTAGCTGCCCTCACTGGGACCCATAAATTATCCGCAAAACAACAGCGTTGGGCGGACTTCTTTGCTCAGTTCCGTTTCGTTCTCAAACATGTGCCCGGGAAACAGAATGTGCTTGCAGACGCCCTATCCCGGTTGCCTCAATATCCAATAAAACGTGATCGACCGACAGACTCTTTATTTACCCCGGCGCAACGGGAAGCTCTGCCCCTGCTAGCCGTGCAAACCCGAGCCAAAACCCGGCTCCGGCAGGAAAATTATACTGTAGCTGACAAGGTATCCAGCCCAGACCAGCAGGCTCCCTCGCCTGCCCCCCTTGCGCCACCTGTTTCCAGCGCTCCGCAGCAACCAGTCCCTCCTGTCCCTCCACCTCCACCAACTCCTGATTCACCCTCTCCTACGAAAGGAGAGGGGGTGACCATCTCCAATACCTTCTTGGACTCCCTTCGGACTCAGTGCCTGGCCAAACGCACTGCCCAAACCTTGCCCCAAGGTGTACTTGAGAAAGGGGGTTGTTGGTACAAAGACTCAAAACTATACGTGCCTAAAAGACTTTGACGGGAAGTTCTACAGTTAGCCCATGGAGCTAAAACTGCAGGACACTTTGGGTTTCTGAAAACTCTCCACTTGTTGCGCAGACAATTTTGGTGGGGGGGAATGCGTTCTGATGTGGACTCCTTTATTCGCAGCTGCCCCATCTGTGCCACAGTCAAACGATCTCAAGGCAAAACCCCAGGACTACTGCAACCACTGGAGATTCCCAGCAAACCCTGGGAAGTGATTGCCATGGATTTCATGACGGATCTCCCCCTTAGTGGGGGGGAAACTGTTCTTTGGGTTGTTACTGACTTATTTTCCAAACAGGTACATCTGGTTCCGTGTGTGGGTATTCCCTCCGCCCCCAAGTTGGCCCGCCTCTTCATGTCACATGTGGTCCGGTTACACTCGTATCCGCGCAAGATAATTTGCGACCGTGGAAGTAGTTTTGTGGCCAAATTCTGGAAGGCATTCCTTAAACTGGTGGAGGTGGAACAAGGGTTGTCAAGTGCTTACCATCCCCAAACGGATGGACAAACCGAACGTGTTAATGCTGTGTTGGAATGTTATTTACGTTGTTATGTTAATTACCATCAAGATGACTGGGTAAAACTATTACCTTTTGCAGAATATGCATACAATAATGCTGTCCATCAATCTACAGGGTTCAGCCCTTTCTATGCTGTGTACGGTCAAGACTTCGGTCCTATTGCTCCGGTAGAAGTACCTGAGGGGGAGGGGGATTCCGATATAGCCTCTTGGGCACATACCCTCCGCACCACTTGGCCCTGGCTGATAAGCAACCTGGAGAGAGCAAAGCGCAAATATAAGGAGCAGGCAGATAAGCATCGCTCCCCCAGCAAAGATTTCCAGGTCGGTGAATTAGTGTATCTTTCCACTAAAAACCTACGGTCCACCCGACCTTGCCATAAACTCAGTGCCAAGTACATTGGACCTTATCCCATTGCCCGGATCATCAATCCTGTCACTGTGGAGCTGACCCTCCCCAAAACCCTGAGGCGTATCCACCCTGTTTTCCATGTCAACCTCCTTAAGCCTCATGTTGCCTCCTCAGACTGGCATCCGGAGCCACCTCCTGAGCAGCCCGTGATGGTGGGGGGGAGGAGCATTTCGAAGTGTCAAAGATCCTAGATTCACGTATATGGAGTGGATCCTTACAGTATCTAATTCGATGGAAGCACTTCCCCCCTGCCTACGATGAATGGGTGCGGGCCCAGGATGTCTCCGCCCCGCACTTAGTAACCGCCTTCCACACCGCCTACCCGGATAGACCGTCCCCCTTGTGAGGCGGGAGGGGGCCTTAAGGGGGGCAGAATGTCAGGCATATCAGTGTTGTTCACCCTTTTCACATCCTGTCATCCAGACTCAAGGAATGTTGTCCTTACTGAACCGCAGCCAAGGTTGCAAGGACTGTTATGCCTACCACTCTCTGTATGAAGTCCTGGGAACCTACTTTGTTTTCAATATGTAATCTCTTACCCTTTCTGTGCATTTATATTACCGAGTTTCAGCAAGACAGCCCCATAGCGGTCACCTTTTCCTTTATGCTCTGTTATTTTATTTGACCAGTAAAGACCAGCTTCTTTGGACCTGATTGTCTATGTCGTGGTTTCTGGTTCATTTGGACCAAGGGCTTACAACCTTTCCCACTCCTTAGATTTGCCCACCTCCTGTGGAAACAAATCTCTCTTCCCCAAAACACAGAGTCAGGAGTCTTCCTGTTTCAGAAGCCCCCTCCCACCAAGGGACGGAAGAAAGGGGCCATCATCACACACGGCCACAATCTTCCCCTGGTCACTACTCAGGTCTGGTTCTAAACAAGCTAGGAAATATTTGGACTAGTGTTCTCAGAGTCTCTCCACACCACCACACAGTTCAGGAGCTCAGTGCTATCTCCTTTCCAAAGAGCTAACTCCTCAAAATCTCTTCTCTCCCTCCAAAAAGAAGCCTCTCAACTTTCCAGACTCCCCCCACTGCTTCCTCACATTGGCTGAAGGTTATCAAGTCTCAGAGTTTAACCCTGTATCTGTCACAGCCTGTAAAACAGAGATGTTCCACCAGGCCTACGCTTGAAGGTAGCAACGGTGTGTAATATAACTGGCCTCCCCCCTGCTTTACTTCTGTTTCCAATTTACTGCATTTTAAGGGGGTCCCGACTACCTCTCCCCAGACTTGCCATGGACCTGTGTGCTATTAATAGGCACCAACTGGTTTTATTGGTAGATTTTATTGTTAGAATTATATTGTACCTATTTTATGCATTATATACACATGTACCCAGCATTACCTTACTGGCCACTTGCAACACATGCCGTTATTAAAATCAACTCAGTTACTGCTGGAGGTTGGTATGATGTTGGTTTTTATACCCGGCAGAGTTGGCTTTTATACCCTGATTTTCTCTACCTTTAAGGAGTCTCAAACCAGCTTACAGTCGGGTGGAACTGAGAGAAATACTTCCATAAGTGCTGATTAATGCACGTTCAATACATTTTAGCAACTGTTTGCAAGGGGATGGTTTCATTTCAAACAGTAAAATCCAGTTGCAAAGTGCATTGACAATAGATTGAAAGGGCATTATGTGTGAAGGTGCCCTATATAATAAATGTTGACTCCCCAATATTCTTCCCAGCATTTGGGGAAATTTCACAATTGTAGATGGTTGACACCACATCTGTTCAGTATACTGGGGGAAAGTGGAATCCAAATATTAGGAAATGTGCAAAACCCCAGACCATGTAATATACTTATTTTTCTGCAACAGGTTTCTAAAAACGTGGGGGTGGGGGGGAAGAGAGATTTTTGAAAGATATATTCTTGAAAATCTGATGAAATGGTTTCCTGTCTGGAAAATTCAATGCCTTGGCGAGCAAGTCATTTTAAAATAGACCATATTTTACTTCCAGCAAGGGCTGAAAGACCAACATCACTGGCTTCAGGGCTGAATCATGTTCCAGTTGTGATCCAAACAAACAACCTCTCCCCCCATGCTTAGATGAAAACAAAAGTAAGGCATTTTTATTTATTTATTTTGCCATCGAGTCACAACTGACTTATGGAAACCCTGTAGGGGTTTCAAGGCAAGAGATGTTCAGAGGTGGTTTGCATTGCCTGCCCCTGTGTAGCAACCCTGGGAGTTTGGGGGCAGCAAAAAGGGGATAAAGACTGGTAAAATTTCTCCAGGAGAGTGGATGTTTTCATATGACTATATGACCAAATCTAGTCTTATCCTGGAATGTGCTGCGGATAATGGGAGTGAACATCAGAAGGTCACATTCATGTCCTGCTTCTAAGTAGCTGAGAAACATCCAGGTATTCAAGGTGTCCAGAATGCTAGACTAGATGGACCACTGGTCTGAAACTGCCATCAAGCCACAGCCAACTTATGATGACACCATACGGGTTTTAAAACAAGACACAGGCAGAGATGGTTTGCCATTGCCTGCCTCTGTGTAGCAACCCCCAAACTTCCTTGGTGATCTCCTATCCAAGTACTTTCCAAGTTGACCCTACTTAGCTTCCAAGATCTGAAGAGATTGGGCTAGCCTGGGCTATCCAGATCAGGAATCCAGAAAGACAGACAAATAGATAAATAGATTTCTTTTATATTAATGACTACTGCTTTCTTATAAAGAGACAGTGACAGGCTGAAATAAGTTTGAAATGCTTAAAAAATTCACAAGCTACAATAACATTCACAACAGATGGGCTCTGACACCCTTAGTTTTATCTCTGAATGAAAGAGGAAGGAGTTTGACAAGCAAATAGATGCAAAGTAAGAGACACTGATATCCTAACCTCCCTTTAACTATTTATTTATAAAAGGCTCTTCACTGTCAAATTTCTAATTCTGTGTTGATACTGCTGTGGAAATTTGCATTAAATGACTTTTTGATTACCGTGCTCAAATTCAGGCACCTTTAAAACTTTGCCATTTATTCTGTATAGCTTTCCAGCCAAATGTCCCATTTTCATTTCCCTCTGGATTCCTTGGATACCAGGTAAGAAAGAGTAACGATTTTTTCTTTACCTAATTCTGATCAGGTACACAGGGTGCTAATTATAACCACTATATTGTGCACCAGCTGTTTAGTTCTTTGCTCCCTATTGTGATTAGCAACTGGAGCTACAAAGGAAAATATGTACTTTAATACCAACTAAATTATCTATCTGGCTCCTGCCTGCAAAAGAAAGAGTAGCATGTCACCTGGGTGACATTGCAAGAACTGCACTGTGAGCGTCATGTCAAATCCATGCTGCTCATTCTCCCCTGATACAGCTATACGTGTGGAAGCTTGCTTCGGATCGTGTATCCTTTGCTATGCTCCAATTCACGGTTTGGCAATCTCAGTCTCGCAGCAAGTGCCTTGTGCAAACAGCTCCAGCCAAACTGTTGGCACTGATCTCTTTTTCAGAGAAATGGGATTAAAGAATCAAATACCACTTGACCCCTCTCATTTCCTTTTCTTAAATTTGTGAAGAATACTATTTTCAATCATTTGACTAAGGCAAGGTGGGGCTCAGTGGGAGAGCATCTGAAATATGAAAAACATAACTCCCCCTTCAGTCTGAAATGGTACAGTCCATTTTACTGCCATAACATTCTGCCCACCATATTGCCATACTGCTGCATATGTGTAGACCATGTCTTTGATTCACGTTGATGGTGCTAATTGTTTAAACTATTCCATAGCCCTCCTTAGAGAGGATAGAGGACCTGTCCGCATGGCCCCCTGTCTCTCTGCATACATTGTATCTCTATGGAGGAGCAGGGGGAATTTTCCCACTTTTTAAAGCCCAGCTCCTCCATTGAGATACATAGCGAAGATCACACTAAAGGATCGGAATGCAGCCACTTTGCGCTTTATTTTCTATGGAGGAGGATGGGGGCAACCCCTTCCAGACCCCATAACTCTGGACCCCCAGATCCAATCTTCATCAAACCTGGGGGGTTCTTGCAAGGAGAGTCTCTTGGAGACATGCTGAAAATGTGGGGGCTCTACCTGCAAGAATGCCCAACCCCAGGAGCCGAAGAAAGCCATTCCCCAAAAAGCCGGGTATTTACCTGGCTTTTTTGGGTTTGCAAATTTGGCTTTGCCGATCTCCGTGGTTTTGCGGACTCAGTAAACCCAAAATTTACAGAAAGGGCTTTTTTTCGGTATATTTTTTATTCAGGTTTTACCGAATGTGCAGCCCTAACGCACATGTTATAGTCTATATATTAAGGAGGTCTACTTTTTTCCCTTTGTAACCTCAGCTCAGACCAAGCTGCAGAATGGTGCTGAGCACTTTGGCAGACACCCAGGCGTCTACCTGCTGCCAATCATCGGTGTTCCAGAAGCAGAAAAGGGTGTGGGTATAATACTCTATCTTTCTATGTTTATGGATACAGTTTGTAAATAATAGGCCTGCTTTTTTTCTGTCATCGGTGTGCTCATCGCTTTTAAAATCCCTTGTGGGGAAAAAGAACCTTTTACTGCTGGGCAACACAGGACCCCAGTTGTTGGAGCAGGAAGGGGAATCACATCCAGAGTAAGAATGCCACACATGGTGAACACATCCAACAGGTGAACTTACCATGTTTGACACCCACAGTCTTTCATGAGCTGAATGTCTGAGCTCTTTGTCTACTGCCTGTCTCATGTGGTTATCAGACAATTTTGTAGCTGCATGGTAGTTTTGATGTGGGAGTTTCATTTCCTTGCCTTGCCAGGGCCTTTGCAACTGCACAGAAGGTGAGATGATGCTATCCAGGATCACAGGAGTGGTTGTATCAGGTAATTAAATGACATGGGGGGTAACTATGCCTCCCATAAGGCTGTGCGAAAATGCACATGTGAAATAATGTTGACAACAGATATAAACTAACACTAAACAGTAACACTTTAAAAATAGTGTTTATTAATCAGTATCTAACAGATTGGCATGCTCACTGTTTATTATGATACAATATGATAAAGTTTATTGTTTGTGGCCAGCCATTACAATCTGGTAATAAAGCTAGTAATAAATGATAACGGTAAAACAATCTGACCAAAAATGCACTAAATACCCTGATTAAAAACAGCTTTGGCCCTAATTTTCTTAGCTGCTTGGGCAAAGAGTGACACTCTATAGGAGACAACTGGATCAGCATCAGAGAGGAGAAAGAGCAGCTTCTCTGAATCTGAAAGGAGATTTAGGCCCCTTAGAAGTGCTGTGAGAAATTTAGATTTGGGCTCTGTATAAAGATGACAGAATAAAATATAATGCATTGGGTCCTCTGGAACCGCAGCTCCACAGATGCATAGACGAGAGGCCCATGGTGTTTGGGAGTAACGTCCAGCTAGCAAAGCTGTTGGCATGGTTTGAAACCAGATTGCTCACTGTTTATTTATATGGCTATTGAAAGGCACACGGAGACTCAGGTTTCTGGTAGAAGGGAGAGAGGAAGAAATTAAGACCACCATTGGGCTGAGAATGCACATGCATGAAACACTGTTTGATGCACTATGCTGCACTTTTGACAACATGAAAACAGGCTTGAGCTGTTAACGAACAGCCAAGTGGTACAGCAAAAAATTGTCAGTCAGTATACCACTGGCAAACAGGCTGTGTGCCAAACTAGCAGGTGGTTCCAGCATCCCTTATCCAGAGTGCCTGCTTGTATGTATCATTCCCCAACCAGCTAGAAAGATGCTTATAGAAGCCTGCCTCTGAACTCTTTTAGCCCTGTCCTGGCTCAAAGTGTACATGCTTAACTATAGTAATCCAATAAGATGTATTAAAATGACACTCTCTCTTTAAAATGTATTGCTCTTCCAGAGTTATTTGCTTGCTATTCTGTAAAATGTGTACCTTTTTCTGTGTTTGACAGGTACATTCATGAAAGGGAGATGAATTGCCAATGCATGACAACTAATTTGAAGATGAGGCATAAATATAAATTTTTATATAAGGGCAAATACACGGTATTGAGGTTTATCATGATGATCTTCGCCAAAGTGATATGTCTTCAACAGATAATGGCTTAAAATTAATTTATGACACTAACTGTAACTAATTTAGTCTCCTTTATGTAAACTTCATTGTATTTTTTCCCAATGTTCTAGTTAGCTAAAAAGGAGAGAAAACCGGCATCTGATTGACAATACTGTATTTCCCTTTAAAATAAATGTGCTACAAATCAAATAAATGACTTTATACTTGAACGTTGTTGCAGCCGGATGAAAGCTACATAAATTTCACTTGCAAATACACTTTTCAAAGCTGTAATTACAGCTCCGTAATCAGTGTCTATTTTTGTACACACTACTGTATCATTGTTAGTTGCTGATCACTTTGTTGCAAAGATGCTTTCTCATAAATAAGTTTGCATCTATGCATGTCAGACTGTCTAACAGTTGTTTTTGCAACAGATTTCTAATTTTGCATTAGAGAGATTTTTGACATTCTCATCCAAACTTCTCTCCATTTTCGGGGGGTGGGGGACTCCAATTTGCATGGTTTTGCTTCCAATGTGGAATCTATAGATTAGCCATCCTCCAAATAGTATCAATTATAATGTTGCATACTTAAGGGGCAGTAGTGGTTAATAACCACTAAGCATAATAACCACTATGCATAACCACTATGCATAATAACCACTACTCTAACCACTCCACACCTAGTCCATACTGCAAAATTATTGCAGAAGATCCATCAGGTATACTTTGGCATCTATTAAGAATGTAAAAATGAATTGTGTAACATACCAATTAGCCTCATTATCACAACTTGTTGGGTGAATCTTTTTCTCAGACTTGCAAATTAGCTGTAACAATCTTTACTCATTATCTGTTTTTTACTTAACCTCTCCCCGGCCCCCTGGTCTGAGCAGCCCTGCCCTTTGTTCTGCAACAGGAAATGGATATAGCAATGCATCTTTCAACAAAGGTTAAAAAATTAATAGAGCAACTGACTTCGTTTTAATGTAAAAAGATGCATTTGAATTTTTCATATAATTGGAGACCTGCCTCCTGGAACACCATACACGACTGACAATCATGTAATTCTAACTGATGCTTCTTGAGCATTGTGTCATTTATTTTATTTCAGTCCACAAAGTATTCAACTAACTGTCCCTCATTTATTCTATATGAATACATTAGTATTAGTTCTAATGTATCATTTTTGACATCTAGTCACCTTTGTGTATGTGTGTGTGAGAGAAAGCAAAACAAAGAAAAACAAAAAAGAGAGAAAATTAGGATTTGTGGAGCATTCAAAATGGAGCAGTAAATCAGAACGTGAGGGCCAATTCAGATGACACAAAGTTCTCATGGCTACTTTGAGGACTTTTTAGTCACATGCTCCAGGAGTTTTGTGCTGCTCAAGAAAGCAAGGGCCATATTCTGATCATGACCACAGGGCACATGGATAAAGGGGCACAGCTCTCCCCCATCCCCATGCCATTTTTGCAAACAGCCCCAGGGAAACTGGGAAACTTACATGTATGTCATTATATGTAAGGTTCCCAACTAAACAAATAATGGCTCTTGGGGACAATTTCATCTCAGGGACCCTGAACTGGGTTGAAAGGTAGCATAGAAGGATAGAGTGTCTGCATGGTATAGTGGTTAGGAGCAGTGGACTCTAATGTGGAGAACTGGGCTTGATTCCCCACTCCTCGACTTGAAGCCAGCTGGGTGACCTTGGGCTAGTCACACACATGAGTACACATGATGCTGCCTTATACTGAATCAGACCCTTGGTCCATCAAAATCAGTACTGTCTACTTTGACCGGCAGTGGCTCTCCAGGGTCTCAGGCAGAGGTCTTTCACATCACCTTCTTGCCTAGTCCCTTTAACTGGAGATGCCAGGGATTGCACCTGGGACCTTCTGCATGCCAAGCAGATGCTCTACCACTGAGTCACAGCCCTCTCAGAATTCTCTCAGCCCCACCTTCCTCACAAGGTGTCTGTTGTGGGGAGAGGGAGGGAAGGAGATTGTAGGCCAGTTTGATTCTCCTGAAAAAAGATAGAGAAAATCGGCATATAAAAACCAACTCTTCTTCTTGTTCTTCTCAGCCCATTCCTGAGAGAAGGTGTGTATCCACGGCAGCTGGGAGTGGTGCAGCCACGCCTCCTCCTCAGAGGCTTTCTGGCTGCTGTGGAGGAGGGAAAAAACCTTTTTTTAAAGGAAAAAAATTAAAAGGGAGAAATGCCCCATAGCAAAGAGTGAGGCTGTGCCACCAAAAAAGGTGGTGCAGCTTCACTACAGTTCAAGGGGCCGTTCCCAGGGTGAAAGGGCTAGGACGCTGACTAACATCAGCTCTGCCCCTTGGAATGCCCCAGGAAGCCCCCCCCCCCGATGCCGGAACGGGGTTTTCTTTCTGGGAAATCCCTGCTGGTGTATCTGTGCTGGCGGCAGAGGTCAGTGGAGCTCCATGGCTCCCTGACGCCACCATGTTTACCCCTGCAGCAGTATAAGTGGCACCTTATTCTGTGATAATGTGACACCTATGTTGGTGTCCTGTAAGGTGTCCTATGTTGGCTCCTGTAAAGCCCCCCGCCCCCGGAATGCATTCTAAATGACTTAAATGATAAATAATGTCAGTTCATGAAAATGGCACGGGGGAGGAAGGAACTCTTCTTTTTCATTTCAGGATCAGAATACAGCCCCTGCAGGCCTCAAAGACATGAAACTTCCAGTGTACAAGTGATACAAAGTCCTCATGGCAGCCTTAACTTGTGATGTATGTAGAAACCAATGAAGAAGGATGTTGATGACATTATTAGGGTAGGATATTTATAGTCCTTTTGGACATAGAAACAAGGGGGTGCACCATTCTACTTCTAACTCTCTTTCACCCCACCAAAGGATTAAACTGGAAGGGAGGCAGCATGCTCTAGCCTGATCTCATCAGATCTCAGAAGCTAGGCAAGGTCTGTACTTGGATGGCAGACCACCAAGGAAGACTCTGCAGAGGAAGACAATGGCAAACCACCTCTTCTTCTCACTTGCCTTGGAAGCCCCTTGCTGGGGTTACCATAAGTCAGTTGCAATTGAACAGCACTTTACGTGCACAGATCAGTTGGCAGGGAAGGTAGCATGGTACAGCCCAATCTCGTCAGATCTTGGAAGCTAAGCAGGGTCGGTACTTGGGAGGGAGACCACCCAGGAAGGCTGTGCAGAGGAAGGCAATGGCAAACCACTTCTGCTTCTCACGTGCCTTGGAAACCCTTTGCTAGGGTTGCCATAAGTTGGTTTTATTTATTTATTTACAAAATTTATAGTCCACCTTTCTGCCCTTACAAGGGCCACCAAGGCAGCTAACAATTTAAAACATACACAATATGATTACATTATAAAACCATTAAAATCATCCCCCTTCCAAACATACATCATTAAAACAATTTTAAAAGAGTTTTAAAACAGAGTTAGAACACATACAAAACAGTTAAAATACATACAAAACATTTAAAAGATTGGCTAGGAAGGAGGGGTCATTGAGGGAATGCCAAATGAAACAAAAATGTTTTCAGTCACTGTTAGAAGAGGGCAACAGACAAATCTCCTTGGGGAAAGAGTTCCAGAGCATTGGTGCCATGTGACTGAAAAGGCCCTCTCCCAACTTGATGGCACATGCATAAGAGTCAAATAGAAGGGAAAGAAATCATGGATCTACAAAATCCTTTAAAAAGGAAATTACATCCATGAAGAGGTCCAATTTGGCTCAATACAGGTTCTTTCCTGATCTCAGTACACCATCCCTCAAGAATTTGCCCTAGGGGGAGGTTTTGCAGTCCACAAAGCAAAGTTGGAAGTTCACTTTAGTCCTCCTACTATCTACACTTTATTGGGCCACTTCACTTTAGTCCTCCTACTATCCACTTCTCACATGCTGGTTTTAACCTTTAAAGCCTTACACGGTCTGGGACCTTTGTATCTATGGGACCATCTCTTCTGGTATGCCCCCAGAGACCACTGCGCTCATCTAACACCAACTTACTGGTTGTCCCTGGCCCAAGAAGTGTCTGGCTGTCCTCGACCAGGGCCGGGGCTTTTTCAGCCCTGGTCTCCGCCTGGCAGAACTCTCTTTCTAATAAGGTTGCCAACCTCCAGGTAATAGCTAGAGATCTCCCACTATTACAATTTAACTCCAGCAGATAGAGATCAGTTCACCTGGAGAAAATGGCCGCTTTGGCAATTGGACTCTATGGCATTGAACTCCCTCCCCTCCCCAAACCCCGCCCTCCTCAGACTCCACCCCAAAAACTTCCCACTGGTAGTGAAGAGGGACCTTGGCAACCCTATTCTCTAATGAGACTAAGGCCCTGAAAGATTTAACACAGTTCCACAGGACCTGTAACCAAACTGTTCCTAAAGGCTTACGGCTGAGGGCAGCAATGGTTACCATCATGGCTGGCCTGCCTCCCCCTCTTCTTCCCCACCATCTGACTTTTGTAGGGAACCCTGATTGCCCCCTTGAGCTTGTTTCTAGCCCTGTATGTGGATAGTCGAGTGCCACAGTTTTAAATTGTTTTTAAATTTTTAAATTTCTTTAAATTCGGAAATTAATATTTACTTAAAGGTAAAGGTCCCCTGTGCAAGCACCGGGTCATTCCTGACCCATGGGGTGACGTCATATCCCGACGTTTCCAAGGCAGACTTTGTTTGTGGGGTGGTTTGCCAGTGCCTTCTCCAGTCATCTTGCCTTTACCCCCAGCAAGCTGGGTACTCATTTCACTGGCCTCGGAAGGATATAAGGCTGAGTCAACCTTGAGCCGGCTACCTGAAACCGACTTAACACTCTGCGCCATGGGGCTTCTAATATTTACTTAGGATTGTATTTTTTTGTATATTATTATGTATTGTTTTTACTTGATGTGAGCTGCTCTGAGCCTGGCCTTGGATGGATGGAGGACTACGAGTCTAAAGATAAATAGAATAAAATAAATAAAGCTGGTTCCTGAGTTTGCAATTGTCAACCCACTCACTTCAAGATAGCCCTCACAAAGTTTAATTGAAGTCAATTGACTGCTCCAGACATAATAAGTAACTGTCTTTCCTGCTGCCTTGAACACAGCACAAACTTATCTAAGAGATGGAGAGACAGCTAGGAGAGTTCTTGTGGTTTGAAGGGCAGAAGCTCTCCTTCAAAACACAAACTTTGCACACAGAAAGTCCCACCCCTGGCATTTCCGATTAAAGAATCTCAGGGAGGGGAGCTTCCTCCTAAGGCATCTATGAGCAGCTGCCAATTGCAGTAGACAGCAGTGAGCTAGATTGACATTATTGAGCATAAGGAAGTCTCATCTGTGGGTTCAGTTTAGGCCCCCAGATGCATTATTTGCCATTCATGCCTCAAAGTTGATAGGATGGCCTAATACTTAGCTTGAATAAAAACACTGGTACATACACATTTCTATCATAGGTGCTGTTGCTTAAGGAAGGTAAGGCATTATATTTTGGGAAGCTATTCACAGTACAGTCTGAAAAAGATTTTTACTGATCTAAGACCACTGATTTCAATGAAATTAAATGGGAGCAACTGTTCAGGTTGTACTGTTAGAATGGTATGTCATATAACTGGCAGTTCCATCCAAGACATCCCCCCCTTTAAATTGGGATTTAATGAATCAAGTAGTGTTAACTGAACCAAACTACGGGGGGGGGGGGGACGGGGGGCGGGGACGACGACTTCATTTTATACTTTCATAAACAATGTGTTCCTACTTATTTATCAGCCTTTGTATTTTTATGGGTCTGTTTTGCACTAATTACAACTTTTCTATATTTAGAAAGATAACAAGTACATATGGAGAGATCAGTACAATATGATATTCATAAAGTGCCAGTTCTCTTATAAATATAGAAATCCAGTAATTAGCACCAGGGGAAAAACCATACAAAATCTCAAGGCACTTTTGGGGATTGGAAATTAACTGAGTTAAAGCTGACAATCTTTGTCATAAATTAATATACTGGGGAGGGGGGTGGCACTTGGCCACCTGGGGATGAGATGTGGTTTAAATTTCAGAATAAATTTGACTAAATGGAAAGTTAGCCACTGTGGATTATGAAAGATAATACAAAATGGATCAAGGGGTAAGGTATACTTAGACGGTGGTGAAAGCAGCATGAGTAGAAATTATGTTTTCCACTACAAAACCAAATGATCCATGCATTTCTTTTCTAAAATTCTTTAAATGTCTGCAAAGTGTTTCTTTAAAACATACTTTTATATATGGCAGCATTAGGGCAATGCTTAATCTTTTGGGGAAATGGATATGAAAAGTGGTCACAAGAATCAGATACAAGGAAAGCATTTAGATTACCAACATCACCTTGAAACAACACACCATTTTCTATTATTGTTATCAAGGTTATTATTTCAGCATTTTAATTTACATTGAAACAAACCATTGGGCAGCCCATTCCTAAAGGGGGCGGAGCCTCATAGAATGCCGGTGCAGGGCGACTGATACCAGCCACCCTGGTACGCAGGCACCAGCACTGCCTCCTGCTGGAATGTTCCTAGTGTATCTCCCCCCACACAGGGGCATTCCCGGGGCATTCCCTAAGCCCTCCCGGATAGGGAACAGTCCATTTTGTAGGCATTCAGTTACGCCTGCAAAATCATGGCACAGCCCTGCAGAACTCTAAGGGGAGTTCCACAGGCTTTTTTTCTAAATTGCGCTTTTCTTTCTTTTCTTTTTTCTTTTGGCTTGCTCAGGGTGCCATTTAACCACCACCTTTCAGGAATGGGCTCTAAGAATCCATTAGCATGACAATCTATGTTGTAGTTCTCCTAAAACAAAAGCCTCCCCCTTCTCATACTTCATTTCCTCCTTGCATTTTATTCTTTGTGACATTATCACATCTCTAGCTGCCATTGACTCAGTTGCTTTGATGTCACAGAGGGCTGGAAAGCTTTGGGAGCAGCAGCAGAGTTAGAAGACCTTAGAATTTGAAATCCAGTGTCCATGAGCTACTATGGTAAAACAGTATAAATATTTCCTAGATTCCACTGGAATAATGAGAGTGAGAATACTATATCACCTATGTTTCCTACCAGACTTCTAATGTGCTCAGAAAGTATATGAGGAACTATTTCACTTATTTCCTAACATTTCTATTAATATGTTTTCTTTCTTTTTTTAACTGAGTGCCTATGGAACTATGGGAAGGAAGGCAACATGGTATAGCCCAATCTCATGAGATCCTGGAAGCTAAGCAGGATTGGTACTTGGAAGGGAGACCACCAAGAAAGGCTCTGCAGGAGAAGGCAATGGCAAACCACATCTACTTCTCAGTTGCCTTGAAAGCCCCTTGCTGGGATAGCCATAAGTTGGTTGCAACTTGACAGTGCTTACATATGTATGAAACTATTCTGTGAGTAGTCGGACTCAGGCTACCTACCCAGGGTAGCAATTCCACCTATTTCATACACTCTTGTGCCCCTAAGAAAGTTATGAGAGGTGAGAATAATAGATAATTCTGTTGACCAAGGGCTCCAACCTCTTACCTTTTCTTTTATCCTTAGCTTCTTTTTTTATTAGCCAGTTATACACACTTATGGAATAACTTCAGTCTGCAACTGTTAGAGCAGATACAACAACCAACAATAATCTGAAGGGGTTGAACTCACATGAACACATGAAGCTGCCTTATACTGAAACAGACCCTTGGTCCATCAAAGTCAGTATTGTCTACTCAGACTGGCAGCAGCTCTCCAGGTTCTCAGGTCTTTCCCATCACCTACTAGCCTAGTTTCTTTAACTGGAGATGCCAGGGATTGGACCTGGGACCTTCTGCATGCCAAGCAGATGCTCTACCACTGAGCCATGGCCCCTCCCCAGTAAGAGATAACTATTCTCTTTGGGTTCAGTTTAAAAGCAAAGGAGGTGCACAATAACCTTGTTGATATGGAGATCACAAGTATCACATGTCACATTTTAACCAAGGTGCTGGCCCCAATGTATATGCTGTTTCTGCCAAAAACTGGCATACAAACATAAGTTAACCCTACATGGCCATCTAGGATTGCCAGGTGGCTCAGGCTGGATTTTTAGGACAGGGGGCAATTTGATGAGGCTGTGGTGGGGAGGGAGGGACAGCTAATGTTTCCCCAACAGGCTATATTCACCATTTTAGTTCCACCCCCCTATAACTGCTATGTGCTCCATGGGAAACTATTCAGGCATCTTAACCTCCCTTCTCCCTTTGGAGCAAGTAGTACCTCCAGAGGAGCAATTTACGGTGCTGTTCTAAGCAGAGTTACACTCTTCCAAGCCCACTGACCTCAATGGACTTAGATGGAAGTAACTCTGCATAGGGTTGCAAGGTTAGAATACAAAACCCGACATGGGGCTTGAACCCTTTTCACCTCCTGAAATTGTACATCTATTAAATATAGTCATTGACCAGCATAACAATAAAAACTTGTCCAAATCAGAGTTACCCCTTCAAGATAATACTTAATTTTTTAAAAAATTGAGGGAGATCTATCCATGGATTTCCTGCTTCTTTAATCTGATTTGGCACTAAGATCGTAGACTTGGAGAAGAGCTTGTATATCATTGCCAAATATCTAAAATACACAGAAGTTGCATTTTCTGCCATGTTTTTGATATTTTTGGAAAATAAAACATAGCATTTATTGGGCCTGTGTATCTTATCTCTTCTTATGTTCATCTGAACATTTCTTTTCCATTTCACCCCAGTATGTTCAGTGCATACTCATCATTCATACTTAAGGTGACAATGGAAATCCCATGTTTCCAGAACAAACTAAAGAAACAAGTTACTAAAAGTTTTGCTTTTACTTCCACTAAAAGCAACCTTCAACAGTTGTGTCAAAGACGGGATTCTGCTTTGTTCATAATTCATAATGCTGCCAGAAGAAGGAGAATTATTAGTATCTTAAAATTTTATGACATTTGGAAGAGGACATTATAAAAATACTTAGCAAATCTGACTTTATTGCATTTTGAAAACTCAAGTTACATTTGGACTTAAGTAATAATTAGCATTTTTACTGGCATCGACCTGCTGGTATAATATATCTGATAATGTAATTCCAAAGTTCAGCAGTACTCAAAATCTTAATTTAAACTTCAGAAAGTCTTCCAGTTAAAGTAATGTGCAGGATGGGGGAAGATGTACTGTTAAAATAGCTCCAACTTCAGGGATGTTGGGGGAAGCTCTGGCAGCCCATTTCTGACCTCAAAGAACGGAAGTCCTTTGGAGGTCAAAAAGCGATGCACTGGCATCCCACTTAATGCCATCCAGATAGGCTTGGAGGCCGGTGGGGGGACCTGGATGCCAGTCTCGCAGCACTGTCACGGCAGCACTACCCAGGGACACCATCTGGGCATTCCACCAGCATCCCGGGGGGGGGGCATTCCTGAGGCAGGGTGGGGGGCGGAGCTTCTAGTAGGCAGCTTCCTGTCCCCTTTCGGTCCGGCATGCCAGCGGGGAGAACAGCGTTGCTGTTCCTGCTTTTTTTGCTGGCACAGGCTCGCTGTTCTCAATGGGGCAAAACGCCCCATTTAAAAAATTAAAAGCCTCCGAAAGATTTTTTAAAGCCTTTCAGTGGTTGGGAAATGGCTTTGGAGGATCCACGGCAGTGCCTTGGCCACGCTGTCCCTGGCCGCTGAAGGGTCAGCAATGGGCTGCCCATTGCCTCAGAAAAGTTGTCAGGTAGAACTTTAAGGATATCAAACAGATGAAGTGTATATAAAGTTATAAACTCTGTAGCCATTTCCCATAAACTTTCAAAACAACAACCAGGCAAAAAAGAAAAATTGTTCAACCCTAAGGAAATGTTTGAATGAGATACTAACAACAGAAGACTCTATTACACCCTTTGTGTCCTAGGTAAAGGTGACCCATAGGGTAACATCACATCACAACATTTAGTAGTCGGTCTACGTTTATGGGGTGGCTTGCCATTGCCTTCCCCAGTCATCTATACTTTACTCATTTTACCAACCTCAGAAGGATGGAAGGCTGAATCAACTTTGAGCCAGCTACCTGAAACCGACTTCCATTGGGATCAAACTCAAGTCATGAGCAGAGCTTTGAATGCAGTACAGCAGCTTAACATTGGCAAAGTGGCTGTGTTCAGATGCTTTAGTGTGATCTTTGCAATGTATCTCAATGGAGAAGCCGGGCTTTAAATGGTGGGAAATTTCACCCCATGCCTCCATAGAGATACAGTGTATCTGGATGCACTGCAAGGAGACTAAATTCTGCAAGGAGGAACAATGCACTATCCAGAAGACTAAAATCCCAGATCCCAGTCACACACTTTTAACCACTGTCCCATCCCAGGCAGATGCTCTTAACCACTGCACCATGCTGGCTCCATTTTTGTGTGGAATCTTCTCTCACTGGAGTTCACAATCATCCCCATAAATGACCTCTAATTTCCCATCTGATTGAGAATCTTACAACAGTTTCATGTTGCGCTGGTGCAGAATGAGGACGACCTCTCTTGGCTTCCTGAACTGAAATGTGATGACATTTTGTCCCACCGAACATCTATCTGGCAGTGATAGAATCATTAGCACAGTAATGAAATGGCATGATCAGTCAGTCAGCCCCTTGAAAGCTGCAATTAGAATGGTTATTACCATTTCAGTGCAGTAAGTACTCAGTTAATCTCAACTCAATTTGCCAACTTCTGCTTTAGTATAAGGTGCTTTTGTGCAGTTACAGAAACTATTCCCAGATCATTCCACCCTAAAGGTTCATATGACTAGCTTCATAATGTGTGGATACCATAAACAAAGGGAACATGAACACTTTACTGTTGATATATGTACTGTAAACTCAGCATAGCTTTATGTCAGAGAATATCTAACAGACTAGGGCTGTTGATTCGGTTCGGCCCGAACTGAAAATCAGCCGAATTTCCCTTGATTCGGTGGTTTTTATTTCGGGATGAACCGAACTCAAAAATGGCAGGGAAAGGGTGGGGGCCGAATTCAGCGAGTTCGGGAGTTCACGAATAAATCCGGCAAATTCGGGGCCGTCAGTAAGCAGCATAACCTTCAGTAAGCAGCTTTCTCCTCCCCCTGCCAATCGGTGGCCAAGCTGGGTCTTCTTCTAGCCAATCAGTCAGGATTGAGTACTGGAAGAATCAGCTGATGTGCGGCCCGGCCGGGGAGAGAGAGAGAGAGGGAAATCCTTGTGTGTGTGTGCGGGGGTGCTTGTGCACATTCGCTCCTTTCCGTGGCTGCAGGGGGCGTATTTTTTGGGGTACAAACCCCAAACTTTCAGGGGATATTCAGACAAGCCTTCTTAAGAGACCACCCAAGTTTTGTAAACATTGGGTCAGGGGGTCCCAAGATATGGGCTCCCCCCTTTTTCTTTCCATGGCTGCAGGGGGTGCATTTTTGGGTGTGCCGACCCCAAACTTTCAGCAGAGCATCAGACAAGGGTTCTTAAGAGACCCCCCAAGTTTTGTAAACATTGGGTCAGGGGGTCCCGAGATATCGGCTCCACCCCTTTTCCTCTCCCCCCTTTTCCATTTCCGTGGCTGCAGGGGGTGCTTTTTTGGGGGTACAGCCCCCAAACTTTTATCATAGCTTCAGACAATCCTTCTTAAGAGACCACCCAAGTTTTGTAAAGATGGGTTCAGTGGGGGCAGAAATATCGGCTCCCCCCTTTTCTCTTTCTGTGGCTGCAGGGGGCGCATTTTTGGTATCAGGCTCTGGGTCTGTCCTTGAACCATTGGCTAAATACATGGAGAACATACTACATACATTTGCAATTGATACAAGATCTTATGTGCTTGACACTAAACACTTTATACAGAAAATTGAGGGATTAACAATACCGGAGGGATATATGCTGGCCTCTATAGATGTCAGCTCATTATACACCATTAGAGGAGGTGAGAGTAGCAATAGCAGAATTATTAAGAGGACGAGATATACAACATCCACCTACCTCCTTCCTCCTTGATGTTCTTAATTTGATTTTTGAAAGGAATTATTTTAGTTTTGATTCAGAATATTTTTTACAGATAAGAGGTGTGTCAATGGGCTCATTGTGTGCACCATCTGTTGCAAATATATTTATGAATTATTTTGAGAAGAGGTTCATTTTTGATAATGACATTTTCAAACAGGGAGTGTATAAGTTTATTAGATACATTGATGATATTTTCATCATTATTAAAGATCAGGAGGTGTACAGACAATTTATGGAACATTTGAATAATTGTCATAATAATATCAAGTTCACAGGGCAGATTTCTGAAAAGTCAGTGCCATTTTTGGACACAGAGGTTTATATTAGTGACGATCTGAAATTGTGGATACATCCCTATAAAAAAGTACAGATAGGAATTCATTACTTAATTATGGCTCTTTCCACCCTTCTCATCTCAAGAATAGCTTGCCATATAGCCAATTTATCAGGCTTAAACGTAATTCCTCTGAAGAAGGGAATTTTAAGAAAGCAGCTGAGGACCTCTCCAGGTCACTATTGGATAGGGGATATCCACAGAGAATCATTAGACAAGCCTTACATAAAGTGCAGAATATGGATAGGAAGGAGATAATTACCAACAAGCCAAAATTAACACATAAGATCCTAACATTTTCATTAGAGTATACACACTTGGCCCCAGCCATAAAAAGCATTATATATAGAAATTAGCATTTAGTTCACACTATCCCGGGTTGCGAACAATTACCTAGAATAGGTTTAAGGAAGACTAAGACCTTAAAAGATCAACTTATACATTCTGATATTAGAAATATTCAAAATCCTCAATTGAGTACTATAGGACACTTTGCATGTGGGCATTGTATTAATTGCTCTCTATCTTTACCTGTAAAAGAATTCACCTGTAGTCAAACAGGTTTTCAGTTTACTTTGAAATCCTTTACTAATTGTTCTTCAAAGCGGGTAATTTACATAATCAAATGTGCATGTAATCTCATCTCTGTGGGTAAGACAATTAGATCTCTTAAATATAGGATCGGGGAACACCGTTCCCGTATTCGTAATCTGAATTTAGAGGCCCCTATGGTCTCACATTTTGTAGAGAAAGGACATAAAGATACAGATCTACATTTTATTGCCATTTGGCAATTACACAAAGATATGCATACTGATGTAGAGAGAGTGCTGTGCCAGCAGGAGGCACGTTTTATCCATATGTTCAATTCGGTTCGGCCATTTGGCCTAAATTCCTCCTTGGACCTCACCTGTTTTTTGTAAATAATGAATAAGTAGGTTTTGCACATAACAGGTTGTAATTCTAAAGGGAGAGAAAGTAGTGGTAGCCATTTGGAATTACAACATCGAGTACTATTCTTTTGCAAGAGTAGGATAACGTGGGAGTTATCCTTGATTTACTTGCACTATGAATGTGTATAACAGGCAGTAATTCAAAGGGAGTAGATCATATAGAGTACTTACTTGTTGTAAGGGAGTTGACTGTGGGATTTATCCCTTGATGTACCTGTAGAATGAAATGATATTATATGCATGAAATTATATAACAGGTTGTAATTTAAAGGGAGTGAATTATAGTTGTTAACCTTGAAAAATCACAATTAAGATGGAATTATCCCTTGTTATACCTGTGAATTTATACAATGTATAAGAGAAATAGCCTGACATTTTAAGTGATATGGAGACATCTTTGTAAATGAATGCTATAGATTGCTAGAGGGAATTACAATACCAATAGAGTACTATTCTTGTGTAAGAGTAGTAGAATGTAAGAATTATCCTTTGAATTACCTGCACTTTGAATGTGTACAACAGGCAGTAATTCAAAGGGAGTAGATCATAGATAGTACTTACCTTTCGTAAAAGAGTTGACTGTAAGATTTATCCCTTGATGTACCTGTAGATTGAAATGATATTACATGTATGAAATTACATAACAGGTTGTAATTCAAAGGGGAGTGAATTATAGTTGTTAACCTTGAAAAATCACAATTAAGATGGAATTATCCCTTGGTGTACCTGTGAAATGAAATGATATCACCTGTATGAATTTATACAATGCAAAAGAGAAGTAGCCTGACATTATAAGTGACATGGAGACATCTTTGTAAATGAGTGCTAGATATTATGGAACATATCCATAGTTATAATTGTGAATCCCATGGGGTAGATCATAGTTTAGGGCTGTAGTGAATGTTAAGTACAACAGAATACTTACCTTTTACAAGGAAGTTGAATGCATACACCTGTCGTTTGCTGTGTGATCTTTAAAATAGAACAGTTAAGCTTAGGAATCTAAGGTGCCTATAAGGCTCATGAGCATGGAACTTTGAATCACAAAATTGTGATCGGGTAAGAGGATATTAATATTGGTAAAATAATACTTATATATAATTATATTATATTTTTTATAATTGATAAATGTAAGGAGCATTATATTATCTATACTATTATGTATTTTTAGATGAAATTGTAATTATCTGAAGAAGCAGAAATCCAGCGAAACAAGGCATAACCGGTTGCTTGTCATAATATCATTGCATTAGTCTGCATATATTCACTACGGTGGATACTGAGTATGGATTGTTAAACGGCTGTGCAAAAGAGAAATCCTATTGGTCAGCTTGTCAGCTGACTTTTAGAAGACATATTGCAAGACGACACTGTGCAGCAAGACATCTGTAATTTCTCTTTGAGGACTTGGATTGCAGGACATTGTGGACATTTATCTATTTTGTCTATGGTGATTTAGTATTGATAATCGTGTTATGAAAACTTTGTGAACTGGTATTTAAAGAGATACTAAGCATGGGAAAAATATAAAAATAACAAAAGAATTGGAAGTGGCTGCGTGTTGGGATATTTTCCTTAATAGGAGATTAGCCAGCCTCTATATACAACAGCCTCCAGGTGGTAGCTGGAGATCTCCCAATATAACAACTGATCTCCAGGCGACAGAGAGTACTTGACCTGGGGGAAATTGTTGCTTTGGAAGGTGAGCTCTTTGACATTATACCCCACTGAAGTCCCTCCCCTCACCAAACCCCACCCTCCTCAGGCTCCACCCCCCAAATCTTCAGGTACTTTCCATCTTGGAGCTGTCAATGGCAACCCTACCTATCATCAGATCACAGGACATTATTTTCACATTCAAAATGACCAGGCCTGGTTTCCAAAGAGGAATGCATGTGTTAGAAATCTTTCATGTTTCGTTGTGTTTTATTTCCAAATGCTGCAAAGAGAACTGTGCATATGCCGAGACAGACCAGGAGGCAAAAATTGCTCTAGAAAAGGCCCCTGCCCCCTGGTAGGGTTGCCAACCTCCAGGTACTAGCTGGAGATCTCCTGATATTACAACTGATCTCCAGGCGATAGAGATCAGTTCCCCTGGAGAAAATGGCCACTTTGGCAGTTGGACTCCATAGCATTGAAGTCCCTTCCCTCTCTAAACCCCATTCTCCTCAGAATCTACTCCCAAAATCTCTAGATATTTCCCAACCCGGAGCTGGCAACTCTAGCCCCTGATCTGACCCCAGGGGTGGGAAGCATGATGACAGCCCACTCTGGGAGGGGGGATGGAAAGGATCAGGCTGACTTTGGGTCCTGCCTAGCTCATCCATACTGCCTTATGCCAGAGGGGGACAGTGGTAGCTCCTGCGTGTCTTGTCCAGGTGGGAATCACTGGTATGCCATAGCACCTTGTGCCTGTCTCATGGCAGTGGCAACTTCTGCACACTCTGGGTGTGGTAGAGGCTGCTGGATTCAGGGAGGTGTGCTATGCTGGTGGCAGCTGTGGGGAGAATTTCCCTTTCCCTGTCCTCGGTCCTTTTACATTGGAATCTCCCTCTGCCTGCTACTCACCAAAGCAAAGCCAGACAATGTAGAAACACAGACCATAGACTTAGGACCAATCCACACACACGCATATAGCAGTAAAGCAGATAGATTTATTTGAACTTACAAATGTTATAAGGCAAAAGAGAAGAATAATACGTGACAGATTTAACAAATCCCACACAGAAACAAACGGACAGACAAACAATAAGTCAGAGCACTCTGTATCACCCTGAGGAAAGACAAAGATGGCAACCACAATGGAAAGCCTGATCTCTTTCCCCAGAATGACAAAGAGCTGGTCAAGTTTGACTAAACGCTGAGAAAAGGGTTTCAGCCTGACCCCTCCCTTTCACATTGTTCAGGAGATGGGCTTTTTTCACAAATCATGGCTAAATAATATTGTCGAAGGCTACAAGAACCAATGGCTAAATAATGTTTTCTTCCAAATTAGTTACTAAGTTTCAGAGTCTCTGATATTGCTTGTTCTGTCCGTCTGTGTAGATAAACAATTCGCAAGCTGAAAATCTTGCTGCCTGTCCAAATGGCCTTCCCATCCTTGAACATACTTTCAGACACTTAATGTACCTTCTAAGGTCAGAGGCCCAGTTGAGAGCTGGGGTCAGTTGTCTTTAGAAAAGCCATAGTCAGGCTTTCTAAGCTATAGGTTATAAGGCATATATATACAGTGAGGGGGGAAAGTATTTGATCCCCTGCTGAATTTGCCCGTTTGCCCTCTGACGAAGAAATGACCAGTCCATAATTTTAATGGTAGGTTTATTGTAGCTGTGAGAGACAGAATAACAACAGGAAAAACCCCAGAAACCCAGAAGACAAAAGTCAAAGATTGATGTGCATTATAATGAGTGAAATAAGTATTTGATCCCTTTGCAAAAGATGACTTAGTACTTGGTGGCAAAACCCTTGTTGGCAATTACAGAGGTCAGACGTTTCTTGTAGGTGGCCACCAGGTTTGCACACATCTCAGGAGGTATTTTGTCCCACTCCTCTTTGCAGATCCTATCCAAGTCAGTAAGATTTCGAGACTGATGTGTAGCTACTCGAACCTTCAGCTCCCTCCACAGATTTTCAATGGGATTAAGGTCTGGAGACTGGCTAGGCCACTCCAGGACCTTAATGTGCTTCTTCTTGAGCCACTCCTTTGTTGCCTTGGCCGTGTGTTTTGGGTCATTGTCATGCTGGAATACCCATCCTCGACCCATTTTCAATGCCCTGGCTGAGGGAAGGAGGTGCTCACCCAAGATTTGACGATACATGGTCCCATCCATCGTCCCTTCGATGAGGTGAAGGTGTCCTGTTCCCTTAGCAGAAAAACACCCCCAAAGCATAATATGTCCCCCTCCATGTTTGACGGTGGGGATAGTATTCTTGGGGTCATAGGCAGCATTCCTCCTCCTCCAAACACGGCGAGTTGAGTTGATGCCAAAGAGCTCGATTTTGGTCTCATCTGACCACAACACTTTCACCCAGTTCTCCTCTGGATCATCCTCTGGATGTGCATTGGCAAACTGCAGACGGGCCTGTACATGTGCTGTCTTGACCAAGGGGACCTTGTGGGCTCTGCAAGATCTCAGTCCTTCACGGCGTAGTGTGTGTCAAGGAGGTCCGGCCTGCCCTCCAGCAAACCGGTTCCTTCTTGGGTCAAAAGTTGCCAAATGTTTCCCTAAGGAAACCCAAACTTCCCACTGGGCTTCAGGATTCTCCCTAAAGCACAATGTAGGTAGATTCTACCACCGGCTCTCAATTCCAAAAGGCTGGCTTTCCCAGGGATGAGCTGAGAGCTACTCTTCCCCAGCCAGTTTCCCAAAAGTCAAAAACAAGCAAAAACCGTCCCTGCAGAGTAGAGCTTCTGCCAGGGGAGGCTTATTGCCACAAAACACTAGGGTAGGTGGTTTCTCACACACACACACACTCAGGCACTTGGATTTAGCCCTGAGACCCAAAAAAAAAAGGTTTCTCAGACTTCAATATAAAGTCTATAAGTTTATTTAATAAAATGTGCTTGTTACAGAAAGGAAATTGTTTGTGAGGCAGATAGCATAAAAACAAGAAATCTTAGCAATCTCTAACTTCACAGTAGTTCTTTAAGTTTCAGGCAAAATAGGCAAAGTTTCCAAGAGAGTAACAAATGCAAGGTTTTAGTTGATTTATAGTTACTAAGACCCAGTTTTGGTCCTAACACGCAGAGTGTCAGCCCTTCATGGTTCCCAGATGATGATCGCTTGGAGACATGACCAGCATGTCTTCCTCCCAAGCTTCATGATTTTGATTAGAACAGAGTTCATATTTATCTCTCCCATCTCATTGGGTGATGGCCATTCCGCCCAATGAGATGTTGGGGATGCAATAAACTTCTAAGATATTTGGCATGACACCTCTAGGCCTTTTGAAGTTACAGATGTATTTGCATCTCTGCAGCAATACAAAACATCTGGGCTCCTTCAAGCTTTTGAGATGTCAGGCTTCTAACAGGATTGTCACCAGAAGAACAGATAGCTGATTTACAATAGGAAGGCTTTGAAATGGAGGTGCTTTGAAGTGGAGGTGGCAATGCCTCCGGTCTCCACACCTCCCCCCCCCCCCCCGAAGTGAAGTGGCTTCCCATGGGAAATGGGAATGGTTTCTCACGGGAATGGTTTGTGAGAGATCTGGTCATCAGCTCCCAGTTTGATATCAAGACATTGAAGACATAGAAGGCCACAGAATGAACCAAAGTTTGGTGATCAGAAGAAGAGCAAGATTGCTTTTCTTTACAGTGTGTTACTAACTGTTTTCATGGTGACGATGGTCCCAGCTGCCCTGAGATCATTGACAAGTTCCCCTTGTGTAGTTCTGGGCTGCTTCATCACCGTTCTCATGATCATTGCAACTCCACGAGATGAGATCTTGCATGGAGCCCCAGACCGAGGGAGGTTGACAGTTAGGGTTAGGGTTGTCACCTTCTCACCAAGCTGCTTGGCAATAGTCTTGTAGCCCAGTCCAGCCTTGCGCAGGTCTACAATCTTGTCCCTGACATCCTTGGACAGCTCTTTGGTCTTGGTCATGGTGGCTAGTTTGGAATCTGTTGGATTGATTGCTTCTGTCAACAGGAGAACCCTAACCCTAACCTGGCTGGTTGACAGGGGACCAAATACTTATTTCACTCATTATAATGCACACCAATCTCTGACTTTTGTCTTCTGGGTTTCTGGGGGTTTTCCTGTTGTTATTCTGTCTCTCACAGCTACAACAAACCTACCATTAAAATTATGGACTGGTCATTTCTTCGTCAGAGGGGAAACGGGCAAATTTAGCAGGGGATCAAATACTTTTCCCCCTCACTCTGTGTGTGTGTGTGTGTGTGTGTGTGTGTGTGTGTGTGTGTGTGTGTATGTGTGTGTGTGTGTGTGTGTATGTATGTATGTATATGTATGTATATATATATGTATATATATGTATGTGGTTCTTCTTAGCCCAAATATTTAAAATTCTTACCACAGCCGCAACAGCTCCTAATCACCTGATGTAGAATCATTGAGTTGGAAGGGGCCCTACAGGCCATCGAATCCAACTAGGGTTGCCAACATCCAGGTACTAGCTGGAGATCTTCTGCTATTACAACTGATCTCCAGCCAATAGAGATCAGTTCACCTGGAGAAAATGGCCACTTTGTCAATTGGACTTTATAGCATTGAAGTCCCTCCCCTCTCCAAACCCCACCCTCCTCAGGCTCTGCCCCCAAAATCTCCAGTTATTTCCCAACCTGGAGCTGGCAACCCTAAATCCAAACCCCTGTTCAATGCAGGATCAGCCTAAAGAATCCCTGACAAGTAAATGTCCAGCCACTGCATGAAGACTGTCAGTAAGGGGGAAGTCACCACCTCCCTAGGCAACCAATTCAACCGATGAACTACTCTTACTGTAAAAAAAAAAAAAAAAAAGATTCCTAACATTATGCCAATATTCCACCCATTATTGTGAGTCCTTTCCTCTGCTACCAACAAGAACACCTCCCTGCTCTCCTCTAGGTGACAGCCCTTCAAAAACTTAAAGAGATTAATCATGTCCCACATAAACTTCCTCTTCTCCAGACTGAACTTGAGGCAGGGACTGCCAGTTTACTGAGGCGGTGGCTCCCCCCCCCCCGCACCTCAAGCAGGGCAACCCTGGAGCCTAGGTGGCTCACCAGAGGGGGTGTATCCCTCCAGGGTATCAGCCCACTAGGACTTTCCATGGTGGCCTTTGTGTCTTTCCCTTCCCCCTCTATTATCAGTTCAGAAGACAGCAAAAAATCATAATAATCTTGATACAACCTAGCATATTTTTGTGTGTGTTGTTTGTTTGTTTTGCAGTATTCTATTAATGTGCATTTGTGACTCATTAATGCAGAGGAGGAAAACAACACAATTCAAAGTGGCAGGAAACTGCACATACTCCAATGTTGAAAATAATTTATCAATTCCCCTTTTCACTTGGAATTCAAAAGCTGGGTGGACACAAAGCATACCAATCCCACAAAACAATAAACAAATGCAGAAGAAATGTTGCCTAGTGGTTAGTGTGTTGGACTAGGACCTGAGGGGACCCAGGGTCAAATCCCTGCTTACGTATGAAGCTGTTGCAGTGACGTTGAGCCAATTGCTTTCTCTCAGTCTAACGTGCTTCATAGGCTTGCTATGAGGTTAAAATAGAGGAATGGAGGAAGAAAGGGTTAAAAGGTAACAGATAAAGGATGGAAAATCTGCTCATCCCTATCAGCAAGAGGAGGAGGAGGAGGAGGAGAAGGAGGAGGAGAGGGAGAGGGAGAGGGAGGAGAAGAGTTGGTTTTTATACCCCGATTTTCTCTATCTTTTTAAGGAGACTAAAACCAGTTTACAATTGACTTCCTGTCAGGAGCAAGCCATGAGGATGGTATGCGGTAGTGCGATTGTGCTGCTCCCAGGTGCTGTTGTGCTATTCTGTCCAAGGCCAGTCTCTGCCCCGTGTTTAGTCTTCATAGATTCCCATACTGTGGGAATCGCCAAGTGCTCCTTCCTGCCTCTGGGAGGGAGGTTGCCTAGGTTACCAGTTATCTCCTTTTGCTTTTCCATACATGCTGTGCACCTTGCCTTTGCCCCTTACTAGTGTCCTTTTGAATATGGCTTCTGAAACCTGTCGATTCTAACCAATAAAACTGCTTTCGTGGATTTGCCGTCTGCTGAAATCTGTTTATGGGTTCGCCGCAGGGCTGGAGCTTACACTTCCCTTCTTCACAACAGACACCTTGTGAGGTAGATGGGGCTGAGAGAGTTCAGAGAGAGCTGTGACTAGCCCAAGGTCACCCAGCAGGCTTCGTGTGTAGGAATGGGGAATCAAACCCAGTTCTCTGGATTAGAGTCCACTGCTCATGTGAGCTTGGGTAATTGACATGACTCTCTTTTCCTGTGCTTTATCCTCACACAATCCTGTGAGATAGTCTAGACTAAAAAAGGGTGACTGACCAAAGGTCACCCAATGAACCTTCTACCTGAACAGGGATTTGAACACAGGTCTTGCTTGTCATAGTTCAGCACTTTATGACAAATTGACTCATCTTAGCTGAAGTTTGCTAAAACACCTCTGAAATTTCCTTATGAATAATAAGCTCATTTATTCAGCCTTGCTTGTTTCCTCTGCAATATTTAGACTATCTCTGGTGATAAACTATCTAGACCCTTTCAAACAGAAGATTGTAGCTAATATAATCAGGCCCTTGTAAGGCTCCCAGCAGCCTTGGAGAGAGGGACCAACAAAGCATCCTCTGAAAAATGTCACGAACCTCTCTAACTCTTCCTGGCTACTTTAGGAACTGCTGAAATATTTTGCCTGAGGAGGATCCCTCAGACCCACTTTACATTTGATTTCAGGGGGAATAAATGTCAGCAGCAACTCTAGAACCAATTTCTAATCTGTAGCATAGATGTACCCAAAAAAATTATAGGTAGTTTCTAGTAATGATTGACAGAGAAGCAAGCAATCATTGTTATCATACCAGTGCTCAGAATGTCTGACGTGCTCGATTGCAATTCTTTATCATGCTGTCAGCATCAGTGAACACTGTTCTTGTATCCTACGCTTTCATATTCAGGCAGCTGTCAAAAAGAGAGAGACAAAGGCAAGAAGAGTTTGATTTCAGCTTTAGATTTGACTTTAGCATATGATCTCTGGTGTCACTCCTGAGATGTACCATGTGGGGCGCAGACTTCAGTCAACATACACGATGACAGATTCCTCTGAAGATTTAAACAGGCAGATTCCACAACTTGATCTTCATGCTGTCTACCCTTCAGGGAAAAAAATGTTGTTGTCTATGGAACAGAGTTGTCTATGAAACACAGTTGCTACTAGAACATAAGCCAAACCCTGTTAGATTAGAGCAAGAGTCCATCTAGGCCAGCGTCTGGTTCCCAAGAGTGGCCAGATAGAAGCTCTCTGAAATGTTTTTATGCCAGAATCTGGTATCTCAGGGTATGATGTAGCTATCAAGTCTAATACCCTAGCTCAATAGATCTACCTTCCATGTGAAGGTGAGCAGTGAAGTGGCTGAATGAAGTCCAGTGAAATGGCTAAGTTCTTCGATGACACCAAAGGAGGGTAAAAACCAAAGTGGAGTATGTAAACCTCCAACAGCATCTCTCCAAACTGGGTAAGCGAGAAATAACATGACAAATGAGAATTACAGTAATTGTAAACAATGAAGCATATTGGGGCAAAACCTAATTCTACAGAAAAATGTACAAAAAACCTTGTTGATGAGGTCTGAATTGGCAATCACAAATGAAGAAAAAGATCTTAGGATGATGGTGGATACCTCAATGGAAATAACACAGTGTTCGACTGTGCTAAAAATGCTAATTCCATGCTAGGAATTACGATTAAAGTCAATGAAAATAAAATAACTCTGATTCTAATGCTTTTATATAGATCTATGAGGTGCTCACATTTGGAATACTATTTATAGTTATGATTATGTAAGTATATAGCTGCTGTCAAGCCACAACCGACTTAAGGAAACTCTAGGAAGGGGCTTTCAAGGCAAGTGAGAAGCACAGGTAATTTGCCATTGCCTTCCTCTGCAGAGTCTTCCTTAGTGGTCTCCCATCCAAATACCAAGCCTGCTTACCTTTGGAGATCTGATGAGATACCATGCTCTCTTCCCTCTCATAGTTATGATTACTAAGTCTGGGAAATAACGTATTAGAGACTTGGAAAGGTGCAGAAAAGTGCAGACAAAAATAGTGGGAAAACCTTCCCTACAAGGGCTAAAGCACTTTTAGCTTTTTTGCTTATACAAATGGTGACATGGGGTCAGAATGGAAAAAGTGGATCGGGAAACCCTTTTTCTCCCTCTCCCAGAATGGAATACTTGGGTTAACCAATGGGAAGTAGCTTCAGGACAGACAAAATAGTTCCTCCTTACAAGAAGAAGAAGAGTTGTTTTTTATATGCCGACTTTCTCTACCACTTAACGAAGAATCAAACCAGCTTACAATCACCTTCCCTTCCCCTTCCCACAACAGACACCCTGTGAGGTAGGTGAGGCTGAGCAAGTTTGGAGAGAACTGTGACTAGCCCAAGGTCACCTACCTTGCTTCATGTGGAGGGCGGGGAAACCAGCCCAATTCACCAGATCAGAGTCTGCTGCTTATGTGGAGGAGTGGGGAATCAAACCGGGTTATCCAGATCAGAGTCCACCACTCCAAACCACTGCTCTTAGCCACAACACCGCACTGGCTGGTATATACAACATACAACACTTCATTTGCATATGTAATTTACTGTCCCAAGATTACGTCATGGCCACAACTGATAGCTTTAAAATGAGATTAGAGACAGTCATGGAGGATAAGTCTATCAGTTGCTACTCCATTTTCAATATATTGGAAGAACATTTAGTATATTATTTTGCATGTGAGACCAGATTGTGAACTGGAAATCTTGGAGGTAGGATCCATCAAGGAAAAATGAACAAGAAGAGGAGAATTTAAAAAGGAGAGAGCGAGAAGTGGGTAGATAATTGGATAGATAGGTCCTGGCGGGTGAAAGCAGAGGGAGCTTTCCAAAGCTTGGAGTGGAACCTTTAGAGGAGGAGGAGGAGGAGAAGAGTTTGGTTTCATACCTGATTTTCTCTACCAAAAGGAGAATCAAACTGGCTTACAATCACCTTCCCTTCCCCACAACAGACACCTTGGGGCTGAGAGTTCAGTGAGAACTGTGACTAGCCCAAGGTCACCCAGAAGGTTTCATGTATAGGAGTGGGGAAACCAACCCAGTTCACCAGATTAGAGTACACCACTCATGTGGACTCGCCCCTTCCTTCTCTACTCCAGGGCTTCCATTTAACAGCTTTGGATTCAACCAGCTTTTCTACTGTTGAAAAGGAAGAAGGGGATCCCCTTTGGCCACCCAAACAGCTATGCTGCGGGTCATGGAGCAAATCCACATGTGATTGAAGCTCTAACAAGGAGGGGGATTTGGTAAGATTGAGCAAAAAAAGCTGGCTGGATCCAGCCTAAAATTTCAGAATTTCAATAGACCATCTTCAGAACAAATTGTCTGGAGTGGAGATGGATCAAATTGTTACTGGGATGGATCTTTAGGAATTGAATCAACCCTGAACATTTGCAAAGTTCAGCAAATATTAAAAAGTTATTTCTTGCAAGTCTTTCTGAAGCCAGAGAGAATTGAGTTTACAGTTTGCTGCAGTACTTGAATTGTCTAACATGCTGATAGCCAAAGGGTAAATACATGTATTTTCAAGCCCTGTGTAATAAAAAGTACATGTTGCTCCAACAAAAGTGGCACATTATACCTCACAAGACAGTCTTCCAGCATCTCTTTGGATCATCAGCTCTCCAACTCATTTCAAATTGCTTCTGAAATGTTTTCTCTTCTCTTGCCTCAGTGCCTGTCTTCTCTTTCCACCTGCTTTTTTAGAAAGTCTGTTCTTATCAATTATATCATTTGCATGGATTATTGTAAGGATGCTGTAAAGTTAATTTGATTAGCTAATTACTTCTTTTAACATATGGGCAGATATGCTACATTTTTCAAGAACTATTCAGTTAGCATGACTGAATGAGGTGTTATTCTGCTTCCTCAACTGGCTCATTCTGTGATGGCCAGTGACAATTTTTTTACTTGTTTTGGGGCACTCTGTAGTGCCTTCTGTGGGCAGGGGAACATCACACCTGGAGTCCATGGAGTCTTAAGATCATGAGCCCAGGCACTGTTTCCTTATGCAGGGTGCTTTATCAATCCAGACCCCTGAATTTGTGGTTCACTTCATTCACCTCATGGTTACACATAGAAGAAGAACCATGACACTGCAACCTTCCTCCTACTTCTGCCTTCTGAAGAACATAAGAAAAACCATGCTGGATCAGACCAAGGCCCATCAATTCCAGCAGTCTGTTTACACAGTGGCCAACCAGGTGCCTCCAGGAAGCTCACAACCAAGACGACTGCAGCAGCATTCTCCTGCCTGTGTTCCACAGCACCTACTATAATAGGCATGCTCCTCTGATACTGGAGAGATAATAGGTATGCATCATGACTAGTATCCATGGATAGCCCTCTCCTCCATGAACATGTCCATTCCCCTCTTAAAGCCTTCCAAGTTGGCAGCCATCACCACATCCTGGGGCAGGGAGTTCCACAATTCTTCTTCACTTGCTAGCCTTCTCCCATTTCTCCCTCCATCCCTTCCTCCCTTTTTATAGCCCTAGACTGACACCTGGCCCTTGAGTTAAGCACCACCCTCTTCTCCTTTTTTCCCTGCCCTGCCTCAAAACACTTGGGCCCAGAGAGCCATTTTTCTTTCACCCAGGCTTGCTCATTGGCTATATACTTTTTGAGCTTCCCTGGGCCAGGCTGTCCTGTTGCTCAGGCTATCCTAGGGTTGCCAGATCCCTCTTCGCCACCAGTGGGAGGTTTTTGGGGTGGAGCCTGAGGATGGGGGGGTTGGGGAGGGGAGGGGCTTCAATGCCATAGAGTCCAATTGACAAAGCAGCCATTTTCTCCAGGTGAACTGATCGCTATCGGCTGGAGATCAGTTGTAATAGCAAGAGATCTCCTGCCACCATGAGGTTTGTTTTGAATTCTAAACCACCAGGAGGTTGGCAACCCTAGGCTATCCTGACTTCAGCTTTCTGCCCTTGGTCCCACCCTGCTCCATCGAGGTCTTGCTGCTGAGCTCAATGGCCTGTCCTGCCCTGTCAGGCAGTTTGTTTCTGAGTAGCCTGCCACACACCCAGACCGTAGCCCGTCCCTGTGCCAAGGCAAATGGTATGAACAAACTCATGGCAGTTTTGAGACAACCTCTCTATGCTGGGGCTGGCAATACAAATGAAGCTGTTTTCTTCCTCCAGTTAGAGCAAAGGGAAAATAAGGGGTCCATGGATAATTCTTAATGTCATATTCACTAAGTTTGGTACTAAAAAATGGTCCAAAAGTATACAGTCAGAAACAATATAATAAAACTATGACAGGGACAGATTCAAAGTCTATTTGGAGGTAGGGGAACAGGTCACAGTTTTTATCTCCCATGTCCTGTGGCTAATTTGAGGCTTCGGATATCTCTGTCACTAGGTTCAGGCAAGATAATTTTAAATCCCATTGTTAGTTTTAGAAGGATTAGTGTAATATAGAGGAAGCTTGTGCAAGATGAACGGGTCTTACTGAGAAAGGCAAGAAGACCTTTCCAAAGTTAAAAGTGGAAAATGAAGAATTTAGTTCAGTTTGATTGTCACTGACAATTGAGTACCTCACCACAGCTGCATCAGTGACACTTTTCTCCACATCGTTTACAGGCCAGGGTGGGGGTTCAGAGGGAAGCATAAAACACACCAGATGTAAGCCCTTGGCCCAATTGAACCAAAAACCACATCAGAGACAGTCAGGTCCAAAGAAGCTGGTTTTACTGGTCAAAATAGGTTAACAGAGCATAAAGAAAAGGGTGACCGCAATGAAGCTTGCTGGCTTGAACTTGGTAATATAAAAGCACAGAAAAGGCAAGAGATTACAAATCACAAACAAAGCTGAGTTCCCAGAGCTTCAAACGGAGTTCAGTAGGCACAACAGTCCTTGGGTCTGGTCGGCGGGAAAGCGAAAGTAAACATCAACTGAGATACAGGCCTGACATTCTGCCCCCCTTAAGGCCCCCTCCCATCTTGCAAGGGGGACGGCTTATCCGGGTAGGCGGTGTGAAAGGCATTCACTAAGTGTGGGGCAGAGACATCCTGTGCACGCACCCACTCATCGTAGGCAGAGGGGAAGAGTTTCCAGCGAATTAAGTACTGCAGGGATCCATGCCGTATATGTGAATCTAAGATCTTTGACACCAAAATGCTCCCCCCCCCCCATCATGGGCTGCTCGGGAGGCGGTTCTGGGTGCCATTCCGAGGAGGCGACATGAGGTTTAAGGAGCCTGACATGGAAGACCGGGTGGATACGTCTCAGGGTTTTGGGGAGAGTCAGTTCCACAGTGACAGGGTTAACGATCCGCGCAATGGGATATGGTCCAATGTATTTGGCACTGAGTTTGTGGCAAGGTCGAGTGGATTGCAGGTTTTTTGTGGAAAGATACACTAATTCACCAACCTGGAAATCCTTGCTGGGGGAACAATGGTTATCTGCCTGTACCTTGTATTTGCGCTTGGCTCTATCTAAGTTGCTCACCAGCCAGGGCCATGTGGTGCGGAGGGCAAGCACTCAAGAGGCTACATCGGGATCCCCCTCCCCCTCTGGTACTTTTATAGGGGCGATAGGACTGAAGTCCTGACCGTACACAGCATAGAAAGGGCTGAACCCTGTAGATTGATGGACAGCCTTATTGTACGCATATTCTGCAAAAGGCAATAGTTCTACCCAGTCATCCTGGTGGTAATTGACATAACAACGTAAATAACATTCCAATACAGCATTGACACGTTCAGTTTGTCCATCTGTTTGGGGATGGTAAGCACTCGACAACCCCTGCTCCACCCCCACCAACTTGAGGAAAGCCTTCCAAAATTTAGCCACGAAACTACTTCTGCGGTCTCAGATTATCTTGCGCGGGAACGAATGAAGACGGAAAACATGTGACATGAAGAGGCGGGCCAACTTGGGGGCGGAGGGAATACCCGCACACGGAACGAAATGTACCTGTTTGGAAAATAAGTCAGTAACAACCAATAGTATAGTTTTGCCCCCGCTAAGGGGGAGATCCGTCATGAAATCCATAGCAATTACTTCCCAGGGCTTGCTGGGAATTTCCAGCAGTTGCAGCAGTCCTGGGGGTTTGCCTTGAGATCGTTTGACTGTGGCACAGATAGGGCAGCTGCGAATGAAGGAGTCCACATCAGAACGCATTCCCCCCACCAAAACTGTCTGTGCAACAAGTGAAGGGTTTTCAGGAACCCAAAGTGTCCCGCAGTTTTAGCTCCATGGGCCAACTGCAGGACTTCCCTTCGAAGTATCCTAGGCACGTATAGTTTTGAGTCTTTGTACCAACAACCACCTTGCTCAAGTACACCTTGGGGCAGGGTCTGGGCAGTGCGTTCGGCTAAGCACTGAGCCTGAAGGGAGTCCAGGAAGGAGTTGGAGATGATCACCCCCCCCTCCTTTCGTGGGAGAGGGTGAACCAGGAGCTGGTAGTGTTGGGGGGGGAGAAACTGGTTGCTGCGGGGCGCCGGATACAGTTGGCGCAAGGGGGGCTGGCAAGGGAGCCTGCTGGTTAGAGCTGGACACCTTGTCGGCCACTGCGCGATTCCCATGCTGGGGTCGGATTTGGGACCGGGTCTGCACGGCCATCAGGGGCAGGGCTCCTCTTTGTGCCGGGGTGAATAAAGAGTCTGTCGGCCGATCACGTTTTACTAGGTATTGAGGCAACCTGGATAGGGCATCAGCAAGCACGTTCTGTTTTCCGGGCACATGTTTAAGAACAAAACGGAATTGAGCAAAGAAGTCCGCCCAACACTGCTGTTTTGTGGACAATTTATGGGTCCCCGTGAGGGCAGCTAGATTTTTGTGATCAGTCCAGACTTCGAAGGGGACCCCGGATCCCTTCAGGAATTGCCTCCACAGAGTAAGGGCATGGTGGACGGCTGATGCCTCCTTTTCCCAAATGGGCCAGTTTAATTGGGCATGCGCAAACTTTTTTGAGAAGTAGGCACAGGGGTGAAGGAGACCATCCGGTCCTCTCTGGAGAAGAGCCCCCCCCCCATGGCTACGTCGGATGCATCGACTTGCACAACAAACATTTGGTTCGGATTTGAATGCTGCAGCACAGGTTCAGAAGTGAAAAGCCGTTTGAGGGCTACAAAGGTAGATTGGCATTGATCAGTCCACAGTATTTTGGCAGAGGGCAACGTTGCAGAAACCCCTTTACCTTTTGTTTTCAGTAGGTCAGTGATTGGCAGCGTCACTTGAGCGAAATTGGAAATGAAACCGCGATAGAAACTGGCGAAGCCCAGAAATTGCTGCACTTGGTTGCGGATGGAGGGTGTAGTCCAGTCAAGTACCGATTGGACCTTAGCGGGGTCCATGCTAAGACCACGATGAGAGTTTATGTACCCCAAGAAAGTTATTTTCTCTTGGTGAAATTCGCATTTGGACAGTTTTGCATAGAACTGGTGGTTACGCAGACGTTGCAAAACTTCTCTGACCAGAGCAACATGTTCCTCAATGGTTTTTGAATAAATAAGAATGTCATCCAAATAAACTACCACGCTGCGGTATAGCAAATCATGGAGGATTTCGTTAATCAGTTGCATGAAGACCCGCGGGGCCCCTTTTAATCCGAAAGGCATCACAAGAAATTCATACATTCCAAAACAGCTAGAGAAGGCGGTGAGGGGTTCGTCCCCCTCACGGATACGGATGCGATAATAAGCTTCCACTAAGTCCAATTTGGAAAAAACGCGTCCCTCCTGTAATCGTCCCAAAATATCTGAAATCAATGGTATGGGGTAAGCGTTGGCTTGGGTAACTGCATTAAGCTTTCGGAAGTCAATGCATAAATGCAGATCACCCTTCTTTTTTCGGACAAAGAACGCCGGGGCTGAGTTGGGAGCGTTCGATTGCCGAATGAACCCTCGAGCAAGATTTTTATCCAAAATGTCACGTAACACAGCGTGTTCGGAAACGCTCATGGGGTAAATCTTGCTCTTAGTCAGTGTGCAGTCTTTTACCACCTCAATTGCACAGTCTGTGGTACGGTGGGGGGGTAAGGCATCGCATTCTTTAATATCGAAGACATCTGCAAAGTCCCTGTATGCTTCGGTCAAAGGCGTTGGCGAGGAGGGGTCAGAGGTTAACGCCGGAGCGGGTGGAGGCACCACCGCGACTTCCTGTTGGTGCTGTTCGCAATTGGGATTGGCAAAGGTAATAGTGTCCGTTTCCCAGTCTATACAGGGACTATGACCTTTAAGCCAATTAATCCCTAGGACAACTTCGAACCGGATGGGGGCTATGGTAAAGTCGATTTGTTCCCAATGAGAACCAATACCCATCGCTACTCCCCATGTGCGACGATCGACTGGTCCCCCCTTAAAATGGCTCCCATCCATCTGGGCGAATTGGACGGGAGCTGGTAAAGCTTCGGACTTGACTTTGAGAGCTGCAAACGTGGCCTCACTAATTAAGGTGCGGCCGCAGCCAGAGTCAATAAGTGCCTTGACAGGCAATTGGGGACCCCCTCTATAGTGTTGCAACACTGCGTCTACATAAACAGTGGTTTCCACTTCACTCACCTTGACGGGAGCTTTGGGTTTAGCAGGAGATTCTGCAGGGGTCTGTGGAGACGCTCCACTCACCACAGACCGAATCTGTTTTTTGACAGATCAAGAGGGGTTTCCAGGTTTAGAGCTGGAGCATTCCATTGGTTATCCTCGTCAGAAGAAGGAGAGTTGTAATCCGAGACCCTGCGGGGTCGTTTGGTGCAGAAAGGCTAGCCGATTCCTCAACGGGAAGTGCAGAGGGTGTGGGTCGTCCCGGCGCTGCGCTGCGGGTGGCCGCGGTGCCTCTGCGTTGAGGTCTCCCTCGAGCTCGGGGTGGTATGCTGGGGCGAGTGGCCTCCGGATGCTGAGGGCAAGCCGCTGCAAAGTGGCCCAATTCCCCGCAAACAAGGCAAGCCCCTTTCTGGAACCTCGATTCGCTATCCAGAGGTGGCCGCGTAGGTTTACGTAGGCTGGAAAGCGGCGCTTTCGATGGGGGTTTTTGGGCGCTCTTATCCCTGTTTCGCTGTCGGACCAGGGAAATGAAACGTCGGTGGATCTTGACCTCCTCAGCTAGCAAAATCCAATCTTCTAGGGTCTCAGGATCACCCTGCATATACGACCAGTTCAGAATGTCAGGGTGTAAGGCTTCCCTGAAATAATGAATAAGGGTGGCCTCAGGCCAATCCACAATCTTGCCTGCCAGTCTCTGGAATTCATCCGCAAATTCCCGGACTGGAGAGGAGCCCTGTCTGAGTTGTAATAGTTCTGCCTTGGCTAGTTCTCCCATAAAGGGGTCCTCAAACCGTCTCCGCAAGGCAAGCATGAAATTGTTGAGGGAGCGGATAGATAGGGATCTAGTGTCAAATTGGAGGACCATCCAGTCAGCTGCCTTCCCCGTCAATAAAGAGGCTATGAAACGGACTCGGCTGTCCTCAGTGGGAAAGTATTGCTCCTGTTCTCTCATATAACTGTCCACTTGATGAAGAAAACAGGGTAAAGTTTTGAGTGAACCATCATATGTTGTCTTCAGCCAAGGTTGCTTCCATAGACCGGGTATAGGTTGACCCGGTAGTACGGGTGCTCCGGGAATTGGTGCAGCCGGGGCTCCCTGAACTAGGGGGAGAGCAGGTGGTTGAGCGGGTACACCCGGCTGGGGGTGCACTGGTGCTGCAGGTTATTGAGCAGGGATACCCGGCTGAACAGGGAGAACTGGCTGCGCTGGAGTTGTCAGCACCTGTTGCAAGCGCTCGTTGTCTAGAAACAAGTGTTCCAGTTGATCCTGGAGGCGATCTACACGATCGTATAACTCTCGGTTCTGAGCCCTCAATAGGTGCACTTCCTCCTCAGGACCACCCGGACGATGCGCTCGACTGGACTGCAAACCAGTGGCCCAATGGGAGCCGTCCCCATACAAGTCCTCCTCGTCAGAATCGTCGGAGCCCCAAAGCCGTTCTGCGAGGCGACGCACGCGTTAGGTGGTGCGAGACGGAGCAAAAGCCGGATAAAATGTTGGCCCCCACGAGGGGCCGGTTCGCCCGGTGTCTTTGGGGCGCACACCCGCCCGCGCCCGTTCTGCAGCCAACTGCTGCTCTCTTTCTCGCTCGGCCTGAGCTTTGGCCGCCGCCTCAGTCGCCGCAGCTGCCTCTTTGTCCGCGAGAGCTTGGGCGGCCTCGAGCTTCAGGGCAGCAGCCATGGTAACAAGTGGTAGAAGTTCCTTTTCCAATAGGGCGAGGAGCGGTTTAGACTCCCCGCCCAGTAGCGGTTGAACCTGGACCGCTATCGTGGGTGCCCAGCTCTGAAAGTTGGGGTTAACAATTGTGATAGGTCAGCTACTGTGGTATCCTTAGGTAGTCCCACAAACAGTAGCGCCATTTGAACTGCGATCTGTTGAGCCTCTGCTTGACACTCAGCCGCATTCGGTACCAATGAAACACCTTCCAATCCCGCCATGGCTCGGGATTCGGCTGGGCGGATTGGGGCCGTGGACAAATCAGGGGAGGTCTCACGAACAATAAGCCTGTCTAACAAGTCCGTTAGTAGTTGTAAATCCTCAGCCGCCAACCGAGCATCCTCCACCAACCGATCAAGTGCTTGGAGGTCTAAGCAGGCGTTGGCATCCTCAACGTCGGACATACAGGGGGCTGTCGCCAGAGAACGCCACTGGGCCTGTATTAATCCATGTAGGCGACTGACTTCCATGCTAGTCCTCCGTAGCTCAGCTACAACGTCCCATACGAAGTCGGGATCGTCTTCCAGGGTTCTCAGCCGGAACCCGCTACCCGGGGATCAGGTCCAGCGGGCCTGGGGAGAACCACACGGGGCTCCAGCCACGAGTCACTCTGAGAACTCTTTCCTCGCTCCCATCCGAGTGGCAGGCGAACCCTCCGGGGCTCCAGCCTGGCAGAAGATGAAGGATTGGTGATTTGCTGTCACAATGTAAGCCCTTGGCCCAATTGAACCAAAAACCACATCAGAGACAGTCAGGTCCAAAGAAGCTGGTTTTACTGGTCAAAATAGGTTAACAGAGCATAAAGAAAAGGGTGACAGCAATGAAGCTTGCTGGCTTGAACTTGGTAATATAAAAGCACAGAAAAGGCAAGAGATTACAAATCACAAACAAAGCTGAGTTCCCAGAGCTTCAAACGGAGTTCAGTAGGCACAATAGTCCTTGGCTCTGGTCGGCGGGAAAGCGAAAGTAAACATCAACTGAGATACAGGCCTGACATTAGACCATTATTCAATTCAATACCTTTATTGGCATATATACTAGACCATTAAGAGAAAAGACTGGTAGAAGAGAAACATTACAATGCTGGAACATTCTTGTAAGCCATTTTGCTGTAGAGGAGGTGGTGTATTATTCTTTACTGATACATTAGTGTGTTTGACTTACAATATAGTAAGTATCACAGGTACCATGGTGTGGATAGACCTCAGGGCCAGACTACATATTACACTGGAGATGTGTGGATTGTTAGAAGAAGAAGAGTTTGTTTTTGTGCTGATTTTCTCTACCACTTAAGGAAGTATCAAACTGGCTTACAATCACCTTCCCCTCCCCACAACAGACACCCTGTGATGTAGGTGGGGCTGAGAGAGGGTCACCCAGCTGGCTTCATGTGGAGGAGTGGGAAAACAAATCCAGTTCAACAGATTAGCCTCCGCTGCTCATGTGGAGGAATGGGGAATCAAACCTGGTTCTCCAGATTCGAGTCCACCACTCCAAACCACTGCTCTTAACCACTACACCACGCTGGCTCACTTCAGCTGAAATGAAGAACTTTGCCCTGTTTCTTAACCTAAGACTTCAGAGGGGGACTTGACTAGAGAGTCAGAGAGATAGAGAGGTCAAGGCACTGGGAATCCTTTATTTGCTGCTCTGACACTATCCCTTTGATATGTAGACTGATACTCACTGGGAAACTTCCTTCCTTCTTGCTTTCACACCTACACACACACACATTTTTCTCCATCTTGGCACCATAAGAGTAGGACATGGATCCTGCATCTCCACCCATCCTTGTTAGCTAAACTAGATAAGAAATCTATCTCTACCCTATCCTATTTAGAAATGGAGTTCCTATAATAAAAGAAGCATATTATAGCCAGCAACGGTGTAGTGGTAAAGATCAGTGGACTCTAATCTGGAGAACCGAGTTTGATTCCCCACTCCTCCACATGAGCAGCACACTCTAATCTGATGAACCGGTTTCCTCACTCCTGCACATGTAGCCTACTGGATGACTTTGGGCTTGTCACAGTTCTCTTTGAACTCTCTCAGCCTCATCTACCTCACAAGTTGTCTGTTGTGGGGAGAGGCAGGGAAGGAGATGGTAAACCAGTTTGATTCTCCTTAAAAAAGGTAGAGAAAATCGGCTTATGAAAAACAACACCTCCTCCTCCTCCTCCTTGTTTGAATAGATAGTAGAGGCTCCATGTAACTTTGTTCTTAGCACAGCACACAGAACAGATGGCCTTTGCTGCACGCCATAGCCTTTGTGCTCTCTGCTAAATTCAGATTACAAACAAAAACCAACATGGGCTTCCCAACAATCCCCCCTAATGAACCACTTTGAGAGACCTGATTCACATCAGGGTCATGGTGTGTGTCAAGGGGATGGGGAGGTAACCCTGCTCCCCAGGTCATTTCCCCACCCAAACCCATTCCATTTCAGGCAGGTACGAATGCCAATGGACCAAAGAAACAAGGGAAAGACGGGATGCCACTCCCCTTTCCCCACTGAGGCTGAATGAATGAAGGTAACTGGGGGCGGGTAGTTTCAGTCAGAAAAATGGAACAAAAGAAAAAGCCAAACCCTTCTTTGCCCTCTCTGCAGCCCAATCCAAATCAAGCTTCTTCACCCCAAGATCTAATAATTGACTGGTGGTATAGCTTAAGATTGTGAGAGTTAATACTTAACTGTGTTGTGAGAAAATGTATTTTATTGTTTAACGAGGACCTGTTCATTTACCTGAACACTGTCTGGAAAATCCAGGACACAATATGGCTAAGTCTTTTTGCTTTGTACTTTCTACTTCTTCCTCTGGTTTCAGACCTTGCTTATTCCTGAGTCTTTGAGAAGAAACAACAACTGTCTTCTGAGCTGAAAACAATTATTTGATGGCACATCATCATAAACGTCACACACTAGAATTGGATTTAACAAGGTTTAGTAAGCTATAGGATTGCCAGCCTCCAGGTGGTGGCTGGAGATCTCCCACTATTACAACTGATCTCCGGGTGACAGAGATCAGTTCCCCTGGAGAAAATGGCTGCTTTGGCCATTGGACTCTATGAAATCCCTCCCCTCCCCAAACCCTCCCCTCCTTAGGCCCCACCCCAAAAACCTCCCGCTGGTGGTGAAGAGGGACCTGGCAACCCTAGTAAGTTTACAGCTGATCTGCAATTATCCCCATCCTCTCTTAGCTCAAGGCGGCCTGAAGGCATGCCAACATTATGGGCTAGCGTTTGTGTGTGTAAAGCGCTGTCAAGTCGCAGCCGACTTATGGTGACCCCTGGGGGGTTTTCATGGCAAGAGACTAGCAGAGGTGGTTTGCCAGTGCCTTCCTCTGCACACCAACCCTGGCATTCCTTGGTGGTCTCCCATCCAAATACTAACCAGAGCTGACCCTGCTTAGCTTCTGAGATCTGATGAGATCAGGCTAGCCTGGGCCATCCAGGTCAGAGCATGGGCTATCCTACCATGGATCAAAGTTTCAAGAATCATCACAGCTACATGTATCTTTTCCACACTTGTAAACACAATGGTATCTCAAGAGAAGTTGATCATCTACCACTCATTCAAGCAGGACAGCACTAGAGTGCTAATGGTGAAGTCCTAAAACTGTGGGGTTTCTTCCACAGACCCCATGTCTGATCAACCATTAATGCTGGTTCTAGAAACATCCCCTTCACAGTGATTGCCCAAAATCCTTAAACAGAAATGTGTGTGATTCCAGCATATCCAGTCAGGTCCTAACCAGTCATTAAACCAAGCCTATTAATCAAATGACAGACAGTGTGGTGTAGTGATTCAGGTGTCAGACAAGGATCTGGGAAACCAAGGATCTGGGAAATCTCCAATCTGCCAGGGAAACTTGCTGAGTGATCTTGGGCCAGTCACACACTCTCAGCCTCGACCCTGGCTAGTATTTGGATAGGAGACCTCCAAGGAATATCAGGGTCGTGAGGCAGAGGTAGGCAATGGCAAAGCACCTCTGAATGCCTCTTACCCTGAAAACCTTATATGGTCGCCATAAATTGGCTGTGCTTGGCAGCAAAAAAAATAATTAAATAATCACCCAAATACTCAGCAGAGTGAAACAGAGGAAAGGACCTTTTCAATAGCCAATCTGTAAAGGATGGGTCAGATCCAAAAGACAAATGCTGACCAAGGAGCAGTGCATGCATATAAACCTGGCCCAGGACAACCCCTGAATGGCCAAGGAGATGAAGCACCTGACCTCTGTGCTGACCTCTTTCTTATCTGAAAGAGAAGGATGAGCAAAGGTAACTGCTACTCTACTGGAAATTGAAACTGGACTTCTTGCTGAATCACAGTGCTGTAAAGTTACGATAAAAATACAGTAAGATACAATGTCACTAGCCAAGCAGCTGGCGCTGGGCAGCAAATATAAGTAATCAATTAATTAATTCAACTTTTTAAAATGGGTTGACAGCCCACAAATATTGCAACAGTACATGTCCATTCACTGTCAAGCAGCACCAGGAGATATGCACACTAGACAGATTAAGTTGCACTTCTCCTCCATGTTCTGCTCCAGCAAAATCTCAAGAACCCAAGAGTATTGAGGGAAATCAATTTAATTTCAGCAACTGCATTCCCTGAGATATTTGACAGTCACCCTGAATACTTAGTCATTACTAATGAGCAAAGTCCCCTGGGCTCAACGTGGAATAGGACTCAGTAAAGCAGGCTATTTTCTCAAATAAAGAAAGATGTTTTTTGTGAGCCTAACTGCAACATTTGAAACATTGAGGTACACAATTGAATTTCTGAATATCCCCATAAACCCTCAAATAATGACCACTGCTGCCTGCTTCCCCTTTACTTATTTGACCTGGAAGGAGTGGCTAGAAAGAATGATCTGGAGGACTAAAGGACCCCATCCATACTTCTTGACACATGTAGGGTTGCCAGCCTCCAGGTACCAGCTGGAGATCTCCTGCTATTACAATTGATCTCCAGCAGATGGAGATCAGTTCACTTGGAGAAAATGGCCACATTGGAAATTGGACTCTATGGCATTGACCTCCCTCCCCAAACCCTGCCCTCCTTAGGCTTTGCCCCCAAAATCTCCAGATTTTTTCCAACCCAGAGCTGGCAACCCTAGACACTGGAATGCTAGTGTCCCAGGTACCAGGGACTCTGGGACATGTAGTTTTCTTGCACCATGTCTGTCTAGAGGAAAGGTATCATAGATTCTGGCATTCTAGGAACACTACATGTTTCAGTAGGGATGCCAGGCAGCATCTAGCAACCCCCAGGCCAATGTAAGGGTGCGGACTGGTGCGCTGGTGTTGTGCTGGCATGCTGGCATCACTTCCAGTGAAAACCGGAAATGACATCACAGGGTACTCTAAGATATGTGAAAACTCACACCCCCAGGGAAAAACACTAGGTTGGCGGGCAAAATACTGGGTTGGTGGGAGACCTAGCAACACCTGTCTCCCAGAATCTGACATGCTATCATTCCTAATGACACAAAAGGGAAAAAAAGAACACTTTCAGGTCTCTGAATCTCTTGTTATCCTGGCTCTTTGAGCTTTGTTGTTGCATCCACCACCACAAAGTCACTTAAATGGATAGGAAAGGTTGGACTGGGACCAGGAACATAATATTTCTCTGTGATTGGGCTTGGATCATGATTTAAGCAGGCAACCAATGCTGGAGGCATCACACTGCACAGTTCTGAGCAGTGCCGGATTTACGTATAAGCTAAACACGCTATAGCTTAGGGGCCCACTCTCTTGGGGGCCCCAAAAAAATCTGAAGGAAAAAAACCTGGATGTACATTTCCAAAATATAAGATAAAGAACAAATAAAATAAAACCTACGTACAGCAACAGTGTTTTGTGTTGTGTAGGCTCCTATGATGTAAGTAATGGGCCCCGCCTGCTAGCCTGCTCCCTAAATATCACTGGTTTGCTCATTTCTATATATAGGGTGACTACATTCAGCATGGACTGGTTGCATGGCAACATGTAGCATGCAGCTGCAGACTGCAGTGCAGCACAGTTGAATGTAGGTCAAGCTGTTGTACCTGTTATCTAATATTAAAGAGTGCTTGTAGACTGATGATCAGGCAGCATAGACTAAGGGTATGAGTCTTATGCCTACTGATTGATTTCATGGAATACATAATTTATTTATTTTGATCCCATTATAAAATTACTTTAGAAAAATATTCATCTTTATTATGTAGTAGTAGGCCTATATTATTATTTACTAGTACAGTTCCCTATTACCCCCACTTGCTACTATAATACTATATATAAATATTATAATTATATAAAATATCAACCAGAAGTTACAAAAATGGAGCTCAAAAGCTTTTGTAATGTGCAAATGGCTTTAGATACCTATTAGGTCCATAAATTACCATATAGCATATATTCAACACAAAAAACAGCGACAATTTGTTGTTGACAAAGGACAGCTGGACATATAAAGGGCCCCATTACCTTCAATAGCTTAGGGCCTCATCAGACCTAAATCTGGCCCTGGTTCTGACCTAGTCAGCTTTAGAGTCCCAACCACTCTTGTCCCCAAATTTTTGTGGCATCACAAACAGAGGTCTACTCCAATGAATATGTGTGCATCAGGATGGGCCCTGGTTCATTAATTAGATTTAACACATCGCTCACTAAAATTATTTCCAGCTTTGCAAGAATTTAGAGATTTATGCATGTTAGAAGCTAAAGAGATGGTTTTTCCTTTTCCAAAAGAAGAAGGGAGAGCTACGTGTAAAGTTATGAGTGAAACAGCAACTGTTTTTATTCCTCACTCTCTAGGTATAGTTCTCTCAAGAAATGTTTCCCTTGTCTAGGGTTATGAACTGCAGGTTGGGAAATTGCTGGAGATTTGGAGATGGAGACTGGGGATGATGAGATTTGGGGAGAGGAGGGACCTCAGCAGGGTATAATGCCATAGAGTCCAACCTCTAAGGCAGCCTTTTTCTCCAGGGGAGCTGATCCCCAGGTTCAACCCCCCAAATCCCCAGGTATTTCCCAACTTAGAGCTGGCAGCCCTACTTTCAAGCTATAAGCCATACATTGCCATGGACACCTGATTAACCAAACTTAGGGGTTCATGCAAGGAGACTCCCTTGAAGCTACCCTGAAAATTTGGAAACTCTACCTCCAAAAATGCCTCCCCCAGAGCTCATTTAAAAAAATTCCATAGGGAAAATCCAAAGCAAAAAAAAAAGCCGAATACCTATTCGGCTAATTCAGTGATCGGCTATCTGGCTTTGGCTTTATTCCCAGTTTTAATATTTGGCTTTAAATCTGAAAGAAGCTGAAAGGGATTTTTTTGGGTTTACTTCCGGTTTGGGTTTATCGATATGCACAACCCTAGTCAGGTGGGTATTTTTTTAAAAAAAATATGAGCATATGGATGAGAGGGATTAAACTTTGTACTATATCATGTCTTAGCTTACTGAGTTGTAGTATTTGAAGCATATGTTCTCCCATCTGAACTCAAATATTCACATTCAGCTAGGATGGAGAACATGCTGATCAATTAAGCACTGCAGAGTAAGAGAGTGGAAGGGGAGGCAGAGCTTAATTCCCTTTGCCCAAGTATTTTTGTATATTAAACCTTTTGCTTGAATATTTCCAAAGAGGAACAAAAAATCACATGTTAGTGTTGTTATGCTAGCATTCTGCAAGAGAAATTAGAATTCCTATCGAAATGGGGAAACTTTTTCCTATCAATAATTTGGCAGGGATGGTCCCTTGGGTGAGGGTATAATCAATGAAAATTTCATACCAATTGGAAAGATTAAAATTTGTTTATTGTTGTTCATTCCAGTTGGAAGAAGGAGAAAAGTTACACCCAGAAATGTGGAAACAACTACCAAATCGGCTAATAATGTCATGAAAGAAAGTGACTCAATTTTTAAAAAAGAAAAAATACTCAAACTCCAAAATAATTTGCTTGCTTACCCCTAGAAACAGTGCAGGCCTATTCCCGTGCTGAACAAATCTCATTGATTGGGTGAGAAATGCTCTGCCCAAAGATCTTATGACATGGGAACAAATGTATGGGCCACACACTGAGTGAGGCTGCAATCCTAAAAAAATACTTTCTTGGCAGTAAAATAAATTGAGACTTACTTCTAAGTAGACCTGCTTAGACTTGCTCCCTGAGACACAGATATGAAGAGAGTGATGATAGTACTGCTTTTGGTATGTGAGGGCAGAAAAAAATATGATATAAAGGTTGTGAATAATGACAATGGAAAAAACACAAAACTTGTCAGAGAACATCTAGCATGGCTTGGACCCTCTGTATGGATCAGCACAGATCTACTGGTGTCAATCCAGTTACACCAGTTCTGAGCAGCAGATCAGTGTCTAGAACATCCAATTAAAAAAACATATTTATTATTTCCTGGATGTGAAAACTGTTTATGGTTTAATACATTGTATTGTGTTCTTCACACGTCATTTCCATAATGAAATAAACTGCCAGAAAACGAGACAACTCATCCTAATGGGAGCTAAATATGCCAAGAGCTCAACCTATTCCTCCCCCCCCCAAAAAAAGATGTTTATGAGCTGGAACAATTTGAACACAGTAGGGGAGAGAGTAAATGTATTTAATATTTTCAATGACAAAGTGAGCACCTTTTGTTTTTGGTCTCTGTACTCTTTTTGACAATGTGATAATGAATGATGGAAATGCATCAGAAGACCCTGAGAAAAATGCCAGCAAGATAAAGACCTTCTCCTCATGCTGGATTTACTCCTGATGTTCTTGGAAGTTGATCCACATGCATTGGAATCGGTCTGGGCAGGGCTGTTCCGCACGTCTTCCCTCCCTGTATATTTTTACAGTTGTGGAACCAGTTTATTTTTTTTTTCACATGGCTTAAATAATGTGGATTTGTCAAAGGAGACTGCTGTCATTTAAAAAAAAAAATGTCCATAAAGTATCTATTTAACACTGTAGTGTTGTAATGATAGTTTAAGCAGGTGTTCTGAATTCCCAGCTTACTTTTTCTTTCCTTTGTTTAAAATAAGTCTCTGTCTTCTTCCTTGTTGGAGATATGCCTTTTTCCTTATATCTCTGAGAAGGAAGCACCTAGAGAATAACTTTTAAAAAAAAATGTAAGCTGAGAATTCAGAAAACCTGCTTAAACTATCATCATAACACTACAGCATTATATCAGTATTTTACAGCCATTTTTAAAAAAATGAAATCACTGTCCTGGGGGTGGGGACAGTATGGTTGCCAGCTTCAGGTTGGGAAATAACTGGAGATTTTTGGGGCAGAGCCTGAGGAGGGTGGCATTTGGGGAGGGAAAGGACTTCAATGCCATAGAGTCCAATTGCCAAAGCAGCCATTTTCTTCAGGTGAACTGATCTCTATCAGCTGGAGATCAGTTGTAATAGTGGGAGATCTCCAGCTACTACCTGGAGGTTGGAAACCCTAGGGTACAAGGAGTGGTTGAATGTCCAAATATTGAAAAGGGGGCTGGAGGTGGGTGGGAGTGAGCAAGACAAAAAAAACTGATAGAAACATTACACACTAGGAAAAAGCTGACTCAAAATTGGCTTCCAGAAAAATATCAGAGTGAAAGTAGACTCAAAAGAGGTAGCCAGGTAGGTTGCAATTACAGTTTAGTGGCAGTTACAGTTTAGTGGCACAGAGGAAGTCGGTTAGTGACTTTTGGCCAATGGGTCCAGTACTGCTTTTTCCAGAGGCAGTCAATGGAAGCTGACGGAAATTTGGGACGTGCCTGCAGTTGAATACAGGCAGTTAGAAGGATGGGGGAGAACAGTCTGACTACCTGACTGCCTCCACCAAAAGGATTCAGAGCTGGAATTGTCTGATGCTCCCCCTCCAAAAAGCATCTGCAGTGACGCAGTGAGCTGGTGGCTAATCACTAGACTCGCACTTCGAGCTCTGTGGCACCCGGAACATTCTAAATAACATTGTGATACCAGTTATAGGTTCTCCCTCAAATGAAACATATAAGGAATATAAAGAATTAAAGTGACCTTTGCAAAAATTTCTCAGGAGAGCTTTGTAACTGTTTCGATTTGAAACAAAATGTGAATTTGGAAGTGCAACTTCACATTTGTGTATTTTTTATGTTAAAAGTGCCTTTCCAATTGCATTCATGTCTTAGCCTGGCATTGTACCTTGCTGAAAGTTTAATTATATAGATTTAGGTCAAAGCATCATTAGGATGCTCAGCCATGTTGCCTTTGTGCTTGTCACATCAATAAAACATGACTAAGAAGGTCATGCTATCCGATGGGGCTCCAGCACTCTGTTAATTGGCTGTGTTACTGTTAGAACATCTCACTGGAAGTCTCAGCATTTGACTTGAGCAGTGTAACTTAACTGAATGTTCCCCCCAAAAGGGCTCTTGCTTGAAAATGTACCGTAATGAATGAGGATGTTATGTGGCTGATAGGACATTTGGGATAGAAATGCTGCTTCTTTAATCTTCAAACTAGTGTGTATAAATGTATGATTAGATCAAGATGCTTCTGTAGTGTTTTCTTAATGCCAACATGTGAGGTAGTGAAAGAGCCATTCTAGAGGGTAAAGGGGATGGGGAAGAGTATATGGAAGGATTACACAATGATTCATGTTTGGAGGAGAGACCATCTGCCTCTTGGTGGAGTCTGGAAGGATGAACTGGGAGCTGGTGTTGCTTGCAGTTAGAGCCTCTAGGCCCGAATTTTATAATATGTAAATAAACATGTTAAGTTCCTTCATAAGAGGTGGGGGGGACCAGTTTGGGGGAACATGGAAATTATTTCTAATTCCCCTTTACAAAAGCTTCCACTTACAGAGGCCAGATGTATGCTTGCCTTACAGAGGCCAGATGTATGTTTATAAACCAAGGAAGGAGGGAGAATTGGATTTACATAGTGAAAGGCTATAAAGGCTGTTACCATATATGGAACAAGAAATGCCTGATGTTCAAGCTGGATTCAGAAAAGGAAAAGGCACTAGAGATCATATTGCAAATATATGTTGGTTATTAGAGCATATGAGAGAATTTCAGAAGGAACTAAGCTTGTGTTTTATAGATTACAGCAAATCTTTTGACTGTGTGGATCACAAAAAACTATGGCTGGTTTTAAAGGAAATGGGTGTGCCACTACATCTGATCGTTTTGATGTGCAACCTGTACTCTGGACAAGAGGCCACAGTTAGAACAGAATATGGACAAACTGAATGGTTTTCAATTGGCAAAGGTGTTAGACAGGGATGTATTTTATCTCCCTATCTCTTCAATTTATATGCAGAATATATAATTAGGAAAACTGGATTAGATTTAGATGAAGGTGGAGTGAAGATTGGAGGGAGGAACATTAACAATTTGAGATATGCCGATGACACTACATTACTGGCAGAAAATAGCAAAGACCTGAAACAACGACAGCTGAAAGTTAAAAGAGAATGTGCCAAAGCAGGACTACAGCTGAACATCAGAAACACAAAAGTAATGACTACATGAGTCCGCCATGAGTCGGAAGTGACTTGACGGCACTTAACACACACACACACACACAGGAGAATTACACAACTTTAAGGTTGACAATGAGGAAATTGAAATTGTTGAAGACTTTCTATTCCTTGGCTCCATCATCCACCATAAAGGACACTGCAGCCAAGAAATTAGAAGGAGCTTGAGACTGGGAAGGGCAGCTATGAAGGAGCTAGAAAAGATTCTGAAGTGTAAGGATGTGTCATTGGCCACCAAGATTAAGTTAATTCATGCCATCGTATTCCCTATTACTACATATGGGTGTGAAAGGTGGACATTGAAGAAAGCTGATAGGAAGAAAGTAGATTTCTTTGAAATGTGGTGTTGGAGGAGAGTGTTACGGATACCATGGACTGCCAAAAAAACAAATCAGTGGGTTATAGATCAAATCAAGCCTGAACTGACCCTAGAAGCTAAAATTACTAAATTGAGGCTATAGTATTTTGGTCACATAATGAGAAGACAAGAGTCACTGGAAAAGACAGTCATGCTAGGTAAAGCTGAGGGCAGCAAGAAAAGAGGAAGACCCAACAAGAGATGGATTGACTCAATAAAGGAAGCCACAGCCCCCAATTTGCAAGATCTGAGCCAGGCTGTCAAAGACACTTTGGAGGACTTTGATTCATAGGGTCGCCATGAGCAGGAAGCGACTTGACAGCACTTAACACACACATATGAAGAGCACAAGGTGATTAATATCTTTCCCCTTTTTTAATTTCTTATGTCCTGCCATTCACCAAAGTTTCAAAAACAAAACTAAATCCAAAACAAAAACCACAACTACAAAAGCTAGGTTTGCCAACCTCCAGATGGAGCCTGGCATTATCCTGGAATTAGAACTGATCTCCAGATCTTCAGTTCCCATGGAGAAAATGGCAGCTCCCTCCGTCTTTATGGTGTAACATCTCTGCCGAGCTCCTTTTCTCAAACTCCACCGTCCCCAGGCTCCACCTCCAAACTCCAGGCATTTCCCAACCTGGAGTTGCCAACCCTAACAATAGCCCTGCACCTATGATATATTTACAGCCTAGGCAACATGCACAGAGGGAAAGCAGGAGCAAGTATGCTGGCCCTGCCTCTCACATGTGACTAGGGTTGTCAGGCACAGCCAGGGAGCAGGAGACCAGGGTGCAGGGACATTGGAGGTAGCATATCTGGCGATTCCTATAGAGGATTGACATCACTTCCAGGTTTTCTCCAGAAATGACAAAACACCATCAGCCTGGTGGCCATTTTTTAACATATTTCCCCACCACAACTCCGAACAGCAGCAGGAAGTGAGAGGCGGGGGCATTTCCCTACTGGGGTCTGGCTAGGGTTATCAGATACCCCCAGCAACTGGTGGGGGCGTGGGGTACTCACCAGCAGTAAACTTCATCCGAGGCCTTCAGTGGCGGAACATGGTGACACAATTTCCAGCGTGCACTGGAAGTGACATCATCACACCAATGACAAGCATGGGGATGGTCAGATATTTGGGCAAAACTCTATGGTAGAAGCCAGCTCCCACGGGCATCAAAGGCTGGAGAGGAATGCAACAGTTAGATAAACAATCCTTGAGCAAAGCATCTGCGAGAAGACAAAACACCTCCAAATGCAGGGGGAAGAGAGCAGGCCTGACAGTCTACCACTTAAGGGAGACTCAAACTGGCTTACAATCGCCTTTCCTTCCCCTCCCCACAGCAGACATCCTGTGAGGTAGGTGGGGCTGAGAGAGCTCTAACAGAGCTGTAACTTGCCGAAGGTCACCCAGCTGGCTTCATGTGTAGAAGTGGGGAAACAAATCCAGTTCACCAGATTAGCCTCTGCCGCTCATGTGGAGGAGTGGGGAATCAAACCCGGTTCTCCAGATCAGACTCCACCGCTCCAGACCACTGCTCTTAAGCACTGCACCACACTGGCTAACCAAATTGTACTTATATAGGCTCTGTCCTCATGACTGGATGTCTGTATTATTTTTAGTACTCACTTTGTTATGAGTTTTATATAGTGAATGAAGAAAAATATCAGCATTTTTGTTCAGTTGTTAATGTTTTATAATCAACACAAGCCTCATATTAATGCTGCATATGTTCTTCTGGGTGAAGTACCTTATTTATTTCAAAGAGCTAGGTCTGCTCCATTTGTCACAGGATATGTCTTTTATTCTGTGAGAAGAGAGGATATTTCCCGCTCTGAAGGAAGGGCATCTTGATCTTTGGGTGTTTCTCACCCATTGCTAGGGGTAGGCAGGACTAAACTAACAACTTCCTGTCTCCTGGCGAGGAACACCTCCCCTTCCAGTTCTTCTCTTGCCTTCGCTGGGGTGAGAGCATTGCAGCCATAGCTGCTGCCTAGGTCTAGTGAAATTAGGTTAGAATCGATTCTTTTCCTTACCTTGCCGTATCCAATTGTTTTCCCTCCCTACCCTCCCTCTCATTTGGGTAAGTTTTTTTTTTTTTAATTTATGCTCCCAGCTCTGCCGACCATCAGCTGAGTTGCGGGAGAAACAGTTAAGCCACGGGAAAGATGCGGCAAACAAAATGGCTGCCAAAGAATCTGCATCGGAGGACATCAAGCTCCTTTCTGATGCAGATCAAGAATTGGCCTTAAAATCAGCTCCTGCCGTTAGCCGCCCTGGCAGACTATCGGAGAGGGAGACCGGAAAGTTGTCGCCATCATCTACTTTGGCTGGAAAATCGCTGAAGAAAAACAAGTCTAATGGCGGGGGGAAAGGCGGCAACTGCAAGCGCCAGCTTAAGCAGAGTTCCGCTTCGACCTCTAAGGTCTCTGCCCGATCCTCTGCTGCACCTTTGGATGTGGAGCCCAGGATACCTACAGAGGGTAAAGTAACCCACCCTTCTGAGGAAGGGGGATCCCCCAAGAACCCCACGTTTGAACAGGTACATAATATGATAGAGGGCTCCATGGAAAGACATTTTAAGAGGCTCCAATCTCTTATCCTACCCTTGCAGCAGGGTTACCCTCCTCAAAGACTCCCTCAGCCACTTCCTCAAGGGTTTTCATATAGTTGGACATCTTCCCCTGGGTCCTCAGTCATATCTGAACCCATGCAGGAGGAGCCTGGCTACAGCCAAAGTGCCCCCTCTAGGCAGTGGCCCACTAAGGCAGCTACGAAAGCAGTGCCAATTATCCGAGAGCAGAGAAATTAAACCTACCAAGAGCAGAGAAATTAAACCTACCCTGTGGATAGGGATTCTGGGGCTGACTATAAGGAGGGAGGAGAGTTTGTTTCAGACAAAGAACTCCCCATTGTTCAAGAACAGCAGCCTTGGCTGTTCTGTTCTGATGATTTCCAGCATCTTTTGGCCAAGGCACTTTTTGCTTTAGACCTATCTGATGAAGCTGAAGCTCCTGAGGAATCTAAGCCTAAATCCAGACCTAAAGGTTCCAAGGAATATTTCCCACAATGTGAGGCCCAGACTATTAAGGTCCCCTTACCAGAATACTTTGAGAAAGTTATTAGAGCTGAATGGGACAAACCCCTACATAATAAACAGTTATATGGCAATGCCAAGAAACGATATGATATGGCCTCATATGCAATGGATATGTTGGAATTGCCTGTGGTAGATGCTCCTATCTCTGCCCTTCAATCCTCTGACTTCCTGGCAGAGGATGGAGTGGGCTTTATTAAAGATCAGCTCGATAGGAAAATGGAATTTATTTCCAGAAAGGCGCATGAGGCAGCTGCAGTGTCTATTCAGGCCAATACCACAATAGTACTGATGGCTAGGGCTTCAAATGCCTGGATAAAGAAGCTCGCTCAGCTTCTACCCACTGTAGGTAAAAAAAAAAAAAAAAGCCGAGGGCCTGTCTCGGGTGCTAAAGGTGTTCTCCTTTATGGCAGATGCCTCCTTGGACGCAGTGATCTTCGCTGCTAGAGCAGTCGCCTCCACTACGGCCATTCGCAGGGCCCTATGGGTAAGGCAATGGTCGGCTGAGTACAGGTCCAAGACCATGTAAATGGGTCACCCATACAAGGGTGGAAAGTTATTTGGAGAGAGACTAGATAAGATGCTCTCCGAAATTAAGGATAAAAATAAGGCGATCCTTAAATCCCATAAAAAGGACCCCGTCTTGGCTAAAATTCTCAGTCCTTTCGATGCTACCATACCTTATCCAGGTTCAGACAGGATCAGAGATGCCCACCCTGGGCTCCTCAGAGAGGGTCCTTTCGACATTTCAACAGATTCAACCGCCCCTCACAACCACAGTCCTTTAGGGTGGACAAACCTGACAAATTATTCAAAGGAAATAAGCAGTGACGCCAGGGATCCAATGGTGGGGGGAAGGTTACAACTTTTCCTTCCACAGTGGTGCCACTCCCAGACGGATGCCTGGGTACTACAAATAATTCAGCAGGGATAGCTAATAGAATGTCATCACAAGCCTCCAGATCGCTTTGTCGCATCGCCATGCTACCGCAGTGCTGTAAAGCATCAGAGAACTATGGAAGCCATTTCTCACTTGATCCGGATTGGGGCCATAGAGGAAGTACCTATTCAGGAACATCTCCAGGGAGTTTACTCCATATTTTTCACAGTCTCCAAAAAGAATGGGGACTGGAGGGCTATCCTGGATCTCAAATTTCTCAATTGATTCATCCAAGCCAAACATTTTCGCATGGAGATACTGAGAACCATCATAGAGGTGCTGCGTCCAAACACCTTCATGACATCCATAGATCTCATAGAGGCTTATATGCATATCCCCATCCATCAGTCCCACCGGCACTTTCTGAGATTCAACTATATGAACCTTCATTTTCAGTTCAGGGCACTATCATTCAGGTTGACATCTGCCCCTTGAGTTTTTCCCAAAGTGATGGTGGCTATTGTGGCGATGTTAAGGAAGGAAGGAATCCAAGTACATCCCTACCTAGACGACCTATTCATATGCGCCCCCTCATACAACCTGGCACTTCAGCACACCACTCAAGTCATCATGGCACGCGAAACGTACGGCTTTCTTATAAACAAAGCCAAAAGCTTGCTAAGCCCGTCGCAGAAGATCCTACATCTGGGAGTGGTCATAGATTCCACCACCAATTTAGTATTCCTCCCAACAGGCAAGGCCCACAAAATTGTGGCGGTGGCCAAGTCCAAGGTAAAGTCACCACGACATCGACTGATGGCTCTGACAAGGCTCCTAGGCCTCATGGTATCATGGTATCATGTCTAGGCCTGATTCCTTGGGCTCAATTCCACTCCCAACCACTTCAAGCAGCGCTGCGTCCATTCCAGCTGTTCATCACACACAAGACAGACAAGATCCTCTCCCTCAGTCCGGTGGCCAGGACAAGCCTCTTACGGTGGACCAAAGTCGACAATCTAACAGTCGGACAACTGTATCTACATGAACAGCCAGTCCAGGTGTTTACAGAAGCCAGCCTTGAGAGATGGGGAGCCACGGTGGCAGAGTCCTTTGCTCAGGGGGTATGGAGCCAGTCAGAAACATCTCTCCACATCAATCTCCTTGAACTCAGGGCAGTACGCCTAGCTCTCATCAAATTCCACGACCTTGTCAAAAACAAACATGTGCTAATCAGGACAGACAATGTGGCGACCAAGGCACACATCAACAAGCAGGGTAAGTCTTGCTCCTCTCACCTGCACCAGAAGTTATCGGCCATCATGATCTGGGCAGAAAAGCACCTTTTGTCTCTGAGGGCAGAACATGTACGGGGCATCCACAACACTCAGGCAGACTGGTTAAGCCGTCAGATCCTCCAGGAAGGGGAATGGATGCTGAATACTCAAGTCTTTCAAGCCATCACCAGCTGGTTTGGAACGCCCACAGTGGATCTGTTCACCTCAGTCCAGAATCCTCAGGTGGAAAGGTTCTTCTCCGGAAGCAGAGCAAGTGGATACTCTTCTGACTCAGTGGCCTCCGGGTCTCCTATACGCCTTTCCACCACTGCCTATCCTTCCAAAAGTCATCAGGAAGATAAGGGCAGAGAGAGCGGAAGTCATCCTGATCGCTCCCAATTGGCCACGCCGGCCATGGTTTCCGGCACTCATGGAGCTCTCCACCAGGGCACCTTGGCAGATTCCGACATCCTCGGATTTCCTTCAACAGGGACCAATGATTTATCCAGATCCTGGATGGTTTCAATTGACCGCTTGGAGGCTGAAAGGGCCTTAGCCCTTGGGCTTGGAGGCTGAAAGGGCCTTAGCCCTTGGGCTTTCCGTGGAGATGGTGGGGACCATCCTTAAAGCCAGACGTCCTTCTACTGCAAGGATATATCAATACACCTGGAAAGCCTTCTCCAGGTGGTGTCACCGGAAGACGTTCAACCCTATCTCTCCTAAGCTACCTCAGTTACTGGACTTTTTACAGAATGATGTGCAGCAGGGCCTTAGAGCGGCAACCTTACGAAAGCAAGTGTCTGCTATTGCCTTAGTCTGTCCGGATACTGATGGGATTCCTCTGTCATCGCACCCTCAGGTTAAGGCTTTTATTAAATTTACCCCTCCAGTGACTCACTGCTTCCCTACCTGGAGACTGAACACTGTACTTTCTGCTCTAACCAAAAGTCCCTTCGAACCTGAGAGAAGTTCCCTTACGATTAGTAAGGATGAAAACTGTATTTTTAGTTGCCATAACCTCTGCCAGGAGGGTTTCAGGATTGGGTGCCCTCTCTATTCGCAAAGATTTATGTATCTTTCACAAAGATAAAGTCATGCTACATACTGATCCCTCGTTCACCCCCAAAGTGGGTTCTCGGTTTCATCAGTCTCAGGAACTTCACCTCCTTTCCTTTTGTCCTAATCCTTCTACTCCCAGAGAGCGGAGTTGGCCCACCTTGGACCTGCGTAGAGCTATTCATATTTATATATCTAGAACTGAAGCCATTTATCTCCATTTCTGCACCCAACAAGGGACTTCACATGTCCCGACAGTCTATCAGCACATCCATTAGACAATGCATCAGAGAAGCCTGCCTAGCCAGTGGTCTCCAAGTTTCAAATGGGATCACAGCCCATTCACTGTGAAGCGCAGCCACATCGGCTGCATTTTTCAAACAAGCCTTGACTGAAGAGATCTGTAAAGCGGCTACTTGGTCCAAAGTGACTACCTTCATTAGACGTTATCGAATCAATACTATGGCATCCGCCGAAGCAGCATTCTGCAGACGTATTTTACAGCACGAGTTGGAAGATGATAAGGACTGAGTTCCCACCCGTTATTTCATTGCTCTTGGAGATCCCAAAGATCAAGATGCCCTTCCTTCAGAGCAGGAAAGGTACATTGTTTACTCACCGAGTAATTGTAAGGCAAGTTTGTGTAAAATAAGAGCAAGCTCTCATACATTTAATGACAACCTACACTGAGCAATTTTTCACTCCTACAATAAATGGATGTGAAATTCAAGATAATGATGCCTGAAGATGAGGTATTGTGGTTTCTTATGTAAAGGGTACTTTCCAACACAATTAGTACTCTGGTAGAATGGGTAAGCTGTTGTAAGGTGGGGAACTTCAGTGTACAAGCCAAGTAAACCAAGTTTAGACATGTTATGCCGTCTTCCTTGGCTGGGAAAGAGAGAAATCTAATAAAATAAAGAACAAGAACAATATCATGTGGTTAACAGGTGTTTTTTTAATTGCTTTAATTAGGGATTAATGTTCTCATCTTAGGGTTGCCAGGTTTCTGGGGCGTAGCCTGAGGAGGGCTGGATTTGGGGAGGGGAGGGACTTCAATGCCATAGAGTCCAATTGCCAAAGCAGCCATGAACTGATTTCTATCGGCGGGAGATCAGTTGTAATAGCAGAAGATCTCCAGCTAGTACCTGGAGGTTGACAACCCTATCTCAGCACAATATCAAGTTGGAAATTAGCAATTAAAAAAAACCCAGCTCAGTCAAAGGTGAATCTATCCAAACCGAAACCTTTGTGTTAGACTTTGGAAGCTACTGCCAATCAGAAGAAACTGCTGAGCTAATCAGACCAATGGTCTTGATCAGTGTAAGGTGGTTTGAGTTCTTAGGGTGATTCAGCAGTATCTTTTAACAGTGTGGTGCCCTAAAACCACTCATTCCAGACTAGAAAAATATAAATGCAAATCTGACCCTAGGTGGATCAACTTGAACTTCCAAGGCACAAGAACAGACTTATGAGCATGGATGCTGTGGCTGTTAAGGTTGCTGATTAACTATGATCTGATGTACTTTAACTTTGTGGACATCTGTCAGAAGAAACTTAGAACCGTCATTAGTAAACAATTGTTTCACAATTATTCCAAGAACATGTCTAATGTACATTTTCTCACAGATATTATGCTATAATTTACTGCTGAAGTTTTTTTTTAAGACTTCTGGCTCTTTGCCTAATTGTTTTTGACTAACATCTGCTAAACATAAAAGGTAAAGGGGGAAAATTGAAAACAGACACAAAGCAGCCAATACTTTGCCTAACATTTTAGAAACTCAACAAATGTGCAGGAGACAGAATGTAAAAAGGCAACAAGCATCTTGGAAACTATCTTCCAGCTGTTGGTGCTGAGAATTGTTCTGGGGAGATCTTTAGAGTATGTACCAGGATTACTTTCTAACAGCTGGTGTTTACTAGGTATAGGTTAATGTGAGCCATGCTTATCTTAATTAATTGAGTAGTCCCACTAATGACAATGGATGCACAACTTGCAATCCACTGTATCAAACCTAGTCCACCTTTTCTTCTTGTTGTTGTTGTTGTTTTGGCCAGGCAGCAAAACTGCGTTTCCCAAGCACTTTGTGAATCGCATTTAACAATCAGTGAGCTACAGTCTTCTCTGTTCTCCTGACGTCTGGAAGTCAGTAAAGATTATTCACTCCCAGATGGCCTTTGAAGGAGGCTGAACCACAAGAGGATGATTTTTGCAGACTTTTTTTTATTATTATATGGTTTTGACTGATCTCTGTTTTACTCCTCTGCGTGCAAATGTTTTTAAGTGCTGTTAGGTTTGATGCGTAATGCAGGTATTACTGTTATTGTTTGTTTCAAAGTCTAGCTTTTTTTGTGATTGGATTTTTTTGGTTATTTTTCCATGACATAATTTTGCAATGTCAATCAATCAAATTTTTTTTTTGATACAATATCAGCTCTGAATAAAGATCTAAGTTAGGTTAAAATAATAAAATAAAATAATAAACATTGATGATTCTGGGAGGGATGATTTGAAGAAGAGGAGGAAAGATCTTCTATGGGGAAATGTTTTCAATCAACCATTTACGAATCCCACTAGACTGGAGGCAAAATTTGGCTACTTGAATGGTTATCTCCTGAGAGGAGTCTGCTAAGAGAAGGGAAACTTTAGCTTCTTCCGATTTCCCAGGAAAGGATGACAATATGGGGAGAATGTACTGCAATCTTATGTTGTTGTAGAAGGGACATTGCAGCAGAACATGTTCTATTGTTTTGCAATGTATATTTTGTTTATATTCAATAGATTGGATCCCACCAGCTTTTTTCATGCAGTCTTAGCCAATCACACACCTTACTATAGCTCCCATCTTACATTGCTTTTATAGATGCAGAATGACCCCATTATCCCTGTAATGCCTTATTAACTTAGTTTATGGGGAAAACATATATTCTTTCACACATATATATATTCTTATGTACAGATCTAGAATCACTATGCATGATGGGTAAAGTAGCAATCTTTGGTCAAAGAGATTCACTATTGTGAGGCCTGGGTCAGGTTGACCCAGCAAGCAGTTTGCAAGTCAGCTGAATTCACTTGGTACAGGCAGGTTCCCTAATTAAGCCTGGAGCTTTGATTTAAGACAAGAAGTGTCATCCTGGAATGTAAACTTGTGTTTCCTCATTAACCATTAGGGAACGCCTTGAAGAGCATTTTCTATTGGATATGCAAATAGTTGCTTATACGTCTATAAGGGTTTATTGGGCAGTTGAGTCTTACGTGTGAATTACACCTCTGTAACTACCCATTATCAAAGTTTATATTCATGCTTGCAACCCTTTGATGTGTGTGGAAATTGCTCGGCACTTTAGGCAATTTTTACCAGCTTTTTGTGATTTGGCCAATAAAAAAAAACTGCTTTGAATCATCAACTTCCGACTGTTTTATTGTGATTGAATATTGATACGATGAGACAGTCTTATCATTTTGGCTCCCAGCGTGTGTTTCTCAGGGCATCGGTCTCCTGGCCGGATCCCACCAGAACTTTTTGAGAAGCCACAAAAAGTTGGGACGTGAGGGTTGCTTTTAAACCCCATGAGCCTTTCGGAGGCCAGCAGGGCTCAAACCACCTCCCTTGGGCGACACCCATCTCAGCTCGCACCCTGCTCTTTCATCGGGGAGAGACGGAGTCTGCTCGCCCCAGGGAGGGGGCAGATTCCGCTGCAAGCCCCTTGAACGCTGCCCCTTGGAAGTTGACCTGCACGTGCGATCAAGAGAAGAGCTCCTTTGTGTCATGCAAGTGTGAGTATCTTGGTGAAATTTATACACGGCGTGCTTGTTGTATGTGGCGGCGGCGTGTGTGGGCAGAGGAAGTGACTGCTGTCTGAGATTCCCTTGACTCTGGTGTGCAGCCCCCACTCCACATCAATCCTTTTCCCCTGTGTCTCGTGTCTGTGTGATTGTGCCGTCGCCTCAGCCCCTGGCCACTGTGGGCACACGAGAGAAGAGTTAGGTAGGTAGCTTTAACAGTGATAGAAAAGGCACGTTCTCCCTTTCAGAGAGTAGCGGGACTTCATTCGTGTCCGCCCGACGGGGTGTGAAAATTTCTGGAGTTAAAGCATGGGGCAGAACCAGAGTAAGCTTTCTGGCCCCTTTTAGAATGTGTTTGTAAGACTTGGAATACTCTCAGAGGTAATGATGGGCTTTCCATAAAGTTCTTCGTGTTCTCCTGTCAGGTTGCTTGGCCACAATATAAACTAGCAGAGGGGAAATCCTCGCCATCTACTGGATCTTTAGATCCTACTTGTCCCCCCCCTCTTAGATCTCTTTATGTCCAAGCAAGGGAAGTACTGCGAAAAAGGCTATCTTGCCCCTTTTTGGGCTCTCCGAGACAACACCCAACTGGCAGCCCGTTCTGGCCTCGCAGTGCCTCCCTCTGGAGCACCACAAGTTTTTGTTGTGATTTGTAAACCTCTGAAGGTCATGTCTCCAGAAGATGCAGAGGAAGAGGATTTCCCCCCCTACGCTCCACCACCCTCCCCTGCTTCCTTGCACGATGAGCGACTCTGGATGCCAAGGGGCGACTCTTCTCCTCCTCAGCCGGAGCGCCTGCAGCAGCCTAGCCGCGCCAGAGCGCACCATTCCTCGTGCCTGTCTGCGGATCGGGCCCTCTCCCCTCAGCAGACGCCTCGCTCGAGCTCAGAGCTTCGGCTCCTTGAGGCTGGCTCACCTGTAGATGCCCCCGTTCAGACCTCCACCCCGCATTTTTCCTGGGAGGTCTTGGCACTTGGCAGCCCCTCCACCTCCCCCACAGCCACTAGCTCTGGGGCACCCTACAGTCTTCAAGCCCCGCTGCGGCACGTTCCATTCAAGGATGGCCTTGTCCTCATCCACACTATCTGGCGCAAAGGATCATGGCCACCCACAAACCCACGGTTTCAGATCTCCATGCCCTGCTGGCAACTTTGCCAGACAAGTTTTAACAGCAGCTACGGGAAGACAAAGTCGCTGCGGGTGGAGATCCTGCCAGTGCTTGGCCCATTCCCTTCGCCTCCCCCCCCCCCCCGCAGAAATTGACGTCTCTAAGCTCCCACAGCTCAAACTTTAATGCAGTCCACTTATCAACTTTATAACCGAAGGGGGGAAGCCGGGGAGAAGAAAGAGGATAAGGCAATGCAGCAGCAAGCGACCCTTTTGGCAGCCGTGATCCACAACGATTTCCCTTCCGACCCATCCATCCGAGCCAGAGTAGGGGGAAGAGGAAGGGGGGGGATCCACCCTCAGCAGAAATCAGTGCTCCTTTTGCGGTGGCCACTGGCAAAATCACTGCCCACAGTAAGCATCACCCACGGATTGGGATCCCTCCCTGGGCCCCTCTCACTCTTTTCAGCCACCCCCCTCTTGGCCTCACGGAGCACCCGCTTCTTTCCGCCCAGCTCGGGGCCGCGCTTCTCAGAGAGGACATCCCTCTGCCGGCTCTGTTAACCCATTCATCTCCAATGCTGCTCCCTATTCAAGCATAGGTTCTCAGTCAGCCTGCGCTCCTTATCAGCAGACACTTTCCTATAAGATGGCTGGGTTTGATGACTCTGCTCTGGACTTCCAATCCTGAACAGTCTCCAGGATCTGGATTGCCTCCTTCTCAGTTTTAGCACAACCCCTCTATGCTCTCCTCAGAGTAGATCAAGCTTGGGAATGGACACAGATTCACCATGATGCTTGAGATTCCCTGTTCTCAGCTCTTCTTAGAGCCGTGGCTCTTGCTCTTCCTGATCCTCAGAGACCCTTCCTCCTCTTTGCAACTGACAACTCTGGGTGTCCAGTGGGTCTACTCCCTCAATGCCTTGCTTCCATCCCCCGGCCAGTCACCTGTCTCTCCAAACACCTTGATCCTGTTGCCTGGGGCTGGCCAGCTTGCGTAAGAGCAGTGGCGGCAACTGCCCTCCTGGTGCAAGATGCTCGGAAAATCACCCTAGGAGGGTCCCTAGAAGTCCACTGCCCCCACTCTGTGCGCACCCTCCTCGAACGAAAGGCTCCCGTCTGGGCTACATCTGATCGCCTCTCCAAATACATGGCAATTCTCATGGAACAGGAAAGGATTTCCCTCACCCACTCAGAGCGCCTGAATCCAGCCACCCTTTTCCCGATGCAAGCTCAGCCAGAAGCCCCAGATGCTGAAGCACAGAATTCCCTCCCCGCTCAGGATTGCATGGAAGTTTTACAAGCCACTTGGGTGGGGGGGGGCACCTCGATCTCTGATGTGATCCTATCCCCTGACTGTGAACTTGTCCTTTGGACAGATGGGTCTTCCTATGTGTCAATGGAACTCGCCACACCGGCTTTGCTGTTGTGGATGCCTCCTTTTCACCTGTGTCCATGTCTGCTCCCCCCCCCCAATGATTAGCCCTTTTGTATCCCCTGTTTCATGTATCTCATTCGAGCTGTTCTCCAAAGCTCACCCATGGTCACAATGCCCCTTGATCAACCCTCACCCAAGGCACCAGGGAACGTAATGGTTCTATGTTTCCTACCCAAAGCAGTTCGCTAATCTGCACCCACACCTCAAGTGTTTTTATTTTTATTTTAAAAGAATTTAAATGTTCAAATCAAGGGGGGAATGTAATGCCTTATTAACTTAGTTTATGGGGAAAACATATATTCTTTCACACATATATACATTCTTATGTACAGATCTAGAATCACTATGCATGATGGGTAAAGTAGCAATCTTTGGTCAAAGAGATTCACTATTGTGAGGCCTGGGTCAGGTTGACCCAGCAAGCAGTTTGCAAGTCAGCTGATCTCACTTGGTACAGGCAAGTTCCCTAATTAAGCCTGGAGCTTTGATTTAAGACAAGAAGTGTCATCCTGGAATGTAAACTTTTGTTTCCTCGCTAACCATTAGGGAACACCTTGAAGAGCATTTTCTATTGGATATGCAAATAGTTGCTTATACGTCTATAAGGGTTTATTGGGCAGTTGAGTCTTACGTGTGTATTACACCTCTGTAACTACCCATTATCAAAGTCTATATTCATGCTTGCAACCCTTTGATGTGTGTGGAAATTGCTCGGCGCTTTAGGCAATTTTCACCAGCTTTTTGTGTATTGGCCAATAAAAAAAAACTGCTTTGAATCATCAACTTCCGACTGTTTTATTGTGATTGAATATTGATACGATGAGACAGGCTTATCATCCCCAGCATAGCCTTTTTGGAAGGTCAAAGGGGACTCCTGCTTCCTTTTCCATCAGCAGAAAAGCTGGCAAGAACCAACCCAATACCTGTTGTTTCAGACATTGCATTGCCAAGAACACCTTGTTTATCTAGTACTTACATTAGAAAGATGCAGAAATGATTGCTGTCCGGCAACCCTGTGTTGCAAATGATGTTTATCTGTCTTGATTTCCCTTAACCTCCCTCCCTCACACCCTTTGTTCTGTTAATTTTTTCATTAGGTTTGTATATTATATTTTATTAGGGTGGCCAATCTCCAGGTGGTGGCTGGAGATCTCCTACAACTGCTCTCCAGACAATAGAGATCAATTCACCTGGAGGAAATGGCCACTGTGGAAGGCAGACTCTATGGCATTTAAGTCCCTCCCCTCCCCAAACCCCACTTTCCTCAGGCTCCACCTCCCAAATCTCCAGTTATTTCCCAACCTGGAGCTGGCAACTCTATCTTCCATGCTTCATCTGTGCCTGCTGTCTTTGGTTCCTCCCAAATCACGAGAACGCCCTCCCTCCTAAAAATGTTTTTTCTTTAAGTGATAACTGTTAACATGCTTATTCTCCCTTTTCTGTTCTTTGTTCTTTTGACTTCTTCCTATCCACCTTCTCTTTTACTCATTTCCTTAGCATGGTCTTCTATTTCTTGTATTATCTCCTGACTTTTAGTTTCTCATGCTTATTTGTCTGGTGGAAGCATCATCAGGGTTACCTTAATTTCACCACTGTTTATTGTCCGCGGATGCATAAATAATGAGAGCTGACACCAGAGCTGGGATAATAAAAGGGCCAACTTTATTTAATCATTCAAGAGGGATCTGCAGTGCACAAAACCAAAACATCCCCAATAACTGACTGCCGTGCGAGCCATTGCGGGGATGCTGAAGAGTCAGGCCTCCTCTTGCTTTTGCATTCCCATTCTAAGGGTGAGACCCACCCTGGCTCTGAGCTCCGAGCCGTCACATGTGGTACGGCTCCTGCTCTTCCTTGCCAAGCCTTTTTAGTGCTTGAGGGAGGTGTGCCGCGTCCAATCCACCCTAGCTGCGAGGTCTATAGGTAAAGGATAGCGGCACCCCTCAAGGAGTTCCTGTCCCAGGTCCCTGCCAGGCACCGAGGCCCCAGTCCTGGTTTGAGGGTTACTCCTTCATCTTCCCAAGTGATGCCTCAGGGTGCTCACCGGAGTTGTAACAAGAACCATGAAGCCACCGTTTTTCCCGCACTGCTCTTGCATGCTACCTATCACTTTCAGAGCAGGGTAGGAAAAACCCCTTCGGCTAGTTGCCAATGGTGCCTGGGGGGTAAAAAATTCCTACCCGACCCCAGATGGGCGACCAGCTTGTGCCTACTCTGAAACAAGGAGAGGGAGGGTGGGATGTCTGCTCCGTCCACTTCAAAAGAGGGAGGAAATCTCCACCCGGCGCTATTAAGCCCTTTTCCCAGGCCCGCCCTCTTCCCACGTCAGGCCAGAAGATGCAAGAGGACTGGCTCTCTTTTCACGCTACCGCAGCCAAATTCTCCCCTCCCCTCACTTCGTTGAATCTGGGGTGGGGGGGGTCTTCTGACAGGGAATCTCCATGGAATGTTTTGAGGCATAAATCTGCTGCTAACAATATGAAGGTGTCAATGTAAACACAAGCTGCTCACCAGGGATCTTGGCAGCCAATCACTTCCTGTCTTTCTTCTACAGTTTCTGTAAATGCATACCTTCCAGTTATTTCCTCCCCATATTGGGAGCAGTAGCCTTCTTGAGGCTGTTATTTCTTGGATGATGAAACCAGGCTGCTTCACCACATGTTTCAGATTGCATGCTGCTGCTTGGTGGATTTGCTGGACGATTCTCAATACAGCTGCCCCCACCCAAAAAAATATCACCTAGAGTGAACACTGTGGAACTTTGGAGGGGGATACTAATCCTAATGAGTGTTAAGGGAATCAAAAGAGAATTAGTGAGACTGGTAATGTGTTTAGGAAATTGGGGGAGGGAAAAACTCAATCTTCAAGATATCATTTGTTTCTATGCACAAGTGTGAATTTATGGAGGGTTTTGCTTGGGCAGAATGTCAGCAGGTATTTTAAGGAAAGTAAACAGTTTCTAAAAGGTTAGCAAAATTGTCTCCACATGGTTTTTCATATCTCTATTCACACTCAATGAATCCTTGAATAAATCCTTTATGACTTTGCTGACATAACTAGAGATTTTTTTCTTTAGAAAGCATAAGCATTATTAACCCAGAAAACATTAAGGTAGGCCTCCTCCATCTAGATGTTTTGTTTGTTTGTTTTAAACTTTATTAAAAATAAAAAATAAAAAACTAATATTACATTCAGCATTGCTTCAGGTATGAATAACATATAAATTCAGTAAGGAAGGAATTAAAAAAAATAAAATCTGGGTAATGACCAGTCCTAGCATGCTGCTAATGCATCAGCAAGACTTGTTTCTTTGGTGTGAGGTGCCCATTATCAAAAGTATTAATGAACTCCTTGGTTGCCATTGCAAAGTTGGAAAAGGGCACATTTGTCTTTGGGCTTGTAGCTCCTCTTGGTGGCTGTCTGATGGTAAGTGGCAAATTCCACATCACTGGTAGGTGATGGGCACCCTCCTAATGGGTGAACTGGTCTAACCTTCCTGTGGGAGCCTCGTTGCCTGCGCCTGGGAGTGTATCAGCAGTGGAAAGATTTCACCTCAGGAAGATCTGCAGATTTGGTTACTGCCATGGTGTCCATCAGGTGACTGTATTCTAGACAGACAGGACTACTCTCACCCTCCAGCAGTGAGTGCAATGCCTGTTTCTTCCACACTTCCACATGCAACCTCCTGTTAGGTGGTGGCAGTCTTAATCTCTTCCTTACTGGGGACCCCAGCAGCAAATCTGGTACACAAATCCCTCTCATTTTCCAAATCCAAGGAACTTCTTGATAACTTTTTTGTCTGAAAGTCCCAATGGTCTAATATAGTGTGGTGTAGGTGACTTGTGGGGATAATGTCTAAGTACCAAGAAAGTAGCAGGTTTTGAGTAGATTTTTTAAAGACAATAGGACAATCACACAAGATGTGCTTCCTGCATGTGTAGGGTTGCCAAGTCCTCCTTCACCACTGGTGGGAGCTTCTTGCAGATGGGTCTGGGAGTGCATGGGACACTCTAGCACTATCCTTCTAAAACTCTGTGGAAACCAGCTCCATGGAAGTGACAGTAAGAGGGGGCTAGTAGGAATGCTCCCTCCTCTCCAAGCTGTGTGTCGGATTGGGCCTTCCCCAGGTGTCTTCACTGGTCTTTTCCAGAGTCCGGAGAATGGTGGTGGGGCAGAAGTGGCCGAATAATGCTGAATAAATTTGGCATTATTCGGGGCCACTTTTTTGACACCCATTTTTTGCTACCATTTTTGCTGGAAACCCCCCCCCCCCCGCATTCCAAAAGGGTATTTTTCAACTTTTTTAAAAAAATGGAATATTGATATGCACAGCCCTTCTTGTCATGGGTGTTTTAGGTTGATCCTGTGCTGATCAGGGGATTGGATTAGATGGCCTGTGTGGCCTCTTCCAACTCTATGATTCTATGAACTATTTTTTGGTGAAACATCAGGGAGAGGCCTAATATAGATTGTGGTTCACATATGTGTACAGCCATGGCCACAGACTTTGATGTCTGATCAAATTTATATTAGCACCAGCTTTTCAGCTGAGTGGAACGGGCACTGCTCCCTGTGCTGATGTGTTCTACCCCAATAGCAAGAGGGGAAAGAAACCCTTCAGCTAATGAAGCTTAACAAGGCCTCTCAGAGAAATGCCAGCTGAGTGTGTGTGATTCACAAAGGTATCCTTTTGTGTCATTCCAGTGTTCATGTTTTCTTCCTTTCCATGATCCCACAACATAATTCTTTCATGGTCACATAAATAAATGGACCACACCTAAGTTAAAGCTCTCTGTGGTAAAGAGCCAAAGTTCTGTACCGCCATTTGTATTGTTATTGGATTTACTTGTGGGGGGGGGAGACACTCTGAGGAAGGGTTTAACATTTATTGAATATTTAGATCAATGGTTAGAGGTTTTTGTCACAAAGTTACAATTGTTACCGAAATTTCTTTTACAAAATGGATGCTGCTGCTACAGATCTGACAGGTGCAGAACCCTTTGGGATGGGCAAATGTGCTCTTCTTCATTTCTTTTTGTTGATTATACCTTTACTTTCCCTCTATATTTATTCCAGGTGTTTCTGATCATTTGATTCTTTTACTGCGTCTTATCCCAGAGAGGATTTTAAGGCTGAAAGCACGGCTGCCAAATTCTGTACTACAACAAACCTAATCATTATCTTGTCCTTCCTTCAAGAAGACTGGGATGTCACACAAAGGCTCCCTTTTTTTCAGTTCTTTCACCCGACAACTCTGTGAAGAAGATTTTACTGAAAAGGAGGGGCTTTCCCCAGCCACAGTCCAACAATCTAATCACTGGCAAAGAGCACCCCAACAAAATGGCTGCCATGAGGGAGGGGTCCAATCTAGGGCTGTTGATTCAGTTCAGCCCGAACCGAAAAACAGCCGAATTTCTCTCAATTCGGCGGTTTTTCAGTTTGGACGAACCAAACTCAAAAAGGGGAGGGAACCGAGGAGCCGAATTGGCCGAGTTCGGGGTGTTCCCGAATAAATTCGGCCGATTCGGGCCCTTTCCCCCACCCCACGCACCTTCAGGGAGCTTCCCTGGAGAGGCGCGGGGTGCCCTTTAAACAGATCTGTGCCTCCCGGCCGGGAGGCACAGATCTGTTTAAAGGGCACCCCGTCCCCCTTCAGGGGGATTCCCTGGAGAGGCGTGGGGTGCCCTTTAAACAGATCTGCGCCTCCCAGCCGGGAGGCACAGATCTGTTTAAAGGGCACCCCGCCCCCTTCAGGGGGATTCCCTGGAGAGGCGCGGGGTGTCCTTTAAACAGATCTGTGCCTCCCGGCTGGGAGGCACATATCTGTTTAAAGGGCACCCCGCCCCCCTTCAGGGGGATTCCCTGGAGAGGCGCGGGGTGCCCTTTAAACAGATCTGCGCCTCCCAGCTGGGAGGCGCAGATCTATTTAAAGGGCCCCCGAGCGCCTTCAGGAAATCCCCCTGAAGGTGCGTGGGGGGCTGAATTTTTCCCCAAACTCCGGATCCCCCCGAATTTCCGGGGATCCGAAGCGGGGGAGTTCGGACTTCAGCACGGCCCAAATAAAAACGGGCCGAATTTTGCCGAAGCCGAACAATACCGATTTTTTTTTCAACAGCCCTAGTCCAATCACAAAACTATGGAAGGTGCCCCAGAATGTGAACACGTTCTAAGCCAAGCATCCTTCTTTGCTGGCAGCCACTGTTTCCAAATGGTGCTCCCTGCAGACACCAATATCTCTCCAGGACTCTTCAAAAGCACCCCCTTTTCCAATGGAAGAAAACAACAATTGGCTCTTTGAGGAGAAGAAGAAGAAGAAGAAGAAGACGAAGAGTTGGTTTTTATATGCTGACTTTCTCTACCACTTAAGGGAGAATCAAAGCAGCTTACAATCACCTTCCCTTCTCCTCCCCCTAACAGACACCCTATGAGGTAGAATCATAGAATCATAGAGTTGGAAGGGACCACCAGGGCCATCAAGTCCAACCCCCTGCACAATACAGGAAATTCACAACTACCTCCCCCCTCCACACCCCTAGTGACCAGAAGACGGCCAAGATGCCCTCCCTCTCATCATCTGCCTAAGGTCACAGAATCAGCATTGCTGACAGATGGCCATCTAACTTCTTCTTTAAAACCTCCAGGGAAGGAGAGCTTACCACCTCCCAAGGAAGCCTGTTCCACTGAGGAACCGTTCTAACTGTTAGAAAATTCTTCCTAATGTCTAGACAGAAACTCTTTTGATTTAATTTCAACCCGTTGGTTCAGGTCCAACCTTGTTGAGCAACAGAAAACAACTCTGCACCCTCCTCTCTATGACAGCCCTTCAAGTACTTGAACATGGTTATCATATCCCCTCTCAGTCTTCTCCTCTTCAGGCTAAACAGACCCAGCTCCTTCAACCTTTCCTCATAGGACTTGGTCTCCAGACCCCTCACCATCTTTGTTGCCCTTCTCTGGACACATTCCAGCTTGTCTACATCTTTCTTAAATTGTGGTGCCCAAAACTGAACACAGTACTCTAGGTGAGGTCTAACCAGAGCAGAGTAAAGTGATACCATCACTTTGCGTGATCTGGACACTATACTTCTGTTGATGCAGCCCAACACTGTATTTGCCTTTTTAGTTACAGCATCACACTGCTGACTCATGTTCAGTCTTTGGTCTACTAAGACCCCAAGATCCTTTTCTCACACTACTGCTGAGACAAGTCTCCCCCATCCTATAATTATGCATTTGATTTTTCCTACCTAAATGCAGAACTTTACATTTGTCTTTGTTGAAGTGCATTTTATTAGTTCTAGCCCATTTCTCCAGCCTGTCAAGATCATCCTGCATCTTGGCTCTATCTTCTACCGTATTTGCTACCCCTCCCAATTTAGTATCATCTGCAAATTTAATAAGCATCCCCTCTATTCCTTCATCCAAATCATTTATAAAGATGTTGAACAACACAGGGCCCAGCACAGATCCCTGAGGAACTCCACTAGTCACTTCTCTCCAAGTGGACGAGGAACCATTAACTAGCACTCTTTGGGTACGATCTGTCAACCAGTTGCAGATCCATCTAACAATAATAGGATCTAACCCACATTTTCCCAATTTGTCAACTAGAATACTATGTGGAACCTTATCAAAAGCCTTACTGAAATCTAGATAAACTATGTCTACAGCATTCCCCTGATCCAGCAAGGTAGTAACTTTCTAAAAAAAAAGAGATAAGATTAGTCTGACATGACTTATTCTTGAGAAACCCGTGCTGGCTCTTAGTGATCAGATCCATCCTTTCTAAATGCTCAAGGACGGACTGTTTGATGATTTGTTCAAACACTTTTCCTGGTATAAAGGTAGGTAGGGCTGAGAGAGTGTGACTAGCCAAGGTCACCCAGCTGGCTTGATGTGGAGGAGTGTAGAAACAAATCCAGTTCAGAAGATTAGCGTCCACCTCTCATGTGGAGGAGTGGGGAATCAAACCCGGTTCTCCAGATCAGACTCCACCACTCCAAACCACCACTCTTAACCACTACACCATGCTGGCTCCAGAAGAAGTAAATGGGTGCCAGGAAACATACTGGTGGGTGCCATGGCACTCATGGGCAGCACATTGGGGATTATTGCATTACACGATATTGGTTTTCAGTGCTGTGTCTGTAATAATTTGCATTCTGGTTATGTTATCATTGTTGTATGTTGTACTTTTATGTATTATTGCTCTTTTCTTGTGAGCTGCTTCATCCATACAAGGCATTACTTAAAAAAAATTCTAAAAAGATGCATGCCAAATACAGCTGTTTTTCACTCTCTATGGAAGCAAACAAGTGATGGTGATGAAGGTCACAAATACTGGGCTCCTAATGCACCTTTTCTCTACCTGTAATACCCAGTTGTATTAGGAAGTAGGACTGCGTACTCTGCAGATATTGGAATCATATAGTTGGAAGGGACAACCAGGGCCATCTAGTCCAACCCCTCACACAATGCAGGAAATTCACAACTACCCCTCTCCACCCCACACCAGCAGTGATCCCTACTCCATGCCCAGAAGATGTCCAAGATGCCCTCCCTCTCATGATCTGCCTAAGGTCATAGAATCAGCTTTACTGACAGATGACCATCTAGTGTCTGCTTAAAAACCTCCAGGGAAGGAGAGCTTGCCACATCCCGAGGAAGCCTGTTCCACTGAGGAACCACTGTAACTGTTAGAAAATTCTTCCTAATGTCTAGACAAAAACTCTTTCTATTTCATTTCAACCCATTGTTTCTGGGGCAACAGAAAACAACTTGGTAATGTTTTCCTTGGTAATGTTTTGGTAATGTATTTCAAGCTGAGAGCCAGCAGCATGGTGTACTGGTTAAGAGCAATGGACTCTACTCTGGAGAACCGGGTTTGATTCCCCACTCCACCACAGGAAGCCTGCTGGGTGACCTTGGGCCAGTCACAGTTCTCTCAGAACTCTCTCAGCCCACATGGAGGCAGGCAATGGCAAACCACCTCCCAATGTCTCTTCCCTTGAAAACCCCAAGGGGTCGCCGTAAGTCAACTGTGACTTGATGGCACTTTCCACTACCATTTCAAGTTGATGTCCTGCTTTGGCCCCTGGTATGGAACAACGGTCCTAGTCCATCTGTAGTCTAGCAATTTAACTTACACGATGAGCTGTTACCTGCCTACTCCTAACGTAAAATTCCCCTAAAGCATTGTAAGAATGCTTATGTGCTAAAACAAGGTACAGTAGTTGAAAATGAAGCAACCGTTTTGTCCCTCATTCATGGAAGCTACTTAGAATTGGAGAACTCAAGTTTGTGTGTGTGGGGGGGAGGGTCGACTCTCACTAGGAGCAACTACTAAACATAAGACTACACCACCCAATCCTACCAAACTGTGAAATTAAGCGGGAACCATTTTCTCAAATTGATTGGGGTCAGAAAATTATGGACACGTCTTGGAATCTTGGTTGAAACACAGAGCCAATGATATTACATGCTGCCTTAGGTCCCCATTAAGGAGAAAAGCAGGGTATAAATATCTAAATAAATATACATGAGAGATTGAGAAAACCATTGTGGGTGGGATTAATGTAATACTATGCCCTAGCAAAAGCAGCGTAATTGTAATTATTTCCAATCAGGGAACCCTTAAAGGCATCTTTTTCCAGGAAAGAAACAGGGAAGTCTTTGCTAGATACCCAGCCTCTGAACCTCTGGTGCAGGAGCTTGAATAGTTAAGCCTTTAAATTTAGTTTCAGATAATGCGATCGCTGTAGATGCTGTAGCTAAGTACATCTGTTATCTGTAGACGTTCAGACAATGTAATTTGATGTTCTTGTTTGGCTTTGCTTCAACAGAATTTTCTTTTATTTTCAGAAAGGCTTTGAAGGTTAATTGCATTTTCACTTTCTATTCAGCCTGTTTTCCCGTACCTTAACAATTGCGTACCGTAGACAAGTTGCTATGCCACTTAATGTTGCAGCCTCCAGATCCACTTAATGAAATCAAATTAGCACACCTTTGGGTGCCAATAATAATAATAATTAGTGTTATTATGTGATTAATGTATGCATCAAGATGCTATGTATTCAGAAAGAACGGCAGGTGAAATCTCACCCGCAGCACCATTAACATTAACATTGTTTATACAAAGAAGAATGTCATTGCAGACGCTGTGTTAGGTTTTTTTGCTAATGGTCTACATTGGCTTATTTATTCTTATTAGGAGACAGGGTTTACTGAAAGGCAGAAAATATTTGTTGCAGAAAATGACTTCCTTCCCAAACCCTACACCTCCCCACACACCCTTTTGGATGAGAAAAGATCACACAGATGTTTCTGCTATTGTTTAACACAAGGGAGGTTAAAGAGGGCTGGTCCAAAAATATGTAGAGGATTGTGGGTATCATGACAGCATTGCTCATCTACAGGTTGTTTTGACTGCATTCCACAGAAAGACTGGTGCATTCTTATATAGAAGAACCAGTGCACCCCATCTGAGTCATTGCTGCAGTGTGGTAAGTAGGGTTGCCAACCTCCAGATGGTGGCTAGAGATCTGCTATTACAACTGATCTCCAGGTGACAGAGACCAGTTCCCCTGGAGAAAATTGATACTTCAGGAGATGGACTCTATGGCATTATACCCTACTGCAGTTTCTCCCTTTCCCAAAACCTGCCCTTAGGGTTGCCAGGTCCCTCTTAACCACCAGTGGGAGGATTTTGGGGTGGAGCCTGAGGTGGGAGGGGTTTGGGGTGGGGAGGGACTTTGATGCCATAGAGTCCAATTGCCAAAGTGGCCATTTTCTCCAGGTGAACGGATCTCTATCACCTGGAGATCAGTTGTAATAGCAGGAGATCTCCAGCTAGTATCTGGAGGTTGGCAACCCTACCCATCTCCTCAGACTCCACTCTCAAAATCTCCAAGTATTTCCCAACCTCAAGCTGGCAGCCTTCATGGTAAGAGATTGGATATGCTCTCCAGTGCTGTACATGAGCCAGTCATGGGACTCTGGATTGCGTGTACAAGAACAGTAGCCCTCAACACATAATACTATGCACGCTGAAATCAACATGCGCAGTGGGGGAACAAGCATGAATGCACTGTCCTTCCCCCTCACCGGCTTCTGAAAATGCAATCTTTGCATAGGTTCTTTCTCTGTGATAGGAATTATTCGAAAAAGCAGTGTTCCTGATCACAGGGAGGGACCCTATATGCATATAGTCTGTGCACACAAGAGGGTGATCACATAAAGGTGAGGGGCAGAGCCAATTTGATTGTGCTCACCCACTTTCTATGTACACTGATTTTAATGCATGTAGTGTCATGTGTAAAGTGCTAGTGACATGCAGAAAAAAATGATTGAAATGCGAAAAAATGGGGAGGGGCTTTGGCTCAGTGGTAGAGCATCTGCTTGGCATGTAGAAGGTCCCAGGTTCAATCCCCGGCATCTCCAGTTAAAGGGACTAGGCAAGTAGGTGATGTGAAAGGCCTCAGCCTGAGACCCTGGAAAGCTGCTACCGGTCTGGGTAGACAATACTGACTTTGATGGACCAAGGGTCTGATTCAGTATGAGGCAGCTTCATGTGATATGTATTGATTTCTGAGTGCATGATCAACCATCATATAACAACCTCTATAGAATTCTAGAGTAGAGAATGTGTAAAACATAGAGAACTTTATACAGCACTTAAAGATGAAAAACTATATGCAATCTTGCATATATGCAATTACAAAATTGTTAAATTGGTTGTCTTGAATGACTATAAAAAAAATTACTTTGCCATCTGTTTTGCATTTTTTCTTCCCCTCATCCTGAAAATGAGTACAGGCTTAGAATTTGTCCTGAATGTGTATATTAACTTTTGTTCTACTATCTCATGCTTCAAGGGTAATGTGGCATTGTGTTATATATCTTTCTTGGTGCTCTTAAAAATGAATATAGTGACCTAACTGGTATTTGAACCTGAAATGTAGGAATCTGTCCAGAATATCTATGCCAAATTTCAATCTACTATCTCAGTGTTCAAGAATGTTATTGAGTTTCAAAAGAAACACTGAACAAGTAGTTTAACCAAATGCCTCTCTTCAATTGATCAAACATAGGGTTGCCAAACTCCAGGTGGGGCTTGGAGCTCTCCCAGAATTATAAATGACCTCCAAACCACAGAGGGCAGTTTCCCTGGAGAAAATGGCAGCTTCAGAGGAAACTTTATGGCGTACCATAGATTCTAAGTGATATACCTCCCTGAATTCTCTCCTTCACAGGCATCACCCCAAATCTCCAGGAATTTCCCAAGTCAGAGTTGGTAACCCTAGCCAACCTTGAAATACAATGTTATATAGAAGTTTTTCCTTCCTGCCAGTGTGGGCTTTAGAATTTTCTGCAGCCTATTAAACAGGTGTGTGCTTACAGCAAATATATGCCACTGTTCAGTCACAATTGCTAACATCTTAAGAGATATTTAACCACAGTAATGGTTCTAGTATACTTGACTCTAGAGCAATTCCATACCAAGTTTTAAGCTTCATACCAAGGCTCTAGTCCGTACTTAAGTCTTACAAATTGTTTCTCAGCAGGCTCATTGGACAGGCACGAAAGGCTCAGGGTTAAAAGATATGATATGCCCATGCTGATTCATGGGTGTGGTACACAACTCATAGTAAGTCTTACACTGGGGAAATTCACCTTCAATAGCACTCATCTTTGGGATGATGGAGCTAGAGAAAAGGGGTGAAAAGCCCCATTGCCACTGTTTCCACTGGCAAAAATGTGGTGGGAAGAAAACCAGAAGTTCCTTCTCTCCCATCTTAGTGCTCCCTTCCAGCAGTGAAAAACTAGCGCTGTTTAAGGTGGCTGCCCTGAATGTATGTCTGACTGCGAGTCAGGTAGTTGACTCGTGACCCAACGTGTCGGGCTTGTCACGTATTTTCACCCACTGATAGGCTATAGTCGGAATACTTTGTACTACAGTTGTTCCAATAAAACTGTTCTTTGTCTTAAACAATGCTCTACATTTAACTGGGTCCATAACACCCATATGGGGATGTGAGAAACCTCCGCTCCCACCTCAAGAAATATCAGTATTCTAATCTTTAGCTTCCCTCACACATTCTCAGATGTCTGTTTAGGACATCTGTTTAGGTTCACCTCTGTTCACCTCTGATTTGGGTGTTAGTCACAACACGGCAGCAACTTAGGGAAGTTAAAATTGCCATCCAACCTCAAATAATGTTTTGGCGTTTATGTTTTTCTTTTGTTGAAGTTGCTTCCCAATTTGCCTAAACAGGAATTTCTAATTTCACCTCAAAAAAATTTGCTTTCAGCAAAAATATGATTGCAGCTTTACAATAGGCTGTGTGGAACAGCACATTGCATACAGAGCTTTCATTTGAAAATCCAATACTATATAAAGGAGAAGATGAGAACACTAAGGCTTCCAACTTGAAGCAAAATAATCAGTTTACTATCATCCTAACAAAAGTTCCTCACTTTAAAGAGTGTTTGAAGACATTTGTTTTGTTCTCTAGCTGCTGATAAAAGGAAATGAGATGTTTACCCAAGAGTGTATTCCAGAACTTCTACTACAAACTGAATATTTTTGCTTCATGTGCATTTAATGAAGTTTCTCTTTGAAGAAGCAAGGTGACCTGTTTTTAATTATATAGATTTTCTTCTTGAGATATCAGAGAACAATATTCGGACCCCACACAAGTAACCATTAAACTTGCATGAACCTATGATGGGAGAAACAATAAATGGAGGCTTCTAAAGTTAATGAAAACTATCACCTGGTCCACAAATGAGGTAAGAAAGAGATTGTAGGAATTCTCCTAGAATGGACTAGAATGTGATGTGGGGTCACATTTCTTATTCCTCTCCTGGGTAAGAAAGCCTCTGTGCAAATAGAAAACTAGAACAAAACACGGGCAAATTAGAACAAAACACTTCTCTCCGTTGCAGTTGTTCCTTACTTTCAAGGAGTTTGTCGCATGTATTGAAAAATTGCATCCTCTCTCTGCAGGGTGAATCCCACAACCTTGGGATTCTTTCACCAGTTCAGCAGCATGTATAGACCATGCTTAAATTTTATCAAAAGCAATAATGTCACTGTATGCTGTCAGAAGTCACGTGTTACCCGACGCATGTGTCAGCATGAATGTGGCTGCCCTTTCCAACCTGAGCCCCAAATCCACCCTGAAATAGTCTGAGCAAAATAAGATACTTATATTATACCACAGCTCACTCCTAAGGGTTGTTGGCTTAGGCTCTATTTCCAGCTTAAGGACTGGCTGCAATCTGGACAATGACCTATACAACAGCAATAAGGTATCATTGACAAAATGATGAAGTGCCTCTACAAGTTTAGAATACTGAGAATCTAGATAGAATCAAATATAGAGTCTATATAGGGGGATCCAGAAATATCTGGATTGGAAAATTAGCTAACTCATGCAGTCAAATGTCTGTCAATACTAGGAAGTCAATTTAAAGAGTCAATTTCTCTAAGCATTTCAATAGGGAGGCAATAGGCCAAAGAGATAAGGGAGAGAGCTGATAGAGAGATCTATAGCAACCTATCCCAAGTGGGATCTAAATATCAGGGTGTGAGCTCTTGGCCTAACGAGAACCACAAACCACAACAGGAGACGAAGTTGTCCAAAGAAGCTGGTTTTACTGGTCACAAAGGTTAGCAGTGCACAGGGAAACTAAGACAGCAATGGGGCAAACTGGCTTGCACTTGATAATATGAAAGCATTGAAAAAAGCACTCAACAGCACAGTGCAGCTTCAAGAGATTACAAATTACAAACAGTACAACGGCACCGTGATTCCCACGGACTACTGGCAGCATCAAAGAGTCCAAAAAATGCAAACAATCCTTGAGGGCAAGTTGGTGGGAAAACGAAACCAACTGAGAGATACAGGCCTGACATTCTGCCCCCCTTAAGGCCCCCTCCCGTCCTGCAAGGGGGACGGTTTGTCGGGGTAGGCGGTGTGGAAGGCGTGCACTAAGTGAGGGGCGGAGACATCCCGTGCACGCACCCATTCGTCATAGGCAGGGGGGAAGTGTTTCCAACGAATCAGATATTGTAGAGAACCATGCCGTATATGGGAGTCCAGGATCTTTGACACTTCAAAATGCTCCTCCCTCCCCACCATCACAGATTGCTCAGGAGGCGATTCTGGGTGCCAGTCCAAGGAAGCGACATGAGGCTTGAGGAGACTGACATGGAAGACTGGATGGATACGCCTTAAGGTTTTAGGGAGAGTCAGTTCCACAGTGACGGGGTTAATTATCCGGGCAACGGGATATGGCCCCACGTACTTGGCACTGAGTTTATGGCAAGGGCGAGTGGACCGTAGGTTTTTGATGGAAAGATATACTAAGTCACCAATTTGAAAGTCCACTGCTGGGAGAGCGATGCTTATCTGCCTGGGCTTTATATTTGCGTTTGGCTTTGTCTAGGTTTTTCATCAACCAGGGCCAGGTGGTACGGAGAGTGTGAGTCCAAGAGGCTATATCGGAGTCTCCCTCCCCCTCAGTTACCTCTACAGGAGCAATAGGACCGAAATCCTGACCATATACAGAGTAGAAAGGGCTGAAACCTGTAGATTGGTGTACAGCATTATTGTAAGCATACTCTGCAAAGGGCAACAGTTCAACCCAATCATCTTGATGGTAATTGACATAACAATGCAAATAACATTCCAACACAGCATTGACTCGTTCAGTTTGTCCATCCGTCTGGGGGTGATAAGCGCTAGAGAGACCCTGCTCCACCCCCACCAACTTGAGAAAAGTTTTCCAAAATTTAGCTACGTAGCTACTTCCACGGTCGCAAATTATCTTACGCAGGAAGGAATGCAAATGGAAAACATGTGACACAAAAAGGCAGGCCAACTTGGGGGCGGAGGGGATACCTGCACACGGAATCAAATGTACCTGTTTGGAAAATAAATCAGTAACAACCAACAGTACAGTCTTCCCCCCACTAAGTGGGAGATCAGTCATGAAATCCATGGCAATTACTTCCCAGGGTCTGCTGGGAATTTCCAGTGGTTGTAGTAGTCCCGGGGGCTTGCCCTGGGATCGTTTGACTGTGGCACAAATAGGACAGCTGCGAATGAAGGAATCCACATCCGAACGCATCCCCACCCACCAAAATTGTCTGCGCAACAAGTGAAGGGTTTTCAGGAAACCAAAGTGCCCTGCCGTTTTAGCTCCATGAGCCAATTGCAGGACTTCTCTCCGAAGTACTTTAGGCACGTACAATTTCGAGTCCCTGTACCAATAACCACCTTGTTCAAGTAAGCCTTGGGGTAGGGTTTGAGCAGTGCGTTCGGCCAAGCACTGAGTACGAAGGGAGTCGAGGAAGGAATTGGAGAGAATCACGCCCCCTCCCCCTGCAGAGGAGGGTGAATCAGGAGCCGCTGGTGATAGAACGGGGGGGAGAACTGGTTGCTGCGAGGCGCCGGTGACAGGCAGCTCGAGTGGGTCTGTTGAGGGAGCCGGCTGTTTTGTGCTTGATACTCTGCTGTTTACTGCTCGGGTCTGAGATTGGGGCAGAGTTTGGGATCGAGTCTGCATGGCTAGTATGGGCAGTGCTCCTCTGTGTGCCGGGGTATAAAGAGTCAGTAGGACGCTCTGGGTATTGAGGCAACCTGGAAAGGGCATCAGCAAGCACGTTTTGCTTCCCGGGTACATGCTTAAGAACAAATCGGAATTGAGCAAAGAAGTCCGCCCAACGCTGCTGTTTAGCGGACAGTTTATGGGTCCCCGTGAGGGCAGCTAGATTTTTGTAATCGGTCCAGACCTCAAAGGGGACCCCGGACCCCTCCAAAAACTGTCTCCATAAAGTAAGAGCATGATGGACGGCCGATGCCTCCTTCTCCCAAATGGGCCAGTTCAGTTGGGCGTGTGCAAATTTCTTTGAAAAATAAGCACAGGGGTGAAGAAGACCGTCTGGTCCTCTTTGGAGAAGTCCCCCCCCCCATGGCTACATCGGATGCATCAACTTGCACAATAAACATTTGGTTTGGGTTGGGATGCTGTAACACAGGTTCAGAAGTGAAAAGCTGCTTGAGGGTTTCAAAAGCAGATTGGCATTGATCAGTCCACTGTATTTTGGCGGTAGGTAACGTAGCAGAGACCCCTTTACCTTTTGTTTTCAGAAGGTCTGTGATTGGTAGCGCCACGTGAGCAAAGTTGGGAATGAAACCGCGGTAAAAATTAGCAAAGCCTAGAAATTGCTGCACTTGTTTACGGGTGGTGGGAGGAGTCCAATCAAGTACTGATTGAACTTTAGCAGGGTCCATGCTGAGACCTCGATGGGAAATAATGTACCCCAAGAAGGTTACTTGTTCTTGGTGAAACTCGCATTTAGACAACTTTGCATAGAGCTGGTGAGTGTGTAGACGTTGCAACACTTCTTTGACCAGAGTAATATGTTCATCCATGGATTTAGAATAGATAAGGATGTCATCCAGATAAACCACCACACCACGATATAGTAAATCATGGAGGATTTCATTAATGAGTTGCATGAAGACCCCCGGGGCCCCTTTAACCCGAAAGGCATCACAAGAAATTCATACATCCCGAAACAGCTAGAGAAGGCTGTAAGGGGTTCGTCCCCCTCATGAATCCGGACCCGGTAATAAGCTTCAACCAAGTCTAACTTGGTGAAAATGCGCCCCTCTTGTAATTGTCCCAAAATGTCTGAGATCAATGGTATGGGATAGGCATTGGCTTGGGTAACTGCGTTGAGTTTTCGGAAGTAAATCACCCTCCTTCTTTCGGACGAAGAAGGCAGGGGCTGAGTTGGGAGCGTTCGATTGCCGGATGAACCCTCGAGCAAGATTTTTATCCAAAAAGTTTCTTAATACAGTACGTTCGGAAACGCTCATAGGGTAAATCTTGCTCTTAGTCAGTGTGCAGTCCTTTACTACTTCAATTGCACAGTCTGTGATACAGTGGGGGGGCAAAGCATTGCATTCTTTAATATCAAAAACATCTTCAAAGTCTCGGTATACCTCGGGCAATAGTGTCGGCAACGGGGTATCGGAGATCAAGGCTGGAGCGGGTGGAGGTACGACCGCGACTTCACGTCGGTGCTGTTCGCATTTAGGATTGGTAAACGTAATAGTGTCAGCTTCCCAGTCTATATAGGGACTGTGACCTTTTAGCCAATTAATCCCCAAAACAACCTCGTATCGGATGGGAGCTATGGTAAAGTCTATCTGCTCCCAATGGGAACCGATACCCATCGCCACTCCCTGTGTGCGACGGTCGACTGGTCCTCCTTTGAAATGGCTACCGTCCATTTGGGCGAATTGGACGGGGGCTGGTAGGTCCTCAGATTTGACGTTTAGGGCTTCAAACGTGGCCTCAATGATTAAAGTGCATCCGCAGCCGGAGTCTATAAGCGCCTTAACACACAATTGGGGACCCTTTTTATAGTGTTGTAACACTACGTCCACATAAACAGTATTTTCAACTTCACTCACCATGACAGGAGCCTTGGGTTTAGCAGAAGATTCTGCAGGGGTCTGTGGGGATGCTCCACTCACCACAGACCGTATCCGTTTTTTGACAGATCAAGAGGGGATTCCAGGTTCAGAGCTGGGGAATTCCATTGATTATCCTCGTCGGAAGAAGGAGAGCTGTCCCCCACTAGGGCACTTGTAATCCGGGACCCTACGGGGTCGATGGGTGCAGGGAGGTTGGGCGATTCCTCGACGTGAAGTGCAGAGGGTATGGGTCGTCCCGGCGCTGTGCTGCGGGCAGCCGCAGTGCCTCTGCGTTGAGGTCGTCCTCGAGCTCGAGGCAGTATGTTCGGGCGAGTGGTTTCTGGGCGCTGAGGGCAAGCCGCTGCAAAATGACCCATACCCCCGAAAACGAGACAAGCTCCTCTTTGGAAACGAGACTCGCGATCCAAAGGGAGCCGGGTTGGTCTCCGCGGTTGGGAGTCAAAGGTTTGGTGGGTGGTTTTTGTCCACCCTTTTCCTTAGCCCTATTTCGGACTAGCGACACAAACCGACGGCGGTGTAAGCCCTTGGCCTAAATCTGAACCCAAAAACCACCTCAGAGACAGTCAGGTCCAAAGAAGCTGGTTTTTACTGGTCAAAATAGGTTAACAGAGCACAAAGGAAAAGGTGACAGCAATGACCCTTGCTGGCTTGAACTTGGTATAAAAAAGCATGAAAAAACGCAAGAGATTACAGAACACAAACAGTACTGTGGTTCACACAGCTTCAAAGGCATTTAGGTATGCATAACAGTCCTTGAGTTCTTGAGCCTGATCAGTGAGAATCGAAAGGAAACGAAAGCAACTGGGATACAAGCCTGACATCCTGCCTCCCTTAAGGCCCCCTCCCGGCTTGTTAGGGGGACGGCTTGTCCGGGTAGGCGGTGTGGAAGGCGTTGACTAAGTGTGGGGCGGAGACATCCTGCGCACGCACCCACTCATCGTAAGCAGGGGGGAAGTGCTTCCAGCGAATTAGATATTGAAGGGACCCATGCTGTATATGGGAATCCAGGATCTTTGACACTTCGAAATGCTCCTCCCCCCCCCCACCATCATGGGCTGCTCAGGAGGCGGTTCTCCCCATTCCGGGGAGGCGGTATGAGGCTTGAGGAGGCTGACATGGCAGATACGTCTTAAGGTTTTAGGGAGAGTCAGCTCCACAGTGACGGGATTAATGATCCGGGCGATGGCATATGGTCCTATATACCTGGCACTGAGTTTGTGGCAAGGGCGAGTGGATTGCAGGTTCTTGGTGGACAGATACACTAATTCCCCGATTTGAAAGTCCTTGCTGGGAGAGCTTGAGCTTTGTATTTGCGCTTAGCTCTATCAAGGTTGCTCATCAGCCAGGGCCATGTGGTACGGAGAGCATGTGCCCAAGAGGCTACGTCAGGATCCCCCTCCCCCTCGGATACCTCCACTGAGGCAAGAGGACTGAAGTCCTGACCATACACAGCATAGAATGGGCTGAAACCTGTAGATTGATGTACAGCATTATTGTAAGCATATTCTGCAAAAGGTAACAGTTCTACCCAATCATCTTGGTGGTAATTGACATAACAGCGCAAATAACATTCTAGCACAGCATTGACACGTTTGGTTTGCCCATCCGTCTGGGGATGATAGGCACTGGATAAACCTTGCTCCACACCCACCAACTTGAGGAAAGCTTTCCAAAACTTAGCAACGAAACTACTTCCGCGGTCGCAGATTATCTTGCGCGGGAATGAATGGAGACGGACAACATGTGACATAAAGAGGCGGGCCAACTTGGGGGTGGAGGAAATACCTGCACACAGAACCAAATGTACCTGTTTGGAAAATAAATCAGTAACAACCCTGAGTACAGTTTTGCCCCTGCTAAGTGGGAGATCCGTCATAAAATCCATGGCAATCACTTCCCAGGGCTTGCTGGGAACTTCCAGCGGTTGCAGCAGTCCTGGGGGCTTGCCTTGAGACCGTTTGACCGTGGCACAAATGGGGCAGCTGTGAACGAAGGAGTCCACATCAGAACGCATCCCCCCCCACCAAAACTGTCTGCGCAACAAGTGAAGGGTTTTCAGGAACCCAAAGTGTCCCACAGTTTTAGTTCCATGGGCCAATTGCAGGACTTCTCTTCGAAGTATCTTAGGCACGTACAATTTCGAGTCTTTGTACCAACAACCCCCTTGCTCAAGTACACCTTGGGGCAGGGTCTGGGCAGTGCGTTCGGCCAAGCACTGAGCCCGAAGGGAGTCCAGGAAGGTGTTGGAGATAATCACCCCCCTCCTTTTGCGGGAGAGGGTGAACCAGGAGCTGGCAGAGATGGAAGGGGGGGAAGCTGGTTGCTGTGGGGCGCCGGATTCAGACGGCGCAAGGGGAGCTGGCGAGGGAGCCTGCTGGGTAGCGTTGGTTACCTTGTCGGCCACTTTGCGGTTTCCCTGTTGGGGTTGAGTTTGGGACCGGGTCTGCACGGCCAGCACGGGCAGAGCCTCTCGGTGCGCCGGGGTGAATAAAGAGTCTGTCGGCCAATCAAGTTTAACTGGGTATTGAGGCAATCTGGATAGGGCATCAGCGAGCACATTCTGTTTCCCGGGCACATGTTTAAGAACAAAACGAAATTGAGTAAAGAAGTCCGCCCAATGCTGTTGTTTTGCGGACAACTTATGGGTCCCTGTGAGGGCAGCTAGATTTCTGTGATCGGTCCAGACTTCAAAGGGGACCCTGGATCCCTCCAGGAATTGTCTCCACAGAGTAAGGGCATGGTGGACGGCCAATGCCTCCTTTTCCCAAATGGGCCAGTTTAATTGGGCATGCGCAAACCTTTTTGAGAAGTAGGCACAGGGGTGAAGGAGACCGTCCGGTCCTCTCTGGAGAAGCCCCCCCCCATGGCTACGTCGGACGCATCGACTTGTACGATAAATATTTGGTTTGGATCTGGGTGCTGCAGGACAGGTTCGGAAGTGAAAAGCCGTTTGAGGGCTACAAAGGCGGATTGGCATTGATCAGTCCACAGTATTTTGGCAGAGGGCAACGTTGCAGAAATCCCTTTACCTTTCGTTTTAAGGAGGTCAGTGATTAGCAGCGCCACTTGAGCGAAGTTGGGAATCAAACCGCGGTAGAAATTAGCAAAGCCCAGAAATTGCTGCACCTGTTTGCAGGTGGAGGGTGGAGTCCAGTCAAGTACCTATTGGACTTTAGCGGGGTCCATGCTAAGGCCACGATGACAGATTATGTACCCCAAGAAAGCTATTTTCTCTTGGTGAAATTCGCATTTAGACAGCTTTGCATAGAGCTGGTGGTTACGCAGACATTGCAGAACTTCTCTGACCAGAGCAACATGTTCCTCCATGTTTTTTGAATAAATAAGGATGTCATCCAAATAAACTACCACGCCGCGATACAGCAAATCATGGAGGATTTCGTTAATGAGTTGCATGAAGACCCCCGGAGCCCCTTTTAGTCCGAAAGGCATCACAAGAAATTAATACATTCCAAAACAGCTAGAGAAGGCAGTGAGGGGTTCGTCCCCCTCACGGATACGGACGTGATAATAAGCTTCCACCAAGTCCAGTTTGGAGAAAACGCGTCCCTCCTGTAATTGTCCCAAAATATCTGAAATCAATGGTATGGGGTAAGCGTTGGCTTGGGTAACTGCATTAAGCTTTCGGAAGTCAATGCATAAACGCAGGTCACCCTCCTTTTTCCGGACAAAGAATGCAGGGGCTTTGGGAGCGTTCGATTGCCGAATGAACCCTTGAGCAAAATTTTTATCCAGAAAGTCATGTAACACAGCGCGTTCGGAAGCGCTCATGGGGTAAATCTTGCTTTTAGTTAGAGTACAGTCTTTTACCACTTCAATTGCACAGTGTGTGGTACAGTGGGGGGGGTAAAGCATTGCATTCTTTAATATCAAAAACGTCCGCGAAGTCTCAGTATGCTTCGGGCAAAGGCGTTGGCGATGCAGTATCGGAGGTTAACGCCGGAGCAGGTGGAGGCACCACCGCGGCTTCCCGTCGGTGCTGGTCGCACTTGGGATTGGCAAAGGTAATAGTGTCAGTTTCCCAGTCTATATAGGGACTATGGCCTTTAAGCCAATTAATCCCTAGGACAACTTCAAACCGGATGGGGGCTATGGTGAAGTCTATTTGTTCCCAATGAGAGCCAATACCCATCTCTACTCCCCGTGTGCGATGATCGACTGGCCCCCCTTTAAAATGACTCCCATCCATTTGGGCGAATTGGACGGGAGCTGGTAAAGCTTCGGACTTGACTTTGAGGGCTGCAAATGTGGCTGTACTAATTAAGGTGCGGCCGCAGCCAGAGTCAATAAGTACATTGACCGGCAGTTGGGGGCCCCCTTTATAGTATTGTAACACTGCGTCCACATTAACAGTGGTTTCCACTTCACTCACCTTGACGGGAGCTTTGGGTTTAGCAGGAGATTCTGCAGGGGTCTGTGGGGACGCTCCACTCACCACAGACCGAATCCGTTTTTTGACAGATCAAGAGGGGTTTCCAGGTTTAGAGCTGGAGAGGTCCATTGATTGTCCTCATCAGAAGAAGGAGAGTTGTCCCCCAGTGGGGCACTTGTAATCCGAGACCCTGCGGGGTCGGTTGGTGCAGAGAGGTTAGCTGATTCCTCAACGTGAAGTGCAGAGGGTGTGGGTCGTCCCGGCGCTGCGCTGCGGGTGGCCGCGGTGCCTCTGTGTTGAGGTCTCCCTCGAGCTCGGGGTGGCATGCTGGGGTGAGTGGCCTCCGGGCGTTGAGGACAAGCCGCTGCGAAGTGACTCATCCCCCCGCATATTAGACAAGCTCCTCTTTGGAAACGAGACTCGCGATCCAAAGGTGGTCGGGTCAGTCTTCGCGGGGTAGGAGCCACAGGTTTGGTGGGCGGTTTTTGTCCCCCCTTTTATTTCGCTCTATTCCGGACGAGCGAGACAAACCGTCGGCGGCTTTCAATTTCCTCAGCCTGTAAGATCCAGTCTTCCAGAGTGTCAGGATCACCTCGCATATATGACCAATTCAAAATATCGGGGTGCAAGGCTTCTCGAAAGTGATGGATAAGAGTCGCTTCTGGCCAGTCTACAATTTTACTAGCGAGTCGTTGGAATTCATCTGCGAATTCCCGAACTGGAGAGGAGCCTTGCCTGAGTTGTAAAAGTTCCGATTTGGCTCTCTCTCCCATGAAGGGATCTTCGAAGCGCCGTCGTAAGGTGGTCATGAAGTTGTTGAGGGAACGAATGGAACGAGACCGTGTATCAAATTGGAGAATCATCCAGTCGGCCGCCTTTTCCGTTAACAAGGAGGCCACGAAACGAATGCAGCTCTCTTCGGTTGGGAAGAATTGCCTGTGCTCCCGCATATAACTATCTACATGATGTATAAAGTGGGGTAAGGTTTCTACAGAGCCGTCATAGGTAATGTTCAGTTTTGGCGGTCTCCATGGAGGCATTTGGGGGTATCCGGGAGCTGGGACTCCTGGAAACGGGTGCGATAGGTCCTCCCCCTGGGGCAGCGGGAATCCCTCCAGGTGCCGCCGGACCTCCGCCCGGTATTACAGGCGCGATTGGACCCCCTCCAGCTGGGCCCCCGCCTCCAGCAGGTGCAGCAGGACCCCCTCCGACTGGACCCCCGCCTCCAACTAGAGCAGCTGGTTGTTGCGGTAGCTGCGGCGGTATCCCGGGAGCAGGAGCAACAGGCACAGTGTGTCAGGCTGTTATCTCAGTTTCTATGTTGCCTCTGTTCCTTTGCTGAACCGTCCAGACCTCAAGGACAGCTCCACATACCAAAGCCTGGGAAAGTGTGCTCTGTTTAGGCTTTGGTGATGCTTTGTAATCCCTTGCCGTTTTCAAGCCTTATATTGCCAACTAGCTAGCAAGACACTCATAGCTGTCATTTTATCTTCTGTGCACTGTATTGCTTATTTGACCAGTAAAAGCCATCTGCTTGGATTCTAAATGTCTCTGTGGTGATTTCTGGTTCTTTGGGTCAAGAGCTCACATTATGACAGCTATCCCCTTCATCACCCTTTTCATCAGTCAGGCTGGAGCCCCGTGTGGCTCGCCTGCCGCTCGGATGGGAGCTACGACAGAGCTCTCCGAGTGAGCCCGGTCCCGGTGGATCTGTTCCCCAGAGCAGGAACTCTGGAAGGGTCTCCTCCTTGATACCTTCCTTTGGGGACGCCCTAGACTACGTTCATCGGGCAGAAGTGGAACGTAGCCGCCTGACTGGACTTGTAAGGGCGTAGCGTGGAGGCCAGCGCCCGCCACGACCTCCTAGTGTCAGATTGTCTAGTGGAGGATGCTCAACTGGCCCGGTTGTGCGGAGCCGGGTTAAAAGTACTGGCAAAACGGATGGTTGCGCTCCTCCATGGAATGACCTCGACCACCGCTTCAATGGCCGGGATTGCTCAGCTGTCAACCCCCGTCTTTGGCATCAACGCAGCGACCTTAGCGGTTCAGGTCCTGCCGCAACTGGATCTTCCGGATCAAGCCGGCTCTATGTCGGCATGGGAGCAGGAAGCTCTGCCACTAGTGACCACGACCCTGACCACCAAACTTGAAACGGATCAAGTTTTAGCGGATCGTAAGGGAACCAAAGAGGACTTGCACTATGAGGAAACTCTCTGGACTGCAAACTTCCGAATCAGCCAGCCCCGTCGCTTAGGTGATGCGGGCAAGGATATGTTTTTGCTCCGACAGCACAATCGGGAACACATAGACCGGGTGGCCCACTTGCAGGGTCAAATGCACGTTTTGCTTCACGACAACGACTGCTTGCAGCAGATACAAGCCGACCCGGATGGCTCGGCCCCAGCTCCACAACCAGGGTCTCCGGATCAGGCTCAACCGCAGCAACCTGCAGCACCTCTGGGCGGAACGCCCATGTTGCCAGTAACTCTAGCAGTGCCTGTGGCGCCAGGGGACCCCAGAGCTCCCGTCCTGCCACCCACAGGAAGTCCAGGGGTCCCGTTGCTTGGATCTACACCAGCACCCGTACTACCTCCAGTTCCATGGAGACTACCCAAACTGAAGATCTCTTTTGCCGGCTCGGCAGAGATACTACCTTGTCAGCGACCCAAGGTGAGGGGAGACCAAAAGCCTCCCCCCGAAGTCTCCGTTCCCTGCCCGCAGAGATCAGCACGGCCCCCTCGAGATCGCGAATCCCGATTCCAAAGGGGAGCTTGCCTCGTTTGCGGCGCGATGAACCACTTTGTTTCAGCATGTCCTCAACGCCTGGAACTCCCTCGACCGAATGCATTGCCCCGAGCTCGGGGACGACCTCAACGCAGAGGCACCGCGGCCACCCGCAGTACAGCACCGGGACGGCCCACACCCTCTGCACTTCCTACTTCTGCAGACCCCTCCGGGTCCTGGATTACAAGTGCCCCATTGGGGGACTCGCTTCCTGATCTCTCGCAAAACCGGGGAAGATCTCAACGCGGAGGCGCCGCGGCCGTCCGCAGTATAACACCAGGTCAGGGACGACCTCAATGCAGAGGCACCGCGGCCACCCGCAGTACAGCACCGGGTTGGCCCACACTCTCTGCACTTTCTACTTCCGCAGACCCCTCCGGGTCCTGGATTACAAGTGCCCCAGTGGGGGACAATTCTTCGTCTTCGGACAGGGAACTTTCCTGGGATACCCTAGTGTTAACCCTGGACTCGCTTCCTGACCTCTCACAAAACCGGGGAAGGTCTCAACACGGAGGCGCTGCGACCGCCCGCAGTACAACGCCAGGTCGGTTCACACCCTCTGCACTTCTGTTCAGAGACTCTCCTGATCTTCCTGTTTCTACAGACCCCTCCGGGTCTCGGATTATAAGTGCCCCAGTGGGGGACCATTCTCCATCTTCGCACAGGGATCATCTCCAGGATACCCCAGTGCTAAACCTGGACTCGCCTCTTGACCTGTCTAATAACCGGTCACAGTCTGCGGTGAATGGAACGTCCCCGCAGACCCCCGCAGTTTCTCCTGTAAAACCTACGAAACCGACGAAGGTGAAAGAAGTAGAAAGTACGGTGTATGTGGACGCAGTGTTACAACACTATAAAGGGGGCCCCCAACTGCCTGTCAAGGCACTTATTGACTCCGGTTGTGCTCGCACTCTCATCAATGAAGCCACATTTGCAGCACTCAAAGTCAAGTCCGAGGCTTTACCAGCCCCCGTCCATTTTGCCCAAATGGATGGGAGCCATTTCAAAGGGGGCCCAGTTGATCATCGCACTATAGGGGTGGCGATGGGAATTGGCTCCCACTGGGAGCAAATAGACTTTACCATAGCCCCTATCCGATTTGAAGTGGTCCTGGGAATTAACTGGATTAAAGGTCATAGTCCCAGTATAGACTGGGACACGAACACGATCTCCTTTGCCAACCTCAAATGCGACCAGCACCGACAGCAAGTTGCGGTGCTGTCTCCACCCGCTTCGGCATTAATCTCCGAAGTCCCATCACCGCCATCCCTCCCTGATGTATACCAGGACTTTGCTGATGTCTTCAACATTAAAGAATGTGATGCCTTACCCCCCCACCGGGCCACTGACTGTGCAATTGAAGTGGTAAAGGACTGCACACTAACCAAGAGTAAAATTTACCCTATGAGCGCTTCCGAGCGCACTGTACTACGAGACTTTTTGGACAAAAACCTTGCCAGAGGGTTCATTTGCCCATCGAATGCCCCAAACTCAGCCCCTGCATTTTTCGTCCGAAAAAAGGAGGGCGACCTTCGCCTATGCATTGACTTCAGAAAACTCAATGCAGTTGCTCAAGCCAACGCCTATCCTATACCACTAATATCAGATATTTTGGGGCAGTTGCAGGAGGGTCGTATATTCTCCAAGTTGGACTTAGTAGAAGCCTACTACCGGGTCCGCATCCGCGAAGGAGACGAGCCCCTCACTGCCTTCTCTAGCTGTTTTGGAATGTTTGAATTCCTCGTGATGCCTTTCGGGTTGAAAGGGGCCCCGGGGGTCTTCATGCAACTCATCAACGAAATCCTCCACGATTTGCTGTATCGCGGGGTGGTGGTTTATTTGGATGACATTCTTATTTATTCAAAAACCATGGATGAGCATGTAGTTTTGGTCCGAGAAGTTCTGCAGCGCCTGCGCAATCACCAACTCTTTGCAAAGTTGGCTAAATGCGAATTTCATCAGAGCAAAATAACGTTCTTAGGATACATAATCTCCCACCATGGCCTTAGCATGGACCCTACCAAGGTCCAATCCGTTCTCGATTGGACCCCTCCTACCAACCGCAAACAAGTGCAACAGTTTCTGGGTTTTGCTCATTTCTATCGCGGGTTCATCCCTAACTTCGCCCAAGTGGCGCTACCCATTACTGACCTGCTGAAAACCAAGGGTAAAGAAAACTCGGCTACTTTACCCTCCGCTAAAATACTGTGGACTGATCAATGCCAAACCGCTTTTGTAGCCCTCAAACGCCTCTTCACTTCGGAACCCGTGCTACGGCACCCAGACCCGAATCGAATGTTCATTGTGCAAGTCGATGCCTCCGACGTGGCTATGGGAGGGGCTCTTCTTCAAAAAGGACCGGATGGTCTCCTTCACCCTTGCGCTTACTTCTCGAAGAAGTTTGCGCACTCCCAAATGAACTGGCCCATTTGGGAGAAAGAGGCATCGGCCGTTCACCATGCACTTACTCTATGGCGACAATTCCTGGAGGGGTCTATAGTCCCCTTTGAAGTTTGGACCGATCACAAAAATCTAGCTGCCCTCACGGGGTCCCATAAATTGTCCGCAAAACAGCGGCGTTGGGCAGAATTCTTTGCTCAGTTTCGTTTCGTCCTGAAGCATGTCCCTGGGAAACAAAACGTTCTCGCAGATGCTCTCTCCTGGTTACCTCAATACCCGGCGAAACTCGATCGGCCAACAAACTCTTTATTTACACCCGCACAAAGAGAAGCCCTGCCTGTACTAGCTGTACAAACTCGATCCCAGACGCTGCCGCAACGGAAGCACGCAATAACCGGAGCGCAAGCTCCTCCAGCCCTACCGGCTGCCCAGCCGCCTCCGCAACCGAAACTCATGATGGCCGGCGCTCCCGCTCCTCCAGCTCCACCGGCCGCCCGGCCGCCTGCAGTCTGCACACCTCCGCAAGTAAGCGCTTCCCCCTCGTCAACCCCCATGACTGCTCCTGATGCCACTATGACCAAGGGGGGGGGGCCCCCATCTCCGAATCCTTCTTAAAGTCCCTTCGGGAACAATGCCTTATGGAACGCTCAGATCAAACCCTGCCTCCTGGTGTAATCGAACAAGGAGGCTCTTGGTACAAAGACTCGAAATTGTATGTGCCCAAAGCGCTCCGAAAAGACGTTTTACACTTGGCTCATGGAGTAAAGACAGCTGGACACTTTGGGTTCCTGAAAACCCTTCACCTGTTGCGCAGACAATTCTGGTGGGGGGGAATGCGTTCTGACATTGACTCTTTTATTCGCAGCTGTCCTGTTTGCGCCACAGTGAAACGTTCTCAAGGCAAGCCCCCAGGCCTACTGCAACCACTTGAAATACCCAACAGACCCTGGGAAGTGATTGCTATGGATTTTATGACGGATCTCCCTCTCAGCGGGGGAAAAACTGTATTATGGGTTATCACTGACTTATTTTCTAAGCAAATACATTTGGTTCCATGTGCGGGGATCCCCTCCGCTCAGAAGTTGGCCCGCCTCTTCGTGTCACATGTCTTTAGACTACATTCGTTTCCGCGCAAAATAATCTGCGACCGCGGAAGTAGTTTCGTTGCTAAGTTTTGGAAAGCTTTTCTCAAATTGGTGGGGGTGGAACAGGGGTTGTCTAGTGCATACCATCCCCAAACGGATGGTCAAACCGAACGTGTCAATGCTGTACTTGAATGTTATTTGCGCTGTTATGTCAACTACCACCAAGATGACTGGGTAGAACTGTTGCCTTTTGCAGAATATGCTTACAATAATGCTGTACATCAGTCCACAGGCTTCAGCCCGTTTTATGCGGTGTATGGACAGGACTTCGGTCCTATCACCCCGATAGAAGGTTTGGAGGGGGAGGGGGATGCCGACATTGCCTCTTGGGCACACACCCTCCATACCACATGGCCCTGGCTGGTTAGCAACCTTGACCGAGCCAAGCGCAAATACAAGGCGCAGGCCGACAAGCATCGTTCCCCCGGGGGGGACCCGCAAGTGGGTAACCTGGTATACCTTTCCACCAAGAACCTGCGTTCCACCCGTCTATGCCATAAGCTCAATGCTAAGTACATTGGCCCATTTCCCATCATTTGCATCATAAATCCTGTCACGGTGGAACTGTCTCTCCCCAAAACCCTGAGGCGTGTGCACCCCGTTTTCCATATCAGCCTTCTAAAGCCCCATGTTGCTTCCCCGCAATGGCACCCGGAGCCGCCTCCTAAACAGCCCATAATGGTGGGGGGGGGAAGAACATTTCGAAGTCTCTAAAATCCTGGATTCCCGCATACACCATGGAGTCTTGCAATACTTGGTCCGCTGGAAACACTTCCCCCCTGCCTATGACGAATGGGTTCGTGCACGGGATGTCTCCGCCCCCAAACTCGTCAACGCCTTTCACATTGCCTACCCAGACAGACCAGCCCCCTTGCAGAATGGGAGGGGGCCTTAAGGGGAGCAGGATGTCAGGCTGTTATCTCAGTTTCTATGTTGCCTCTGTTCCTTTGCTGAACCGTCCAGACTTCAAGGACAGCTCCACATACCAAAGCCTGGGAAAGTGTGCTCTGTTTAGGCTTTGGTGATGCTTTGTAATCCCCCGCCGTTTTCAAGCCTTATATTGCCAACTAGCTAGCAAGACACTCATAGCTGTCATTTTATCTTCTGTGCACTGTATTGCTTATTTGACCAGTAAAAGCCATCTGCTTGGTTTCTAAATGTCTCTGTGGTGATTTCTGGTTCTTTGGGTCAAGAGTGGGAGCCTGTTGTAACTGGTCGTTGTTTTGGAGTAGTAAAGTCACTTGGTCTTGCAAATGTGCTACCTGTTCTAAAAGGTCCATATTTTGGTTATGTAGCAAAAATATCTTGTTGTCCGAGCCACTAATCCGGCGGGATTGGTTGGATTGCAACCCGCTGGCCCAGAGAGGTTCCTCGGTATACAAGTCCTCCTCATCGGAAGTGTCCTCGGGTAAAGTTCCCATCAGCCTGCGGGTGCGTTGAACACTACGCGACGGAACATAGGATGGGATAAACGGGGGAGGCAAGTCAAAACCCCTGGGCTGTCTGGGACGTGTACCACTGCGCGCCTGTTCCCGGGCGAGGCGTTCCCTCTCCTCCTGCTCTGCCCGGGCCCTTGCTACAGCTTCGGCCGCTGCTCGTGCTTGGTCTTCCGCTTTTTTACGTTCAGCTAGTTCCAGTTCGGCTGTCAGTTGGGCGGTCAGTTTCGCGGTAACGAGAGGAAGCGCCTCCTTTTCCAAAGTGTAGAGTAGCTCCACACGGTCATCGTTCAGGTCCAGCATCGGCTGGATCAGTACCTCCAAGGCCGCAGCAGTGGAGCCGAAATCGGGGGTGAGATGTCGAGTAAGTTCCACCACCATGATAGTTGCCGCAGTGTGGCCCAGGAGGAACCTCTGGAGCAGCTGGTTGTTGTGGCGGTTGCTGTGGTATCACGGGAACGGGGGTAGCGGGCACAGTTTTAGCCCGTTGTAATTGGTCATTGTCCTTGAGTACTAACGCCAGTTGATCTTGCAAACGTGCCACCTGTTCCATAAGGTCTATATTTTGGTTGCGCAGTAAAAACAGCTCGTTGCCAGCACCACTAGTCCGGCGGGACTGGCTGGACCGGAAACCAGTGGCCCAAAGAAATTCTCCCATATATACGTCCTCTTCGTCGGAATTATCCAATCTCTCGTGCAAGGTTCCTGCCAGCCTGAGGGTTCGTTGAACGCTACGAGATGGAACGAAAGACGGGAAGAACGGGGGTAATTCATAGCCTCCGGGCTGTCGGGGACGCGCACCACTCCACGCCCGTTCGAGGGTTAAGCGCTCCCTCTCCTCCTGCTCTGCCAGAGCTTTCGCTTCAGCCTCAGCCGCCGCCCACACTTGCTCCTCCGCTTGCTTGCGATCAGCCAGGTCCAGGTCAGCTGCCAGCTTGGCGGTCAGCGCCGCGGTAACGAGTGGAAGGGCCTCCTGTTCCAAAGTGTAGAGGAGCTCAGCGTATTGATCCTGCAAGTCCAGCATCGGTTGAATGTACAGCCAAGGCCGCTGCATTTGTACCGAAATCGGGGGCGAGGTGTTTGGTAAGTTCCACCACAGAAATAGTGGCCGCAGTGTGGCCCTGAAAAAGGGCAGTCACTCACGTGGCTATCGCTTTGGCCTCCATTTGGCACAGCTCGGGGGATGGTGTGACCGGGGTCACCATGTCGACAGAGCGGATCGGGACCGCGGTCAAAGTCAGGTGAGTTTCACAAGTAGTGAGACCGGCCAACAGGCTAGTCAACAGTTGTAAACCCTCAGCTGCCAATTGAGCATCTTCCACCAACCAGTCAAGGGTTTGGAGATCTTGGTAGGCGCGGGTATCTGCAGTGTCAGATGTCCAGGGGACCGTTGCGGAAAGGGAACGCCACTGAGCTCAAACAAGTCCAGTCAAGCGGTTGACCTCTGCCTCGGTTCGATGTAGCTCAGCTATAATGTCCCGTACAAGTTCGGGGTCGTCAGTCAGTGTTCCCAATGGAAGGGACCACGGATGGAATCCTTCCAGGGCTCCCAGCAGGAACCCGCTACCCGGGGATCAGATCCACCCGGGGTGAACCACACGGGGCCCGGGGTGAACCACACGGGGCTCCAGCCACGGTTTGATCACTTGGAGAGCACTGCCTTTGCTCCCATCTGAGTGGCAGGCGAACCCTCCGGGGCTCCAGCCTGACAGATGAAAGAAATTTAAGATTGCTGTCTTAATGTGAGCTCTTGGCCTAACGAGAACCACAAACCACAACAGGAGATGAAGTTGTCCAAAGAAGCTGGTTTTACTTTCACAAAGGTTAGCAGTGCACAGGGAAACTAAGACAGCAATGGGGCAAACTGGCTTGCACTTGATAATATGAAAGCATTGAAAAAAGCACTCAACAGCACAGTGCAGCTTCAAGAGATTACAAATTACAAACAGTACAACGGCGCCGTGATTCCCACGGACTACTGGCAGCATCAAAGAGTCCAAAAAATGCAAACATTCCTTGAGGGCAAGTTGGTGGGAAAACGAAACCAACTGAGAGATACAGGCCTGACACAGGGCAAGGGTGCAAGAACATGAACAGCAAATAATCCAAAGTGGAAGGAGCAGGAGCTTGTGATTAGAGCGAACAGGTACTCTGCAGCTCACCAGAAAGGGCATGCAAACGTTCATACAGGGCAGAACACACTATGACCAAGCACAAATCCGAGAAGAGAAACAGAGACATATAGCCCTGTATTCTGGGACTCTGCTCAGCAAAGTATGAAGACTTCCTCCATCCTAAGGACACTCCAATTTACCGTATTTTTCGCTCCATAAGACACACTTTTTTCCTCCTCAAAAGTGAGGGGAAATGTCGGTGCGTCTTATGGAGTGAATGCCGGCTGGGCGCGTGCACATCGGGACGGTGCAAGCTGGCATTCCCCGCCCCAACGGCCAGCTGGGAGGCTGGTGGGCGCACAGAGCCGGCTGGGCACGTGCGCGTCTGGACGGCGCGAGCCGGCGTTCCCCGCTCCAACGGCCAGCTGGGAGGTGGGCGGGGCCGCACAGAGCCGGCTGGGCGTGTGCGCCCGCTCGCGCCGTCCCGATGTGCACGCGCCCAGCCGGCTCTGTGCGGTCCCGCCCACCTCCCAACTGGCCGTTGGAGCGGGGAACGCCGGCTCACGCCATCCCGACGCGCATGCGCCCAGCCAGCATTCACTCCATAAGACAAGACAACTTCATAAAAACTAGGTGCGTCTTATGGTCCTATGGAGCGAAAAATACGGTATGTGAGTCTTCTGTTGGAAAATTCACTTCTGTTGGAGGAAGGCTCCTTTGCTAAGCAGAGTGGTAAAACACAGGCCCTAATATGTATAAATAAAAGTTTTCATTACTCATGAAATGTGGAGTTAGCCGGAACTCTCATTTTGGGTCAGGTTCTGGCCCCAGTTATAGGGCAAGCAGCTGGGTTCAAATACAAAAGTTGGTTTTCTTCCAGGTTTGGAAAAGGGAGCAAGTAAAAATGGGTGATCAGTTGTGTGCCTTGATTGACAAAGGAGAGGAATAGGTGTTTCAAGGTCTTGGGGAAACTTTTTTTTTAAGATAGTGTAAGTGCAGAGTGTTAAGCTGCAGTACTGCAGTCAAAAGCTCTGCTCACGACCTGAGTTCAATCCCAATGGAAGTTGGTTTCAGGTAGCAGGCTCAAGGTTGACTCAACCTTCCATCCTTCCGAGTGTCAGGCTGTTATCTCGGTTTAGATGTTTCCTTTGTTTCTCTGCTGAACCGTCCAGACTCAAGGACGGCTACACATACCAAAGCCTGGGAACGCCACTACTGGGAAATAATGCTCTGTTTATGCTTTGTAATCTCCCGCCATTTCTCTGCCTTATATTTCCAAATAACGGGCAAGACAAGCCATAGCTGTCATCTTGCCTTCCATGCACTGTATTGCCTATTTGACCAGTAAAGCCATCTGCTTGGAATCTGATTGTCTCTGTGGTGATTTCTGGTTCGATGGGTCAAGAGCTCACATTATGACAGCTATCTCTTCTTCATCAATTCTTTAGTCAGGCTGGAGCCCTGGAGGGTTCGCCTGCCACTCGGATGGGAGCTAGGAGGGCGCTCTCCGAGTGAACCATGACTACTGCTTCTTGGAACCCTGGAGTCCTCCTCAGAGGATCCTACCCTCCTACGGGACATAGTAGCTGAACTCTTTAGGACTAATTCAGAGGTTTGCCGCTTGAGTGGACTGGTCCAGACGCAGTGGCGATCTCTAGTGAGGGTTCTCTGGATGTTAACGTCGGAGGATACTAATGCTTGTTTAGACCTCCAGGATTTTGATCAGTTGCTGGATGATGCCCGGCTGGCAACTGAGGACTTACAAATACTAACCGGTTTATTGGATAAGCTTATTGCCCGTGAGACTCTCTCATCCACGGCTCTAAGGCGTCCTGTCGCCTTGGGGGAAGGTACCATGGCGGGAGCCGCACCGGCAGGTTTTTCTTTGGTACCCAATGCAGCTGACTGTCAAGCTGAAGCCAAGAGGATCGCCATCCAGACAGCCCTCCTCTTTGCGGATTGTACAAAGGATACCACTATAGCCACCTTGGCTCAACGTTTGACCCCGACGTTCGGGGCCGATGCACCCGCGGTTGCGGTCCGAGTGCAACCATTATTAGGTGGGGAGCCTGACCCCCTACTCACACTCCTGGAAACGGAACTTTTACCGCACATTACCGCAGCTGCCGCTCTGAGACTTGAAAGCGCACAGGCTCTCGCGGATAGGGAAGCTGCTGAAGCGGCTAAGGCGGAAGCCGAGGCTCAAGCCGCAAGGGACAAAGAGCAGCAGTTGGCTGCGGATCGGGCGCGGACAGGCGGCCGCCCCAAAGACTCCGGACGGAGCGGTCCTCCATTGGGTCTGTCGTTTTCCCTGGTATTTGCCCCGTCGCGCCCGACTCAATGCGCGCGCCGCCTCACAGAACGACGCCAAGACTCCGAGGAGTCTGATGAAGAGGACTTGTTTGGGGACAGTTCTCAATGGGCCACAAGTTTTCGGACAAGCAAACCTCATCATACAGGTGGCCCGGGTGAGGACGTTCACCTGTTACGAGCTCAGAATCGGGAGCTATCTGGCCGTGTAGATCAACTCCAGGAGCTAATGGAACGCTTGCTTCAGGACAACAGGCAGTTACAGCAGGCCCTGACAACCCCGGCACAACCCGTTCCACAGGGGGCCGCAGTACCGGTTCAACAGGGAGTGCCAGCCCAGCCACCCGCTTATGTGCCTGTTCAACCCCTGGTTCCCGGAGGTCCCGTTTTACCTGCACCCAGGGCACCCGTGCAACCGGGCCAACCCATGCCCGGTCCTTGGAAACAACTCAAATTGAAAACTACTTACGATGGATCTCTCGAAACCCTGCCCTGTTTCTTGCATCAGGTAGACAGCTATATGCGCGAACAAGGACAGTTCTTCCCTACAGAGGACAGCCGGGTTCGCTATGTGGCTTCCCTTTTGACAGGTAAAGCAGCCGACTGGATGGTCCTCCAGTTCGACACCCGATCCCGCTCTATCCGTTCCCTCAACAATTTCATGACTGCCTTACGGAGGAGGTTTGAGGATCCCTTTCTGGGGGAACGAGCCAAAGCGGAGCTTCTACAACTAAGACAAGGCTCTACTCCAGTTCGAGAGTTTGCCGATGAATTCCAGAGACTAGCAAGCAGAATTGTGGGCTGGCCCGAAGCCACCCTAATTCACCATTTCAGGGAAGCCTTATACCCTGACATTCTGAACTGGTCGTATATGCGGGGTGATCCCGACACCCTCGAGGATTGGATTCTATTAGCCGAGGAGGTGGAAAGCCGCCGGCGCTTTATTTCCCTTGTCCGCCAAAGAAACAAGGAGAAAAGCGTCCAAAAACCCCAGCCCAAGGAACCGCTCCCCAATGCACGGAAGCCCGCGCGTCCACCCCAGGATCGCGAAACACGGTTTCAAAGAGGAGCTTGCCTCACTTGTGGGGAACTGGGCCACTTTGCGGCAGTCTGCCCACATCGCCCTGAACCCTTTCGCCCCAGCATGGCAACCCGAGCTCGAGGACGACCTCAACGCAGAGGCACCACGGCCACCCGCAGCGCAGCGCCGGGGAGACCCACACCCTCTGCACTTCACGTTGAGGACTCATCTAACCTTCCTACATCAAGTGACCCCGCCGGATTACAAATGCCCCATTGGGGGACAACTCTCCTTCTTCTGACGAAGAGAACCCATGGGATCCTCCAGCTTTGAACCTGGAAACCCCCCTTGATTTGTCAAAAAACGGCTCCGGTCTGTGGTGAGTGGAGCGTCTCCACAGACCCCTGCAGAATCTCCTAATAAACCGAAAGCTCCCACCAAGGTGAAGGAAGTGGAAACCACCGTTTATGTGGACGCAGTTTTACAACACTATAAAGGTGGTCCCCAACTACCCGTTAAGGCACTCATTGACTCCTGTTGCGGTCGCACTCTAATCAATGAGGCCACTTTTGCAGCACTCAAAGTCAAATCCGAGGCTTTACCAGCCCCCGTCCAATTTGCCCAAATGGACAGAAGCCATTTCAAGGGGGGCCCAGTTGATCATCGCACTACAGGGGTGGCGATGGGTATTGGCTCCCACTGGGAGAAAATAGACTTTACCATAGCCCCTATCCGATTTGAAGTGGTCCTGGGAATTAACTGGATTAAAGGTCATAGTCCCAGTATAGACTGGGAGACGAACACTATCTCCTTTGCCAACCCCAAATGTGATCAGCACCGACAGCAAGTCGCAGTGCTGTCTCCACCCGCTCCAGCATTAACCTCCGATGTCCCATCACCGCCGTCCCTACCTGATGTATACCAGGACTTTGCGGATGTCTTTAACATTAAAGAATGTGATGCCTTACTCCCCCACCGGGCCACTGACTGTGCAATTGAGGTGGTGAAGGACTGCACATTAACCAAAAGTAAGATTTACCCTATGAGCGCTTCCGAGCGCACTGTACTACGGGACTTTTTGGACAAAAACCTTGCCAGAGGGTTCATTCGCCCATCGAATGCTCCCAACTCAGCCCCCGCATTTTTCGTCCGAAAAAAGGAGGGCGACCTGCACCTATGCATCGACTTCCGAAAGCTCAATGCAGTTACCCAAGCCAATGCCTACCCTATACCGCTGATTTCAGATATTTTGGGGCAGTTGCAGGAGGGACATATATTCTCCAAGTTGGACTTAGTAGAAGCCTACTTAGTAGAAGCCTACTTAGTAGAAGCGAGGGAGACGAACCCCTCACTGCCTTCTCTAGCTGTTTTGGAATGTTTGAATTCGTTGGGTTGCCCTTCGGGTTAAAAGGGGCCCCGGGGGTCTTCATGCAACTCATCAACGAAATCCTCCACGATTTACTGTACCGCGGGGTGGTGGTTTATTTAGATGACATTCTTATTTATTCAAAAACCATGGATGAGCATGTCGCTCTGGTCTGAGAAGTTCTGCAGTGCCTGCGCAATCACCAACTCTTTGCAAAGTTGGCTAAATGCGAATTTCATCAGAGCAAAATAACGTTCTTGGGATATATAATCTCCCACCATGGCCTTAGCATGAACCCGGCCAAGGTCCAATCCGTCCTCGATTGGACCCCTCCCTCCAACCGCAAACAAGTACAACAGTTTCTAGGTTTTGCTAATTTCTATTGCGGGTTCATCCCTAACTTCGCCCAAGTGGCGCTGCCCATCACCGACCTGCTGAAAACAAAGGGTAAAGGAAGCTCGGCTACGTTACCCTCCGCTAAGATACTGTGGACTGATCAATGCCAGGCCGCTTTTGTAGCCCTCAAACGCCTTTTCACTTCGGAGCCCGTGCTACGGCACCCAGACCCGAATCAAATGTTCATTGTGCAAGTCGATGCCTCCGACGTGGCTATGGGAGGGGCCCTTCTCCAAAGAGGACCAGATGGTCTCCTTCACCCTTGCGCTTACTTCTCAAAGAAATTTGCGCACTCCCACTTGAACTGGCCCATTTGGGAGAAAGAAGCATCGGCCGTTCACCATGCACTTACTCTGTGGCGACAATTCCTGGAGGGGTCTAAAGTACCCTTTGAAGTCTGGACCGATCACAAAAATCTAGCTGCCCTCACGGGGACCCATAAATTGTCCGCGAAACAACAGCGTTGGGCAGATTTCTTTGCTCAGTTTCGTTTCGTCCTGAAGCATGTCCCTGGAAAACAAAACGTTCTCGCAGATGCTCTCTCCCGACTGCCTCAGTACCCGGTGAAACTCGATCGGCCCACAGACTCTTTATTTACGCCCGCACAAAGAGAAGCCCTACCCGTGCTGGCTGTACAAACCCGATCCCAAACACTGCCCCCACAACGGAAGCACGGGACCGACGCACCAACTCCTCCAACCCAACCGGCCGCCAAGCCGCCTGCAGTCAGCGCACCACCGCACGTAAGCGCTTCCCCCTCGTCGACCCCCATATCTACTCCTGCTTCCACCATAAAACAGGGGGGGGTTCCCGTCTCCGAGTCTTTCTTAAATTCCCTTCGGGCACAATGCCTAATGGAATGCTCCGCTCAAACCCTGCCTCCCGATGTAATCGAACGAGGAGGTTGTTGATACAAAGACTCGAAATTATACGTGCCCAAAACGCTCCGAAAAGAAGTCTTACATTTGGCTCATGGAGTAAAAACAGCTGGACACTTTGGGTTCCTAAAGACCCTTCACCTGTTGCGCAGGCAGTTCTGGTGGGGGGGAATGCGTTCTGACATTGACTCTTTTATTCGCAGCTGTCCTGTTTGCGCCACGGTCAAACGATCTCAAGGAAAGCCCCCAGGACTACTGCAACCACTTGAAATACCCAGCAAACCCTGGGAAGTGATTGCTATGGATTTTATGACAGATCTCCCTCTCAGCGGGGGGAAAACTGTGTTATGGGTTATCACTGACTTATTTTCTAAGCAAATACATTTGGTTCCATGTGCGGGGATCCCCTCCGCTCAGAAGTTGGCCCGCCTCTTCGTGTCACATGTCTTTAGACTACATTCGTTTCCGCGCAAGATAATCTGCGACCGCGGAAGTAGTTTCGTTGCTAAGTTTTGGAAAGCTTTTCTCAAATTGGTGGGGGTGGAACAAGGGTTGTCCAGTGCATACCATCCCCAAACGGATGGTCAAACTGAACGTGTCAATGCTGTACTCGAATGTTATTTGCGCTGTTATGTCAATTACCACCAAGATGACTGGGTAGAACTGTTGCCTTTTGCAGAATATGCCTACAATAATGCTGTACATCAATCCACAGGTTTCAGCCCGTTTTATGCGGTGTATGGACAGGACTTCAGTCCTATCACCCCTGTAGAAGGATCAGAGGGGGAGGGGGATGCCGACATTGCCTCATGGGCTCACACCCTCCGTACAACATGGCCCTGGCTGATTAGCAACCTGGACCGAGCCAAGAGCAAATACAAGGCGCAGGCTGACAAGCATCGTTCCCCAAATATGGACCTGCAAGTGGGTGACCTGGTATACCTTTCCACCAAGAACCTACGCTCCACCCGTCCTTGCCATAAGCTCAATGCTAGATACATTGGCCCATTTCCCATCACCCGCCTCATAAATCCTGTCACGGTGGAACTGTCTCTCCCCAAAACTCTGAGGCGTGTGCATCCCGTTTTCCATGTCAGCCTTCTAAAGCCCCATGTTGCTTCCCCACAATGGCACCCGTAGCCGCCTCCTGAACAACCCATAATGGTGGGGGGGAGGAACATTTCGAAGTCTCCAAAATCCTGGATTCCCGCATACACCATGGGGCCTTGCAATACCTGATCCGCTGGAAACACTTCCCCCCTGCCTATGACGAGTGGGTTCGTGCACGGGATGTCTCAGCCCCCAAACTCGTCAACGCCTTTCACGATGCCTACTCGGATAGACCAGCCCCCTTGCCGGATGGGAGGGGGACTTAAGGGGAGCAGGATGTCAGGCTGTTATCTCGGTTTAGATATAACCGAGTTTCGTTTCTCTGCTGAACCGTCCAGACTCAAGGACGGCTACACATACCAAAGCCTGGGATTGCCACTCCTGGGAAATAATGCTCTGTTTATGCTTTGTAATCTCCCGCCATTTCTCTGCCTTATATTTCCAAATAACGGGCAAGACAAGCCATAGCTGTCATCTTGCCTTCCATGCACTGTATTGCCTATTTGACCAGTAAAGCCATCTGCTTGGAATCTGATTGTCTCTGTGGTGATTTCTGGTTCGATGGGTCAAGAGCTCACACCGAGGTTGGTGAAATTACCCAGCTTTCTGGGGGTAAAGGGAAAATGACTGGGGAAGGCACTGCCAAACCACCCCGCAAACAAAGTCTGCCTTCGAAACGTCGGGATGTGACGTCACCCCATGGGTCAGGAATGACTCGGTGCTTGCACAGGGGACCTTTACCTTTTTAAGGAAGAGAGACATTTTAGTGAAAAATGTTGATGTGGGTAGAGTTCTTTCTTTGGCCAATGTTAACATGGCAAACTCTTTTCATTTATTGTGTATTGATTATTTACTGAGAGGTCTTGATTAATTATCTGGGAAAGTATAATTTTAAACTTAACAGCAAAATGCTTCCAGAGTATGGTCAAAGTAGATGTCTCCTGCAAAAGTGTTCCACAGCTTTGGAACCACAATAGAAAAGTTGCTAGCAGGTCTGGCAATAAAAAGGTTCCTGTGCTGGAGTGATATGGTAATGGAATGGCATGTGGCCAGCACAGAAGGCATGTAACACAGACTGCAACAATGGAGAAGGCTCTGGAGTTTCCAGGACCCTCCATAATATGCCAGGTAATGATGCATTCACTTGCAAAATAATGGAATCCAGAACCTAGAATATTCGGTGGACTTTGGGGTATAAAATCTGGGTTTATTGGACTGAATGTGAGTGGATCCATTCATCTCCAATATTTGTGCTGTGGTAGATTGTGGTAAGGGTAGTTTTTGCAGTGCTTTCTATTGTACAGAGTTTGTATTTCTAGGACATTGTTTTGCTTTTCCATCACCATAATGTTTAACTGTCTTACAAATCCCGATGAACCAGCTGACACTGTTACCATTGATGATCCATAAGCATGATTGCACACATCTCTATAATTCATGCACAGCTCACCAATCTAGAATTAGATATGTCTAATTATTTGAGGGATCCTCAGAAATAACTTGAATATTCAGTGCAGGAAATATAAAGAGGCAATAAAAAGGTCAATATGGCAGATGGAAAACTTCAGGCACACCATATGCTACAGGTTGTATAAAATCATGACAGTGCCAATTAGAGAAGGGAACTACCCATTAACAGAAAGAATAGTGGTTGACAGTCATCAACAAAGTCAAATGAAACCACCTCATTATTCTAAATGGTTCACTTTACGGATAGCTCTCTTTAATGAGCTATACTGAGAGCTATAATTCTCCCTCAGTCTAATTTCTCTAGCAAAATGCAACTTTGGCGGTGAGGCGGGGGGGAGGTGGAAGCAAGTAAAATATAATGCAAAAGATTTTTCTTACGTTTTTAAAAGCTGCAAAACATAAATGAAATTACTTCTTTTGAGGTGGAAAAGAAGCAATGCTTTGAAGAATGTGGGGTTAATTTAGAAACATTTTTGAGGGCAAGGCATGTTCAAATGTTCTCCATGGGAAGGATAAGATAGAACCCTGGCTTTGTAGAAATGTTAGCATGAAAGCAGTAATTGCTAAAAAAATGTGTCTTAAAAAATGAAACTTAACAGTGCTGTCGAAGTACAATTACACTGTTCTAAGTTCGCTTAAATCAGTGGGCTTAGAAGGGGTGTAATTCTCAATGTGATCCTAACAACATTTTCCTGTGAATAAGCCCCATTAAATATATCTGAATAGGATTCCAAATAGATCTAGTTAGAATCACTGTCCAAGCTGAGGAGTGCATTGTAAATGTTATAAGAAATACTGTGCTGCTACAGAAAATGGCAGCTTTGTGTTACAATAGGTAAAAGGTAAAAGTCCCCTGTACAAGCAACAGGTCATTCCTGACCCATGGTGTGACGTCACATCCAGACGTTTTCTAGGCAGACTTTGTTTGCGGGGTGGTTTGCCAGTGCCTTCCCTAGTCATCTCCCCTTTACCCCCCAGCAAGCTGGGTACTCATTTTACCGACCTTGGAAGGATGGAAGGATGAGTCAACCTTGAGCCGGCTACCTGAAACCAACTTCCGTTGGGATCAAACTCAGGTCGTGAGCAGAGCCTGGACTGCAGTACTGCAGCTTTACCACTCTGTGCCACGGGGATCTTATTTGTTGTTACAATCCTTCCTTATAATTTGTAATACAAATCATCTCCACCCTGATGCCATTATGATGTGCATTTCCTGGTCTTGTCACTCCTAGGATTGCCAGGTCTCCCCGGCTAGTGGTGGGGGATGGGGGGGCAGGGTTGCCAGATCCAGAATGGGAAACTTCTGGAGGTTTGGGGATGGAGTTTGACCCCCTAATCTGTTATTTAGTACATTCTAATCCTGTCCTTCCTCCAAGGAGTTTATGGCAGCCTATATCATTCTTTCACTCTTCATTTTATCATTTCAAAAAAACCTGTGAGGTAGATTAAGTTTAGAGAAAAAGTGACTTGCCCATTGTCACCTAGCAAGTTTCATGTCAGAGTGGATTTGAACCTGGGCCTTCCAGATCTTAGTCCAACACCAGAACCATTGCACCACACAAGCTCTCATCCCATCCCTAGAGGTGCCATTCTGCATGTATTCAGTTCTTAATTTCTAGGGGGAAAAATAAATGAGATCCAAGTGTTTCTGGAAGCACAGCCCTTTGATTCTGAAACCCATCCTCCTAACCCTAGATTTAGGGGTGTTCAGCAACGATTATGCTGAGAGTCATTTTCATCTGTTGCAACTTTAGGAGCCAATTTTTAGCTGACAAGTGAGATAATATTGGTCCTCAGTCTTAGACCATCAAGCTATTTCTTTCTTTCTTTCTTTCTTTCTTTCTTTCTTTCTTTCTTTCTTTCTTTCTTTCTTTCTTTCTTTCTTTCTTTCTTTCTTTCTTTCTTTCTTTCTTTCTTTCTTTCTTTCTTTCTTTCTTTCTTCTGGAGAGCTCATGAGTCTTAAGTGTTCTCTCCTTGAAAGATTTTCTTATATCCACTCCTCTCTCCCAAGGATAAAAAATACTCCAGAAGGTGGTAAGATTCTCCTGACAAACTTGTTTCCACTGTGGAATTGTTAAGCAGCTCTGAGGATTAGGTGGCTTTGGCAAGTGCCCCAGAGAAGCCATGCGGAATCACTCTGAAGCATTTTTCTATTATTTATAACATTTATTAAATTCACAAATGATTTACTGCCTTTCTTCGTCCCTCCAGGTGTTTGCAAATACAATGCTGCCTTGAAAGATTAATATGTATCGAAGCAACCTCAAAGTAGATTTAATTTAATTATGGTGGACATTCTTAAAGAATGCTCAACTGGCTTCTGTGCAGTCACAGTTGTGTAGCCTTGAGACAGACGAGCATAAATTTGAGAGAATGCAGAGTCCAGGCACCCTGACAAGCCATCCCCATTTCTGTTTCATTTGCTGAAGGTTTGGAACTGGGAATGTTAGGTCAGACCCTTAGAATTGTGACCAATGAGTACAAACACTGACCAACAACTATGCATGACATCACATCAGGGACTCGGTTTTTGCTGCCTCCTCCCAAAACAAGAGTGTTGCCAAGCACGTTACAAACCACAATTTGCAGACACCTGTGTCTGGTTTTGAGGGATCACAAATAGGGTTGCCAACCTCCAAGTACTAGCTGGAGATCTCCTGCTATTACAACTGATCTCCAGCCAATAGAGATCAGTTCACCTGGAGAAAATGGCCACTTTGGCAATTGGACTCTATGGCATTGTTACCCGAATTGCTCTTTAAATGGGGGAATTAGCTGAGCAATCGGAAACTACAATATTTATATAGCGAGATCAACCTATGTATATCAGAGTCAATCATCTGTGACCTTTGAAATCAAGACAGAAATGAATAGATTTCAAATTAATAATGTTTATGTAGTCATTCATTCAGTGATGCAACATACAACATACAGAGAGTCTAAGAATCAAAAGAGAGGAGTACAGAGACATTTATGTAGTCATTCATTCAGTGATGCAACATACAACATACAGAGAGTCTAAGAATCAAAAGAGAGGAGTACAGAGACATTTGCCGTATGGCAGGCAGATAAAGGGAACATACTACCTTTCCTGTAGAGGAGTTATCCGTCCTGAGTTCTAATAGACTAAAAAAAGGATAAAAAGTGGACAGGGATAGCCCCCAGCATGTTCTAGTATGGCTGCTCACTCTGGCAGAGTGGCAGTCTGTATGAAGAGGGGCAGTCCTCAGGGATCGTCTGCACTTTCAGTGGCTTAGTTATTCTCTTTTCCTGTGGGGGGGGAAGGAGAGGGGTTGTGCTACCCTCTTGGTTCCCATGTGACAGAAGGATTAATGATCGGCTGAGGGGTGGGGTAGTGACAATTTGAAAATGCTATTCTAATTCCAGTGACTTGTGCACGCCCAGGCAGAAAACAGGGAGTCTCTCTGATTGGCTTAATGATCTAAAACAATAGGTGTGATCCTTGCTAACGTCCGGGGATCTTTATCTCAATGTCTCTGAATGGCTTTGCTTAATCAGCGTCCGATGATGCAAGGGAGGGGGGGTGTTGGTGCAGGCTACATGCCTGGGCGTATTCCTTGACATGGCTTCTGCTGAAACAGAGATGCACAGGAAATGGAGTCACTCTGGCCTACTGGAGAGGTTGACCTTGCCTCTGTTTCTCAGCTGCTGGCGGCCCAGGATACACAGGAGCGGCCGTGTCAGTTTCACTCACGTGCAAAAGCCTTCCCTGTAACGTTTAGAGGCTAGGCGTGCAGCTGGAACAGTGGTGGCCCGCATCTGTTAGGGTTGCCATGACCAGTCCTGGAGATTGGCACCCGTGGGGCTTACAGCATTGAAGTCCCTCCCCTCCGTAAACCCCGTCCTCCTCAGGCTCCACCCCAAAAACCTCCTGTCAGTCATGAAGGCTTTCTTTAAGGAATTCATAAAAGTGAGTGTTCAATGCAATTCTTAGCACAGTTTGTTTGTTTGTTTTTTGTTTGTTTGTTTATTTATTGAAATTATATCCCTCTCTCTATCCCAGCCAAAGCCAGGCTCAGATTGGTTAACATCAAGTCAAACACAATACAAATCATACAGTATATAAATTAAATTCCAGTATAAAATACTAACAATAAAATTCTAATGATAGAATTTGGTTGGTGCTTATTATTCAGCCTGTGAGGGCCATCTGGTTTTGGCTCTTATCTGTTTCTATCTCTACCCCTTTGAACTCGTACAAGCAGTTCGCACCTCTGTGTATCTTCCTGAGTCCCCCGCCTCGTCCTTCTTGCCCAGGTGCCACCTCTCCTCCCCTGCTGTGCTTTCTGCCTTCACTCCCTCGGGCCGAGTCCGGCCTTGAAATGCAGATAGCCCTCACTGTCTCTCTAGGACTGTTTGATGTTTTATGCTGCACCGGTTTGCCTTGTAACCTCCCATGCCTCCCATGTGTGTGAACCTTCGTGCCCTGTAGTAGATAAATACTGTAACCCCGATAAGCTAGTCACTCGCAACTTTGTATCCATGAGCCTGTCTTCTCTACCTGAAGCCTTCAATAAATCTTTTGTTTCTGCATCCAAGTCTGAGCAATTGATTTGGCGAAGTTTGCCCAGCTAGGTTGGGGACTCTCACATTAAGTTGCGAGTCCTTGCCTCTTCGTTCTGCATCTGTACCCTACGGGACAGCCATGTCAGGCGACGAGGACAAAACTACCCCTCCGGCCTCGCCGGACGGAAGCAGTGCACCGGACAAGCCGGCCCCGAAGGACAGACCGGACCAGAAGGTGCCAGGTGCGCCCCGCCCGGGCCCGGGACCGGGCACACGTCCCAAGACCACCTTTAACACTTGGCTGGATTCGCCGAAAGGTTGGTCGCTTTCCCGGACTGAGGCAAAGCACTGTCGCTTGGCCTTAACCGGTACGGGGTTCGAGGACGACCCCGCCCGTCGGGACGCTCTGATGGATGAGGAGCGGAGACAGTGGCAGGAGGAACGCCAAGCGATGGTGGAGCGCATAGATGCCATGCAACTTGTGATGGAGGAGATGGCCGCGGCCATGGACGCGCTGAAGGTACAGCCCCCGCCGGGTAACCCTCCGGATGGGACACCGGCGGCTCCCCCCGCGCCTCCTCCCAGCACCCCGGCCCGCCGGGACCTGAAGATCACGTATGATGGGTCGGGGGACCAGTTGACCTTTTTCATGGTCCAAGTGGACATTTTTATGCGGGAGCAGGGCCGGACCTTTACCTCCGAGGAGTCCCAGGTCCAGTATGTGGCCTCCCTCCTGCAAGGCGAAGCGGCCGCGTGGATGGTGTTACAGTACGAGCTCCGCTCCCCTGTGTTACGGAGTTTGGATGACTTTATGATCGCACTCCGTAACCGGTTTGAGGACCCGAATCTGGGGGAGCGGGCCAAAGCCGCTCTGATGCAACTGCGCCAAGGGACCAAGTCGGTGGCACAGTATGCGAGCGAGTTCCAGTCCTTATCGAGTCGGATTCTGGACTGGAGCGAGGCTACCCGGGTGCAGTTGTTCAGGGAGGGCCTAAACCCGGACCTGCAGCATTGGGCCTTTATGCAAGGTAACCCCCCTGACGTTGAGGGTTGGGTGCGTCACGCCGCCGATATCGAAAATAGGAAGCAGCTCCTAAACTTGTCCAAGCAACGATCCGGCCGCGACTTTAAACCGAGAGGAGACAAGGCAAGTGGGATCCGTGACCCTCGCACCCCAGGCGGCGGCGGCCCCACGCCAGCGGAGCGCCGCAAGCGCTTCGAGGCAGGGGTGTGCCTGGTTTGTGGAGGAAAGGGTCACTTCGCCTCCCAATGCCCATCCCGCTCCGGACGCCCGGCTTCCATTCGTCCCGTCCCGAGCGAACCAGAGAAAGCCCCCGCAGAGGGTCAGCCGCAACGCCGAAGCAACGCTCCAGGACGACGGAGCACTCCCTCGGCACTACACGCGCACGCCCTGGATGGGATCGCCAGTTCGACCGGTCCATCGGGACCCCGGATTGCCAGTGCAACCTCTGACTCTGCCGAGTCACGGATTACAAATACCTCGTCCCCCTCGTCCAGCGAGGAGGAAGAGTGGGATGTGCCGGCAAAAAACGCCGTCGGTCTGCTGTAAGGGGGGCTCCTCAGCAGACCGCACCGTCCCTTGTGCAAGGAGCTCCACCGATGACCTGCTAGCACAATTGAAGGAGGGCCGGATTTCCACCAAACTGGATTTAGTGGAAGCCTATCACCGCATACGCATAAAAGAGGGGGACGAACCAAAAACGGCTTTTTCGAGCTGTTTCGGCATGTTTGAGTATTTAGTCATGCCGTTCGGACTTTCTGGGGCTCCGAGTGTGTTCATGCAGTTAATCAATGAAGTGTTACATGATTTGTTGTTTCGGGGGGTGGTGGTATTTTTGGACGATATACTCATTTATTCTGAAACCATGGAAGAGCATGTCCGGCTGGTGCGGGAGGTCCTCCAGCGGTTACGGGACCACAAGTTATATGCCAAAGTATCTAAGTGTGAATTCCACCAGCCTTCCATTACCTTTCTAGGCTATGTAATCTCTCACCAGGGGTTGGAAATGGACCCCGGAAAGGTTCAGGCTGTACGAGATTGGGAACCCCCTACTACGCGCAAGCAACTGCAGCAGTTCCTGGGGTTCGCCAACTTCTACCGCAATTTCATTCCCAACTTTGCGCAAGTTGCTCTTCCTCTCACTTCCCTTCTGCGCACCAAGGGAAAGGGTGCCAATGCCGCCTTGCCTTCGGCCCGACTGCAATGGTCCCCTCCCTGCCAACAGGCTTTCGAGGACTTGAAGCTACTCTTCTCGTCCGAACCAGTCCTGGCCCACCCGGACTGCACCAAACCGTTTGTGGTCCAGGTGGACGCATCCGATGTAGCTATGGGAGGGGCCCTCCTGCAGCGGGACGAAAGTGGCGCTTTAAAGCCATGCGCCTATTTCTCCAAGAAGTTTACCCAGTCCGAAATCAACTGGGCCATCTGGGAGAAAGAAGCCGCGGCAGTTAAGCACGCCCTCACTGTGTGGAGGCATTTTCTAGAGGGGGCAGAATTCCCGTTTGAAGTGTGTACTGATCACAAGAATCTGGAGGCTCTCAAAGGGGCTAGAAAGCTCAACGCCAAGCAAATACGTTGGGCCCAATTCTTTGCCAAATTTCGGTTCAAACACGTGCCCGGCAAGGAAAACGCCCTAGCGGATGCTCTATCCCGACTGCCTCAGTACCGCAATGATTTTGACCGTCCTGTGGACTCTCTATTCACTCCTGAGCAAAGGGGAGAGATCCCGGGGTTGGCGGTCTCCACCCGGTCTCAAACCCGCCACCCCAGTAGTCCCTCGCTCAAGGGAATCCCGGAGGCTTTCCAGCAACGCCTCCGGGAAGCGTCCCTACAGGAAGCAGAGCAGCAGACGCTCCCTTCCGGTATGGAACAGCAGGAGTCCTGGTGGGTGCAGGAAGGGAAACTCTATGTCCCAGCCTCTCTTCGCAAGGAGGTTTTGGGACTGGTCCACGGAGCCAAGCTGGCCGGTCACTTTGGGTTTGTCAAGACGTTGCATTTGGTACGGCGGCAGTTCTGGTGGCCGGGCATGAGAGGGGATGTAGAATTGTACGTTCGCAGTTGTCCCATATGCGCCACTGCCAAAAACAGGGGGGGCAAAACCCCAGGGCTTCTGAAACCTCTGGAGATCCCCACCCGGCCATGGGAGGTGATCGCCATGGATTTCGTCACCGATCTACCCCCCAGCAGGGGCAAAACCGTACTGTGGGTTGTTACAGACCTCTTCTCCAAGCAGGTCCACTTTGTCCCCTGCGCTGGACTCCCGTCGGCGCAGGGGTTGGCCAAAATGTTTGTCACCCATGTCCTCAGGCTTCACTCGATCCCTAGGAAGGTCCTCTCCGACAGAGGGGCCCAGTTCGTTGCCAAATTCTGGCGGGCCTTCCTGAAGCTTATGGGGGTGGGGGAACAGGGTCTCTCGTCTGCCTACCACCCGCAAACTGATGGCCAAACCGAACGGGTGAATGCCGTGGTCGAGTGCTACCTCCGATGTTATGTCAATTATCATCAGGATGACTGGGTGGACCTGTTACCCTTCGCCGAATACGCATACAACAACGCCCCCCACTCCTCCACGGGGTTTAGTCCTTTCCGGGTGGTATACGGAACCGATTTCGGCCCTTTCGGTGCCGCCCCCGTCTCCCCCGAACTCGAGGCAGTGCCCGAGATGCAGGAATGGGTACAGGCGGTCAGTTCCACTTGGCCCTGGCTACAGAAGAACCTTGAACGGGCCAAGCGGAAATACAAGGAACAGGCTGACAAACACCGGTCCCAGGGATGGGAACTCCGGGTGGGAGAACAGGTTTATCTTTCCACGAAAAATCTGCGTTCCCTCCGACCCTGTAAAAAACTCAGTGACCGTTATGTGGGCCCCTTCCCCATTACCCGGGTGATAAACGAGGTAACTGCGGAGCTGGATCTTCCCAAAACTCTTCGCGGGGTACACCCCGTTTTTCACATCAGTCTGCTCAAACCGTTCGTCTCCGCACCCCAGTTCCACCCCCCTTCCAAGCCAGAAGTGCCCACTGTTGTGGGAGGGGATACCCACATGGAAGTATCCAAGGTCTTGGATTCCAAGTGGAAAAAGGGAAAGCTGTTTTACTTTGTACGGTGGAAACATCTAGGCGCTGCGCACGATGAATGGGTTGCAGCCCCCCATATGGCCGCCCCCCGGCTCGTACACGAATTCCATTGTGCTTACCCCGAGAAGCCTCGACCTCCCGAACTCGCGGGAGGGGGGCCTTAAGGGGGGCAGAATGTGAGGGCCATCTGGTTTTGGCTCTTATCTGTTTCTATCTCTACCCCTTTGAACTCGTACAAGCAGTTCGCACCTCTGTGTATCTTCCTGAGTCCCCCGCCTCGTCCTTCTTGCCCAGGTGCCACCTCTCCTCCCCTGCTGTGCTTTCTGCCTTCACTCCCTCGGGCCGAGTCCGGCCTTGAAATGCAGATAGCCCTCACTGTCTCTCTAGGACTGTTTGATGTTTTATGCTGCACCGGTTTGCTTTGTAACCTCCCATGCCTCCCATGCGTGTGAACCTTCGTGCCCTGTAGTAGATAAATACTGTAACCCCGATAAGCTAGTCACTCGCAACTTTGTATCCATGAGCCTGTCTTCTCTACCTGAAGCCTTCAATAAATCTTTTGTTTCTGCATCCAAGTCTGAGCAATTGATTTGGCGAAGTTTGCCCAGCTAGGTTGGGGACTCTCACACAGCCCACAGGTCCATGGTGAGCCCACGGAGAAGCAATCAGGGTCCCCAATTAAAACTCAGTGTGATGGAAGCAAGGAGAAGGAAAAGGGGAAGGGAGGCCAGCTATACTAGACACCATTGCTGCCCTCAACTATCAGTCTGGCAGAACATCTCGGTCTTACAGGCCCTGCGGAACTAAGCCAATCCCACAGTGCCCTGGTCTCACTAGAGAGAGTGTTCCACCAGGCCAGGGCCACGGCCGAAAAAGCCCTGGCTCAAGACGAGGACAGCCAGCCACTCTTCCATTTCCATAATAATAATAATAATAATAATAATAATAATAATAACAAATATAAATATAATCATTGTCATTGTTACTGTTACTGTTGTTGTTGTTGTTCCACCCTCCGCCACCAAGTGGGCTCAGGACAGACTACCACAAAATATCTGTCGTCCCCCTCATATAGTTTAACAAAGGCAAACATGAGCCAGAAAGAAAATTGCTTTGACGACATTACACCTGAAACTGCATTAAACATGTCAATATTTCAAAGAAACTAGTAAGCTGGAACTCTTACGAATATGCTTACAATGCAAATACAGGTCTCTGGGCAAATATGGGTTGGTGTATAGATTGGCTAAACATTATCAAAATCTTTAGAACAGAAGTCAACATGGTGTAGAGTTGCTCTGCGGCAGGCCTGCACAATTTGTGACAGAGACAGCCAAATGGTACACACCAACCATTTATGGTGGATTCTCATACATTTCTTGTTTGTCCTTCCTTCCAGATATTAAAAAATGGGGGTTGTGAGATACCCAAAAAAAGGGATTGTCACCATATACTGTGTTTGGCTTTGTGAGAAGTTCTATAGCCCTGCTCTACAGTGTTGCAGTTTGTGTTGATTCCTTAAATACTGTGAAAAGATCTAAAGAAAGAAGAACTGCACTCAAGGTGTTCTGCACATCTCTCATTTTGTTTCAATCAATTTTTTATGCAGCCCTTTCTATTGTACTTTATTGGTTTAATTTAAACAGGCCATATCTCTTGCTGAATGTTACGATATTTATGAGAAGTTCTTTTATATATTCATTACACTTTACCCTTCTCATTAAGTAGTCCCTGTTTTTCTGCCAAAATCTGTATTTTAAAAAGATGAGATAAATATTTCATTAAAATAACATCTTTCCATAGACAAAAATAAAATAAAATTAAGGGGTGAACCAAATCTGTTCTCTGTTAGGTTTTTTTCCCCTGAGGCTTCTACAACAGAGGACAAATCATCATTATATATATATTTGACAATCAACAGATTTGTGTTAATGTAATACATGTGAGACAGTATTTCTTAGGTATGCTAACTTCAGAAGATATTTCATTTCAGGTTTCCCTATATGCATTTCACATTGCTGGCATTTTGAAGGATTTTTATTCCTCATATATTTTAAAAAGATAGCAAAAAAACTTATAACGTTACCATTCTAGTGTTGCATTTCAGATATTTTCCCTTTCATGTCTGGAGTGAGTGAAATTGGTCACCAATTTTACTTGAGCCAATAGCTGGAGTGCTGCTGATGGGAAAAGTATTCTGGCTTTCCATTAGTGGGCCGTAGGGAAGGGACTGTGAAATGAGGAGTACATCACCCTCTCAAACCTGAAGCCTCATTGTATGCTGCAGTGGTATAGCGGCTACAGCATCGGACCAGGATAAATGAGAATCAGGTTCCAGTCCCCATTCAGCCATGGAAACTTGTTGGGTGACATCACCAAGCACGTTTCCATGGCTGAATGGGGACTGGAACCTGATTCTCATTTATCCTGGTCCGATGCTGTAGCCGCTATACCACTGCAGCATACAATGAGGCTGGGCCCTAAATGGTAGAGCAGCCACTTTATGCATTTCAGATCAAACACGTGTGCAATTTATGATCACTGTCTGTTATATACTGGGGTCTCAATTTGGTTAGCACTTCATAAACCAGGTGAGGTGAAATTAGCAAGGAACAGCCAGGAAAAACAGAACAAATTCATCTTTTTCTGTAAAATATAGCATAGAAATGAAGATAATCAGAGGCCAGTACAGTGGTTATGAACGGTGAACTCTATTCTGGAGAACCAGGTTCAACATAAAGCCTTCTGGTTGACCTTGGGCCAGTCACTGTTCTCTCAGGTCTCGCTCAGCCCATGCAAAGGCAGGCAAATGGCAAACCAGCTCTGAATGCCTCTTGCCTTGAAAACCCTACAGGGTTGCCATAAATCAGCTGTGTCTTGATGGTTCACACACACCCACACCCACACACACACACACAGAGAGAGAGAGAGAGAGACTGTGCATTCACACATGCTGAATAAGGCACTTTCAATCCACTTTAACCATCATTTGCCAGTGGATTTTGCCATTTCACACATTAAAATCCAGCTGCAAAGTACATTGAAAGTGGATTGAATGTGCAGTATTCAGCATGTGTGAAGGCACCCAGAGTGAATACCAATGCAATTTACATGTACCCACACACACATATAATCAAATCCTATTACCTAACTATACCAGAGTTGTATAAAAGGATTGCTAAGGGGGCAAAAAAGGAGAGAAAAGTGGGATATAAATAAAGTAATTGAATAAATGCATTGTCCTTTGGAGTGGTTTTGAATGGCATACTGATTAGAACTGTTGCAAGGTACGATTGCAAATTCCTTGTATGAGGGCCATGACTACCACAGTAGAGAAGCATGTTTTGATTGATGAAACCATGAGTATGTGTATGTAAGAGAAAGGGTTTAAGTTACCTTTTCTCGGGCACCATAGTCCTGACCCAAAGCTGGTAGCATCCCAATAGCAATGTCTTTTTAATAACTCTTTTATTTTTTTTTCTTCTTCTTTTTTGTTGACTTAACAGCGACAAAGCAAGAGACGTTCAGAGGGGGTTTGCCATTGCCTGCCTCCACATCACCATAACTCTAGGCAGATCTGTTTACAGATCTGTCAGTGACTTGTTTAACTGGGGCCCAAGAAGCAGAACCACGAAGAGGAGGAGGAGGAGGAGGAGGAGGAGGAGGAAACACTTAAGAAAATGAAACAGCTGGTCTGAGCAGCAGGTAATAGTCTCTTGGGATAAAAAAGTAATCCTGATTGGGAATCCATGAGCATTTTCTTGCATTATTTGAATGTTGTTATGTTGGCTAATATTTAGTCTTATTCAGGTGACCTTATGGGAAGAATGAATGCATGGATACAGAGGAGTGCTTCATACATCCTGGCACATGTTACTCCAGCTCTGTGCCCAGATCCTGCAAACATGCGCAGGCTCAGCATACTGTATGGAACAATGAACAAAAGTAAGGGTGTTTATGAGAAAACAAATTTCCTTCAAACTAAACATTATTGATTTGTAGAATCCCTGGAGTAATCATGGAGTAAATGTTGTCATCATGCTAGTCAACATATCAAAACAATAGGGTTGCCAGGTCCCTCTTCACCACTGCCAGGAGATTTGGGGGGCGGAGCCTGAGGAGGGCGGGGTTTGGGGAGGGACTTTAATGCCATAGAGTTCAATTGCCAAAGCGGTTATTTTTCTCCAGGTGATCTGATCTCTTTCGGCTGAAGATCAGTTGAATTAGCAGGAGATCTCCTGCTACTGCCTGGCAGTTGGCAACCCTACGAAACAAGAATCAGCCAGCAGAAATCAAGTTAGAAAAGAAGCTGTTTTATATGAATGCTTGTTGACTGTTCAAATAAACCTAATAAGACAGTGAAGCCAAAGCCAAGGCACCATTTTTTATTTTTTTTTATTTTTTTTAGCAATTGTGGAATAAGCGTCTGGCAAAACAATGAAGCAGCAAAGTTTGGCGCTGGAAAAAATTATTTAGATAGTAAATCTTAAGACAATTGCAAAATGCTTTTCATCAAACCAAACGTTTTCCTTTGCTTCCTTAAGTTCTGAGCACTTTCCAAAATGACCATGAAATCTTCAGCTATTAAGGGCATTATATCTTTTTATCATGAAATCCACTGAGAAACATCAGCACGACATAACAAAAAATGATTTGCCAGCAGCTGCAAGATATGAAAAAAAAAAATCTTAATTGTAACTCTGAACAAAAGATGCCAATATTTATGTCTATTTTTTCAATGTTTTTCTGTAAGCAAATTTTTTGGTAGCTGCAGTTTGATCTATCACCTAAAAAGAACCCACTCAAACCATTAATATTTGTGTTGCACCAGATGAGATTCTTTTACATCCCTGCTTTTAACTTTTTCAGATAATAAACAAAGCTAGTAAAACTGAATAGTATAGTTTTCATTAACTTGTCCAATACAACTTTTGTGAGACTTAAGCACAACTAAGTTTCTCTAGACAGGGGTTCCTGTCTTTAGTGGTAACTTAACTTGTTACTTGTACTTTTTAAAATGCTAGACTGCCTTTCCCTTAGTTTCAGGTGGATTGCTATAAATCCCCCCACAATCTTTCGAAGAATATTTTAGGTAGGATTTTAAAACTGTAAAATGCCACCTACAAAATATTCTAAGAAACACTGTGGGCGACTTTATAGTAATGTAAAGAAAAAAACCCTGTGCGATGTTTTGCCAGGGAAATGAGGTCTATGATTATTGTAATGTCAAAAAGTTGTCAAAACTTCACATACAATTTAAATATATACTCCTAGAGTACTGGAAAATGCTGAAAAGAACTAGGACTCTTTAACTAAGAGGGAATATGACTGAACTACATAAAACCATGGCTAGAATAGGCAAAATGAATGGGAAATTGTAAGAGTTTTCTAATAAAAAAAGACACAGAATCAATAAGTGGAAGCCAGCATAGTGTAATGGCAGAGTGGCAGACCCTAATCTGGTGAACCAAGTTTGATTCCCCACTCCTCCACATGAGCGGCGGACTCTAATCTGGTGAACTGGCTTTGTTTCTAGCTCCTCCTTATGAAGCTGCCGCGGCAGCTAGCGGATTAGTCAGAAGTTCCAGGAAAAACCACCAGAGATCCTTGCTACTAAAAACAGTGCTTGATTTATTTACAGTGTTCAGATTCACAGCAATCACCAACACGAATTCCATCCACTATATTCTCTCACACGTAGGTTACAGGGATATTCACATATATACATTTCCTTCCTACCAGCCACCAATCAGGTCAGTGCTGAGTCACTGCACCTCTTGCTGGACCTTGCATCAGCTTTGGTCTAAGCTGGTTCAGGCTGGTTCCTGAATTACATCAGTCAGGGACTTTCCACGGACTTTCCATTTAGATGCCCAAAATCTAAATCCTGTCATTTCAGATACTGATATGTCACCCTTGCTATTTCTGACAGAAGCCTGCTGGGTTGACCTTGGGCTAGTCACAGTTCTCCCAGAACACTCTCAGCCCCACCCACCTCACAAGGAGCCTGTTGTGGGAAGGGAAGGCAATTGTAAGCTGCTTTGAGGTACGGAAAAGCAGGGTATAAAAGCCAGCTCTTCTTGCTTATCCCTGTCCATGCCAGAAGGCATCTACGCCAGAGGCGATGATGATGAAGAAGAAGAGTTGGCTTTTAGATGCCGACTTTCTGTACCACTTAAGGAAGAATCAAACCAGCTTACAATCATCTTCCCCTCCCCACAACAGACACCCTGTGAGGTAAGTGGGGCTGAGAGAGTGTGACTAGCCCAAGGTAACCCAGCTAGCTTCATGTGTAGGAGTGGGGTGGGAATCCAGTTCACCAGATAAGCCTCGGTCGCTCATGTGGAGGAGTGGGGAATCAAACCCGGTTCTCCAGATCAGACTCCACCGCTCCTACAGCATCAGGAGTGACAGTGGGTGAAAGAGCAACCCTTCATGGAAGAACCTGCTCCTCAGACCAATATGGGAGTGGAGCAGATGACAATATGATGTTAGAAGGGCGATGAGTCTGGGCTGCTTCTGCCAGACAGCTTTTTATGTTTACACTGATTTCTTTCCTCTTCCTGACCATTTTCAATTAAATGGAAAACATTAATATTACTTTTGCATCAGTTGCGTATAAGTGGCATAAAAAAGAGAAATGGACATCACTAGTAAAATGAGGTAGACTAAACCAATAATATAATCACAGAGCACCTCCCCATGACATATAATCTCATCCCTGTTTAATCCCTAGAATGGGGGGGGGGCGGAGACATGTAGCAGTTTTAGGGACAATCTTTTTCTCCCTTTACCAATGCTTAAAAGTAGCCTGAGGGGCTACTTTTGATGGAAGAAAAGGCAGGAGGAAGGCACTTTTCCCCAGCAACACGCTCAAATCCTTGTTTTCTCCCTTTTGAGGGACTTTTTTAAGGTTAAACAAACCCAGACCTCCAACATCACATGCAGTCTGGCCTTCAGTCTTTCCAAGCCTTTCTGCCTGAAACCCCTCAACAGCAGTTCCACGTGACTGAATGCTGGGAAGCATCTCCGTCCAAAGGGCAGACTGTGCCACTGAGTTATGGCTGCTCTCTTTGCCCCTTTTGGCTGTGTAAACCCCTCAGACACTTTGAGGAATGTGTACAAAATCCTTTCAGATGTCCTTGGTAAAGGAAATATTGGACATCACTCTTGGCATCAAAGCATTACCTTTGACTTAGTTTGGATGCTTCCGGAAATCTGATCTCTCACAGTGCATAGTCAAGTGGAAATGACCGTGAATGACAATAACAGGGAATGGAGGCCTTTAAAAAAAAAAAAAAAAAAAGTCTGCCAAGATAGCTGAGACCCAGGGACATCAGTCAGTGGAGCCATGAATCCATTAAATAATACAACAGTATGTACAGTTGCAGGCTGGGGTTTGGATTCCATAGGACACTCCTGTGTGGAGATCAAATACTACTACCATAGTACTTTGTTCCTGGTGAATCAAACAGGAGAATATTCCAGAGTAGAAAGAATAGCTTCTTCTGTATGAAAACATAGTTTTACCAAGTTTCTTTTTGAGAAAATAATGACATTTCTTGTCAGGATCTGAAATATGGCTGTTGTTTTCCCCCACCCATGACAGATAAACCTCTAGGGTCATGATTCTCTGTCTTTGAGGAATTGACAAAGCTCCACAGACTTTGAGTCAAAAGTTAGCCTGCCATGTTTATCACAAATGACAAGAGAGAAATGCAGAAAAATCAGGCATTGGCATGCACTGTTGAGGCCTCTCATTTGGGAGCAACAATCAAAAATGAGACTGCTGTGATGTAAAACCTCTGACCTTGTAAACATGGTTGTGGGGGGGATGAGAAGCGACGCAAAGGCTAGGAAGAAGGAAACAACTATTTTACATTTGTCTTACTGTGGATACCTGAGATTATTCTGAGGCATGCTCTCTACACTAAGGCCTCTTTCAAGTACACTGGTAGTAGAACATTTGTGAGGTGCTGGATAGGGATGCTGCTGAATTTTACAACTCTACCAGCTGGATTTTCAGTTTTCATTTTGGCTACTAATCAAAATGAATACTAGTCATGATGCACATCTATTCTCTCTAGTATCAGAGGAGCATGCCTATTATATTAGGTGCTGTGAAATACAGGCAGGATGCTGCTGCAGTCATCTTGTTTGTGGCCTTCCTAGAGGCACCTGGTTGGCCACTGTGTAAACAGACTGCTGGACTTGATGGACCTTGGTCTGATCCAACATGGCTTTTCTTATTTTCTTCTGTTCTTATTAAAAAACAAAACAAAACTCATCTTCATTTTTGCTTCTCCCTTCTGACTCAAACCAGTGAATCTTTATTTTTGCACCTTTTGCTGTTTCTTCATGTCAAAATTCTTCCCACAAAATGTATCCTGAGTATATCAGTTGTATATAACTTACATATAACATATAAATGGTGCTAATAGATACTAAGGAATCAGGGATACTAACAACGGTCCAATTGGCTTGCAGCATGGTGTAGTGGTTAAGAGCAGTAGACTCTAATCTGGAAAACCCAGCTTCTCCACATGAAGCCTGCTGGGTGACCTTGGGCTAGTCAAAGTTCTCTCTGAACTCTCTCTCTCTCAGGGGGAAGGGAAGGCAATTGTAAGCCACTTTAAAACGCCCTAAGGTAAAGTAAAAGTAGGGGCATAATAACCAACACTTCTCCATCGTCATCTTCTTCTTCTTCTCCTACATGTGTCCAATTGAAAAGATGGGAAATGGAGGTGACAAAAAATGCCCCTGAGTGTCAGGCATAGCCTGAGGAAAGAATGTTGTGGTTTCTCCAGGTGCTGGCCAAGGCCAGCTCTAGCCCTGCAAACAACGTGTTTTGACTGGACTCTGTGGGAATGCCGGTAGAATCCTACCTCCCTGACAGCTCCTGGGAGGGGGGTTGCCATGGCATCAAGATCTACCCTGATTTGCCCTATGCTCTTTCATATATGCCCTGTACCGTGCTTATAGTTTTCATTAGTGTCCATTTGACTCTGTGAGGAACTGCTCTGTTTCTTTTTCTGTTCTGCCCATACAAGCGGCAGTTCAGACCTTTGCTAGAATATTGGTTCAGGCTTTGGCTGGAATGTTTCCTGTGTAGGCCTCTGCTGGAATGTATCGCTCGCTCTCCTCTCCTCGTTCCCTCCTCCCCCCTGACCTTGGCTTTCGCAGGATTGTGCTAACGAGCTTTCTTGAGGTCTTTGATGTCTGTTCAGTAGTCTAGCCTGGTACTGTTATCGTTTCGTTCCCAAAACATGTAACCGACACCTGCAATGTAGAACTGGTTATAATCTCACTCTTTTGTAATAGTAAGCACTTGCAGCTCCGGACCGTGTAAGGGCCTAGTTATACCTGATGCTTCTCAATAAACTTACCTGCTTCTGGATGGTCGTCTGAGCGAGTGATTTTATGGGAATTGCCCAGGGTGGCTGGAAAGCCTTACAGACTCTTAGCTTCTGTTAACCTGTGGATTTTCCAATAAATCAACTCTCTTTTGGACTACTTGTCTACGGATGTCTGTTTATGGGATTATCATAGGACTACAGCTGACATTTGGACACTAATCCGAAACTATATTTTCATCCCTGGCTGGAGCCCTGGAGGGATCGCCGGGATCTCAGGTTGGAGCTGAGGACGTGCTCCCCGAGGATTCGGATCTACTGCGTGCTATCCTTGAGGAGGCGCAGCGGACTCAAGCTGAGTCCAACCGACTGACTGGGTTGGTCGTGGAGCAGTGGCATCGACTGGTGGTGGCGGCCCCGGTCCGGGTGCCCGTTTCCCTGTTCCCAATGGCGGGAGCGGGAGGGAGAGATGTCCCGGATCCCAGCCAGTGCAGCCGGGAAGCACAAAACGCAGCCTCCAGGACTGTATTGTCCCTTATGGATTTACTGCCAACCACGGCGTCGGAAGACAATGTGGTTAAGGTACTGCATCCAGAGTTTGGCGCTTCCTCCATGGAGCTTGCCCGACAGGTTTTACCATTACTGGGCAATCATAAGGAACTTCAAGTGTTGCTGGAGCAAGCAGCCGAGTCGCTGGTGGCGGCCGCAGAGGCAGCCTGGGCCGCCGCTTTGATAGCGGCTCAAGCGCAAGCTGCTCAACAACGGGCAGTGGAGCAACTTTTGGTGGAGGCGGCTGCCGCTCAGAAGAAGGCCGCCCTGGAGCGGGCGGCCATAGCCACTGGAGCGCGATCGAAAGGTGGGGGGGACTGGAGTGGCCCTCGTTCTCATTTCACCAGGAGCCCTATCCGTCCCGGGATGTGGCCCGTCGGAGGCGGCTTCCCTTCGCGCTTGACGTACAGGATTACTTTGATGACATTGAGCCCAATGAAGAGGACTCAGACAATTGGAATATAAATCTCTGTGTTAGCCAAGCCCGACGGACTGGGGGAGCTGAGGAGGAGATACATGTTCTGAAGTATCAGGACCGGGAACTGTTAGAGCGTATAGCCCAAATGCAGAGCCAAATGGACGTGCTAGTGTGCGAGTACGGTCGCTTGCAGCAGGCCCAAACCGTACCCCAGCCTGTACCGGCGCAGGTACTGCCACCACCCCCAGGGCAGCAGCCAGTTCCGGGACAACAGCCGGTTCCTGGGCAGCTGATACCTGGGCAGCAGCTGGTTCCTGGACAGCTGATACCTGGGCAGCAGCCATTTCCTGGACAGCCGCCAGCGCTGCCCCCAGGACTGCCTGCCCAGCCAGGGGCCCCACTGCAACCGGTGGTACCGGTTGTACCATGGCAGCAGCCTCGATTGCGGGTGACTTTCGACGGCTCCGCAGATGCACTCCTTGTTTCCTGCACTAAGTGGACAGCAATATGAGAGAACAAGGGCATGCATTCCCCATGGAAGCCAGCCGGGTAAGGTTCGTCTCTTCTCTTCTGACTGGGAGGGCTGCAGAGTGGATGATCCTGCAGTTTGACACCCGGGCCCGATCCGTCCGCTCTCTCAATGAATTTATGCGAGCGTTAAGACGGCGGTTCGAGGACCCGTTCCAAGGGGGAAAAGCCAAGGCTGCCCTCCTGCAACTCCGTCAAGGATCTTATTCGGTCAGGGAGTTTGCTGATGAGTTTCAGAGACTTGCTAGTAAAATCATAGATTGGACAGAGGCTACCCGGGTGCATTATTTCCGAGAAGCCTTACACCCCAAGATTTTGAACTGGGCTTATATGCAACAGGATCCAGCCACCCTGGAGGAGTGGATCCTACTGGCGAAGGAAGTGGAAAGCCGTCGCCAGCTCATTTCTCTTGCCCGGTGTCGGGCCAAGGAGGGGGGAGGCCAGAAAAACCCTCCTAGGGCCGCAGCTCCTGTCCCTTGGAACCCAGCTCAACCCGCACAAGACTGAGTGTCGTGGTTTCAAAGGGGAGCCTGCCTCGTTTGCGGTGCCATGGGTCACTTTGCTGCAGCCTGCCAGTTGCATCCGGAGCAGCCGGCTCCCACTCCCCGGCCGGAGGGGACGCCTTGCGGAAGGGGACGCGCTCAGAGAAGAGGCGCCGTGGCTGATCGTAGCGCCGCACCAGGATGGAAAGCACCCCCAGCCTTCCACGTCAAGGAGTCTGCAAACGAGCCTTCGCCAGCAGACCCGTCGGGGTCCCGGATTACAATTACCCCGGGAGGTGACAGCTCTGCTTTGTCGGAGGAAGACCACCACTGGGACCCCCCTGCTTTGAACTTGGGAGTCTCTCCTGGATCAATCAAAAAACGGACTGGGTCTGCGGTGAATGGAGCGACACCACAGACCTCTGCAGATGTTTCTGCAAAACTCAAGGCTCCCTTAATGGTGAGTGAGGTGGGAGAGACTGTTTATGTGGATGTAGTGTTGCAACATTATAGAAAGGGCCCCCAGTTACAAGTTAAAGCTCTTATAGACTCTGGATGTGCCTGCTCTTTGATCAATGAGGCCACTTTTCAGGCACTCACAGTTAAGTCAGTGTCTCTACCGGCCCCTGTTCAGTTCGCCCAGATGGATGGCAGTGATTTTAAAGGTGGGCCAGTACATCGTCGCACTTGGGGAGTGGCGATGGGAATAGGCCACCATTGGGAGCAAATTGACTTTACTATAGCCCCCAATATTCGTTACGCTGAGGTGTTGGGAATAAATTGGCTCAGGGGACACAGTCCCTCCATTGACTGGGGGGGGGGCTGAGACTTTGACATTTTCCAGTCCAATTTGCGAACGGCACCGATACGAAGTAGCTGTCAGAACCGTACTCCCATCAACCCCTGCCTTGGCTTCAGACACTACTGGTTCATCCCAACTACCTGCCAAGTATCAGGACTTTGCAGATGTCTTTATTGTACAGGCGTGTGATGTGCTACCCTGTCAGGCCTACTCTCCTCTCTCAGCATTTGGAAATGTTTTGTCGTCTCGCAGATGCTTTGTTCAAGGATTGTTTATCTACCCATTGCATTCCTCCCCAACCTTTGATGCCCGTGGGAGCCTGGCACTGTTAGCCTGGGGGTTGCTATGTCAACCTGTACTATCTGATATGACCTGTATGACCACTATTCCTTCATATATTCTGCTGTATATCCTTGCCCCCCTGTGAGGGTCTCTGTCTTTGTGTCTCTGCTTTCCATCACCTGCGGTGTTATCAGTGAACTCGTAAAAGCAGTTCACACCTTCTGGTCTCAGGCGCCAGGCCTGATGGCCCATGTATCTTCCCCCCCCGCTGTTCTTCCTGCCAGTACTCCCTCAGGCCGGTGCGGCCTTGGAAGTGTGATAGCCGCACCAGACTTCCTGGGATCCGTTTGATGTTTTGTATTATGCCAAGCTTGTAACTTCCCATAACAATAAGTGTGAACCCCAGTGCCCCAGTGCCCTGGAGTCAATATATTCTGTAAACCCGTATAGCCCCTCACTTGCAACTTTCTACCTGTGCCTGTCTCATCTCCTGAAGGCTTCAATAAATCTATTGTTTCTGTATCAACGTCTGAGCAACTGATTTGGAGAAGCAAACTCAGAGAGGGGGATCTCTCACATTAAGTTGCAAGTCCTTGCCTCTCGGACTGCAGCTGTACCGCTTTGGACAGAATGTCAGCCGACGAGGACACCACCCCTAACCCCGATGCCCCCAAGGAACCGGACGAGCCGGAGAAGCCGGACCCGAAGGAGGAGGGAGCCAAGCCAAAGAAACCGAAGGGTCGCGCACCCGACCAAGATCGGGACGGACGTCCCCGGGGGCTTACTTATTGGCTGGACTCTCCCAAGGGCTGGTCGCTCTCGCGGACTGCGGCGAAGGATCGCCGGTTGACCTTCCCCAGCACGGGACTCGAAGGGGACCCGGCCCGCAAAGAGGCCCTCATGGAGGAAGAACGAAAGCAGTGGCAGGAAGACCGCCGGGCTATGCAGGAGCAGATGGAGAGCATGCAACGCGTAATGGGTGAGATGGCCACGACCCTAGATGCGCTGAAGTTGCAACCTCCAGCCGGTGCTCCCCCAGACGGGGCGCCGGTAGTCCCGCCCGCAACCCCTGCCCCCCCGGCCCGTCGGGACCTGAAAGTCACGTATGACGGGTCGGGAGACCAGTTGACCTTTTTTATGGTCCAAGTAGACATTTTTATGCGGGAACAAGGCCGAACCTTCGTTTCTGAGGAGTCCCGGGTGCAGTACGTGGCTTCCTTACTGCAAGGGGAGGCGGCTGCCTGGATGGTGTTGCAGTATGAACTCCGCTCGCCGGTGCTGCGAACCCTGGACGAGTTCATGGTAGCACTCCGAAACCGTTTTGAGGACCCGACTCTGGGTGAGCGGGCTAAAGCCTCCCTGATGCAACTGCGCCAAGGGACTAAGTCGGTGGCGCAGTATGCAAGTGAGTTCCAGTCACTGGCTAGCCGAATTCTGGACTGGAGTGAAGCTACCTTGGTACAATGTTTCAGGGAGGGTCTCAACCCAGACCTCCAACATTGGGCCTTCATGCAAGGGAACCCCCCGGATGTGGAAGGTTGGGTTCGCCATGCTGCTGACATCGAGAATCGCAAACAACTCCTGAACTTGTCCAAGCAACGGCTTGGGCGAGACCCCAGGCCCCGAGGTGACCGTAGCCGGGAACTCCGGCAAGGGGGTGGCGGGGGTCTCTCGGCCGCGGAACGCCGCAAGCGGTTCGAGGCCGGCGTCTGCCTGATCTGCGGGGGAAAGGGTCACTTTGCATCGCAATGCCCCTCTCGCTCAGGCCGTCCGACCCCCCCCCGCCAAACCCAGGCCGAGCCGACGAAACCGGCCGCCGACAGCCAGCCTCGCCGCAGAAGTGGACCACTGAGCCGGCGCTCCGGCGCACCCTCCGCTCTCCACGCGCGCCCCCAGGATGGGGCATCCGACTCTACGGTCCCATCGGGGTCCCGGATTACAAATACCGTCTTTGATTCGGACGGCTCCCCGGAAGCCACCACCCCGTCCCCCTCTTCCAGCGAGGAGGAAGAGTGGGAACAGCCGGCAAAAAACGCCGTCGGTCTGCTGTAGAGGGGGCTCCGCAGCAGACCGTCCCTATCGTTGTGCAAGGAGCTCCACCGATGGTAAGCGCCCAAGAGGACAATGTATTTGTGCGTGTTCATCTGTCCCTACCCAAAGGGGGTCCCCCGTTAGAGGTCCCCGCGTTGGTCGACTCGGGGTGTGCCCGCACCATGATAAATGAGGAAACTGCCAAGAAGTTGGGTGTCCGGCGCAAGCGGCTTCCGGGACCCCTCCGTTTTTCCCAAATGGACGGGAGTGACTTTAAACGGGGCCCTGTGACCCACAGAACTGCAGCCGTGATTATGTCCGTGGGAGAACATTGGGAACGGTTGTATTTCACCATCGCCCCTATTGTAACCCCTGTGGTGTTAGGGATGAACTGGTTAAGGGGACACAATCCCTCCATTGATTGGGTTAAACGGGTGCTTTCCTTCCCCGAAAACCCCTGTGGGTTGCATGACAAGGAACGGGTACTCAGAACTCCAGCCGCCGCACTGGTAGGGTCCCCCGCCCCAGTCTCTCCTCAATTACCCTCTGAGTACTCGCAGTTTACTGATGTTTTCGATGTTAGAGAGTGCGACGAACTGCCTCCCCACAGAGAAACGGACTGTGCCATCGAGATTGTAGGGGAAGGCAAACTGTCTAAGGGAAAGGTTTACCCCATGAGCCCTAGTGAAAAGACTGTATTGCGAGACTATCTGGATGTCAATCTGGCGAGGGGTTTCATACGCCCCTCCAAGGCTCCTTATTCAGCCCCAGCTTTCTTTGTAAAGAAAAAGACGGGAGATTTAAGACTGTGTATTGACTTTCGCAGACTGAACGCAGTCACCCAGTCTAATGCTTACCCCCTCCCTCTTATTCCTGACCTTCTAGCACAATTAAAGGAGGGCCGAATCTTCACCAAACTGGACTTGGTAGAAGCCTACCACCGCATTCGCATCAAAGAAGGAGACGAACCCAAAACGGCCTTTTCCAGTTGTTTTGGGATGTTTGAGTACCTGGTCATGCCGTTCGGACTTTCGGGGGCTCCGAGTGTCTTTATGCAATTAATTAATGAAGTTTTGCATGATTTACTGTTTCGGGGGGTGGTGGTATTTCTCGATGACATTCTTATTTACTCTGAGACCATGGAAGAACATGTGCGCCTAGTGCGAGAAGTGCTCCAGCGGCTGCGGGAGCACAAACTGTATGCTAAGGTGTCCAAGTGTGAATTCCACCAACCTTCTATTACATTTCTGGGGTATGTGATTTCCCACCAAGGGTTGGAAATGGACCCCGCCAAGGTCCAGGCGGTGCGGGACTGGGAAACCCCCACTACCCGCCGCCAACTTCAACAGTTTTTGGGGTTTGCCAACTTTTACCGGAATTTCATTCCCAACTTTGCCCAAGTTGCGCTTCCCCTCACTGCCCTGTTGCGTACCAAGGACAGGGGGGCTAGCGCCGCACTCCCCTCAGCCCGTCTGCAATGGTCTCCCCAGTGCCAGCAAGCTTTTGAACGTTTAAAGCTACTTTTTTCATCCGAACCCGTTTTGGCTCACCCGGATTGCACCAAGCCCTTCGTGGTGCAGGTGGATGCCTCGGATGTAGCCATGGGCGGGGCCCTATTGCAGAGGGATGAGGGGGGACGGTTGAGGCCATGCGCCTACTTCTCCAAGAAGTTTTCCCAGTCCGAAATCAACTGGGCCATTTGGGAGAAGGAGGCAGCAGCGGTCAAACATGCCCTTACCATATGGAGACACTTCTTAGAGGGGGCCGAGCTGCCGTTCGAAGTGTGCACAGATCACAAGAATCTTGAGGCTCTCAAGGGAGCTAGAAAGCTCAATGCCAAACAAATTCGGTGGGCCCAATTTTTTGCAAAATTCCGGTTCACCCTCAAACATGTCCCTGGCAAAGAAAATGCCCTAGCTGATGCTTTGTCACGACTTCCCCAGTATCGCAACGATTTCGATCGCCCCGTCGACTCCCTGTTCACTCCCGAACAGCGAGGGGAAGTCCCTGGCTTGGCCGTCACCACCCGATCCCAAGCCCGCCAACCGGAGACCCCCCCTACGCTCAAAGGTATCCCGGAAGCATTCCAACAGCGACTCCGGGACGCCTCCTTACAGGAGGAGGAGCACCATCTCCTCCCCACTGGCTTGGAACGAACCAACACTTGGTGGGTGCAAGGGGGGAAACTATATGTCCCATCTTCCCTTCGCAAAGAAGTATTGGGACTTGTACATGGGGCCAGGCTAGCGGGTCATTTTGGTTTCATAAAAACGCTTCACCTGGTTCGAAGGCAATTCTGGTGGCCCGGTATGAGATCTGATGTAGAGTTGTATGTGCGCAGCTGCCCCACCTGCGCCACAGCCAAGAAACGGATGGGAAAACCCCCGGGGCTTCTCAAACCGCTTGAGAACCCCTCCCGTCCCTGGGAAGTCATCGCCATGGATTTTATCACCGACCTACCTCCAAGTCGGGGGAAAACGGTTCTCTGGGTTATCACAGACCTCTTTTCCAAACAGGTTCATTTCGTTCCATGTGCAGGTCTTCCTTCAGCCCAGGGCTTAGCTAAACTGTTCATCACGCACGTCCTCAGGCTACACTCGATCCCGAGGAAGGTCCTCTCCGACCGGGGGGTCCAGTTTGTTGCCAAATTCTGGCGGGCTTTCCTAAAGTTAATGGGAGTGGAGGAACAGGGCCTTTCTTCCGCCTATCACCCCCAAACGGATGGTCAAACGGAACGAGTAAATGCGGTAGTAGAATGTTATTTGCGTTGCTATGTAAATTTCCACCAGGACGACTGGGTCGACCTGCTGCCATTTGCCGAATATGCGTACAACAATGCGCCTCATTCCTCTACCGGCTTTAGTCCCTTCCAAGTTATATACGGGACGGATTTTGGCCCTTTCGGTTCTGCCCCCGTCTCGCCAGAGCTCCAGTCTACCCCTGATCTTCAGGAGTGGATTCAGGTGGTTAAATCCACCTGGCCATGGTTGCTCAAAAATCTGGAAAGGGCAAAAAGCAAGTACAAGGAACAAGCAGACAAACACCGGTCTCCGGGATGGGAACTCAAGGTGGGGGAGCAAGTCTATCTGTCCACCAAAAACCTCCGCTCTCTTCGCCCCTGCAAAAAACTGAGCGACCGTTATGTAGGACCTTTCCCCATTACCAGAGTAATCAACGAGGTTACCGTGGAACTGAGTCTCCCTAAGACTCTCAAGGGAGTTCATCCAGTCTTCCATATAAGCCTCCTCAAACCTTATGTAGCAGCTCCCCAGTTCCACCCCCCTCCCGCTCATGAGATTCCTACCGTAGTAGGAGGGGATACCCATTTGGAAATATCCAAGGTTTTAGATTCCAAATGGAAGAAAGGGAAACTGTTTTACTTTGTTCGCTGGAAAAACCTTGGCTCCGCTCATGACGAATGGGTGGCCGCACCCCACATGGCAGCTCCTCGCTTGGTCCGAGAATTCCACCTCGCTTATCCCGATAAGCCTCGTCCTCTCGGAGGGGGGCCTTAAGGGGGGCAGAATGTGAGGGTCTCTGTCTTTGTGTCTCTGCTTTCCATCACCTGCGGTGTTATCAGTGAACTCGTAAAAGCAGTTCACACCTTCTGGTCTCAGGCGCCAGGCCTGATGGCCCATGTATCTTCCCCCCCCGCTGTTCTTCCTGCCAGTACTCCCTCAGGCCGGTGCGGCCTTGGAAGTGTGATAGCCGCACCAGACTTCCTGGGATCCGTTTGATGTTTTGTATTATGCCAAGCTTGTAACTTCCCATAACAATAAGTGTGAACCCCAGTGCCCCAGTGCCCTGGAGTCAATATATTCTGTAAACCCGTATAGCCCCTCACTTGCAACTTTCTACCTGTGCCTGTCTCATCTCCTGAAGGCTTCAATAAATCTATTGTTTCTGTATCAACGTCTGAGCAACTGATTTGGAGAAGCAAACTCAGAGAGGGGGATCTCTCACACCCCCCATTCCTGCCTTTTTACTTCTGCAAGCTCTGAATACCTGTATGTTTTCTGATAAAGTCAACCCTTTTTGGACTACCTCTCTGCGGATGTTGCTTTAAGGAGTACTACGGGGACAAGTGCTTACATTAAGGCAGGAATCACTCTCTTCTTTCACCTGCCTGGTTAGAACCCTGGAGGGTTCGCCTGCGTTTCAACTACCGGTTCCTTGTGTGGAATCCTGGAGGACTTAAACCATTGGGTGTTAGAACTTAAGACTGGTCATAGCAAGCATGTAGATTGCTGTAATCTGAGTGACAGCCAGATGACAGCTGGTGTTACATGACTGCTCATGACTTAGCAGTAAAGCTGGACTGAACTGGTTCAAGCAGGATGATATCTGACCACTGGGTGGCTAACTGTTGATTGGCTGCTGGACAGGGCCAGAAATGTATATATGCTGTACAGAACTTGTATAGGTGTGGGTTGTGGAGAATTGGTGACCAAGCGGAGCACTTTGACACTGTTAATAAAAGAGCATTTATTTATATGTGCTGAGTCTTCTGTGATTACTCATCTGTTGAGCTGCAACACTTCCTAACATACGCCAACAGGGCTATGGGCCCAGCACAGCTCAACTGCACTACGTCCTGGAGGTTCTGAGCAGATGAATTATCTGTGGAACAAGGGCTGTGGTGAGCAGAAGGCGAGTGGATGTCTGAGGTTGAGTCAGACGGAGCAGAGGAGGTGTCCAGCAGGTCTGCCAGCAGCTGTGCGTCCGAGGCCGAGGAGGAGAGCGACACAGAGCAGGAGCAGCAGGGAGCGGAGGAAATTATGGCTCAAGCTGCAATGTCCTTGCTTGTGGAGAAGCTCACTTCTACCAACTACGATGTGTGGGCGTTACGTATGCAGCACTACCTTAACAGAGAGGCACTGTAGATTTATGCCTCCAACCCCCCAAATCCTGAGACCCCACAGGACGTGGTGAAAGACGAGAAAGCACTGGCTATAATAGTGCTGAGCGTGGCTGACGACCAGCTTGTTCATGTTACGGGAGCTTTGAAAGCGAAAGCGGCTTGGGACTCCTTATCTCAAGGTTGGTTTGTCCTTATATTCGTTTTCTCAGTGGCATGAGCTCATAGAGGCCAATTGAGAAAACGCAAGCACTTAGCTGTTAATTAATCGCTTGGTCAGAATTGCTGACTCACTCAGATGTGTTCAGGTGAGGAAGCCTGCAGAACTACCTGCACCTGGACATCGTCATGATGGCTGACTGATTGGTTACTATGGCAATGCATGGCCTTGCATTCCAAAAAGGGGAGAGGTTAACTAGCACCAGCTGGGGCTTACCTTTCTCCCTCCACAAAAGCAGTTTTCAAAAGGAAACTTATTTTGCTGGTCTAAAATCCCAATAACACAAAATTCATAAGCCTCCCAGGCCTGAACCAAAAAATCATGCAATCCAAGAAATTGAGAGACCTCAACTTCTTGACACTCGTCTGTTGAGCTGCAACGCTTCCTAACACACGCCAACATTGGGCCCTTCTATTGGGAAGGTCGACCTGCCCTGACGACCCTACTCTACTGCATGACGTGCTCATCAAAGCACTACGGACTGATGCAGAAATCAACCGCCTAGTGGAACTTGTTCGGATGCAATGGCGCCGTCTCGCTGAGGCGAAGCCCTGTATGTCTGAGGACACAGATCGAAGCGCTCATCACGAACTCCTGGCCCTGGACGGGCTATTGGAAGAAGTGCGTGTAGCACAAGAGGACTTGGTAACCTTGACTTGCTTGCTAGCGAGACTGTCATTACAAGAGACACAACCAGACTCGGCAGCAGTCCCTATCCGCCCCGACTCGCCACGATCCATGGAGGCAGGGGGAACCCCGCTGTCATTCATTCCGGATCCTAACGAGTGCCTAGCAGAGGCAAAAAACGTCGCTGTCCAGACAGCGTTGCTATTTGTGGGACTGCCTCCGACCTCGACCACGGTGGCCGATTTAATGCAACTGTTAACCCCGATGTTCGGGGATGGTGCAGCTGCTCTAGCTGTCCAGGTTCAACCTCTACTTGGTGGGGACTCTACCCCACTTCTCCCTCTTCTAGACCAAGAAGCCCTTCCAATCACCACGACCGCCGCCTTGAAGCTCGAAGCCGACCAGGCACTCGCAGACCAAAAGAAGGTCGAGGAGCAGTTACGAGCGGTGGATGCGGCGGCGGCCAAGGCTCAGGCCGAAAAGGAGCAACGATTGGCCACCCACCGAGCGTGAGAAGACACGGATGTACGTCCTAAAGACACTGTGGGATTTGGGCTTTCATTTGGATCCACATTTTCCCCGGCTTTTGCCCCGTCTTGCACCACGCAATGCGCACGGCGCCTTGCAGAACGTCTGCCAGAATTGGACTACTCTGACGAGGACGACCTGTATGGTGACGGATCCCACTGGGCTACCAATCTTCGAGTCAGCCAATGAAAATGAACGTTTGCACCGCACTCAAACCACCCCAGCCTCACCGGTCCCAACCACCTCAGCCGTCTCCACAACCACCGCAGAGGCCTCCACTTGTACTGCCCCCAGGGGTGCCCGCCATGCTGGGGCACCCATTTTGCCACCGCCTCCAGGGGCACCAGCTCTACCGCTTCCAGGACAACCGCCGGTGCTACCCCTAGTGCCCCCTATTCAGTGGAAGCAACCACGATTAAAAATCACTTATGATGGCTCGGTTGATGCTTTGCCCTGTTTCCTACATCATGTGGACAGTTACATGAGGGAACAAGGACAATACTTCGCCACCGAGGACAGCCCAGTTCGATTCGTTGCCTCTCTGTTGACGGGGAAAGCGGCCGACTGGATGGTCCTCCAGTTTGACACTCGGGCCTGATCCATACGCTCCCTCAACAATTTCATGTTTGCCCTACAGAGGCGGTTCGAGGACCCCTTCTTGGGAGAAAGGGTCAAAGCCGAACTCTTGCAACTCCGGCAAGGCTCTACTCCCGTTCGAGAATTTGCAGATGAGTTCCAACGACTTGCCAGTAAAATTGTGGATTGGCCTGAAGCCACCCGAATACACTACTTCTGGGAAGCTCTACACCCTGACATCTTGAACTGGGCGTACATGCAACGAGACCCCAACACCCTGGAAGATTGGATTTTACTGGCGGAGAAAGTGGAAAGCCGCCGCCAGTTTATATCTCTGGTCTGGCGTCGGAACAGAGAGGGGAGCAGTCTCCAAAAACCTTCTTCTAAAGCTTCAACCCCCGCCCTGCGGAGACCAACGCGGCCCACGCAAGACCGCGAATCCCGGTTCCAGAGGGGAGCCTGTCTCGTTTGCAGCAATATGGGCCACTGCGTCTGCCTGTCCGTGCCGTCTGGACCTCACACTTCCTCCCCGACCAGGCGGACCGCCTCGGGGGCGACCTCAACGCAGAGGCACCGTGGCCACCCATAGCGCTGCTCCGGGACTACATGCACCCTCTGCACTTCATGTCAGAGAAGCTCCCAGTGAACCTACGTCTACCGAACCACCGGGGTCTCGGACTACAAGTGCCCCATTGGGGGACAGTTCTCCTTCCTCGGATGAGGATCACACCTGGAATCCCCCCGCGCTCAATCTGGAATCTCCTCTCGATCTGTCAAAAAATGGGCAGGGTTTGCGGTGAGCGGAGCAACATCGCAGACCCCTGCAGCTTCTCCTGCAAAGCCCAAGGCTCCTGTTATGGTGAGTGAAGTTGAAAATACTGTATATGTGGACGTGGTGTTACAACACTACAAAAGAGGGCCCCAGTTGCATGTCAAAGCACTCATAGACTCTGGCTGTGTGCGCTCCCTAATCAATGAGGCCACTTTCAATGCACTTAAGGTCAAATCAGAGACACTGCCGGATCCCATCCAATTCGCTCAAATGGACGGCAGTAACTTTAGGGGAGGCCCAGTAGACCGTCGCACTTGCGGCGTCGCAATGGGTATTGGCTCTCATCGGGAATAAATCGACTTTACTATAGCCCCTATCAGGTACGAAGTCATATTGGGAATAAACTGGCTCAAGGGGCACAGCCCTTCTATAGACTGGAAGGCTGATACTATTTCGTTTTCTGATCCTGACTGAGCCCAACACCGCCACGAAGTCACTGTTGTCCTTCCGACAGCCTCAGCTTTGGTCTCTGACGCCCCCTTCTTCTTTAATACCCGTTGAATATCAAGACTTTGAAGATGTTTTTGATGCTAAAGAATGCGATGCACTACCCCCCACCACAGAACGGACTGCGCCATTGAAGTGGTGGGGGATGGTAAGCTTCCAAAGAGTAAAATCTACCCCATGAGCGCTGCAGAACGTACTGTGTTGCTGGACTTTTTAGACAAAAACATCGCTTGTGGGTTCATACGGCCATCTTCTGCCCCTAACTCTGCCCCCGCTTTCTTTGTCCGCAAAAAAACAGGTGATTTGCACTTATGCATAGATTTTCGGAAACTCAACGGAGTTACTCAAACCAATGCCTACCCCATTCCTTTGATTTCAGACATCTTAGGGCAACTAAAGGAGGGGTGCATTTTCACTAAACTGGACTTAGTCGAAGCTTATTATCGAGTCAGGATTCATGACAGGGATGAACCCCTCACAGCCTTTTCCAGCTGTTTTGGTATGTTTGAGTTTCTTGTGATGCCATTCGGATTACAGGGGGCTCCGGGGGTCTTCATGCAATTTATCAACGAAATCCTACATGACTTGTTATACCGAGGCATGGTGGTTTATCTGGACGATATCCTTATCTATTCCAAATCAATGGACGAGCATTTTGCTCTAGTGAGGGAGGTGTTACAACGCATCAGAGACAACCACCTCTATGCTAAAGTATCCAAATGCGAGTTTCACCAAGAACAATTGACATTCTTGGGTTACATTATATCGCACCAAGGTCTCAATATGGACCCTGCCAAGGTACAGTCTGTAATCGATTGGGATCCACCCTCTACCCGCAAACAAGTGCAGCAATTTCTTGGCTTTGCCAACTTTTATCGAGAGTTCATTCCAATTTTGCTCAAGTAGCACTCCCAATCACTGACCTACTTAAAACTAAGGGAAAGGGGACTTCGGCCACGTTACCCACAGCAAAAATCCAATGGACTCCCCAGTGCCAGACCGCTTTCCAAACCCTTAAGCAACTGTTCACCTCCGAACCTGTGCTAAAGCATCCTGATCCCGAACACATGTTTATAGTACAAGTAGACACTTCCGACGTGGCCATGGGAGGTGCTCTTTTGCAACAGGGTACATATGGTTTGTTGCACCCCTGCGCTTATTTCTCTAAAAAAATTTGCACACTCACAACTGAACTGGCCCATTTGGGAAAAGGAGGCAGCTGCTGTCTACCATGCCCTCACTATTTGGAGACAGTTCCTGGAGGGTTCCAAGGTCCCCTTTGAAGTCTGGACCGATCACAAAAACCTGGAGGCAATAACTGGGACCCGTAAACTGTCCGCAAAACAACTGCGCTGGGCTGACTTCTTCGCTCAATTCTGTTTCGTGCTCAAGCATGTCACTGGAAAACAAAATGTACTGGTGGATGCCCTATCTCGCCTTCCCCAGTATCCTACCAAAGTAGACCGCCCCACCGAGTCACTCTTCTCCCCTGCTCACAGAGGGGTACTCCCTACGCTGGCGGTCCAAACCAGGTCCCAGACCCAACTCCACTCCCGTTCTGAATCGGTTGACATGAACGCTCGATGGGGGGGGGAACTGCCACCCGAAACTCAAGTCTGACTCCCTCTCCTGCTCCATCCGCTCCTCCGGCACCCAGACGCCAGGACGAGCCAGTTGTGTGACCCCCCTCCTCGCCTCCGGTCTCCTCTCCAGCTCAACCTAGCCATGTCCCACCCACCTCTCAGGGTAAGATGGATCTGCCTGTCTCTTTCCTAGACTCTCTTCATTCCCATTGCCAAGCAGAACATTCTGCTCAAACACTTCCCACTTCTCTGCTACAACGGGGTGATTATTGGTACAGAGACTCCAAACTGTATGTACCTAAGGGGTTGTGAAGGGAAGTCCTGAAACTCGCTCATGGGGCCAAAACCGCCGGGCACTTTGGATTTTTAAAAACGCTTCACTTATTACGCAGGCAGTTTTGGTGGGTGGGCATGCGTGCCGACATGGACTCATTCATCTGCAGTTGCCCGATATGTGCCACTGTTAAACGGTCCCAAGGGAAAGCCTCTGGTCTATTGCAGCCGTTAGAAACCCCCTCCAGACCCTGGGAGGTAATCGCTATGGATTTTATGACTGATCTCCCCCTCAGCGAGGGGAAAACTGTGTTATGGGTTATTACCGACCTGTTTTCAAAACAGGTGCATCTCATCCCGTGCGCAGGTATCCCATCCGCCCCAAAACTGGCCTGCCTCTTCGTGTCACATGTCTTCCGACTACATTCCTTTCCATGCAAGATTGTGAGCGACCGCGGAAGTAGCTACGTGGCAAAGTTTTGGAAAGCTTTCCTTAAACTGGTGGGGGTGGAACAGGGTCTGTCTAGTGCTTTCCATCCTCAAACGGATGGGCAAACTGAACGTGTTAATGCTGTACTAGAATGTTATCTTCATTGCTATGTCAATTACCACCAAGATGATTGGGTTGAGTTGTTACCTTTTGCTGAGTATGCTTATAACAATGCTGTACGCCAATCCACAGGTTTTAGCCCGTTTCAAGCTGTGTATGGCCAGGACTTCAGTCCCATTGGCCATGTTGATGTTTCAGCGGAGGGGGGCGGCGAAGACGTGATGACCTGGGTGTATGCAATTCAAACCACCTGGCCCTGGCTGGTAAAGAACCTTGAGCGGGCTAAACGTAAATACAAAGCTCAAGCTGACAAACACCGATCTCCCAGCCAGGACTTTAACGTGGGTGATTTAGTCTACCTGTCCACCAGGAATCTCAGATCCACCAGTCCGTGTGGGAAACTCAGTTCCAAATATGTGGGCCCCTACCCTATTTCTTGGATCATTAACCCTGTAACTGTAGAACTCTCCCTGCCAAAGACACTGAGATGCATACACCCTGTTTTCCATGTAAGTCTCCTGAAACCTCATGTTTCCTCCCCTGAGTGGCATCCCGATCCTCTTCCTGACCAACTGGTGATGGTGGGGGGGGAGCATTTCGAAGTTGCTAAAATTCTGGACTCCCGTATTCGTCATGGCTCCCTCCATTATCTTGTTCGTTGGAAACACTTCCCCCCTGCCTATGATGAATGGGTTCGCTCATGCGACATCTCCGCCCCTCACCTGGTACGCGCCTTCCATACCGCCTACCCCCACAAGCCAGCCCCCTGACAAGGCGGGAGGGGGCCCTGAGGGGAGCAGAATGTCAGGCCAACTCTCCTCTCTTAGCATTTGGAAATGTTTTGTCGTCTCACAGATGCTTTGTTCAAGGATTGTTTATCTACCCGTTGCATTCCTTCCCAGCCTTTGATGCCCATGGGAGCCTTGCACAGTTAGCCTGGGGGTTGCTATGTCAACCTGTACTATCTGATATGACCTGTATGACCACTATTCCTTCATATATTCTGCTGTATATCCTTGCCCCCCCATTCCTGCCTTTTTACTTCTGCAAGCTCTGAATACCTGTATGTTTTCTAATAAAGTCAACCCTTTTTGGACTACCTGTCTGCGGATGTTGCTTTAAGGAGTACTACAGGGACAAGTGCTTAAATACCCCCCACACCACAGAATGGACTGTGCTATTGAGGTGGTGGGGGATTGGAAACTGCCAAAAAGCAAAATTTGCTGGCCGATACTTTGCCCCAATACCCTACCAAGATCGAGCGCCCCACAGAGTCGCTATTCACTCCTGCTCAGAGGGGTTTGACTGCCACCCTGGCAGTCCAAAGCCGGTTGCAGACCCGACTCCCAACGCCGCCTTCTAAAGGAGGGGAAGCCCAAAGCCCGACCACATGGGTCGGCCCGTCCACTCTGCTCCCCTCACCTCCTTCACCGGCACTGACTCCACCACCTATGCAGTCTACCAGTGCGAGTCCCGGGGTGCAGTGACCCGTCCGCCAGGGCGAACTGACCACCCTGCCCCCCTCAATGGCGCCGGCTCCTTCTCCTGCAGAGAAGCCTGCCAGCACAGTGCCCACAACGCCAGATGTGGAGAGGCTAACAGATTCCTTCAAAGAAACTCTCCATCAAGGTTGCCAAGCCGAGCTCTCCACGCAACCCACTTGGCTTCTCTGATTGAACGCGGGGGTTATTGGTATAAAGAATCTAAGTTGTATGTTCTTAAGGTACTGCGGAGGGAGGTTCTGAGTCTGGCTCATGGGGCTAAGACCGCAGGACACTTTGGGTTTCTCAAGATGTTACATTTACTGAGGAGACAGTTTTGGTGGGCTGGCATGCGATCAGACGTGGATTCGTTCATCTGCAGTTGCCCAGTGTGCACTGCTGCCAAGAGACCCCAGGGCAAACCGCCCAGACTATTGCAACCTTTGGAAACCCCCACTAGACCCTGGGAAGTGATCGCAATGGATTTTATGACTGATCTACCCCTCAGTGAAGGAAAAACTGTACTTTGGGTAATCACGGATCTGTTCTCGAAACAGGTGCATCTTGTACCTTGTGCAGGTATCCCTTCCGCCCCCAAATTGGCCCGACTCTTTGTGTCACATGTCTTCAGATTGCACAGTTTTCCACACAAGGTAGTCAGCAACCACGGGAGCACTTATGTGGCTAAGTTCTGGAAAGCTTTCCTAAAACTGGTTGGAGTGGAACAAGGACTGTCAAGCGCCTTCCATCCCCAAACAGACAGCCAAACAGAACGGGTGAATGCTGTGTTAGAATGCTACTTGTGCTATTATGTTAATTACCACCAAGATGATTGGGTAGGACTGTTGCCCTTTGCTGAATATGCTTACAATAATGCTTACAGTGCACCAGTCCACTGGGTTTAGCCCTTTTTGAGTTGTGTATGGACAAGACTTCGGCCCCATTGGCCATATTGGTATGTCAGGGGAGGAGGGAGGTGGAGATGTGGCTGACAGGGTTCACACGATTCAGACAACCTGGCCGTGGCGGATAAAAAATCTGGAATGAGCCAAACGTAAATATAAGGCTCAAGCTGACAAACACCGTTCGCCGGGTAAGGAGTACTGGGTGGGAGATTTGGTTTATCTGGCCACCAAGAATTTATGATCCACCTGCCCGTGCGGGAAACTCAGTGCCAAATATGTGGGTCCGTTCCCCATTTCCCGGATCTTCAACCCAGTGACTGTAGAACTTTCACTCCCAAAATTGCTAAGGCGAATCCATCCCGTATTTCATGTCAGTCTATTGAAGCCGCATGTTCCCTCCCCAGAGCGGCATCCTGAACCACCGCCTGAGGCACCTGTGATGGTGGGGGGGAGGAGCATTTTGAAGTTGCAAAAATCCTGGACTCGTGTATCCATCATGGTTCTCTCCAATACCTAGTTCATTGGAAACACTTCGGTTCTGCTCAGGATGAATGAGTGTGCTCGTGCGATGTTTCCGCCCCTCGCCTGGTCCGCAAATTCAATGCTGCCTACCCTCACAAACCAGCACCCGAGAACTGAAGGGGGGGGCCTTTGGGGGGGGCAGAATGTCAGGCATGGCCTGAGGAAAGAATGTTGTGGTTTCTCCAGGTGCTGGCCAAGGCTGGCTCTAGCCCTGCAAACAACGTGTTCAGACTGGACTCTGTGGGAATGCCGGTAGAATCCTACCTCCCTGACAGCTCCTGGGAGGGGGGTTGCCATGGCATCCAGATCTACCCTGATTTTCCCTATGCTCTTTCATATATGCCCTGTACCGTGCTTATAGTTTTCATTAGTGTCCATTTGACTCTTAGCTTCTGTTAACCTGTAGATTTTCCAATAAATCAACTCTCTTTTGGACTACTTGTCTACGAATGTCTGTTTATGGGATTATCATGGGACTAGAGCTGACACTGAGGCCATCTTTCTTGTTGCTTCCAAAGGAAAAGGTCTCCTTGTTTACCATATTTCTTCCTGTTCTACAGCTGACCTGCTAACCTTCTCCATTATCATTTTCATTATGGTTCCCATGCTTAAAATACACAAAACAACACCACACTTGTTTCCCCAAGAGAATTTGCTGCCTTTTCCTGGAAATATGAGAGAGAGGGGAGGAGGAGGATTAGGAGAAGAGGAAACTTGCTCTCCTTGTGAATGTAGGATTACTGTTCTTATATATTACTAGTAGGCATACAGTTCCTTACTGAATAAATTAAAAGTGGCGCTAATGCAAGCCATTATTTGGTCTCAAAAGCAATACTTGCAGCTGATCCTGCTCTCTCAGTAATGGGCCATCCTCAAGATCTCAAAGTAGGAATGATATTAACCAGGGACACACAAAAGATTCATTCCAAGAGGTCATGCAGAGTTTTGAGAAGCTCACCGCTGAAATGCAGCATGCTGATCACGGATTTGGGAACTCTAGGAGCCTTGTGAGATCCTTCCCTGATACCTACTATGCCTTTGAAGAGAAACTACTACAGACACTCTAATGATCTGTAAAAAACCAAAAAAAATCTATATGCCTTTGAGAGACAACCTTAAATGTGAACTTGCTAGCACAACATAGCTTAGAACTACTAAAAACGGTGCATTGACTCACAGACTGGGTCAGCTTGTCGTGGTACTTGAGCTAACTGAAATGGAGCAGAAAAGAGAACTCTTAACATCGATCCGCGTGACTTATGTGAAGTCAAAAAATTATGTCAGCTTACACACTGCTAGCAAGATATTGGGACCGATACAATGAGAGGTGGGATAAGCACACCAGAGGGACTATGAGACTGTTTTTTCTCCACCAATTCCATACATGGGTGTGTGTTTTCAAACTGGAGGAGTGCTTAGGAGTCTAAGAGTACTCGTTTGGTCATCTGTTCCATCTGGCAGAGAATTAACATGGATGACCTGAATCTTGTTTCTCTATAGATACAGATATGGCAACCATGATTTCCTGCCCATCACAAATGAAAACTTGTATAAGCACGATGCCCCTATTTTCAGCCTGATGTAGAGATGCCAGCCTTCTGTTAGGACCTGGGGACCCCCCCCCCAGAATTACAGCTCATCTCCAGACTACACAGATCAGCTCCCCTAGAGAAAATGTATACTTTGGAGGGAGGACTGTATGGCATTATACCCCATTGAGGTCCGTGTATTTGTCATACTGTTTTAAGAGCAAAAGGGTGGATGTTTGCCTTTTACTATAACACCTGCTTGTCCTGTAATGGGGGTCCAAAATGACCTTCACCAACTTTCACATGAAAAATAGTAGCAAAAATAGCTACATCATGACTTCACGTATATGCACATCTCAACCTCATGTATATTTAAATACTTTTCACTAGGGATAACCTTGGAAGACCACAGCCAAACAATTGGCTGATTACCTGAAATCAACATATTAAACTGAGCTTGTTCCTCACCCCCCCTCCCACTGCTTCTTGGCCTGCCGTTATCTTGACAGGCTGGAGAAATGGGCTAGAACTAATAAAATGCACTTCAACAAAGACAAATGTAAAGTTCTGCATTTAGGTAGGAAAAATCAAATGCATAATTATAGGATGGGGAAAACTTGTTTGAGCAGTAGTGTGTGTGAAAAGTAGTTAGTAGACCAAACACTGAACATGAGTCAGCAGTGTGATGCTGTAGCTAAAAAGGCAAATGCAGTCTTGGGCTGCATCAACAGAAGTATAGTGTCCAGATCACGCAAAGTGATGGTATCGCTTTACTCCTCTCTGGTCAGACATCAACTAGAGTACTGTGTTCAGTTTTGGGCACCACAATTTAAGAAAGATGTAGACAAGCTTGAACGTGTCCAGAGGAGGGCAACAAAGATGGTGAGGGGTCTGGAGACCAAGTCCTATGAGGAAAGGTTGAAGGAGCTGGGTCTGTTTAGCCTGAAGAGGAGAAGACTGAGAGGGGATATGATAACCATGTTCAAGTACCTGAAGGGCTGTCATATAGAGGAGGGTTCCGAGTTGTTTCTGTTGCCCAAGGAGGTCGGACCAGAACCAACGGGTTGAAATTAAATCAAAAGAGTTTCCGTCTAGACATTAGGAAAAAATTTCTAACAGTTAGAGCGGTTCCTCAGTGGAACAGACTTCCTCGGGAGGTGGTAAGCTCTCCTTCCCTGGAGGTTTTTAAGAAGAGGCTAGATGGCCATCTGTCAGCAATGCTGATTCTATGACCTTAGGCAGATTATGAGAGGGAGGGCATCTTGGCCACCTTCTGGTCACTAGGGGTTTGGGGGGGGAGGTAGTTGTGAATTTCCTGTATTGTGCAGGGGGTTGGACTTGATGGCTCTGGTGGTCCCTTCCAACTCTATGATTCTATCCCCTCGATGTTTTAGCAATGACGGCAGATGCCACGCCAGATTGTAACCCTGGCAATCCAGTGTCACCTTTGAACACCAGTTGGAAGGAGTGTTGACCTCGTCCTCTTGTCTGTTCCCTTCCTGCCTGCCTTTTCGGCCTGAGTACCAAGTGGGGGGGGGGATGGAACCTTTGTCTCCAAAGATGTTAGGATGCTGGTAAACAAAAGGGGCGGGGGTGAGATTCACAACCAGCTTGTTTTATTTGGCACAAAAGGCTATGCTGGAATAAATTTAAAATGCTACTAGACTTCTGTTTCTCATAAGCAAACTTACTCTGAGGCTTCCACCATTACACACAAAAAGATTTATTGATGTTACAATTAATATTGAAAAACACATTCAGTGTGAGGAAATAGTACAAATATATAGAATTACAAGTTCAGTTTGCCCAATGGAAGATGTGAAATCAAAATGCATATTTGAGGGTTGAAAGATCAGGAATGAGAAGTTTGAAATCACCCCTACTCTACCTTTGATAACTAGCATATGTCTCAAAAGTGGGGTCTCCAGGTGTTTTTGAGCTTGTGAGCACCTTTGGAGTTCTGACACAGGATAGTAGGTGCTACAAAATGGCTGTTGCAGAATGTGGAGCAGACTACAAAATGGCTGCCACAAGAGGTGGACCCAACCCCAAAATGTCAGGGAGTGAAGTCAAGCATAACTCTTAAGTAATTCTTTGGCATATCAGGCAGAAGCTCTGTTTAAGAGGATGCCTTTTAAAATGAACATATTGTTTAAAAATATTTTCTTGCATACACTCAGCTTAACTTCAATCATGCAGCAAAGATCCTTGCGCTGTGTAGGGTTGCCAGCTCCAGGTTGGGAAATACCTGGAGATTTTGGGGCGGAGCCTGAGGAGGGCAGGGTTTGGAGAGGTAAAGGATTTCAATGCCATAGAGTCCAATGGCCAAGCGGCCATTTTCTCCAAGGGAACTGATCTCTATCGGACGGAGATCAGTTGTAATAGCAGGAGATCTCCACCCACCACCTAGAGGTTGGCAACCCTAGTGCTGTGGTAGAAGCTGCTGCCAAACCATTTTTTAAAAATCTGCACAGCCAAATAAGTTTCCAGTGCCCAATCAGAAGCCCTGCTGGACAAAAGCCCCACCTGGCCCCACTCTAAAAACATTTGCTGGGCTCCAGAAAAGGTGTTGGCAGGTGTCATGGTATCCAGAGGCATCTTGTTGGGGCCCTCTGCTTTAGAGAGGTGATAAGAAAGTTCTGACTGAAACATTTGGCCTGTAATACGAACTCTTCAATAGATGCTTCAGATACGAAATGATAAACACACCTGCATAAGCCGGCGCTCACGGAGAATGTGTGGCTGTTTGCAACATGCGAGGGAGCAGCAGAACATTCTTTTTAGCATCTCAACTAGGGTTGCCAACCTCCAGGTACTAGCTGGAGATCTCCTGCTATTACAATTGATCTCCAGCCAATAGAGATCAGTTCGCCTGGAGAAGATGGCCGCCAAACCCCTCCCTCATCATGCTCCACCATCAAAAACCTCCCGCCAGTGGCAAAGAGGGACCTGGCAACAGTAATCTCGGCTCATGTCTGAGACAGCAGCTGAGGAACATTACAACAGTGCACTGAGAGCCAGACAGGAGGCCCCTGTGGGCTGGACTGAATCCTCATACTGCTCGTTGTCTGTCCTTAGCATCAATGTACACCCTGAAATTACAGCAACTTGGTGAATAACTCCTTTCATCCCTCATAGCCAGGAGCTCTTGGATTCTGAATCACAGCCACACTGCACAGAACTGACTCAGAAAGTATTAAAATAAATAGCAGTCTCGCACCTCTAGAAAAAAAAGCCCAGTAATAAGAATAAAGGCAATTTAGTTTGGGGATGAAAATAGGCTTACAGGTCGGGGGGTGGGGGGTGGAAGGGACTGTGGGACCAGCCCTCCCCCCCATCCCCATCTCATAGTGCAGCTATTTTGATGGAAATTAAAATGATTGTGGTAAACTCATCATATTTATTTCTGCAGAACTGCCGGCAGATGAACATCCATTGTTTGTTCAGTTCATCTCCAACTGATTAGAGTCTGTGACTTTTCAGTTGTGACAAGAGTTGGTTACATTCAGTTTCCAGCTGAGGAGCTTTCAGTGACACCTTATTTCATAACTGCTTACTCACTTATTAACTCAGTTCTAAGTAGGGTGGCCAGCTCTGGAGTTGGAAAATACCTGCAAATGTTGGGGGTGAAGCCTGAGAAGGGTGGGGTTTGGGAAGGGGAGGGACTTCAATGGATAGGGTTGCCAGCTCCAGGTTGGGAAATACCTGGAGATTTTGCAGGTGGAGCCTGAAGAGGGCAGGGTTTGGAGAGGGGAGGGAATTCAATGCCATAGAGTCCAATTGCCAACGTGGCCATTTTCTCCAGGGGAACTGATCTCTTTGGCCTGGAGATCAGTTGTAATAGCAGGAGATCTCCAGCCTCCACCTGGAGGTTAACAACCCTATCAATGGAGTATAATGCCATAGAGTCCACCTTCCAAAGCAGCCATTTTCTCCGAGGGAACTGATCTCATTCGCTGTCACCTGGAGATCAGTTGTAATAGTGGGAGTTCTCCAGCCACCACCTCAAAGTTGGCAACCCTCATTCTAAGGAGCCTCTGGCTCTTTCTCATCTCCTTTTCCTGTCTCCACGATGCACAGAGACTCTTCTTGTTATTCAATATTTGATTATTCAGTCTGATGCAGGAACTATCTGTCTTGGACATTCACAAGTTTACACTGGGTGATATCAAATTTGTGGGTGGTTCCTCAATGTTGGAAGGAATGGACTGTGCAATGTCGCTTAATGCTAGCATAGGCCTTGGGTCTACTAGTAGAGAGTTAGTTAGTATAGGGGTAGATAGGACCTTTTTTCCCCCTTTTAACCACTCCCACTGCTGTCCCTTTGTTACCCAGAATGCTACTCTTAGGGGTTTCCTCTTCCTTCCAGTTCCTTCCCTCTCTCTCCTTTTGTCCACCATGAGGCCTGGACATGTGCTCTACAATCTCTCTCCATCTTAGCTTAGTTAGTTAGAAGCCTTTACTCTGTCTTTCCTGTCCAGTATGGAGTTCACCTACAATAAAGAACTTCTATTTCTTTTCTAAAGTTATAAGCCTGAGTGTGAACTTATTCCTCAAGCAGCACAGACTCAGCTCTGCTTTCAGGTTATGTAGCCCAGACAAACAAAAAGGGTTAATCTGCTAGCTGAGTGGATAACAAAAAGGAGTGCTGCTGAAGTAGGAGGAAAAGTTCCTAAGTACAATAAGGCTTAGAACAGGTTAGAAAGGCAGAAACGAGCAATGGCTACGTCTGTAGATAAGATGCACCAACTCACAATGCTGAAACCAGGAAACTATGCTACATGGCAAATGCGCTTGGAGATTGCGTTCCGGAAAGATGGGCTAATGGATGTGATTACCAAAGCACCCCCTGCTCCTGATGCTGAAGGACGAGATGCATGGCTTCAAAAGGATGCAGATGCCCAAAGCCTCATTTCCAGGTCTGTGCCTGATACTTATCTAATGCGTTTGGTGGGAGTAACAACTGCAAAAGAAATGTGGGAAAATCTAAAGGCTATGCACCAGCGTTCAGGGTGGCCAATCCTTCTTGCCTTAAAACGCAAGCTACTTACACTTCGTTACCAAGAAGGACAGGACTTTGATTTGCATGTGAATCAGCTCACTAGTCTCTTGAATGAGCTTCAGGATGCAGGAGAAACTATCTCAGAGAGAGATCGTTACATTTACCTGTTTATCAGTTTGCCAGAAAGTTTTGGCCCCATCATTAATTCTCTGGAAGGAAAAGATGGATTAACATATCAGGATGCCCTCACAAGGGTGCAGACAGAACTGGCTAGACGTGCCATACTTAAGGATGATGATAAAATAGAGAATGCATATAAAGTTACCTCCAGAAGGGGCGGTGCATGCAAATTTTCTGGACGGTCTAAGGATAAGAGAACCAGTCAGTTTGCCAAGACAACCAGACCAAGATGGGAGGAGGGAAATTATCCCCAAACACAGCCCCCTAGGCAAGACAAAGTGAAGCGATGCTTCCTCTGTGGGAAGGCAGGACACTTTAGGAATGCCTGTCCTCAAGGTGAAAGAGGGAACCAATTTCACAGAGGCAACAATAACTCCCAACGTAATTATAAAGTTGTTCAGACTAAAGGCAAGACCACTTTCATACTCGATTCAGGGGCTACCTGTCACATAGCCAACTCCAAGGACTTCTTTACTGAACTGAAGCAAGTTCTACCTGAGAAAGTCTGTCTGGGAAATGATCAAGAGATGATTTCTTGCCACAAGGGTGATGGTGTAATGCACTGTAAACTGCCCCAGGGTCAGACCAAAGAATTTCTGTTGAAAGATGTTCTTTTTCTGGAAGATTTCAATGCTAATCTTATATCTATCCCAAAACTTGCTGAAGAAGGATATGAAATGAGAATCAAACATGCACAATGTATGATTTATCTAGATGGTGAATTGTGTGCAGTAGAAAATATACATGATGGACTTTATAACTTGGAAGAGCCCACAGAAAAGGTTAACTGCACAAGGGTGTGCACCTCCAAGGACTGCGTCCATCTGTGGCACCGGAGATTTGCACATCGCTATTATAATGTGATCCTAGAGATGGAGAAGCAAGGTTTGGCCACTGGCATTGATCTCAAAAGCTGCAATGTTTCTAATGACTGTGTCTGTTGTATTCAATCAAAGGCTACCAGGCCGTGTTTTCCCAAACAAAGTGAGAGGAAGACCAGAAAACCTCTCGAGCTAATTCACAGTGACATTTGTGGACCCTTACCCACGCAGACTATAGGTCATTTCAGATATTTTCTGACTTTCATTGATGATTATTCACGTTATTCAGTTACCTATCTGCTTAGTCAAAAATCACAGGTGCTGGACAAGCTGAAGGAATACACTGCAATGGTGAGCAACAAGTTTGGGCGACAACCCCAGATCCTGCGAACAGACAATGGTACAGAATACACAGCTACAGCTACCCAGCAGTACCTGAGGGAACGGGGCATCGAGCACCAAACAACTGTTGTTTACACTCCCCAGCAAAATGGAGTTGCCAAAAGGAAGAATAGAACTCTTCTTGATGCGGTAAGATGTATGCTGCATGACGCACACCTCCCCAACCACTTCTGGGGAGAGGCTGTAATGGCTGCCACATACATTCAGAATAGGTTACCTACAAAGGTCACACATGCCACACCGTATGAACTCTGGCATGGACGAAAGTCTAGTGTACAGCACCTTAGAGTGTTTGGCTGCAAGGCTTATGCTTACATCCCGAAGGAAAAAAGGACAAAACTAGATAACAGAGCTTCAGAAGGAATTATGGTAGGCTACTCTGCCAAATGTAAAGGCTACAGAATTATGGACCCACATACACACAAGATCTGCATCAGCATGGCTGTCTATTTCGATGAGCGTGAGAAACCTCCACATCCAGAGGGGGACTATGTTGAAGCAAACAGCCAGCTACGGTATCCCAATGCGAGCTGCCTGAAGGAAGAGAAACCAGATCCAGAGATGATCTTGGTCGATCAAGCGAAGTCTAGCACTCCATTCGTGATGCCTGACGCAGAGAAGCAAGCCGAAGAGGCAGAGGTGAGGCGCTCAGCTCGATCAACCAAAAGTATGCCTGCAAAAAGACTGTCCTACCTCGCAAGGTCAGTGCAAGTGAACGAACCAAAAACATGAAAGGAACTAGCCAAGATGCCTGCAGATGAAGCAGAGAAATGGAAGCAGGCAGCACAAGAGGAGCTGGAGGCTCTATAAAAAACAAGACATGGACACTTACAGAACCACCTCCTGACAAGAACATTGTGGGATGCAAATGGGTTTTTAAGATAAAACAAGATGCAGAGGGAGAAATACAGCGTTATAAAGCAAGACTGGTGGCAAAAGGATACTCTCAAACATTTGGAGAAGATTTTGATGAAACATTTGCTCCTGTAGCCAAGCACACAGCCATAAGGATACTTCTGAGTGTTGCTGCCAGCAAGGGTATGCAAGTCGAGCATCTAGATGTGAAGACTGCCTTCCTACATGGAGAGCTGGAAGAAGACATCTATATGGAACAACCCCCTGGATTCCTGGAACCAGGTAAAGAGGGACTTGTGTGCAAACTGCAGAAGAGTCTCTATGGGCTCAAGCAGGCTGTTCGTGCATGGAATGAGAAACTTAACCACATGCTTACACAACAAGGCTTCAAGCAAAGTGAAGCTGAGCCCTGCCTTTACACTAGAGTCAGAGATGGAAGATGGACCTACATCCTAACTTATGTAGATGACCTAATACTGGCATATAAGAATCCAGAGGACTGCGAAAAGGTGGTACAGGATCTCAATCATCAAGTAGAGGTAAAGCAACTGGACCAAGTGACACACTACCTCAGGATCCAGAAAGACAGATTAGATGATGGAAGTTATCTCCTGAACCAAAGACAAAAGATACAAGAGCTTCTGAGATACGTGGGCATGGAAGGCACCAAACTTGCACCCACGCCTATGGAAGAAAGTTACATAAAGCAAAGAGATGACACAGAACCTTTGCCAAAAACCAACAAGTATCGTGAAACTATTGGAAAGCTGCTATACGTTAGCACAGTTACTAGGCCCGACATATCACAGGCAGTGTGTAGGTTATGCAGAAAAACTCAGTCATCCCCTAGACAGGATTGGAATGCAGTTAAGAGACTTTTAAAGTACTTGATGGGGACTGCACACCTCAAACTCAAGCTACCCACTGTAGGCAATCCCAGGATGGTGGGATATGTAGATACAGACTGGGCAGGAGTTGTCACTGACAGAGAGTCTACCAGTGGACATATATTCTTTTATGGAGAGGGGGCCATAAGTTGGTCAAGCAAAAAGCAGGACACTGTTGCACTCTCATCCACTGAAGCAGAGTATATCTCAGCTGCCCAAGGCTGTCAGGAATTACAATGGCTGTACCAACTTCTACAAGATCTTGGAATAGAAGAGCCAAAGCCTATACAACTCATGGAAGACAATCAGAGCTGCATCAAACTTTCTGAAACAGAGAAGGTGAATGCCCGCACCAAACACATCGATGTGAAGTATCACCATGTGAGAAAACTGCAAGCAAAGAAGTTCATTGAATTGGTTTATTGCCCATCAGAGGAAATGATCGCAGATGCACTAACCAAGACACTTCCTAGAATTCGGTTCCAGTATCTGCGAGAAAAGATGAACCTTGTGCCCTAGCACACGCTCCATTGAGAGGGGGTGTTGGAAGGAATGGACTGTGCAATGTCGCTTAATGCTAGCACAGATCTACTAGGGAGGGCAGTAGAAAGTTAGTTAGTATAGGGGTAAATAGGACCTTTTTTCCTTTTAACCACTCCCACTGCTGTCCCTTTGTTACCCAGAATGCTACTGTTAGGGGTTTCCTCTTCCTTCCAGTTCCTTCCTTCTCCCCTCCCTTTTGTCCACCATGAGGCCTGGACATGTTCTCTACAATCTCTCTCCATCTTAGCTTAGTTAGTTAGTTAGAAACCTTTACTCTGTCTTTCCTGTCCAGTATGGAGTTCACCTACAATAAAGAACTTCTATTTCTTTCCTAAAGTTATACCGTATATACCCATGTATAAGTCGCCCCGCGTATAAGCCGAGGTGCCTAATATCTCCCCAAAAATGGGGAAAAATTAGGCACCTGCGTATAAGCCGAGGGTCGGCTTATAACCCCTCCCCCCCCGCAGGCTTACCTTCAGGCCCGGCGAAGGCGGTGGTAGCGGCGGGCCCCCCGCAGGAGGCTTCCTCAGGCCCTTCCAGGGCAGGAGGAGCCGGGCACACCCGGCGGCGGCGGCCGCGCGGCCTTCCAGCAGCTGCAGGAGGCTTTCCCCTGCCCTTCCAGGGCGGGGGGAGCCGGGCGCGCCTGGCAGCAGCGGCCGCAGGAGGCTTCCTCAGGCCCTTCCAGGGCGGGGGGAGCCGGGCGAGCCCGGCGGCGGCGGCTGCGCGGCCTTCCAGTGGCCGCAGGAGGCTTCCCCCGGCCCTTCCAGGGTGGGAGGAGCCGGGCGTGGCCTTCCTGCGGCTGCAGGAAGCTTCCTCAGGCCCTTCCAGGGCGGGGGGAGCCAGGTGCACCCGACGGCCGCGCGGCCTTCCAGCGGCCGCAGGAGGCTTCCTCAGGCCCTTCCAGGGCGGGGGGAGCCGGGCGAGCCCGGCGGCGGCGGCCGCGCGGCTTTGCAGCGGCCGCAGGAGGCTTCCCCCGGCCCTTCCAGGGTGGGAGGAGCCAGGCGCAGCCTTCCTGCGGCCGCAGGAGGCTTCCTCAGGCCCTTCCAGGGTGGGGGGAGCCGGGGGTGGCCTTCCTGCGGCCGCAGGAGGCTTCCTCAGGCCCTTCCAGGGCGGGGGAAGCCAGGCGCACCCGGCGGCCACGCGGCCTTCCAGCGGCCGCAGGAGGCTTCCTCAGGCCCTTCCAGGGCGGAAGGAGCCTGGCACACCCGGCTGCGGCAGCCATGCGGCCTTCCAGCAGCCACAGGAGGCTTCCCCCGGCCCTTCCAGGGCAGGTGGAGACGGGTGCGCTCGGCGGCGGCCACGTGGCCTTCCTGCGGCCGCAGGAGGCTTCCCCCGGCCCTTCCAGGGCGGGGGGAGCCGGGCGCGGCCTTTCAGCAGCCGCAGGAGGCTTCCTCAGGCCCTTCCAGGGCGGAGGGAGCCGGGCGCGCCCGGCGGCAGCAGCCGCACGGCCTTCCAGAGGCCGCAGGAGGCCCTCACAGGGCGCTCCTGGCCGGGGGAAGCCACATGGGCCCGGCGGCGGCGGCGGCGATGGCGGCGGCGGTAAGTTGCCCCCTCCCTCTTCCATCCTCCCTCCCTCCTCTACCGTATTGACCCGCGTATAACCCGAGGCCGGCTTTTTCAGCCCTTTTTTTGGGCTGAAAAACTCGGCTTATACGCGAGTATATACGGTAAGCCTGAGTGTGAACTTATTCCTCAAGCAGCCAAACTATAGACTTCTGCTGTGCACAGACTCAGCTCTGCTTTCACTCAATGACTGTGCATTCATACATGCAGATCATCGACTGAGAGGAACTTGGACAAGCATGTGTGAATTCCCTGGTTTGTTCTACAGAGAAAGGTAGGAGGAGAAAAACCAGTGTCACATTGTCACAATGTGGGAAATACTACCTCCATCCCCTGAGTTACAGGATAACAAATATAGGAGGGAGAGGACATTTGTAGAATTTTGATATGGGGGAGGAAATACATCAGAGCAAGCAATCTTTGTAAAACCTGAGTCAGAGTAAGGCAGACGAAAATTCCTCTAAGACTCTGGCTGGAAAAAAGGGAAAGTTTGAGGTGGATCACAAGTCAAAACAATACTATAAAATCATTTTTAAAATGATCTAGATTAAAAACAAGTCATGGGTACAAAATCATCATGAAATATCTATTGAACACAGTGACATAATATTCATAGAACAGTCCTCAGGTCTGAAGCAGGCCCTAAAGATTTGTTAAAACCCCTTTTTGAAATATCTGTGAAAAAGAAATGTTTTAGCCTGGCTCCTAAAAGACAGCAAGGTTGGCACCAGGTGAGTCTCAAGTGGGAGGGCATTCCAAGGGCAAAGTGCCACCACTGAAACTACCCTGTCTCTACCTGCTTCACCTCTGCATATGAGACAGGTCTTAGGAAAATTCTCATTTCAGGATAAACTTTTAGTAAAGTGGGTTGGGAGTAGGGTTGCCAGCGTGGTGTCAGTCAGTTTATTAATACAGCGATTGCCAGCAAAATAGAACAAACATACATTAAAAACACTATAAATAGAAAATAAGCAGTTACTAAAAACACAGATAAAATATTCTATCCCTAAAAAAAGGCCAAAAATTGTAATAATTTAGGATTTAAAATTATTGACTCTACCCACCTTTTCTGAACAATTTTAATCGCTTCAGAACAGAATTTAGCTACCTGTAACAATCTATTACGATCTGCCAGCTTGGTGTAGTGGTTAAGAGTGGTGGTTCGGAGCAGTGGACTCTGATCTGGAGAACCAGGTTTGATTCCCAATTCCTCCACATGAGCGGCAGAGGCTAATCTGGTGAACTGGATTTGTTTCCCCACCCCTACACATGAAGCCAGCTGGGTGACTTTGGGCTAGTCCCAGCTCTGTTAGAGCTCTCTCAGCCCCACCTACCTCACAGGGTGTCTGTTGTGGGGAGGGGGAGGGAAGGTGATTGTATGCCGGTTTGAGTCTCCTTTAAGTGGTAGAGAAAGTCGGCATATAAAAACCAACTCTTCTTCTTCTTCTTCTTCCTCATATCTGGCAGGAGATGTCTCAGGGTTGCTCTGCATCCCCCACCATCACTCAATGTAGCTCTATTCTTTTACCATAGCATTTTTTGTAAATCCTAGAGTGTCACGAGATCACTTCCTGTTTTGGTCCCAGAAGTGATGTCCAGAAGTGTCCACACACACAGCCACGCTCCTGGGGATTGCCAGCTGCAGATAGGCAGATAGAAACATAGTTTGAGGAAAGAAGAAAACATAATGTTGCCAGGGCTTGTATGGTGTAGATTTTTGTTTGTGCACACAGTCACAACCTTCTGTGCACAGGAACAACTCACTACTTTCCAGAAGAAATGTGCCACATATATTTGATGAACTGCTATTTGTTGTGCTATTCTCTCCTCCAGCCTGATGTAGGATGGCAAGAAGAGCCGCAGTAAAAAATCATATAGCAGTAGTTTTATTCCCTCCCTATTGGTACAGCATATTATGCAGAAGTTGAAAACAATGTACTAGTGCATTACTAAACAGCAAAGCAGTAGACAGTCTCTGCAGAAGACAATAATTTTTGATTATTTCCCTATCTATTTACAAAGGCAAAGAATTCATTCTCTGCAGCTCTGCCTAATACTAAAGGTGAAACGAAATTTAATTTTACAATTAATTTAAAACGAGGCCACAAATGTGTATGGGCTTTGTTGATGGAATATTTAGCACTTGTGTTTCCCCTCCTTCCAGGCAGGAGCGAGGACATGAGAAAAGTGGTCTAAATGAGTTATTTTATGCTACAGGGATGCTAAAGTTAAATGTGTCACAAGCTTTGCAGAATTGTTTTTCTTGTATAACTCCAGCTCATGGGGTGGGGGGTGTCATAATTTCAATATTTCCTATGTTTTATAATTTATGGCCATGCCCACTAAGGTTAAAGGATATAAATACACTCTTAATGACTTATAATGGTCCTTGTGGAGCCATTTTGAATCTTGAATAACAAGAAATTCTCCATGTTTAAGTGAAAGTCCTGGACAGAACAGAACCTCCTGCCAGTGGGGCATGGAACATGGGGCATCCATGTATCCCTTTCTCTCAGCTGACGTCTCTCTCCCATCATGGCCACTGTCTCTTTCCCAACTGTTGCTACTTCTACCTCCTCTGATATACAGCAATTCTGGAGAAAAAGGGATATGTCTGTATTTTTAGCCCCATTAATGCCAGCTAGTCAAAGGGCGAAAACGCATGGTCGCTTTAGTCTCCTTTATTCCCTGTTTCAGCCAGGATTCAGCCAGGATCGAACCCATGCGTTTCGCCGAACGTGCGTTCAATCCTGGCTGAATCCTGGCTGAAACAGGGAATAAAGGAGGCTAACAGCCGATTCCTGAGAATGAGGCCGAAGGTTTTGTGGAGGCGGCATGACCTCGCCGCCAGCGTAAGTGCATGTAAACGCATGTTTAGATGCACTTACACTGGTGGTGAGGCCGGTCCCGCCAGCGACAGAGTGCTGGCGGACTCCGCCTCCCCCTCCACCAGTGTGGCCTCTCCATGGCGCCGGCAATGGCTTGGAGTGGCCACGCCAGCTCAGGGGGGCATTCTGGGGGCTTTCCGGGGGGAGGAGCTGCTGGCTAGGCGGCTCCCTATCCCCTTTTGGCCACTTGCACCAGCACCAGGAATGGCGGTGCTGCACCTGCTTATTAGCAGGCGCAACCTCACTATTCCCTATTGGGCCAAAGGCCCCGGTTAAACAAAAAAAAAGCCGCGAAACGGCTTTTTTTTGTATAACGGCGTACGGGGAGTGGCTTAGGAAGAGGCGCCACTGCGCCTCTTCCCCGCCATCCCCGTGTGCCTCAGCTCAGGAATGGGCCGTAAAGCGACCATGCTTTTTCGCCCTAAGTCCTCTGAGTCAAATGTGAAGTCTGCCAGGAGGAGGCAGCATGATTTCTCTTCTGCTCTGCTTCCAGAACTGCTACCAAACTCTTCTCCAGTTGGGTAATAGGAAAATTGGCTCAGTATCTCCATTTGAGGAGGGAAGATGGCATGGTATAGCTCCATCTCAGAAGATCTGATAAGCTAAGCAGGGTCGGCACTTGGATGGGAGACCACCAAGGAAGACTCTGCAGAGGAAGGCAATGGCAAACCACCTCTGCTTCTCACTTTTGTTGAAAGCCATTTGCTGGGATCACCATAAGTTGGCTGTGACTTGATGGCACTCATGTATGTATCTCCAGTTGGGGGGTGGAACATCTGCCAACCTATGATTCATGACAGGGGCCAGTTATGCTGACACCTGATACCAGCTCTGGGATATAGTAGTGCACAAATCAGTATTCCAATGCAGTACCAATGGGTAATGATTTATTTAGTACATTTTTACTCTACCATTCCGACAATGAGTTCAAGATGATGTACATGTGTCTCCCTCTATTTTATACTCCCTCTGCTTTATCCTCCCTCTGCTTTATACTCATAACCACCCTGTGAGGTAGGTCAGGCTGGGCGAGAACAACTAGTCCACGGTCACCCAGTGAGTTTCATAGCAATAGGGGATTTGAATCTGGAAGTGAAGTAAGCACGTCACCTGTGACCATGCCCGCATGCACCCGCCGCTCCAAGCAGGCTGCTGGATTGTTGGGCAATTGCCTGCCAATTCCAGCAACCTGCAGCCCTATCAATTGATGTACTTTCTCCTGTGGTCATTTGGAACATGTGGGACTTCCACTGTTATGGCTGAGCACCAGAACGTAAGTATTCCTAAAGTTTAGGGGCTGAGCTAAGATGGCATGCTATAGAGGATGGTAGCATTTCAGTGACATATTTACTGCTTGCCAGCTAGGGATGCCAGCCTCCAGGTGGGACCTGGGGATCCTCTGGAATTACAGCTTACCTCCAGACTACAGAGATCAGTTCCCCTGGAGAAAATGGATGCTTTGGAGGGTGGACTCTATGTAGGGCTGCCAGGTCCCCCTTCTCCATTGGCAGAAGGTTTTGAAGGGTGGGGGTGGGGTTATTGCACGCGTGCTTGGCCGCACGTGATGCAGTAATGTCACTTCTGGGTTTACCCCCGGAAGAACCGCATCACTGTGGCTGCTTTGGCACTCAAACCCCCGAAATGCAGCTGTGGTGATGTGGCACTTCCGAGGGTAAACCCGGAAGTGTCGCAATTGTGTCACACACAGTCGCACACATGTGCAGTCCCCACTCCTGAGCAGCTGGGTGGATTGGTGGGCAATTGCCTGCCAAAACCTCCCACCTGGCAACCCTAACTCTATGGCATTGTACCCCACTGAGGTCCCTGTCTTCTCCAGGCTCCATCCTCAAACCCCCAGGAGTTTCCCAACTTGGATCAGGCAATCCTACCTCTCCATCCCCCACCTATGGCAGGGTGGACCTGGCAACCCTAACTCCCGCCTAACTCATCAGGAAGCAGACAAAGCATGGAGACAAAGAAACTGGCTAGGAGGGACCACTGGGGACTGAGAGACAAAGATGACAGCGGGGGGAGGTGTATGTGAAATTTCTTGTATTAATTTAGTAGAACCAGCCAGATTGCTTGCTGGGCTCTTGCTTGTAATAATTATTGAACTGATTCATGCACACACTTGCACATTTGCCTGCTGTTGCATATTTGACACATTAATAGCTAGATGGATGAAAAGGCCGCCCCATGGATGAAAGTCGGCTGTAAGCGTAGCTGAATAGCTGCAGAGCAAGTTATTTTGAGCTCAGAGATAATGTAATAGATCCAGAAACAAATACAGTATTTCTTGAACTGGTGTCAAAGCACCCACGTCATCTTTGCCTCCACACAGACAGGTAGATTGAATGAACTCCAATCTTTTAATCGTCTGTATCTAGGAAATAAAATCTGTGATGGAAGCTGTCAAGCTGATCGCATCCATCTCCCAACAAGTCTATCCATCACAATCTCCCTCACTGTCTCCTGTGTTGCTTTCCTAACCTTCAGCTGGCTGGGCTTCCATATTGTGTCTGTAGCAGCTTAAGCTATTAGGCCACAATCCAGAAAGCCTTCACAGGCACACATGACTGTATTCAGGCCTTTTATACACTGCTACCAGGTTGCACTAACTTACAGTGGGAATTGCACTAACAACTTCCATGGATGACCTTCGACGTTTAAAGCTACTGGGAAAAAGAGGAAGATGCTGGAAATTTAAGATAAAGAGACTGGGTCAAAGGGTTTAGTTTTTCTCGGGATTTAATTAAAAAGGACCGATTAAATGGCTTGGCTCTGACAAAAACAGAATAATTAATGGCATTAACATAACTGATACTTATTAGATATGTGGGAGAAATGGAGGAATCATAATGATATTCATTCTCAAAGGAAGTTAAAAATGATACTTATTATCTAATCCATTTTTATTATAAAAATAGTGCTTTTTATTTCTATTCTTTCTTTTTTATTTTCTTTTTCTTTATTTGAATATAGATAAATGAAATAGCAAATACTTAGATTATGAGTAATGTTAAATAAAGGAAAAAATATCTTATAAACGTTTGTAACAATATTAGGATTAGAATCTTAAAGGAGATTATGTCAGGCTGTTATCTCGGTTTAGATGTTTCCTTTCGTTTCTTTGCTGAACCGTCCAGACTTCAAGGACGGCTACACATACCAAACCCTGGGAACGCCACCCCTGGGAAGTAATGCTCTGTTTATGCTTTGTAATCTCCCGCCGTTTCTCTGCCTTATATTTCCAAATAACGGGCAAGACAAACTATAGCTGTCATCTTGCCTTCAATGCACTGTATTGCCTATTTGATCAGTAAAGCCATCTGCTTGGAATCTGATTGTCTCTGTGGTGATTTCTGGTTCGATGGGTCAAGAGCTCACATTATGACAGCTATCCGCACTCTTCTTCATCGATTCTTTAGTCAGGCTGGAGCCCCGGAGGGTTCGCCTGAAACTCGGATGGGAGCTAGGAGGGCGCTCTCCGAGTGAACCGTGACTACTGCTTCTTGGAACCCTGGAGTACTCATCTGAGGATCCTACCCTTCTACGGTACATAGTAGCTGAACTCTTTAGAACTAATTCAGAGGTTTGCCGCTTGAGTGGACTGGTCCAGACACAGTGGCAATCTCTAGTGAGGGTTCTCTGGATGTTAACGTCGGAGGATACTAATGCTCGTTTAGACCTCCAGGATTTTGATCAGTTGCTGGATGATGCCCGGCTGGCAACTGAGGACTTACAAATACTAACTGGTTTATTGGATAAGCTTATTGCCCGTGAGACTCTCTCATCCACGGCTCTAGCGCGTCCTGTCGCCTTGGGGGAAGGTACCATGGCGGGAGCCGCACCGGCAGGTTTTTCTTTGGTACCCAATGCAGCTGACTGTCAAGCTGAAGCCAAGAGGGTCGCTATCCAGACGGCCCTCCTCTTTACGGATTGTACAAAGGATACCACGATAGCCACCTTGGCTCAACGTTTGACCTCGACGTTCGGGGCCGATGCACCAGCGGTCGCGGTCCGAGTGCAACCATTGCTAGGTGGGGATCCCGATCCCCTACTCACGCTCCTGGAGATGGAACTTTTACCGCACATTACCGCAGCTGCCGCTCTGAGACTTGAAAGCGCAAAAGCTCTCGCGGATAGGGAAGCTGCTGAAGCGTCTAAGGCGGAAGCCGAGGCTCAAGCCGCAAGGGATAAAGAACTGCAGTTGGCTGCAGATCGGGCGCGGACAGGCGGCCGCCCCAAAGACTCTGGAAGGAGCGGTCCTCCATTGGGTCTGTCGTTTTCCCCGGTATTTGCCCCGTCGCGCACGACCCAACGCGCACGCCGCCTCGCGGAACGACGCCAAGACTCCGAGGAGTCTGAGGAAGAGGACTTGTATGGGGACAGTTCTCAATGGGCCACAAGTTTTAGGACAAGCAAACCTCATCGTACAGGTGGCCCAGGTGAGGACGTTCACCTGTTACGAGCTCAGAATCGAGAGCTATCTGGCCGTGTAGATCAACTCCAGGAGCTAATGGAACGCTTGCTCCAGGACAACAGGCAGTTACAGCAGGCCCTGACAACCCCGGCACAACCCGTTCCACAGGGGGCCGCAGTACTGGTTCAGGGAGTGCCAGCCCAGCCACCCGCTAATGTGCCTGTTCAACCTCCGGTTCCCGGAGGTCCCGTTTTACCTGCACCCAGGGCACCCGTGCAACCGGGCCAACCCATGCCCGGTCCTTGGAAACAACTCAAGTTGAAAACTACTTACGATGGATCTCTCGAAACCCTGCCCTGTTTCTTGCATCAGGTAGACAGCTATATGCGAGAACAAGGACAGTTCTTCCCTACAGAGGACAGCCGGGTTCGCTATGTGGCTTCCCTTTTGACAGGTAAACCAGCCGACTGGATGGTCCTCCAGTTCGACACCCGATCCCGCTCTATCCGTTCCCTCAACAACTTCATGACTGCCTTACGGAGGCGGTTTGAGGACCCCTTTCTGGGGGAACGAGCCAAAGCGGAGCTTCTACAACTACGACAGGTTCTACAACTACTCCAGTTCGAGAGTTTGCCGATGAATTTCAAAGACTAGCAAGCAGAATTGTGGGCTGGCCCAAAGCCACTCTAATTCACCATTTCAGGGAAGCCTTACACCCTGACATTCTGAACTGGTCGTATATGTGGGGTGATCCCGACACCCTCGAGGATTGGATTCTATTAGCCAAAGAGGTAGAAAGCCGCCGGCGCTTTATTTCCCTTGTCCGCCAAAGAAACAAGAAGAAAAGCGTCCAAAAACCCCAGCCCAAGGCACCGCCCCCCAATCCACGGAAACCCGCTCGTCCACCCCAGGATCACGAAACCTGATTTCGAAGAGGTGCTTGCCTCACTTGTGGGGAACTGGGCCACTTTGCAGCAGTCTGCCCACATCGCCCTGAACCCTTTCGTCCCAGCATGACAGCCCGAGCTAGAGGACGACCTCAACGCAGAGGCACCGTGGCCACCCACAGCGTAGCGCCGGGAAGACCCACACCCTCTGCACTTCACGTTGAGGACTCATCTATCCTTCCTACATCGAATGACCCCGCCGGGTCCCGGATTACAAATGCCCCATTGGGGGACAACTTTCCTTCTTCTGATGAAGAGAACCCATGGAATCCTCCAGCTTTAAACCTGGAATCCCCCCTTGATTTGTCAAAAAACGACTCTGGTCTGTGGTGAGTGGAGCGTCTCCACAGACCTCTGCAGAATCTCCTGCTAAACCAAAAGCTCCCACTAAAGTGAAGGAAGTAGAAACCACTGTTTATGTGGACGCAGTTTTACAACACTATAAAGGTGGTCCCCAACTACCCGTTAAGGCACTCATTGACTCCGGTTGCAGTCGCACTCTCATCAATGAGGCCACATTTGCAGCACTCAAAGTCAAATCCGAGGCTTTAACAGCCCCCGTCCAATTTGCCCAAATGAATGGAAGCCATTTCAAGGGGGGCCCAGTTGATCATCGCACTATAGGGGTGGCGATGGGTATTGGCTCCCACTGGGAGCAAATAGACTTTACCATAGCCCCTATCCGATTTGAAGTGGTCCTGGGAATTAACTGGATTAAAGGTCACAGTCCCAGTATAGACTGGGAGACGAACACTATCTCCTTTGCCAACCCCAAATGCGACCAGCACCGACAGCAAGTTGCAGTGCTGTCTCCACCCGCTCCGGCATTGATCTCCGATGTCCCATCACCGCCGTCCCTACCTGATGTATACCAGGACTTTGCGGATGTCTTTAACATTAAAGAATGTGATGCCTTACCCCCCCACCGGGCCACTGACTGTGCAATTGAGGTGGTGACGGACTGCACATTAACCAAGAGTAAGATTTACCCTATGAGCGCTTCCGAGCGCACTGTACTACGGAACTTTTTGGACAAAAACCTTGCCAGAGGGTTCATTCGCCCATCGAATGCTCCCAACTCAGCCCCCGCGTTCTTCGTCCGAAAAAAGGAGGGCGACCTGCGCCTCTGCATTGACTTCCGAAAACTCAATGCAGTTACTCAAGCCAACGCCTATCCTATACCGCTAATTTCAGATATTTTGGGGCAACTACAAGAGGGACGTATATTCTCCAAATTGGACCTAGTAGAAGCCTACTACCGCGTCCGTATCCGCGAGGGGGACGAACCCCTCACTGCCTTCTCTAGCTGTTTTGGAATGTTTGAATTCCTTGTGATGCCCTTCGGGTTAAAAGGGGCCCCGGGGGTCTTCATGCAACTCATCAACGAAATCCTCCATGATTTACTGTACCGCGGGGTGGTAGTTTATTTGGATGACATTCTTATTTATTCAAAAACCATGGATGAGCACGTCACTTTGGTCCGAGAAGTTCTGCACCGCCTGCGCAATCACCAACTCTTTGCAAAGTTGGCTAAATGCGAATTTCACCAGAGCAAAATAACTTTCTTGGGATATATAATCTCCCACCATGGCTTTAGCATGGACCCGGCCAAGGTCCAATCCGTCCTCGATTGGACTCCTCCCTCCAACCGCAAGCAAGTACAACAGTTTCTGGGCTTTGCTAATTTCTACCGCGGATTTATCCCTAACTTCGCCCAAATAGTGCTGCCCATCACCGACCTTCTGAAAACCAAGGGTAAAGGAAGCTCTGCTACATTACCCTCCGCTAAAATACTGTGGACTGATCAATGCCAGACCTTTGTGGCCCTCAAACGCCTTTTCACGTCGGAACCTGTGCTACGGCACCCAGACCCAAATCGAATGTTTGTTGTACAAGTCGATGCCTCCGACGTAGCTATGGGAGGGGCCCTGCTCCAAAGAGGACCAGATGGTCTCCTTCACCCCTGCGCTTACTTCTCAAAGAAATTTGCGCACTCCCAATTGAACTGGCCCATTTGGGAGAAAGAAGCCTCGGCCGTTCACCATGCGCTTACTCTATGGCGACAATTCCTGGAAGGGTCTAAAGTCCCCTTCGAAGTTTGGACCGATCACAAGAATCTAGCCGCCCTCACAGGAACCCATAAGTTATCCACGAAACAACAGCGTTGGGCAGAATTCTTTGCTCAGTTTCGTTTTGTCCTGAAGCATGTCCCTGGAAAACAAAACGTTCTCGCAGATGCTCTCTCCCGATTGCCTCAATACCCGGCTAAACTCGATCGGCCAACAGACTCTTTATTTACGCCCGCGCAAAGAGAAGCCCTGCCCGTACTGGCTGTACAAACCCGATCCCAGACGCTGCCCCAGCGGAAGCACACGATAACCAGCGCGCAAGCTCCTCCAGCCCTACCGGCCGCCCAGCGACCCCCACAACGGAAGCACACGATAGCCGACGCTCCAGCTCCTCCAACCCAACCGGCCACCCAGCCGCCTGCAGTCTGCACACCACCGCACGTAAGCGCTTCCCCCTCGTCAACCCCCATAACTGCTCCTACTACCACCGTAAACAAGGGGGGGTTCCCGTCTCCGAGTCTTTCTTAAATTCCCTTCGGGAACAATGCCTTATGGAATGCTCTGCTCAAACCCTGCCTCCTGGTGTAATCGAACAAGGAGGCTCTTGGTACAAAGACTCGAAATTATATGTGCCCAAAGCGCTCCGAAAAGACGTCTTACACTTGGCTCATGGAGTGAAAACAGCTGGACACTTTGGGTTCCTAAAAATCCTTCACCTGTTGCGCAGACAATTTTGGTGTGGGGGAATGTGTTCTGACATTGACTCTTTTATTCGCAGCTGTCCTGTTTGCGCCACAGTCAAACGATCTCAAGGCAAGCCCCCAGGACTACTGCAACCACTTGAAATACCCAGCAAACCCTGGGAAGTGATTGCTATGGATTTTATGACGGATCTCCCTCTCAGCGGGGGAAAAACTGTGTTATGGGTTATCACTGACTTGTTTTCTAAGCAAATACATTTGGTTCCATGTGCGGGGATCCCCTCCACTCAGAAGTTGGCCCACCTCTTCGTGTCACATGTCTTTAGACTACATTCGTTTCCGCGCAAGATAATCTGTGACTGCGGAAGTAGTTTCGTTGCTAAGTTTTGGAAAGCTTTTCTCAAATTGGTGGGGGTGGAGCAGGGGTTGTCTAGTGCATACCATCCCCAAACGGATGGTCAAACCAAACGTGTCAATGCTGTACTTGAATGCTATTTGCTCAGTTATGTCAATTACCACCAAGATGACTGGGTGGAACTGTTGCCTTTTGCAGAATATGCCTACAATAACGCTGTACATCAATCCACAGGTTTCAGCCCGTTTTATGCGGTGTATGGACAGGACTTTGGTCCTATCACCCCAATAGAAGGATTAGAGGGGGAGGGAGATGCCGACATTGCCTCTTGGGCACACACCCTCCGTACAACATGGCCCTGGCTGGTAAGCAACCTAGACCGAGCCAAGCGCAAATACAAGGCGCAGGCCGACAAGCATCGTTCCCCCGGTAGGGACCTTCAAGTGGGTGACTTGGTATACCTTTCCACCAAGAACCTGCGCTCCACCCGTCCATGCCATAAGCTCAATGCTAAATACATTGGCCCATTTCCCATCATCCGCCTCATAAATCCTGTCATGGTGGAACTGTCTCTCCCCAAAACTCTGAGACATGTACACCCCGTTTTCCATATCAGCCTTCTAAAGCCCCATGTTGCTTCCCCACAATGGCACCCGGAGCCACCTCCTGAACAGCCCATAATGGTGGGGGGGGGGAGAACATTTCGAAATCTCCAAAATCCTGGATTCCCACATACACCACGGGGCCTTGCAATACCTGATCCGCTGGAAACACTTCCCCCCTGCCTATGACGAATGGGTTCGCGCATGGGATGTCTCCGCCCCCAAACTCGTCAACGCTTTTCACCATACCTACCCGGACAGACCAGCCCCCTTGCCGGATGGGAGGGGGCCTTAAGGGGAGCAGGATGTCAGGCTGTTATCTCGGTTTAGATGTTTCCTTTCGTTTCTCTGCTGAACCGTCCAGACTTCAAGGACGGCTACACATACCAAAGCCTGGGAACGCCACCCCTGGGAAGTAATGCTCTGTTTATGCTTTGTAATCTCCCGCCGTTTCCCTGCCTTATATTTCCAAATAACGGGAAAGACAAACCATAGCTGTCATCTTGCCTTCAATGCACTGTATTGCCTATTTGACCAGTAAAGCCATCTGCTTGGAATCTGATTGTCTCTGTGGTGATTTCTGGTTCGATGGGTCAAGAGCTCACAGATTACAAATAAATGACAAGATTGAGGGAGGTGTAGGAAAAGTCTTTATATTTTATTTTTTATCTATATATGTATGTATTTTCAACAATTGTTTATTTGAATTTATACTCTGATGTTTACTTATATTGATTGTTGAATACCTTGTCTAATTAGTATAGAAAAATAATAAAAATAATAATAAAAAATATCTGAAATTGCTGTAGAACCTCCTGATTTGCAATGGTGGTTTGCCATGTAATGTTAGAGAAAGAGTAATAAAGATAAGAAAGCCCCCTGCCCTGAGAAACTGCATTAGCCTTACCAAAACTCTTTTGGTTTCCCACAAAATTCCTGAGATGTATTACCTCAGAAGGTAATCTGGTTTCCTCATAACATCAGAACTTTTGCAGACCTCCTTGGATTTCTAAGATTTTTTCCCCCCAGACAAGAATCTTCCTAATTTGCCTCATTTAAATCTAAACAATGGGCTGCACATAGGCAGAACAGAGGCACAGTAAACCGTCATCTAGGCTAGGGTTGCCAGCTCCGGGTTGGGAAATACCTGAAGATTTTGGGGGTGGAGCCTGAGGAAGGAGGGGTTTGGAGAGGGGAGGGATTTCAATGCCATAGAGTAAACTGCCAAAGTAGCCATTTTCTCCAGTTGAACTGATCACTGTCTCCTGGAGATCAGCAGATCTCCAGCCACCACCTGGAGGCTGGCAACCCTAATCTAGGCTGATTCTCTACCCAAAAGAACCAACATGAGTTTCAGATCTGCTGGCAGTGGGATTCAGCTTGTTCCCATTATTTCTGGCCAAGTGTAACCCTCATTTCTCTCCCTTCCTTTTGTGCACGTGTGTGGTGTGGGTGTGTGAAGTTCTGTCAAGTCACTTCTGATTTATGGCAACCTTATGAATCAATGTCCTCCAAAACGTCCTATCTTTTATAGCCTTGCCAGGTCTTGCAAACTGAAGGCCGTGGCTTCCTTTATAGAGTCAATCCATTTCATGTTGGATCTTCCTCTTTGACTAGCATTATTTTCTTTCCCAGTGGCTCTTGTCTTCTCATAATGTGGCCAAAGTATGATAGCATCATTTTAGCTTGTGTGTTACATGCCATCAAGTCATTTCCAAACCTATGAATTAATAGCCTCCTAAATGTCCTATCATTAATGACTTGTTCAAGTCTTGCACACTAATATATACACAGGTAGTCATTGTGGGGGTGGGGGATGACACTCAGGCCAAAAGATCTCTGCTCTAAATCATGTGATAGCTACTCTGAAGGGATGAGCACGTGCTGGGCTCTGGTGGTCCCTTTTTAACATGTTCATGGTAATGCTAATTGCCACTTTGAAGGAGAATAAGAAGAAGAGCTGGTATTTATATGCTGACTTTCTCTTCCACTTAAGGGAGAATCAAACCAGCTTACAATCACCTTCCCTTCCCCACAACAGACACCCCATGAGGTAGGTGGGGCTGAGACAGCTTTGACTAGACCAAGGTCACCCAGCTGGCCTTATGTGTAGGAGTGGGGAATCAAACCCGGTTCCTCAGATTAGAGTCCACCACTCCAAACCACTGCTCTTAACCACTACACCATGCTGGCTCTCTTTGGGGTCAGGAAGGAATTTTCCTCCATGCCAGATTGGCCAGGCATCCTGGAGGTTTTTACCATCTTCTTGGCATGGAGTAGGGGGTCACTGGGGGTGTGAGGGGAGGAAGTTGTGAACTTCCTGAATTGTGCAGGGGTTAGACTAGATGACCCTGAAGTTCACTTCCAGCTGTATGCTTCTTTGAGTGTCCTTTTCCCTGCACAAGGAGAAGGGGGGATAATGCTTAAAGTCAGGAACATTTTTGAAAGCCTGTGATTGACTTCTCCTTGTGTGGGAAAAGATAACATGGCCCATCATTCACCTCCTCCTCATTTCTTTGCTGGAAAAGATAAAGCCTTTGGTGACAAGAGATTTGTGAAAATATGGGCAGCTAAGATTAAAACTCAAAAAAGATTATTGATTTCCTGCACCATCGGTCATGGTTAGAAATAGAAATCACAGCTTTATAGAATTTTTGGATATGTTATCATTACTGCACTGGCTATAGAGAGGGGTTGTGCCCTCTGAGTAAGAGAATTAATACAACTTTACTCTCTGGACAATACAGACTTTATGTATTTCTCTTTTATAAAAAGAGCTTGGTAAAGTAAAAGAACAATGGAAATGGAAGAGAGAAAATTCAGTGCCAGCTATATGTAATGATTCACTTTTCACAATATTGATTTTGGGCAAATCCCTATAGCATGAGAGCTATTTAAATAGTTTTCTGTTGGCTCACAGCACTGAAGGGGGGAAACCACTGTGGCCATGGGGTTAGATCAGTAAAAACAAGTCTGAAAGAGACTATTGTTTTAAGATTATACACAAAGCAAGGGGCATGCGTTGAGGAACCATATTGATCTTTCATTGTCAGCTGGAACCTGCATGTTCAGTGGCACCTAGCTTTTCAACACTAACTTCTGTGAACAAACAACACAGGGTGGTAGGGTTAACATTTGTTCCCCACCACAATCCGTCCCCCATCCTCTCTAATTTTGACAGAAGGAGAAAAAATGGGGGGGGTACAGTGTCGGTAGAATTTGCCCTGATCTCTATGGGATTCCTAGAGGGACGTGGAGGAAGTGACTTAAGGTTGCCAATCCTGGAGGATGGACTTTATGGAATGGTGCCCCACTGAGGTCCCTGTCCTCCCCAGGCTCTACTCCCCAAATCTCCAGGATTTTCCCAACCTGGAGCTGGCAACCATATGACCCCCCCACCCCCCGCAGGTGGCCAGGGAGAACCTGGCAACCCTACTTTTCTGGCATCTGTCCCATTGAAATGAATGGGAAATGTTGGAGTTATCTAGAGCAGTTCACTGAGGATGTTCCCAGAAGATTGTGCCTGGAGATCAGGGATCGATTCCTTCTAAGGAGGTGGGCTCCAAAGCTCTCCTTGAGCATTAAATTTCCTATTACATTTATACATGCTATATTCTGATTTGTGAATCAGAGAGCAAAAATAATAATATTGCCTAGCAATAACACCTAGCAGTTTTGCAGTACATATGCAGAAAGCAATTTCCAGGAAAACTAGTAATGCATGGTTAATGAGATTCAGATATACAGACAGATTCAAGAGGGAGTATCTTCCATAATGAATGTTAATATAATCCTATAAAGCAGACAATTCTTTGAAGAAATACAGAAGGCATTAAATGCTTTTCTTCTTAAAATAAAAACCCAAAGATGATAAACACAACTGAATTGTTTATGCCAAGTTAAATTTAACAGCAATTCATTTATTCTGGAAAACATACAATCTTCCCCTTTTTGCATCTTTAAGGAAGGAGCCAGACATACTGAAATAGTGTATCTTTCTAGTCTCAGTCCTTATAATATAGTACTCTGTTGTAAATATATCAATCTGGCTTCATAAAGGCATCTTTAGAGCCTGGATCTACACATGAACACATGAAGCTGCCTTATACTGAATCAGACCCTTGGTCCATCAAAGTCAGTATTGTCTACTCAGACCAGCAGCGGCTCTCCAGGGTTTCAGGCTGAGGTCTTTCACATCACCTACTTGCCTAGTCCCTTTAACTCACTGGTTCCCAACCAGGGGTCTGTGGATCCCCAGGGGTCCACGAGAACTAAACCAGGGGTCCGCGAAACAAAGTTATAAACCCATAATAAATTAATATTTATGTGGGCGGCATGGCGGCGGCTCGCGGGCGCAGAGAGCGGTGGCGTCCGGTGGTGACTCACGGGAGCGGCGTGTGACAAGTAAGGAACATGTGGGGGTGGGGAGGCCGGGGAAGGGTGCAAGCGAGCCTCACACAACCACACACAATAGGAGAAACACTTGTCAAACCTTGTTTGATGATAGCTGTCGAAGAGGTTTTAGGGATGGAAGCCAAAAAGAAAATACAAGAAATACCTCTATCGAACAACACGGTAAAAGCTTGAATTGAAATTATGTCAAATGACATCGAGGAGCAACTTGTTTCGAAAATTAAAAATTTGCCATGCTTCGCTTTGCAGTGTGATGAATCGACAGACATTTCTAATTGCAGTCAGTTGCTCGTATTTGTCCACTTTTTAGATGACAACAACACTATTAAAGAGGAATTATTGATTTTGCGGAAACTGGAAATGACGTCAAAAGGTATCGACGTCATGAATATAATAGCGGAGTATTTTGAGAAACATAGCATTATGTGGGAAAAGCTCCCGGCTTCTGTACGGATGGCGCTCCAGCCATATTAGGATCACGCTCCGGTCTAGCAACATTAATAAAACAGAAGAATCCTTCAGCAATAACAACTAATTGTATCATACATCGTCAGGCGTTAGCTTCCAAGACTCTTCCTAAAAGCCTTGTTAATACCATGGAAATGGCCATAAAAGTGGTCAATGTTATTAAAAGTAGCGCCTTAAATACATGCCTTTTAAAAAAACTGTGCACTGAAATGGACTCCGATCATGAGACTCTTCTTTTCCACACCAAAGTTCATTGGCTATCGAAAGGCAATATGCTGAGAAGGTTATTTGAACTAAGAAAAGAGGTTGAGCTGTTTCTAGCCGAGAAGAAAATTAAAGATTTACTAGAGCTGTTTTCTGATTCAAAAAGTCAGATGCATTTGGCTTATCTTGTGGATATTTTCTCACATTTGAATAAACTAAACTTACAGTTGCAAGGATCTGGAAACATAAATTTAGCAGGTGTGGGAAACATTTTTATGTTTGAAGATAAACTGCGTGCCTTTATTTGCAAACTTCAATTATGGGTAGGCAAAAACAATTATTCTGCGTTTGTGACATTAAAAGCACTGGTTGATGATAGTAAAGATGACATGATCACCGCAAGACAACATCAGAAGTCATCTGCAAATGCTGGTCGATGAATTCCACCGTTACTTCCCGGAATATAACCAGACAGAATCAAAAGATACCCAAAAGCTGATTCGCAATCCTTTTGGTATTGCTGTTGAAGAGGTTGCAGAAGAAATCCAGGAAGAGCTCTCATTGAATTCCAAAATGATAGGCACTGTAAGGATGCGTTTGAATCAGTTTCTCTTGAAGAGTTCTGGTGTAAAAAAGCCATTTCATATCCTACAGTTCGGGCATTCGCCTTGCGATATCTTATGCTCTTCTCCACAACTTATTTATGCGAACAAGGGTTTTCTGCTTTGCTTATAATTAAGAACACAACAAGAAATCGATTGGAAGCAAGTGATGATATTCGTGTAGCTCTGAGCAACAGTATTAGCCCCAGAACTGCCGAGCTTGTAAAAAGGATGCAAGCTCAAAAATCACATTGATTTACAATTAAAAGTTCTCTATTATAAAAAAATATATTCAAATATTATTCTAAGTTTAATGTTTAACTAACAGTTATGATTAAAGTTTATTTTCAAATTCTCTGAATTTTTATTTTGAACCTTAGGGTCCCTGCACCGAACAAAAAAGTCCTAGAGGTCCCTGGTCAAAAAAAGGTTGGGAACCACTGCTTTAACTGGAGATTCTGGGGATTGAACCTAGAACCTTCTGCATGTCAAGCAGATGCTCTACCACTGAGCCACGGCCACCCCCCTCTACATTGCTATGAAACTTCATTTCAGGCAACAGATTTCCAGGACAGGAGGAAGGTATTGTATTCTAACAGCCCCAGTTGATTCTTTTGTACATGCTTAGAAGACTTTCTATAATCCAGCTCTTGGGGGCTCAATTCCCCCAAGTGGTTCAGGCAGAACATGTATGATGAAAGTATGGAGGAAAATGGAAGACAGTTAAAGGCAAGGCCCATAGAAAAAGAGCAAATGGATCTTGTAACTTGCAGAATGGAGGCAGAATGGTTTAGTGGTTAAGAGTGGCAGACTTTAATCTGGAGAACTGGGTTCCATTCCCCACTCCTCCACATGAAGCCTGCTGGGTGACCTTGGGCCAGTCACAGTCCTCTCAGGACTCTCTCAGGCCACATGGAGGCAGGCAATGGCAAACCACCTCTGAATGTCTCTTGTCTTGAACCCCCTATGGGGTAACCATAAGCCAGCTGTGACTTGATAGCACTTTCCATCATAATCTGCAGAATATGACCTGAGAATCACCAAGAACAAGCTACAAAAGGGTGACAACAACCTGCCCTCCAATCTCCATTAAAAACAAGCTCTTGATTTGAATTTTTTGCTTCAGTAGCAATAATGTCTAAGGCTGACACTGTTTAGATCCCATGATAGTTGGTGTCAATCAGTCTCAAGTGGTTTTTATTTACTCTAGACATCCCATTAGGTGATGTGAATAGTGGGGTTTATTTACTTTCTCCAGGTAATGAATTCTTGGCCTTCTCTCAGTGCGGGCAGGGGGGAGGGAGTTACAAGAGCCCTTTAATGAGATTAATCTGAACTCTAATTAGCAGCAATAGAAAACTCCAGTGTACTTGACAAAAATAGCACTGAAATCATTAACTGTAGGCGTAACTAAGTGTGTGGAAAGAAAAATCCAGCTGGGAGGGCAGCATGTTTCAGTGGGAAAATGGATAGCAAGGAAGATTAAGCTGGTGGCTGGGTGGGGGTAGGGTAAAGTTTCCAACCTCCAGGTAGTGGTTGGCAGAGGTGGATCTATTGTGAAACTAATGAAGCTTAAGCTTCAGGGGCCCCAATCATGGAGGGGCCCCCAAAGCAACTTTTTTTTAATGAGTGAATTTCTCTACAAAATCGATGGAGTTTTTTAGTGATAGAATCATAAGCCAATGGGTTGAAGTACTTAATATTGACTTTAGAATATGCTCTAATACCCATTTCACATGGCCTCAAAATGTCCCTGTAATTGGTCAAATTTCAAAATTTTCTTGGGGGCTTGCAGTGCTCGAACCCCCAGCTGTAAGGGCTCACTGAGCTCACCAGAATCTATTCACAGCCTACATTTTGGCAGCTGGATCCTCAAATCCTTTGTTGGTGCACGGCTTAATAATTCTACAGTTCAGCCCTAAGGCTAGAGCCAATCAGAACCATAAAAAGACATCTGAATTCTCAATTCTGGCTACATTCGTCTCACTTGTGCATTTTAACACCAAAAGATCCGATTTTCACCTCTTTATCCTAATGTGCCCCCTCTGATGACCCCCTCCCTTTTATTATTATTTATTAGTTAAATTTGTAGCCCACCCTCATTCCCAGTCAAAGCTGGGCTCAGGGTGGGTGTCATGATCCTAGACCTCAAGTGCAGCCTACAGGCCCTAAAGGTAAAGGTAAAGGTTCCCTCTGCAAGCACCGGGTCATTCCTGACCCATGGGGTGACATCACATCCTGACGTTTCCAAGGCAGACTTTGTTTACGGGGTGGTTTGCCAGTGCCTTCCCCAGTCATCTGTCCCTTTACCCCCAGCAAGCTGGGTACCTACAGGCCCTAGGGAGGCCTATATTAAAGTAGTTACCAGGTCTACATCTCCCAGGTACCCTCTGGGCCTTGTGATTGGTGGAAGAGGATTTGGATGGAAGGCTAGGGCCAATCAGGGGTAAGGGAGTGGTGCCGGGGAGAAGGAATAAAAGGCCTTTCCTGAAAAGGGAGGGTGGTTCACTCCTAGGGAGCAGGGCTGGGGAGAGGCTGCTGCAGACGGAGGGATCCCTCGTCATCCAGGAAGGGATGAGTTAGCCTGAGGCCTAGTGCCAGGAGATGGCTAGGGACAGTAAAGATAGATGTGTTCAGGTTTTTATTTGTTTGATTGCCTGCCTTTACTGGTTTTGTCATCCTATTGGGGCTTATCATTATTATTAGACCTTTTTAATTAAACTGTTTGTTACTCTGCCCTGGGTCCTCATGCCTCATTTGGTCACCTAGAAAGTATACTCCGTTGGGAGAAGAAGCAGCCAGGGGCAGGCAGGGTGCTCTGGGACTTCTTGAGTTAGGCTCACACCAGAGTGGTGGCAGCTACTGAAGATCCCGATTCCTCTCTCTTACCTGACAGCAGGTAACAACAATCATAATAAAATCATATATATCTAAAATTCATAAGTAATCAATAAAATTCATAAAACCATTCAATACAGTTAACAAGATGGTACTCATATAATTACAGGGCCATTGGAGACCCAGCTAAGCAGCAAAATCCTCATATCAGAAGCCCCGAGAGAGAGGAGAGGGAGGCCAGTAACGATGACAACCTGTGGTTGCCCTCAATTGTAGGCCTGGTGGAAAAGCTGTTTTACCTGCAGAACTTGTGAAGGTCCCATAGGGCTAGGGTTGCCAGGTCCCTCTTTGCTATCGGTGGGAGGTTTTTGGGGTGGAGCCTGAGAGGGCGGGGTTTGGGGAGGGGATGGACTTCCGTGCCATAGAGTCCAATTGCCAAAGCGGCCATTTTCTCCAGGTGAACTGAACTCTGTCGGCTGGAGATCAGTTGTAATAGCAGATCTTCTGCTGTTATCTGGAGGTTGGCATCCCTACATAGGGCCCTGATGTTACTTGGAAGAACATTCCATCAGGCTTGGAGCCAGGGCCTTGTTGGATGTTGCCCTATTGGTGCTGGTTGTGAAGGGGCCCCCATAACAGTTCAAGCTTCAGGGCCCCAAAAATGTAGGTCTGCCACTGGTGGTTGGAGATCTCCTGAGATTACAACTGACCTCCAGGTGACAGAGACCAGTTCCCCTGGAGAAAATGACTGCTTTGGAAGGTAGATTTTATGGCATTATACCCCACTGAGTTCCCTGCCCTCTCCAGACTCAACTTCCAAAATTTCCAGGAATTTCCCAACCCAGAGATGGCAATCCAAAGGAGACATGTTACAATTTCATTGTAAAAGACAGAATTTAGGGTGCTGTCATTACAGATGGAGAAGCACCTCATCAACCTTGAGATATTGCTCTTGTTTTATTAAAACTGTCTTGGCTTTCCTATGGAGGCTGGACTCTCAAACGGATCACTTGAAGAAGAAGAAGAGTTGGTTTTTATACCCCAATTTTTTCTACTTTTTTAAGGAGATTCAAACAATGCTTACAATTGCCTTCCCTTCCTCTCCCCACAACTGACACCTTGTGAGGTAGGTGGGGCTGAGAGAGTTAAGAGAGAACTGTGACTAGTTCAAGGTCACCCAGCAGGCTTCATCTGGAAGAGTGGGAAAACTTACCTGGTTCACCAGATTAGAGTCTGCCACTTATGTGGAGGAGTGGGTAATCACACCTGCTTCTTCAGATTAGAGTCCACCACTCTTAACCACTACACCACACAGGCAGAGGACCAGACTGTGTTACCATCCACCTAGCTTTGCCCGAAAGAAGGCTTTGTGTTGAAGTCTCCTTAGTAGCTGTGCTATGGGCAGCACAATCCCCAAAAGGGGGGGGGTAGTTGGCTGAAGCTAGAGATGGAGCAGTCACGGCGCAGAGGTGCCACCTCCTGAGTGGTTTGCTGTGCTGCATCCAGCAAGCTGAATAGGAAAATTCCCTGAACTGCTGTATGGCAGTTCCATGGGCTGTGCAACCATTTTTGCTGCATAAGTTCATGCCAGCAAAAGGAGCATTCCTGGGACAAAAGGGCTCAGGGAGCTGACAAATGCCCTGCCCCAGTGAATACCCCCTTTGGCACCAGCACGAGCCCCTGCAGCAGAGGTGCACTGCCACTGCAGATACAACCGTGCCCATACATGGTGCAGCTGAGCTGCCCCCCCCCCGGCGCTAGTGTAAGTGGCCCAGCGCAAGCATAAGTGTCCATTTTGATGGTGCGAGTGGCATTTATGCAGATGCCGGGGTCACGCTGCCTCCTAAACCCATTCCCCCCCCTCTTAGGTTTGCACTGTTGATCTAGCTTGAAAAATAGGGGATTTGGGGGTGATGCTTGGATAAGATGGAATTTGTGGTGGGAGCTCAGCGTAGATGTGAATATACCCTTGCACCCATCCTCCATAGAATCCACCCTTCAAAGCAGTCAAAGCTGTAGTCTGGTGATAAGTTATAATTCAAGGACAATTCCAGGTCCCAACTTGAGGTAAAGATATAGGCCAGAGTGGGTCAGGCTGGCTAGCTGAACTGTATAAAACTGTGCAAGTCAGGCTGGCTAGCTGACCTGATATGTATGGGATCCATCCTGCCCTTTAAAAACTTGATAGTCTTATTTAAACAGTTGGCTTCCTTGCAGTTCCTCAGAGATTTTGCCGGATGAGGAACCCTGCAGCTTGCTGTGAGTCTTGTGAGTCTAGCTTCAAATTCAGTGTGACATTTTTCCTGCCAGGCTGAGACCTAGCCAGGACTGTTCACACTTCCCAAAACTATCTTAGGTTTTTGGTAGGTGGTTTCACACTCACACAAGGCACTTTAGCTTTAGGCTTGGAATCCCAGAGTTATAGATGCAACCAATTTAAAAGGCTAATGATTTATTTTATAAGATTTATGCTGGTTACAGGAAAAGAAAAGTCATGAAGTTTTAAGCAAGAAAATAACAAAATGATTTAGCATAGCTAACTCACACAATACTTCAGTTTTCCAAGGTTCACAAAATTGTCAAGGCTTTTTCAAACACAATATTCCAATGGTTACCAGTTTCAAGAGTTCTTTCAGCATACAAGAGTTTCAAAAGGTTGTCAAAAGGTTTCTCCAAAAAGGTCAGCTTGACCAGAGTTTCCCCCTCAAGGGCCAAAATCAAATGGGCTGTGATGCCGCCTGCACAGCCTTCTTGCTGTGCCCCCAACGAGCATGATTTGCTCAGGACTGGTCTGTCCTTATATTCATTTTCTCAGTGGCATGAGCTCATAGAAGCCAATTGAGAAAACAAAAGTACTTAGCTGTTAATTAATCGCTTGGTCAGAATGCTGACTCCCTAATTGATGTTCAGGTGATGAAGCCTGCAGAACTCCCAGCACCTGGACATCGTCATGATGGCTGACCGATTAATTACCGTGGCAAGGCACGGCCTTGCATTCCAGAAAGGGGAGAGAAGGCCTTAACGAGCACCAGCTGGGGCCTACCTTGCTCCCTCTACAAAAGCAGTTTTCAAAAGGAAACCATTTTTCTGTTCTAACATCCCAATAGCACAAAATTCATAGGCCTCCAAGCCTGAACCAAGGAAATCATGAACCCCAAGAAACTGAGGGTCCTCAGCTTCTTGACACCCACATGAGCGGCAGATGCTAATCTGGTGAACTGGATTTGTTTCCCCATTCCTACACATGAAGCCAGCTGGGTGACCTTGGGCTAGTCACACTCTCTCAGCCCCACCTACCTCACAGGGTGTCTGTTGTGGAGAGGGGAAGGGAAGGTGATTGTAAGCCGGTTTGATTCTTCTTTAAGTGGTAGACAAAGTCGGCATATAAAAACTCAGGTCGTGAGCAGAACTTGGACTGCAGTACTGCAGCTTACCACTCTGTGCCACAGGGCTCAGAATTCAAGGTTGCACCAACATCCACCGATTCTCTCCTCAGTACTTGGAAGTGCCCCCCTCCCAAAGGTGCCGTTACTCATTATGGACAAGTATCGTGAATAAAAACAAAATATAACAAAAACTTTGGTTAAAACTAACTGGTGTGATTCACTTCACGGGCAAATCAACAAGCAACCTCCCATTGAATTAAATATATGTTTTGTTTCTGGGCATTTGTTTTGTGTAGTAGTTAATCCCTGGGAAGATTGCTTATGTCTATGAGAGGCTATTATCAAAAAGTCCCTCAGGGTAACAACACAGCCACAACCTCACACACCTCAATTTTCTCCCTTTCTTGGGAGCAAGAAGATAACTGAACTCTGGTCTCTCAATTATAGACAAACAGATGAGGCAGACCTTGAAAAAGATGACTGGGCTTATTTCACGGGCCCACCCTTTGGGATACTGGAGGGCTGAAGCCATTTATAAGCAACTTCCTTCACTCTTTATATTTTCCCCATAATTCACAGAGATAAGGAGCTGCATGGAGATATGATAGTTTGCCATTAGGACGGATTCAATCAGCTTTTCATATGAAGATTGCTTTGACATTACCAGCCAAATGTAGGTTTCGTTTAATTTGGCACTTCATAAGGCTCGCTGGAGGAATGAGCATAATGTCAGATGCAGAAAGGTAGGGTGCTAAACAAGTATTTCATCTTTTTTTGGCTCATTAACTCTGAAATGACGAGGTACCTTGATTGGTCATAAAGGTGTCCCAGAAACCTTAAAAGCTACAAGTCAGTAACTATAATTCGTTTCTCTTCAAAGAAAATTTGCAAAGGAGATTATTTTCCAAGCAGTAACTGCACCCAAATTACAAACACACTTTCAGGATTTCAGCAACATTTACATTTGTGTGCCATACGTGAGATACAGGCTTCTGAAGCAATGAAAATTTAGAGTAAAAATATTTTCACATACATTTTCGATTGAGAAGCAGCTGTTCCCTGCCCTGGTTATTTACGCAACTAGCACTCTCTCAGCCCGCAGACTCCAACATGTTGGTTTAGGCTACATGACTATGGTTGCCAACCTCCAGGTACTAGCTGGAGATCTCCTGCTATTACAACTGATATCCAGCCGATAGCGATCCGTTCACCTGGAGAAAATAGCCGCTTTGGCAATTGGACTCTATGGCATTGAAATCCCCTGCCTCTCTAAACCCCACCCTCCTCAGGCTCCACCCCATAAATCTCCAGGTATTTCCCAACCCAGAGCTGGAAATGTTATACACTACACATGAAAACATCCCTATTTTCCTCATCTGCATAAGTGACCAAAATTTAGCATATATTAGGGCCAGCAGAGTTACCATTCTGCTATGCAGCCTACAGAGGAAGACCAAAAACAAAGGGAGCATCCAATTTAGGGATGCCAACCTCCCTGTGGGACCTGGGGATTCCCCAGAATTACATCTCATCTCCAGACTACAGAGATCAGCTCCTCTGGAGAAAATGGATGCTTTGGAGGGTGGAATTTGTGTCATTGTACCCCACTGAGTTCTCTGTCCTCCCCAGGCTCCACTCCCAAACCTCTAGGAGTTTCCCAACCTGGATCTGGCAACCCTAGCTCCCATCCCCCACTGGTGGCCAGGGAGGACTTGGCAATCCTAACTCAATCTCCCCAAACCCCACCCTCCTCAGGCTCTGCCCCTAAAACCTTCCGCCAGTGGTGAAGAGGAACCTGGCAACGAGGGATAAAGTCAACCAGGCCTTAATGTTGTACTCTGAGGCAGTCTTTGGCAGATGTCATGATAAGTTGCACACCAAAAGAGAAAAAGCCAGACTTTCTTCTGAGTAAATGTGCATATGATCAGACTGGTCCTGCCCTCCAACTGGGTGTTGTGATGAGCAAATTGGCCCTTGGCCCCTTTGAAGCAAACTCTATGGAGGCAAGAGTGTCAGCTGAGTTATGCTTCCCTGCCCATGCTGCAGTTTCATTAGACCATCCATCACAAGCAAGTTGTAAATCTGACATTCTTCCCTTTACTGTGTTGGGCAGAAACGCAATTATGTCGCAGCAGGAGCAAGCTAGCAGCCTCCTGGGGGCATTGCTCTGATGGTCTTGATGGTCTGGGCAGGGGGCTTGAGCCTCTCTTTGCCATGCAATGGTCTTCCCTATGTAAGAAGAAGAGTTGGTTTTTATATGTTGACTTTCTCTACCTTTTAAGGGAGAATCAAACCGCCTTACAGTCACCTTTCCTTCCCCTCCCCACAACAGGCACCCTCTCAGTTGGGGCTGAGAGAATGTGACTAGCCCAAGGTCACCCAGCTGGCTTCATGTGGAGGAGTGGGGAAACCAACACAGTTCACCAGATTAGCCTCTGCTGCTCATGTGGAGGAGCAGGGAATCAAACCCAGTTCTCCAGATCAGAGTCCACTGCTCCAAACCACCACTCTTAACCACTACACCATGCTGGCTTATACCTGCTATGCTAATTTCCATGGTGGTCACCCCCTCTGCAGCATTATAGAGAGAGGTTTTCCAAGGTGCTTTTTTTAACCTGTAAAGGAATACTAATGTACCATTACATCGACATGCTTGTTGCCAATAGAAGAAGAAAAACACCTTTAAAAAATCCAACCCATTGTAACATGGGTTGCTGCAAGAACTGGAGCATGAAAAAATGCATACTTTCCTGCACATGTGGCAGACAACCTGGCTTTGCTGCGATATCTCCCAAAACATTCCAGAACAGCAAGTTTGGGAAAGATCACAGAAAAGTCGAAGAAAACACCAGTGGCACAAAGAAGCACCATGATGCTTCAGGGAAACTGAAACCAGACAGGGGGAAAACCCACTTCTCAGCAGCATTGAACCTGGCACAAATCACCCTGTGGAAATGACCAAAGGTGATGGATACATGGCTTGGGATAAGTTGTGAATATTGCACATGTATTAGAAATGACTGGACATGCACATGAGCCAACACACAGGAGAAATTAACATTAGGAAAGCCATGCTGGATCAGTCCAAAACCCATCAAGTCCAGCAGTTTGTTCACACAGTAGCCAACTAGGTGCCTCTAGGAAGCCCACAAACAGGATGACTACAGCAGCATCCTGCCTGTGCTTCCCCCTACAGTGAGGGGGAAAAGTATTTGATCCCCTGCTAAATTTGCCCGTTTGCCCTCTGACGAAGAAATGACCAGTCCATAATTTTAATGGTAGGTTTGTTGTAGCTGTGAGAGACAGAATAACAACAGGAAAACCTCCAGAAACCCAGAAGACAAAAGTCAGAGATTGATGTGTATTATAATGAGGGAAATAAGTATTTGATCCCCTATCAACCAGCCAGATCCTAACCCTAACCCTAACCCTCAACCTCCTTGTAGCTGTGAGAGACAGAATAACCCCCAGAAACCCAGAAGACAAAAGTCAGAGATTGATGTGCATTATAATGAGTGAAATAAGTATTTGATCCCCCATCAACCAGCCAGATCCTAACCCTAACCCTAACCCTCAACCTCCCTCGGTCTGGGGCTCCATGCAAGATCTCATCTCGTGGAGTTGCAATGATCATGAGAACGGTGATGAAGCAGCCCAGAACTACACGGGGGGAACTTGTCAATGATCTCAGGGCAGCTGGGACAATAGTCACCATGAAAACAGTTGGTAACATACTACGCCATGAAGGACTGAGATCTTGCAGAGCCCGCAAGGTCCCCTTGCTCAAGACAGCACATGTACAGGCCCGTCTGCAGTTTGCCAATGCACATTTGAATGACCCAGAGGAGAACATGTATTCTCTCATGACTGTCATTCTATCCCCTTCAATATATTTAACTGCAGCTGTAATCATTACCATGGAAGTGGACCCCAACATAGTGCCTGTAGAGCCAGCGTGGTGTAGTGGTTAAGAGTAGTGGACTCTAATCTGGAGCACTGGGTTGGTTTCCCCACACTTCCACATGAAGCCAGCTGGGTGATCCTGGGCTAGTCACAGTTCTCTTCGAGCTCTCTCATCCCCACCTACCTCACAAGGTGCCTGTTGTGGGGAGGGGAAGGGAAGGTGATTGTAAGCCGGCTTGAGACTCCTTAAAGGTAGAGAAATGTGGGGTATAAAAACCAACTTTTCTTCTTCCTTCTGGCCACTTGCTTTTCTCCAAAGCATCTCCTCATTAAATCAAAGAGCCAATCTTATCTTTCCTCTGCTTCCCTGGAGTAAGAGGTGCTTCAGAAGAGCGCAGGAGGGTGTCTGGAGGGAACATCTTTGTACCCTAAGGAGCATCTGTTTGGAAACCGTTGCTTAGTTTGGAACCTCCTAATGTGTGGAGTCAAGAAAAGCACTGGACATGACCAGGAGGTTCCTTTAACCTCAGCTCATCATAAGGGGAAGGTGTGACTGAATGAAAAGTATGCCTTACCCACTCGGGTGCCTTAAGTTAATTTTTGTTCCTTGTACTGGAGGCCATTCCTGGATCCTTCTCCCTCTGAAGCAAAGTCAACGAGTTTTCCACTTAGTGATGATGTACATCAAACTTAACTCTTTGTACAAAGCTTCTAAAGTAGTCCCATAAAGCCAAGGTGCATAATTAAGTTAAATAACCAGTGACCGCTTTAACTCCAAAAAGCGCTTTCTTTTGTCCCTTTGTCAGAATATGAACATAATGAAAAGGAGCACTGCTACCAGTGTGACAGAAGACACAGCTGCCACATTTATTTCCTTGCTATCAATGAAGAGGGAGATCTTCAAAAATCCCCATTTGCTCTTGGGGATGGAAGTGTGTAGTGCCAGCATGGTGTAGTGGTTAAGAGCTGCAAGCTGTAGTCTGGAGAACCGGGTTTAGTTCCATGCTCCTCCAAATGAGTAGTGGTCTCTAATCTGGTGAACCGTGTTTGTTTCCCCAGCCCTTCACATGAAGCCTAATGGGTGACCTTGGGCCAGTCACAGTTCTCTCAGAAGTCTCTCAGTTAGTTAAATTGTTAAATAATTAAATTGTGGAACTCCCTGCCCCAGGATGTGGTGATGGCTGCCAACTTGAGGGGTTTTAAGAGGGGAGTGGAAATGTTCAGCATGCCTATTATATTAGGTGCTGTGGAACGCAGGCAGGATAATGCTGCTGCAGTTGTCTTGTTTGTGGGCTTCCTAGAGGCACCTGGTTGGCCACTGTGTGAACAGACTGCAGGACTTGATAGACCTTGGTCTGATCCAGTAGGGCCTTTGTTATGGTGTTAAGGTGCCTGTTATGGGTGGGAGGAAAAGAAGGTGATTGTAAGCTGCTTTGAGACTCCTTACGGTAAAGAAAAGCAGGGTATAAAAACCAACTTCTGTAGAGAAGATACTCCTTTGGGGGGGCTCTTTGTGTACATAAACCAATCCCTTCTATATATTTACTTCCTTTATTAACTTACTTGCTTCTTCTCAAATGCACTGGATGAACAGATGTTGTGTAATATTGGAGTCCCATTAGGAAGAAGAACAATTGGACAGGCTGTGGCTTATTGGTAGGCAGCCAGTGGATTTTGTACTTAAAAGGCTGCAGGTTCAGTCCTGAGCATCTCCAGTTAAAAAGTATTTCAGGTGGCAGGTATGGGAAAATCTCTTGCCTGAGGGTACTGGAGATTTCCTGCTATTCAAAGTAGACTACTGGGCTAGATAGTAGGTGGTAAGTCACTGAAAACAGGAATAGAAAACACGCCGGTAAAAAGACCAAAATGAAATGCAACAATGCAGAAAGGGTAGTTAAGATATCTACATAGGTTCACAATTCTACAATGAAGAAACAGAAGCAGAAGAAGAAGAGTTGATTTTTACCACTTAAGGAAGGATCAAACCGGCTTACAATCACCTTCCCTTCCCCTCCCCACAACAGACACCCTGTGAGGTAGGTGGGGCTGAGAGAGCTCTAAGAGAGCTGTGACTAGCCAAAGATCACCCAGTTGGCTTCATGTATAAGAGTGGGGAAACAAATCCAGTTCACCAGATTAGCCTCTGCCGCTCATGTGGAGGAGTGGGGAATCAAACCTGGTTCTCCTGTCCACTGTCCACCACTCCAAACCACTGCTCTTAACCACTACACTGTTACTGGGAATGCTGGGGGTCTCCAATAATTATTGGAGGAATTAGCTTACTGGAGACAAATTTGAGCACTAATGAGAGGCTTTTAAGAGTGGGTTCTTTTACCGATGCATACCAAGGTTGAGAGAGCCAAAGGAATAAACTAAGCAGGAAGCTAATTAAAGTACAGGCTGGTTTTATTAGAGGAAATCAGGAGGGTAAAAGCACACATACAAATTCAATAAAACAAATCAAACACACTAACAGAGTCCTAAGAGGGATAGCAGAATGGGACTCCATAGCTACCTTCTGGTTAAGTTTCCAGCGAGAGAGGCTGCAGGAGAAGGAAAAGACCACTCAGTGAGCCAGCACTTTGCGATTAGGAAGCCGTGCAGAAACATGGGGCAATCCCATCTGGATCCAAAGTGAACGAGAAGCAAATGGCTGCCACGAGGGTGCCAATACTTATAGTAAATATCTGCCCTGAGGCAGGCTGACTCACCAGGCAGGTGGTCTTGGGGCACAAAGGTAAAAGTTGCTCCTGAAGTGAAGGGGAGAAAGGCAGGGTGCTGAATTGCTGGGATTATTGATAGCTGTCAAGTGTCGGGTGATGGTGATATTGAGCAGCTATCAGGAATTGGAGGGGGTGAGAAGGGATGAGAAGGAGGGTGATGGGATTAGCCTGGTCCCAGACTATCCCAGGGGAGGAATGCAGGGAGTGATAGGAGAGCACCATTGTCCTCTTGCTTGAGCTGTCAGATAGTAGGGCTGTTGGAAAAAAAATTGTTTTAATTCAGATTCGGGTTTAATTGGCCTTTTTTCGGGGAACCCCAAATCCCGAATTCCCCTATATTGGTATAGGTAGGAATTCGGGTTTAAATTCAGGATTCCTGAAAAATTCGGCCATTTAAACCCATTTGCTGCTTTCCGTGGCTCGGGGGGGGGATCTTTTGAGCTGGAAGTCCCAAATTTTCAGGGTGGCTTGGAGGGACCCTTCTTGCAAGAACCCCCCAGGTTGGTGAAGATTGGGTCAGGGGTTCCAGAGTTATGGGGTCTGGAAGGGGTCTCCCCCATCCACCCATTGGAATGAATAGAAGCCAGTTTCATCCCATGCAAGAGGCTTGAATTTTAAAAGGACATTTTCCTGTGTGCTTGAAGCTGGCTCAGTCTGCATATCAATAGCAAGGAGACTGCCTATTTTGCATTTGTATATGTCTCCAGCTTACCCTCTGCAACTAGCTATTGAGAAACAGCCTTCCAACTAGCTGAAGAAAGGCGAGGCAAACAGATCTCCCTGCAGTTTGAACACACTGCAACTTTTAAATCATGAGAAGGGACCACAGGCCAGGCCTAACTCTGGCCTATGCCAACTCCAGGCCACAGCAGGGATTAGAAAGCCAGAAGTCTTCTTCAGAGACCAGTGCCCACTGCCCAGCCCAGCCCACAGAAGTTCAAATCGTAAATTTACAATTTGAACTTCTGACCTGGCCAGCAGAAAGAACTTAACTCCCTGGTGTCAAAGAAAGCAGGAAGGCATGGGGGATTCCCCCGAATTCGCAGAATTTAATCAGTGTTTCCCCGAAGCTGCTTAGTTTTGCTTTGGGAATCTCCAGCGGTTTTTGCCTTCGGTTCATCCTGAACTTGGAAGACACAAATCAAACTGGATTCGGCTGATTTCTAGTTCAGGATCAACCGAATCAACAGGCCTAGTCGGGTAGATCTTGATAGGACAGCTACATTGATGGTTATGCAAAACATCCCAATGTACTGTCCATTGTCCATAGAGCTTCTGAGGGTGAGCTCAGGGTGGGGTAGCAGGAGAGTCCACAGGTCCTTGGTGTCCTTTAGCTGTGCAACCATCTCCAAGATGGATTCCAGTTCACTCCCTATTCAGGATCAATGTTGCTGCTTGCCATGTATGCAGAGTCCTGCTGGCTCCATGCAGCTTGGACCAAGTTAGTGTCTGGGTCGCTTCCATACTTGGTGATGCGTGGTGTGGGCTTCCTGCATAGTCCCTTAGCTCTATACACTAGTCCAGATATGTTAGAAAAGTCCAGATATGGGAGGATAGGGTCACAACACCACTCATACACATGGCTATTTACAGAATTTACAGTGTTATGACTTGAATTTGATTTACATTGCCCAGTTGGGGGGCATGAGATGCAGAGCCTAATCCCGTGTAGAGTTGAGTATGCCTAAACCAGTTGATTCCAATAAGCAAGGAAGGGCTTCATTCTGATATTAAATCAGTTTAAGTGTACCTAACTCTTCACTGGTGTGTTAATATTGTGCTGAGTGTGTGAGATTCCAGCAAACTTTCTGAATAAAAACCGACGCAGTAGAGAGTCACGGCTGAAAGTTTTCCAACAGTGTTGTCATATCATAGATTAAAAACTGTTAAAACAAAACAAAACTAAAAACCATAATTGGAGCTGCCTGTTTCTTCGGTGGGACCTTTATCTTGTCTCCAATTTACTAGAGGTAAAATTACTTTCCCCCTAAGTAGTGCGCGTTTCTGTTTTCAGCCTTAAAATCAATTACTGCTGGCAGAGAGTAATTAAACAAACTAATGAGATGTTATTTTAAATTACAACCTGACTTTCTTTCAGGCATCTTTGCTCTGAGCCTTAACTACCTTTTCTGCATTGTTGCTTTTCATTTTGGTCTTTTTACAGGCTTGTTTTCCATTCCTTGTTTTCAGTGACTTACCGCCTACTTTCATACTAGGAAATAATTAGCTAAATATTTTAATTAGAGGTTTCTCCAAACATCAGCAGGGCATTCCCTCAATGGAAAGTTATTTGCAAGTGCAGAAAAACCTGGCTTGCTGTGGTGTGGAATATTGCCATGTGAGAAATTGCCTACCGCAGTTAACTTCAGTGGCCAGGTTAATTGTATTCCATTCATCTAAGGGTGCCATTGACTGTTCTGTAGAGTCATTTAAATGGGTTACTGACCCTTTTCTGCATTAACTATTTTGGATGTGTAGACTAAGAGGCTCTCATCTGAAGATGCAATACCATGGCCAATTGTTCTGATGGGTGATGTGAGAAAACAATGGATTGGTGTTCATCTCTTTAAAGCTGTTTTTACATACAGTGAGGGGGAAAAGTATTTGATCCCCTGCTGAATTTGCCCATTTGCCCTCTGACGAAGAAATGACCAGTCCATAATTTTAATGGTAGGTTTATTGTATCTGTGAGAGACAGAATAACAACAGGAAAAACCCCAGAAACCCAGAAGACAAAAGTCAAAGATTGATGTGCATTATAATGAGTGAAATAAGTATTTGATCCCTTTGCAAAAGATGACTTAGTACTTGGTGGCAAAACCCTTGTTGGCAATTACAGAGGTCAGACGTTTCTTGTAGGTGGCCACCAGGTTTGCACACATCTCAGGAGGTATTTTGTCCCATTCCTCTTTGCAGATCCTCTCCAAGTCAGTAAGATTTCGAGGCTGATGTGTAGCTACTCAAACCTTCAGCTCCCTCCACAGATTTTCGATGGGATTAAGGTCTGGAGACTGACTAGGCCACTCCAGGACCTTAATGTGCTTCTTCTTGAGCCACTCCTTTGTTGCCTTGGCCGTGTGTTTTGGTTCATTGTCACGCTGGAATACCCATCCTCGACCCATTTTCAATGCCCTGGCTGAGGGAAGGAGGTGCTCACCCAAGATTTGACGATACATGGTCCCGTCCATCGTCCCTTCGATGCGGTGAAGGTGTCCTGTCCCCTTAGCAGAAAAACACCCCCAAAGCATAATATGTCCCCCTCCATGTTTGACGGTGGGGATGGTGTTCTTGGGGTTGTGGGCAGCATTCCTCCTCCTCCAAACACGGCGAGTTGAGTTGATGCCAAAGAGCTCGATTTTGGTCTCATCTGACCACAACACTTTCACCCAGTTCTCCTCTGGGTCATTCAGATGTGCATTGGCAAACTGCAGACGGGCCTGTACATGTGCTGTCTTGAGCAAGGGGACCTTGCGGGCTCTCTCAGTCCTTCACGGCGTAGTGTGTTACCAACTGTTTTCATGTTGACTATAGTCCCAGCTGCCCTGAGATCATTGACAAGTTCCCCCCGTGTAGTTCTGGGCTGCTTCATCACCGTTCTCATGATCATTGCAACTCCACGAGATGAGATCTTGCATGGAGCCCCAGACCAAGGGAGGTTGACAGTTAAGGTTAGGGTTGTCACCTTCTCACCAAGCTGCTTTGCAATAGTCTTGTAGCCCAGTCCAGCCTTGTGCAGGTCTACAATCTTGTCCCTGACATCCTTGGACAGCTCTTTGGTCTTGGTCATGGTGGCTAGTCTGGAATCTGATGGATTGATTGCTTCTGTCGACAGCAGAACCCTAACCCTAATCTGGCTGGTTGATAGGGGATCAAATACTTATTTCACTCATTATAATGCACATCAGTCTCTGACTTTTGTCTTCTGGGTTTCTGGGGTTTTTCCTGTTGTTATTCTGTCTCTCACAGCTACAATAAACCTACCATTAAAATTATGGACTGGTCATTTCTTCGTCAGAGAGCAAACAGGCAAATTTAGCAGGGGATCAAATACTTTTTTCCCTCACTGTACATACATACATACATACATACAACCCCCTGTGGCACAGAGTGGTAAGCTGCAGTATTGCAGTCCAAGCTCTGCTCACAACCTGCGTTCAATCCCAACAGAAGTTGGTTTCAGGTAGCCTGCTCAAGGTTGACTCAGCCTTCCATCCTTCTGGGGTAGGTAAAATGAGTACCCAGCTTGCTGGGGGTAAAGTTTAGATGACTGGGGAAGGCAATGGCAAACTACCCCGTAAACATAGTCTGCCTAGTAAACTTCGGGATGTGACGTCACCCCATGGAATGACCTGGTGCTTCCACTGGGGACTATAGTCTGTTCTGGATTTGGCTGCTATTTGCCCATTTTTGTTGGATTCCTAAGCCTCCTTGGAAGCTACTTCAGCAGAAAGGTAGGATCAAAATGTTTCAACAGGTACCCAGAGAGAAAAAAGCAGTGTACAAAGATCTAAATAATAATTCCCCTGGAATGTGAAAGAGCAAGAGCTGGTTTGCCCTTTGGTAAACTGATGGGTCAGGAGATGATTACATCACAGATATAAAATAAAATTACAAATGAGGCTGATACAGAAGGAAGATTTGAGTGCAGTAGCTCCTTAAAGACCACCATGATTTCCAGGTTATAAGCTTTTGAGACTCAAAGCTCCCTCACAGCCAGCGTGGTGTAGTGGGCCAGCGTTGTGTACTGGTTAAGAGTGGTGGTTTGGAGCGGTGGACTCTGATCTGGAGAACTGGGTTTGATTCCCCACTCCTTCACATGAGTGGCAGAGGCTAATCTGGTGAACTGAATTTGTTTCCCCACTCCTACACATGAAGCCAGAAGTCACACACTCTCAGCCCCACCTAACTCACAGGGTGTCTGTTGTGGGGAGGGTGAGGGAAGGTGATTGTAAGCTGGTTTGAGTCTCCCTTAAGTGGTAGAGAAAGTCAGCATATAAAAACCAACTCTTCTTCTTCTTCTTCTTCATAAGATACCTTAACTACCCTGACAAAGAGAGCTTTTACTCTCTTCTATTGCTGACCAACATGGTTACCCACCTGAAACTATCCTAATGGAAGGCTCTAGGGGTAGTTGAGAGAGCCAATGTGGTGCAGTGGTTAAAGTTCTAGACTAGAATCTGGGAAACCCAGGTTTAAATCCCCTCTCTGCCATGGAAACTTGCTGGGTGACCTTGGGCCAATCATACACTCTCAGCCCTGACTCTGGCAAGTATTTGCATGGGAGACCTCCAAGGAATTCCAGGGGTATGACTCAGAGGCAGACAATGCCAAACCACCTCTGAATGTCTCTTGCCTTGAAAACCCCACAGGTCACCATAAGTCAGCTGTGACTTGATGGCAAAAAGGGGGGGCTTGCACAATCCTGTCTCTCTTAATTTCTCCTTAGATTTGAGAATTCCAGATTCACTGGTCTTGCTTCCAGAGTGGAATCAGTTCAATATAAATTGTCCATTGTTTCATTTTTTTTTTTACAACTTGGGTCCCCCCTCACCTGAGCACTACATATGCACATTTTCTCCTAGCATTACATTGTCTTAGTACACTTGCATCATTGTGCATGATCATAGGAACATAAAATGAATCCTGCTGGATCAGAAGAATGGCCCACTTAGTCCATCATCCTCCTTCCTGCAGTGGCCAAGGAGATGCCCTGGAAGAAAGGTTCCTAATTAAATTGGAATTTAAAAGGAGTGGAATACAGCACAGAGAAGTAAAGGAACAACATTGGGGGAAATCTGCTCGTCCCTACCAGCAAGCTATTTCTGTGGGGATAGAGACATGAAGTACGTGAATCAGCCCTTGAAGAAAGAGTTAAATATCCCCTATTAATGACTGGATATCTATGGCGGCAAAGCAATAACGCTAGTGTTACATCCCCTCCCCATTTATCAAGCATATGTTTCCAGAGGAATAAATGAGGGAATAACTCCACCTGATGCACAGTAGTAAAATTGCTGTTAGTGAGAGGATTGGCTGAGGAAACTGTCCCCTACTGAATCTGATAGCAAAAAAGGTATAACCCCAGTACTATTTAATAGGGTTGGGCAGAGCCTTTAGAAATTGGGTTAATCTTTTAAAAAGAAATATTTTAATCCCTCTTGGAACTCCTTAGATGTTTTGCTAAATAAGGACCTCAGCATTCAGGTGAAGTTTGGTGACAATTTAAAGATGGGTGAAATCCCCCCAAGAAGCATTGTCAGCTTTAAGAAAACACTTTTGACCTTTGCTGAAATTCCTCAAGTGTTTTACCTGACCAGGAATCTCCCTATTTGCATCCTTTTTATTATTCAGGCAAAATAAAAGTCAACTTTAATATCCAACCGTGCAGGTTGTCTGTGGGGAACAGTAGTTGTGGCCAAGTTTTCAGTGCCTCTATTGCTTACCTTAGTAAGCTTAAGAATCAGGGTGAAAGCAGAGAGGGCTTGCTGCTGAGTTGGCTTGAGGGTGAAACATTACCATGAGGAAGCATAGCAGCATTCATGTTTCATGTTTTCCTACAGCTCTTGCTCAATGCAGTTTCCAGGCCATAAGCCAGAGGCCTGAATGGCCACAAGCTCTCCCTGTTCTTGTCTCTTTAAAACTGGAGAAAGGGAGGGAAGAGGAGGAGGAGGAAGAAGGAAATGGAAGGGAATGTGGGTGGCATGGTTTGGTGACGGGAAAGCCATCGGGAGTCATCATGCTCCTCTACGCCCTCCATGGCAACTGGTTGGCCACTGTGTGAAACAAGATGCTGGACCAATGGTCCGATCCTTCTTCTTAGGGACTTGTGTTCAGATGCCATCTGGAACACAAAGGGGTTCCAATTTTGCATGGAATCACATCACAACAATTTATTTCCACTCATATAATAATTCATGTTTCTCATGCCCAGCCCACTCCAAATTAGCCTGGAGAGATCTGCCCATCCCTCGCTTTAATGGGAGCTAGCTTGTGTTTCATTCTGGGCAGTGGTTGTGAGCATTTTTTTTTAATTGACACTTTTGTTGTCATTAGTTGAGAACTGCTCTGTCGGTTCTTCCCTGTATTAATTTACCATGTACCTACCAACAGGTAAATGTAAGAAATCCATCAATATATCTCAAACTATTCAAATTTTGATCAGATTTTAGAATTTCAAAGGATCATGATGATCACCCCAGTATAAAGTCTGAATCCCAAAGACATACCCATTATGTTGTTTGGCTGCTTTCCACAGCAAAGGGTTCTTTAAGCTCTGATCCCTCAGTGTAGTATAGAGGTTAGAATGCCCAAGTCCCTACTGAATCCATGTAGGGTTTAAATCCAGTGTGCTATGAAGCTCACCAGATCACCTTGGGCTGTCAGCCTGAGGGAAAATCCTTGAGTGCTGCCCCCAGAGCTTCTCGGAAGAAGGGCAAGATCAAAATGTTTAGATAGGCATACATATCAGGCAATCTTTAGTGGATGTCTCTCGATAGTATGAATCACAGCTCTTTGCTTCTCTTTGCCTGTAACTTAGGCCATGTATAACAGTCAGCAGTTGAGATATATAAGAAGGAGAGGCTTCATAGAACATGAGTAGGTTTTTATATGCCAATTTTCTTTACCTTTTAAAGAGAATCAAACTTGCTTACAATCGCCATCCCTTCTTCTCCCCACAACAGGCACCTTGTGAGGTAGGTGGAGCTGAGAGAGCTCAATGAGAACTGTGACTAACCCAAGGTCACCCAGCTGATTCCATGTGGAGGAGTGGGGAATCAAACCTGGTTCTCCAGGTTAGAGTCCACTGCTCTCAACCGCTACTCCACGCTGGCTCTCATTAAGTTCATAGTGTCAGTGGTTAGAGCATTTCAGGCCTTGTTCAGTTCAAAATGGAGTATTTGTTAACCATCAGTTGCAGAGCAAGACACTGTAGAAATATAGTCATAGTCTTGAGGGTCAAGCCCTAAATGAAAACTGGCCAAGGAGACTTGGTTGTATTGTGTTACAGAAGCCAACGAGACAATGCGACATGGTCTCTTTTGACCTTGGACGACGACTTTAGCAGCTCCCTTGGGGCTTAATTTGGAGTTCATTTGAGACTTCACACACCCAAATTAATTGAAGTTTAAGTGATTTAATTGGCCTTTGGATGAAGTTCTTGCACATCAGCCATCATCATAGTTAATGATGTTAGCGTGAGGCCCGTGATTAATTCACTCAGTAGGCAAAGTTTATTTTATTGGGTTAATTATTTACAACATTCCTTAATTTAAAATAAATTAATCCACCCACTACAGATTTGATCACTACTTTGTTTCTCTTTAATCTAATCAGATATTTAAAATCCAATGTCATCTTTTTTTTGTCGTTGGTGTGTCTTTATTGACTTCAAGCAGTGGTATTACTTTTTTATAAAAAACGAGTGAATCCATATAGGCATTTTAAAGGCCTGCTGAAGTGTGGTCTTTTTAAAGGCAGGAGTGCCATCTGGTGGACAGGAAAAAAATCATATCTGCTTTTGACTTGTTCAAAAAGTCCTAATGAAGGTGCATACAATTTGTGGCCCACCAAACTGTATGCAGCCTGTCTGGCGCATGACAACCTCCTTGTTTCTGCAGTCCCCAGCAGACAACAAAACCAGAAAGCTTCCTGGACGTTTGGTGGGCTATTGGGATGCATGGGTAGGTCTCGAGCCATGCAAGTCTGTTTTGAAGGCCATTCTTAATTGCTTCCCTTCAATACCTGAATATCCCTCTCATGGTAGACCTATGCTCAAGTGCACCTGTGCACATCATAGGAAGAAGACTTGTGCTGAATTAGGCAGATTGTGCCACAGAGCGCATTTGTGGGTCTACGAGACGGTGGTGATAGCACTGAAGAAAGTTTTCTTCTCCACCTCCATTAGATCCACTGGATCTTGTTCAGCTCAGTTGTTCATGGTGGTGCACATTAACACCTCAATCTGTCCCTCTTCATGAAGATCCTTTAATAGAGGGTTGTGATACCTCTGTAAGATTCTTTGCTGATCAATAGGGTTGCCAACCTCCAGGTGGTGGCTGGAGATCTCCTGCTATTACAACTGATCTCCAGCCGATAGAGATCAGTTCCCCTGGAGAAAATGGCTGCTTTGGCAATTGGACTCTATGGCATTGAAGTCCCTCCCCTCTCCAAACCCCCCTGGCTCCGCCCCAAAATCTCCAGGTATTTCTCAACCTTGAGCTGACAACCCTACTGTTCAAGAGCTTTATCCTAGGCAGGTCTACTCAGAATCCTACCCAGGTCCATTCAATGAGGTTTACTCCAGGGAAAGTGTTCTTAAGATTACACTGGAAGCCTGTCTTATCAGAGCCAGTTTGGATGTCAGGTTAAATGAAGATACTATGCCAGAGGTGTTGGGGAATCATCCTCTTGTCAGAATTGTTTTTCCATTTGGGGAACCGTGGGGAATGCCTTATTTAAAAAAAAAAAAAAAAGCAATGAAATTGACAGTCTTCAGATTCCATCTCTCTAGAAGTCAAACCTTTTGAGAATTGAGGGGCAGATGGCAGGTACATTTTCATGGGGGATTTACATGGCACACAATATTTCTGTTCTCTGGGTGACAACTTTGAATCAGACATTCAATGGGTGTTTTGTGCCTCCTGATTTTGGATCCATTACCAAAATCATTTTGTTCACTGGCTACTGTGGAGGTTTAAAGAGAACACAATGCTGAATAGAAGGCTACTACCAGTCTAGGCCCATGTGATGTATCTAGGGTTCCAATTTTTTGGTTGGGAGATACCTGGAGATGTGGGGGGTAGAACCTGGGAAGCGTGGGGTTGGGGAGGGAACGGACTTCAATGTGGTTTAATGCTGTACAGTCCATACTCCAAGGCAGCCATTTTCTCCAGGGGAACTGATCTCTGTAGTCTGGAGAACAGTCATAATTCCTGGAGATCTCCAAACCCCACCTGGGGGCTGGCAACCCTAGGTATATCAGGGACTCAAAACAGTAAACCTCTGGTTTGTGCATGATCAGGAAGGATTGCACGGGAACATCAAACTAAAGCAACAATCACTTTGCTCTCAGCTTGTCTACACTGTATATTTTGTGGCTGCTTATTCTCTAAATAGTCAAATATTTGATATCACTGTTTGACATCAGATTAGATTACCTTTGACTTCAATATTTGAAGTACATATTTGTTTTCCACATTTGATATCCAGCAGTAGCTGATATTTAACATACGAAGTTTGACAGGTAACATTTAGAGGCATTTAGCGTTCAAATCCTGGTCCTGCAATTGCGCATTCAGAACCTGTTCAAAGCCACAAAGAGATAACAACCAGCCTAAGCACTCAGATTTCCAGTTTTGATGTAAAAATGCACTTCCTAACTGTGATTTTTAGATTTTAAAATGTTAACAGTTAAGTCAGGAAGTACAGTCAATTTTCAGTACTTGAAAATATACTTGTATGAATCATTTTTTCTTTTGGAATGAATGAGATGCTTTTTTAAAAGTTGTATGTTGTTAAAGCACTAAGTCGGGACCTTGATAACCCAATCTCATCAGACCACGAAAGTTAAGCAGGGTTGGTCCTGGTTAATACTTGGATGGGAGACCCCCAACGAAGTCCAAGGTTGTTCCTCAGAAGCAAGCAATAGTCAAACCACCTCTGTTTTTGTGTTTGGCCTTAGCAGTAAAATAATGTTAGCCTTCATAAGAAAGTATTACATATATTTGAATAGCCACCCCCACACAAAAAAATCCTCAAATTTTAATTCTCAAGCAATAGTGTTTTCAGAAATGTACTTGAGCCTGGTGGATGTGATTACTGTTTCCAGAAGGAAAGATGGATTGCACTAAGTGCTTCCATCACTTTAATGTACAAAAATAAATGAAGCCATACATTTTTGGAAGATGCCATCCTATTGTTATTTTTTTAATGCGTGGATTCATTAAGTAGTTAAAATGGAAGTGTCGGAGGAAGAGGGAAATTCTGCTCTTTGAATCAGTTACATGGTATGCCGTTGCCTACCCTATGATCAACCCCATTGGCCATGATGCTGCAGAGATAAATGTGGCACCATGGCTCCGTGGACAGGCAGCTGCTTTGCATGCAGAAGGTCCCAAGTTCAAACCCTGGCATCTCCAGTTAAAAGGATTAGGTAATAGCAGGTGATGTGAAAGAACTGTGCCTGATACCCTACTAACCTTGACTGGCAAATGGTCTAGGACAGTGTAAGGCAGCTTGATGTGTTCATGTGAGATGGCTTGTGAAAGTATGCCATAATATCATCAAGTAGCAAATCAGTATTTATTAATAAGGGAATCTGAATTTTGTCATTGTTAGTAACAGCAGGACAACTGGGTTGGATCCAAAAGAGGGGATTCCCCAGCTATGCTGGGGTTCATAGGGTCTGCACTGGGAAAAGCCAAGTTGAACAGGAGCTGTAGTAAGGAAGTGAATTAGGTGAGATTGAATGAAAAAAGCCATGAAAAACAGGCAGGATCAGTGTCTGAATCAGGCGTCTGTCCCTAGCATCCCATAAGCAAACTCATCCAGTCAGGTAGCTCTGAAGCAGTAATACTTTATTAGGAGCAAAAAGACAGATTAAAGGACTGACTGCCTAGAGGCAGGTGAGACTGGTAATGGCGAAACATAGGCAAGTTACCTGTTTAAAAGCACTACAGGCTATGAAGGTAAACATGGCTCAGCAACCCCGAGATAAGCGATTCCCAGGAAGAAAGACTAAACATCTGAGCACAGCTGTGGAAAACAGGACGAGCGAAACTGTACACAGGGTTTACAGGCATGAGAACCAAGGACTTGACATGTAGCCAGAAACTGGCCTACTCATGTCAAGAGCCTTTACTCCTGCTAACAGAAAAGGACTGACAGGATGCTGCTGCAGTTTTCTTGTTTGTGGGCTTCTTAGAGGCACCTGGTTGGCCCTGACTGAACAGACTGCTGGACTTGATGGGCCTTGGTGTGATCCAGCAGGGCTTTTCTTATCTTCTTATGTTCTTATGAGTGGTTTGCATTCCTAGGCACCAACTTTTCATTAAAAACAAGTATTCTGTCTGATACACACAGGGCAAAATTCCTTGTATACACACAGCCAGATATTCATTTTCAGGCTAATCCACAGTGGGTGTGCTTCTTTAACCATGCACACTGGGTCTTTCTCTTGTTCTCAGATCCATGCATAAAACCTGAACCCTAGCTTGCTTCCACAGGCAGACAAAAATGCAAGAACGCAGCAGGACTTGAATCATTCCTCTGTGTAGCAAGGAAGACTTTGGTCGTACAATGCCCATTATCTCCTGCGGAAAGGGATTGACAAAGCCTACAGAGTCCCCATTATCTTTCCTGGGCTTTGCCGTCACGTGTACTCTTATCAAACATCCTGGATGAGCTGAGCGGAAAGATAAGACCCCAGCAGACATTGCAGGGCCTGCCTGGTGGTTCGCATTGTAGCTAACTATAGCCTTAACATCACGAAAAGTGTTATAAGGGTCTGTTCCCTGTGTGTCTGTGGCTTTGTCCTTTGCTTAGACTTTCCTTGTACTATTTCTCAAGGAGGACAATGCGGGGGGAGTATGTCCCATCCTTATATAGCAAATTTTTCCCATTTATCTCTTCAGGCAACATTTTCTCTGTAGCCTTTGAAAACAATAGGGGCAGTGGAGGAGCAGAGAATCTTATAGCTCTATAGAATTTTCTAGAAGTAGGCATCAAGAGAAAGCTTTTTCTCTGTTTTTTGACTTACAGGATCGGCCCTTACTAAAAAGTATTTCTCCTCATCTGCCTTCTTCAGTTCTTCAGTGCACTCATTGCAAAGGCACAGGGGGATGAATTAGAGTTTACAGCAAAAACAAAATATAATATACAGAAATTTTGAGGGGGGGGGGAAGTCAGCTGTGAAGGTCTCCAGGAGGAAACACATTGGTTCTGGTTTTTCTATCTTGAAGCAAAACATTTCAAAAGAAATATGTGTTGGCTAAATCCCAAAGCATCCAAAATCTCACACATATAGTTTGACTCGCTGTCACAGTGCATTATGGATTTTGTTAAGCTGTGTAAGCAGAGGAGCTTGGTTATTATAGGTATTACATAGTGCATGTGCGCCACTGAAAAGGACTCACAACACAATCATATATATCAAGACTGGTTCATCAATGTGCACATATACTTTGAGGCTACAGGAGAAGGGGAAAGACATTCATGAAAGAGGAATACTTCTGCAAGCCTCTTCATCAGCTGATTTACTTCTTCATCAAATTCTCTTCATTTCTCTGGATGTTGAAATGTCAGCACAAGAGGAGTTCTCTGTTGTTCTTAAATTTCAAAGGTAGAGCATGCATCATTTGCCACACATTTCCATTCTTCCCCTTCATTTGTGTCTCCTTGACATTACTAATTCACTTGAGTAAACCACTGGCAAAGTGTCAGTAAAAGTCAGCATGGGATAGTGGTTAGTAGAGACATGCACCAGAAAAAAAATGGGCGGTGGGGTGGATTATGGTGAGGGCATAATTATCAATATTCTGGATTATAATTTTAAATCCTTGAGGTGCCTTTATTTTTAGTTTTCATTCAAGAGTGTTAATATGTTAAACACATTATGTTTATCTGTATTTGTGGTTGTGTCAGGCCTGTGTCTCAGTTGATTTGTTTAGTTTCGTTTTCCCACTGACCAGACTCAAGGACTGTTATGCATAACTAAATCCGTTTGAAGCTGTGGGAACCTCAGCGCTGTTTGTATTTTGTAATCTCTTTCTTTTTTCTATGCTTTTATATTACCAAGTGCAAGCCAGCAAGCCTCATTGCTGTCACCTTTCCTTTATGCTCTGTTAACCTATTTTGACCAGTAAAAACCAGCTTCTTTGGACCTGACTGTCTCTGATGTGGTTTATGGTTCAGATTAGACCAAGGGCTCACATTGTGACAGCAATCCCTTCATACTTTCTACTACCTGCCTAGCGAGATCCTGGAGGACTTGGGTTCCTGGGCCCTGCTGCTGGGGTCGTCGACTTGCCCTGATGACCCTACCCTCCTACGGGATGTGTTATTGGAAGCAATTCGGACTGATGCGGAAATCAACCGCCTAGTGGAACTTGTTCGAGGCCAGTGGCGCTCACTAGCCATGACACAACCTTGGACCTCTGAGGACTCGGACCAAAACTCCTACCACGACCTTGTGATCCTGGACGGCTTCTGGACGAAGTACATGCCGCCCAGGATGACCTGGTTACCTTAACTCGCCTGTTGGCGAGGTTGACTCTACAGGAAGCTCAACAGCAACCGTTGGCAGCATCCCCAATCCGTTCTACCGGACCCCGAGCCATGGCGGGATCGGCGCCAGTAGATGTTTCACTGGTGCCAAATGCGGCTGAATGTCAAGTGGAGGCACAACGGACTGCTGTTCACACAGCGCTGCTGTTTGTGGGACTAACAAAGGATACCACGGTAGCCGATCTAACACAGTTGTTGACCCCTACTTTTGGAGCTGGGGCACCCGCGCTAGCGGTCCAGGTCCAACCGCTGCTGGGCAGGGAGTCTGAACCGCTCCTCGCCCTTTTGGAGCAAGAGCTCCTACCGATCGTTACCACGGCTGCCGCCCTGAAGCTCGAAGCCGCCCAGGCTCTCGCGGACCAAGAGGCGGCGGCCAAAGCTCAGGCCGAACGAGAAAGGGAACAGCAGTTGGCTGCCGAACGGGCGCGAGCGGATGTGGGCCCTAAAGACACCCACGGCCCCTCGTGCAGTCCAACATTCTCTCCGGCTTTTGCTCTGACCCGCACCACCCATGCACATGTCACCTCGCAGAATGGCTTCGGGGATCCGACAATTCTGACGAGGAGGACTTGTATGGAGACGGCTCCCATTGGGCCACCGGTTTGCGGTCCAGTCAAGCACGTCATACAGGTGGCCCTGAGGAAGAGGTGCACCTATTGCGAGCGCAAAACCGGGAGTTATGCGATCGTGTAGACCGTCTCCAGGATCAAATGGAACACTTGTTTCAGGAAAATGAATGCTTGCAGCAGGCGCTGACAACTCCGGCCCAGCCGCATCCACCGCCGCCCATTCTCCCTGGACCCGCAGCACCAGTCCACCTACCAGTTCAGCGGGTTGTACTAGCTCAACCACCCGCTCAACCACCTGCTCCCCCCCTGGTCCCTGGAGCCCCGGTTGTGCCAATTCCCGGGGCGCCTGTGCAACCCGTGCCCGGTCAGTAGAAGCAACCTCAGCTGAAAACGACCTATGATGGTTCACTCGAGACTCTACTCTGTTTTCTACATCAAGTGGACAGTTACATGAGAGAACAGGGGCAATACTTTCCCACAGAGGACAACCGAGTCTGTTTCGTAGCCTCTTTATTGATGGGGAAAGCAGCTGACTGGATGGTCCTCCAATCCCGATCTATCCGCTCCCTCAACAATTTCATGCTTGCCTTGCGGAGATGGTTTGAGGACCCCTTTATGGGAGAACGAGCCAAGGCAGAACTGTTACAACTCAGACAGGGCTCCTCTCCAGTCCGGGAATTTGCGGATGAATTCTAGAGACTGGCCAGTAAGATTGTGGACTGGCCCAAGGCCACTCTTATTCATTATTTCAGGGAAGCCTTGCACCCTGACATTCTGAACTGGTCGTATATGCGGGGTGATCCCAAGACCCTAGAAGATTGGATTTTGCTAGCCAAGGAGGTCGAGAGCCACCGACGTTTCATTTCCCTGGTCCGACAGCGGAACAGAGATAAAAGCGCCCAAAAGCCCCCATCGAAAGCTCCGCTTTCCAGCCTGCGTAAACCTACGCAGCCACCTCTGGATCGCGAAACAAGGTTCCAGAGGGGGGCTTGCCTTGTTTGCGGGGAATTGGGCCACTTTGCAGCGGCTTGTCCTCAACGCCCAGAGACCACTCGCCCCAGCATGCCACCCCGAGCTCGAGGGCGACCTCAACGCAGAGGCACCGCAGCCACCCGCAGTGCAGCGCTGGGACGACCCACACCCTCTGCACTTCATGTTGAGGAATCGACTAACCTTTCTACAACAAGCGACCCCGCAGGGACCCGGATGGGGGACAACTCTCCTTCTGACGAGGATAATCAATGGAATTCTCCAGCTTTAAACCTGGAAACCCCACTTGATCTGTCAAAAAACGGATTCGGTCTGTGGTGAGTGGAGCGTCTCCACAGACCCCTGCAGAATCTCCTGCTAAACCCAAAGCTCCCGTCAAGGTGAGTGAAGTGGAAACCACTGTTTATGTGGACGCAGTGTTGCAACATTATAAAGGGGGCCCCCAACTGCCTGTCAAGGCACTTATTGACTCTGGCTGCGGCCGCACTTTAATTATTGAGGCCACGTTTGCAGCCCTCAACGTCAAGTTCGAGGCTTTACCAGCTCCCGTCCAATTCGCCCAGATGGATGGGAGCCATTTTATGGGGGGACCAGTCGATCATCGCACACGGGAAGTAGCGATGGGAATTGGTTCTCACTGGGAACAAATAGACTTTACCATTGCCCCCATCTGATTCGAAGTTGTCCTAGGGATTAATTGCTTAAAGGACATAGTCCCTGTATAGACTGGGAAACTGACATCATTACCTTTGCCAATCCCAAGTGCGAACAGCACAGGCAGGAAGTCGCGGTGGTGCCTCCACCTGCTCCGGCGTTAACCTCCGATGCCTCATCGTCAACGCCTTTGCCCGAAGAACACAGAAACTTTGCAGATGTCTTTGATATTAAGGAATGCGATGCCTTGCCCCCCCACCGTACCACAGACTGTGCAATTAAGGTGGTAAAAGACTGCACACTGACTAAGAGCAAGATTTATCCCATGAGCGCTTCCGAACGCGCTGTATTACGTGACTTTTTGGATAAAAATCTTGCTCGAGGGTTCATTCAGCAATCGAACGCTCCCAACTCAGCCCCTGCTTTCTTTGTCTAGAAAAAGGAGGGTGACCTACGTTTATGCATTGACTTCCGAAAGCTTAATGCAGTTACCCAAGCCAACGCCTACCCCATACCGTTGATTTCAGATATTTTAGGGACAATTACAGGAAGGACGCGTTTTCTCCAAATTGGACTTAGTGGAAGCTTACTATCGCGTCCGTATCCGTGAGGGGGACGAGCCCCTCACCGCCTTCTCTAGCTGTTTTGGAATGTATGAATTTCTTGTGATGCCTTTCGGGTTAAAAGGGGCCCTGGGGGTCTTCATGCAACTCATTAACGAAATCCTCCATGATTTACTTTACCGCGGCGTGGTAGTTTATCTGGATGACATCCTTATTTATTCAAAAACCATGGAGGAGCATGTTGCTCTGGTCAGAGAAGTTTTGCAACGTCTGCGTAACCACCAGCTCTATGCAAAACTGTCTAAATGCGAATTTCACCAGGAGAAAGTGACTTTCCTGGGGTACATAATCTCTCATCGTGGCCTTAGCATGGACCCCGCTAAAGTCCAATCGGTACTTGACTGGACTCCACCCTCCACCCGCAAACAAGTGCAGCAATTCCTGGGCTTTGCTAATTTCTACCGCGGCTTCATTCGCAACTTCGCTCAAGTGGCGTTGCCAATCACTGACCTCCTTAAAACGAAGGGTAAAGGAGTTTCTGCAACGTTACCCTCTGCCAAAATACATTGGACTGAGCAATGTCAAGCCGCCTTTGTAGCCCTCAAGCGGCTTTTTACCTCTGAACCCGTACTGCAGCACCCGGACCTGAACCAAATGTTTATTGTACAGGTCGATGCGTCCGATGTAGCCATGTGGGGGGCCTTCTCCAAAGAGGACCGGACGGTCTCCTTCACCCCTTTGCCTACTTCTCGAAAAAGTTTGCGCATGCCCAACTGAACTGGCCCATTTGGGAGAAGGAGGCATCAGCCGTCCATCATGCCCTTACTCTGTGGAGGCAATTCCTGGAGGGGTCCAGGGTCCCCTTCGAAGTCTGGACCTATCACAAAAATCTAGGTGCCCTCACGGGGACCCATAAATTGTCCACGAAACAACAGCGTTGGGCGGACTTCTTTGCTCAATTCCGTTTTGTTCTTAAACATGTACCCGGGAAACAGAACGTACTTGCTGATGCCCTATCCAGGTTGCCTCAATACCCAGTAAAACTTGATCAGCCGACAGACTCTTTATTCACCCCGGCGCACAGAGGGGCCCTGCCCGTGCTGGCCGTGCAGACCCGGTCCCAAACTCGGCCCCAGCCTAGAATCAGCACAGCGGCCGACAGGGTATCCAACCCTACTCAGCTGGCTCCCTCGCCGGCCCCCCTTGTGCCGCCTGCATCTGGCGCCCCGCAGCAACCAATTTCCCCCCCACCTCAATCACCACCGGCTCCTGGTCCACCCTCTGGCACGAAAGGAGGGGGAGTGGTCATCTCCAACTCCTTCCTGAACTCCCTTCGTACTCAGTGCTTAGCCAAACGCACTGCCCAGACCTGCCCCGAGGAGTACTTGAGCAAGAGGGTTGTTGGTACAAAGACTCGAAATTATACGTGCCTAAAATACTTCGAAGAGAAATCCTGCAATTGGCCCATGGAGCTAAAACTGCGGGACACTTTGGGTTCCTGAAAACCCTTCACTTGTTGCGCAGACAGTTTTGGTGGGGGGGATGCGTTCTGATGTGGACTCCTTCATTCGCAGCTGCCCTGTTTGTGCCACAGTCAAACAGTCTCAAGGCAAACCCCCGGGACTGCTGCAACCGCTGGAAATCCCCAGCAAGCCCTGGGAGGTGATTGCAATGGATTTCATGACGGATCTCTCACTTAGTGGGGGCAAAACGGTACTATGGGTTGTTACTGACTTATTTTCCAAACAGGTACATTTGGTTCCGTGTGCGGGTATTCCCTCCGCCCCCAAGTTGGCCCGCCTCTTTGTGTCACATGTTTTCCGTCTTCATTCGTTCCCATGCAAGATAATCTGCGATCGCGGAAGTAGTTTCGTGGCCAAATTTTGGAAGGCTTTCCTCAAGTTGGTGGGGGTGGAGCAAGGGTTGTCTAGTGCTTACCATCCCCAGACTGATGGGCAAACTGAACATGTCAATGCTGTACTGGAATGTTATTTACGTTGTTATGTCAATTACCACCAAGATGACTGGGTAGAACTGTTGTCTTTTGCAGAATATGCTTACAATAATGCTGTCCATCAATCTACAGGGTTCATCCCTTTCTATGGTCCTATGGTCAGGACTTCGGTCCTCTTGCCCCTGTAGAGGTAACCGAGGGGGAGGGGGATCCTGATGTAGCCTCTTGGGCACATGCCTTCCGCACCACGTGGCCCTGGTTGGTGGGCAACTTAGACAGGGCCAAACGCAAGTATAAGGTGCAAGCGGATAAGCATCGCTTTTCCAGCAAAGACTTCCAGATTGGTGAATTAGTGTATCTTTCCACCAAAAACCTGCGATCCACTCACCCTTGCCACAAACTCAGTGCCAAACATATTGGGCCATATCCCATTGCCCGGATCATTAACCCTGTCACTGTGGAACTGACTCTCCCCAAAACCTTGAGACGTATCCACCCAGTCTTCCATGTCAGCCTCCTTAAGCCTCATGTCGCTTCCTTGGAATGGCACCCGGAACCACCTCCCGAGCAGCCCGTGATGGTGGGGGGGGAGGAACATTTTGAAGTGTCAAAAATCCTAGATTCCCGTATACGGCATAGATCCCTGCAATACCTAATTCGCTGGAAGCACTTCCCCCCTGCCTACGACGAGTGGGTGCGTGCACAGGATGTCTCCGCCCCACACCTAGTGAACGCCTTCCACACCGCCTACCCGGACAAGCCGTCCCCCTTGCAAAATGGGAGGGGGCCTTAAGGGGGGCAGGATGTCAGGCCTGTATCTCAGTTGATTTGTTTAGTTTCGTTTTCCCACTGACCAGACTCAAGGACTGTTATGCATAACTAAATCCGTTTGAAGCTGTGGGAACCTCAGCACTGTTTGTATTTTGTAATCTCTTTCTTTTTTCTATGCTTTTATATTACCAAGTGCAAGCCAGCAAGCCTCATTGCTGTCACCTTTCCTTTATGCTCTGTTAACCTATTTTGAACAGTAAAAAACAGCTTCTTTGGACCTGACTGTCTCTGATGTGGTTTATGGTTCAGATTAGACCAAGGGCTCACAGGTTGTTGATTTTTTTAATGTTCCCATTTTTGTACTTTTGCTGTATTTGCTGGGCATGGACTGTAATAAATACTTTGCTTGCTTGTATTCTGGATTATTTGGGTCTCCAACAGCAGTTCAGTATTTGGATGCCATTTTTTCTGAAATTCTGATTTTTTTCTAGGTCCATAGGGAATCATTCTGGGGACCTAGAGTGGCTGTTTTTCAATAAATCAGCAGAGTTAGGACTCCCTGTCCACTAAGTTTCAAGAGAATTAGACCAGGTGTCCCCAACCATCATCCATTGTTTCCTACGGGGAAAATAATTCCATGCTTTCTCCAGGGCAAAGAATACTCAAACACACAAGATAATCCACTATTGGCCAAAAGACTCCCAATGTAAACAGAACAAATAAGCCTAATGGGTCCTACCTCAAACCAAAGAGTCTCACCAGAACCAATCTTGCAAGTTCTTCCTAACGTAATATCGTTCGCCTGTGAGGGCTGCCTCCCTCTCCCCTCCCTTTTATTGCCTGGGAGACCTGCAAAAAAACAAAGCAAAATAAAAACCATGTTTTGAGCTTTAAAACACAAGCCCTGGATATTCCTGAATATTTCCAGGAATATTCACGATCAGGGCATCAGTATTGCCGAGATTCTCAAACATCCATCTGGATCCCAAATATATCCGGAAAATACCAGCAAGGTATTCAGACTGGATATATTCAAGTGTACCTCCCTAAGAGTTAGAGTGTCAGACTACAATCTGGAAGACCCAGGTTTGAATCCCCAGTCTGCCGCAGACGCTCGCTGGGTGACCTCTCTCAGCCTAACCTACCTTGCCGAGTTGTTATGTAGATGCTGCCCATTTTCGCCCAATGCAGTTGAATCAGTTTCACATATAGTACTGCATTGTGAATTGTACTTTGATGGTAGAACAAGTACCATTTCCCCTCTGCTAACTCAGTTTAACTAGGAGCCCCGTGGCGCAGAGTGGTAAACTGCAGTACTGCAGTCAAAAGCTCTGCTCACAACCTGAGTTTGATCCTGACGGAAGTCGGTTTCATGTAGCCAGCTCAAGGTTGACTCAGCCTTCCACCCTTCCAAGGGCAGTAAAATGAGTACCCAGCTTGCTGGGGGTAAAGGGAAGATGACTGGGGAAGGCACTGGCAAACCACCCCGTAAACAAAGTCTGCCTACTAAACTTCCGGATGTGATGTCACTCCATGGGTGTATTACCCATGGTTAAAAAACGGATTCCAACAGGCAATTATTGGTGACAAAAAAGTATGCAGCTTTATTAACAGAGAATAGCCCTTTACCCAGTTCAATAACCTCAATAGGATGGGAAGTTGTCTTTGGGAGGCAAGCAAGCCGCTCCGTTTTGTCCGGCAGTTCATCCTCCTTCTGCAGACAATTCTTCTCTCTTGCTTCTTGTCTGGAGCCCCTATCTCTCCTGGAGCCCTCTCTCTGTCAGCAGAGAGAGAAGCCAGATTTATTTCCCCACCACCAGGTGCTCATTATTTACAGTGCTGTGTGGAAGTTAACTCCCTAATGCCCTGAGATTGATCTCACATGGGGAAGGGCTGTATTGATCATCATCTACCTCCTCGTAATTACAATGGTCTTCCACAGTTTCCACTACAATGGGTCAGTCATGACCAGGTTCTTGCACTACTTTTACCTTTTTAACTCAGTTTAAGCATCTGAACTATTTTTCAGGGTTTACAGAGTTAGACCTGATTAAATTCTTACTTGAAGATAAGGAGACTTCAGTATCTTATGTGATGGCAAAATTTTGTTATCTGGCTATTAAGAAGAGAATCACTCTAACAAGAAAGGTGGTGGGTCAACTATTATACATATTTGGTTCACACAATTTATTCATAGCAGATACATAGTTATCCTTACGCTTTTTGACTAATCAGGGTATGTATTTAGCTCATGATTCTATACAATTCTTTTATTGTGGAAGATTGACTGTATTTCATATTTGTGCTGGTCTTTGACCGTAACAATGAATATTATTATTATTGTTATGGAGGTGGATGGGAGAATGATATTGCTAGCTGTTTTAGTTCTCCCTTGGGTAAAAGGCAAAGTATAAATAAATAAAATGCTGTATATTGGTTGAACTTCTATCCTTCTGGGGTCGGTAAAATGAGTACCCAGGTTGCTGGGGGTAAAGTGTAAATGACTGGGGAAGGCACTGGCAAACCTCCCCGTAAAGTCTGCCTAGTAAACATCAGGATGTGACATCACCCCATGGGTGAGTAATGACCCAGTGCTTGCACCTTTACCTTTTAAGGGCTGGGGAGAGCCAAGGTCCAATTCTTACCCTGCTGTGAAATTCACTGGGTGACTTTTGATCAACCTTTCTTCCTCACCCTGATGTTACTCTCAGGTTCAGCAAGCAAGCACTTCTTTTTATGTATGTATTTATTGCATGAAGCGTGCTTCTAAGCAGTGTTGAAACACATCTTCATCTCCCTCTTGTCGAAAATGTATGGCTTAGAGCTATAGCTGCTACACAGTAACTGTGTTGTTGAATCCTGGAGAACCCAAGATCCTTCTAAATCTTGAGTTAATTAAAGTGTGTTAATGAAGCTCTCTTGGCAATGCAAGGAAGGCTGTAATTTTGCTCTGAGCAAAATGTCTTGGTATCCTGCTTGTTGTTTGCTTCCTTCCTTTTTTGTCAATAATTTTAATTGATTTTTTTAAAATTACAAATGCAAAAATCAACATGGAAATAAAGACAGTATATTTTAAGCAGGAAAAACGTTGACTGAATAGGTACCCACTGTGTTTTTAAAAGTTATTTTATTGTGTTTTTATTGTAATTATTTACCAAACATTGTTTTTTGCAAGGAAATTATATGTAGAACCTACCTTTGTCCTTCAATCACAATAATTTTGAAGGAGTGGGGGGAGAAGAGAAGGGGTGTTGGAGAATATTTAATCTTTGAGAACTGGTGTGGTATAATGGTTAGGGCGAGGGAGTTGAACTCATTTGTTACAAGGGCCTGATATGATATTAATGTCACTTGGTTGGGCCAGGCCAGGCCTTGCCAGCCCAGGTCGGGACTGAAGCTTGGGGCTGCCTTGGCTGGTTCGTGAGCTGGATGAGAGCTCTCAAGGGACCAGATCTGGCCCACGGACCTTATGTTTGACACCTCTGGATTAGGGTTAGGGTTGCGAGCTCCAGGTTGGGAAATACCTGGAGATTTTTGAGGGTGGAGCCTGAGGAGGGTGACAGGAGGGACTTCAATGCCATTGAGTCCGATTGCCAAAGTGGCCATTTTTTTCAGGGGAACTGATCTCTGTCACGTGAAGATCAATTGTAATAATGGGAGATCTCCAGCCACAACCTGGAGGTTGGCAACTCTCGTTAGGGTGTTGGACTAGAATTAGACAGGTTCAAATCCCCACTCACCCTTGGAGCTCACTGGGAAACCTTGGGCTAGTTCCTGTCTCTTACCCTACTCTATCTCACAGGGTTCTTCTGAGAATAAAATAAAGCCACAGTGATCCATCTTGTCCAGCATCATGTCACCTACAGTGGCCAATCAGACACAGCCCCTGAAAGCAGAAGTCACATTCTTTTGTCACCATAAATTTCTGGCAGGATCCAAGCCCAAGTGAACAACCACAAACAGCCAAAGTTACCAAGTGTAAAGCTGGAGGAACATTATGGGTGGAAGGTCACTAAGCCTACACAATAAATAAACGTGGAATACTGAATTTAAACATCCCACCAGTTCCATTCATATCTCTAAATTCCATTCAACCAAGGTGTCAAACTAGAACGTGGGAATCCAAGATTCAATTCCCCACTCATGGTGAACTCTGATCTGGAGAACCGGGTTTGATTCCCTACTCCCCACATGAGCAGCGGAGGCTAATCTGGTGAACGGGATTTGTTTCCCTGCTCCTACACATGAAGCCAGCTGGGTGACATTGGGCTAGTCACACTCTCTCAGCCCCACCTACCTCACAGGGTGTCTGCTGTGGGGAGGAGAAGGGAAGGCAATTGTAAGCTGATTTGATTCTCCCTAATAATTGGATGGAAGACCTTTAAGGAATACTATGGACGTGACATGGAGACAGGCAATGGCAAACCACCTCTGAACACCTCTTGCCTTGAAAACTCTACAAGGTTGCCATAATTCAGCTGTGACTTGACGGAAAACATATGTGTGCGTGTATGGTAGAAAGTGTCGTCAAGTCACAGCTAATTTATGGCGACCCCATAGGGTTTTCAAGGCAAGAGAAGTTCAGAGGTGGTTTGCTATTGGCTCCCTCCATGTGGGCTGAGAGAGTTCTGCGAGAACTGTGACTGGCCCAAGGTCGCCCAGTAGGCTTCATGTGGAGGAGTGGGGAATCAAACCCCTTTCTCCAGATTAGAAGTTGCCACTCTTAACCTCTACACCTGAAAAGTCTAAAACTGCCACGCAGTAAAAGTACCATGAAAATGGCTGAAAAGCAAACAAACAAATGAACAAATACAAGATGGAAGAACTACCCAAGAAAACAGCCCAGGTGAAAATACCCACAGCAAAAAAAAATACGTTTGACAACTAAAACAAAACACAATAAAAGACATAAAAATCAGTAGGTAAAAGCAATATTTAAAAACTGCTAGTAGACAGAAGAACTTATCAACATAATGCCAACATAAATAAAACTGCCTTCCTCTGCCTCCTAAAAGTCAAGATTGATGATTCTCTCAAAACACTCATCCTTTTAATATGAACTAGCAGCATTCCTGTAGCTAAGTAGGTCCTGGTCTCATTCAGAACCTGCTCACCGCTCAAGTGACCTAAATAGTTACATGAGGCACCAAAGGGAGAATACTAAGGGAATAGTTTGGGCCTGTCTCATCCTGCCGAGCTCTAGAAGGCTGCAGAGAATTTTTTTCTGCTGCCCTTTGGACTTAGCAGCACCAGCAGAGAGAGAGTTGCCTGGTTCTGATGCCACCGGTAGGTAATGCTTGGGTTCAGACCCCCCACACAGGGTTGCCAGCTCTGGGTTGGGAAATAACTGGAGATGTTGGGGGGTGGAGCCTGAGGAGGGTGAGGTTTGGGGAGGGGAGGGACTTCAATGCCATAGTCCAATTGCCAAGTTGGCCATTTTCTCCAGGGGAACTGATCTCTGTAGCCTGGAGACCATTTGTAATCCCAGGAGATCTCCAGCCACCACCTGGAGCTTGGCAATCCTACCCCCCACACAGACATGCCACTGGGGAGCAGATCTCTTCTTGCACTATGCTTCCACTGCTTGGAGTGGAAAAATAAGACGCCCCGGGACAGATTTCATCAGAACTGAGTCTGGAACCTTCCTGGGAACTCCATATCTCCTCCTGTGAGTCCCATGGTTTATTAAGTTATGTATTTATTAGTTTAGAACACTCGACCCCATCAGGACAATCAAGGCAGTGAACAACTGAAAACAGATCAGTCTAAAAATACATCATTGATCTAGGGCAGGAAGTAGGGATCACTGTGGGAATGCAAGGAAAGAAGTATAATAAAATGAAAATCAGCAAATAGATTTTTTTTTAAGCGCATCTCACTAGTGTCTATTAGTGGGTTATTTTTAAAAGGCAGTTGTTCTGCCTCCCCCCTAAAAAAATCTGCTCTGCCTGAGGTTAAGGTCACCTGCCAGCAACTCTTTCTTCCCATCACCACTCTGAGGGGTGGCCAGATAATTTTTTAGAATGCCAGCCCCATATATAGAGTATCATCATGTAGCTCTAGGAATCACCAGAATTTCTAGAATGATGTGACATCACTTTCAGTTTTCCTGAAGGTGATGTCATGCCATGCCCACTACTGCCCCCCGTCCCGTCCCCCTGTCTCCCACTGGCAACCCTAGTTCCACCCCTTCAGAAAACAATTTTGCTCATTTGTGTAGCTAATTTAGGCACTGAATTCCCTTTTTCACTTCTCCATTCAGAATCACCCCCTCATTCTTCTTTCTTTGTTCTCCCTCAATGTACAGCACTGCTGTATTAGATAACATTGTGCCCATCTGGAGTTGAATCTACACTATGCTAAGCACTGATGTTGCTGGTTTTTTTAAATCAGAAAATAAAAGCTCCACCAGGGGGCAGTGTTTACTTTATTTTCGAACACTTCGTTCCAAATGTCCTGGTGTCCCTATCTACCCTAATATCACTTTAATTTAATAAGAACTGCCGTCCTTTCAAAAAGGAGACTTTAACAAACCCCCAACAGGCCAATCTGTCTTGTCATGGACAGTTGGCTAACAGTTCCACTATACTCCTCACAATTATGCTGTTATCCAATTAGGTTTGGGACCAGGATTTTAAATTAGCATATTCTCTGTTTGAATGTGAAGCTCCAAAACTACTCATTACTCATTTTGGGAAAAGTCATGACTCAGTAGCAGAGCATCCTCTTTGCGTGCAGAAGTTTCCACATTCCCTCCCTGCTGTATCCAGTTAAAAGGATCAGGTAGTAGATTGTGTGAAAAAAACTACCTAAGACCCTGGAGAGAAGCTGCCAATCAGAGGAGACAATACTGACCTTAATAGACCAACAGAGTGACTCCGTATATAAAACTGTTGTAAGGTCCTGATGAAGATGGAGCCAGACTTTCCAGAATACCAATCGCAAAATCGCCTCTACCTGCAGTAACTGCACAGCTTTTGCACAACTCTTATTTATTTACTTACTTCATTTATACCCTGCCTTTCTCCAGTGAGGACCCAAAAAAGGCTACATTATTCTCATCTTCTCCATTTTATCCTCACAACAGCCCTGTGAGGTAGCTTAGGCTAAGAGCACGAGACTGGACTAAGGATACCCAGTAAGCTTCCATGGCAGAGTGGGGATTTGAATCTGGATCTCCCAGATCCTAGTCTGACACCCTAACCACCACTACTAGGCCACACTGGCTCTCAATGTGCATAATTATACAAATACATTCCTTTCTCCAGTCTAGATTCACATAGGTCTCAAAAATAAGAACAACTGGTTCAGATAAAGCAGAAGAAAACTTGAAAGAAAACCAAAGGTATAGAAAGAGACAGGTGGTGCTTATAACATCTCTTTATTACAATCAGTCCTCCTGAAGAAGAAGAAGTTTTTATATGCTGACTTTTATATGCTGACTTTCTCTACCACTTAAGGAAGAATCAAACCCGCTTACAGTCACCTTCCCTTCCCCTCCCCACAACAGACACCCTTATACAAATCTATGGTGAGTCCATACTTGAAATACTGTGTACAGTTCTGGTCACCACACCTAAAAATGGATATTGCAGAGCTTGAGAAGGTGCAGAAAAGAGCATCCAAAATGATCAGGGGACTAGAGAAACTGCCCTATGAGGAACGGTTAAAATGTTTAAGCCTGTTTCGCTTAGAAAAAAGGCGAGTAAGGGGAGCCATGATAGAGGTCTATAACATTATCCAGCATGGCTTTCCTTATGTTTTTATGTTCTTAACTTACTAAGGGTTGTTAAGGCTGACAGGCCGAAAGTCATCCAGCGAGCATCCAGGGAAGAGCTGGGATTCTAATCTGAGTCCCCAAGGTACTAGCCTGACACTGTCACCATTCCACCTAGGGTTGCCAGCTCCAGGATGGGAAATACCAGGAGATTTTAGGGTGGAGCCTGAAGAGGGCAGGGTTTGGGGAGGGAAAGGACTTAAGTGGGGTATAATGCCATAGAGTCCACCTTCCAAGGCAGCCATTTTCTCCAGATGAACTGATCTCTGCTGACTGGAGATCACTTGTAATAGCGGGAGATCTCCAGTCAACACCTGGAGGTTAATGCTAAAGAAATGATACGTATGCTGAATAACAATAGTTAATGGTATTCGTGTACAATGATGATACATCAAACGTCGCAAACACAGAATGTGTATCATCATTGTACACAAATATACCACTACAAGATGTCAGATTTATCATTGAAAAACTACTTGATACTAGGCAAGACAGCTCCATTCCCACTCATTTTCTATTATCCTTGATTGACATTATTTTTGAGAACAATTTTTTTTAGGTATTTGGATTCTTTTTTTTCTGCAGATACAGGGAGTTGCCATGGGCGCTGCTTGCGCCCCATCTGTGGCCAATATCTATATGATATCATTCGAAAATGATTCCCTCACATTGGATCCCGTGTTTCAAGTTCATGTGGTTGTTTATTTTCGTTATATTGATGACTTGTTTTACATTTTGAAGTCTTCTTTTTTTTCCCATAAAATTTTTATTATTTTTAAAATATTTTACTGTCTTGTACTTTTCAACAACACATTCATTTCATAAATCATACAATAAAAAACTTTAACAGCGTCATCGAAAAGCATATTCATCTATTAATGAAAAGATATTCAAATAAGAGACTTCCCCCTCACCTTCCTCCATCTTGCTATAAATTTATCTATTCTTTTGCAAAGAAGTTCTAATCCAGAAAAATACATCAAGCTTGATTACTAAGTTAATTCTAAATTATTCATTTACAATTAGTACGTGTTTATTATTGCTTTCATATATAGTAACAGATTTTATTTCAAAACCATTCTTAAGGTAAAAGGATTAGATCAGTAAATACAAAATTCCCAAGTCATCATTTAAATCCCTGTTTAGCCCTCTGTTTCTCTCTATCACCCATAAACTGCATGTTTCCTTTTAGTTTTGTTCTTGCTGTGAATTTTTGTTTTTCCAACACTTCTGTTATTTTTGATGTCCTGTCTTTTTTGTCCAGATGTCGAGGCCAACTCCTTTTTCTCCTCTTCTTGTTGATGTTGTGGCTCCTGGTTAAGGCCAGCTAGAACTTTTTCATAATTTTTCAAAAAGTTTTTTACCTCCTCCTGTGAAGAGATAGTAAATCTGACCTCTTTGTAGGTAAAAGTGAGACCCTGTGGGAAGCTCCAGGAGAATCTTATTCCATTCTTCTTCAATGTCCCAGTAAATTCTTTGTACATATTTCTCTTCATCATCAAGTGTCGTGGGATATCCTTAAGAATGATAAGAGGATTTCCATTCACTGACAAAGGATTATCATAGAGGGTTTGCATAATATAATCTTTCATAAAAGGAAATCATAATATCTCTTGCCTTTGTCTTCTCCAAACTGGTGGGTAAAGGAATTCTATATACTTTGTTTATTGCATAATCCAGATCTTGTTCACTTATATGAATCAGTTCAGCCAATGATTTTATGATAGTTATTCTGGTACATCCCATTGCTTCTGGAAAATTGCGAAGACGTACGTTCGATTGTCTTAATTTTAACTCCATAATAGCCAGTAGGTCCATAACATTTTGTTGTTGGAAATGTATAGCTTGAATTTGATTACCTTGAAGTATCTGTTTATTTTTAATATCTTTCTGTTCTTCAATTGCCTTTTTAATTGAAGTATCCATTTTTCCCATATCAGTTTTCATTGTAGATATTTGAGATTTCATATTTGTAATTTCGCTTGCCAAAATGTCCAATTTCTGACTAGTCTGGTTGGTAGTTTGAGTTAGACTAGTCAATATGTTGGTTAACTGAGCCAGACGTTGAGATTGTTGCTCATATTGTTTAGTAAAGGCATCCATGTGTTTTGTTAACATTTCCTGTATTTTCTCGTTGGCCTTTCCCATGTTTATTTCTGAAAATAGTTCTGACAATTCACCAATACCAAGAAATGCTGTTTTAAATATGTTGGCAGGGTCCAAAATCTTGTAGTGGTTCTATTCATCAATTATACAGGTCCTGGGATTAAATGGCTGCAAATTCTTCTCTCCGCTGTAAAACAATTAGTGCTGTTGTAAAGGGCCATCAAGTTTTATTGACATTCTGCTCGATTGTAAAAGAAGGGGGTGGCTGGGCATTATTTAAATCGTGGACCTTCGGCCGTCTTGTTTTCCAGTAGTAGGAATATGTTGCATGTTGCACAATAAAGGCGCACTTCAAGCCCTGCGATTTAGTTTCCTGTATGATCTTTCCCTTTCAATCTCGATGGTTTTCTATGATGAATCAGAAAGACGTCATCTCCAGAGGAATTTAGCCCATTCGCTCCCACCCCTTTTAACACCTCGGCTTCTAATTGGTAGCTAGAGTGTCTGTCAACCATCCCGTTTGTTATGCCAAAGTGGAGATCGAGTAGATAAGGCTCCTGCCATTCAACTATACTCTTTTTAAACAAACAAAGTCCCTTATATTCTGGACAGAGAGATGCAGATTGCATTGATGATTATTACGATCTTCCAGAGCTTCAATTTCAAGGTAAAGACAAAAGAATTCTTGCAACTTACTCAGATGTTGGATGATAAGGTTACGGTGATGATAATTTTCTTAGATGGTGATTGAAGGGGGAGGACTGAACCTTGATTACCCATGAAATGTTCCGGTGATGACTTTCCCTCTTGCCCTCAGGACCGGCATCAAAACTTCCGAGGGGCTTGAAAGCCTCCCTCAGAGAGTTCTGGAGGTCAAACCGCATAAGTGGCTGCAGGGAATTCCTGCTTCCCAAGTCCACTGTTTAGGACCGGGTTGAGGTGCTGTTTAGCACCCCAATTTGAACATTTCTGGGATTTTTCCTGGAGAGTCCAGGAAACATAGCGCTCAGCCCCGCTGCCCCAGCAGGAAGTCAAGTCTTCTTCATCATATGAGCCATTTTTGCAATGGCTCAATTCTTTGAATTCAAACCTTAAGTTCACGGGGCAAATGGACAAAACAGCTATTCCATTTCTTGATGTGGAGGTCATTAGGACCCATGAGAACTCGGTGGCGGTAAAAGCCTACCGAAAGCCGACTGATGTGGGAGCAGGACTCCACTTCACGTCCAACCATCCATTGCATCTCTGGCGCAATTTACCCTACAGTCAGCTTTTGAGACTGAAACAAAATGCAACCTTTCAAAATGATTATTTTGCGGCAGCCCAGATCTATAATAAGAACCTCTTGAATAGAGGGTATGATCAGACCATTATCTCTGATGCTATAGATAGGGTGGCCCAAAAGGATCGGGGAACCTTACTTCACCCCCAAAAGCATGATACTATAAAGTCTCCCAGGGTACAGGCATCTCTAGAGTATAACCATCTTTCGTTCAAAGTGCAAAAGATTGTTCGCAGACACTGGCACATCTTAGAAAACATATCAGGATGTTCTATACCACCAATTTTTGGACTGAGAAGAACAAAATCTTTACGCAATCTTCTTGTAAATACTGACAGATTACTTGACCGAGAAGGGGCTCTGCCATCCTGGCATTATAAGTGTGGCCTTTTGCCCTCAGAGCCTGCCGATCAACGAAGTGAGCGCGTCTAGTTCTAATTTTAAATATACATTAAAACAATTTACTAATTGTGCATCCAAAAATATGGTGTACGCCACTTCCGGTACAGCGCTGGTTTGAAGCAAGATGTCTCTCAGGAGTTCCCTCCCTGAGAGGCCCCAAGAAACATTCAAATAGGGGTGAAAATCAACACCCCACCCCAGCTCTAATTAGGGAACTGGGGAGCAGGATTTCCTCTGCAGCCACGAAGGGTGGTTTGACTCCCATACCCTCTGAGAGTGCTTGTAAGCCTCCTGGAGATTTGGACGTTGTCCCACGGGCATTTGAGAGGATTACCATCACCATGAACAGCTTCTTGGCTTGAGGCTTCAACCTCCTTTATCAACACCAAGAAACAACTTTATTGCAATGAAACCCTCAACATCCAAAACCTGAGTAAGTCACAAGAACACTTTTGGTTTTACCTTGATTCCGATGACTTGAAAGATTGATATAATAATCACTGCAATCCACACCTCTCCGCCCAGAATATAAGTGACTTTGAAGTTTTAAAAAGACTATAGTTAAACGGCAGGAGCCTTATCTATCTGATCTTTACTTAGACAAAACAAACGGGACGTTTGAAAGACACTCTAGCTACCAATCAGAATCCGTGTTAAAAGGGGTGGGAGCGAACGGGATAAATTCCTTTGGAGCTGACGTCTTTCCGATCTAAGACACTCTTTCTGCCACGTCTCTACTTGAAAGACTTGTCTTGAGAAACAGAAGACAGCAAGGAAATACTCTTACTGCTCTACCAAGCGTCACAGGAATTCGTAGGATCAGACTTGCGCCTCCCTTGTGCATCAATTAAAGCATTCCTATTACTTGGAATCTATCGAGAGAAGACAAAGGAAGGTCCGCGAAAACAACATCATTACACTCCCCCTTTCACAGCTAAGCTAGAGTGCCATAAATCTTTCACACTAATTGTTTTACAATGAAGAAAAGAATCTGCAGTCATTTAACCCCGGGACTATAAAACTGACGAATTGAAAACTGTCACAGGTCTTGGCTCCTGCCAGCACACTTACAACACACCTTTGATACTGGTGATTGTTTGGAATTAATCTCAGAAACAAATATGGAGAAGGTCGACAAGGATATACAGGAAATGCTATTAAAACACACTGATATCTTTACTAAACAATATGAGAAAGTATTTCAGCAATTGACTCAGTTAACCAGTATATTGACTAACTTGACTCAAACCACTAACCAATCCAGTCAGAAATTGGACATATTGACTAGTGATGTTAAAAACATGAAATCACAACTTTCTACAATAAAAACCGATATGGGGAAAATGGACACATCAATTAAAAAGGCAGTTGAAGAACAGAAAGATATCAAAAATAAACAGATAAATCAAGATAAACAAATCCAAGCTATTCACTCCCAACAGGAAATTGTTACAGACCAGCTGGCTATGATGGAGATGAAGCTAAGACAATCAAATGTTTGCCTTCGTAATTTTCCAGAAGAATTGGGAGGTTCCAGAACCACCATTATAAAATCATTGGCTGACCTGATTCAGATAAATGAACAAGATCTGGACTATGCAATAAATAAAATATACAGACTTTCTTTACCTACTAGAATCCCTTTACCTACTACAAAGGCCAGGGATATTATGATTTCCTTCTATGACATCAGGATGAAGGATTATATTATGCAAACTTTCTATGACAACCCTTTGTCCATGAAAGGAAACTCACTTATAATCCTCAAGGACATTCCACAACATTTGATGATGAAGTGAAATGTCTACAAAGATTTTACTGGGACATTGAAGAAGAATGGAATAAGATTTTGTTGGATCTTTCCACAGGGACTCATTTTTACCTACAAAAAGGTCAAATTTACTATCATTTCACAGGAGGATGTGAAAAATTTTTTGGAAAACCATGAAAAAGATCTAGTTGGCCTTAACCCTGACCAACAACAAGAACAAGAGGAGGGAAAAAGTTGGCCTTGACACACGAACGAAAAAGATTGGATCCTAAAAATAACAGAAGTGTTGAAAAAACCAAAGCTCATAACAAGAATAATGTTAAAAGGAAGCATGCAGTTCATGGGTGATAGAGAGATACGGAGGGTTAAATAAGAAATTAAATGATAACTAGTGAATTTTGTTACTACTGATCTAATCCTTTTGCTTACGGAATATTTTTGGAATTTTTTTTTTACTATATATTAAATTAATAATTAATATGTAACAACTGTAATGATTTAGACAATTCAGAATTAATTTAGTTTTAAGTTTGATGTATATTTTTGATTAGAATTTCAATACAAAAGAGCACATAAATTTATAGCAAGGTGGAGGAAGTTGAGGGGGAAGTCTTTTATTTTAATATCATTTTATTAATGGATGAAATGCTTTTCAACGACGCTGTTAAAAAAATTTATTTTATACTTGAAATGAATGTGTTGCTGAAAAGTTACCTATCAGTACAAAATTGTGAAAATAATAAAAAAATTATTAAAAATATGTGGTGTACGCAATTGTTTGCCCATGCGTTCTGATGTACATTGGGTCAATATGCTGCCAATTAAAATTGTGCATTGGTGAGCATAAAGCGAGAATACGCTCTAGGACCCTGGAGGCACCTCTCACCAGCCATTTCCTGGACATTCCGATTCAGATTTGCTGTTCTTCGCGCTTTGGCAGTGTAAGCCGCGTAGATACCAGGTGGAGGATATTTCAAAAATTTTGCATAGGCACGAAACAAGACTTATATATCTGTTTAAAACACTGGCCTCTACGGGCTTGAACAACGAATTTGACCTCACTAGTTTTCTCTGAAGGGTTTCTTTAAGCATCAGAGTTTTTTGGATACAGCTAACAAGCCACAGCTGGAGAGGCACATTTTATGCCGATACACAGAGTTGTAGGTACCAGCCCTCAGATAGATAGAGCCTTATGGTCAGCTGGTCATCGGTATGTATGGACCATTATTATGGGATTGCTTGATATGATGGTGTTAAAATCCAGATATTTTGTGTACATATTTATTTTCTAGAGGTCTATGGACGCGTTTGAGTGAATCAACTGAAGAAGCAACTACTGGCGAAACATACACAAATCCGGAGGTGGCGTTTTGATTGAATGGAAATTTACCTATGAATGAACTGCATTTTCAAATAGAATGAATTCAACTGGATTATTGAAATTTGGAGTTTGAACTTTGAACCTTGGATTATTTGGGCAACCGGGGAGCTGAATTCAGCGACTTCGGGAGTTCATGAATAAATCCGGCAAATTCGGGCCGTCAGTAAGCAGCATAACCGTCCGTAAGCAGCATTCTCCTTCCCCGGCCAATCGGTGGCCAAGCTGGGTCTCCTTCTGGCCAATCAGTCAGCTGATGTGCAGCCCGGCCGGGGAGAGAGAGAGAGAGAGGGAAATCCTCGTGTGTGTGTGGGGGGGTGCTTGTGCACATTCTCTCCTTTCTGTGGCTGCAAGGGGTGCATTTTTGAGGGTACAGACCCCAAACTTTCAGCGGAGATTCAGACAAGCCTTCTTAAGAGACCACCCAAGTTTTGTAAACATTGGGTCAGGGGGTCCCGAGATATGGGCTCCCCCCTTTTTTCTTTCCATGGCTGCAGGGTGCGCATTTTTGGTGGTACAGACCCCAAACTTTCAACGGAGCTTCAGATGAGCCTTTTTAAGAGACCACCCAAGTTTTGTAAACATTGGGTCAGGGGGGCCCAAGATATGGGCTTCACCCCTTTTTCCTCTCCCCCTTTTTCCATTTCCATGGCTGCAGGGGGCACTTTTTGGGGGGTGCAGCCCCCAAACTTTTATCATAGCTTCAGACAATCCTTATTAAGAGACCACCCAAGTTTTGTAAAGATGGGTTCAGTGGGGGCAGGAATATCGGCTCCCCCCTTTTCTCTTTCCGTGGCTGCAGGGGGCGCATTTTTGGGGGTGCAGATCCCAAACTTTCAGCGGAGCTTCAGACAAGGCTTCTTAAGAGACCACCCAAGTTTTGTAAACATTGGGTCAGGCCCCCCCGAGATATGGGCTTTCCCCTTTTCCCTATTGGGATGAATGGATCACCCTCAAGAGATGCATACATATGGATCTCATATTGGATACAAATGGAATCATATTGGATTACCCAGCCTCCCAGCCCCTCCTGATGGAACAGAAGACAGCCACAGTAAGACCCCTTTGGGGGCTTTAATCTATAATTTTTCCTTTCTGTGTGTGTGTGGGGGGGGAAGCAGAGTCTGTGTGTGTGTGTGGGGAGGGAGCAGTTTCTTTGGGTGGGGGGGAGCCAAAGGGGGCTTTTGCCGGTTCTGCCTGGGGTGTGTGTTCCCCCTCCAGTCTCTCTCTCCCTGGTTTGAGTTTTGTGGCTTCAGTTTTGAGTCTTCAGGTTTTCCCTCATTCATAAGATCAGTTAGGTTATTTTGATGCTTGCTCAAAACTGGTTTTCAAATGGTGACTTAAAGAATGCATCTGCCTGGTCCCAAGTCCAATGCAAAAGGAGAAATTCCACCCCTTCCTGCTTATTATGCATAGCTAGCTGCCTCTGTCCCTTTCCATGGTTTGCAAACTCCCAGGTGTCAGGTGTTGCTTTGCACTGTTGCAAAGGTGTTGCATTGCGTGCTTGTGTTGCTTTGCAGTTGTATTGCTTTGCACATTTTTTCACACCTGCCCCGCCCTTGCTCTCAGCTGTTTGTCAGGGCTGGGAGCTTTGTGCGTGGGCGGCAAGCTCTGCTCCGAGATACACATTAAGGGTAGGGGGACCCCTTTCGGGGCCCATATCTCAGCCCCCCCTGACCCAATCTTTACAAAACTTGGGGGGTCTTTCAAGAAGCGTCCTTTGAAGCTCCTCTGAAGGTTTGGGACCTTTACCCCAAAAAATGTCCCCCCAGAGCCGCGGAAAGGCGCGGTTGTGTTTTTAATGGCTTTATTCGGCCGAATTTTTTTTTCCAAACTTTGAATTCCCGCCGAATTGCACGGACCCGAAGCAGGGGAGTTCAGACTTCGGCATATGCTGAATCTAAACGGGCCGAATTCAGCTGAATCCGAACTATACTGAATTTTTTTTAATTCAACAGCCCTAAAATACTGAGCTAATGGGCCAATGGTCCTATTCTAAGATATCTGCATAGCTATACTTACGTAGTTCGGAAGTCAAACACATGAATAACTTGTAGAGTTTCCCAAATCAGTCCTTGTCATCTTAACAAACAGAGCAATCCTGGAGATGGTGCCACCATGCCGCCTCCTATACAGTTGGAATCCCCGTGCTGAAGCCCCAAACTGCCCTTTTCCTAAAAAACCCTGTGAAACTGCTCCATTTGGTTTCACGGGACTGTGCCACCATTATTTGTGGCATGACTCAAGGCTGGGCCAAGGGTGTGTTCCCAGGCTGAAATGGGCTTTGGGAGCTTACTAAAGTCGGCCCTGCCCTGGGAACAGCCCCATCAATGCTGGAGCGAGAGCTAGCGCTGCAAAAATGAAGTGGCAGCGGCCATGCTGGTGCCCATGTGGGGCACAGCTGCGCGGCTCCTCTGTGGCAGTGTAAGTTATCCTACAGCGGCATGTTTGCCCATCTGGATGTCTGCCCAACTTATGCCGCCGCAGGGGTCACAATGCCTCCTAATCCCTTTTAGCCCCCCCCTTCAGCAATGGGCTGTTAGAGGAGATGAAGGAACAGGTGTTGAGGAAGGCCCTGTTTGAACCCATCGTGGCAAATCCCATGCAGGTGAAGATAAGCTCAGTACTGCTGTCTCAAATCCTTCCCTCCTACCCAATTAAGGGGAAAAAACCAGAATGAATGCAAACACAGAAAATCTCACAAGTATATTTTTGTTTAGCTGGAAAGCTTCATCATCATTAGCTCTACTAACAGCAAACCTGGAAATACATGTTGGCATGAAGAATTTTAGATTCTTACAATATGTTTGGAAAAGAGATGCAGGATTCATAATTTCAGAAGCCATCTGTCATTTAAAAGAATGGAGCTTTGCCATGAAAGGATTGCATGCATTATGCTTCTCGTGGTATGGAGATCAGTTGTAATCCCAGGAGACCTCCAGCCACCCCCTGGAAGTTACAATAACAAATACACCTGTGCCGTGTTTAACTACGTTGAAGAAAATGGCGGCACGAGGGCTCAAATACAAAACCACACTGGAATTTTAACAAAGGTCATCTATTATGCTGAACCGCATTACCTCATGCATACACAGTACAGAACAGAAACAAATATAAACATGCTCAGCACAAGAGAGAAACAAAAACGCAAACGGGGCAGAATGCTCCCAAAGTAGCCAGTTACAGTCAAAAGCGAACGGGGTGTTCCCGTCATCAAAGTCCAAGTCTCAAGTTCAAAGAGTCCGTAGTAACAAACTTAAGTCCAAAGGATAGAAACAAAGGAGAACGTGTGGCTAGTCGTTGGTGCACGTTTCAAAGGCTTTCTTCAGCTCCAAAATTATGAGGCAACTATAGCTTTTAATCCAATTTTGGTAATAAGCAAGTTGTCCCGAAGACCGTCAGCTGTGAAGTGAAGGATTAAGAAATAAAATACCAATAACATATATATACACAATCATGAGCATCATATGGAAGTTGAGCTTACCCAAGAACAATCATCTAGTAGCACATTGTCATAGAATTTGCGGTAAAGGTAAGTGTGGGGTGGGGTTTAAATCTAGAATCCACTTAACATGCAAAAACTTTTAAAAGGACATGACATGGGAGGAAATAGAGAAATGAAGAGAGTGCCATCATGAAGGAAGCATTGTTTCAAACGAAACATGACAGGTCAAACTCGTTATTCAGACCCTTGGGAATAAGTGTTTGGAAAGCATAAATTAAGCGGGATTCCTGTTGAAGTAATATTTTCTTGGCGTCCTGTATGCAATAAGGTTTAGATTTGAACTGCCAGAGGACAAAAAATAATAAATCTGTGTCGGAATGGTGTGCTTGAATATAGTGTTGTACGAGCGGAGCCTCAAGATTCCGTGCCCTGATTCGCGCCCTATGCTCACCGATCCTAAGTCTGATAGGGTGAGAGGAGCAGCCAACGTACATCAGATGGCACGGGCAGAGGACCGCGTACACGGACATAGGTGTGCCGCAATTACTAAACTGCTGTAAGGTATAAGAAAATTTAGAAGCAGTGGAATGAACTTCTTTGATGGGTAAGCTGTAGGGACACATGGAGCAATGCCCGCATTTATGATGACCTGTAATCAAAGGTGTTTCCTTAGTTCGAAGCACATCAGTTTTTATAAGCATGTCACGTATGGAGGCAGTCTTCCTCATACCCAATAATGGCGGCAAATTGCAATCAGGGATATTCTGGAGTAAATGCCATTGGCGCAACAAGATCTTCTTAATATCGTAAGTTAGATGTGAAAATTGGAAAGAGGCTACCACCCTAGAGTGATGAGATCGGGTGGAAGAGATGAGAGGATCTTTTTCACGAAGTTGTCTTCGAGATTTTTGAAAGGTCTTGTCAAGGGACCGTTGAACAACCGTGGGAGGGTAGCCTCTTCTTTGGAACCTTGATTTTAATGCCTCTGCAGCCGCAACGAAATCCTGTTCCCTAGAGGAGTTCCTTTTGATGCGCAGGAACTGACTGAAGGGTAAATTGGAACGCAGATGTAGGGGATGAAATGAAGAAAAATGAAGATTGGAACCAGAATCAGTGGGTTTAGTATAGGGTTTAACAGCTAATGTGTTGTTATGAAGTCTAAAAATAGTGACATCCAAAAAGGAGATCTCCTGGGTGTTGGTGTTGCCTGAAAAGGTTAAAGATTTATGTAGAGAATTCAGCCATAAAGAAAATTCTTGGTAGGATTCCACGCCAGAAAGTATAGCACAGATGTCATCAATATACCGTTTGTACCAAAGCACTTGATTGGAAAAAAAGGAAGAGGAAAAGAGATGAGTTTTTTCAAAATGGGCCATGAAAATATTGGCAATGGAGGGGGCACAAGCTGCCCCCATGGAAACGCCACTGATCTGAAGAAAAAATGTATCTTGATATCGGAAAAAATTGTTCTCAAAGAGGATGTCAAGCAAACACATAAGAAAATGGGTAGGAGGAGATGGTTCTGATCTAGAGTCCAATAAATCTTCGATAATACAACGGACCTCATCCAAAGGGATATTGGTGTAGAGTGCGGCGACATCAAAGGTGGTAAGAGTAGCCTGTGCGGGAATAGAAAGTCCTTCTACCTCTCGAATGAGATGCCGAGTGTCAGAAAGAAAGGAAGGGGTGTCTGTGGCATAGATCTGAAGAAATGAGTCTAAATATTTAGAAATAGGTTCGAGGAGAGATCCAACCAGGCTAATAATTGGTCTTCCAGGTGGTTGGGACAGTGATTTGTGGATCTTGGGAAGCGTATAAAAGATGGGAACGCGAGGGTACTCAATAACCAAAAAATCCGCAGTATGCTTATCAATGTAGTTGAGTGCAGAAGCTTCAAAAACAGTGGTCCTGATAATATTATGGACGCGTTTGGTGGGATCCCCTGGAAGTTTTTTATAGTATGATGTATTGTTGAGTTGTCTCCAATTCTCCCGATCATAATCATCAAAGTTTTGAATAACCAAGCTGCCGCCCTTATCAGCCGGCCGAAAAATGAGGGAAGAATCCTGAGCTAAGTCCTGAATGATGTCAAGTTGGGATGTAGAGATGTTTCTTGTGGGACAGTGGTTGGCTTTATGGCTTTCCAATTTTTGTAAGTCGCGGAGCACGAGAGATTGAAAAGTGGAAAGAAAATGGCTGCAATTTTTAGGGATGTAAGTGGATTTGGGTTTAAAAGTCCCCTTAGGTTTAGGCAAAGATTCTGAGGTGCCAAATTGTTCTTTCAACTTTAATATCCTGAAAAATTTAAACAAATCCACTCTGCTTTGAAAACGGGAGTACCGGGGGGTAGGTACAAATCCCATGCCCAATTCAAATGCCTTCTGTTCAGCCGATGTGAGGATCCTAGAAGATAAATTAAAAACTAAGTTTATGTTATGTCCATTTTATGTCCATTTTATCTGCATTATGCTTTTTTAAATCAGTTTTATGATTCTTTAAAAAAAACTTTGCAGTGACATATTATGTGTGATTTGTTCTTTTTTCCTACTAGTGTTCTTCTAATTACACTAATGTTCAACCATTGGAGTTATCTCAGCAATAAAAAGGCATGTTTCATCGCTGAGAATCTGGCCTGTGGCTCTCTTTCAGGAACAGGACACCAGAATCTTATGGCAGCATTCTAATATTTACATTATTGGCAAGTCCACAAGTAGAGCATGGCTCATAGCAATCTTTGTCCTTCAGGGCACATTTATTCTCTTCCCATTTTAAAAGATCTTGGTATATTATAAATTGTGATGGTCTTAACGGTTGCAAAGTTAACATTTCTTGAGAAGATATCCATAGTGGTGTCTTTGTCTCCAACAGATGTTTATATCTCAACCAGGTTTTTATCAATAATGATCTGATAATATGGTGTTGGAAAGCCACATGTATTTTAGTTTTGTCATACCACAAATAACCATGCCACCCAAATCTATTGTCAAAGCCTTCTAAGTCCAGTAAACGTGCATTTTTCAGCGTTATCCAACCTTTTAACCATACCATAGCTGAAGCTTCCGCATAAAGTTTAAAATTAGGAAGAGCAAAGCCACCTCTCTCTTTTGCATCTACCAAATATTTATATGCAATTCTTGGTTTTTTCCCTTGCCAAATAAAGTTCAACAGGTCTTTCCTCCATACATCAAAATATTTTGTTTGCGTGAATATTGGTAAGTTCTGAAACAAAAACAACAACCTTCGCAAAATGTTCATTTGTGTTACAGCAATACGACCCAATAAAGAAATATTTTTATTTGACCACAGTATCATATCTTTTTAACTACTTCCCAAAGTTTAGAATATTTATTAACCAATAAATCCTTTGTTTTATTTGTAATCCAAACCCCCAAGTATAGTACCTTTCTCATTTTCATCCAGTTAGAAATCTCCAAAAAATCCTTCTGTTGTTCCTTAGAAAGATTCTTAAATAATATCTGAGTCTTATCTTGGTTTATCTTAAATCCAGAAACTTCACCATATTGTTTCAACAAAAGCAACAAATCTTTTATGGAACGATTTGGGTCATCCAAAATAAATAACAGGTCATCCGCAAAGGCTCTTAGTTTATATTCATGTTTGTTTACTTTCAAACCACGAATAGCCTCCATATCACGTATTTTACTGCAGAGAGTTTCCAAAGTCAAAATAAACAAAAAAGGCAACAAAGGACAACCTTGTCTTGTTCCTTTTTGTATCTCACAGTTAGCTGACATCGATACATTTACTAGTATTTTAGCTTTTTGCACCTTGTAGATAGCATCTATCCCTGTTTGGAATTTATTTCCAAAATTCATCTTTTCCAAGACCTTTTTCATAAACTCCCAGGAAACCATATCAAAAGCTTTCTCCGCATCCAAGAAAATGAAAGCCACTTTACGTTGTATATTTTGTTTGTAATATTCTATTGCATCAAATAGTATTCTCAGGTTGTCCTTTATCTGCCTTCCAGGTACAAAACCCGCTTGATCTTCATATATCAACGTTGTTATGATCTGCTTTAACTGGTTTGACAGTATTGAGGCATATATTTTAGTAAGGCTGTCGATTCGGTTCGGCCTGAACTGAAAATCAACCGAATTTTCCTCGATTCGGTGCCTTTCTGTTTGGACGGATCCGAACTCCAAAATAAGAGAAATCCGGGAGGCAGAACTCTTCATGTTCGGCGTGTTCGGGGAGTAAATTTGGCAAATTCAGTGGTTCGGCGGAGACGCATGCGCAGGAGCTAATCCGCCCGTTGGTAATCTGCTTTCTCCCACGGCCAATGGTAGCCCAGCAGATTCCCCTCCTGGCCAATCAGAGCATTCATTTGAAGTTTTGAACTGGCCAAGAGAAAGTTTAAAACACCCGCCGCCCATCCCTCCCTTCCCCACTGTTTTCCATTTCGGTGGCGAGAGATCCAGCCAGCAGAATTGTTGCAGTTGAGAGATCCACCCGAGTTCATCAATCGGAACTGGTTTGAGGGTGTTTGGTGGTGTTTTTGTTGTGCGGGTGGTTGGTTTGCTTGGGGTTCCACGGTCCAGCCGAGGCCCCCCCCAGGTTGGCTTGAGAAGGGCGAAGGGTCTCTGTGCGTAGGTGCGAGGACCCTCTCGCCGCTGAGGCTTGTGCGTCCCCATCCCACCCCACCCCCTGTGCTTGGGTGCCACTTGAGTTCATCCAGCACATTTGGCTCGGGGATGTCTTGGGGTCTTTGAGTTGTGCGGGTGGTCACTTTGCTTGGGGTTCCACGGTCCAGCCGAGGCCCCCCCCAGGTTGGCTTGAGAAGGGCGAAGGGTCTCCGTGCGGAGGTGCGAGGACCCTCTCGCCGCCGAGGTTCGTGCGTCCCCATCCCACCCCATCCCCCGTGCTTGGGTGCCACCTGAGTTCATCCAGCACATTTGGCTCGGGGTTGTCTTGGGGTCTTTGAGTTGTGCGGGTGGTCGCTTTGCTTGGGGTTCCACGGTTCAGCCGAGGCCCCCCCCAGGTTGGCTTGAGAAGGCCGAAGGGTCTCCATGCGGAGGTGCGAGGACCCTCTCGCCACCGGGGCTTGTGCATCCCCATCCCACCCCATCCCCCGTGCTTGGGTGCCACCTGAGTTCATCCAGCACATTTGGCTCGGGGTTCTCTTGGGGTCTTTGAGTTGTGCGGGTGGTCGCTTTGCTTGGGGTTCCATGGTCCAGCCGAGCCCCCCCCCAGGTTGGCTTGAGAAGGGCGAAGGGTCTCCATGCGGAGGTGCGAGGACCCTCTCACCGCCGGGGCTCGTGCGTCCCTATCCCACCCCATCCCCCGTGCTTGGGTGCCACCTGAGTTCATCCAGCACATTTGGCTCGGGGTTGTCTTGGGGTCTTTGAGTTGTGCGGGTGGTCGCTTTGCTTGGGGTTCCACGGTTCAGCCGAGGCCCCCCCCCCAGGTTGGCTTGAGAAGGGCGAAGGGTCTCCGTGCGGAGGTGCGAGGACCCTCTCGCCGCCAGGGCTCGTGCGTCCCCATCCCACCCCATCCCCCGTGCTTGGGTGCCACCTGAGTTCATCCAGCACATTTGGCTCGGGGTTGTCTTGGGGTCTTTGAGTTGTGCGGGTGGTCGCTTTGCTTGGGGTTCCATGGTTCAGCCGAGGCCCCCCCCCCTGGTTGGCTTGAGAAGGGCGAAGGGTCTCCGTGCGGAGGTGCGAGGACCCTCTCGCCGCCGAGGTTCGTGCGTCCCCATCCCACCCCATCCCCCGTGCTTGGGTGCCACCTGAGTTCATCCAGCACATTTGGCTCAGGGTTGTCTTGGGGTCTTTGAGTTGTGCGGGTGGTCGCTTTGCTTGGGGTTCCACGGTTCAGCCGAGGCCCCCCCCCAGGTTGGCTTGAGAAGGGCGAAGAACTCCATGCGGAGGTGCGAGGACCCTCTCGCCACCGGGGCTTGTGCGTCCCCATCCCACCCCATCCCCCGTGCTTGGGTGCCACCTGAGTTCATCCAGCACATTTGGCTCGGGGTTGTCTTGGGGTCTTTGAGTTGTGCGGGTGGTCGCTTTGCTTGGGGTTCCACGGTTCAGCCGAGGCCCCCCCCCAGGTTGGCTTGAGAAGGGCGAAGGGTCTCCGTGCGGAGGTGCGAGGACCCTCTCGCCGCCGGGGCTCGTGCGTCCCCATCCCACCCCATCCCCCGTGCTTGGGTGCCACCTGAGTTCATCCAGCACATTTGGCTCGGGGTTGTCTTGGGGTCTTTGAGTTGTGCGGGTGGTCTCTTTGCTTGGGGTTCCATGGTTCAGCCGAGGCCCCCCCCCTGGTTGGCTTGAGAAGGGCGAAGGGTCTCCGTGCGGAGGTGCGAGGACCATCTCGCCGCCGGGGCTCGTGCGTCCCCATCCCACCCCATCCCCCGTGCTTGGGTGCCACCTGAGTTCATCCAGCACATTTGGCTCGGGGTTGTCTTGGGGTCTTTGAGTTGTGCGGGTGGTCTCTTTGCTTGGGGTTCCATGGTTCAGCCGAGGCCCCCCCCTGGTTGGCTTGAGAAGGGCGAAGGGTCTCCGTGCGGAGATGCAAGGACCCTCTCGCCGCCGGGGCTCGTGCGTCCCCATCCCACCCCATCCCCCGTGCTTGGGGGCCACCTGAGTTCATCCAGCGCATTTGGTTCGGGGTTGTCTTGGGGTCTTTGAGTTGTGCAGGTGGTTGCTTTGCTTGGGGTTCCACGGTCCAGCCAAGCCCCCCCCCGTTGGCTTGAGAAGGGCGAAGGGGGCCTAGTCCCTTTTCCTCCCTCTGCCACCCTTGCCTGGTGTGTGTCAACTCGCCATTCACTGGTTTTAAGGTTGGGGTTCAGGTGTGTCTCCTCACTGGCTTTCCAGCATTAATAAGAGTCTTTAGGCATTGTCTGGCCTAGGGCCCTCACCAAACAACCATAGCAGCAGAGCCGGTTGCAGCCTCTTAGTTGACTAGGGCAAGCCAACATTTAAAAAGTGTCAAGGGGTCTCTTTTAAGTAGACTGCAACTAGGTTAAACTGTTGTTGGCTAGCGCCTACGCTGTCATGTGGACGGCTGCTACCACTAGACCAGATCAAAGGTGAGGGGGTAGTGTCCATTGCTGCAGGGAGAACATTCCTCCTGGTTCCTGAGGGAACCATTGTTGGTGTTCAGATTTAGATAGGGTGCAACTTTTTAAAGCCACTAACTTTCCCCCTATAAAAAGGTTTCCAAACCCATCTCCAGGGCTAGGCAAGACAGTTCTCTAGAGTGTAGACGAGGTTCCCCAGCTTCTCATTCTCACATTGCAGCAGTTCTTCAGGTGAGGCAAGGTTAGGGCCGGACCACTTTTGCTCAGGTATTTATCTTGGGGGAGGGTTAATAAAAGTAGTGGTCAGGTGAGGTTCAGGGAGCTAGACAGTTAACCTTTCCCACAGTAAGCATGCCAGTTTTGCCAAGGGGAAAGATGAGTGGCAGGTGTGCAGGAAACAAAGGCCCTGGGGGGAAAGCGCTGCAGAAGACCAGAGGGGTGGAGGGGAGGGGGAGGGGAGGGCTTCGGCTCACCCCCGCCCTGTGCGGAGATCAGCTTCAGTGGCACCCTCCAGGGTACAGCGGCGGATCGACTTTTCAGAGGATGCCTCCGCAGCTGCCACCACTGCACAGGTGAAGACAGGTGACGCTGGCACTGGGTGAGGGACTGCTGCTGCTGTCCAGACCATCCCTCCTCCTGTTCCTCCTGTTGCTGCCGTTGAGGAGCCTGTCCCGCAGCAGCAGGAGGAGAAGGAGGCGGTGCTATCTGGGGAGGAATTGGGGATGGAATGCTTTGATGCCGATGCATTGACGTATCTCACCCCCACTTCAAGAAACGTGGTGGAGGAGTTTGCACGGTCGATGGACAGCCCGCCAACTTTGCCTGCTTCTCCAACTCCCAGCAGCAGTTTGGAAACAAGGGAATGTGAGGAGAGGGTGGAGGAGTCGCAAGAGGAAGAGTTGGTGTTGGTGCTGGAGCCATCTCAACCCCTTCCCCCGCTGTCCCCTCCCCACAAGGTCCCTAGACACGATGTGTCTGCCCCGAGCACCTCCAGGCAGGTTGCTCCTGTGGCAACCTCCGCGGACAAGCCACATGGGAGCAACTTCACATCCTCGGCCTGGAAGCATTTCCAGGTGGCAGAGGATGATCCACGCATCGCCGAGTGCCAGCTCTGCAGGGCGCGGGTGAGTCGAGGGAAAGATCTCAAGCATCTCTCGACCACCGCACTCCGGAACCATCTCCGGAAGCACCACAACGCGGTGCTGCTCCAGGAGGAGAGACAGGCTGGTTCTTCGCTGGCAAAGGGGCCCGCAGCCAGTACACCGCCATCGTCTGGTGCTCTCCCCGTCGTGCCCCGTGCTGCGATGCCCGTAGAAAAGAGCCGCCAAACCACTCTTTCAGAGATGTTTGGTGTGGGGGATGGCGTCTGTAGGATGCCGAGAGGTGGGGTCAGAGCAGCCACGAAAAAGGGCACTCGTCTGCTCGGCGAAATGATTACCGTGGACGATCTGCCCTATCGTGTTGTAGAGAAGGTTGGCTTCCGGAGACTGATCCAATTCTTTGCGCCCTGGTACAAGTTACCTTCTCGCTCTATGATGGCAACATCCATTGTGCCATCATTGTACGAGGGCGCAAGGGCGCATGTGAGGGCGCAGCTGTCGCGCGCTGCCGGGGGGACTGTGCACTTCACATCCGACATTTGGACAAGTCTGAATGCGGAATCTTTCATCTCCCTCACCGCGCATTGGTGGCAACCTCAGGACCTCGTGGGTGGGGGTGGGGTGGGCAGCGTTAGGCAGGGAGAGTGCCGCCGGGCCGGCTATTGCAAGGCCATGCTCCACGCGGAGGAGTTCGCGGAGGCGCACACGGCGGCCAACATAGTCGCCATCCTGAGGCCACACATTCAGAATTGGTTAGGCAGGGAACTCACCATGGGATTCATGGTGACGGACGGCGGCACCAACATCAGGGCGGCAGCAGGGCAATTGGGCGTTGAGGCACCGATCTACTGTGCGGCCCACCTTCTCCACCTCGTGGTGAAAGATGCCCTGGGCCTCGGCTCCCAACCAGAATCCAAGCAGGATGAGGTGACTCGCGACTTTCGGACGCTCATGGTGAAATGCCGGCAGCTTGCGAGTCACTTCTCGCGCAGTCCGAAGGACAACTACGCACTGCATGAGATGCAGGTCCGAGAAGGCGTGCCCGAGCACCGTGTGAAGGGTGACGTCGACACGCGCTGGAACTCCACCCATGTCATGCTTGAGCGTTTGGTGGAGCAGAAGAGGGCCCTCAGGGCACTGTTTCTCGAAACAGATTCCGTGGGGTCTGATCGGCAGCTCAACCAACATGAGTGGCTGACTATCGCTCAGACTGTGGAAGTGCTTGAGCCCTTCAAGCATTGCACAGAGATGCTCTCGTCTGACACAGCGACGCTGGCTCTGTTCACCCCCATGGCCCACAGGCTCCATGCGAGGATGAGTGCCTTTCTGCAGCCGGCCGAGCAACGTGCAGATACTCTTCCAGCCATGTCAGCCCTGGCAAACAGGCTTCGGGACGGTGTGTCCAACCGTCTGCTGCCTGTCGCCCAGGAGCCGGTCTACATGTTGGCAAGCATGTGCAACCCGCGCATCAAGGGCAGCATTGCCGAGCGGGCCAGCGAGCTTCTGCGCTGGAGAGACGAGCTCTCCGAGCGTGTGGAGCGATTGCGGGCCCAAAGGGAGATTGCGACTGAGGAGGTGGAGAAGGGGGATGACTCCCTTTTTGCCCATCCCCCGCCTTCATCATCTCGTGCTGTCCCCCTGCAGGCCACCACCTCGATGGCGATGGAGATGGACGTCATCGGGTGGGCAGTTGGCCCCTCCGAGGGGTTGTCTAGGCGCAGGAGACAGGACACGGGAGAAGCGATGGTGAGGGAGTACCTTTCAGAGCCCTACGAGTCACAGATGATGTGTCCGCTGAGCTACTGGGCCGCGAAACAGTCGGTCTGGCCGGACCTCGCTCTCGTGGCCCAGACGCTCCTCTCCTGCCCTCCAACGAGCGTCCAGAGTGAGTGCCTTTTTTCACATTTGGGTGAAGTTCTTCGCCCACAACGCGCAAGCCTGGCACCCTGGCATGCAGAGCAGTTGGCATTCCTAAAAGTCAACCTGCCCCTGTTTGGCTTCCCCGACCTGGACATTGAGGATGCATGAGGTGAGCACAAGCGTGTTGTGACTGCATGTCCTCGTGGACAGTGTCGGGGAGTTTGGGTGAAGCGCTCTTTCCCGATTAAAACATGGACAGGATAGAGCCTCAGTTCACCTCTCCAGACTGATTTGACCCCTGACACCCCAAAATGAGGTCTAAATCAACAGTAATGACTCAAACGGATAAAGCTCTCTCACCTCTCTAATCACCTTCTCTGTATGATTTTTTGTATCCCGGCTGAGCTCTGGTGTTTCTTTCTGCTGGGTGCCATCCTGGAGGCTTCTACTCCACCCGAGCTTCAGGCACAGAAAGGTGAGACTTTATCAGAGGCCTGCCCTCCCCCGCCTGTTTTCTCCCCCAACATTCATGTGTCAGGTCAGGAATTCTCTCCACACTTTCTAAGAACACGGAGCATAAGGGGGACCCCTTCACGTGCACTGCTCCTGACTTGCAGATTTACTTTTGGGGAGTGGGCTGAGGAGGGGTGAATGTCTGTGTAAGAATTAGGCCTGCAGCCACTTCTGGTCTGCTCCCCACCACTGTTCCTGATTCAAGTCCAGAAGCTTGCATCACGCATCGTCCCCGATCTGATTTTGCAGGAGGAGAAAAATGTATCATTACTAAAGGACTAATTTCTGCAGACTTGGAGCTGTTTGGCAATCAGTTTCCCTTCTTCATGTGCCCTTTTTTTTTCCTTCACAGGTCAGCTTTTCCTTTCTGGCGTGAGCCATCCTGGAAGCCTCTACCGTCACTGAGCGCCAGCTAATTGAAGTGTAGACCTGATCTTTTGTGGGACCTTCCACGCCTCTCATGACCCATAAGTTCCAAAGGCACACGTTCCCTGTTTTCCCCCCAGCTCCCAAGGCCCCACAGCATGATTTGGGCCGTACCCATCAACGTTCACCATGCTTCTGGGGGTGGGGGGTGGGTCCCTGAACAGGAAGGCCAGTGATGACTCCGTGGGCACGCACACTGAAAAGCTCCACCGTCTGCACGCTGCTTGTTGATGTGTTGCGGAGAGGGCTGCCCTGGACACAGGTGCAATAAAACCCCTCCCCCCATTGCTCTGAGGCCTTCCCTTAATGGTTTCAACGTGGGTGTTTGTTGGCCGCCCTGGTCTGATCACCATCTCATGGTGGACTAGTCAAGTTTCACTCTCAATCTTGAAAACCCCACATTGGTTTACTGTTATTAATAAAACGCTTTATAGAGCTGCCTAAGCAAAGAGGTTAAACTTTGAGGCGTTTCACCTTTTTTTTCACAAACAGGACACATTGGGAAAATGTCTTTAACCTAATCTGTCACGATCAGCAAATGTTTTAAATGCAAATGATTAAATTTTTCTTTATTATAACTCAACAATTTAAAAAACCTCATGATCACAACAGTTTAACCCTGACATTTAGAAACATAAAAATAATTTTTCACTTTGTGTTCTCTTCAGTTTCCCCGTGGCTCTGGTTGCCGCCGCTCCTCCTCCAGGTGCGCCACGCGTTGCTACAGGTTTTCCACTGCAGAGGGGGGGGGAAGACAGTAGTGTTTACATGTCAGGTCGCTACTTGACTATGTTGGAAGGGGGGGCACGCAATGCCAGTCACAATCCTTCCGTGGGCAACGCGTAGGCTGCCCTGAGCTGACACCAAAAACCCAGCGCTCCTCAGGTCACGGCTTGCCATGTCGCTTAAAAATTCTTTGAAATAGAAACCTTTGCAAGCATACAGGATCAACTATTAAGCTATGCTTCTGTGGCTGGTCAGGTGCGGGGGAGGGGGGATTTGTAGATTAGGAGAAGAGAACACAAATGGTGGTAGCCTGGCCTCTTCTAAGTGGGTTAAGCAATGTGGGCTACAGTCGTGGTCCCTCTTAATCCAGAATGACAGGTCAAAGCACTCAAAGGACTCACCGGAGGCACGCAGTTCTCCCACCACCTCCCAGAGTTCGCAATCCGGCCCGTGGCCATAGTCTCTGTGACAGGAAAACCTTGTTAATTGAGATTATTCACAGTGGGCAGCCGCGTCAGTCTTCTTGTGGCAGTCAAAAAGGGCAATAGTCCAGTAGCACCTTAAAGCCTTACAAAAATAAGTGATGGGAGGGTATGAGCTTTCGTGAGCCACTGCTCACCATTGTATCTGAAGAAGTGAGCAGTGGCTCACGAAAGCTCATACCCTGCCAGAAAATATTCTTGTTAGTCTTTAAGGTGATAGTCGACTCTTGGCCTTGTTAATGGATCAACACTTTTAATTGACATAAAGACCGGACTATGACATTGCGACATGAAGAAGCGGCCATTCATGGGGGAAGCATGCTGTGTGGGCAGACGCACATAGGCTCACTGTGTCTCCGTTAACAGCAGGGCAGGACACAGTTCGAGACACACACTGTGTATTTAAAGCCACAGGAGGGTCGGAAGGAGATGGAAAGGTGCACAGAAAGTGGGCCTTTAAGGTATTTGAAATAATGCCAAACAGGGGGATGGTAACATTTCATATAACGGTTCAACCCCGCCTAACCTCTACACTCATCGTTCGTGGAGCCACTGATAAATGCCCTCGCGTCCCGCCATGGCTCTTCGGTGTTCCGCCTCTGTGGGGAGATGGAGAGAGAGAAGGAGCACGGTTAATATAACGCAGGCCACCCAGAAATTGCACTCAGTGCCGCTCTTTGAGTTCCTCTCCGGATGTGCGAGTTAGCGTTGTGTTGCTGCCCACTTTGACGAGTTATAATGGTGGCTTGCAACCCCTGTAAATTTATCCAATTCCAGACATTGGCTCAAACTATTTAGTAATGTGGCATTCTCATTGGAAAGTTCAGCAGATGGGTTATTCTGTCCCTGCTGAATCCTTTGATGTTGATTCACTCATTATGATGAGCTCTGCTGGAAGCATGCTGGTTCATTAAATCATTGCTCCAAGCAGGGAACATTTTGGGCAGAGACAATCAACATTTCACAACACTTGGGGAGCAGTGGTAAGGGGTGGGATGTAAGTGGCCATCCCAATTGAGTCCCCACCCACCCCTCAAAATGCCAAATTATCCATTGAGGGTATGATGTCTGCATCCCGGGTCAGGAGATCAACACTCTGCGATGATGGGCAAATGCTCATGATATGAGAAGGGGCATTAAATGCGAGAGATCCCAAGTTGTGGGAAACATTGTACCCCGCCTTGTGCATTAAAATTGGCCAGGAATGTGATGCCGCCTGAAAAAATGTAAATAACTCTTGTATATGCTTCCCTGTGGTGTCCTCATACCTGGCCCATGATACAAAGCACTGTTTGGACACATTCACCTTCTTTGGTTCATACCGTGCACTCACTTGGAGAGTGAAAACATTTCAGAAGGGAGAAACCAAATATTTCTAGATTATCAGGAAGTCCAGAGCTCATCTGACACAATAATCAACAGGCATTCTGCACAAAAACCAGGAAGTGGTCACTTCCAGAAAATTATTCCACAAGGCTTGGATGGAGCTGAGAGGAGAAGCTTGGACCTTCTCTGTCCATGATGCGGGGGCAAAAATAAAACCAATTAATTCTTTGCATCATTGGCCAGTGACCACGATGGGAAGTATATGAAATTCTCCTCCCTTCACGGCGCTGCTTGAGCGCCTGTGAATCTGATGCTTAGGAATGGAAGAAGGTAGGAACATGATAGAATCTCCTGTGCAGAGTTGAGGTTGGGATGAGAAGGTGACACAGCAGTGGCAAGTGGGCAGGAGGTCTGATGGTGCAGGGTCTGGTTTGAAGAGTGCTTGGGTTATCCATCCTCAAGGCGGTAGCTGGAGATATGTTATCACATTTTATCTCCAGTACACTGAGAATACAGCAACTGTGAAAGGTCTTCTCTTTTTATTATTATTATTTTTATAATAAAACATAAACACAAAAAAAGAAAAGAAAAATAATAATAATACATATAAAAAGAAAAAAGAAATACATGTTCAGCGCACTACTTATCCATTAATACAATATACAATTCACTAAATTCCATCGTGCCCTGAATCCAAATCCCACCCACCCCCATCACAGTGCCCTTCACCATTGGACTTCCGATGGAATGTTATGACATTACAAAATAAAATATCTATAATTATATCATATTTAAAATCATATTGTACTATAATTAGTTAACTATACTTTTAAAATCCGTTTTTGCCACCTTATCCCAATATGCGGTAGCCTTTGACCATGTTGATTTAAATTCCTCCATATCTTTACAATGTAAAGAAGCAGTAATTTTGGCCATCCGCATATAAATCCATAATTTTTCTCTCCACTCTTTAATTGAAGGTTTATTTGTTTGCTTCCATTTTTTTGCTATTACAATTCTTGCTGCTGCGAAACTATATTGACATATGACTCACCTTTATCTAAATCTTTTTTTGAAATACCCAATAGGCAAAAGGCGGGGTCTCTCTTAATTATTGATTTAATCAAATTATTAGTTTCATTCAAAACTAATCTCCAAAACCTCCTTATTTTTTTACAAAACCACCAAACATGCATAAATGTACCTATTTCCATACCACATTTCCAACATAAAGCTTCATCTTCTTTCTTCATTTTACTTAACAATACTGGGGTTATGTGCCATCTATAAAACATTTTATACAAATTCTCTCTTATTTCATTTGAAATGGTAAACTTAAATTCCTTTTTCCATAAGTTTTCCCATATTTCCAAATCTATATTATAACCTAAATCTCTCATCCATTTCAACATCACCGGCTTAATCCTTTCTTGTTCTAAGTTTATTTCTATAAGTAATTTATATACCCTCCCTATCAATCCTTTATTGCCCTTTGATAGTATAATCTCAAATTTTGATTTGGTTTGATTAAAACCCAATTTGTTATCTTTATTAAAAACATCTCTTAATTTATAATACATAAACCAGTCTTTCATCTGAAGTTCTTCTTTTAATTTCAATACCCATGTACCATCTTTGTATTATATCATGTCTCTATAATTATTACCATCCAAGTTTAAATGTATACCCCTTCTCAAAAATGCTTCTACAGGATTAATCCAGCCGGGAGTTTTGCTTTCAAAAACATCCTTATATTTCTTCCATACTTTTAATAGATTTTTCCTAATAATGTGAGAATTAAATTCTTTATTTACTTTCTCCTTTTCGTACCACAAGTAAGCATGCCACCCAAATCTCAATTTAAATCCTTCTAATTCTAATAATTTCGGGTTCTCTAAGAGAATCCAGTGTTTGATCCAGGTGAAACATGATGCTTGATAATACATTTTTAAATCTGGTAGACCAAATCCTCCCGTATCTTTCAATTCAATTAAATTATTATATGCAATCCTGTGTCTTTCTTTACCCCAGAGAAATCTCATAATATCTTTTTTCCAAGCATCAAATATCTGTACACCCTTAACTATTGGGAGGTTTTGAAACAAAAAAAGCATTTTAGGTAATATCATCATTTTAACTACCAAAATTCTTCCCCACAGTGATAATGGTAGTTTTTCCCAACTTGTCAAATCCTTTTTTATCTGTTGCCATTGATTCACATAATTATCTTGAAGTAAATTAAGATTATTATTTGATATCCATATGCCTAAATATTTAACTTTATTTTCAATGATAAACCCCGTCTTTTTTGTTAATATTTGTTGTTGTGAAAGAGTCATATTCTTAGTTAAAATCTTGGTTTTAGTTTTGTTAATTTTGAAACCTGAAAGCTTTCCATAAACCTCCAAAATTTTGTTCCATCTGTCAATTTGTTCAATCGGATCACTCAAAAAACAAACTAAATCATCCGCATATGCTTTACATTTATAATGATTTTTACCTATTCGTACACCAACTACATCATCATTTGTTCTAATATTATACAATAAAAATTCTAATGCTAAAATAAACAATAAAGGGGAAAGAGGACATCCCTGTCTCATTCCCCTTTGTATTTCAATATTTGGTGATAATGACCCATTTATAATCAGATTGGCCGTTTGTTGTGTATATATTCCTTTTATAGCTGTTTTAAAATTCACACCAAAATCCATAAAGTCTAATATCTTAAACATAAACTGCCAATTGACATTATCAAAAGCTTTTTCAGCATCCAAAAATATCAACGCTATTGGTGTTGTATCTTGTTCTGCATATTCTAAAAGATCAATTACCACCCTCACATTCTGACTCATCAACCTTCCAGGTAAAAAACCAGCTTGGTCTTCATGTATTACTTGATTTAATACTCTTTTTAATCTATTAGCTAATATTGCTACAAATAATTTATAATCAGCATTTAACAATGAAATTGGCCTAAAATTTTTAACTTCCAATAAATCAGAATTTACCTTTGGTATTAATGTTATATTTGCTTGTTTCCAAGTTTGAGGGATAATGCCTTCTTTCAATGCTAAGTTCATTACTTCCAATAAATAAGAAATTAACTGATCTTTAAATGTTTTATAATAGAATGCATTAAATCCATCTGGGCCGGGAGATTTATTTAATTTACTTTTTTTATTACTTCTTCTAACTCCTCTTTAGTTATTAAAGAGTCCAAAAAATCTTTATTTTCCTGTGTTATTTTTCCCCAGTCCCCTTTAATAAAATACTTATCCATTTCTACCCCTGAAACTACATTTTTTTATACAAATTTGTATAAAATTCTACAAATGTTTCTAATATCTCTTTTTTTCTTGTAATCTTGCCATTCTTTTTAATTTGAGTTATTGGTATTTTTTTCTCTTTCTGTTTAAGTTGCCAAGCTAACATTTTACCCGGCTTATTTGCATGTTCAAAAAATCTTTGTTTATTATACATAAGTTTATTTTCAATTTCTTCAGCTATTAAGAATTCATATTGTTGTTGCCAATTTCTAATCTTAACCTGCTGTTCCTGCTTAGCTGCTTTATCTTGCAATCTACTTAAATATCTTTAACCTTGTCTTATTTCATCTAATATATGTTTTCTCTTTTTCTCCCTGTCCCTATACCACCTTGTGTTTTGTTGGAATAACAATCCTCTAATTACTGCCTTACCAGCATCCCAAACTATATCTTCACGGGTACCCTTATCTGTATTTTCTTTAAAATAATTCTGTATATCCACCTTCAATTTGGTAACTATTTTAATATTTTTTAAGAGGAAGTCATTAATTCTCCAGGGTTTGTATCTTCTATCTCCCATTTGAATTTTAACTGAAACCGCATTATGATCAGATAGAACCCTAGGTAAAATCTCTGAATCTTCTGATTTCTCTATTAAACCCTTCGATAGCCATAACATATCTATCCTGGAATATGTAAGGTGTCTTTGAGAAAAAAAGTATATCCTTTCTTATTGCCATGTGCCAATCTCCAGACATCAAACATATTCCATTGGTCAGTAAGAGCATCAAAAACCCCTGGTAATTTTCCTTCATTAGTTGCTTTCTTCTTTTTTCCAGATCTGTCTATCTTAGGTACATTCACACCATTAAAATCCCCCATCCATATCATTTTTTCTGTGGCATATTCAGCTAGTAATATTGCTAGTTTATCATAAAAAACTTTTTGATTTATGTTAGGCGCATATATTCCCACAAGCATTATCTTCTGAAAGCCACATGTTATTTCAACTAACAAAACTCTTCCCTCCGTATCTTGGAAAACAACTTTTGGTCCTAATGAAATAGGTATATACATAGCTATTCCATTAATTTTTCTACCATTATTACATGCCGTAAAAAGTGTACCCAACCTAGAATATTCCAATCTAAATATGTCCTTTGGGAGTATATGAGTTTCCTGTAAGCAAATAATATTAGCATTACTTTTATGTAGCTGGTGAAATATTTTCCTCCTTTTGTTAGGAGAGTTCAGACCGTTGATGTTCCAAGATAATACCTGTAACATATCAAAAATCAGTTAGATCCCATACTTTTCCATACACAACTTAAACAACCATATATCTTATTGCCCCCCTTCCCTCCATTCTTTAGTCTTCAGCTTCATCAATTGGAGAGTCCTCTGGAGAATCTGCTGGCAAGTCTCCCCCTCCAGATGCCTCTGATGCCTTTTCTTCTTCCGTAGATTTTCTGATTGGAACTTGCTTAGTTGATTTAGTAGGTTTCACCAGTTCTGCATCATATCTTCTTAAGAATTGCTCAGCCTTATCCACTTCTGTATACTTAAACCTTTTTGTTTTAAAAGTGAAGGAGATGCCTTGAGGATATTCCCATCTATATTGGATTCCATTGAGCCTTAAACATTGAACAATCTCCATGAAGTCTTTCCTTTTCCTCAGCAATCTTGTCGGTATTTCCTTCATCAATCTCAAAGGTTCATCTTCAACTTTTAGTGGTGTCTTGTAATGAGTGTTAAGTATCAAATCCTGATGACTCCTCAAAAATAATTGAAGCAGGCAATCCCTAGGTACTTTGTTTCTGGTTGCATATGCAGAATTCATTCTGTAGGCTGTCACAATCATTCCTGTAGTAACTTCCTCAGATTCTTGAAGAAAGTCTGCCAAAAGAACTGCCAAATATCCATGTAGATCCCGATTTTCAACTTTTTCTTTCAGTCCACGTATACGAAGAGAAGATTCCTTTATCTTAAGCTCTATCATCGCCATCTGGTCTTGTTGTTTCTCGTCTCTGTCAGATGAGGATGCAATTGCCATCTCGAGGGTGTCCACCTTCTTCTTAGTTTCTTTAATTTCCTGTGTATTTTTCTTTAACTTGGTTTCAACCCTATCTTGCCTAATAGTCAGAGATGAGATTGTATCTTGCAGAGTAGCTATTGCAGCAGAATTTTGGGATGTAGTAGCTGTATTCTGGGATAACTCCTGCTTCATTTCAGTAACATCTTGATGAGTCTTAGTTAAAAGTTCAAATACAGAAGTCAGTGTTACTTCAGGCTTTGCTTTTGGAGTCATCTTGGCAGTAACAGATGTTTGTGCACCTGGAGAGGTTGTCTGTTTAGTTGCAATTTGAGTCACAGAGGGCCTTCTCTGAGGAAGTGGTACCACTAACTTTGTATCCTTAAGAATATCCTTGGTATGTTTCTCTTTTTCTCCCATTTGCAAGCTGTACAAGCTGACAATTGTAATCCAAAACAAGCTGACAATTGTAATCCAAAAGGGGAGAGTGGGGGGGGGCAAAAGGTTTCTTTTATTTCATTATATGAAAATTATTTCAGATGAGAGAATCAGTTTAGAGAAAACAATCACTATGACATCTCAAATAGTTTCATTCCATGTCACTTGATTATTCTCCAACTTCTTTCTCTTACTTCCAAGTTCCTGCTTTAGTAAGAAGGTTTTTAAAATGCGTCACTCAACTGGCAAAAAGCCAAAAGTAAAAAAACAGAGCATAACAGAATTATAGATGGTTCTGAATTAAGTTCTTAAAGAACAATTTTGCCACACACCACAAGTTAAAGTTTTTTAAAAGTAAAAAAAAGCCTTTTTTCAAAATATAAAAGAAAATCGGATCCCACCTCGCTTTCTTCTGCTGTACCTTTAAGATGGCGCCGGCAATTCAGCGGAGCCCCGTCAGAGCGACCGCCGCCGCTTTCTTGGCGGCTATCGCTCAGATGACAGGGCCGCCACCGGCCCCTGTTTCTACATCCCCTCTTGCTCCGAGGGGTGCCGCTTGCTGGATTTCCCGGGGCTGATTGATCGCCCCGCAGCAGCGAGGCAGCAGGAGCGCGACTCCGCGCTTGTAGCGGGGGGGTCGTCCGACCCGAAAGTGTGAAAGGTCTTCTCAATGGCACCTTAACCCAAGGAATGCCCAACCACCCCAAACCCCACCCTCCTCATGCTCCACCCCTAAATCTCCAGGGAAACCCTAACCTGCGCATGGCAACCCTAACCGTGGTTTTGCAAAGGTGACTGAGGTTCACCAGAATGCAGAGAAGGGGAAGTTAGAGTTGGGAATTCCACAAAAGAAACTGCACTGAAAGGGAGAATGAAGGAGGGCGAGGTCATTCAATTGCATTCCATAAGCACCTTGAAGACCAACCAGATTTGCAGAGTGTCATGTCTTAAGATCCCCTTGGTCTGAGGGAGGGAGCTTGGACTCTTGAAAGCTTACACCCCGGGATATGTCGCAGGGCTTTCAAATGCAAATCCAAAACTGAGAGGGGAGAAGTGACTCAACCTGGAACTACAAGGTAACCGCGAAGGTGGAATAAAAGCCTGAGGCAGGACCAGATGTTCCCATTTAACTGTGTAAACGTGCGTAATTGGTCCCTAATGTGTCATTAGTCCCCAACAAAACAAGCCCATTACTTCAAAACAAAAGATCTAGGTAAAGCGACTGACTCACCCACACGAGCATCAATCTCCGCGTAGGCCGCCTCGCGAACCTCCTCCAGCCTTTCGTAGTGGGGTGGTCTTTCCCCCCCCTCCTCCTCATATCTCCTGAAGGAGTTGTAGAGCAGGTTGAACTTGCAGTGGCAGGTGGCCGCACTCCTCCGCGCGTATCCCGCGCGAGCGAGAAGTCTCGCCACCCTCGTAAACAAGGGGCGTTGGGGGAGGTCGCTGAGGGTTACCTTCAAGGCCAGTCCACGTCGGACTATAATTTTTAACATCTCCTCCACCTCAACGCCCCTCCACTGCATGGCGCATCTTGCCCTTGCCGCCATTTTCTAGCACGAGGACCAGTGCTGGGGCGGAGCTACGCGCGGCGTGTAGGGGTTGGGATGGGGAATGACGGGAGTTGCCGGGAGGGAGATTTGAAAGTCCAAAACACACTGAGAAAACACTTCCTCAGAGGGGGAGGGGGAGAGGGAGAGGGAGGTGGGGAGCAAAGCTTTCCGTTCTCCCCTTCTTCCTTTCCCAAAATCGTTTCTCAGAGATTGGGGCGCTGCGGTTAGTGACTGACAGCTGGCCTGGCTGAGCTGCCGTTTCACCCCGCCACAAGGACAATTGTTATCACGGTCTAACATTATTCTGTTACTGCAACTCCTTGGGGAGGTGTAGGGTACTTCTGCCTCGCCAGTCGCCACAGACAGAACTGTCACGAACACCGGTCTGCACCAGGGGGTTTGGCACATGCCAATTTCACGGCCGGGAGCATGATCGGTCTCTGACCGCGTCCAGCGATTTGACAGGTGTCAAACAAGGTTGCTTTCACTTAAGCGGATGGTACCTGGTTTTCTGAATTAAAAAGAAGGTTGGCCTTTGAGTCGAATGTCCGTCTTTTGGGGGGGGCTATCACCTTACAGTGATGTTTCCGAAGCCCCCACCACCACTTGGGGCGGGCAGCTTCTTCACTCAGTTAGTAGGCTGTCCGAAACGTGGACAGCGAGCTGGAGCGCAGCGCTTGCAGCCTGTGATCCATCTTCTCCATCAAACGGCTTAGGCAACCATGGACCTCATTCGGAAAGGCAGGGGATGTCGCGTTTACTGGTCATGAATCCCGCGTTACTTTCGCCCCCGACCCCCTCTAATCTTTGCAACCGGGGCTTGCCAAAAGCCGCTGGGCAGCGGCCACAACTCAAAGTGGAAGATATAGACAGGAAAAAACACACAGAAAAAAGGAAGGGGGGCCAATGTATTTCCCTTCCTTCAACCACTTTTAATCGTGCAATGCTTATCTTTCGCGCCTCACCCCGGGAGGCAGTCTGTGAATTGCGTGGGCTCTCTGAGTCCAATGTGTTGCATTGCATCATTTGTTCTAATTTGCAAATGCAGCCGAGTCACGGACGGTCTATTCTATGCTTTGCAATGGGCAATGGGGGGGTTCCGGGATCCATATCTCGCCTCCCTAGGAACCCATCGTCACCAAAATTGGCGGTCCTTTCAGTAAGTGTCAAAATAAGCAATGGTGAAAGTTTTGGACGTCCCGCTCAAAATATGCCCCTCCCCCCGCAGCCGCGGGAGGCCGAGGCTCATTGTTTTTACTTTAAATGGCAATATTCGGCCGAATATTTTCCCGAACTTTAATTTCTCGACGAATTTAACGGATCCGAATCGGGTGATTTTTTTTATTTTCAACAGCCCTATATTTTATAATCCACATTCAATCGTGATATAGGCCTATAATTTGTAACTCTCTCTGTGTCCTTTCCAGCCTTAGGAATGAGTGATATAAACGCATGTGACCATGTCTCTGGGGCTTGACCTGTCTGCAATATAGAATTAAATATCCTCAAAAAGGGAGTTTTTAAGACTTTAAACAATTTAAAAAACATAGCTGTAATACCATCTGGGCCAGATGTTTTATCAATCTTTTGCCTATAGTTCCGTAGTTGTAATTGAAGCATCAATCATGTCTCGCTGCTCTGAGGTTAACCTGTTAATATTTACTGTACTCAAAAAGGTTTCCATTTTCTTCTCCGGGATCAAATCCTTTTGGTACAATTTTGTATAAAATGATTCAAATTCTTTCTGTATAGCAGTAGTAGTAAAAACCGGCCCTTTCACCATCTGTAGTATATTTATTATTTGTTTTTGTCTAGCGTCCCTCAGTTGACTAGCAAGAAATTTTCCTGGTCGATTTGCTTGTTCAAAATATCTCTGCTTCGCGTACTTCAGATTTTTATTCATTTCTTCCATAACTACTAAATTTAATTGGTGTTTCACTGCCTTTAACTTCTGTATTATTTCAAGTCTTTTGACATCATTTAATTCTTGAATTAATTGTTGTTCTAATTTCTGTAGGTCCCATAGTATTTCATTGGTTTGTTGCAGCTGTTTTTTCTTCCAGGCAGTATTCTTTTGAATCATAAATCCCCTTAAAACAGCTTTGAAGGCATCCCAAACTATATTCAAATTAGTTTCTCCATCCATATTAATTTCAAAGTAGTACTGTAGTAATTTGTGCAGTTCTTTTTGTATATTATCATCACGCAATAATCTATCATTTAATCTCCATCGAAATGCTTGTCTATTATTCCACTCAAAAGAGACAGGGTTATGGTCAGAAAATGTCTTAGGTAAAATATGTACCTTACAAAGTTGGATAAATATTGATTTATTTGCCCAAATCATGTCAATTCGAGAGTGTGAGTTGTGTCTTGCGGAATAAAACGTATAGTCCTTCGCAGTTGTATTAATTGTTCTCCAGATGTCTTGTATTTTAAGATCCTCTGCCAGTTGGAAAAAGGTTTTAGGTAAAGAACCTTCTTTATCATCTTTGGCCTTAGATTTTTTTATCTAGAGCACAGTCTACTACTCCATTAAAGTCACCCATGAGCAATATTTGTTCTTGTGCATATTGTTGTAAAGTCTCATGTAATCATTGGTAAAATTGTGCTTTGCCTTCATTTGGTGCCTAGATCCCTACCACCAACATTTTTTGGCCCAACACTTTAAGTCTGATCATCAAAATTCTACCCTCCTCATCTTTATATACAAATTCAGGAGCTAAAGAGGGATGTGCATAGATGACTAATCCTTTAGTCTTTGTATTTGCAGAGCCAATGAAAGCTTGCCCCAGAGAGTTCCTTTGAAGATATTTCTTATCTTTCCTTGCAATATGTGTTTCTTGCAAGCATATCAGGGAAAATCTTTGTTGTTGTAAAAATTTAAAAATCCGTCCCCTTTTCACTTTTTTATTAAGTCCATTCACATTCCACGAGACAACTTTAGCCATAGTGTCACAGTTAAGATTTTAAAGTCAGCCTACTGCACATTTTGAAGATTCCTCCTCGTCATCTTGGCTGGAGTCTTGGTGGTGTTCCAATGTAGATCCTAACAACTCTTTTTTATATTTCCTCATGAACTTCCCAACATCTTTAGTTGTTATGGTAAATTTCACCTCCTTAAAGGTAAAAACTAGGCCTTGTGGTAACAACCACCTGTATTTAATTCCACTCTTTCTCAAAGTTGTAAAATCCTTGAACATTGCCCGTTTTGTCATTAGGTGTTCTGGGATGTCTTTTAATAAAATCAGTGGATTGCCTTCCAAAATTATTGGATCTTTATAGTGTTGTTGCATCATCACATCCTTCATCCTGACATCATAAAACAATATCATCACGTCTCTTGCTTTGGCTCTTTTTAAGTTCAGAGGCAAGGGCATCCTGTAAATTCTATTCACAGCATTGTCCAACTCTTGGTCATTTAGGTGGAATATCCCTGCTAATTCTTTTATAAGTGATTCTCTGGTGGCACCACAGTCTTCAGGTAAATTTCGTACGCATAGGTTGGGTTCTCTGACTTTCATGTCCATCATTGCTAATTGGTCTTTCGTGGATTCCTCTTGTAACAGCATTTTGTCCAGTTATCATGCATTTCAATTTTTTTCTTAACTTCTTTATGCTCTTCAGTCATTTTCTTGAAGGAGGTATCCATTGCCTTCATATCTGTTTGGAGTGTTGTCATCTGGGTCTTCATCTCTTGAACTTCTTTTGTAACATTGTCCATTTTTCCAGCCAGCAGCTCAGTCTGTTGTGTCATATGCTTTTCCATAAGTTTGGTAAAGGTCTCAGTCTGTTTGGTCAAAAGGTCTTGCATTTTTTTATCCAGTTTGTCTGATGCCATGTCTGGGGTCGGCTTAGCAGTTGCAGGGCTATGTAAAGAACTGAAACGTTGCCTTGGTACAGACATGCAAACTAGCAGGGCTTAAGTTAAATATAAATGCAGCTCCAGTCTCATTTAAATCCAGTAGTTCAAATATACCAAGTTCTCCCACCTATTTCACTCAGTTAATTTTGAAATTAGCTATCAAAATGCAGTAGAAAACATAATTTTAAAAATCCATGTACCATAGAGTATCAGGACGCTCTAGGTCGGCTTCTAGGACAGGAAGTAGGAAGTACCTCGGACTTTCTATCTCCTGCTCTCTGTGCCCACAGGAGTCGGATGTTTTTACCTGCTACACCAGGGGGAGTATTTCTGGTCCGTCGGCTTTGCTTTGCAGCCAGAGTTCCTTGTCCACAGCCAGGAGCAGTTAACTCTATGTGATGTCACAGTTAGTTTCTTTTCCTCTTAATCGCCATTTCAAAGAGGTGTGATTTCCTCCTTCTCTCCCGATTTTGGAGCCATTTCATTGGAGGTTAGTACATCAATTCCAGTGCTTTTGTTTAGTCTAACTCCAAATATTGTTTATTAAGACTTTCTTGCCGCGTTTTTATAAAGAAAAGAAAGATTTTTCCAAATCCAAATTCCAAAGTCCATTAATCAAGTATTAAGGTGGGAGATAAAGTTCTCAAGTCAATGTTAAGTTCATTAAAGGTAGATAGTTAAGCAAAGAGGTTCTTTGTACTCACTAGGATTTCGAAGGTTGAGGTTTTTGTTGCTTTGATCTGTTTATATGATGGTAGTGGGTAGGGGAGAGCGAAACCTATGCCAAAGAGACGTCTGCGGCGATGATATCCCCTTAGCCAGCAGCGACAACATCCGGACCTCCAGGAGAATTAAAAAAGCACTCTCGGAGAGTTCGGGAGTCAAACCACTCTTGATCAGCAGCAGGAGAGTTCCTGTTATTGTAAGCTCCTGACCCTTCGAACCAGAAATCACCACAGAGTCATATAGAATCCAATCAGATGGCTTTTACTGGTCAAAAAGGCAATACAGTGCATACAGGGAACTATGGCAGCTATGAGAGTCTCACTAGCTGAACGATAATATAAGGCAGTAAATGGCGGGAGATTATACAACATCAGCATACACAGACAGAGTCAACTTTCCCAGGAGCAGTATTCCCAGGCCTTGGTATGTGTGGTCGGCCTTGAGGCTAGACAGTACAGTACCGACACAGAAACAATACTGAAACCGAGATAGCAGCCTGACATCCTGCTCCCCTTAAGGCCCCCTCCCAGTCTGTAAGGGGGATGGCCTGTCCGGGTAGGCAGTGTGAAAGGCATCGATTAGTTTGGGGGTGGAGACATCTCGTGCGCGAACCCATTCGTCGTAGGCAGGGGGGAAGTGCTTCCAACGGACCAAATACTGTAGGTTTCCATGGTGAACACGGGAGTCAAGGATTTTGGAGACTTTGAAGTGTTCTTCCCCCCCCCCACCATAATGGGCTGTTCGGGGGGCGGATCGGGATGCCATCGTGGAGAGGCCATATGGGGCTTCAGGAGGCTAATGTGGAAAACGGGATGCACACGCCTCAGGGTTTTCGGGAGCGCTAATTCCACCGTGACAGGATTTATGACCCGTGTGATCGGGAATGGGCCAATGAATTTAGCATTGAGTTTAAGGCACGGACGGGTGGAACGTAGGTTTTTGGTGGAAAGATAGACCAATTTACCCACTGGCAGTTCGCCCCCGGGGGAACGATGTTTATCAGGTTGTGCTTTGTATTTGCGCTTGGCTCGGTCGAGATTGTTAATGAGCCAAGGCCAAGTGGTACGGAGGGTGTGTGCCCAGGAAGCAATGTCAGGATCTCCCTCCCCCTCCACCGTGCTTGTGGGAGTAACAGGACCAAAATCCTGCCCATATACTGCATAGAATGGGCTAAAACCTGTAGATTGATGTACAGCATTATTCTAGGCATATTCTGCAAAAGGTAACATTTCTACCCAGTTATCTTGGTGGTAGTTAACATAACAGCGTAAATAACATTCAAGGACAGCATTTACACGTTCAGTTTGACCATCGGTTTGGGGATGGTGTGCAGTAGACAATCCTTGTTCTACCCCCACCAACTTGAGAAATGCTTTCCAAAACTTGGAAACAAAGCCACTGCCGCGGTCACAGATTATTTTGCGAGGAAACGAATGTAATTTAAAGATATGTGTCACGAAGAGGCGGGCCATTTTTTGAGCAGAGGGGATTCCTGCGCATGGAATCAAATGGATTTGCTTGGAAAACAAATCGGTAATAACCCATAATACAGTTTTTCCCCCGCTGAGAGGGAGATCAGTCATAAAGTCCATAGCAATCACTTCCCATGGTCTGTTGGGTGTTTCTAGAGGTTGCAGTAGCCCCGGGGGTTTGCCTTGTGAGCGTTTCATTGTGGCGCAAACAGGGCAGCTGCGAATAAAAGAGTCAACATCGGAACGCATTCCCCCCCACCAAAATTGTTGGTGCAATAAGTGGAGAGTTTTTAGGAATCCAAAGTGTCCAGCTGTTTTTACTCCATGAGCTAAGTGTAAAACGTCTTTTCGAAGTGCCTTGGGTACGTACAATTTAGAGTCTTTGTACCATGAGCCCCCCTGTTCCATTACCCCAGGGGGTAGGGTGTGAGTGGAGCGTTCAGAAAGGCAGTGGTCCCGAAGGGTATTTAAAAAGGATTCGGAGATGGGAATCTTGGCGGGAACCCCCCCCCCGGCTATAGTAGTTTTAGGAGTAGCTATGGGGGTAGAGCTTACGTGCGGTGGTGCGCAGATTGTAGGCGGTAGGGCAACCGGTGGGGTTGGAGGATCGGGATCGTCGGTTCGTTGCTGTTGCGAGGGCGGTTGGGTAGCCGCTCGGGTTGGAGGTGCTGGAGAACTGGATCTGGGATGCTGTTGCTGAGATCGAGTTTGCACGGCCAGTACAGGAAGGGCTCCCCTTTGCGTAGGGGTGAACAGAGAGTCAGTCGGTCTCTCGAGTTTTACCGGGTATTGTGGCAACCGGGAGAGGGCATCTGCGAGAACGTTTTGCTTCCCAGGGACATGCTTTAGGACGAAACGAAACTGAGCGAAGAATTCAGCCCAACATTGTTGCTTCGCTGATAGTTTATGGGACCCCGTGAGGGCAGCTAGATTCTTGTGATCGGTCCAAACCTCAAAGGGGATATTGGACCCCTCTAAGAATTGCCTCCAGAGAGTTAGGGCATGGTGAACGGCCGCTGCCTCTTTTTCCCAAATGGGCCAGTTCAATTGTGCGTGCGCAAATTTCCTCGAAAAGTAAGCGCAAGGGTGAAGGAGGCCATCCGGACCTTTCTGGAGGAGGGCCCCTCCCATAGCTACATCGGAGGCATCGACTTGCACAATAAACATTTGGTTTGGGTCCGGGTGCTGTAATACGGGTTCGGATGTGAAGAGGCGTTTGAGAGCCACAAACGCAGCTTGGCATTGATCAGTCCACAGGATTTTTGCGGAAGGTAAGGTAGCTGTATTTGCTTTCCCTTTGGTTTTCAGTAGATCAGTAATGGGTAGGGCCACTTGGGCGAAGTTAGGAATGAACCCTCGATAAAAGTTTGCAAACCCCAAAAACTGTTGCACTTGCTTGCGGTTGGTGGGGGGAGTCCAATCGAGAACGGCTTGGACTTTGACAGGGTCCATGCGAAGACCTTGGTGGGAGATTATGTATCCTAAAAATGTGAGCTGGCTTTGATGAAACTCACATTTAGCCAGTTTTGCAAAGAGTTGGTGGTCGCGCAGGCGCTGCAGAACTTCTCGGACTAGAGTTACATGCTCTTCCATGGTTTTTGAATAAATAAGAAAGTCGTCTAAATAAACCACCACCCCGCGATATAGCAAGTCATGAAGGATTTCGTTGATGAGTTGCATAAAGACCCCCGGGGCCCCTTTTAATCCGAACGGCATCACGAGGAATTCATACATACCGAAACAGCTAGAGAAGGCAGTGAGGTGCTCATCTCCTTCGCGGATGCGGACTCGGTAGTAGGCTTCCACCAAGTCTAGCTTGGAGAATACCCGGCCCTCCTGTAACTGTCCCAAAATATCAGAAATTAATGGGATAGGATAGGCGTTGGTTTGGGTAACCGCATTGGGTTTTCGGAAGTCAATGCATAAACGAAGGTCGCCCTCCTTTTTTCGGACAAAAAACGCGGGGGCCGAGTTCGGGGCATTCGATGGGCGAATGAACCCTCTGGCGAGGTTTTTATCAAGGAAGTCCCGGAGAACAGTGCGCTCGGAAGCGCTCATAGGGTAAATTTTGCTTTTGGTTAAATTGCAGTCCTTGACCACCTCAATTGTACAGTCCGAGGCTCGGTGGGGGGGTAAGGTGTCACATTCTTTAAGGTCGAAGACATCCACGAAGTCTCGATAGACGTTAGGTAGAACTGGAAGCGCTGGGACATCGGAGGCCAATGCTGGGACGGGTGGATATAACAGCGCAAAGTTCTGCCGGTGCTGATCGCACATAGGACTGGCGAAGGAGATAGTGTTTGTTTCCCAGTTAATGCTGGGACTGTGTCCTTTAATCCAGTTAATACCCAAGACCACTTCAAAACGGATAGGGGCTATGGTGAAGTCTATTTGCTCCCAGTGGGAGCCAATTCCCATTGCCACCCCTATGGTGCGGTGATCAACTGGACCCCCCTGGAAATGGCTTCCGTCCATTTGGGCAAATTGGACAGGGGCGGGTAAAGCCTCAGAGTCGACTCTGAGTGCAGCAAAAGTGGCTTCGCTTATGAGAGTGCGACAGCAACCGGAGTCAATTAGTGCTTTGACGGGTAGTTGTGGGCCACCGTTAAGGTGTTGTAAAACTGCATCCACGTAGACGGTGGAGTCCACTTCTTTGATTTTGGTAGGAGCATTCGGTTTAATAGGAGGATCCTGAGAGGTCTGTGGAGACGCTCCATTCACCACAGACCGGAGCCGTTTTTTGACAAGTCGAGGGGAGATTCCAGGTTTAAGGCTGGAGAATTCCAAGGATTTTCCTCATCCGAAGAGGGAAAGTTGTCCCCCAATGGGGCACTTGTAATCCGAGACCCGGCGGGGTCGTTGGTAGTAGGCAGGGAGGCTGGGTCCCCGGCATGGAGTGCAGAGGGTGTGGGTCTTCCCGGAGCTGCGCTGCGGGTGGCCGCGGTGCCTCTGCGTGGTGGACAACCTCTGGCGCGGGTTGTCGTGCTGGGACGAAATAATTCATGGCGGTGCGGGCAAACAGCTGCAAAGTGGCCCATTTCTCCGCAAGTAAGACAGGCACCCCTCTGAAATCGGGCTTCACGTTCCTGGGGCAGACGTGGAGGATTTCGTGGGACGGGCGGTGGTGCCTTGGATTGAGGCTTTTGGGTGCCTTTTTCCTTGTGCTTTTGACGGACGAGAGAAATAAAGCGTCGGCGGCTTTCCACTTCCTCGGCCAATAGGATCCAGTCTTCAAGGGTATCGGGATCGCCCCGCATGTAAGACCAGTTCAGAACGTCAGGATGCAAGGCTTCCCTGAAATGATGGATCAGGGTGGTCTCGGGCCAGCCTACAATTTTACTTGCCAGTCGTTGAAATTCATCGGCAAATTCTCGAACTGTAGCAGAGCCTTGTTTTAGTTGTAAGAGTTCCGTTTTGGCTCTTTCCCCCAGGAAGGGGTCCTCAAACCTCCTTCTCAGGGCAGTCATGAAGTTGTTGAGGGAACGAATAGCACGAGAGCGGGTGTCAAACTGGAGGACCATCCAGTCAGCCGCTTTACCTGTCAGAAGGGAAGCTACATAACGCACCCGGCTATCTTCCGTGGTGAAAAGTTGTCCTTGTTCTCGCATATAACTGTCCACTTGATGCAAGAAACAAGGCAAAGTCTCGAGAGATCCGTCGTACGTAGTCCTCAATCTGAGTTGCTTCCAAGGGCCGGGCGCAGGTTGGACCGGTTGCACGGGTGGTCCGGGCGGAGGAACAACAGGAGCTCCAGGAGGCAAGGGTGGAGCAGGCACATTAGCGGGTGGTTGGGGTGGCTGGATGGGTACCCCCTGACCCGGTATCGGAACGGGCTGTGTCTGGGCTATCAGGGTTTGTTGTAATTGCCTGTTATCCTGAAGCATACGTTCCATTAGTTCCTGGAGTTGATCAACACGGTCGGAGAGCTCCCGATTCTGGGCTCGTAAAAGGTGAACCTCCTCACTTGGGCCACCAGTAAGATGAGGTTTACTGGTCCTGAAGCTCATGGCCCATTGAGAGCTATCCCCATATTGATCCTCGTCTTCAGACTCTCCTGAGTATCGACGTCGGTCAGCCAAACGGCGTGCGCGTTGGGTCGCGCACGACGGGACAAACGCCGGGGAAAAAGACAGACCTAATAGCCCTTGTACAGTGTCCTTGGGGCGCGTGTCCATGTTCGCCCAATCCCTAACTCTTGCTGCAGCCGCCCTGGCTGCTTCAGCAGCTTCTCTCTCTCTTGCGACCTTAGCCGCTTCGGCGGCTTTCTGATCCGCAAGAACTTTGGCGTTCTCAAGTCTTAGGGCAGCCTCCGCCGTAATGCGCGGTAAAAGTTCTGTTTCCAGGAGTGAGAGTATGGGGTCGGGTTCCCCGCCCAGCAAAGGTTGTATTCGCACCGCCAGTGCGGGTGCCTCGGCTCCAAAAGTCGAGGTCAAAACTTGAGCCAAGGTGGCTACCGGGGTGTCCTTTGTACATTCCACAAGGAGAAGAGTGGTGCTAATAGCGACTCGCTTGGCCTCCGCCTGACAGCTGGCCGCATCCGGGATCAGGGAAAAACCCTCCGGCGGGGCTCCCGCCATGGTAGAACTAGAGGAAAGAGTCTCTCGAGAAATAAGATTATCCAAAAGTCCAGTTAGTATTTGTAAATCCTCAGTTGCCAACCGGGCATCGTCCAATAATTGATCCAAGTCTTGAAGATCTAAACGAGTATCAGTATCCTCCGACGTCAACATCCAGAGAGTCCCTTTAAGAGATTGCCACTGTTCCTGTACCAGTCCCCTCAAGCGGCAAACCTCTAGGGTAGTCCTGAAGAGTTCAGCGACTATGTCCTGTAACAGGGTGGGATCCTTCCGAGAGGAATCCAGGATAATAGGTCACTCGGAGAGCTTCTCAGCTCCCATCCAAGCGGCAGGCGAACCCTCCTGGGCTCCAGCCTGACTAGTAGTACAATGAAGAAGGAGATACATAGCTGCCATAATGTAAGCTCCTGACCCTTCGAACCAGAAATCACCACAGAGTCATATAGAATCCAATCAGATGGCTTTTACTGGTCAAAAAGGCAATACAGTGCATACAGGGAACTATGGCAGCTATGAGAGTCTCACTAGCTGAACGATAATATAAGGCAGTAAATGGCGGGAGATTATACAACATCAGCATACACAGACAGAGTCAACTTTCCCAGGAGCAGTATTCCCAGGCCTTGGTATGTGTGGTCGGCCTTGAGGCTAGACAGTACAGTACCGACACAGAAACAATACTGAAACCGAGATAGCAGCCTGACAGTTATCCCGTCCCACTTTTTAGGGAGTGGGGGACCCTGGGGGGGCCCTTTTCAAGACGTTTCTTGGTTCTCCATCGGGAGTACTAAGGAGAAGCTGCGTTTCGGCCAAACCAGCCTACCGGAAGTTCTGTTAGCGGTAATGTTGACCCTAATTGTTCTAACTCCCATGATTTAATAAGCTGTCCCTCTGTAAACCAGGACCTCATTGCCACAAATCTTGCAGCATGGTAGTATTTTTCTATAACTGGAACTGATAAAAAAGGTAAAGGTAGTCCCCTGTGCAAGCACCAGGTCATTACTGACCCATGGGGTGACATCATTTCATGACGTTTACTATACAATTTACCATTCTTTCCCCCAAATGTGTGTGTGTGTGTGTGTGTGTTAAGTGCCGCCACGTCGCTTCTGACTCAGGTCAACCCTATGAATGAAAGTCCTCCAAAATGTCCTATCTTTATATAGCCCCAAATAAATGTCTCGGTCATTTTTTGAATCCATAATAACAGCTTCTTAGGAAAATTAGGGTTATTGCCATAAAAAGAAAAATAATTTTTGGTGAGACTTTCATCTTAATTGATATTCTGCCCAACCATGACACATTATATGATGACCATCTCTTCATGTCCTCCTCCACTTTACTCAGTACTGGCAGCACATTATCCTATACCAGGTTTTCCACTTTCTCGCCAAATTTGACTCCTAAATACCATATTTCTTTTACCTTCCATTTGGAACCTTTGAGATTAGTGATAGTTTCTTTTTCCTCTTTTTGTATATTTATGCCCAATAGGACCGATTTATCCACTTTGATGTTAAAACATCATATCTGTCCAAACTGCTCTAAGATATTAACCAACTCTACAAGATTCTAGGGGATCTGACAGAGTACATACCAAATCATCAGCATAGAGCATAATATTCATTTCTGAACCCCTGTAAGTGATGTCTTTTTCTCAGTGCTGGGAGGGGGGGATTTTTTGAGGCAGAGTCACCAAATTCCCAGTGTAGCTGCAAGGGACTTTCCTTGCATGAACCAGAAGTTTGGTAAAGCTTGGGTCAGGGAGTCCAATTTTAGGGCTCCCTGAAGAGATCAACCCTATTCTCCATTGGAAACCATTACCCTAACATTGGACCCCTGACCCATGCTTTTCCAAACTCCATGCTCATGCAAATAGAGTCCCTGAATTTGGTGAGTCTACCTTGAAAAATGTTCTCCAGAGCTCCTAAAAAAAATCCCATAGGGAAAAGCCTTGGGAAAGTCACAGCCGAAAAAAAGCTACCTATTCAGCTTTTTCAGCTATTGGCTATCTGGCTTAGGCTGGATTCCTGCTTTTGCTATTTGGCCAAAAATAAACCCCAAAAATGCCAAAACAACTTTTTCTGGTTTATTTTTGGTTCCGTCAACCCAACCTGCACAGCCCTAACCGCAATCCAAGACTTCCTTGGTGTTCTCCCATCCAAGTACTAATCATGGCCGATTCTGCTTAGAAGCTACGATGAGATCGGGCTAGCATGGGCAATCATGGGCAAAGGAATAGCTACATTTGCAAAAAGTTATTTTAAAAAAAAAACCCAAACACTACGAAATAGGCATCAGAATCAACAACAGTTTTATTATTTGTTCATATATTTGGCAAAATGGATCATCTAAAACATAAAAACTGAAAAGCTGTTGTTCAGGATCATATAAATGGTCTACCTTATCTAGGATTCTGTTTCACAATAGTACCCAACCAGATGCCCCCAAAAGCCTACAAGTAGTACATAGAGTCCATAGCCTCCCCCTGTTGAGTGGCAGCATTAGTGTTCAGTGGGTTACTGCCTCTGAACATGGAAGTTCTATTTTTATCATAATTGATAGTCCTTGATGCCTATCATCTATTTATCTGTCTAAGGAGATAGGAGGGGGTATACATGTATATAGTCTAAACTAACAGATATATAGGTATATAGTCTAAATAAACAAATAGATGGACAATTCCCATTTAAATACTGCTGAATTAGAGATCATCACTACATCTCGGGGCATAAATTCCACAAGTTAATTACAGTTTGAGTGAAGAAGTACTCCTTTTGCCTGTCTGGATTCTACCGTCCATCAGCTTCATTGGGTGCTCATCAGTTCTAGTATTGTGGGAATGGAAGAAAAGTTCTCTCTAGCCACTTTCTCCACAGCATACATAATCCTCTCTTATGTCTTTTCCTTCGGTCAGCTTAAAAACCCCAGACTCCTTAGTGTGTTTTCACAGAGAATCTCATTGCAACTCAGTCCACAATGGAAAAGAACCGACATGAAGTACCAACAAATTACACTGAATCGGCTATGTTCCCAGATTCCATTTAATTTCTAATACCACACAGGCCATTTCTTTAAAATGCTGGGGCTTCCTTCTGAGTAAGCCTGCTTTTGATTACAGCTGGAAAGTGGAAAAGGGAGAGCCACATACGCTGTCCTGAGCTTCTTGTTGGAAGAGTGGAGAAAAGAGCAACCTGGAGAGGCGCGGGGTGCCCTTTAAACAGATATGTGCCTCCCGGCCAGGAAGCACAAATCTGTTTAAAGGGCACCCCACGCCTCTCAGGGAAGCCCCCTGAAGGGGGGCGGGGTGCCCTTTAAACAGATCTGCGCCTCCCGGCCGGGAGGCACATATCTGTTTAAAGGGCACCCCGCGCCTCTCCAGGGAAGCCCCCTGAAGGGGGAAGGGGTGCCCTTTAAACAGATCTGCGCCTCCCGGCCGGGAAGCACAAATCTCTTTAAAGGGCACCCCGCTCCTCTCCAGGGAAGCCCCATGAAGGGGGAAGGGGTGCCCTTTAAACAGATCTGTGCCTCCCGGCCGGGAAGCACAAATCTCTTTAAAGGGCACCCCGTGCCTCTCCAGGGAAGCCCCCTGAAGGGGGCGGGGTGCCCTTTAAACAGATCTGCGCCTCCCGGCCGGGAAGCACAAATCTGTTTAAAGGGCACCCCACGCCTCTCAGGGAAGCCCCCTGAAGGGGGGCGGGATGCCCTTTAAACAGATCTGCGCCTCCCGGCCGGGAAGCACAAATCTGTTTAAAAGGCACCCCACGCCTCTCAGGGAAGCCCCCTGAAGGGGGGCGGGGTGCCCTTTAAACAGAGCTGTGCCTCCCTGCCGGGAGGCACACATCTGTTTAAAGGGCACCCCGCGCCTCTCCAGGGAAGCCCCCTGAAGGGGGGTGGGGTGCCCTTTAAACAGATCTGCACCTCCCGGCCGGGAGGCACATATCTGTTTAAAGGGCACCCCGCGCCTCTCCAGGGAAGCCCCCTGAAGGGGGCGGGGTGCCCTTCAAACAGATCTGCACCTCCCGGCCGGGAAGCACAAATCTCTTTAAAGGGCACCCCGCTCCTCTCCAGGGAAGCCCCCTGAAGGGGGGCGGGGTGCCCTTTAAACAGATCTGTGCCTCCCGGCTGGGAAGCACAAATCTCTTTAAAGGGCACCCCGTGCCTCTCCAGGGAAGCCCCCTGAAGGGGACGGGGTGCCCTTTAAACAGATCTGCGCCTCCCGGCCGGGAAGCACAAATCTGTTTAAAGGGCACCCCACGCCTCTCAGGGAAGCCCCCTGAAGGGGGCGGGGTGCCCTTTAAACAGATCTGCGCCTCCCGGCCGGGAAGCACAAATCTGTTTAAAGGGCACCCCACGCCTCTCAGGGAAGCCCCCTGAAGGGGGCGGGGTGCCCTTTAAACAGATCTGCGCCTCCCTGCAGGGAGGCACACATCTGTTTAAAGGGAACCCCGCGCCTCTCCAGGGAAGCCCCCTGAAGGGGGGTGGGGTGCCCTTTAAACAGATCTGCGCCTCCTGGCTGGGAAGCGGAAATCTGTTTAAAGGGCACCCCGCGCCTCTCCAGGGAAGCCCCCTGAAGGGGGGTGGGGTGCCCTTTAAACAGATCTGCACCTCCCGGCCGGGAAGCACAGATCTGTTTAAAGGATACCCCGCGCCTCTTCAGGGAAGCTCCCTGAAGGCGCGTGGGGTGGGGAAAGGGCCTGAATCGGCCGAATTTATTTGGGAACACCCCGAACTCAGCCAATTTGGCTGCCCGGTTCCCCCCCCTTTTTTGAGTTCGGTTTGTCCGAACTGAAAAACCGCCGAATTGAGAGAAATTCGGCTGTTTTTCGGTTCGGGCCGAACCGAATCAACAGCCCTAGTTTTACCAACAGTTAATGTGTAAGCTGCTTCCTATACATTAACCACAGAAGATTGATCATACATTCAGCTGATGTACTCTACCCCCCTTTTAAATTCTATTTTTCTGAATTTATTTTTTCTTCCCTCACTATGGTGCTGAAATGTAGAAGTACCTAGCTTGTTATGAGAATATAGCCTGCTTGTAATATTCAGATGGATAACTAATTGAGCTCTGTGTCCCAGAAGTTCTTCTGTGGTTCAGAATATAAAGTGAGATTTTGATGTGCACACCATCAACATTCATCAGACATGATGCCATATATCAGCAACTCTATAGGTACATGGTGCAGAATTCATATATTATCAACAACAAAACTTTCACGAACTGCAGTGAAGCAGAGTGAATCTTCTAAATAGTTCTACACTTTTTTAAAAAAAAAGTCTTTCTAGTATTTTTTTCATCATGCTTCTTCCAAGGAGATTAGCACAGCATTCATGATCTTCCCATTCATATTTTATTCTCATACCCATCCTGTGGTCAGGCTGAAACAGAGTGAGTGATTGGCCCAAAGTTGTCCACCAAGTTCTGTTGAAGAGTTAGGGCTGCCAACTTCCATGTGAGGCCCAGAGTTCTCCTGGAATTACAACTGATCTCCAAATGACTGTAATGCCCTCTGGGGGCGAGGGGACATCATACTTGGGATCCGTGGGGTCTTGAAAGCATCAACCCAGTCACTGCTTCCTTGCACAGATTATTTTATTTTCAGTTGACAGATCCAGGTACCTGAAGGTATCTTCGCCCACCTCAGGGTTAGACTGTATTACAAAGGTCAATCTGGAAGTGACGTTATCATACAGCACATGGGCCCCTTTCCCTTTCAAGTGGCCTGCTTCCACTTGCTGACCAGCTGAGGGTCAGCAGGCAGCTTGGTTAATTGACAGGCAATTACCCACCATAACTGGGCAAATGGAAACCCTATCACCCTTACATGGCAGACTGGGGATTCAAACCTAGGTCTTTTAGATCCTAGTCAGACACTCTAACCGCAACATCGTACTAACTATCAAAGTTAATCATCTCTCTGTTTCTCACCGTCTTCACTAGTCTGCTGTTCAGGTCAGACTGGGCTAAAGAAGCTTTCTAGCATCAGCTGAAGTGTATTCAAGAGCACTTGCCTGGCTCTGTCACTCAAATGTGCACCTGCTTCCGAACCATAATGCCATTACGGTTTAATGCGGATATGACCTGTTAGTCTAGACACTGTACCTTATCAAATATGCATCAGAGAGAGAGAGAGAGAGAGAGAGAGAGAGAGAGAGAGAGAGAGAGAGAGAGAGAGAGAGAGAGAGAGAGAGAGAGAGAGAGAGAGAGAGAGAGAGCTTTCAATTCACTTTCAAGAAGCACAAGTCATATTCAATTACTGCCATTAGGAGTTGCACAAAAGCTATTTGGCCCTTTCAATAGAGCTCTTGTCTTTAGTAGCTAGATATGTAAAAGTTCATGTTACGCTATCCATACTAGCTGCTGAAGATTTCACTCTTGGCTGCGATCCCTTGAAAATTTAATTGGCTTTCCTCCTTTTGAGAGAGCATAGGATGTAGTGGTTAATGTCAGACTAGGATCTGGGAGGTCAGAAGCTGATTTTACCATGGAATGTGGCGGTGGACCTTGGGCCAGTGATTATCAGCCTAACCTATCTAAATGGGTTGTTGTGAGGATAAAGTGGAAAAGGGAGAGCCACATACGCTGTCCTGAGCTTCTTGTTGGAAGAGTGGAGAAAAGAGCAACCAAAATGATTAGGGGACTAGAGCAACTGTCCTTTGGGGAGAGGTTAAGGCGCTTAGAGCTGTTTAGCTTGGAAAGAACAGTGTTGTTGTTCACTGGTTATGCTGAAAACATGCCTGTCCATACCAGAAGGATTGGGTGGCAGCAAAGAGGGTTCTAAGATATTTACAGGGAACCATAGCCAACAAATTAGTGCTAAAAGCGGACCAACAACCAGCATTAATGGCTTACACTGATGCCAGTTGGGGAGAACATAATGATGGGAAGTGCACAACAGGATTTACATTATATGTTTTAGGATCCCTAGTACAGTGGAAAACATTAAAACAAACCCACGTTTCCACTAGTACATGTGAGGCAGAATAGTCAGCTTTAAGTGATTGCCTAGTACAATCGGAATGGGGCAATCAATTACTGTCTGACTTGAAGATACAATGTACAGTACCGATAACTATAATGTGTGACAATACTGCGGTGCAACAATTAGCAAATGACCAGGGAGTGCGCACTAGGAGTAAGCACATTAATATACGGTATCAAAATGTACGGGATGCTGTGAATACAGGGATTATAAATCTGAAATATTGTACCTCTGAAAATAATGTAGCCTACATATTTACTAAATGTTTGAATACTGAAAGATTTCAATACCTGAAGAAATGGCTGTGTTTAACAAACGTTTGACTAGGGAGGCGTGTCAACATATGTCTAAGTTCTGGCTAGTCTGCAGTTTGCTAAAAAGATCATACTGATCAGAGTGACAGCTAAGTCATGTATGCTGGTCTGATCCAGTTTGTACAGCCAGGAATGGGGATTTCCAGAATGACTCAGGTGAACTGTGATTGGTCATGAATATGTATATATGTCTGTGTATTGAATGTAAGTTTCTTCTTGCCTGAATATATGTGCTGGCGAAGCACTTTGATGCTCAGAGCTGTGAATGATAACAACTAATGTATATATTGTAAATAAACTGTACATAGCAGAAATGTGTGGTGTGAAGTTGCTACCAGGGAAACTCCTGAAGTCCAGACACGCTGTGCACGAGAATCCTAACCCTAACCCCTAACCCCTAACCCTAACCCCTAACCCTAACCCTAACCTTTAACCTGAACCCCTAACCTTAACCCTAACTGAAGACTAGCCAGAACTTAGACATATGTTGACAACGGTTAGGGTTAGGGTTAGGGTTAGGGTTAGGGTTAGGGTTAGGGTTAGGGTTAGGGTTAGGGTTAGGGTTAGGGTTTGGTTTGGTTAGGGTTAGGGGTTAGGGTTAAAGGTCAGGGTTAGGGTTAGGGTTCTCACGCACAGCGTGTCTGGACTTCAGGAGTTTACCTCGTAGCAACTTCACAGCACGCAGTTCTGCTATGTACAGTTTATTTACAATATATACACAGAGTCCTCTAGCTGTTATCATTCACATCAGGGTTAGGGTTAGGGTTAGGGTTAGGGTTGGGGTTGGGGTTGAAGTTGGGGTTGGGGTTGGGGTTGGGTTTGGTGCTGGGTTTGGGGTTAGGGTTAGGGTTAGGGTTAGGGTTGGAGTAGGGTTAGGGTTAGTGTTAGGGTTGTCGCGCACAGCGTATCTGGACATCAGGAGTTTACCTGGTAGCAACTTCACACCACGCAGTTCTGCTATGTACAGTTTATTTACAATATATACACAGAGTCCTTTAGCTGTTATCATTCACAGCTTTGAGCATCAAAGTGCTTCGCCAGCACGTATATTCAGGCAAGAGGAAACTTACATTCAATACACAGACATATATACATATTCATGACCAATCACAGTTCACCTGAGATGAGTCATTCTGGAAATCCCCATTCCTGGCTGTACAAACTGGATCAAACCAGCATACTCACATGACTTAGCTATCACTCTGATCAGTATGATCTTTTTAGCAAACCGCAGACTAGCCAGAACTTCGACAAATGTTGACAAGGGTTAGGGTTAGGGTTAGGGTTAGGGTTAGGGTTAGGGTTAGGGTTAGGGTTGGGGTTAGGGTTAGGGTTAGGGTTGGGATTAGGGTTAGGGTTAGAGTTATGGGTTAGTGTTAGGGTTAGTGTTAGGGTTAGGGTTAGGGATTAGCGTAAGGGTTAGGGGGTAGGGTTAGGGTTCTCACGTACAGCGTATCTGGACTTCAAGAGTTTACCTGGTAGCAACTTACACCACACAGTTCTGCTATGTACAGGTTATTTACAATATATACACAGAGTCCTTTAGCTGATCATTCACATCAGAGTTAGGGTTAGGGTTAGGGTTAGGGTTAGGGTTAGGGTTGGGGTTGGGGTTGAAGTTGGGGTTGGGGTTGAGTTTGGTGCTGGGTTTGGGTTTGGATTTGGGGTTGGGGTTAGGGTTAGGGATATGGTTGGATTAAGGTTAGTGTTAATGTTAGGGTTGTCGCACACAGCGTATCTGGACTTCAGGAGTTTACCTGATAGCAACTTCACACCACGCAGTTCTGCTATATACAGTTTATTTACAATATATACACAGAGTCCTCTAGCTGTTATCATTCACATCAGGGTTAGGGTTAGGGTTAGGGTTGGGGTTGGGGTTGGGGTTGGGGTTGGGGTTGGGATTGGGGTTGGGGTTGGGGTTGGGGTTGGGGTTGGTGCTGGGTTTGGGGTTGGGGTTGGGGTTGGGGTTAGGTTTAGGGTTGGAGTAGGGTTAGGGTTAGTGTTAGTGTTAGGGTTGTCGCACACAGCGTATCTGGACTTCAGGAGTTTACCTGATAGCAACTTCACACCACGCAGTTCTGCTATATACAGTTTATTTACAATATATACACAGAGTCCTCTAGCTGTTATCATTCACATCAGGGTTAGGGTTAGGGTTAGGGTTGGGGTTGGGGTTGGGGTTGGGGTTGGGGTTGGGATTGGGGTTGGGGTTGGGGTTGGGGTTGGGGTTGGTGCTGGGTTTGGGGTTGGGGTTGGGGTTGGGGTTAGGTTTAGGGTTGGAGTAGGGTTAGGGTTAGTGTTAGTGTTAGGGTTGTCGCACACAGCGTATCTGGACTTCAGGAGTTTACCTGATAGCAACTTCACACCACGCAGTTCTGCTATATACAGTTTATTTACAATATATACACAGAGTCCTCTAGCTGTTATCATTCACATCAGGGTTAGGGTTAGGGTTAGGGTTGGGGTTGGGGTTGGGGTTGGGGTTGGGGTTGGGATTGGGGTTGGGGTTGGGGTTGGGGTTGGGGTTGGGGTTGGTGCTGGGTTTGGGGTTGGGGTTGGGGTTGGGGTTAGGTTTAGGGTTGGAGTAGGGTTAGGGTTAGTGTTAGTGTTAGGGTTGTCGCGCACAGTGTATCTGGACATCAGGGGTTTACCTGGTAGCAACTTCACACCACGCAGTTCTGCTATGTACAGTTTATTTACAATATATACACAGAGTCCTTTAGCTGTTATCATTCACAGCTCTGAGCATCAGTGCTTCACCAACACGTATATTCAGGCAAGAAGAAACTTACCTTCAATACACAGACATATATACATATTCATGACCAATCACAGTTCACCTGAGATGAGTCATTCTGGAAATCCCCATTCCGGGCTGTACAAACTGGATCAGACCAGCATACTCACATGACTTAGCTGTCACTCTGATCAGTATGATCTTTTTAGCAAACTGCAGACTAGTCAGAACTTAGACATATGTTGACAAGGGTTAGGGTTAGGGTTAGGGTTAGGGTTAGGGTTAGGGTTAGGGTTAGGGTTGGGATTAGGGTTGGGTTAGGGGTTAGGGTTAGGGGTTCGGGTTAAAGATTAGTGTTAGGGTTAGGGTTACGGATAGGGTGAGGGTTAGGGGTTCGGGTTAAAGGTTAGGGTTAGGGTTAGGGATTAGCATTAGGATTAGGGGTTAGGGTTAGGGTTCTCGCACACAGCGTATCTGGACATCTGGAGTTTACCTGGTAGCAACTTCACACCACGCAGTTCTGCTATGTACAGTTTATTTACAATATATACACAGAGTCCTTTAGCTGTTATCTTTCAGAGCTCTGAGCATCAAAGTGCTTCGCCAGCACGTATATTCAGGCAAGAGGAAACTTACATTCAATACACAGACATATATACATATTCATGACCAATCACAGTTCACCTGAGATGAGTCATTCTGGAAATCCCCATTCCTGGCTGTACAAACTGGATCAGACCAGCATAATCACATGACTTAGCTATCACTCTGATCAGTATGATCTTTTTAGCAAACTGCAGACTAGCCAGAACTTAGAAATATGTTGACAAGGGTTAAGGTTAGGGTTAGGGTTAGTGTTAGGGTTTGGTTAGGGTTAGGGTTGTCGCGCTCAACGTGTCTGGACTTCATGAGTATACCTGGTAGCAAATTCACACCACGCAGTTCTTCTATGTACAGTTTATTTACAATATATACACAGAGTCCTTTAGCTGTTATCATTCACAGCTCTGAGCATCAAAGTGCTTCGCCAGCGCATATATTCAGGAAAGAAGAAACTTACATTCAATACACAGACATATATACATATTCATAACCAATCACAGTTCACCTGAGATGAGTCATTCTGGGGTTAGTGTTGGGGTTGGGGTTAGGATTGGGGTTGTGTTTGAAGTTGGGGTTGGGTTTGGTGCTGGGTTTGGGGTTGGGGTTCGGGTTAGGGTTAGGGATAGGGTTGGGTTAGGGTTAGGGTTGTCGCGCACAATGTGTCTGGACTTCAGAAGTTTACCTGCATCTTTTGTAGTATTAAAAGTCATAATTTTCGTCTTTGTTTTGTTCAATTTATAGCCGAAATGCTTTGCATATTCCATAATATGATTATAAACCTGTGGGAGTGTTTGTCGGGGGTTCTGGCAGATTAAGACAACGTCATCTGCATAGCTTTTGATTTTGTGTTCTTCGTTTCCTACTGTGAGACCTTTAATCTTTGGATCATTTCTGATATAATTTGAAAGAATTTCCATTGATAAATCAAAAAGAAGTGGGGAAAGTGGGCAGCCTTGTCTTGTTCCTTTTGTGATAGCAAATTCTGTTGACAGTGAACCATTAATCAAAAGACGTGCTTTCTGAACGGAATATATTGCGTTAAAAATCGTTAGAAGAGTGTCTCCACAGTCCATTTGTTGTAAAGTCTTGGAAATAAAATGCCAAGAAACATTATCAAAAGCTTTCTCTGCGTCTAGAAAGATCATTGCAGTTTTTAATGATTTGGACTTTATGTACTTAATTGCGCTAAGAATCAATCGCACGTTATCTCTCATAAGTCTCTTTGGAATAAAACCGGTTTGATCTGGATGTACCAATTTGCCAACATATTTTTGGAATCTTTTAGTGATTATAGAAACAAAAATTTTATAGTCAATGTTCAACAGTGAAATTGGTCTATAGGCTTGAGGAAGATATTGATCTGTGCCTTCTTTTGGGATCAAGGAAATATGTGCTTCCTGCCAGGACGAAGGGATCTTGCTATCTTCAATTACTTCATTGTAGAGAGAAAGTAAAACCGGAGTCAGTTGTTGTTCAAGCAGCTTGTAAAATTGTGGAGTAATACCTTCCGGACCGGGTGCCTTATCTCGTTTCAAATTATTTATAGCGTCTACAATTTCTTTTTCTTTTTTTATATAAATTTTATTGGGTTTTGTGATAGAAATTTTCCATTGCATTAAACAACATCTATAACAATATCGAATTTCAATTCTAACCTAAAGTTGTTATAATTCCATATCATATAATAAAAAAGAGAAAAGAAAAAAGAAAAAAAAGAAATGGAAAATTTTTTGACTTCCCCATCACCTCTATCTGCCTCTTAATAAAAAGTTCATCCCGTCATAGGTAATCTAATCTTGATAAAATATCAATACCATATATAAAAAACCATAATCTGTTAGTAAATATAATTATGCTTATTCAATATATAAAAAAAATCAAAAATAATCCTCTGGATCAGATTAGAAAATATTCTTCCATTCTTCCCAATTTTAACTCATATTCACAATAATGCATCCACGCCCCCCATTCCCCCAAAAACCGAACGTCATTTTCTTCATTTAGAATAGCTGTGAGTTTTGCCATTTCTGCCACTTCAAACATTTTAACAATCCAGTCTTTTTTCTCGGGAGTTTCTAGCCCTTTCCATTTCGCTGCATAAAGCAGTCTCGCAGCTGTTGTGGCATAAATCAAAAAGGTTCTTTGTGTTGCTAAGTCGTCTGGAATCATACTCAATAACATCATTTCTGGTGTTTTGGGTATATTCTTTTGTAGTATTAATCTCAATTCATTATAGATCATGTCCCAGAAGTCTTTGGCTTTGTCACAGGTCCACCACATGTGATAAAAGGAACCAATTTCTTTGTTACATTTCCAACAAGTAGGGGACATCGTTTTATAAATCTTTGCAATTTTCTTGGGTGTTAGATACCATCTATACATCATTTTATAGATGTTTTCTCGCACTGACTGTGCTTTTATTCCTTTTAAATCTTTAGACCATAATCTTTCCCATTTATTTAAAACAATATCATGTCCCACATTTTGAGCCCAATCGATCATAGTTGGTTTAATCGTGTCCTGCTCACAGTATATTGTTAAAAGGAGATTATACATTTTAGAAATCAGCTTTGTATTATTGTCTAGTAGAATCCTTTGAAAAGGAGATTTTTCTTTAGAGAAACCTTTTTTTGCATCTTGTACAAAAACTGATTTGATTTGGTAATATTGAAGCCATTGTAAATCATCCTTAAGAAGTTGAAAGTCTTTTAGTGAGCATTTCTTTCCTTCCCAATTAATTAGATCTTGATAAGTAATAAATTTGTCTGGTCTAAGTGGGCGCAAAGTTAGCATTTCTTGGGGCGATATCCACATCGGTGTTTCTGGTTCCAAAATGTGTTTATATCTCATCCAGATACGAAGTAGAGAGGACCTGATTATATGATTACGGAATGTTGCTTGTAATTTAATTTTATCATACCACAAATAACCATGCCATCCACTTAAGTTATTATAACCTTCCAAGTCTAACAAACGTACATTTGACAAATTCATCCAGTCTTTTAGCCATACTAAAGCTACCGCTTCAGCATAGAGTTGAAAATTAGGCAGTGCTAAACCTCCTCTAGTTTTTAGATCCACCAAGTATTTATAAGCAGTCCTTGGTTTTTTTCCTTGCCAGATGAAGTTTGAAATGTCTTTCCTCCAAGTTTCAAAATATTTTGTTTGTGATATTATTGGTAAATTTTGGAATAAGAAGAGCATCCTCGGTAAGACATTCATTTGGATCGTTGAGATACGTCCCATTAATGACAATTTTTTGTTTGACCATATAATCATATCAGTTTTAATCTTACCCCATAACTTGAGGTAATTGTTGGTTAACAGATCTTTATTCTTTGCAGTGATCCAAATTCCCAGGTATTTAACTTTGTTAGCTTTCTCCCAGCCAGTATATGATATAAATTCCTGTTGTTATATTTCCGATAAATTTTTAAATATTATCTTTGTTTTTTCTTGATTCACTTTAAAGCCTGATACTTTCCCAAAATCATCCAAAGTCTCCTGAAGTATATTCATTGACTGTGTTGGGTTTTCCAAAATTAGCAGTAGGTCATCCGCGAATGCTCTCAACTTAAATTCATGTTTTTTAATTCTTAGCCCGCGGATGTCCTCCATACTTCTTAGTTTCACACATAGCGGTTCCAACACCAACAAAAATAAAAGTGGAGACAAGGGACATCCCTGTCTAGTCCCTTTCGTGATTTGGCAGTTATCTGACATTGATTCATTAACCAAAATTTTAGCTTGTTGGGAGGTATAAATAGCCGATATACCTTTCTGAAAACGATCTCCAAAGTTCAATTTATCCAAAATCCGTTTCAAGAAGTTCCAAGAGACCATATCAAAGGCTTTTTCTGCATCCAAAAATACAAAAGCCGCAGTTTGTTGAATATTCTGGTCATAATATTCCAGTGAATCTAGTAAAATTCTTACATTGTCTTTTATTTGCCTATAGCGTCTACAATTTCTTGAGTCGATATCTTCTGATTGAGACTCTCTTGATCTTCTTTTGATAACTTAGGTAATTGTGCATCTGATAAATAAGTTCTTAATCCGTCTTCTTGCAAATCGTCCTTCGCATATAGTTGCTTGTAATAATCAACAAATATTCTTTCAATTTCTTCTTGTTTATTATGAATTATCCCATTAGCCTTAGCCCCGATAATCTTCCTTGTCTTCTCTTGTGGTCGAAGTTGATTAGCTAAAAAACGACCAGGTTTATTTGCTCTTTCAAAATGTCTTTGCTTGGCATATCTGACTTTTGTTTGAATTTCTTCTGTTTCTATCAGCTCAATTTGATGTTTGGTCATCTTGATGCTTTGTAAAGTACTTTTATCTGGCTTGGTTTGAACTTTTTTTTTCAATATTCTTAATTGGTCTTGAAGATCTTTAAGTTTATTTTGTTTATCTTTCTTAATTTTGGTATTCAGAGCAATCATTCTCCCTCTGATAAATGCTTTGCTTGCATCCCAAATTACAAAATCAGACATGCCTGGAGTTTTATTTATTGTGAAAAACTCCTCCACATCACATTTACATTGTTCAAGTATTTGTTTCCTCCGCAGTATTTGATCGTTCAAATGCCATCTTCTGATTCCTGTTTTGCCTTTTAGCAAAGTCAATTCAATTGGATTATGGTCTGACAGTATTCTGGGTGCAATCTGTATTCTTTCCACAGTTGTTATCATTGAACTGGAAATCCAACACATGTCTATTCTAGAATGTGATCCATGACGATTGAAGTAAAATGTAAAGTCTTTTGTTCTAGGATTCTTCATTCTCCATATATCAATTAAGTTGAATTCTTTCATTTGTTTGAGGACATTCTTCGGCAATTTTCCAGATGTACTGTTATGAGTCTTATATATTGTTGGGTTCACAACTGCGTTAAAATCTCCTAAAATTATAATTTCTCCTTGGTAATATTCTGCAAGGTCCTTGAAGAGTGTTTCATAAAAGACTTCCTCAGCAGCATTCGGAGCATAAATATGTGCTATCGTAAAACAAATTCCATCTGGCCCATAAAGAATCAAAAATTGATAGCTTCCATCTGGGTCTGCTATATGGGTCTTAACAGTCAGGATTTTCTCATTGATATAAATAGCTAGGCCCCTCTTCTTCTCTTTAGCTGAAGGAAGACATGGAGTTCCAAGCTGATTTGTCTGTAGAATTTTTTCATGTTCTTTTTTGATATGAGTTTTTTGGAGACAGACACCATCCTTCTTCTGTTTTTTTAAACTATGAAAAACTCTCTTTCTTTTGGTTAGGGGAGTTGAGCCCGTTAATATTCAGTGATACAATCTGTAGATGATTCATGATGGAGTTAAAATTGAAATCTACAGTGCTGCTGCTTGGTCTGATTTGTCAGCTTCAGTAGCCTTCTTATTTTTTCTAAGTTCTCGTTTTTCAAGTGGTTGTTTTTTATCTTTTTGAGTCAGTTGTGACGTACTTGGGCCTGCTATCGGAATGTCTCGGAATCTTTCGGAGAAGAGTCTTCTGGAGTTTTAATTCTTCTTTCTTTGTTTTTTTTTTTTCAAGTAGGTCTTTTGCTTGGAGTTGATTGTGAATTATTCTCTTCCCTTGTGGTAATGAGATCTCTAAAGAATATGGAATGAGGGTTCTCGCGTACAGCGTGTCTGGACTTTACCTGGTAGCAACTTCACACTACGCAGTTCTGCTATGTACAGGTTATTTACAATATATACACAGTGTCCTTTAGCTGTTATCATTCACATCAGTGTTAGGGTTCGGCTTCGGGTTAGGGTTAGGGTTGGGGTTGGGTTTTGGGTTGAAGTTGGCATTGGGGTTGAGTTTGGTGCTGGGTTTGGGTTTGGGTTTGGATTTGGGGTTGGGGTTAGGGTTAATTAGGGTTAGTGTTAATGTTAGGGTTGTCGCACACAGCATATCTGGACTTCAGGAGTTTACCTTGTAGCAACTTCACAGCACGCAGTTCTGCTATGTACAGTTTATTTACAATATATACATAGAGTCCTCTAGCTGTTATCATTCACATCAGGGTTAGGGTTAGGGTTAGGGTTAGGGTTAGTGTTTAAAGTAAAGGTTAGGGTTAGGGTTAGAGTTGAATTAGGGTTAGGGTTAGGGTTAGGGTTAGGGTTAGGGTTAGGGTTAGGGTTAGGGTTTGGATTGAATTAGGGTTAGGGTTAGGGTTGGGTAATCGTTAGGGTTAGGGTTAGGGTTAGGGTTAAAGGTAGGGTTGGGTAAGGGTTAGGGTTAGGGTTTTAGGGTTAAGCAGGTTTAGGGTTAGGGTTGAATTAGGGGTTAGGGTAGGATTAGGGTTGGGTTAGGGTTAGGGTTAGGGTTAGGGTTGGGTAAGGATTAGGGATAGGGTAAAAGGTAGGGTTGCATTAGGGCTAGGGAAAGGGTAAGGGTTAGGGTTAGGGTTAGGGTAGAGTAAGGGTGAGGGTTAGGGTTAAAGGTAGGGTTGGGTTATGGTTAGGGTTAGGATGAGGGTGAGGGTTTAAAAGTAAAGTTGGGTTAGGGTTAGGGTTATGGTTAGGGTTAAAGGTAGGGTTGGGTTAGGTTTAGGGTTAGGGTTTAGAGTTAAGATTAGGGTTAGGCTTAGGGTTGAATTAGGGTTAGGGTTAGGGTTAGTGTTTAGAGTAAAGGTTAGGGTTAGGGTTAGGGTTGAATTAGGGTTAGGGTCAGGGTTAGGGTTAGGGTTAGGGTTAGGTTTTAGGGTTAAGGTTAAGGTCAGGGTTAGTGTTAGGGATGAATTAGGGTTAGGTTAGGGTTAAGGTTAAGGTTAGGGTTTGGATTGAATTAGGGTTAGGTTAGGGTTAGGATTGGGTAAGCGTTAGGGTTAGGGTTAGTGTTAGGGTTAAAGGTAGGGTTGGGTAAGGGTTAGGGTTAGGGTTTAGGGTTAAGCAGGTTTAGGGTTAGGGGTTGAATTAGGGTTAGGGTAGGTTTAGGGTTGGGTAAGGGTTAGGGATAGGGTTAAAGGTAGGGTTGGATTAGGGCTAGGGAAAGGGTAAGGGTTAGGGTTAGGGTTAGGGTAGAGTAAGGGTGAGGGTTAGGGTTAAGGTAGGGTTTGGTTATGGTTAGGGTTAGGGTTAGGATGAGGGTGAGGGTTCAAAGGTAAAGTTGGGTTAGGGTTAGGGTTAGGGTTAGGGTTAAAGGTAGGGTTGGGTTAGGTTTAGGGTTAGGGTTTAGAGTAAAGATTAGGGTTAGGCTTAGGGTTGAATTAGGGTTAGGGTTAGTGTTTAGAGTAAAGGGTTAGGGTTAGGGTTAGGGTTGCATTAGGTAGGGTTCGGGTTAGGGTTGGGTAAGGGTTAGGGGCTAGGGTTAAAGGTAGGGTTGGATTAGGGCTAGGGTAAGGGTTAGGGTTAGGGTTAGGGTTAGAGTAGAGAAAGGGTGAGGGTTAGGGTTAACTGTAGGTTGGGTTATGGTTAGGGTTAGGATGAGGGTGAGGGGTTAAAGTAAAGTTAGGTTAGGGTAGGGATCTGTTAGGTTAAAGTAGGGTTGAAGGTTTAGGGTTTAGAGTTAGGGTTAGGGTTAGGCTTAGGGTTGATTAGGGTTAGGGTTAGGGTTAGGGTTAGGGTTAGGGGGTTAGGGTTAGATCGTAAGGGTTAGGGTTTGGGGTACGGGTTAGGTTTAGGATTAGAGTTAGGTTCAGGGTCAGGGTTGTCGCGGTTCGGGCCATTAACTGCCTACCATCTTAAGAAAGGATCCCTTCCTAAGAAGGGATATGTTATCTTATTCATCGAGACACCAATAGACCAGAATCAACTTTTCCTAGAAACTTTTTATGGTTCCTAGAAAATCTCTTGAACACGGCAATAAATTTATAATACTGGACAAGCGTATGAAGTATAAAAAACACATTTTTTTACTTTATATTATATCTATATTTATATACACTATATTATATATTGCTTTTTGGTTGCAAAGCCTTAAAATAGCATATAAGGCTAGACATCATTAGTCTTAAAAATGTTTATATAGCAAGTAATCATTCACGCTCTCTATGCCTCCATCTTAGTCAGAAAAATACTCATCCTTAGTGCAATGCACTTTCATTCAGAATATAAGGTTACAGAAAACCTTTCAAAATATGGTTAATTTTTGGAGAAAGATTGGTTAGAAGCATCCTGTTAAAATCATCATAATATTTCAGTACAGAAGACACACTATACCTTGCTGTGTCATCTGTAGTCCTCTAAGAACCAAATTCTTTGAGAACATATGAAGTTATCCCAGAGTATCTGTATTTTCTGTCTTGAATCCCTTAAAGACCTATTAATATTCTTAACTGATTATCATTAAGATCAGGCATTGTCTATGTACATGCTATGCATATTCTTTCTAGTTTTAGACAGCAATGCTGAATATATAAATACTATGTGTTAGCTTAAAGCTGTTTAAAGTCTCTTTGGCTGTGCCAATCTTTGTATGGCGCTGATGTGTATCAGCAATGTGCATATCTCACAGAGTACAGAGTCTCCTTTCCTTTCACGAACATCTCTGGTCTCTTGCTCTGAGGAGGTTCAGAAGTCCCTCTGTTAAGTAGAGGACCTTCTGACACTATCTCAGAGGTCTAGCTATTAGCCCTGTGTTCAGGATGCCTTCTTTAGCATTGGTAAGCCAAATAGGTTTAGTTTGTAAGAATCCATAATCCAATGGACTCTCAGTGTTCCAATATATGAAAGATCACTGCATTAGGTTCCCATTCAAAGAATAGGAATTCTAAGGGTCTCTATCCTCTTCTAGGAATAGACCAGTCTCACAAGAAGACTGTAAGTAAAATACTTCAGAGAACTGCTGCCCACGCAAGGATAAGAGTCTCAATGTTTTTACATCTCAGGCCTCTGAGATGGAGAAATGTTACTTCAGACAGCTGCAGTCTGCCAGCAATAACAATCTGAAGCGCTGGCTGTACTGTGGCTGTAATTACACAGTATCTAAACTCATTAAGAGTGAAGAGAGGTCCTTTATCTCCTCTTTCCTTATCCATTAAGAGGGATACCTTTTTTCCCCTTTGTCTGCAGTGCAGAAATGGCCTTACTAGCAGCTGCTCAGCGCTTTAGGTCCATATATGGGCGTCCTTTCCTTTCAGTCCACTTTGCTTAAAGTTATAAACACTATTTCTGAGTTACATGATCACGTTATATACATAATTTGTATACCATCCTCTTCGTTAGGACAGTATGCATTAAATGAGACTATTTAGAGATCTGTAACACAACAGATCTGTAGCACAACATTAACTATATCTCATAAAACACAATCATAGCTTACATTGTCACTTGCAAAGTGTCTTTGTTTACATAGCTTTTAGCGAA